>NC_083725.1:63311973-65773848 GCF_028564815.1 Eubalaena glacialis | reverse complement strand
CTTATTGCTGCTAAATATATATGGCATTCCTGTTGTAACAAATGTCCTTATTAAAAGGAATGAATCTCCTTTTAAGTGGAAGGTCACTGAAATTAATATTTTGCTTTTAATACACCCATAATAAAGAAATATTGAACTACAAGTCTGAAAGAGATACTAAATACTAACATTAGGGCTTAATCCCTTACCAGCTTGGCAAGAAAGAAAAAGAGGTCCATGCTTTTGAACAGAGTATCCTCAAGCAGCCTCAAGTGGATACAGGTTTTTATCAATGTTGACTGGCCTTTGATTCTGTGGACTGAAACCAGTTACTGGCTAACATGCTTAAGCACAACTTAGACTCCTAGTTGTTGGTTCTTCTATAAAACCTTCAATTTAGTGCCAATAAAAGAGTACGAGGCATAAAGTCTCCTGACAGACCAGGTAATTCCAAGCATTATAAACTAGGACTGCATTTGCTATGTGACAGGGATCGTGTTAAATGCTTTGCACACGTTTTATTTCCTCAGGGTCTTAGAGTGAAATACTATAATTGTACTCATTTCACAGATCTAGAAACTGAGGCTCAGAAAGATTAAGTAGCTTCTCCACAGTCACACATACCTCTGACAGAGCCAAAAATTAACCCAGCCCATTTGACTCCAATTACACTGTGCTACTTTGTTTCCTTAGACCTATGTGGTTCAGTTAAGTGGCTACTAGCCACCTATGGCTATTTACGTTTTAATTAATACAAATTAAATAAAATGTAAAAGTCAGTTCCTTAGTCACTAACCAAATTTCAAGTGTTTAATAGCTGCGTGTGGCTAGTGGCTACCATACTAGACAATGCAGTTATAGAATTCATTATTGCAGAAAGTTTATTGGACAGTGCTGGTCTAGAGTCTCTGGTAACTGGGAAGCCCTCTCTCTTTTCTGATAATGAGAATTACATAAATTACCTCGTTACTTGACTTCCAGGAAGTCAAGTATCAAGTATTGCTATCCTTGAGCTTCAGTTTAAGCTCAAGTATAGCAATACTTTAGCCCCTGTGGTCAACATATTTGTGTTCATCTTTTCCTTGGTCCTGATTTTCTGCCTGTATTTATTTCTTATTGTTTCACTGAAAATGTTCTGTTTGCAGGTTTTCTTAAATTATTTGTGGAAAAGGCAGGATATAAATATAAATAAATAAAAATCAGGACACATGACCTGATTTTTGTATGACCTTTCTGGTATAAGGTGAAGAATAGGACTCATGAGCCAACTATATGCTGTCTTCAAGAAGCTCACTTCAAATATAACAATATAGGCTGGATTAAAGTAAATGCATGGAAAAAGTTTTATCATGTAAGTTTTATCATGAATCAAAGGAAAGCAGAAGAGGCTACATTCATACCAGATAAATTATATTTCAGAGCAAAGATAATTACTAGAAACAGAGAAGGACATTATATAATGATAAAAAGGTCAATCCACAAAGAAGATATAGCAATTCTAAATATGTATTTACAGCAGACAACAGAATTGCAAAATATGTGAATGAAGAATTGATAGAACTGAAAGAGAAATGGACAGATCCACAATGACAGTTGAAGTCTTCAACACCCAACTCACAACAATTGATAGGACAATTAGACTGAGAATCAGCAAATATGTAGAAGAATTCAACAGCAACATCAACCAGCAGGATCTAATTGATATTTATAGAATATTCCACCCAAGAGCATCAGCATATGCATCCTTTTCAAGTGTGTATAGAACATATAATAACATAGACCATATTCTGTGCTTGAAAACAAACCTCAACAAATTTAAAAGGGTTTAAATCATACACAGTGTATTGTCTGATCCACTGGAATCAAACTGGAAATAATAACAGAAGGATAACATAAAAATCTACAAATATTTGCAAACTAAACCACATACTTCTAAATAATCTATGGGTCAAAGAACAAATCTCAAGGTAAATTTTTAAAACACACTGAACTGAATGAAAGTGAAAATACAACACAAAAAATTGTGGGACACACCTAAAGGTTGCGCTAAGAGGGAAATTTATGGCACTAAATGCATAAATTAGAAAAGAAGAAGTCTCAAATCAATAATCTAAACTCCCATCTCAAGAACCTAGAAAAAGAAGAGCAAAATAAACCATAACATAGAGCAAACAAAGCCAGCAGAAAGAAGGAGATTATAATAAAGAGGTATGAGGCAGGAGGGAAGTAGATGTGGCTATAAAAGTAATATGTGGTAATAGAAATGTTTGCATTTTCATTATATCGATGTCAACATTTTGGTTGTGATATCATTCTATAGTTTTACAAGGCATTACCAGTGGAGGACACTGGATAAAGAGTATGTGGAATACCTCTGTATTATTTCTTATCATGTGACTACAATTATCTCAAAATAAAGAGTTTAATTTTAAATACAAGCAACAAAATAAGAGTATTTTATAACACAAATATAAAAAGAATAATTATCCAGAATATACAAAAAATTTCAACAAATAAAATATTTAAAAGATGACAAAGTAGAAAAAAATGAGGAAAAGATTTGAAAAGGCACTTCACAAACGAGTAAAAGCTATATGAAATACTACAGTACACACACCAGATTGGTTATGATGAAATAGTCTGACAATATCAAATGTTAGCAAGGACTGACTCAGCAATGTGAGCAAGGTTGAGCAATGTGTATGAACTCCAACACTGATGGGAGATTAAATTGGTACAACCTCTCTGTAAAACTCTTAGGCATTATCTTAAAATATTGAAGAGATACATGCCCTCATAATTCCACACCTAGGGTATCTTCTAGATAAATGTGTGCTTGTGGGCACCAGGATAAATATACAACACTGTTCATAGCAGCATTACTTGTCATAGCCCCAAATAGCAGCTAACTTAAATGCTCAACAGAAGAATGAATAAATAATATCTGCACATTCATACAACTGAATAACATAGAGCAAACAAAATCAGATGACCAGACAGCACACACACCAGGCCTTTAGAATAGGATTTATAGGCGGAAACCAACAGCAGGTTTGGAAGTCCCCTGTTGCTCACTGCAACTTGGAGTCAGCACACAGGGATGAAAGGGATCCTGGTCCTGGCATGAATATGGCTGTACAGTGTCTCCTAATCAACTCCCTCCTCTCTCACTGACAATAAGGAAGGTTGTTTCTTCACAAAGGATGAGATTTAAAACCATAGAGTGGCTGCCTGTCAAGGGCTGTGATCCAATAGACGCATGACATGGCAGAACCATAGCTTCTAGCCCCGTTCACCACTTTATCATACATCAGGTAGGAGTGCACAGGCTGTTCCCTGACAAGACAAGGGGCAAAAGGCCATGTCTTGATATGGTAGACAAGCATTCCAGTAGAATTGATTTCCTTAAGCATTCAAATGTAGCTAGTTCCCATGGAGCTCAAAAGCCATGTCTTTTCTAGGAGGCCAGCCTGCAGAGAATCTTGGGAAAGTTAGCCCTTATTTCTCAACCACTGAAGTTCTCCACCTCCAATCTCGGTGTGGCCTCTATGCATTCTACCCCATTCCATCTGTAATATATACCATTTCAATCTATAGGCAACCCTGGAGAATGGTTAGTACAGTGACTAGGGCAGTGGTTCTCAAAGTTGAGCTGTTGGAATCACCTTGAGGGTTCATCTGCAGAATGCAGATCCACGGAGGTCTCTGAGAATTTGCAAGAGTTCTCAGATAATGCTAATGTTGCTGGGGCAGGTACCACACTTTGAAAATCTCTGGAAAAAGGAAAGACATGAATAGTCCTTTCCTAAATCAGGGGCTAAGGGAGCTTAGACAAGAAATGAGGTACCAGAGTTCTGACTGGGGTACATTGGATAACTATAGTGCCTTTCCCCATATGCAGAATACAGATTATTCTACTTGCCACTAATCATGATCCATAAAAACAGGATGTGTTGATTAGGGCACAGACAGCCCTTTGGCTATAAGATTATGAAGATCAGTTCTGTGATCTAAATCCACCTGGTTAAAATAACAATAATAATAATAACAATAATAAATAAAAATAAAATCATCCTGGCTAAGGAATCCAGGCTAATCCACTCAGTGACTAGAGTGGTCTCTTAAGCTATAGCATAACTGGCAGATTTCCTACTGTCTTCAGCCTCAATTACCCCCAACCAGGAGTAAGACTATGTAATGTCTCCTAGCCCTCCCCGCCACTGCCAACTGGGAAGTTTTCTCCTTTACATCTCAGCCAGGTGGTGGCTATGGGCCAGAGAATCACAGAAAACATGAAACAGCTGGGTTATCACCTCAGGTTCTAGGTCATGGTCAATGGAGGGAAACAGGTGACAGCCATCTGACCACACAGGAAAATAGCCTAGGAAGGGCATATTATGCAGTCCATTGTTGTGTGTGTGTGTTTGGGTGTATGTGTGTACATTGTGTGTAGTTAAAGTTAACATTCATAGTTACAGGGCTTGAATAAAAACTAACCAAGACCTGTAGGATTGCTCCCAAGTCTTTCCCAATCACCAAGAATCTTGTCATCCCAGGAGGTAGGGAAAGAACTAAACATGGAACTTAAGTGTCCATTGTTCACAGTCAATTTCATAGGCAGGAAGTGGGTAGTATAATTCAATGGAGTAACATAGGAAACTGGGAGTAGATAAGTGTTAGGAAACACTGAAGTGCTTCAAGTTCCCTTTGCTGCATCCAGTAACTGATGACTGATTCATCATTGTGACAGATTAGCAAAGGAGCCACTGTCAATAAGTGATGCACGGAAGAATGGGGTGGCCTGGGTGACAATCGTCCCGAAGGGATCCGAGTATAAGATAGTATGTACTTCCTCCAAATGCCTCCCATGGTTTCAGGTATTCCCTTATTTCTGGTGAGAGTCTTCTTCTGAAAACATCTATAACTGGCCCAGCATAATCACCTTAGCAGGAACCCAGGAGTAGCCCCATCACCACCAATCTCCTTGCTCCATGGTCCCATAGTAGTTGGACTGCATTTACTTACACCCAGAGGTGAGGACACCTAGCACAATGCTAGGTGGCAAGGTTTACAATAATATCAAATGCAGGATAAAGATATTACTGTGACCTCAGTTGGACGGGCCACCACTACCCAGCCTCATGGCATAGCAGTGCCTTCAGGTTGGATCTGCCCACTCTTAGTACAGGGTATTGTGCAGACTTCCCAACTCCCAAAGAGAATGAGGGTTTAGGAAAAAGTGCAGAGGTGTAGAAAGGAACATCTGGGTTCAGGTCCATGTACTACTCCAGTTATTTCCCCATCCCCTAACTCCTGGGTCCCTAACAGATGGCTGAGAGCATATAGACCCTTGCAGGGTTTGCTGGGCAGAATTCTAAGATGGCCCTTCTATGGTCTGAATGTGTCCCTCTCCCCCAAATTCATATGTTGGAATCCTAATGCCTAATGTGATGGTATTAGGAGGTGGGCCCTTTGGAGGTGCTTAGGTCACGACGGTGGAGCCCTGATGAATGTGATTAGTGCTCTTATAAAAGAGACCCCATAGAGCTCCCTAGCCCCTTCCACTATGTGAGGACACAGAGAGAAATTGGCAGTCTTCAACCTAGAAGAGGGCTTTCACCAGGACCTGACCATACTGACACCATGATCTTAGACTTCCTAGCCTCCAGAACTGTGAGAAATAAATTTCTGTTGTTTATAAGCTACCCAGTCTGCAGTATTTTGTTATAGCAGCCCAAACAGACTAGGACAGCCCCCCAATATTCCCTGCCTTTGGTATACGTGTACCTTTTCCCAGTTGTTCAATCACACAGTAATATAGGTACTATAGTGAAGGGATTTTGCAGGTGTAATTAAGTTCCCAAATCAGTTGACTTTAAGATAGGGTGATTATCTAAATAAGGCTGACCTAATCATGTAAGCCCTTTAAAAGCAGTTTTCTCTGGCTAGTTGCCAAAGTGGATGTCAAAGAGCTATGTTCTAGCTGGTATACAAGAAAGCAAACATTCATTTTATGAATTGCCTATGGGGGCCATGTGGCAAGAAACTTCAGGCAGCCTCTAGGAGCTGGGTCCTCCGCTGACAGCTAGCAAGAAAATGAGCACCTCAGGAACTTCCCTGGTGGCGCAGTGGTAAAGAATCCGCCTGCCAATGCAGGGGACATGGGTTCAAGCCCTGGTCCGGGAAGATCCTACATGCCGCGGAGCAACTAAGCCCATGCACCACAACTACTAAGCCTGTGAGCCACAACTACTGAGCCCATGTGCTACAACTACTGAAGCCCATGCGCCTAGAGCCCGTGCTCCACAACAAGAGAAGCCACAGCAGTGAGAAGCCCATGCACCGCAACAAAGAGTAGCCCCTGCTCACTACAACTAGAGAAAGCCTGCATGCAGCAACGAAGACCCAATGCAGCCAAAATAAATAAATTAAAAAAAAAGAAAAGAAAAGAAAAGAAAATGAGGACCTCAGTCCTACAACTACAAGAAAATGAATTCTACCAACAACCAGTGAGCCTGGAAGATGACTCCAAGCCCCACATGAGCTACAGCCCTGGCTAACACCTGGACTTTCAGCCTGATGAGACCGTGAACAGAAAAACCAGGTGGAACAGAGCAGAACCCTGCGCCCCCCTCCCAAGTACAAATCCCCTCTATGTCTCCTGCCTCTTCTTTATAGAAAAGCTGAAGTCTCCAGGCCTTCCTGAGTCACAAAAGAGTAGGCTCAAGCAGCTAATGATTAGGACAATAGAATCACAGACTCAGTGTCTGATGCACATTCCTGAGTTGTTTTACAGACACTGTAACTGCCACCAGAGGGAAAAAGCTAACTGCATGATCAGACTGCAGCCATGACATGAACTGCTCCATCTTGAGCAATATTGAATCTATGGCTAGCACAATTCCAAGAACTGGCCTTAAGAGAATGGGATTAACACTATTGCTCATAATAATCTATATCTTTGTGGGCATCAAAATAATTTAGCTTGTTCTGCCTTTGTACGTAAATGAGCAACTACAATGGTCAGCAGAGATGGTACAGACCCATGTCAACATCTTCCACTCTAAGAACATGATGCCCTATGTCAGCGTGAAGAAGTTACAGAAGACTGACCTTCACTCATAATCCCATAGAAATGGAACGATGTTCTGACAAGCGGGGATTTGTAAGCAGCTTTTGGCAGGAAAGAGATCTTTGCAGGAAAAAGCTCTCCGCAGGAGGCACCCTTTTGTCTTGTCACTAACCTTAAACCAGGCACCCCCATGCTCTACTCATCTCTGGCCCTAGCACACCTTTCAAATCTTTTGATCACACAATACCTTGTCTAATCTGTTGGTTCTTTCTGTAGATCAAAGTAGTAGAAATGAAGTAATTAACAGATGACCAGATCTCTTCCCTAGGTTCCCCTTCAGTAATATTGTGAACAAACTCTGTGAACAAGATAGCATCTTAAGAAAAATCACAAGAAGTCAACAAACCAGCACACAAGCCTGTACAGTGTGGGATGGCGACGACTCTGACCTCCATCTCAACGATTAACTGAGATTATGTCCCTTTTTCCCTTTAAAAACTTTCATGGCTGAGCAGAATCTTTGGAGATGGTTTTGGGGGGGACAATGAATCCACCAGCTCCCCGGATTGCTGGCATTCTGATTAAAAGCAACTTTCCTTTCTACCAACATCTGTCTCTCTCTCGAGTATTGATTTTTGAGCAGCAACCAGACGGACCTGATTCAGTAACACAGCCACATCATGCTCCAACTTCTGACCTATAGAAACTGTGAGATAATTTGTGTTGTTTTAAGCCACGATGTTTGTGGTAATTTGTTATGCAGTAATAGAAAACTAACACATAGGGGACAGATGTGTTCAGTACTCATATAGAATTAGACAAGCAGTGATTGTCTATGAGTAGAGAGTTTCAGAGTTCTGTTTCCACACTCTGCAGGCAAGGAAAGGCATGGAAATATGCAGTTAAGCTGCATGGACATGAAGAATATTCCATTATCTGAGTGGATGGCTAGACATAGCAGTAGTAAATGTTACCAAATAAAAGCTTGAGTGCCAGACACACAGTAAGGCCAAACAAACCGAAACATCAGAGTCTGGAGCAGAGAAAGGCTTATTGCAGAGCCAAGCAAGGAGAACGGGTGGCTCGTGCTCAAAAACCCCGAACTCCCCAATGGTTTTTGGAGAAAAGTTTTTACAGGCAAAATTTGGGGTGAGGGCTGCAGGGTTGTGTGACTTCTTCTGATTGGTTGGTGGTGAGGTAACAGGTTGATGTTCCAGGAATCTTGCGCTCAGCCTGAACCATCCTCCACCTGCATGGGGGCCTTAGTTCCTGCAGAAGAACTCAAAGATGTTGTTATGTATATCCCTTGAGGAGGAATCAGGATCCTGCTTTAATGGCTACATTACAGTTTCTTTGTTTTTGGCTGCACTGCACAGCATGCAGGATCTTAGTTCCCCAGCCAGGGATCGAACCCACACCCCCTGCATTAGAAGTGTGGAGTCTTAACCACTGGACCGCCAAGGAAGTCCTGCACTACAGTTTCTTGATTGTTCCTCCTTTGTTTCTGCATTTCCTTACTTCACTGATTAGAAACTGTTTAATCCGCTCTTTGGAACTCAGTAAGGTCTAGAAGGCTGAAGCCTTGATCCTGCAAATAAGAAAGTAGGGGACATGGAACTGCTTTTGTGCCCAGGTGGGCCCCATAAACAGTCATTCCCTCTAATGCTTAAATTGAGTGTTGGAAAGTTCACAGGACAGCCAATGCTGGGGTTTTAAAACCCAACCAATCAGATAACTCTAAGATTCCAGAGAGGTAATTAACTAACAATTCCTCAGCCCTCATCAGACTAACCAGTTTACTTCTGCAATCTCAAAGTAAGGAGGTACAATCTTTGGGTCTTCATCATTCCTGTCTTCTGATGGGCCATACCATCATCTAACATTCCTTCTACCTTATACATAAGCAATCCAATTGTACTTGTCCTTTCAGTAACTTCATGGAGGATCTCCTGTGCCTGTGTATTTTTTTTCGTAAGACAATATCAGGGGTCACCAATCATCACTTTTGACCCCTTAATCTAAAAGCCATAACCACATAGCATTATAAGAGTTGTTGGCTCACTCAGTCCTCGCTGGAGTTACCTCCTTCACTTGGAGGTGGGGATGGGGAGTGTGATGGTTAATTCTGTCAACTTGTCTGGGCCATGGGAAGCCCATTATCTGGTTAAATGTTATTTCTGGGTGTGTCTTTGAGGGTGTATCCAGAAGAGTTTAGCATTTCAATTGATGGACTGAATAAAGCAGATGGCCCTCCCCAATGTGGGCATCATCCAATTAGCTGATGGCCTGAATAGAACAAAAAGGGAGAGGAAGGCTGCTCTCTGCCTGACTATACAGCTGGGACATTGATCTCTGTCTGACTATACAACTGGGGCATTGATCTTCTCCTACCCTCAGTGCTCCTGGTTTTCAGGCATCAGACTTGGACTAGAATCTACACCATGGCTCTCTGGCTGTCTGGCCTTCAAACTACACCACCGGCTTTCATGGGTCTCCAACTTGCAGATGCAGATCATGGGACTTCTCACCCTCCACAACTGCCTAAGCCAATACCTTATAATATACGAACATTTTTGGCCCATTTCTCTTAATTAAATTAAATTTTAAAGTGTTAAGAATAAAGAATACACATTGAAGTATATAGTGGTAAAGGGGCAGCTTATCTGCAACTTAATCTCAAATGATTCTGGAAGAAAAAAAAAATTTTTTTCTTAACTTTCAAAATATCAAAATAAAAAATTAGAAAAGAAAGGAAGGGGAAAAGGAAGGAAAGAAACAAAGAAAGGCATACTCCAAGTAGAATATTTTCATCTCCTTTTATTGAAGGAAATAAAACTTGTGCTGCAGAGGCAGTAGTACCTCAGAGCATGACAAGGTAGCCATTGGGGATGACATGACAAGCCATAATGCTGGCCAGGGGTCCTACCATAATGGGAGGACCAAAACCACAAAGATAGCAGGAGGTAGCAAACATCCCCAACACCCAGTGCAGGCATTTCCATTTGCAGAGAGCTTGGCCATGCATTGTAAAAACAGGGTCCCCTCACAGCTGGCAGACTATCATCTCAGGCCAACAAATCCTCCCAAAACTAACACGTAGTCTCAGATTTGGAGATCGTTCCCTTTGACCCAAAGATTCAGGCCATCAGAAGATCTGAGTTAATCTTTTAGCTCCTTATTGCTGATGGAAAAAGAGGCTGAGTTCTTGAAACATCACATTGGTATAGCTGGACAGGTGCTAATGCCCAGCCTTGTTCTAAAAGCAGCTAAATTTTTTTTTCCTGACTTTTCACACTGCTCTCACCCAGCATGTGCCCTAGGAAACCTCTCAATGTTCTAAACAAGGACAGAATGAGGGCAGCAGCCTAGGGGGATTTAGGGAGTCAAAAGCTGCTACATAGCCAAGACTATCTCACAAGAAATAGCGTGGGGAACACTATTGGGTCAAGATTCTCCCAAACAGCTGCTAGAGGCATACACAAAGAAAAATGTGGTAGCTCTCCCTCCCATATCAGGATCAGCTGTGCCAAAGTCATGGTCCAGAAAAAAGAGCCATTTCATGTCCCTGGAAGAATATCAACCCCCATGGCATTCCTCAAGCTGTTCCAATTTTCAAGTACAACAGTGTGTTCGGGCAGTTTTGAAATAGAAAAGCAAGCACTAAAGAAAAATCTCAACCGACTGCAAATTGATGTTATAAAGCCAAAAATTTATACAGTCAAGAACTGATTGGTGGGGGGAAGGATTTTGCTATGTAGAAATAGGAGTCCAAGGGTTTATTCATATAAGCCCTTGATCATAAACCACCCTCACATCCACAGATTGGGAGCAAATTCCTTATTTTAAAATGGCCATCATCCGATTAGTCAATTGCAGTTCTCTTCAATGCTGGACACATGGTTTTCAAGGATCAAAGTCTTGAGAGCACTAGATCAGGAAAGGGGAGGAGCAAGACAAGGAAGAGCATCAGGGGCTGGAATTTCCAAAATGAGCATTTATTTCACAGAAGCCTTGGCACAATGAGGCTGGGGTGATGTGGTTTTAGTGATTGTTCTTGGTTGCCTCCTTTGCTGCAGCAATCAGTGGAGTGAGGCTGGAGAGGGGCTTGGCAATCTTCAGGAACTGATGCTAAAGAGGAGAAAAAGAACAAAAGACACATGACAATTTACCATTCTTCCTCAGCAACCATTACAAGATGTTAAGGGCATCCATGTTTGCACAAGGTGCTGCCTGGAGAGCTTCAGATCATCATCCCCAAATTGAAGGACATCTTTAAAAGATAACATATCATTTTGGAGAACTGTTTGGCAGTATGTACCTACAGCTAAATACACGTCTATCCCAGCAATTCCACTTCTAGATATATTTCCAAGAGAAATGAGCTTGTGAATCCACCAGAAGACACACACAAAAATGCTCATAGCAGCTTTACTTATGACAGTCATAAATGAAAAGAACCCAAATGTCCAAGATAATGGAAGAATGAATAATATTATATTTATATAATACTACACAAAAATTAGAGCAATAAAAAAGAATAAATAATTGATACACTAACAACAGGATGAATCCCACAGACATTATGTTGCATGAAAGAAGCCAGACACAAGAGAGTTCATATTGTATGATTCCATTTTATATTAGGTAAGACCAAACTATGGTGATAATCAGAATAATAATCAGCTCAGAGGGAAGGTCATTAATTGATCATGACCCAATGGTACATTGCAATACTGCATTTCAGGAGCATTGATCTAGGAATTTGTTGTTCTAGCCTTGAATCTAGTAAGGCTAATTAACCCAGGAAGGACTTCAATGGCTTGGTTCTTTCCCAAACCACTTTCACTGGGCTGTACTTTGGGCCACACCCACAACTATAAAAGAAGACCATTTTGGAGAAAACACCATATGAAACCTATTTTTATGTTTTCAGTAAAAAACATTATGGAAAACAATTCTTTATGTAACTCAGAGCCTCTTAACTAAAAATGACTTCTCTTACATTTACTAATGAAAAAGCTTTGTGTCTTGAGGATGCAGGATGTTTCTTCCATTTGATAAGAAACATAGGAACTAACATATTTCCTTTTCTGTCCTCGCTACCAGGAAACTAAGAACCAAATCTGATGTTTAAACAAAACTATTTAACTCAAATGATTAGCATATTTGATTCTTCTGCCATCCTAAGTCTCTTTTATTAATCATATTATATATGTATACACACACACACATATAGACATATTTACACATATTCTTTGCTGGAAGTGCTTCAACTTCTTTTTGGACAGAGATAGGATATAAAGAGGTACTGAGAACAAGAAGTTACTATTACTACAAAAGGAATAAAAGATCTTGGCTAAATCATGAAGATATGAATTCAAACATAAAACCCTATGTATTTCTGTCCATATATGTGTTTTCACAGGAGACAAAGATGTGAAGCTTTCATGATTTGAGACTCTGAAAGTCATGGTTTTGAATATTTACAATGTACAGTAACAAATTAAAGAGTCAGTGTTCTCAGATCACATGTTTATACAACTCCCCTCTCAGTTGAGAAAGCAGCATGATCCAACACCCAACTGGGAGGCCTCAGTTTCCTTCTCTGTGTAATGAACAAAGCAGACGAGATAAGCCCTAAGGTCTTCAAGTTTCAACACTCTCTGAGCCAAGCAGTGGCCAAGAGCATACACACTTGAGAGCCAAACAGACACAGGTTGAAATCCTGGATCCACTGCTTATCAGCTACATAATCATGGAAAAGTTACTAAACACTTGAAACCTCAGTTTCCTCAACTGTAGAAATGGGAAAACAAGAATCTATTAACTCACAAGGTTATTAAAAAGAATAGATGAAAAAATATATAAAGTGCTTAGTGCCTAGAATGTGGTAAAAATTCAACATAATGTATTTATTAGTAGTTATATTATTATATCAGGAAGGAAGCTCTAGAAGGCATTCATCTTTCAATAACTATATTTTAATACCTAATTAACAATATCATCTTGAGGCTTAGAATAGTATTTGCACATTTCCCAAAGCTTAGGGTTTCCAGAACAAACCTCATATAAAAGGCAAAGGATCCTATATTATACTGCCTGTTATAAGGGGGTTTTATTCCCAAAGGATGCTAGAAACTAATGGGTTACACTTGGCAGAACTCAGATCTCATATCTAATAGACCAGTGCTCTGTAGTCAGTTACTCTGATTACAAAGAGGTGCTAAATATATTCCAGAGGGTAACATTTCAATGAAGGTTTAAGCAATCCCATTTAATTCAACAAGTATTTTCTGAATACCTATATTTTATTGAAGTATAGCTGATGTACAATGTTATATAAGTTACAGGTGTACAATATAGTGATTCACAATTTTTTTTAGTATCTTTATTGGAGTATAATTGCTTTACAATGGTGTGTTAGTTTCCACTGTATAACAAAATGAATCAGCTATACGTATACGTATATCCCCATATCCCCTCCCTCTTGCGTCTGCCTCCCATCCTCCCTATGCCACCCCTCTAGGTGGTCACAAAGCACAGAGCTGATCTCCCTGTGCGACGCAGCTGCTTCCCACTAGCTATCTATTTTACATTTGGTAGTGTATATATGTCCATGCTATTCTCTCACTTAGTCCCAGCTTACCCTTCCCCCTCCCCGTGTCCTCAAGTCCATTCTCTATGTCTGGGTCCTTATTCCTGTCCTGCCCCTAGGTTCTTCAGAACCATTTTTTTTTTAGATTCCATATATATGTGTTAGCATACGGTATTTGTTTTTCTCTGACTTACTTCACTTAGCATAGTATCCTCCAAGTCCATCCATGTTGTTATAAATGGCAAGATTTCATTGTTTTTATGGTTGAGTAGTATTCCACTGTATGGAATATTCTTTATCCATTCATCTGTTGATGGACACTTAGGTTGCTTCCATATCTTGGCAATTGTAAATAATGCTGCTATGAATATTGGGCTGCATGTATCTTTTCAAATTAGTGCTTTTGTTTCTTTCATATATATACCCAGGAGTGGAACCACTAGGTCATATGGTAGTTCTATTTTGAGTTTTTTGAGAAACCTCCATACTGTTTTCCATATAGGCTGCACCAATTTACATTCCCACCAAGAATGTAGGAGGGTTCCCTTTTCTCCATACCCTCTCCAGCATTTATTATTTGTGTTCTTTTTGATGATAGCCATTCTGGCAGATATGAGGTGATATCTCATTGTGGTTTTGATTTGCATTTCCCTGATGCTTAGCGATGTTGAGCATCTTTTCATGTGCCTGTTGACCATCTGCATTTCCTCTTTAGAAAAATGTCTATTCAGGTCTTCTGCCCATTTTTTAACTGGGTTGTTTGGGGTTTTTTTTGCTGAGTTGTATGAGCTGTTTATATAGTTTGGATATTAACCCTTTATCAGTCATATCACTTGCAAATGTTTTCTCCCACTGAATACCTATTTTGAGTCAGGTCTCAGGTATAAGAGGAGACAAGAGATTAATAAGATAGAAGTTATAATCTAGTAAGAAAGACAGAATTGTTCATAGCTAACTTTAATGTGGTGCAGTATGGTAGGTCCTGCCCTGCCTGACCAGTTGCTCTTAATCCTCATAATACAAAAGTAACTGACTATGAAAGCCTACAAATTAATCACTGTCATTAAGTTGCATGTGATACTTATTAAATCACCAGTTGGCACTGTAGTAAAATAACACTAGTAATGAGAAATTGTACCCGAGACATAAATGTTAAATACAAATAATGTGGTCAGCTAAAAGCAGTTTTTACAACCATATGAAATAATTATGCTGTAATTTCAGGATTAAGCTGGTGGAGTATAAAAGGCTTGGTAAACCCCCAGCTCCAGGTTCCCCAGAGCCTGGCAGGATCTTACTCCAAACAAGCAGACTATATGGGACGTCCCTGGCAGTCCAGTGGTTAGGACTCTGTGCTTCCACTGCAGGGGGCGTGGGTTCGATCCCTGGTCAGGGAACTAAGATCCCACGTGCTGCGTGGTGCAGCCAAAAAATTTATAAACAAACAAACAAAGAAGCAGACTATCATCCCCACCATCTGAGAGGGTTTCCAATGAAGATACTGGGAAGACTTGAAAAGCTGCACTAACTATCCTCTAAACTAATGCCCTCTGATATCCTTTACTGAAAATCTATCTTTTGAGCTTATCCCAGTAAAATATAACTTGTATAAGATTTGAATATCAAAGAGTTTCTTCTCATTAAGACTCACTCAAACTCTGCCAGACTAATTCAGGCAGAACAAAACAGGCACCAAAGGAAGATACAAGCAAAGCTCAACAGGAGCTCAGAAAGTAACTCTATAAGATACAGCCTAGGAGAATGTACAGAGTTTTAATAGGCTGAAGAAGAGCCTGAGGGAATAACATGAGCAAAGGCCCAGGGATAAAGATGAGGGAACTAGGAATACAAATTGAGCATGGGATGTGCTAGAAGAGAAGCTTAGTTCTGTAACAGCCAGTACCTCACAGACGAAAATGAAGCAAAAAAAGTGTTGGTTTAGTGATTTCTCGAATTAGGTGCTTCCCTGCATAGGGACAGTTACCTGCAACAGCTCTTTAGCTGAACCTCTCTTCTCCACATCCATTTCAAGACAGCGGTTCAGAAAGTCTCGGAAGATAGCTGACAGCTTCTCTGGGTTCTGAAGCTCTGGGGTCCCATTGGTGGCGATGAGGTACAAGGCCTGGCAATACAAACAGAGAATTGCCTTGGGCTCCAACTGAGGTGTTCTCTTCGTCCCCAGACAGGCCCTCTAGAAATATGGTCAGCTGCTTTCTGCCTTCAGAACACAAAGAGGCAGCTTTGGTATACTGGAAAGAATATGAGTTAAGGGTCAGGTTTAACATTTAAAGGCCATGTAACCAGGTGCAAGCCAGTGAACTTCCAACTTCCTCATCTGTAAAACAGGGATGATAATAGTGCCTATCTCACATGTCTGAAAAATAAAACAAGATAGTATATTAAAAGCACTTTGTAAGCTTATGAAGTGTGTTACTGACCCAAGGGTTTATTATTATCCTTGATTATAGATCTAAATGGTTTATTATTCATTTAGCCTGATGAGTTAAACACCTGCCCATATGCTGAAGGAAATTATTCCTGGTGCCATCACTTCAGTCATCTAAAAACTGATCTCTTCTAGCAGGACAGAAATATATATAAAGGAAGTGTTCTGTAAAGGAGCAACCTGTTTCACTGTTGCCATCCTGGTCCCCTAACATGAAGTATCTCCTGGGAAAGGTAAAGAAAAACACAGTCAAACTAAACCTTTTAAAGCACTCAGCACTTTAATTCATAAAGTGTTTACACAAATACTGTCTCATTTAATGACCACAATAACTCTGGGTAATAGGCAGGGCAAGAATTATCATCCCCATTTCACAGATAAAGTCCAGAAACATAAAGAGATATGCCTGGAATCATGCTGTTTACACAAGTTCATGTCCTCTGACTCTACTCCCAGTCTTATTTCTGTCACGTCCTACTGATATCATTTTCAAGGCCATTCTAAGGTGAAAGAAGATGAGTGGCATGTGGATCCACAGGGCAAAACTGGGGGCCGAGGGTAGAAACTATGAAGGTAGTTTTAGTTTGGTACACTAAAGCACTTTTCAATAATCAGAGCTATCCAAGAGGTATCCAACTAAGATTAGATGACCGCCTATCAGTGACAATGCATAGGGAATTCCTGCACTGAATGGGAGGTTGGAATAAACAACAAAATGAAAGCAATAAAAATAACTCACATTTGCCCATGATCAAAATTACCAACCTACTTGCATCTGTATTCACATACCCTGCTTTCCCTCTCCTATTACAATGGATACATTGTGCATATTCTAATCTAATGCTCTTTACTTTAGTACTTGATCCAACCCCCCCTCATCTACTTAAGGACATCACTCTTACAGATGTCACTTCTCTCTTGTACATGACCATTTTCCTCTCCACTAGATCAGTCCCATCTGCACAAAAACATGCTATAATAATATCATCTTAAAAAAAAAAAAAGGGACTTCCCTGGTGGCACAGTGGTTAAGAATCCACCTGCCAATGCAGGGTAGACAGGTTTGAGCCCTGGTCCGGGAAGATCCCACATGCTGCGGAGCAACAAAGCCCGTGCGCCACAACTACTGAGCCTGCACTCTAGAGCCCGCGAGCCACAACTACTGAGGCTGCATGCCACAACTACTGAAGCCTGCGCACCTAGAGCCTGTGCTCCTCAACAAGTGAAGCCACCACAATGAGAAGCCCACGCACCACAACAAAGAGTAGCCCCCGCTCATTGCAACTAGAGAAAGCCCACGTGCAGCAACGAAGATACAACACAGCCATAAATAAACAAACAAACCAACAAACCCTCTCTCGACTCCACTTTAAGATATTGCTCCACTGTTACCTTAACAAAACTCCTTACCTTAAAGCAAAACTCCTTTAAAAGAAAACAACAATGAAAAGTAAAAACTAACTGCTTACACATGCCATCTCAACTTTGCCCACTCTGGTGAATTTACTCTAATTAGGCTTTCATTCCTATCACTCCAGTGAAACTGATTGTCAGAGTCATCAAAAACCTTCACACTGGCAAATCTAATGATCATTTCTTAGCGTTATCTTAAATGCAACCTATCAGTCAGGTTTGACACAGTGATCCATCCTCCTTCTCGAAACACTTTGTCCTCTTGGCCTCCAGGACACTTCTCTCAGTTCTCCTACCTGGAAGGCTACTCATTGACCACTTTGCTAGCTCCTCTAACCTGTAAACATGACAGTATCCCAGGTCTCAGTACTCTCCCCTCACTCCCTAGGTGAGTGATACCATTATCAACTAGCTCTGATTTTTAAATAAACCAACTATATAATACCTACTAATAAATTTATATTTAGAGTCCTGACCTCTCACCCTTGAACTCTGAACTCTTATGCCCCATTCTACTCAGTATCTCCACCTGGATGTTTAATAAACATTTCAAATTAACACAGAACCTTGTCCACTCTGTTCACTCACTTCACGGACACTGGCCTCCTTGGTTTTCCCTAGGATGTATCAAGCACGTTCTCAAAACAAGTTCTTTATATACTTGACACCTGGAAAACTCTTACGTCAGATTAATCTCATGGCTCACTACTTTATTTTCTTCAGATTTCTCCTCAAATAACTTAGAAGAGAAGACTTCATTCTCTACCTAGACTAAAACAGCACACTTCTCCCTCCTTCCCCCCTTACTCTCTTAAGCCACTTACTCTGCTTTTTTTCACAGCTCTTATCTTCTGTTACTATATATCAATTTATTATCAGTAGAACAGTTTCTTGACCATGATAAGAACTCAAATAATCATTGAATAAATGAATGAATGCCTGCTAATATACCTTTTCTTTAAGCATTTATACTTTAAATTCAACAGTGCCTAGTTTTATCCAGAAAAGAGAAATCCAACAGCCCAAACATCTTGATATGGGCCTAGTAACACTCACTCTCAGAGGATTTTCATTAAGGTATGGGGGCTCCCCTTCAATCATTTCGATGGCCATGATGCCCAGGGACCAAATGTCAACCTTAGGCCCATAGGCCTTCCGTGTCACAACCTCTGGTGCCATCCAGTACGGTGTTCCCACCATAGTGCTCCGTTTGCTCTGCTCTGGGGTGATCTGGGCACAGAATCCAAAATCAGCTAGAAAAAGAAAAGACAAGACAGAAAGGATTTATATGTAGGGTATTCCTTCTGTAAATATTGACTATGTGCCTACCCCTAGGTATCAAGCTCTGCCTGCATCCTAGCTACTGCATCCCTTGTCTCTCCAAAGCTAGAATCACTTAACTGCCACCTTCAGCTTTTAGCCTGTCTCCTGTTCAACCTTGAAGGAGGAACATAACATATGTCATCTCTGGCTTCCTTACCCCTCCTCAAACCGGAAGCACTAGGCATTAAAGTCCAAGCCGCCCCCATTGACCTTGATTACTTGCCCCAGTACTGCTTTCTTCTTGAAAATTATTCCCATACACCAGTATCTGGTAACTAGGTCCTTGCTTTATTTCCTGGGCATGAGTCCTGGACTTAAACCCTAATCACCTACAACTAGGCATGGCTCTGCTTTAATAAGTTCCTCACCCTGTGCCCCAGGACAGAGACTGCTAACAGTCTTCCCATAAGCAGCCCATCCACCTGTGACACAACCTGTTTGTCTGGACTATTGGTCCTTACACATTTGAACAAAATGTTCTGCCTGCAGTTCATTCCCATTATATTGCAATTATATGTTTATTTAATTATGAGGCCTTCAATAAGAAGGACTATGTCTTCTTACTCATTTTTTTCATTCCCAGAGGGCCCAGCATACAACAGACATTTAATAAAAGTTTGTTGAATGAATGACTGAACGAAAGAAGTTACACTAAACTCTTTCTTCTAATTATGTATTTTGTGTTTCCCATACTAGATTGAGAACTACTTAAATACAGGCAAAAGTATCCTCAGTGCCCATCACGGGTCCTAGCACATAGTGGGCATTCAGTAAATTTTTTTGGCTGAATGTATAAATGAGTGGAAAAAAAAAAGAAATGTCATCCTATATAGTACTGAGTAATATAAAGTGCCCGCATATCCAAGGAAATACAGATTCTCTGGTGAGTCTTGTAGCTACTCTTATATGATTATCATCCCAGAGGAGACAGGGTCCCAAAGGGAAGAGAAGTATTACCACTCCTACTCACTTAGCTTGACAGAGCCATCCATTCCCAACAGGATGTTGTCACTCTTGATATCTCTATGAATAACTTGGCTCGAATGCAGAAACTCCAAAGCCTGCAGGCACTATTGAAGTGGTGTGGGCAGAGGGAGAAAGAAAGGACATATAATATGAAGACTTACAGAAAATCGCTAATCCAACCTGCTCATTTGATGATAACAAAAGTGAGGCCCCAGTGAGTAAAAGGACTTACTCCAAATAAGTGGAAGAGGTAGGTCTGGAACCTAGTCTCCTGTCTCCTAGCTAAGCATTCTTTTAACACTCCGTGCTGCCTTATATCTTTCTTATAATATACTTGACCATATCATATTATAACATAGCTTATAATAGTTTTCTTTAACTACAGGAGTTCCTCCAAAGTATTTTAGAGTTGTTTACAGAACATCAGCACCTTGACAAAGAACCCGAGGCAACAAAAAATAAATAAATACTGAGGAAGAATGGAAAGGATTTCGTAATGAAAAAACTGGAGGAAAGTGACAAATAAGAGTCACATTTGGGAAACTAGACAAACGGAAATGATATTAGAAGCAGTGAACTTAGGATGATAATCTTATTTTGGTGAGGAGATAAATTTGTACTGTTTGGGGTATGCTGGTTTCTATATTCCTATAAACATTTGCAGACTAATGTCCGGTAGGCCACTGCAGATGTGAATCTTGAGTTCTGTAGAGAGGCTGGACTTGAAATAAATGTTTACAAGTCATTCATGAAGAGGTGATTTTTTTTTTTTAAGTTATGGTAATGGTTGGAACTGGCAAATGCTATAGGAGATAGAGGAGAAAGAAAAGAACCTTGGAAAACATCCAGACTTAGCAAGCAGAATGAGTAACATAGAGACTGAATGGAACAATGAAAATGCATGGTTCTGACCAACAATATTATTCCAGACAAATCTCTTACTCCCTCTGGGCTACTGGCTATCCCCCATCTGTAAAATGTGGGGATCAGAAAAGATACTCTCAGAGTTACTACTAAATCTACTAGTTTAAGTTCATAACCGAAAGCTAAAATTTTAGGGGCTTCCACTGATTAAAAAACACTAAAAATGCAAACCAATTAGAAGATACTATTTAAATATTCTCAACTTAATACTTCACTTTCTAAGAACATATCAATGGCTAAATTAAAAACAAACCAATATCCAGAAGCGGCTTTTCCCTGGAAAAGTATGACTTGCTTTCCTAAGGAGGCTAGAGACTTTGGCCTCTGGATGTAAAAAATTATGAACAGGGACTTCCCTGGTGGCGCAGTGGTTAAGAATCCGCCTGCCAATGCAGGGGACATGGGTTCGATCCCTTCTCCAGGAAGATCCCAGATGCCACGGAGCAACAAAGCCTGTGCACCACAACTACTGAGCCTGTGCTCTAGAGCCCGCGAGCCACAGCTACTGAAGCCCACGCACCTAGAGCCCGTGCTCCACAACAAGAGAAGCCACCGCAATGAGAAGTCCGTGCACCACAACGAAGAGTAGCCCCCACTTGCCACAACTAGAGAAAGCCCACGCGCAGCAATGAAGACCCAACGCAGCCAAAACTTAATTAATTAATTAATTAATTTTTAAAAAATTATTAAAAAAAGGATGATTTCAAGAAATTGGAACCCTCATGCATTGCTGGTGGGAATATAAAATGGTACAGCCACTGTGGAAAACATTTTGGCCAGTCCTTAAAATATTAAACATAGAGTTGCTGTATGACCAGAAGTTCCACTCCTAGGCATATACCCAAGAGAAATGAAAACATACATCCAACCAACAACTTGTACGTGAATGTTCACAGCATCATCCATAACAGCCAAAAAGTGGAAATTACCCAAATGTCCATCAATTGATGTAAAGATAAGTAAACAGAATCTTATTTGCTAGTAAAAGGACATATGCTATAACACAGATGAACCTTCAAAATATTATGCTAAGCAAAAGAAGCCAGTCAGATGCACATATTTTATGATTCCATTTACATGAAATGCCTGGGACAAGCAAATATATAGAGACAGAAAATAGATTAGTGGTTGCATAGGGCTGGGAGGGCTGGGAAAGAGGGTGGGGGGGTGACTGCTAATAGATATGGAGTTTCTTTTTAGGGTGTCGAAAATGTTCTAAAATTGATTATGGTGATGGCTGTATAACTCCATATACTAAAACCCATTAAATTATACACTTTAAATAGGTGAATAATATGGTATGTGAATTATATCTCAATAAAGGTATTTTTAGAAAGGGGAACTATCTCTATGAGAACTTAAGGATAATAGTAATGCCACCTATTTAGTTAACATTTAAATGTTTCTCCAAATGCTTTTTGATCCATATGGTACCCCTAAGGCATATACAGTGTGAATGCTGCAATTTCTAAGATAAATCACTTGAGGCTTATTGATTTCCCCAAGCATACATTTGCATGTATCTCAACCAGTGAAAGTCAGTCCCTGGGGAGACTGAAAAACATCTTAGATATTACAATGGTTGTGGTTTTCCAAAGGTCCCCAGTATATAAACAGATATACAGTTTATCTATGGTATCAAATTTCATGAAGGGAATGTGATTAGGCAAACATGTCTTAAAAGGCTTCTGGGTGGGGGAGGGAAGATAATGAAACAAAAGTTGAGAAACACTGCCTTAGTGGTACAGCAAAGAAAAGAAATCAGATCTCCTAAGAATCCCAGGCCTGTGTTAATTCCATTAACCTATGTGTGTATGTGTTCTAGATCCCAGGGTTTTTAATGAAAAGGTGATCATATTTTCTAGGACAGTATTGATTTCACATGACTTTATCTTTCCTAATATTAATATAAAACTACATCGCTATGCCTCCAAATCTTGCATCATCAAAACCCAAGCATACTGATCCCCATAAAACTCTGAACCTAATCTTTTAATCACTTAAATCTTCTACTCTCCCTCATTCCCAAACTTTTCTATTATTAGGCTATCAGAAAGTTCCAGTCTCTTATCAGCAAAGCACCCAATATGCTCAACTTCTTCTAATACTCCCCTCATCTTCTTGCTCTAACGAAAATGTGGCTATCCCCTGAGGACACTGCTTTTCATGGAGGCCTTGCAGAGGTATTTCTTTTCCTTTCTTATACAAGCATTTTACAGACTTGAGACATATAGTAGCAATGAGGAGAGAGGAGAATACCTATTTAAGTTTTGTTTCCTATTTCTTTTGCCTGGAAGTATTTTACCCTAGATTTTTGCTTGGCTTACTCTTTCATACTATTCAGATCTTTACTCAAATCTATGGCAAAACCTTCCCTGACTACTCTGTCTGAAATAGTACCTCCTCTGTCACTATCTTTTTACTCTACTTTATTTCCTTCATAGCATGTGAATAAAGTAGGAAAGCAGAATAAAAATATGATTAAAATATATACCCATATAAAAGAGGTAAAGGAAAATAAGTGTTCATGCAATTATTTTTAAGAGGTTGAAATTATGCGTGATTATGCATATACACACATATGTGTGTATATATATATATTTTGGAACTTTCTAACTTTCAGAATATAGTAATCTTTAAAAACAGGTATAAAAAGAGGATGATGGGAGAGAGTACAACTAATTTCTCCCACCTCTACAGTGCCCAGGCTGAGATTCCATCAGATGCAGAACTTTGAGATATATGGATATGGAGGCCATGTCCTGCTCAAGTCTGGTTGGCCACTTGCCTTACCTCACGACACACAGCTGCAATCTGGCCTTCATCCATGCAGGTTTCTGTTACCACGTCTGTCAAAGAACCTCCAGCCAAATATTCCATGACAACCCATAGCTCATCTCCCACGAGGTAACTGTAGGAGTAAAGATAAAGGGTAAGAAGGAATAGAGTACACTGGACCATAGCAGTGGCTTTCAAAGGACAAGCATATACCAGAGTGACTGTGCATTTCCCTCAGTTCTGGAAGAGTCTAGGGTTCTTTTTTCTAAGGAAAAGCAGAATCTGTGGGACAGAGTCACTAACTTGACATCTCTTAAGGATTCGCCTGGGGAAAACAAAGCACACTGTTCTGTGAAGTCCCAAAAGACAGAACTACAATCACTAGGCTGAAGATATAAAATTATTTCATCACAACACAAAGTAGTACTTCCTAAAATTAGGCATGATTCCCACACCTCTCTGCATGAAAGCAGAGAGCATCCAAACATTTGACAAAGATGGGATTTGGAGTCCATCTTACCAATATTAGGGAAAGTCACTAAACCTCCTTTAGAATTCTATTAGATTTGAGATCCATGAGACCCATACTGGGTCTTGTTCAAGATGCCATTCCCAGAAAGTGTGGCACAGTAGATGTCAATATTTACTGAATAATTCAATGAGTAAAATAAAAGATAACTGTAAATGCAAAATGAAGTATTGACTATAAGAGCCCTTGAAAAGCTGTAGAGTTTTATACACATAGCCATTATGCTGACAATGATCTCCATTTTGAATGTCTCTGATTCTAAGAATGGAATAAATTCAGTAAAGGCTGCAGAACCAAAGCTGCTTCTGGAAGCCAAGGGTTCCCAATTAGTACTGTATCCCTAGAGAGATTATGGGGCTGACAGGAGTTAAAACTGATAGTCTCACTCACTCAGGGACTGGATCACTCAGCTCTATTATGTGATAAACAAAAACGTCACCTAGGAGAGACCTTCAAGATGGTGGAGGAGTAAGACATGGAGATCACCCTCCTCCCCACAAATACATTAGAAATACATCTACATGTGGAACAACTCCTACAGAACACCTACAGAATGCTGGCAGAAGACCCCAGACTTCCCAAAAGGCAAGAAACCCCCACGTACCTGGGTAGGCAAAAGAAAAAAGAAAAAACAGAGACGAAAGAATAGGGATGGGACCTGCACCTCTGGGAGGGAGCTGTGAAGGAGGTAGTTTCCACACACTAGGAAGCCCCTTCACTGGCGGAGATGGGGGGGGGGAGGGGAGAAGCTCCGGAGCCACAGAGGAGAGCGCAGCAACAAGGGTGCAGAGGGCAAAGAGGAGAGATTCCTGCACAGAGGATCAGTGCCAACCAGCACTCACCAGCCCGAGAGGCTTGTCTGCTCACCCGCCAGGACGGGTTGGGGCTGGGAGCTGAGGCTCGGGCTTCGGGGGTCAGATCCCAGGGAGAGGAATGGGGTTGGCTGCGTGAACACAGCCTGAAGGGGCTAGTGCACCACAGCTGGCCAGGAGGGAGTCCAGGAAAAAGTCTGGACCTGCCTAACAGGCAAGAGACCATTGTTTCCGGGTGCTCGAGGAGAAGGGATTCAGAGCACCGCATAAATGAACTCCAGAGACGGGTGCGAGCCACGGTTATCAGTGCAGACACCAAACACGGGCATGAAATGCTAAGGCTGCTGCTGCAGCCACCAAAAAGCCTGTGTGCAAGCACAGGTCACTATCCACACCTCCCCTCCCGGGAGCCTATACAGCCCACCACTGCCAGGGTGGCGTGATCCAGGGACAACTTCCCTGGGAGAACATACGGCGTGCCTCAGGCTGTGGCAACGTCACACTGGCCACTGCGGCAACGTCACACTGGCCTCTGCCACCACAGGCTCGCCCCGCATTCCATACCACTCCCTCCCAACGCCCCAGCCTGAGTGAGCCAGAGCCCCCTAATCAGCTGCTACTTTATCCCTGTCCTGTCTGGGTGGGAACAGATACCCTCAGGTGACCTACATGCAGAGGCGGGGCCAAATCCAAAGCTGAACCCGGGAGCTGTGCAAACAAAGAAGAGAAAGCAAAATTTCTCCCAGCAGCCTCAAGAGCAGCAGATTAAATCTCCACAATCAGCTTGATGTACCCTGCGTCTCTGGAATACCTGAATAGACAACGAATCATCCCAAAATTGAGGCAGTGGACTTTGGGAGCAACCGTAGACTTGGGGTTTGCTTTCTACATCTAATTTGTGTCTGGTCTCATGTTTATCTTAGTTTGTATTTAGAGTTCATTATCATTGGTAGATTTGTTTATTAATTTGGTTGCTCCCTTCCTCTTCTTTTTTTTTTATATATACATACATTTTTTTTTCCTTTTTCTCTTTTTGTGAGTGTGTATGTGTATGCTTCTTTGTGTGATTTTGTCTGTATAGCTTTGCTTTTACCATTTGTCCTAGGGTTCTGTCTGTCCGTTTTTTTGTTTTGTTTTGTTTTAGTATAGTTTTTACCGCTTATAATCATTGGTGGATTTGTTTTTTGGTTTGGTTGCTCTCTTCTTTCTTTCTTTCTTTTACTACTTTTTAATTTTTTTATTTTTAATACTTTTTTTAAATGTTTTATTTTAATAACTTTATTTTATTTTTTTCTTTCTTTCTTTCTGTCTTTTTTTCCTCCCTTTTCTTCTGAGCTGTGTGGCTGACAGGGTCTTGGTGCTCCGGCCAGGTGCCAGGCCTGTGCCTCCGAGGTGGAAGAGCTGAGTTCAGGACACTGGTCCACCAGAGACTTCCCAGCTCCACGTAAAAACAAACGGCGAAAGCTCTCCCAGAGATCTCCATCTCAAGGCTAACAGCTCCACTCAACGACCAGCAAGCTACAGTGCTGGACACCCTATGCCAAACAACTAGCAAGACAGGTACACAACCCTACCCATTAGCAGAGAGGCTGCCTAAAATCATAATAAGGTCACAGACACCCCAAAACACACCACCAGACGCAGTCCTGCCCACCATAAAGACAAGATCCAGCCTCATCCACCAGAACACAGGCACCAGTCTCTTCAACCAGGAAGCCTACACAACCCACTAAACCAACCATACCCACTGGGGGCAGACACCAAAAACAATGGGAACTACCAACCTGCAGCCTGCGAAAAGAAGACCCCCAAACACAGTAAGTTAAGCAAAATGAGAAGACAGAGAAACACACAGCAGTTGAAGGAGCAAGGTAAAAACCCACCAGACCAAACAAATGAAGAGGAAATAGGCAGTCTACCTGAAAAAGAATTCAGAGTAATGATAGTAAAAATGATCCAAAATCTTGGAAATAGAATGGAGAAAATACAAGAAACGTTTAACAAGGACCTAGAAGAACTAAAGAGCAAACAAACAATGATGAACAACACAATAAATGAAATTAAAAATTCTCTAGAAGGAATCAATAGCAGAATAACTGAGGCAGAAGAACGGATAAGTGACCTGGAAGATAAAATAGTGGAAATAACTATCACAAAGCAGAATAAAGAAAAAAGAATGAAAAGAATTGAGGACAGTCTCAGAGACCTCTGGGACAACATTAAATGCACCAACATTCGAATTATAGGGGTCCCAGAAGAAGAAGAGAAAAAGAAAGGGACGGAGAAAATATTTGAAGATATTATAGTTGAAAACTTCCCTAATATGGGAAAGGAAATAGTTAATCACGTCCAGGAAGCACAGAGAGTCCCATACAGGATAAATCCAAGGAGAAACACGCCAAGACACATATTAATCAAACTATCAAATATTAAATATTGAAAGAAAACAAATTAAAAGCAGCAAGGGAAAAACAACAAATAACACACAAGGGAATCCCCATAAGGTTAACAGTTGATCTTTCAGCAGAAACTCTGCAAGCCAGAAGGGAGTGGCAGGACATATTTAAAGTGATGAAAGGGAAAAAGGTACAACCAAGATTACTCTAACCAGCAAGGATCTCATTCAGATTCGACGGAGAAATTAAAACCTTTGCAGACAAGTAAAATCTAAGAGAATTCAGCACCACCAAACCAGCTTTACAACAAATGCTAAAGGAACTTCTCTAGGCAGGAAAACCAAGAGAAGGAAAAGACCTATAATAACAAACCCAAAACAATTAAAATGGTAAGAGGAACATACATATCGATAATTACCTTAAATGTAAATGGATTAATGCTCCAACCAAAAGACATAGGCTGGCTGAATGGATACAATAACAAGACCCATACATATGATGTCTACAAGAGACCCACTTCAGACCTAGGGACACATACAGACTGAAAGTGAGGGGATGGGAAAAAATATTCCATGCAAATGGAAATCAACAGAAAGCTGGAGTAGCAATTCTCATAGCAGACAAAATAGACTTTAAGATGAAGACTATTACAAGAGACAAAGAAGGACACTACATAATGATCAAGGGATCAATCCAAGAAGAAGACACAGCAATTGTAAATATTTATGCACCCAACCTCAATATATAAGGCAAATGCTAACAGCCATAAAAGGGGAAATTGACAGTCATAGTAGGGGACTTTAACACCCCACTTTCACCAATGGACAGATCATCCAAAATGAAAATAAATAAGGAAACACAAGTTTTAATGATACATTAAACAAGATGGACTTAATTGATATTTATAGGACAGTCCATCCAAAAGAACAGAATACACGCTCTTCTCAAGTGCTCATGGAACATTCTTCAGGATAGATCATATCTTGGGTCACAAATCAAGCCTTGGTAAATTTAAGAAAATTGAAATCTTATCAAGTATCTTTTCTGACCACAACACTATGAGACTAGGTATCAATTACAGAAAAAAATCTGTAAAAAATACAAGCACATGGAGGCTAAACAATACACTACTAAATAACCAAGAGATCACTGAAGAAATCAAAGAGGAAATCAAAAAATACCTAGAAACAAATGACAATGAAAACACGATGACCCAAAACCTAGGGGATGCAGCAAAAGCAGTTCTAAGAGGGAAGTTTTTTGGTTTTTTTTTTTAAACTTTGGGTTTATTTATTTATTTATTTATTTATGGCTGTGTTGGGTCTTCGTTTCTGTGCGAGAGCGTTCTCTAGTTGCAGCAAGTGGGGCCACTCTTCATCGCGGTGCACGGGCCTCTCATTATCGCGGCCTCTCTTGTTGCGGAGCACAGGCTCCAGACGCGCAGGCCCAGTAATTGTGGCTCACGGGCCTAGTTGCTCTGCGGCATGTGGGATCTTCCCACACCAGGGCTCGAACCCATGTCCCCTGCATTGGCAGGCAGATTCTCAACCACTGCGCCACCAGGGAAGCCCCTAAGAGGGAAGTTTATAGCAATACAATCCTACCTCAAGAAACAAGAAACATCTCAAATAAACAACCTAACCTTACACCTAAAGCAGTTAGAGAAAGAAGAACAAAAAAACCCCAAACTTAGCAGAAGGAAAGAAATCATAAAGATGAGATCAGAAATAAATGAAAAAGAAATGAAGGAAACAATAGCAAAGATCAATAAAACTAAAAGCTGGTTCTTTGAGAAAATAAACAAAATCGATAATCCATTAGCCAGACTCAACAAGAAAAAAAGGGAGAAGACTCAAATCAACAGAATTAGAAATGAAAAAGGAGAAGTAACAACTGACACTGCAGAAATACAAAGGATCATGAGAAGTTACTACAAGCAATTGTATGCCAATAAAATGGACAACCTGGAAGAAATGGACAAATTGTTAGAAAAGCACAACCTTCCAAGACTGAACCAGGAAAAATAGAAAATATAAACAGACCAATTACAAGCACTGAAATTGAAAATGTGATTAAAAATTTTCCAACAAACAAAAGCCCAGGACCAGATGGCTTCACAGGCGAATTCTATCAAACATTTAGAGAAGAGCTAACACCCATCTTTCTCAAACCCTTCCAAAAAATTGCAGAGGAAGGAACACTCCCAAACTCATTCTATGAGGCCACCATCACCCTGATACCAAAACCAGACAAAGATACTTCAAAGAAAGAAAATTACAGACCAATATCGCTGATGAATACAGATGCAAAAATCCTCAACAAAATACTAGCAAACAGAATCCAACAACACATTAAAAGGATCATACACCACGATCAAGTGGGATTTACCCCAGGGATGCAAGGATTCGTCAATATACGCAAATCAATGTGATACACCATATTAACAAATTGAAGAATAAAAACCATATGATCATCTCAATAGATGCAGAAAAGGCTTTTGACAAAATTCAACACCAGTTTATGATAAAAACTCTCCAGAAAGTGGGCATAGAGGGAACCTACCTCAACATAATAAAGGCCATATACGACAAACCCACAGCAAACATCATTCTCAATGGTGAAAAACTGAAAGCATTTCCTCTAAGATCAGGAACAAGACAAGGATGTCCACTCTCACCACTATTATTCAACATAGTTTTGGAAGTCCTAGCCATGGCAATCAGAGAAGAAAAAGAAATAAAAGGAATACAAATTGGAAAAGAAGAAGTAAAACTGTCACTGTTTGCAGATGACATGATACTATACATGGAGAATCCTAAAAATGCCACCAGAAAACTACTAGAGCTAATCAATGAACTTGGTAAAGTTGCAGGATACAAAATTAATGCACAGAAATCTCTTGCATTCCTATACACTAATGATGAAAAATCTGAAAGGGAAATTATGGAAACACTCCCATTTACCATTGCAACAAAAAGAATAAAATACCTAGGAATAAACCTACCTAGGGAGACAAAAGACCTGTATGCAGAAATCTATAAGACACTGATGAAAGAAATTAAAGATGATACCAACAGATGGAGAGATATACCATGTTCTTGGATTGGAAGAATCAATATTGTGAAAATGACTATACTACCCAAAGCAATCTACAGATTCAATGCAATCCCTATCAAATTACCAACAGCAGTTTTTACGGAACTAGAACAAATCATCTTAAAATTTGTATGGAGACACAAAAGACCCCGAATAGCCAAAGCAGTCTTGAGGGAAAAAAACGGAGCTGGAGGAATCAGACTCCCTACTTCAGACTATCCTACAAAGCTACAGTAATCAAGACAATATGGTACTGGCACAAAAACAGAAACACAGATCAATGGAACAAGATAGAAAGCCCAGAGATAAACCCACGCACCTATGGTCAACTAATCTATGACAAAGGAGGCAAAGATATACAATGGAGAAAAGACAGTCTCTTCAATAAGTGGTGCTGGGAAAACTGGACAGCTACATGTAAAAGAATGAAATTAGAATACTCCCTAACACCATACACAAAAATAAACTCAAAATGGATTCAAGAACTAAATGTAAGACCGGACACTATAAAACTCTTAGAGGAAAACATAGGAAGAACACTCTTTGACATAAATCACAGCAAGATCTTTTTTGATCCACCTCCTAGAGTAATGGAAATAAAAACAAAAATAAACAAATGGGACCTAATGAAACTTCAAAGCTTTTGCACAGCAAAGGAAACCATAAACAAGACGAAAAGACAACCCTCAGAATGGGAGAAAATATTTGCAAATGAATCAACGGAAAAAGGATTAATCTCCAAAATATATAAACAGCTCATTCAGCTCAATATTAAAGAAACAAACAACCCAATCCAAAAATGGGCAGAAGACCTAAATAGACATTTCTCCAAAGAAGACATAAAGATGGCCAAGAAGCACATGAAAAGATGCTCAACATCACTAATTATTAGAGCAATGCAAATCAAAACTACAATGAGGTATCACCTCACACCGGTTAGAATGGGCATCATCAGAAAATCTACAAACAACAAATGCTGGAGAGGGTGTGGAGAAAAGGGAACCCTCTTGCACTGTTGGTGGGAATGTAAATTGATACAGCCACTATGGAGAACAATATGGAGGTTCCTTAAAAAACTAAAAATAGAATTACCATATGATCTAGCAATCCCACTACTGGGCATATACCCAGAGAAAACCGTAATTCAAAAAGACACATGCACCCCAATGTTCACTGCAGCACTATTTACAACAGCCAGGTCATGGAAGCAACCTAAATGCCCATCGACAGATGAATGGATAAAGAAGTTGTGGTACATATATACAATGGAATATTACTCAGCCATAAAAAGGAACAAAATTGAGTCATTTGTTGAGATGTGGATGGATCTAGAGACTGTCATACAGAGTGAAGTAAGTCAGAAAGAGAAAAACAAATATTGTATATTAACGCATGTATGTGGAACCTAGAAAAATGGTACAGACGAACCGGTTTGCAGGGCAGAGGTTGAGACACAGATGTCGAGAACAAACGTATGGACACCAAGGGGGGAAAACCGCGGTGGGGTGGGGATGGTGGTGTGCTGTATTGGGCGATTGGGATTGACATGTATACACTGATGTGTATAAAATTGATGACTGATTTAAAAAAAAAAGGAAAAATCATGAGCAAGTGAATAGGAAAAGAATCTCAAGGCCAGGAATTCAGTGGCTATTTTCAGTCAGCTTAAAGACAAAACTTGGGTTTTCCCTTAAGTGGCAAGTGACTTAGTCAGTGGCCATCATAGGCAGAAAGTTAAATTAGTCCCTCTAAGTGTCTTCATCTTAATGAAGCTGTTTTACTACGTTGGCAAATAATGAAATGAGGCAAAAAGGCAAGAAAGGAGAAATCGAGAAGAGGATGAAGGGATTCCAAACATGGATTAATGAGCAATAGTAGCAGTACAAGAGAATTCTTGGCGAATCACAATAGACCAGAGGGCTAAGAATAATCCAGCGGCAGAAGAGGAAGCAAAAAGAGAATATTATTTAGCCTTAAAGCAGCTTCCCTTGTCCGATTATGTTTAACGGAAGCCGAAAATCTACAGGCATGTTTATTACTGATTCATGTTATTCTGCTCTTTATGTCACACATTTTAAAGTCTCCATCTGATACAATGAAATCAGTGACCAATTTTATGATCTTTCATGACATGATGGATACTTTACTTCTCTGCCACAGGAGTTGTGAGGGTCGTGTCATTTTTAAACTACATGCAGAATTCTTAGTTTGATCTGCAAAATTCAGCACTCAATTATGTACCATCTTGTATAGTTCAGTAGATTTCAAAGTACTGGAGAATGTGTACCATATGCTTCCTTCTATCTCATTGCATTTTTCTTGGTGCTAAGCATGTATTAAAAGCTTAATAACTAAAAAAAAAAAACAAAAAAAAACCAGACCAATCACAAGCACTGAACACGAGACTGTGATTAAAAATCTTCCAACAAACAAGGATCAGAGATTTGAATTGACTACAAACTTACCAGGGGTCAACAATGAAACAGAACTCTTAAAAAAAAAAAAATCAAATCAAGTTCTGCAGAGTTTAGAACAAAGGAGAGGTCCCAATGTCTCCATACTGGTGAAATCTCAAACGAAACTACTGAATGCCACATTTTAAGAGAATGCAGACAAACTAGAAGTTATTCAGCAGGGTAAGCAGGATAAGGAAAGATTTGAGATGCAGAATGATTTAAAGACCTACATGTTTGACTCAGGCAGATGGGCTAAAGGTGTTCCCTGGGGTAGAACAAACAGTATCAAGACCAGCTGTGAGAAGCTACAGGGTGGTAGGGTTCAGCCTAACCCAGAAGACTGTACAGCAATCAGAGGTGTCCACCAACATGCAGGGTCATTGGCAGAGAGCCAAGCATCATAGACGAATCTTAAATGGAGGCAGTTCTGAGTGCTAGTGTTGCCTTCTCCCCTAAGAGCTCCACCATCCATCCATCCCAAAGGCCCTATCTCTCTGACAGGACTACCACTCCATACCTGTCCAAGTAGTTCACAATATTTGGGTTCTTGTTTTCCCTCATGACCAGGATCTCATTAATAATCAGCTCTTTCTTCGGCTGCTGCTGAAGGTTCATCTGCTTAATGGCCACCTGAAATTAGAGTACATTCAATGTACAACCAGAGTCACTCAGCATTTACTGAGCACCTACTAAGTACCAGACATAAACACTAAGGAGATAGAAATGAATAAGATATGGTCTTAGCCCTTGAGGAAATCACAGTTCATCTCTGGAGACCAGTGGTACTCAGTGTGAGGTCCCCAGACCAGCAACATCAACATTATCTAGGAATGTGCTAGAAATAAAAATTTTCAGTCCCCACATAAACCTACTGAATCAGAAATTCTGTGGGTTGTTTTTTTTTGTTTTGTTTTGTTTTTTTGCACAAACTTTCTATTTAATGGAAAATTCACTTGCTAAGTATAAGGATCATTTATTACTTGGCATTGGTACTGGTGTCACTGGAGGTGAGGATAAGACATAGTTATGAAGAATTTAAATGAGGAAGTGAAAGAATTTAAAAACTGATCTTTCCATTCATCTCTCTACCTTCTTAGATCTCTACTTAATCCAAGTCCAAGTAAATAGGGACTTCCTTTTCCTCAGAAACTCTGTACTTTAATAAGCCCTCCAGGCAATTCTCATGTGCACCAAAGTGTGAAGATCAAACTTGCTACTAAATAAAATACTTATATTAGAAAAATACTTTTAAAATTCACAATATAAAAGAGGTATGCTATAACAAAAGTCCCTACAAAGTGTTACAGGAACATAAAACTGGGCCAAGAACTCTTTCACACTATCAATGCAGAGGTTTCATAAAGGGGAGATGAGTTTTTGAACTTGTGGAAAAATAAATCAGAGTTGACCAGGTTAAGAAAGAATAGAAAAAGGGGATCCTTAATGTTTATGTATGAAAAAGATATTGATAGGCTTTTTGTCTACAGAAATAAACAAATTTTCACATAATACAGATTTAAGGAACACGTTAGTTTCCAAGGCACTTTTGCGTCCTTTTTTATCTGTCGGGTACTATGTAGGGTATTCTCAAATGTATTTCATTTAATCCTCTGAGACACGTTATGAGTTAAATATTACTATTGACCCCCTTTGACAGATAAGGAAATTGTGATTAGAGGGGATATGTGACTTGCCTACACAGCTATTCAGTAGCAAAGTCAGGATTAGAATCTCAAAAGTGACGCCCATTTATCCTGCACACACAACCAGATTAATCTTCCCCACAGTACACATTTGGTGACTCTCTCCCCTGTTCAAAGCAGAAATGGCTCCTGTTTGCCTAGAGATGCTCCTTGGCCCAACATTCGAAGTCTTTATGATCTGACCCCTATCTTACTTCTTTCTCACTGTATTCCTTCATATACTACAATCTGAGCTTCTCTCCATTTAGAACATCTTGCTCCACTGTTTTCACATGTTCCAAACCTTCTTATACTTTGTATCAGACCAAAAGAAACCTCATTCTCCAAACCAGATAGGCTTTTTGCCTCCTTTAAAGCCCCATAAGATTATACTTATACCTCTCTTGTGGAACTCAGCACATACTGAATTGTATGATGATTAGTTAGGGTGTGTCTCTCGAGAAGCTTGAGAGCTCATTTGAAAGCTCAGAATCCCTGGTGCCAAGCACAGGGCCTGACACACAGTGGGTGCTCAACAAATCTTTTCAGAAATGAAGAGGAAAAGACAGAATTCAGTGGGTTGATAAATACTTTGTTTTTAAACCACAAAGAGCATTAGCAATAGGCTGCTCTATCCCATAGGAGTAGACTTTAAATTATTTCCTAAATGTTTATTCCCTAGAAATAACAGCCAAGAACATGAACACCTAACAGAACAACTAAAATTAGTCTTTCCAGAATCAGCAAGAAGTGTAGAGGATGAATAATTCAACTTTTATGGAAAAACCCCAAATTCTATTATTTCTTCAATCAAGTATGGACAATCTTCTCCCATGAGCCAGTTCATCAGTAAGAATAGAAATGATTTTTTAAAACATTTTGATCACCTCCATTCCCTGCCCCAAGTGAGAAAAAATTGCTTTGGAGTGGAGTCTCCTATCAGGTTAGGCTTCTGGTCTGGCTGCAGCTTGCTATAACAGCTGATGTTTACCTTTTTCTAATGTCTAAAGAGGAACACATTGATCTAAAGACACATTACATTAAGATTGCAAGCCCTTACAAACATACTAAGATCTGGAGCCTTTGCAGTTCCTCAGGCCATCCTGGAAGATGGGACAGTGCTTATGAACCTCACAGAGGTCACTGCTGGCAGCAGCAAGGGAAAAAAGAGGCAGGCCATGGATGACAGAGGGGGTGGCAGGACACCAGGAATTCTTTACAGTAGTCCTTAACTATGGGCTAGGCTAAATGCCCTTCACCTAATCAGATCCCTCCTATTCAGGCCAGCAGATAGCACTTCTATAACAGAAAAAGAACTGGACTTGAACCCTGAGGGCCTAAGCTCTGGGGCTGAGTCTGTCACTTACTAACCTTGACCAGTCACAAGCTCTCTGAGCCTCGGTCCCTTTATCAATACTGAGGATAATAATCCCAACCCTGAATCCCCTTCTCACAGGATTGTTTTGAGAACTAAATGAGACAGTGGTCAATGTGTTACTCATACATAAGAAATGTAAATAATACAGTAAGACAACAATGCAAATGCTAATCATTGTCATAACTGCATTTGATGAGTAATTGGCACAGAGCAGCAAGAGTGACAACGTTATCAGCAGGAATGACAGCAAAAACAAACCGCCCTCCCACCACTACTGTTTACTGAATGCCTACTCTGTGCCAGTGCTGTGTTAGGTGCTCTACTGACATTATCTCTGTAAAACCTAACAACAACCCTGTCAAGCAAAAATCATTATCTTCATTTTCAGGGAAGAAAATGAAGACTAAGACTTACAAGAAAGTTGCCCAAGGTCATAATCAATGCCTTCAGGTTCATATGACTTCAAAGCCACTTCCAGTCTACTCTTTCTATTACACACATTCCCTCTAAAAAATGGGTTTGAAAATTAATTGCTGGATCTGTAACTGGAAGATTTCCAGCACTAATATGCTAATCTTCTTACATATGATAGACAATAGCTCTCCTCTTCTCAGCTGGATAACTCCCAATAAGCACTCGCTCACAAACACAGAGTATCTCGCTAGCTCCACTAAAGATTTACACTCCCTGGGGGAGGAAATGAGGCCTTCCTGGTTACACTGCATTAGCCACCCTAATGGACTCCCTTCCATTCATAGTTTTGTAACCACAAGGCAGGCACATAGTGAAGTCAAGTTTGTTTCCTGTGGCCAGCTGCTCACACATGGAGCCTCCAGGCCTTCCAGGAACCGGCCAGCACCCGCCTGCCTCCCATCAAGGGCTGTGAGGCCCCAGAGGCCAAAAACACGACAAGGGGCCATGGTGCCTAACCTTAGCTCTGCTGTGGCCTTGCAGCCCAGAAAGCACAAGTTAAAATTTTAGAATCAAAAGATTCTAACCCAGCCCTTGCTAACTGCTATTAGCACAACCCTGCACAAGTTACTTAAACTCCTGAGTCTCAAATTCCTCATCAGTAAAAAGGAAATAATATTACCTACCTCATAGGGTTCTTTTTAATATTAATATTTAATATAACCTCCTTTTTTCTATCTCTACCTCCAATACAGCATATTTAAAATCAGCAGAATGATACCATCCTTCCTTCTTTACCATTATTTTATCACGGGTTCCTGTCAGCACTATAAGAGTTTTATATGTACACAATAGCAAGTATGGTTTCTTACATTTATATATACGATTTTAATGCCTGAATCTTTCACATAGTTCTTAGCACAAAGTGTAGCATAGAGCAAATGTTCAGTAAACATTCTGTAGAATAAATAAATACATACAAATAAAAATTAATATATATGTAATTCTTAGTTTATGGTATATTTTCACACACATTATTTCACTCAACTCATTCACATTTTGTGAGGTATATGTTATCATGCACATTTTATAAATAAATAAAATTCAGGCTCTGGAGGTCAAATGACTTGCCCAAGGTTTTATAAGTAAGTAAAGGTAAACATCTAGGTTATTGGATTCTCACATCAAAGAACAATTAATAAATCTTTAAACATAATAATGTTTTGGTTTTTTAAGTTGACTTACCCTTGATGGAGCCTCAATATTTGGCTCAGACACTTGTAAAAGCCTGACAAGAGCACAGTGAGGTACGTGCTTTCCCTATTAACCATGACTTCTCCAGTACACCATGGGGTTTCAACCACCAAACATATACAAGCAGGTCCTAGTAGCCTCCCTCAGAAGAGCCCAATTCTGTTTTCACTGGAACAGGAGGTGCCTCTCTTAAGCTCTGAGCCCCATTAGTCTTTTGAACTAAGATCTTCCCCAGGCAACTCCCATATACAACCCACCTTCCAACATTCCTGCTCTGCAACCAAAGAGTACAATGCAAAGAAACTTCAAGCATTCTAGATTCCCTTCATGGCTTCCTTCTGCTGAAAATAAGATCTTAGGTATCAGGCCTTAGCAATAAGATCAGAGCTTTCCAGCTTATGAAATGTGAGAGACAAAGAGGTGCCTCCAAATGAGGACTTCAATATCTACTGGAATCCTGGGCACAGACTAATGGAAGGACCACTAGATTGGGAGGCAAGAGACATATGTTTAAATCTCTTCTATATCAGATTTCTCTCCCAAGCACCAGACTTGTAAAAATAATTGTCCACCAGGCAGTTTCACAAGAAAGTCTCTCAGGCAACATCTAACTTCCTCAAATCTGTACCTCCTCCTTTGTTCTTTCTCCTTGACTAGTACCACTCACTTGTGAGCCATCCTCACATTCACCAAATTCTGTCATATCTACTTAAGTACCTCTCAAATTCATCCACTTCTCCCCATTCATACTATGCTACCACCTTAGTCCAGACCATCATCTCTCACGTGGAATTACACAGTAACCTCCTGACTCATTGCTCCACTCTTATCTCCGCGAATCTCTTCTCTACACTGTAGCCACTGTGACTTTTTCCAAAATCTGTAAATCTCATCATGTTAAGGAGTTCTAGTCTGCAATACTGAGAAACTAGAAGTGTCCCTATTGAGCTAAGAAGGGCAAAAACTTAACAAAAAGGAAAAAGAAACAGTGGAACTGAAGGAGTAGTAGTTGGTGGTGGATACTTACCTCCTGTCCTGTGGCCACATCCATTGCAGTGTACACAGTGCCTGAAGCACTGAACAACAGGTGGGGGAAAGAAAAAAACAGGTGTTAGATGAAGTGACATTTGTCAAATGAAGCTCTACACACAACCTGGCAATGCAAGTGTTAATAAAAATAGCAGCAAAAATAATCCTCCCCATTGCCTCTCCCACTCCACTCTCATGAGAGGCAGTATGTAGTAGTAAAGAGAATATACGCTCTAGTGGCCATCAGGAAGTTAGGGAAGAAAGGAGGGACGGAGGAAGAAAGGCAGAGGAATACTAGGAATAATGCTAGGAAAGTAATCATGTCCATTCTAAATGACTAAAAACCACACTTTATGCCTATAACCATGAACCCTGTGTGTTTGTAGATGAGTGATATGCAACAATATTTGTAACCTTACATGTCAGTATGTCAGATTTATATGATGCGATTGAAAGAAACTTAAAATTCTATATACTGCAAAAATGTATTCTAGGCAAGCTCTGTGATTATGCTTCCCAGGGAAGTCAGGTCAATTCGGGGGAAAAGTCACTTGTAAGTTTGCCTGGAAGACAGAAATTATGGTCACCAGCTTCCCAACTACAACTCTTTACTTAGGATCCTAGCTACATGTCAGGAAGTTGACGTCATAAGATATGGACAATCAAATAAGGATGGGATTCTTTGCATTGGCAGTTATTTCCCCATTGCCTGATCATCCTACCTCTAGACATCTTCTGTCATAAAGCTGATGTCTATATTCCTGTCCCCATTCTCCCCTATCCCACCAGATATACCATTCTTAAAGGGCAAATATGCCCAGTCCTCGGGGAACTGGACATTTTGAGACTGTGTCTCCATGATTACAGAGGCTCAGAAGCTATTGAGGCCCACTGGTTAGTTCCTGATTGTTTCTGCCTCAAATAGACATATGATTAGACATATGAAATCCAGGTCAAAAAAACCTTCAGGTCTTAAAGGGAAAAAAAAAACAAGCAAAATTATAATAGTACTAATTTATCTTATTTGTGTGCCATGTACAGTTTTAAAATCATGGAATGTGGAAACATCAGCATAGGTGCTTAATACATATTGCATTCCTCCCTTAGCACTAACACACCTGTCAAGTAAGCAAGGAAAAAAACTTTTGCAGATCGTGCCTATTTATGGGCCTCATACATCTGAACACACACATCAGCAGTTTGGGAGGTGAAAGACCCTGAATCCACAACCCCTCTCGCTTAAATGAAGAAACTGAAGTCCAGAGATAGGACCTGACTGGCCCACACTTGTCTGTGTACCTTTCTGCTACATTCTTAATATCTCAATGTAATTATCTAAAGGAAATACCAACCCAGATTACTCTGAGGCAAGCAAAACAATTTCTTCTCAAGGTGTTAACTACCTTATACCAGTTCAGACTCACAAAAGCACCAGACCAGGAAAAAATGAGATCCACTCAAGTCCAGGGTTGTTTTGAGGAGTGAATTAAACAACAGATGCAAATAACAGATGTAAGCTGTACAATACTGTACAAATACAACATCAGTATATTATGCATTACTTTATCTTATTTCAGAAGTTCTTGGATGCATAAAAAAGAAAACTAAAACAGAAAGCTTCAATGACTTCATTAACAACAATGCTTTCACTCAAGTAACACTGAGAGCTTTCTACAAGCCAGACACTTTTCTTCAGTTTCTTTTTAATTTTAGCTAATTGGGTATATCTGTAGAAATCTTATTATTTTTCTTTTTTATACGGAGGTATAACTTACCTAAAGTAATCTGCACAAATCTCAAGTATACAACTTGATGATTTTTCAATATGTACACATCTACATGTTCACCATCACGATCACCCCTGAAGGTTCTCTCTTGCCACATCCCAATCAACACTCCCCTCCCAGACACAATGATTATTCTGACTTATATTAGCATTAGTTTTGCCTATTCTTTAACTCCATATAAATAAAATCATACAGCATCTGCTCTTTTGTATCTGGCTTCTCTTACTCAAAATAATGGCCACTTTTAAGACTTATCACAGTATATTATAATTTTTTGTTTGACTATCTCCTTCTGTAGACATGGGGTCTCTGAAGGGAGAGACTGATTCATAGCTGTATTCACAGTGCCTAGCACCTAATAGGAATTCAGTTAAGATTTGCTGAGTTCAGTACATTGAGGGCAGTATACAAGATGCAGAGAAGGAATCAGAGAGCAGGAGACATGAATTCTGGCATCCACTAGAAAAACAGATCCCATTATACTAGCAGAAGAGTCTGCAGTTCTGAGTCTTCCATTTCATATTAGTGCTGGTAGGTCTCAGCATCAGGTAAACAGGGTTAATCTGGAAAAGCAGAGCTATAATTTGGGAAGGTTTTGTGCTAAGAAAATAAATGGGTTTTTCACTCTCACCACAGGTATATTTTTAGCAACCATGTCAGCTAATGGCACATCTCACATATTAAACATAATTCTGTAAACCTGAGGTCAGCCTAACAAAACACCTTCAGATGGGTGAGGGGTGAGGTGGAGAAAGAAGAACAAGATTTATGAGAGGCAAAACAACAGCAAAATCATATATACCAGCACACACAATTTTAAGTCATTTTTCTAGGGAAGAAAATGCCCCTACTAACCCTTGTCCAATCTTCTCAAACCGTGTGTATTTCTTCTTAGGATCGCCCACACTCACTATGCTCCCTTTGAAAGAAACAGAGAACATGAATCAGTTTTTCCCAGATCAACATACAAAACAGGCCCCATATTTCCCCAAATGCTGAGCTGGCAAGGATTAAAGAACTATCTCCAATACCTAAAAACCACACTAAGCAGGTCCTTAGTTTTCCCTCTTTAAGTTTCAACCAGAAGTTTCATCTCCTTACCGCTTTTATTCATAATACTCTAATCCAATTCTAAACTCCTAAAAGTTATTCATTCATTTAAAATCCATTCATTCAATAGACATTTACTCATTTTAACATGCTCACTTACTATGTACTAAGCTCTATGTTGAATGCAACAAATAAAGAGATAGATGAGACACAGTTAAGACAGCCTCTGTTCTCAAGAAGCTCTAATCTCAGAGGAGACAGACAATAAGTATAAAGTTCCCTGAAAATATAATAATTGTGGTGATACAGAAAGAGGCAAAAATATAGACTGGAAAGGCTTCAGAAGGGAAGTGATATCTGGACTAATTTTTACAGGGTTAGTAGGAATTAGCCAGGGAGAGAAAGTCAAGAAAGGGTTACAACAGAAAGTACTTCAAGTGCAAAGACACAGAGGTATGAGAGAGTTGACAGTTTCAAAAAAAGTATTCTGGAGATGGTAAAACTGAGGCCCACAGAAAGGAAGATACTTCCCCTCAAGGTCACACAGCAAATTGGTGTCAGAGCTAAGATCAGGAGCTTGGTTTTGGTCTCCCAGTCCAAAGCACTTTCCACTAATACCAATTACTAGGATTTGGTACTTTTCACATACATTATTTCATCTGACTTACAAATGAGACAGGTATTAACATCCCTATTTAAAAGATGAGAAAAAGGAGGCCCAGAGAACAGTAGGAAATCGCCCAACATGCAAGTTAGTGGCTGTGCTTCAACCCAAGGGTCCTTAACTCCCAGGCCAGTCTGCTTCCCATAATTCTATGTTCTAAGTATTACTGTTTAAAAAAAAAATCTGGTTCAGAGAAATAGAATACATACAAGAGTAAACAGATGGCTAGGTAAGTGGCTTTTCTTATTTCATCATTTCGTAAGGGCTCTGGGCAAGGGCAACTTTTAAAAGAGTGAAATTTTTTAAAAAAGTCAAGTAAGAATTATCAGGACAAAATCGAGAGCTGCTAAGCTGAGGAACCAGAAACCTCAGCTTTAAAAAGCAATGCCAGTGTGCAGACTTGACCAAGTCAGTCACATCAAATCCTCTTTAGAAGTAGATAAGTTCAAAGAATAAATCAAAGGCCTTGTCAGATGATTCTTCCAAGCCTACAGACCAACCCAGTCCTTTCTTCTCATATGAATTCTCCTGCAGATTACTGAAAAAGAGAAACAAGCTACCCTAATATTTCTGGTCACTAAAAAAAAGTAAAATGGAAGTTTCCACCTGACTGCAAGAAACAGCATGTTCTGATTACAGGAGCACAAGTTGCGCTTTAACCCCAGCTCTGTCACTTTTTGGCTGTGTGAATTTTCGCAGAGTATTTAGCATCCCTAGCCTCAAATACCTTAACTGCAAAAAATGAGGATTATAATGTCTGTCTTCAAGGGTTAAAATGAGGAGTAAGTGAAAAAAAAATCAAGAAAATGCCTTGCTTATCATTTGGTACATAGCACAGGCTCACAAAATGTTAGTTTCCCTTACTTCTTTTCCTTCAGCCAAGATGGCAGATCCATCTTCTGTCAACAGAAACATCAATAATCAACATAGCACTCTTTCCCACCAGGTTTAGACAAGGTCTCAGTCTTTCTCAACACAACATTCCAGACTATTCACTAGGTAAAAGCTATTTGTCATCTCCATAACCCATGCCTAGTGGTAAGTGATTTCTAGCCCTTGAAGTGGGCTATCCACGCTATCATCACATTCCCATCCTAATGTTGCATCTAATCAGGGCTGGTGAGACAGAGGAGGTGGGTGCAAGGACAGGTGAAGAGAAGCACAGTCTGGCTAAGATATAAAGCACAGCCAGCCAGCCACATACACCTAGCGCAGAACCAAGATCTTTACAGCAATAGAATTCCACCTTTGTGCTTGACCAGTCACATACCAGAGGGAAATTCAAAAACCTGGAAAGTGCTTACGTAATTTCTCCAAGATCTCCTCATCGGACATTTTAGGTTTCTTCTTCTGCTTCTCAGTATTCCGGGTCAGAGCATCTGGCGGAGTGGTATTATTCTCAGTAGGTGAAATGGGAGATGTAGCCACATCCCGAGTTGGAGTAATAGGAAGTGGTTCAATCACGGACCGTGTGTATACCTGTATTGTTGGTGCAAAAATTTGGCAAGGCCAGTCTCTCTTAGATGTGTGTGTTAGAACATCCACAGAAGAACAAATCCCAGTAAACTCATCCCTTCTCCTAGGTCAAAATCTATGTTACGCTTCCTCTGTACTCAGGCTGTGAGGATGGAATGGCCTTCCTTGCTCTCACTATACACAACAAGGGTTAGTGAGAGTCTGAGCACTTAAGATATTCAGTACAAGTTAGACAACTCTCATTATAAATAGTTTAAAGGACATTCTATCATTAGATGGGAATCCCCTTCATCTGTAAAATTCTATTCTCTCCCAAGCTGAAATGAATATCCTGTATTCCCATAGTACTTTCCACGGCTAATACAACACAACATTATCTTCATTTGAGTTACTGCCTCTTTAAATCCTGAACCCTCACAGAGAAGGAACTGCAATTGTTCTTCTTTAAGAGGCAGTAACAGTGTAGTCATTTAGATCACAGACTCTGGAACCTGACTGCCTGGACTTAAATCCCAACTCTTATTCTTACCTTGTATGACTTTGGGCAGATTATTTAACTTCTCTATGCTTTAGTTTCCTCAATTGTAAAATGGTGATGTTAGTGATACCTATCTTATAGAGCTGCTGTAGTAATAAATTAATTAATGTGTGAAATGAGTAACATCACACCCAAAAGACACTAAGCTTTCAAATTTTGGCAAATATTATTATATTTCCTATTCATTCATTTACTAAACATTTACTGCGAATCTATTCTTTGCCTTGCTGTACAAAATGCTGCCCCATCCACTATTCCTGTGAAGGAAGTCTTGGAGAAAGTCTTAACTGCAAGGCAAAAGGGATAAATGTCAGAAGATACGAGCAAACTGTATACTATTAAGGTACAGAAGAAGTGATCATACATTATACTGCCTTTCCCCAGGAGATGCATCAAGGCATTTATCACCTTTTTTCATAAAAATATCACAACAATTTTTTGGTTAGTCTATAAGCTCTATGAAGACAGGGAATCTGTGTCATTCATCCCTGAGCTCCTATATCTAACCAGTTGCCTAACAGAAAGCAAGCATTCAGGAAAATGTTTGATGAATTGATGAATAAATAAATAGGATTCTTCAGCTGGATCTTGAAGGATGGACATGATTTTAATAGGTAGAAAAGGGAGAGAACTTTCCACATAGTGGAAATAGCAATAAGTCAAGACACTGAGATCAGAGACTACAGCTTCTTTCCTGACTATTCCAGCATAATGATTTCTTAATTTTCTATTCTTGTACATGTAGACAAACTATATCCCTGGCACCTAAACCTGTACTTTCATGCCTTCTCCTCCTCCTTTAGTTCTCTTGACATGCCTCCTTAAGGGCACAAACCCTGCCTTTTCCTTCTCTAAAATTCTCTTTTTCTGGCTCCCAGCACAGGTCTGCTCACATAAAAAGGCCACTGTGCTATGCTGGAATACAACCTGGACCTGGGGTCAATTACCTGTTTTCAGTTCTAGCTCTTTTGCTTACTTAGAGACTTTGGGTAGATCAATTTACCTCTCCAAATCTCAGCTTCTTCTTCTATAAATTAGGCATTAACAATGTCTTTTTAGAAAGGAATGCTATCAACATCAAATTTCTCAATTCTTTCAGTACTAACTGCCTTTCTAAAACCTTCCAAGAGCTATGTTAAGCACTGCAAATACATACATATATATATGTATTTGCATATATATATGTATTTGTATATATATATGTGTGTGTATATGTATATGTGTGTGTGTGTATACACACACACATAGGAGTTCGTGGTTTAGTGGGAAAATTTTTTAAATGAACATACTTGTAAAACAAAAAAAAATACCAATATGAGATATCCTGAGAACTCTCCAATTTTGAAGCTCATTTTCCTTAAAGTGACTTTGTAGCCTACAGAAAGGCTGATTCCACAGATTCTGCTTATAAATTCTAATCCTAAAAGGTCATCTAATCCCCTTGAATTTCCTCCACAGCATCTCCATAGTCAGTCAACCAACATCTGCTTGAACACTTCCATGAATTCTCTAATCCAGAGACAATCTTTTTTTTGTATTATCACAGAGTTTAAGCCCTAGATCATTCTTTCATTATGAAGCTCTTGTCATAATAAAAAGTCCAAACAAAGAAACACTAGTAGAGTATCATCTGATGAGAGATCAGTGCTCAATGATGCTAAATCATGTAAAAGGCAGATTGTGCCAAGTGAGGGCAGAGGGACCTGGCTATTCAGAGATGCAAATACCTCAAAAGAAGTTAAATAGAAATCACTGCCAACATCCAGCATCAAAATGCACTCCTGATGTCCAGCATATTAATAGCACTAATGTTTTTATAAATTCTCTTGAGTCTTACAGTATCATCAATGATGTACTAAGAGGCTGAACACTGCACATTTAACAGAGAAGAAAAGATCTATAGCAGGCTAATATGCTGCTCCCCAGGAGACCGGAATAATTTATGTTAGTCTTGCACTAAGTAACATTAATTCTGTATATCTTTCTGTATGTGAAGAACAGGCTAAGTAAACTAGGCCTAAGTTGGTACAAAGACCAATTATCTAGGACACTTTGGGACTATCTGCAAACTAATGATAAATAAATACACCACTTCTTGTCTTTAATCATACAGAAAATACCTTTCAATCAAGGTAATTTGGTGATTTCACCACCTGCAAAATCTAAGGACCGCTACCAGATTATTAAACCTCTAGGCCTCAGCACCCACCCCTCACTCCCCCTCCAAACTCTAATAAATCACAAAGCTGCCCACGTCCCCAAAGACTCACAGATTTTGTGTGCTCTGGGCGTGGAGCAATCACTGGAGGTGGGGTAGCATCATCATCATCATCTTCATCTTCTGAAACTGGTAGCACTGCAGGGGTCTCAGACACCGTCTTCACGTTCTGCACAGTGGAGAAAAGCCAGATTCATCATGTCCAGCTGACATGCAACTTAAGCTACCAGAGTCACCAATCTCCCAGAAGAAACCTTCTCCTGACACCCCTTCTGAAACACACATCAGCCTGGAGATCTCCACCTTTGTGTAGCCAGTCTCAGGAACTCAGCCACCTTCCCTCTCTTCTTTTAGATACCACTCCCCACTCAGGCCCTTGGGGGCTTCCTTCTCCCACCCAAAGCCTAACTGTGGATGGGGAAACCAGCTTACAGCTTCTCTACGTGCCTAGCCCAATCCAAACTCTGAACACAAGATCATAGTTCCTTCTTCTTCTATGAATTTTACTCTCTATGCTAAAGAGAGGATAAAGTACAAAATGTAGGAGAGGGATCAAATTTTGGGATTTTACAAAGTTTATCATTGTAATTCCTTAGTCCTTTCTGATACGGTAAGTGGAAGTCCTGAGAGGCCTTTGCCTCTCCTTTTCCTTTCTTTACGAAAACCTACTGCAACCATTATGCCATCAGGTGCCCTCGCCTCAACCTGAAGATACAGAACATCAGGAGACCCTTGTCTCAAGAAGACAATGAGTTTTTCCCCAGACTGGATGCTATCTATTTCACTAAGCTTTTGCCCTGTCCTGGAATGAACCTTACCAGCACCACTAACTGAATATGCTAATCTCAGCAACTTGATTTTCCCATGTAAACTGTACCAAAGCTGGGCTAAGACTGGCAGGTTTTAGGGCAGGTCCAGGCAAAAAGATCATACCATTACTGTTTATAACACATATTCAAGAGACAAAATAGCTCCAAAACATGAGATTTTTGATAGAGATTAAATGATTACAGTGTAGGGCCAGAGAAGCAAGGGATTTTTTGTATATATTGATATAATTCAACAGTTTCAGATATTTTCAGAGCATCTGCTTTGTGCTCAGTAAGATACTATGATGGATGCTTTTGATATAAATGTACAAAAATGAAAAAGATGGCCCATGTCCTAAAGCAGCTCACCATATGATGCAGGAGACAGAGGGACAATTCCCTTCTGCTGCCATTTGGGGCCTCTGGAGAGCAGAATGTCAGGAGTCAGAATGACAGGGGATAAGTGAAGGAACTGTCTAGTCAAATGCTAGTCTAGAGCTACTGTGTGGGAGCCTGGTCTTTACTACATTTGACATACTAAGATAAGGAAAACTGGCAAGCTCATAGATTCTAGCAGGACCTCCAGTGCAGGGCATAACTAGAAAACTGCCAGTGACAGGCATATGTAAGCAACTAGCTTTGGTGATCACAGGCAATGAATCCATCCTCTGGGTCTCAAGTTTCATCAATCGAGGAACGTGGAAGAATAGGACAGGTATAATTTGAGGGGTGACCCTAAGTCACTTTCAGTTCTAAAATCCAATAGAGGTTCTTCCCTTGTCAAAGCACATATTTGGTATTTTTCTGCTCTAATTTCTTTTCTCCCCAATATTCCACTCAGCAAAATTTAACTAGGAACCCAAAATGGGAATGAGGTTAACTCAGCAGCCTCTTCATCATCAGGTGAAGAGGCCCTAGGGCTGACTAATGTAGACTATAAACACTTGTTTATTGCCTCCTAAAACTCTATAAAGAAGGGGATTTCATCACCTTTCTTAGCAACACATTCTGTTTTCCACAGGTGATGGCTTTGTGTGGTAGTATTAACAACTACCAGAATCAAGAGATTTAGGTTTTTGTCCCAGATTTTTATTTCTTATCTCTGTGTTCTTTGGCAAGGCTGTCCCACTCTAAGCTACAGTTCTCATCCATAAAATGGAAGTGATGACAGAAGCTCTCTGCCTACCTCAGAGGGCCACTGGGAGGAAGAAATGAAGTGATGTGAGTATACAAGCACTTTGTAAATGGCAAGGGGCTAGAAAGATGTAAGGAATCAATTAAATTATCATTATGTTTAATAACCACAACCTCTTTTTTAAGAAGTGACTTCAACTCACCCATTCATTCACTGTGTACCAGGCTCTATTCAAAGCTCTGGGGCTATACTGAAGAACAAATTAGATAAAGTGCCTGGTTTTATGGATTACATTTTAGAAGAAGATACAGTCAAAATTAATCACCAAACTGCCAGGCAGTAATAAGATAAACATAGGAGAGTAGAGACTGGTTGAGGGTAGGGAATTATTACTTTACATAAAGTAGTCATGGAAAGGCCTCTCTAATGGCCTGAATGAAATGAGAAAATGAGCCATCAGACCCTCTGGGAAAAGAATATTCCTGGCAGATGGAAGAAATACAAAGACTCTGAGAGAAGGGGACATGCTTGGTGTGTTCCCAAAACCTCCAGGTGCCTACCTATACTACTGAGAAGTGCTTATGATTTTAAAACTGCTGAACTTTGGGTAAAAACATAGGAATCTCTGACGTTCTGGCCCAGGATTGCTCCCATCCATCCCACCCTAGCTCCATCAGAGGAGGGGTTCTTCCAGGATGAGGTAGGCTGTAACTACAGGACCCAAGAGGGATTACATTCATTTGAAGCAGTGGGCAATGCCCAGGCCCAGTGGTGCCATCAGTGGAAGTGACCTCCCAGAGGTAGTAGCAGGAGAGTGTCAACCGCTACTAGCCTGAGGTTGCAATCCTGAATAAGGCAAACAAGTTCTGGCCAAAGGTACAGTAGACACTAGAGAGAGGCCCCATACTAGTCATACATGCCTGGCTCTATGCATGTACATAAAAACTTCAAGGGCTTCCCTGGTGGTGCAGTGGTTAAGAATCCCCCTGCCAATGCAGGGGACACGGGTTCGAGCCCTGGTCTGGGAAGATCCCACATGCCACGGAGCAACTAAGCCCGTGCGCCACAACTCCTAAGCCCGCGCACCTAAAGCCCCCGTGCTTCCGCAACAAGAAAAGCCACCGCAATGCGAAGCCCGCGCAGCTCAACGAAGAGTAGCGCCCGCTCGCCGCCAAGTAGAGAAAACCAGCGTGCAGCAACGAAGACCCAATGCAGCCAAAAATATATAAATAAATTTATTAAAAAAAAAAAACAAAAAAAAAACTTCAAAAGAGCCAAGCAGAAAGTAAAAGTTTCTGGACAGCCCTGAAAGAGGTCTCAATAATTAGCAAGGATATAGATTTTAACAACACTATCAATCAACTCAACCTAACTGACATGTACAAAACTTTCCACCCAAGTTCTACGAACACACATTACTTTTAACCACTTATGGATAATTATTCAGATAGAACATATGCTGGGCCATAAAACACATCTCAATAAATTTTGAATGACTGAAAACACACAAAATGTATTCTTTAACCACAGTAGAATTAAATTAGAGATAAACAACAAAAAGGAAATTTCTCCAAAGAAGATAAACAAATGCCAAAAAGCACATGAAAAGATGCTCAACATCATTATTAGGAAACGCAAATCAAAACCACAATGAGATACCACTTCATATCCACTGAGATGGCTATAATCAAAAGACAGACAATAGGGACTTCCCTGGTGGTCCAGTGGCTAAGACTCCACGCTCCCAATGCAAGGGGCCCGGGTTCAATCCCTGGTCAGGGAACTAGATCCCACATGCCACAACTAAAGATTCCACATGCCGCAACTAAAAGATCCCGCATGCTGCAACTAAAAAGATCCTGCACGTGGCAATGAAGATCCCCCATGCTGCAACTAAGACCCGATGCAGTCAAATAAATAAATAAATATTAAAAAAAAAAAAAGACAGACAATAACAAATGTGGGGGAAGATATGGAGAAATTAGAAGCCTCCTAACGTTGGTGGGACTGTAAAAAGGTGCAGCCACTGTGGAACACAGCCTAGCAGTTCCTCAAAAGGTCAAACATAGAGTCACCATATGACTCAGAAATTCTACTCCTAGGTATATACCAAATAGAAATGAAAACATAGATCCACACCAAAACTTGTACATGAATGTTAGTATGAGCATTATTTAGAATAGCCAAAAAGAAGAAACAAGCCAAATGCCCATCAACTGATGAATGTAAAAAATGTAGTATATCAATACAATAGAATATTATTCAGACATAAAAAGGAATCGTGCTGATACATGCTACAACAGGGATGAACCTCGCAAGCTTTTAAGTGAAAGAAGCTAGACACAAAAGACTACATGTTATACAAGTCCATTTATATAAAATGTCTAGAAAAGGTAAATTTATACAGACAGAAAGAAGATCAGTGGTTTCCTAGGGTTGGGCATGGGAGTTTGAATGAAGTGTAAACGAGTACAAGGGAACTTTTGTGGTGGTGGCAATATTCTAAAACTAGACTAGTGATAGTTGCACAAGTCTATAAATTTAATAAAATCATTGAATTGTACAATCAGTATGTGTGAATTTTATGGTATGTAAATAACACCTCAATAATGCTGCCTTTTAAAAGTTAAATTTTTAAATTATATGTAAAACCAGTAGGTTCTCATTATACATTTCATATAATATAGATATATAAGGAGTTAAAAGTGAAAATTCCTCAGGAATGCCTGACAAAGATGGCAGATTGAACACAGGCATCTATTTCTTAAAACCTCACTAGAACTATGATAAACGAATGGCCTTTTAAAGGCATTAAACCTGAAGGTTGGAGAGAACAGGATAGGAGGCAAGATTAGCAAAGGAGGCAATGACTGATGGATGAGCAGTAACTGTCAAGGAGACTGAATCCAAAGCTGATGGTAGGCAAACCTGAAAACCAATCTACATATCTATGCTGCAAAATCAAGGTAAGGAAAAACAGAGTAAATATTTTTAAAAACAGAGAATCAGTCCAGGAAGTCTAAAAAAACAGGAGTTCCAGAAAGAGAAAACAAAGAAAAGAGGGGAAGACATCATCAACTAAATAATTCAGGAAAATTTCCTAAAACTGAAGCCTTGAGTTTCCAGGTTGAAAGAGTCCACAAAGCTCCTCACAAATTAAGTAGGTGAATATAGGGATGTAATTATGAAATTTCAAAGCAGTGGTGACAACAAAGATGCTACAAACTTCCCAAATGAGAAATAAAAAATAGGTCAGATGCAAAGATGCAGGAATAAATAGCTTTGAACTTGAATAGCCAATGCTGAAAGCTAGATGACAAAAGGGCAATGTTTTCCAAATACTGGTGGAAAATTATTTTCAACCCAGAATTCCATATTCAGCCAAATATCAATCAAATGGTAGAGTAGAATAGAGGCGCTCCATTTTGAGACCTGAAAGATATTAAATATTTACTTTCTCAAAGCTACTGGAAGATGGACTCCAACAAACTGGGAAGCCAACTAAAAATGAAGAAGCATTGCACAGAGAAACTCCAATACAGAAATTTCAAAGACAATAGTCTTAATCTTCTAATCCTCTAATTCTTCCTGAATCTCCTTGAATAATCTTCTGTGTCCCTTATTCTCATATTTTCCAAGTGTTTTTATATTTGATATCAATAATCCACTCTTACGTGAATTTTTTAATCCTTGGGAATTTGTTTCTTTAACTATATTTTTAATTTCTAAGAATTCTTTTTTTATCCTCTGATTGATCTACCTGCAGTGTGTTTTTGTGTATGCAACATCTATAGAACCTCTCAATATATTAGATTTTTTAAAACCTTCTTTCCTGAATTATCTATTTTCTCTGGGGTCAGTTTTATTTCTTTTTCTTGGTCCTTCTCTTTAATGCTTTGTTTCTCTCAAATGTCTAGAGATCCTTGGCTCTCCCCTCATATTTATCAGTGAAAAACCATATTAATTAGTGTATGCGACTAGCATGAGTTTCCTCTGTAGTTGTGTAAGTCTATTTCTCTGCTGTCCCCTCCTCTGAATGGGAGGTCTGATGCAGTCTGTACGTGAGTTATACAGATGTGGTAACTGGCAAGCATCACTTTAGGGTGAGCTGCCATGGAAGAGTATGTATGGTATGTATGGTATGTATACCTCTCCTCCCAGTTATCAAAAGCATCAGAAATTTATCCTTGGGATGCAGAAATTCAATGTATTTTCTTCCACTGCAGAGCTACTTCTCCTTTTTCCTCTACTTTATGCCTGTTTTAGAGACCTCTAGTTAACTCCAGCTCTGCTCTGCTTCTCTCTCTTCTCTCCCTGTACCCACACCAGGCATTTTTCTCAAGTAGGCAGTTTACTTTCTTTAGAAAAGTATCTGGTTTAAGCTTAGGATCAACTTTCTGGTACCTTTTGCTCACTGTAACATGGACATTGCCCCTGCTGTTTCACTTACAGAATTTAATTTACTCTTGAAGAGGACCCAAGACTCCTTCCTGTTTTTTATATATATTCTCTCAGACCATTTTCTCTTGAGCTACTCTTATCTTCCTAGGATATTTGTCTTCCACATACATACAGCAGCTGTGCTTTCTGCTGCTCCAATCAATCTGATCTTATCTGCTTTCTACCTTCCATGAATTCCCGACAATGGTTTATTAACGTCCTGTTTTTGTTTTGGAGCACTGTTTTGAATTCATTTTTTATGTATCTTTTCTGAAATTAAGAAATTTAGTATAGCAAGAGAGGTAAACATATGAATTCACTCCACTACACTGACCCAATTTCCAGAGGAATCTTTCTAAGATGGTAGTTTAGACTAAAATGCACATCTAACTATCTCACTTAAAATACTTCCGATTTAAAATACTTTCTTAGGAGACCTTCAAGATGGCGGAGGAGTAAGACGTGGAGATCACCTTCCTCCCCACAAATACATTAGAAATACATCTACATGTGGAACAACTCCTACAGAACACCTACTGAACGCTGGCAGAAGACCTCAGACTTCCCAAAAGGCAAGAAATTCCCCACCTACCTGGGTAGGGCAAAAGAAAAAGGAAAAATCAGACACAAAAGAATAGGGACGGGACCTGCACCTCTGGGAGGGAGCTGTGAAGGAGGAAAAGTTTCCACACAATAGGAAGCCCCTTCACTGGCGGAGACGGGGGTGGGGCGGGGGGGAAGCTTCAGAGCCACGGAGGAGAGCGCAGCAACAGGGGTGCGGAGGGCAAAGCGGAGAGATTCGCGCACAGAGGATCAGTGCTGACCAGCACTCAACAGCCCGAGAGGCTTGTCTGCTCACCTGCCGGGACGGGTGGGGGCTGGGAGCTGAGGCTCGGCCTTCGGAGGTCAGATCCCAGGGAGAGGACTGGGGTTGGCAGCGTGGACACAGCCTGAAGGGGCTGGTGCGCCACAGCTAACCGGGAGGGAGTCCAGGAAAAAGTCCGGAGCTGCCGAAGAGGCAAGAGACCATTGTTTCGGGGAGCGCGAGGTGAGGGGATTCAAAGCACCGCATAAACGAGCTCCAGAGACAGGTGCAAGCCATGGCTATCAGCACGGACACCAGAGATGGGCATGAAACACTAAGGCTGCTGCTGCAGCCACCAACAAGCCTGTGTGCAAGCATAGGTCACTATCCACACCTCCCCTCCAGGGAGCCTGTGCAGCCCGTCACTGCCAGGGTCCCGTGATCCAGGGACAATTTCCCCAGGAGAAAACACGGCACACCTCAGGCTGTTGCAACGTCATGCTGGCCTGTGACGCCGCAGGCTTGCCCCACATTCTGTACCCCTCCCTCCCCCCGGCCTGAGTGAGCCAGAGCCCCCGAATCAGCTGCTCCTTTAACCCCGCCCTGTCTGAGCGAAGAACAGACACCCTCAGGTGACCTACAGGCAGAGGCGAGGCCAAATCCAAAGCTGAACCCCAGGAACTGGGAGAACAAGGAAGACAAAGGGAAATTTCTCCCCGCAGCCTGAGGAACAGCAGATTAAATCTCCACAATCAGCTTGATGTACCCTGCATCTGTGGAATACCTCAATGGACAAAATATCATCCCAAAATTGAGGCGGTGAACTTTGGGAGCAACGATAAATATATTTTTTTCTTTTTTCTCTTTTTCCCGTGTGCCTGACAGGGTCTTGATGCTCACACCGGGTGTCAGGCGTGTGCCTCTGAGGTGGGAGAGCCGAGTTCAGGACATTGGTCCACCAGAGACCTCCCGGCTCCATATAATATCAAATGGCAAAAGCTCTGCCAGAGATCTCCATCTCAACGCTAAGACTCAGCTCCACTCAACGACCAGCAAGCTACAGTGCTGGACACCCTATGCCAAACAACTAGCAAGACAGAAACACAACCCTACCCATTAGCAGAGAGGCTGCCTAAAATCATAATAAGGTCACAGACACCCCAAAACACACCACCAGACGTGATCCTACCCACCAGAAAAACAAGATCCAGCCTCATCCACCAGAACACAGGCACCAGTCCCCTCCACCAGGAAGCCTACACAACCCACTGAACCAACCTTAGCCACTGGGGGTAGACACCAAAAACAACGGGAACTACGAACCTGCAGCCTGCGAAAAGGAGACCCCAAACAAAGTAAGTTAAGCAAAATGAGAAGACAGAGAAACACACAGCAGATGAAGGAGCAAGGTAAAAACCCACCAGACCAAACAAATGAAGAGGAAATAGGCAGTCTACCTGAAAAAATATTCAGAGTAATGATAGTAAAGATGATCCAAAATCGTGGAAATAGAATGGACAAAATACAAGAAACCTTTAACAAGGACTAGAAGAACTAAAGAGCAAACAAACAATGATGAACAACAAAATAAATGAAATTTAAAATTTTCTAGAAGGAATCAATAGCACAATAACTGAGGCAGAAGAACGGATAAGTGACCTACAAGATAAAATAGTGGAAATAACGACCACAGAGCAGAATACAGAAAAAAGAATGAAAAGAATTGAAGATAGTCTCAGAGACCTCTGGGACAACATTAAACGCACCAACATTCGAATTATAGAGGTCCCAGATGAAGAAGAAAAAAAGAAAGGGTCTGAGAAAATCTTTCAAGAGATTATAGTTGAAAACTTCCCTAATATGGGAAAGGAAATAGTCAGTCAAGTCCAGGAAGCACAGACAGTCCCATACAGGACAAATCCAAGGAGAAACATGCCAAGACACATATTAATCAAACTATCAAAAATTAAAAACAAAGAGAAAATAGTAAAAGCAGCAAGGGAAAAACAACAAATAACATACAAGGGAATCCCCAAAAGGTTAACAGCTGATCTTTCAGCAGAAACTCTGCAAGCCAGAAGGGAGTGGCAGGACATATTTAAAGTGATGAAAGGGAAAAACCTACAACCAAGATTATTCTACCCAGCAAGGATCTCATTCAGATTCGATAGAGAAATTAAAACCTTTACAGAAAACCAAAAGCTAAAGAGAATTCAGCACCACCAAACCAGCTTTACAACAATTGCTAAGCGAACTTCTCTAGGCAGGAAACACAACAGAAGGAAAAGACCTACACTAACAAACCCAAAACAATTAAGAAAATGGTAAAAGAACATACATTGATAATTACCTTAAATGTGAACGGATTAAATGCTCCAACCAAAAGACAAAGACTGGCTGAATGGATACAAAAACAAGACCCATATATATGCTGTCTACAAGAGACCCACTTCAGACCTAGGGACACATACAGACTGCAAGTGACAGGATAGAAAAAGATATTCCATGCAAATGGAAATGAAGAGAAAGCTGGAGTAGCAATTCTCATATCAGACAAAATAGACTTTGAAATAAAGACTATTACAAAAGACAAGGAAGGACACTACATAATGATGAAGGGATCAATCCAAGAAGAAGATATAACAATTGTAAATATTTATGTAACCAACATAGGAGCACCTCAATATATAAGGCAAATGCTAACAGCCATAAAAGGGGAAATTGACAGTAACACAATCATAGTAGAGGACCTTAACACCCCACTTTCACCAATGGACAGATCATCCAAAACGAAAATAAATAAGGAAACAAAAGCTTTAAATGACACATTAAACAAGATGGACTTAATTGATATTTATAGGACATTCCATCCAAAAACAACAGAATACACTTTCTTCTCAAGTGCTCATGGAACATATCCAGGATAGATCTATCTTGGGTCACAAATCAAGCCTTGGTAAATTCAAGAAAATTGAAATCATATCAAGTATCTTTTCCGACCACAATGCTATGAGACTAGATATCAATTACAGGAAAAGATCTGTAAAAAATACAAACACATGGAGGCTAAACAATACACTACTAAATAACCAAGAGGTCACTGAAGAAAACATAGAAGAAATCAAAAAATACCTAGAAACAAATGACAATGAAAACACAATGACCCAAAACCTATGGGATGCAGCAAAAGCAGTTCTAAGAGGGAAGTTATAGCAATACAATCCTACCTCAAGAAACAAGAAACATCTCAAATAAACAACCTTACCTTACACCTAAAGCAGTTAGAGAAAGAAGAACAAAAAAACCCCGGTGTTAGCAGAAAGAAAGAAATCATAAATATCAGATCAGATATAAATGAAATAGAAATGAAGGAAACAATAGCAAAGATCAATAAAACTAAAAGCTGGTTCTTTCAGAAGATAAACAAAATTGATAAACCATTAGCCAGACTCAGCAAGAAAAAAAGGGAGAAGACTCAAATCAGTAGAATTAGAAATGAAAAAGGAAAAGTAACAACTGACACTGCAGAAATACAAAGGATCATGAGAGATTACTACAAGCAACTATATGCCAATAAAATGGACAATCTGGAAGAAATGGACAAATTGTTAGAAAAGCACAACCTTCCAAGACTGAACCAGGAAGAAACAGAAAATATAAACAGACCAATCACAAGCACTGAAAGTGAGACTCTGATTAAAAATCTTCCAACAAACAAAAGCCCAGGACCAGATGGCTTCACAGGTGAATTCTATCAAACATTTAGAGAAGAGATAACACCTATCCTTCTCAAACTCTTCCAAAATATAGCAGAGGGAGGGACACTCCCAAACTCCTTCTACGAGACCACCATCACCCTGATACCAAAACCAGACAAAGATGTCACAAAGAAAGAAAACTACAGGCCAATATCACTGATGAACACGGATTCAAAAATCCTCAACAAAATACTAGCAAACAGAATTTAACAGCATATTAAAAAGGATCATACACCATGATCGAGTGGGGTTTATCACAGGAATGAAAGGATTCTTCAATATACGCAAATCAATGTGATACACCACATTAACAAATTGAAGGATAAAAACCATATGATCATCTCAATAGATGCAGAAAAAGCTTTCGACAAAATTCAACACTCATTTATCATAAAAACCGTCCAAAAGCAGGCATAGATGGAACTTACCTCAACATAATAAAGGCCATATATGACAAACCCACAGTCAACATTGTTCTCAATGGTGAAAAACTGAAACCATTTCCACTAAGATCAAGAACAAGACAAGGTTGTCCACTCTCACCACTATTATTCAATATAGTTTTGAAAGTTTTAGCCACAGCAATCAGAGAAGAAAAGGAATCCAAATCAGAAAAGAAGGAAAGCCGTCACTGTTTGCACATGACATGATACTATACATAGAGAATCCTAAAGATGCTACCAGAAAACTACTAGAGCTAATCAATGAATTTGGTAAAGTAGCAGGAAAATAAATTAATGCACAGAAATCTCTTGCATTCCTATACACTAATGATGAAAAATCTGAAAGAGAAATTAAGGAAACACTCCTATTTACCATTTCAACAAAAAGAATAAAATGCCTAGGAATAAACCTACCTAAGGTGATGACCTGTATGCAGAAAACTATAAGACACTGATCAAAGAAATTAAAGATGATACAAACAGATGGAGAGATATACCATGTTTCTGGATTGGAAGAATCAACATCGTGAAAATGACTATACTATCCAAAGCAATCTACAGATTCAATGTAATCCCTATCAAACTACCAATGCCATTTTTCAGAGAACTATAACAAAAAATTGCACAATTTGTGTGGAAACACAGAAGACCCCGAATAGCCAAAGCACTCTTGAGAAAGAAAAACGGAGCTGGAGGAATCAGGCTCCTGGACTTCAGACTATACTACAAAGCTACAGTAATCAAGACAGTATGGTACTGGCACAAAAACAGAAATATAGATCAATGGAACAGGATAGAAAGCCCAGAGATAAACCCATGCACATATGGTCACCTTATTTTCGATAAAGGAGGCAAGAATATACAATGGAGAAAAGACAGCCTCTTCAGTAAGTGGTGCTGGGAAAACTGGACAGCTACATGTAAAAGAATGAAATTAGAACACTCTCTAACACCATACACAAAAATAAACTCCAAATGGATTAAAGACCTAAATGTAAGGCCAGACACTATAAAACTCTGAGAGGAAAACAGGCAGAACACTCTGTGACATAAATCACAGCAAGATCCTTTTTGACTCACCTCCTAGAGAAATGGAAATAAAAACAAAAATAAACAAATGGGACCTAATGAAACTTAAAAGCTTTTGCACAGCAAAGGAAACCATAAACAAGACAAAAAGACAACCCTCAGAATGGGAGAAAATATTTGCAAAGGAAGCAACTGACAAAGGATTAATCTCCAAAATTTACAAGCAGCTCATGCAGCTCAATATCAAAAAAACAAACAACCCAATCCAAAAATGGGCAGAAGAACTAAACAGACATTTCTCCAAAGAAGATATACAGATTGCCAACACATGAAAGAATGCTCAACACCACTAATCATTAGAGAAATGCAAATCAAAACTACAGTGAGGTATCACCTCACACCAATCAGAATGGCAATCATCAAATAATCTACAAACAATAAATGCTGGAGAGGGTGTGGAGAAAAGGGAACCCTCTTACACTGTTGGTGGGAATGTAAATTGATACAGTCACTATGGAGAACAGTATGGAGGCTCCTTAAAAATCTAAAAATAGAACTACCATACAACCCAGCAATCCCACTACTGGGCATATACCCTGAGAAAACCATAATTCGAAAACAGTCATGTACCACAATGTTCATCGCAGCACTATTTACAATAGCCAGGACATGGAAGCAACCTACGTGTCCATCAACAGATGAATGGATAAAGAAGATGTGGCACATATATACACTGGAATATTACTCAGCCATAAAAAGAAACGAAATTGAGTTATTTGCAGTGAGGTGAACGGACCTAGAGTCTGTCATACAGAGTGAAGTAAGTCAGAAAGAGAAAAACAAATACCGTATGCTAACACATATATATATGGAATCTTAAAAAAAAAAAAAAATGGTTCTGAAGAACCTAGAGGCAGGCCAGGAATAAAGTCACAGACGTAGAGAATGGACTTGAGGACACGGGGAGGGGGAAGGGTAAGCTGGGACGAAGTGAGAGAGTGGCATGGACTTATATATACTACCAAATGTAAAATAACTAGCTAGTGGGAAGCAGCCACATAGCACAGGGAGATCAGCTCAGTGCTTTGTGACCACCTAGGAGGTGGGATAGGGAGGGTGGGAGTGAGATGCAAGAAGGAGGAGATATGGGGATATATGTATATGTATAGCTGATTCACTTATAAAGCAGAAACTAACACACCATAGTAAAGCAATTATACTCCAATAAAGATGTTAAAAAAAATAAAAATAAAATAAAATAAAATACTTCCTTAGCTCCAGCACAGAGTCCAAGTTCTTTCACCTGACATGATGGATCCTTAACAACTTGGCTTTTGTTCATGCTACCTCACACAAGAAAGCATTGATTGCCCTTTTCTCTGGCTGGTATCATTGCCTATGTTTACCTGAAACTGTATTATCAATCCTTGTTTACGTGTTCTGATTCCTCACTAACTGTGAGATCAAGAGCAATGACCTTACCTGCCCTTGATCTTGGGCACTCAAAGAGCCTATCACATAATAGGTGATCATTTTATAAATGAGAATTCAGGTACTTAAGTGCTATGTAATTTGGGAGCTGGATCTCAGACCAATGAGCCACAAATAAAAGAATTTTAGAGCTAGAAGAAACCTTAAAGGTTATGTTTATTAAATGAACACATTGTTAGGGCCCAAGAACCTTGTGCAAACTATTCTGTACTACCAAGGAGAATAAATCACTCCATCATATATGACCCCCATTGTACATTATTCATGTACCCCTCTTGCAGCCCTTATCCTTCTATTCTGTTTTTAATTTTTTCTCAAGGACTAAGATAGTGTAAAATTTATCTGTGTATCACTAACACCTGGGCACAAAGAAAGTGCTACGTAAATATCTATGGTATGAATGTATAAATGAATGCTGAGGAGAACTGAATTTTGTATTGGTTTCTACTACTAACTCATTCAAGGATAGGGAGCAAGTCACATAATCTCTCTGAGTCCCAATTTCTTAACTTGTGTCATGGAGGTTACAATCTCATCCAATTATTTCCCAAATCAATTGGAAAGATCTGTGTGAAACCAATATGGAAAACAATGCCATGCTACCACAGTACAAACCATATCCCCCATGTGAAACTAGTAAGAAAATAAAGAGGACTGAGCCACAGGGAAAACTCTGAATTGGGGGAGAAAAATGTCCTTTACAGCCTAGTAAACCAGTACAGGTTTTTACCAAGCAGGTGTTATCCTCTCTGCCATATGGCATGAGCCCCAGGGCCCCTCCTCCTCACTAAGGAACAAAAGACCTAAGGCTTTACTGCAGTCTCCTTTATAAGACCTCTCTGACATCTTCTTTCTCAGTTCCCTGCCACAGTGAAAAAAATCCAGGACAGGGACTCAGAAGACCCTAGTTCTAATCTGGTTGTGCCACAATAGCAATTATGAGCCTTCAGGAAAGTCTGTTTTCCTACCTGTGAAGTGGGGATGCTAATCTCTTCACAAAGTAATTGTGAGGACTAATTATGCTAACATACATAAAGTTATTAGCACAGTGCCTGGCACATATTAGCTACACAATAAATAATAGCTGTTACTCCTCCTATAAAGGCATAAAGACATTTGTGCCACAAGGCACAGCTCAGCTTTGGTTAAGGCCCCTTCTTCAATAATTTACAGTTCAATAATGAGGAGAAACTCCCAAGGATCTTAACATTAGCAAATTCTTCCCCACCTTTTAATTGTATCTATTCCATTTGATGAAAGAATGAATCAGGGGAAAGCAATGCAGACTGGGAATCAGATACCTACTGCCATTAATCCTTCTCAATTTCAGTTTTATCATGGATTATACAAGGATAACCCACCTCATTAAACTCCTATGAAGATTAAAAGAGGTAGTGAATAAGAAAGGACTCAGTATGCTACAAGGCAATGGACATGTGAACATTTTTTATCATTGATTACAGTATAAATGACTCAGAATAAACCAATCCCCCTTGCTGGAAGCATGATTCAAAGTATTTGGATGGTGACTCAGTATTGTGTTAGAATGTATGACTCCCCCACTTAAAATTCTTCAATAGCTTCTCATTACCTTTAAGATAAAGTTAAAATTCCTACATGATCTGACCTGCCTACCCTCCCCTCCTCACCACCCACCTCTAATCCCTTCACACTTCACATTCCAATCATAACAAACCACTTGCAGTTCTCTGTACAAGCCTACCTCACGAACCTCCTTGTCTTGGCACATGCTAATTGTTCTCTGTCGGGAATACCCTTGTCTCTTCATAATTCTTCCCCAAGATAACTAATTCAGCTCAGACTGCACCATCAAGAAGCTTTCTTTATACACCCAACCTTTTATTCAGTAAATTGTTACTTGCCAGATGCCAGGGATCCAGTAATTGACAAGTCAGACATAGCCCCTGGCCTCATGAAGTTTTAGCATGCTGCACTGTAACTGTTTGTGCCTTCATGTCACTTACAGGATTGGGAGATTCTTAGGAGTTGGGACAATGTCTGATTCATCCCTATATTGCCACTTCTCCACACAGGACCTGGCATAGGATAGGGGCTTTGCAAATGTTTAGTAAATCAACATGAAATAACCAACTCTGCACAAGAGACAACATTGGATATAAAGAATAGCAGTATTCTAGTATATAAGTCACAGCTTACTAGTCATAAGACCCTTTTGGATACATCAACATCTCATCTCATAATCTGCCTTGGAAAACAGAATTTGTAAGTTATGAAGGGCAGAGGGACCTTTGAGGTCACCAATGACTCCTATCACATTCCTTCAAGTGATAGGGCATTCACTACAACTTCAGAGGACAGAATGAATGACCTTAAATTAATAGAATCTGCTCCCTTCAACAATTAGCCCTAATCCTGGTTTTGTAGACCCAACCAACCCAAAAGAAAGAATTCTCCTCTAAATGCAGCTATTTGAAGACATCTCCAAGTAAAGTGTATCATTCTCATTTATTGATGAAAAAACTGAAGCTCAGAAAGGCAAATTGGCTTTCCTAAGGGTCAAAGTGAAAACTGAAAATTGAGTCTAGCAGCCAGTTCTTCTGGTTCCAGGGTTAGGATTTCTAGAGCATTCATAAATTAAAGCTGGAAGGGATGCCTATTGTTTATTAAGTCCAATTCCTTTACTCTGGGGCCCAGGGTGGGAAAGTGACCAAGATGAGTACCCCCCAGCCCAGGCTCTGCATCTACCACACTTGACTTGATCCCTAAAAAATCATACCTGCCCATATCAGAATAGAGGAAATAAAGGCTTACCAAAGTGTTAGAAGAATTATAATCCTCAGCTGATTTATCTGCAAAAGGAAAAAGACAAGGGACTCAGTCAGTAAACAATTACAGTTAATCCTTTCTTGAGACCTAAGGAAGCCTATTCAGTAAAGCACTTGCCAAGCTCAGAATAATAACAGTGTTACTGGTACTACAGGCCCAACACCATTTTAAACACATTATACACATTATGTCCTCTAATCCTCACTACAGCTCTCAGTACTATTAGTATGTCCACTTTCACAGATTTGGAAACTGATGTTCAGAGAAGAGAAGTAATTTGTCCACAAATTACTTAACACAAAGGTTATTAGGAGTCAAGATTTGAATCCTGGTCTAATTCTAAATACTAGGCTAGAACTATATCCACATCATCAGGCCTCAATGATCAAGGAAATTTCCTGCATTCTAAGAGAAAGGGAAAGAATTAATGGCTGGCATCACCCTGAGCCATCTATAACAAATCATGACCAGCATGTGGCTTTAGCTTTTAGAAAGGATCCTTCTACATCCATGTCTATTCCCCACAAGGAGAGAAAGACTAAGCCTTAGGAAAAGAGATGCATTAGTCATGTCAAGTATAATTAAAGGCAGGGTCTTATTTCTAAGAATAGGTCCAAGTTCCTTCAATCAGATAATCACCATATTTTATTAATTCTGAGACATGTATTTTTTCACACTAACATCTCAGAAAGAGATGTGTCCTACAATCAAAAGTATTTCATGATTTAATTGGCAGCTTCTTTTTTCTTTAGGGGCATGTAAAATAACAATGCACCTTACAATCAATGATATCTTAGACTTGATAAACTATGAAACAGACCCAAAACCTTAGCAAGAAAATAAGTTTAAAGACCAAGTATTGTGTTTGGATTTATTCTTTAATTCTTAAAAGTCCAAGAAGAAATTGATTTCACCAGTTCACCACCAATGGGAATTAAGGAGAAGAAATATTATATCAAATCCTACATCTTCCTCACCAAGAAACAAGCCCAGAGAATGTCCAAGATCTCAATTCCATCATACATGAAAGTATCAGGTATAGCTTCTTTGGTCCTATGACAAATTCTGAACCCATAAACTGTGACAATATGTTCTTAAAACAAACCCTGAATAGCCAGCTGTACTCTGGATAAATCAATTCAGGATATAGCTTAAACATAATTCACTTGTTTTTCTTGTCCAAAAGCACATTCTATACCAAGTGCAATACTATGCCTTCCTTGCACCACCCCCAACCTTATGTACTGCTAGTGTTTTTGAGGACTGGGTATTCTGGTAATAAATATATCTCCACCATATAAAAAATAAGTATGTTTGCTCCTTTTAAATGTGATGTATAATTTCCATATATAAAAATCAAATTCCATAGCACAGAATGACAGAGCAGAAAGTACTTGCAATCCCTTCATTTTACAAATAAATAAACTAAGGTTCAGAGGAAAAGAAACTGGTTCAAGGTTACATAAATCAGTCGCAAAGTAGGGCAAAAACCCAGAACCTAGCATTGTCAATCTAGTCTAGGCTTTGCTTATCACATTAGCTACTAGTTGGTACAGAAAATAAAGTGATGAAAAGACAGGAAACTTAACAAAAAATTGGCACGGAGGATTGTGCTTGGGCTTTTAGACAGCAAAGGATTTAAAGGCCCAAGTTGAAAACACACTTCCAACACTGGTATATCACTCAACTGATATGTTGAGGCTCTGTGAATAAGTCACTTAATTTCCCTGAGCCTAATTAATTTCCCTGAGTCTGCAAAATGGGGATAATGCCCTTGCGTTTCCAATCTCCCAAGGCCATCATGAGAATCAAATGAGATGGTTTATGTGCAAGCATATACAAATTGAAGTAGTGTTATCATAATTAATAGTATGAGAAGAAAGGAAATAGGAAAATGAGAGATAGGACATTAAAAATAACTGTGCCATAAACAACAAGGTCCTACATATAATACAGAGAACTATAATCAGTATCCTATGAAAAACTATAATGGAAAAGAATATTTAAAAAAAGAATGTATTTATAACTGAATCACTGTGCTGTACAGCAGTAATTAACACAACATTGTAAATCAACTATACTTCAATTTAAAAAAATTTTTTTTAAAAAGTGCCAAATATACAGTTTTGCTTGGAGTTGCCTTGGTCTTCAACTTACAGAAAACAAAAAATCCCTCACGTGTGGGTGCATGTGCACACACACACACATACACATATTTGCACAAATTTATACACACAGAAGTAGCTGTATGGACACATATCTATACATTCTATACATATACACTCAATGTTATTCATTTATGCATGCATGGAGGAACATATACACAATTACCTGAATGTGTATATCTATACCCATATTCAGTCATAAATACTTAAGTGGACTTTAATTCCAAACATATGCAAACCCACATAGCTATGCTTCCATATATATAAATAGTATTTGTACACATCTACACACATACACATAAAAACAGATTCTTTGAAAGACTTTGCTGCTGAGGCTTTCAAAGCCAGCTTCTAATCTGAAGTCTCCACGACAAACTCTTGAAAACACAAGCCGTAATCTAGAAAACTTTCCTACCCATCACCCCTCAACCCCAATACTGCCTTGGAATGACCCAGTCCCTCGATGGAAGAAGTGAGACAGACCCAGCGGGGCCAGATATCAGGAAGGAAACATGCTAGGAACATGCATGACACTCTCCAGGGCACCACTATGCAGCATGAGCAAAGCTGCAGTCTGTCATCCTCACCATCTGTGCCCTTTGCTGCAAGCCAGATACTTGCTGGGGAAAGCATCCTTCAAAATTAGCTAGTTCATCCTGGTTCTCACCTTCGCCAGCAATACTGCCCTTTGAAAGAGACAACATGAACACCAGAAAAAGCACTGGACTCAGAGTTAAGACCAGTGTGGTTAAGAGATCACTAATTTAGCCACATTAGAAAGGCATTTTGGGCTCTAATGTTTGCAAAGCAAGGGGAAACTGTAAGTGGTATATACTAAAGATACTTCTTGCCCTAACATTCTAAGATGCTATATAAAAGGCAAGTTTCCAGAAATGTAGGCCTTCTTATGACTTGCCTAAGAAAAGAAAAATCTCTCTGCTGTGGAAGGAGGTGCTCCAAATAGAGTTACTAGAAGCAAGTGGTAAACTGAAAAGGTACTGGTCCAGGAATTAGGAGACCTGGATTCTAATCCCAATTCTGCAATTAAAAACATTCTGAAAAACACAGTCCCTTATACATATAGAGAGAGTACATCTAAAGAACATTTATTATTACTGGCCAGTTTTTCACTGGACTGATTGGACTGATAAAAAATAGTTCCTCGAGGAAGAAATTGGGCTTGCCTACTTAAATAGGTTATCACATAACCTACTGATATTGAAAACGATGATAATGATGGCTACATTTCCATGGTGCTGTTTTGCAACCTATAAAGAACTTTCATATCAATGAGCTCATTTATCCTCATTACAACCTCTTGAGATAGGAATTATTATTCTCATTTTGAAGCTCAAAGAAATGAACTGACTACTAGAACATAGTGAGTATCAGAATCTAGATCTTCTAACACAAAGTCTATGTTCTTAACACGTAATATCACAGTACTTTTTTCAAAACATGCAGTTTCAGAGTAAAGACTCAAGTTTGATGCAAAAACCCATCATCTTGGCTCTCAAATTCCAAAATTCCATCTCAGTGAAAGTGCCATCTCCACTCTTTCGAAAACATTCTTCCTTCACCCCACACCAATAGGCATCTACTAAGATGAAAACCTCTTTTTTCCTAGACTGCCCTGGACACAATCCCCATACCTGTAAAGCTCATGTACTTCTGGCTATTGGAGGTCTTCTTCGAGTTATAAAATTCTAATACATCCAGAACAGCCTGCGGGTTTTTCTTCTGCTCTGACTTAGTGATATTTGATGTCTGAAGCAAGCGGGCCCACTGCTCTGGCATCCCCTACAAGAGAGAAATACAAGGCTGTCAGCAAGGCATAATCACAGGGGATCCTGAATGAAATTCAGAACTAACTCTGATAACTGATGGCAGCTAAAGATGAGTTTAGTCATTCCTTTCTCTCTCTGCTCTCAGAGTTCCACACAGGTCTCTCTTATAACACATATCTTACTATATCTGTCATTTCTTGAGATGTTTGCCCCTTCACCAGGCTATTCCTCCTTTAGAGCAGGAATCATGTCTGATTTGTCTCTGGATCATCAGTGCCCAGCACAGAGCCTGATGCCAAGGGGCCACTTAACTGAGGTCTATTTAAGGAATAGAGATTCAAAGGCTTCTCTAGTACAATTCTGGAGGGGCGGAACGTGTCCCTCTCATTACTATAAGAAGATAGTAATGAGGGTCTCGGGCAAAGATAGAGGCATCAGGAAGTCTGGAAAGGATTAAATCTAACAGTGCATAGCCAGAACTCTGAAAGACCAAAGGTCTTTCTGTGACCCAGGACTTACTGTAAACTCGCCTGTGACAGCATCAAAACCAACGTGAATCGTGTGCTCAAAATCTGAAGGAAGAGAAATCTCCGGCCGTTCCTTCTCCTTCTTTTTATTTGCTGTAAGAGAAACAGGAAAAAGGAGATAAAAACAAGGACATTAATACATTTTTAGGCTTATTTATCTCTTTGTTGAGCTCTAAGCTCCTTTAGAGGCCAAGGACTGTGACACAAATTCACATGTGTATTTACAGAGCCCAGTGCCAGACCTAGATTGGAGTAGATGCTCAATGCATGATTAAAGGCTTAATTTTTCATTGAACTAAAGTAAAGCAGGAACAGAAAGAACATTCATTAGAATGTCCTGGTTCTACCACTAATGAGTCAGTTGACCCAGAGCAAGTCACTTCCTTTTTCCTGAACCCTGGTTTCCCCATCTGCAAAATGAGAAGACTCAAGTAGATGGTCTCTAAAGAGCCTTCCAACCCAGACATCCTACATTCTATGAGCTTATATAACCTGCTTCTGCCTGTTTGATCCTTGATTATGGACTACTTTAAGGTTCTCTACATTACAGAATTTTAGATTTGGAAGTTGTTTTAATTAAATGAATAGCTAATATTTTATCATGCACAATGATTCAAGTTCCTTCTTTTTTCTATTATAGTTGATTTACAATATTATATTAGTTTCAGGTGAACAACACTGTAATTCAATATTTCTATAGATTATACCATTTAAAGTTGTTATAAAATATTGGCTATATGCCCTGTGCTGTAAAGTATATCCTTGTATCTTATGTATTAATTCAAGTTCTTTATTAATATTCACTGTAGCCTCACAACAACCCTATCAGTTAGGTATAGTCATCCTTATTCTGCAGATAAAGAAACTGAAGCACAGAGACTAAGTTATTTGCCCAAGATCAAATGGTTAGTAACTGGCAGCAGTCAGACCCAAATCCAGGCAGTCTGGCCCAGGCCCTGAGCACTAAACAACTATACTATCCTGCTTCCCTAGGCTACAACCTTAAAGAATCACTAAGTCTGAATATTTGTAATCATCAAGGGTGTTGCATACAGTAGGTGTTCACTAAGGTTCTGCTGATCTGGCACAAAAAGCTTCAATATTTAAAGAGTTTTCGTGCCCTTGTCATACCCTTGTATTCCGCCAAGATTCATATGTTCTAACTCCCAGTACCTCAGAATGTGACTTTATTTGGAAACAGAGCCATTGCAGATATAATTATTTAAAATATGATTAGGTCAAATTGGAGTAGGTTCAGCCCCCTAATCCAGTCAATGTCCTTATAAAAAGGGGATATTTGAAGACAAACGTACACAAGGAGAACACCTTATGAAGATAAAGACAGAGATCAGAGCAATGCTTCTTCAAGCCCAACAAATCACCAGAAGCTAGGGGAGAGGAATCGAACAGATTTTTCCTCACAGCTCTCAGAAGGAACCAACCCTACAAACACCTTGATCTTGGACTTCTAGCCTCCAAAACTGAAACAATAAATTTCTGTTGTTTAAGACCCCTAGTTTGTGGTAATTTGTTGCAGCAGCTCTAGCAAATTAATATAATCCTTTTCCAACTAAAAAGAGTTTCTGGCCTTGGCCTTAGCTAGACTTAGTCCACTGGAGCCTCAAAACAACTGTGTGACAACTAGGGTAGTGATTTTGGTGCCCATTTGACAGAAGAAGCCGGAGGTTCCAAGAAGTTAAGTAGCCTGCCCAAGGTTACAGAGCAAGTTAGAAGCAGATCTGGGGCCAGGACTGAGGTCTTCGGACTCCCAACCCCAAGGCCTTTGTATTCTGTTACACTACTATATATAAAATAGATAACTAATAAGGACCTACTGTATAGCACAGGGAACTCTACTCAATACTCTGTAATGGCATATATTACATTATATAATAGTAATATATATTATTACTATGCTTTTAGAAAAGAATCTAAAAAAGAATGGATATATGTATACGTATACCAGATTCACTTTGCTGTACACCTGAAACTAACAAAACATTGTAAGTCAACTATACCCCAATAAAAATTTTAAAAATAAAAGAAAAGCTATAATTTCATACACACAAAAAAACTCAACAATAAGAAAATGCAATTAATGAAATACGCAAAAGACCTGAAGAGACACGTCACCAAAGAAGATATACAGATAGAAAAGATACTCAATATCGTATTTCATTAGGCAATTGAAATTAAAACAACAATGAAAAACCACTACACACCTATTAGAATGGCCAAAATCCAAAACTGACAACACCAAATACTAACAAGAATATGGGACAACAAGAATTTTCATTCATTAGTAGTGGGAATGCAAAATGGTACAGTCACTATGGAAGACACGTTGGCAGTTTCTCACAAAATTAAACATACTCTTACCATACAATCTAGCATTCATGCTCCTCTGTTATTTACCCAAAGGAGCTGATAACTTGTTCACACAAAAACTTGCAAGTGGATGTTTGCAGCAGCTCTATTCATAATCACCAAAACTTGGAAGCAACCAAGGTGTCCTTCCATAGGTGAATGGATAAGTGAACTGTGATACATCCAGAAAATGGAATATTATTCAGCACTAAGAAGAAATGAGCTATCAAGCCATGAAAAGATAATGAGGAACCTTAAATACATATTACTAGGTGAAAGAAACCAATCTGAAAAGACTATATACCATATGCTTCCAACTATCTGACATTCTGGAAAAGGTAAAACTATGGAGACAGTATTAAGGATCAGTGGTTGCCACAGATTTGAGGGGAAGGAGGGATGAATTACCAGAGCACAGAGGAATTTTAGGGTGGTGAAACTATTCTATATGATACTATAATGGTGGATATTCATCTTTATATACATACACTTGTTCAACTCATAAATGTACAACACCAAGAGTGAACTCTAATGTAAAATACAGACTTAAGGTGAATATGATGTGTTGATGTAGGTTCATCTATTGTAATGTACCACCCCAGTATAGGATATTGGTAGTGGGGTAAGTTGTACATATGTGTGGGCAGGAGGTTAATAGGAAATCTGTGTACTTTCCACTCAATATTGCTGTGAACCTAAAGCTGCTCTAAAAAATAAACTCTTTTTTTTAAAGACTTTGAGAACTCTGCTCTACAGACTTACATCTTCTCCTTTATCTCCCACTACAGGCATACCTCATTTTACTGTGCTTGGAATTACTGCACTTCACAGATATTATACTTTTTACAAATTGATGATTTGTGGCAACCTTGCATTGTCAGATGATGGTTAGCATATTTTAGCAATAAAGTATTTTTAATTAAGGTATGTACATTGTTTATTTAAACATAAATGTACACTTAATAGACTACAGTATAGTATAAACATAAGTTTTACATGCATTTGGAAACCAAAAAAAATTCATGTGGCTCTTTTTATTGTGATGCTCACTTTATTGTGGTAGTGAGCAACACAATAAAGCTGGAACTGAACCCACAGTATCTCCAAGGCATGCCTGTACTTATGCTTCATACATTCTACACCAAATACACTGAACCAGTGATGATTCACCAAACGTAATGGGCTCTTTCACACCTCTTCCTATTGTCTCAAGTTACTCCCTTTGCCTGTGAATCCTGCCTTTCCCTTTCCCTTCCCTTGCCACCTCACCACACAAACCCTTTTATTTATCCTTGTCAGGTCTCAGCTTAAAGGTCGTCTCTTCTGTGAAGTCTTCCCTGATCTCTAGGTTGGGGAGTTCTTCACCCTCCCCTCTGTTCCCACAGCACCATTATAGTAATTGCCTATTTTAAGGGTCTATTTTTTCCAACCAGACTGAATTCTAAGTTCAGGGGCCATGTCCAATTTATCACGAATCCCCAACAGCTAGCAAAAGCCAGGCATAAAACAGGTGCTCAGACACTGAGTGAAGAAAGGAACAAATGATCAGACACCTAACTCAACCTGACAAGGAGTCTAAGGAATCTAAGACATGCAAATTCTCTCCAGGGCAGGAATAAATGTTCCATTTTTATCAGCTCTGACATGATTTTCACAATCCCGTTTTAAAATCCTGCTCTGTGGTAGCTCAGCACACTGGCCAAAAGATATTCTGAGGTCCTAATGCCTCCACAGACCCAACATAACCCTGATGAAAGGCAGCAAAATGCAGGGGGGGGGGCGGGGGGGGGGGACACACAAGAAGGTCTAGAATCCAGGCTAGTTTTGCCTCTATCACACCATGCAGTCCAGGTGCTCAGCTTTCTCATCTGAACAATGGGGAGAATGAACTAGATAATCTTTAGTGCCCTTTCAGCTCCTGCACTCCAAATGTCTTCGAAAACAGAAAGATCAGCACTCTCAAAGCCCTGTATCTACACTTCTTCCTGACACAGCATCCCACAGTTTTAATAGGTACTTCATATACATCATCTCATATAATCACCACAATCCTGAGAGTCAACTTTACTTGGCGATTAGGAAATTGAAGCATGGACCTGCCTACAGTTCTCGAAGTAATTCAAATTCAAGAAGTGTGGCGTCAAGAGCCAAGGCCCTTTACATTTTACTACTTTACCTCCCCTAAAGAATTTCAAGTTGAATCAAGAAAACATACTTTGTTATAATGAGAAGAAATAACATTAAATAAGAACTTACCATGTATAAGATACTATAACTATAAAATATTTTCCTTAATTCTTATAATCCTATGGGATACATTATTACTACTGTCATTTTACAGATGAGGAAACTAAAAAGCAGTTAAATAATTTGCTCAAGCTCATACAGCTAGTAAGAGCTGGGATTTGAAGCCAGGTCTGATTCCAAAGGTTCTTTCCTTAATATCTTAGTGAGAACCATTTGCCTACATGCCAATTGCTACGGTTTAAGCTATTTTTACACTTGGCAATTTCCCGTCCAGAAGCAGTTGCTTTGAGAAAGGGAATGGTTTATTACGGTTCATAAATGGTTCATTTATGACATAAGTCCATCTGTCTTACTCATAGCTAGAATGCATGGGACATGTCGCAGGGCTTTGGAATTGCTTTCTGTTCCTAAATTTCCTCTGATCTAGTCAATTAAAAGATTGTAGAGAAGAACACTTATGTTATTTTTATGCTTTACTTAGATTATTTTTATGTTTTACTTAGATTTTTGTTTTATAGTTATATATCTTATATTTTATATATTATTTCTATGGTATGTTATTAATATGCCATATAATATACCATCACAGGCACGGAATGTCAAATACAAAACAAACTTCGGTAATGGAAACACAGAAAGAGAGTGGCTCAGAGGATGAATAGCCTATAGAAAAGAGCCCCAGGGAAATGAAATCACTTAACACATGAACATATAAAGAGTATCTGAGATTTGTAGTTTTAAGAGGCTTACCTTTTTGGCCTCAGTTTCAAATACAGTATTTGTTCCAGAGGTCCAGGCCCACGTCCAGAGCTTAGAATCCTGCTTCTGACATTACAGAGAACTCTTGAGAACTCCTTGGGAAACCTCTCCTTGGGTCTGTTTAGTCTCAGTGCACAAAGTCTTTAATCTGGCCTTTCTAATAGCCCTATCTAAACCAACAGGAAATACAGGCTATATGTAGGAAGAGAAAGGTATTTTACCCCAGGACCATTCTTTAATTCTATCTTGGAGGAATCCCATTAAGAGTTGTTCTTTTGTAAATCTCATAACAACTCTTAAGTGTTAATCACAGATTCCAAAAGAAAACCATGACTGCAAACAATAATAGCCACAAAATTACTACCAACTCTTAACAAAGCTGCAGTTTGCATAACCTTTTTCACATCTTTAGTCTTATAAATCCATTCAGCAACTCTATGAGATAAATACTATTATGTACCCATACTACGGGTAAGATAAGTGAGGTGAAGAAAGGTAGAGCAACTTACCAAAGGTCACAAAATTAGGGATGGTCAATGGTGATAACCTCCAGTGCTTGAACTCCAATATAGCTGCTTCTACATGCACTATGCCTTCTGCAGACTAAGTGAATATGAATGGAGGTCATTAAATGCAAATTTGTTTTAAAATAAGTTAAAAGAACTAACCAAATCAGTTCTACTAAAGGCATTAGTCTGAACATCTCTAGGATGGGAGCCTTCAAACAGTACATGGTGTCTGAGGACTTAGAAGAATTAAAGAGCACAGTCCAGAAGTCAAGAGACAATTGTTCAAATGCAGACTCCATGCACTGCAACTATGTAGCATATGACCTTGGGCAAGTCCTTGACTCTCTGAGCACAAGAGTATCAGGGTTGTACAGTGGAAAGGTCCCTGGAATCATAGAAAAAAGCTATAATCGCAGATCAGCCACTCCTAACCAGATGACCTGGGGCAAGTTACTCAAACTGAACTACCTCAGTTTACCGTCTACAAAGTGAAATATTTATCTCCCTGAAAATTGGGACATTTCACAAACATCAAAGTTCCTAATATAATATGTGGTAACTAACAGGCATTCAATAAATAGTAGCTCGGTATTGCTGTTACTATTTTATGGTTATTACTATTGTGTTAGTACTATCTGTTATTACTATTTTTATTACTATTGTTCTTATTATTTTAAGGATTAACTAAGATAAAGAAAATGTACGTGCTGTGTAGAAGCTAAAGAGCTTTACAAACATGAGTTATCATTAATAAAAGAAAGTGTCAGAGTAAGATTTACCAACCCACTCATTAAGACAGTTTAGAAACTGTGGCTAAGGAAAAAGAAGAACGAATCATCTGATTTCATGAAACTAGAGATCACAGACTTGAGGAAATAAAGTGAAAAAAGAAGCCTGCAAACCCGTCCATCCTAATATTAATCTTATATTTGGCCAAGTCCATTTGGCTTTCTGGTAACATGGGAAATGAGGCTGACATTGCAAAATCCCAGGTTGCAGTACAGCCATCCAAGTTTCAGCACAAATCATTGACCTTATTTATTTTTTTTTAAAGATTTATTTTTAAGAAGCCCTTCTCATTGGTTCAGCTGAGCTAATCTAAGCTCAAGGCAGTAAAACACTCCAAACTTGGAGAGATAAACACTGACGTAGTCCAGTTTTAAAATTAACTTTGCTAAACTCTTCCCAAGCTTGGAGAATTCCACTTCGGTTGTGAAAATGCAGCCAGGAAAAGATTCCAAACTAAATGCTACAGGACTTCTTAGAATAAACCAAAGGCTCCAGATCCTAACCACAGGAACCAGGCTTTCCCACATGGAATTCTGCAACTCAGCGCCACCTATCACAGGCCCTTAATTACAGCTTCTTGCAATCATTTACGCATCCCCCCAGGCACACACTGAAGCCATGCTGGAGGTCAGCATTAGGTAATGCCCATAGACATTCTACCCATTGCCAGCTCAAATCTCAACCACTAACGCAGCCCACAGAGAGCTCTTCTTTCTCATCTCCCAAATCCCTTTAGACCCCAAAACTACCCCTCTGGAAATTCTGGCTCCAAAAGTCTGGGTAGGATCTGGGCAACTGTATTTCAGAAAAGCACCATGAGTGAGTCGGATGTGTAATCTGGGTTGGGAACAACTAACAGAGATAGTATGTTGTGATGTAATAGATACTTTAGGAAGACTTAGTTCCATACTCATCTCTGCCACTTTCCAACTGTAAGACCCTGATCAATTTACTTTTCTCTAAGCCTCAGCCTCCCCAACTGAAAATGAGTTGTTACAGATATCGGATCAAACAAGAAATGAGGTTTCCCTTAAAAAAAAAAAAAAAAACTTCATATTTGTATAGTGTTTTAGAGTTTAGAAAATGCTTTTACATCCACTACGTCAAATGACAAAAGCCTACTCATGATATGGGATGGATGGGAATTATAATCATTCCCCCACTTTACAGTTAAGGATACAGGGATTAAAATAAATAGGTAAAAGGGCAAAAAATCAGAGTTAATAAATGTTAGAGGTAGGGCTCAATCCAGGCTAAGTCCAGTTCTAGCCCATTTCTCTGTATAGCTGGTATAAATTCTCAAATACTTCATGAAGGGCATACCACTTCAAAGACTGCCAACACTGCGGTGCATCCTTCTAGGACTAAGTTAAGCACAAAGTGGCAGGTCAACAAATGCTTATTGGTTGAATGATAAAATCAACAAGCACAAAATCAAGCTGAATAAAGTTTCCAAACAAAAGGAAAAAATTCATTTATTTCATTTTGATGTATGCATTAATTATAGCTATCTAAGGTCTTAAAGCAAAGGAGTGAAACCTATGTGCTCAGGGTATGTATAGGAAATACAAAACTAGGTGGTGAAAGAGAGGCCACTACATCGTTTCACAAGAACTTCTTAGAACTCTATGCTTTCTACATCTATGCTTTGAATTTATAGAGCTACAGCTTTGATCTTGAGCTATGAGACTTATTTTCAGACCAGATTTGGCCTAGGGTTACTCAGCGAGGATTTCCAGAAGAACCTCTTCATCTACAGCTTTATTGCTGAACAAAGTACTTCACAATGGCCTAGTTTTGTTTCACGTACATATACAACCTGATCCAACCTCATCTTTATATCTCATTTATGTAATTATAGCATTTCAAAACTATAAGAGACTGTATATGTCTACTGGTTTGACTAATTTTTTAATTGTTTTTTATTGAATGAAAGAGTCTTCAAATTCTAGAGTGCTTTACAATTTTCAAAGGTTTCACACACGATTTCTTTTTTTTTTTTAACTTTTTATTTTATATTGGAGTATAGCCAATTAACAGGGTTGTGATAGTTTCAGGTGCACAGCAAAGCAACTCAGCCATACATATACATGTATCCATTCTCACATGATTTCATATAACCCCATAATAACCCTCTTTTTCCCATACCCCTATATTATCTCTTCCCCCTTCCTTCTCCACACTGGTAACCACTAGTTTGTTCCCTATATCTGTGTGACTCTACTATTTTAGATGAAGGCACTGAAGTCCAAAGACAAGTAACTGACCCAAACCAGGCAGCCAATTTATGAGAGAACCAAGACTACAACACCGACATCCCAATTCCCATCTCCCCATTCAATACATAAGGTCATCCCTTCGGTTCCCAATGATGTCTAAACACTTCCATCAGTTGTTTTTTTTTTTAACAGAGTTTTATTGAGATATAATTCACATACTATACAATTCACCCATAGAGTCCAAAATTCAGTGACTCAATACATTCACGGAGCTGGGGAATCATCTCCACAATCAACTTTAGAACATTTTCATTACCCCAAAAAGAAACCCCATACCTCTTAGCCATTGTCCCCTAATCCCATTCACATCCCCCTACAACCCTAGGCAACCACTCTTCACTTTTTGTCTATGAATTTGCCTGGATAATATGAATTTGCCTGGATAATTCATATAAGCAGAATCATACAGTATGTGGTCCTTTGTGACTGGCTTCTTTCACTAATAATAATGTTTTCAAGGCTCCCCCTTTTGTAGTATGGATCAGGACTTCATTTCTTTTTGTTACCAGCTAATATTTATTTGTATGGATATATCACATTTTATTTATCCATTCATCAGTTGATGAACATTTGAGTTGTTCCCACTTTTTAGCTATTATCAATAATGCTGCTATAAACATTCATGTACAAGTTTTTGTGTGGACATATATTTTCATTTTTGGTAATATAGTAACTCTTTATATTTTTGATATAAGGTCCTTATCAGATATATGATTTGGGAAAATTTTCTCCCATTCTGTGGGTTATCTTTTCTCTTTCTTTCTGAAGCACAAAAGTTTTAATTTTGATGATGCCTATTGGTCAGGAATCTCATCATCTTCCTGGTTTGTCAGTAAGAACAATTCCAACTTTTTATTTTTTATTTTTAAAAGTCCTCTTTACTGCATGTAGAAACTTGGGCTGAAAGCCTACTTATTTATAGAGATCAAGAATTATGGTTGATAAAGCACAATATTGAAAATAAGCACACATCTAAACTGAGGGATAAACAAAGTGGCTATATATGTGGGAGAAGATTCTATGGTAGAGTAACATCACCTAGATCATAGCCCCTCACCTAGGTAGTTGGCAGCTACTACATAAATGAATTAGCCAGAAAACAAAAGTTAAGCAACTTATGTGTGCCTCTTCTATCTAGACCCCAAAAGAGCTCACAATGAAGGTGGGGTAGAGGAAAGGGTAAACACAAAGATGCACGCCCAATGTACTCAATAAAAGTCCTCAATAGTTCTCATTTCAGTTTTTCAACAATCATTTCCTATATGTAAGATCACTGCCTATTAGACATCTCTATGTCAAGATGTCTCAAATGCAAAGTGTCTAATATTATCTTTTCACTTCAAATGCAATGTGTTTAAGTCATCATCTTTCCTGCTCTCCAGCCATCAACCTTCCTCACTTGTTCCTCTTCCTGTGTTCCCTATTTGGTTATTGATACTATTATCTACCATCTCCCCTGATCTGTAGTTATGCAGGTATATTTTTCTGCAACATATTTTCTGCAATTCACCACTGTACTTGGCATATTTGGCCTACTGTTTCAGAATCCCAATTCTGACTTTACCATGTAGCCTACTAGCTATGCCTCCCAGCTTCAATGAAATAGTAAGAGAAAGGGTACTGGGACTTCCCTGGTGGCACAGTGGTTTAGAATCCGCCTGCCAATGCAGGGGACAGAGGTTCGAGCCCCAGTCTGGGAAGATCCCACATGCTGCAGAGCAACTAAACCCATGTGCCACAACTACTGAACCTGCACTCTAGAGATCGCAAGCAACAACTACTGAAGCCTGCGTGCCACAACTACTGAAGCCTGTGCACCTAGAGCCCGTGCTCCACAACAAGAGAAGCCACTGCAATGAGAAGGCTGTGCACCACAACGAAGAGTAGACCCTGCTCAACGCAACTAAAGAAAGCCTGGGTTCAGCAGCGAAGACCCAACGTAGCCAAAAATAAATAAATAAATAAATTAATTAAAAAAAAAAAAAAAAGAATCTGGACACAAGGGACTTCCCTGCTGTTGCAGTGGTTAAGAATCCGCCTGCCAATGCAGGGAACACAGGTTCGATGCCTGGTCCGGGAAGATCCCACATGCCGCGGAGCAACTAAGCCCGCAAGCGACAACCGCTGAGCCCGGCCACCACTACTGAAGCCTGCGCACCTAGAGCCAGGGCTCTGCCACAAGAGAAGCCACTGCAATGAGAGGCCTGCGAAGCGCAACAAAGAGTAGCCCCCACTCGACACAACTAGAGAAAGCCCGTGCTCAGCAACGAAGACCCAATGCAGCCAAAAATAAATAAAATTTTTCAAAAAAAAGAATCTGGAAAGAAGACATTCCAAATGAAACTAGTTTGGGGGAAAAACCATATCCAAATGAAGACATTTCAATATTTCTTATATTTTGTGAGGTCATAAACAGTTTAAGAACTTAAAAAGTAAGTAAATATGTGGCTTCAGATTGCCCAAAATCTGGCAAGAGCCTAATTATTTTCCTAGAATTTTGGTCAGATATAGTTAATAGAGTATAATAATGGGTCTATTTTCCATTTGACTTCACAGTCATTTCAGGAAAAGAAGATAAGGAATAAGGAAAATATTTAATGAGAAAAAAAGGGATTAAAGGAAAATTAAATCAAGGAAGGGACAAATATTTTATTCAGGTTACAAAAAAAATTTTTTTTAAGTATACAAATGATGAGAAAGAAAGGAAATACTGTACTTTTATCACCAGGTAAGATGGCTCGGTAAAATCGGTCCTTCTTTTTCTTCTCCTCTGGGTTTGGAGGCAGAGGTTTGGAACCGTGGTTTAGGGTTCCAGCATCTTTGCTGCCAGCTCCAATCATAGTGCTGGTATTTCTCATCGGAGGGGCTGGGGGTTTGTCTTGAATGTCTAGGCCGTTATTCGACATTGTCACCACCAGCAGCAGCTACTGGAATCAGAAAGAAGAACATAACTCTTTTATTATTTTTTGAGCAAAAGGAAATATGTGTTGAAAATTTTAAAGGAATCCAAATTTTACAACCCTTCCTCCAGGACCCACCTCAAGCCCTTCCACTGCATACTATGACTACTGCTGTCTTATTCAGTCCACCATACTCAAAGATGTAATACCTACTCTGTGCCAAGCACTGCTGAAAATTCACAAGGTTCTTGCTTTTCTCTTCATTCTCCTATCTAAGGCATTGGAGAGCACAAAAAACCATCATGATGTGATTTAAAAGGCAGAAATTTGGCCCAGCTAAACTGCGTATGAATCCCTGTGCTACTTAACAAGCTTTAGAGAAATTCCTTAACCACTTGGGTTCCATTTAGTCGTTCACATGAAGATTAAATAAAACTGCCAACAGCATTCCACACAGTGAGTTCTCTGCCAAGCTCTAATTTTGTTACCTTAGGAAAATCATTCCTTCTCTGGTAGGAATTGTATCACTATACCAATGGTCAGTAAAGCTGCTGGTTTTGTAAACAGTTTTACTGGAACACAGCCACATCCATTCACTTACACATTGTCTATGGCTTCTTTCACGTTCCAATGGCAATGCTAAGTAGTTGCAACAGGGCTAAAATATTTAGGTTGTTCACAAACCTACAATATTTACTATCTGGTCCTTTACAAGAAAAGTTTGCTGACCCCTGGCCTTTATCATCTCTCCAGTATCTCCTTCCTCTAAAATTTGACCTTGTTCTAAATATATGATGATCAATGCATTAACCATCTTGTCCTATATGGTGCTGAATTTACAGGCAATTTCCAGTGCTTCTGGGAAACAGAAGGAATAAAACTTAAAAGAAAAGGAAAAGAAATCCCTATCACATGGAACCAGTAGTTTTAGTAAAGACAGATGTTATTACCTTAAATAAGTGTGCTTGACAATAGATAAATATGAATATATCCAGAGTTAATAAAGTTTCTCATTATTCTTCCTGCTACCCTGGAAACGATATCTTTAACCATGACTATTTAGAATGTAAGCTCCTTAGAGTCAAACACAACAGTGCTTTTTAGACTGAAGTTTCTAATCATTAAAAAAAAAAAACAGTGTAATAATCACCAAAACTTTTCAGAAATATAGATGTCCTTGTATGACCCTCATAAATTCTGATTTAGTATGGCTGGGTTAAGCCCAAAATTTATAATTTTAAAACTTAGTGATCCCAGTGCCTGCCAGAATTGAATACCACTGCTTTAGAAGTTAATTACTTAAATGCTATGGACAAAATCTATAGGAGTCTTAACATTTTCTAATAAATGCAGAGCTAAATGATCCCTTGCATCCATTTTTTCCCTCAATCCTTTCTCCACATGCCATCAGTGATCTTAAAACACTCATACCTCTACTTAAAACCCTTCAGTGACATCCCAGAATAAAAGCTAAAGTTCCTTAGCTTGCTTTTGAAGGCCCTCCCATTGTTTAACCCATTCCACCATCAGCTTCATTTCCCACCACTACCACTCCCTCTAATTCCCCTTATACTCTAGCCACACCCAACTTCTCCAACTTCTTTAAGTATACTGTAGCTTTCACACTTTCATTCCTTTACACATGCTGTTCCCTCTGCTTAGAATGCCAATTTCCCTATCCTCAAATTCACTCATCCTTCAACTGCTATTTCTTCTATGAAGCCCTTATGAAATGTTCTCACCTTCAAGAAGTTAAGGTCTCCTCCTCCACACTCCAAAGGCAATGGGTATATTTCCAGGTTATCACATTTATTTTTACTATGTTATAATTATCTTCACCAGGAAGAATGTAACCCAAAGATCAGGCACAATTTTGTCACCTTTGTAATCCAAAAGAGCCTAGTATAGTATCTAACTCAACAGTGGATTCAATCAATATTTCTATTAATCAAAAGTTTGACAGAGTTATATACCTTGCCTTTAAGGAATTCAGTACAGACGAAATTTTAAGGTCCTTTGCAATCTGATATTGAACTGCCTCACAAATTAAGTAGTCTCTTACCCTCCTCTTGCCCTACCCCACCCCCACCCCCAATGCTTCTTGTCAGTGATTTCTCCCTCCTCTGACTGATGAAAATCTTACTCATCTTTTAAGATCAAATTTAAACTTCATCTGTTTATATAATTCATCCTGACCTACCTCTGACAAACCAACTGCTCCTTACTTCTCTTTTTGAACAAAAGAAATCAAGTAAGCAAGGACAACCTTGTTAATCTAGAGTAACTCTCTGGGTGGTGTGCTTTTCATCCATTTCTTCCAGTTTCATTTTGCAGATTTGTCTTTGCTTTCCCTCCCAGCCCCAACTCAAGTCCCTCAGCTCCCCCAAAGAGAATTTCTACTGGCCCAGCTCTCAAGAGTACCTTCCCACTCCAGACTGCCAGTTCCAAAATTACACTCCCTGCAGCCACCTGATAGCCTAAGCAGGCCCTTCCTTGCCTCTTAGGTCCTTCAGCCAAAAGCTTCATTGAATATTACTCCTTTTCAGGATGACAGCCCAGGATTGCACCAAGAAAGCCTTCATCAACCTTTCTGATAAGGCTTTTCTCAGTTCTTCCACTGTGTTTGAAGAACTCTAGGTGGTAGATCGCCACTTTCAAAAAAAAATCTAAATTATTAAAACCTAAAATCTGTTGTTGGAATACAATGTTTGAATACTCTGTACCACATTCCAGCCCAGGTCATCTAGCCTGTGCTTGAAAACCTCCAGTGATAGGAAATCCACAGTCTCACAAGTCAGCCTATTCTATCTTTGGTGACCTCATCTAGAGAGTTCTCACTTATATTGTTTTATCTTCTCCCAATGAATTGCAATTATTTGTTTATACATTTGCCTCTCCCTGCACTTCCCTTCCCTGACAGACTTAAGACTATGAACTCCTCAAGAACAAAGTTCAGTCATCACAATCCCCAACACCAGGCCTGGCACAGAACAGGTAATCAGTAAAGATTTGTTGAACAAATGAACAAGCAAATGAATAAATAAAAGAACAACAAATGAACAAACAAACACTACTTCCCTCTATTATTTCTAAATCCTATATGAGGGCTACTCAGCGAAAGTCTATTGCCTCTTCCCAGACAGAACTTCATGTACCTGAAATCATCTCTCAAGACTCCCCCCACCGCCCAAAATCTATTTTCTCAATGCTAAACATTGCCAGTACTTTCAACTATACTCACAGAACACAAGTTTGTGCCTTCTTGAACCCTTCCTTTGAACTTACTTGGACTTAATATTTCTACACTACTTTCCAGCTTCTCTGCAGCCCTCCACCCAGTCCTTTCCTATGGCTTCTCCACAAGTCTTTACTCTCTTTACACTTTATAGATCCACTCAGAGGTCATTTTGCCCATCTATACCTAGCACAATAATTAGCACATTTTAAAACCTACACTATTCTAAACTTCGTTTATAGGAAAACAAGTCCAAAATTTCAATCCTGATAGGAAAAAGAAGAAATTCTTTTTTTTTTTTTAATTTTTATTGGAGTATAGTTGATTTACAATGTTGTGTTAGTTTCAGGTATATAGCAAAGTGAATCAGTTATACATATACATATATCCACTCTTCTTTTTTAGATTCTTTTCCCATATAGGCCATTACAGAGTATTGAGTAGAGTTCCCTGTGCTATACAGCAGGTTCTTATTAGTTATCTATTTTACATATGGTAGTGTGTATGTGTCAGTCCCAATCTCCCAGTTTATCTGTCCCCACCCTTATCCCCTGGTAACCATAAGTTTGTTGTCTACATCTGTGACTCTACTTCTGTTTTGTAAATAAGGTTCATTTGTACCCTTTTTTTTTAGATTCCACATATAAGCGATATATTTGTCTTTCTGTGTCTGACTTACTTCACTCAGTATGACAATCTCTAGGTCCATCCATGTTGCTGCAGATGGCATTATTTTGTTCTTTTTTACAGCTGAGTAATATTCCATTGTATGTATGTACCACATCTTCTTTATCCATTCCTCTGTTGATGGACATTTAGGTTGAGTCCATGTCCAGGTTACTGTAAATAGTGCTGCAACGAACACTGGGGTGCATGTATCTTTTTTTGAATTACAGTGTTCTCTGGATGCCCAGGAGTAGGATTGCTGGGTCATATGGTAGTTCTATTTTTAGTTTTTTTAAGGAACCTCCATACTGTTCTCCATAGTGTCTGTACCAATTTACATTCCCACCAACAGTGTAGGAAGGTTCCCTTTTCTCCACACTCTCTCCGGCATTTATTGTTTGTAGATTTTTTGATGATGGCCATTCTGACCGGTGTGATGTTACCTCATTGTAGTTTTGATTTGCAAGAAATACACTCAGCTCTTGAATAACATGACCAAATATATATTAAATCTTCTAGCAATCTCTGCAGGTCAAAGATTTGGAAGGATGAGAAGCCAACGTCTTCTGACAAGCTGCAGAATAAAGCTAAGCCCGAGGCCAACATTTAGAATGATAGTTCAAATGGCACCCCTTTATCTATCCTAGATGATAAACTGATATAACACACAGAGAGAAAGACAGATTGACCATGTGTTACCAATGCCCCAGAGGCTCAGGGAGCCTAATAATTTATAAGCAACTAATTATACTGAAGTACTAATTATTAATCAACTGAATGACTCTATAATAAATGTAGGATCACTGTGAGGTTTCAAAAGGGCCATTGGCAGTGCGACATAGTAAAAAGATGAATGGAGTTAAAATCAGACAAGTTTAAGTCCTGGCTCTGTTATTTACTAGCTATAGTCCGAATAGAGTTCTCTTCACCTATGAGCTGCAAACTGTTGTTTCCTCCTGAGCAGTCAGTCTCTAGACAGACACTGGTCAAGAGGCAACCAAGGAGGGGAAGTGATTTATGTTTCTTTTTCTATAAAAAGCATAAAGATACAGTGCTAGAGTAGAAAAAAGGGAAAGAAAACACTTTTCAAGTAGCCACTATGTACAAGGTACTTTACATACTGAACAAAACCGGTCAGGGATTCAGGGGAGTATGTTCACCAACAACTACTTCTTTCTACTTTACCACATCTGGATTCCATAGCCACGAGTATAAATCACAGCCAAGATAATCAAAGATTTTAAGATACACATAACATCAAAGCCAGAAGCAACCTTAGAGGTCATCTAATCTGACCCCCTCACGTAACAGGAATACGGAGGTCCAAAAAGCAGAAAGAAATTGCCAAAGATCACACAGAAATTTAAAGGTGGGGATTGGAACTCAAGTCTTCCGATTCTCTGCCAAAGGATTTTCCAACTATACTTGAGGTAATCCTCACCCGGCTGTACCTATTCTGACCTAAACTATGCTACTTCTGATTTACATTTAGATCCATCAAATCTAGCCAATGGCAAATATAGAAATATATAAACATGTTTGGGCTGGACTTAAGATTGATATTTACTAAATGTCTGCCACGAGCTAAGCAACAGAGAAGATAAATAATTTCTTGGTCCTCAAATCAGCCATGTGAAAGTTATGTACACCTTTTACTGAAGTTGCAGGTTCTTCATTCAAGTACAATTCAAATAAATAATTTTTAATGAGTACTTACTTGTAAGGTGCTATGCCAGAAACCAGGGATATAGAGATAAATAAATGAATATGTTCCCAACTCTAGAGGTTCTCACGGTCTAGTAAGCAAGATAGACAGGACCTAGAAAACCACAATGTCAGGCCAATTGTGAACAGTGCTGTAGAACAGTACAAGCAGTAAAATGTCAGAAGAAACAGAAAGGAAAGACTATATTAAACTGAGGTCATCAGTGAGGCTTCACAGAAGAAGTGGTGTTAAGAGTAGGGGCTTAGGAGAATTCCCTGGTGATCCAGTGGTTAGGACTCCACACTTCCACTGCAGGGGGCATGGGTTCCATCCCTGGGGAAACTAAGATCCCACATGCTGCGCAGTGCAGCCAAAAAAAAAAAGGAGTAGGGGCTTAAAGAATAAATAGGTCAGACTAGTGGTCTTTGACTCTGGACTATTAGAATTCCCTAGGAGCTTTTTAAAACACCAGATGAAGTACTTAAGAGAGGAAGTATACTAATATCTGCAATTTACTTTGAAATGCATTTTTAAAAAGATACATTAATGGATGAACATAGGGATGTGATATAATATACATGTCAATATATAATATATAATGGATGTGATAAAGCAAGTTAACATGAAAATGTTAATGGTAGAAGAATCTACATGGTGATTACACAGGTATTCACTATAAAATTCTTTGAACTTTGCTGTATGTTTCAGATTTTCCTAATTAAAAAGCAGGGGCGGCGGGGGTGGGGGGGGGAAATACCACTGCTTTAACTCTGATTTTAATTGGTCTGGGACAGGCCCAGGCATTGGTATATTACCTTGACCAAGGAAAACAGACAATAAAATGAATGATTTTGACAGAGAACGATGACAGCAAATATATCCCAGACCATAGGAATAACATGTGTGAGAGTACAATGTGGTAGAACGCAACATGAAGGTGAAAAAGTAGGACACAGCAATCACAGAGGACCTTTCATTTTCTGCAACACATACAGCGCTAGTCAGAAAAATGGTCCTTTCTAAGCAGTTCTAGATCTGTACAATGAATGTCCCACGTTAAAAATAAAAGATGACGCTGTTGATTTAAAAAGGCTGAGGGATGACAATGAGAAAAGAAGTGTTGCCTGGAGGAGGGGACCAGCTGCTATCCATCTGCACTGACGACTCTGTGGTGCCTTGATCTCACACAATGGGACTTGGAGTTTAGTTCTCTAAATTGCCTAACAAAGTTGCTAAAATTCTTTTAAAAGTATCCCCATTGAACCTCCTGGACTAACCGTCTTTACAAATAGGGTTTCAGCCATCACCTGAGGCTGATATTTTAATAACCACTAACATTAATGGAGTTTACAAGAAAACTTGGAAATCTATTTGGTTGGCATTATTTTTCTCATTCATTCATGTAAATATTTATTCATCACCTACTGTTTGCCAGACTGTGTTAGGTGCTGGGGATAAAAGAGTGAACAAATCAGAAGAAGCAAAATCTCAGAGATGCTGCCAGCCACCCAGGGTCACACAGCTAGTGGAGAGCAGAGGCAGGAACCTGAAATGAAGTCTGTGTGACTGCAGAATCACCTCTCTTTCCACTACACCATACCTCCCTGTTCACTCCAGAGGCAAAGGAATTGGACTAGATGACCTTTAATATTACCTCAGGCCATTATTTAAATGAAGATGGGGAAGGAAAAAAGAAATAAAACCTATCTCATGTATTAATCACATTTCTCAGTTCCAACAACTCAGAGCTGCTAAGACTGGCATGATCAACACTCCACCCAAGACTGGGGAGTACTGCATGCCCTTGACACCTGGTTATGAGAATCTGATCTTTAATTAAATTGTGCCAGGAGGTTTTCTTTGGCAGAAGCCTGGAATGCTATAGTCTTGAATTTGCTGAGGGATGTCCTTCTGACAAGTCAAAGACATTCCCGCTATGCAGCCTCCAGCCACTCGCACTGGTTTAGCAACAAGAAAGCAACTGCTGAGGTAGCAGGGAGGAAAACTGGAAGCTCTTTCTGAGCTGTTAGGAAAGCTACTTTAATTTTTGACCCTCAGTTTCCTCTTTTTTAAAATACAAATAGGATTGTCTATTTTACAGAGCTATCATGAGAATTGAAAAGCATATATAAAAGCCCCTAGCATGCTGCCTGACACAAAATAGACGTTCAAAAAACACCTGTTCTCATCCCCCACTCATCTATCCAGTTTCATCTCTTCTATCTCTAAACTTGTCATTCCAACCCAATCTGCATTCAGGCTACTGCCTTTGCCCACACTGTTCTCTCTGCCTAAAATGTCCCAACTTGTCTGCCAAGAAAACTCCTACTCATTCTTCAAGACCCGGCTTGATTCACTTCCTCTACAAAACCTTCACACAGCCCTCCTATTTCTACCTTGCCCCAAATTTAATAGCATTTTATACGTAATTCTATGCAGCAGGTTCCATATTTCATGATATCAACCTCACCAGACCATGAACAAGTCAAGGGACAAAACTAAGTCTGATTAATGTCTATGTCCCCAAGTCCCACCCAGCACAGACCTGGCACAACTAGGTAATTAGTAACGGTTCACTGACTAAAAGGCAGCCTGGTTTAGAGAAGAAAAACACAGGAGTATCTTGAAAAATCAGCTAGTTCCAAATCTTTATTTCATAGTTCTAACATGAAACCCATAGGGGTATGCAACTTAGCTAAGATCACTACAATTGGAGAAGTATGAGAGCCAGCAAAGTGAAATGGAAAAGGCAGAGAGATTTGGAGTCAGAGACTTAAATTAACTTATGCTGACCCTATACCTTCACCCTCTCCTCCCCCTACCAATAATACTACACATCTTCCTCACCCCTATCACCCCTGCAGATAGTCACTAGAGTGACTCACAGAAATCAGCACCAAATGTCTTATAATCCTCCTCCTACCATCTTTGGAAATTCCTGACCTGTATTCCCCGTTGAGCTATTCCCAATAGTTAAGGGAAAAATTCAAATTTAAGCTTCAAACCTCCAGCCCTCCCCACGGATGGCCTGCACTGAGAAAATAATCACTAAAACCTGAGGCTCATACAATCTGAGAGCTGAAGGAACCAATAAGGTGATCTAGTTTAACCTCCCAAGAAACACTGGAATCTATTCTGCTGTCTCCTAGATGGATGATCTTCCAGTCAATCTGCCTGAACATATCCTATGATTTCCCACACTGCCACATGCTGCCTCAAAGGAACATATTCTCTTGGAAGTATTAGGAACAACAGAATGAAAATAGACTGCCCTCTCTCCTTTAAAAGAGAATCACGACTAATTTAATCAAGCTTCCAGTGTCCATTTACTTCAGACAGCCTTGACCACCCAAACTCTCATACCCAACCTTTTCTGTATGTCCTCTAATCTGACCAAATTCCTCAACCCTTTCCTGACTCTGGATCCCTCCCACTGTTTCCTCTGGAACTTCCCGTTTGTCATGGGCTCATTCCCCTTGCCTCTTTGCCTTAAAAGAAATTTGGTTATCTCCTGAGAAAGAGACTTCTCTAGCAGCCCTCTCAACTGAAGGCTGTTTTCTCTCTTACACCCAACCTATCAGTGTGGTCCTTAATTTTCAGTGCCATTTCCAAACCACTCCTTTTTCTTCCTCTTGTAAAACCTCTATTCCTTTGAGTAGCCTCCACTGGCTGCTATCACACTCCCTTGCTGCCTAATACCTACTTCCTGGACACTCCACTCAAAGGTCCCTAGATCAGTGTTCTTCTGTACCCTTCCAGTTATCATTCTAGGTGATTCAACAGCCACAATGATGACCCTTCCAACACTCTGGCTATTTCATTTGCTGACCTATAGTCCAAGTTAACCAATACTCCCATGATCACACCCTGGACCTTATCCTCAAAATGTTCATTGACTCCAATATCTAGAGAGAATCATATATACCCCAAACACAACCTCCTATCCATGTAGCTCACTTGTTCAAGAACTTCCACTACAATTCCCAGACTTTATTTTGAGCTCCAATCCACTATCGGTTAGTCCCCACTACCGTCACTTCCTTTTTTCCCTAAACATAGTCCAACAAAATCACTTAAACATCAAAAACCATCAACCCTCTAAAATTCAACAACAAAAAAACCAAACAACCTAATTCAAATATGGGCTAAGGATTTGGATAGACATTTCTCCAAAGAAGATACATGAATGGACAATAAGCACATAAAAAGATGCTCAACATCACTAATATTTAGGGAAATGCAAGCCAAAACTACGAGACACCACCTTATACCCTTAGGATGGTTACTATAAAAAAAAACCAGAAAACAACAAGTGTTGGTGAGGATGTGGAGAAACTGGAACCCTTATGAATTACTGGTAGAAATATAAGATGGTACAGCCACTAAGGAAAACAGTAGAGCAAACAGTTCCTCAAAAAATTAAAAATATTACAGAATTACCATATGATTCAGCAGTTCTACTTCTGGGGTATATACCCCAAAATATTGAAAGCAGGGTCTGTAAGAGCTATCTGTACACCCATGCTCATAACAGTATGAACAATAGTTAAACTATTGGCTCATTGGCTAAGGGAGGGGGTGAATGAGAGGCCCAGTTGATGCTCATTTGAGGCAAGGTAAATCTGATAAAAAACAAAAACAAGAACAATCAACCCCCTTGCCTCCTCTCCCTTCCCAAATTCAATTGGCAAAATCCCAGCTTTGGGATGGTTGAGCTCAACTCACTCCAACTGTCTCTATACTGAAAGAGCTGAGTATCCTACAGAACATTACCTGGTTGACTGCTTTAGCTTGAAAATTATGAGGCTCTCCCTACTTATGATTACCTTGCCTCAAATGAGCATCAACTGGGCTTCTCATTCACCCCTTCCCTTAGCCAATGAGCCAACTTTCAATGAGAAAACAGAAATCTTTGCAGAAGAACTCTATCTTCCCACTCCTAAATCTGTATGTTTCCCTGCACTGTACCACCCAGTTACAATGAAGGAGGTGACCCTTCTCCCATCAAAAGCCATCCTCTCATTCTCTCTTCTCTCTCTACTCCTTTGCTTGTACTCCCTCCTCTCACCTGGAATGATCTCCTCCTTCAGCAGCTACATTAATCAATCAATCAATCTCTCTCTCTCTCTCTCTCTCTCTCTCACACACACACACACACACACACACACACACACATTCAGTCATTCCACAAACACTTATTTAGCATCTACAGTGTACCAATACTACTCTAGCTGAACAGGACAAAGTCCCTGTGTTCATGGACTTTACGGATTAGTAAGAGAAGCAAAGAAATAAGCAAATAAATATACAATGTCAAGTCCATAATAAAAATTAAAGAGTAGTTCGTGTGAATATGAAGGGACAGGGATGGGGATGGTACATAAGATAGTGATCAGGAAAAATTTGCTATGGAGGGGAAAGGTTTAGAAAGGCAAAGCATGAGAGGAAAGGGATTAGAAAGGGGAGCAGTAAGAAGGGAGAAAGTGGGGATGGGAGAAAAGGTGGGTAGGGGGCAGAACAGGAAAAATGATCAGGAGTAGGAAGTAGAAAGAAAAGTGGGGAGAAGATGATAAGGAGGTAGAGTCACAGAAAAACTGGGGGGAGGAAAGCAGTCCAAAATAATCAAGGTAGGTTAGTATCAGGCCTGACATGTGTTTCTTGGTTTCAGATGATCAAAAAGGAAAGAATTATAGTGATTAAGACATTACACAGCCTCAAGGTCTGTCATTAGCTTGACAGAGTAAGGAGGAAGCTCCAGAGAAGAAGCCAAGTTTAAAGCAGCTTTATGCCCAAGTATCAAACAATTGGCCAGTTTGGAGAAAAACCATTAATATACCTTGATCTGCTTCTTCCCAACCCCATCTCCCTACACCCAATATACCTATACTCAACACTAAAATAATCAGCATTCTCAACCTCTGTCTCGTCCATGAAGTCACTGGGTCCTGAGCAGCCCAGTAAGATGCCATTCAAAAGACTGGCTGGAAGACAGGGTACCAAGGTCTGTTTCCCAAGTTTGCCTCCAAGGTCTGTTTCCCAAGTTTGCCTATCTCCTACAGTGTTGAGGGGGACATTTCTGCAGTCCATTCTAGGGCTTTTACCAACTCACCTGTCCAAAAGGCAGTTTGACAGCCTGAAAATGCCAGAGTCACAAACAAAATGTCAAGCCCTTCATTGCACAGATAAGGAAACTGAGGCCCCACAGAGGCTACCTGAACAGGACCAGCCCCCCCAACCCACCCCAGGTCTCCTATCTCTCAGTTTACTCCACCTCTTAACAAGTCATTTATAATACAATGCCCCTCCCCAGCACCCAAGAGAAAAGCCCCCATGGTCCCAGCAGGCCAGCCGCTAATCCAAGGCTGAGGAAAGCATCACCCTAGCCGCCAAGCAGAAGGGTGCTTGCAAAGGGGCAAAGGCTCCTGAGGCAGAGCAAGTTCCCCAAAAACCAGCTTCCCCTTCACACCCTTCCCTAGCCAGAGCTCTGATTCCAGTGCTGGCCTAGGCCTGGGTGGGCTTATCTGGGGGTTCCACCCTAAACCCCTTCTCTCACTTAGGGTCTCTTAAAGGAAGAGACCCTAAATCTACCGGACCCGCGTCACCACTCCCCGGAAGCCAGCAGAGACGTCCCCCCCGCCCCCCGCCCCAGCACCGCGCAGCTGAGCGCGCCCCAGGGTGGGCAAGCATTACCTGGTGGCGGGAGATGGCCCCGGCATCTCTGCCTACGGTTTTTGTAGCAGAGCCGCACCTCCCTCACGCCTGGCCGGCCGCGCAGCACCCTGGGCTCCCAGGTGGCTCTACTTGGCTGGGGCCGGGCTCCCAGCAGCTCGGCCGCCCCAGCTCTGGCTCCGGGGCGCAGCACGCTCCCGCCCTCGCAGGGCGCAGCGAAAGCTCTGCTCCAGGGTTGGCGAAGCAGAAGGGGCGGGGAAATAAGGGAGGGAAGGAGGCGGGAGAAAACCGCGCTTCTCCTTTCCGCAAAGAGGCTCTGAGGGAAGGCGGGGAGACTGCTACCTTGCCACCCTCTCAGCTATTCTCCCCAACCTAGTCTTCAGCAGGGGGTAATTTCTCAGTGAATCCAGGCTTTCCAGGGACTGTCAGAGCTTCCTGGGTGGGCCCCAGAGTCAAGGAAGAGAACCAGAGCTCCCCTGTGCCTTAGTTTCTGCAGCTGGGTCTGGACTCCAGGACAGCTCAAATCAAACCTAGCATTCTATCAGATTAGGCTTCAAGGAATGAAATGCACCCACCCACCGCCTCCAACAAAGGTGTCAGGTTCTAATTCTAATGCCCTAGGGAAAACACTGGGCGGATGCTTATAGCTGCTTCTAAGCAAAGAAAGCTCAACAGCACCTACCATTTGTAGCTACCAGCTGCACAGCAGGTACCTGTGTACCAAGTACTTTACAAAATCTTATGTCTATCTCACCACAACCTTATGAAGTAGACACACTACCAATTCACATGTGTCAAAACTGAGTTCCAGGAAGAATATGGTTTTGTACAATCAGTATTTCTTAAACACATATTGTGAATCAGGCATTGTAAAGGGCCCTGAGCAGAACAATACAGAATATTTACCAACACTGGCCCAGACTCCCTAAGTGCTAGTAGTGCCCCCCGATAATTGAAACAATAAAAAAACACCTTCACACATTTCCAAATGCTCCGTAGGACGTAAAATTACCTCGTCAACTACCCCTCTATGCCTTGCTCTTGAGAGAGATGTCAGGAGTCAGATTATGCAGGGTCTCTTGTGGGTCATAACTAGGAGTCTGGGTTTTGTTCTAGGTTTTAGCAATCGGAAAGCTTTGGAAGGTTTTAAGCAGAATGACAAGGTCTAATCTATATTTTTTAAAAATCACTGATTGCTGAATGGAGAACAGAGGGGAGAGTTATGGAAATAAGAAGACAAGTCAGTAGATTCTTTCAGAACTCCAGGCAAAAGAAGACAGTAATGATTCAGAATAACATATTGGAAGAAGAAATGAGAAGAAACAAGAATATTCTAAACATACAGCTTGGAAGAAGCAGCAGCCGAACTCGGTAAAAGACAGGATGTGATGAGTGAGAGAGGGCAGTGACTTCCCCAAGACCACACAGCTGGTAAATGGCTGAGTCATTCCAACTTTGGTCTGACTCCTAAGCCTATGCTTTATTTCTCTCTGCCATGTCAGTCATCTTTGTATTGACTACCATATCCCTCTCCCTACAGCCTGGCAAAGAGCAGGTAACCAGCATTATGTCTGATCAATAATTTAAGTGTGCTAGAGAGAAATTTTCCCTGACAGATGTCTACACCTCCATTTGATATGCCCAAAGTAATCTAATTGCGGAAGGATGTAGAGGAAGAACTCCAGTAGGACAGAAAGAGCTCTTCTGTTTTTTTCACCTTTCCCAGACCCTGAGTACTTGTGCTATTCCAACTATCAAAGTCTCAAATTTGGTAGAGGAGACAAGAAATTTCTTGAAGACCCCCTTGCCCACACAGAGAATCGGTCAGTAATACAGACTGGAGGGATCTGCTGCACTACGAGAACTCAGCTTCAAAGTAGTTTTAGGATGTTCTTTTGGGCCCACACCCTTGTCCTTCAACTTATGAATGAGAGGAGAACCAAAAAGAGTCCGCAGTCTTGGACATAGTTTTTCAAAGTAATCATCAATAATCATAACATCTGATCTTACGCAACTTCCCATCCCATGCAGCATTTGCTCTTACAGATAGGCTCTGCTGGAATATGCAGGAACAGAAAGCTCATCTGCAACGAGCACTATGAGACAGTGCTTCCTAATATTCAGCCAGGTGCCTCTCTGTGAACTTCCAATTCTGGCTACTAGAGCACTCAGAAAACATCCTTCAACGCCAAATCATATTAAAGGCTTTCAGATATGTGTATATGGTGATCTATCAAGGCCATGCACATTTTCTCTTCTCCAGAATAAACACACTCAGTTCTTTTAATCATTTGTTCATTCAATAACTGTTTAAGCATCTTGTACAAGCCACCAGAGACATACACACCATCGAACAGGACCACACCTTCAAGAAGTTTATGGTTTGAGTATGGTGGTTTTTAACTCGCCCTGTGTATCAATATTACCAGGGAAGCTTTAAAAATATATACTGAAGTCCTAGCAGAGATTCTGACTCAAGTGGTCTGGGATGTAGCCTAGGCAACGTATCTGATCAATATAACTATAGCTACATATAGATATCTATCAGAGGACTAACACTACCCAATTTCAAGACTTACTATAAAGCTACAGTGATAAAGGTGGTGTGTTATTGGTGAAAGGACAGACAAATATATCAGTGGAACAGAATAGAGACCCTAAATAGACATACACAAATACGGTCAACTGATACTTGACAAATGAGCAAAGGAAATTCAATGGAGAAAGAACAGTCTCTTCAATGAATGGTGCGAGAACAACTTGACCTCCACCTGCAAAAAAATTTAGACACGGACTTCACACTTTTAACAAAAATTAGCTCAAAATGTATCCACAGACCTTAATGTAAAATGCAAAACTATAAAATGACTAGAAGATAACAAAAGAGAAAACCTAGATGACCTTAGATTGGGTGATGGCTTTTTAGACACAACAACAAAACCACAATCCATAAAAGAAAAGGTTGATAACTTGGACTTATTTAAAAATTAAAACTTCTGTTCTGCCAAAGACAGTATTAAGAGAATGAAAAGACAAGTCATAGACTTGGGAAAATATTACCAAAACACACATCTGATAAAGGACTTATATTCCAAATATACAAAGAACTCTTAAAACTCAACAATAAGAAAACAAACAACCCAATCAAAAAATGGACAAAAAAATCTGGACAGACACCACACCAAAGAAGATATAGTGATGGCAAATAAGCACATGAAAAGATAATCAACATCATATGTCATTAGGGACTTGCAAATTAAAACACAACAAAATACCACTACTTACCTATTAGAACGGCTAAAACCCCAAAGAGTGATAACACCAAATGTTGGAGAGGATGTGCAGCAACAAGAATTCTCATTCACTACTGAGGGAATGCAAAATAGTACAGCCACTTTGAGAGACAGTTTGGCAGTTTCTTATAAAGCTGAATATAGGCTTACCATACAATCTAGCAATTGCACTCCTAGGTATTTATCCAAATGAGTTGAAAAACCTGTCCACAAATATTTATTGCAGCCGTGCTCACAATTGCCAAAATTCAGAAGTAACCAAGATATTCTTCAATAGATGAATGGATAGACAAGCATCCATACAATGCGTATTATTCAGCAATAAAAGAAATGAACTATCAAGCCATGAACACCTAGAAGAACCCCAAATGTATACTGCTAAGTGAAAAAAGCTAGTCTGAAAAGGCTGACTCCAATTATATAATATTCAGGAAAAGGAAAAACTATAGAAGCAGCAAAAAGATCAGTGGTTGCCAGGGGCTAAGAAAGTGGGGGCAGGGATGAACAGGTGAAACATAGGGCTTTTTTTTTTTTTTTTTGACTGTGCAGCGCAGCATGCGGGATCTTATTTCCCCAACCAGGGATGGAACCCATGTCCCCTGCAGTGGAAGCTCGGAGTCGTAACCACTGGACTGCCAGGGAAGTCCCCACAGGGCATTTTTAAGGTGGTAAAGCTATTCTGTATGATACTATAATGGTGGATACCTGATATGATGCATTTGTTAAAACCCATAGAAATATACAACACAAAGAGCTTTAGTTAATAATAATGTATCAATACTGATTCATCAATTGTACCCACTGATACAAGATGTTAATAGAGGAAGTGCTGGGAGGAGTGGGAGAGATGGAGTACACGGGAGGTCTTTGTACTTCCTGGTCAATTTTTCTATAAGCCTAAAACTGCTCGAAAAATAAAGTCTATTAAAATAAAATAAAAAATAAAGGGCAAGTATCAAACAAACAAAAAAAGACATATAAGATAAACGTTATTTTCTTTTTCATTAGATTCATTAGACCTAAAATTACTCTGTCAAATTATTGTAAAAGTTTCTAAACTCTCTCAATTTCTATGCTTACCTCATTGCAGACTGGGAACAGTTCAAACTCTACTTTGAGTGATCTGGGCACATTTTACTAAACACAGTCCTGTTTGCAATGACCCTGGTGCAACTAGGGCACCTTCCACTAAACACAGTACTGTTTGCAATGACCCTCTTACTGCCTGGTACCCTATGGGAAAGGTGATAGTCTAAGTGCAGTCTATCCCCTATAGAACGTAGTTGGACTATCACCTCCATTAACTATACTTTGTACTTCCAATAATTCAGTCTGAAGCTGCACTAGCTTTTTAGTCACTGCAGTGCCTTTGGCTGACACTGGCCTTAGGCAGCCAAAACCACAATTTTCATAAGAATAGCATCAGGCTAGGTCTCCTTTAGGCTCCCCATATTTTGCCATTTCTTTGAGACTTAAAATATTGAACTTCACTGCCATCCACTTTAAATTTCATCTTTTTTGGCTTCAACCCACCTTTTCAAGCTCACTCGCTCTCTCGCTCGCTCATTCTCTCTCTCTGTCTCTCTCTCTCTCTGTGCCATCTAGCATAGTAGTTTTTCCTTCCAGTCTTTATCACCTGCAAATCTAGTAAGTATTCTATCTCTTCAAACATTTATCAAACATCTACCATGTACCCTTGCCTGTACTTGGTTACAGGGATTAAAGATGACCTAGAAATGGCCTATGACTCCAGGAATCACCACTAATAAGGGAGAGTGGCATACATAAAACTGTAAAAGATACTGCACTAGAAAACTGAATGAACAAAATAAACAGGATAAGATGGAAGAAACTACAAAACATGTATCATATAGTATAAGGCAGGACCACTAATGTCTTTAGCAAGGAAGATCAAATTCAGGTATCTTCTATTCTAGATTTCAGTTCTCAAAAACCAGATGCTGGTTTGGTTATAGAATGCAGACCAGCCAGCTCACATGCTGTCTCTTTCAATGGTGGGTACCGCTATAGGAAGCTTGGCTAACCATGGCTTCCTCTGATGAAATACAAGACTCATGAAATTGAGGTATATTAATAAGAAGCCAGCATTTTATTTATTACTGAGGGCTAGTAAATTATAATCAAGGAAGAAACTATTAGCTAAAGAAATGAAAAAGCAGAATCAAATGAGGTAGAAGGAACTTTAAAAGACTAAACTACATAGTCAAAGAAAGAAATAAAATCCTACATATATCAAATAACAGGCCCAAGTTTACACAACAAGTTAGCAGTTAACTTGTTTTAAGTGCAATTACTCCTTGCATTTATATAGTCCTTTGGTTTTCCAAAGTAAATAATTCACAAACTATTCATTCAACCCATGGATCTTGACCAGTGATGTTTTTTCTATGTAGTCATCTTAGCCTAATCAGGCCCTTTCAGGTCATTCAGCTGACTTCTACAAGCATATGAGTTTGCAACCACTGTTAACACTATATAAAGGCTAATGATCAGTAATAATTAGCAAATTTTGTTTAGACATTACAGGTTTCAACTGATAGTGGCTATAGGATTTGAAAATGATTGTTTTTATTTGATTCTTGTGCAACCACAAATAATTTAAGACCAATACATTTACTGATTGAGAATTACAACTTCTGATATTACCAGTTAAATGTAGGAGGAAGTGGGGACTTCCCTGGTGGTGCAGTGGTTACGAATCTGTCTACCAATGCAAGGGACACAGGTCCGAGCCCTGGTCCGGGAAGATCCCACATGCCGCAGAGCAACTAAGCCCGTGCGCCACAGCTACTGAGCGTGAGCTCTAGAGCCTGCAAGCCACAACTACTGAGTCCGTGCACCACAACTACTGAAGCCCGCATGCCTAGAGCCTGTGCTCCGCAACAAGAGAAGCCACTGCAATGAGAAGCCCACACACCCCAACGAAGAGTAGCCCCTGCTCACCGCAACTAGAGAAAGCCTGCACGCAGCAACGAAGACCCAACACAGCCAAAATAAAAAATAATAATTTAAAAAAATAAAGTCTTTAAAAAAAATGTAGGAGGAAGTCAGTCAACAATGATGATTTTGGTTCTATTAAAATAGTCATCTAATATACCATTCTTTTTTTTTTTTTTTTTTAAACATCTTTATTGAAGTATAATTGCTTTACAATGGTGTGCTAGCTTCTGCTTTACAACAAAGTGAATCAGTTACACATATACATATGTTGCCATATCTCTTCCCTCTTGCATCTCCCTCCCTCCCACCCTCCCTATCCCACCCCTCTAGGTGGTCACAAAGCACCGAGCTGATCTCCCTGTGCTATGCGGCTGCTTCCCACTAGTTATCTATTTTACATTTGGTAGTGTATATATGTCCATGACACTCTCTCACCCTGTCACATCTCACCCCTCCCCCTCCCCATATCCTCAAGTCCATTCTCTAGTAGGTCTGTGTCTTTATTCCCATCTTGCCACTAGGTTCTTCATGACCTCTTTTTTTTTTTTTTTTTTTTTTCCCTTAGATTCCATATATATGTGTTAGCATACTGTATTTGTTTTTCTCTTTCTGACTTACTTCACTCTGTATGACAGACTCTAACTCCATCCACCTCATTACAAACACCTCCATTTCATTTCTTTTTATGGCTGAGTAATATTCACAAAAACAGAAATATAGATCAATGGAACAGGATAGAAAGCCCAGAGATAAGCCCACGCACATATGGTCACCTTATCTTTGATAAAGGAGGCAAGCATATACAGTGGAGAAAAGACAGCCTCTTCAATAAGTGGTGCTGGGAAAATTGGACAGGTACATGTAAAAGTATGAAATTAGAACACTCCCTAACACCATACACAAAAATAAACTCAAAATGGATTAAAGACCTAAGTGTAAGGCCAGACACTATCAAACTCTTAGAGGAAAACATAGGCAGAACACTGTATGACATAAGTCACAGCAAGATCCTTTTTGACCCAGGTCCTAGAGAAATGGAAATAAAAACACAAATAAACAAATGGGACCTAATGAAACTTAAAAGCTTTTGCACAGCAAAGGAAACCATAAACAAGACCAAAAGACAACCCTCAGAATGGGAGAAAATATTTGCAAATGAAGCAACGGACAAAGGATTAATCTCCAAGATTTACAAGCAGCTCATGCAGCTCAATAACAAAAAAACAAACAACCCAATCCAAAAATGGGCAGAAGACCTAAATAGACATTTCTCCAAAGAAGAGATACAGATTGCCAACAGACACATGAAAGAATGCTCAACATCATTAATCATTAGAGAAATGCAAATCAAAACTACAATGAGGTATCATCTCACACCGGTCAGAATGGCCATCATCAAAAAATCTAGAAACAATAAATGCTGGAGAGGGTGTGGAGGAAAGGGAACACTCTTGCACTGTTGGTGGGAATGTAAATTGATACAGCCACTATGGAGAACAGTATGGAGGTTCCTTAAAAAACTAAAAATAGAACTACCATATGACCCAGCAATCCCACTACTGGGCATATACCCTGAGAAAACCATAATTCAGAAAGAGTCATGTACCAAAATATTCATTGCAGCTCTGTTTACAATAGCCAGGACATGGAAGCAACCTAGGTGTCCATCATCGGATGAATGGATAAAGAAGATGTGGCACATATATACAATATACCATTCTTTCTTGTAATTACATGGCAGAGCCAGTTGTCTATTAAGGACTATGGAATGAGGTGGAGAATAAAATAAATAAATAACAATAATGGCTTACCAAAATACTTCAAGAAAAGAAATAAGCAATGGAAGGATGGAAAAGGGGGAAAAAAGGCAAAAATCTATTCAGTGCCAGTCAGATACAAAGCAACTAACTAAATCAAAATGTACACGAAGTTCAAACAAGGCAAAAAGTACAGAGAAGGGAGACACCAACTACATCTGTAGAGCTGGTGGAAGTTTTGTGAAGGAGACAGTATTTGGGTTGGGTATTAAAAAGGAGTAGAATTTTCATAAATAGAGGTACTGAGAATGGGGGTGAGGGTTGAGAATCCCCTTGAGGGAACCACAAAAGCAAAGGCCCAAAGGAGGAAAAAGCATGAGCTCTGTTTAGGAAATAATAAATAATCTAGACATTCAAGGAAATAGTAAATAATCTCATCATTCATTCACCATTTACTGAATTTGTTCTACATGCCAGATACAGTGCAGTCACAAAGGATGAAAATATGAGGAGACCTACTTCTTACTTTCAAGAAACAGAGCATTTTTAAAGACAACAGAAGACAAACCTGTGTCACTGACAGTCAGACTTAACAGATCCAAAAATCTGTTCCTTCTTCACCTGTCCCCCTCTCAATGCAATTCTACTCTTTCAATTACCCAAGCCAAAAATCTGATTCATCTTTTTTTAATATATATAAATTTATTTATTTATTTATTTATTTATTTTTGGCCATGTTGGGTCTTCGTTGCTACACACGGGCTTTCTCTAGTTGCAGCGAGCAGGGGCTACTCTTTGTTGCAGTGCGTGGGCTTCTCATTGCAGTGGTTTCTCTTGTCGTGGAGCACAGGCTCTAGGTGCATGGGCTTCAGTAGTTGTGGCTCGCGGGCTTAGTTGCTACGCAGCATGTGGAATCTTCCTAGACCAGGGCTCGAACCCATGTCCCCTGCATTGGTAGGCGGATTCTTAACCACTGCGCCACCAGGGAAATCCCAATCTGATTCATCTTTGACTCCACTTTTTCTATCACCTTTACCTCAAAGTCACCAGCAAATCCTAACAACTCTACCTTCAATATATATCTACAATCCAATCACTTCTCATCACCTTTACTGCTACTGCCTTGGTCCAAACCATCAGCAACTTTTACCTAGAATAGTGGTTCTCAATATTTGGAGGCTTGGGGGGAGAGATTTTTCTCCAAAGGAGAAATTTGGCAATGTCTAGAGAAATTTTTGTTGAAACAACTGTGGAGGTACTACTGGCATCTAATGCGTAGAGGTCAGGAATGCAACTAATAATACTATGATACACAGGACAGCCCCTCGCAACAAAGAATTATCTGGCCCAAAATGTTAATAGTGGAGAAACTCTGACTTAGAGTATTGCAATAGACTCTTAACAGATACACTCCTGCCTCCCAGAATGATCCTTTTATAATGTAAGTCTCAGATCACATCACTCTCTTCTGCTCAAAATCTTCCAGTGGCTTCCCAAATCCCTCAATGTAAAAGCTAAAGATCTTATGAAGACCTACAAGGCCATACATGATCTTATCTCTGTCCTCCTCCTCCACCCCCCATCTTACCCTGCTACATCTCTGACCTGGTCTCCTACTTCTCTCTCCTTCACTCACGCTGCTCCAGGCACAATGGCTTCCACCAACAGGCTATGTACACTCCCACCTCTGGGCTTTGGTACCTATGGTCACTCTGCCTAAAAACACATTTTCCCCCAGGTATCCAATGACTCCTTTCCTCACTTCCTTCAGGTCTCTACTCAAATATCACTTCATCAGAGGTCTTCCCTGACCACTCTTCATAAAATGACAGGAACCTCTCTTCACTCCATCTCAGCACTCTTTATTCCCTCCTACTCTGCTTTATTTGTATCCATAGCACTTACCATCAACTGACATATTTGTTTGCTTTTTGGTTGACTCCCACCAATAGAACATATGTCCCACAAGCAAAAACTTTTCCTTTATCCCCCGACCTAAGAACTATTCCTTGCACACAGTAGGAGATTGGTAAGTAATGGCTGAATGAATGAATAAGTGAATGAATAAATGGAGCTGGAAAGACCAGTCAGGAAGAAACTAGAAAGACCAATGAAGGCCAGAAATGTGGATATAATCTTAGAATTGGCCTAAAGAAGAGATTGCCCAAGAGTGATTATCTTGTCATATGTCATACAAATCACCTTGTCTTCTCCATCAAATAGAGACAGAGAGAGTAACGGGGAATTCTATTTTATATCAATATAAGAACATTATAATAATCAGAAGTATACAATAATGAAATGGATAATCTTTAAAGTATTAACACCCCCAATCAACCTCTCAGCACGTAGGATGCAGTAACAAACTACTCTCCCATAATTTTCCCCTCTGCTTATTCTTTTGGATTCAGTTCAAATGTCACCACCTCTACCAAGGTTTTTCCAAACTCCCTCAAACAGAGTTAGCCACTCCTACTTATGGTCCTCAGAGCAATCTGCCCACTTATCCCAATTTACTAAAAGTGTTTGTTAATATATTATTATGACTGAATTGTGCCCCCCTTACCTCCAAAATTCATATGTTGAAGCCCTAACCCCACCTGTGACTGTATTGAAGACAGGGCCTGTAAGGAGGTGATTAAAGTTAAATGAGGTCAAGGAAGTAACTTCAGAGGAGGATCTGATGAATATGGAAGTGGTCGTGGATTTGGGGATGGCTATAATGTGTATGGAGGAGGACCTGGAGGTGGTAATTTTGGAGGTAGCCCTGGTTATGGAGGAGGAAGAGAAGGATATGCTGGTGGAGGACCTGGATATGGCAACCAGGGTGGGGGCTACGGAGATGGTTATGACAACTATGGAGGAGGAAATTATGGAAGTGGAAATTTTAATAATTTTGGAAATTATAATCAGCAACCTACTAACTATGGTCCAATGAAGAGTGGAAACTTTGGTGGTAGCAGGAACAAGGGGGGACCATATGGTGGAGGAAACTATGGTCCAGGAGGCAGTGGAGGAAGTGGGGGTTATGGAGGGAGAAGCCGATATTGAGCTTCTTTCTATTTACCATGGGCTTCACTGTATAAATAGGAGAGGATGAGAGCCCAGAGGTAACAGAACAGCTTCAAGTTATCGAAATAACAATGTTAAGGAAACTCTCATCTCAGTCATGCATAAATATGCAGACTACACCAGAGTAGATGCAGACAGCCATTTTGTGAATGGATTGGATTATTTAATAACATTACCTACTGGGGAGGAAGGATTGTAAAAACAAAAAATAATGCCTTTGAGACAGTTTCTTAGCTTTTTAATTGTTGTTTCTTTCTAGTGGTCTTTGTAAGAGTATAGAAGCAGTCCTTCTTTGATAATGTTAAATTTGTAAGTTTCAGGTGACATGTGAAACCTTTTTTAAGATTTTTCTCAAAGTTTTGAAAAGCTATTAGCCAGGATCATGGTGTAATAAGACATAACGTTTTTCCTTTAAAAAAATTTAAGTGTGTGGGTAGAGTTAAAAAGCTGTTATACATTTATGATTTAATAAAATAATTCTAAAGGAAAAAAAAGTTAAATGAGGTCATAAGGGAGGAACCTTGATCAAATAGAACTGCTGTCCTTATAAAAGAGGAAGAGACACCAGAATCTCTCTCTCTCTCGCTGCCTCGAGGACAGAGTGAGAAGGCAGCAGTCTGTAAGCCAAGAAGAGAGCTCTTACAAGAAGCCAAATCCTGCCAGAACCTTGATCTTGGACTTCTCAGTCTCCAGAACTGTGAAAAAATAAATTTCTTTTGTTTAAGCCACCCAGCCTAGCAGATTAAAACATATACCTTTTCACCTCTAGACTGAAAAATTACTTTATGTCCCCATTTACTATTATATCCCCAGACCAGAATATGGCAACTTTAATAAAATGTAGGCACCACTACATATTTTTATGGAATGATATAGAGTACAAATACATTTTTAAAAACCATATTAAAAAGTCATTAAAGTCAAATGACTTTCAAATGCTTAACCAATAACTATTCTTCCCTTCATTCTCGCTAAATAAACCCTAATTTTGTTCAGGAAGGCAATGAGACAACTAAATATTCATTTTCCCAGCCTTCCTCAAAGTTTGGTGTGCCCATGTGACACAGTTTTAGCCAGTAAAGTCATGAAAAGCTTCTAAGAATTCTGGGGAAATGGCTGCTTTAAATACAAAATAGGACATAGAAGAAGTGCTAGTTCTGCCTTTCCGCCTTTCTTCTTCCTCAAACATTCCTGCTGGAGCTACAGTAGCCGTCTTGTAACTATGAGATCATAAGCACAAAGGCTGAAAGCAAACACTCTAAGGATGCAGACTGGAAAAACAGAAATAGCCTGGAATCCAAATGGTATTGTGAGTATCTGAACCCGTGCCAGCAACCATCCTTTTTCCTCCAGACTTCTTGTCAAAAAAGCTAATCCTTACATTTTAAGTCATTGTTAGGTTTTTCTACTACTTACAGCTGAAGACATTCCTAATTAACACAAACAAGAAGCATACTAGAGAATCAAGAGGAAGAGGATTCTTACTAGTCTGAATCCTCTATTCCTTATCAGCCACTGGTCCCTAACCATAAATGAATTTCTCTTATTAGCATGAGATTGGAGATGATCTAGCAAAGTTCAAAAATACAGAGTAGATATAAAAGGAGGACTGCACAGTAACAGACACCAGACAATCACTCTTCCTAATAAGTCCTTATTTTTATAAGAATAACAGTATAACTCTGTCTTCTTCAAAAATGGCTTTCAAGTTGCTTGCACACATAAAAGATAGATAAGATAGACAAACAGACAGACAGACATCCTAGGACAATAGTAATCATCAATGGGGTATAGGTCATAAAGTAGAAGAAAATCACAGCAAGTACCAAAAAACTCACACTGAAGGTAGCTATTGCAATTCATGACCAAATTTTGCTCTGTGCATCCTGGAAGACAAATCAAAATCAAAAGGAAGGGAGTGAAATTCAAACTATTAACTCTCATTGTCTAATGGAAGAAGTATATCAGTTTTGTTACGAGACAACCATTATCAGTTGAAGCAAGGATTGGAAAACTTTTTTCTGCAAAAGGCCAGACTAAATATTTTAGGCTTTGCAGGTCGTATCATTGCTGCCTCAACTACTCAACTCTGCCTGTGTAGCACAAGAAGAGCCATAAACAATATGTAAACAAATGAGTATGGCTGTATTCCAATAAAACTTTATTTACAAAGACAGTCAACTGGCCAGATATGTCCTACAGGCTATAGTTTGCTGACCCCTAAGTCAGAAGATTCTTGGATGTAAGCACCAGACCTCTTCTGGCAGTGCAGGAATTTGGCCTGAGTGCAACAGCCACTAGCATCAATGCTAGTTCAGTGACAGAAACTCAACCTTGCAGGTGATGCTACCTGCCTCTACAGCCAAAGAGAGAAAGTTAGCTCCCCATTACCTTTTCTCTCATGTCATTAAGTCCTAAATCCAAGTGTGGTGTGGGCATACGGTATTGGTGAAAGCTAGGTCACTGCTTGTGCCCTAGAAGCAAGGAAGTTTGAGAAGCAAGTATCTAAATTTTTATCTCCTTTAGGGGATAGCATCTTTGCCACCAAGAAGACTCATAAAACGGGGGACACACGGCTTCCCTGGTGGCACAGCGGTTAAGAATCCGCCTGCCAATAAAGGGGACACAGGTTCGAGCCCTGGTCTGGGAAGAGCCCACATGAGCACGTGTGCCACAACTACTGAAGCCCGCACGCCTAGAGCCCGTGTTCCGCAGCAAGAGAAGCCACCGCAATGAGAAGCCCGCGCACCGCAACAAAGAGTAGCCCCCACTCGCCACAACTAGAGAAAGCCCGCATGCAGCAACGGAGACCCAACTCAGCCATAAACAAACAAACAAATAAATAAATAAATAAACTTTTTTTAAAAAACGGGGGACACAAAATGCTGTGCAGTAAAAATAAATGACAACTATCCATTTCAGTTAACTCTTACTTATACCTTCCTTCCATATATAAATTGTTTTTTTTTTAAATACTCCAGCCTATCATCATCACTAATCAACAGGGAAATGCACATCAAAACCACAATGAGATATCACTTCACATCTGTCAGAATGGCCATCACCAAAAAGACCAGAAATAACAAGTGGTAGAGAGGATGTGGAGAAAACCGTTCTCATGTGTGCAGTATTGGTGGGAATGTAAATTGGTGCAGCCTGTGGAAAACAGTATGGAGGTTTCTCCAAAACCTAAAAATAGAACTACCATATGATCCAACAATTCCACTCCTAGGTATATATCTGAAGAAAATGAAAATGCACCCCAATGTTCATAGCAGCATTATTTACAATAGCCAAGATATGGAAGCAACCTAAGTGGCCATCAACAGATGAATGGATAAAAATGTGATACACACACACACACACACACACACACACACAATGGAATACTACTCATCCATAAAAAAGAATGAAATTTTTGCCATTTGCAGCAACACAGATGGAGGGTATTATGCTAAGTGAAATAAATCAGACAGAGAAAAACAAATACTCATATGTAGAATCTAAAAATACAACAAACTAGTGAATATAACAACAACAAAAAAAGCAGACTCACAGATATTGAGGACAAACTAGTGGTTACCAGCGGGGAGAGGGGAATGGGGAGGGGAAAGATGGGGCAGGGGATTAAGAGGTACAAATTGCTATGTATAAAATACATAAGCCATATGGATATATTGTACAACACAGGGAATATAGCCAATGTTTTATAATAACTATAAATGGAATATAACCTTTAAAATTTGTGAATCACTATGTTGTACACCTGAAACATAGACTATTTACCTCAACTATACCTCAATAAAAAAAAGAACAGTAGAGAAAAAAATACACTCCAGCCTAACATATTGTCACTAACCCTAACAAACTAAAAATGCTCCCACCTTCTCCCCAAAAAAGGGACAACACACAGTCTCATTAGTTGCAACATCCCAGCATTAAATTCTAAGGAACTTATCTCTATTTGTTGAGTGCTTTAAGTACCAGGTACTACTCTAAGCCTTCATGCCTTTGTTCATGCTGCTATTTCTGACTGGAATAGCCTTATCTCTCCTTATCTCCCTTTGTTTCCAGGAAAACTCTTAATCTTCAGGTGTCCTCTCCTCTAACTGGCCATCTCTGATGCAGTCCTGCCCAAAAGTTTGAATAGGTCCTCCTCCCTTAGGATATTAGAGCACCTCATGAAAACTCTTCTCACCTTATTTACCACAGGTGTCTTACATTTCCAGCCAGACTATAAGTCCCTTTGGTAAGGGAATGTTTCATTCATTCATTTCCATTCCCTCAGTACCTAATCAAAGCCTCATACATAGAAGGTTCTCAACAATTATATCTACTGAATCCAAACAAATCTAAAAAATAAGAACATCACATATCTTTTGGCCCAGCCACCTAATTTCCTTTTGTCTTGCTCTGATTCCTCTTATATCCCAGGATATATTCTTGTTTTCAAGGCTGCCTTAAATATCTCTCCTAAATATTTAAAATGCTGCAGCAACACAAGTGCTTCTTTAAAAAGATGATTATGAATAAGTTCTTTATAAACCCAAAAGCAGTTTGAAGGTCCACTGTGTCGTCAAAGCATAAGACCATTTTAAAAGGTATATCCCATTTTAAGGACTCCTAGACTCAAAACACTTTTAGACACAGATTTTTCTTTAATGAGCTCCTAACTTTATTGCCACTGAAACCTTTCTTCTCAATTAAGCTTAGACTCCAACTATAGTGTTCCACTGTGTCAGCCAAGGCTTCAGAAAAGAAGTACCTTCTATAAGATATGACAATCCCTAACATTTATGCAGTTCTTTACAATCAACAAAGCACAGTCGCATCCATCATCCAATTTAATTCTTGCATACAATCCTGTGAGATTTCTCCTCACAAGCAAAGCCCAGTCCCAAAGCCGTCTCTCGTGGACTACTACCACCACCAGGGCCACCCCCTAACCCCACCAAACACACACACACACAGACACACACACACAGACACACACACACACACAGACACACACACACACACATGCACAATTTCCTATAGCTCTTCTCACTCATACAAATAATCTATTATCCATAGTGAAGTGTGAGCAGCCTAAGGGAAGGAACCAGGCCTACCACAGTGTATAGCACAGTAAATGTTTGATAATTGTCTGCTGAATAAACAAACTAAAGTGAGTTAGGCAAAACAGTCAGCATTTTTGTTTCAATAAAGTAGAAACTGAGATGACTTTCCCAAATTTTCCTAGCTAAGACTATAATCAGGGTATTCTTGATTTTCAATTCAGGACTCTTTTTACCATGCTGCCCTCTCCACGGATTGGTCAGTGTACAAAAGAAGGAGTCCTGAACTGGGACTCATAAGTCCTGGTCCTCAGACAAGCCACTTAACTTCTCTGAGCATCAGCTTCCTCATTTTTTACAAGTGGGAACAATCACACAGTCTTTTCCTCTCAGAACACACTGTGAAGACTAATATAAGATAATGTGAGTAGAAGTGACTTGAGAAGAGTGAAATGATATACTAGGCTACAGACAGTGCTTAGGTTGATGACTCCCACTGTCACTGACAAAGTCAAAATCAGTCTGCCCTAGAAGAAACATATTTATCCTAATAGCTAAAAAATCAGCTTTATTATCCTCATTTTACAGATGAGAAAACTGAGGCACAGAGAGCATAACACTTGCCAAAGACTGCAAGCCTAGTAAATATTAGACCTGGAATTAGATAGAATTCTAGTGCATCACATCCTAAAGATCTTCCCATACTGCTTCGCCAACATTACAGAATAAAAGCTTTCAATTGCCTCTAGACTGATGGAACAGTGCTAATCTTGAGTTGAGAACATTTCATTGTCTCTCAGGCCAAATCAAACTAAGTTAGCCTTGTAGGTAAGCGCAGCTTGATTGCAATCCCTGTGGTGCCACACCTCAGTAGGATGAGCTAAAAATTGAATATGTATATTAGAAAATGTTCTGACATGAATTTTGAAATTATTTTAACTAGACTGAAAATCTGACAGGAAAAGCAAAAGTGAACAATCTATTTTTTTTTACCATTCATTACTGTGATTATGAAACATGGAAAGAGCCTAGGCTTTGAAATCAGACAGTTCAAACTTAAGAGTAGAAAAGAAAAACCTAGACAAAGGCCAGGAGGAGGGAATTAGCAGAGAGGATCAAGATATGACAATGGCTGGAGCAAGTAGGACTGGTAGTGAGACCTAAGAAAATACAGTCCCCTATTCTCTTCTTCCTCCCCAAACACCCCCACAACCTGCAAGAAACCTAACCTGTGATGCTTCTTTTCTCTCTACAGCACCTGAACAATGCAGATTAGTAAGTCATTGAGAAAGTCTGAAACCCTCCTTTGCTAACACTTCCTCCTAAATGCCTCTCCGGAGACAGACTGAATGGCAGACAGGCTGTCAGAAGACACATGTTGTCATCATACTGTCCTTCATACAGTTTGGGATAAGGTTTTTTTTTTGGTAGTGATGTAGCTGCTATTACTTGCAGCTTTAAATAACCACATACGTGTAGCCAGCAATTCTTTTATTTGGGACGAGAGTGTAAAGAAATTTGTTTTAAAGAATATATTTGGAATTTACAAAAGAGGAAAGCCATGCGAATACATAATTTTCTCAGAAAGAGCTCTGGCATAAGGCAGGTATCTGACCCAGCAGTGCCACGGTCCAAACCCCTTCCTGTAGTTAGAGCCTCTTAGACCTCACCAAGGCCTATAAACAGATTTTAAATAAAAACAACAGACTCACAGTTGCTGTATGATCCAGCAATCCCACTCCTGGGCATATACCCAGACAAAACAATAATTTGAAAAGATACATGCACCCCTATGTTCAGAGCAGCACTATTTACAATAGCCAAGACATGGAACAACCTAAATGTCCATCGACAGATGAATGGATAAAGAAGATATGGTATATATATTCATTGGAATATTACACAGCCATTAAAAAGAATGAAATAATGTCATTTGCAGCAACGTGGATGGACCTAGAGATTATCATACTAAGCAAAGGAAGCCAGAAAGATAAATACCACAGGATATCACTTATATGTGGAATCTAAAATACCACAGGATATCACTTATATGTGGAATCTAAAATACAACACAAATGAGCATATCTACAATACAAAAATGGACTCACAAATATAGAGAACAGACTCCTGGTTGCAGGGGGTGGGGGAGAAGGATTAGGAGTTTGGAATTAGCAGATGCAAACTATTCAATATTATATATGGGATGGATAAACAACAAGGTCCTACTGTATAGCACAGGGAACTATATTCAATACCCTGTGATAAACCATAATGGAAAAGAATATGAAAAAGAATATATATATATATATATATATATATGTATAACTGAGTCACTTTGCTGTACAGCAGAAAATAAACACAACATTGTAAATCAACTATACTTCAATAAAAGTAAAAAAAAAAAAAAAAAAAAAAGACTCACATCCCAGAATTCATTCCCTCGACAACTTCCATCAGGTGCTTTCAAGGACCAGCCAATGAATCAGAGACAACAGATAAAAATTAATCATGAAAACAGGAAGAATGAGGTAACTACTCCATCAGAAGAAAAGAAGGGATTAATTTTTACTGTGAAGGTCAGAGAGGCTTCACCAGGTAACCCCCTCTCCTTAAAAGTCCCCTCCACATTGTTCTCAGATTCTGACGTCCCACACCAGACATCTGAAATAGGACCCCAAGGGATTCTGTCAAATTGTGAAGAAAGGAGTTGGCTAAGCCAGGTAGAGGAGAAGGCAAAGGCAAAATGGAAGAGTATATGTACTGGGCTATGTCTAAGGAATGGCCAGTGACCATGACTGGAGTGCAGGGTACACAGAAGAATAAATAAGAAATGAGGCAGGAAAGGCAAATTTGGGTCAGATCTTAGAAGGCCTTGAATGCCAGCCTAAGGAACTTGAAATTTATTCTACAAACAAGGGGAACTATTATTAAGCAGAGCTATGGTGTTTGACATATATTAGAAAGATCACTCTAGAAGTATGTAAGGTAAGGGAAGATTAGAAGTGGTAAGACTGTTAGGAATCTACTGTGTTATGATAGTCTAGTTAAGAGATGATAAGAGCCGCCCAACATTGTGACCAGAGCCTTAGCAGGGTGAGGAAGGTCTACACTGGGGAGGGGAGAAGGGAGAGGAAGCCTGGTAAGAAGAATCAGAGCCCGAGATGGTGAGAAGGGCATCCACACATGGGGCAGGGAGGGGGACTGAGTACAGTGAGGAGGGCATCCATATTGGGTGTGGGGAGGGTTGCCTAATACAGTATGTCAGAGCCCAAGGTGAAGAAGTGAAGGAGTCCCAATGGTAGAGCTGCCTGGTTTAGGGTGTTGGAACCCACGCAGAATGAGGAGGGCATCCACACAGTGGGAAGAGCCTATAATAGGGAGCTGGAACTTCTTTTCCTCACTATGTCTACTGAGAGGGCCTGGGAGCAGCACCAACCCAATAGCAATAAGCATACCCAGCAGCCAGACCTTGGCTTCTAAATACTACTAAACAATAAAAGAACTATGGCTCCTCGGTGAAATCGATTATTCCAGGCCTGGGGCACAGAAAGCACAAATGAGTCTAGAATATCTTGTTTGGTCAGAAAGAAAGGGAGTGGTCAAAGAGTAATAGGGACATAAAAGTAGACAGAAGCCAACCTGAATGGGGATCCTAGTAGCCAAATCAGGGAGAATTTGAACATCAATAAAAAATGATATAGCAACAGATTGCTACCCATTGAATAAAGTAGGAAGCCAAGAGTCCAAACAGATACAAATAACTAACTATACTGAAAGTTTGGCAAAGAGAAAGATATTTACATAGGTTCATAGTACCTTCCTATAAAATACTTATTAATTATAGCTTCACAGTGGAGAAGCCTGGCAGACACCGTCCTGAGCAAGTTAGCAAACTGAACATCAACAGTAATGAGACAATGGCAGCAAAATGTAATAGAAAGAATATGGACTCTAGAGTTAGGTCTAGTTTTGATTCCATACTCTGCCACCTTGGGCTGGTTATTTAACCTTTCTGAACTGGAATTTCCTCACCTACCAAATGAGATAAAGTTGTTCTTGTGAAGTGTTGGAGAAATAATGCTTAAAGCACCTATCAAAAGTGCCGAGAATAGTAGCGTCTTAAAATGTATCTATTACTTAGCTATTTTTTGCTACATTTTATAACATTTTGCTATTATTTACAACATTGACAATCATTTGCATTATTGTTTATATTTACATTATTTACATTATTTGCAACTCTAACTTCTGCAAATAACTCATGTTTATACCCAGTTCTATATGCATCTAGGATATCATTTACAACTAATATCAAGCCTATGAGATTATGCAATAGAAGTGGTATTCTCTTTTCAATTTGACAGATGAGGCAACTGAAACATGAAGAGAATGCATTGATGTGCCCAATGTTTAACAGTTAGCTAAATGTACATCTCAGCCCTGAAAGATACCCCCATCTCCCTCTCCAGTGGCCTCTCCTCCTCATAAAATTTAAGTGTTACTTAGAGACATGGCCTTTTTCAAGGGAATTTGGAATAATATGAAAGAAAATAAGATGAATTCACCAGAATTTGGAATAATATGAAAGAAAATAATCTCTCCGAGATGGGAGTGTGATTAAGGAGAACTAAGAAGGAGTAAAGAATCTTTTTACCACTCAGAACTAGAACACGAATAGGCACCTAACTACCTAGCCACTTGAAACTTACCAAAAAAAAAAAAACAAACTCTTCAGAAGGACTTAAGTGAAAGAAGCCCCACAAAAGGCAAGTAATTTCACAATATGTTAAAACTAGAAGGGATCTTAAATACCACGAAGTCCAACCTTCCCATGTACAGATGGTGAAGCTGAGACTTGGAGAAGGGAAAGGACATACCTCACAAAGAGTTACAATATGCCAACCCTAGGGAATTCCCTGGCAGTCCAGTGATTAGGACTCTGTGCTTCCACCTCTGGGGCCCCAGGTTCGATCCCTGGTAGGGGAACTAAGATCCTGCAAGCCTTGTGGCGCAGCCAAAAATAAATGCCAACCCTATAATCACTGAATGGCCTGAAAATAAGGTCATTGTAGAGTTCATTTGGTAACTATTTATCACACATCAACACAAGATACTGTCTTTATCACACTCTTGTGTTCTCAACTTTAAGCCTGTGTTTTTTTCTGTCTCCTCAATTACAGTGAATGGCCCCAACATCTTAGTAATCCATGTACTCCTACAGGCTTGGTAAGTAGTTGGTGCCCAATAAGTACCTGTCATAAAATACAGTATGATCCCAGGTAGCAAGGTTGGTTTAACATCCAAAAACATCAATCAATACACCATATTAATAGAATAAATGAAAAAAAGCCGTAAGATCATCTTATTGATAAAGAAAAGGCATTTGACAAAATCCAACACCCTTTCATGTTAAAAGCACTCAAGAAAACAAGAATAGATGGAAACTTCCTTATACCTGATAAAGGGCATGTATGAAAAACCCACAGCTAATATCATATTTAATTGGTAAATAATTGAATGCTTTCTCCCTAAAATCAGGAACAAAACAAGGATACCTGCTCTTGCCACTTTTATTTAGCATTGTATTGAAGGTTCTAGCCAGGGCAATTAGTCAAGAAAAAGAAATAAAAGCATCCAGATTGGAAAGGAAGAAGTAAAATTTTTTCTATTTGAGATGACATGATCTTGTATACAGAAAATCCTGAGGAACCCACAGAGGCGCACACATATACACATACACACAAACACATACACACAAAAAAACTATTAGAATTATAAAGTTCAACCAGGTTGCAGGATACAAGATCAATACAAAAATCAATTGTATATCTATACACAAGCAATGAATGATCCAAAAATTGAAATTTTAAAAAATTCCATTTATAATAGCATCAAAAAGAATAAAAGAAGTACAAGACCTGTACACCTTGAAAAATAAGAACAAAGGTGGAGGAGTCACACCTCCCAACTTTGAAACTTACTACAAAGCAGCAGTGCGGTACTGGCATAAAGATGAACATACATAGATCAACAAAACAGAATTGAGAGTCCAGGAATTAATGCTCATATTAACAGTAAAATGATTTTGACAAAAGTGCCAAGATAATTCAGTGGGAAAAGAACAGTCTTCAACAAGTGGTGCCAGGACAACTGGCTATGATGTTGGACCTCTACTTCATACCATATGCAAAAAGTAATTCAACAAAATGGATCCGACTTCTAAATGTAAGAGTTAAAGTTACAAAATTCTTAGAAGAAAACATAGGTATAAATATTCATGACCTTGGACTAGATAATGGTTTCTTTAGATATGGCACCAAAAGCACAAACAAAAGAAAAACTAAATAAATTGGACTACATTGAAATTTAAAATTTTTATGCTGCAAGCAATAGCATCAAGAAAGTGAAAAGACAATCCACAGACTAGGAGAAAATATTTGTAAATCATATATCTGATGAGGGACTTGTAACCAGAATATATAAAGAACTCTTAACAAAAATAGTAAAAAGACAACCCAATTTAAAACTGGACAAAAGGGCTTCCCTGGTGGCACAGTGGTTGAGAATCTGCCTGCCAATGCAGGGGACACGGGTTCGAGCCCTGGTCTGGGAAGATCCCACATGCCGCGGAGCAACTAGGCCCGTGAGCCACAATTACTGAGCCTGTGCTCCGCAACAAGAGAGGCTGCGATAGTGAGAGGCCCGCGCACCGCGATGAGGAGTGGCCCCCGCTTGCCACAACTAGAGAAAGCCCTCGCACAGAAACGAAGACCCAACACAGCCAAAAATAAATAAATAAATTTAAAAAAAAAAAAACTGGACAAAAGACCTAAATAGACATTTGTCCAAAGATATACAAATGGTCAATAGGCACATAAAAAGTTGCTCCACATCATTAGTAATTAAGGAAATTCAAATCAAAATCACAATGAGGTAGATGCCATTTCATATCCACCAGAATGGCTGTAACAAAAAAAGAGAATAATAAGTGTTTATGAACATGTGGAGAAATTAGAACCCTCATACAATGCTGCAGGAATGTAAAATGCTGCAGTTCCTTTGGGAAAAAGTCTGGCTGTTCCTCAAAGGGTTAAACATAGGGCTACCGTATGAGCCAGCAATTCCATTGCTAAGTATATACCTAAGATCAATAAAAATATACATCCACACACAAAAAATGTTCATAGTAGCATTATTCATAGTACTAAAAAAGTGGAAACAATCCAAATGTCCATCAACTGATAAATTGATCAATAAAATGTGGTATATCCATACAATGAAATATTATTCAGCAAAAAATATCACCAAATATTACTCAGCAATAAAAAGAAATGATACAAGTTACAACATGGATGAACCTTGAAAACACACTAAATGAAAGAAACAGGATACAAAAGGCCACATACTGTATGATTCCATTTATATGAAATGTCCAAAATAGGCAAATCAAATCTAAAGAGACAAAAAGTAGATTAGTAGGTGTCTAGGGCCAGGGTGATGAGAATGGGGGAGAATGGTGAGTGCCTACTAATGGGCACAGGGTTTCTTTTAGGAGGCCAAATGTTCTAAAACTATTCAACAGAACATGTGATGATGGTTGTACAACCCTGTGAATATACTAAAAAACATTGGATTGTACACTTTAAGTAAGTGAATTTTATGATATGTGAATTATGTCTCAATAAAGCTGTTAAATACACACACACTATGGTAGAGTGACAAGAGCATCCCCTGGTCTTAAGAGTCAGACCTAGGTTCAAATCCTGGTTCTTACTACTCACTACCTGCATCACAATGACTTCTCCCTGAACCTTATTTGCTTTATTTGTAAAATTAGGATAATAATAGTAATCACTACCTTTGCAAAATGGCTGGAAAATAAGGTAAGAAAACAGACATGAAAAGTGCCTTGCATACAGCTAATTTCCTAAGACAGTTACTTTCTCTTGATAGACATTTCTTGTCACTAGTTTAACTGACAAAAATATTTGAAACAAAGAGAGAAGGACATTTTTCTCACCTGATTTAAGTAGCTTTGTGGTATTTTCCTACAAGCTATTGATAAAAAGAAAATGAGCAGACCCCAAAATTTACAATGAAGAGTAAGAAAGCTCTAAAGTTATGAACATAGGCACTCAGCATACAGTACTGAAGAAAGAAGGGGTATAAGTAGATACCCGATTGCCTTCTTTCCCTAGAACCTAAAACTACTTTGTTTCAATTCCTATACCCTGACCACTACATCACCACTGAAATATGAAGTCATTGTTCAGGAAAGAGAACATGATTCCTAGTTCTGGGTTGGCAAGGAGAATGAGGCTTTCCAGGTTCACAGTAGACACTTATCCTGTGGTTGGAGGCCACACCAGGACACCACTGGTGGGCACCCAAAGATGGAAAGGAGAAACAAGCAGCTGTTTAATACTTTTGTTTATAGAAGGTAACACCGAGGGATTTGCCTAAGGCCACACAGCAAAATCATATAATCTCAACTGTATGATAGGTATACGGCAAGCAAAACAATGTTTTACAAAGAATTCTGGGCCTGAAGAGAGGGAAAATCAGATCTAGTCCCAAAATTGCTACCAAATTGCTGCTTAATCTTGAATAAATCATTCTCTCTGACTCTGTTCCCTTCCCATGTGCCTACTAATTCAGAAATTTCACAAATAAAAGTAACTACTGCACACACGGCACTGTGCTGAGATAGTGTGTTGAACAGAGTCTGTTTACACGTAAGTCTGTATTTATGGAGTTTGCAGAATAGAACGCTACAGAAGTCAGATATTAAAAAATAAATAAGCAAGCCCATTTTAACATAATTACAACTTGTGATACACAGCCAGTGTCAATCAGGAAGTAAGAAGTGGGTAGGAGAGCACATATGCAGAAGAAAACTTCATCAACAAACTTTAGATTACAAATCAGAAGGAGTTCCTCTCACCTCTCCCTCCATCACAAACAGGGGCTCAGTATTTCTTTGCCATACACGTTGTCACCTGACTGCCTGCTGCTTTGTGTGGCTAGAGCATCATGGTCAACCACAAAAAAAAAAAAACATATACACAATAAATGCCAGCTCCACCAGTTTCTTCTCCTTTCTCTGAGTCTCAGTGTCTTCAACTATAAAATGGCAATAATTCTATCTACTTCACAACACTATTCTGAAGATAAAATAGGAAAAAGTACTTTGGAAACTTATCTACTCCAGAGTGCCCCCAGTGCTCAGTACAGGGTTAGACACAGTACAGCTTCCCCATCTGTAAAACTGCAATAACATCTGTACCCACCTCACAGAGTGACTGTGAGGATTAAATGAGACAACATATACATAAGGTACTTAGCAGAGTCCCTGACACATAGCAATTCATAAAAACATTAGCTGCTATCAATTCACTTAACCTTATTCCCTCAGTTTAACCGTTTGTAAAACAGGGACAAGAAGAGTACCTAACTCATAGGATTATTATGGAGATTAAATGGGCTAATATATTTAAAGCTTTAGAACAGTGTCTGGCACACAGTAGGTGCTATTTGAGATTTTATTATTATTATCATCATCATCACTAAATTTATCTTTTAACTGTCCCTACAATTTGCATGTATGTAGACCACCGGTTCTCAATCAGGGCTGATTTTATTCCCTAGGGGACATTTGGCAATGTCTAGAGACATTTTTGATTGTCACAACTGGAGTGGGGGTAGATGCCACTGGGTAGAGGACAGGATGCTGCTAAACGTCCTAGAATATACAGGACAGCCCCTAGCCCACAACATAAAATTATATGATCTAAAATATCAATAGTCTCAAGATTGAGAAACTCCAATACAGACTAAACAAATCAAACAGAAGTTCTCTCTTCCTCCTCCTCTAAACTCCTAGAGTATTTTATTTGGATCTTTCTTCTGGACTTTATTAAACAGGTATAAAAGTTTTAGACCTAAAACAGATTTTAGAGAGCTCCTTACTTTACCAAGAGCTAAAGTGGGCAAGTAGTTTATGAAAGAACAGAGATTCAGTGGGAAAGCCAGAACTGGAACCCAGACTGGTGATCCTTCCACGAGCTAATTCACATACCTAGCAAGCACTTCCTCTTTCTCTTCCCCACTCCCTCCAACCCTCTCCCTCTTCATCTCTCCCTCCCTCATCCCCAGGTTTGGAAACAAAATCTGTTTCTTTTCTAGCATCATCAGAAGTCAGAGAAGGGCTGACCTTTCTCCCCACCCTTCCATTGCCTGCCTTCTCAAGGACCTGCCCTTTAGAGCTCCAGCCTAGGCTTTGGACAAGAAGCCAAGATTTCTTCCTATTTACCTGCCCTGGGTCCTTTCTTGCAGGAGCCAAGCTGAAACTGCTTTGGTCACTGCTCTCTCCCGAGGTTAGGCAGGCGTTCTGCCTGAAAGTATAACTTGGGTCAGACAACTTGGATTAATCTCCTTTTCCTTGTCTATGGGAATGAACTGGTCTCCGGAAGGGGCCAAAGGCAAGTTGTAAAAACTTACATTGGACTTTCTCCCCAGGAAGTGGTTTTGAAGAGAAAAACGACTGTGGTATCTTGGTGAGGAAAACATGGAGAAAGGATACATAAGAGAAAAACACTGAGAGCTTTAACAGAGTACTCTGCCACACACAGGACTTCTCGAACATTTCCCACATCTAATTCTTACCAGTACTTCAAGGACAAATGCCTGCCTCCTCAAAAGAGCCTCCGATGACCACTTCAGTCCATGAAAATATTAAGCAAGAGTTCATTATGAGCCAGCCACTATAGTAACTTTATCTCATTTAATCTTCACAACTTGAGGTAATTATTTATCCCCATTTTATTTTTTTTTATAAATTTATTTATTTTATTTTTGGCTGCATTGGGTCTTCCTTGCTGCGTGTGGGTTTTCTCTAGTTGCAGTGCGCGGGTTTTCTCTAGTTGCAGCAAGCAGGGGCTACTCTTTGTTGCGGTTCGCGGGCTTCTCATTGTGGTGTTTTGTTGCGGAGCACGGGCTCTAAGCGCGCAGGCTTCAGTAGTTGTAGCACGCGGGCTCAGTAGCTGTGGCTCGTGAGCTCTAGAGCGCAAGCTCAGTAGTTGTGGCGCATGGGCTTAGTTGCTCTGCAGCGGCACGTGGGATCTTCCCGGACCAGGGCTCGAACCCGTGTCCCCTGCATTGGCAGTCGTATTCTTAACCACTGCGCCACCAGGGAAGCGCTATCCCCATTTCAGAGATGAAGAAAATGAAGATAGTAGAGGTTAGTAACTTACTTGCCTATTGCCTTAGCCGATAAGTAGCACAGCTGCAATTTACCCCTACATCTTTCAGATACCAAAAACCTAAGCTCTCAACTACTTTACTAAGTTGTTTCTCAAGACAGTTTCCCCTTTCTTTGAACCTGTATCTCATTTACTGTCTGTATCATATATTAAGCAACTAATTTCAGGGTGCCTTTTCTTAGTTACATGTGAATCAGATTTGTTCCAGACCCTGTGCTAGATCCTGTGAATAAAAGATATAAATAGCAGTCTCTTCCCTAAAGCAGGGTTTATCAAACTGTTTTGACTACAATCTACAATAAGAATACAATTCAGATGGAATCCCAGTACATACACACACATGCACATGTCCACACACACACCTGTAAATATAAAACTGAGACAAAAGTTTCAAAAGACAATCCTTGCTCTTTGTATATACAGTATATTCTGATATTTTCTCTGGTATATTATAGATGACTTTTTTTTTTTTTTTTTACTTTTTTAAAATGCTGGTCCAGCGTACTATGTTAAATCCGCAACCCATGGGTTATGAGGTACAGCTTAAAAAAAAAAAAAACACTTCCTTTGAGAGCTCCCAGGTTAAAGGGAGAAATAAGACATGAGTAACAATAAAAATAATTACAATAACAGTAGGCAACATTTCAGGAACTCTTATTACATGTCTAGCACTTTGATAAGCACTCTACATGAATTACTGGAGCCAAGATCCATCCCAGGTCTGCCTGTTTGAATCCAATATTCATATTCTTTTCACCATACTATATTGCCCACACAGCATGAAAAGTTCTATAATAAGGAACATTTCCATGAGGCATGGGGGTCAGGGGGAGGGAATGGTTTGGAAACTTCACAAACTAAAGATTTCTGAATTGTGACCTGAAGTGGACATTTTCAAGAATGTGGCAAATGAGCTCCTATAGGTGCTCTATAAATATTTGTTGATGGAATCCTTCTACATTGTCTTGTGATGGGGAAAAACAGCATAATATTTTTAGATGGAAATCTATATAATTTTTAACTGATTCTGTCTCTCCTAATAGAAATCTCAAGGTACCCAGCCACATGGCACTAAAAAAAAAAAAAGTTTTAGAGTTTGGTATAGCTTCTCTGTAAGAGCTGTCTATGAAAAAGCATCCAGGACTGGCTGCCAGGAAACCAGGGTCCTAATCCCAGTTCTGTCACAGAATTTCTGTGTATAACTTTGGGCAGATGTCTCTACCCTCTGGAACGCAGTTACTAATCCATAAAATGGTAATGAAAACAGGACATATGATCAGCAAGTTTCTTTCTAGTATTAATAAATTCTAATAATAATAATTCTAATGATTCTAGTACTAATAAACTCAGCAAGCCCACAAAGAAGAATAAATAGTTTTAATAAAAATCACTCACCCACAAAGACACAAGGTTGAATCTGAGGCTCAAGAACTGAGCTCATGGGTCTCTGTCTTGCTTGATCCCCTTAGCTGGCAGCAGAATGGAAGATGCACACACAATAGCCTGATATACACCATTTCATCTGCCTGAGCCTAAACGCCCTTATGTGAGAGGTCAGTGATTAGAAGACACAGAGCAGCAGATTTTAGTTTTAAGAGCCAAAATGTCAAGCCATGAAAATGACTGCCTCTAGCAATAGAGAGCTCTCCATCATGAAAGTATGCAAGCAGATACTGGAGAAATACTTGACAGGAACTTTGCAGAAGAAAGTTAAACATGGGGTAAAGGCTGTGTTAGATGCCCTTAAAGGGAACTTTCAGTCCTAAAATTCTACAATTCTCTCCTCACACAACAGAAAGATTAGCAGATTCTGGAGGGAAAAAAACACCCAAGGAGTTTTCTTTTCCATTCCTCTTCCCTCCTTCTTTCTGTGTTTCCATCACAGCACACTAGGTCATTCACTTCCAGAGACATCATGGCTATACTACCCTCCCCTTTTCAGGATTTGTCTTCAACTTATGAAGAGTAAATGAGGGGTTAAGTTGTCAAGGAAAAAAACACCAGGTATATCTGCAAGGGCCCAGGTCCACACCAGGGAATACTTCTCTCCTAGGACAGTACGAAATTATGAGATTGGCTCCACCCAGCCGTATGCAAGCTCAAGGGAGCCACCGGTTTCTTTCTCACGGCACACAGATTGCTGGCCCTCAAAGCATAAAGTTAGGAGCCTAGTGTGAATATCTAATCTAGCCCCAGGCACCCAGATTGGCCTAAGATACTCCTGTCATTGGAGAATCAGTTGTTGTAAACTGAGTCCCTGATGCCATCACTGGGTGACCTTGGGCCATTTACTGCTTCACTCTGAGCCCAAACAATTCCAATTATAAAATGTACTAACTGTAAAACAAATATATAAGATGATCTGTACAACTTCTTCTAGTATTAGTTTTGTTATTCTAACAAATTATAAGAAACTGGTATTCTTATAATTAGCATCTATTCTAAATTCTAAAACAGGTAGTACAAAAATAACAATAATTAAAAACTTACATACTTGCCAACAGACACATGAAAGAATGCTCAACATCATTAATCATTAGAGAAATGCAAATCAAAACTACAATGAGGTATCATCTCACACCAGTCAGAATGGCCATCATCAAAAAATCTAGAAACAATAAATGCTGGAGAGGGTGTGGAGAAAAGGGAACACTCTTGCACTGTTGGTGGGAATGTAAATTGATACAGCCACTATGGAGAACAGTATGGAGGTTCCTTAAAAAACTAAAAATAGAACTACCATATGACCCAGCAATCCCACTACTGGGCATATACCCTGAGAAAACCATAATTCAAAAAGAGTCATGTACCAAAATATTCATTGCAGCTCTATTTACAATAGCCAGGACATGGAAGCAACCTAAGTGTCCATCATCGGATGAATGGATAAAGAAGATGTGGCACATATATACAATGGAATATTACTCAGCCATAAAAAGAAATGAAATGGAGGTATTTGTAATGAGGTGAATGGAGTTAGAGTCTGTCATACAGAGTGAAGTAAGTCAGAAACAGAAAAACAAATACAGTATGCTAACACATATATATGGAATCTAAGGGGAAAAAAAAAAAAGGTCATGAAGAACCTAGTGGCAAGATGGGAATAAAGACACAGACCTACTAGAGAATGGACTTGAGGATATGGGGAGGGGGAGGGGTGAGAATGTGACAGGGTGAGAGAGTGTCATGGACATATATACACTACCAAATGTAAAATAGATAGCTAGTGGGAAGCAGCCACATAGCACAGGGAGATCAGCTCGGTGCTTTGTGGCCACCTAGAGGGGTGGGATAGGGAGGGTGGGAGGGAGGGAGATGTAAGAGGGAAGAGATATGGGAACATATGTATATGTATAACTGATTCACTTTGTTATAAAGCAGAAACTAACACACCATTGTAAAGCAATTATACTTCAATAAAGATGTATAAAAAAAAAACCAAAAAACAAAAAACTTACATACTAAGTTCACAGACACCCCAAAACACACCAATAGATGTGGTGCTGCCCACCAGAAAGACAACATCCAGCCTCATCCACCAGAACACAGGCACCAGTCCCCTACACCAAGAAGCCTACACAACCCACTGAACCAACCTTACACACTGGGGGCAGACACCAAAAACAACGGGAACTACGAACCTGCAGCCTACAAAAAGGAGACCCCAAACACAATAAGTTAAGCAAAATGAGAAGACAGAGAAACACACAGCAGATGAAGGAGCAAGGTAAAAACCCACCAGATCAAACAAATGAAGAGGAAATAGGCAGTCTACCTGAAAAATAATTCAGAGTAATGATAGTAAAGATGATCCAAAATTTTGGAAAGAGAATGAAGAAAATACAAGAAACGTTTAACAAGGACCTAGAAGAACTAAAGAGCAAACAAACAATGATGAACAACACAATAAATGAAATTAAAAATTCTCTAGAAGGAATCAATAGCAGAATAACTGAGGCAGAAGAACGGATAAGTGACCTGGAAGATAAAATAGTAGAAATAACTACCGCAGGACAGAATAAAGAAAAAAGAATGAAAAGAATTGAGGACAGTCTCAGAGACCTCTGGGACAACATTAAACGCACCAACATTCGAATTATAGGGGTCCCAGAAGAAGAAGAGAAAAAGAAAGGGACTGAGAAAATATTTGAAGAGATCATAGTTGAAAACTTCCCTAATCTGGGAAAGGAAATAGTCAATCAAGTCCAGGAAGCGCAGAGAGTCCCATACAGGATAAATCCAAGGAGAAACACGCCAAGACACATATTAATCAAACTATCAAAAATTAAAGAAAAAATAGTAAAAGCAGCAAGGGAAAAACAACAAATAACATACAAGGGATTCCCCATAAGGCTAACAGCTGATCTTTCAGCAGAAGCTCTGCAAGCCAGAAGGGAGTGGCAGGACATATTTAAAGTGAGGAAAGGGAAAAACCTACAACCAAGATTACTCTACCCAGCAAGGATCTCATTCAGATTCGACAGAGAAATTAAAACCTTTACAGACAAGCAAAAGCTAAGAGAATTCAGCACCACCAAACCAGCTTTACAACAAACGCTAAAGGAACTTCTCGAGGCAGGAAACACAAGAGAAGGAAAAGACCTACAATAACAAACCCAAAACAATTAAGAAAATGGTAATAGAACATAAATATCGATAACTACCTTAAACGTAAATGGATTAAATGCTCCAACCAAAAGACATAGACTGGCTGAATGGCTACAGAAACAAGACCCATATATATGCTGACCTAGGGACACATACAGACTGAAAGTGAGGGGATGGAAAAAGATATTCCATGTAAGTGGAAATCAAAAGAAAGCTGGAGTAGCAGTTCTCATATCAGACAAAACAGACTTTAAAATAAAGACTCTTATAAGAGACAATGAAGGACACTACATAATGATCAAGGGATTAATCCAAGAAGAAGATACAACAATTGTAAATATTTATGCACCCAATATAGGAGCACCTCAATACATAAGGCAAATGGTAACAGCCATAAAAGGGGAAATCAACAGTAACACAATAACAGTAGGGGATTTTAACACCCCACTTTCATCAATGGACAGATCATCAAAATGAAAATAAATAAGGAAACACAGCTTTAAATGATACATTAAACAAGATGGACTTAACTGATATTTATAGGACATTCCATCCAAAAACAACAGAATACACTTTCTCCTCAAGTGCCCATGGAACATTCTCCAGGATAGATCATATCTTGCGCCACAAATCAAGCCTTGGTAAATTTAAGAAAATTGAAATCATATCAAGTATCTTTTCCGACCACAACGCTATGAAACTACATATCAATTACAGGAAAAAAACTGAAAAAATACGAACACATGGAGGCTAAACAATACACTGCTAAATAACCAACAGATCACTAAAAAATCAAAGAGGAAATCAAAAACTACCTAGAAACAAATGACAATAAAAACACGATGACCCAAAACCTATGGGATGCAGCAAAAGCAGTTCTAAGAGGGAACTTTATAGCAATACAATCCTACCTCAAGAAACAAGAAACATCTCAAATAAACAACTTAAACTTACACTTAAAGCAATTAGAGAAAGAAGAACAAAAAAACCCCAAAGTTAGCAGAAGGAAAGAAATCATAAAGATGAGATCAGAAATAAATGAAAAAGAAATGAAGGAAACAATAGCAAAGATCAATAAAACTAAAAGCTGGTTCTTTCAGAAGATAAACAAAATTGATTAACCATTAGCCAGGCTCAACAAGAAAAAAAGGGAAAAGACTCAAATCAATAGAATTTCAAATGAAAAAGAAGAAGTAACAACTGACACGGCAGAAATACAAAGGATCATGAGAAATTACTACAAGCAACTATATGCCAACAAAATGGACAACCTGGAAGAAATGGACAAATTCTTAGAAAAGCACAACCTTCCGAGACTGAACCAGGAAGAAACAGAAAATATAAACAGACTAATCACAAGCACTGAAATTGAAACTGTGATTAAAAATCTTCCAACAAACAAAAGCCCAGGACCAGATGGTTTCACAGGCGAATTCTATCAAATATTTAGAGAAGAGCTAACACCTATCCTTCTCAAACTCTTCCACAATATAGCAGAGGGAGGAACACTCCCAAACTCATTCTACGAGGCCACCATCGCCCTGATACCAAAACCAGACAAAGATGTCACAAAGAAAGAAAACTACAGGCCAGTATCACTGATGAACATAGATGCAAAAATCCTCAACAAAATACTAGCAAACAGAATCCAACAGCACATTAAAAGGATTATACACCATGATCAAGTGGGGTTTATTCCAGGAATGCAAGGATTCTTCAATATACGCAAATCAATCAACGTGATACATCATATTAACAAATTGAAGGAGAAAAACCATATGATCATCTCAATAGATGCAGAGAAAGCTTTCGACAAAATTCAACACCCATTTATGATAAAAGCCCTGCAGAAAGTAGGCATAGAGGGAACTTTCCTCAACATAATAAAGGCCATATATGACAAACCCACAGCCAACATTGTCCTCTATGGTGAAAAACTGAAACCATTTCCACTAAGATCAGGAACAAGACAAGGTTGCCCACTCTCACCACTATTATTCAACATAGTTTTGGAAGTGTTAGCCACAGCAATCAGAGACGAAAAAGAAATAAAAGGAATCCAAATCGGAAAAGAAGAAGTAAAGCTGTCACTGTTTGCAGATGACATGATACTATACATAGAGAATCCTAAAGATGCTACCAGAAAACTACTAGAGCTAATCAATGAATTTGGTAAAGTAGCAGGATACAAAATTAATGCACAGAAATCTCTTGCATTCCTGTATACTAATGATGAAAAATCTGAAAGTGAAATTAAGAAAACACTCCCGTTTACCATTGCAACAAAAAGAATAAAATATCTAGGAATAAACCTACCTAAGGAGACAAAAGACCTGTATGCAGAAAATTATAGGACACTGATGAAAGAAATTAAAGATGATACAAATAGATGGAGAGATATACCATGTTCTTGGATTGGAAGAATCAACATTGTGAAAATGACTCTGCTACCCAAAGCAATCTACAGATTCAATGCAATCCCTATCAAACTACCACTGGCATTTTTCACAGAACTAGAACAAAAAATTTCACAATTTGTATGGAAACACAAAAGACCCCGAATAGCCAAAGCAATCTTGAGAACGAAAAATGGAGCTGGAGGAATCAGGCTCCCTGACTTCAGACTATATTACAAAGCTACAGTAATCAAGACAGTTTGGTACTGGCACAAAAACAGAAATATAGATCAATGGAACAGGGTAGAAAGCCCAGAGATAAGCCCACGCACATATGGTCACCTTATCTTTGATAAAGGAGGCAAGCACATACAGTGGAGAAAAGACAGCCTCTTCAATAAGTGGTGCTGGGAAAATTGGACAGGTACATGTAAAAGTATGAAATTAGAACACTCCCTGACACCATACACAAAAATAAACTCAAAATGGATTAAAGACCTAAGTGTAAGGCCAGACACTATAAAACTCTTAGAGGAAAACATAGGCAGAACACTCTATGACATAAATCACAGCAAGATCCTTTTTGACCCAGCTCCTAGAGAAATGGAAATAAAAACACAAATAAACAAGTGGGACCTAATGAAACTTAAAAGCTTTTGCACAGCAAAGGAAACCATAAACAAGACCAAAAGACAACCCTCAGAATGGGAGAAAATATTTGCAAATGAAGCAACGGACAAAGGATTAATCTCCAAGATTTACAAGCAGCTCATGCAGCTCAATAACAAAAAAACAAACAACCCAATCCAAAAATGGGCAGAAGACCTAAATAGGCATTTCTCCAAAGAAGATATACAGATTGCCAACAGACACATGAAAGAATGCGCAACATCATTAATCATTAGAGAAATGCAAATCAAAACTACAATGAGGTATCATCTCACACCAGTCAGAATGGCCATCATCAAAAAATCTAGAAACAATAAATGCTGGAGAGGGTGTGGAGAAAAGGGAACTCTCTTGCACTGTTGGTGGGAATGTAAATTGATCCAGCCACTATGGAGAACAGTATGGAGGTTCCTTAAAAAACTAAAAATAGAACTACCATACGACCCAGCAATCCCACTACTGGGCATATACCCTGAGAAAACCATAATTCAGAAAGAGTCATGTACCAAAATATTCATTGCAGCTCTGTTTACGATAGCCAGGACATGGAAGCAACCTAGGTGTCCATCATCGGATGAATGGATAAAGAAGATGTGGCACATATATACAATGGAATATTACTCAGCCATAAAAAGAAATGAAATGGAGGTATTTGTAATGAGGTGGATGGAGTTAGAGTCTGTCATACAGAGTGAAGTAAGTCAGAAAGAGAAAAAGAAATACAGTATGCTAACACATATATATGGAATCTAAGGGAAAAAAAAAAGGTCATGAAGAACCTAGTGGCAAGGGCTTCCCTGGTGGTGCAGTGGTTAAGGATCCTCCTGCCAATGCAGGGGACAAGGGTTCCAGCCCTGGTCCGGGAAGATCCCACATGCCGCGGAGCAACTAAGCACGGGTGCTACAACTACTGAGCCTGCGCTCTAGAGCCCGTGAGCCACAACTACTGAGCCTGTGTGCCACAACTACTGAAGCCCGCGCGACTAGAGCCTGTGCTCTGCAACGAGAAGCCACCGCAGTGAGAAGCCTCCGCACTGCAAGTAAGAGTAGCCCCCACTCATCGCAACTAGAGAAAGCCCGCACAGCAACCAAGACACAACACAGCCAAAAATAAATAAATTAATTTAAAAAAAAAAAAAAAGGAACCTAGTGGCAAGACGGGAATAAAGACACAGACCCACTAGAGAATGGACTTGAGGATATGGGGAGGGGGAGGGGTGAGATGTGATAGGGTGAGAGAGTGTCATGGACATATATACACTACCAAATGTAAAATAGATAGCTAGTGGGAAGCAGCCGCATAGCACAGGGAGATCAGCTCGGTGCTTTGTGACCACCTAGAGGGATGGGATAGGGAGGGTGGGAGGGAGGGAGATGCAAGAGGGAAGAGATATGGGAACATATGTATATGTATAACTGATTCACTTTGTTATAAAGCAGAAAGTAACACACCATTGTAAAGCAATTATCCTTCAATAAAGATGTTTAAAAAAAAAAAACTCCTCAACAAAATACGAGCAAACAGAATCCAACAGCACATCAAAAGGATCATAAACCATGATCAAGTAGGGTTTATCCCAGGAATGCAAGGATTCTTCAATATATGCAAATCAATCAATGTGATAAACCATATTAATAAATTAAAGGAGAAAAACCGTATGATCATCTCAATAGATGCAGAGAAAGCTTTTGACAAAATTCAACACCCATTTATGATAAAAATCCTCCAGAAAGTAGGCATAGGGGGAACTTACCTCAACATAATAAAGGCCATATATGACAAACCCACAGCCAACATCGTTCTGAATGGTAAAAAACTGAAACCATTTCCACTAAGATCAGGAACAAGACAATGTTGTCCACTCTCGCCACTATTATTCAACATAGTTTTGGAAGTTTTAGCCACAGCAATCAGAGAAGAAAAAGAAATAAAAGGAATCCAAATCAGAAAAGAAGAAGTAAATCTGTCACTGTTTGCAGGTGACATGATACTATACATAGAGAATCCTAAAGATACTACCAGAAAACTACTACAGCTAATCAATGAATTTAGTAAGGTGGCAGGATACAAAATTAATGCACAGAAATCTCTTGCATTCCTATACACTAATGATGAAGAATCTGAAAGAGAAATTAAGGAAACACTCCCATTTACCACTGCAACAAAAAGAACAAAATACCTAGGAATAAACCTACCTAAAGAGACAAAAGACCTGTATGCAGAAAACTATAAGACACTGATCAAAGAAATTAAAGATGATACAAACAGATGGAGAGATATACCATGTTCTTGGATTGGAAGAATCAACATTGTGAAAATGACTATACTGCCCAAAGCAATCTACAGATTCAGTGCAATCCCTATCAAACTACCAATGGCATTTTTCACAGAACTAGAACAAAAAATTGCACAATTTGTATGGAAACACAAAAGACCCTGAATAGCCAAAGCTATCTTGAGAAGGAAAAACAGAGCTGGAGGAATCAGACTCCTTGACTTCAGACTATACTACAAAGCTACAGTAATCAAGACAGTATGGTACTGGCACAAAAATAGAAATATAGATCAATGGAACAGGATAGAAAGCCCAGAGATAAACCCACACACATATGGTTACCTTATTTTTGATAAAGGAGGCAAGAATATACAATAGAGAAAAGACAGCCTCTTCAATAAGTGGTGCTGGGAAAACTGGACAGCTACATGTAAAAGAATGAAATTAGAACACTCCCTAACACCATACACAAAAATAAACTCAAAATGGATTAAAGACCTAAGTGTAAGGCCAGACACTATAAAACTCTGAGAGGAAAACATAGGCAGAACACTCTATGACATAAATTATAGCAAGATCCTTTTTGACACACCTCCTAGAGAAAGGGAAATAAAAACAAATATAAACAAATGGGACCTAATGAAACTTAAAAGCTTTTGCACAGCAAAGGAAACCATAAACAAGTTGAAAAGACAACCTCGGAATGGGAGAAAATATTTGCAAATGAAGCAACTGACAAAGGATTAATCTCCAAAATATAAAAGCAGCTCATGCAGCTTAATATCAAAAAAACAAACAACCCAATCCAAAAAATGGGCAGAAGACCTAAATAGACATTTCTCCAAAGAAGATATACACATTGCCAACAAACACATGAAAGGATGCTCAACATCACTAATCATTAGAGAAATGCAAATCAAAACTACAATGAGATATCACCTCACACTGGTCAGAAGAGCCATCATCAAAAAGTCTACAAACAATAAATGCTGGAGAGGGTGTGGAGAAAAGGGAACCCTCTTGCACTGCTGGTGGGAATGTAAATTGATCCAGCCACTATGGAGAACAGTATGGAGGTTCCTTCAAAAACTAAAAATAGAACTACCATATGACCCAGCAATCCCACTACTGGGCATATATCCTGAGAAAACCATAATTCAAAAAGAGTCATGTGCCCCAATGTTCACTGCAGCACTATTTACAATAGCCAGGACATGGAAGCAACCTAAGTGCCCACTGACAGATGAATGGATAAAGAAGATGTGGCACATATACACAATGGAATATTACTCATCTAAAGAAGGAAACAAAATTGAGTTATTTGTAGTGAGGTGGATGGACCTAGAGCCTGTCATACAGAGTGAAGTCAGTCAGAAAGAGAAAAACAAATACCGTATGCTAACACATATATATGGAATCTAAAAAAAAAAAATGGTTTTGAAGAACCTAGGGCAGGACAGGAATAAAGACACAGACAGAGAGAATGGACTTGAGGACACGAGGAGGGGGAAGGGTAAGTTGGGTCGAAGTGAGAGAGTGGCATGGACATATATACACTACCAAATGGAAAATAGATAGCTAGTGGGAAGCAGTCCCATAGCACAGGGAGATCAGTTGGGTGCTTTGTGACCACCTAGAGGGGTGGGATAGGGAGGGTGGGAGGGAGACGCAAGAGGGAGGAGATATGGGGATATATGTATATGTATAGCTGATTCACTTTGTTATAAAGCAGAAACTAACAAACCATTGTAAATAAATTATACTCCAATGAAGATGTTAAAAAAAAAAAAAACTTAGCAACTAATAAGCAGTATTATGGGGCAGGTACAGTACTTTACCTGCTTATCTCCTTTAGTCTTCACAGCAATGCTAGTTTACATATGAGGAGACAAACTGAGAAAGGTTAAGAAACTTGCCCAAGGTCACACGGGTAAGTGGGAGAGCTGGAGTTTCACCCAAAGCTACTGATTCTTAAATCTAGGCCTCGTTCCACTAAACCATTCATTTCCAGGTTTCTTTTCCAAAAAGAATATTTATCTGGAAAGTAAGAGACCAAAGAATAGGAAAAAGATTGCTAGAGATTAGCTTCAATCAGCTGGAAAGATCTGCTTTCTACAGCAAACAGGAAAATAACAAAAAGTGCTGGAGTCTCCAAAAGACAAGAGCCCTTCTCAATGTTGGAAGCAAAATTCATCTCAATACCTCCCACCCCTACCCACTCCATTAGTTTAGTCTACAAAAGATAGACGGGCTTGGGGACAAATTATAGGCCAGGGAAAGTATGTTTACATATAAATAATTCAAAGGAGGCAGAGGTCAACTTAGAAAACCAGCCCTCTCACTTGCTGCTGACTCATCTAGCCCCCTCCTCTTCCAGGAAGTCTGTTCCATGACCTCTACCTCTCCAAAGAAGGCCTTCTCTCTCCTAGATCTGGATCTTGATTCCTGAAGAAGCTACACCACCTTAGAAGTGGAAGATGCAGCCATCAGCAATGAATGTCCACCTCTCCCAACACTGGCTTAAAACAAAAAACTAAAGAGGAAAGGGTGAGAAAAAAGTCTAAGTTTCTTAGGAATTGCACTGCTAAGGACCAGTGTCTTAGGGAACAAATGTCTTAGGAGACATCCAGGCCCACTGTTCTGTTGTAGAAATGCAGAAAGGAGGGTACTCCAGCACCCCTGAGGCAACTGCTTACCCAGTGGCAGCGGATAAACCAACCCCTTTCTTTACACAGAGAAGTCTTTTGAGATCACTCAATCCAGGGATTTCCAAGCTTTTTTTAAAGCCTCTCAACCTCTTCTTCCAATCAAATCTTATGGAAACACCAATACTTAAACAGATAAAAAGTAGAACTGCTCTGGCTGAAAAGGAGATGGGGAAGTTCTACTTCCTCAGCCTCTTTCCTCTTCCTAATCTCACCCCCATATTCTGTGAGGTTGCACTTCAAAACCCTGAGACTCTAGTTTAACACTACCATGTTACACTTAAGGAAACTAGGGTCCAGAGAAAACATGTCTTTGTCAAGATCACACAGTTACTGCGAAAGCTGGAACTCAAATTCAGATGTGCTGACTTATAGGGCAGTCTTTTTCCCATATCATCACACTACTCCTTTGGGATAATCACATGAAAATGAATATGAAAGCATTTTTAAAAGCACTAAGTGCACAGGCCTGTACAGTTCCCTCAGCAAAATTTCTCTAAGGGTAAAATAATTGTAATGCTCAGACTTCTAAGGACAATTTCACCACATACAACAGCATCCAACAGCAAAGAAATCCTCTCGTGTTCCCAACCCCTCAGTAAAGTGTCTGAATATCTATAAAAACAGGCATGATTATGTCACCAACTTAGACTGACAGTAGATAATTGAGACTCAGGAGGCTTCTGAAGGATTCCCTGCTCCCTGCGTCCTGAGAAACCATCCCTTAAAGACATATGGGAATTCTCCTGGCATCCACCATGCATGAAACATGGAACAGAATCTGCACCTGTACATTATGGTTAACTCCTTAATAAATGATGTGTATAGGCTAGGCCTCAAAGATTTTCTACAACTGTGGTAGCTAGCCTCCAAGAAAAATACCCTGCCTCCTGGTATTTGCACCCTGTGTAACCTTTCCTACTTGGTAGAAGGGTCAGTATGTATGATCAAAAGAATACAGTAGAAGTGACGGCATGTCACTTCTGAAATCAGATTATAAAAGACATTGCACCTTCTGTTTTGGTTGCTCTCTCCTCTCTCTGATCACTTGCTGTGGGGAAGCCAGGTGACATGTTGTAAGCTGCCCTATGGAGAGGCCACGTGGCAAAGAACTGAAGATGTCAGCCTGTTAACAGCCAGCAAGAAACTGAGGCTGGCCAACAACCAGATGAGTGAGTGTGGAAGGGGATCCACTAGGCCCAGTTGAGCCTCCAGATACCTGCAACCCTGGGTAACAGCTTGACTGTAACCTCATTAGAGACACAGAACCACTCAGCCTAGCCACTCTCAGATTCCTCATGCTTAGAGACTGTGTGAGATGATAAATGTTTATTTTTTAAGCTGCTAAGTTTCAGAGGCAATTTATTTACACAGCAATAGATAACTAATACAACCACAAAACTAAGGTTTCCTGGGTTTACATCAGAAAGCCCGTTATGAAACCAAAAGTCCCTCTGAAACAAAACCCAAGACCTCAAGGGTTGGGGCATCTCCTTAAATAATAACTGTCTCCATTGCTTATTCATAAGGTGACCAGTTGCAAGTCACTTCATCTCTCTTACCTGTGATTTCCTTGTTGAATATATAGGGACATTTTCCTTGCAGAGTACTGTGAGGATTAAATGGGAATAGTTTGTAAAAGTATCTTTAAAATAGTTGGAACTATACAAATTAAAGTTGTTACTAAGACCCTGGAAGGTAACCCACCAAGCCCACACTCAACAGCAACTAAAAGGACATGACTCTGCTCCATGAAGTCAAATGGAAAGGCCTCTTCTAGGCCACTTATCCAACTGTATTAAAAGTATCCCCTCTATCACTGCCTGTCATAATAACAATAGGAAAAAATTACCAGTGCTTGATATTACATATCAAGCATAGTGCTAAATGTTACCGCATTATTTTCTCATTTAATGCTACATTTAACCCATAGAGAAACTGAAAGAGGTTAAAATGATTTGGTTAGTAATGGAGCCAGGATTGAACTTCATATCCATGCAACTCCAAAGACCATGTTCTTTCCACTAAACCAATATGCTGTTCACGACACCAAGGAGCCTTAAAGTATCCAATACAGAAGGCATACAGGCACAACTTAACAAAAGAGCTGAAAAAATGAAAGAGACAGGAAGAAAAATCACCTTTCAAGTTAATGGGGAAATTAAAAGATTCAGGAGATGTAGAGTCTGGTCCTGTCTAGGGCACCAAGCAATTGTAACACCTTGGACAAGTTATCTGTCATTGAAAATTTTTTAAACCCTCAGATTTACATAGTACTTTGGAATCTACAAAGCATTCTGAAGTACCCACAAATATTTGATTGTCACAGCAACCCTGGCAGGTAGTTTTAATAATCTCCATTCTATAAATGAAAAAACTGAGACTAAGAAAGAATTCCAGTAATTTGCCCATGGTTATTAGACAGCTGGTACATGCCAGAGATAATATACCTAGATTTCTTTATTCTCAGAAGTACCTGAGACTCAAAAGGTTTAGGGAATGCTCAAAGGTCACAACAAAGACAAGAATCCAATTTACTTCTTATTCCCCTAATGCAGTGAGCTACAACCTGGATATGCAAACCAGATATGCAAACCTGGAGAACTTTTAAAAAACACTAATGCCTGGGCCCCATAACTACCCCTGCCCCCTCCTCCCCCCGCAAAAAAATTTAATTTATTTGGTCCTGGGGGGGGGAAGGGGCAGGGATCTGAGTATCAATATATTTTTAAGCCTTCTAGGACTAGCCACACTTGAGAACTACTGCCCTAACCCCAAGAGCCACAGGTTAAGAAATGTCATGATCCACCCTCATTTCCTAATGTGAAATTCTCTGAGTGAAGTCATCTACTTTTCTGTAAATTCATTACATTTACAAAGCAAAACAACTTCTATTATTATAAGCAACTATCTAAGTTAAAATAATTTAATTTCTGTTACCTAGAATAAATTTTTATGCACCATGCAATCAATATCTTAATGGTCAAGACTGGTTATGTGATATGCAGCAATAAAATTGCTTATAGAAAGAGAAAAGCTGCCCACAAGAGTATACTGTGAACAAAATAACTAAGAAAAAAATTGAAGATGTTTTATCTCTAAATGTCCCTTCTTGGGGATCTCAGAACTCCTTGGTTCCACTAAGATGAATTTCCTGGAGCATCCTCTAATGAGGGTTTGGATACTGCAAAGACTTGTCTCATAATATCTCCACTTCTCTCTGCTAATTCAAGTCTTACCTGACCAAGTTCTTTCCTTAACCATCAAGCCCATTGTTATGGGTTTAAATTGTGTCTCCCAAAAAGAGATTTGTCGAAGTCCTAAGTGCTAGTACATCAGAAAGTGACTTTATTTGGAAATAGGGTCTTTACAGAGGTAATCAAATTAAAATGAGGTCATGAGGGTCAGCCCTAACCCAATACAGCTGGTGTCCTTATAAGAAGGGGAAATTTTGACACAAGAGACATACACACAGAGAGAAGACTGTGAAGAGACACAGGGAGAAGATGTTCATCTACAAGCCAAGGAATGCCTGAGACTTCCAGAAGCTAAGAAGAGGACTGGAACAGATCCTTCCCTTGTACCTTCATGGGGAGCATGGCCCTGCCAACACCTTGATTTCAGACTTTTGGTTTCCAAAATTGTAAGGTTATAACTTTCTGTTGTTCTAAGCCAACCAGTTTGTGGTACTTTGTTACAGCAGCCCTAGGAAACTAATCATCTACCTTTCACTAAATTCTCAAAGTTTGTACCCAGTTTATTTGGTGGAACTGTTTAATTTTTTTTTTATTATATGCATCCTACCTTCCTAATGAAAGCAAAGCCTCTCAAGGAGAGGAACACCATTTTATACATCTTTTGTATCATCTACCACTCTTAGGGAAAGACTGACCTCGGAAAAAGTATTCAGGAAACATTTGTTCACTTGATTACTTTCTGGAAAATGTTCAACAACCACTGCTGGTTGTTTCAGAATTTGATAACCAGAAAATCACTTTTCCTACTTCTATAATTCTGTCACATTGGAATTAGCTATTTTAAAATCAACATTCTTTTTCATGAGCTTTTTATATATCTATTATATAGATAATACCGCATACTCTCTAGTACCCATAAATAAAAATTTCACAAAATTGTAGAATCATGTACTGTTTGGGACTGGAAGAGAGCTTACAGACCATCTAGTGCAGTCCTGAACTAATATCTTCTTCAATGTATACAATATCATTTCTCTCTCTTTTATGGTAAATGCCACATTCTCCCTTGCCCATTGTATTAGTTATTGGTTTACAGGGCTCCTTCTCACTACCCACCCACCCACCCACCACTAGGCTATAAGTACATCGAAGGTTGAGAAAAAAAAAGTAGCAACATCAAAACAGTACCAATTTTTAGTCCAAAAAGAAAAATATACTGGTGAGATACTTTAACAGAATTAAACATTGAGGTACCTTAAATAGGTTAGGTCCTGAAGACCCCACAGCTGCCTGGGATGATAGGAAGTAGAGATTCCAAACAGTTCTCATAAATTCACTCCAGTAGCTCTCAAAAGGGCAGACACTGCTTTCTGCTTAACTGACATAAATGTATTAATAGTACCCAAACCTCAGACTAAGAACAACAGTCTAGCCAAGTATCTTGTTGTTCCACGTCGCCACTAGTATAAAGAGAAGTCCAAGCCAGCATCAGAAAAACACTAACTCAGACTTCCAAAGAACTTCTCAGTTCCCAATAGGCTCCAATGACTTCCTAAAGGAGTCCTCTAGGTTTGTGCTGAAGTCCAGAGAAAGGGCAGAACAACACTAAAAGACATCAACACATTTTCAAACTGGTGAACTCCTGTTCATTTCACACTCAAGTGTCACCTCCTCTATGGAGTCTTTACTGCTTCTCCTCCTCCCTTCCCCCTTCTTACTTAGATAATACTTTGTACATCCCTCTATTATATATTCATCACTGAATGTTACAGTAATTCTAGTGTCTCTCTCTCTGTCTTGCTAGAGCAGACACACAATAATCATGGCTGCAAAAAGCAAAAAGCTGCTTCCCCTCATGCTAAGACCTCAGTTACCCTGGCTTATCTTAATACCAGGAGGAAAAGAAAAAAAAGGTGAAATATTTTCAGATAGCTGCCTGTTTACTGTGTATTGTCTAAGAGCCATGGATTTCCACACTGTGATTCCTCTTTTTTTTTCAAGTATCATGCTCTGGTCGATATGGTAGGCCGGTTCAGACAGACTTTAAAACACCCAGTCCTGTTTGTCTGAGTCCTAAGGTCTTAATCATCCTGAACAAGGGGCTGGAAGTTAGCATTAAAGGATCAGTGCTCTTCAGGAATCAGGAAAATCTCAGACTCCTTAGGACAGTAAGGGTAGAAAGAACTCAGAGGGCACCCAGCCAAACTTCCTCATTTTACAGAGAGGGAAACTGAGGTCCAAAAAGGAGAAAGGATTTGCTCAAGGTCCCATAATCTGCTACAAGCAAACTCATGTTTTGATTCCTGTTCAGTGCAACTTTTGATATATCTTTTCTCTTTTTAAAAAAATTTTCAATCTCAAAAATGAGTCACAGGAAGGTAACTTGTCCAAGGCCATATACCTAGTAGATGATGAAGCCAAGATTTGAACCCAGGACATCTCCTGGGAAGATCTATCCTCTCATTTACTCTCATGGTGAAGTTTTTGCAACTCCATATATAAATGCAAATGTACGTTCTGTTCCTTTAACTCCCTTTGAAGTTTGCTTCTAGTTAAATTTGGCAAATTAAAAACACATTTACCTATGTCCTCCCCAAAAATCACACTAAAATGACGCTAAAGATATATATTTTTTAAAAAAGGTAGAAACCTAAACAAGGAAGAGAATGGGTGAGGGGACATCAGAAGACAAGACATTTCAACAAAATTTTAGACTATCCATAATGAATGGGGTATTTGTAACAAAAAAAGAACGGCAAAAAAAAGCTTTAACCCAGAGCCTTGCATGGTCCCTAGGCAGCAGAGATGTGTGGTACCTGGACAGCAGGATCACATTCCCCGGAAAGAATCACTGGATTAGAACGCATAAAGGAACAGGCCTAGGAAGTATAAATCACTTGCTCAAACTCACACAGGGCTAACAAGAGCTTGAACCTTGGTCTTCATATTTTTGTTACCCTTCTGTAACTCATTTGCTATTAGTCAGACTTCAGAGAATAAAAGGATGACTCAATAGCCCATGTCACAAAACAAGGAGACAGAGGTGTTTCCCAAGGTCTACCTTTTGTCCTCCTTTACCAACTCCAAAAAGTACTTTGTGTTTAGGCTCTCCCTGATGAGAGCTTAGGCTGTTCAAACAGTTGGGGTAAGAACCCCATATTCCAATTCATGTTCCAATTGTCTGATTCTACAGCTCTGAAAATGTAGGTTACCAGCACCTGACAAAAATATGACAAAGCTTGGAAATGAAAGATTTCAAAAGCACTAACAGTGTTTCAGGTCAAATCTGAGCTCATCCCCCTTGCCTATGATAGTGTGAGAGAGGCAGCTTTTCATCCCTTTTTAGAACAGAACATGCCCAAAGGTAGGTGTTGTTACATCTGCCAACCAGCTAAAACAGTTTAATTTTAAATGCCAAATTACAGGATTGCCTAGAGAACCAATTAAGGCATTAATGACTCTAAGCCCATTTCTTTTTTTTTGGTAAAGCTATTTTAATTAATTAATTTATTTTATTTATTTATGGCTGTGTTGGGTCTTCGCCTCTGTGCGAGGGCCCTCTCCAGTTGCGGCAAGCAGGGGCCACTCTTCATCGCGGTGCGCGGGCCTCTCACTATCGCGGCCTCTCTTGTTGCGGAGCACAGGCTCCAGACGCGCAGGCTCAGTAGTTGTGGCGCACGGGCCTAGTTGCTCCGCGGCATGTGGGATCTTCCCAGACCAGGGCTCGAACCCGTGTCCCCTGCATTGGCAGGCAGACTCTCAACCACTGCGCCACCAGGGAAGCCCAGGCCATTTCTTAATACAGCAATAATGTGAGTGCCACAGCTATTTGAACCCTACTCCCATTTGAACTCGTGTCCATCACTGCATTAAACACATCTACATACTCAATTTGTTTTTCTGATGTGCACAGAAAGAATACTGAATTAGGAGTCAGAAGAATATTTCTAAACACAGCTCAAGCTTTGGAGTCAGCAAACAAGTTTGAATCCCAGTCTTCTGAGTCCTAATCTCTCTGGGCCTCAATTACTTCATATGTAATACCTACATGAGAGAACTAGTGTAAGGATTGAGAGTATCTATATAAGGCAACTTGCACAGCAATAAGGCACTCAATAAACGTTAGTTTCTTCTTTTATTGATCAACTGGTAAATACCAGGTACTTCCAACCTTCGAAGGGCTGATTGTTTTGAGTAAATGTTTAGGGTGAGACAGGATAGATGAACAAATAATTCCAATATAATATAGTACAAATAAGTATAATACAACACAATAAATGCTGTTATAGCCATTGGAACAAAGTATCACATAAACACTGGGGGGAAAAAAAGGATACTAATTCTGTCCGAAACAGGAAGGTATGAGAGACAGAGACATCTGAACTGGGCCTTGAAAGTTGTTGAGTAGAAACACAGCAAGCAAAGGAAAACATCTTAAACAAAAGAAACCATGAAAAACAAGTTAGAGAGATATGAAAGAGAACATATGGCTTATTTAAGCAACAGTGACAAAACTTAAGAGAGTAGAAGTGGATGGGTTACACAGGAGCAGAAGATTAGCATAAAGAAGGGCCTACCCATAGGAGTATTTTACTGAGAGAAAAGTGGTATGAGGGGCAAGGAGAGGTAGTCATCTGAGAAGCTCTTGAAGAAAATATTTACCAGAGAAGAACAGAAATAAAATCACCATTATGATTATAAAGGATTATAATATGGAGGAGAGCTTGAATTTATTTTGTATGACCCAAAGGTCAGACCTAGGAAGGTGGATGAAAATTAAAGAGTGACACAAAAATGGCCTAGGAATATTAATCACGTACAAAGTGAGCCATTTGGAATTGAAAAGGAAATGTCCATTCTTTAAGTGGTGAAATTAGCCCGGGGAGCTCAGGGAAGAAACTCTTATCTACTGGCTAAGGAACCCAGGCTTTCTCTTCCTCTTTGGGGACAGGACTAGACTTGATGGGCATTTGGTGCAACCAGGTTTGAGGAAGGTGCCTCCACCACTTCCTGAAGCCTTACACAATTCAGTTCAACCTCAAAAGGGAATGCTAGCCCACACAGAAACAGCCTAAAAAGAAAACTAAAGCAGGCAATAGACTTTAAGGGAAACTAGGCAGTGGGCTTAAAGAAAGAGGGGCAATGAGAATGCAGAACATCAGAGGCATCAATTCTCTGTTACCACGTTAATGGAGGAAGTAAGCAATGGAACAGGTGCCAGACCATTATCTACATGTCTGAGTTGTGGGAGCCATAGAGGTCATCCAGTCCAACACCTCATTGTACAGAGTTAACTGAAGCCCAGAGAAGGGCAGGGAGAGCTACGCCTAAAAACAATTTAACATACACTTTACACTTCACGCAGGCTCTTTTACTTGTATTATCTCAATTTTCCTCAAGGCAAAACAGTGAAGGAGGTGTTATTTTCCCAATGAGACACTAAGTTCTTTAGAGCATTATAAAGTTTGCGTCAGTTACTCTTATGGATTTCTGCAGTATATAATGCTTTCCTTTTTGATCCCATGGGTTATAAAAAAAATTCACCTTGAGGACTGGGGTTCTCCCCAGGCAAATAATGCAGACTAGGAAACAGTTTCTTAATACTTCATCCCTACTGCCCTACTCTCTGAGTCTACGACTTTCCAGTGTATAAACTGTTCAATAAAAATTATTCTTTTTCAGTTCCTGTACTGAGAATAGGAAACAGATTTGAATCAGATAAGACCCCTGCCTTCAAGAAGCTCCCATTTGGTAAGAAAGACAGACACGGCAATCAGTGATTATCTTTGAGTCATAAAGACATGGGTTCAAATCCTGGATCTACCCTTTGCTAGCTAAGGCAAGTCATTTCCTTTATCTAAACTCCATATTCTTTATCTGTGTAACTGAGGGCAGTATCATCAGCTTAACTCAAAAAGCTACTTGTTAGCATTTGGTAATATAATGTATTTAAAGCACACAGAAGAATGTCTGATGGTGGAGCTGGTGAGAGATTAGGGGCCACCAAGGATTTATGGACCCCTATGGGTCACAGCAGTTCTCCACTTCAGATATTCATTCTTTCAATAAAAAATACATTGTATATCTACTGTAAGTCGGGTGTTCAGAGCAACAGAGGACTTAGATATGGTCCCATGAGTTTGAGGCACTTATAGTGTCAGAGACTGAGATCATAATGAAAAAAGTTTTCACCATTAAGGTCCTGACATACTGATATTCTGTGGGCTGCAGGCAGTGGTGACCAAAAATAGCACCACTTATCCCATTTCCATTTTTCCTCCCAAGTTTCCCAGTCACCAAGTTTCCTCCACCTCTTCTTCAATCAATTCACCATATTCAATGCCTGCCATCTCCAGAGGCCCTTCCCTGGATTGAAGAGCCTGACCATAGGCCACTACAGTTCAGAATAGAAACCTGACTAACAGCAAACCCCACACCCTACCCCACCTACAGCCTCTGAATCAGACTCTACAAAATAGTTTTAAAGCCACAGAATAAGTGCTGCTATATCTATATTAAGCCTTTAGAGGAACAGTTCTGAGAAGACAGAACTAAGTCATCTGAGAAGATGTCAAACACTCACTGAACACCTCTTATGTGCCAGGCACCATTTTGAATGCTTTACATATACTAATGCCCTCAAAACAACTCTGCAAGGGAGCTACTATTGTCCCAATTTTACAAAGGAAAAACTGTGTTCACGGAAATTGAGTGACTTGCCCAAAAATCACAGTTTATAAGTGATGGAGCTGAAATCCATAAGCAAATTGGCCTTCCTTTTATCCACTGCATCTCACATGTTATTCTGGTAATAACCCTGTGAGGCAGGTAAGAAAGTATCAGCATTATCCTATTTTACAAAGGAAGAAACTGGTGCTTAAGGAAGTGATATTACTTTCTCAGGAACAAGTCAGTAAGTGGCAGAGCCATGGCTTTTACTCAGATCTTTTGCCCTCAAATCTGTGCTCTTCTCACTACCCCACATTTCCTCTTTCACTGCCTTGCAGAAGGGTATAGTAGAAATATACTTAACAGAGTCAGAAGGGCTGAGATGTGGTCCTGACTCTGGAACTAACTTATTGTATAATTTTTTTTTAATTGTATAATATTAAGTGAGTAATTTTTCTTCTCTTGGCCTCAGTTTTCTCATTCATAAAATAAGGGTATTAGATTGGATAACCCTTAGGTTCCCCTTCAGCTGGAAATCTAGGTTTTAATTAGTACCAACAAGACTAGAAGCAGTTTCTCTGGTATCCTTGCCACCCAACAGTAACTCTCTAAAAGAAAAAAAAAAAAGTTAACTGTTATTTGTAGTGATAAGGTGAGAAGTGCTCAGCACCACAGAGTAGAAATTACCCATTCAATTTCCTTCCTTCTTCGAACACCCTACATGTAAACATAGAAAAGGCCACAAGCTACCTAATAACACAACACTGGCACCTCCTCTAAGTGGCACATTTAATAACATGCCAAGTATGTCTAGGAGTGAAGAGTGTGTTCATGGCAGGGCCCTTCTTCCCACTGTTGGAGTCACAACACTTCTGTTCACTAGGTAATCTTCCTAGGTTGGGACATCAGCTCTGCTTCACTTACAGCAGACCAGGCTTATGACTTTAAATCCCATCAGATATAAACGATTTACAAGTGACTCTTGACTATTTAATATTATAGAACAAAAAATGAAATTTAACCCCAGATGTAATTCTTCCATGCCAAGAAAACAGAAGAGGGCAAAAAGCAGGACCCAAGACTGGATAAATTACTTCCCTGTCTTAGTTTCTTTATATATAAAGTAAGGGAGAGAGTCCAAACCAATCCTAAACACCTTTCCCATTGTAACCTAATATGAATTTATAAATATTCTATATTTAGAAAATGTGAAATGTGTAAAAAACAAAAAGTAGGAGGAAGAGGGCATAGTGTTACACATTAAAATGACCTCCCATAAGAAAATTCTAAAAAATGCCAAGGCAGAACATAAAATATGTATGGTCACATCACCCCCCAATACATAGTAGTTATAAAAGCAAAAAGAAAAATCTATAGCCCTATGACAGCTGAAGTAAATAATTCACATAATTCCCTCAGGAAAAGACTGCTGAGGCAGAAAACCATTGCTCATGCAGTTAAACCAGAGCTGATCTGAATATGAATATGATCTGAATATGATCAGATCTGAAACAATTGGAAATTGTTTCCTGAAACCAGGAAATTGTCTTAAGAGGAAAGACAATCCTAAGGGAGCAAGCCTCCCCTTGACCTCAGAATAAAGTTCATACTGCTTTAGCTAAGCATCATCATTTTCAGTAAATATTTACTTATTAATACGCTAAACAATGAACTAAGTGCTTCCACATACTTTTGTTCATTTAATTCTCCCAACACTCCAGTAGTTATAGTCCCTATTTTACAGAAGAGGAGTTTGAAGCTCAAAGAGGTAAAAAGACCAGGATGAGAACCCAATCTCTGACTCCAAGTTCAATGTACTTTCTACTTCATCCCTATTATAATCTATCTCCTTCACTGTACAGGTCCCTCACACATCCCTTGTCTAGTCTGAAACCTCACAACAAGCTTGTGAGGCAGACATTCAAGATTCCTCATGAACTGATCCCTACTCACCTTTATAGTTTTGAAATGGATGCTACTGGCTAGCCAGCATCCATTCCCCTCTTCTTCCCTCCCAATAGAGCCCTGATTTTTACCCAGTATTCATTCCTCAGTAGCCAATGTAACTAAGCAGTTCTCAAATTTTAGCATATTGTCAGAGTCAAAAATCACCTGAAGAGCTTGTTAAAACACAGATTCCTGGGCCCCACACCCAGAGTTTTCGATTCAGTAGGTCTGATACCTGCCCCGAGAATTTGCATTTTTAACAAGTTCCCAAGTGACCACTTTTTGAAAACCACTGTCCTAAGGGAAAGCTGACCCCAAACCTAGCTCCAAGGGTAGGTCTTCATTCTACATCCAAACCAAATATAGTAATCCCATTCTCCTTGCAGTGATTAGTCCAAGAACTCAGGCTTAACCAATTGGCATCTGGCACATCCCTTGAAACTCTTGTAGTTCAGGGATGGGTAAGTGGCCTAAGGTGGTCCAATTGCACTAAAAAGGAAATTTTGTCCATTTTGGGAGATGAAGTCAGTGTCTGTCTCTGTCTCTCTCTCTGCCTCTTTCTGCCTTTCTCCCTGTCTCCCTCCCTTTCCCCTTACCCCTCTGTCTGTGTATCTATATCTCTCTCATCCACTGGTTAACAAAGAAACTTAGCCCCTCCAACTGTTTCTATCAATTTACCACCATGACGGAAGGCAGCTTGGGGATATAAGTAACACAATCTTTTACTTTTGTGTTGTTATAATTTTCAATTTATATAAATTTCAATATGATATAAGCCAAATTTGAGTCAGAATTGCTGCTTACAGAATTCCAAATGATATAGAATTTGGTAATAGAAGATGGTACAAGCCACCTTAATACTCTCTACAGTGGAATCTGTAAATTGGTTTGCTCAACACCTATTCTAACCCCTTTCTAGCTTTGAGTACTGCAGAGATTGGAAAGCAAAAAAACCCTGTATTTCCCAGACTCCCTTCTAAAAGTCATTTAGGTTCTGCTAATCAGATGCTCTCACACTAGATACTGATTTGTAACTACGTATTAGATGAGTGGAGAGACTGGGCACAGGACACCCCTTTTGCTGGAACAAACTGCAACAGAGGCAGCATAGTTCTAGATCTAGCAGTTGTAGCAACAGCTGCCTGATTCTGCAGCTTCTAGATTATGGCAAAGACAGCAGCATCCTTGAGAGCTTTATTCTTTGGTGCAGTTTGGAAAGTTTATTCCTGGAAGCTCAGCCTGGGTCCATTTCTTCTATTCTCCCAAAGACTCTTTCATCTCTCTGGTATCCTTTAATAAATCAATTTTCCTTGAACTTGCTAGAGTGGATTCTGTTACTTGCCCCACTAATAAGAACCCTGACCAGTAAACTGCCCTACACTAAAGATAACATAATATTTGCCATCATGTTCGCATAACAACTGACCCTTTCCTTCCTTGTCTTTGCATCAACTCTTCCCTCAGTGTGGAATGTCTTCCTTCACAATCATCCCATTTGCAAAAGTTGCCCACTTCCTCCATGAAGAGATTTACATAATGAGGAATTAATCACAGAAGAAAGGAAGAAAACCAACGTGACAGAGGAAGACTGAGCCCTGAAGAATGAGCAGTATGACATCTGGCAGAGAAGGGGCAAGGAGGAAGGAGGGAGTGTTTCAAGTATAAAGAATAACATTCACAAAGGCAATAAAGTACCTCTTGCCACCAAGGACTGACCCTACAAATTCACAACTTCTTAGAGCTGGGAATGATGCTATAGCATATACTGAGTTTTGCTAAAAAATTAATGTTGAATACAAGTGATTTTTATAGTCAGTTGTAATTAATAGGCACTAATAACTGTGTACAAAAAACTACTACATTAGGAGCTATAGGGAAACTCCCAAAGCAGAGATCACAGTCTTCCACTCTTAAAGATTTCCAGTATAGAGAGAAACAAAGACATCTGAAAAGATCAAGGATACAACACAAATACTACAAAGACAAGTGCAAATTCATATAAACAACTGTAAAGAAAAAAGTTTCAAGTCACTAGAGTATCTAATAATAGGTGTTATTCAGAGAAAATTTTTCTAAAAGAATTCATTAATATACCAAATACTTACTAAGCATCTACTATATGCTAAAAATTATTTTATTTGCTGAGGAAACAGAGAAGCAAGCAGACAAGGTCCTTGCTTTTACAAGGCTTAAATTCTAACTGAAGGAGAATTAGGAACAAAGGTTTCAAGGACAGGGCTGTAAATTAAAGCACTGGTCATTAGGCTCATTTTCACTTCCCTATCCTGTAATATGGATAATTATGATAGCCAACATTTATTGAGCACTTGTTTTGTGCCAGAATCTGCTAAGTGCTTTACAATTATTACCTCATGTAATCCTGGTAACAAACCTATGAAGTAGGTGCTACTGTTAATACCACTTTAAGGATAAGGAAACTAAAACTACAGAGGTTAAGTAACTGCCCCCAGATCAGAGAGTCAGTAATTGGCAGGGCCATAGGATTCCAAGTTAGGTCAGTAGCAGAGGTTTTTAACTGCTACACAATATAGAGGACAAAATTATATTTATATGAGATAGAGCTTTGTTAAAATAGGAGGCATGGAACTGTTAATGTGGCATGAGGTTGACCATCTCTGAGGGTTTTTGTTTCCTTATGCCATAAAATGAGGGGTTAGATTCCCTAAGCAATGGTCACTTTCAGCTTCTGTTTCTATGGTTTCAAAAACAACGTCAAAAAGTTTTCAGGTGCCTAGTCCAGTTGTTGTTAGTGAAAAGGTACTTTGAAAGCTGACACTATACTGTTCTTATCCACTGGCTAAGACCCTGTGTTTCCATGCTTTCATTAAGGGGCATATTAGCATTATACTAATTGGCATAAACAGCTGTAGCATAAACCTCCTGCAGAATAGAAGGCTGGCAGCACAGAGAACAAAGGGAGAGGCAAGAAAGCAATGATTGGCTGAACTGGATTCATCTAGGTCAGGCATGGCATTTGGTCCCTCTGCATTTCTAAGTTCTCCTGAATATGGATGCCCAGGCAGCAGCCCAAAGCCTTCCTCATTTCCCTCTCAATCTCTAGGAAGAATTACAATGAGAACAGAGCTATTGAGGCAGAGACCAGACTCTGAATATTAAAGTACACACTAGGCAGGAGCTAGAAAAAGGAAGAATAAGAGATGTTCTCTATTTGGACATAACAAAGTATAACAGTCAAACCCTACTCACTCACCTGCCATACAAACTCTGTACCAAACAGTACCTTTTTTTTTTTTAGCCACACAGCGCGGTTTGTGGGATCTTAGCTCCCCTTCCCAAACAGTACCTTTTCAAGACACTTTTCCAAATCTCTTCAATTACTGTTCACTTCTTCCTAACCCTTTGCTTTATTAGGTATCTCCTATGTGCCAGACTCTGAGCTAGGCCTCATAGGAATATAATGAATAATGCACAATCCCCAACGTCAGGGAAATAAATCTAATGGGGGACAAGTGCATACAAAGGGATTCCTATTATCTGGGTATAACTAATACCCAAAAATGCCACTTAAGTTAACTGATGAAGGACAAAACTACAATAAAATAAAATAAATAAAAAGTAGATGGGGCCTTTAATTTATCAAAATAAGTATAAAACAAAATTTTGTAATTTAACAAAATTTAAGCTATAATTGCCACTAAGGTAATTCTTAAACCAAAGAACATCGGTCATTTCACATTTGGCTTTCAGAACACATTGATGAGAGGATCAGTTTTGTAAAAATATTCAGGAGCTTCACCAATTTTTGCCAAGGGTCTCTCTTAATCCTTTGTTACTCAAATCATTGTCCTCTGAATCTCCTATTATGACATTACTCACGTTAATTTTTCCTTCAATTTTAAACTGGTCTAATTTTACCTAATCCTCATTTGTCAATGACTTTTGTATGTTCAAGCCATTCTCCAATATCACTTTATTTCAAATTCATAAAATTCTTTATGTTTTGCAGAAATTTCAGTTTTCATTTTAGAATCTACTTTCATCATATTGTTAGATGTTAATTATCCTACCATTTGAAATGCGCTTACTGACAAGGTGAGGAGGACAGAGCCCAGTGGTGAGCAGGGAGGGATGTCTGAGTGGGGAGTAATTTTATAAGTGATCAGTTCCTATGGATAACAAATGAACATTTATATATCTAATTATAGTGCACAGGACCAAAAGAGTGCTATGGAAATTCAAAAAAGCTTAATAAATATTTGTTGAGTGAGTGGATAAATTATTTTATTCAATAATTCAACAAGCATTTATCGAGAGCCTAGTACATGCCAGACACTGTTCAAGATACTGAGTATACAGCAAGGAACAAAACAAAGTACTACCTGTCTTAGTCCATTTGGGCTGCTATAACAGAATACCATAGACTAGGTGGTTTACGAACAAAAGAAATTTACTTCTCACAGTTCTGGAGGCTAAGAAGTTCAAAATCAAAGCACCAGAAGATTCAGTGTCTGGTGAGAACCCTTTTCCTGGTTCATAGATAGCCATTTTCTCTCTCACATAGCAGAAGGGGAGAGGGAGCTCTCTGGGTCTATTTTATAAGGACACTAATCCTATTCATGAGGGCTCCACCCTCATGACCTAATCAACTCTCAAAGGCCCTACCACCAAATATTACCACTTTGGGCATTTGGATTTAACATATGAATTTGGGGGAGACATAAACATTTAGTCTATAGCATACCATCAAGGAATTTATAGTCATGAATGGGTGGATGAGGGCTGCAAGCCTACATGGAAGAAATGGCAGCCCAGTTGGATCTTGAAGAATGAAGAGCTTTAATAGCATAGAGGAAAAAGGAATTCCAGGCTGAGGGAACAAAGTGATATAACATATGAAAGTGTAGTAAACTCAGTCTTTTTAGGGATGGATTGGGGTCAAGAGAGATGAGGCTGAAGAAGTAGGTGGGGTCAAAGTGTAATGCTCCCTGAATAACAAACCAATTTACATGTTATCCTACCAGCAATGGGGATACACTGATGGCTTTTGAGAAAAACAGTAACAGGATCAGAAAAATTACTCCAGGCAGAATAATGGATGAATAAGAGGGCAGAAAGACTGGTGGCCAGCACTATGGAGAACAGTATGGAGGTTCCTCAAAAAACTAAAAATAGAGTTGCCATATGATCCAGCAATCCCACACCTGGGCATATATCCAGACAAAACTATAATCGAAAAGATACATGTACCCCTATGTTCACAGCAGCACTATTTCCAACAGCCAAGACATGGAAACAACCTAAATGTCCATCGACAGATGAATGGATAAAGAAGATGTGGAATATATATACACAATGAAATATTACTCAGCCGTAAAAAGAATGAAATAATGCCATTTGCAGCAACATGGATGGACCTAGAGATTATCATACTAAGTGAAGTAAGTCAGAAAGAGAAAGACACATACCATATGATATCACTTATATGTGGAATCCAAAATATAACACAAATGAACTTATCTATGAAACAGAAACAGACTCACAGATATAGAGAACAGACTTGTGGTTGCCAAGGGAGAGAAGGGGTTGGGGGACGGATGGATTGGGAGTTTGGGATTAGCAGATGCAAACTGTGATATACAGGATGGATAAACAACAATGTCCTACTATATAGCACAGGGAACTATATTCAGTATCCTGTGATAAACCATAATGGAAAAGAATATGGAAATGAATATGTACATATATATGCATAACTGAGTCACTTTGCTGTACAGCAGAAATTAATACAACATTGTAAATCAACTATACTTCAATAAAATTTTTAAAAATGAAAAAAACAAAACAAAACAAAAAGACTGGTGGCCAGGACACTAGTTAAGAGGTAATTTAAAAACCTAGAGACAAGATAATTATGGTCTAAACCAGAGCACAGAGGATAGAAAGATAAAAACAAATTTGGAAATAACTTCAGAGATAAAACTGACAAGGCTTGATAATTCTTGATAATGTGAGCTCGTTCATTCAGCAAATATTTACAACACTCACTGTGGTCCTGGCACTGTACTAGGTGATGGGGTACAAAGGTGAACAAAAGAGATGATCTTTGACTCCATGGAGCTGAAAGGCTAGACATATAACAAACAGACAGGTACAGAATTACAGGTCATTATAAAAGCCATTACAGAAAATAACAAATACTGTAAGACGAAAATAGAGGGGATCTTCTTTAGATCAGATGGGTCCTGGCTCCCAGCAGATACCCAATATTTAGAAAGAAGAATATACTCAATTTTCTTAAAGAAGAAAAAGAGGGAGGCAGAGAAAAGCTAGACTTGTGAAGAAGCCAGAAATGGAGAAAAGCATACCAGGGGAGAAGAACAGGTGTGAAGGCCCTGAGGCAAGAAAGATTTTCTCAAACTTTGTAGAAGGGGGTGTGGGGGGAGGAGAGAGGAAAAACAGTGCCAATCACTCTGAAGCACAGCCACTGAGGTGGAGAGTGGCACAAGATGAAGTTAGAGAAGCAAAAAACAAGGTCAGGTCACTCAAAAACTTAAAATCACGTTTAAGATTTTATATTTGGGAATTCCCTGGCAGTCCAGTGGTTAAGACTCGTCGCTTTCACCGCCGTGGGCCCGGGTTCGATCTCTGGTTGTGGAACTAAGACGATACAAGCCACGTGGCACAGCCAAAAAAAAAAAAAAGAAGATTTTATATTTTCTCCTAAATAAAACAAAAAGCTTTTACAGGTTTCAAGCAAAGAACTCAGTTAAAAGATAGTCCAAGGTAGGGACTTCCCTGTCCCCTGGTGGTACAGTGGTTAAGAATCCGCCTGTCGATGCAGGGGACACAGGTTCAATCCCTGGTCCAGGAAGATACCACATGCCTCAGAGCAACTAAGCCCGTGCGCCACAGCTACTGAGCCTGCACTCTAGATTCCGCGAGCCACAACTACTGAGCCCGCCTGCTGCAACTACTGAAGCCCGCGTGCCTAGAGCCCGTGCTCCGCAACAAGAGAAGCCACCACAATGAGAAGTCCGTGCACCGCAACCAAGAGCAGCCCCCGCTCGCCACAACTAGAGAAAGCCCACACGCAGCAACAAAGACCCGGTGCAGCCAAAAATAAGTTAATTAATTAATTAATTATTTTAAAAATAAAGATAGTCCAAGGTAGAGATGATGGTAGTTTGGATTAGAGAAGTGACAACAGAAATGGAGAGAGGTAGATAGATTCAAGCAATACATAGGAAGTAAAATTAACAAGATAGGGAGTGGAGTTATCCATATGAAGGACAGGAGAGAAGGGTGTCAGGAGAGAAGGAGGTGTAAGGGATGAACCTTAAATTTCTGGTTTGAGCAACTAGAGAAACAAAGATGCCACTTACTAAGACAGTGATAACTGGGAGAGGACCAGGTTTGTGGAAGAAGACCAAGAACGCAGTTTAGAGTATATAAAGAAGGAGACGTTGTAAGACCTCAAAGTGGAAATATCAAGTGGGCAATTGAATATATGAGTCTAGAGTTAAGGAGAGAGGTTTAGACTAGAGATATCTGGGGAAATACAGAAGTTGAGAGCATATATATAGTATTCAAAGGTAGGACAATGAATGAAATCAAGTAGAAAGAGAGAACAGTGTAAGAGAAGAGGATCTCTCCCTTGAGGAATTCCAACATTTAAAATCAACATTGTAGAAAAAGGCAACAAATTTCACTGAGGAATGGTCAGAGGTAGGAGGCAAACAAGGAAAGTGATATCACAGAAGGCAAAGCATATTTTAAAGAGGGAGTAATCAATAAAGGCAAATATACTGAGAGGTCCAGAAAGATAAGAATGAAAAGGAAATTCTGTGGCTGCTAACAACACAAAAAGAGAGCCATCCAAGCACTGTGAGCCTCTCAGTGAAAGAACAACACACCAACACCTATAAAGTGGCCATGCAAAAAAAAAAAAAAAAAAAACCTGGATTTGATCAAGCCTCTAGATACTAACTTACAAATAATGTATAGAAACAAGGATTGTTAAATTATAACAGGGAGATGCAAAATCCAGACAGTGAGAAACTTTATAGGACAACTGGTTTCTTCAACAAATAATCTGAAAGGGGGAAAAAAGAGATTGAGAGGGAATTTAGAGATTAAAGGAGACATAAAAGACATGTCAACCAATCTCTCTGTGTAGCCCTTATCTGTTTCAAACTGTTAAAGAAAAAAAAAACAAAAACAAAGAAAGAAAGAAAAGTATGACATTTGCACCACAACTGAACATTTTGATGATATTAAGGGATTATGGGAAGGGGAGTGGTATATGTGTGGCTACGGTTTTGGGGTTGTTTGCTTTTTTTCTTTTTTTTTTTTTAAGTAGATTTGGCACCATAGGGGTCATATGGGCCTTAGCACAAGCAGTTGTGATAAGGTGGGGGGATGGGGGTAGAAGCAGAGCGGAGTAGGCTGCCAAGTAAATGGGAGGTAAGGAATTAGAAGCAGAAGTTGTAAACAGCTATTTAAAGAAGACTAGTTTTGAAGGAAAGCAAAAATAGCGCTTAGCTGAAGGCTGACATAGGATCTCAGGAGCGCTTTTGTTTGGTGGAGAAGGGGAAAACTGTTTTCCTTTAAATAAAACATTTCAATGCTGCTTATGATAACTCAGTAAAAAGCAAAATGTAATGAGGTAGTGAAGTGAGGTTTCTAAGACAGGACCACAGGAAGGAATCTAAAAGCATATGAAGGATCAGGCCTTTCCTTGAAAGAGAATCATTTCCTTCATTGTAAAAAAAGGAGCGAAGGCAAAAATGGGTACAATCCAAGTAGATTCTCAGATTCAGAAGTAGGAATATAACGCTTCTATTTTATTTGTGATAAATGAGACAAAGTGAGGGGTAGGAGAGAAGTGAAAGCACAAAAGAGAAAGTGACAGGTGGAGACTGAGGGGAGAATTGAAGATAACCCTGAAGAAAAGCAGCTATTTCCAGAGCTAGAAAATACAGGGGGGAAAAAATAGGTTTTTGGAAATGGGAAATAAGTCAGTTGAACAGACCAACTCCTGAAGAAATCATTAAAAGAAAGGCTGTGGTGGTATTCTCAGTTTGCAAATATTAAATCCTGTCAAGAGCCTATTAGGTCTTCATATCACTGGATCCAGTAATTCCACCTATGGGAATTTATTCTAAAGAAATAAACTCTGAAAGTAAAAAGCTGTATGTAGTGTTACAGATAAAATTACGGTGTAATTTATTACAGGGAAAAAAACCTAAATGATTGTGATGGTTAGTTTTATGTCAACTTGGCTAGGCTATAGTACCCAGTAGTTCAATTAAACACTAAACTAGGTGCTGCTGTGAAGGTATTTTATAGATACAGTAAACATCTACATTCAGTTGACTTTAAACAAGGGAGATTATCCTTCATAACCTGCGTAGGCTTCACCCAATCAGTTGAAAGACCTCAAGAGCAAAACTGAGGTTTCCCTGCTAAAGAATTCTACTGGTTCTGTTTCTCTGGTAGAACACTGACTGATACAATGGCATTAGGCAAATTATGGAATATCATCTTAAATTTTATAATGAACACTACACAGTAACACGGGGGAAATGTTTGTAAGTCAAGAAAAAAAAGGCAAACAACAAATGTAGGTCTACATTGTGATTATAATTATGTAAATAGGTATGTTTACATACAAGAAAAAAGGAAACAAGAGTTTATTCATTTGACTGATGGAATTGTGCCTGAATTTTAAAGTTATTAACAGTATTACAAAATAGTTTGTTAAATAGAGCTCTGTTATTTTTAATGTAATAAAGTTAGTAACATTGTATGTGTTAAGCCTTATTACAATTGTGGCCCTATAAAGAAATTGATACTAACCTAAAAGAACTCTGCCAATTTTGAAATGTTGCCTGGGAGAGTACTAAAAAAAATTTTAGAAAGGAAACTTCTGGAAAGCAAATATGCCTAAAAGGGCCTTAATCCAATGTCATTTTTCAGTAACATTTAATTCTTCAACTCAAATAAAATGAAGAAAGACCCAGAATGGCAAAGTAGCTGGTGATCAGCTTAAGAATTTTCCACATCCTTAGCTACACCAGGGCATGCATTCAACTTTGACTCAGGTCAGAGATATTTGTACTGGGCACCTAAATATTTAACACAGGGAGGTTTCTTCTCTCCTGGCCTCTCCCAACACCAGACAATTGAAAGGATTCTTGTATGTTTGCTAAACTTGGGTAAATAAGTCATATGGACCTCAGTTTGAATGCTGGCTCCACTTTCATTCATTCAGTCAAAAAACATTTATGGGGCTTCCCTGGTGGCGCAGTGGTTGAGAATCCACCTGCCAATGCAGGGCACACAGGTTCGAGCCCTGGTCCGGGAGGATCCCACGTGCCGTGGAGCGGCTGGCCTGTGCGCCACAACTACTGAGCCTGCGCTCTAGAGCCCGTGAGCCACGACTTCTGAGCCTGCGCGCCTAGAGCCCGTGCTTCTCAACAAGAGAAGCCACCGCAATGAGAAGCCCACGCAGCACCACGAGAGTGGCCCCCACTCGCCGCAGCTAGATAAAGCCCGCACGCAGCAACGAAGACCCAACGCAGCCAAAAATAAAAATAAATAAATTTATTTTTAAAAATGTAAAAAAAAAAAATTTATGGAGTAGCTACTATATGTTAGGAACTGTGACTACAACGCGGAGCAAAAAAAAAGATACTTTTATTTTAAGGAAAGGGGTACTATGTTAAAATTCTTTCTCTTCAAGGTGTCATGCCTTAAAGAAAAATGATTCTCTGGAGCATAGGGTCTAGTAGGGCAGACAGACATTAATCAAATAATGCCATAGAGTAGTGGGTAAGAGTATGAATGCTAAAGTGTTTAAGGGTGAAGTGTACTGACGTCTGCAACTTTTTTTGAAATGCTTCAAAATAACATGGATTGATGAATAGATTAAGGGATGGATATTCAATAAAGCAAATATAGCAAAATATTATAGAACCTAAATGAGTATATTAGTGCTCACTAAACATACTCCCATCGCAATATTTTATTATAAAGAATTTTTAAACATACAAAATAGTTGAAAGAAGTGTACTGCTTCAAGAGGAGTCAGCCTAAAGAAGGGATTTTTCTTTTTTAATAAAAAATTCAGACTTCCCTGGTGGTCCAGTGGTTAAGGCTCTGCACTTCCAATGCAGGGGGCGTGGGTTTGATCCCTGGTTGGGGAACTAAGATCCCACGTGCCAAAAAAATTAAAAAAAAAAAAAAAGTTGAATAAAAAATTCAATCTTTGACGAAGCGTTCTACTTAGATACTATAGATATCCAGAGACAATCTCAAAACCACTTAAAAACTTTGATTAGTCAATTTAATCAATTTGCTCCTCAATATTTATTTGTTTGTTTGTTTTAGCTGACAATGATAGAGAACATTCTACACTCAAGACACTATGCTAAAAGTGCTGGTTCATCTCCTCATTCTAGCACCAAGGGGTGGGGAGTGGTTTGGGCAGTCACTGTTTGCCTCTGTCTGTAAAATCTGATTTATTCATCCCTTCTCAGTCTCTCAGGATTAACTAGGATACTGCACAGGGTAGCATCTTGAAAGGTCTCTTCCTACCACACCAGCTTCATCTCATACCATTCACTCTTGCTCCCTACGGCGCATCAACCATAATGTCCTGTGTTTAGTTCCTCCATGTTGAGCTCAACCAGCGTTATCCAATAGAAATATAATGCAAGCCACTAACACAAGCTACATATGTGATCTTAAATTTTCTGGTAGCTATATTTTAAAAGTTAAAAAAGAAAAGCAAGTTAAATTAATTTGAAAATATATTTAACCCAATTTATCCAAATATTAACATTTCAACATATAATCAATATAAAAAGTTAATTACTTTAAATTCTTTTTTCAGTACTAAGCCTGAAATCTGGTGTGTATTTTACACTTACAGCACATCTGTATATGAACCAGCAACATTTCAAATGCTCAGTAACCCCACTGGCTAGTAGCTACCATACTGAACATCATAGCTCTAAACTTTTACCTACTTTCAGGGCCTTTGTGCACTTAAAATGTTCCCTCTGCCTGCAATGCTCTACACTCCATTCTCTGCATGACTAGTATCTACTTATCTCACATATCTTATTTTAAAAGTATCATCTCCTCTATGAGGCCTTCCTCTTAGCACTCCAAAACTCTCTACACTACTCCTTTATCTTCTGTAGGACTTATCAAAACCTGCAACTACTTATTTACACATTTAATGCTTTTCTCTTTATTCCTCTCTGGAGCGTAAGCTTTATAAGAGCAAGGACAAGGACCATTTCTGTATTGCTTATGATTGTACCCCTAGTACTAAGCACATGCCTGGCACATAGGAAGTGATCAACAAATATCTGTAGACTAATTAAGGGATAGATAAATAGAAGCACTATAGAGATGCATTTGGTTTGTATGCATGTGGAAGTGTATATGTTTTGTCCCTACTCTACCAACCCACATGTAAGAATATTCTCAGCAGCCATTCCCAAGTGGCCTGGGGCCTTAACAAAGTAGTCAACTTCAGACAACTTTCTGGCAACTGGCAATGGATAGAAACTACATGATTTTTGGAAAAAGAATGAACTGCAAAGAGCTTTTAACATTCTCCAAGGAACCAGGATTTTTTTTAAAGTCAAGGGAAAATGAAGGAAGTGCCACTGGTCAAGGCAGCACCCAAATGATCAGGAGCCAACACCAGATTTGGAGACAGATGATATGGATTAAAGATTCCAATTTGTAAACTCCCAGCTATGTTATCATGGACAAGCCACTTAACTTCTTTCCATCTGTAAAAATATGATGCACTGAGGACAGAATTAAATGAGGTTGTATATGAAAGTGTTTTGAAAACAGTAAAGCCTAAATATATATATTAATTGTCTCTAGGCTACTTAGGAAACGTGGACTTAAAAAAGTGTATCATAATGAATTTTTCCCCTTTGCTCATCTAGTTTCTTGTTTTAAGTTACTTTGCAGATTACATATAGATAACTTCTTGAACTGACCAAGCAAAATGTACCCAGACACCAAACAAAAATATCAGACTCTGGACCGGCCAGGTAATTCCAGACGGGAAAATAATCTTAAATAGAAGAAAATGTTATAAAATAGTAATTCTTCAACAGGTGACTGGGGAACTAAGAGTCCCTCCAACTATACCAAGTCCCTCTCTGCCCATGCCCCAACCTGGAAATTTAAATTTTACTCCTCTAGCCCACTGAGAATTGTTTCCATAGTGAAATACTGTTACTGATGGACTATGGGGATCATGGCCTATTTTACTATGGAGTAAGGGTGAAGGCAGGGGAGAGAAGAAGATAGAAAAAATTTTTAAATAAATTAAAAAATTTTAAAACACTGTCATAAAATATTTGAACTAAGAAGCTGGCATCAAATTTAATACACCTAACAGGAGAAGCCACCGCAATGAGAGGCCCGCGCACCACAACGAAGAGTGGCCCCCGCTCACTGCAACTAGAGAAAGCCCATGCACAGCAACAAAGACCCAACGCAGCCAAAAATAAATAAATAAATTTACTTTTAAAAATAAATTTTAAAAAATTTAAAACATCTATGTGACAGCTAAGGAAAACGAAGGCTCAGGGTGGTTAAGCGACTTGCCGTAGTTACACAGTAATAATCATAAAAATGTCTTCAAATCCCAACTTGACCTCTCTGCTTCTAAATTTTCTAATCTGTAAAATGAGTATAAAACAGTGTCTCTCTTATAGGATTATTCTGAGGAATAAATGAAAAACCAAATGTAAAGTACTTGGCACTGTGAAAGTCCCCAGTAAAAGGTCAGTTGTAATGAGGCTGAGGATGCTGATTTGTTCCTGATGTCATTTATCCCCAACATACAATGAGGCTAGGGGGAGAAGGTGGCTGGGAAACAGGGAGATCACTATCTCAAACTCATTTTTAAAAAAGATTAGAAGGGTATAGATGAAATGCTATAATACTTACTATTGGTTATCCTTCTACAATAAAACTGATAGATTTGTTGTTGTCCTTGTTTTACCTTTTATTCTTCTGTATTCTCCATATATTCTACAAGAATCACATATTACTTTCATAATAAAAGAAACATAAATGTATTTTAAAAACAAACAAGGGGGTTTGAGTAAAGACATTCAAATTGGAAGAGTGACTGACGCTATTTTAGCTTGCTGGACCCTGGTTACCAACTCCTGGGAAAAAAAATCTATTTAAATGATTAAGGAAAATCCGAGAAAATGCCCACAGAATCTTAGAGCTAAAAGCACTTTTATAGGTCACTTAGTCCAAACTCCCAACTAATAGCCAACATGAGTCAAGCACTTTACAGCTTATGAATTGCTATGCTTTTATCTATGGAGCTCACCTGATCCTCACAACACCATAAAAGTATAAGAGAGCTACAGTGTATTGGAAGAAGCACGAGCTCAAGAGTCAGAAGGACTGGTCCTCAAACCATAGCTGTGCTGTACAGCCTCAAGCAATTCAATTAACCTCTGTTTTCACTTCTATAAAATGACATAAAATAACTCCTGTCTTAGCTAACCCAGGGAGTTGTTGAAAGAATAAAGTGAGATAACATTAGTGAAAGTACTTTGTACACTATCCAAAAGGCCATTCATCATCTGAGCTTTGCTCTCCTGTCTGTTCTTACCACTCCCCACCTTGCACCCCATCCTCTAAGTGTACTAAACTACTCAGGGTTCCCCAAACATGCTCTCAAGCCTTCTAGCCCTCATACTTCTCTCTTTCAGGAAGGTCTTCCTTCTCCTTCTCTTTCTACCTCTCTCCCACTGTCTTGGTTAACCCCTGCTTATCTCTCAAAATCCAACTTAGGTGTCACTTCCATTGAGAAGGCTTGCCAGACCATCCCTATTTCAGGTGAAGTAGATGCCTTTCCTCTGTCTTCACATAGCACCAGTATATATATCCATGTGTCTTTTTTTTCTCAATATAGTACAGTTGTCTACAGACATGTTTGTTTCTCAAATATAAACTTAAAGGTAGGGACAAGGTATCATCTATCTGTTTCTTCACAGCCCATGACAATGCCTGAGGCTTAATATGTGTTTAGCAAATAAAGGGACTTTAGATGACAAACAGTTTTCATATAATAAGTACCAAAGACATTTATGCAAAATATTATAAGGCAGTACTTTTCAAACTTGGCTGCATATCAGAATCATCTATAACTTTTCAAGAACAGAGATTCCAAGAGATTTTGATTAAGTAGACCTGAGATAGAGCCCAGGCAACTGTATTTTTTTTCACATCTTCACAAGTAGTTCAAATGCATAGCCAAAATTAAAAACCACTGCTATACATAATTGCAGTCATAAAATTATAACAATTGTACCTAACATCTATATAACTTAACATCTTACAATTCATTTTCACATATGTTATTCATTTAATCTTCACAACAACCCTGTGAGTTAGGTATTATTTTTATTTTCCAAATGAAGAAACAGAGATTTAAATAAGTTAAGTGTCCAAGTAGGTCTTTGCCTAACTCCAAATTTAGTGCTCTTCCTTCTACATCTATCTCCTTTCCTAGAAAAATGATAAATAATATTGCCATAATATACAAAGTACTATGAGGCAAGGATTCAAATGAGAAAGCCATCAATCCCTTTGTGCAAATCAGGGAGAGAGAGAATAAGGAAAGCTAGGCCTTGAAGATATAGGCAGGCAGATGAGGGTGGAGGCCACACATATACCGTCACTGTCATTTATCATCCCAAAAGATTCACAAGACAGAGTCTATAAAGGAGAAAAATGTCCTTGCAGCCTCAGTTAGTACTTACACAGTCTGAAAGGGAAAGGGACATCGGAGAGAACTGGAAGTAGAAAAGTGGAAGAAGAAAGCCCCATAAACAAGAATGAATTTCCCAGTGCTGCCTGCAAATTACTACACCCTGACTCCATGAATAAGAGCCAAAACATAATGGACTTTTTATAATTAAGACTTAGATAAATTTTAGAGAATTAATCAATACCAAATAAAATCATATTTATGAGGGATCAATGAACCTCTGGTTCTCTCTTGACTTGTTACTACACTATTCCTAAAGAGGGGATAATCTGGAGGATCCTGGCACATAGAAGATTTCTCCCATCTCAAAGACTAGATGGGAGAGCGGAGGAAGTTATTTATGAGAGATAAAGCTTAACACTAAAGCAGAAAAATGTATTACATTATGTTAATAAATCTACATTGGCAAAGGAAAAATGAATATTCAGGCACAGGTGACTCAGAACACGGATAAAGTCTGATCTCTCAACTTCAGTAAAGAAGTGTTATCCTATAAGTCTGCAATATCATGACCATCTGGCAGAGTTTTATCAGCAATTATTTTTTGGGGGTTCAAACTGTGGACTTCAGTTGGGATTTCTTAGTGAGAAGAGGTTAGAGAGATTAGAAAGCAATCTAAAAGGACATTTCTAGTGCCCCAAAGTTTAGCCTGATAGAGTTTAAAAGGCAATATGACATAGTGGCAAAAATAAAGTACATTTAGATTCAAAAAAATGTAGTTTTAAACCAATATTTAGTCATTTGCTAATGATGCGCCTTTGAGCAAGCCAATGGAAATATCTATTTCACATGGCTGTTGTGAAGACTGAACAAAACCAGGGAAAGATGCTATTCTTTTTCCTAATGAATGATAAATATAAATCCACGTAAGTCTTTCTTCACCAGTCTTTCTATGCACAAAAAAAGAGAGCAGGCTAAATGAAGAAAGATTTTAACTCTCACAGCAATATACTTACAAAACATTCCTACACCTGCCATACAGAAAAATTAAAGCATCTGGGGTAATGAACATGCCACATAACTGCTGGTATCAGATGGATATAGAATGGAACTGAGGTTTGCCACTTACTTTCAACAAAAGCTTGAACAAGTTCCCTTTGCCAGTCTGAGTTTCAACCTCCTTATCCATGAAATAGAGATACTAACAATCTTCTTACATGCTTATTTTGAAGACTGGAAAAAATATCTCGCATAGTATCCGGTACATAACATTTGTTCAATAATGTAAGCTGCTGTTAATAAGTTTACCACCACCTAACAACCAGCTAACAAATTATACTTTTCAAAAGTTTCCTTACATTCAATGTTTTTTCAGTTGCTTCATAGCTGTAAGCTAGTCATAGCAACTGTTACTAACCCTATTTTACAGTTAGGACAAAAGGCACAAAGATAAAATTACTTCCATAAGGTCATGCAGTAATATAGAGACTAAATTAAGGTCTCCTGACTTTCTCTGGGTTTCATTACCCCCCCACCCCAAATTATAACATTAGTCCTTAGGAATTAAAATGAAACAGCATATTCTTTTTGATAAACTTAAACTTCCCTCTTTACTATTTAAAAAAAAAAAGTTTTTTCCCTACTTTCTAGTCATGATTTAGAAAGATAAAAAGGGGGGAAAGGAAAATTCATTAACAACAGAATTGAGAATTATCTCAAATTAGCAACTGCTGATTCTACCTTGATTTTTGTTTTAGTTTTCCCCAGTAAAGCCACCAACCTCTTAATTAAAAGATTTTAAAGTCTGCTTATCAAAATGATGCTTGTTTGATAAACTATTCCAAAACTGAGAAAAAAAATTAGAAAGACAGCTTTGTCCCATCTTTATGAGTATGCATCACTTTATCCCTCTATTTAATTTCTTCATTTCCACACTTATCACATCATGTTGTAGTATCTTTAACTCCTTAAGGACTTGAACCACATCCTATGTATATCTGAACATCCTGTCCAAGCATGGGACCTGGCATATGGTAGAGAAGGACTCAACAAGTGTTTACAAATAAATGAATCAACAAATGAAGCCAATCTCCCAGAGGGAAGTTAGGAAAGAAGAAAACTGGATATGGTATCTTAGGGCTAATAAGAAACTGAAAGAAACAAAACATTTTAAGAGCTTCACAAGGAAGAGAAACCTTTGTGTGGAGTCAAACAGGCCCTTGTATGGCTTTAAGTATCACTAGAGAAAGATAAAAACCACAGGAGATCAGGAAGAGATAGTTTCAAGTTAAAAGGTTCAAAAATTAGGGTGCTTATTTAAACTTGCAAAACCACATGCAAGTTCCCAAGAAACAATCCTGGCCTAGGATATTTTAAGTGCAATTTTAAGGTCCTGGCTGAAAGAAAAAAAGAAAGAAAAAAAAAATCCTCCAGGCTTTGGTGGAGAAAGACAGATGTAAAAGGGAAGAAAAGCTCAATCTAAAATAAATCCCCCAAAATGTTAGAATCCACTTGGCTTTGCATATTGGAGTGTGGTTCCTCTTCCTACTGAGAACTATTCTTGAATAAACCCCCAACGTAGCAGCTGGCAGTAAATGGGGTTAAATCATTTTTATATTATTCATTCAACAAATATTTGAGTGCCTGCTATATACAGTCACTATTCTAGGCCCTGGGATTAAAGCAGTAAATAAAACAAAATTCTCTGCTTTCAGGAAGCTTTCAATCAAGTGGCAAAAATAGATGATATGGAATGGAATGGAGTATAATAGAATAGGATAGGATGGAATGGAATGGAACAGAATGGAATAGATGGAATGGAATGTCAGGCAGTTTGTGCCATGGAAGAAAAAGGAGGGAGGGGGGTGGGGGGGGAGGTGGCAAGGAGCTGGTCTTACCAAAAGCAGATCTTTTAACCCAGTGATTCTCAAACTTTAGCAAGTATCAGAATCACCTTGAGGACTTGTTAAAGCAAATATCTGGAGTCCCCAACCCTAGAGTTTTTCATTTGTAGGTCTGGAATGGGACAAACAACTTGCAATTCTAACAAATTTCCAGATTGTATTGATGCTGCTAGTGCAGAGACCACACTTGGAGCTAATTATTCTAACCCACAGAATTAGGTAACCTCTAACTCATGGGTCTTGACTTGCTTCTTTATTCATACATTCATTTCAAACACTTATTCACTGCCAGAAACTTTGCTAGGCACTAGGACTAAACAGATCCTGCCCTCAAGAAATTCACAGGTTCATGGAAAAGATAGGCACAAACTCAAATATTTGCAATAGAGAGCTATAGAGACCTCTAAGAGTGGTCTGTACATGAGCCAGAGGGTGGAAGAGCAACTCATTCTATGGAGGTAATAGGAGGAGAAACTAAGGGACTGCTTCCCAGAGGTCCAGCAAGCACTTCTCCACAGGCAGGTACAGCGTGGCATTCCAGGCAGAAAGAACAGTACATGCAAAAGCAGAGATGAGAAGAGGGTGGCAGGGGAGTTATAGAAAGTGAGGCTGCAAAGGCTGGCAGTATTCTAATCTCTGAGAGCTTCTTACCTCGAAGTGTATAAAATTTTATCTTTAGGCAATGACTAGTCGGGTGGGGATAAATCACTGGGTTTTGTTTTACAAAGATCTCTCTGGACACACAGTGCAGTCCTTTTAGAAAGCACTCCTTCCTCCAAACCTAGCACAGGGCCTCATAACATGTGCTTAGTAAATGTATACTGAATTGAACTGAACAAGCTCTTTGTCAAGGGCTATTTTATAGATGAGAAGCAGGTCACCACCTTCCCTGAAGGACTCACTTTGGCCAGGACAAGACCTGAAAAACAGGTCCAGCAGCCTCAATTATTGCACACTACTCTCTGTACAACTGGAGTAGAGACTAGGGAAAGCCTTCATTGTTTACATGTCTACCTCACCCACTAGACTTTGAGCTCTTTGAAGACAGGGAGTGTCTTAATAGATTCTAAATCCGCACAGCCCTAGCAGGAGACCTGAAACACAGTAGCTCTCCAGACTCCAGTAATGTTGGGTAAATGAATGACTGAACAAGCAAATTTACCAGATAGACCCATGAGCTAACGTAGGTAAGCTTCAGCGAATGTTTCAGGGTCCATCATTCCAAAACCCTTTTTGAGAAGTACAGTTTCTAGTTGAGGTGAGGTGGATTTCATATGCACCTGATTTAGGATTTCCCAAATAGGAACAAAAAAATGTTACAAGTGCTGTGGTAGAAATCCTACCAGGCCTCTGAGGGACCCAATGAGAAAGTTTTGCCTGAGAGGAGTATGGGGGTGGATGCCAGCAAAGACTTCACACTGGGGGTGGGGGGATGCTTCAGTAGAGTCTTGAAAACTAAGTCGGTGGTAGACATCTACCTGTTCTAGGGCACAAAAGCAAACTCCTGCAACTTTAAGACTGGAAGTCACCTGCTCAAGGTCACACAGGAAGTAGATGAAGTCATAAGGTAAGACCAATGAGGAGGCATCTGTGTACTGCTGACTCCTGTTTTCTCCTGATAAAGTTGAGAGAGAGAACCCAAAGACACAGTAGGCAAAATTAAAGATTTTTCTCAGGAACAACTCTTACAATAAAGGCTAGACTAGTTAATTCGAATTTTTATTGGTAACCAAAGTACTAACCCTTCCCTTCACCTTTCACAGTTCGGGCGGGGGGGGTGGGGGGAAGCATAAGACAGTTACCCAAAGGGCTTAACAAACAACAAGCACTTTGCTCCCAACACCCACAAACACTCAAAACTTCTCAAGTATTCTTCCAAAACACTCCCGGTAATGTCTGCTGTGAAAATATTCAATACAGTAAAGGCTATAATAATCACGTCTTTTGAAATGGAATAATGAACATAAAGTAACTCCAATTCTCCTTTCCCCGTTTGTTTTTAACTCCACGTTACAGAGTATTCCCGGGGTGGGGGAGGGGCAGTACAAGTCAAGCACTATCCACTCGTACTTTTCAAGGAGTTCAGCTCTATAGGTGATTCCCGCCCCCCGGCCTGGACAGGGGTGATTTTTTCGCGCACAATGAATCTGACGCCGCCTTGCTAGGCTTCCCCGTCGCGGGCCAGGGTTAGGATCGGAGGACCACAAAGTTCGGGAGGGAGTCGCTCCCGGGGCCGGACCTGTCGGATCTCCCGTCCCCTCCCCTGCCCCTGTCCTCCCCCGGGCCCCTAGGGGCCCCAGGCGTCCGAGACCGGCGGCTGCGCCGGTCAGTACACAGGGGGCCTTTGTTGGTCCGACAGAAGCGGCCAGCCTCGCAGGGGCCGCCCCCGCCTCGCCTCACCTGGCGCCCCCGTCCAACCGGCCCCGCCGCGGAGAATGAATGGGCCCCGGCGCCCCACCCCGCGCCGCCCCAGCCCCACAGCCAGGGGTACCGGGCGGGAGGCCGGCTCTCACCTTCCGCGCACGTTCGGCTCGACTCGGCTCCTCCTCCTTCTCCTGCTCGGTGGCGGCGGCCGAGTCCGGGAGTGAGCGCGCGAGTGCACGAGGGGACGCTTCACTTTCTCCCTCCCGCCGCCACAGCCGCCGCTCTCTCGGCGCCTCCCCACCCCGCTCGCGCCGGGGAGTCCCTCAGGACCGGGCGGGGGTGGGGGGGGTGGTCAGCGACCGTGGGGGGAGTCGGATGGGGGGGAGGCAGAGGGAGCTAGGCGAGTCGGCTGAGGGGGGTGCGTGCTCCCAGGGTCGGGGAGATGTGAGGAGCTCGGGTGGCCTCTGGGGGAGGAGGTGGGGAGACAGAGAGTTCTTTGAGGGGCTCTCGCGAGCGCGGGGCTCCTAGAAAGAGGGGATAAGAGTCTGAGGGAAAGCGTCTGTGGAGTAGGACAGCAGAGCCGGGGAGGGAGGCGGCGGGTAGGCGCGACGGACGAGCAGAGGGGGAGGGGGGAACCGTGAGGGGGCGTCTACGGTGCTGCCGACACCTTGGACTCCAGCTGCAGCTGCAGCCGCTGCCGGGCCGCCTCCCCAACCTAAGCCGAGCTATTGTACGCCGGGCCCCGGGCCGACCGCCTCGCCCACCGGCCCCCGCCCTCTCCCCCGCGAGGCTTAGGCGCCGACGGAGCCCAGCTCGGCCCGCCTCCCGCAGGTGGGAGGGGGCGGGGAGGGCTGGACAGACCCACGTGAGCGAGGCCATCCGGGGTGGGGGGGCGGGGGAGCAAGCTCTTCGAATGACGTCATCGGTGCATGACGCAAGAGGCTGGGGAATCACCCGGCCTCCGCGTGACGTCATTGCGCCCGCGTCTCACCTCGAGCCCCGCACACTATACAGGGGCAGGCTCCTTCGACGCAGGAAGGCTTTGGTACGGTTTCGGGGGGCGTTAGTGGTGTGTCGAAAAAGATGGCTCACCCCCCTAGTCTTATGGTCCTCTTCAGGTTATAAAGCACCACGGCATCTGCTAGCTCTTTGCCAAGTGCTGAATTTGGAAACTACCCCATCTCCTGGGACCTCAGAGCCAGACATTTATTATACTGTTTCTTTTTTTTTGGAGGGGGGAAGGGGGCAAAGAAATAATAATGGAGGTTTCAACTGCTGTTACAGACAGAAAAGAATGGGCTTCTTTTCCCGCTTTTCTCCTACCTGAAGGCTACATTCAACGCAAACCTTTCTCCTGAGCTCGGGTTCTGTATCTCCCAGTGCCTCTTCTATTTTCCAATGCAGTGCTTACATACCCCACTGTACCTCAAATTCCACATGACCCAAACTGAAACAACATTAGTGACGAAGGGTTTGGAATCAGATTGCTTTGCTTCAAATTCCAGCTCTACAAATGTTAGTGACAGGACCTTAACATTTCGAAGCCACAATTTCTCTATACGTGTGTATCCTTAACTTGATCTCTTTAAGCCTCAGTTTTACCATAATAATAGCAAGTGCAATTTAGCACGTATTAAGCCCTTTGAAATGTTGGCTATTCCTACTACGTTTTCCCCCCAAGCTTGCAACTCACGTTACTTTCTGGTCTTAGAGAACGGACCGCCATCCAGCAGTCCACTGACCCAGAAACCTGAACATAGCCCCCATTCTTCCTCTCTCAACACTCTTATCAAATTGGTCACCAAGTCCTTGTAGAGTATCCTAAATATTTCTCAAGTCCTTGCCCTTCTCTTCACTCACTACCATCACCTAGACAAATGGAGCAGCTTTCAGTCTCTCCGGATTCAACCCATTCTTACTGGTGACCAGAATGTCCTTTTAAAACCACAGATCTGATGTCTTCCCCTGTTTAAATACTCTGAAAGTGTTTTGTTGCTTTCAGGATAAAATCTAAACTCCTTAACTTGGCACTGTACAACCTTGGTGCTTACACCAGCCTTTCTAGCTTCATCTCACATGGTATATCTTTTGTTCCAGCCACACTGAAATGATACTTAATGTTCTTTGAATACACATTTCTTCATGTCTCTAGCCCTTCTCTCTTTATCTCACTGGCCAACACCTATTCATTCTACAAAGCCCAGCTCAAACGTCCTTTTCATTTGTTCATTAAACTAATATTTCTTAAGTTTCCCTGAGCCTTCACAGTGCTGTAATCTTATAATACTTCCATGCCTTTAATGGCATGTAGCAGACAGCATAGTAATTTTCTTTGTGTATCTGATGCCCTGAGCTCCTTGAGAGCAAGTCATATTCCTACCCGTGCTATCCATATCCCCAGTATCTAGAATAGTGCCTGACACATAGTAAGAATCAGTGTTATGAAAATGTATTTAATAAATGCTCACATAGTACTTACCTTGTGTCAGATACTGTTCTAAGCACCCTTTTTAAACCTCTAACAACCCTTTGAGATAGACTACTGTTATCCCCCCATTTTATTGGTGAGGAAACTGAGGTACAGAGGGGTTAAGTAACTTAACCCAAGAGCATAACCCAGTAAATTAATTCTAATCTAAACTGTTTTTGCATGGTCTCAGTGGTGGGCAGAATAATGGCTCCCTAAAAATGTTCACATCCTAATCCCCAGAACCTATGAATATATTACCTTCAACGACAAAAGGGATTTTGCAGGTGTGATTAAATTAAAGATCTTGAGATGAGGAGGTTATTCTGGATTGTCCGGGTGGATTCAGTGTAATCACAAGGATCCTTAAACGTGGGAAAAGTAGGGAGAAGAGTGAGGAAGAGGTAGATTAGACTACATAAGAGGTCAGATGTGAGATGTGATTCAGTGTGAGGAGCACTCCATCCACCTTTTGAAGACAGAGGAAGAGAGCTACCAACTAAGGAATAAAAACAACTCCAAAAGCTGGAGAAGGCAAGAAAACAGATTGTTCCTTGGAACCTCCAGAAAGGAACAGAGCGCTGCCAACATCTTGATTTTAGCTCAGTGACACTAATTTCAGACTTCTGGACCACAGAACTGTAAAATAATGAATGTTTGCTGTATTAAGCCACTACAGTTGTGATAGTTTGTTACAGCAGCAATAGGAAACTAACACAGTCTCAAGTCAAGGGTGACTGCTCTATGCTAACAAGTGGGAAGGGCTCCTTGTTAGAGGTGCCAGGTTCTCAGTTGCATCCACCCAAATGTCTCCATCCCAGGCCTCATCCCACTCCCTACCCACAGGAACGCTGACTTTAGCATAAGAGAACAGTCAAGGGGTCTCTGACACCCCAACTATTACATTCTGGGCCTGATTTTCAGCATAATCTGCTCTCTAGCTGCAGGAAAAGAGGGTTTTTAAAAAATCTTCCATGTAGGTCTTCTGGATCTCATACATGTCCTGAATTGATAGGTGGATGACCTGAGCCTGAAATTCTCTTTCTTCAGGGCTTTTAAGATAGTTCCAGCCAATTCCATGAATTATAATTAACTTTACTCCCATACCATTCAAGTGCTAGAGCATGCATTCTCAATAATGACAGTATCAACCCCCAAGGAAGTAAAAACTTGTTCTTAGGTGGGCAAAACACATCTTAGATTTTATAATGGTTTGTGTCCTCCAAAGCTCAACCCTATTTGACAAAATCTTATTCCTTAGTATTCATTTCCCTGGCTAGGGATAATTTATTGAGTTATAATTGATATACAACATATTATTCATTTTAGGTGTACATAATGATTTGATATATGTATATATTATGAAATGATTGCCACCATAAGTTCAGTTAACATCCATCACCATATACAGTTACAATTTTTGTTTCTTGTGATGAGAACTTTTAAGATATACTCTCTTAGCAACTTTCAAATATGCAAAACAGTATGCTTAACTATAGTCACCATACTGTACGTTACATTCCCCAGACTTATTTATCTTATAACTGGAAGGCTGTACCTTTTGATCACCTTCACCTCTGTTGCCCACCTCCCCCCCAGAATACTTTAATTTAATTTTTCTCCCTAGGGGGACAATATTTTTTAAAATGGCTGAGAACCCCTGTGCTAGAGCTACTACATAATCTGGTGTAGTCCTTCCATTTGTACCTCCAGTCTTCCACAGGTGAAGAGTTTAGTCGTTGTGACAGCACAGCATATCAGGGGCTATCACTGCTCAACTTATCATCAACAACAGAGTCCTTGTTGCCATCTGATCAGTGAGTGATTCAGTTCCAGAATCCATCCTGAGGGTGTTCACTCTGAGGTCACTCCTGGTATCAACTACCTAAGTTTAGATTTCCCAAAAAGCAGAGCCTAAGATAAATACTTGGGTTCAGGTAGTTTATTTGGGAGGTGATCCTAGAAAACAGAAATGAGACAAGGGGAAGGGAAAACCAATGTAGAGTGTGTTATTGAGGGTCTCACTTCTGCCATAACCTCAGAGAAACATATTGAATGTCTCCCAGATTAGAACCATCTGAGAGGACTTCCCTGGTGGCTCAGCGGTTAGGAAACTGCTTGCCAATGCAGGCGACACGGGTTTGAGCCCTGGTCCAGGAAGATCCCACATGCCGCAGAGCCCGTGCGCCACAACTACTGAGCCTGTGCTCTAGAGCCCACGAGCCACAACTACTGAGCCCACGTGCCACAACTACTGAAGCCCATGCGCCTAGAGCCCGTGCTCTGCAACAAGAGAAGCCACGGCAATGAGAAGCCCGCGCACCGCAACCAAGAGTAGCCCCTGCTCGCCGCAACTAGAGAAAGCCCATGCGCGGCAACAGAGACCCAACGCAGCCAAAAATAAATTAATTAATTTTTTTAAAAAAAAGAACCATCTGAGAGATGAGAGCTTTTATCCACAGGCTTCCATCCCTATTTGAAAGATGATTGCCCCCAGGGCTGTTGACTCCCAAGGACCTTGTAACTTTGCTTGCAGGGCTACAGGTATCAGAGAAGGCCCTAAGGCAGAATAAGGAAAGATGTAAAGTGTATACTTGAGGTGACACACTAGCACCATGAGGAGAGTTGGAATTGTTTTCCACAATTTCAGCTGAAATTAGATGTGGGTTAAAGGAATGTGACAAGTACCAGAGATATCTGCCACAGACTAAGTGGGTTTCTTTTATAGTTTCACATTATAAAACCAACTTTAGTAGATAACACCAAACCTATGTTCCAAAATAATTGAACCAATTTACACTTCCACCAGCAATGAGAGTTCCAGCTGTTCCACATCCCCACCAGTACTTGGTATTATCAATCTTTATTATTTTAATCATTTGGTGGGTATTTAGTGATATCATATTATGTTTATCTGCATTCCTTTGATTACTAATGAGGTTGAAAACCTGTTCATAAGTTTGTTGGTCATTTGGATATCCTATTTTGTGAAGTGTCTGTTCAGATCCTTTGCTCAAGTTTTTTATATCAACTTTATTGGAGTATAAATTACATGTGATAAAAATACACCTATTTTAAGTGTTTAGCTTGATGATTTATGACAAATGTTTATTCCTTGTAACCACTACCATACCCATTCTGACCCAGAAAGTTCCCTTGTGCCCCTTTACTGTCAATCCCCTACCCCCTGCCCCACCCTGGCAACCAATGATCTGCTATCACTGTAACTTAATTTTGCCTATTCTAGAATTTCATGTAAATGGAACCGTATGTACTTCTTTGTGTCTAGTTTCTTTCATTCAGCATAATGTTTCTGAGATCATCCATGTTGTTCATGTGTCAGTCGGTACTTCCTTTTTATTGCTGAGTAGTATTCCATTGTATGGATATACTACCACTAGTTTATCCATTTAACTGTTGATGGGCATTTCAAGTTTTTGGCTGTTATGAATAAAGCTACTATGATCATTCATGTACAAGTCTTTATGTGGATATATATTTTCATTTCTTTTGGATATGAAATGGATGGGTTGTAGAATAAATGCATATTTAACTCTATAAGAATTGCTAAATTGTCTTCCAAAATAGTTATACCACTCAGTGTCCTTTTCACATGTCCCCATCATTCTTTGAGCACTTCCTTGCTTTTTGGCCCAAGATGTTCCAGGCTCTTCTTTCACTTTCTTTGACCCAGTCCTCAAATAAGTCATGTCTCCAAAGAGTTCTTATTCCTTTCATTGAAGAACAGTATTTAGAAGCCAAGATCTATGCACTAGCTGAGTTCATTACTGGGGAGAGTCACTGTTCCCAGGTGCTCTCGGTATATATAAGACTCCAAGCAGACTCACTCTCACTCTCCTTCTGGCCTTTAAAAAGCATGGCACCAGGAATTCTATAGCCACAAGGAAATGAATTCTGCCAACAACTTGAGGGAGCTTGGAAGCCTCTGATGATAATGCAAACTGCCAACACCATGACTGTAGCCTTCTGAAACCCTGAGGAAAGGACCTGCCTAAGTCATCCACAGACTTCTGACCCACAGAAACTAAGATGATAAATATGCGTTGTTTTAAGCCACAAAGTTTGTGGTAATTTACCAAGCAACAGAAAACTAATACAGGAGTGGTAGGAAAGAAAGCTCCACCAGTTAAAGGCACTCATGAAAGTTTGGGAAGGCAGAAGTGAGGCAGAGGTCATCTTCTTGCTGCTTTGGCTACTGCTGCTGGAAAGAACAGTTACAGAGACTTTGGGTTTTTCTGTAACAGTATCTCAGTGGCTACTCACTAACTTTGTGCTTATCTAGAGGTAGTTGTTGTCGCAGCAGCAGCAGCAGCATCCTGACCCCTCAGTTGCAGCTATGTTGTATATTCTTGAAAATCAGTAGGTCCATTGGTGGGCTTCTGATCCTCTTGCTCCCTAATTGTACAAAAGGTGGCAGTTCCACTGGCAAGTCAGTTTGGCAGTGTTGTTCTGAGAGTTATTCCTGAAGGTCCAGCCTACAACTTACTCCTCCTAAATTTGCAACAACTTTAAAAGTACCTCATTTTTCTTTAAACCGTTTTCTACTAACAATAGCTTGGGCGCTTTTTGTTTCCTGCATCTAAAGCTTACTGATATACCCATCTTTGCTTGAGCTAGTTTAAAAGGCTTCCTGTTCCCTGTAGCCAAGTGATCCCAATCTAAGATACCAATGGGGCCATTAAGAGTTGATGGTTGGCAATCTGTATATCTTCTTTGGAGAAATGTCTATTTAGATCTTCTGCCCATTTTTGGATTGGGTTGTTTGTTTTTTTGTTATTGAGCTGCATGAGCTGCTTGTAAATCTTGGAGATTAATCCTTTGTCAGTTGCTTCATTTGCAAATATTTTCTCCCATTCTGAGGGTTGTCTTTTGGTCTTGTTTATGGTTTCCTTTGCTGTGCAAAAGCTTTTAAGTTTCATTAGGTCCCATTTGTTTATTTTTGTTTTTATTTCCATTTCTCTAGGAGCTGGGTCAAAAAGGATCTTGCTGTGATTTATGTCAATACAGTGTTCTGTCTATGTTTTCCTCTAAGAGTTTGATAGTGTCTGGCCTTACATTTAGGTCTTTAATCCATTTTGAGTTTGATATACAGATTGCCAACAAACACATGAAAGAATGCTCAACATCATTAATCATTAGAGAAATGCAAATCAAAACTACAATGAGATATCATCTCATACCGGTCAGAATGGCCATCATCAAAAAATCTAGAAACAATAAATGCTGGAGAGGGTGTGGAGAAAAGGGAACACTCTTGCACTGTTGGTGGGAATGTAAGTTGATACAGCCACTATGGAGAACAGTATGGAGGTTCCTTAAAAAACTAAAAATAGAGCTACCACACGACCCAGCAATCCCACTACTGGGCATATACCCTGAGAAAACCATAATTCAAAAAGAGTCATGTACCAAAATGTTCATTGCAGCTCTATTTACAATAGCCAGGACATGGAAGCAACCTAAGTGTCCATCATCGGATGAATGGATAAAGAAGATGTGGCACATATATACAATGGAATATTACTCAGCCATAAAAAGAAATGAAATGGAGTTATTTGTAGTGAGGTGGATGGAGTTAGAGTCTGTCACACAGAGTGAAGTAAGTCAGAAAGAGAAAAACAAATACAGTATGCTAACACATATATATGGAATCTAAGGGGAAAAAAAAAAAGGTCATGAAGAACCTAGTGGCAAGATGGGAATAAAGACACAGACCTACTAGAGAATGGACTTGAGGATATGGGGAGGGGGAAGGGTAAGATGTGACAGAGAGAGTGGCATGGACATATATACACTACCAAACGTAAAATAGATAGCTAGTGGGAAGCAACCGCATAGCACAGGGAGATCAGCTCTGTGCTTTGTGACCACCTAGAGGTGTGGGATAGGGAGGGTGGGAGGGAGGGAGATGCAAGAGGGAAGAGATATGGGAACATATGTATATGTATAACTGATTCACTTTGTTATAAAGCAGAAACTAACACACCATTGTAAAGCAATTATACTCCAATAAAGATGTTAAAAAAAAAAAAAAAAGAGTTGATGGTTGCAACAAGCGGGGGAGGGGAACTCAGGAGTTCAGTGAGGCAGGGCTAGGGCTAATTCATTCAACCAACACATCTCACCCCCTGCTCTGTGTTGGGGCCTGGAAATAAAGAGATGGATCATGAATACCCTTGCCCTCAAAGAGCACAAAATCTATTTGGGGAGACAAACACATATATGAATAAGTCATAGTACAACATGTTATGACTTGTAAAGGAATTAGTTAAATGTAGTGAGAGCCCAGAGAAGACAACAATAATTCTGCCTCCCCAGGGGTATTAAGAGATGGCCTTTGAGCTGGGTTTCATAGGATGAGTGAGTCTAAAAAGAAGGAAGAGGGGCTTCCCTGGTGGCGCAGTGGTTGAGAATCTGCCTGCCAATGCAGGGGACACGGGTTCGAGCCCTGGTCTGGGAATATCCCACATGCCGCGGAGCAACTAGGCCCGTGAGCCACAATTACTGAGCCTGCGCATCTGGAGCCTGTGCTCCGCAACAAGAGAGGCCGCGACAGTGAGAGGCCCGCGCACCGCGATGAAGAGTGGCCCCCGCTTGCCACAACTAGAGAAAGCCCTCGCACAGAAACGAAGACCCAACACAGCCATTAAAAAAATTAATTAATTAATTTAAAAAAAAAAAAAGAAGGAAGAGAAAAAGACCCACTACCCACAAGCCTTGCTGAACCCAGAGTAAGTCAGTCACTTTGCATTCATCATTCCATTTAACCTTCACAACATCCCCATAGATAGGTATTATTATCTCTTTTTTATAAATAAGCTGGGCCCCAAAGAGGTTAATAATTTGACAGTGTCACACAACTGAATATAATAGGAAACAGTCCATAGGATCTACTGTAGATAATGGATAAAAATAAAGCATAAAATATTTATTTCAGTGTATGAAATCATTTGAAGAATCATTGGGAATGCTAAAGATAAAGACTTCAGGCTGAGCTTTCAGGAGTGACTCCCAAGTCCTACTGGTGGGAGCCACCAACGGAGCTGTTGCCCTCCCACAGAAGCCTCTCTTAAGGCTGCTGGCTCCAGAACCGTGCCATCTCCTGCAGTTCACACCAGCACAAATGGTTACCTTGTGCCCTGCCTCTCTCCCTACTTAACTCAGTTCCAAACTCAAGTCTTGCCAGGGGCTTCCCTGGTGGCGCAGTGGTTGAGAATCTGCCTGCCAATGCAGGTGACACGGGTTCGAGCCCTGGTCTGGGAAGATCCCACATGCCGCGGAGCAACTAAGCCCGTGAGCCACAACTACTGAGCCTGCGTGTCTGTGCTCCGCAACAAGAGAGGCCGCGATAGTGAGAGGCCCGCGCACCGCGATGAAGAGTGGCCCCCGCTCGCCGCAACTAGAGAAAGCCCTCGCACATAAACAAAGACCCAACACAGCCAAAAATAAATAAATTTAAAAAAAAAGTTTTGCCAGGATACATCTTATTTGTGAATCCTAGTTGGAAACAAGTCTAGGAAATGTGATTTGGTTTTCCAGTGCAGGGGGCCCGGGTTCGATCCCCGGTCAGGGAACTAGATCCCACATGCCACAACTAAGAGCCCGCATGTCGCAACTAAAGATCCCGCATGCCACAACTAAGACCCGGTGCAACCAAATAAATTAATATTTTTTTTAAAAAACACTAAAATGATTAATAATGCTAATCATGTGGACACTCTTATATACTATTGGTGGAAGTATAAACTGATATAAACTTATTGGAAGGTACTTTGAAAGCATCTAATAATATTAAAAGCATGTGTCTACTATGGCCCAGCAACAGCACTTTTAGGAGTCTATCCTACCAAGGAAAAAAAAAAATAGCACAAATACATGAAGTTTAAGAATGCTTATTGCAGTACTGTGATTACATAAATCTGGAAACAACCTAATATCCATCAATAGGTGACTAATTAATCGAATGATACATCCATACAGCAGAATACTATACAGGCATTAAACAGAATTAAATGGATCTGTACGTACTGCCCTAAAAAGATGTCCTTTATTGTTGTTGAGCGCAAAAAAAAAGTTGTAAGAACTTTGTATAATATAATCTCATATTTTGTTTTTTAAAATGGAGGTAAATGATATATCAGTATAATTATAGGAAAAAATGCTAGTAGTGCTTACTCTTGGGAATTGGAAAGGGGAAGGTAGGGGTACTGGACTTTTACACACTTTATATAATTTTTTAAAGCTGAGGATTATAGGTAACATTTGCTTTTCTTGGTTTGATTTTCAGTATTTTTCTTATATATATATGTGGACTGTGTGTTGTGTGTCTTTGAAACTTTTTTCAAAGGACAATCTAATACATTTTAAAATTTTTTAATTGAAGTATAGTTGACATAATATTATGTTAGTTTCAGGTATACTACATAGTGATCTGACAATCAAATACATTACAAAATGATCACCATGACAAGGCCACTAACCACCTGTCACCATACAAATTATTACAGTATTATTGACTATATTCCCTATGCTGTATATTACATCCCAATGAGCTATTTATTTAATAACTGGAAGTTTGTATCTCTTAATCCTCTTCACTTATTTCGCCCCACTTCCCCACCTCTGACAACCACCAGTTTGCTCTCTATATCTGTAAGTCTGTTCCTGTTTTGTTTTTTTGTTTGTCTTGTGTTTTGAGATTCCACATATAAGTGCAATTATACAGTATTTGTCTTCCTCTGTCTGACTTATTTCGCTTAATTTAATACCCTCTAGGTCCATTCATGTTGTTGCAAATGGCAAGATTTCATTCTTTTTTATGGTTGAGTAATATTTCATTGTGTATATGTACTACATCTGCTTTATCCATTCAGCTATCAATGGACATTTAGGCTACTTCCTAGAAATAAAAATAAAATCTGAAAGGTGTGGTTCTCCAGATGGTTCTCCTGATTCTCCAGGTAGGTAGAAAGATCCATGCTGAGACCCAAATCTGCAGGGTCAGTAAGAGTTAATCTAGCTTGACTCTGCCCTGCTGGGTAGAGGAACAAGTCAGTGGTGATATGCATTTGGGAATTGAGTGAACATCTGCAAGTCCATGGAGGGGAAGGTGTGCCCAGGTCCTTATGTCTCCATAGAGATGAGTGTGCCATGAGGGCCTAGGCACGGTAATAGGCCCTAGGGTTATGAAGATAAGTAATATAATCCTTGTTCTCAAAATGTTTACTGTCCAAAGAATAATAATACCAATGAAAATTTATATCTGAAATCATAATTTTTACATAGATCTGTATAGCCCTTAACAATTTACAAAACACTTCTTCTCCCTTGATTCTCTCAACAGCCCTGTGAAGGAGCCACAGCAAGAGTCATGTCCCCATTTCACAGATGAGGAAACCGAGGCCCAGAAGAGAAAGTGACTCATTCAAAGTGCATATACCAACTGCATTTTACCAACTGCTTTTATAACCATTAATTAGTTCACTAGGGACAAAGCCAGGCCTAAGAGAAGGGCATGGGGAGAGTGGTACTGGGCTCCAGTACTGTGTGTAGTGTGTTCCTGTGATGCAGCCCATTCAGCTGCTTGATCCAAGAATTCCATCCAACTCAACAACATGTACGGGGCCAGTTATGCTCTGTTCCAAAGGACAAGGCTGTTCAGTCCATCAGTATGAGAACGAAAGGATCTCTACCTTGCTCTGTCCTCTGACTTTTAGTCCTACAGTCCTGTGTTATTTTGCATTTTCTGACTTTGCACTAGTGTTCACATTATTGTATTCAAGTGTTTTGTTTTGCTTCTCACTAGAATATTAATCTCCATAATGGCAAGCATGCTTAATTATTTGGTGTCTTCTAAGACTGTCTCTCTCTCTTTTATTACTTTTTTCAGCTGCCACCTTCAGTAAAACTACAATTTATACATGTAATGGAAACAAGTTTTATAAAACAGTACTTATCCTTAATCTGAGCAATGTACCCTGATATTTTGTATTGTATTCTATAGAATTTCACTTTTTACTAGTCTCTTAAATATAATCCAGGATTGGATTCCGGAACAGAAAAAACATTAGTGAAAAACAGGTGCAAGCCAAGTAAAATCTATAGTTTAGTTAATAATATTGTACCAGTGTTAATCTCTCAGTTTTGGTAAATGTGCCATGGTTATGTAAGATGTTAACATTTTAGGGGAAGCTGGGTGAAAATATGTAGAAACTTTCTGAAGTATCTTTGCAACTTATCTGTAGATCTGAAGTTATTCCAAAAGAAAAAGTTTATTAAAAAAGAAAACCAAATGTGTGGGGTAGGAGGTGGTGAAACGGGTGAAGGGGGTCAAAAGGTACAAACTTCCAGTTATAAAATAAATTGAGTCGTGAGGTATAATATACAGCATGGTGACTATGGTTAATAACACTGTATTGTATATTTGAAAGTTGCTGAGAGAGTAAATCTTAGAAGTCCTCAATACAAGAAAAAAAAGTGTATAACTACGTATGGGGATGGATGTTAACTAGACTTATTGTGGTGATCATTTCACAGCATATACAAATACTACAACATATACAAACACATTTCACACCATATACAAATACATATATCATTATACATGTATCATTTCACAACATATACAAATACATTGTGTTGTATACCTGAAACTAATATGTCAATTATACCATAATAATAAATGAATAAATAACCTACATAACATGAAAAAAAAAGTTCTAGCTTGACAATTTAAACTGATTTCATGACCCACTAATGGGTTGCAATTCACACTTTGAATGTTGTAGGTGTTTGCTATCATTTTATTTATTTATTTATTTATTTACTCCTTTTTTAAAAAAAAGATAGATTTTATTCATTTTATTTTATTTATTTATTTTTGGCTACATTGGGTCTTCTTTGCTGCGTGCGGGCTTTCTCTAGTTGCGGTGAGCGGGGACTACTCTTCGTTGCGGTGCGTGGGCTTCTCATGGCAGTGGCTTCTCTTGTTGTGGAGCACGGGTTCCAGGCGGGTGGGCTCAGTAGTTGTGGCACATGGGCTTAGTTCCTCCGTGGCATGTGGGATCTTCCCGGACCAGGGCTCGAACCTGTGTCCCCTGAATTGGCAGGCGGATTCTTAACCACTGCACCACCAGGGAAGCCCTTGCTATCATTTTAAATAATGCTGGTGGGAATAGTTGTGGTGATCTATGAAAGCCCATGATCGTTCTTTCTCTGACTCTCATCACTCCCACGGCTGACCTCTCTCCCAGCCCTCGGCCTTGTCTATCTTGTCCTATGCTCATTTTTGTCTATATGGCCTATCTTTGAAGGGATCTCCTTGTCTGAATCATCTGTGGACCTTCAAAGGGATACATGATATATATTTGTTAAATAAATGTCTGAAGGAATAGCTGTGTTTCAACACCCTTGCTTGGGAATTTTTCTGCCTCTTCAAATTGTAGGAAATTTTTGTGTATACATAGAAATCTAGTATAAAATCTTTTCTGAAAGCTTTATGTGAAACAAAAATTTCCAAACTTGGCAGAAAGCCTTTTCTGACAAATGCCTTCATGACCATCTTTGGGACTTTCTTTTTTTTTTTTTTTTAATTGGGGCATAGTTGTTTTGCAGTGTTGTGTTACTTTCTGCTGTACAGTGAAGTGAATCAGTTATATGTATACATATATCCACTCTTTTTTGGATTTCCTTCCCATTTAGGTCACCACAGAGCATTGGTTAGAGTTCCCTGTGTTATACAGCAGGTTCTCATTAGTTATCTATTTTATACATATTAGTGTATGTACGTCAATCCTAATCTCTCAATTCATCTCACCCCCTCTTTCCTCCCTTGGTGTCCATATGTTTGTTCTCTACGTCTGTGTCTCTATTTCTGCCTTGCAAACAGGTTCATCTGTACCATTTTTCTAGGTTCCACGTATGGGACTTTCAATAACAAAGGAAGAACAGCTCCTCTGAAAAAGGTTTTAAAGTTTTTTAAACTTTTATTATTATTTTATTTCACAAGTGACACGCATTTACTACTGAAAAAAAAAGATAATAAAAATGGATGAAGGGCTTCCCTGGTGGCGCAGTGGTTGAGAGCCCGCCTGCCAATGCAGGGGACGTGGGTTTGAGCCCTGGTCCGGGAAGATCCCACATGCCGCCGAGCAACTAAGCCCATGTGCCACAACTACTGAGCCCACATGCCACAACTACAGAAGCCCACGTGCCTAGAGCCCGTGCTCTGCAGCAAAGAGAAGCCACTGCAATGAGAAGCCCGTGCACCACAACGAAGAGTAGCCCCACTTGCTGCAACTAGAGAAAGCCCGTGAGCAGCAATGAAGAGCCAGTGCAGCCAAAAATAAATAAATAAAATAAATAAATTTATTTTTTAAAAAATGGATGAAAATTAAAAATGAAATTCTATAAGGTCACCTATAATCCCACCATAAATAACTATTATTAACATTTTAGTGTATAACCCCTTTCATATCATATACATGTAAACACATATACTTTTAAAATAAATGGTGATATTACTCATACAATTTTAGAGGTATCTTTGCTCAGGCTGTTCCCTCAACCTGGAATGCACTTCCTCCTTTCTGTTCTTCATCTGAATATTTCCTGCTCATCTTTCTAGACTCAACACATGATAACACCTCTGGGAAGCCTTTTCTTGCCCTCTCTGCTTTCCTCTACCCTAGATGGATTAGGTACTACCTCTTAGGTTTTCCAGTGAATCTTTAGTTCTTTCTTTTTTTTTGCTTTTTAATTAATTTATTTATTTTTGGCTGTGTTGGGTCTTCATTGCACACAGGCCTTCTCTAGTTGCGGTGAGCGGGAGCTACTTTGGTTGCCATGCGTGGGCTTCTCATTGTGGTGGCTTCCCTTGTTGCAGAGCACGGGCTCTAGTCTCATGAGCTTCAGTAGTTGTGGCTTGCAGGCTCTAGAGCGCAGGCTCAGTAGTTGTGGCGCACGGGTTTGGTTGCTCCGCGGCATGTGGGATCTTCCCGGACCAGGGCTCGAACCCACGTCCCCTGCATTGGTAGGCAGATTCTTAACCACTGCGCCACCAGGGAAGTCCCTTTAGTTATTTCTTTATTACATTTTGTATCTTAATTCATTGTTTACATGTCTGCCTGTCCCAAGAGTCAGGGAGCTCCTCAATGGCAAGGATAATGGCCAGAGTAGGTTTTGTTGAATGGTGTGTGGATGGATGAAGGGATGGAGAAATGGGCGGCCAAATGAATGATGACAGAAAGAGACACATGGCTTTTCATCTGCTATGGAGAGCATCCTTAGCTTTTTGGCCCTTTAGCCTCAGTGTCAGCTACGTTGCCACGGAAGAGTCATTGGTAGAGGGAATATGGATGATGCCATCACCTTATTACTGGGGCTACAAAGACAACTCGAGTGCTTGTCACCTCCACAAGGAAGTCTTCCAAATCCCATCAAAGTTTTGTGCGAAGTCCCGGACTCTGGCCCCTCATTCACTGGTGAGGCAGCAGACCTGCTCAGCCATCCTGAAAACTAAGCATCAGGAGACCCAAATTTCAGTCTCAGTTATGTGATAAACTTGCTATGCATGGCCTTGGACATGCTGCTCCCCTGCCACAGGCCTCAGTTTTCTCACTTTACAATAAGAGGAGTAGACTGGGTGGTCTCTAATTCTCCTTTCAGCACTCACTTTCTATGGTCTTATAATTTACTCACTGTTGATCTCACTCAGAGAAGAGACAGGATAGAGAGCATTGCCCACCTTACCTAAACTGTGCTCACTGCCACTATCTCACCAGGTTCCCTTGGGCAAATCTCTACTTCCCAGGGCCCCAGTTTCCTCATCTGGAATGGGAAGATTGAGCCAGATTTTACACACTGAATTTATGCCCAGGGTGGCTATAAATGCAACTTATGGAAGTCCCCTAATACAAAGAGAATATTCCATTTAAAGATGAACATTCAGAGTCTCTGAAAATATAGTAAGATTGCATTAGTTGATGTTCTCTGCTAAATGTATTCTCAGAGGCCACCATGTTGAGCTGAAATAAATGTTTTAGCTTTTACAAAAATCACTCTGATTTTGGGCAAAGCAGTTCCCAAACTCATTGCAGAGTCAGATCACACTGATTTTCAGAGCTGCCAAAAAATAAGAAAATGGTTAACATCAATACTGCAACTGCTGCTAAATTCTCAGTTGCTTCAGAACTTTTCACCTTTTATTCATAAAATGACACAATTTAGAGTTACCTAAAGGTTGGAGTTCACTATCAATATTATTATAATATCAAGCTTAGACCTACTTTTCCATTAGAAAAACACCATAGTTATTACATTAATTATAATAGAAATTATTAGCCATCAATATGAAATTTCAGTAATGAGCAAAAATTTGGGGAAGCATTTTTTTCCCATATAGTAAAGGGTTAATATATACATATAAAGAACAGGAAAAAGACAAGAAGAAAATGCATAAAAATCTTAACAACATATGAAAAGTTGCTCAATATCATTAGCCACTATGGAAATGCAAGTTAAAACCATGATAAAATACCACTATATACTTTTTAGAATGTAAAATATTAAAAAGACTTACCAAACCATGTGTTGGCGAGAATTTAGAAGAGTGGCGATGTATACTAGATTAGAAAACAGTTTCTTAAAACAGTTTGGAAGTGTCTTAAAAAGTTAAATGTATACCTACCAAATGATCTAATAATTCTAATCTTAGATACTTACTAAAGAGAAAACATATGAAAGCTATATCCATAGAAGTTCTCTTACATGAATATTCATAGTAGTTTTATTTGTAATAGCCAAACACTGGAGATAAACTTTTGGTGGTGATGGGTATCTTGGTTGGAGCAATGGCTCCACGTGTGTATATGTACATCAAAACTTATCAAATTGTACCAATGTTCATCAACAAGTGAATGGATAAACAAATTGAGGAATATCCATACAATGGAATACTACTCAGCAATGAAAAAGAATGAATCTCAACAAATTATGCTGAGTGAAAGAAGACACATTAAAAAAAGAATATATAGCATATGATTCCATTGATAAAATATTCTAGAAAATGTGAACAAATCTATAGTGACAGAAAGGAGATCAGTTGTTGTCTGGGTTTGGGAGAAAGAGTGGGAGGGAGATCACACAGGGCACCAAAAACTTTGGGGGTGATGGATATGTTTATGATCCTGACAATGGCTTATTAAAACTAAACTCAAGTTTATTTTATTATTAACCCTGGTTTAAAAACAAAAGACAAAGGGAATAAGACTCAACCATTCTCAGTGATTATTTGTGAGGAAAATACAATAAGGTATTTTACATGTTTTTGTGGAGGGCCTGCTCTATGGGAAAACTCACACATTGACTTATGAACCAGAAGTATTCATCAAACCAGCCAGAAGTGGGAATGTTAATTTATGTGAGCTGATATGGTCCTGAGTTCATACTGCTCCCTAAAACATTGAGTTGATATGTGCTGCCACCACACACACACACACACACACACACACACACACACACACCACTGAACTTTCTGGCATTTGGGGCTTTTACAGACAGAACAGACACATCCTGGTTGATGTATCTTGCCCTCTTGACTTTTTCTTGCACTCGCCTTGCAAATCCACTATCCTGCATCAGCCAGCACTTCCATACTCTGCTTCTGCACCTGGCTCTGAGAGTGACTGGAAGGCCTTTGAATGCACATGTGTAAGATAAGTGAGTCTGACCATAAGTGAGTGAAAGAAGTTTGTTCACTTGGAAAAACTAGTTGCAATCACTTCATAAAAGTGAAAACCTGTGAACACAGATTCTTATAGCAAAGATGAGCGTATGTAACTCAGTTCAGCTGGGGACCCTCCTCTTCTGAAAGGTTGAGATAAAATTGGCTTAAACGCCTCTTCTCTCCAACTCCCTATCTTGTGAAAATCCAAAGCCCTCTTCAAGATTTCAGTTTCTTCCCAGTGATCTTCTGTTATCATAACCACCTGGCCTCTAGGCTCCTGGCTCCACACCTCTTCCACTGTTCTGCAGTGCATGGATCCAGACTCAATCCTATTCTGTTTCAACCCCAACTATTCTGACATCATCTGTTGTGCTGCAATTTCAATTCTGACACTAAGCAACCAGAGTTATTGTCAGACTCCACAGCTGTAAGGGCACAGTCCCCAGCAAGACTGCACCCACTCCAGACACCAGGAGCTAGTAGGGGCCCAGGCCACCCATACTTCCAACCAACTGGCTACAAATCCAGAGGGTTCCTCCAACCCCCCTCAGGTTCTATAATTCAGCAGAATGACACAAAACTGAGGATAGCACTATACTTACAATTAGAGTTTTAAAGGATACAAATCAGACCAGCCAAATGAAGAGACACATAGGGCAAGGTCTGGAAGGGTCCTGAACACAGAGCTTCTGTGCCCTCTCCCCATGGGATGAGGGCACCTCATCTTCCCAACATGAGTTCACCAACAAGGAACCTCCACTGAGCTTTGCTGTCCAAAGTTTTATTGGAGTTTCATTGATTAAATCATGGACCATGCACTTGAACTCAATCTCCAATCCTTCTTCCCTCCCTGGAGGTTGGGCTGGCTCAAAGTCCCAACCTTCTAATCAGTGGTTGGTCTTTCTGGTGACCAGTCTCCATCTTGAAGCTATGCAAGGTCCCACCATGAGTCCCCTCATTAGCATAAACTCAGGAGTGATCCAAGGGACTCATGAATAATAAAGACACTTTAGTCACTCAGGAAATTCCAAGGGTTCTAGAAGCTCCATGCCAGGAACTCTGCAAATTATTTTTGGAATTTCTAAATGACTTGAGCAGGGCTGACCCCATCCTACTCCAGTGATCCAAAGAAGTGACGAAACCCAGATAATCAGTACATTCCATCTCCCCGGCCAGACTGCTATTCAGGGATAGGCTTGAGGGAACTCTTGGTGAGTGAAGGACTCTTACCCCTGGGGTCACTGAGCTGGTAGAAAGGTCAGCCTAGCATTGCTAGTGCCCATCTTTGCCAGCACAAGTGAAGAGCCTGCTTGAGAGTGAATCAAGACAAAGGAAAACAAAATCAAGAGATGGAGAGAAAACGCAATTATGGATGACAAAGTTTGACTTCCTGAATCCAACCATGTCTAACTAGATATCTGGGTTTTCCCTTAAGCCACATTGAGTTAAATTTCTGTCATTTGCAATTGCAAGAGTGTTGACCAATACCTTCTTTCTTCCCCCTCCTTTTCACAAGCAATAAACCATATTCCTCTCTTTGTTTCATGCAAAACAGCTTCCCCTTGTCTGAGCTGGGCATCTGCTGACATCTGTGTCTGCAGGGCATTTCAAAGAGTTTTCACAAAGACAGTTTCCTCCATGTGAGATACATTGGTGTCATCCATTTTTTTCACTCTGTAACAAAAATATTTATACAATCAAGACTGTACTGTATGTATAGTTTCTTATCTGCTTTTTTCAATTTTCAGTCAACAAATATTTATATAAAAACTGTATGCTAGTCATATACTAAGCAACTAACACTCTATGTTGAGAATTTTCCCACATCATTAAAGATTTTGTAAATGTGATTTATTATTAACCAGCACAGAATATACAAGCACATAGACAGTTTTCTTTTTTAAGATTTTCATTTTTTTTAGAGCAGTTTTAGGTTCACAGCAAAATTGAGGGAAAAGTACAGAGATTTCCCATATACCCCCTATTCCCTTATATATAGTTTTTAAACTGAACATTTATTGTAGAATATTTAGCTTGTTTCCAAGCTTTATGAATAATGATAGACACATAACACCATCTAAATCTCTCATCATTTCCTTAGAATAGATTCCCAGAAGTAGAATTTCCATAAGAACTTCATTTTTTACCTCCAAAAAATTCAGACAAAATTTACCAATCTCTGTTGTAGTAAAGCGTGTATCCCCTCTGACCCCACCTTGCCTGGAGAGATCTGGCCTAAAATGCCTTCAGATAGCACAAGAATCACGTTCCTTGAGAGCTTCCTGTTTCCTCTGAGTGCCCCTCCTCAGCTGTCCTTAAAGGGCTGGGGACTGACCAGGCAGCAGGCAGCCTGTCAACCCGGCAGACCTCTGGAGGCATAGTACACATAACTGCTTTAGGAATTGCTTGAAAAAAATGGCATTCAGGGCAAGCCTGAAAGGGAGCTAGATGCCAAGACAAGAAAGTCAGCACTAATCATGACCCCATTTTCATTTTTAAGTCTCTTTTTCCCTACTTTATTTTCCTTAAGAAGCATATGTGATTTATAATGGAAAATTTTAATTTATTGGTAAAAACAACAACAAAATGAGTTTCTCAAATTCAGTGTGGGACTGGAGATAATCTTCTGGTTCCTGGAAAAGCAGTTGTGAGCTATCTAGCTTGGCAATGCTTCCTACAAATCACTGGCTGACTCCGAAAAATACATATGCACTTTAGTCATACGAAGGACAGGGTGATTCCCTCTGGGGCCACCACAAAGGGGAATTGATGACTGTCTTCCAGACCTGGAAGAGGGTTCCAAATTGCAATGTGTGAAAATAAGGGGTGGGTCTAAGAACTGTCAGTGGGAGCCTCCAAAACAAAGATTTTTGACTTATTGCAAGAACTTTCTAAGAGGCAGAGTAGCCCAAAGATAAAACCAGCTGCTCCAGGAGGTGATGACCTCCCCATCCTGTGAAGTGTTAAAGCACAGACTGGAGGCCAGTTGTCCTGGGTGGTGTGGCAGGGATCCAACTGCAAGGCAGGACAGTGGTTCTCAATCTTTTTGGTCTCAGGACTCCTTTACACTCTTAAGAATTACTGAGGATCCAAAGAACATTGTTTATATAGGTTCTATCTATCAACATTTACCATATTAGAAATTAAAACTGAGAAAGTTTTAAATACTTACTAATTTATTTTAAAATAACATTAGTAATTCCTTTGTACATTAACATAAAGAAAAAGTTTTACAGAAAATAACTATATTTACTCAAACAAAAAAAATCTAGCAAGAAGAGTAGCATTTTTTTAAAAATCTTTTTACTATCTAGACCAATGGAACACAACTGGATTATTATATCTGCTTCTACATTTAATCTGTTGCAATATGTTCTTCAAGGTTGGTTGCAATGTGGAATCTGAAACCATATCAATGAACTGTGACAGAGATCATAGAGCCTGTGCCCAAAGAGATCACAACTGAACAATAATACGGGAAAACACTTATTGGGTGCTTACCATTACCCAGGTTATATGTCAAGTATTCTACACACATTACTTCAAACAACTTTATAAAGGAAATTTACCTAATTTTACAGATGAAGAAACTAAAACATAGAGAAGCTGTATACCTTACACCAGGTCACACAGCCTGGTGAAGCCAAGATTTAGAGCAATTTAGCCTAACTGTTCTAATCTTGGCTCTAAATCCTGGCTTATTTTACCTAGCACAATGTTTTCGAGGTTCATCCATGATGTACTTCATTCCTTCTTAAGGCGGAATAATATCCCATTGTATGTATATACCACATTTTGCTTATCCATTCATCTGTTGATGGATGCTTCTTAGTATGTTTTAAATAAACAATTACTACGTTCTGTAATAGAGGCAAGCACAGGTTCTAAAAGGGAGAGACAGAGGAGGAGCCACGAATCCAACTTGGGCTGAGGCAGCCAGGGGCTGGTGCCTGAGCAGAGACTTGAAGGATCGGTGGGAGACATCCAGGAAAAAGACAGGAAAGGGAGGAACCAAGGGACGTGTAAGAAAGAGAACCATAGCCAGCCCCATAGGGCTGAGTCAGGTTTGTGTGGAAGAGGGGCAAGAAGTAAGGCTAGAGAGGCAACAACATTGACATTACAGAGTATTTAAGACAGGCTGGGTGCTGTGCAAAGCCTCTTAGATGTTTTAACTTATTTAAACATTACAGCACGGTCTAAAAGAAAACCAGCCTTCTTGAGTATATACTGAGGACCAGGCGCTGTTCTTAGTGCCTTGTGTGCAATAATAAATTTAATCCCCATAACAACTCGAGGTCAGTACTATTATCATTCCCATTTTATAGATGGGGAAGTAAGGCATGGAAAGGATAAAACAATTTTGCCCAAGGTTATGCTGGTAAGCAGGGATGTGAACCCAGGTTTCAGCAGCTATGCTTATATCCTGACAGCCGAGAATATGAGAACAAGGTAAGGAATTTAGACTTTCACTGGACAGGTTTAGGCCGAAAGCAACTTGTCCTGATTTGCATTTTATAATCATTCTAGCGGCTGTATGGAGAGTGATAGGCAGGAAGAAGACTGGAGGCAGAGAGACCAGTTAGTAAGCCAAATGGGAAAGAATGAGAATGAGGCAGGGCAGTGCAAATACAGACAAGTGGAGGGTTCTGAGAGATATTCAGGACATGGAATAGTCAGCCGATGGTGATTTGTTGAAGCGGGGTCAGGAATGATTCCGAGTTTCTGAGAGGATGACAGTGTAATCACAGAGATGGAGGATGCATGGGAAAAACAAGTTTGAGGTTAGGGAGAATCAAGAGATGAAGATAATGAGGTCATTTGGAACATCCTGAGTCTTGGTAGGCCCAGGGAGAGCGATCTGGGCTCATAAGCTCCATGAAGGCAAAGATCTCTGTCTGTTTCATTGACTGACATGGCCTAGTGCCAAGAACAGTACTTGACATAAGACACCCAGTAAAGACAACCCAGTATGTAGTTGTTCAATGAATGAGTATGGGTACAGAGGAGAAAAGAGTGTGACCTGGAGGTTAGGAAATTGTGCTGGGAGTTGGAGCTACAGAGATTGTCAATAGTACGTAAAGTGAGGAGAGTTATAAGGACAGAACTCTGGGGACACAATGCTTACAAGACAGGCAGAGAAAAGCCAACCGAACCTTAGAGAGACTGAGGAGTGGCCACAGAGAGGGAGAAACTAGGAGAAGGGAGGCTGTCAAAGGCATCTCAGATTTTTAAGGTAAAAGAGACTTTGAAGTGCTTCCCAGTTTATAAAACATACTTTCTCAGATTCTTCTTTTTCTTTTAATTTTAGTATAACATACCTTTTACTAAATTTTTTATTGAAGTAAAAATTACTTTTATGATAAAGTGCAATCATCTTAAGTGTATATTGTGATGAATCTTTGCATCTTTATGCATCTGTGTAACCCCCGTCTGGATCACAATAGAGAAACGCTCCAGCACTCAAATGTTTCCTTCACACCCCTTCTCAGTCACCACTCTCCTCCCCACTGGAGATAAGCATTCTTCTGGCTTCTATAATCTTCCATCAGTTCTTGAACTTCTATCAGTTCTTAAATTTCATATAGATGAAATAATACAGTATGTATTATTTTGTGTCCGGCTTCTTCCACTCAATATAATAGCTGTGAAATTCATCTGTAATGTTTTGAGCATCAGTAGTTTGTTCTCAGGTATTTTCAAAAATGTAATTCTCCTTGAGGATAATAACATCTACCTCTAAAGGAATTAAATGGGATCATGCCTAGTAGCCACCCTACAAAATGAATATTTATTGATTACCTAGCTTTGGTTCAATATCAAAACAATTTAATCCTCATAGAGGAATCATTATTCCTTTTTTGCAGAATTCGGTGATATTTTAGAGGGAAGGGAAGAATGAAACAATGGTATGCTGGTAAGCCAGTTTTCTGGGGGATTGGGGGGAGTCCTTGACTTGGAGAATCTATAATAAATAGGCATTCTTCCAAAGAAAACAGACAGATGGCCAACAGGCACATGAAAAGATGTACAACATCACTAATTATCAGGGAAATGCAAATCAAAACCACAACTGTTATAATGGCTATCATCAAAAAGACAAGAAATAACAAGTGGTAGAAAGGAGATGGAGAAAAGAGAACACTTGTGCACGGTTGGCGGGAATGTAAACTGGTGCAGCCACTATGGAGGTTCCTCAAAAAATTAAAAATAGAACTACCAGGACTTCCCTGGTGGTGCAGTGGTTAAGAATCTGCCTGCCAATGCAGGGGACATGGGTTCGATCCCTGGTCCAGGAAGATCCCACATGCCACAGGGCAACTAAGCCCGTGTGCCACAGCTACTGAAGTCTGTGTGCCCTACAGCATGCGCGCTGCAACTACTGAGCCCACATGCCACAACTACTGAAGCCCACCTGCTGCAACTACTGAAGCCTCCGCACCTAGAGCCCATGCTCTGCAACAAGAGAAGCCACCACAATGAGAAGCCCGCGGACTGCACCAAAGAGTAGCCCCCGCTCACCACAACTAGAGAAAGCCCGCGCACAGCAACAAAGACCCAGAGCATCCAAAAAAAAAAAAAAATAGAACTACCATATGATCCAGCAATTCCAGTTTTCCCAAGAAAACGAAATCACTAATATGAAAAGATATATGTGCCCCCATGTTCACTGCAGCTTTATTTACAATAGCCAAGATATGGAAACAACTATGTCCAATGATGAATGAAATGATAAAGAAATTGTTTTATATATATGGAATATATATAAAATATATATTTTTATATATATTCCATATATATGGAATACTACTTAGCCATAAAAAAGAATAAAAAAGAATGAAATCTTGCCATTTTTGACAAATGGATGGATCTTGAGGGTATTATGCTAAGTGAAATAAGTCAGACAGAGAAAGACAAATACTGTATGATTCCACTTATATGTGGAATCTAAAGACCAAAATGCATGAACAAATAAAACAAAACAAAACTCATTGGTACAGAGAACAGATTGATGGTTAACAGAGGTGTTGGGAGTTGAGGGATGGGAAAAATGGGTGAAAGGGATAAGCAATATGGTGACAGGTGGTAACTAGACTTATTGTGGAGATCAGTTTGTAGTGTATATAAATATTAAATTATAATGTGCACCTCAAACTTATATAGTGTTATATAACAATTATACCACAAAAAAAATTTTTTAAACCATCTAAAAAAAATCCCTGATTTGTAGTGTTTGCTGATTTTTGTAGTGTAATACTCCCATTGTTGCTGATATCAAGCTACCAATGGCTTAACAACTGGCCTGCAGAATTCTTGGAAATTTAACAATCACCTCTCCAACACCGATATGAGCCAGTTCCAGCACACCACTGAGTGATTCGCAGACTCTCAAGCTCAGTCCAGCTGAGATTCTTGCTCAAGGTCTCAGACCTGGAAAGACCAGCCTTTTAAGACCAGCCTTTTCTGACCCTAATCCTCTCTGCTTTTTCCCCCTATGTAAAGGATTCTTTAAAAATGAGCTGGCATCTACTGATGGATGTGAGTCTTACTGATGGGCATCAAACTGACTCCAAAATTCAAAATTTTATAAACTTTCATTTTCATTAGTCACCTACTAAGTGAATTATCCATTAATAAAATGTGATATTCATAAACTAAAATTGGGTGGCTACTAGAATTTATTAAAGAGTCTAAATTCAGTATTCCACTAAGAAGTCTGTCTGCCAGGCCAATCTTCACAGCCCCGATTTGCCTCCTGCCGCTCATTACCTCACCCAGATAGCTGGAATGCTCTTAATTTGGGGAATGGACTCTCTGTTATCAGAGTACTAAATCCTCGTTGGAGTATTGTCTTCAGTTTGTTGTGATTTTCAATTGCTGATATTCTTCCTCTTTAATTTAAAATTACTGTTAGTTTAGCTTCCCCTTTTTTGTTTGTTAAGGTTGTTAAGTGTTAGAGAACACGCAGTGACACATATTTGCACCAGCAGCATTTTTGTCCTATAATTTTCTAATAAGTAGACTTTAAGATATGTATACATCATGGTTCAATCATGACTCATCCATACCCTCATTGCTGAAGCTGATGTAAATATTATCTCTCTAAATTTCATTTCTGCACTCACAGTTCTGTGGTGATGTGTGCGGCTGCCTCTGAAGTGGTGCTGTTTAAACAACTTGCAACACACTATCAATATAAATGCAATTAAATTACTGGGTTATTATTAATTTACAAGGTGTTGTTTATAATACAAAATTATATGAAAGTACATGTTCCCCCATATGGAAATAATAAATGTAAATCCAATTATACCTATGCCTATATTCTTATATGTGGGAACAAGAGAAACAGGGAAGTTTACTGAGGTTTAGGAACAATTTCCACATGCCATACCAGGCAGTAAGGTGATATAGTTGAAGACACAGGCTTTGGAATCAAAATGACTTGAATACATTTTAGCCATGTGACCTAGGGCAAAACATTTCTCTCTGTCTCAGTTTCCTTGAGTTTAAATGAAGCAAATGCCAACTACCACAGAAAGATATCTTAAAGATTAAATGCATAAAAACAGGCACATAGACCAATGGAACAGAATCAAGAGCACAGAAATAAACCCATGCACGTTTGGTCAACTAATATTTGACGAGGGAGCCAAGAATACTCAACAGGGAAAGGACAGTCTTTTCAAATAAACGGTGCTAGGAAAACTGGATATTCCCATGTAAAAGAATGAAATTGGACCCCTATGTTTACACCATTCACAAAAATTAACTAGAAATGGATTAAAAACTTAAATGTAAGACCTTAAACCATAAAACTCCTAGAAAAAGAAAAACACATGTGGACAAAGCTAGTTGGCATTGGTCTTGGCAACAATTTTTTGGATATGACACCAAAACACACAACCGACAAAAGCAAAAACAAAGTGGGACATCAGACTAAAAAGCTTCTTCAGCAAAAAAAATGGTCAACAAAATGAAAAGGCAAACAGTGGAATGGGAGAAAATATTTGCAAACCATATATCAGATAAGGAGTTAAAATCCAAAATATATAAGGAACTCATACAGCTCAACAGCAAAAAGACTAATAATTTGATTTTAAAATGGGCAGAGATCTGAACATATTTCCAAAGAAGACACACAGATGGCCAACAGGTATATGAAATGATGCTCAACACTCTAATCATCAGGGAAATGCAAATCAAAGCCACAATGAGATATCACCTCACATGTGTTAGAACGGCTATTATCAAAAAGACAGGAAATAACAAGTGATAGAGAGGATGTAGAGAAAAGGGAACCTTTGTGCACTGATGGTGGAAATGTAAATTGTACAGCCACTTTGGAAAACAGTATGAAGGCTCTTCAAGAAACTAAAAATAAAACTATTACATGATTCAGCACTTCTACTTCTGGTGATACGTCTGAAGGAAATGAAATCGCTATCTTGAAGAGAGATCTGCACGCTAATGTTCATCGCAGCATTGTTTACAATAGCCAAGACATGGAAACAACCTAAGTGTCTGTCAATGGATGAATGGATAAAGAAAATGTGACACACACACACACACATTTTTTTTTTAATTCAACCATAAACAGATGGAAATCCTTCCATATGCAACATGGAGGGACTTGAAGGTATTACACTAAATGAAATAAGTCAGACAGAAAGACAAATACTGCAATATCTCACTTATATGTGGAATCTTAAAAAAAAAAGCCAAACTCATAGAAACAGAGAGTAGAATGGTGGTTGCCAGGGGCTAGGTTGGGAAGAATGAGGAGATGTTGGTCAAAGGGTTAAAAAAGAATAAATTTTTTTAAAAAATTAAATGAGATAATCGTAGGCCCCAAAAAAGTAAATGATGTTTATTATTATTTTTCTCTGTGTGGCCGCCTATCAAGTAAAATCATAGACTTCCCTTCCCTATTGCTTCTCCAAGATTTCACCAGATACACAAATGTTATATTGGCAGGTTGACAATACAATCGGTCATGCAGCCAAGATATATCTTTTCTAGAAAATCTGAGTAGAATTCATTCTATTTTTAATAACTGGTCACTCTTGTGGACTTGTTTTCTTATCCCAAATTCAGAACTTAAAGGTCGTACTCTTTTCAGCTGGAAGATGCACTATATGCTAGATATAATTGGCAGAGAGTTAACTCTCCAAAGGAGCATTTTTTAAAGAGAAAGCTGTAGCTTCAGGAAAGAAAAAAAGACGGGTGGGTACTGGTTGTAAGAAGTGATGTTGCATAAGAAGAGAGTAACTGTGTTGAGCACCATAATATGGCAATTCAGAGTGAGGGTCATGGAGAGTAGAGTGGTGGTTACCAGAACTTGGGGGATGGAAGTTAGGGGAGATACTGCTCAAAGGGTCTAAACTTCCAGTGATAAGATTAACAAGTTTGGGGATCTAATGCACAGCATGGTGATTATAGCTAATAATACTCTATCATATACTTGATACAGAGTGTACCTCAAATGTTCTCACCACAAAAAGAAAATGGTAACTATGTTACCGGATGAAGGTGGTAACTAATACTATGGTGGTAATCATTTTGCAATTTATAAATGTATCAAATCAACATATTTTAAACCTTAAAATTATACAATGTTATGTGCCAATTATATCTCAATAAAGCTGGGGGTAAAGTTTTATTTTTTTTTTAAAGACTGAGGGTCAAGCGAGGCCTGCACTTTTTACACGTTGCCTCAGGGAACACTCGCCCAGTGAAGTAGCTCAGGGTAAGGCACCACTGCCAAAGCAGGAATGAGAGTGACCTGACACCAGGAGGGAGACCCCAAAGAGGCCGCAGCCACAGGAGGCCGGAGTCCTGGCCGCTGTCGCCTTCCCTGAGGGCTTCAACTGGGTCCCTCAGGTCGTGCACCAGATGAGTGCCACCCGCCTCATGGACCCTGTCCTGCCTTGTACCGTCAACCCAGTTGCCCTGTTGCCAGAATGAGCTGAAGTCTGAAAATTGCTCAGCAGGACCAGGCATAGCACGGGCCTCTTCCCTTGAGGTTTCACTTGCCAATGACCACTATCTTGATAATTCCGTGTGACTGACAGGGTCTTGATGCTCCGGCCTGGTGTCAGGCCTGAGCCTCTGAGGTGGGAGAGCCGAGATCAGGACATTGGTCCACCAGAGACCTCCCGGCCCCTCGTAATATCAATCGGCGACAGATCTCGCAGAGAATTCTGTCTCAACACTAAGACCCAGCTCTACTCAATGACCAGCTAGCTCCAATGCTGGACACTCCATGCCAAACAACTAGCAAGACAGGAACACAACCCCATGCATTAGCAGACATGCTGCCTAAAATCATAATAAATTCACAGACATCCAAAAACACACCACCGGACATGGTCCTGCCCACCAGAAAGACAAGATCCAACCTCATCCACCAGAACACAGGCACCAGTCCCCTCCACCAGGAAGCCTACAGAACCCACTGAACCAACCTTACCCACTGGGGGCAGACACCAAAAACAAAAGGAACTATGAACCTGCAGCCTGTGAAAAGGAGACCCCAAACACAGTAAGTTAAGCAAAATGAGAAGACAGAGAAATACACAGCAGATGAAGGAGCAAGGTGAAAACCCACCAGACCAAACAAATGAAGAGGAAATAGGCAGTCTACCTGAAAAAGAATTCAGATAATTGAATAATTATAATGATAATAATGACACTAATGATAGTAAAGATGATCCAAAATCTTGCAAATAGAATGGAGAAAATACAAGAAATGTTTAACAGGGACCTAAAAGAACTAAAGAGCAAACAAACAATGATGAACAACACAATAAATGAAATTAAAAATTCTCTAGAAGGAATCAATAGCAGAATAACTGACGCAGAAGAATGGATAAGTGACCTGGAAGATAAAATAGTGGAAATAACTACAGCAGAGCAGAATAAAGAAAAAAGAATGAAAAGAATTGAGGACAGTCTCAGAGACCTCTGGGACAACATTAAATGCACCAAAATTCAAATAATAGGGGTTCCAGAAGAAGAAGAGAAAATGAAAGGACTGAGAAAATATTTGAAGAGATTATAGTTGAAAACTTCCCTAATATGGGGAAGGAAATAGTTAATCAAGTCCAGGAAGCGGAAAGAACCCATACAGGATAAATCCAAGGAGAAACACGACAAGAGACATATTAATCAAACTATCAAACATTAAATACAAAGAAAAAATATTAAAAGCAGCAAGGGAAAAGCAACAAATAACGCACAAGAGAATCCCCATAAGGTTAACAGGTGAATTTTCAACAGAAAATCTGCAAGCCAGAAGGGTGTGGCAGGACATATACGAAGTGATGAAAGAGAAAAACCTACAACCAAGATTACTCTACCCAGCAAGGATCTCATTCAGATTCGACAGAGAAATTAAAACTTTTACAGACAAGCATAAGCTAAGAGAATTCAGCACCACCAAACCAGCTTTACAACAAATGCTAAAGGAATTTCTCTAGGCAGGAAACACAAAAGAAGGAAAAGACCTACAATAACAAACCCAAAACAATTAAGAAAATGGTAATAGGAACATACGTATCAATAATTACCTTAAGTGTAAATGGATTAAATGCTCCAACCAAAAGACATAGACTGGCTGAATGGATACAAAAACAAGGCCCATATATATGCTATCTATAAGAGACCCACTTCAGACCTAGGGACACATACAGACTGAAAGTGAGAGGATGGAAAAAGATATTCCATGCAAATGGAAATCAAAAGAAAGCTGAAGTAGCAATTCTCATATTAGACAAAATAGACTGTAAAATAAAGACTATTGGACTTCCCTGCTGGTGCAGTGGTTACGAATCCACCGGCCAAAGCAGGGGACAAGAGTACAAGCCCTGGTCCGGGAAGATACCACATTCCACAGAGCAACTAAGCCCATATGCCACAACTACTGAGCCTGCACTCTAGAGCCCGTGAGCCACAATTAATGAGCCCTCGTGCCTAGAGCCTGTGCTCCGCAGCAAGAGAAGCAACCGCAATGAGAAGCCCATACACCGCAATGAAGAGCAGCCCCAGCTCACGGAAACTAGAGAAAGCTGGCACACAGCAACGAACACCTAGCACAGCCAAAAATAATAAATAAATTTATAAATAAATAAAAACAAAATAAAGACTTTTACAAGAGACAAAGAAGGACACGACATAATGATCAAGGGATCAATCCAAGAAGAAGATATAACAATTGTAAATATTTATGCACCCAACATAGGAGAACCTCAATACCTAAGGCAAATGTTAACAGCCATAAAAGGGGAAATCGACAGTAACACAATAATAGTAGGGTACTTTAACACCCCACTTTCACCAATGGACAGATCATCCAAAATGAAAATAAATAAGGAAACACAAGCTTTAAATGACACATTAAACAACATGGACTTAATTCATATTTATAAGACATTGTATCCAAAAACAACAGAATACACTTTCTTCTTAAGTGCTCATGGAACATTCTCCAGGATAGATCTTATTTTGGGTCACAAATCAAGCCTTGGTAAATTTAAGAAAATTGAAATCGTATCAAGTATCATTTCTACCAACATGCTATGAGACTATTATCAATTATAGGAAAAAAACTGCAAAAAATACAAACACATGGAGGCTAAAGAATACACTACTAAATAACCAAGAGATCACTGAAGAAATCACAGAGGAAATCAAAAAATACCTAGAAACAAATGACAATGAAAACACGATGACCCAAAACCTATGGGATGCAGCAAAAGCAGTTCTAAGAGGGAAGTTTATAGCAATACAATCCTACCTCAAGAAACAAGAAAAATCTCACATAAACAACCTAATCTTACACCTAAAGCAATTAGAGAAAGAAGAACAAAATAAAACCTAAAGTTAGCAGACGGAAAGAAATCATAAAGATCAGATCAGAAATAAATGAAAAAGAAATGAAGGAAACAATAGCAAAGATCAATAAAACTAAAAGTTGGTTCTTTCAGAAGATAAACAAAATTGATGAACCATTAGCCAGGCTCAACAAGAAAAAAAGGGAAAAGACTCAAATCAACAGAATTTCAAATGAAAAAGGAGAAGTAACAACTGATACTGCAGAAATACAAAGGATCATGAGAGATTACTACAAGCAAGTGTATGCCAATAAAATGGATGACCTGGAAGAAATGGAAAAATTCTTAGAAAAGCAGAACCTTCTGACTGAACCAGGAGAAATAGAAAATATAAACAGACCAATCACAAGCACTGAAATTGAAACTGTCATTAAAAATCTTCCAACAAACAAAAGCCCAGGACAGATGGCTTCACAGGCGAATTCTATCAAACATTTAGAGAAGAGCTAACACCTATCCTTCTCAAACTCTTCCAAAATATAGCAGGGGAAGGAACACTCCCAAACTCATTCTATGAGGCCACCATCGCCCTGATACCAAAACCAGACAAAGATGTCACAAAGAAAGAAAACTACAGGCCAGTATCACTGATGAACATAGATGCAAAAATCCTCAACAAAATACTAGCAAACAGAATCCAACAGCACATCAAAAGGATCATACACCATGATCAAGTGGGGTTTATCCCAGGAATGCAAGGATTCTTCAATATACACAAATCAATCAATGTGATACACCATATTAACAAATTGAAGAATAAAAACCATATGATCATCTCAATAGATGCAGAAAAAACTTTTGACAAAATTCAACACCCATTTATGATAAAAACCCTCCAGAAAGTAGGCATTGAATGAACTTTCCTCAACATAATAAAGGCCATATATGACAAACCCACAGCCAACATCGTTCTCCATGGTGAAAAACTGAAACCATTTCCACTAAGATCAGGAACAAGACAAGGTTACCCACTCTCACCACTGTTATTCAACATAGTTTTGGAAGTTTTAGCCACAGCAATCAGAGAAGAAAAAGAAATAAAAGAATCCAAATTGGAAAAGAAGAAGTAAAACTGTCACTGTGTGCTGATGACATGATACTATACACAGGGAATCCTAAAGATGCTACCAGAAAACTACTAGAGCTAATCAATGAATTTGGTAAAGTAGCAGGATACAAAACTAATGCACAGAAATCTCTTGCATTACTATACACTAATGATGAAAAATCTGAAAGTGAAATTAAGGAAACACTCTCATTTACCATTGCAACAAGAAGAATAAAATACCTAGGAATAAACCTACCTAAGGAGACAAAAGACCTGTATGCAGAAAACTATAAGACACTGATGAAAGAAATTAAAGATGATACAAACAGATGGAGAGATATATCATGTTCTTGGATTGGAAGAATAAACATTGTGAAAATGACTATACTACCCAAAACAAACTACAGATTCAATGCAATCCCTATCAAACTACCAATGGCATTTTTCACAGAACTAGAACAAAAAATTGCACAATTTGTATGGAAACACAAAAGACCCCAAATAGCCAAAGCAATCTTGAGAAAGAAAAATGGAGTTAGAGGAATCAGACTCCCTGACTTCAGACTATACTACAAAGCTACAGTAATCAAGACAGTATGGTACTGGCACAAAAATAGAAATATAGATCAATGGAACAGGATAGAAAGCCCAGAGACAAATCCACGCACATACGGTCACCTTATCTTTGATAAAGGAGGCAAGAATATACAATGGAGAAAAGTCAGCCTCTTCAATAAGTGGTGCTGGGAAAACTGGACAGCTACATGTAAAAGAATGAAATTAGAACACTTCCTAACACCATACACAAAAATAAACTCCAAATGGATTATAGAACTAAATGTAAGGTCAGATACTATAAAACTCTTAGAGAAAAACATAGGCAGAACACTCTATGACATAAATCACAGCAAGACCTCTTTTGACCCACCTCCTAGAGAAAGGGAAATAAAAACAAAAATAAACAAATGGGACCTAATGTAACTTAAAAGCTTTTGCACAGCAAAGGAAACCATAAACAAGATGAAAAGACAACCCTCAGAATGGGAGAAAATATTTGCAAATGAAGCAACTGACAGAGGATTAATCTCCAAAATATAAAAGCAGCTCATGCAGCTTAATATCAAAAAAAGAAACACCCCAATCCAAAAATGGGCAGAAGACCTAAACAGACATTTCTCCAAAGAAGACATACAGATTGCCAACAAACTCATGAAAGGATGCTCAACATCACTAATCATTAGAGAAATGCAAATCAAAACTACAATGAGGTATCACCTCACACTGGTCAGAATGGCCATCATCAAAAAATCTACAAACAGGGGCTTCCCTGGTGGCGCAGTGGTTGAGAGTCTGCCTGCCAGTGCAGGGGACACGGGTTCGAGCCTTGGTCTGGGAGGATTCCACATGCCGTGGAGCGGCTGGGCCCGTGAGCCACAACTACTGAGCCTGCATGTCTGGAGCCTGTGCTCCGCAATGAGAGAGGCCGCGACAGTGAGAGGCCCGTGCACCGCGATGAAGAGTGGTCCCTGCTTGCCGCAACTAGAAAGAGCCCTCGCACAGAAACGGGGACTCAATGCAGCCATAAATTAATTAATTTTTTTAAAAAATCTACAAACAATAAATGCTGGAGAGGGTGTGGAGAAAAGGGAACCCTCTTGCACTGCTGGTGGGAATGTAAATTGATACAGTCACTATGGAGAACAGTAAGGAGCTTCCTCAAAAAACTAAAAATAGAACTACCATATGACCCAGCACTCCCACTACTGGGCATATACCCTGAGAAAACCGTAATTCAAAAACAGTCATGTACCACAATGTTCATTGCAGCACTATTTACAATAGCCAGGACATGGAAGCAACCTAAGTGCCCGTCAACAGATGAATGGATAAAGGAGATGTGGCACATATATACAATGGAATATTACTCAGCCATAAAAAGAAATGAAATTGACTTATTTGTAGTGAGGTGGATGGACCTAGAGCCTGTCATACAGAGTGAAGTAAGTCAGAAAGAGAAAAACAAATACTGTATGCTGACACATATATATGGAATCTAAAAAAAAAAAATTGGTTCTGAAGAACCTAGGGGCAGGACAGGAATAAAGACGCAGACATAGAGAATGGACTTGAGGACACAGGAGGGGGAAGGGTAAGCTGGGACGAAGTGAGAAAGTGGCGTGGACATATACACACTACCAAACGTAAAACAGGTAGTGGGAAGCAGCTGCATAGCACAGGGAGAATAACTCGGTGCTTCGTGACCACCTAGAGGGGTGGGATAGGGAGGGTGGGAGGGAAACCCAAGATGGAGGGGATATGGGGATATATGTATACGTATAGCTGATTCACTTTGTTATACAGCAGAAACTAACACACCATTGTAAAGCAATTATACTCCAATAAAGATGTTTAAAAAAAAAGGAAAAAAAAAATAAGAAAAAACAAAAACAAAAAAAATCACATTAATGCCTTTTATTTTATTACACGTTAAAGTGAAAATATTTAGGTTATATTGGGTTAAATCAAATACTTTATTAAATTAAGAAGAAAAAAGAGTGAGGGTCACAGAGTCAAGTGACCTGGGTTGGAGTCCAAATATGTAAAATCTAGCCTTCTCTGTGCCTCAGTTTTATCACCTAGAAAATGGTGATAATAATACCTAATAGTAATAACTATTAGTAATAGTTATAAATAATAGTAATACAGTTGACATGAAGACTAAATAATTTAATATAGGGCTTCCCTGGTGGTGCAGTGGTTAAGAATCCGCCTGCTAATGCAGGGGACACAGGTTTGAGCCCTGGTCCGGAAGATCCCACATGCCGCAGAGCAACTAAGCCCGTGCGCCACAACTACTGAGCCTGCGCTCTAGAGCCCGCGAGCCACAGTAACTGAAGCCCACATGCCTAGAGCCCATGCTCCGCAACAAGAGAAGCCACCACCATGAGAAGCCCGAGCACCGCAATGAAGAGTAGTCCCTGCTCGCCACAACTAAATAAAGCGCACAAGCGGCAATGAAGACGCAACGCAGTCAAAAATAAAATAAATAAATCAATTTATAAAAGAAAAAAAAATCATCCCCTACTTGTGATTTGGTAGGTTTTGTTTTAAAAATAATAATAATAATAATTTAATACATGTAAAGCCCAATAGAAGTACCCAGGATATAGTAAACACCCAGTGAATGTTAGCTGTTATTGCTATGCATCAGGTCTGTTCTAGGCACTAAGGCATAATGAAGTATAGATAGACGAGGTTATTGCATTAAAGAGCATAACTTCTAGGCAAGGGATGTGCCAGATTTCTTGTTTGTTCTCCAGATCCACTTTCCACACTTCTCCACTCTGCTCAGTGCCTCCAGAGCTGACTATAAGACCACATGAATGAGTTCCCCTGTCTTCTGGCTTCTAATTGTGTGCCCATGCTACCCACATTTTTTCCCAGCAGATTACAAATTCAGGGGTTCCCACGATCCCCTGCTCAGGTTTGATAATTCACTAGAATGATTCATAGAACTCAGAATAAGTGCTATACTTTCTTTTACAGTTTATTATAAAGGATACAAATGAATAGCCAGATGAGGATACAAATGAATAGTACATAGATCGAGGTCTGGTACATAGGAACTTCTGTGTCCAGGGAGTCAGGCTTTGCCACCCTCCGGAAACATGGATGTGTTCATCAACTCAGAATCTCTCTCAATCCTGTAGCTCAAGAGTTTTTATAACCCAATCTCCAGTCCCCATCACCATCCAGAAAGTCAGAGAGTGGGGATGAAAGTGGAAATGAAATTGGTTGCTCTTTCAGCTGACCAGCCTCTATTCTAAAGCCATTTAGGGACCTCATTCTGAGTCATCCATTAGTATAAACTCAAGTGTGGTTGAAAGGGGCTCCTAATGAACAACAAAAGATAATCCTATCACTCAGGAAACTCCCATGGTTTTAGGAGCTCTGTGCCGGGAACTGGTGACAAAGACCAAGTATATATTATACCATAGTCTATATGAAGTTGTATACACATCCAAATCAGGACTCATTTCTCATTTATTTTATTGAAACCTTTAAAAACATCTTTCCAAATTTCAGTTAAAAATGATATATTAGGAAAAAATGATACATTAGAGTTTCATCAACTTTTTGAATAAACTTTCTTCATTTTGTTTGTGTCAGGTTTCTCGTCCAAGTTTTGAAAATATATTTTAGAATCCTTAAATGTTTCTGTATCTATATTGCAAGATTTGAACAATTTTATAACGGGTAAACTCTCACTACCCTTTGACTCTTTAAAGAAAAATCCACATTAGTATGTGTGTTTAAACTACCCCAACTGCAAAACAACACAAAAAAGAAACTGTTATAATACAAACCATTTAATTAGTATCCTCATAGAAAACAGAGCATCTACAAAATAAAAACAGGATGTTATGAAAAGGAAAAAATATTGGAAATTAAAAATATAAATGCCAAAATTTTTAACAAAAGAGTTGTAAGATGGAAAAGAAATCTCCCATAAAGATGGGGGGAAAAACCTGTATAAAATGTGAGACAAAAATACGAAGTCTAACATTTGACTATCAAGAGATCCAGAAAGAGAACAGAAATGGCAAGGACAAAACTGACAGAGAACTAATAGAAAAGAAATACTTGGAGCTGAAGGACATGAGTCCTCAAGTTGGACAGTTCACAAAAGTCTAGCACGATGAGGGACTCAAAGTCCATACTTAGACAGATTGTTGTGAAATAGGACCACAAGGAAAAAGAAGGGAAAATCAGGTCACCTGCAAAGGATGACCTGGATATCAGAAGACTATTGACAATGCCTTCCAAACTCTGAGGGAATCTGACTACAGTTATACAATTTAAATTGAAAAGAGAAAATCACCGAGAATAAAATAACATCCACTTGTCCACCATTCAAAATAAATACATGTTAACATTTTTTCATTTTTGCTTCAGAAAATAAGTGAAAACAGAGCACCCCGTACTCCAAAGCAACCATTCTTGTAAATTAGATGTGTACCTCCTAGTCTATGTTTTCACACTTTTACTACCTGCATGTGTAGCTATAATCAATAGATAGTGAGAGTTGTGTATTTGAAAGGTATCTGAATTGAAATCTTATGGTATATCTCCTTCTGCAGTTTGTTTGCCATCTTCTCTGTTCTATCTGCAAGCAATGCACTGCCAGGGGCAAATCCAGGCTTCGTGGGGCCTGAAAGTTAGAAAATTGGTGGCGGTGTGTGGAGTCAGGAAGAGGGAGGTCTCTTCAAGAAAAGAATATTAAATTATGAATACAAAATTATACCTGACAATAAATTTTTATTTAGAGTGAGAAAAGAAATTACAACAAATTACAAGTTTTAAAAAGTTGACACACCTCCATACACTTTTTCCCCTGCAACTTTTAACTGTTTACTTTTTGATAACCTCTTCATAGGACAATGATCTTATAATTTTCAATAGAGAGAATAGAAAGATAACTCAGTCTTGTCTCTATGGTTGATCAAAATTCATTCTCTGTAGCTGATAGTCTAGAAAAGTTTCTTTCTGCCTCACACATCATTATCAGTTAGGTCATATAAATTGTTAGGATTATTGTCAACTTTGGGAAAGCCCTGATTTTGCACTCTGACATTTTCCTTTTTAATACCAAACTGTTCTTATTTTGTGGCTGCACCATCTTCTATGAGGATACTAATTAGATGATTCTTTTAAATGTTTATTTCATGTTTTGGTCTGTTCCCCTGAGTCATCTCTGCTTCCTGCAGTATTATTGTTTTATCTGTTAGTTTATCTTGTCCTTTATGCCTAGTCATCATTGATTGTTTATACATGCTTGAGAATGAGGAGAGAGGAGAGCTTCCTGTGACTTCTGTGTGGGAGGGTGGTTGGGAGGCTGAAAGCTTTGTTTTATAATGAGCAGGCAGAGAACCAGCCATTATACTTGGAAAGTCTAAAATCCAGACACAGGGACTTTCCTGGTGGTCCAGTGGTAAAGAATCCACCTTACAATGCAGGGCACGCGGGTTCGATCCCTGGTCAGGGAACGAAGATCCCACATGCCATGGGGCAACTAAGCCCGTGTGCCACAACTACTGAGCTCACGCGCCTCAACTAGAGAGCCCGCATGCTGCAAACTACAGAGCCCACGTGCCCTGGAGCCTGTGCGCCACAACTAAAGAAGAGAAAACCCACACGCCACAACTAGAGAGAAGCCCGCGTGCTGCAATGAATGATCCCGCATGCCCCAACGAATATCCCGTGAGCCACAACTAAGATCCGATGCAGCCAAAAATAAAAATAAAATAAATAAATAAAACCCAGACACAGAGGATAGTCCTAATTCATTCTGTTTCTTTAGAATAAACCACCAACTTTCCTGCAAGCTTTGGGGAGTATCCTGGCAACCAGACTCTCTGTACCCAGGGATGGGATTGGAGGATTGATGATTAAGGTTTCAGCTCTATAGCTCACTTCTATCATTAGGCCAGTGGGGGCAAAAACATTGAGAACACAGCATAAACAACATCCTCTCTTATTTACCTCTAAAACTCATCTATTTGTAGAGGTCTATTTTGCCATCTTCCTTTCAACATGTGAAGGTAAATCTCAGGAAGAGCTATGCCTCTGGAATTTTGCTTAAGAGCTGGTCAATGCCCTCAGCCACAATGTCCTTCCTCCTCCATATGCTCACAGCTCAGAAAACACTTCTCAGTGCTCATCCTACAGGAGTGTGAGCAAGGCGCAAAGATGTGACAAATACCAATGCCACATTTTTAATTTTTAAAAACTAGGTCAGTCACAGATGTGAATAGCACCAAAACACAGCTGCTTTCAAGTTTCTTTTTGTTTTTTTTTTCTGACAAGGTCTAATTATAAGCTGCAAGAACAACTAAATCAGAAGTGTGTGTTTGATTATAATATGAGCATCACCTGTGGCAGGTGGATTTTGCCTTGACTATATGGCTCCCAGTTCAGAGTGGGAGTAGCCTCCAATTTGACTTAGAAACACAGAGCCCTAAATCCATAGAGTTTGCAATTTTCATAAAAAGGTGGGGTGTTCCACCATCATCCCAACACAGAGGTCAGCTCAAACTGGTTCTGTCTATTCCCACTTTGACAGCAGGGTCAGGATTTCCTTTCAGGACATCATAACCCCTCCAGGAGGCCATATCCCCTCTCCCTATGTTCTGAGGCTGACAAGAGTCAACGTTGCTAACATGTGAAAGGTCAGATGGGGAAGGAAAGCTTGCCAAGCCCTCCAGGGCAAAAGAGCTCATTCCAAATCAGATGCTCAGGGGCAGCCCAATTCTGTAGGCCGTGCATGGTCCCCTCCAGACAGCAGCATGAGGGACAGCTGGTCACTGAAGCAGTTCCCACTTCATGGTTCCTCCTCCCTTCAAACCTCCCTAACTACCTCCCCCCATTTCAGATCTCTCCACATCTTCCTCTTCTGTGGTCCATGGTGAATGCCACCCCCACCCTTTTCTCATCCTACTCTGGCCTGTGGTCATTTATCTGGCCTCTGAGCAGGAAAATCTGCAAGGTTGCAAACCAAACTTTATGCCTGGAGGAGAATTTCTAGCCTTTGTAGGTAGGTGACTCATGCCTGTCATACGGGCCAGGAATGGGGATGGGAGCCACCATTACGGATGAAGTCAACAGGTTTGATTATCTCAGTGGTACTGGGAGGACATGGTGAGGGAAGGAAAGATTGTATCCTTTTTTTTAATGATTCCCTGCTTTTTTTTTTTAATTAATTAATTTATTTATTGGCTGTGTTGGGTCTTTGTTGCTGCACTCAGGCTTTCTCTAGTTGCAGTGAGCAGGAGCTACTCTTTGTTGTGGTGCACAGGCTTCTCACTGTGGTGACTTCTCTTGTGGAGCACGGACTCTAGGTGCACGGGCTTCAGTAGTTGTGGCACGTGGGCTCAGTAGTTGTGGCTCGTGGGCTCTAGAGCACAGGCTCAGTAGTTGTGGCGCACAGGCTTAGTTGCTCCTCAGCATGTAGGATCTTCCCGGACCAGGGCTCAAACCTGTGTCCCCTGCATTGGCAGGTGGATTCTTAACCACTGCACCACCAGGGAAATCCTAAGATTCCCTGCTTTAATCAACTTTTTTAATCAATTGACCAACTTCTAGTTAGATAAAGTCCTCCTACTATAATATAACTAGCCACAGTTCATTGAGTACCTGTGTCAGCACTCTTACATGCTTTTCATTATTTCTATTCCTTCCATAATTCTTGCAAGGTAGGCACTTATATCTGCATGTTATAAACAAACTGAGGCTCCCAGAGGCTGATTGTCTCACTCAAGACAACTCTGCAAGTTAAATAATGGAATAAGAATTTGAGTATTAGTCATTTCCACTGGAAGACTAAGAGGAGACCGTGTGCAGGGTCAGACCAATGGGCTATCCAGACTAGAGTCTTTGGGATGATAGCACAAAGAAAGTGTTGAACAAAGGCCTACTTGCAATTCCTTAGCTCATAGGTTAGCTGTGTGCCCACCACATTCCTACCTACTCATATTCACTTATTAGAAACTAACATTTATTAGGTATTGACTATATGCCAAGTACTGTGCTGAACACTTGACACTTCATCTCTGTTTCTTGTTACCGCCTATGAAATGAGAATCATTACCCCCATTTTTCTGATGAAGAAATTGATACTCAGAGTTACTGTGTAAGTTTCCTCAGGTCAAAGAGCCATGATTTGAACCCAACTTGAAGAAATTCCAGAGCCTCCTCCATGTGGCCTCCATGATTTGGAACCTGTTCCTCTTGAAGGCATTCCAACGGCCCCTTTAGGCTTCAGGACAAATCATTTAGTGACTAAATATAAGATGATCTCTGTGCTGATGCATTCCAGGCCTTCAGGATGAGTTACTCAAATGCTAACTGAGAACTTGGATGACATAATGGTGTCAGTGTCTAAAAACATCTAGAAAAGTTTCCATTTACATTTGTGAAAATCTGCTTCAGCTCACTAAAGGGCAAGTGGAGCCAAAAGCAGGCAGAGAGTCCTGTGCTAGTCTTCAGCTCCTGGAGCCAGGGACTATTTCATTTATCTGTTTCCATAGCCCCCAGCAAAAGAACAAGCACACCATAATTTTTGCCATTTGTTGAGTACTTACTATGGCCCAGATAACCCCACTTAATTTCTACAACAATCCTGCAAGGTAGATATTATTATCTCTGTCTCACAGATGCAGACTCTAAGGTTCAGAGAGATTAAGCAACTTGCTGCTGAGTCACAGAACTGGTAAAACTCAGGCTACCTGAGAAGGCTTCTCAGAGGAGATAGATCTGGAGGAAGCATTTGAAGGAGGAAAACATAGAAAAGAACTTCTAATTAGCAGCAGCAGGCCCAGTCATAGAGACAGAAAAGAGCAGTGGTCTTGCTCATACCTAATTCAACAGCAACCTTTTTTTGTTAATACATCTCTACTGGAGTATAATTGCTTCACAATGCTGTGTTAGTTTCTGTTGTACAACAAAGTGAATCAGACATTATCAAGCCTTTCCAAAACATTCAATTTAGTTTTCATAGAAATAATAGCTCAATCTCCCTTTATACTCATATTTCACAGATTTACACTTGATTTAATTAAATTATACCATGTGTGCCTGGCAAAAATTGGTTTGTTAGCAAACATCACTGACTCCTGGTAAGCATCTAACTAATTGGTGCTGAGTTATTTAACTTCCTCATGCTATATTTTTCTCACCTGTAAAATGGTGGTATTGTAAGGATTTAATGAGTTAATCTATATAAAAAGCTTGGTAAGCACTCAGTAAATGTTTGGGTGCAGAAGCACACAGGTACGCCTTTGTTGATAAGTTTTCCAGAAGGAATGGAGAGCATCAGTTAATCCTATGAGTTGGTTACATGGAGGTACCTTAAGAGCTTCTCCTGTATTGGGTGTGATTTTATTAGATAAAAATGCCTGTTAGGGATCATAGAAATCTCCCCCACTCCAAATACTGCCTTTTATTTCCTGGTTTTCTAATTAAATGTGCACTTTGTCCTCAGTATACCTGACACATACCTTATCCAAGAGCCTTCTTATCCACAGATCTGGTCCGAAGGCAAAAAACAGAACAAAAGCAAGTTACTCCTTCTTCAACACTTGAATGGCTGCCACAAAAATAAACAAATAACATCCTTTTTATTCTCTCAAAGAGACACTTCCGATGAATTTCTTAATCTCCCTCCACTACAGCAGATATATTCTCAGGACTATCAGGTTGCAAGGTATACACAAATTCCAAGAGCACTGCTGTGAACAAAATATGCCACGCTCTCTGGCATTAAAGGACTCCCACTGTTGGCTCCATTTCCCAGTCCCTGGCAGCCAGTCATAAGCATCCTAGACATGCCACAGCTCTAGAGGAAAAGCTAGAAGGTATGGTCCTTAGAGAAACATGACAGAAAGAGGAAAGCCTTTGGAAGCAGACATGTCTGGATCCAAATTTATGCTTTGCCATTTGTTAGCTGTGTGATCTGGGCAAGTCATTTAACCTCTCTGAGCCTCAGTTCCCTCAACTATACAATAAATAATCTTTGCATTAAATTCTTGAAAATATTTAATGTGTTAAGGCAGGAATGCACCTAGCACAGGGCTGGGCACATAAGAAGCATTCAGTGAATGGTGGCCATTATTATTGATTATTCTCCAGGATAACTCCAACATTGACCTTTAGGTATAATGAAGCTCTAGAATGTTGTGGTTAAATGCCAAGCTAGTTGGGTTTGAATCGCAGATCTTCTATTTCTGAAGTGGGTAAACTTTGGCAATTTCCTTAACCTCTCTGTGCCTGATTTTCCCTATCTCTAAAATGGAAAAGGTAACAGAACCTTATATCAAAGGGTTGTTGTAAGAATTAAGTAAGTTAGTATATATAAAATGTTTAGAATAGTGCTCGGAACATATTAAGCACTATGTGTCATCTATTATATTAGTACTGTATCATAACTGTCTCTTTAACTGTAGACACCTTGAAATAATGATTGTCTTTTTTTTTTTCCCGTATCTCCAAGGTGTCAAAGTGACTGCAACACCTTAATAAATGTTAATGGAATGAATGAAGCATCTCACATGCCATGCTAATTAAGACTTTCCCTGGAAATGACAATAACCCAATTCAAACTAACTAAGGGAGAAAAAAAAGACAATTTGCTCATATTTAAATTATCCAGGAGTTAATCTTGCTTCTAGCACAGTTAGAACCAAAGGGTCAAATGGTTTAAGGACAACTTTCTTTTCAACTGTTTCCAGCATTTCGGTTTTGTTGGCTCTCTCCATGTGAAGGGCATTGTAACCATCAGCAACCCAAGCTTCATAGCCAGCCACTTTATCAACTCAATGCTTTTTCTCCAACAGATCTGGCTGAAAAATGATGGCTAGAATTTAATGTGCCCAGCTAGAGTTACGTGCCCATCCATGTATTAACTTCTGTGTTCAAGGAAATGGGGTAATCCGACTGGCTAAGCCTGCTCACCCCATGTAGAAGAGAAGGGGCAGACCTATGCAAACAGACAGATTTCCTCAAAGTAAAGAGTATTCTTTCATAAGGAGGAGGGAAAAGGGATGCTGGGCAGGCAAAAATGCCAGATGCCCTGACATAGGCCAAAAGATGGTGCTCAACCTCATTAGTCCTAGACCACTCCAAACAATAAGAATCTGCCCAGAATTTAAAAAAAAAAAAAAAAATGGAATTCCCTGGTGGTCCAGTGGTTAGGACTCTGCACTTTCACTGCCGAGGGTACACGTTCTATCCCTGGTCAGGGATCCCACAAGTAATGTCATGTGGCCAAATTTAAAAAAAAAAAAAGAAAAAAAAGAATCTGCCCAGTTTTAATAGGTCTTTTAAGAAAAATATCTTAATATTTCTAAGTAATTATTCAGAGATTTTAACCTCCTCACATGAGGCTCTTCCTCAAATCCAATCTAATCTAAATTCCTTGAGTTTCTAGTCAAAGTATTTTTCTTCTTGTTTGTAAAAGTTAAAAAATACAGCTAAGCAAATGCTTTACTCTGTAATCTAGTCTGAAGATGTTTTTGAGTAGGAGTTATTTTGTAGCCAAGCAGGACCCCATGCAGCCTTCCCAGAACAGGACCACCCCCATCCCCCCCAACATCCTCTCCCTGCCTCTTGTCCATAGAAAAACTTTAGCCTCCTTCCCTAAGTTTCAAAGAATAAATTTAATCAGAGAAGTGAGAAAATGCAGAAAGAAAGGAAAACAGTCAAGTAAGACAAAATAATAATAGTTTAGCCATTAAACAAAGTCAAGGACTTTTAGTTCCTCCTAAAGGGCTATAGATAATATTCTGAGCCATGTCCTTTGAGCTGTTTTGCAGATACTGAAACCCCCACCAGGTGGAAGAAGTTAACTGGATGCTGCCCACAAGCATGTAGACCCCAGACCAGTTGGAACCAAAACGTTGATGATGTTGATTCCCGATTACCTTACCACCAACCAATCAGAAGAATGTCCACGAGCTGATCATACACCCCACAGCTCTCTTCCCTCACCCTGTCTTTAAAAATCTTTCCCTGAACACAAGAGGGAGGGGATATGGGGATATATGTATACATATAGCTGATTCACTTTGTTATACAGCAGAAACTAACACAACATTGTAAAGCAATTATACTCCAATAAAGATGTTAAAAAAAAAATCTTTCCCTGAAAGCCATTGGGGAGTTTGGGTCTTTTAAGCACTAGTTGCCTGGACTCCTTGCTTGGCCCCTGCAATAAATGCTGCCCTTTCCGTCACCACAACCTGGTGTCAGTAGATTGGCTTTACTGCATGCAGACGAGTGGACCCAAGTTTAGTTTGGTAACAATTTCATCAATATGGTGCTACCTGGAGTAGTATGGCAAGCAGAGTCCAGAGAAAAAGAAATCTGTGATCAATTTGTGATGTCTGCCTGCCCCAGGTTCTGGAATGGAGAGGGGCCACACACTTGGCTGAATTTGCATCCCTGATTTTTGTAATCCTTCATCTAAAAAAAAAAAAAAATTTCTTCTTCCTTCACCCAGCACCCTTACTCAAACAGGGCAGGCATGGAGGAAATGTCAGGAAAAGTGGGATATGGGCAACATGCTTGTTAAATTCTTCCAAGATCCGATTTCAATCTTGAGATCTACTTACAGGACTAAAAGTTATTCCTCAGTGAATCAGCAAAGGAACTGAGTGTGATTAGCAGTTTTTGGATGCAAAAGAACATTGCAAACTGCTCTATACTCTGCTTGGCTGTGCTGAGGTGCCACTTCAGGTGTTAGCAAAAAAAGAGAGGTGAGAGAGAAAGAACTGTCACACCCACCAACAGCCCTTCCTTTGGCCATGATCACATCATCCAAGGTGTGATCACTGACATCAGGTTGTTTTACCACATAGTGTGAGCTGACAACTAAAGAACAGCAAGTTAGTCTGTATTACAAAAACTTTTTCCATTTATTTGCTCCATTGACTTTCAAGGGTTAGGCTGAATTATCATCCAGAAGATTTCTATTTTGCCTGTTCCCACTACCTTTTTTTAATACAAAAAATTTCAAATAAATAAAATTGGAAAGAATATTATAAAAAATACCCATCATTCAGATGCAACAATTATTAGGATTTTGCCACACTTGCTTTATCTATCCTTCTCCCTTTTCTGTGGAAGTATTTTAAAGCAAATCCCAGCCCTCAGGACTTCCCTGGTGGTCCAGTGGTTAAGAATCTGTCTTCCAATGCAGGGGGTGTGGTTCGATCCCTGGTTGGGGAACTAAGATCCCACATAACGTGGGACAAATAAGCCTGTGCGCTCTAGAGCTTATGCGTGACAACTAGAGAGCCCACGTGCTGCAACAACTGAGCCCACATGCTCTGGAGCCCATGCACCACAACTAGAGAGCCTGCGTGCCACAACTAGAGAGCCCGCATGTCACAACTAGAGAGCTCGCGCACCGCAACGAAGAGCCTGCATGCCACAACTAAGACCCGACACAGCTAAATAAATTAATTAATTAATTTTTTAAAAAATCCCAGTCCTCACGTTATTTCTTCTCTAGATACATCACTTCACGTCTCTAAAATATATGAAAGGATTGGTTCAAGATGGCAGGGTAGAAGGATGTGCGCTCACTTCCTCTTGTGAGAGCACCAGAATCACAACTAACTGCTGAACAATCATTGACAGGAAGACACTGGAACTCACTAAAATAGACACCCCACATTCAAAGACAAAGGAGAAGCCACAGGGAGAAGGTAGGAGGGGCACAATCACAATAAAATCAAATCCCATAACCACTGGGTGGGTGACTCACAAACTGGAGAACAACTATGCCACAGAAGTCCACCCACTGGAGTGAAGGTTCTGAGCCCCACATCAGGCTTCCCAACCTGGGAGTCCGGCAATGGGAGGAGGAATTCCCAGAGAATTAGACTTTGAAGGTTAGCGGGATTTGATTGCAGGACTTCGACAGGACAGGGGCAAACAGAGACTCCACTCCTGGAGGGCACACACAAAGTAATGTGCACATGAGGACCCAGGGGGAAGGAGCAGTGACCCCATAGGAGACTGAACCAGACCTACCTGCTAGTGTTGGAGGGACTCCTGCAGAGGCGGGGGGTGGCTGTGGCTCACCGGGGGGACAAGGACACTGGCAGCAGAAGTTCTGGGAAGTACTCCTTGGTGTGAGTCCTCCCGGAGTCTGCCATTAGCACCATCAAAGAGCCTGTAGGCTCCAGTGCTGGGTCACTTCAGGCCAAACAACCAACAGGGAGGGAACTCAGCCCCACCCATCAGCAGACAAGCGGATTAAAGTTTTACTGACCTCTGCCCACCAGAGCAACACCCAGCTCTACCCACCACAAGTCCCTCCCATCAGGAAGCGTGCACAAGCCTCTTAGATAGCCTCATCTACCAGAGGGCAGACAGCAGAAGAAAAAACTTCAATCCTGTAGCCTGTGAAACGAAAACCACATTCACAGAAAGATAGACAAAATGAAAGGGCAGAGGACTATGTACCAGATGAAGGACAAGATAAAACCCCAGAAAAACAACTAAATGAAGTGGAGATAGGCAACCTTCCAGAAAAAGAATTCAGAATAATGAGAGTGAAGATGATCCAGGACCTCAGAAAAAGAATGGAGGCAAAGATTGAGAAGATGAAAGAAATGTTTAACAAAGACCTAGAAGAATTAAAGAAAAAACACCTAGAAGAATTAAAGAAAAAACAAACAGAGATGAACAATACAATAACTGAAAAGAAAAATACACTAAAAGGAATCAATAGCAGAATAACTGAGGCATAGAATGGATAAGTGACCTGGAAGACAGAATGGTGGAATTCACTGCCGCAGAACAGAATAAAGAAAAAAGAATGAAAAGAAATGAAGACAGCCTAAGAGAGAGCTGGGACAACATTAAACACATCAATATTCACATTATAGGGGTCCCAGAAGGAGAAGAGAGAGAGAAAGGACCAGAGAAAATATTTGAAGAGATTATAGTCAAAAACTTCCCTAACATGGGAAAGGAAATAGCCACTGAAGTCCAGGAAGCGTAGAGAGTCCCAGGCAGGATAAACCCAAGGAGAAACATGCTGAGACACACAGTAATCAAACTGACAAAAATTAAAGACAAAGAAAAATTATTAAAAGCAACAAGGGAGGATTTCCCTGGTGGCCCAGTGGTTAAGAGTCCGCCTGCCAATGCAGGGGACACGGGTTCGAGCCCTGGTCTGGGAAGATCCCACATGCCATGGAGCAACTAAGCCTGTGCACCACAACTACTGAGCCTGTGCTCTAGAGCCTGTGAGCCACAACTACTGAGCCTGTGTGCTGCAGCTACTGAAGCCTGCATGCCTAGAGCCTGTGCTCTGCAACAAGAGAAGCCACCGCAATGAGAAGCCCGTGCACCACAACAAAGAGTAGCCCCCACTCACCACAACTAGAGAAAGCCCGCACATAGCAATGAAGACCCAATGCTGCCAAAATTGAATAAAAAAAAAAAAAGCAACAAGGGAAAAACAACAAATAACATACAAGGGAACTCTCATAAGGTTAATAGCTGACTTCTCAGCAGAAACTCTACAAGCCAGAAGGGAGTGGCATGATATATTTAAAGTGATGAAAGGGAAGAACCTACAACCAAGATTACTCTACCCGGCAAGGATCTCATTCAGATTCGACAGAGAAATCAAAAGCTTTACAGACAAGCAAAAGCTAAGAGAATTCAGCACCACCAAACCAGCTCTACAACAAATGCTGAAGGAACATCTCTAAGTGGGAAACACAAGAGAAGAAAAGGACCTACAAAAACAAACCAAAAACAATTAAGAAAATGGTAATAGGAACTTATATATCAATAATTACCTTAAATGTGAATGGATTAAATGCTCCAACCAAAAGACAGAAGCTTGCTGAATGGATACAAAAACAAGATCCATATATATGCTGTCTACAGGAGACCCACTTCAGACCTAAGGATACATACAGACTGAAAGTGAGGGGATGGAAAAAGATATTCCATGCAAATGGAAATCAAAAGAAAGCTGAAGTACCAATACTCATATCAGATAAAATAGACTTTAAAATAAAGAATGTTACAAGAGACAAGGAAGGACACTACATAATGATCAAGGGATCAATCCAAGAAGAAGATATAACAATTATAAATATATATGCACACTCGATACAAAAGGCAAATGCTAACAGCCATAAAAGAGGAAATTGACAGTAACACAATAATAGTGGGGGACTTTAACACCTCACTAACACCAATGAACAGATCATCCAGACAGAAAATTAATAAGGAAACACAAGCTTTAAATGACACAATAGACCAGATAGACTTAATTGATATTTATAGGACATTCCATCCAAAAACAGCAGATTACACTTTCTTCTCATGTGCACACAGAACATTCTCCACGATAGATCACATATTGGGTCACAAATCAAGCCTCAGTAAATTTAAGAAAACTGAAATCATATCAAGCATCTTTTCTGACCACAACGTTATAAGATTAGAAATCAATTACAGGGGAAAAAAACGTAAAAAACACAAGCACGTGGAGGCTAAACAATACGTTTCTAAATAACCAAGAGATCACTGAAGAAATCAAAGAGGAAATCAAAAAATACCTAGAGACAAATGACAATGAAAACATGATGATCCAAAACTTATGGAATGCAGCAAAAGCAGTTCTAAGAGGGAAGTTTATAGCAATACAATCCTACCTCAAGACACAAGAAAAATCTCAAATAAACAATCTAACCTTATACCTAATGGAATTAGAGAAAGAAGAACAAACAAAACCCAAATTTAGTAGAAGGAAAGAAATCATAAAGATCAGAGCAGAAATAAATGAAATAGAAACAAAGAAAACAATATCAAAAATGAATAAAACTAAAAGCTGGTTCTTTGAGAAGATAAACAAAATTGATAGACTTTTAGCCAGACTCATCAAGAAAAAGAGGGAGGGGACTCAAATCAATAAAATTAGGAATGAAAAAGGAGAAGTTAAAATGGACACCACAGAAGTACAAAGCATCATAAGAGACTACTACAAGCAACTCTATGCCAAAAAAATGGACAACCTGGAAGAAATGGACAAATCCTTAGAAAGATATAACCTTACAAGACTGAACCAGGAAGAAATAGAAATATGAACAGACCAATCACAAGTAATGAAATTGTAACTGATTAAAAATCTTCCATCAAACAAAAGTCCAGGACCTGATGGCTTCACAGGTGAATTCTATCAAACATTTACAGAAGAGCTAACACCCATCCTTCTCAAACTCTTCCAAAAAATTGCAGAGGAAGAAACACTCCCAAACTCAGTCTACAAGGCCAGCATCACACTTATACCCAAACCAGACAAAGATACTACAAAAAAAGAAAATTACAGACCAATATCACTGATGAATATAGATGTAAAAATCCTCAACAAAACACCAGCAAACAGAATCCAACAACACATTAAAAGGATCATACACCATGATCAAGTGGAATTTGTCCCAGGGATGCAAGGATTCTTCAGTATATGTAAATCAATCAATGTGATACACCATATTAACAAATTGAAGAATAAAAACCATATGATCATCTCAATAGATGCAGAAAAAGCTTTTGACAAAATTCAACACCCACTTATGCTAAAAACTCTCTAGAAAGTGGGCATAGAGAGAACATACCTCAACATAACAAAGGCCATATATGACAAACCCACAGCAAACATCATTCTCAATAGTGAAAAACTGAAAGCATTTCCTCTAAGATCAGCAACCAGACAAGGATGTCCACTCTCGCCACTATTATTCAACAAAGTTTTGGAAGTTCTAGCCATGGCAATCAGAGAAGAAAAAGAAATAAAAGGAATCCAGATTGGAAAAGAAGAAGTAAAACTGTCACTGTTTGCAGATGACATGATACTATACATAAAGAATCCTAAAGATGCCACCAGAAAACTACTAGAGCTAATCAATGAATTTGGTAAAGCTGCAGAGTACAAAATTAATGCACAGAAATCTCTTGCATTCCTATCCACTAACAACGAAAGATCAGAAAGAGAAATTAAGGAAACAATCCCATTCACCATTGCAACAAAAAGAATAAAATACCTAGGAATAAACCTACCTAAGGAGGTAAAAGACCTGTACTCAGAAGACTGTAAGACACTGATGAAAGAAATCAAAGATGACACAAACAGATGGAGAGATATACCATGTTCTTGGATTGGAAGAATCAATATTGTGAAAATGACTATACTACCCAAAGCAATCTATAGATTCAAGCAATCCCTATCAAATTACCAATGGCATTTTTTACAGAACTAGAACAAAAAATCTTAAAATTTGTATGGAAACACAAAAGACCCTGAATAGCCAAAGCAATCCTGAGGGAAAAAAAGAGGAGCTGGCAGAATCAGACTCCCTGACTTCAGACTATACTACAAAGTTACAGTGATCAAGACAATATGGTACTGGCACAAAAATAGAAATATAGATCAATGGAACAGGATAGAAAGCCCAGAGATAAACCCACACACATATGTTCAATTAATCTATGACAAGGGAGGCGAGGATATACAATGGAGAAAAGACAGTCTCTTCAATAAGTGGTGCTGGGAAAACTGGACAGCTACGGGTAAAAGAATGAAATTAGAACACTCCTTAACACCATACACAAAAATAAACTCAAAATGGATTAAAGACCTAAATGTAAGACTGGACACTATAAAACTCTTAGAGGAAAACATAGGAAGAACACTCTGACATAAATCACAGCAAGATCTTTCTTGATCCACCTCCTAGAGTAATGGAAATAAAAACAAAAATAAACAAATGGGACCTAATGAAACTTAAAAGCTTTTGCACAGCATAGGAAACTATAAACAAGACGAAAAGAAAACCCTCAGAATGGGAGAAAATATTTGCAAACAAATCAACGGATAAAGGATTAATCTTCAAAATATATAAACAGTTCATGCAGCTCAATATTAAAAAAACAAACAACCCAATTAAAAAATGGACAGAAGACCTAAATAGACATTTCTCCAAAGAAGACATACAGATTGCCAACAAACACATGAAAGGATGCTCAACATCACTAATCATTAGAGAAATGCAAATCAAAACTACAATGAGGTATCACCTCACACTGGTTAGAATGGGCATCATCAGAAAATCTACAAACAACAAATGCTGGAGAGAGTGTGGAGAAAAGGGAACTCTCTTGCACTGCTGGTGGGAATGTAAATTGATATAGCCACTATGGAGAACAGTATGGAGATTCCTTAAAAAACTAAAAATAGAATTACCATATGACCCAGCAATCACACTATCGGGCATATACCCAGAGAAAACCATAATTCAAAAAGACACATGCACCCCCATGTTCATTGCAGCACTATTTACAATAGGCAGGTCATGGAAGCAACCTAAATGCCCATCGACAGATGAATGGATAAAGAAGATGTGGTACATATATACAATGGAATATTACTCAGCCATAAAAAGGAACGAAATTGGGTCATTTGTAGAGACGTGGATGGACCTATAGTCTGTCATACAGAGTGAAGTAAGTCAGAGAGAGAAAAACAAATATCGTATATTAACGCATATATGTGAATCTAGAAAAATGGTAGAGATGAATCAGTTTGCAAGGCAGAAATAGAGACACAGATGTAGAGAACAAACGTATGGACACCAAGGGGGGAAAGCGGGGTGGGGGTGGTGGTCGTGGGATGAATTGGGAGATTGGGATTGACATGTATACACTAATATGTATAAAGTAGATAACTAATAAGAACCTGCTGTATAAAATAAATAAATAAATAAATAAAATTAAAAAAAAAAAAAAGAACCTGAAGGTTTTGGGTTTTTGTTTTTAAATAAAATAAAATAAAATATATGAATATTTTCTTATATAGCCACAGTGCCAGTAATACACCTAACAATAGTAGTAATTCCTTGATATCATCTGATTCTTAGACCATTTTCAAAGTTCCCTAATATCTAAAGAAATATATTTCTTATAGTTGGCTCCTTAGAATCAGGATCCAGGTGAGGTCCACACACTGCACTTGATGGTTATGTCTTTTGAGTCTTGTATAATCTAGAACAGTTTCTCCCCACCTTGCCCCAAGTTTTTATTTTTCTTTATGCCATTGACTTCTTGATTAAACTAGTTCAATTGTTCTATAGACTATCCTATATTCTGAATTTATCCATTTATGTCCTTGTGGCATCACTTAAACCTGAGCCTCTACCTCCTGTATTTCATGTAAACTGGAGGTTAGTTCTAAAAGGCTTGTTAGATTCAGGTTCTGTTTTCCATAAGGGGGCATCTCAAGAAGCACATATTTTCTGGTGGTCCCACTCTTAGGGAAGTTAAGATTGATCAGCAGATTCAGGTGGTGTCAGCTAGATCTCTCCACTGTAAAGTTCTCCATAAGCTGTTTTTCTAGGGAAGTGCCAAGATGTCAGAGTAGGAAGATCCTGAGGTCACTTCCTCCCCAAGGCACACCAAATTGCCACTATTTACAGAGCAACTATTGATGAGAACTACTTGAAGACTAGCAGAAAAGATCTTCTACAACTAAAGATATAAAGAAGGAACCACAATTAGACAGGTAGGAGGGATGGAGTCGCATTATACTCAAGACACGTACCCCCAGGTGGGAAACCCACAAATGGGAGGTTAATTACAATTGCAGAGGTTCTCCCCAAGGAGGAAGTGGTCTGAGCCCCTGCCCAGGGGTCCTGCAACAAGAAGATGGGGCCACCTGAACGTTTGGCTTTGAAGGCCAGTGGGGCTTACTTTCAAGAGAGCCAGAGGGCTCTAGGCAATGGAGACTCTGCTCTTAAAGGGCACACACAAAATCTCACATGCTCTGAAATGCAGGGACACAGCTCTACCCACCAGCAGGCCAGCTGTGCAGTTAGCTACTTAGCCTGTGAAATCCCAGGACTGGTGCCCACCAGCTGGTGGGCCCCTCCAGGTCCTGGGACTAATAAGCTATAGTGAGGACTCCAAAATGGTGCCTGCCAGCACCAGTGGCCTCTTGATAGAATGAGCTCCCAAAAAAGTGATGTGAGGAGAAAACCTACAACCAAGAATACCCAGCAAGGCTATCATTCAGAGTTGAAGGAGAGAGAAAGAGTTTTACAGACCAGCAAAAGCTAAAAGAGTTCAGCATCATGAAACGGGCTTGAAGCCTTTCATCTAATGCTTTCATCCTTTATTGATCTTTGCCTTAAATTATATCATTAGGATTATAAAATGGTGATTTTTCTAATTCTGTCATTCCTTTCACATTTATTAGCTGGGAATTGTGTGTAAGGAAGAACTTTTCCTCATTAACTAGGGCTACTTGGTCATCCTGAAATGCAGATTGAATTGGAAAAGCAGGATAATGCTTACTTATTTCTCTTAAATTGCCAGTTTTCAGAGTAAGGTCTGTGACCTAGTTACCACCAATGTTACCCAAGAGTTTGTTAATTTGTTAAGACACTCCTCTACCCCACCCACCCATGAACTCATTAGGTCTTTGCATATTCTATGTATTTCAATCAAATTCAATCACTACTTTTTTACGTACTTGAATTATCCCATCTTTGACCATTTGGAGCCCCTTCATGTTGGCTCTTGAGTCCTTTTGATAAAACCCACCGATCTTTGGTAACTTCATAGTTTTGGGCTCCTCAAGATGTGTAAACCTTATCTTGTACATATACTGCCCCAAACTTGGAATCAGCCATGGAAGATCCTGGTTCCTTTAAATGCCGAATGTCATTTAGGGACCACAGTCTGGGCACTAGAGGTTGCCCATTGCCCATGGGGTTTTAATGCTTCTAGGCCTTTCTGAAAAGTATAGAAATAGAAGAAAAAAATCATAAGCATATACTGATATTTCTAATTCAAATTTAATATTAAAATCTATTTAGGGACTTCCCTGGTGGCGCAGTGGTTAAGATCCTTCTGCCAATACAGGGGACACAGGTTTGAGCCTTGGTCCAGGAAGATCCCACATGCTGCAGAGCAACTAAGCCCGTGTGCCACAACTACTGAAGCTCGCGCGCCTAGAGCCCCTGCTCCACAACAAGAGAAGCCACTGCAATGAGAAGCCCACGCACCGCAACGAAGAGTAGCCCCTGCTCGCCACAACTAGAGAAAAGCCTGCGCACAGCAACGAAGACCCAACGCAGCCAAAAATAAATAAATAAATTTATTAAAAAAAAAAAAAAAGATCTGAACTCCTCAGTCTGGCATTTAAAGCCCTCCCAATCCTGTTCAAAATAAATAAATAAATAAAATCTATTTATATTAATGCTTTTGATTTTATATTTCTCTTCTCTTACACTAAAAATCTTGGTTCCTAATAACATTAACATAATTACTTATTACTTTGTGCTACACTACATAAAAAATAGTTTCAAAATACTAATGTAAAGACCTACTAGTGACATAACTATTGAGTGAAGTGTTAGATTTCTTTGCAGCTCTATTCTCCCTTAAAATATATTCCACTATGTATGTACAGCAAATATACCATATTGTAGAGTCACTTGAAATAATTGTATTCTCTGTGCAGCTATATAATTAACTTCATATACAGTTAAGTTCATTGTTTTTGGTTTGTTTTAAAATCTTAGGAATTGTCCTTTTAAATTAAATTTAATTTTGAATGTATAAAACACATTTATATGATTCCAAAGTCAAAAATGCATAATAAATATATTCAGAAAAGTCTCTTTTCCATCCTTGTCTCCTCTGCCCTGTATTATGTTGAATTGTATGAAATTGCCAAAGATTAACCATTTTATCAGCAAAAATGGCAATTTCTGTGGTTGAACCATAAATATATCCTCACCTTTCTTACAGAAAAGACAGGTGCTATACATATTATTCTCTACTTTGCTTTTTTCACTTATATATTCTAGAGATCATTCCCTCCCCTTCATTCAGGTGCATTGTCTTCCATGTGTGTATTGATGTACCACGATTTTTATTCAACCAAACCTCTATTACTGAACATTTGGATAGTTTCCAATCTTTTGCTATTAAAAATAATGCCTCCACAAATAACCTTGTATGTCATTCCATATTATAACTCAGTCCATATTTTAATTAGAAGGTATAAGGCCACCCTATCTATAAGTGACCACCCCATGCCATACCCAGCCTAAGTCATTCATTCTGGTAAACATTTGTCCTGGTCTTGTGGTACCCACTGCCTTTTGAACACCCTTCTGATGTTAGGAGAATTTTCCCTTTCTGAGTCCCACTAAGTTAGAATGCAAAATACTCATTCCCGTTCCCCTCCTTTGCAGTTAGGACACAGGCATGTGACTTGTGCTCCTCTAATCAGATGCATTTGTGTGAGATTCTGGTGAAGAAAGTGGCAGTGAGAGGGGAAAGGCTGCACAGTGCACTCCATTTGCTGGTGAGGGGGGTAGCAGAGCTATGTGGTTTGGGGAAACTGGAATGGTCTGTAAGGTTGAGTTCCTGGTACAGAAGTAGCACTGATGCCTTTGGCAGCAGTGGCTGCGGTCAAATTGAGTTCCTGGCAGCATATAGTTACTGAGTGGTGACAGGGCATTGGCCTCAGTGTGCTTATTAGGCCAGCTGTGCTACTAATTTGGGGGGATTTTCTTGGAAACTTAGCCTCAAAATTGTTTCCTCCAATCTTCCCAACAATTCTATGAGTTACCCAATATCCTTTAAATAAATCCCTTTTCTGCCTCATCGGCCAGCATCAGCTTCTGTCACTTGTGGCCAGGAAATAATTTATGCAGCAGATCCTGGGAGTCAGAGAGGGTAAAGTTTTAGCTACCACAGGAGCCTGATCATCCTCTGACTTGCACTTTCACCCTTCTTCCTTCCTCCTAAGAGTGCTTGTGAGTTCAGGGACAGAAGGTCTGTGGTCTAACAAAATTAACTGGGTCATTAGGGGCCCAGAAGCTCTTCTGCAGGAAGCTCCTTTGAAAGTAGTCAGTCATAAGAAGTAGAAAGTGTTCTCCTGATTGCTAGAAGAGAAGAAGAAAGACAGATGTCAGTGGTGGGAAGGAGGTCAGCAGTGGCCCAGCAGAGCTCCTGGGGTCAACAGAGCAGAAGGATGGTGAAACCAACAGACAGAACAGAGGGACTAGATGTTAGGAATCTTACCCTCACTCTTAAAGTTTCTCAAGTGAATAATTGGGGCAGGAGGTCTAGAGAAAAAAATACAACTTCCAGATCATATGATATTGCTTATATGTGGAATCTAAAAAAATGGTACAAATGAACTTATTTACAAAACAGAGTCACAGATGTAGAAAACAAACTTATGGTTACCAAAGAGGAGGGTGAGGGAGGGATAAATTGGGAGTTTGGGATTAGCAGATACAAACTACTATATATAAAACAGATAACAGATAAGGACCTACTGTATAGCACAGGGAACTCTGCTCAATACTCTGTAATGACCTATATGGGAAAAGAATCTAAAAAAGAGTGGATATATATATATGTATAACTGATTCACTTTGCTGTATACCTGAAACTAACACAGCATTGTAAATCAACTATACTCCAATAAAAATTTTTAAAAAAAGAAGATAGAGTCTAAAGAATCTCGACTTGGTGTCATCTTGTGAGTGGACCCATCCAGACCCAGTGACAATCTAGACAAGACCATGTGTATTAAAGCTACTAAACTATTGTCTCTCATAGATGGTAACTATTTCCCCCACCCAGTTTATCATTTGTCCTTTCATTTTGTGTTTGTTGACCAAAAAGTTTTAACAGCATATACTTGATTTTATTGATACTTTTCTTTGTGATATTTTCCATTGCTTTTATGTTTAGGTAACATATTCCCTTCCAAAAATATGTTCAATATTATATTTTATTTTAGTTTTTTATGGTTTTATTTATTCATATGTAACGCTTTATTCCATCTAGAACTCATTTTGGTATATGGTGTGATCACCATGTGTCTCAGTGGTTGGATAAAGCTGACAGGATAAAAAAAGGCAACATTAGACATGATTTGCAAATTAAAAGAATGTTGTGCAATAATGAGATACAGTTTTGTACCTTAAAAATTATCAGGTGTTAAAAAAAAAACCTAGTGAAGGTGAGCATGAAGGAAAATGGCACACTTAAAGCGCTGTTTTCAACTTATCCATTCTGTTAAGAGCCTTTAGTTAAATAAATAACAAGCAAGGTAAGAAAAAAAAAAGAAAAAGAGGAAACCTATTAATTAAAGAAAACTTATACAACCCAATACAAATGTGGACTTTAACTCATGATTCAAATAAGCCAACTTTAAAAAAAAGAGACAGTTGGAATTTGAGCACTGACTGTATATTTATGACTGTAAAGAATAAAACTCCTTATTTTGTTAGTTGTAATAATTATGGATATGTTTTTAAACAAGTTCTTATCTTTTAGAGATACATACAAAAAGATCTGAAGTCTTGGATTTACTTCAAAATAATGCAGTGGTCGGAAAGAGGAAAGGATATAAATGAGACAAGATTGGCTGTAAGTTGTTAATTGTTGACGTTGGGTGGTAGGTATATGAGGGTTTCTTATACTACCCTTTCTATTTTTACATACATTAATATTTGGAGTTTTCCATAATAAAAAGTGAAAAAAAATGGAGATAAAAAACATAGTAGCAATGATGCAGCAGGGGGAATTGTTAAATATTCCCAGTTAGGTAATGAAGCTCCAGTTTCTCGGAGTGGCACAATTGGGCCAGATCATGGCCTCACCTAAGCTGACTGCAACTTACCAGTGTCCATGGAATTTCAAAAACAGCAAATCTTTACTGAGAGACTTCTGTATGTCAGGTCCAATGTCCTTCCACTGTGAAGCAGAAAGAGATGTGCAAAGTACCATTTACAAAAATAGTATGATGAAATCATTGCTCCCACAAAAAGTCCATAAGAGTCATCTAAAATAAACATATGTCATTTGTGGAATTTTTAAAATACATTTTTATTAAGAAAAGAATAAAACAATCAGACCATGTCATATTGCCATTTAAAATGATCCACAAATTTTCTAATTGTCATCAGGACAAAGCTCCTTAGCCAGACCTACCTCAAGCCCTGACCCTGCCTCCTTCCCCAGCCCCATCTCCTGCTTCTCATCCCCACACACTTTAAACTTCAGCCACAGGAAGGAACTTGCAGTTCCCAGAACATATCTCATGGAGTTTATGCTCTCCTGGGGAAGTTTCATTCATTCATTCAACAGCATTCATTGGTCTCCTCATCTGGCCCGGGCCATATGCCATGCTCCGTCTCATCACCACCAGGTCTGCCTTTCTCCCCCATCAGTTCATTCTTCCAGCCTCAACTTACTTGTTTGTTTACATGTTTCTCTGAGAAACATTCTTTGAACCACTCAACCTGAACGAGGTACCCCTCTTCTGTACTTGCTATATATGAGGGTATATGGCGGGCAGCAGGGGAGGACAGGGGACATGTCTTATTTCTCCCACTAGACTCTGAGGGCAGGGATAAAATCCTACTTAGGCACAGTATGTAGTTTAAGGCCTGAGTTGTATTAGAAGATCAATAAATGCTTGTGGAATAAATGAGTGAATGAATGAATGAAGCTTCCCAACTAGCATGTAAACCCACAAAGGCAAGAATTTTTGTTGTTTTGTTCTGCTTTATCCTTAGCACCTAGGATAATACCTGGCACATTAAATATTTGTCAAAATAATTAAAGTTACCTGTCAAAGAAAAACAAACAAGGAGTTGTACATTGTCTCATGTGCAAACTGCCCATTTGTTGTGGTCGACCCATCTGTTGTTGGCAAAAGACTGATTCAGGACTAAAAAAGGAATTAGAGACAAAAAGTGTTCTGGAGGTCAAATGCAATGAATTGAGTTAGTACCTTGTATTTAAAACCTAACTCTAAGTCCAAGAAAGACCAGGACATTTATTTTTTTTTACATGCATTGTTTTAGAAGTCACTAAGCAAAATGTTGATTGTACTTCACCTAAAAAAAAAAGTCAGCATTTTTGGGGCTTAAGTAGATTCTCATCAGACACAGGTCATTTTCTATGTGCCCATATTGCCTATGGATCTGGAGAAATATATACAGCAATGGGGTAGCACATGATCTCCTACATCTGGAACAGCTGGGACCCAAGGAAAGCCATACGTCATGAATGATATCACCCTTATTGATCTAACTTTTAGAAGACAATGGAATAATTTCTTCTTGCCCAAACCTTACTACAGTGGTTTGGACCAGCAACTCCATAGTGGGATGATGGGAGGGCTGCATGGACAAAGGACAATTGTTGAACTCCCACAGCAGAAGGATGGTTTACAGAGTGATCTTTCTTAGGAGTTCTGCCTGGGACTATTGTACACAACATGGCAGGTGCTCTGACATAAGTAAGGCCAAATTGGATTCCATTTGGATTTCTTTTCTTTTTGAAACCATCCTTCTCTAGAATTGTCCTCTCTAAAAGTCACTAGAACAACAGGGGAGGAAAGTGAGATCTTGAACTCCCCAGGGAATCAAGGCAGACTTTCCTTCCCCTTTCTTTATTCATCCACTTTTCCACGGCTGCCATTCACTGGGACCTCATTTGAGAGGAGGTTTTATTTCCCTGCTTTCTCTCAGGATTCTGCCTCAAATAATGTTCACTGGTTTTTCACAAAGAAAACTAGGGCTCCCATTTATTCTATCCAATACACCGCTACATTCAACCTTGAAAACAGTATGCAGTGCATTATCCTCTAACAGGAACAAATAGCAGAATGGAGCCTGACTATTTTCCATGAGGCTGATTTTTGCTAATCAAACACATTTATTCTCAGAACACTTTCAGTGCCTGTTGAGAAATAAGTGGTACCAGAAACGACATATCTTCCAGAATGCAACTTAGAAATGTATAGAAAATAGATAATATTGAGGTCTTCATGTGAAAATAACTCAGTAACTTGTAGAAGGGCAGTAGGACCATTTTGTAGTACCATCAAGATATGCACTACACACACTCTTCCACCTAACAATTCTGTAGGATTCTATCTCACAGAAATGCTCATATCTGGGAGTAAAGGCATATGAATGGCACACTGATTGAATCACATGTAAGTGCCACATGAACTGACAAAAAGAGACACACTATATATTGTAACGTGATAAAAGTAAATTGCCAAATAATATGTAATATAAGATTCCATTTTTGTTTTAAAAAAACCCACACTGTATGTATGTAGATGCATATTCCTATATATATTTATAGATGTAAAGAAAAAGTCCAGAAAGATACCAACACCAAACTGTTAACAGTGGTTCCTTCCTCTGGAGAGTAAAATTGGGGGAGTATTACTTAAATTTATTTTTAAAAAATAATAAAGGAAATAACTGGATTAGTATAAGGTAGTTAACATTCACAGAGTATTTATTCTGTGAGGGGCACGTGATGGGCACTCTGTATATCATCTCACTTATTCTGCAAATCTTCTGAAGTAGGTAATATTATCCCTGTTTGCAGATGAGAAAACAGATTCTGAGAAGTGAGTAACTTGCCCGACCTAACAGGGATAGTAAGTAGCAGAGCTGGAATTCAAACCCAGGACTTTCTGACTCCAAGGCCCAAGATCTTCCCATTGGTCCAACAATGCCATCTCCTATGACATAGTCTTGGCTCAGTAGATGGGCATATAAACATTGCCACATGGCTGTTGAATGTTAGGTTTATTCTTTAAAGCTTTTTCTTATGGAAATTTTCAAACATACACGAGAGGGGAAGGAATAGTATAATGAATCCATGTGCCCGTTATCATCCAGAGTCAACAATTATTAATATTCTGCATTATTGTTTCATCTACCCCAACACACACTTTTTAGGAAGCATTTTAATGCAAATTCAAAACATCATATCATTTCACCATTAACATTTCAATCTCTGAATATAAGAACTTTAAAAAAACCATAATGGTGTGTTGTAAATCAACTATACCTCAATAAAATGAAAAATAAACTTTAGAAAAAAGAACAATGGTGTGATAATCACTGTTATCAGACATAACAGTTCACAATAATTCCTTAATAATATCAACACCCAATCCATATAAATTTTCCTAGGTTGTCTCAAAAATATCTTTTTGTTTATTCAAAATTTTTGTCTCAAATCTTTGTCTCCTTGAATTCTGATTTTCCCTTCCCTTTTCTTCATACAACTTATTCATTGAAGAAATTGTCATTTGTCTTATAGAATTTCCCATCTTTTTTTTTTTTTTTGGCCACACCATTGCGGCATGCAGGGTCTTAGTTCCCTGACCAGGATTCGAACCTGTGTCCCCTGCATTGGAAGCGCACAGTCTTAACCACTGGACCGCCAGGGAAGTCCCAAATTTCCCATCTTCTTGACTTGATTTCTCATACCTCAATGGGGTCATTTAACATGCTCCTCTTTCCTTTATATTTCTCACAACATGATGATTAGAGACGTTAAATTCAGGTTCAATTCTTTTGGCAAGACTGTTTCTTAAGCAGTGTACTTCCTACTGCATCTTATCAGGAGGTAGTTAATGTCTGACTGTCCCACTTTTAGTAAATGCTAAGATTGAACAGTGGATTCAGGGGCAGCCAGCCTGATACATATGTTCCTCGTCAACATTTTACCTAATAGTTTTAGCAGCCATTGATGATTTTTTTGCCTAGATCCATGATTTCATTAGGAGCTTAGGTTCATTTAAAATCCTATAAGACTTAGGTATTTTTAAAAACTATCCTAAGATAGCAATACTATATCTTAGTTTTGAGTCAAGGTATCAAAAAAAAAAATCTTTTTATCTATTACCTATCATGGTTTTTTTGTTTTTGTTTTTGGATTTTTTTTTTTTACAAGAGTAATTGAGTTTTTAGGCATTTTCCTAAAACCATCAGTATTCTGCAACCCTCTATCCCCCATGTGGGACCATTTTGCTAATTAGATTGACATTTTTATTAACCTATCACTCAGAATTTTTATCATACTTCAATTCCTAAATAATTCATAAAAAGTAAGAAGAAAAAGGAAAGATATCCTCTTCCTCTATGATAAATACCATAGTAGGCCAGTTAAACATCTCTGAATCATTTTCAATTCCATGCCCAGGGTAACTACCTGTTTACATTAGAAAAGGTTGTTATTTTCAGTGATTTTAAGTCTGTTCTTATTCATTCTACATTCATTGTGGCTTCTGTCCTGGGCCAACTTTTGAAGCTAAAGAGAGGAAAGGCCCAGGCCCGGTCCTCCAAAGATTCACAATCACCTACACTGATATAATAAAGAAATGTCCAGAAGGTTCTTGGGGTATAAGGGAAGAGGTACCCAAGACTATGAAATCAGGGAAAGCTTCTCAAAGGAGGAGATGTTTAGCTGAGTTTTGAAGGTTGAGTGGAAACTAACTAGGGGAAGGGCATTCCAAGAAAAGCAAAGCCATACAAAGGCACAAAGGCAGGAAAGAATAGGTCCTTTCAGAGCACTGCACATGGTTTTGTATGGCTGGAGAATAAGGTTTATAGGAAGAGGTGGCTGTGGCGGAGCAGCAGCAGGGCCAGGACGTGAAGAGCCTTGTTTGCCATGCTGAAGACTTAGGAAGTCCCTGAAGGATTTTAAGCAGAAGAGTGACGGAGTCTGATCTATGTTGTATGTTTTTCTCCTCAGTAGATTTTTTTCTTTTTTCTTTTTTCTCTGTTGAGGTGAAATTCATAAACATAAAATTAATCATTTAAAGTGAACAACTCAGTGGCATTTAGTACATTCACAATGTTGTACAACCACTACCTCTATCTAGTTCTAAAACATTTTCATCTCCCCAAAAGGAAACCCACACCCATTAAGCAGTCACTTCCCATTCCTCCCTTCCTGCAGCCCCTGGCAACCACCAGTCAGCTTTCTGGTAGATTTACGTATTCCCTCAGTACACTTTTACTTCTAAAAATTATATAAGTAATATGGATGCATTATAGAAGAATCAAAATACAGGTGAGCAAAAGAGGAAAATAAATAATGCTCATAATTTTAGCATCTTAAGTAACTTTTGCATACTGTGTATCCTTCTAAAGAATTTTCTCTTGAGTTTCTTCATCACATGTACTTTATGGGTCTCCCCAACTTTTGAGATATAAAAGAATTCTGCTCAAACCTCTGTCCTATGAAAGGGTGTGAAGCCCAAGTCCCTACCAATATCTCTGAGGGTTCTTGGGGGGTTTTGTGGAGGTGACAGTGGCGATATGTTTCTTTTGATTACCTCTAGCTCTGATTTTCTGCCTTGATCTCCACCGCTCATTTCACTTTCTGGGCATGAAATGTCCCTTCTACATTTCCCCAACCCCTTCTCACCCCAAAATATGGCCTAAACAAGGTGGTGTTGGCAAACTTTTAGGGAAAATTTGGGAGCAAGAAAGGATGGCTTATACTGAAGCTCAGCTTAGAGAATTACTTGAAACTGCATGTTAAGAGAGCAGTTCTTTTAAGAGTCCATTAGTCATTCATATCACTGGAAAATTCTCATTGACCATCCCTCCAGAGGCAGTACAGCAGCAACAGCTGTCCAGCTTCTCTCCCTGAGAAGGTAATGAATATCTTTTTCATTTTCCAAATTCAACCCCCTCTAGCTATAAACTCCAAAGCAATCATTTCCAGTTTCCATCCTCTTTTGCACAAGGCAATTCAATGCTTCTTCTACTTTATTCTAAACTACAAAGAGATACGTTATTCTGCTAAATCAAAATAGTCCTTCCCTATCAGAACTCTAGTGTCAGGTTGTCAAAGTTACAACTTCTTTCCCCCTACTGGCTGCATTTTCATTATTGCTTTGTTATTTTAAATATCTTTCCTGAAATATTTTTTGTTCCTAAATATTCTTCTACATCTTTTGAAACGGCTGCATACATCCCTTGTTTTTGTACACTTAGGTTGTTTCCAATTCTTTATTATTATAGAGAGTGCCATGTTATATATTAAGGAGATATATATATATACCCTTAATTATTTTTTTGCTGTACATCCCTAGTAGTAGCATTCCTAAACTAAAGAATAAATCCTGTCTTATGGCTTTTATACCCTCTAGAAGAACTGTATAAGTTTATATATCCAGTAATGTTTGAAAGGGCCTGAATCTCCAAACTCCTCTTAATTATGGATATATTTATCCTTATTTTTTTCTTTATGGTTTAAATTTGCACTTCTTGACTGATAGTGAAGTTGAACATTTTATGTTTATTGGGCATTTGAGGATTTTTCTTGTGTCAAATACCTTTCCTGGTCAGTTGTGTATCTTCATTTTTCTTTTATTGATTTGAAGAAGGTCTTTGAACATTAAGGATACAAACCTTTGGTTAAGGATACTTTCCTCCAATGTCATTTGTCTTCTAATTTGGTTTGTGGTAAATCTTCCTATATAAAAGTTTTATACTTTACATAATCACATCTATCATCCTTTATACTTTCTGCTTTTAGTTTCATGTGTAGAAAATCATTCCTTACTCCAAAGTTTTGTAAATATTCCTGTGTATTTTCTTCTACTAACGTTAAAATTTTTAATCCTTCTGGAATTTATCTTAGTGTAGTGTGTGAGTTTGGGTTTATTTTAACAGTTAGACAGCTTTTTTTTTTTTTTTAACTTTTGGCTGCACCGTGGCATGTGGGATCATAGTTCCCTGACCAGGTATCGAACCCCTGCCCCCTGCACTGGAAGATGGAGTCTTAATCACTGGACTGCCAGGGAAGTCCCCTAGACTGTCATCTTAACACTCCCCCCACTGAATGAGGCACTAGCTTTATTATATACTAAATTCTGATATGTACTTGGATATATTTCTGAGCTATTTTTTTACGTAGAACAGTAATATTTTAATTACTCTATCTTGCTGACTTATTTTAATATCTGATAGGAAAAGGCCTTTTCACTACTATTCTTCTTAAAGATGTGCTTGCTTTCTTCATTTGTTGATTTTTCTAAATAAACTAAAAAATAGATTTATTTCACATTCTAAAACACTTCCAGGTGTTTTTGTTGGGGTTTTGTTAAATTTATAGGCTTAGCTTGAGGAAAATTAATATCTTTATAATATTAAATCTTCCAGTACCGTAATGTAGAATGTCTATCCCTTTATTCAAATCTCCTTTTAGATTCCATGGCAAAGTTTTGAGATTGGCACATTTATCTTTAAGTTTATTACTGGGTACTTTGATTTTATTTTTGATTGCCATGATATGGACTCTTTTTTTTCATTATCTTAACTAATTGTTGTTGATACATAAGGAAACTATTAATTTTTAAATATTGCTGTCATAATTGCCAATCTTTCTGAACTCTCCCACTAGTTCTAATAGTTTTTTAAGCAACCTTATAATCTTTAAATAATGATAATTTTGTCTCTTCCTGTCAGATATTTATACCTCCTTCACTTCTTTTTCTCATTACTGCATTGATTAGCACTTCTAGGAAAATTTTAAATAATGGTAATGACACTCAAATTATTAACTTTAATGAAAATGATTCTAATGTTTAACTGCTAAATAGAATACTGGCTGTTGGTTTGAGATCAATATTCATTAACATATTAATTAAGATTTGCTTAAATCAAAAATATATGGTGATTGTTATCAAAATATTTTGGCATTCTGTTAAAATGATCATATGATTTTTTCTCCCACATGCTACAGAACAACTAAGCCCATGTGCCACAACTACTGAGCCTGCACTCTAGAGCCTATGAGCCACAACTACTGAGCCCATGTGCCACAACTACTGAAGCCCGCATGCCTAGAGCCCTTGCTCCGCAACATGAGAAGCCACCGCAATGAGAAGCCTGCACACTGCAATGAAGAAAAGCCCACACTCAACACAACTAGAGAAAGCCTGTGCACAGCAACAAAGACCCAACGCAGCCAAAAATAAATAAATAAATAAACATTTTTAAAAAAAGATTAAAGTGCTGATTATTTCTGGGTGGGGGGGGTAGATACAAATTTAGGAAGGTAAAAGTGAAGAAGAAGGTAGTCAACCAATGCAGCCAAAAATAAATAAATAAATAAATTTATTTTTAAAAAAAAGATTATAAAGTGCTGATTATTTCTGGGTGGGGGGGGTAGATACAAATTTAGGAAGGTAAAAGTGAAGAAGAAGCTAGTCAACCAATGCATGTCCTAAGTGTCCATTGACAGATGAATGGATAAAGAACATGTGGCTCATATATACAATGGAATATTACTCAGCCATAAAAAGAAACGAAATTGAGTTATTTGTAGTGAGGTGGATGGACCTAGAGTCTGTCATACAGAGTGAAGTAAGTCAGAAAGACAAAAACAAGTACTGTATGCTAACACATATATATAGAATCTAAAAAAAAAAAAAAAATGGTTCTGACTAACCTAGGGGCAGGACAGGAATAAGAATGCAGATGGACACACATATCCTGGCTATTGTAAATAGTGCTGCAATGAACATTGTGGTACATGACTCTTTTTGAATTATGGTTTTCTCAGGGTATATGTCCAGTAGTGGGATTGCTGGGTCTTATGGTAGTTCTATTTTCAGTTTTTTAAGGAAGCTCCATACTGTTCTCCATAGTGGCTGTCTCAGTTTACATTCCCACCAGCAGTGCAAGAGGGTTCCCTTTTCTCCACACCCTCTCCAGCATTTATTGTTTGTAGATTTTTTGATGATGGCCATTCTGACCGGTGTAAGGTGATACCTCATTGTAGTTTTGATTCACATTTCTCTAATGATTAGTGATGTTGAGCATCCTTTCATGTGTTTGTTGGCAATCTGTACATCTTCTTTGGAGAAATGTCTATTTAGGTCTTCTGCCCATTTTTGGATTGGGTTTTGTTTCCTTAATTTCTCTTTCAGATTTTTCATCATTAGTATAGGAATGCAAGAGATTTCTGTGCATTAATTTTGTACCCTGCTACTTTACCAAATTCATTGATTAGCTCTAGTAGTTTTCTGGTAGCATCTTTAGGATTCTCTATGTATAGTATCATGTCATCTGCAAACAGTGACAGTTTTACTTCTTTTCTGATTTGGATTCCTTTTATTTCTTTTTCTTCTCTGATTGCTGTGGCTAAAACTTCCAAAACTATGTTGAATAATAGTGGTGAGAGTGGGCACCCTGTCTTGTTCCTGATCTTAGAGGAAATGGTTTCAGTTTTTCACCATTGAGAATGTTGTTGGCTGTGGGTTTGTCATATATGGCCTTTATTATGTTGAGGTAGGTTCCCTCTGTGCCTACTTTCAGGAGAGTTTTTATCATAAATGGGTGTTGAATTTTGTCAAAAGCTTTTTCTGCATCTATTGAGATGATCATATGGTTTTTATTCTTCAATTTGTTAATATGGTTTATCACATTGATTTGTGTATATTGAAGAATCCTTGCATTCCTGGGATAAACCCTACTTGATCATGGTGTATGATCCTTTTGATGTGCTGTTGGATTCTGTTTGCTCGTATTTTGTTGAGGATTTTTGCATCTGTGTTTATCAGTGATATTGGCCTGTAGTTTTCTTTCTTTGCGACATCTTTGTCTGGTTTTGGTATCAGGGTGATGGCGGCCTCGTAGAATGAGTTTGGGAGTGTTCCTCCCTCTGCTATATTTTGGAAGAGTTTGAGAGGATGGGTGTTAGCTCTTCTCTAAATGTTTGATGGAATTCTCCTGTGAAGCCATCTGGTCCTGGGCTTTTGTTTGCTGGAAGATTTTTAACCACATTTTCAATTTCAGTGCTTGTAATTGGTCTGTTTATATTTTCTATTTCTTCCTGGTTCAATCTTGGAAGGTTGTGTTTTTCTAAGAATTTGTCCATTTCTTGCAGGTTATCCATTTTATTGGCATATAGTTGCTTGTAGTTATCTCTCATGATCCTTTGTATTTCTGCAGTGTCAGCTGTTACTTCTCCTTTTTCATTTCTAATTCTGTTGATTTGAGTCTTCTCCCTGTTTTTTTGGATGAGTCTGGCTAATGGCTTATCAATTTTGTTTACCTTCTCAAAGAACCAGCTTTTAATTTTATTGATCTTTGCTATTGTTTCCTTCATTTCTTTTTCATTTATTTCTGATCTCATCCTTATGATTTCTTTCCTTCTGCTAACATTGGGGTTTTTTTGTTCTTCTTTCTCTAATTGCTTTAGGTGTAAGGTTAGGTTGTTTATTTGAGATGTTTCTTGTTTCTTGAGGTAGGACTGCATTGCTATAAACTTCCCTCTTAGAACTACTTTTGCTGCATCCCATAGGTTTTGGGTCACCTGTTTTCATTGTCATTTGTTTCTAGCTATTTTTTGAATTCCTCTTTGATTTCTTCAGTGATCACTTGGTTACTTAGTAGTGCATTCTTTAGCCTCCATGTGTTTCTATTTTTTACAGGTTTTTTTCCTGGAATTGATATCTAGTCTCATAGCGTTGTGGTTGGAAAAGATACTTGATATGATTTCAATTTTCTTAAATTTACCAAGGCTTGATTTGTGACCCAAGGTATGATCTATCCTGGAGAATGTTCCATGAGCACTTGAGAAGAAAGTGTATTCTGTTCTTTTTGGATGGAATGGCCATTAATATCAATTAAGTCCATCTTGTTTAATGTGTCATTTAAAGCTTGTGTTTCCTTATTTATTTTCATTTTGGTTGATCTGCCCATTGGTGAAAGTGGGGTGTTAAAGTCCCCTAGTATGATTGTGTTATTGTCGATTTCCCCTTTCATGGCTGTTAGCATTTGCCTTATGTATTGAGGTGCTCCTATGTTGGATGCATACGTATTTACAACTGTTATATCTTCTTCTTGGATTGCTCCCTTGATCATTATGTAGTGTCCTTCTTTGTCTCTTGTAATAGTCTCGATTTTAAAGTCTATTTTGTGAGATATGAGTATTGCTACTCCAGCTTTCTTTTGATTTCCATTTGCATGGAATATCTTTTTCCATCCCCTCACTTTCAGTCTGTATGTGTCCCTAGGTCTGAAGTGGGTCTCTTGTAGACAGCATATATACGGGTCTTGTTTTTGTATCCATTCAGCCAGTCTATGTCTTTTGGTTGGAGCATTTAATCCATTTACATTTAAGGTAATTATCAATATGTATGTTCCTATTACCATTTTCTTAATTGTTTTGGGTTTGTTATTGTAGGTCTTTTCCTTCCCTTGTGTTTCCTGCCTAGAGAAGTTCCTTTAGCAGTTGTTGTAAAGCTGGTTTGGTGGTGCTGAATTCTCTTAGCTTTTGCTTGTCTGTAAAGGTTTTAATTTCTGTGTTGAATCTGAATGAAATCCTTGCTGGGTAGAGTAATCTTGGTTGTAGGTTTTTCCCTTCCATCACTTTAAATATATCATGCCACTCTCTTCTGGCTTGCAGATTTTCTGCTGAAAGATCAGCTGTTAACCTTATGGGGATTCCCTTGTATGTTATTTGTTGGCTTTCCCTTGCTGCTTTTTTTTTTTCTTTTTTTAAATTAATTAATTAATTAATTAATTTTTGGCTGTGTTGGGTCTTCGTTTCTGTGCGAGGGCTTTCTCTAGTTTCGGCAAGCGGGGGCCACTCTTCATCGCGGTGCGCGGGCCTCTCACTATCGTGGCCACTCTTGTTGAGGAGCACAGGCTCCAGACGCGCCGGCTCAGTAGTTGTGGCTCACGGGCCTAGTTGCTCCGCAGCATGTGGGATCTTACCAGACCAGGGCTCGAACCCGTGTCCCCTGCATTAGCAGGCAGATTCTCAACCACTGTGCCACCAGGGAAGCCCCCCCTTGCTGCTTTTAATATTTTTTCTTTGTATTTAATTTTTGATATCTTGATTAATATGTGTCTTGGCGTGTTTCTCCTTGGATTTATCCTGTATGGGACTCTCTGTGCTTCCTGGACTTGATTAACTATTTGCTTTCCCATATTAGGGAAGTTTTCAACTATAATCTCTTCAAATATTTTCTCAGACCCTTTCTTTTTCTCTTTTTCTTCTGGGACCCCTATAATTCAAACGTTGGTGCGTTTAATGTTGCCCCAGAAGTCTCTGAAACTGTCCTCAATTCTTTTCATTCTTTTTTCTTTATTCTGCTCTGCGGTAGTTATTTCCACTATCTTATCTTCCAGGTCACTTATCCGTTCTTCTGCCTCAGTTATTCTGCTATTGATTCCTTCTAGAGAATTTTTAATTTCATTTATTGTGTTGTTCATCATTGTTTGTTTGCTCTTTAGTTCTTCTAGGTCCTTGTTAAACGTTTCTTGTATTTTCTCCATTCTATTTCCAAGATTTTGGATCATCTTTACTATCGTTACTCTGAGTTCTTTTTCAGGTAGACTGCCTATTTCCTCTTCATTTGTTTGGTTTGGTGGGTTTTTGCCTTGCTCTTTCATCTGCTGTGTGTTTCTTTGTCTTCTCATTTTGCTTAACTTACTGTGTTTGGGTCTCCTTTTCACAGGCTGCAAGTTCATAGTTCCCGTTGTTTTTGGTGTCTGCCCCCAGTGGGTGAGTTTTGTTCAGTGGCTTGTGTAGGCTTCTGGTGTAGGGGACTGGTGCCTGTGTTCTGGTGGGTGGGGCTGGATATTGTCTTTCTGGTGGGCAGGGCTGTGTCCGGTGGTGTGTTTTGGGGTGTCTGTGAACTTATTATGATTTTAGGCAGCCTGCTAATGGGTGGGGTTGTGTTCCTGTCTTGCTAGTTGTTTGGCATGGGGCATCCAGCACTGGAGCTTCCTGACCATTGGGTGGAGCTGGGTCTTAGCGTTGAGATGGAGATCTCTGGGAGAGCTCCCGTCAATTGATATTACATGGGGCTGGGAGGTCTCTGGTGGACCAGCATCCTGAACTTGGCTCTCCCACCTCAGAGGCTCAGGCCTGACACCAGGCCGTAGCGCCAAGACCCTTTCAGCCATACAGCTCAGAAGAAAATTGAGAAAAAAGAAAGAAAAAAAATGTTTTTAATAATAAGCAAAAAAATATATTAAAATAAAAATAAAAATAATAAAAAGAAGAGTGCAACAAAACCAATAAACAAATCCACCAATGATAACAGGCACTAAAAACTTTACTAAGTAAAACAAAAATCAGAAACAAATCAGTTGCAGACAGCAAACCCCAAGTCTACAGTTGCTCCCAAAGTCCACTGCCTCAGTTTTGGGATGATTCATTGTCTATTCAGGTATTCCACAGATGCAGGGTACATCAAGTTGATTGTGGAGATTTAATCCACTACTCCTGAGGCTGCTGGGAGAGATTTCCCTTTCTCTTCTCTGTTTGCACAGCTCCTGGGGTTCAGCTTTGGATTTGGCCCCGCCTCTGCATGTAGGTTGCCTTCAGGCATCTGTTCTCACCCAGACAGGACGGGGTTAAAGCAGTGGCTGATTAGGGGGCTCTTGATTATTCAGGCCTGGGGGGAGGGAGGGGTACGGAAGTTATAATTGGAGTGCAGGGCGAGCCTGCAGCAGCAGAGGCCCGGCGTGATATTGCAACAGCCTGAGGCACACCATGCGTTCTCCCAAGGAACTTGTCTCTGGATCATGGGACCCTGGCAGTGGCGGGCTGCACAGGCTCCCAGGTGGGTGTGGATAGTGACCTGTGCTTGCACACAGGATTCTTGGTGGCTGCAGCAGCAGCGTTAGCATTTCATGCCCGTCTCTGGGGTCCGAGCTGATAGCCGTGCTCGCACCCGTCTCTGGAGCTCGTTTAGGTGGTGCTCTGCCTTCTTTTTCAAAGTCTGAGGTCTTCTGCCAGCGTTCAGTAGGTGTTCTGTACGAGCTGTTCCACATGTAGATGTATTTTTGACGTATTCGTGGGGAGGAAGGTGATCTCCACGTCTTGCTCCTCCGCCATGTTGTAGGTCCCCCCTACTTTATTTTCTTGAAAATTTTCTTTGATATTATCACAGCAATTTATCAATTAAAGTAAATATAGTACAGAACTAATTCTAGAGGAAAAACAAACTGATGAATACCCAAATTACTGCTATTGATTTTCATATGCTTTGTCATGTGTCCAAATTTATGATGGAAAAGCATTGACAGGAAATTTGACTTCTATAGAAAATAACAACAAAGAAATCACCTTATAAACTTAAAATTTAGAATACAACAGAGGGAATTCCCTAGCAGTCCAGTGTTTAGGACCCCATGTTTTCACTGCCAAGGGTGTGGGTTCAATCCCTGGCTGGGGAACTAAGATCCCGCAAGCCATGCAGTGCGGCCAAAAATAAAATAAAATGAAAAAAAATAAAAATAAAAATAAAATAAAATAAAATAAAATGAAAGTAAAAATACAATAGAGAAAATGAGGGGTTTTGGTTAGACAGCTTGAAAAAAAGCTTGATTTAAAGCAGTATTCATTCCAGACACACTACATGAAGGGACCATGATGTGCCTTCAGCTGTCCTAGGGATTTTCATGTGATGCCCACAGCATGATGGCGAGGTCTGTAACCAGAGTCCAGCTCCACTGCTTACTAGTTATGTGTCCTTGGTCAACTTATTTAGGCTCTCTAAGCCTCAGCTTCTTTCTTTTTAAAATGGAGATGTAGATAACACACATCATGAGATGGTGGTAAGACTTAAACAATATATGGCAAGTAAAGCAAGCACCTAACACCTTGCCTGGTAGGCAGTCCATATTCAGTATGTGCTAGTTCCCTTATCTCTCCATTCCCTTCTCAGAAATCCACCATATAAAAGTGGATCTACCTTTGACTAAGTTAATCATCAGGTCATTAATACAGTAATACCATTTGCCACTTATTGTCTGTTTACTAGGAAACTCAGTGCCTGGCACATGGTAGGCTCCCAGTAAAGATATGATTAATGGTTGGATAGTTGGATAAATGGATGGATGGAGGGATGGATGGCTTAATTTCCATCTTCAGATTCCTAGAGGAAGAGATACTGTGTTTGTTCTATACATTACTAAAAAATACAATTGGGACCAGAAAACACAGTGGCAGTCCTATTTATTTTTTGAGCAGAAAAATTGGGTTTCACTAAGCAACAATCTGGCTATTGGACAGGAGCCCTTGGGAAGAACAGAAGTGAAAAGGAGGCTTCTTTGAGCAAGACACATATTCTCCAGGTCTTTGGACTCTGCTGTAAAGAGTCACCCTCTTCATCCCTGGGTCTGAGAGGACAGCAGTCTGCCAGAGGTGTGTTGCTTCCTTCCTTCCTTCCCCGATGTTCTGAGGGTCAAAAATGCTTAGGTCATAAGGGAGGGGCTGATGGGCAGGATAGCCCAGAGCAGTGGGGCTCCCACTGATGCCACCAACATCCTTGAGTAATCAATCTTGTGTGGAAGGCCTGACTCAGCCACAGCAGGCCTCTCACATGCCCAGGCCCAGATGCAGTGCATGTGTTGTGAAAGCTAGAGGAGGCAGAGTTTCACAAAATCAAGAAGAGCATTCTAATAAAGCTGTCCAAACACTGAAGAGGCTGCCTCAGAAACAGTGGGTTCCTCATCACCAGACCCTAGGCTGGAAGGAATGTTGCTATGGTTGTTGTTATGTTGGAGAGGGAATTCTAGCTTTAGGTTGATGATTGACATGAGAAAAAGTCCTTCTAGCCTGGGATTTTGATTTCATTTGAGACTCACTCTATCAAAACTAGGCTTTCTACTGACACCTAGAGGCTTACTTATAAATATTATTACAAATCTGAGCCCAAGGAAAGCTCTATTCCTTCTTAGTTCAAATTTTCAACTCCATTTGGGCCTATAGGCTCTCCCTGTCTCCAGATATTCCCAGGGGAGGAGTCTCAGGAAAAAACTAAGTATTATGATCTTGCAATAGCACCATATCTTGACACAGCTACAGGACCAGGACAGAAACATAGTCAGAGGAAGCTCCTTGTTCTTCCCAGACTCAAGGAGAAGGAAACAGGTCATATACATGACAAAATAAGTTACCATGTGAGATGGACTCACCCAAACAGCTAATGTGGGTGATCAGTGCCATGAAAATTGAGTAAATAAAAAGATGGGGTGGAAGAGCTTTCAGGGAGCGTTTGAAACTAGAGCTGGTTCTAATGGAGAAATAACTCAGGAAGGTAAGGCAGGGTAGGAACAGATGGCAGTGAGTGTAGCTCAAGAGCCTGGGCTTTGGAGTCCAACAGAACTTTGTTAAATTCTTGCTTCTCCAGGACTTCCCTGGTGGTCCAGTGGTTACGACTTCGCCTTCTAATGTAGGGTGTGCAGGTTTGACCCCTGGTCGGGGAGCTAAGATCCCACATACCTCACAGCCAAAAAAGCAAAACATAAAACAGAAGCAATATTGTAACAAATTCCATAAAGACTTTAAAAATGGTCAACATCAAAAAATCTTAAAAAAAAAATTCTTGCTTCTCCTCACTAGCCAGTATTGCAACTAGTCTCTTAGAGTCTCTGACATCAGGTTCCTCCTCTAACAATGGGGATACTCATGCTTTCCCTGAAAGCTTGATGTATGGATTAGAGGTAACACATGTAATTTGGTTTGCTCAGTTTGGGCACATAATAAGCACTCCAATGGCAGCTTGTACTGCTGTGGATTTGACACAGGGATGGACCTGGTATGTTCAGGGAATATAACATGAGACAATTTGACTGGGACTGAGTGTTTGTGTGGAAGCATAAGAAGTGAGCCTGAGGCACGTTATGTGCTAGACAGAACCCAGGACTAGGAGTCAGGAGACCTCAGTTTGAGTTCTTGATCTCATTTCACCAGACAAGTCACTCTCACCTTCTCTGAGCCTCTCTTTCCCATCTGTGAAGTGAGATATTAGTCTAGAGAAGTATTTCTCTCCCTACCTACATATTAGAATCATCTAGAATGCTTATAAAAATTCTAATGACCATGCTGTACCCCAGACCAGCTAAGTCAGAACTTGTGGGGCTGGGACTCCAGACAGCAGACTTAAAAAAAAAAACAGCTTTATTGAAGTATAATTGATACACCAAAAAAGGTACATATTTAATGTATTCAATTTGATGAGTTTGGACATATGCATACACCATGATATCACCACCACAATAAAGGTAATAAACATGTCCATCATCTCTAGAAGTTTCCTTGCATCCCATTATTTTGTGTGTGTGTGTGGTAAGAATGCTTAACATGAGATCTACCCTCTTAACATTTTAAAATGCACAACACTGTGCTGTTAACTGTGGGTACTATGTTGTACAACAGGTCACTAGAATTTATTCATCTAGCATAACTGAAACTTTTACTCATTGAACAACTCCTCATTTTCCCCTTCCCCCAGCCCCTGGCAACCACCATTCTATTCTCTGCTTCTGTGAGTTTGACTATTCTAGATACCTCATGTAAGGGGACTCATACAGTATTTGTCCTTATAATACTGGTTTATTTCACTTAGAATAATGTCCTCCAGGTTCATCCATGTTGTCAAAATGGTAGGCTTTCCATCTTTTTTAAGGCTGAATAATACTCCATTCTATGTATACACCACATTTTCATTGTCCATTCACCTGTTGATGAACATTTGGGTTGTTTTCATATCTTGGCTACTGTGAATAATGCTGCAATGAATATGAGAGTGCTAACATCTCCTCGACATCTTGATTTTAATTCTTCTGGATATATACCCAGAAGTGGAATTGCTGGATAATATGGTAGTTTTATTTTTAATTTTTTGAGGAATCTCCAAACTATTTTCCATAGTAGCTGAATCATTTAAATTCCCAGCAACAGTGTACAAGGGTTTCGGTTTCTGCACATCCTCACGAACACTAATCTTTTGGGTTTTTTGTGTTTTTTTTTTTTTAAGTTTTTGGCCATACCATGTGGCATGTGGAATCTTAGTTCCCCAACCAGGGATCAAACCTGCATCCCCTGCATTGGAAGTGCAGAGTCTCAACCACTGGACGGCCAGGGAAGTCCCGTAATCTTTTGTTTGTTTGTTTTTCAATAGCCATCTTAACAGATGTGAGGTGATTATCTCATTGTGGTTTTGATTTGCATTTCCCTGATGGTTAGTGATGTTGAGCACCTTTTCATATACCTGGTGGCCATATATATGTCTTCTTTGGAGAAATATATTTTTTAAGTCTTGTCCCATTTTTCAATCGGGTTATTTGTTTTTCTGCTACCAAGTTGTAGGAGTTTCTTGTGCATTTGGGATATTAACCCCTTATCAGATAAATGGTTTGCAAATATTTTCACATTCCATAGATTGCCTTTTCATTCTTGTGATTGTTCCTTTTACCTTAAAGAAGTTTTTAAATTTGATGCAGTCTCTACTTTCTCACCCCATGCACAAAAATAATTCAAAATGGATTAAAGACATAAATGTAAGACCTGAAACCATAAAACTTCTAGAAGAAAACATAGGAGGTATGCTCTGTGACATCAGTCTTAGTAATATCTTTTTGGATATGTCTCTTCAGGTAAGGGAAACAACAAATAAACAAATGTGAATACATCAAACTGAAAAGCTTTTGCGCAACAAAGGAAACTATAAACAAAACAAAAAGCAGCCTACTGAATGGGAGAAGATATTTGCAAATGATTTATCTGATAAGGGGTTAATATCCAAAATATGCAAACAACTCATACAACTCAATATCTAAAAAACAAACAACCTGCTTAAAAAATGGGCAGAGAACTTGAATAGGAATTTTTCCAAAGAAGACATAAAGATGGCCAACAGGCACATTAAAACATCACAAATCATCAGGGAATTGCAAATCAAAACCACAATAAAATATCACCTCACACCTGTCAGAATGGCAATATCTGTTATCAAAAAGACAACAAATCACAAGTGTTGGTGAGGATGTGGAGAAAAGGGAACCCTTGTGCACTGTTGATGGGAATGTAAATTGGTACAGCCTCTATGGGAAACATTATGGAGGTTCCTCAAAAAATTAAAAATAGAAGTACCATATAATACAGCAATTCCACTTCTGGGTGTATATCTGAAGAAAATGAAAACACTAATTTGAAAAGATATATGCTCCCATATGTTCACTGCAGCATTATTTACAATAGCCAAGATATGGAAGCAAACCTAAGTGCCCATCAGTAGATGAATGGATAAAGATACAGTGGAATATTACTCAGCCATAAAAAAGAATGAAATCTTACCATCTGTGACAACATGGATGGACCTAGAGGCTAAGTGAAATAAGTCACAGAAAGACAAATACTGGACTTCCTTCGTGGTGCAGTGGTTAAGAATCTGCCTGCCAATGCAGTGGACATAGGTTCAATCCCTGGTCCAGGAAAAGCTGACATGCCGCAGAGCAACTAAGCCCGTGCGCTACAACTACTGAGCCTGCACTCTAGAGCCCGCGAGCCACAGCTACTGAGCCTGCGTGCTGCAACTACTGAAGCCCGCACACCTAGAGCCCATGTTCTGCAACGAGAAGCCACCACAGTGAGAAGCCCACGCACCGCAACAAAGAGTAGCCCCCGCTTGCTGCAACTAGAGAAAGCCCGCGTGCAGCAATGAAAACCCAATGCAGCCAAAAATAATTTTTTTTAAACTTAAAAAAAAAGAAAGACAAATACTGTACGATTTCACTTATATGTGGAATCTAAAAAACAAAACAAATAAACAAACAGAACAAAACAGAAACATACTAATAGATACAGAGGACAAACAGGTGGTTGCCAGAGGGGAGAGGGGAGGGAGAGGAGAGAAATAGGTGAGGGAGATTAAGAGGTACAGATTCCAGTTACAAAATAAATTAGTCAGAGGTATGAAATGTAAAGCCTGGAGAATATAGTCAATAATTATGTAATATCTTTGAATGGTGACAGATCATAACTAGACTTTTTGGTGATTGTTTTAAAATGGAGAGAGGGAGTTCCCTGGTGGTGCAGTGGTTAAGAATCTGCCTGCCAATGCAGGGGACATGGGTTCAATCCCTGGTCCGGGAAGATCCCACATGTCACAGGGTAACTAAGCCCATGCACCTCAACTACTGAGCCTGTGCTCTAGAGCCCGCGAGCCACAACTACTGAAGCCTGCGTGCCCTAGAGCCCATGTGCTGCAACTACTGAAGCCCACATGCCTAGAACCCCTGCTCCACAACAAGAGAAGCCACCGCAATAAGAAGGTCGCACACTGCAACGAAGAGTAGCCCCCGCTCGCTGCAACTAAAGAAAGCCTGCACGCAGCAATGAAGACCCAATGCAGGCAATAAGTAAATTAATTAATTAATTAATTAAACGGATAGAAATATTGAATCACTATATTGTATGCCAGGAACTAACATAGTGTTGTAGTTCAATTATACTTCAAAAACAAACAAATAAACTTATAGAAAAAGAGATCAGATTTGTGGTAACCAGAAGTGGGGGTTGGGGAGAGGGGACTTGGATGAAGGTAGTCAAAAGGACCAAACTTCCAGTTATAAGATAAATATGTACTAGGGATGTAATGTACAACATGATAAATATAATTAACACTGCTGTATGTTATGTATGAAAGTTGTTAAGAGAGTAAATCCTAAGAGTTCTCATCACAAAGAAAAAATATTTTTCTCTTTTTCTTTTATTTTGTATCTATATGAGATGATGGATGTTCACTAAACTCACTGTGGTAATCATTTCATGATGTATGTAAATCAAATCATTATGCTGTACACCTTAAATTTATACAGTGCTGTAAGTCCATTATATCTCAATAAAACAGGAAGAAAATAAAAAGAAATTGAAGATGACAAACAAATGGAAAGATACACTGTGCTCACAGATTGGAAGAATTAATATTGCTAAAATTGCCATACTCCCCCAAACATCCACAGATTCAATGCAATCCATATCAAAATATGAATAACATTTTTCACAGAACTAGAACAAATAGTTCTAAAATTTGTATGGAAACACAAAAGACTCTGAATAGCTAAAACAATCTTGAGAAAGAAGAACAAAGCTGGAGGTATCACACGTTCTGATTTCAAACTATACTACAAAGCTACAGTAATCAAAACAGTATGGTACTGGCACAAAAACACCTAGATCAATGGAACAGAAGAGAGAGCCCAGAAGTAAACCCACACTGATATGGGCAATTGATCTACAACAGAGGAGGCAAGAATATACAATGGGGAAAAGACAGCTTCTTCAATAAATGGTATTCAGAAAACAGCTATATGCAAAAGAATCAAATTGTGCTACTTTCTCACACCATATACGAAAATAAACTCAAAATGGATTAGAAACCGAAAATGTAAGAGCTGAAGCCATAAAACTCCTAGAAGAAAACAGGCAGTATGATCTTTGATATCGATCGTAGAAATATTTTTTAGATATGCCTCCTCATGGAAGGGAAATAAGAGAAAAAATTAATAAATAGGACTACATTAAAATCTTTTCACAGCAAAGGAAACTATCAGTAACTAGTCAGCAAAGGCAGACTACTGAATAGAAGAAGATATTTGCAAATGATATATCTGATAAGTGGTTAATATCCAAAATATACAAATAACTCATATAACTCAACATCAATAAAAACAAACAACCTGATTTTAAAAATGGGCAGAGGACCTGAACAGACATATTGCCAAAGAAGACATACAAATGGCCAACAGGTAAAACGATGCTCAACATCACAAATCATCAGGGAAATGCAAATCAAAACCACAGTGAGGGACTTCCCTGGTGGTCCAGTGGTAAAGAATCCACCTTACAATGCAGGGGACGTGGGTTCGATCCCTGGTCAGGGAACGAAGATCCCACATGCTGCAAGGCAACTAAGCCCGAGCACCACAACTACTGAGCTCACAAGCTTCAACTAGAGAGCCTGCATGACACAAACTACAGAGCCCATGCACCCAGGAGCCTGTGCTCCACAACTAGAGAGAAGCCTGTGTGCCGCAAAGAAGAGCCTGCGCACCACAATGAAAAGATCCCTCATGCCTCAACAAAGATCCCAAGTGCCACAACTAAGACCCGACGCAGCCAAAAATAATTAAAAAGAAAAAAAGCACACACAATGAAATATCACCTCACACCTGTCAGAATGGCAATATCTGTTATCAAAGAGACAACAAATAAGTGTTGGTGAGGATGTGAAGAAAAGGGAATCCTTGTGCACTGTTGGTGGGAATGTAAACTGGTGTACCCACTATGTAAAACAGTATGGAGGTTCTTCAAAATATTGAAAAGAGAACTATGATACAATCCAGCAATCCCATTTCTGGGTATTTATCCAAAGAATATGAAAACACTAATTTGAAAAGATATATGTACTCGTATGTTCATTGCTGCACTATTTACAATAGCCAAGTATGAAAGCAAACTGAGTGATGATGGATGAATGAATAAAGAAGATGTGGAATATATATACAATGGGATACTACTCAGCCATTAAAAAGAGAAATCTTACCATATGGGACAACTTGGATGGATCTAGAGGGTATTATGCTAAGTGAAATAAGTCAGACAAAGACGAACACTGTATTATTTTATTTGTATGTGGAATCTAAAAACCAAAACAAATGAAGGAACATAACAAAACAGAAACAGACTCATAGATACAGAGAAGAAACAGGCGGTTGCCAGATGGGAGGGAGGGAGGGAGATGTGTGAAAGAGGCGAAGGAGTTTAAGAGGTACAAACTTCCAGTTACAAAAAGAATGAGTCACAGGGATGAAATGTACAGTGTGGGGAATATGATCGATAATTATGTGATATCTTTGTATGGTGAGAGATTGTAACTACACTTACTGTGGTGATCATTTTGTAATGTATAGAGATAGCAAATCACTACATGTGTGCCAGGAACTAACATAGTGGTGTAGGTCAATTATACTTCAAAAGCAAACAAACAAACTCTTAGAAAAAGAGATCAGATTTGTGGTTACCAGAGGTGGGGATGTGAGGAGGGGGAATTGGATGAAGGTGGTCAAAAGGTACAAACTTCCAGTTAGATAATTACTAGATATGTAATGTACAACACGACTAATATAATGAACACTGCCATATATTATGTATGAAAGTTGTTAAGAGAGTAAATCCTAAGAGTTCTTGTAACCAAGCAGGACCCTATGGAGCTTTGCTGGGGGCAGAGCCCTCTCCCATATCCTCTGCTTTAGCTCCTCTCAGAAGTACCTAGATAACAGTATCTGATGCATGTTTCCTGAGTTGTTTCACAGATGTGAAAACCCCTCACCAAATGGAAGGTGTTAACTACTTGATGACCATGAGCACATAGCCCTTAGGCCTAAGGATTGATAATGTTAACCCCCGTGCCACCACCCTGTTACCTCACTATCACCCAATCAGAATTGTGCAGGAGCTGATCACATACTCTAGGACACCCTTCCCTCACCTTGCCCTTAAACATGCTTTGCTGAAACCCTTCAGGGAGTTTGGGGTTTTTTGAGCTCAAGCCACCTGTTCTCCTTGTATTGGCACCTTTACAATAAAGTTGCACTTTCCTTCACCACAACCCGGTGTCAGTAGATTGGAGGTTGGCTTTACTGCACATGGGTGAGCAGACCCGAGTTTAGCTCGGTAACATTCTCATCACAAGGGAAAAAATCCTTTTTTTCTTTTATTTTGTATTCCTATGAGATGATGGATGCTCACTAAATTTATTGTGGTCATCATTTCATGATGTATGGAAGTCAAATCATTATGCTGTACACCTTAAACTTATACAGTGCTATATGTCAATTATATCCCAATAAAACTAGAAGAAAAAATATTTTAAAAAATTATGTGCAATCATAGATAAATGTATTATAGCCATTAGCTATGATTGTATTAGGGTAATGCTAGTTCTGCCATAGGTAGGTAGGTAGATAGATAGATAGATAGATATTATATAATGGCTACTATTTATTGAGTGGTAAGTGTCAGGCACTTTACGAAGAACTCTTTATGTGCTATTTAATATTCACAATGAACTTAAGAGGTAGGGAATTTACCGATGAAGAAATTGCACAATACCATGTAGCTAAAGGTGGGAGATAGTATCTTAACACAGATCTCTCTGACGTCCCAGTGGAAACTTGACCACTACATTCTACCATGTCGCATAACCCCACACATCATTGGAAATGGTTTCTTTTATCCTGCTCACTTGGAGGCAAATGTCAAGATCCCAATGCCTATCAATGGATGTATTTCTGGGAACTTAGGAACTTTTACACTATTTCTCGACAAGTATTTCTGGTTAAGATAGGTCAGTTTCTAAATATCATCTATAAGTGATATATTACTTTTTTTTTTTTAATTAATTTTTATTTATTTATTTTTGGCTGTGTTGGGTCTCCGTCCCTGTGCGAGGGCCCTCTCCAGTTGCGGCAAGCGGGGGCCACTCTTCATCGCGGTGCGCGGGCCTCTCACTATCGCGGCCTCTCTTGCTGCGGAGCACAGGCTCCAGACGCGCAGGCTCAGTAGTTGTGGCTCATGGGCCCAGTCGCTCCGCGGCATGTGGGATCCTCCCAGACCAGGGCTCGAACCCATGTCCCCCGCACTAGCAGGCAGACTCTCAACCACTGCGCCACCAGGGAAGCCCAATATATTACTTTTTATTCAATATTTTTATAATGAAACAGTTGGCCACAGGCGCAGGAGAGGCCCCCAAACCAACGAGTAAGACGCTGACACCTTGTGGCCTTTTTTATAAGGCCAGGTGTGTAGTCCAACACTGAGGATTGACTGCCCAGGACAAAATTCTAACCATGCCGGCCACTTTGCCATCCTTCTGTTGTCTTCCTACCTGTAACATCATTTTGTTTCTCCAAATATAATATTAGGAATGAATCAACACAGCAACATAAGAAAATAATAAGAACTGAAGGCAAAATAATAAAGTTATCCTCTCCTACTATTTACTAGTAGCATATCACCTTTATCGAGTTACTCAACTTTTCTGGGCTTGAAATTTTCTTATCTGCAAGATGGGGACAATAACATTCATCTTGTAGTACTGCTTTAAAACAAAATTAAAATATAAATGTAAGGATCCTGGCAAATTGTGGCCATGTGACAAATATTAGTTCCTTACTCCCTCCCCCTCTTTCCTAATCCTTCTCCCTTTCCTTGATTTCTAAGCTCTTCCCATTTAAGATATCCTAGTCTTCTGTTTTCTATTCACTTTCCTAAGTATTTTCTCCATTGTTCTTTCTGTTTCTGACTCCACCCTATCCCCACCCCCTCACACACACAGAACAGTGTCCATTAGTTAACCCTTACTTGGGTAAGGTCCGGCTCGGTAAGCCTCTCTATATTATCCAGCTAATCATCACAAAACATCCCCCACTGGGTTTCACGGAGCAGTTTTCCCATTACTAACAGCATTTTATGATCCTGAGTCTGGTACCCTCAGATTCTGCTTGTCCCTTACCTCTGACTCTTTCAATCCAACCCTGGGAGACCTGACACACACACACCTCAACTCCCTCCTGACCTCACTTCCCACCACGCTCCCTCTCTCATTACTCACTCCGCTCTGCTCACTGGCCTCCTTCCATTTGCTGCTCCATTTGGCTGAAAGGCTGTCCTGGATATTCACATGGTTTAATCCCCCATTTCTATAAATTCCTGCTCAAATATCACCTTATCAGAGACAACTTCCTTGACATTCTGTATAACTATATAAAATAGCACAAACACACAAAACCCCAGTTTCCATCCCCTTTACCCTACTTAGTTTTATAGTACCTCTTACCACCCATAATATGGGTACTGCACTAGAGCAAAGGTGAGTTGGTAGCTCCTTAAAGTGTTCTTCTGTGGGAGGCCAAGGTTCACTTTGTGGGGCATTGGGTCCTCAGTAGTGGATTATTCCTGGAAACATTAATTATTACATATGTTAGCTGATGATAACACATGTAAGATAAAGCTATAGAAACTCACTTTTCATTCTTGCTGCTGCCACTCCTAAGCACTTAGTCTACCTTCCCCTCCATATATCTTAGAATGCCTGCTTCTTCTGGTTTCATCCGATTTTGGCGTTTATCATTTAGGGTAGGAATTCTAAACCCAGAATTCATGAAAGGGCTTCAAAGGATCCATGAACAACTTAAAATTATTGGTAAGTTTTGGGGATATATTTGTTTTCTGGGGCAAGTGTTCATGACATTGACAAGATTCAAGGGGTCTATGACTCCCTCAAAAAAAAAAAAAGATTAAAAACCATAGTCTTAGGAATGACAGCACAATATTCCCCTAACTTAATATGCATAATATTTAATCATTCTGTAGTATTATCCTCTCTTTCTCAATAGCCAAACACCAAGAGTAATGGGATAGTATCTACTCATTGCTAGCAGACTGGCTGGCACCTAACTGATTCTCAATAAATACTTATTGAATGAATGAAGACTCCATGGTGGTAAGAGCCTATTAATTAGTCATTCTGTCCATTATCTTCATTGAGCAAGACTTGTTCTGGGGTAGGGGTGTCTTGATAGATCCAGTTAGATTGTTCACCATCTACAGATAAGGGAAGAATTAAGTCTACTGAAAAACACAAATCTCACTTTTAACAGGGAAGAGCCAGTCACAATACACACTGTAAGAGAAGTTGATTAAAGATGAAATAGCTAGTTGAACCTCAGAAAGGGAACAGTGAATGGGAAGTTAGGTGGAGTGAAATTCAGAAAGAGGTAGCTCCCATAACCAGAATTCAAAGAGCTTATAATCCTGGCAAGAATCAGGCTTGTCCAGTTAAATCCAATACTAGAAATTTAGGCATATGTTCAAACAACCAGTCCCATCATTAGAGACAAAAGGAAGTTGAAAAACCAGTTGGTTGAGGTTTATATTTCTAATAGATTAAGTATAATAAAAGGGATTTCTGGTATCTGTGCATTATGTTAGTTTTTAAGCTTTATATAAAAAAATACACTCTTTGACTCAGGTCATTAAGTTGCATTTACTGTGTGTGTGTGTATTTTATAGATTTTTATATTTTGCATTTTATATTGTACTTTTATAGCAATAAGTACCCTTATTTTGTAGACCCCCTGTTTTTCAGGCAACAGCATCCTTCACAGTAAATAAAGGGCTGCAACAACAGCTACAAAACAGTGGTTCTTTGGCTCTGCTTCCATTCATTCTGCAGGAAAGCCAAACTTCCTTATTTTCTCTCAACTTGTTCTGTGAAGCCCCAAGTTCACCTGCAGAGCTCCTGTCTTCACCATTTTTTTCCAACTTGCTCTAGCTCTTGCTCTCTGCAGAAACCCCACTGTTTCTATTGAGGCTTAAAGGGCCGATGGACCTCTGGTACCTGCCCACATGTGCCTGCCCCAAGGCTATTAAGGTCCTACTTGAGGCCTTTCCTTTCTAAACCGTTGCTGAGGACTTCACCTTCTCTTAACATTGCCAAAACCACCAGTGCCAACTCCAAGCTCTGCTGAAACTTCCTGGTGTTCCAATTCCACTTAAAAAAATTAAGAGCAACTTCTATTTCGTGTGTATGATATACTATTTATTATTTTTAATAAACTTTTTACTTAAAACATAGATTTTAAAAAACAAAAAAAGTTACAGATTTACAGAAAAATTACAGATATAGTACAGAGAGTTCCTGTATACCCTATACCCAATTTTCTCTATTATTAACATCTTACATTAATATGGAACATTTGTCATAATTAATGAACCAATATTAATGTTATTAGCTAAATCCATATTTTACTCATATTTCCTTAATTTTTACCTGATGTCCTTTAGCTGTCCCAGGATCCCTTCCAAGATACATTACATTTAGTCATCATACCTCCTTAGGCTCCTCTTGGCTATGACAGTTTCTCGGACTCCCCTTGTTTTTTACGACCTTGACAGTTTTGAGGAATACTGGTCAAGTATTTTGCAGAATGTCCCTCAATTGGAATTTGTCTTATGTTTTTCTCATGATTAGATTAGGGTTATATGTTTTGGGAAGGAAACCACAGAAGTAAAGTGCCATTCTCATTACCTCATATCAAGGGTACATACTATCAACATGACATCACTGTTGAGGTTAACCTTGATCATCTGGCTGAGGTAGTGTTTGTCAGGTTTCTCCACTGCAAAGTTACTCTTTTCAGTCTTCCCCTCTCCCCCTCTTCCAGACTAGTCTCTTTGAAAGGAAGTCAATGTGCAAAACCCACACTTAACCAGTGAGGAGCTATGCCCAGCCTCCTTGAAGGCAGAGTATCTACATAAATTATTTGGAATTCTTCTACACTGGAGATTTTTATATTCCCTCCCATTTATTTATTTATTCAATTATTTATGTATATCAGTGTGGCTTTATGGATAATTAATGTATACTTTGGGTATAATCCAATACTATTTTATTTATTGTATTTCTTAAATGGTCACTTTGGTCAGCTCTTTCAGTTGGCTACCATGTCCCTTTGACATAGCTCCATCTTTTTTCTTTTATTTTTAGAACTTTTACTTTCTGGCACTAAAAGATGTTCTGGCATTACAGATGCTCCTGTATATTCCCTGCCCCAGTCCTTGAGTCAGCCATTTCTCCAAGGAGCCCTGGTTCCTTTTATGGGAGAATGGTATTAGAAACCAAGATCTGGGCAGTAGGTGCACTCATTGCTATTGGGGTATTCTTCCTTCTAGGCCCTCCCAGCTGACAACATAAGGAAACATATGTGTGTATACTAACCCATATATATACACACATAACTATAAATATTTCTGTATGTAACATCTGTATCTATATTAAGCTACACATGAGTTCATACTGATATCTCCAACTGTAATTCATTACCATATGGAGCTTTCTAGCCTCTTCCCCTTGATTATCTGTAAACTCCCACTCCAACAGTGAGAAACCTGGCTCCCACAATCTGCCATCCATTTACTTAATTATTCAGTTCCAGTATATATATATATATATATATATATATATATTGAATTCAGAATTGTTAACTTATACCCCATGGGTACACAACTTTTTCAACTAGAGTACAGTGCTGATGTACAGTTCCTTTGGCATTTAATTTTACAGACTCCACTCATTTCCAAAGTTACTTGGGTCAGTACCTTTTCTCCCACCCCCGTCAGTGAGGCTGTTTCATAGATTGATTGAATGATTTACTTATTTTAAATAAATTTATTTATTTATTTTTGGCTGCATTGGGTCTTTGTTGCTGTGTGCGGGCTTCCTCTAGTTGTGGTGAGCGGGGGCTACTCTTCGTTGTGGTGCGCGACCTTCTTATTGCAGTGGCTTCTCTTGTTGCGGAGCACGGGCTCTAGGCGCGTGGGCTTCAGTAGTTGTGGTGCATGGGCTCAGTAGTTGTGGCTCATGAGCTCTAGAGCTCAGGCTCAGTAGTTGTGGCGCATGGGCTTAGCTGCTCCGCAGCTTGTGGGATCTCTCTGGACCAGGGCTCAAAACCATGTCCCCTGCACTGGCAGGCGGATTCTTAACCACTGCGCCACCAGGGAAGTCTCATGTTTCATAGATTTATAATATAGTTAGATTATTTTGTCCCATCCTTTATTCCATCTTGGGATCCTCCAATCTCCTAAATTATTTTAAAATTTTGCATATATTAAGGTTCTATGGGTATATGCATGGTATCATATATCCATCATTACGGTATTATACAAAATGGTTTCACCACTGTAAAATATCCTCTGTGCTTTATCTATTCAATCCTCCTCCCCTTTGAATCCCTACTGATCTCTGCTAATGTATTTTATGGCTCTATAGTTTTGCCTTATCTAGAATGTCCTATTAATAGAATCATATAGTTTGTAGCCTTTCAGACCTGATTCTTTCATTTAGCAATATACATTCAAGATTCATCCATGTTTTTGCTTAGCTTGATAGCTTATTTCTTTAAAAAAATTTTTTTTGTTTTAATTGTAGTAAAATACACATAACAAAATTTACCATCTTAACCATTTTTAAGTACACTTAGTGGTATTAAATATATTCATATCGTTGTGCAATTCACCATCCATCTCCAGAACTCTTATTATCTTGCAAAACTAAAACTCTATGCCCATTAAATAATAACTCCCCATTTCTCCTTCCCCCAGTCCCTGGCAACCACCATTCTGCTTTCTGTCTCTATGAATTTGACTACTCTAGGTCCCTCATATAAGTAGAATCTTACAGTATTTGTCTTTTTGTGACTAACATATTCCACTTAACATAATGTCCTCAAGGTTCATCCAACTTGTAGCATGTCAGAAGTCCCTTCCTTTTTAAGGCTGAATAATATTCCATTGTATGTTTATACCACATTTTGCTTATCCATTCATCTGTCAATGGACATTTGGGTTGCTTCCACCTTTTGGCTATTGTGACTAGCTCATCCCTTCTTCTCAGTGAATAGTATTCCACTGAATGGGTGTTTCCCTTTAGTTTGAATTTTTTTTTTTTCAATTGCAGCCCTTTTACCTTATGACAGAGGCATGAATCCATGAAGGCTGAGCTGGAGGCTGATCTAAATGACAGAGACCATGATGCTTTCACCATTTCTTCTCCTTTCTGACAGTGGCTCACATCCTTGAACCAGGCTTGGGGACTCAGCTCTCTCTTAGGATGGCTTCTTTCCTAAGATACTCCAGGAGCTACATATAAATAGAGTCCTGCAGTCCTGCTCCACCAGTCCTCCAGCAATGCTTGAATCCTAAGGACATACAGCATAGGCTCCAGCTGGGACCCCTGATAGAGAAAATGGAAGCACAAAGCAGTAGTCATTCCTTAGTGGCTGTTATAGACCAAATTGTGTTCCCTCCCCCCAAATTCATATGTTGAAGCCCTAACCCACAGTGTGACTATATTTTGAGATAGGACCTTTAGGGAGGTAGTGAAGGTTAAATGAGGTCAAAAGGCTGGACCTCTAATCTGATAGGACTGCTGTCCTTTTAAGAAGAGCAGAAGACACCAAAGATCTCTCTCTTTCTCAGTGAGAACACAGAGGAAAGCCATGTGAGGACAGAGTGAGAAGGCCACCGTCTACAAGCCAGGAAGAGAGATCTCACCAGAAACTAACTCTGGCACCACAGTCTTGGACTTCCAGTTTCCAGAATTGTAAGAAAATAGACATCAGTTGTTTAAGCCCCCCTGTCTATGGTATTTTGTAATGTCAGTCTTAGCGGACTTATACAGTGGCAGAACTGCACCTAGTACTCAACCTGATTCCAGTTTCAGAGTTCTTTCCATTCAGAAACATTGGGGGGTTTTTTTCTTTTCTTTTTTGATTTCTATCAGTTTACTAATAATTTATTTATTTTTTTAAAAAAGGCATATATGCAGAACCAGTGTTTCTCAGACAGATTGCAGGGACTGTGCTTGTGCTATCTCCTAATCCCTTTCATATCCTCTAGGATGATCAGAGAATCAGTCCATAGGTGTCCTCAAACTATAGATATCAGTTCCCAACATTGACAACAGGTTGTACAACATCGACATTAGCAAGCCCTGATTTTCTGCTGCCATGATGGACTGAGATGAAAAGATTTCCCTGCTCCCAGTCTCTATTTTACTGAAAATAGGGAAGCTAATTTTATTTTTTAAATCTGAGGCTGTCTCATTTTTTCCTCAGATATCTGTTTTATTTTCACTGAAATTCACAAAAACAAAATTCCACATCAACAACAAAATTCGTATTTATTAATTATTGGAGATTGTCATATTGAATTCTAAGAAGTTACAGAAACATTGCTTTTCTTTTCTTCTATTAGAGAATTATGAAAATAGAGATACTCACCTCTCCCACCCCCATGATACTAGATCACAGGACCTGAGCACTTCAGCTGTTTATAAGTTATCAATACTTTTTTGTTCAAATAAATGTAAAGTTTGATGAACCTTCCCTCCACACAATGGGAAAAGAGCAACTTTACAGTATAGAAACCTGGCAGACACTACCTTCATCAGGAGCTCAAAAGTAATTAACATCAGTAATAGGACAAACTGAAATCATGTCATCTGATAGGATACAATGAGAAGAGCATCCCATCATTTCTGTGGTATTCCTGTCAGATACATAACCTGAAACTAACATCTAGGCAACATCAGACAAACCCAAATTCAGAGAGGTGCTACAAAGTAACTGACCTGTAATCCTCAAAACTGTCAAGGTCTGAAAGTCAAGGAGGGACTGAGGAACTTTTCCAGACTGAAGGAGATTAATGAGACATAAGGAGTAAATGCAATGCATGATTCTGAACTGAATCCTTTTACTATAAAGGACAGTGCTGGGACTATTGGCCAAACTTGAATGGAGTCTGAGGGATAGATGGTAGAAATGTAAAGAATGTTAATTTTCTGATTTAGTTGATCTTATTGTGGTTACATAGGAGAATGTTGTTTTTTGAGGGAATAAACACTAAAATATTTGGGTTAATGGGACATCATAATAATATCAGCAACGTGCTTTCAAATGGTTCAGGAAAAAACAGTTCTTTGTATATATCTGCAACTCTTCTGTAAGCTTGAGATTGTTACAAAATAGTTTTTTTAATGTAATGACTCAAATCTCTTCCCTAACGTTCAGAGTTTTAAAGTTTCTGTCCCTGATAACATCAAGCCAAAGGACTTGCCTTTACAAGCTCGTAAACATCCCATCTCCCTCTCTGTTTACAGATGCCACTGTAACGTAATTCTAAATTTTGGTGAGGTTTTCTTCCGCCTTCATTTCTCTTTATCTTATGTGAGGCCTCAGTGCAAAATTCACCATTATATAACTTTCATCTGCTTGAATTCCATTTTTATATATTAGCCTTTATTAAGCACTAACTATGTGCTGGCCATGTACTAAGTACTTTTTAGTACTTAACCAGTACAGCATTATCTCATTTAACCTTGATGTCTTGCTACTTCCCTCTTCACACCCCAGCCTAGAGTACCCTGACCACCCTGGGCTTTCTCTCCGGGATTTTACAAACTGCAGTGGCTCTGTCTCTCTTTCCTTTCTCTTGACCTTTTAGCTCCTACTTATCCTAAAGGGATCAGCTAGAATGACTCTTTTTCCAAGCAGCCTTTCCTTACGTTTGAGTAGGAGGCCCTTCCCTGTGCTCCTACAGAGTAATGTCCTCTTTTAACCATAGTAGTTTTACACTGTATTTTAGTTTTTCTTCTCCCTTTTGTTCCCTCTTGTAAGCTAGGTAAAATCAAGGACTACATCTTCACTGTTATTTCACCAAAGCTAACAGGGTATGTTACACTGAGTAGGTCCTCAAAAAAACCATTTATTGAGTGAATAACTGAATGTATAAGCAAGGGAGGCTAGATGACTGGTCTCTATTGAGGGTCACCTTGATGAATCCACCATAGCCTAGGGTTATTTCTCAGTGTTGCAGGTCTGAAAACACAAGTGGATCAGTATCCAGAGTTGAGCTCTCTCTTCTCCTAAAGTTAAACTTTATCACACTAATAAAATCCAATAAAGGCCTAAAGGAATCAATGAAAAGGGGCCCTCACTGACCTAACATACAAATAATAAATAGCATATCAAAAATAATAATGATTAAATGTATTGAAACATATCAAATATATAAAAATCCATGAGTTCATCATGGTAACAAGGTAATTAGTCATAATTAAAGGCTGCTGGGGCACTAACTCATTATTCTGAATATTAATAAAGGATATTGATTAAATCCTGGATTTCCTTTACAAACTGAATTTTAGAGTGACCAAATTGTTACTAAGGGAAAATTCTTCTTTATAGAAGAAATTCAGCTGATAAAGGAAAAGGAATGAGGGATTCAGAAAATCACCAATTTCCAACCCCTAATAAGTTAATAGAGCTATGAAAATAATGGATACTAAAAAGTGGAAGACTGATGGTATATTTATAAACCACTTGATCAATCTTAGTATTACCAAAAGTAGGCATACATTATATGCCTTAAGTACACAGTGACACTTATGAAGTATTTTGCCTTAAAAAAATAGAAAAGAAAGAAACTAAACTTAATTAAACATTTAAATGTAGCCACCAGTTTGAAGGAAATGCAAGGGATAGAGGAAAAAGTTAAATGACACCATGTAGAAGCAGTCAGCCAAATCCAGAATGTGGGACATTTTACAGAACAAATGACTTGGTTTCTCCAATAAATCAACAACATAGACTAAAGAAAACTAAGAGGCACAATAATTTTTAAAGAATGGGTTTTGTTTGGATCTTAAACCAAAAGACATGTTTTTAGTCAATTGGAGAAATGTGAATTTGGACTGGGTATTAAATGATATTTAGAAAGTATCGTTAATTTGTGACATGTGATAGTAACATAGTGTTTACTTTTTTAAAAATAAATCTTTATCAATTAGGGATGCACCCTCAAGTATTTATGTGTAAAATGACGTTTCAGTCAGGTTTCTAGTAGAAAACAGTAGTTATCAAATCAGGTAATTTAAAGAGAATTTAATAAAAAGGATCCTTTTCAAAGATGCAGGAAGACTGTAGGGAAACTAGAAGGGATAACACACTACCCCTGGACTAGTAACAACAACTGTTAACACCCCTAGGCCTAGGGGTGAGGAAAGGGTGTGGTTATCAGAACCCAGAGACAGAGAAGTCTTGTGACAAGAAGTTGTGACATTTGGTTGAAGGATACACCTGGCTGCCACAAACCCTCAGAAAGGGAGCCAGAAGAATAGTACCTCAAGGTATTAAGCTCCTGGTGATACTATCCATTAGCAGAACCCAACTAGATGCTATTGGGTAAGGAAGTCCTTATGCTATTGGGTAATGCAGTCCTTATCTGCATTCTGTACAGATAAGCCTCAAGGGAATCAGAGCAGGGATGAGAGGCAGAGAAAGAGTGGACTGGGAGGGGGACACAAGAGATATCCAGGAAAAATGACAAGATGTATAGAATTTGCTTTAAAATACTCCAACCTCCTCCCCACCAAAACTTTGAATAAATGAAACAAAATTGGCAAAGTATTGATAATCATTGAATAGTATATATAGTGAAAACTATATAGGAATTTACTATATATTCCCTCTGCTTTTGTATATGTTAGAAATTTCTCATAATTAAAAGTTAAAAAAATGATTTAGTCCCTTAAGCATGAACTGAAATATCATTTAATTATTTAATGTAAATCATATTCTTTCCTGATAGTTGAAATTCTTGTATCCTCTCTCCAAGGCTTCTTTTTCCTGGTATTAAGAAGCATGGGGGCTTCCCTGGTGGCGCAGTGGTTGAGAATCTGCCTGCCAATGCAGGGGACACGGGTTCGAGCCCTGGTCTGGGAAGATCCCACATGCCGCGGAGCAGCTGCGCCCGTGAGCCACAGTTACTGAGCCTGCGCGTCTGGAGCCTGTGCTCCGCAACAAGAGAGGCCGTGATAGTGAGAGGCCCGCGCACCGCGATGAAGAGTGGCCCCCGCGTGCCACAACTAGAGAAAAGCCCTCGCACAGAAACGAAGACCCAACACAGCCAAAAATAAATAAATAAATAAATAAAAATTAAAAAAAAAAAAAAAAAAAGAAGCATGGGCCAATGTTCATTGCAGCACTATTTACAATAGCCAGGTCATGGAAGCAACCTAAATGCCCATTGACAGACGAATGGATAAAGAAGATGTGGTACATGTATACAATGGAATATTACTCAGCCATAAAAAAAACGAAATTGGGTCATTTGTAGAGACATGGATGGACCTAGAAACTGTCATACAGAGTGACCGTAAGTCAGAAAGAGAAAAACAAATACCGTATAGTAACGTATATATGTGGAATCTAGAAAAAATGGTACAGATGAACTGGTTTGCAAGGCAGAAATAGAGGCACAGATGTAGAGAACAAAAGAAGCATGGGAAGTCAAATTAGTACATAACATGAAATCAGAGCAAAAGGAAAAAGACAATCTAGAGGGCTTTTTCAAACAAGCCAACTTCTGTAAAAATCTGATCTTATCCATTATATGCTGATTCAATTAGTCCAAATTTAAAGCATTGGTGATGCCTTAAAATAATTTTAATTTACCTGCACTCTTCTTCTTCCACCATATTAAATGATATCTGCTCTATTTTTTTTTAATCCTCTCTCGACCTATGTAAAGCAAGGCTAATAATATCCAATGTTTGGCACAAAGTAGTGCTCAATAAATATCACATATTATTATAAGATTGTGTTATTGAGGCAGACTGTGTCTTATTAATGTCTGTGGCTCAACAAATATTTTTTTTAACTGAAATTAGAATTAACAGGAAGATAGGGAATTCCTTGGCAGTCCAGTGGTTAGGACACGGTGCTTTCACTGATGGGCCCAGATTCGATCCTTGGTTGGGGAACTAAGATCCCAAGCAAGCAGCATGGCACAGCCAAAAAAGATAAGGAAGGAAGGGAGGGAGGAAGGGAGGGAGGGAGGGAGGAAAGAAAGAAAGGAAGGAAGGAAGGAAGGAAGGAAGGAAACATATTACTGAGATAGATAGAAGCAAAAAGTTCTCACAAAAATTTAACTGATTATATGTGATAGAGCACTAGATAAGTATCTTCCATTTTAGGATCCACTGATTGCTATGGACCTCTTTAAAGTTATAGTTTGGGTTTCCTCTCCACATAGGAAGCAGTGTATATAATAATAAGACATAACTGTTTCATATTATATTTAAATAATTCATGGCAAAGATTATAGAGACAGTCGCATTATAAATTTAGGACTTCATTTCTAAGAATCACCACTCAAAATAACTATTGATAATTTGTGGTTACACAACTTTGTGAATATAATAAAACCACTAAATTGTACACTTTAAAAGGGTGAATTTTACGGTATGTGAATTACATCTCAATAAACATTTGTAATAACTCTTTACAAAGCACTTCATCTGTATTGTCTCATTCAATCTTCACAACAAAACCCTAAATTAGTTATTTACCATAATATTATGATGAGGAAACTGAAGCTCAGAGAAGTTTAATGATTTAACAATTTCCTCAAGATCTCACAGTAAGCATAGCGTAAGATGCAAACCCTCATTTTCAAATGCTAAATCCAGTGCTTTCACCAAACCTAGTATTATGTACTTCCTGCCTCACAGAAACATGATATCTCTGAAATGCACAGAAGCAAAGTGGTTAAAATGGGGCCAACATTGCTGAGGAAGCCAGACTCTTCTAATCTTCCAACCTATGGAAGAGTCGTTCTTCCTCATGAAGACACTGGTCTTAGAACTGGAATTTTGAGATCTGGGTTTGCAAGATGCAGCTCTGTCGCCCATACCAACAAACATTTATGTTGAAGGAAATGGGGTGGATTAATTAGTGATTTCTTGTTTCTGAAAACAGAGATTCATGTGATGTGAAATAATCACAAGTAATTAATTGGGTTTATTTTGGCCTTGTTCTTTAATTGAAAGAATTACCAAAATCCTTTTAATAACAATGTGTATTATAATGTTATTAAAATTTCTAATCAAAGTCCAAAAGGCTAGTTTTCTACACGGCTTGTGCTAGTAAAAGTGAATTATCAGCAGAGCAGTAAACAAAATATATTCACATTAACTAAAACTCAAGTGACTTCTAGTAAAGGGGAGCGATAAAAGCGTTACACTCACAGGATTGATTTAAAAGCAACCTCTTTCAACAGCAGTGAGCAAACAATAGTTTTAATTTACTCTAAATTCTTTCCTGGTCAGGCACCAACACAGGAAAGAGGAAAGGACTTCATCTTTCTACACAGTTTGTGTGTTTTCTGAAAGAATTAATTTTTTTAATTCAAAGAATGCCTATTGGCACCACAGAAAACTTGGGAGTTATGAAGAGAACTTTCATTAGTTATTAGAGGACAAATTGAGATTGGGAAGGAAAGCTGAGGAGAATCAGCAAGAATGATAGGGACGGAGTAAAGGGACTAAGTAGGTAATTAAATAGTTAATCCCACTAGGGGATTGTAAGTAAAGAAAAAATATGGGAGACCCCTGTAAGTTAATGATCACTCAAGAAAGCAGGTTTGCTTAATTAACCACGAAACCAAGCAGGCTTGCGTAGCAACAAAACCATGCAGCAGAAGCAGGAGACATGACCCAGAACAATAAAACAATGGTGGCATGAGACTCACATCCTGCCCAGTGAACTCAGTAAGTTAATGACCCCTAGGACATACTCTCTGCACACATAAAAAACAATACTTTATGGAAAAGTGACATTTCAAAGTGAAAGACCCTCACTGTACTGAGACCTGAAACAATTTTTCCACAGTGCCATGACAGTCCTGGCTTGACCATGTAGGGACAAGAAAACTCCCCTGCCCAACCTGCAGGAGGAGCTGATGATGGAAGCTTGACGTCTACTGAAGAATGAGGAAGAAGGTGGGTTTTTCCCCCCTCCCCACTTTTCCTTTGATTATAAAATTGTAGCCCACTAAGTTCTCAGGGCACAGCATCCTCTCGCCTGCCCACTTGTAAGCCTCACAAGCATCCTATTCTAATAAATTACTTATCTATCACTTTGCCTCTGGCTGAATTCTTTCCGTGACGAGACAGAAAGGACCCGACCTCCTTGGAGTCCCCCAGAGATGCCACCTAGTGGTTTCAAGAACACCTTCCAAGCGCTCTATCACTTGAAGCTCGGGCTAATTATTCCTCTCATTTTAGCTCTTCTCTCACTTCTCTCCAGCCCTCAGAAATGTGGACTTGTGTCTCAGCAGAGCCCAGGCGAGGCAGAACTGAGGCTGGAGAGTGCTGAGGAATTTGCACCCCTCTCCCCCAACTAAACCATGACACCCATTCCATTAGCAGAAAACCACGACAGGTGCAAGGTCTGAGGAATCCCAGACATTCCCTCCCAGCTGCACCCACAAAGGGCCGCCCAAGGTGGGCGAGCTGTTGTGAGTGAGGGGTGGTGGCAAGGCGTGCTCTTTCAACTTCAGCCTAGCACTTCTTGAACACTTCCTGTCTGCCAGGCTCTGTGCTACTTGCCTTCCATGCTTTTTTTAAAACAAATCGATGAGGTGGGTCGTCTGACCCACAACTCTACGAGGTAAACGTCACAGGCAGGTGAAAAAAACTAAGGCTCAAGAAGACCCAGTTGCCTGCCCTTCTTCACACAGGTCAAGCCCTGGTTCGCTCTGAAATCTACTCCCCGCAAACCACCACCCAGCCCCACCCCCGACCTCCGCGCTGCACCTCCGTCACTTCCCGTCTTCTCAGTCGCCCCACAAATTAAAAACGAGGTGCTGGCCGAGATGAGCTTTAGCGGTCTTTCCAGCCTGCCGGCTTTACAGTTTTAGGAGCGGGGAAGGAAAACACCTCAAGGTTCCCACGTCAAAGCACCTGTCAAAGCGCAAGGGGCGCGCGCCCTCCCGCTCAGCCCTAGGAGAAGCGCGCCCGGCGTCGCCGGGGTTCCGGCGGTCCCAAGTCCAGCCTCTCGCAAAGGCGCACGGGCCGCCGCGCGCATGCGCAATGGCCTCCGGACGCGCGCCGTCCCTCCACTCCCTGCCCCAGCCGCGCCTGCTTCCAGTCCCTGAGGGAAGCGGCGAGGGCGTGTGCGTGTCCGGCTCCTGCTGACCGTTGGCCCCTCAGCCGGTGCCCTCGCAGAGGTGTCCTCGTCGCCCCTCCTCCCCGGCTCTGGTAACAACACCCTAGCTCAGAGCCGGGGAGGGGAGGAGTCCTTCCGCATAGCGCCCCCTGTGCTTCCAGCAAGCCTAGAGTCGGCCCGCCCCGAGGGGCGTGAGGGGGCGGGGCTGAGGACTTAGGACTCCGGCCCATACACCGCCTCCTGCCGAGCCAGAGCAGGCATCCCAGCCTGGTGTTGAGAGAGCCATGACGGCGCTGCGGGGGCTCTGGCCCGAGATGCAGGACACCTGTACCTCGCTGGGGCTGATGCTGTCGATCGTGCTGTTCATGGGGCTGGCCCGCGTGGTCACCCGGCAGCAGCTGAACAGGCCCACTGCCCACGCCTTCGTCTTGGAGTTTCTGGCCACGTTCCAGCTCTGCTTCTGCACCCATGAGCTGCAAGTGCTGAGCGAGCAGGAACCCCTGCACCCCACCTGGCCGCTGACGCTAACCTACTTCTTCTCGTTGGTGCATGGCCTGACTCTGGTGGGCACCTCCAGCAACCCATGCGGCGTGATGATGCAGATGATGCTGGGGGGAATGACCGCTGAGACGGGTGCGATGAGGCTGTTAGCTCAGCTGATTGGTGCCCTGTGCAGCAGGTACTGCATGGGCGCCCTGTGGAGCCTGGGACTGACCAAGTATCACGTCAGCGAGAGGAGCTTCGCTTGCAGGAATCCCATCCAAGTGGACTTGACCAAAGCGGTCATCATAGAGGCCGTCTCCTCCTTTATCTTCCACAGCGCTTTGCTGCACTTCCAGGAGGTCCGAACCAAGCTTCGTATCCACCTGCTGTCAGCACTCATCACCTTTTTGGTCTATGCAGGTTTGTTATTCCCACAAAACACTTGGCATGTCCGGAGCTTGTATGACTTGAGGCTGTAAGTTCTTTGCCAAGATACATTTTAAACCATTATGCCTCTATGATGTCAATATTGGTATCTCCGTAATTCTAATCATTTTGCAGCTCATTCTTTACCGATAGGGTCGAAATATTGATCCTCCATTCAGTGCTTTTTTTTTTTTTTAACACCCAGAGAAAGCCACTTCTGTGCTGAAAGTGAGATCATGTGAGATATTGCCAAGGGTTCAAATATCCTACAAAGGGATTGTTGTAATGGTAGAAAGGAAAGATAACGTCAGCTACCTCTTGCCAACTGGGTATAGATCCTTTCTGAGACTCTCACTGAAACATGATCCTGGGTGTCAAAAGTTCCTTCCAATTTAAAGCACAAGCTACCTGATTGGTTAGTAGTAAGAGTGGGAAGTAGAAATTCTGTAGTTCTATTTCTTAGTTCTTTTTCTACAAAATTACTTAAAATCATTTCTTATCTCCTTAATAATTCATCTTGAGTTATAAGTGAATTTTTAATGGCCTATCAAGAAAGATGTGTTTTAAAATCAAAACGTGCTTGAAATCAAAGATGCTTTTTAAAAACTAATAATTCTTGAGAATCTGTTGATTTCTTGTAAACCATTTGTTTACCTTGACAGATCTCAGATTTAGTGGATAATCTGAATAGTCTAAATGGGACAAGAAAATCCAAAAAACAAAAGTTTGATGATGAAGTGTGTTATTTTAAATGATCACAACAAAATATTTCATTAGGACTATATCTGAATTCTAAAATGTTTTGGAGGCAGGAATCTAATAAAAGGAATTAGTAGTAAGAGTCAGTCTTCTGCCCATTGAAAGGGAAACTATGCGTAGACGCAAACCTCAAGATAAGGACTTTGAAACATATGCTCGACTTCCTAGGCAGAAATGAAAGAATTTGCAATCCATTTCAACTTCTTTAGATCTAGTACCATTTTTTTTGGAGAGACAGATGGAAATAAATGGTATAGGAGAGAAGGAAGGATTTATGCATATTTGAGGGGTTGGTGAGTAGTTTCTTATTAAAGTTTTAGGTTTGGGCCAAAGCAGAAACATCCCTTGAAAAAAGTTATGCCACAATTTAGCTCTGTACTTATATAATTAGAAGTGGTAAACATTTAAAAGATGTTTTAAGTTAATAAAATGTTATACACAGTTCCTTCTCCCTCTCTTGATTATCCTTAAATTAGTATTCTTCCTTTTGTACTTTTAATACATATTTATGATTTCATAATAATACTGTATATAATATTAGCCAATACCTATTTTATAAGTGACAAAGATTTTGAGAGAAGAGAAACAAGATAATAATTGAAGTTATACATAAATATAAGGAGAGTTATTAGAAAGAACCCATAAAATAACAATTTAAGGTGTCAAAAAACACTGCTCTTTTTTTTCCCCTCACATTATTGACATAGACATTGCTGAAATGAGGATACTAATTGGTAGGGGAGGAGGAGAGAGTGAAGGGATCACTACAGCAGTGGTTCTCAACATTCTCTCTGCGTTACAATCACCTAGGGAGTGTTTTAAACATACCCATATCTGGGTGCCAAGATTAAGATTTAATTGCTGTGGGAAGGGGCCTAGGCAATAGTAGATTTTAAATTTTCCCAGGTGATCCCAATATGAAACCAGGGCTGAGAACCACTGCTCCAGTCTAGACTTTGCTGGCCATTTCAGTAGCCACTAGTCACATATGGTTATTTAGGTATAAATCAACTAAAATTAAATATTTACTACTTCAGTTGCTATAGCCACATTTCAAGTACTCAATAGCCATATGTGGCTAGTGGGTACAATATTGAGCAGTGCCGGAGACTGTTTGCAGGGACAGAACCTAACAATTATTTACTACTGTTACAGAAATTGATACCCTATTATGATCTTCCTTTTCTGCCAATATAAGGGAGATAAGAATATTCATTGGGCAACATGCCAAGCATGTAGGAAATTTATATGAGTTATCCTAGTTAATCCTTACAGCAACCCCCTGATGAATACATTATTCCCATTTTTATGTAAGTGAGGCTCAGAAAAGTGAAATGACCTGTCCAAGGTCACAAAGCTAGAATGTTCTGGAACCATGATTTAAACTGACACTAAAGCTTATACTCATTTCATTATCAGCATTTCTACAGCATATTCCTCAAAAGTAACAAAAATATATACATACAATTGAATATTGTTCAGCCATGAAAAGGAATGAAGTTCTGATACATACAATAGGAATGAACCTTGAAAACATTATGCTAAGCAAAATAAGCCAGACACAAAGGGACAAATGTTATATGACTCCACTTATATGAAATATTCAGAATAGGCAAATTCATAGAGTCAGAAAGTAGAATAGAGGTTACCATGGGCTGGGTAGCAGGGAGGAATAGGGACTTTTTGTTTAATGGGTACAGAGTGTCTGTTTGGGGTGATGGAAAAGTTTTGGAAATAGTGGTGATGATTGAACATTGTGACTGTAACTAATGCCATGAATATACACTTTTAAATGGTTAAAATGGCATATTTTATGTGATGTATATTTTAGCATAACTTAAAAAAATTTAAGTTACAAAAGGATTCTGTTGCCAAATAAATTTGGCAAACACTGGATTAAACAGATTTTCTAATTTAAGACTTCACAGAGCCTTTACTATGCTACTGTTTATTGTGAAACTCCAACAAGAGGAGCATGTGGAACACAGTTTTTCAAACTTATGGAATCCATTTGTCTAGGAGTGTGTAGCAGAAGAGAACATACTTTGGGAAGTGCTGCACTAAGCCATGTCACTCCCCATTTTTTCTATGGATATAAGTCATAACTTTAGATCAGTTATTCTAAATAGAGTGAACTGTTTGGGGACTAGCTGAGTGTGTGTCTTACCCGGCAGAGGTGAGGCTTTTGTAGGAAGGAGTTAAGAATGGATAGGGAAGGAAAGTCAGGGGAAGCATCTGCTAAATCAGGCATCGTTACAAGTTACTTTGATAATGTCTTTCTCTCTTTTTTATTTTAAACTTCTAAGATACTATTAGTACTGGTTTGGCTAAGTTGCATGCTGGGATATTTCTTTAATCACTTGCATTTTGAGGACACCCAGAAGTCACTAATACAGGTCACATCAAAAGAACTGCTAATTTAAGATTACAGAACATAACTGTCCAGCAGCATAGCCACAGGCTCCTTGGATAGCCAATGATCAAGCGTCTGATCGTGTATTTATTGATTTAGCATCCTGCACTTTGATGTGCAGATGGAGGCCACTGATGTCATTACCACTTATCATGTATTTATTGACTTCCCAAATAAAGTGAAAAAAACTGTGTGATTTATTAACATATTAAAGCTGTTAAAACTATTAATGCAAATTTCAAGCAAATCTTCCTTAATTTAGGTTTTGGGAGAATTTGGTTCAATGACCAGGGTAAGAGAGAACTGCATTCATTTTTAAATTAATTACATATTGGGAAAAAAATCTGTTATTTTACATATCCAAATAGGTTGTCTTTATTACTGTACCCTGTTCATTTCCTTTGTAGAATTTTTTAATTATATACTTGTTTTCTGATGTAATGCCTGTCTTCCTCCACCAGACAGTAAGCTTTATGAGTACAGAGACTAAAATTGTTTTATTCATTATAAGTTATAATCAGGACTTAGCATGGTGTCGCCTGTTACAAATAAATACTCATTATTTTTAGAATGAGTGAATGAATGAATTAGCAAATACTCTATTCATTTAAAAATAGAAAGAAGTAATACATATCGGGGTAGTCCATATTTTATGTCTAAGAGCTTTCAAAATAAGCCTAATATATTGTTTGAAGTAACTGTATTTTTATTTCATTTCATTACTCCATTCAGGAGGTTTTTGTATCCTTCTAAGTCACGAAGAATTTGGGTAAGATTATTTGTCAAAGGAGAAGGGAACTAAGTCCTTTACATACGTTCATTTTTAATACAATAACCATATGAAATAGGTGCCAATTTACAAATGAAAAACAGCTTCAAACGAAGGTCCAAAACTTTTTTTTTTATCATGCCAGTATAATATAGTGGTTAAGCACACAGCCTTGGAGTTGGACTGTGTCCGTAGGAGAGAGAACTTAATTTAGGTCTCAGTTTCCTGATCTTTAAAATGGAGAATAATACTATCTATCTCTTCAGACTATGATGAAGAATAATGTATTCCAAGTTCTTCCCACAATAACTGGCACAAATGTTCTGGTCACTGGAAAGGCCTAGCTTCCATTATAAATTAGTTAATTGACATTCTCGCTTTTACACGAGTCTTACATGATTTTAACTAGTGTCATTCTGTCACAGAGAATTTGATTCCCTTTAGGAGTACTGAGAAACATTAGTGCCTATAATTACCAGATTTGGGACTCAGTCTTTGTGGTAATTTCACCAAGGTCATACTGTCTTCTAAGACTCTTGGCAGTCAGCCAGCTGGATCTCCCTGTTGATGCCTCTTCTTCAACATGTTATGGCTTCTCCCCTTCAGGCATCAATATATAGTAACTTACGTTTCACAGCCATTTTCTGTAAGTTCTGTGCCTGATGGATGATTCTTACTTTTTAAATAATTCACATTTAATTACACAATACATGAATGTGTTATTTTTGTAAAAAATGGAAACATTACCAATGAGACTTTTGATTGCTATCCTTCATGCCTGTCCCCTCTCCTTCCCTGCCTACTCTTCTCACCAGTGTAGTCCTGTGCGTGCATGTGTGTGTCCTTCCAAATTCTTATGTGCATTTATTATACATATTGATAGGACCCTATAGAAACTATTATATGTGTTCATGTTAACATGAAAGGTATCATACTTTACTTTCTGCAGTTTGCTTTTTTTAGTGGTGTGGTTCAATGATATTATCTTGGAGATCTATATTAGTAAAGAGATTTCGCTTGTTATTTCAGTACTGAATGGTATTCCAAATTAATAACAAAGTTGTATATTTAGCTACCTTCTTCTGAATAGACATTTAGGTTTTTCCCAGTTCATTGCTACTATAAATAAACAACCTTATGTGTATCTACTGGTATACAAGTACCAGTAGTTCTCCAGGACAGTGGTTTTCAATGGGACAATTTTGCCCCCCACCCCCCCAGGGGACTTTTGGCAATGTCTGGAGACATTTTTGGTTGTTACAAGGTGGGAGATGGCTGTGCAACTGGCATCTAGTGGGTAAAGGCTAGGAATGCTGCTAAAAATCCTACAATGCAAAGGACAACTCCCAACAAAGAATTACCCAGTCTAAAACGTCAAAGCCAATGCCACATTTTGGGCCTTTTGTTGACACAATGGATTTCTGAATCAGTTAACTTATCCTTAAAATAACAGTAATTTATTATTTTTCATGACTTTGTGGATTAGATAGGAAATTCCTGAGATCATATAGCTGGACAGTTGGTATGTCTGGAAGAGCCAAGGTGCTTCACTCGTGTCCAGCAGTTGGTACCAACAGCCATCTAAGATGCCTCAGTTTTCTTCCCTGTGGCCTGTCATCCTCCAGCAGCCTAGACCAGCTCACTTACATGGTCAGGGCATTGTTCCAAGAGAGTAAAAAGTGGAAACCGACGATGGCTTTATTGAGACCTGAACCTAGAATTCACTCAGTGTTGCTTCTCACATTCAGAATTCACATAGCATCACTTCTGCTGCATTCTATTTGTCAGTGCAAGTTGCAAAGCCAATCCATATCCAAGACAGGGGAATAGACTGTACCTCTGGGTAGGAGGAGCAGCTTCTACCAAGTCACACTGAGCAGAATTGGTGATATAAGGGTTAGAAGATAAGTGTGAAGCAGTTGGAGTTTTAGAATGGTATAAAACTGACTGACAGTGTTCTTAGACCTAATGGAAATACCAAAGACCTAATGGGAAAACTGAAGCAAACTAATTATGAGGGCAATGATTCAGTCTATTTTTATTGATAAATGCCGAAAAAAAAATCACAAGTCACTTATATTATCACAGCACATATTACATTATATTTTATTATAAAGATCTGTGTGAATCCTTATCTTTTTGTCCATGGTGTCTAGAACATAAGAACTCAATAATTTTTTGTGGAATTAAGCTGAAATGACCACATGCCAAACAAACAATTCTGTTGGCCCTTGGCAGTTGCAGGTTTAACATTCCAGGATTTGACTATTCAAGAGTGGTCCTGAAGGTCCATGATGTGATGTCATTTGTAATTGCTGAGGCATGAATATGAATCATGTTGTGATGCTGGTATGCTAAAAAGGACTCTTAGCCATGGAGTGAACTCAGTTCAGTGTCAACATCTTTACCTCAACACAGCTTCAATGTTTTCAGCCTATCAGGAGTGAAATCTCATTAGTGAAATCTTATGAAAGGGTCTCCTAATTTTCAATTTTACTTCACTGCATTTTATAAAGACAATTAACATGCTATAGTGGCATATGTCCATGTAAAATTTGTGAAGATCTCCGGATCTGTAGCTGTGGCTGAGTCAGAGGCAGACAAGTGTGCCCAAGCTTCCACATGGAACAACCACCAGAAATGTCTCTACCTCAGGGATACAATTAGAGTATGTTTTGAAAAGCAGAGCCACAGTTCTGGTGAGTACCACTGGACAGGCAGTCCAACCTCTTTTGCCTTTCCTTACTTGCTGTGTAGCCAGAACTATAAACTCCTGGGCCCCATCTCAGAGACAGACCCTGTGTGCAGAGCTGGACCATGAATCCTGAAAAGTAGTCAACAGTTAGAATTTGTGCTTATCTTTCACGACTACTCAGTCACTTCTTTTTTTATTTTTAAAAATTTTGTAACCACGTTATTGAGATATAATTCACACACCATTCACAGTCACTTCTTCAGGGCTCTGCTGCCAAGTAAAAATGGAGTCAATGATAATGCTTTGGTCCATTTTATTTTTTGTTTTCAAAGCAAAGGTACTTCTGCTCAAGAGGATCCTGGGGTATTGTACCCATTTTAAATGTACTTTCGTTTTATTTTTATTATTATTCATTTAAGTTGATGAATGTTAAGGGCAGCCAAATCTCCTGTTTTATAAAACTGTAGGAACAATAACAGAGCAGGTTAACTTTCAATGTGCATTTTATAATATACTATGGGAAAAGCATTGGATTAAAATTCTTAATGTCCTTTGTCCCCCCACCCCCGCTTTTTTGCACCTGGCATATTATAATCTATAATCTATTTTTATTCTCTATGCCAGGTGATTCTGCAAAGGAAGATTACAGAATAAGAATACTTAAATACCTAAAATGAAATAGTTACATTTAGTAATCCCTGTATTTCTAGTTGCAAGAAAATGTAAGATATATGGTTTGGTATCATTCTGTTTAAAATGTATTACAGGAGGAAGTCTAACAGGAGCTGTATTTAATCCAGCTTTGGCACTTTCACTACATTTCAAGTGTTTTGATGAAGCATTCCTTCAATTTTTTATAGTATATTGGCTGGCTCCTTCTTTAGGTAAGCATATTTTTATTTAATATGATTAAAAGATTAGAATATTTTAAATATGATATGGAATGTCACTGTAACATGTCAATTTCCAAAGCCAGAGTAGGAACAGACAGAAAAGAAAAAAGGTAGGAAATGTTATGCCTGAAATAACATTTTATTTTGTGCAGTATCCTTTAAAACTGCTTTTATCTTCAAAGAAACAAATTACCTAGTTAAGGATAGTCAGTTTGAGGTCTGATACCACTTTAAGAAGCCCTCAGATATGAGGGCAAATAAGTGAGGAGTAATTATTTCCATTAAAAAATAATCTTTTTTTTTGCTAAAGGAATTTGTTTTTTTCAAGTGTGTGAGCTCCAAATAAAATACTATTTAGTTCACTTGACTCATTTTACAGAAGGGCATCTCATGAAACAATGCAGAACTATAATAAATGTAGTTTTAAAATTTTCCACAAGTTGCATTCCTATTATCTCTATCTGGATCACATATGTAAAACTCCTCTTTTTCAGGTAGGTCAAGTAACATAAAAAAGTTATAAAATAACTGTAATCATGATATGCATTTCCTTATGTAAGTTATCAGCATTTCTTGATTTTGTTTAGTCATCGGTTTTAAGCCTGACTATAATTCATAACTATAAATGAATATGAGGATAGCTGGCCTTCTGTTCGTTCATCCTTCTTTTTATCCAGTTTGCATTTTGTTTCTTGTTGCTCATTTCTTTAAAAAAAAAAGGGGGTGGGGAGGAGGGTACTTATAGGAGAGAACATAGGCATAACAGGTTTGAATAGCCATCATACTTCACTCCTTCCATTCACCTTCCATTCTGAACTTTCATTTAGGAATTTTCCTCACATTTAGTATCTATTATGCTCAGCAATATCTATAGGCCTAAACATGAAGAATATCAGAGAAAACCTGTATTTTAAAATGCTAATAATGGTAGCTTTTTTTCATCTATTGATTACTAGTATTTTCCAATAAGTTCTTTAAATTTTCTCTGCTCTTCATTTTTAAGAAGTAAAAAAGGTCACTGAAGTTCATGAAGAAGTTAAAAAGGTCACTAATTGGACCGGTCTACTGAAGTTTTTATATGGAATAATTCTCTTAATATGTCTTATTTGAAATGAACATATATTATTAACATTATATATTTGTTAATGGGCTCCAACTACAATTTTAACAGTAGGCCCATGATACTAAGGAATTATGTCATTCACTACTTGAAAAAAACCTAAAAAGTAGGCCTTTCCAAAAGAATTTTAAAAGAAAAAAGAAACAGAAGTCATTGCCATTCTCTGTAAAAAGACCACGACTTTTTTTTCATTAAACACATTTTCTAGCCTAAATCACTTGATAACTTCTTCCTGGAAGAACATACTGGAAAAAAGTCTCATGACAGATTAAAAAAAAAAAGGAGCAATCACTTCTGCCCCTTTAGCAAATATACAGACCAGAGAGTAGTAGGGTAGGAAAACAGACTATATTCTCTTCATGATAGTGTGGTGCAAACAGGAAGATAACATTACTTGTTGCTGTTACCAAAACATTTTAAAGAACCCCTTATCCAAAAAACAATCCAAATATGCAAACGAAAAACAAATATACTTTTATTTATTTCTTTGCTTCCTATTCAAGGGATCTTTTAAAAATGGAATTGGGATCAAACTTTTTTGCAATTATGTATGGCCCTAACTAGCTTGTTGAAAATATACATTCAAAGATTCTTCCTTTGTTGACCTAAGGATCTCCTAGCTTTTTCTAAACAGACCCAAATAAATTTCTGTTCTAGTTCTTCATTTAAAGAGCCACGTTCCTATACTGCTTTAAGAGGTTTGTGAATGAGAAACAATATAGAAATAATTCGATAGATGTGGATAAAAGACATGTGACTAAATGGCAGTTTTTAGAATACTGAATTCTGGCTTGCCACTGACTTTTGTCATACACTGAAATTACATTCCCATTGGGGAAAAAAATGGCCTCAAATGAAGTAAGGTCACTATTTAACTCTAAGAAGGATAAGAAAAATAAATTTTATTTTTACAAGAGTCATTCAAAGAGCTAAGTAAGAGATGAGGAGTCAAAGCAAACAAACACTAGGCAGTGCCATAGAGTGCGACAGAGGAGAGTAATCGCAAGATACCTATCTTCTTTCCCTTCTTGACCAAGCAGGGAGCCAACTATTCTTGGAAGACACGGTCCTTGTTCTTTCTTGTTTCTCTTCATAGCGGAGGTAATTATAATTCCTTTAATGGGCCCTGCCATCTTCCCCAATTAATAAAATGTTAGAAATGTGACTATAAGAATGTATATAGAATTAATTCTCTAGCTTACACATTTCATATAATAAAAATTAGCAAATTCTATTTGCTTCTGTGAAACTGCAACTCCATTTTTAGAAAGTTTTAAATGTAATGTCTTATTTTCTAGCTCTGACTTTATAAAGAAAATGTCAAATTTTGTGGATTTATTAACAGATTGTTTCTGACTTTTTAAAAAATCTAAAGCCTTTGGTTGCAAATCAGATTCATCTTTCAAAAATATGTTAAGCTATCCAAATGCTAGTCAAACCTTAAGGTTTCCTCTTGTTAGCAAACAGGAGTAAACTATCAAATCTGCATGTGACAAAAACACATTCTTAATCTAAGTTTAAACTGATTTAGAGCTTTAAGCCTACATACCTTCAGATAAAAACATTAACCATTGCAGACTTCTCTGTTAGACAGTGATGTGAGTCCTGTGCCTAAATCTCCTCTGTCCCTATTTCCCACTGAAAAATTTTAAATCTTAAAAAATGTTTTAAAAAAAATCACATTTTTTACATATATATATATATATATATATATATATATATATGCTAGTTTAGATTTATCTGGCATGACCTCAAAAATGAAGATTTGCTAATATGTGATTTTTTAAAAAATATATTTATATTTAAGATTTAAAATGTCAACTGAAGTTTTCTTTCAGATACTTTGCTTATTAATACAGCTCTAAAAGCTATTAATGGTTGAGACTAAAATGGAGACACAAGTCCAGAGTTTCTCACTCAGCAAGTCAGTAATGGAGCCAGAACTAGAACTCCAGATCTATTTTATTTATCCTTTGAATTCATTGTTTAGATCCTACTGGTTTTTCCAAGTACATACTGTTTTTAAGGATTCGTGGTTGAAGAAAAATAATGTGAGAATATTATATTTTAAAATACCTACATGTTTCATGTAGAATTGATGTAGCTAATTCTTTTAAACATAGCTCTACAAATCTCTAGGTATGTAATTGTATATAATCTTAAATTATAACCACTGAATGATTATGAACTTCCTTAGGGATTGTTTTGTTTTTACTGTATTTTTCTTTCAGGTATATTGCTGATGATTTTGATGTTCAGTTTTTTCCTTCCATGGCTGTATAACAACCATACAATTAATAAAAAGGAGTAACTATTCTAAAAGACTAAGTTTCAGGACAGTCAAGATGGATGTGATAAAGATTTTATCAACTAATATTCACACACTGGCTGCACTGGATTCGTCAATGTTATCTTCCTTTGAAGAAACTGCCTTAGAGTTTTCATCACTGGGACTTAAAAAAAATTACTGTGAAAATAAGGTATCCTGTGTTTTTCAGTTAAGACTTGTTCTTTTAAGCGTGTATTAAATGCTGCTAGAAAAGACTCTTTAAATATAAATCTCAAGTGATAATTGTTAATTTTGATGAAAAAGAGATTGAGTACAGGGTGAGAAGGGAAGGGAAGGGAAGGTGATGGTAGGACCAAGAAAGAGTATGTGTATCATGTGTCACTTGAATGAACAAGATTTTTAACCAAAGTACAAACAGTCATGCTTACAAAACTGGAGAGAAGATACTTTTCAGCCACTACCTCACACAGTGATACCATCAGCAGTGTCATCTTTCAATAGGAAAGTTGCTTTTGGAAGTAGATTATATACCTACTCATACTCAAGGGGGTTCCTGAATTTTAAATATATTCTAATCTAAAATATTTTCTCTAAATAGACAATCTCACTAGCTTTAGGCAAACTGTCATTCTTTAGTAGAATAAAGCACTCATACAAAGTATAAGCTTTTCACATTCTCATCTGACTGAACAGCTACCTTATGAAGTAGGTAGGGTATGTATTTTTAATTTCCATTTTACAGATAAGGAAATGAAGTCTAGAAGGGGGTTTACTGCTTTGCCCAAGGTCAAATACAGCCAAATACCATCTTTAAACTTCTACTTCAATACAAAAAAATATTCTCCGTCATCAAGACTAAAGGAAAATTGAAGATTTTAAAGAAACATTAAATACTTTATAATGTTACAATCTGTTTAGGAATTAACAGCTTTTTTTTTTTAGGCTTAAAGAACCTTCAAGTTTTCCTCTATTAGAAGCTTTCTTTTATTGTATGTCTACTTTTTATTAAAAGTTCAGATGATAAAAGGTTAAGTATGTTTCTCTTCAAAGGAATTCCATTATCAGAGTTAAAACTGAAAGCAAAAAAAAGGGGGGGGAGGGGCGAAATAAGATCTGTTTGAGTAATAATCAATTAAGCAACTGATAAACTGCCAGGTGATCTAAGTGCTGCTTGGTGATCAGCCTGTGATAGTCACTCTCTTTACACCTGCAGACTGAACCAGACTGCTGCAGGCTACCCAACAAGGTAGCCAGTTTGACGGTCATGGACTTTGACTCTTGAACTTATGAATACATACCGTAGTATTTTCTATTTTAAAAAGCAGAGTTCATAAAATTGCAACAATGGCTAAATGCAGTCTCTGACTTGTTTTATTTGGCCTGCACAGTATTTAAAACAAAATAACAAGCTAGTTATTGTAAGTTTTTAAACCACACAAAAATCCATAGTTCTAGCTTCTCTTGAAAAAAATCAAAAGATCAGTCAAGGGCTTCCCTGGTGGCGCAGTGGTTGAGAGTCTGCCTGCCGATGCAGGGGACACGGGTTCGAGCCCTGGTCTGGGAAGATCCCACATGCCGCGGAGCAACTGGGCCCGTGAGCCACAGCTACTGAGACTGCGCGTCTGGAGCCTGTGCTCCGCAACGAGAGAGGCCGCGATAGTGAGAGGCCCGCGCACCGTGATGAAGAGCGGCCCCCGCTCGCCGCAACTGGAGAAAGCCCTCGCGCAGAAACGAAGACCCAACACAGCCAAAAATAAAAATAAATAAATAAATAAAAAAGATGAGTCAATATTAGGCCTGACTTCTGCTATTACAAGCACACAAAATGACTGGTCCCTTTAAAACAGTCCCTTTGCCACTCCCTATGTCTTCCAAACATGAAGCTGAATTTCACTTATTATTTCATGGCTGTTTTTCTTATAGGAATTTTTTTTATTCATGTCTCTTTATCATGAGACTGTGGTTTAAGAAAATTGAGTATTAATTTGTGAAAATACCCAGCCCTCTAAACTTCACTTGTCAGAATTAGAGGTTGCGACTTCTGATGACACGGCTTCCCCTGCAGCCCTCTCAAATGGTAGCTTAGCTGTTTTCTCTATCATACCTCTTGATACCACTGGGCCTGGAGATGGAACAGGTCCCTTTCTCCTCATCTATTCTCTGCTCCCCCCATTAAAAACATGTCATCAGACCATGCCACCTTCTACCTGGGTACTTCTTATTGCAGTTATCTACTGTACAGCCCCCTCAATTCCCTCTTGATCTTTAGGAATTTAGTTCCTGTCTCACTCTCTCTCCACAACACTACTCCAGTTATATTTGTTGGTGATTTCAATACTTACAAAGATGATCCTTCCAATATCTTGGCCTCCCAGTTCATTGGCTGAACTTGAAAAGCTCTTCAATAATTTTTCCCTTCTCTTCTGCCTCAACTACAACTTTGGTCATAACCTTGAGCTTGTGATTACCAATAACTCAAACTCGTCTCTGATCTCAAATACCTCATTCCCCAACCACTAACCCCTCTCTCCAGCTCACTCGCCCTACTATCTCATCTCCAATGATCCTTTGAACCCCCATGGGGAACTTCTGTCCACTGATACCACCATGTTTTCACATCTTTCTCCCCTCTCAATTACTCTCGTCTCCTTCAGCAGCTTAAATTACACTCTTGCATAGAATCTTAACTCCCTTGTTCCTTTATCTCATCATACTCACATGGCTTAACCACAATTTGATTAAATCCAACTGTCTGCTTATTCCATGCCTGCACCCAAACATGAAATAGAAGAAAAATTGGAGATAGCAGTAGGACAGTTCTTTCAAAGACTTTTGCTGTAAGCAAAGAAAATGTGGGGGAAATTGGGTCAAAAAAGAATTTCCTTTTTTAAGGTGGGAAAGACATCAGCATGTTTACATGCTGAGGGGAATGATGCAGTAGAGAAAATAATGATGTAGGAAAGGGAGGGGAGATTTCCCAGGTCCATAGTTTTTAATTGGCTAGCAAAGATAGAAGCAAGTGTACAACTGAAGGGGCTGGCCTTGGCTAGAAGCACAAACAAATCATTCATAGTAACAGGAGAAAAGGTTAAGAATATATGGGCACAAGAAGAGTTGGTTAAGCAGATGTGATGGTGGGAGTCTGAAGAAGTTCTTCAGTTTTCCTCTTCCCATTTTTTCTTGAAGCATTCTAGTCAGCCCTTCAACTCTACCATTCCAATGAAATTCCTGCCAAGGCCATCAATGACTTCCATGCTGTTAAATCAAGTTCTCATACTCCTTACCTATCAGCAGCATTTGATACAATTTATTGCTTTCTCCTCCTGATTCACTTCACTTCCAGAAAATTATTGCTTTCTCAGTTTATTCTTCCTCCTTTCCCCAAACTAAATGATAGAGTTTCCCAGGGCTCAGTCCTCTGAGCTCTTTTCTATTTATACTTACTCCCTCGGTAATTTTATCCAGTCTTGTGGCTTTACGGCAACTATATCCTAATAACTGCCAAATTTCTATCTCCAGCTTGTACAACTGTCCTGAACTCAACTCATATCCATCTGTAAATGTAACTCTATACTTGGTTGTCTAACATATAACTCAAGTTAATACGTGCAGCTCTAGTTAATTCAAACTGCATAGTTTATCCATTCTATTGATGGTATTTGTACTTACTCACTATTAAATCAATGCATGTGATAAACATTCTTGTGCAGGTCTTCTTGTGTACATGTGTTTTTCTAGGGTAGCAGGCTTTCATACTTTTCATTATGGCCTACTAGCATAGTTTGGTCAAGCCTCCATCTACTTACTCCTGTCCAGATTATTGCAATAACTTCCTGTTTCTATTACCAGAGTGATCCTATTAAAACAATCAAATCATGCAACAGCTCTCTATTTCAGACTTAAAGGCATATATTCTTCGATTTAACTATTACAAAACTGTACGCAACTGTTGGTGCAAAATATTAATGTGCTGGGAAAAACTGCACATGAACCAATGTGATTTCTGGGTTATACGGACATCACTGCCCTACTTAGCAATCATTTGTGAGCTAGTTCACATTATTTAAAAACACACTGTAGCAAAACTGTATTAGAATGCTAGGGCTAGAATAACCACACTTGAAAGCATCCTACATAAGGAATAATTCCTAGCTTCTAAAAGCACACAGGATTCCACAACTTCTTGCTTTTAAAAAACACTGTAAACAAAATGGAAAGACAAGACACAGACTAGGAGACTGGAATCTAGAATATATAAAGGACAGATGAGTAAGAAAAAAAACTGGGCAAAAAATATGGATAAGTCAAATGTACAAAGCAGGAAGGTGTTCAATTTCACTAATAATCAGGAACATGGAAATTACAATCCTGATGAAATTCTACTTTCATATTCATCAGGTTGGCAGAAATTCAGGAGTCTGGAAATATCAAAAATTGATAAGGATATAGAGAAGCATTATTCCCTAATGGTGGAACTGTAAATAGCTACAATCGTTTTGGAGAACAGTTTAGCAAAATCTAGCAAACTTTAAGATTTACATAAGTGGGGCTTCCCTGGTGGCACAGTGGTTAAGAATCCGCCTGCCAATGCAGGGGACATGGATTAGAGCCCTGGTCCGGGAGGATCCCACATGCCGCGGAGCAACTAAGCCCGTGCGCCACAACTACTGAGCCTGTGCTCTAGAGCCTGCGAGCCACAACTACTGAGCCCACGTACCACAACTACTGAAGCCCGCGCACCTAGAGCCCGTGCTCTGCAACAAGAGAAGCCACCGCAAGGAGAAGTCTGTGCACCGCAACAAAGAATAGCCTCTGCTTGCTACAACTAGAGAAAGCCCGCATGCAGCAACAAAGTACCCAACGTGGCCAAAATAAATAATTAAAATTTAAAATCTTTGAAAAAAAATAAAAATAAAGTGCTTAAGTAGGAAAAGCAGCAGAAAGATTCAATTAATAAAAGTTAAAAAAAAACCATGCAACCCAATACTATATAGTGTTTATAGCATACATACACATTTAGCAAAAATACAAACACATACATAGTTATGATCAATACCAAATCTGGGATAGTGGTTACCTCTGAAGAGGAGGAAGGGGACTGGGATCTGGGGGATACAAAGGGAGCTTCAACTGTATTTGTACAATTTTATTTCTTAGCTGCATGTGAGTATATGGGTATGTTACATTAGTCGTTTTTTTTTTTTAACTGAAGTATAGTTGAGTTACAATATTACATTATTTTCAGGTGTATAGCATAGTGACTCAGTATTTTTGCAGATTTTACTCCATTATAAGTTATTACAAGATAATGACTATAATTTCCTGTGCTACAAAATATATCCTTGTTGCCTGTCTACTTTTTACATGGTAGTTTGTATCTGTTAATCTCATACCCCTAATTTGTCCCTCCCTTACTTCTCTCTCCCCTTTGGTAACCACAAGTTTGTTTTCTATATCTGTGAGTCTGTTTCTGTTTGGCATATACATTCATTTGTATTATTTTTAGATTCCACATATAAGCGAATCACATAGTAGTTGTCTTTTTCTGACTTATTCCACTAAGCATAATATTCTCTAGGTTACATTAATCTTTTTAATATGCCAAAAAAATTTCAGAACACAAATTATTTATAAAGTTAGGTAATGATAACCAACTTTTCCTTTACCTGCAGAGTTTTGCATTTAAACAATGAATGATAATTGTAAATTTTTTAATCCTTTGAAACTCTAAACTACGATATATAGCCCAGATCCCTATCCCTCAGATAAAAATTATGACCATGCAGGAGATGTGTTAGTTTTCTAGTACCACCATAACAAAGTACCATAAACCAGGTGGTTTAGAATAACAGAAATTTATTCTCTCACAGTTCTGGAGGTCAGAAGTCCAAGCAAGGTGTCAGCAGAGCCATGATCCCTCTTAAAGGCACTAGGAAAGCATCTGTTCCAGACCTCTCTCCTAGCTTCTGGTAGCCTCAGGCATTCCTCTGCTTGTACATGCATCACTACAAGCCCCCACCTTCACATGGCTTTCCCTCTGCCATGTCTGTCTCTGTGTCCAAATTCTCCCTTCTGATAAGGACACCAGTAAATATTACATTAGGGCCCATCCTAGTGACTTCATTTTAACTTGATCACCTCTGTAAAGATCCTATTTTCAAATAAAGTCACATTCTGAGATGCTGGAGGTCACGACTTCAACATATCGTTCTGAGGGGACACAATTCAACCCACGAACAGGGAAAAAAAACTCAAGTCTCCCTCCTACCCCAGTCCCCTACTCCTCCCAAAAACAACTTTCTTATGCATCATGTATATGCACATGATACGTAAAATCCCCATTGTAACCTCCAACCCCTTTTCTTCGATACAAATATCTCTGTGTCTTGTTTTTTAATCTAACGTATCTTGGAGCTTATTCATTATTGGTACATAGTATCTAACCAATTCTTTTTAAGGGATACAGTTTTCCATTGTACAGAGGTACTGTAAATAACTGACCCAGGCTTAACTATAGACATTGAGGTTGTTTTCAGTCTTTTACAAATAAAGTTGCAATTACTATCCTTGCGCTTATGACTTTCCTAATGTGCAAATTTATCTTTTAGATAAATTCCTTTAAGTGAAGTCTCTGGGTCTCTCATGTGCATTTTAAGCTTTGACAAATATCAATAGTACGTCCCTCAGTTTCTATAAAAACCTTTCATAACTTTAATTATATACAACTCCAATTTATAGTTTTTGTTGTTGTTGTTTCTGTTTGTTTGTTTTTTAAGGTTTGGGGTTGCAGTAGACAGCTGTAAATTTTTGCAAGCCAGCATCCAAGCATCCTTTCTATTTGGGATAATCCACCACTGTGAGAATCTGGGCAGGGGCAGTGCCCTCCCACTACAGAAGCTGAAAGGGCCAGATAGTCCTGTCTTCTGGCAACACACACAGTGCCAACCAGGACCCTGTGGGGACTCAAAGACACAGAAGCAATTCAATCAGTCTAACACCCAGAGGAATCACAACATCTTATGTAAACCAATCCTAGTTCCTAACCTTTTTCTGAGCCTGGTTTATTTCAGCTTTCATGTCCATTTTGTGAGCTACCAGATAGCCTTTTTTTTTGTTTTTCTGCTTAAATTAGCCAGATTTGGATATTTACAACCAGAATTTAGGCTGATAATTTTGGTCATACTTTTATGAACATAAATTGCTACACTATTCTCATATTTGCATTACACGCTATGAAGGCTTAGACTGCTATATTTTGGGGTAATACATATGTGCTTTTCTTCATAATTCTGTCAGCTGTTTACTGCTGCTATTGATATGCCTGATGCAACCACCCCTTTTCTCCTTTTCTAACCTGTTACATGACTAGAAACTAGATGAGCAAGTACATTGGACCTGTTTGTAGAGCAAGGGTAGAGACCTGCAGTGAAGGCCTGAAGGTCCTTCGAGAAAAATGCATAATTTTATCACATCTGTTTTAATTGCTCAGTGGAATTTTAAATATCAGGCATCTCAGATGTATTCTAAAAGCTGAGTTAACATTACATTTGTAGCTGCTTCTTTCTGTTATAGAAAGAATTAACTACTTTTAGTAATAATTTACATTTATTGCATCATCTTCTACACACTGTTGTTAGTGATTCATACAATCTTCAAAATAATCCAAAAATAAAATCCTAAGAACTAGCCTGTATACACTTTTATTTATTAGCCTTCTCATCCCCAAGTTATGTATTTCTATTTTATCTTCTTAAAATTGTGCTAAAAACAATTCTAAGTTCACTGCTCTCCCCAAAGTTGTCCTGATTTCTCATCTGAAGTTATTAAGCCCCCGACATTAGATATTGATTTTATTTACGTAGATATGAGCAGACGGAGTGAGATGCTAGTGAAAGTATTTTTCAATTTCAGCTTCTTTGTCAAGGGATGGTAGTAATTCTATTAGAATCCTCATAAGGGATTTTCTCAGATTTTAATTACGATCTATTAGCCACAGAAGATGGGTACCAGATGTAGATTCACCCACTCTAGAAATACTTTAAAAATATGACTTGTATGACAATTAACTATATAGTGATTCTATCTGAAATCCTGCAGATAAATAAAATTTTATCTAAATATCTAAAATTTCTCTGAACAATGAGTAATCACACTTGTCTTCTAAAAATAAAGGGCTATATACTATGATCATCTGTGCATAATCCCTCATCTTTAACAATACCGGCAAGATCCCAACAAGATCTCAAAATACATAATCAACAAACATTTAAACAAGCCTATCTGAAAAGTATCAATATCTGACAAAGTGACCTGAGGGAGGCAGAAATCCACTGGGATATTTTAATGAATACAATTTTAAACAATAGAACCGAGATCAGACAACCACTAACCCTAGCTATGGAGGCAGAATGTCTATGTCTTTTCTTAAAATTTCCTCTACACCAAGAAACAGTAAACAATTCCAGCAACCCTAAAACTAAGTTCAAATAGAATCAAGAAATGTTGGCTTGCTGATCATTATGAATTTCATTTTTAAAAAGTGTGACCTGATCTTTTCTTCTTTCTCTTATTTTCTCAAAGCTATGGGTACACCTGCCTACTATTACTTTTAAAGTCATTCAGACTTTGAAAGTCTAGTCCTCTCATTTTACAAAGATGAGGAAGTAGGTCCAGAGAGGTTAAATATCTTGTCTGCCGAGTCAGAACTAGATGCTTGGTCTTCTGCATCTTAGCTGACTGCATTATCCACAATACCAGGCCGACCGCAACAGTGCCTACAGGAAACAGTGCACAGAACCTCAACATTTTGTTGATATGTTATCAAAGAGCACTTTGTTTCACTAAAAGTCATGATTACAAGTATGTAAGCATGACTTTAAAAAGGAATTCAAATAGAATTGCTAAGATTAGCCCATAAGAATACCCGGACTGCTTACTGAAGAATGGATAAACGTCTAGCATAGAATTATGAATGCTGAGATTGGTAGCAGAGAAATTTGGGAACTTCCTGTGCTGTCTATTGAAATTTTAACACTGAAAACCCTGCAGTAAAGAGAAAATGTGCTTCCTTTCAGCTGCTGGTAGATGGTAAGGCTGAATGGTATTTGGGAGCATAGGCTTAAAAATCACAGCTCCCTATCTATGTGACCTCAAGCGTTACTTTACCTCTCTCTGTAACTCAGTTTCCTCATCCCTAAAGTGGGATCATAAAAGCACCTATACCTCATAAAGTGGTTAAGAATATTATATGCATAATGCATGTAAAAAACCCAGGACAGTACAGAGAAGGTCTCAGTAAATTTCAGTTCCCATTTCCAAGCGGCCTTTATATTTGCTTGTTGTAACAAATTCAGTATTTATGAGAGTCTGGTCAGGAAAAGGAATATTCGTTTTTTTCAGTCTACCATGCAAGATGAGGGAAACCAAGTAAAAGTGCTGAAAAGAACACTGGGCTTAGTGGTGACACACTAGTCACTAATTAGCCAAGTAATTGTGAATAGCTTTCTTAACCTCTTTTTAAGGTCATAAAGTCCAAGTATAAACCTGTAATTACAAATCAGCCTGATCAGTTATCAGACACCTATTATCAGACACCTATTAGACACCTAGCCAGGTGTCTGTGAAAACAGAAAATTGAGAGTTGAAAAGTATGCTATGAGAAAGTACTCCTGATTCAAGTGGAAGCAGAAATCCCTTTGAAATGTGTTATGACCTTGCCCTACTAAACATTTGCCTGAAGCTCTAACTATACCATTTTCTTACTTATTTCATGTTCATGTTTCAACAAAAGTCAAACAAAAATAAGACCAACAAGATTCTCAGTTTTTGCCAACACTAATTTTTTAAGAAACATTTCTCATTAATGGTTTTAGTCAAGAATGAAAATGGGAGGGAAGTCCAAAAGGGAGGGGATATCTGTATGCGTATGGCCGATTCATTCTGTTGTGCGGTGGAGGCTAACACAACATTGTAAAGCAACCATACTCCAATAAAAATTAATTAAAAGAAAAAAGAATGAGAGCACAATATAGAAAACCTAGATTTATTTGTTAAGCTATTACAAAGACAAAACAATTATCTGAAGTACTTTGAGAACTTCATCCCAATTTTACTTGTTCTTTTACAGAAACTGACCTAAGAGGTTGGAAATGAAAGGATATAACCTAAGAGGTTATAAGAGAACAGACTGGTGAAACATGGTGAAAGGAGCAAAGGCTAGGCAAAAGCACTTGTGTTAGTGGTAGTATGTGTGGCTGGGCTGTTTCTGAAGAGGCTCCCTAGAGTTAATTAATCTGGGTTCCCAATTAGTAAAAAGACCTTTATCCCTGTGGAGACCGTGCATAGGCCAGGATTTATCTGAGATCTCTGTTTTTCTTTTTTTAAGGAGTAAGGGTATTCTTAGGCCCTCAGGTGTATATCTTGTATTCAGCCCCTCTCTTTCCCATGCAGTCTACCTACACCTTCAAGTGCCACTGCATTTCCACCATGTAGTCCTGCTAGGTTATGAGGATGCATATAGTGAAGGCAGCAATTATAAGCCTACAGAGGGTACACCTAGACACAAAGTGTTGGAATAAATGATAAACTACAAATACCCTCTTGGTTAAGTTAATTCACCTTTGTTAATAAAGGTCATAGTTTCTTGTGCTGGTGACAACTTGTTGTCTCAGTATAATCTGTCTCAAGAAAGAACTGGTTCAGGTAAGTTTTGGAGAAGGAAAAAGACTTTCATCAATACCCACTCCACAGTGGAAGAGGCACCAAGTTCTCTCCTACAGTTATGAGCAGAATCTGAAAAACAAAAGGTTTACAGTATTTATAATAATAATAGCTAATTTATTAAATGCCTAGTCAAGAGTGCCAGGGATTTAGATATATTATATCTCAGTCTTTGCAACAATCCTGCCAGGTATTTACTATCATCCTCATTTTTCGGAAGAGGTAACTGAGAATTAGAGAAGTTATACGCCTGTCCAAAGACACACAGCTGGTATGTGGTAGAGTTGTGATTCCACTATTCATGTGCCTTCCCCTCCACCCTATCTCATGCATTGAGAGGTCCTAGTTCCATTATCTTGTCATTTTTAATAGTTGCATATACACTCTAATTATTCCTTGTTCACTCCTCAAAAGCAAATGTAATCTTAAATGATTAAAAATTTACAGACATTGTTTGGAATTGAGGTCAATTATCCAGATGAAGAACTTATATAAACTTTATGAATAAAGTATCTCTCTGCTCCAGCTGTAGCACAAAATGAACAGAAAACTAATCATCAGCTCATTAGAAAGTCTGGGCTATTTTACAGTTATTTCACCATAAAATTGCATTACAAAGAATCCTAAGAATTCTCGGCAGGAAAATACCGTAACATCCCATTTGTGTAACCACTAGTGACATACCAAATAAGTTTCTCAATCTTATTAGTAGAGTAGTTGGTGTTCTCTGAATAGTCTGTTTTCAAGAAGAAATATGTTAAAGCCAGATCAAAAAATCTGTTTTCCAGTTTCAATAAAAGTTACTGAAAAAATCCATATGCTATAAAGAATGTAATAAATAAGAATCTGAGAAATAAGGGAAGAAGACTTATATTGGTACTGAAAGATTTCCCATGAAGCAGAATAGTGAAATACTGACATCTGGAACTGTGAGATCTGAAAATTAACGTTAACAGAGCTCCAGCAACGTGAACACATAATTTTAGCCAACTGCAGAGGAGACATTGCTGATTTTAAACTATATGGCTACCAATGACAGAAGTAAATGTTGTGGAAATAAATATTTAACGAAAGAGATATTAAATCACAGAACTCTTAAGATTATTTTCTAATAGTTCCACTGGCATCTAAGAGGAAGGCAGAGATCCATTATCACAATTCATGGGTACTATAAGAAGCGATGTTATATTCACAATGGCAATAATCTGGAAGGTAAATGGAACTTGAAAAACAAGGGATCTTACAACCTAATTGGATGACTGACAATGGTATAAAACTCAAGCCAAAATACATAAATCTTGCCATGTTATTACTATATGCTTTAATAAAACAAAGGACCTGGGTATAAGTACTCAAAGAATGGAAAACAGCTAGTATTCAAGAAAATGCTATAAGGTCAGCAGTAGAAGGACGTTGTAAAGGGGACAGTGGAACAACAATTTAACAATGTAAAAATCTTAAGAGTTTTTTTTTTTTTTTTTTTGGCCACACTGTACAGCTTGTGGGATCTTAGTTCCTGGACCAGGGATCAAACCCAGGCCCTCGGTGGTGAAAACACGGAGTCCCAACTGCTGGACTGCCAGGGTATTCCCGATCTTAGAGTGTTTAAAGGAAGGGCTGCTAATTACTAATCCTAGCTCTGTATGATATAAACTAGCTACATGACCTTCAGCTAGTATTTAACATACAGTTGAGATACTCAAACTGACAAAGGACAATTTATTTCTCAGAGTAGCATGTAACAAATAAACAGTCAGGAACAAACTTCAGGCAAAGCTCATGAGAATGTGTCAGAGGAGAGAAAACTGGCAGTGAACTCATGTCTGTCAAGAAAAGCAGGAATGAAGCAACTTGGGAAATGATAGCTTTTGGGCAACTGTACATGGACTTGATATGGTTTGGCAAATCAGCCTTTAACGCTGAAGTGCCCAGGACCTTGGTCCTCCATTATATTCAAAAAGAGGGAAACTGATACAAGATTATCATTCAAGGCTTAAACTCAGATTGGAATGACTTCTACTTCCTCCCTCAACTAAAAGTAGTGAGTTGCAGCAAATCTCTGCTTTGTGTTTTTTGATGAGTATGGTAATGTTTCAAACATCACAAGTGGGAAAAGGTGACTGAGCAGAACAGGACATGACCTCAGGCTCTGCTGTTCCCACCTGAGCCAACCAGGGAAATCTCTGTTTCTGAACAAAGGGTAATGTCCTTCTCCTGATTCACTGAAGATGGGTGTGTCTTATTCTTCCATGTACTCTCAATGCCTAGCATAGTGCTTGGCATGTAATAAGTGCTCAATAAATGTTAACCTGAACATTACCATGTTGGCAGATCTTGATTTCTTAGGGAAAAAACCTATACAATTTTAAATAATTTCATAAATGGATAACTCACATTTTTCCACAACTGCTAATTTTATAGAGTTCTCCTCACTTATGAAAATAAAAATCAATTATTTCACATGATTTTCATGTTCAGTGACAAGGGAGACAATAAACTACTCACCCTAAAGCAGCATCAATCATTTTCAGTGATCAACATCTGCATCCTCAAACTGTCCAGCAACTGTTGGTGTAGTATCTACCTCCATCCCATCTGAAGAAAAAATTAACCACTGAGCAACAGTCTACTAAGCACTTCAGATAGGTAAAGATTCAGCTCATAGTTAGACCAGAAGGAAGCTAGTGCCCCCTGCTTGTAGGAGTTGCAGTTTCTTTCTCTTTTGAAAATTAAAAGTACCAAGGAACAAACTGAGAAAGAAAAATGCCACCTGTGGATTTAGGCCAAGTTAAAATTAGTCTATATATTTAACATTTACTTCGCAATTCTCAACCTGAACACTGAAAGAACACTAGGTAGGGAGTTTCAAATGCAGTAAGCATCCATCGTTCTCTCTTCACAGAACAGTGCTAGGTGTTTACTGTGTGACTTTTTTTTAAGGTATGAAGTCCTATCTTCATAAGCTTACAACATAATTCAGGAGAGAAGACTAAGTAGAGCAAGGTTCTTAACTTATCTCTTTTTCTTATCTCATTGAAAAAAAAGGAGGGGGAGGACAAGAAAAAAAAAAAGCCCCCTGGAAGGAGTTGCCTAAAGCCGCTTTCTCCACTTCTTCACTTCCCACTCACCCCTCAACTCTTTAGTCCACCACAAACTGGCTTCTGCCCGCAGCCCACTGGCACACCACCACCTTGGTATCCAGCAGGGCATGCAAAAACAACACTTATCTAAAATTAACTCATCATCTTTCTACGTAGAAAATGCTTCTCTTTCCAAAGAGTCTTGCAAAAGGATACCTTTTACCTGCCCAACGCAGAAACCCCTACCATGTCTCTAACTTCTGTTGCTTCTATCTCTTAAATATCTCTCAAATCTGTTGTCTTTTGACATTCACTGCCACTCCGTAATTTAGGCCACTATCTCTTATCTAATTTAAATAATAAAGTACTTAACAGGGTTTCTCTTCTTTCCTCTAGTATTTCCCTCTGCAATTAATTTTTTGTATCATAGCCAGAGTCATCTTCTGAAACACTGATCAAACTAAAATTCTTCAATGGTTTCCAAATGACCTACGCATAAGTTGAAATTCTTTAACACAGCTTTCAAGTTCCTTTAATATACAGCCCAGTTCACTACTCCGCCTTTATCTGTTGCTATAACTACCCTTCACATTCAGAGTTCTAGACATATGAACTTTCAGTTCCCCAAAGCTAAATGGTCTCCTGAACCTTTGCACATGACTGATCCCTTTACCTGCCTCTCTCCCCAAACTGTATGCAATCCCTCTTGGTTCATTTTTATTCATCTTTAGATTCTGGCTTAAATGTCACTTACTCCATGAAGTTTGAATCTCTCCCTGACTATCCAAGCTGAGTGACAGGCCCAGTCTCTGATTCCACACTTCCTCAAGTCTCCCCTATATCTCAATGCTGTATCACAATGTACTGTAACTACCCAATTAGTTAATTTATTTTTCTCTCCACTAGATTGCCATTGATAGATATAACCGCATCTCTCTTGAGCACTCCTGTATTCTCTGTACCTGGCACTGTAGCTCAACAAACACCTCTTACATAAATAAACACACAAAGCACTGAAATGCCAGCAGTAGAAATTTCACCATGTATATATCTAAACACCATGTTGTACACCTTGAATATATACAATTTTTATTTTAAAAATAAATTTAAAAAAAGAAAATGCACAGGTCAAATAAATAAATAAATGGCAAGAGAGTGATATGGGTACCCAGGACTTTAGAAGATAGAGAATAGTACAGGCTGAAGAAGTTTTATATATAGGCAAGTCTCCATATGCTAATGAGGCTTAGGAATACAAGCCCAAAAATCTCACTTTAGCAACAAGTGTTTGTGACCTTAAAATCACTAGCTACAAAGCATTAAATAAGGAATTTTACAATTAAAAACAACAAAAAACCTTCCGTGATGAAAGATTTTTCAATGTCCAAGGGTACTCTTCAGTTAATCATTATAATAAAAAAAGTAGTATCTTGAATTCTTTCAGCTAAGAGTTTGGCAGAGCATTAGAAATCACCTGAGCCATCTCACCCTAAAGCCTGCATTAGAGGCTCACAATCTAAGGCTTAAAATGGAGAGGAGACATAAGGAAAAACAGTGTGACCCAAAGCCTAAGTTTTTCCAAATTAAATATCCCAGAACTTCAGGACCCCCAGGTCAGAATTCTATGTGCACGGAGATACTGATCACAACATTATGAGAGAAACTTAAATGTACCAATAAAAGAAAAACCATGGTAACCCTCTTTAAGAACATTCTGCATCACTAAAAATTAGAAGTATTAAGACTCTGCAGCAACATAAAATACTGAAATGAATACGTATAAGATGCAAGAAATGCTCACAACAGTGCCTGGCGTATTGTTTTTGCATATTAGTTCATTTAATCCTCTTACCACTTACTAGCTATTTGCCCTCAATCAAGTTATGTGACCTTTCTGTGCCTCGGTTTCTTCATCTGTAAAATGGGGATCATAACAGCATCTACCAGAGGGTTCTTGGAAGGATTCAATGAGCAAATACATATAATGTGCTTAAATCAGGACCTGGCACTTAAGAGCACTATCTAAATGTTTTATTGAGGGTAGTAGGAACAAGACTGGAGACAAGTGGGGCGGAGACAGAGCTGTCTCTTCAGAGTCAGAGAGAAGAGTTTGAACTTCATATGGTGAGTATCAGACAATCACTGAGGGGACATCCTTATACAGGGATGACACAGAGTGTTCTCAGAAGATTAATATGGCACAGTGAGCTGGAGGAAGGAATGACTGAGGCAAAAAATTTACTACTGTAAATCCAGTGTGAGAAGAAAAGGGCCTAGGTTTGAAGGATAGCAGTAGTTATAGCAAAGAGATCTGAAAAGTCATTTAAAGGAAAACTCCATAGAACTCAGTACTGGACTGGGTAACGGAAAAAATGGTAAAGGCTGAGTCAAAAGAAATACATTAAGATTCTAATTGAAATAGGACACTTAGAAAAGGGAACCAGTCTAATAGGTAAAATATTTACAAAGCGGCTTACAAATATGAGACAAATGAAACAAACAGTTAAAGCCACTTGCGTAAGGTTCAAATGTCTGTCACTAAAAGAAAACCCAAGTTTCTTGAATGCTGTCTAGCCCTCTTAATCAACTGACTAGTTTTGCACATAATCAAGCAGGAATTCATTTAAAAAATTAAAATGGCAGCATCAATGTGTGCCTGCACATACACTTACATAAGCAAGCCAACAAAAAGACTGGAAAGATATGCAGCAGGAAAGTAACAGATGTCTCTCAATTAGAATTCTACTTGATTTTTCATTTCTTCTTTGCCTGTGCCCATTAAAAATTTTTTTGACTATGAACACAGACTATCTTTGTAGTTAGGGAAAAAAGTTTAAAAAAAAATTTTACATAGAATTCCCATTCTATGTAATTCTACTTTTGCTTCCTACACTATAAAGAGTTAATTCTGTGTACTCACCTTCATAATCTCTTATTGAATCTTCTGTCCGGACTCCAGCCATGTTATACTGGCTGCTTACAGACTGAGAAAGCATTCCTTCTAATCTCTCCAGTGTGGCTTGGCCTTCTGCTGTTAAATGGGATAATCCTTCTTCATAGGTATAAAATGTAGGGATGTCCCCCTGCCCTTGTTCTAAATAAATAAAAAGCTTTTAAGCTACTATAAAACAATTAGAAAAAAAAAAGATAATCAATAATGCACTTACTGAAGATAAGCTAAAATGAAAAAAGGCTTCCAGGAAAACACTCAACATTCATTTAACATACATATATCAGCCATCTGTTGAAGACAGAGATACAAAGAAAATGTCTCTACTCTCTAGGATGAGAAGAGATTCCAAGACATAACAAGCCAGTAAACAGCAATTCCCAAAGAATCAAATGTCCAGAGACTAGAAGGAAAAGAGGGTGTTCCTAAGGTTAGGGAGTCTTATATTAACCCTTGTTAATATATTAACACTTGTTAATTAACACTTATTATATTATATTAACCCTTGTTAATATATTAACACTTGTTAATTAACACTTATTATATTAACACTTGTAAGTGTTTTTTACTGATTAAAATACATGCTCCTTTTAAAAAATCAGAAATTCTGGGGACTTCCCTGGTGGTCCAGTGGTTAAGAATCCATCTTGCAATGCAGAGGACGCTGGTTCGATCCCTGGTCGGGGAACTAAGATCCCATATACCGTGGGGTAACTAAGTCCATGCACCACAACTACTGAGCCTGCACCCCACAACTAGAGAGCCCGCATGCCTCAACTAGAGAGCTTGTGCACTGCAACTAACGAGCCAGTGCACTCTGGAGCCCGTGTGCCACAACAAGAGAGAAGCCCACACGCCACAACTAGAGAAAAGCCCATACACCACAATGAAGAGCCCGCACACCACAACTAAGACCCAACACAGCCAAAAATTAATTAATTTTAAAAAATCAGAAATTCTGGAAAATACAGGATTAAAAAAATTAAATTGGGACTTCCCTGGTGGCGCAGTGGTTAAGAATCCGCCTGCTAATGCAGGGGACACGGGTTCGAGCCCTGGTCCGGGAAGATCCCACATGCCGCGGAGCAACTAAGCCTGTGTGCCACAACTACTGAGCCTGCGCGCCACAACTACCGAGCCCGCACGCCTAGAGCCGGTGCTCTGCAACAGGAGAAGCCACTGCAATGAGAAGCCCACGCACCCCAACGAAGAGCAGCCCCCACTCACCGCAACTAGAGAAAGCCCGCGCGCAGCAACGAAGACACAATGCAGCCAAAATAAATAAATTTATTAAAAAAAAAAAATTAAATTACCCCAAAATCTCAGCAAAGATGAGAATGTATTTAGATATATAAAAGGGAATCCCAGAAATGAGTGTTCTCAGGCCAGGAAGTGGTACATATGGAGGAAAAGGCTTTAGAGAGCCAAACTTGTATACATGAGACCAGAGGGAAAAAGAAAAGAGAACAGCAGGCACCTCAAGTAACAAGACTCTACACCAAGCTAGTGCCTGCATTATGCTCTGGGGAGGTAAAGGGAGATATTCTTAGATAAATCAAGTATGGTTCTGGGAAAAAGAAATTACTTTGGCAATGAGGTGTTTGATGGACTATGTTTAAGATGTAGATGACACAGGTTCCAAGCAATGGAGAGAGAAGGTTTGTTTTCTGATAGCAACTTCATCAACTTAAAAGACTCTCTCGACTACCCACTATCCTATCATTTTCTTTCCTTCCATTTATCTCTATCTACTTTCTCCCCTGAGTAATCTCTATTTTTTGCTCTCAAGCCTCGGAAGCCCATGAAATTTTCTAATTTGGCTTAGACATGAATTGTGCCATTCGCTTTTATTAAAAACCAAGCTATATGGATACTTAGAGATATAAAGAACTATAATCCCATATCCTATACAAATAGATGCTTAAAATGAAACACATACACAAACACTTTAAAAAATCCACTTCACTAACCATGTGCTTCCACATCATATTCTTCTCCATCGTAATCATCTGAATCTTCATCCTCAGGATCTGGATGCAAAGCCTGGCATTCACACATTGCAGTGAACATGGCCTCCACTGAACAAGTAAATTAAAAATTTCTAATTAATTTTTTTCTGACCAATGTACAATAAAAATTTAATAAAATAACCATCAGGGCAAATAAATTTAATGAGTAGACATGAGGTGTACTAGGGTCACAACATTTACAAAACCTGCCAAATTCCAAGGAGAATCAATCTTGAAAAGTGCTTGATAGCAATGGACACGCCACAAAATAATAAGAGTTCATTTTGAAACATTATTGACATCCCTTCATACCTGGCTGGATTTTCTAAAAAAAAAGTGTCAGTGTCCTGGTCAGACCACTGGCCTCAGGGTGAAGCCCCTCAGCTGGCAGGGCTCTTTCCAGCTATCCTGGCATCTTCCACTTTGGAATTGCCATGAGTCCTCTGTCCTCTATCCAGTGAGATTCAGTCAACAGCATCAAGTCCATAAAAATAACATATTCCTCCACTCACAAAACATACCAGGCAACATGGCATCTACTGTACTATCACTTCATTCACAATCTTTATATTAATAGTTATCTGGTCCTCAATGATATTACAGATGCTAAAATGAAGAAAAAGCAACAGAACAGAGGTAATGAGGGTGAAGGTAAGTGTGCGGGGGGAGGGATGAGGGAATGCTTTGTACTTAAAGGGAAAAGAATCAACTCTACAGAATACTCACAGGCTGATCTATCACTAGGCACAAATCTAAATTCAGCAATAGGTTCAATATCATCATCACTGTCTTCCTCTTCTTCATCAGCAACAGATTCTTTTGATTCTTCTAGAAAGGGAATAAAAAAATAGCTTTTTAATGATGTTGTTTATTTGTTTTCAAAAATAGAAGCCTAGAAGAATTTCTTAAAGGATGCTTACTGATATATCTAAATACTGCAATTTTTTACTTCAAATTATAAGAACATTGTTATTTTAGAGCTAAAAAAGACTCTGGATAGTCTCTCTGGTCTAGTCACACTGTACTTTGAGTCCTAGGGATTCCAAGCCCCAACGTCATGGTGGGGGTGAGGAAACCGATACAGTCAGGCCTCTATCAAGTAGAGTTCCGTTGTCATGTCTGCTTCTTTCACCTTGAAACAAGGGGTTCAGCAGCAGTTTGTAAACCACTGATGTGATTCATCACCAACAATTTACAGATGAGAAAACTAAGGCCCATGAAAGTTAACTGACCCAAAAGATAAATTAACAAAGTCTGTTGGCAAGAAAAAAATACAAATGTTCAATAAAGAGAACTAGCACATGCTGCTGGTGGAAGCAGAAATTGCTAAAACCATTCCAGACATGTGTTTATCCTACTACCCAGAAATTCCTCATTTAACTACATATTATGTACCCAAGGAGTTTGTACGTGAATGTTTACTGAACTACTATATGTACTATAGAAAACATAAAAAATAAATGTTAATTAAAAAAAGGAAATAGATGTATTGTAACCTGGTCATGCTATGTTTGAGAGATAGCAGCTGAAAATGAATAAATGTGATTTATATGTACCAAAATGAGGAGATTTTAAAATATAAGTGAGTGAAAGAGCTCGTTGCAGAATATATATAATACCACTTACATTAAAATTTTAAACACAAAAGAGAACCATTAGAGTGCTTATGGGTATATACATATTCAGTAAAAATCTAAAAGCATAGACAAGAAGGACACACACCATCTTTAAGATGAACTCTGGAGACAGAGTTAGGAACGAAATGGGGAGGGGTACAAAAAAGATTTCCATAGTATTAATACAGTTTTATTTCTTTTAGACTAGAGTAATTATGAAAAATGTTAGAATTTACACTGGATATTAAATAATGGAAATTTTTTATTATTCTGTACTTTTCAATGTTTGAATTACTTCATAATAATAATTTTTTTAAAAAAGGTCAATAAAACACTTAAAAAGACCCCAAAACCACCAAAATATGTTCAACCAATCATCTTAAAAATATAACTTTTGTTTAGCATATTACAGTTATCATTTTGAAAAAATGTTAATTCTCCATACAGATGAAGATAAGGTAGAGAGGTATTGAAAGTATAAACTTCCTGGAAAGCAACTTGACAATATACGTTAAGAGCTTTAAAAATGTTTACCTTTAATGCAGCAGTTCTACTCATAGGTATCAATAATAAGGGGGTATCCACTAAATTTTTTTTACCTTTTATAAGTCATACAAGTTCACTGCAGAATAATGAAAAAATACAGATAAGCAAAAAAGGAAAAAAATTTAAATGGCCACTGTTAGCAGTTTTAAAGAGCAGATTTAATAGGACGTTTTCTGTCCTGTTTCTAATGTTATTAAATTGTCAAATATAATAGAGGTGTCTTCTGTAAAAACTAAAATACAAAAATATTGGAGAGTTCCAAATAATTCTAAGTAGTTGAATACATTATGGTACTACCAAACTTTTTCAATGCATTTAAAAAAACAGAATAGTATCATACTGTAATTATTATTCTATAACTGAATGGATATCACTTTTCAAATTATAAAAGTAATTCAGACCCAGCAATCCCACTCCTGGGCATATACCCAGAGAAAGCCGTAATGCAAAGAGATACATGCACCCCAATGTTCACTGCAGCACTATTTACAATAGCCAGGACACAGAAGCAATCTAAATGTCTATCAACAGAGGAATGGATAAGAAGATGTGGTATGTATATACAATGGAATATTACTCAGCCATAAAAAGGAACAAAATAGTGCCATTTGCAGAGACGTGGATAGACCTAGAGACTGTCATACAGAGTGAAATAAGTCAGAAAGAGAAAAACAAATATCGTATAATATCGCTTGTATGTGGAATCTAGAAAAATGGTACAGATGAACTTATTTGCAAAGCAGAAATAGAGACAGATGTAAAGAACAAACTTACAGATACCAAGGGCAGAGCGGGAATGGGATGAACTGGGAGATTGGGATTGACATATATACACTACTATATATAAAATAGGTAACTAATGAGAACCTACTGTATAGCACAGGGAACTGTACCCAGTGCTCTGTGGTGACCTGAATGGGAAGGAAATCTAAAAAAGAGGGGGTATATGTATACATATAACTGATTCACTTTGCTGTACAGCAGAAACTAACACAACATTGTAAAGCAACTATACTCCAATAAAAATTAAAAAAAAAAAATTAATTCATGCTGGTATAAAAATAAGTAAAAGAGTCAAGATGGATTCAAAGGAAAAAGTCCCTACCCTCTAGTCCTCTCCCTAGAAATAACTACTATTAATTAACACCTTCTTTTATATCTGCAGGAATCTATCTTAAGGCAGTAAACAGAAATGTAATATAGCATTTTTACAATTAGGAAAAGAAAATACTACCATGACAAACACTCATCATCTCATGCTGGATCATAGTAGTGGCTGCCACACTCTGTCTCCTTAAAACTTTCTAAATTTTCAAAAATGGGAATGTATTTTTAGTCATTTTAAAAATAATCTCATGTTCTCAACAATAAGCTGATGGTCCACTTTAGAGGTTAATGGAGGTAAGCCAAAGAGAAAAAAAAAGTCTGAATCAGGACCAGAGGAACGAAGGCTGGGAAAATAGGATCCACACCTGTGTAACAATATAAATGTTCATCTTATATCTGAAACCATATTAAAATCTCAAATTGAAGGAGCAATAGCTCAATAGGCAAACTCATGGGATTGTCTCTTATGTGCTATTTCAAAGAAAAGCAATCCACTATTTTAAAAGCAAAAGTTTACTAAAGATGTGACAATTGTCTTTTCAACCCCTAAGTTCTTCATTTCTACAAAAGATGAACATATTAAACTAACACAATATACCATATAAACTTCTTATTTAGTTATACTTACAAAAATCAAGCACAAGATTCTATTTCGTGCCTAACTTGTTTCTCATTCAGAATTCTTACAACTTATTGTGGACAGCCTAAAAAAATGGATTTTTAAAATCTTTCTTGCTTCTTTCATCAATTACACTAGATTTTTATGAATCTTTGTATTTTATGCAAGACTTGGGAATCCTGTACCCTAGGGTTTCTCAACCTTGGCACTATTGACATTAGGACTGGTTAATTCTTTGTTGTGGGAGCCTGTCCTATGCATTGTAGGATGTTTAGTACCATCCCTGGCCTCTAACTAGATGCCAGTAGCACTCCTCTCCACCTCCAGTCATGACAATCAAAATGTCATTGCCAAATATGGGGGTAGGGCAACATGTCCACCACTGAGAACCATTTCTGTAACAAAACATGTTCTATCCTAAACTCTTAGAAGCAAAGTACACTAATCCAAGCCTCTAAGGGTGCCAAATGTAAATGTCTTTACAAAGAGAAAGAATAAACAGTTAAACTCAAGAGGAAAAACTAGAAATACAAACGTACAATAGCTAAATAATTCTAAGTCCAAGTATGTAGAAAATACAAGGCAGTGTCCATGGGCTTCCCTGGTGGCACAGTGGATAAGAATCTGCCTGCCAATGCAGGGGACATGGGTTCGATCCCTGGTCCGGGAAGATCCCACATGCTGCGGAGCAACTAAGCCCGTGCACCACAACTACTGAGCTTCCGCACCTAGAGCCCGTGCTCCGCAACAAGAGAAGCCGCTGCAATGTGAAGCCCGCACACCACAGCAAAGATTAGGTCCTGCTAGCCGCAACTAGAGGAAGCCCGTGTGCAGCAACAAAGACCCAACACAGCCAAAAATAAATAAATAAAAAATAAAATAAATTTTTAAAAAAGGCCAAATTATTTTACTGTGCTGAAATTTTGCTTAAGAAAGTATTATCCGAAATAAGTCAATGGCTTATTACATTGATTATGATCAGAGACTGCTTTTTGAAATATACTACCAAAGGAAGCTCAAGGTTAAATAATACCATACATACCTCCAAATTTGGCGTTCACCATAACATACAAATGCTCTCGTGGATAGGCATTTAGGTCCCTGGACACCGCATGCAAACTAATGGTGGGGTATTCCAGTGAGAATCCTAATCCAGAGCCATCTAACCAAGACAGGCGGCTGAAAAACATGTTTTAAGTAGATTATTTTAAGAACTTAAATCCTAATTTAATGTCCTAACGTTTATAAAAGTTCAGCTTGGACATTTTTATACATGTGAATAAATTCAAGCATACTGTTTAGAAATATTCCTAAAATAAGAAAATTCAACAGCAGGAATTGAATTTCTTTAAGACCAATTCTGTTATAGTTTATTTTCCTCTATTCAAACAGATTTGAAATGTAATTTTTCTTAAGTCACAGAAAAGTGACTGTGTGTTTCTATGCCTTTTTATGCTTGTTCGTATTTGGAATGTCTTCAGGCACCTTTTTTGCTTTTGCAAATCCTCTTCATCTGAATAAGTCTCAGCCTCTCCAAGAGCCCTCCCTACAATTATTCCAGTCCATAATGATCTCTTCTTTTTCTAAACTGTAATTATGCTCAGTAATATACTATTGAGCACCTAACTCTGTGGTAAAGAATCTTATCTGTACCCTGACAGAACGTGAGCTACTCGACAAAACTTGTCATATTCCTTTATTTAACATTCTTCAAAACCACTACCATAGTGCTTAGCATGTAAGTATGCAATAAATACCTAGGAATCACTAATTTCTCCACTAATCCTACATTAAATGATATATACATGAAAAGGCTGTAAACATACCACAAGCTGGAAAATAATAATCACATTGAAAGGCAGACTTTATGAAGCCTTTCATTTATTCTGCAGCCTTAACAGAAAGCCACAAATAAGCAACATCTAGTTTTCCCTCAAAAGTGGTCTAATGCAAATATTTTATTGGTATAACAAAGGAAATATATCAAGAAATTCTGTACGTTGAGTTTTGAGCAAGGACTGGCTAACTTTTTGGTAATATTTCACCACTTAGCAGGAAAAGAAGTAGGAAAAAGATGCTTAAGAAACCACACAAAAAATGTTAATGAAATAAAAGTTAATGCAACATAGTGGTTGCACAGGGCTGGAGGAAAATAGAAAGTGACTGCTAATGGGTGTCAGTTTTTGCGGGGGGAATGAAAATATTCTAAAATTGATTGTGTTGGGAATTCCCTGGCGGTCCAGTGGTTAGGACTCGGCACTTTCACTGCCGGGGCCCGGTTCAATCCCTGGTCAGGGAATTAAGATCCCACAAGCTGCGTGGCGTTGCCAAAAAAAATAAATTAATTAAAAATTAAAAATAAATAAAATTTTGTTGATGGCTGCACAACTCTGTAAATAGATTAAAAACCATTTAATTGTATACTTCAAATACATGGATTGCATGCTATGTAAATTATCTCAATGAAGGTTTTCTTTTAAAAAGAGGTTAACGCAATAAAACCCCCATATCGCTCTATTTTCTATACAACTCTAACAAGCCTGGTGGTCTTATTTCTAATGAAGCAAAAACAAATACAAAAGTAGAACCCAGGACTCCCTTGTGCAGGAACAATGACAGTACAGCAGTCTGAGAGCATTCATATCTGATGTAAGGCGAGGCTGAACTTTATACCTTAGTCCCTAAAGGAAATCAACGTCTAATAGCACAAGTGTGCAACACTTGACCCTCACTTATCAAAAGCAAAGGCAGAATTAGATTGTGGTAAAATTGTACAACTCTGTAAATACACTAAAACATAAGGAACTGTACACTAAAAAAAGGAAAGCAAAAAATATGCACTGTCATTTAGAAAGATTTCCATTCAACATGCTTATTAAAAAAAGAGAAAAAGAAAACCTGGGAAGCTTAAAGTGATAAATCTTAAGATGCTTAAAGTGGTAAAAGCTCTACAAATGATTTTCCAGAATGACTCATCCCATTGGGTCCAAAGAAATAGATTTTATTATTGTAATTGGATTGTGTGTGTTCTATGGGCCTTTCCTCCACTGCTTTCCTCTTAATGTGTAGAAGAAATAGTGCTCATGTATCACAGAAATATTGCCAGTCCCTTACTAAAACTATATTACTTTAAGCAAATAAACTCCTTTTTCTCAGCTCAATAACCCCCTGGCATTATCACAAGTCAGAAAGGAGTATTCCAAATTTCGGTGTCCAAAATGATTTGAAATACCAAAGCCACAAAACTTTCTTTAATGACTCAATTAGGAGATGGAAAAACTGAAATATAAGCATAGATTCAGTGCCTATAAATTACGGCTTTCACTTTAAAAAGCACATAATAATTACTCTGTAGTTCCTTACTGCTGGCAGAACACAAATGCTACCTCACCACAGCATTTCCTATGGAGCTCTCATAATCTTATGCAGGAACATGGATTATGTACTCTACAGAAGAAAGTTTCAGTTAAAAGCAACGTTTACTCTGATTACTAAGTTTTCATTTTTATTTATTCTCTTCTCATATATTCTAGAAGAAAAGCCCTCAAAACCAAAATATCTAATTAACTATACCCAGTCCCAAAGAAACCATGAGTCACATATGGGAAAATCAAGAATCAGGAAGCCAGTAAAGATGCAGAGGAATGTTTTGCTAACCTCCAATGCTTTTGCAGAAGAATATCACTGTACTTTATTCCTGGCATGGGGAGAAAAACAGGACAGAAAGGTAAGAGAGATCTTGAATTTGGGCTGGCTTAATTATTTGGTTTTAAATTAATTTTGGAATAAGATATAAAAAGAGCATAACTTATAAGTTTAAGATACCTAGTTTTAATTTAATTAAATATTTTATTTCACTTGTTTCAAATGATCTATTTTGAATGATTCATGCCTCTGTTCCCTTCCTTATTTGGACAAAAAGTCAACTTTCTATGAAAACTAAGCTTTGAAAATAAGCCCAAGAGTTCTAAATCTCTCAATACACATCTGAAAAACTACCTAAAACCAAATCAGACCCTGTTCCTCTTTGCCTAAAATCCTAAAACAGTTTCTGCAAAACCTTTGGGCTATAAGCTAAGCTCATAAACATGACTCCCTCCTTCTCCAGCTTTATTATGTTTCCACTCTTTCTCCCTTGGTCCCTCAGATGAAGAACTGAACTGTGTGTGTGCATGTGTGCACACAGATATATACCCTGGCACACACAGTACTGTTTCTCACCATTGCCTCTGAACATCCTGTTTCTTCTAATTATAATGTTTCCTCTTAGCCCCACCTCATTCACCTGACTGTTAATCCTCTTTGTCACATCCTCTAGGAAGCCTTCCCAGTTTGTTGCGATCTTGAGTCTATCAAGATTTGGAAATGCTAGGTGGGAAAGAACAAAAAGGGAAAGAGACCAAGGAGGACATGCTAACAATCAGTAGAGGGATGAACAACGGTGTCCAAGGTGCTGGTAATATTCTATTCTTAACCTGGAGGTGTTATGCAGGTGTCAGTTTAATTATAATTCCTTAAACCATATATTTATAACTTATATTCTTTTTGTATGTATATTTTATAAAAATAGTTTCTTAAAGAAAAAGATGTTAGTGAAAAGTTGAAATAAGTAAATTTTTTAAACAGATAAGAGCTAAAAAGGAGTCTGCACTTCCTCAGTGTGATAACTGTATTGTGGTTATACAAGAGAATGTCCTTATTCTTAGATTTTTGCTCAAGTATTTACATGTGAAGTGATGACATGTCTGCAACTCTCAAGAAGCTCAGGAAAAAAAGAGAAAGAGGTAAATGTGGCAAAATGTTAACAACTGATGGATCTTTGCAAAGGAGCCATGGGTATTAATTAACAATGCTTGCAACTTTTCTTTAGGTTTGAAATTTTTCCAAATGGAAAGACAAGTATAGGACCTTCCCAAAACAGGATTTATATTATAGAAGAGCGAATACACAGAGAAGCCATGGAGAAAAAGGGGAATGAGTAGGGGCTAGTAACATATCTGTGTTCCACTTTCCACCCCTTAAAAGAAATTGCTCTTCCAAGATCACGGAAGGTCTCCTTGTCAATACCCAATAGGTGCTTTTCAGATATTTTATTTGACTGCTCCTCTCTTCTCAAGTCTCTTCTTCTATAACCTACCTCTTAGTGTAGATGTGTCCCCAAGGTTCTACCCTTGGTCCTCTTCTCTTCTTGGGTATCTAATCTATCCATCTTTAACACCACTGTCCCAAGAAACATGCTCATATGTGCAATTAATCCACACATATACAGACCAAACTCATTCCCCAAACTTGCTTTTCCTCCCATCCATATTTCCTATCTCAGTGACTGGCCAAAAGCCTAAGCTTTGCTCAGTGACTAGATTTCCTTCTAAACCAAGGGTTCTTTACATCTTTTTGTGCCCTCTGTGGTAGGCAGAATTTTGGCCCCCATGACGCCAATATCCCCTGGTGTCAAACCTGTGAATGTGTTATGTTACAAGGCAAAAGGGACTCTGTGTATGTAATTCAGGTTACTAATCAGTTGACAATAAAATAGAGAGATTATCCTGGATTATCTGTGTGGGTCCAATATAATCATGTGACCTCTTAGAAGCAGAGAATTTTCTCTGGATGTAGACAAAACTGATGCAGAAGTCAGAGACATTTGAAGGACAGAAGGATTCAATGTGTCACTGTTGGCCTGAAGATGAATGGAACCGTGTATCATGGAAATGGGAACCTCTATTCTACAATCTCAACATTTAACACAAGTCTATCTGACTGTGAAAGTACAAAGTGCCCCAGGTACCCAAATAAAAGGGCAATTCCTTCTAGGAATGAAAATGAGAGTCAGGTCCCTCTGGATATAACCCCAACCTGCGTGGCGCTGAAGGTGTTCCTCTCCCCACCCATACCTACAGAAGAAAACCTATACTCCTTAACCAAACTTTCTGCTCTAAACCTACATATCCTGCCCAGGGCAACCAACACCTCCCGCTCCTGTTCATCGAGAAGGCAAGCACATTGATGACTCTATCTCAGGGCCTGGAAACTCAAAACCTTAAAATGAGACCTTGAATAAAGAGCAACACCCCACCAGACCTCCGGTAAACAGGCGGGTAAAAACCATAATGAATGAGGAAAAAGGAAGGCTCCGAGGAGACGACACTGGAACAGTCGAATCTTACCACCAGCAGAGGCACCCCCAAGGGAACGCGGAGCACGCGCTCCACCGCCCCGCAGCCCCAGAGGTCGTGGTATCGCCCCGCTCCTCCGCACCGCCCGCGCCCGGGAAGAAGGAGGCGCGCAGGAAGCCAGAACTCGGGACCAGAGACCCTACCTCTCAGCGATATAAAGGGTGCCGGTGCCGAGGCTTTTCCCGTTCAGCACGGCCTCAGTATCTGGCTGCTGCTGCCGGAGCCCCTCAGCCGACCCAGGCGGCGGGAAACTTTTGAGAAAGCTCATTGCAACAAGGAGCGCAGAAACACGAATTAACAGCAAACTCCGCTCGCCGCGTCCCGACCCGGAAGCGGTAACAATTACCCCGGAAGAGCAAAATCTTTGCCCCGGAAATTCCAGCGCCATCTACCATAGAAATGAGACGTTCTAGGGCAAACTCTCGGAGGCCTGAGAGGACCGAGTTTGTGACGTGACTCCCTTTTCTCTCTCCCTCCCATTTCTGAGGCTCCAGGCTTGCAATAACGGAGTGTTCTCTCTCCGAAATCCTACCTCAGGGTCTTCACAGCAATCCTGTGAGAGAGGAAGCACCACAAATAATAAATTACTTTTTCTGCAGAAGGGGAAACGGAACCGTGAGACAGGGAGTCCTTGCCTGAGGTTGCCTAGGAAGTAGAGACCACACTGATTTACAGGTCGGAGGTCTCCTAACTGGGTTCTACTCTTCTCACCTGCGCCCGCCTCATCTAGGCCTGTTCACGTCTCAACAGCCACGCCCCAGACCTCAGTCTAGGTCCTCAGGCCGTCCTAGTGCACGAGCCACATATCCCCTGGTCTCAGACGGGCAAACGAGCGCAAAGAGGTAATTAATTCTAGGTGAAGAGCTAGTTATGTCAGTAAGCAGATGGGGCGGTGAAGGGAAAAGAATTAATCCACTAGATTTGGAGTTTTTGCTTTATTTCTTCGTTAGGCACCGAAGAGCAAAGTAATAAGAGCAAGAAAAACTTCTAAAATAATCTTAATAGTAGCTAATGGTAACTGGGTGTTATGTGTCAGGCACTGTTCTAAGCACTTTACCCTTATTATTTCTTCATTTCCTGTTAGTGACAACGATGTGGCAAAGATGGAGTTGAAAGAAGGAGAGCTAGTGGAAAGTATGTACCAGGAATAGATAGATCCTGAGATCCTGAGGCTTCCTTACTGACATGCGGACACATGGTGGCTGTCAGCTAGGACCTCTGTGGGAACTATCAGCTGGAACACATTTACATAGCCTTTCCCTGTGGCCTGAGCTTCCTCACAGCACAGCAGCTGGGTTTCGAAGTTGAGTATCCCAAGAAATAGACTGATAGAAGCTGCATGGCCTCTTCTCACTTAGCCTTGGAAGTTACAGAGTGTAACCACAGGTAGGATATGCTGGATTTTTCATCTTTTTTTTTTTTTTTTAATGAGCTTTGTAGTACTATATATGCCTTGAAATGCTTGCATCCCTGGCTAAACATCTTGACTGCAGGTTTGGGACAGACTTTGAGGCAGAGGCACCCAACTAAACTGTGCCCAGATTAATGACCAACAGAAACTGTGAGATAGTAGCTGCTGGGTTTTTGTTTTCTCTTCTTTTTTTTTTTTTTTTTTTGGGCCGCACCACACGGCATTCGGGATCTTAGTTCCCTGACCAGGGATCTAACATGAGCCACCTGCAGTGGAAGTGCAGATTCTTAACCACTGGGCCATCAGGGAAGTCCCAAATAGCTGTTGTTTTAAGTCACTGAGTTTTGGGGTAAACACAGCAACAGATAACTAATACACTAACTAAAGAGAGGAGAAAGAGAAAGAACCTTGAACAGTATTAGCCACTGTGCTGCTCCTTAAACACTTGACTTGGCAAGCTTATCCATGCCCATTATTTGAATTACCCTGTGTGGATGATTCCAAAATCTGTATCTCCATCCCAGAATTGTCTCGTGAACTACAGACATTTACACCCTACAGCCTACTAGACATCTCCACTTGGAAGTTCCACAGGCACCTGTCATTCAACTTATCAAAAATTGAACTTATAAAGTATGGACTTTGGGTGATGATGTGTCAATGTAGGTTCATCAGTTGTAACAAATGTACCACTCTGGTGGAGGATGTAGATAATGGGGGAGGCTATCATGAGTGGGAGGGGGGGTATATCGGAATCTCTGTACCATCCCCTCAAACTTGTCGTGAACCTACAACTGCTCTAAAAGAATAAAGTCTTAATGAAAAATGTTGAATTTACGGGAGTTCCCTGGTAGCCTAGTGGTTAGGATTCTGGGCTTTCACTGCCGTGGCCCGGGTTCAATCCCTGGTTGGGTAACTAAGATTCTGCAAGCAAAAAAAGCAAAAAAAAAAAAAAAAAAAGTTGAATTTACAATCTTCTCACTCAATTCTGTTATTTCTTCAATGTCCTGTTTTATGAAAAAATACCACCTTCCATTTAGTTGCTCAGGTTAGAAACCTTGGACTTAGCCTTATTTCCTTCCTCTCTTTCACTCTTCATATCCAGTAATAATAACAATATTTATCATTATTATTATTATTTTAACAAGAAAATAGCAACTAACACTTATGGAGGGCTTATGTGCTAGGTACTAACTGTTTTAGGCACTTTATATGTATCAACTCATTTAATCTTCACAGCAACCCTAGGAAATAAATGCTGTCATTATTCCTATTTTACAAATAAGAAAACAAGTAAGAAGGTTGAAGTAACTTGTCCAAGGTCCATAGCCACCAAGTGGCAGAGTATGATTTAGAACCTAAGCTGCTGGGCAGCACAGCCTACACCCTTCAACCACTACATTCTAATGCCTCCGATCAACCAAGTCCTGTCATTTCTTAACTCCTATCTCATGACCTGACCCCTCACTCTTCCTCCAGCCCACTTCAAGCCATGTCACCTCTTAATTAAACTGTTGTAAGAGCCTCCAAATTGGTCTTCATTCAGTGAACCCAGAGGCCCCATAGTCTTTCGGATAAGAGATACAGGAAGGATTATAATCGTGTGTGGTAAGTGTGGTATTGAAGTCTGCACAGACCCAAGTGCCATGGGATTGCTCTGCATGAGAATCCAGAGAGCACTTCATGGAGAACTGGGACTTGAGAGTGAGGAGTTCAAAGACAGAGATGGAAAAGAAGGAGTGGAGGTGATTCCATTCAATGGCACAAAAGAGGCATGAGATGCTTGAGAACTGCAAGAATTTGTGTGTGGCACATGATGGCATGGTGGGGCTAGAAAGTAGGCAGGGACAATCTGGGAAGGGCTATGTACAGCAGGCCCTTGGCATTCATAGATAGCCTGCCACAAATTATCCCTCAAATCTGTAACAATTTCTAAGACAGATGGTGAGGTGATAAATGAGCCCAGGTGACTGCCCTGCAATGACACTCAACTTAGCTTTCTTGCCTCTTTCCATGACTTAACCTACCTTACCACTCTCACAAAACCATACTTCATTGTGTGGGTTTCTTTCTTTTGGGGAGGGGGTGGGAGGAGAGGATATGATATACGCTATCATATTCTTGAATTTAAGGTTTTGAGAAGGTCTCTATTAACATACCGGGACAATGTCAGGAGTCTGGTGTGAGCTAAAGTTAACTTTTATAATGTAGTGGATGAATAAACAGATAGACAAGTAAAATTAAATAGCTGAAGAAAAAAACATGAAGGGGGGGAAACTCAGGAAAAAAAGTATTAAAAAATTAAAATCATAAAGTGAGAAAATAAATTAGATAAAATAGTGGTTTTGTATTCTATGCTAACCCAGGTTAGTCTTTCACTCTTCATATCCAGTAATAATAACAATCTTTATTATTATTATAATTTTAACAAGAAAATAGCAACTAACACTTATGGAGGGCTGGTGTGCTAGGTACTGTCGGTCTTTTTCATTTTAACCATTCTAGTGGGTGTGTAGTATACCTCATTGTGGTTTTAATTAGCATTTCTCTGATAACTAATGGTGTTAAAGCACTTTTTCATGTGTTTATTGGCCATTTGTGTATATATATATACACACACACATATATATATATATTTGGTTTGGTTAAGTATATTTTCTAATCTTTTGCCAATTTAAAAAAATTGGATCGTCTTTTTATCGTTGAGTTGTAGGAATTATTTATTCTGGATACAAATACTTTGTCAGATGCATGTGTTATGAATGTTTTCTCCCAGTCCGTGGTTTGCCTTTGGATATTCTTAATGGTGTCTTCTGTTGAGCAGTTTTTAATTTTGTTGAAGACTAATTTACTCATATTTTCTTTCATGGTTATTGCTTTTAATATCCTGTCTAAGAAATGTTTGGTTACTCCAAGGTTGTGAAAATATTATCCTATTTTTTTCTAGAAACTTTATAGTTTTGGCTTTTCCGTTAAGGTATGTAGAGTGACTTGGAAGCCATATGGGCAGACAACCCTCTTTAGAAGTTTGGCTTGAAGGAGTGCAGGTGAATGGGGTTGGTAGCTAGAAAGGAAGGTAAAGAATCAGGGTAGTAAATGGATGAACTATGTGGAATGTTAATTATATGTCAATAAAGATGTTAAAGGATTAGAGTTTTGTTTGTTTTTGCTTTTTGTGTGTGTGTTTGTTTTAGGGATAACAAGGAATATTACAGCATGTGTGTAGGCTGATGGCAATGATTTAGGTGAGAGAGAAAGAAGGAAGATAAAGAACTTAGCAGGGATGACTGACTGAAATGTCCTTAACAAGGTGCAAAGGAATAGGATACTTCTGAGCTTATGTAAAGTGGTTGATATTTGTCCAGGGGAGACCCATCTGGGTGAGGTGATATCTTGTGATTTTGATTTGTATTTCCCTAATGATTAGTGAGGTTGAGCATCTTTTATTTGCTTTATTGGCCATTTGTATATCTTCTTTGGAGAAATGTATGTTCAAGTTTTTTGCCTATTTAAAAATCAGATTTTTTTGTTGTTGTTGAGTTGTAGTAGTTCTTTATCTATTCTGGGTATTAACCCCTTATGAGATATATGATTTGCAAATATCTTCTCTATTCCATGGATTGCCTTTTCATTCTGTTTTTTGTGTCCTTTGATGTTCAGAAGTTTTTCATTTTGATGTAGTCAAATTTATCTGTTTTAGTTTTCATTTGTTGCCTGTGTTTTTGGTGTTATATCCAGTGAATCACTGCCAAATCCAATGTCGTGAAGCTTTTCCTCTATGATTTCTTCTAAGATTTTTATAGTTTCAAGTCTTTCATTTAGGTCTTTGATCCATTTGAGTTGATTTTTGCATATGGTGTTAGGTAAGGGCCTAACTTCATTCTTTTGCATGTGGATATCTAATTTTTTCAGCACTATTTATTGAAAATACTGTATTTTCCCCTATCAAATGGTGTTGGCACTCTTGTCAAAAATTATTTGACCATATATGTGAGGGTTTTTCTGGGCTCTATATTTTGTTCCATTGGTCTATATGGCTGACTTTGTGCCATGTGTCTTTTTACTATGCTGTTTGATTATTGTAGCTTTGTAGTAAGTTTTGAAAGCAGGAAGGGTGAGTCCTCCAACTTTTTTCCTTCTTTTTCAAGATTCTTTAGGCTATTCAGGGTCCCTTGAGATTCCATATGAATTTTAGGATTAATTTTTCTATTTCTGCTGAAAACATATCTTAGTGTATAGTATTAACATTTTAACTGTATTAAGTCTTCCAATCCATGACATGGGATGTCTTACCATTTATCTGTGTCTTCTTTAATTACTTTCAGCAACATTTTGTAGTTTTCAGTGTACAAGTCTTTCACTTCTTTGGTTAAGTTTATTCCTGAGTAAAAAATCAGTTGTATTTCTATACATTAGCAATGAACGACCTAAAAATAAAATTAAGAAAAACAATTCTATTTATAATACCATCAAAATGAATAAAATACATAGGAATATATTTAACAAAAGAAAACTACAAAACATTCTTGAAAAAAATTAAGGAAGACCTAAAATAAAAGGAAAGACATCTCATGTTCATTTATTAAAAGACTTACTATTGTTAAGAAACCAATATTCCCTCAAATGATCTTCAGATTAAATGTAAGCCCTATCAAAATTCCAATTGCCTTTTTGACAGAAATTGATATACTGAACCTAAAATTCATATGAAAATTCAAGGTACCTAGAATAGTCAAAATAATATTTAAAAAAAAAAAAAAAAGCCAAGTTGGAGGACTCACTTCCTGATGTCAAAACTTATTGCGAAGCTACAATAATCAAAACTGTGTAGTACTGGCATAAGGATAAACATATGCATAAGTGGAATCAAATTGAGAGTCCAGAAGTAAACTCATACATTTTTGGTCAATTAAGTTTTGACAAGGATTCCAAGATAATTCAATGGGGGAAAGGACAGTCTTTTCAATAAACGGTGCTGGTACAACTGGATAGCCACATGCAAATAAATGAATTTTGATCTTTACCTCACATCATATACAAAAATAACTCAGAATGAATCAAAGATCTAAACATAAACTTATAAAACTCTTACAAATATAAAACATAAATCTTTGTAACATTGCATTAGGCAATGGTTTCTTAGGTAAAACATCTAAAGCGCAAGCAAAGAAAAAACCCAGAAAAAAATTGGATGTCATCAAAATGAAAAACCTTTGTGCGTCAAAGGACAACATCAAGAAAGTAAAAGACTAACCTGCAGAATCGGAGAAAATATTTGCAAATCATATATTTGGTAGGGGTGTGGTATCCAGAATATATAAAGGACACTCAACAATTTAAAAGACAGATAACCCAATTTAAAAATGGACAAAGGATAGATGTTTCTGAAATAGATGTTTCTGAAAAGAAGATTTACAAGTGGCCAGTAAGCACATGAAAAGATGTTCAACATCATTAATCATCAGGGAAATGCAAATCGAAACCACACTGAGAAACCACTTGATATCCACTAGGATAGCTATAACAAAAAAAGACTGACAATAAGTGTTATTGATGTGGAGAAATAGGAACCTTCGTGCATTGCTAAAATGTAAAAAGATGCAGATGCTGTGTAAAAGAGTTTAGCAGTTCCTTAAAACTTGAAACAAAGAGTTACCATATAATCTAGTAATTCCATTCCTAGCTATGTACTTAACAGAATTGAAAACATATGTCCACACAAAAACTTGTACACAAATGTTTATTATTCTTAATAGCCCAAGAGTAGAAACAATCCAGTATCTCTCCACTGATGAATGGATATACAAGATTTGGTATATCCATAGAATAGAATATTATTCATCCATGAAAAGGAATGAAGTGCTGATTCATGCTAAAATATAGGTGAAATCATGAAAACATGCTAAATAAAAGAAGTTAGACACAAAAGGCCACATATTGTATAATTCCATTTATATCAAATGTCCAGAATAGGCAAATCCTTACAGACAGAAAGTAGATTAGTGGTTGCCAGGGACTCGGGGGGAGGGATGGTGAGTGACTGCTAATAATATGGGGTTATTTTGGGGGGTGACAACAACCTTGTGAATATACTAAAGACCATTGAATTGTACACTTTAAAATGGTGAACTTTATGGCATGTGAATTATATCTCAGTTTTAAAAACCAAGAAGAAAGATTTTAAAATAAAATTGACAAGAACTTTTATTTTGGAAACCATTGCATAAGCACATCCAGACTATTAAAAGTGGCTGTGTCATGGAGAGGACAATCATCCTGAAGGCTGCTTCCTAGCCTTCTCTCCCCTTCCAATGTGCCTTTTCTGGTTGTGGGTCCCTGCCTTTCATCCTTGCCTCTTTGGCACTGTCCTGATTCTGCATATAGTATCTCCCAGTAAAATTTCAGCCTTGCCTTCTCAATCAGTCTGAATCTGAAGCCAACTTTCTGATTTTCTAGAATTGAGTCAGCTTGCTTCTCTTTGATGTTGGTAAGCCCTAGTTAACCTCAAAATTCATCCTTAAAAAAAAAAAAATGCAATTACTGGCATCCCACTAGCAAGCAATAATGCCAAAGAGAAAAGAAAATGGACATTTCAAAAGAAAAACATGAAACAATTGCAGGGAAAAGGGAGGACCATCTCCCATATTGTAAATTTCAGCTTTCTGTAACAATTGTTCCTCATGATGGAGTTCAGGTATGTTCTTGAGAAGCCTGCTAGGGTCCTAGACTTTCTCTTCAGAATTTCTGACATTTCAGTGAGAGTTTTCAAATATAGTTTAATATTTCTATAACCTATTTATTTTAAAGACTGGTAGTCAAGTAGGAAACAGATTGGATGGGAGACAGGATGACACTTGTTTTCCATGATAAGGGAGAGCTTTGTATTGAGAAAGTGAATATAGAGGGATGGAGGTCAGAGAGAAATCAATGAGATGGGAAGACCCAGAGCAGGCAAGAGGGAAGGGGCCAGATCAAGGACACAGGCAGAGGGGATGTGGCAAAAACAGAGGTGACATCTGTTCCTTGGAGACTGGAGAGAAGGACGGGTGCTCGAGTGTGGATACAGTGGCTCTGAAATGGGCACAAAGAGGAACAATAAGGAAGCTATACGTGGCCTATACCATGAACTAGTAAGTTCCTAGTTGACTTTGCTTTGGGGATGATTTTATGTGTAAAACTAATGTTGCAAATATGAATTCACATTTCCTTAGAGTGTTTTTTCTTTTTTTTTTCATTTTAGACTTTTAGGACCGTAAAGAGCTTATGCAAAGTGATTGAAGAATCAGAATGACACACAAGCATTCATCTCACCCAACATTTAATTTAGTTTCACTAGAAAGTTTTCATTACTTTTTATAATTCTACCGCTACTAAATGATCACAGTATAGTAGACCAATTCTCAGTTTTTAAAAGAAAAGAACTCTTTTACATTCTCTGGTCTCATAACCTGAAAGGGATGTGGGTCGACAGTCATGTTCTGGACCCCACTGTCAGCTCCAGAAAAGAGCTTTGAACTCTCTCAAGGCTGCCACAGCGCTGTCACCCTTAGCCTCCAACACAGCATCTCACTCGTATTTGACCAATTCAGTTTAAGTGAACATTTCAAATAAATCACTAAGAAGCACTGTAGCTGGTCATTTCTTGCCAGCATAGATCAGCTTTCACGCCACTAAGTGAAATTCTGATCCAAAAAGTTCTTTACCTAAATAGTTTATCAATATTTTAAATGAGAACTGCAAATAATGAACTCCACTAGTTTGTTGGGGAAAAAATGAGTTCGTTGTGCATCCTACTGTTTTCCAAGAGTAAGGAAAATCTATCAGATCAACATTTGTAGATGAGAATTATACTCAGGATTGGAAGGGCCCCTTAAATGTCTAACCCCTTTTTAAATGTGTTGATCTATCATAGTCCTGCCAAATGGCAGTTCAGCCTAAACCCAAACATCCCCTATTGGTGACAGTTCACATCCAAGTTATTAGAGAACTCTGTAAAAAAGAATTTCCATAGAATAAACGGAAAGCTTTTGCCTACGGCTTCTGCCCTCTGGCCTAGTTCTGTGCTCCCACAGGGCCACACAGAACAAGTCCAAGGCCTCTTTAATGTGTCTGTTCTCCAGAGGCTAAAGATAGAAATCAAGAATAGCTTTCTAATATCTATAATTCACATCCTTAAACATTATTTTGGGGAAATTGATGCACTTGCAAATTTACTTTCTAGATAGTAAGAGAACAATTCATCTATTCCTGGGGTGATAAAAATTTTCAACCTTCAACTTATTGAAAATTCTTAACTTTCTATGTGCTACAAAGTTTAAAATAAACTAAGTTTGCAAACACATCATGCTAAATACATCAAATTATTTAATTTTTTTATTATGACAATTGACATATATTAAGTGAAAGAAATGACAGAAGTATTATAATAAAACATTTTGAAAGAAAATTTACACAATTAGGCCAATAGCCATCAAATAGCTTTGGGCCTGTCTTATAACACCAAGAGTTTTGATCAGACTATAGTGAGACACTGAACATTTCATTAACAAAAATATTGGCATGAGCCACAACGTATTCTGGTTGTCACTAACAAGGAATATTGTATTTAAACAACTATGCACTGCAATTCTAACACACTAGGTGTTCATACACTGCAGTTAACCCCTGAAGCTTTAAGCTACCAGGAATTCCTATATTTTCTATGCACAAAATTTACTTCGTGCATTATTGGAATCACATTTCCAGTTTTCAAATCTCTTCCCCCCCCGATACATGCAGTATGTCATACGTGGCAGAGAGCATGCCAGCTTCTCTTGTTTAACTAATAGCACGTTCCTTATTACTTAAAGAGTTTTATGCTAATCTTGGAGTTTCTGCTTTAGCTCTCATCTCCTAGAAACAAAATAAAGCATTCTGAGAACCTATTCCAGGAATAATTTTTTATGCATAGGAAAATAAAGCATTTCATATAAGCATGTCTGAAAATCCAGGAGGCATTCTGATTAAACACTCCCTGGATCCTAGCTACTACTTTAAAATTAAAATGCAAATCTAACATAAGCCATCTACAAATTCTTATCTGGAATTTGTATTCTTTGCCTGGAAATAAATGATTCCCAGGCTTCATTTCTGAACAGATGAGGAGAGCAAAGAAACTGACATCCTACACTAACTGACAATAGATACAGGTAACTTAGGTAGAAGTTATGGATTTAATTCTTTACAAGCATACACTTGCGCTACAAAGGTGAGAAATTAGAATGGTAAATTATCAGATGGCAAAAAGTAATGGCACTTAAACAAAGGTGTCAATATAACTTATGGTAAAATGTGCCATATAAGGCTTCTAGAATCAGCAGATTTACAAGATTTCAAAATACTTTTTATCAAGTAAGAAGGGAATTGGAATTTGAATCTGATATCCCTTCCTGCCATGCCTCCAGCAGACAGATATTCCTGTGGAATTAAGTCTACTGAATTGAGTCTACAAGAACCAAATCAAACAATTCTAGTTTCTCCTTCTTTTACAGATTGAAAAGAAACCAAGCTCTGTTCCACTCCCAAACCCCATCCCAGCACAGGACACATCCTTTCAAGGTGTATACAAAACCTCCTGGCAGGTTTGGGCAAGCTATAATTCAGATATCATTATCAAGACTCTACTTTGGTAAGAGAACAAAACATCAGACCAACACTGAGAATACCCTAGTTAGGCATCACGAAAATCACGCACTTTAAGAATATGCTGCTAAATGCCAAATTTGGGCCATTATAGCTGTTCTTAAATTGAAAATCCATTTACACTAATATAAACTAGATCTGTGTATATATGTCTACATGTGTGTATATGTGCGTGTGTGTGTGTGTGTGTAATTTTCATGCAATGATCTTAAAGCTTTGGAGACAGGGTTATTAGCCTAATTTCAAGGCTTGTCCATATAGCAGTATTGATGTGCACCAACTCTGCTAAAGGGCAGGATAATGAAAAAGACCATGGCACAAATTTTTAAACAATTTTAGGTTTAATTACATAATGCACCTGTAGATGTTCTAGCATAAACACAATTGTAAAAATCTACATCCTATTTTAGGGTATTTTTCCACCTCCCCTCCCTTAAAAGCTGTACAGTTATAAAAAAATGTGACTCTCAAGCAAAATAAACTTTTTTTTTTTTGCAACATACAAAATAAGTTAAATGATTCAGAAGGTCTTGAGCCATTAAGTTTCCCAATGATTGTGTTCTTGGCCATTCATAAGCACAACATGCAGCTAGCTCCTGGTCTAAGAACAGAACTCAATAAATACATGTCAAACAAAACCCCAAACACTTGAATTAGATTTTAGAAACTGATGAAAGTCAAGAAAATATATAGTTAGGGTTAACAATTCCATTCTTAACTTACATCATCCAGTGGCAAAATGAACAAGGCAGGTCACTCAGTCCCTAGTGCATTTTCTAGCTTGTACCGGTTTGGCAAAAAACACAAATGTAGTTCCTTTAAAAATGTTTTGTCTCATTCAAAATGTCTAAGGAGCTTAATTAATAAATTTCTACTTGTCCAATAATTTGTTATGCCCTCTCATATAACTTATGCATAGGATAGACATCTTAGTTATTAAAATAAAAATCTTTATTAACTGAAATCACTACAATGTGTCAGAATAGGGTTTGCAGCATTTCCCAGAGCGAAATGGTATAAACATGAAAGGAAAAAAAATTGAGCTTACATGACAAAAATGAAAAAACTCACTAATGGAATCATATCCTAATCAATTTCTGAGAGGGTTTATATGAATTTTTAGAAAGTGTCGAGTGTACCATCTAGAGTAGCTATATACCAAGAGCACTACATTTTTGCTTATTAATGACTGCTTGCTTGCTGGAGAATGACAATCTTCAATATATGTTACATAGTTACTTAGCAATTCTTGGCACTCAAAATGTTAATGATAATTTAAGAGTGAAATATTTTGAAAACAAATTATTAAGTATACATATAACAAAATAACTCAGTTTAAATACACTGATAGCAAAGGGTCTTGTCTTTCAGGATTGGTATAAAAACAATGAAGTAAATCAGCAGTTAGCTTGCCACTTCCAAGGTAGGTTTACAGGTACAAACTGGGAATGGTGGAATAAAATAGGAATGGAATTTATTCTAAGAAAGTTTAATAACAGATATTAAGCAGAGGACTAGGTAGATACAGAAGGTATGCAGTCTTGGCATTCTTGCTTCTTGGGAGAGCCAGGATGTTAAACCAAGAAGAGGAACTTCCCTATTTTTCTCTAGGCTTTGTGTAATTAAATGATGTTCATAATTTCACATCAGTTACAATTATGTCTTATTTTTTATAGTGTCAAATAATTTCAAAGGGTTCATTTTTATTTCTTCTAACATCTAAGATATGTATATACATATTAATTTATATATATATATATACACATACATATATATGTTTATTCCATTTAAAAAAAGATCTGGGTCTTTGAATACTTGTCCTATAGCTGTGAGGCAATGCCATGAATCAGGGACCTGTTTGTTCCACTGTGTTGGTGAAGGGCAGTTCACAACTTTTTCTGAATATTAAACTTGTAAATTCATTAGGTTCCTTTCAATTGTATGGTAGAACTAGCGAACGGTTAACATCTCTCATCCCCACAAACATAAGCTAAAAAGGCATTCCTTGTGACAGAGGAAATTCCATCAGTCCCACTTAAAAATAGCTAACATCTCCCCACCTTTTAAACTCTAAATAACAGTAAACACCTACATTTTTCTTAATATATGTTCTTTGCCCAAATGCATATTATGGGATGGGTTCTATCAACCAAAAAGTAAAAACTGGAGTTTGTAATGTCCTGTTAAAGTTAATTTGTTTAAAAATCTTTTTTTCAACAACTTCTTTAGCATTTGAAGTCCTTGATTCTTTGGTAGATCATTTTAAAAAAATTGTCAGTAGACATGAATTTATTCTAAATGAAACTCCTTTTAATTTTCGGAATCTGCAACCTTGACCAACTGGAAAAAGACGTGCCAAGGAAACCCGACCTCAATAAATCAGGTATATTCTTGAGAATGTCGCTGCCGTCATTCTCTAGTAATGTGCCAACAACAGAAAACGTTTACACGAAACACTATTTCATCAGCACAAGTCTACAAAACCAAAACATGTTATTTTCAGTCTGAGTTCTTTTCATGTATTTTAATTCAAAGTTTCTGCTTTGTGAAAATTTGTCTAGTTTTCAAACCTTTACAGAAACTGCAAACTAAATATTCTGAGTACTAAACTACATCTCCCCTTAATATATTTGCTATAGACTGTGGAGTTTGATACTGGGAGTCCAATTTGTATTTCCAAAAAGGGGGTTTAAAGTATTAAAGGGCTCTATTACATAGCAGCTATTGGGAGCCTAAATCCATGGTTAGTACTCTAATTACAAGGATCCAAGATGTTCTAAACTCTAGATGAATTGCTGCTTTCCTATACTCTGTCCAGTTCCTAATGACTGAATTATGTCTTTGGAAATAGAAAATGCACTTTTTCCTACATTTTGTTCTTTTTTAACTTCTTCAAAGCATGTTCAGAGTTAGTATTTCAGCAAACACAGACTCTTTGAGGGACTGAATCTAAACACCAAGCAGCAGAATTGTTTTTGAACTGTTCAACATTTAATCAGCCATAATTAACCTACCTGCATGATAACAATTTGTAACTATCAGGTGCTTAGATTGCACTCTTTGTAGATGAAGTGTAGTTAACTGGTTTAATCAGAATGTGAAGGGAATTTTCAAAGGGAAACACTATCAAGTTCACAAACACTGAATTCAAGTTTGGTAAATAACAGGCAGCAAAAATGGTATCAATGTCAGTGGGACATTTGCTAAATAGAATACTCAGTCCTTACTAAGATAAAAATTACCTTTTGCTCTCTATAGCAGAAGAGTAAAAAGAACTCCTTATTTCACATTAGGCATCCTGTAAAATAAATAATCTACCCATTTAATACTTCTTCTTGTCATTTGCTTAACTGAAGAAAACTAATAGGCTGAAGCAGAAGCTGGTGTGTCCAGAGGTAGAGAGAGGGTACATGGGAGTTTCTGCACCTTAGTGGCTTTACCCAGCTGTGGGACTAAAATGGTAGCAGGAGACTGGGGGCAGGATAGGCCACCTGCACATTCTAACCACTTACCTTGCATTAATAGGAATCCTTCTATTGCCTGCCTGTTTTAGATAGTTAAAAAGGCCAACATTCTTAACTGACTTTCAAATAAATGAAACAAACCTAGCCAGAAAGCAGGCTTGGTAAGTGAATGTGGCTCCTTACATAGCCCTACTTACTGTCTGTGAATGTAAGCCCTTCCCTCCCTTCTGGTGGAACACTGTCTCAAAATAAAAATCACAACTTGCTTGGAACCACATGCTGTTGGTGCATCCTATTTTTAGGCTGCTTTCATTCTTTTATTTTTTATACAGATACATGTACACTGCTAGAATCAAAGCAAAAATATTAATGGGTAGGTACTACAGAACTAAAGTGAAACAAAACAAAAAAAAACCAAGAACCAACAAGTGAAAAACAACAGCTATAAACTTTCAAGGCCAAAAGATAAGATTTAAGGGCAACACCTGTGGAGGGAGGAAAAGGAGTATAAAGTTTCTAGAGAGGTATTTATAATGCAAGTCTAATGCCAGCTTTTTAATAATAAAAAAGAGAAGTGCTTTACTACACACTGACTAGCACATATAATGCTTAATTTGGAAAGAAAAATTAATGAAGTTCCTTGGGCCAGCAGCAGATATGGTGTGTCCATTGCCGGCAACAGACACAACACTGGAACAGAAAACCCAATCCCAGGGCAAAAGTATTCACAGAAGTAATGGCTGAAGGTTTCAGAATTTGACAGGCAAGGTTTAATCACAAGTGCTACACTCTGTACAATGTTATTTATGGCTCTGCCTGAAATTTTACAGCTGTAACAGAAACTAAGACAAGTTCATATTTTAGTGTCAATTACATGTTAGATATTTAGTTAGTTACAAACCCCTTTTTCTTGAAACAAAGGGCTTATCTTTCTTTAAAGTGTTGAGATGTTTGAAAAGGATGTCATACCTATTAAGTACATTGGCGGTTTTCAATCAATTCTATATTGGTTGTGTGACTATTAATGAATTTTAATAGAAGTCTAATGGCCAAAGGCCAAAACTACATTCAAACCCTGCTAATATATCCAGGCAGATAGGAAATTCCAACACACACATACACACGTACACACACACACACACACACACACACACACACACACTAAAACTCAAACTAAAAACCTCCCAAAGGAACTGCTTTGTTTGTAGACTTCAATTTGAAGTAGATACTAAGGGCAAGAATAGACCAGTTAAAATTCACCTGAAAATCCTTTCCCCTTCTACAAATGTGCTAAAATACTGCGGTCAGCTTAGCATCCATCTCTTCATGTATGTTATGTATAGATGTACTTCTTTTAAAATGATATTTCAGATATTTAAATATTAAGTGGCCAGAAGACAAGAGTTACACTATCTGCAAAGTTTACAGTCCACCTGGGCCTTATGAAAGACCACACTCATTTCACTAGTAATTCTCCATGATAGCATATTAAAGGCCACCTCATCACCACTGCATAAAGCTGTTTTAAAAAATTTTTTACTAGCACAATCTGGTTGTCAAAGCTTCATTATACATTTTACTGTACAAATGCTTTTCAGATGATTTTTTTTTTTTTAAACAACAAACTCCGCTATAAGAGAAACTTAGGTTAGAGTTTTTTACGATGGTACTTTTTCGGTCTCTTCTTTATTAAGTGTGGTTATCTCCAATAGTAAACAAGCTGATTTCATGAATGCTGTTACTAAATGACTTATGTATGATGTTATCTACAATTCTCAAACTGCAACAGTACAGACTTGAACTTTTAAGCAGTCTGTTAATCATCATCTATGCCATGAATGTTTAAATATAATATATATTTAATATGAAAAAGCTAAAGCACAAGTGCTTTCTCCCACCCCTAATTCTGTTTTTGGGCCCTCACAGATTCGGAATGCATTCTTATCCACCCTTTTCACAAAGTCAGGAGAGCTCAGGAAATATAAAGTCAAAAATATACAAATCTTTGTTGTTACAATAAGATTCTTTTCCCATGACTGAAATTACCAAGGACCATGAACTTGGAAAAAGAAAATCAAAAGGAATTTACAGCAATTATTTATCTTCAAAGTTCAAAACTGGTCACTTCACAGAAAGACTTCAAGGTCTGTTGAAATTTTTCTTCTAAAAAGTCATTCTGTAGTGGAGTTTTCTAGGAAAAATAAAACAGCTTTTAATAACTGGCCCGCTGGTGTGAGAGCTACCGTGGAATAAATTAGCACAAAAATGGAAAAAAGTCTTATAACTGTTCACTGTTACAGACATAATCAACAAGGTCAGTCACTCTCAAAAGCTCATCTTCCTCCTCTTCCGGTGCCCCTGCCTCCTGCCCACCACTTGTCCCATTGGGGGCCAGGCTTGCACTGGCTGTGCTGTTGTCCTTGGGGGTCTGAGGCTTCTCAGTTGGCTTGCCAATCAAGTTCTCAATGGCTTTGCCAGGACTCTGTCCATTGGTGGAAGGTAAGTCCACTAAGCTATAGTCCAAAGGGCTCCCCACCTTGCCTACATTTTCAAAGTCCTCTTCCTCATCACTGTCTATCCGATAGGGCTTTTTGGTGCTCTCCTGTTCTGAGGGCAGGACCCTGGGCTGGCTGTCATGGGCAGGCTGATCTGCATCTCCATGAGCATTGTCACAACTCTCCTCTTCGTCTGTCTCAATCCGGTGTAGCCGTTTTCGGGATGGTTTACCTTCCTCTTCCTCCTCATCTGCTTCTGAATACTCATCTGTGCTTCGACCCCGCTTTCGAACTGACCGCTTTGATTCTTTAGCTAGCTCATCATCTTCAGAGTTCTTGGATATATAGCTCTCTAGAATAAACAGCACATTTAAGCCATTGGCACAGTTAACCATTACAGAGTTAAGTGATTCTCCTTTAACAGATTTAAGTAATTCTCCTTTTCCTCCCCATATTCATCCCATGTCCTGCTTTCAGACTTGCTTGTACATAACTATTTCCCTTCAATAACTGGCCTTATTTCTCTCTCCTCTCAGTCCCACAACAATGCCCAATGTGATTCACAGTATACTTTGCCCGAGAGTTTAGGAAAGAGCAGAATCCTTAAATTAAATGAAGATAGGCTGCTCACAAACTAAGCAACTCCTTCCCACTAGCCCTCAAATTAGGGAGTCATGTAAACATACCGATACGGAAAGAAACTAAGCACCCAATTCAGGACATCTGAAATACTGCTCTAACTCTCATTCCATGTTATTCAATGTCCTTGGTGGTCCTGAAACGTCTTCTCTTGTTCATACTTGACTCACCTGGTCTCATGGCTTTGCATACCATCCATATGCCAGTGACTCTCACATTTGTTTTAGGCAACCAATCCATAGGTTCCAGACTCATGTATCAAACTGCCTGCTCAACATCTATGCCTGGATTTCTAAACAGGCAGAACCAAGCTCCTAAACTTCTTTCTCAAACCTGAGCCATTCTGGTCTCCACCATCTTGGTTATTGGCAACTCTATTCTTCCAATCGCTCAGTCATCCGTGATTCCTTTCTTTCTCCCATCTAACCCAGTAGTAAATCCTATGGGTCTACTTTCAAAGTATATCCATAATTTGACTGCTTTTCACCCCTTTACTGCTACTGCTCTAGTCTCACCCACCATCATCATCACCTGGCCTATTTCAATGGCCTCCCAACTAGATTCCTAGATTTCCTCCCTGTCCCCTTCAATGTACTCATAACACAGATACCATAGCAAATTAAAATGTAAGTCAGATCATATCACTCCTCTGCTCAAAATCCTCCAATTATTTCTCATCTCACACAGAATAAATTCCAAAGTCTATACAATGGTCTACTGCACTATCTAATATGGTACCCACTAATCACATGTGGGTATCAACATTTCTTTCAGGTCTTTACTCAAATGTTATCTTCTGAGTGAGGCATTCCTTTGGTACCCTATCTGAAATTTCACCTATGCTCCTTTTCTCTGTAGCATTTATCTCCACCTAATATATATTCTACTTATTTATCATGTTTACTGTCTCTCTTCCCCCAACTAAAATAAGAGTTACATGACAGAGTTATATGTTTTTGGTTATTCTTTTCACTCTTCTATTCCCAGTGCCGAGGACAGTGACTAGTTCAGTAAGTATTTATTTTTAATAGTTGAATTAATGAATTTATATCTGTCTTTAATGACACATGAAGATAAATACACATTCACCCAGATGTTTACCTCCCTTCTTTAGTCTCCCATATCCAAACATTTTTTTCCCTTGCTCTCCTGGCTTGGGCTCAAACTTAAATGACAAGGATCTATGAAAGCAAATAATCTTCAAAACAGACCATAAACAATGGAGAATTAAATATATAAAAAAGAAATGGGGGAAGGTAAGGGTTAGACTCATTTAAAATGAACTTGGGAAGAACTCTGGAATAACTACAAAGACTAAATGGATATCACAAGTTCATATTTTAGATCTTTTCCTGTACTTCCGGTATGGGGCACAGCTAAAGCTATTAAGAAATAAAAGTTTACCAAGTAAAGCTCACTGTTACGGTGGAGAGAGACAGTAGGCACCCTTGGTTTGGAACTGTTCAGGTATTCAGGACATAGGAGGTTATTTCAAAATGAGGGCCATAAATAATAAGGGAGCAGAAGAAATCTTGTTCAGATCACAATTTTCTGATACTCTTCTAGTTTCAATGAAGAATTTAATTATTACAATGAAGACCTTAAAAGTTAGTATCTTATCAAGTTATCAGTTATTTAAACTATAAGTTGACCAGGCATAAAATAATGGGTTTTGTCTCAAAGATATTACGGGTTATATTAAATTTCTAAGAAATGGTACAGAATCATCATCCTGAGTTCACTTTATAATTTGTACTGCTGCCTTGTCCAAACTTCTGTAAACTGGAGAGCTATTCCTTACCTTCACTCTCTGAGCTGGAAAGCCTACGCTTGTGAACTCGTCTGATTTCTTTACCATGTCGTAAACTCTTCTGGGAACCATCACTTTCTGAATCTTCTTTATAGTTAATTTGTCTTTTCTGGTTCCTCCTTGACCGCCTTCGCCGAGTTTCTACAAAATCATCACTAAAACCATCACTAAAATCACTTTCTGTTAAAAAAAAAAAAAAAAAAAAAAAAGAGGAGAAAGGAAAAAGAAATCAAGCACAATTTTTTTTTTTTTTAAATTTATTTCTGGCTGTGCCGTGCAGCATGTGGGATCTTAATTCCCCGCCCAGGGATTGAACCTGGGACTCCTGCATTGGAAGTGCAGAGTCTTAACCACTGGACCAGCAGGGAAGTCCCATCAAGTACAAATTTTAATTCCACTAAATAGAAAAGTAGTTAGCTTAGGTTATAAAAATATAAAGCTATTAGGCAGAGTTCAGTCATAACTTTTAAATGAACAGTAATCATGTCTCTCATTTTCTTCTTAATAATATGAGTACATCTGGGGGGGCTTTAATGCCAAACCTCACAAATGTATCCTATTAGCAGTCAACCCTCAAGATTAAAAACTGTTCTACAGGGAATTCCCTGGCAGTCCAGTGGTTAGGACTCCGCACTCTCACTGCCAAGGGCCTGGGTTCAATCCCTGGTGGGGGAACTGAGATCCTGCGGTGCAGCCAAAAAAAAAAAACAAAAAAACTTTTTACATAATCCTTATCTCATACAACCTAGAGCTACCCAGTGAGCTGCATGGCTGCCACAACTGCTCCTCTTGGTGGATGGTTACTACGTTGCCTCATGATAATCTGCTTTTCCTATGTATGTAGCTATATGGCTACAGTCATAGCTTCACAATGTACTGCAGAGGTTAAACTTTCTAACCACAAAAAACTGATGCGCCTGTTTCAAATAAGTACAGAACTGGAGTTATATTTTTGCCTTTTTTCCATGCGGAATTAAAATCTGCTAAATACAGCTCATGGGGCTACTTTAACTTTCAGAGCACTGCTAAATACCACTATTCTTGTCATGTCACCTCTGATCAATAAACCAAAGTCAGACTATGGCATTGTGTCAGAGCAGTTTTTCAGGAATGCTAACAAATTCCACTGAATCATCATATCTAGCTTTGTTTTCTAATGGATTTCAAATATTTCAAAACAGCTAGCCAACAGTTTAAAGGGGTCCCCACTGGCCAAATCTAGGGCAAAGTGTGTCAAAATGGTGATGGTAACATATATCCACCGACTGAAATAAGAATCTGTTAAGTTCACACTGATACAAAGAAATAAATATATGGAGGAGAAGAGAAAGCTCTTCCTTACAGAACACCAAGTATTAAATATAAAAGGAAGGAAGGAGTTAGAAAACTCATGAATAAATGCTAAAGCTAGTGGGTGAAACATCTGATAAGGAACAGGATATTTACAGTCTCAAAATATCTTCCTATGAATTATTTATTAATTACAAAGGGAAAATAATAGAGAGACCTGGAGGACATACATTAACTCTGTGATATTCTTGCTAAAAATGTATAACTAGAATCTAATCACAAGGCTACAAAAACCCAAATGAGGTATGTTTTACAAAATAACTGGTGTGTATTTTTCAAAAATGCTACATTCAACAAAGTTTGAGGAATATTACAGATTAAAGGAGACTAAAGAGACGTGAATAAATGCAATATGTAATTCTGAACTATATCCTTGACCAGGAAAAGATGTTTATATAAAGGACAATATTGGGACACCTGATAAAATTTGAATGTATACTGTTGATTAGATAATAGTATTTTATCAATAAAATTCCTGATTCTGATATTGTACTGTGGTTATGTAAAACTCCACAAGCCTGGCCTAAGTTGGGGATATAATACTCCTGTCTGTGGCACTTCCTCAGTAAGACGACAGCTACCTATCTGCCAATCCCATAAAGCACTCCTATCTGTTCTTTTACCTGCTGTGCCTCTCATTATTTATTTAGTTAACAGAGATAAGCATAAGCTATAATAACATCAACGACTGATAATTTATAAAAACTAACAATCATAATCACCGATCATGATCTAAATGTTAGAGATAATTGGTGATCTTTCTCTAATAGCTAGACATCTGAGAAAAATGTTCTCAGATTATTAAGAATGATTCCCAAGAAACACTATGAAGGTAAAGTCTAGGCATGGAAACACTTGGCACCAAAAGGATTCATCACAATCCTAAATGAATCTGGCATGAAGTTAACATATCCATCTGTATCTATCTTCTCAGATGTGCTTTATGTGAACGATTTAATTAGTGGTGAATCATAAGAATAGAACTCAAAGTTTCATCAGAAAGCTTATATTACAATTGAATGGAATTTTATTTTAAGAAATCTTAATTCCAGAAGTCATAAGAATTTACTGACTTGGTGAGATGTGGATACAAATTATTTTTACCAGAGTCTCTACTATTCTCCTCAGATTCCTCCTCTTCATCATCATCGGAGTACTTTTTCTTTGGAGTCTTTCTCCGCAAACGCCTGCTTTGCCTCATTGGCCGGGAGGGATGTCGCCTTAGTCTTCGGCTACAGAAATCAGTGTCGCTGTCATCATTAGATGGTGGGTCTTCTTCACTTTCATCTGGGTTCTCATCAGATACAACAAACTCATCTTGAGATCTGTCCAAGAGAAACCAAATGAATTATGATGGTACACTCAAAACCGTGAACCCGTTTTTGAGTTCTGAGTTCAAATTCTAACAAGTCCAGTGAATTATTAAGTAACGTTTAATGTAAAATATCCAGTTAACTGTATCAGTTTCCCTGTTTATAAAATGAAGAGATGTTTTGCCCCCTCTCCTTTTTTTAGAAGGAGTTATGAACATGAACTGATGCTGATTTTTGTACGTAAATTGCTTTGGCCTCTTGGGAAGTCCCCCACATACCTCAAATTCAACATGCCCAAAAGTGAACTCATTATTTCCTAACCTACTCCTCTCTTCTGTTCCCTAGCCTGGTATTTGGTACTGTCACCCATCCAGTAATTCAAAGCAGAAACCTGGTATTTATCCTAATTTCTTTCTCCCTTTTCATTTCTCACATCTAATCAATGACTAATTCCTCCCAAGTCTACCTCATAAAGATAATATCTCAAACCTGATACCTCTTCTCAGTTCAGGCTCTCATATCCCATCTAAACTACTACAGCAATTCCCCAGAGTCTCTTTAATCTCTACACTCATTTTCCCTCAGTAAATCCTCCAAATGAATGCCAGGATGACTCTTTCTGAAACATAAACCTCATATTAGTCTGGTATTTAAAACCATTCAGTGGGTTTTCATCATCTTCAGGAAACAGTCCAAATTCTTATGCATGACAAACAAAATACTCCATCATCTGGTTCCTTTTTATGTCTTGGCCACATTTCCAGCAGGGCACTTTCTGCTGCTTCCTCAATTCTTCTTATCCTGACACACCAGGAGTTTCCTAAATATTCTATGACGTTTTATGCCTGGCTGCCCTGGACAGGATTTCTCTGCTTAGAATACTTTCTTTCCTTCACTGCTTCTAATCTCAAATTCATCAATCTGCCCAATTCATTCTTCACATTTCAGATAAAACTTTATTTCTACTCTGAGGCTTTCCTTGACCTCCCTGGATTGATCTGGCCCTTCTCTGTACCCTGACTTATGTTTTAGTAGCTATCATATCATGCAGAATGACTTTTTTGTGGTTTATATGTTTGTTTCCTCCACTAAACAATATGAGAGGAGAAACTCTGTGGTATTCTTTCCATACCTGCTCTGCAGGGAAGCCTTTCCTGATCTTCCATACTGAATTACTTGCCCCAACCCAAACCCCTATGGGTCACCAGAGAACAGTTTCTAAATACTCATACCTGTCCATTTCTCACATTTGACTGGGAACCTCTCATGGTCATGGTGGCAGAAGGTGGCACAGAGGTACACCACAAATGAATGCTAACTGCTGTTCATGAAATTTAAATACAATGTTGAATATTAAACCAACAAGCATAGGGACTTCCCTTCCCTGGTCCAGTGCTTAAGACTCTGCACACCCAATGCAGGGGGCACGGGTTCGATCCCTAGTTGGGGAACTAAGATCCCACATGCTGCATCGTGTGGGCACCCCCAAAAAAACAAACAATAACCCATAAAACTTCGTTTTAATCTAGAAAGAACCAAAATCAGCATCGCTGAATTTGTTTAAAGTATCCTGAAAACAGATTGTCTATGTGCATGAAGAACAAAAGCCCCATCAGAGCAGGGCCAAGCTTATCTGGTAGGCCTGTTCAAGCCTGGACCTAGAGAATGGGATCTACTGACAGACCACGCACCCATCACTGATCTTGAATTCATCCTCGCTCTCTTCTTCATCCAGGTTGCTGTCGCTGTCCAGATCATTTAGTCGCCGGCGTTTCTTCCGGCGAGCAGCAGCTGCCCTCTGGGGTCGTTTATTTTCTTTTCTTTCTTCATCCAAAATAGTAGAGATATCTTTTCCACGGTGGCCTGTGATAGTGGAGATATCTTTTCCTCGGCCAACTCCTGAGTCCAGGGGGAAGGGTGTAGGGCAGGTGAGGGGAAGAGAGGGAGGGAGAGAGAGAGACAACTATATGTTTATTAAAAGCTTCCCTTTAATATCTACAGATTGTCCTTAGCAGATTTTCATTTCTTTATTTTCTTCCTACAGATATGCAATTTTCTCACAACTTTAGCTGACAGAGCTCTCTTTTGTTTATCCTACTAAATAGAAGTTTACTATGTAGAGAACTTGCTTCTTCAAAAATTTTGATATGATTCATGTACCATAATATTCACCCTTTTAAAGTGTATAATTCATAGGTTTTTAGTATAGTCACAAAGTTCTGCAACCATCACCACTAATTCCAGAGCATTTTTATCACCCCAAAAAGAAACCTCATACCTATCAGCAGTCACTCAAGAATCTCTTCTTGAAAGCTGTCTTTTGGACATGGCTTTATAGAAAGAGGCCAATCCATTTAAAAAAATTTTTTTTAAACTGTGTTTGCAGGGCAGAGAAAGTGAGAATTCAGCAGCAAAGATGTAAATAAGGCACACATGTCTGGAAAAGCTAGTGACTTCTTCAGTTTCACTACAAACAGCCTACTTATTATTAATCCTTTCTAGAGCTTTCATAATAACACTGTAGCACTGGTGATTTCCTACATAGCTCTTTAATTAAATTATCTTCAAATTCTTCTATTTTAATGTCACCCATTAAAGACTATGAAATTAATAAATTGATTTTTAATTGAAAGCAATCATTTAGATCTGATTATCCATAATTTTTGTGACTTTGTAGCAGTAGTGATCTAAAAATGGAAAGACAACAGCAAAGTTTTCTGTTTGGAAGCAGAAGAAAATTTTTTAATCTAGGGAGGAACATTTAACCTAGGGAGGAACATTTATGTTTCATATCAGATTATAAAATAATACTACTTTTAAAATAATTAGAAGCTCTGAGTCTATACATTGACACCGTGTCCAGAGATTATTTTGAATCTCAGACAGTTAACATCAGTAGTGATCGTGATACATACTGAGGAGAGTAAGAAAATATGCTTGCTCACTGCTCTAATCAGGGCATCTTAGTTAACGTATTGGCCGAGTTAGATGAAAAAGAGAGAATGATAAACACATACCTCCTCCATCAGCCTCTTTGATATCATCTTCTATAGCTTCATCAATTGCTTCGTCAAACTCATCAAATCTAAAATACATACAACAATCACATTACAGCCTGTCCTGGCATATGGGTTAGGAAAATTGCCTCTGAAGTGAAAAAGGGCTGAATGTGAAACTGCTCTCTGCTACTTTGGGGCTGTGGGACTTGGATTAGACAACCTCAGTCCTGTTAACCTCAATTTCTTTGGTAAAACAGAGTTTTATAAATCAGTATCTAATTCTAAGTTGTTTTTTCATTTTCAAAGATCATCTATACCAGGCAGCAACAAATATTTTTGTAATGGGCTTTGTAGACTGTACAATCTCTGTTGTAACTACTCAACTCTGCCATTGTAGTGCAAAATCAGCCACAGACAATTTAAGTGAATGAAAGTAGCTGTGTTCCAATATAACTCTATTTATAGACACTGTGATTTGAATTTCATGTAATTTTCAAATAATTTTATCCTTCTGGTTCTTTTTTCAACCATTTATCAATGTAAAAACCACTCCTAGGTCACGTGCTATACACAAACTGGCAGTGAGCTGGATTGGCCCACAGGCCATAGTTTGCCAACCTGATTATACAAATCATATGACAAGGTAAACTGAACAAAATTCGTGTTCCAGAAATAATACTAAGTGTGAGGAGTATACTATTGTTGTTATTAAAGATTATATTATTATTATTACTGAAATTCATATACAGATGGTCAGAATTTTAAAACTAGGTAAACATACTTTTTCTCACAAGGGCTATTTCCTCCAACTTAAAGCAAAAAACCAAGACTAGATGATTCCTAAGATTTATTCACATACAAAACTCCTTTCACTTTAGAACTGAGGTGACCAAAAGATAATGTGACTTGAAGATCATGCTAAATATGGTAATTACTAGCCACATGTGGCTATTTATATTTAAAATAATTAAAATAAAAAATGCTGTTCCTCACTAGCCATATTTCAAGTGCTCAACAGTGACATATGGCTACTGATTTCCATACTGGACAGCAAAGAAACAGAACATTTCCATAACCACAGTAAATTGGACAGCATTGGATTAAAGTTACACAGTGATTAACAACAGAGTTAAGACCAATAGCCAGGACTTCCCTGGTGGCGCAGTGGTTAAGAATCCGCCTGCCAATGCAGGAGACACGGGTTTGATCCCTGGTCCAGGAAGATCCCACATGCCACGGAGCAACTAAGCCCGTGTGCCACAACTACTGAGCCTGTGCTCTAGAGCCCGCGAGCTACAACTACTAAGCCCGTGCGCCGCAACTACGGAAGCCCGCCAGCCTAGAGCCCGTGCTCCGCAACAAGAGAAGCCACCGCAATGAGAAGCCCGCACACTGCAACGAAGACCCAACGCAGGCAAAAAGAAAAAAAGAATAAAATCAAAAATCAAAAATCCTTTAAAAAAAAACAATGACTAATAGCCAAATATTTTGCCTTTTGAGTTGAGAAACTCATTACAGCTATAGATTTCCTCTCTAGGAAGATATATATACCTACACAAACATAACATTTTACATATAATTTCAGAGGATTCACAAGTTTCAGGTTAAGAACTCTTCTTCTACAACATATTTTTAAATGCAACAGTTTACTTCCAATTTTTTCATGATTATAAACAATGCTATGAAAAACATCCTTATAGATACAGCTTAGCTTTTCCTTAAGATAAATTCTGAGAAAGTAAAAATCTGTGCATCTATTCATCAGGCTAGAATAACAGATTCAGATAAAGCCAGATATAAAGTTAATGGAAAACAGGATTTCTCCCAAGGACAAGATGCAGCTGTAAAGTGCCATAACAATCTATTTCTTTGAGCCACTACTACTTTCTTACTGAGACACTCTGTTTTCTAAATTCAGAGACCATCAGAACCCTTGGACAAAGGAAATTATAGCAGTAAGAATGAAACACCCACCCCTGCCTAGAGGATCTAAGTCACTTTTAACACAAATAAGCAGCCTTGATTTACATCCCAGATTCAGAGTTTGGATAAGGGGTTGGACACAACACTCCACACTCTTATCTTCATTGTTTTCAAGTAGATAGGACCCTGTGTCTACCATGCTGTCCACATATGATACTGACCCTTTCACAGTCCTGCTTTGCTTTGAGCCTTACTCTTCATTTAAATTTCATCTAAACTCTACCCTTCCTCAGTATCTTTTCATAACTCTATCTTTTCTTTTGTTTGGTGAGATGCCCCTTGGTTCCACTATGAGATTTTGTTGGATTATAGGTTTGTTCCTGGTATTCTTGCTACAAATAAAATTGTTGGCTTAAAGAGCATACAAATTGTTCTTCAAGGGTTGTAGCAATTTAAAATACAACCATGAAGTGAATTTTACCGTTAAGATTTTTTTGCTAATATGGAAAAACAAAATTATTTTGTTCCTTAATTTTAATTTGAATACCCAGTAAAGCCAGTATTATTTTCATGTTTACTGGTCATTTTTACTTTTTCATTTGCAAGTACTGGTTTGTGTCCTTTCCCCATTTTATTAGCCAGTATATTCATCTTTCCTTACAGATCTGTAAGAGCTTTTTATGTATTAAAGATTTTAACATCTTTGTCATATGTTGCAATTATTTCTATCCAAAGTATATTCCCCACCCCCCCCTTTTTTGGGCCACGCCATGGCATGCGGGATCTTAGTTCCCCAACCAGGGATCAAACCAATGCCCCCTGCGGTGGAAGTGCTGAGTCTAAACCACTGGACCACCAGGGAAGTCCCCAAAGTGTATTTCCCCTTTAACCTTTGCTTATTTTTTCAAGTTTTGAGACAGGAAAACTGACATTTTGTCCTGCTATCATTACAAATATGTGCCCATCACATCTCCAGTCAGCCTCCCTCCCAAATAAACAAACAAAAACAAATCATGCTGTCTAGTTCTAGTCTTCAAAATACATGGAAACTTAATTTTTCTTAAGGAACTGATTTCCTAACAAAAATGGCTTTTTATCCTTGACTTCAGCAATGTTAATGTCTGAAGTATGCAACAGTCTTTGCAGACACCATGTGGAAAAACTATTTCCACTATGAAAAAAACTATATACTCACTGTTATTTTAAAAACTCATAAGCCATTCCTTTTGAATTTTAACTCCTTTACAAAATTTCTTTGCAAGCAAACATTTTCTTTTGTAAATGCTTCTTGTCTGAGTCTTTCTTAATTTTATATAATCAAATATCCTTTTCACTATCGTTTCTGTGTTTGGTGTTATGCTTAAAAAGTTGCTCCTTACATAAGAATATATATCTTCCTTACCTCCTTTTGGGAACTAGGCAGGGTATAAATAAATGAATCACACAATACATATTATGCTAAAAAACATAGTTTATATTACTGTTATATAATTTTAAGCTGAAGGGATCATCTGGGTTAGTTCACCATCATAGGTATGTCAACCAAGACCCAGGGAAATGGACTAACCACTCAGATACATGGCTAATTAGTGGCGTGGTGAGGGCTATAATCTGAAGTCTTCTGGCCCACAATCCAATGCTCCTTCTAGTCAACTTTGACATCATCCTCTGTTAGGAGCTGTAAGAATCCGATAAACAATTATTAAATGATAGTAGTGATGAAATTTTTTTTTGGGGGGGGAGGGTTTTTTTTCTGTGTTGATATATTAAGTGCTTTAGATTTTATCCTCACAACAGTCTCATTGCACCCCATGTACAAAGTAAATTCTAGGTGTATTTAGAGCTTAAATATGACGAATAAAACTTAAAAAAATTAGAGAGAGCATATGGAGGACTCTATTAAATCTCTTTAAAAAGTACTAAGAAGCAGAAGGAAAAAAGAAAAATTGAGAAGAGACATACAAATGCCCAACAAGCACATGAAAAGATGCTCAACATCACCAACCATCAAGGAAATGCAAATCAAAATCATGAGACATCACCTCACATCTGCTAGGATGGCCGCCATGAAAAAAACAAAAGCCAACAAGTGTTGGCAAGGACGTGGAGAACCCAGAAACCCTGTACACTGTTGGTGGGAATGGAAAATGGTGCAGCTGCCATGGAAAACAGCATGGCGGTTCCTCAAAAAAACAAAAACAGAACTACCATATGATCCAGCAATCCCACTTCTGGGTATATACCCAAGATGAAATGCTAATAAAACAAATTTCTTCTCCCATTAAAAACCACAATTACATCAGGATTGAAAGACAATACAGTTCCCCTATGATGCTTGTTCTGATAATGTAAATTTGTTCCAACATAACTGATATATTAGGAAATAATTCAAGCATAACATGTATTTCATACTTGCTTATATGTAATTTTCCTTGTGAGAAACACTAGGTAAATGTAGAAAACTGCACCAGCCGCGTAGGAATACACAAAACAAACACGTGCACACACCTTACAAACATTTACCAGCTACCCAAGCTCATCATGTGTGTTATAAGCTATAGCCATCTGCATCTGGTATTACAACTTTCTGGCTGATTTCAAATAACCCTCCTTCTACCACTACACAATAATTTACAAACTGCAACTCTCCTCACAATCACTTCCACAGACAAGCTTCAGGTCTTTTTTCAACATAAAATGTCGTATTTATTGTAGTATTTATGTTATTTCTTAACCACTTAAGATGTGTCAAATGGTACTACCGTTGTTATCTTTTTCTTTTTAATGTGTCACTAATGAAGTTTTTGAGTGTGTGGCCCTAACTCCGTATTTCCCATAATCCCTATAGTTTTTGTGCAATTTTGCACACAATGGCAATTTTTAGGAATGCATTTGTTGTGTTTTAGTAGAATTGACTTTAACACTTGCACTTTCCATTAGTAGGTTTTGACTTCACTAGTTTTAATGATTTTATTAAAAAACGGTACTTTTTCAAAGTTTTTTTTTTCTTAAGGAATAAGATGGACACCATTCCCATAAATATTAAGGATTTTACTCTTACTGATCCTACTGCATTTTATTTTATTTATAACATTTTATGGAAAAACCCAAACAAACTTTTCGGCCAACCCAAAGTTTTAACAATAACAACAGAAACTACACAAGGGGAACTCTTTCATGATCACTGACAAAAGTTTATAAACAGGAAACAAGCTTAAAGTTCTATAAAATCAACTCTGTTTTTCATCTCCAGTTATTCAAGTTAAAAGACTGTTTTGGTGTTGTCTAACAATGGTCTAAAATAATTAAAATATCATTTATTTATTATTTGAGTGAGACAGGGTGGTTTCGTGGAAAGAACACTAGACGAGCAAACAATTAGAAGATAAGGTTTTAGTCTAGGTTTAGCTACTAACAGAGTGACTATGGAAAAATCTCTCTCTGATATTTCTGGTGGCAGATGGTAAACCAGACTATATTTATTGAGTCTCTCAATAGGCACTGATGGAGCACTATGCTAGCTGTAAAGAACAGAGGGATGCATAACACGGACACGGTACTTACCTTCATGTTAACAGTATAGTGCAGGAGAGCAATATTAATCAAAAAATTAAAATCACGATTGTTACAACTATAGAAGTACTTTCAAGAAGACAAACTGGTTGCTATGAGGGCATATAATAGAGGGGTTTGATTAAGAGAAGACTGTTAACAAGGTAAAAAACAGGAGAGAAATTCTAGGCAGAGTAAACAGTCTACACAAAGGGACCGAAAGAAGACAGTGTGGCTAACCTGAGAGAGTAAGGAAAAACATGGATGAGGTGGAGCTGAAAAGCTAAGTGCAGGGCAGGCTATGCAGTGCCTGTGGGCCTTGGTAAAGGCATCGGTTCTTATCCCCAGAGCTACAGAAATTGGACAAAGTATGTTAAACAGAAGAGGATAACATGAGCAAATTACATTTGGAAAAGATGATGTTGGCTGCTCTAAAATTCTATGATTCTAAAGACGGTAAGTAAGAAATATATATACAACTTCTAATCATCACTGTCATTGTAATGGGAAAGGCATATACTTTGGGGTCAGGTTGTTTCAAAAACATTTTCCACTCCTTCATTCTCACAGATTTCATACCTATAACTTATACATTTCCGTGTTCTTGTTGACCTCCTTTCAAGCAAGTTTGCTTTGGATTTTTTGGAATCTTTTTTCTTTTCTTCATGATCTTCAGAAAAATCTGGCTCCTGGTTTAAAAATATGATAATAAGTATATAGGTTATTACTCACAACAGAACAAAATTCCTTGGAATTAATAGCTTTCTAATGTCCATCTAGGCAGCACATGTGAAAGGTTTAAAAAAAGTGAAATGATTCCCTCAAAACTGAATAAACATGGCAACACTAAGTATAGAGATTAAAAAGAATATTGGTGATCAAAGGATGAAAACACTTCTGTATTAAACTTACGCTTTTGTGAGTTTATAATTACCTTTTTTAAAACAATCATGATGAAGTCTATCCACCGATAATGAAACTTAACACACATAAATCAAAAGATATGCTGAATAAATCTAATGGATTTAGAAGAAGAAAGGGGCATGGTGCTCCAGAAAAATAACTAACCAAGACAGGTTATTTCAGTGTGTGATTTAATTAAGCCTGAATGAAAGTGCATATGAAACTAAGAAAATTTCTTCATTTCAAATGAATATCATGTTACATATACTTTCACTCATGAGATAGCTTTCTCAATTATAAATTAGATTAATAAATGCAAAACAATGGTATCCCTTCAAAGAAACTGAACCGTAAGAACACAAATTGAAGTTTCTGATAACCCCCAAAGCACGGAATTAAAAACCAAATCTCCCTGAACTATTTTTTAGTCACTTTACATAAATAGCACATAAAGAAGCTAAAAACGAATTACCCAATTTAGGTTAAAAAAAAAAAAAAAAAGTAGAACATAAACTCCATGGGGTGAGCGTTAAGCTTGGTTTGGATGTGATATTACATTTTGGGGCTATCTGCATACACATAATTTCAATCATGAGGGAAATGGGTGATTTCTTTAAGGTGCTAAATTTTCATTTTTAATAAAATAGGTATACTATATATTTAAAAAAACTCATATTACATAAAGTGAGTTAAATTTTAGAACAATTTTGGCAGTCTCCTCTTTAAAAATACTATAAACCAGAAACTTACTTGTGGAGGAATGATGTTTTCAATACTGATACCCACATACACCAAGCGTTCTTTCCTTTAAGTAAAAAACAAAAAAGCACACAGTGAGATTTGCTAAAAATGAAATTGTTATGAAAACATTACTAACACAGATAATACTAAAATTATGATTCATGGTAACAGCAGAAGCTAGGTCACAGACATGTTAGTTATTATCCATGAAACTTATAATATTGGTATCTGTGGCAGGCACAAAACTTCCTAAAGGTATGAAAACTTAGCTTTAGAAGTGACTTATGCCAGGTAAAATAAAACCTGTAAGTGAAACAGACAAGGAAATCTGATGAAAAGAGTCATGCTTGTGACTCACTGATGAAGTGATTAGATGGAACACCAACTCTGGACAAACTGGATCTTTGTTATGCTGGAAGTTCTCAGTAATATTTTATGTGAATGATTCTAAGACCATCCACTTCTTGTTTGCAGAGAAGAAAAGCAGCAATACAGCCATATGTCTCTGCACTCTAGGATGCTTACAACAAAGATAACTTCAGAGCCAGTTAAGACTTCTCCAGAAAATGTGGATTTATGGACACTAATGACATAGAGTTTCATTTCAAAGAAATCTTTGTTGATTTTAATTCAACAAATTTTACACAACGAATTGCTATATAGAACAGAAGCTTTCTCTGGTTCTCCCAAAGTTAATTCAATTCACCAAGAACAGCTGAGCTTTTACATACATGCCAGTGTATGTTCAACTAAACAGAAATAGTAACCACTCTTCCTCCCTTTATTTGTGATGTCCCATATAGGACATTAATGATCCAGTTGTGTGGGTCCTTTAGAACACAGCCTTTACTGCCCCAAAAACCCTGGGCTAACAAGAATTTTATACTCTTTTTAAGAGACGGGTTATGAAGCTATTAAATAAAAACTGGCATGTAAGAAAATAATAAAGTTATTTTAATCAAAACTTGTTTAAAAAAATTAGTACAGTTAATGAACTAAAAACTAGGAAAGGAAGAACAGTACTAGCTGAAATTAATAGGGAAGGCTATGTGGATAATTCAAAACTTCAGCTCTCTGTTATTAAATATGTTTGACATGTCTCTTTACATTAACCAAGTTTATTGTGGTATCAGTTTCCTCTTTCATACCTCAAAAGCTCTATTTTCACCTGACCATTATTTCTCTTCTCAACTCAATTGAAAAAACACTTAGTCATGTTCCATGTTAGGTCTTGACTTGTGTCAGGCTTGGAAATCGAAAGGTAAAGGAGACATGGTTCTTGCCCTCACAATTATTTAACAACTAACTGTAGTCCATTATGAACAGGTATAATGGAAATGAGAAAAAGGAATGGATTTTCTCTGAAGAGCTGAGAAACTCGGGAAGGCTTTAAATAGGTGGTAATATCTGAGTAAGATCTTGAAGGTAGGTATGATTTCTCATCAAGGCATTCTCTTGCTCAGTAATCTTATGGAAAGTTACATCTTCCATTCTATCTCACCACCTAGCTCAATGATCATATTGGGCCCAGACCTTATTATTACCAATAACCACACCCTTTTTAAAATTTCAATTTCAAGGAACCTGTTCTCTGACTTCTACTGACTCACTTTCCAGCTCACTCCCTCTGTTACACTGATTTCAACCATTCCCTGACTCCAGTGGGACCTCTATCCACTGACCCTACCCTTTTTTCACTGTCCGGCACTCCCTTTGTGTCCTTACTTTCCCCCTTAGCTGGCTTAGACTCCATGGTCCATCATTACAAATACTCGCTTTGCATACACTCTCAAATTCCTTGTCTCTTTCTCTCCTTCCCTCTGTTATATTACCTGGAAAATTCCAACCCTGATTAAATCCAACTCTCTGCTAGCAAAGCACTAGTAATAGTACTTTGGAAGTACACAGCTATTTGAATTCCCAATAATTTCTGGCACCAAGTCCAGGAAGGGACATTTACATATCAGCTGAATGGACTTCTGAAACATCAGATTTCACAGAGCATCACAGCTCCAGCTCTATAGACAGTTGCTGGCTAGTTACTAATTACTCACTGACACATCCTTCTTTTCCACCATACCGTAGAGCCACATATCATACACCTCATGATGATTACATTGCCTGGCATAAAGCAGGTGCTCAATAAATGTTCATTAAATGTTGATTAAAAGAACAAACAAGGGGAAAGATACTCTAGCACTATGATATAGACAGTAAGCAAGGCTCTAAGTTGTTAGGATGAATGCTAGAGAAACTATTTCACAGATTTGAAACAGGATGAATAAAAATGCTCACTTTTAAAAAGAGATGAAGTCACCTGAATTTACAGTTAATATATTATTTGCTTTAGAAACATACATATTTTGCTATTTAGAGCTCCTAATATATACATATATTAGGAGTTATAAATAATGAAAGCTTTGTTAACCAGATTTTTGGGGGAATTAACAAACAACAGTAACAGTTAACTTGCCTTGTTAGAATGGTCTCGTATAGGATTTAGTGTGTGATGTAAAGGCACAATTACAGATGTCCTCTTAAAGGATGACATTTAAGTAAAGAGGATTACCAAGGATAGAAGAGAAAGTAGATGAACTAGTAAATGGGAGACCAATAATATAAACAAATGTTGTGGCACATTTTAACATAAATTTCTAAAACTGAAAGTATTTCTTAACTGCAGCAGCATATTCTAAAGTGTGTGAGGCAAGAGTAAAATAAATGTTCACCAATCTTTCCACATATAAAACGTACAAGCATCACAGGCCTCCAAAGAATAAACGGATATAATGTAAGTATGAGACAAATTCTTAGTGGTTTACATTCTTGGCTTTTAGAGAGAATCTACTTTCTTCCAAGTCCTTAAAGGGTGAGCCTATTAGCTATCTACACTGCTAAGTCAGATCAGCTTCAGAACATGAACTCATTTCTCAGAAGGGCAGGCAGATTGCAGGAAGACCGAGTCTAATTTTTAATTATGATTTAATTTGAAGCATCGTTAGTTAGATCTTTTCCAGTGTCAAAAATTAAGACAGGAGCAGTTCGCACATCAAAATAGTCCTAATAACTGTATACAGGACTGTTAGTTCCTAAATATAAAGGTATTTAGACAACCGATTTAAAAAAAAGTACTACTTTTATCTCCTAGTGAACTTCAGAGATAAACTTTGCCTTTAAACTAAGCAGCATACATTATAAGCCAGAGAGAGCTCAAGGTGAGCAGTAAAGAGGAAAAAGGATCTAGAAGCTGAACCCATTTTTAAGGTTCAACTTGGCACAGAGTAAAGTGTGTGGACTATGGAATGAGCAGACTGTCTCAACGCAAACTGAAGTTTTGAGGGGAACACTATGTGACGGAGGTAAAAGTTAAAGTAGCAGCAAATGAAGGAGCAATCAGGAGACACTGCTTAGATTTTTCTCATACTATGTACAGATGGGCATCAAGTCCTACTGATTAATCCTCTGAAAATTCTCTTCAACCTCTCTACTTTATTATCATGATGACTGCTCTAGTTCAGGCCTCACTGGCTCTCATAGACTTTATTCCAACAGCCTCAACTCTAATTCCTTCTTCTTACTGTTACCAGGGCATTTTTTCTGAAATAAAAGTCTGATTATGCACATCCCTCCTTTGATGGCTCCCCCATGCCTCTAGAGAATAATTCAAATTTCCTAGCCAGTTATGCAAAGCTGTTCACAATTTGGCCGCGGTTTCCCTTATAGCTTCATCCCCCACCACTCTTTTACTCTCACATTTACACTCTCTTTGCTTGTACTGTGCTCTTTGCCTGAAATATCCTTTCTCTGCTTGTCTACCTATATAACCCCTAGTTATCTTCCAAGGACTTCCCTGATAACCCCAACTCCTAGAAGAACTAAAGTGCTCCTCCACAATGTTCTAGTATTGCTCCAAATATACCTCGATTTGTCTACTTTACTGAATCACTGGTTCATACATCTGCGTCCTCTGGTAGAAGGTGAACTCCAGGTAAGCAAGAGCTTTGTCTTACTCATCTTTTCTCTTCAGTTTGGAACACAGTAGGAATGAATGAATGTTTAGCAAGAGACAAATCAACCAAGGTACGTATAAACATAAATAAATACAAACTTACTGTCTTGATTTTGAGCCCCCTTTAAAGATTAAGCTCAACTCCAATCTTACCTCCTCCAAGAAGCCTTCTTCAACTGCTTTAGACCACACTGCAGTGGCATATTGAAAAGGGAGGCATTGCTTACAGTCAGTAGGACACAGTTCAGCATTTAAATGCTCTTTATTTCACCAGTGTTAATTCTGCCCACCCAAAGAGACGACATGGGTAACTAAACTGTAGACCAGTTCTTACAGTATTCTTGTACTCCCTACATACTTAGCTACATATCCTCCACAATACTTGGGCCAATACTTATTCAGAGTAGGTTCTGATAAATACTTTAGATCAGGGATTGGCAAACTTTTCCTGTAAAAGGACAGATAATAAATTAGGTTTGGGTAATAAGGTCCCTGTTGCAACTACTCAACTCCGCTGCTGTAGTGCAAAAGCAGTCACAGGCAACATATAAACAAATGAGCATGGCTATGTTCCAATAAAACTTTATTTACGGACAATGAAATCAGAATATACAATTTTCATGTGCCATGACATATGATTTTTGTTTTGATTTTTTTCTAATCATTTAAAAAAGAAAAAAACATTCTTAGCCGGGCCATATTTGGCCCACAGGTCAGAGTTTGCCAAACCCTGCTTTAGACAGACACATTAGTCTATACTGGAAGACAACTCTGAGGTCAAATTCCCAAGTAAAACATTAACACACGTATCACAATACCTGCGTTCAGCACGCTCCTTCTTCTTTAAGGCAACATCCAAATCCTGCAATTGTTCCTCTAATTTTTCACACAGTAGTTTCTGAAAAAATAAAACAGATGAGTGTCATTTTACACACCTTTCCACAATCATTTATATCTTGCCTATTAGCTATAGATACCATGCTATGAGAGCTGATAAGGGGCCACGCAGTGAACACTGAAATGTTCCTTGTATTTAATTAAATAAAGACATGCCGCTTCAGTTCATCCACTGAACTGAAGATGAGCAGCGTATCTTTAAAGTAACACACATGTTAAAGAAACTTATAGCTTTGCCAAGAAACATGTTCAATGCTTATCTTGCTGGCAGTAATCAATGTTTAAAATAGCATTTGGTTCACTGTATATACATGACAGTGATTAAAAAATTTTTTAAAATCCTAAGACATTTTTAAGGAAGAAGGTTTATGTACAATAAAATACAATGGTGCCAATCACTATTTTTTAAAAGGAGAATGGAAAAAAATTTACAAAACCATGCCACATGGTTACTGGGTCAAAACAGAGCTGAAGAATGTAATTGCTAAAATGATGCTAAGCCAAAAAAATTCCACTTTACTAAGAAATGCAATAAAGGCCATCTTTTTTTTTTTGGCTGCGCTGTGCAGCTTGCGGCATCTTAGTTCCCCAACCAGGGATCGAACCCATGCTCCCTGCAGTGGAAGTGCGGAGTCCTAACCACTGGACCGCCAGGGAAGTCCCAAGGCCATCATTTTTAAAGTAAAATGAGACTGGGCTTGTGAGAGAAAGGACCTCTTGGATGCAAAAAAATATCCTGCTCTTCAGTTTTAAAAGAAATCCACCTGAATCGAGATACGAGAGAAACAGAATCCATGTTTCTATTCAAAGTACCATTATAATGGTGCATAATTCATAATATCATCTATAAAACTGACAAAAAGAAGGTAGGCAGAAATGAACAAGAGAATGAAACAAAGGGATAAACAAAAGGAAGAAACTTATTTCTTCCCTTGTATATTATCTTAATTTGGGGGGTTTTTGTGCCTTTAACGAATGTGAGAAAAAATAAACCAGAGATTATAATTTTACAAAACCCAGAGGTCTTCTAAGAATTGCTTTGGAAAAAAAATAAAAGGAAGACCTAAAAGATACTAATAAAAAGTAGTTTTTATCAATAGTCTCTAATTTCACAGAAATTTAAACAAGAGATGAACAATATCTACAAATTGAAGATTAAAATGTTTAGTGGCTGTCAAGAAATATTATTAATTTAAATACAAAATCAAAGACTGGAAAAACAGAACTGTGCTGGGTCACCATACATGTTGGCAAGGGGGGCAGAACCATTCTCCATCTGGGATGATCATGAGAGGAGGGCGAAGGCAGGCAGTGTGGTATCCACTGTCACAAGAGTCGCACAGGAGAATCTGAAAAAAACCACAGATTAATTGCCAACCTAACTCTATGACTAATATTCAATGACTCAAGTTAAAATAAGGACATTTCTATATTTCTTAGCATAAAACTAAGTAATATACTATACTATACTCTTTATCTGCATAAAGCATAATAATAAAAAAGCTCTGATAATTAGGAACCTAACATGTCTTTTTTTATTTTGGGCCTCACTGCACAGCTTGTGGGATCTTAGTTCCCTGACCAGGGATTGAACCCGAGCCCTTGGCAGTGAGAGTGCAGAGTCCTAACCACTGGACCGCCAGGAAACTCCCCTCTAAGATATAATTTTAAAAAAAAATTTAAGAACCAAAAAAAATAAAATGTTAAGCTAACAAATTAAGTGAAAAATAACAAGTCTTTTCTGAACTAGAGTTACAATCCTTTTTTTGTATGCCATGAGGAATATGACAACACATTCTTTATAACAGAGTTTTATAGCTGAAGTACCATAAACTTCCCTACCACACACAGGACTTTTAAAATACAAATAATTTCCACTGTAAATAGCATTTCAATTACCTATCTGTAAGAAACACTCATGGCTCCTTTTATCATGTAAATTCAAACATGAGAGGAATGGAACTACACTAAGGACAATCATGTTCAAATAAAAAAGCTACGAATAATTAATCTTAAGTTGATTATTTTTTGCTATTCGAGTTTCAGATGACCAGTTCTCTAAAAGTTAAAATGGTACACACTCATGAATTAAACTTAAAAAAATCCTTTATTTTAAAATAATTTTAGATTTATGGAAGAGTTGCCAAGATAGGACACTAACGTTAATATCTTATATAACCATGGTACATTTACCAAAACTTAAGAAATTAACATCAGTATAAAACAATTAACTAAACAACAGACATTATTCAGACTTCACCAGTTTTTCCACTATTGTCCTTTTTTTGATTCTAGGATCCAATCCAGGATATTGCACTGCATTTCATCATCTCTTCTTAATTTCCTCTGATCTGTAACAGTTTCTTGGTCTTTCTTTGTCTTCCATGACTTTGACAGTTTTGCAGAGTACTAGTCAGATATTATGCAGACTGCCCTCAGTTTGGGTTTGTCTGATGTCTTCTCATGATTAGACTGAAGTTATGGGTTTTTGAGAATACCATAGAGGTGAAATGCCCTGCTCACTACATCATATCTGGGGGTACATGATAGCAATATGACTTATTACTGGTGATATTAACTTTGATCACTTGGTTATAGTAGTGTCTGTTGTTTTTCATTACTGTAAAGTTACTTTTCACTTTCTATACTCTATTCTCATTAAAAGTGATAACTCCAGCCCATACTCAAGGGGAAGGGAATTAAGCTCCACTTTCTGAAGAGAGGAGTATCAAAGAATTTGTAGAGATAAGTTAAAATCACCACAGTAATTAATAAATATTTGGGGGGAAGATATGTTGAAGTTATGCTATACCCTGTTTTTCCTTACAGTTTCACCCACTAGTTTTAGGACTCATCAGTGGATCTTGCTGCAATAATTATTACTGGGAATTCCCTGGTGGTCCAGTGGTTAGGACTCTGTGCTTCCACTGCTTGGGACCTGGGTTCGATCCCTGGTCTGGGAACTAAGATCCCACAAGCAAAACAAAACAAAACAAAACAATTATTACTACGGTGTTCTAATGGTGATTTTCTGTTTTCCTCATGCCCTCAACATTTGCTATTTGGAATTCTTCTATATAAAAAAAAAAAAATGTCCCTCCCCCATTACCCCATTTTTTTGTTTATTCAATTATTTATTTGTATCAGAATGAACTAATGAATATTATTTTATTCTTTGGGTTGTAATCTAAAACAATTATTTAATTTATTGTTCAAATTGTTCTAGCCATTGATATACTAGGAGTTTTCAGGTTGGCCCCTGTGTCCTTAGGACTCATTTGCATGCTTTTATTTTTTTTTAAAGCACTTCCTTACTTTCTGGTAATACAGGATACTCTAGGCACATCTTATATTTTCCTTGCCCAAGCCTTAGAATCAGCCATTTTCCCCAGAAACACTGGTTCTTTTATTGGAGAATGGTATTTAGAAATCGAGATCTGGGTGCGGAGTGCTCACTGCTCCTGGGTATCCCTGATTCTAAGTTCTCACAGAGGACAGAGCTAGGAAATACATATATGTATAGCACCCCATGTATATACATATATCTATATTAAAATAAGCATGAGTTCATACTAATAACTCACCATCTAATCCAGCACCACAGGGTTCATTCTAGCCTTCAGCCTTATTTCTAACTTCTTTAACAGTGAGAAAGCTGGCTCCCATTATCTACACTTCATTTATTTGTATATAGTTTTATTTGTATATAGTTATATATAGTTTCTGAATTGCTAACATGTACCATGGGGAGGGTTTAGAGTGGGGGACGGAATGTGCACACATTTTAAAAGTGAAAAACTCCCTTCTCCATTTGCTACCAATAGCCAGAATTCAATTTAAGTTATATTAACATTATACTTCAGTTATGTGATTGATTGCTTACATAGGCATATGTGGACTAACCTGGGCACCTGATTCTATTTATCACATCATTTCTATCTTAAAACATAATCTAAATTTCAAATAACAAAATTAAAAATAAACTTTTAGAATTCAGTTCATTTCTAAAATGATGGTTGTCTCTATTCTTCAAGAAAGGTAAAAACCCATTAAAATAAATACTACTACGTGAGATTTCCAAGCTTCAGGCAATGATCCCACTTATTTTCACTAACGCATTTGAAAAACCCGATAGAGTTCTATACTCATCTATGAATTTATTGCTTTTCTGCTGTAAGCTCAAAGAGAACAAGGACCACATCTAATTCAGCATCATTTCCCTACCACTTAACACACAACAGCTGCCTAACATTTTTATTTGAGGATTATGCTTAAATATCTAGCATAAGAAATCCACCATATTTGGGATCTTCAGTTTCCAATGTCATTCTCTTTGCCACAATAACCAGCAATGGGATTTTCAGAGCAGTTATTAAGATAACCAAATAAAAATCCTATGTGTGTTCCAAGAAGGGTGCAACTTTCTCCATCTCCTGGATGTCATTTCTGCTCACCTCATTTTACTTTTCATTTCTTCACACCCCTTTGTCATTGACGTCTATTGCTGCCTCAGTCAAAATGCATTCTCTCAGTATAAAAAAATATTAGGAAATGGTAGGGAAAGAACACAAATATTGATTTTTACTTGATTTAGGGGGCAGAAAAGACCACTATCTCAATCTTCTCTTTGCCTTTCTGCACGCAAAAGTCTTGACCTAACTTTTATAGTTTGATGATCATAAAAATGCTTAGAAGGGTCTTCTCAGTGTAATTTTGACAACTGTTCTTCTCGGAGCTAAAGTTATTCTCTGGGTCTAAGTTATATCTTTTACTTGAACCCTCTGAAACTACTGGGATTTGATAAACTTCACTGATTTGGTTTCCAGATATGATTTTCACATTTAGGAAGAAAACTGCAAGTAAACCACAAACAGCTTTACCCCAGCACACAACAGATATCAGGAACTGTGCTTGGCAACTTTACATAACTTATTTCTGCTCCCATACAACTCAACCTATGTGGAAGTTTCTTTCTTTATGTCTCTTTCTACTTAATAGGTGGAGCTCGCTTTTAAAGTCAAATCTATTCAAAAGAACAGAACGGTTGCATAGAATTGAGCGTAACAAGAGTGTTTCCTCAATAGGTTCTTTAGAAAGCACTTATGAACTGCAAAAATACATATATAGGTTAGGAACTGGTTTTCCTGATTTAGGCAATCTTTGAAGAACTTACTTCCTAAATAAGAAAGTCCCATGTAAATCTGTCACTATTTTTCTGAATATATCTGGTCTATAATTATCCTCTTAAATTTTCTTTTTTTTACAACTGTCCACTTTCTAAAGTTTAAAGCCCTACTAGGTTACTACTTGACTTACATGTTTTTACAGAAAGGCAACAGGCCCTTTAGGTCTTACTTATTTAAAGCTGCCACTTCAGAAATAGCATTATAAAGTAACTTAAAGGAAAAGAAGAAAACTTTAAAGGAAAAAAACAGAATAGAAATATTTGAATAAACTAATTGATCTATGAGAAGAGATTATAGGAGTGCATGCTTAAGTAGAGGAAATATCAATATAAAGCCAGGTAAGAATGAAAGCAAGATCCTAATCCTCCCTAGAGTTGGGTTATTATCTGCGAAACAGAAATAAAGGCTATTTTGCACACATAAAACTGAAATCATGATCAAACCCAGAAGTTAGGCTGCTTCACACCACAGCATGCCAATAATTTGAATACTGTCCATTTAGATCAGGTACATACTAGTTCAGGATGGTTTGGAAGGCCACATTTTTTGCATGGTTCATCATCATCTGCTAGGATGGCGTCTTCACTTTCCTTTTCTTCCTCCTCTTCCGAAGCTGCAGATAATTTTTCACTGTCAGACCCTTCACTTTCATCATTGCTGGAATATTTCCACCTGCCACGTGTTCGAGAACCAGTCCATCGAACTTTGCCTTTGGGTTTTACCTTGTATAAAATAAAACATTAGGATAATCTGATGTGATAAGAATGTTAAAAAAACACTTCTGATTACATATGCATTGTAGAATATTTAGTGAATATACAAAGAGAAAAGAAAAATTATTGTAGCTTCATCCATAAATATACCTACTATTAAATTTTGGTATATATTTCCATTAATTTTTTCTACTTTTTGGAAGGGAGAATTATAATGAACATTCTGTCTTATAACTATTTTCCCTAGTTATAAAATAGTCTCCTAACATCATGTGTGTGTGTATATATATGTATAAGCCATCACATAGCTATATTTATCTAATCCACTACTAGACAGACATTTAGGTAGTTTTCCATTTTTCACTTTCATAAACAATGTATCCTTGCAAATACAAACTTTTACACACACTTCTGTGGTTAGGATAAATTCCTTGAAGAGGATTCTGGGTCAAAGGTCATGCGCTTTTCAAAGGCTCTATATTAGAGCGCTGACTATATTCTCACATATTGTTACATAAAAAATTTAATTCCCGTATTAGTGATGAATTTAAAAAATTTAATGGGTCAAAAATACATACAAAAATCCTGACAAACTTAAAAAATATTATTCATAGAATAACTTTATAATGTTGGGAACTGCTTTTTATTGGCTGGCTTCACAGTATTTTAAGTCATATTTCTGTTCACTCCTACAGTGTAAGTCCCCACCAAAGACCAAAATAATTCTAACAACAGAAGGGGAAATTTTTTTTAAGTAAAAATTTTAAAATTTAGTATTTCAGGGAACAAAGGATCACCTGCAATTAAGAACAATCTGACCACTTAAATATATCAAAAACAAAAGTAGCACTTTTAATTACAACAAACTCCCATAGGCTAGCCAAAGACTTGTACTAGATTTTGCTTAAAATAAGAGGGTCATAGAAAAAAAAAAATTCTGGCTCTACGACTAATGATTAAAATGGGGACACAGAGGCACTCTCAAACACTGGCAATGAGAGGGTTCATTAACTGGGCCTTTTTTGGAGGGCAATATAGAGAAAGCTATCAAAACTTAAAACACATATGCCCCTTGACCCAGCAATTCCAAATCTAGGGGTCTATTCTAAAGAAATACTCACTCATGTCCAAAAGGATCTTCAATGCAGCACTGCCTGTAATAGTGAAAAATTGGAAACGACCTAAATGTCAATCAAGCAGGGAGTGGTTAAATAAACTGAGGTACACCCACACTATGGAATACTACGTGGCCACCAATAACCAAAAAGTACACTATATCTACTGATATGTAAAGAGTTCAGACACACACTGTTAAGTGAAAAGATCATAGAAAAATAATTTGATTCGATCTATTTTTTAAAAGAATGGGAAGTATTTACGAACATGGACATGAATATATGGAAAAAGGACTGCAAAGAGATGTAGCCCAAACTGTTAATAGAGTTTCTAAGGAATTTTCATTTTTCAATCATACAGGTTAGGTATTACTTGGATAGTTTACAATACAGAGAATATATTTCTATATTGCCTACAACAGAGAAAAAGTTTAAAAGATGACAAGATTATACAGTCTGAAATTTAATGTCTGGACATAACTACTAAGAAAAAACACCTCAGATATAGGAAGAGAGGCTTTTTTGTGGTTGTTGTTGTTTTAGTTATCTTTGAATGAGCTGATTTAGCCAAAAGCAAACAGCTACAAACACTCAGAGCCAAGTATTTCTAAGAAAAATTAAAACTCAGAGTAGAAGAAATTTTACCTTGGTTACTTTAGAATTTGTATCCTTCTCTGTTTTTTTCAAACTTTCTTTTTTCTCAGTTTTTTGCAAAGCTGCTGACTCTTCTTCCACTTCATCTTCTCCTTCCCCTCTTTTTTTATCAGCTTTCTGATCTCTGATCTCAGCTACTTTTGCTGTGGGTCTAGATATTCTTGGAGACCGCCTTAAAGTACGACCCACATTTGTTTTCTCTTCTTCCTTTTCTGTCTTCTCTTGCTTGGTTTCTGGCTCTAGAATTTTGGGAGGAGAATCTGGCTTCTTCTTCCTACTGGATATCCTAATTGTTAATTTGATGCCCTCTTTCTGCCTTTCAGAGGTTATTTCTGTGTTTTCTGAGGCAGTGGTTTCTTCTTCAGGAATCAACTTATATTTAAATTTGCTTTTTTGCATAGAACCCTTTGTCTCAGAAGGATCACCTGTGCCAGAGGTCTGGGCATTGTCCAGATCATCCACTTCTACCTTTGTGGATTCAGAATCCACTTTTAAAATTTCTGGGTCTATTTTCTCCAAGGACTGACCTTCAGTGGAACTGGTATTCTGACACTCTACCACTTCTTTTTCTGAGGCTAGTTTCTCACGGTGGACAGTCACGTTAGATGATGGAGAAGTTTCAGCTGTCTCGGGAGACCCTGCGTTTACTGATTCTACAGTACTCTTTGGAACCTCCTCTGGTATCGGACTCAATCTTTGTGTGTCTTTATCAAGAAAAGTCTTTTTGGACTTCTCTAACTTTTCAAGACATTCTAGGACTGGTGTGCGCTTATCCTTCTTACTTTTGGGAGACCTCTCTTCAACTCTCATGCTACAGGATTCAGCAGTAGATAAAGCAGTTTTTAAAGAGAGATCCTTTGCTATTTCAGAAGTCTCAAGAGAGGTTTCCATTTCTGGAGGACCAGTTTCCTCTATGTGCCCTTTGTGACTCTGTGTCTCTAAGGCTGATATTGAACTATCTGCATCTTTCCCTAAAGTGACCACTTCTTTCTCAAGATCACCTATTTTCATACTCGTTATGACAGAATTTAAAGACTCTGCTCCATTTCCCTCCATGATGACACTTCTGTCCTTAGAGGGGCTACAGCTATCTTCCTTTGTATCATAAAACTTCATCTCCATCTGTTCTGTCTTAAAATTTGGAGTTACCCTTTCATCACTAACTTCTCCATTTACCAGCTGTTTCCCTTCATGACCAAAAGTAGTGATTGTAGAGATCCTTTTACAAGTCTCTTCCTCTTGTTTTATTTCATCTTTCAAAAACTCTTTTGTTGGAGTAACTGATTTACACAAAGGTCCTTTGATTGGACTGTCAAAATCATCACTCAGTTTAATTTCTCGTTTTTTTAGTGGTATCTTGGCCTGCTGGTCATTTTTAAGTTTCTCGGTTTCTTCAGTAGACTTCTCAGTGATTTCTTGAGAAGATTTAACATTGCCAGCAAAATCTATCCTCTCAGGCTCTAGCTTCTCCATGCTACCTTTGATATCTCTAGGATCTGCTCTACATTCCTTCACTTCGACTTTTACGGGTTTGACATTTTCCTTGAAGGAATCACTTTCTTCTTTGATAATCTTTTTTTCTTCGCTTTCTGGCAAAGGTTTTTCTAGCTTCACTATGACTGGCAGTTTTACAAGTTCCTTTTCATCTTCTTTTTCTATTTTCACAGTAGTCTCTTCTAGAGCATTGGGTGTAGAACAGTTTTCTGAATCTATTGGCTGCTCTTCACTTTTCATCTTTTCACTTTCCTTCCGTTCCTCTAAAAATCAGAAAACGTTCACATGAATCTAAGCATTCAAGATTATAAAATATATAAGGCATAACATAAAATATATTTCCATTTGAAGTTTCTCTCTTAAAAGAGGTGGCTTCTGTCACTGGACATCTGACAATAAAAAATAAAATCGGAGAGTAAAGAAAATTACCAAACTCTGAAGTACAACTTTTAGATATTAAAAAAACTATTGTTTAGAAAGACTCAGGTTTCTGCTTTATACTTTTAGCTTCAATGTTCTCAATGAAATATAAATATTTATACAGCTCAAATAATTTATTCAAGCTCCAGTGATGGCTCAAAAATATGAAACTAAGAATATATCATAAAACATTTCCAAAAGACCATATTTGTTTTAAAACCTGACAACTGTTCTTCTTTGCAAGTCATTGAGCACTTCATTTCACTGAGGTAACATGAACAAGGCAGTGGGAAAATGTTTTATGTTTTATTCAGGTTATAAAAGTAACAATTCTGTACAGAAAATGAAAAACAGAGAAACAAAAAACATGCCCATAATCCAAATACCCAGAGGCAATCACTATTAATATTTTATTTTAGGTTACTTCCTTCTAGTCTTATATATTTTTGAGAACGTTGGGATCATGCTGCCCCATTTTTCTCACTGAAACATTAGCATTTTCTTATGATATTAAATGCCTTTACAGAAATTAGACTTAATTATGTAACATCCCTCAATATGGTTATATTACAACTTACTTTATCAAATGCCATTACTGAACATTTCAGAAGTTAGTATTTTTTAAGGAAACTATTTGTGTTTATCTGTCAACTCCTCTTTTTACCTTATCGGCTATATATTTCCAACTTTCATGGAGTACCTAATAGTGCAAATTTAAATATAACAAAAGTATGGGGCTTCCCTGGTGATGCAGTGGTTAAGAATCTGCCTGCCAATGCAGGGGACACGGGTTCGAGCCTTGGTCCGGGAAGATCCTACATGCCGTGGAGCAACTAAGCCCGTGCGCCACAACTACTGAGCCTGCGCTCTAGAGCCCGCGTGCCACAACTACTGAAGCCAGCGCGCCTAGAGCCCAAGCTCCGCAACAAGAGAAGCCATTGCAATGAGAAGCCCACACACCACAACGAAGAGTAGCTCCCGCGCACCGTAACTAAAAGAAAGCCCGCGCTCAGCAACGAGGACCTAACGCAGCCAAAAATAAAATAAATAAATTTATTAAAAATAAATAAATAGGGCTTCCCTGGTGGCACAGTGGTTGAGAATCTGCCTGCCAATGCAGGGGACACGGGTTCGAGCCCTGGTCTGGGAAGATCCCACATGCCGCGGGACAGCTGGGCCCGTGAGCCACAATTGCTAAGCCTGCGCGTCTGGAGCCTGTGCTCCGCAACAAGAGAGGCTGCGATAGTGAGAGGCCCGCGCACCATGATGAAGAGTGGCCCCCGCTTGCCACAACTGGAGAAAGCCCTTGCACAGAAACGAAGACTCAACACAGCCATAAAAATAAATTAATTAATTTAAAAAAGAAAAAAAAAAAAGCATCACACTTAGAACAGTGTTGGCTAACGGAAAGCACTGTGTTAGCTATTATTATTGGAGAAATAAATAAATAAATAAATAAATAAATATAACAAGAGTCATATTTAGTAAATATCATAATCTTTGAATGGAATTACAGAGAATGCATATATGCTTTAAACTTGTGCTCAGGGAATCTGAGCAGTGTTTTCAGAATTCTTTAACTACTAATTTTACCTAAATTTTCCTCACCCTATCCTTGCAACTGAAAAACCTCAATTCTAAACGAAGTTTTAGCAAGATAGGAATTAAAAACTTTTTTTTGAACAGATTCTTGCCAAGTTGATACACCAGACAGAGTTTCAACGTTTTCGTGGGAATAAAATGTAATAGACAGAAGTGAGATGAAGTAGGACATATTCTTTAAAGTGAGAATTCAACATTTCTTTTAAAAAGTTAAGTACTTTTATTACAAACCACCATTTCTTTTATGTTCAATCATACTGCAAATAAAAAATTCAAGAACCACTGATAACTACTGAGAACCTGAGATTAGAGTATTGCGCCTCCCTCTTTAACTGTCATATACTTATTTAACATATGAATGTCACTAAGAAAATTAAAGACATGGCAGAAATTATCTAGTTTGAATGTCTTCCCTTTCCCATTGATTAAGTAGGTTTAGTAAGTTCCTATCCATTGAAATTGGTTAATGTATCAGGAAGTCTAATTAAATAAATATCTTGGTTAACAATTAAAATACAGATTACCATCTTTATAAATAACTTTAGCCTAATACAAAGAGTATACTAAACACAATTTCATATTTTTTCTATATATTTTGGTTCAAAAAGCAACTCAGGATTCTCATTGTGACTCCCACCCAAGCTAAAATGACACTTTGCTTTTGGGGTGGTGAATGAATAAGTCCTTTAAACTGATTTTGATTTGAGTAACAACGTGGCAAAATAAAATGAAGAGTAACATTAGGTTCAAGACTCCTAGATTCAGTAATCCTAATTCAGCTAGTGGTGTATCTTTAGATATGTCACAAACTCTCTGATCCTCATTTCTTCATGTATAAATAAAGCAGCTGGACTAAGCGACCTCAACAATTATTCTTCACTGGCTTATATTTCTCTTAACCCCAAAATATTCAATATTTTTTTTTGGCTTAGTTCTTATATGAGAAAAACATAACAATTGTAACTCTAGCTCCTGTAGATCACACGGATGTATCCCTAAAACCGAAGACACAAAAACCATTACATGAAATGAAACTTTAAGCACAATAAATAATTGGTAAAAAGGTCATTCAGTTATACAAGCATTTTCAACAAGTTCTGTCAAAAGGAAACTAACTATAAAGGAAGATGCAAATGAGTTTAAGAGACATGAAATTTGAAGTAACAAAACTCAAGGAAAAATTCACCTCTAAAATCACAATGCAACAGCAACATTGCTTGACAAACTTAAGGTGATTCAAGACAAGTGTTACTTACTGTGGGTTTTTAAAGCACATTCATTCATTTACTCAACAATTATCTATTAATCACCTATTATGGGCTTTCCCACCCATCCTAATCACTATGTAATGAAACACTGAATGTTCTATGTAAGTTAACACTGAAGGACATTGCTAGTTACCTATCCAGTATCAATCTCCTCTTCTTTCTTACTACTACAACTCTGATTTTGTTCAAGAAAGTACTTGCCTCTTCAGATACCTTATAGCTAAGGGTCATGTGAACCAATTCTGGCCAATGAGATGCATGAGGAAATCTACTGGGTGAGACTTACAAGGTTCAGTTGACCTATGCCTTCTGCCCCGTCCCCTGCTTTTTGTCCAGAGTCTGCACACAATACCTGGAGAGGGAACAATCAAAGCCACGTGCTAAGGATGGCAGATTAGGAAGGGTACTTGATGGCTTCATGGAGCTGCTGAACCAGACCTGAACTGCTTACCACATGACTTTTTATTACAAGAAAAAAATTTAACTCACACTTGTCAGAATGGCCATCATCAAAAAGAAAACAAACAAATACTGGTGAGGATGTGAAGAAAAGGGAACCCTCATACACTGCTGGTGGGAAAGTAAAGTGGTGCAACCACTGTGGAAAACAGGATGGAGGTTTCTCAGAAAACTAAAAGTAGAAATACCATATGACTCAGCAGTTCCACTCCTGGGTATATATATCTAAAAGAAACAACAATACTAATCTGAAAAGATAACATGCACCCAATGTTCATAGCAGCATTATTTACAATTGCCAAGGTATGGAAGTAACCTAAGTGTCCATGAACAGATGAATGGATAAAGAAGATGTGGTAGATATATGCAATGGAATACTACTCAGCCATAAAAAAAGAATGAAAGTTTGCCATTTGCAGCAACACAGATGGACTTGGAGGGCATTATGCTAAGTGAAATAAGTCAGACAGAGAAAGACAAATACTGTATGATATCACATATATGTGGAATCTAAAAAATACAACATATAGCATTATTGATATATATCAATAAATTTTAAAATCTTTTATTTTATATTGGAATATAGTTGATTTACAATGTTGTGTTAGATTCAGTGTACAGCAAAGTGATTCAGTAATACATACACATATATCTATTCTTTTCCAGATTTTTTTCCCATTTAGGTTATTACAGAATATTGAGTTCCCTGTGCTATACAGTAGATCCCTGTTGATTATCTATTTTATATATAGTAGTGTGTATATGTTAATCCCAAACTGCTAATTTATCCCCCCCCCCCACCTTTCCCCTCTGGTAACCAGAAGTTTGTTTTCAGAGTCTGTTTCTGTTTTTTAAATAAGTTCATTTATATCATTTTTTTTTAGATTCCACATATCAGTGATATCATATGATATTTGATCTTTCACTGTCCAACTTACTTCACTTAGTATGATAATCTTTAGGTCCATCCATGTTGCTGCAAATGGCATTATTTCATTCTTTTTCGTGGCTGAGTAATATTCGATTATATATATATATATATATGTGTACCACATCTTCTTTATCCATTCATCTGTTGACAGACATTTAGGTTGCTTCCATGTCCTGGCTATCGTAAATAGTGCTGCTATGAACATTGGGGGGCATGTATCTTTTTGAATTATAGTTTTCTCCGAATTTATGCCCAGGAGTGGGACTGCTGGATCATATGGTAGCCCTATTTTTACTTTTTTAAAGGAAACTCCATACTGTTCTCCCTAGTGGCTGTACCAATTTACATTCCCACCAACAGTGCAGGAGGGTTCCCTTTTCTCCACACCCTCTCCAGTATTTACTGTTTGTAGACTTTTTGATGATGGCCATTCTGACTGTGTGAGGTGATACCTCATTGTAGTTTTGATTTGTGTTTCTCTAATACTTAGCGATGTTAAGCATCTTTTCATGTGCTTTTTGTCCATCTGTAGGTCTTCTTTAGAGAAATGTCCCTTTAGATCTTCTGCCCATTTTCTGATTGGGTTGTTTTTTTTTTATATTGAGCTGCATGAGCTACTTGTATATTTGGAGATTAATCCCTTGTTGGTTGCATCGTTTGCAAATATTTTTTCCCATTCTGTGGGTCGTCTTTTCGTATTGTTTATGGTTTCCTTTGCTGTGCAAAATCTTTTAAGTTTAATTAGGTCCCATTTGTTTATTTTTGTTTTTGTTTTGGCCACACCGCACGGCATGTGGGACCTTAATTCCCCGACTAGGGATCAAACCCATGCCTCCTGCAGTGGAAGCAGAGTCTTAACCACTGGACTGCCAGGGAAGTCCCTGTTTTTATTTTTGTTACTCTAGGAGGTGGATCCAAAAATATATTGCTGGATTTATGTCAAAGAGTGCTCTGCCTATGTTTTCCTCTAACAGTTATATAGTTTCCGGTCTTACATTTAGGTCTTCAATCCATTTTGAGTTTATTTTTGTGTACGGTGTTAGAGAATGTTCTAATTTCATTCTTTTACGTGTAGCTGTCTAGCTTTCCCAGCACCACTTGTTGAAGCGGCTGTCTCTTCTCCATTGGATATTCTTGCCTTCTTTGTGGTAGATTAATTGGCCATAGGTGCGTGGGCTTATTTCTGGGCTTTCTAGCCTGTTCCATTGATCTGTATTTCTGTTTTTGTGCCAGTACCATACTGTTTTACTGACTGCAGCTTTATAGTATAGTCTGAAGTCAGGGAGCCTGATTTCTCCAGCTCCATTTTTCTTTCTCAAGATTGCTTTGGCTATTCGGGTCTTTTGTGTTTCCATACAAATTGTGAAACTTTTTTGTTCTAGTTCTGTTAAAAATGCCATTGGTAATTTGATAGGGATTGCACTGAATCTGTAGATTGCCTTGGGTAGTATAGTCTTTTTGAGAGTATTGATTCTTTCAATCCAGGAATATGGTGTATCTTTCCATCTGTTTTGCATCATCTTCGATTTCTTTCATCAGTGTCTTACCATTTTCAGAGTACAGGTCTTTTGCTTCCTTAGGTAGGTTTATTCCTAGGTATTTTATTCTTTTTGATGCAATGGTAAATGGGATTGTTTCCTTAAATTCTCTTTCTGATCTTTCATTGTTAGTGTACAGAAATGCAACAGTTTTGTGTGTATTCATTAATGAGCTCTAATAGTTTTCTGGACTCAAAATATTGAAATTATCATTTGATATTACCAACATGTATCTAATGGACAAATAATAGGAGCTGCCTTCACTAAAACATCAGTACTATCATTTTATTGCATGTTAAAGGGATATGAACTGGTGCCAATCCTTTTGTAACTTATTTAAAAATTACATGGTAGATATCTGCCAAAAAGGTATCAAGAAGTTTTTTATAATTAAGTATAACAAAATAAAGCCACAGGGGACTTCCCTGGTAGTCCAGTGGTTAAGACTCCACGTTCCCAATGCAGGGGGCCCGAGTTCAATCCCTGGTCAGGGAATTAGATCCTACATGCCACAACTAAAGATCCCACATGCCACAACAAAGATCCCACGTGACTCAACTAAAAGATCCTGCATGCCCCAACTAAAAAAAAAGATCCCACATGCTGCAACGAAGACCCCACATGCCACAACTAAGACCCGGCGCAGCCAAATAAATAAATAAATAAAAATTTAAAAAGTAAAGCCACCCACAGAAAACAAATGAACCACTTAATAAATTATTAGAAGGCAAACAGGAAATAGAACCCTGTCAGCACCCGAAAAGTCGCACACAAGCCTTTTCCCGGTAGTAATTCCCTCTTTAACAAGTATAACTATTACCTTGACTTTTATATTAATCACTTCCTTATTTTGCTTTATAGTTTAGTTTTACCTTTTATTTTCTTTTTTAGGTCTCTTTAACCTACTATTGTTCCTCCATCCTTTATTTTTTTTGCAATTTATTTGAGTCACCAAATCAAGTAGTTTGATGGTGACTCAATTCTATAATTTCTGGAGTTTGCTGACTGTATTCCCATATTCCTCTGTCCTTTTTTCCCTGTAAATCATCACTTTAATCTATAGCCTGCATCAGATTCAGGTTCAATTTCTGTGGCAAAACTACTTCAGTGGTGGTATGTTCTTTATCAAGAGGCATTAATGTCTGATCATCTCTTCGTGTGATGTTACGAGATGTTAATGCTGAGTATCTAAAACGTTTTATTAGGGATTACAAAATGATATTCCCATTCTGTCAATCTTCCATCAGTGATTATAAACCCTATAAAAATAAACTTTACTAATTTATTATTTTGTTATACAGTGGTACAGTTAATACTGAAAAGTCAGGATTAAAGTTCAATTCTTTTTGTTTATTTAACAATTTTCAAAATAATAATTTGGTGTCCACTGGCATCCTCCAAAGGTAACCAGTTTTTCTATTAGTATTATGATGAAGTCATGGATTTAAGACATATTCAATGTGTTTTAATCCACTACAGTTATTATCCTTGTGATGCTTAAATTGTCCCATCTTAGACAATGGAAACCTTTTTAAGTTGGCTCTTGAGTCTTTCTGAAATGACTTTGATACAGTCCATACTACTTGGAATGACAGGATGTTTCTTGGCTCATTATGCCCCAGAACTGGAATCAGCCACTTTTCCAAGACACCTTGGTTTACTTTAATGGGAAACTGTATTTCAAGACCACGATCTGGGTGCTAAAGGATGCTCACTGCTACTGGGTTGGCCATTGTTTTTAAGTCTTTTCAGTGGACAGCGCTAGAAAATAATAAAATTAACCCATGAGTTCATAATGATATTTGTTTTTCCTTAACTTTACTGTCTTACATCTTATTTCTTTTTCCCACACTGAGAATCTTGGTTTTCAAGGACACCACAGATGATATAATTAGAACATCAGTTATTTTTTCCTCATATTATGCACGTTTTCAGAATAACAATGACACCACCATCACCAAAGTGATTTAATGAAAGGTTCACAAGTTTTTTGCATGTACTCTTCCCATTCTTTCTCCATTTGTTTTGTCTTACTATAGCTCCACTGTGAAAACACATAGCCATTAAAGACTACATGTTCTCTGTATCTGTCATTTAGGTTTAGTTACATGTAACTACCAAGTTAATGCTCACCCAACATTCTTTTTTAAATCTTTATTTTGAAATAATTTTAGACATATAGATGTGTTACAAAAATAGTTCAAGTACATCATCACCCTGTTTCCCCTAAGTTAACAACTTACATACTCACAGCACAATTATCAAAACCAGGAAATTAACATTAGTAAAATACTATTAAACATAAACAGATTTTATTTAAATTCTGCCTTTCCTCCCAACCAACCCCCCACCAGATCCTTTCCATTTGAGGATCCATGTCTCATTTTGTTCTTGTGTTTCCTTAGTCTCCTCCAATCTGTGACCATTCCTCATTCTTTCCTTCTCTTTTCTGATCTTGACAGTTATTTTGTAGAATACCTCTCAATTTGGTCTTGTTTGATGTTTTCTCTAGATTAAGATACACATTTTTGATGAAAAATTTCACAGAAGAAATGTTGTGCATTATATCAGAGGCTACATGATGATGTAAATACCTTGATCATTCGGTTACAGTGGTGTTGGCTGCTCATTCCACTGTAAAGTTAACCATTTCCCCCTTTGTAACAGGTAAATGTCTTGGGGAGATACTTTGAGATTATGCTAATATCCTGTTTCTCCACAAATTTGCACCCACTAATTTTATTGTCTGTCAGAGATCTTGCCTGCAACAATTACTACTGCAGTATTTCCCTAATGGTAAATTTGTTATTATTCTCATTCCTTCTACACTGCAGGGAAATGTAGTCCCTGCAGTGCAAAAGGAATTAATTGATATTCACCTGCAGGGAAGACCTATCCCTTCACCTCCATTTATTTATTTATTCAATTAGGTACTTATATAAGTAGGAACTCATAGATATTTCTTTTATTCTAAGATTTAAAATCTATCATCATATAAATTTGTTGCTAAAACAGTTCTGCTTTCACCACTGAGAGCTCCTTCCAGTCGGCACTGTGTACTACTGAGATGCCTAAATTATTTTTTGAATATGTCCTTAATTTCTGTCATTCTAAGATATTCTAGGTTTATCCTGTATTTTCCCTGCCCATTTCCTGAATCAATCTTGTCTTTAAGGGGCACTAGTTCCTTTTAATGGAAAACAATATTTTGAAATAAAAATCTAGAAGCTAACAGTGCTCATTGCTACTGGGGTATCATTGTTCTTAGATTCCTCTCATGAACAGAGGTAAGAAATACATGTATGTATATTAAACCGTACAAATGAATACATTTATATTTATTTCTATATCACCCACCATTGAGGTTTTGTTAGTCTTTTTGGCTATCTGAAGCTCATTCACTAGAAGATCCCTATAAAAAGACTCATGGGAAATTAGGTCTTCGATAGCAGTTTACCTGCAGTCTCTATCTAAAAGTCAGTTTGGCTAGACATAAAATCTCTGGTTCACATTTTTCCCCCTTACATATGTTATGGCATTTTCTTCTGGCATAAGTCATTGCTTTCAAATATAGTGATGGCAGTCTTATATTCTTTCCCCTATAAGTTACCTGGTCTTTTTGTCAGGATTGCCAAAGTACTTTCTTCAAAGCCCAATAATTTTACTAGAATATGTCTTGATGTTGGTTGTTCTGGGTTGATTTTCCAAGGTACGCAGTGTCTTTTAAATACGTTGTCTCATATCCTTTTTTTATTTCAAGAAGTTTTCTTAAGCATAGTCTTTAGCATTTTTGTCTGTTCCCTTGCTTTGGTTTTCTTTTTTATGGACCTCTGTTGGATTTTCATTGCGTATCTTCAAATCCTTATCTCTTTCTCTCAAATCTTTATCTCTTTATTCATTTGCTTTTGTTTTGTTTTTAACTTTTTAAAAAAACACACACCTTTCCATCTGCTATTTATTAAGGGCAATAATTCTTGTGTTTGTTGACTCAGATGTTATTCATAGATTTTTGAAAAATCATAACTCTACCACCTATTAAGTTTTCATATGTTTAGTATGAATGTCTTTTGGGTAAGCTTTCACTCTCTGCAGTGATGTTATTCTACCTCTTATTCTCTTTTGTTATTATAATTCTGTGGGATTTGACCTGGATCTTTTTTAGTTGCTCATTTTCATGGCAAGTAGACAGTTTTTCTAATTTCACAGATATAGAGCTCTGCATTTTTTATATTAAAAATTAAAGTGATTTACTTTATGAGGTCACCTAACTCTAGCCTTCTCCCATACTTTTATTTGCACCTTCTTTTTTGCTTGTCTCCATTGTCCCTATTGTACTTATAATTTAGATCCTATTCCCAGCAGATTGCACAAAGCTCTGTGTGGAGTTTAGTCCTGGAAGGGAGCTTTGGCTGGAGAAGTTTGAGAAGTCATAAGGCCCAGAGTACCTGAGTCCCTTTAAGATCTTAATTTCACATACTGTTAATAGTTTTTTATTTTTGCCATCAAAATGTTCCTTTTATAGGGGAATCTGTAGAGTCAAAAATGATGCCACTGACATTTTCCAAAAATTATGAATGATAACTTAAATTATCACCTTCTGATTCTAGTCACAACAAACTCAATCAGAAAAGAAAACTTCAACAGTTTCTCTAATCGTGAAACGTTTTTCTTTTCTTCTTCCTCCCTTCTCTCCCTTCCTTCCTTCATAGAGTGGAATGAAGAGCTAGTATAATACTAAAAACTAAATAATGATGGTATTCAATTACAAAAATTGTATGAATATCCTGAGCACAGATGCCCTGTATACAAAAGTATTCTTTAAAATTCTATCAGGCATTTTCAAATTGATAGAATTTTAAAGAATGGTTTTGTATAAATAGGGCATCTACACTCAGGATATTCACATAATTTTTGTAACTGAAGGTCATCATTAAGTTTTCAGTACTGTACTAGTAAACTTTGGTTTAGTAATTTATCCTGTAGCTATTCTCTCCACTCTTTCAATATTACTTCAGGAAGGCAAAGTAAACAATATTAATTATTCTCCTTAAGACTGAATTCAGGGCTTCCCTGGTGGCGCAGTGGTTAAGGATCTGCCTGCCAATGCAGGGGACACGCGTTCAAGCCCTGGTCCAGGAAGATCCCACATGCTGCGGATAAACTGAGCCCACGCGCCTAGAGCCCGTGCTCCGCAACAAGACAAGCCACCGCAATGAGAAGCCCGTGCACTGCAACGAAGAGTAGCCCCTGCTTGCCACAACTAAAGCAAGCTCATGCGCAGCAAGGAAGACCCAATGCAGCCAAAAATAAATAAAAAAAAAAAAAAAAAAAAAAAAAAAAGACTGAATTCAGAAAACCTATTTCGGAATGCAGGCCATAACATCCATTTCTAGATACCAAATGCAGTATAGGAAAGTGCGCCAGATTATCCCTTAACTGCTACATTTCCTATTGAACCAATTTCACAAAAAATGAATAAATCAACTCATAAATTGCAATATCAAAAATGTTTCCATTGTATCACCAACCCAATAAATTGGAGTCTTTGGGAAAATATTAATTGATAAGGTAAAGATCCTTCCCTGAATGATATTAAAAGTTCTAATCCCTCCCCCCACCAAAGCTTCTTAGCATCACACCATGACTAGGCCATCTATGTGCCATGGGCTAAGAAAAGCTTTTTTCCTTCTCCTGAGAACTTGACTGTTGGTTAAGTTCTGCTGCTCTTGTAAACCAAAAACTGGAATGTCAACTCAATCACTAGGCCACAGAGCTCATGTTATCAATAACATCTAACTGACAAACTACATCTGGATTGAGAAAAAAAAAAAAAAAAATGTAAAGCACTGAGAACAGTGTTGGCACATTGTGATGATATACGTGTCAGCTATTTTATCCACTACAACGTAAGCTTCACGAAAGCAAGGATTTTACTCTGCTTTGTTTACTAAATTCCCATGCCTAAAATCATGTTTGGCACATAGTAGGTGCACAATAAGTATTTGCTGAATGAATGAATAAGAATCATTTTGCTGTTAGAATAGGAGAAACAGAAGAGACACTATTTAAGAGAAAGAAAAAAACCAGAGAACTAAATGTCTTGCTCCTCCCCTCCTTTGCTTTTTCAAGAGATGTCCTCCCCTACAGACTTTCTTTTAATTGTACTGAGAGTCAGAACATCAGCATTCACTGAGGAATATTTTCAGAAACAGCTGTATGAAAGCCACTGTTGTCCAATTGGCCCTCTGCATCCTCAGATTGAAAATATTCAGAAAAAAAATTCCAGAAAGTCCCAAAATGCGAAACTTGAATTTGCCACACACAGGCAACTATTCACATAGCATTTAGATTGTATTAGGTATTATAAGTAATCTATGGATGATTTAAATGAAGTATACGGGAGGATGTGCATAGGTGATATGCAAATACTATTCTATTTTATATAAGGGACTTGAGCCTTCTTGGATTTTGGTATCAGCAGAGGTTCTGGGACCAATCCCCAGAGAGACCAAGGGATGACCATATTTGTTTTCAAGGTTAGGAGAAGACTGCCTTTATAACCTTGATACTCAAACTGTGGTCCTCTGACCAGCAGCATCAACATCAACTTGGCCTCTGTAAAAATGGTGAATCAGGTAAATCACTAGGTAAACATCATGCATATTAAAATTTGAGAAGTACAGTTCTAGATCACTCTAGTTAAAGGCACAGGCTTTACAAGAATCAGAGTTCAAATCTAGACTCTGACACATTATTATCTATATGACTTGGGCAAGCTTATAAACTTCCAAATTCCTTCATCTGTAAAACTGAAATAATAATAGTAGTACCTCAAAGAGCTGCTAATCCTTTTATTAAGAGGATTAAATAAAAATGCACATGAAGCATTTGGTAGGCCCCAAAGAAGCAGGACATGCCCAATAAATGTTAGTTGGTGTTATTGTTGAAATTCCACCCCCCTCCTATAAAGCCACCAACAGTGAAATTTTAGAATTAAATACAAGAAAGAGCTTTACTTTGTTGAGGAAATAGTTTGTTTTTCTTTCTAATTTAAACTATACAATGACTCCCCCTTCAAAATCAGTGTAAAATTTAAGTTCACTTAATAGGAATAATTGCCTCTTAAATTTCTATTGCCTTGACCTCTTTGGTCTTGATTTAAATACATTGGAGAAGAAGCAAACAGGAATGAACGACCAAACTGAATGACCAAATGAATATTAAGTCTAAACTCAGAACTAATCCTTAGGGATGCTACTAAAAAAATCTGGAAAATTCAATAACATTATATAGTAAACTTGAAAATTGCTAAGAAAGTAAATCTTAATGGTTCTCATCACAAGAAAAAGTTTTTTGTAACTTTGTATGGAGACAGATAATTACTAAATTTATTGTGGTGATCATTTCACAAGGCATACAAATGTCAAATCATTATGTTGTACCCCTGAAACGAATAATAATGTTATATGTCAATTATACTTCAATTTAAAAACATCTTAAAATTCAATAGTGGGTTTAGACTACTTCAAAATTATTAAGTTTTACTGATGTAGGCTACAAACTGAATTTTAAGATATAGAAAAGAATTTTTCAAATCAGAAATATGGCTTATGGGCTTCCCAGGTGGCGCAGTGGTTGAGAATCTGCCTGCCAATGCAGGGGACACTGGTTCGAGCCCTGGTCTGGGAAGATCCCACATGCCGCGGAGCGACTAGGCCCGTGAGCCACAATTGCTGAGCCTGCGCGTCTGGAGCCTGTGCTCTGCAGCAGGAGAGGCCGCGATAGTGAGAGGTCCGCGCACCGCGATGAAGAGTGGCCCCCACTTGCCGCAAATGGAGAAAGCCCTCGCACAGAAACGAAGACCCAACACAGCCATAAATATAAAAAAAAAAAAAAAAAATATGGCTTATGAGTAAGACCACCAAAGATATTTGAAATCATATAAACACTGGTCAAAGGAGGACAATAAGCAGGATTTTTGCTAAAAGCAATGCTTAATATGTACGAACATTATACCCGACATTAAAAGGCATAATTACTTGTTTTTATGCAATGCTTGCAGCTAGGGGATGACTTTATGGTTAATTCCCTCAAAGCAGCAAATAAGGTAAAAACATATTGCTTTCAGGTTCTAATCAAAACAGTAAAGGAAAACTAACAGTAGAGGAAGAAAGCATAATAAGGAGAGCAAATTCTCTCCCCTGTCATTAAAAGGTATGTTATCAACAAAAAGTATTAACTAAAATGATGTTAGACAAAATTTCAGTTGGTTTCTCTGCTTCTAGAAAAGTTAGGACTTGGTTCTGTCCTTCTAAAAAGGTTACGATTTGATCTGCTCAGTTAAGCATACTAGGAAACTCAATCAGGAAATCAAGTTTAATAATTATAATTCTTGTAGACTTAAGGATTTGCTAAGGGCAACCCAGAACAAAACAAATAAAGAAAACCAATCCATACCACACACACACACACACAATTAAAGAACTGGCAAAGGACTTGAATAGATATTTTTCCCGAGAAGGTATACAAATGGCTAAGTACATGAAAAGGTGTTCAACATCATTATAGCCATTATGAAAAGGCAAATCAAAACCACAGATACCACTTCACATCCATTAGAATGGCTATTCTTTTAAAACAAAGAAAAGAAAAGAAAGTGACAAGTGATGTGTAGCATGTGAAAAAACTGGAACCTTTATGCATTATTGGTAGGAATCTAAAATGGTGCAGTGGCTGTAGAAAACGGTATGGTAGATCCTCAAAAAATTAAAAACAGAACTATCATCGGATCCAGTAATTCTACTTCAGGTATATACCCAAAAGAAGTGAAAGCAGATATCTATACACCCACTTTCATAGCAGCATTATTCTCAATAGACAAAAGGTAGAAGAAACTCAAGTATCCAGTGACAGATGAATACATAAAATGTGGTAGATACACACAATGGAATATTAGCCTTAAAAAGGAAAAATTCTGATACTTGCTACAATATGGATGAACACTGAAGACATTAAGCTCAATGAAAATGAGACAGTCACAAATGGACAAATACTGCCATGATTTCTCTGAAATAAGGTTCCTAGAGTTAGTCAAATTCATAGAGAAAGAAAGTAGAATGATGGATGCCTGGGGCTGAGGAGAGGAGGAAAGGGGAATTAGTGTTTAATGAGTACAGAGTTTCAGTTGGGGGAGCTAAGTCTGGAGATGAATGGTGGTGACAGTTGCACAACAACACAAATGAACTTAATGCCATAGAACTGTACACTTAAAAATGGTTAAAATGATAAAATTTTATGTTATGTGTATTTTACCACAATAATTTTTAAAAAGTTCACTAATATCTTGTACTCTTAAATTAGTAACAGATATTATGTTTTGATGATATGAACATTTTTTATTTAAATTTTTTAAATGTTCAATATAAAAGACCAAAGCCTCAATGGTTTTTTGCTGCTTTTTTTTTTTTTCATTAAATAAAAGGAAAATGTACCTCCTTTTACAGGAAGGGTTAAAAATTTTCAAATTGAGGGAATTTCAATTTATATAGCTGGGAAGAGGAGTAGAAAAGAGAAGAAATTACAAAACAAAGCAAAACAAAACACACAAAAAAAACCTTGTTTAGGTGTTTCTTCCTCCTTTTTAGTCTCCTCATCCTCTAAGCTGGGACTTTCCCGGGAAGAGTTGTCCTGTTGGCTAGAGTTTTTCAATAGTACAGGATCAATTTGTGCTTTCAGGAGCGCAAGAGTCTCAGCCAACTCGTTTCGATTTCTAAAAAAGTGGAAAAAAAAAAGACAGCATAAAAATCTTTCTTGTTTTCTAAGACCTGTGTTGCCAGGGGTTGAGGGGGGGAGGGTCGGAGAATTGGGAGCCTGGGGTTAGCAGATGCAAACTAGTATATATAAGATGGATAAACAACAAGGTCCTACTGTATAGCACACGGGACTATATTTAATATCTTGTGATAAACCATAATGGAAAAGAGTATGTATAACTGAGTCACCTTGCTGTACAGCACAAATTAACACAACACTGCAAATCAACTATACTTCAATAAAATTTAAAAAATCTTTCTTCTGTTCTAAAGAGATTTCAGAATATATCTATTAGAAATTAAAATTTTAAAAAGAAAAACATATTAAGAACATCCAAAACACTAGTACAGCTAACCCTAATTAACCTTAAATTTTAAAATTAAGTATTAGGAATGAATACATATTAAAATAAACTCTTCCCCAAAGAGGAATCTTAAGACTATTCTATTGATTTGAATGGCAATGCAAATCTCTTTGGTTAAAAAGAACAGTAGGAACAAAAAATAAACAAAAAGCAAATTTTGATAATTTTTTTAAATACTATGCAATGTCTAGGGAGTACAAAATCAACGGAAACCTTGCTTGAAGAAGAATTTTTTTTAAACTAAATGATTCAAGTTTTTGATTCATTTGGGAATAAGAACTCTTTTCCACCTACAGAGAGAATAATATTTGAAACTGCTATGGAAGTCTACTAACACAGTTCAAAAACCCAAAAATTTAGGTTATGGATGCTGCTTTGTCAATTAGAGTTTACAACTACAGGAAGGGAATTCATTTTGAATAAAAAATACAAGAAAATTCCAAATAAATAAGATACCAATCTACAAATCATCTGTTTTTACTACCAAATCCGCAGGTGTAGTATGGTCAATTTTAATGCCACTTACAAACAAGAAAACTAATTTAAATATTTTCCTGCTCAGATAAACAGGGTGTAACAGTGAAAATAAAAAGGAAACCCTGGACTAAGAGTTGAGAAACTTAGTTCTAGATCTGCCACTAAGTTAATTAAACAGCACCATGATCTTCCCATCTGTGTCATCAAAGCACTGTGCATGCACCTCTAATTCTACGTACTTAGTATTAAGATGAAACTACTTGTTTTCTTATCTGTCATGCCACATATGTCCTCTATCCTCTGTTTCCACCTCTGTGTCCGATTCCACCTCCATCCCACCTAGCTGCCTTATGAAGTAGGCTCTAAAAAAATGTTTAATGAATGAATAGAATCCCTGTTCCTAAACTAAATGGCGATGTACCCCTGGACAGGTCATATATCTTCATTAGCCCTGAGTTTCCTTATCTATAAAAGACTGGATTCTCTCAAGTATTATTAAATTGTCTTCCAAAGAAAGTAATAAAATTGCCAGTGACTGACATCTTTCAGAAATTAAAATGACAACCATTTTGTCATTGTGTATGACAATGAACACAGGTTTATACATATTATAAATATTGTGCATGGGAATGAATACATGTTTATATATATTATAACTATCATATTAGCATATACAATAAAATGAATAGTTTTAGAATTTTAATTATCTAATAGTAGAAGGTCAGATTAGATGCACTTTCAAGATCATGTCTGGTACTACATCCACTTTACAAAAAAGGAAAATTAAAACCTAGATATGTTAAATAAATTAATTTTTGGCTAAGTTTCTATCTCTGAACTTCATTAGACCAACCTGATTCTAACCTAAGCCTCTATCCACTTAATGTTATTACTATGATATTTCACTGAGAATTCCATTTGTTATTTTTTGAGGTCATGCTGGGAACTGCATGACCTCAACCCATTTGTTATTTTTTGAGGTCATGCTGGGAACTGAAAAAAATATTGAAGTATTTCACTATACCTATTTTAAAAAGCTGCTGAACATTAGAAGAGTGCCAATATTGCTAGAAAATCCATGTCAATTACTTCCACTACTCTAAGCAACAAAAAAATTTAGCAGAAAAATTAATTAAGAACTCCCCTAAAGGCTTTTAACCTGACTACTGTATTAAAATGCAAACCTAAAATAGCCATTATTATATGAAAACAGAAAACTACCCATCTGGATTTCTCCTGTTTCGATCTTACAATTAGATTTAGTATGCTAAATAATTTTTTAAAAACCCTAAATTAGAACTAGAGGATATTTTAATAAATATACATATATTAAAATTATATCCAAATTTCTTACTTCTTATAGGACCTTTTATTTTTAGTACGATTTTTAAAGGTTACTTTCCATTTACAGTTATTACGAAATACTGGCTATACTCCCCATGTTGTACAATACATTCTTGAGTCTATCTTACACCCAACAGTCTGTACCTCCCCCTCCCACTGGTAACCACTAGTTTGTTCTCTATATCTGTGAGTCTGCCTATATTTTGTTTTATTCACTAGTTTGTTGTATTTTTTAGATTCCACATGTTAGTAATATCGTAAAGTATTTGTATTTCTCTGCCTGACTTATTTCACTTAGCATAATGCCCTCCAAGTCCATCCATGTTACGGCAAATGGCAAAATTTCTTTCTTTTAAGACTGAGTAGCATTCCATTGTGCATATATGTGTGTATGTGTGTGTCTGTGTATAAATATATGTAAACCACAACAGATCCATGTATGTTAATTTTGTTTCCTGCAACTTTTCCAAATTCACTGCTGAACTCTAGTAGTTTTCTGGTAGCGTCTTTAGGATTTTCTATGTACAGCACCATGTCATCTGCAAACAGTGGCAGTTTAAGGCAGTTTCCTCCTTTCCAATTTGGATTTTTAAATTTCTTTTTCTTCTCTGATTGCTGTGGCTAGGACTTCCAAAACTATGTTGAATAAAAGTGGTGAGAGTGGGGATCTTTGTCTTGTTCCTGATCTTAGAGGAAATACTTATAGCTTTTCACCATAGAGTATGATGTTAGCTGTGCGTTTGTCATATACAGCCTTTATGATGTTGAGGTATGTTCCTTCTATGCCCACTTTCTGGAGTGTTTTTATCATAAATGGACGTTGAATTTTATCAAAAGCTTTCTGCATCTATTGAGATGATTATATGGTTTTTATTCTTCAATTTGTTAATGTGGTATATCACACTGATTTGCAGATATTGAGAAATCCTTGCATCCCTGAGATCAATCCCATTTGATCACAGTGTATGATCCTTTTAACGTTTTGAGTTTTTCTTTTTGGCTGCGCCACATGGCATGTGACATTTTATTAGTTCCCTGACCAGGGATCAAACCCGCACCCCCAGCAGTACAAATGTGGAGTCTTAACCACTGGGCCAGAGAAGTCCCCTTTTAATGTATTACTGGATTCGGTTTGCTAGTATTTGGTTGAGGATTTTTGCATCTATGTTCATCAGTGATATTGGCCTGTAATTTTCTTTTTTTATGATATCTTTGTCCGGTTTTCGTATCAGGGTGATGTTGGCCTCATAGAATGAGTGTGGAAGTGTTCCTTCCTCTGCAATGTTTTGGAATAGTTTCAGAAGGGTGTGTTAACACTTCTCTAAAGGTTTGGTATAATTCATAACTGACTCACTTTGCTGTACAGCAGAAACTAACACAACACTGTAAATCAACTATACTCCAATAAAAAAAAAAATAATTAAAACAAACAAACAAACAAAAGGTTTGGTAGAATTCTCCTGTGAAGCCATCTGGTCCTCTACAGGACCAGGATATTTATTTGGTTGTGTCAGGTCTTAGTTGCGGCAGGCAGGCTCCTTAGTTGTGGCATGTGAACTCTTAGTTGCGACATGCATGTGGGATCTAATTCCCAGACCAGGGATTGAACCCGGGCCCCCTGCATTGGGAGCATGGAGTCTTAACCACTGTGCCACCAGGGAAGTCCCTACAGGTCCTTTTAAAGTAGACTGTGGATTCTAACAACAGTTCAGTTGTTTTGCCCTCCCTCTCTCCATTGTTTTCTTTTCTTTAAAACATTTCTTCACTGAGGCATATTAAATCAGATATATTCCTCCAAAATGCCATGTTCTCTTATGATCTCAGGTGTTTACATTTCTGTTCTCTTCAGCCCAAAGTGTGTTTCAGACTAACTCCAATCATTATTTCAAAGACAAACATAGAATGGATAAATGTGGTATATCCATACAAGGGGGAATATTATTTAGCCATAAAAAGGAATGTAGTACTGATTCTTACTACATAGATGAACCTTGAAAATATTATGCTATCTGAAAGAAGCCAGACACGAAGGCCACATATTGTATGATTCCATGTATATACAGTGTCTGGAAAGGCAACTTAGGGAAACAGAGAGTAGACTGGCAGCTGCCGTGGGCTGGGGAAAGGGAAAATGGTGAGTAAATGCTAACGTACAGGGTATGGGGTTTCTTTGTGGGGTGAGGAAAATGCCCTGGAGTTAGATAGTGGCGATAGCTACACAACCTTGAGAATATACTAAAAATCACTAAATTATATTTTTAAAAAGTGATGGTGACTTGGACAAGAATGTAGTTATGAAAGGAATGAGGAACGTTTAAACACTGGATACATTTTGCATAGAGAGCTGACTGGATTTGCTGCAAGAATGGTTGGGAAGTGAGAGAAAAAGAAAAGTTAATGATGTGCCTCCCAAGTTTTGGATCCAAGCAAACATGGATGTTATTAACTGATGGGAGAAACATATTGAAGTGGAAAGGCTGGAAGCTCAAGTTATGGGCAGATTGACTGACTTTGACTTAATGGATTCTTAACTATCTGTACCTAAAGCTAATCTAGACTTGAGTGAAGTAGAACATATCATTCTAATTATTATAATGTGGAATATGATTTTTCTTAGTCTAAGGGATGTTCAGAGTTAGAATTAGTGGTAGGGATAAACCATTCAGAAGCAATTGACCTGATAGCCCAATTCAATTAAAAAAAAAAAGACAAAACAAAAACACAGCCAAGCATAGGTATCATCTTCTGCCAAGTATGGGTTAGGTATCTGGTTCCTCCATAGCACACTGGAGTGATCTCCATCACAGATCACATTTATGACACTATATTACCATTTACTATTTCCCTGTATCTTTCTCCCACAATATGGAGAGCTTAGGAATGGAATCATGTCTTTGTACCTCCAGAGCACAGGACACTTAGTTATACAGCAAGTCTTTAGCAAACACCTGTAATATATGATTCCAAGGTTTACCAATAATCTTTTTCATGTAAGTCCAAATTACTGAGTAGACAAAAAGGAAGATAATTGAGTATGACAGTATTCCTTAAGGGGGCCAAGAAACTGAAGGAAGGTATTAATGAGTGATATCAACAGCAGTATATTAATAACAGAAGTTAACATTAGTGAGTGATCACTATGCTCCAGGAATTACTCCAGAAGCATTACATGAATTAATTCATATAATTCCAATATAATCTGATTAAATAGGTACTATTTTATAAGTACCTATTAAATAGGTACCATTTTATAAGACTAGGAAAGTGAGAACATGCAGAAAGGTACAGTAATTTGCTTATGGTCACAGTTAGTACATATTAAAGGCAGAACTGAATTATAGACAGTCTGACTTCAGAGACCATCTTTTCAATCACTGTGCTATATTAGCAGCAGAAATGTCTTGACAGATTTTCTAATTATGGGTTCATGAAAACTCTGTATACTATTTAGAAATCAGCTCTTTGAAAATGATTGTCAAACCACTATCAATACTTAAAATATTTTTATTGAGGTATAATTGACATCCATTGAAATGAACAGATCTTAGGTGTTCAGTTAATCAGTTTTGACAAATGCATACATCTGTGTAATCCACACCTCTATCAAGATAAGGAATATTACACATCACCCCAGAAAATTCCCCCCTGCCCTGTCTTCCTACTCAATCCCTCTCCTCCACCAAAAGCGAAAATGAATTACAGTTTTGAACACTGTAACCATAGATCAGTTTAGTTAATTCCAGAACTTAAATGGAATAAAACAGTATGTACTTTTTGGCTTCTCACACATGATAATGCCTTTGAGACAAATCCATAGAGTTGCATGCATTATAGGTCATTTCTTTTTATTGCCTAGTAATAATCCATATATGGGGACTATTATGAACAAAGATGCTATGAACATTATTACACAAGGTTTTTTGTAAACATTTGGTTTCATTTCTCTAAGATAAATACCTAGGAGTGAAATCACTGGGTTATGGGGTAACAGTTTGTTTAACATTTGAACAAATGGCTGAAGTGTAAGTGGTTATACCATTTTACATTCCCACCAGCAAGGTGTTTAAGAGTTCCAGTTGGTCCACATTCTTGCTAACATTTGGTACTGTAAGTCATTTTCATTTTAATCATTCTAGTGGAGGTAAAGTAGTATCTCATTATGGTTTAAATTGGGAATTCTCTGATGAATAGTGATATCAAACACTTTTTCATGTGAATATGGGCTGTATGTATATATTCTTTACAAAGAAACTGTTCAACAGTCTGCATAAAACTTTATCTTTCTTAGCAGACCTAGTATAAAAGCACTTTCAGCAGTCCCTTTCTGATTTTGAAGAATCGCCTAATGAAGTCTGGTCTAAGATGTGCTAAAATTCTCTGATCATTAATAACCAATAACTACCACTTCATGGTATTCATAAGTTTTCCTCGTCTTTTACATTCCTAAAGAAAATTGCTTGACATATCCCCTAGCATAAATTAATATCACTTATAGCATGTTATTTCATCATAGAAAATATTTTTCTGTACTTTATGCTCTTTCATTGAGGACTAAAGTAGTGATGAAATAACTATAACAAATACTATTCTTTCACAGCAATTATGTTTTGAACATTAGTTGAAATGAGTGGGACACTGGCTAGAGCTCAAACATTTTTGTTTTTGAAACATAATACTTGGTTAAGCCATACATAACTGCCTGTTTTCTAGGTTAAAATGTTCAAATGTTGGCAATTTCATTGCCAATGTTGGCAATGTTGGTTCAATGAAACTTGAACGATTTTTACTATTTTGTAAGTAACTTACTAAATCTAATTGTTCAAACTTAAAATACAATTATATTTCAGTTAACCACTTCCTATCTATCCATCTCATATATATTTATATAATAAATTTTACACAAACAGAAATGGAAATTGCAGAAGTTTTAAAACTATGATGTTATAGCATTAAATTTTAAAAAAAACTTAAGAACTTAATTTTTTAAGAGCAGTTTTAGGGTCTAAGCAAAATTGAGAAGGTACAGAGATTTCACATGTATTCCATGCCAATGCACAGCTTCCTCCATTCTTAAGAGTATGTTTGTTAGAATTGATGAACCTATCCTGACACATAACTACCACCCAGAGTCCGTAGTTCACATTACGGTTACCCTTAGTGTGGTACATTCTACGAGTCTGGACATATATATACCAACACTCATCCATCATTACAATAGTATCAGACAGAGTAGTTTTACTGCTCTAAAAATTCTCTGTGCTTCACCGATTCATCCCTCATTCCTCTCTAAACCCTGACAACCACTGTTCTTTTTACTTTCTCCATAGTTTTATGTCTTCCAGAACGTCATATAGTTGAAATCATACAGTTAATTTCAGACTGCCTTCTTTCATTAATATGATTTAACCTCCGTGTCTGTTCGTGGCTTGACAGCTCATTTGTTTTGTTTTAGACAATATACCATTGTCTGGATACACCTCAGTTTATCCATTCACCTACTGAAGGACATTCTTAGTTGCTCTCAAGTTTTGCCAAGTTATGAGTAAAGTTGCTATAAACATTCATGTGCAGGTTTTTGTATAGACGTAAGTCTTCAACTTCTTTGGGCAAATACCGAGGAAGACGATTGCTGGATCATATGGTAATGTTTAGTTTTGTAAGAAGCCAGCAAACTGTCTTCCAAAGTGGCTGTGCCATTTTGCATTCCCATCAGCGATGAATCAAAGTTCCTATTGCTCCACATTCTCACCAGCATTTGGTGTTATCAGTGTTCTTGATTCTGGCCACTGTAATAGGTGTCTAGTAATACCTCACTGTTGTCTTAATTTACATTTCCCTGATGAAATAGGACACGGTACATCTTTTCCTGTGATGATTCGCCATCTGTCTGATAAGGTCTTTGGCCCATTATAAATCAGGTTGTTTGTTTTCTTACTGTTGGACTTGAAGAGTTTTTTGTATATTTTGAATAATAGTCCTCTATCAGATATGTCTTTTATAAATTATTTTCTGCCATTCTGTGGCTTATATTTGCATTATGTTGACACTGTCTTTCACAGAGCAGAAATTTTTAAATTTTAACGAAGTCCAGAATATCAATTCTTTCTTTCATGGATTGCACCTTTGGTATTGCATCAAAAAAGTTATCATCAAACCTGAGGTAATCTAGATTTTCTTCTATGTTATCTTCTTGGAGTTTTATAGTTTTGCATTTTACACATAGGTCTGTGATTCATTTTGAGTTAATTTTTGTAAAGGTTGTAAAGGTCTGTGTCTAGATTCAATTTTTGCATGTGAATGTCCAGTTGTGCCAGCACCATTTGTAAAGACTATCTTTTCTCCACTGTATTGCCTTTGCTCCTTTGTCAAACACAAGTTAACTATATTTATGTGTGTCTATTTCAGTGCTCTTTATTCTGTCCCACTGATCTACTTGTCTATTCTCTTGCCAATACCACACTCTCTTCATTATGATAGTTTTATAGTAAGTCATGGACTCAGGTACTGTCAGTACTTCAACTTTGTTCTTTTACAACACTGTGTATTCTAGGTCTTTTGCCTATAAATTTTAGAGTCAGTTTGTTGATATCCACAAATAAGTTGCTGGGATTTTGATTGGGATTGCAGTGAAATCTACAGATTAAGTTGGGAAGAAGTGACATCTTGACAATAGTAAGTGTTCTTGTCCATGAACATGGAATATCTCTCCATTTATTGATTCTTTTTTCTTTCATTAGAGTTTTGTTTTCCTCATATACATTTTTTCATATTTCGTTAGATTTATACCTAGGTATTTCAGTTTTAGGGGAGCTAATGTAAAGGTACTACTATGTTTTTAAATTCAGATTCTACACATTCACTGATGGTATATAAGAAAGTGATTGACATTTGTGTATTAACATTTTATCCTGCAACACTGCTATAATCACGAATTAGTTGCAGGAGATTTTTTGGTTGATTCTTTCAGATTTTCTACATAGAAAATGATGTCATTGGCAAAAAACGACAGTTTTATTTCTCCCTTCTCAATCTGTGTATCTCTTATTTCCTTTTCTTATCTTACTGCATTACTTAGAACTTCCAGTATGATGTTGAAAAGGAATGAAAAGAGCAGATACCCTTGCATTGTTCCTGATCTTAGTGGGAAAAACTTCAAGTTTCTCCTCATTAAATAGATGTTACGTGTAGGTTTTTGTAGATTTTTAAAAAAATAATTTTTAATTAAATATTCAGCTAACAAATCTATTAGATGCTCCTTCACTTTTGTTGAAAGCCAAGTACTGGAAATCCTCCAATTTTGTATAGGATTTATTCTCTGCCTCCATAGGAAATCAGTTTGTTTTTTGGGTTTTTTTTGGCCGCGTCGCATGGCTCGTGGGATCTTAGTTCCCCATCCAGGGATGGAACCCGGGTCCCCAGCAGTGGAACTGCAGAGTCCTAACCACTGGACGGCCAGGGAATTCCCAATATATATATTTTTTAAACAAGGAAGTTTCCATCTCTTCCTACTTTACTGAGAGTTTTAATCATGAAAGGGTGTTGAATTTTATCAAATGATTTTTCTGTATGTTATTGACATGATCATGTGATATTTTCTTCTTTAACCTGGTGATGTGTGAAAACTGGTTTTCAAATATTGAACCGGCCTTGTATACCCGGGATAAATCCCACTTGGTCATGGTGTATTATACTTTTTATGCATTGTTGGATTTAATTTGCTAATATTTTTTGAAAATTTTTGTCTTTATGTTCATGAGAGATATTGGTCTATAATTTTCTTTTTTTATAATATCTTTGTCTGGTTTGCGTATTAAGGTAATGCTGGCCTCATATAATTAGTTAGGAATTATTCTCTCTCCTTCTATCTTCTGAAAAAGACTGAAGAAAATTGGTATAATTTCCTCCGTAAATGTTTGGTAGAATTCACTACTGAACCCATCTGAGCCTGGTGTTCCGTTTTAGAAGGTTAATTATCAATCCAATTTCTTTCATAGAGACTTGTGCATATTATCTATTCTTCTGTTGTGAGATTTAGCAGATTGTCCCTTTCAAGTAATTGGTCTATTTCATCTAGGTTATCAAATCTGTGGGAATCGAGTTATTCACAGCATTCCTTTATTATCCTTTTAATGTCCATGGGATATACAGTGATGTCCTCTTTTTCATTTCTGATATTAGTAATCTGTGTCACCTTTCTTTGTTTTCTTAGCCTGGCTAGAGGCTCATAAATTTTATTGATCTTTTCAAAGAACTAGCCTTTGCTTTATACATATATATTCAATACTATAAATTTCCCTCTAACCACTGTTTTCACTGCAAATTTTCAACTGCAAATTTTGGTAATTTGCATGCTTATTTTCATTTAATTCAAAATATTTTAAAATATCCTCTTGAGATTTTTTTTGACCCATGTGTTATTTAGAAGTGTACTGTTTAATGTCCAACTATCTGGGGATTTTACAGTTATCTTTCTGTTATTGATTTCTAGTTTAACTTCATCGTGGTCTGAGAGCAGACACCGTATGTTTCTAGGTATTTGATTTTCAGACGATCAAATATATAAAATCCTCTCCTTTTTGATGGATTCCTATTTTTTGAAGAAATATTCCATTTGATTTTTACATTGCAAAGTTCAGTTAATTTATACATTTATCAATCATTAAGAAGAGTTACAGCTTAAAAAAATAGAATTCTAAATACTAGATAATTTTTGTTACATTGTTTTCTTTTAGTGATTAGGCAGAAACGTGTTTCCAACACCAAAATTTCCAAGAAACTAAGTTTTACTTTAAACAAACAGCTTTAAACAAGAGAAGTAGGCTTTTTATTTCACTAGTAAAAAATAATATTCACTAGTAAAGAAAAACACCCAAGTGCAATCTATTAAATTAAAAAGTCAAAATTCTATTTGCTTTACTTCTCTTAACTTACTACCTCAATTTCTAAAGGTATTTCTTGCTAAAAAGATGACTGCCTCCTCATAAACTCTACTTAACACAAACCTGCAAGTTTAGAAAATGTTTTTAACAGTATCTGTCAGCCTTAAGATAATTATTTCTCTGCAATATAGGAAGAGCAAATGTTCTCACTTCTATAAACTCAGTTCTACTACCCCATAATTTGTATCCACTGATGCTGGCTCAGCCCATGAAAGAAATACTCTTACACAAGTCAATTCTTTAAATGTATACAGACAGTTATATCTCCCCTAAATTTCTGCTAAAGTATTTTCATTTCATTAAATCATCTTCTTTGTGGTTCTCCTCATAAATAACTCATTATACTATATTAATATTCTTCTTAGAGTTTGGCATCCCAATCTAAATACTATACTCCAGGAAGAATCTCATCAGTGCAAAATGAAATGATGCCTTACATTATTTTGGGTACCTAATGTATTTTAATGACAACTAAGATCTCAACTTTCAGGAAAGGAAAGAATAATAACATAATGCTTTTGTGTTCAACCTTCAAAAAATGAGAGACCTATATGGATAAAACGGTTCACTACATTTGTCCAAAACAGTACTAGTATGTCAAGTTAAAGCTAACTGAAATACCCTCGTGTCACAGGACACATTGAGAATCTATCAAAACTATGGTACTTCCCCAGAAAATACACACATTAATTACAACTAAGAGCTACTACTTAAAATATAAAGGATTCCACAGGTGCATGAAGCTCATCTAGAGATGTCAGAGCTGTTCTATTCACTACCATATCCCCCATTGCTCAGCACAGTGCCAATTACACAAGTAGGCATGTGATAGAAATCTATTAGTTTAATGAAATAAAGGAACATTAGTGTGACAATCAGGTGTTTAGAATTTGGCTTTAATTACCTGAAATCAAAGTAAAAAACCCAATGTTTTATTAATGATTCCAAATATTACTGCATATTTGGGAAAAGCTGCCTGGCAAATTTGCCCTTTTCTCTTCCTGCTGATAAATATTTCTTTTATGAAGAAACTAAGTTTCAATCTTTGGGGATAGAAGTTGTTAAATTAAATTAAATTAATTAATTGTTGTTAGTTGTTACTTGTTAAATTAAATTAATTAATTAAGAAAAGACAATAGTTTAACTGGGAGAAAAGGAACAAATTTTTATCAAGCATGTACTATGGCCCTAGTATGATTTCTCTTATAGTTCTCAGAACTTAACAGGGAAGTATTATCATCTTCATTTTAGGAAAGAGTATCAGAGAAATTAAGTAATCTGCCTACAGATGATAAGCAGAGGAACCCAGATTCAAACAGTTATTAACTATAAAATCTATGCTCTTTCTCTCACATCATGCATTGGGGTATAATCTACTTAAAACAGTGTAAACTAGAAGTTGTTTTAAGCGTGTATGACTGATTAATAATAACCATAATAATTTTTCTCTGTCATATGTTCTTCATCTACAAAGCAGAAGACACTATGCCTTAAACAACTATGCAAGTTTGATATAGGAATTAGAAGTGGTGGTAAGACAGAATGAACAGAACCTCATTTAATGTATGTATTCATAGGGAAAGATGGTGAGTATATTTTATTTCAGGAACATTTTGTTGATCTTAATTTAGTAAATTAACTACATGGAAAACCATATTATAATATGAGGAAAGGATGCTTATAAAACAATCCCCCAACAGCTCATTTAATGTTTATCCTTAGGGCATGAAAGTTGAGCTTCCCTGACCCAAACAATTATTATGAATTTCTATGAATTATCTCTTCGAAACATTAATAAATGACCGCTAACAAAAATCTGCTAAATCTGAGCAAAAACAAAGATGAGTTACAGTTAAAAGAGTTTTTTGTAAGCCAGTGGATATATATCTATTAGTTATCCCTACTGTAGCTATAAATCCCGTGATATTTTCAAACTTAATATAAATTGTGAGATTTAAAAGAATAAATTCTAAATAATTAATTTCCAAAAACAGAAAATTTGAGACACAAAGATTCTGAATAACAGTCCCAGTCACTTATCAATTTAAAAGAAAGTTTTATTTTAAGGTTTTACATTAAATGTTTCCATTCAAATATATTTGTCAATACAAATATAAGAAATCAAGGTTTTTTGAAAAAGATTTAGGGCAAAGAGTCCAAGATGTTGGACCACCAGAGACCTCCTGGCCCCATGTAATATTAATCAGCGAGAGCTCTCCCAGAGATCTCCATCTCAACACTAAGACCGAGCTCCACCCAACGGCCAGCAGGCTCCAGTGCTGGACGCCCCATGCCGAACAACTAACAAGACAGGAACACAACACCACACATTAGCGGAGAGGCTGCCTAAAGTCATACTAAGTTCACAGACACCCCAAAATACACCACCAGATAAGGCCCTGCCCACCAGAAGGACAAGATCCAGCCTCATCCGCCAGAACACAGGCACCAGTCCCCCTGCAAGAAAGCCTACACAAGCCACTGAACCAACCTAACCCACTGGGGGTAGACACCAGAAATAAGAGGAACCATGAACCTGCAGCCTGTGAAAAGTAGACCCCAAACACAGTAAGTTAAAAAAAATGAGAGGACAGAGAAATATGCAGCAGATGAAGGAGCAAGGTAAAAACCCACCAGACCAAAGAAATGAAGAGAAAATAGGAAGTCTACCTGAAAATGGATTCAGAGTAATGATAGTAAAGATGATCCAAAATCTCAGGAATAGAATGGAGAAAACACAAGAAACATTTAACAAGGATCTAGAAGAACTAAAGAGAAAACAAACAATGATAAACAACACAATAAATGAAATTACAAATACTCTAGAAGAAATCAACAGCAGAATAACTGAGGCAGAAGAACAGGTAAGTGACCTGGAAGGCAGAATAGTGGAAATAACTGCCACAGAGCAGAATAAACAAAAAAGAATGAAAAGAATTGAGGACAGTCTCAGAGACCTCTGGGACAATATTAAATGCACCTACATTCAAATGATAGGGGTCCCAGAAGAAGAAGAGAAAAAGAAAGGTTCTGAGAAAATATTTGAAGAGATTATAGTCGAAAACTAGTCAATCAAGTCCAGGAAGGTCCAGGAAGTGCAGAGAGTCACATTCAGGATAAACCCTAGGATAAACACGCCAAGACACACATCAATCAAACTATCAAAAATTAAAAACAAAGAAAAAATATTTAAAGTAGCAAGGGAAAAGCAACAAAAACCTACAAGGGAATTCCCATAAGGTTAACAGCTGATCTTTCAGCAGAAAGTCGGCAAGCCAGAAGGGAGTGGCAGGACATATTTAATTTAAAGTGAGGAAAGGGACAAAACTACAACCAAGATTACTCAACCCAGCAAGGATCTCATGCAGATTCAACAGAGAAATTAAAACCTTTACAGACAAGCAAAACTTAAGAGAATTCAGCACCACCAAACCCACTTTACAACAAATGCTAAAGGAACTTTCCTAGACAGGAAACACAAGAGAAGGAAAAGACCTACAAAAACAAACCCAAAACAATTAAAATGGTAATAGGAACATACGTATCGATAATTACCTTAAATGTAAATGGATTAAATGCTCCAACCAAAAGACATACACTGTCTGGATGGATACAAAAACAAGACCTGTATATATGCTATCTACAAGAGACCCACTTCAGACCTAGGGACACATACAGACTGAAAGTGAGGGGATAGAAAAAGATATTCCATGCAAACGGAAATCAAAAGAAAGCTGGAGTAGCTATTCTTATATCAGACAAAATAGACTTTAAAATAAAGACTATTACAAGAGACAAAGAAGGACACTACATAATGATCAAGGGATCAATCCAAGAAGCTAAAACAATTGTAAATATTTATGCACCCAACATAGCACCACCTCAAAACATAAGGTAAATGCTAACTGCCATAAAAGGGGAATCGATACAGTTTATTACATTGCAGGTTGCCTGGTTACTAAAGGAGGGGAGGCTGGCTTCAGAATTTTACATGAGCATCTCTGAAAATGGACCCTTACCTTTATATTTGTTATACAGGGCTGAAGCACACGATAACTTCTTTTTGAAAGGGCTATTTTATCTTGAAGATTATGAGTTTGAAGGAACTAAGGTGATTGGCAGTGGAAAGAATCAGAACATGTGAAATTCCTTAAAAATTTATTGACTTAAATAACTTTGTGTTACACATAATTAAAAAAAAACCCTTTACACTTTGTGCAAAAAAAAAAAAAAAAAGGGGAATCGACAGTAATACAATCATAGTAGGGGACTTTAACACCCCACTTTCACCAATGGACAGATCATCCAAAATGAAAATAAATATGGAAACACAAGCTTTGGTATCAGTTAAGTCCATCTTTATCAGTTAAACATGGACTTAACTGATATTTATAGGACATTCCATCCAAATACAACAGAATACACTACATTCTCAAGTGCACACAGAACATTCTCCAGGATAGATCATACCTGGGGTCACAAATCAAGCCTCAGTAAATTGAAGAAAATTGAAATCGTACCAAGCATCTTTTCCGACCACAACGCTATGAGACTAGATATCAATTACAGAAAAAAAAAAAAACTGTAAAAAATACAAACACATGGAGGCTAAAGAATACATGATGAAATAACCAAGAGATCACAGAAGAAATACAAGAGGAAACAAAAACCTACCTAGAAATAAATGACAATGAAAATACAACAACCCAAAACCTATGGGATGCAGCAAAAGCAGTTCTAAGAGGGAAGTTTATAGCAATACAATGCTACCTCAAGAAACAAGAAACATCTCAAATAAACAACCTAACCTTACACCTAAAGCAATTAGAGAAAGAAGAACAAAAAACCCCAAAGTTAGCAGAAGGAAAGAAATCATAAAGATCAGATCAGAAATAAATAAAAAAGAAATGAAGGAAACAATAGCAAAGATCAATAAAACTAAAAGCTGGTTCTTTGAGGAGATAAACAAAATTGATAAACCATTAGCCAGACTCATCAAGAAAAAAAGGGAGAAGACTCAAATCAACAGAATTAGAAATGAAAATGGAGAAGTAACAACTGACACTGCAGAAATACAAAGGATCATGAGAGACTACTACAAGCAACACTATGCCAATAAAATGGACAACCTCAAAGAAATGGACAAATGCTTAGAAAAGTACAACGTACCAAGAGTGAACCAGGAAGAAATAGAAAATATGAACAGACCAATCACAAGCACTGTAGTTCAAACTGTGACTAAAAATCTTCCAACAAACAAAAGCCCAGAACCAGATGGCTTCACAGGCGAATTCTATCAAACATTTAGAGAAGAGCTAACATCTATCCTTCTCAAATTCTTCCAAAATACAGCAGAGGGAGGAACACTCCCAAACTCATTCTACGAGGCCACCATCACCCTGATACCCAAACCAGACAAAGATGTCACACAAAAAGAAAACTACAGGACAATATCACTGATGAACACAGATGCAGAAATCCTCAAAAAATATTAGCAAACAGAATCCAACAGCACATTAAAAGGATGGTACATGAAGATCAAGTGGGGTTTATCCCAGGAATGCAAGGATTCTTCAATATATGCAAATCAATCATTGGGATACACCTTATTAACAAATTGAAGGAGAAAAACTATATGATCATCTCAATAGATGCAGAAAAAGCTTTTGACAAAATTCAACACCCATTTATGATAAAAACTCTCCAGAAAGTAGGCATAGAGGGAACCTACCTCAACATAATAAAGGCCATATATGACAAACCCACAGCCAACATCGTTCTCCATGGTGAAAAACTGAAACCATTTCCTCTAAGATCAGGAACAAGACAAGGTTGTCCACTCTCACCACTACTATTCAACATAGTTTTGGAAGTTTTAGCCACGGCAATCAGAGAAGAAAAAGAAATAAAAGGAATCCAAATTGGAAAAGACGAAGTAAAGCTGTCACTGTTTGCAAATGACATGATATTAAACACAGAGAATCCTAAAGATGCTACCAGAAAACTACTAGAGCTAATCAATGAATTTGGTAAAGTAGCAGGGTACAAAATTAATGCACAGAAATCTCTTGCATTCCTATACACTAATGATGAAAAATCTGAAAGAGAAATTAAGGCAACGTTCCCATTTACTGCAACAAAAAGAATAAAATACCTAGGAATAAATCTACCCGAGAAGACAAAAGACCTGTATGCAGAAAACTTAAGACACTGATGAAAGAAATTAAAGATGATACAAACAGATGGAGAGATATACCATGTTCTTGGACTGGAAGAATCAACATTGTGAAAATGACTATACTACCCAAACAATCTACAGATTCAATGCGATCCCTATCAAACTACCAATGGCATTTTTCACAGAAGTAGAACAAAAAATCTTAAAATTTGTATGGAGACACAAAAGACCCTGAATAGCCAAAGCAATCTTGAGAAAGAAAAATGGAGCTGAAGGAATCAGACTCCCTGACTTCAGACTATACTACAAAGCTACACTAATCAAGACAGTATGGTACTGGCACCAAAACAGAAATATAGATCAATGGAACAGGATAGAAAGCCCAGAGATAAACCCACACATATATGGTCACCTTATCGTTGACAAAGGAGGCAAGAATATCCAATGGAGAAGAGACAGCCTCTTCAATAAGTGGCGCTGGGAAAACTGGACAGCTACATGTAAAAGAATGAAATTAGAACTCTTTCTAACACCATACACAAAAATAAACTCAAAATGGATTAAAGACCTAAATGTAATGCCAGATAGTACAAAACTCTTAGACGAAAACATAGGCAGAACACTCTATGACATAAATCACAGCAAGATCCTTTTTGACCCACGTCCTAAAGTAACGGAAATAAAAACAAAAATAAACAAATGGGACCTAATGAACCTTAAAAGCTTTTGCACAGCAAAGGAAAACATAAAGAAGATGAAAAGACATCCCTCAGAATGGTAGAAAATATTTGCAAACGAAGCAAGTGACAAAGGATTAATCTCCAAAATACACAAGCAGCTCATGCAGCTCAATATCAAAATCAAACAACCCAATCCAAAAACGGGCGGAAGACCTAAATAGACATTTCTCCAAAGAAGATATACAGACTGCCCACAAACAAATGAAAGTATGCTCAACATCAGGAATCATTAGAGAAATGGAAATCAAAACCACAATGAGGTATCATCTCACACCGGTCAGAATGGCCATCATCAAAAAATCTACAAATAATAAATGCTGGAGAGGGTGTGGAGAAAAGAGAACCCTCCTGTGTTGTTGGTGGGAATGTAAACTGATAGAGCCACTATGGAGAACTGTATGGAGATTCCTTAAAAAACTAAAAATAGAACTACCATATGACCCAGCAATCCCACTACTGGGCGTATACCCTGAGAAAACCATAATTCAAAAAGAGTCATGTACCCCAATGTTCACTGCAGCACTATTTACAATAGCCAGGACATGGAAGCAACCTAAGTGCCCACTGACAGATGAATGGATAAAGAAGATGATGTGGCATATATATACGTTGCAATATTACTCAGCCATAAAAAGACACAAAACTGAGTTATTTTTAGTGAGGTGGATGGACCTAGAATCTGTCATACAGAGTGAAGTCAGAAACAGAAAAACAGATACTGTATGCTAACACATATATATGGAATCTTAAAAAAAAAAAGGCTGAAGAACCTAGGGGCAGGACAGGAATAAAGACGCAGACGTAGACAATGGACTTGAGGACATGGGGCAGGGAGGGGAAGCTGGGACGAGGTGAGAGAGTAGCACTGACATATATATACCACCAAATGTAAAACAGATAGCTAGTGGGAAGCAGCTGTATAGCACAGGGAGATCAGCTTGGTGCTTTGTGACTACCTAGAGGGGTGGGCTAGGGAGGATGGGAGGGAGACGCAAGAGGGAGGGGATATGGGGATATATGTATACATATAGCTGATTCACTTTGTTATACAGCAGAAACTAACACAACATTGTAAAGCAATTATACTTCAACAAAGATGTAAAAGAAAAAAAATAAATAAATTAAGAATAGAAGGACTTCCCTGGTGGCACAGTGGTTAAGAATCCACCTGCCAATGCAGGGGACATGGGTTCGATCCCTGGTCTGGGAAGATCCCACATGCCGCACAGCAACTAAGCCTTTGCGCCACAACTACTGAGCCTGTGCTCTAGAGCCCGCGAGCCACAACTACAGAAGCCTGCGTGCCTAGAGCCTGTGCTCTGCAGCAAGAGAAGCCACCGCAATGAGAAGCCCGCGCACCACAACAAAGAGTAGCCCCTGCTAGCCACAACTAGAGAAAGCCTGCATGCAGCAATTAACACCCAATGCAGCCAAAAATAAATAAGTAAAATAAATAAATAAATAAAATAAATTAAGAATAGAAAAAAAAAAAGATTAGGGCAAAAAAAAGTAGAATGTTCCTCAGATTTCTTCAGACCTCAGTAAAGAAATGTATGCACAGGAAAAACTGAAAATATAGTAAAGTGTCAGATGAATTAGCCACATTCATGAGTAATAAACAAATAATGCCTAATAGAAAACTACATAGCTAAATAAAAATCAAATAATGTTTTTCTGGGAATTTCCTGGCAGTCCAATGGTTAGGACGCTGGGCTTTCACTGCCGAGGGCATGGGTTTGATCCCTGGTCCGGGAACTAAGATCCCGAAGCTGTGCAGCACAGCCAAAAAATATATATATAATATTTTTCTTACATTTCTTTCTAACGATGAGTTTCTGTGTGCATATTACCTATGCATCATTATTTTTCAGATTCCAGCTTTCCAAAGTACAAGGTATTTGTCCTGATATGGACCACACTGCCAAACATATTTATTTATTTGACAAATAATTGAGTGCCTGCTATGGGTATTAGGCTGGGCACTAGGCTAGGTCCTGGGAATTCCCAACCCCATAAAAAGAAAAGGATTACCCAGCTTTAGAGATTATATTCCAGTAGAGAAGAGATCAAAGTAAGAGACATGCAAATAAACATTAAAAAAATTCCAATAAAAGATACCTGACGATGCATTTCCATGAAGAGCCATCTTGATCATCTTGTTCTTCTATATACATTCTGACATTGTGATCTTGATCCAACTGGTACCAGTACATGAGGCCATCTTTGTCACGGCCAATTGGCTGGAGACGCATGGTATCGGCATCCTCCTCATTGATAATATTCTTGAATTTGAGATTGTCATCAAACTGACACTCACAGAGGTACTGGAAAATAGTCATAACATGGTTTAAAATACCCCATAAATGTTTCTCCATCAAAATAAATGTGATATGTTCAACCAAGGAACAGATTTGGGGACAGGAGAAAGAATACGTGTAGTTTTATCCATCTTTCACTTTCCTCTCTCCCCTTTTGTACACTTATTTTTCAGTAACCAACTTTAAAACATAAATTTCTAAGTTAACATTTAATTTTTGTATTACAGAAATTTATAGGTTTAACCCAACCAATGACACAAAAGTGATGTTATATTTTAAAGCGATGAGTCTGTTTGTACTAAAGTTTCCCAAATTTGTTCATGGTATAAAATTTTCAATCACTCCTTCTCTCTTAAAGCTTTTAGATGAACTTTATTCTTGAAATGGCTATCTATTTTTGAAAGCTTGAGGCATATACCGTTTTTAAGGAAGGCAGTCTTATTGATAACTGCCTCTGCGGAATTCTCTTTAAAAAAAAAATACTGACATCACCAAATTGGAAGAACTAATTTTTTATTAAAATTTTTGTGTATGATTAGTGTATAAAGTCAGATTTCTTCCCTGAACCTATCTGCCCAGGCAGAAAATACATGACGTTCCTATCATAGCCTCTTTGCCTTTGCCTGTGGTGTCTACACCCGTAGACTCTCTTCTATAAAGGTAGTTTTCCCCTTCATTATGCTGACCACATTGCTAATAATTAGGGCCAATACTCTGAAGCAAGCAAGGAGAAAAAGGGGAACTCAAACTTGAAAATAAATCTATACTTTGAGAAGACCTATTTTAATTAAGTAGGTATGGTTATGTGAGACTTTTATTAAGTACACACTGGCATGCCCCTAGTCATCTGGAAAACTAATGATCAAATTACTAATTTAGTAAATCAGTAAAAGATTAACCACAGTTTACCATATTTGTTAACAATGATTGTGAAGACTGCAAATAATGCATAAAATGAATGTGGGGTTTACCCATTCTACTATTGTCCCTACAAGCAGAGATCATTAAACCTAGATATACTTGTATATTGAAAAACAACCAAAACCAGTAATTTAAAGAACAGTTTTATCACCAAAAAATAAACAAGAAAAAGAAAAATCTATTGTCCTTTTCCACTAACAGTAAAAATGTCTACTTGGGGACTTCCCTGGTGGTCCAGTGGTTAAGACTCGGTGCTTCCACTGCAGGGGGTGCAGGTTCGATCCCTGGTCAGGGAACTAAGATCCCACATGCCGCAGGCGTGAGCCCCCCACCAAAAGTCTACTTTCTAGTTATTTCCCAATTCAACCAGAAGGAGTCAAAGGTGAATTTTTTAATTAAAATAACTGTAACAAATAATAAATTTATTACCTTTAAGAGTGCTAACTTGCATTCAACACTCATTTCAAGATAGCCTTTCTTCTCCATCTCCCATGCCCACGTGCTGTTAAACTCTTGACATATCTGTCAGAGAAAGTTAAAGTCTTAATACATAAAAGCAATTTAAATTTACATTGGTAGTTTTGTTGTACAATTATGTTAACTGTTTTGTTAATATATAAAGGAAAAAGTTTATACCAAACACAACTGAATCCAATCCCACCCTGAAATGCCTACTACTTAAATATACCAGAAATGTTTACTACTGTCTGATGATTGAATTTAAGGTAAGCAGTGATCCCTGCAGCTTTCTCCTCTGCTCTCAAGAATTTTATATACATTTTTGCGGCACATTTTCCCAAATGCAAGTAATTATCTGATTCCACCTCTCCAAATAGCCTAGAAGTTCCTCAAGGGCAAGGACAATAGTTTATTCATCTCTATGCCTACAATAGAAGCAAGCTAAAAAAAACATGCCAAATTGTAGGCATATTTTTATTCAAGTAACTCTCCAACTCAAAGTCCTCCTAATTATGGGTAAAGATTCCACTGCTTGGCATTTGAGACCTTCTATAATGTGGCATTAACTTAAATTTCTAGGCTTCTCTTCTCATACAAACATTGCAAGCAAACCAGAGACACTAACATGATGAGGAAAGAAGATTTGGATAACCATTCCACTTATCAGGAGATGCACCATGGGCTTTATGACCTCTGTGAGCCAGTTTCTTCAGCAACAAAAGGGGAGCAGTAATAATACTGACCTTAAAGGTTGTGAAATAGGCATAAAAAATGACATAAAGTGCCTAGAAACTTCATGCTCTTTTTCCAATCCAAGGAACAAAGAGTACAATGAAGGCCAAGGGAGAAGAACCAATACAAGGCAGAAAATTATCTGGGAGCTTGGGCAATTAGCTAGAAACGCTGGCAGGAGAAAAACAAACAGGCAAGTGAAACTGCTTATATAACCACCTCAACCTAGGAATAAGACCAGGCTGGCCCTCCTGGGAGGGCTACCCTTTTCCTCTCCTGTACTGGTGTCATCTTTTTTTTTTCACCAAGTCAGGACAGAATGCAGTATGGCCAGGAACTATATCATGGGGGATCTTCGAAGGCAAAAAGGAAGAATGAGCTCTCCATTCTCTGGAATACCATACTTCCTCTGACTGATAGCACTACATTTTGTAGAGAAAAAAAAATGAGATATACAGAATAAGGGAAATTTCTGGAATATTATACAAGGAAGACCTCAAATGATTATATCAAAACCTAAAGGTCAACATGTGAATAGACACTTTGCCAAAGAATATATATAAATGGCCAATAAGCACAGGAAAAGATAGTCAATGTCCTTAGTCATTAGGGAAATGCAAATCAAAACCACAATGAAATACTACTTCATACCTGTTAGGATAGCTGTAATCAAAAGAAGGATAGGGGCTTCCCTGGTGGCGCAGTGGTTGAGAAACCGCCTGCCAATGCAGGGGACATGGGTCTGAGCCCTGGTCCAGGAAGATCCCACATGTTGTGGAGCAACTAAGCCCATGCGCCACAACTACTGAGCCTGCGCTCTAGAGCCCACGCGCCACAACTACTGAGCCCACGCGCCACAACTACTGAAGCCCACGTGCCTAGAGCCCATGCTCTGCAACAAGAGAAGCCACTGCAATGAGACGCCTGCGCACCGCAACAAAGAGTAGCCCCTGCTCGCCGCCAACTAGAGAAAGCCCGCGCAGCAACGGAGACCCAACACAGCCAAAAATAAATAAATTAAATAAATTTTTTTTTAAAAAAGGATAATAGCAAATGATGGGAATGTAAAATGGTGCAGCCGCTTTGTAAAAAAAAGTTTAGCAATTCCTCAAAATGTTAATACCGAGTTTCCACATGACTTAGCAATTCCACTCTTCGGTATGTACACCCCAAAAATGAAAACATATACTGTACAAACGTTCATCACAGTACAATAGCCAAAAGGTGGGAACAACCCAAATTTCCATCAACTGATGAATGAATAAAATAATACGTGGAATATAAATACAATGGGATTTTATGCATCCATGAAAAGGAATGAAGTAGTGATATATTGTACAGCACGGATGAACATCAAAACACGATGCTATGTGAAAGAAACCAGACATAAAAGGTCACAAATTTATGAAAGTTTGTATATGGAATTTCCACAGGAGTCAAATCCATATAGACAAAATTCATTAGCAGTTGCTAGTGGGTAAGCAGAGGGAGGAACAGACAGTGGTGGCTATGAGCAGATTTCGTTTCAGAGTAACAAAAATGCTCTACAATTTTGATAGTGTTCTACAGTTAAGATAGCGCACATCCTTGTGAATATGCTTAAAAACACTGAATTGCATATTTTTAAAGAGTGAATTTCATGGTATGTGAATAATGTCTCAATTTTAAAATATCAGACAGAGGGACAGCCAACAACACAGAGACAAGCTTATGACTTGGATGAAGCATTTCTTGAGTGCTCTACTGTATACCACACCCCTAGAAGAAGATGTAGGCTAAAGCTGAGTGTGGGGAAGTTCAGTTTCACCAAAGGGGCTGAGAATGACACAGCTCCAAAGCATGACCAACAGCTCACGGCGTCAGATACCAAATACAGCTGAACAACTGTTGATTATCATTTACTGTGTGAAAGGGGAGGAAAGAGAAAGAGAGGTAGATACAAAGATAATTAAGATATAAGCCTCTGCTTCCTCACTACTTCAATTTACTGACCTTCATTTACAATGCTTAGGGTGTAAAACCTCTGTTGTGCTGATATTCAGAGATAAACATGCTATTCATTTTCTGTTTCTTTAAGGGCAATGTAGACATACTACTGTGCCATTTGAGGTACTCCCCCCCCGCCCCCCCGCCACCGCCGACCAAAGGCACATTAATTAGATTTGTCCAAATAGCCCTAACCTATTGTTACCACAAAGTAAATACTGCAAATAAAACCTGCAAATAAAAAAAGTACTCTAAATGACACTTAAATAATTCTTATGCAGGACTATATAATCTCACCAAGAGTCAGCAAACTTTTTCTAAGTGACAAACAGGAAATAATTTAGGCTTTGTGACCATATGGCCTCTTTTTCAACTATTCAACTCTGCTGTTATAGTACAAAAGCAGTCACAGAAAATACATAAACAAGTGAGCTTCACTGTATTACAATACCACTTTACAAGGAAATTTGAATTTCATATAATTTTCATGTCAACCATTCTCCCAACCATTTAAATACATAAAACCATTCTTAGTTTTCAAGCCATACATAAACAAGCAGCAGGCCAGATTTGACCGAGGGGCCACAGTTTGCCTAGAGAACCAGAAATTAGCTTTGTTTATCAGAGACTGTCTAGACAGTTATTCTTGGGACCTTAAAGCAAGGGGATCCCTAGCAGATTGGTAATTTACATTAACTCCCCATGTTCCAACTTGATTCTAACCAAGCAGCCTTGTATCAATATATAATTATAATTTGGTTTTGCATGCAATTCCTCTTTAGAGAATGTTCCAATATCCAGAACATTCATATTTATCACCATAAGTTATAATTCCGTAATACTGGTTTTAAGTTTGACTCTCTCTAAATGTAGTTAATGAGCGGTCACATCTTGTTGCGTCCCCTGTATGGTGCCTAAGGAACAGTCTTTCTAATACACACACAAAATCAAATGTCCCGTGCCTGCAAGGCTGAATGCCATTCAGCCTGGGAGACCTCTTGGCTGGCTGCCTGCTGTCGCTCCAAAACTCCCTGTGTCTATTCTTCCTAACTTCTACACAGAGAAAAACAAGGTTGAGGATGGAAAATAAAGGGGAGGGGGCGTGGGGGGGCATTTAAAAGTTCACATCAGCTCAATATTTATAAGAAAGGTAGTTTCACATGCCTACACAGCAAATACACAGAATTTATCTCAGTGAGATCATTAACATATTAATCTTAGATTCATATACACAATGGAAGTACCAGTAATTCTTCTCTTTTTGGCAGTTCGAAAGATAAGGCATTAAAAAGGAGGAGGGGTATAGAATAACTGCAAAAACTCTCAGCATGAATATCCAAACACCTGCACTGAGAGACCAGACCAAACTCCAGCATGGCTTCTTATCAGCCTAAGGACACGTCCCTAGCACAACCCTGCTCCTCCCTCACTGCTGTCTAGAAAACTCAAGGTTGCCAAAATAATTTATTGTTTGTTCCAGCCAATACCTGATCTAGGTCCCTCACCTCCTTTTCTTCTTTTTGGCCATGCTGCGCAGCTTGCAGGATCTTAATTCCCCGACCAGGAATCGAACCTGGGCCACCGCAGTGAAAGCGCCAAGTACTAACAACGAGACTGCCAGGGAATTCCCCCATTAATTTTAAAAACAAACATAAACTTAAAATTGTAACTCTTTCTTCTGTCCCTCTGAGATGCGTATGTATCTCCTACAAGACAGGGTGTCCTTCTCAAGGACCTGAAAGCCATTTCTTTTATATGTAATCATCAGACTCTGTGGGAGGGTAGAAGTCTAGTAACTTGCATAGTTAGCAGGCACAAAAGCCCTAATCAAGCTAACTTTGACCAACTCTCATACCAGGTGTTTGTGATTTTTGAATTTCCCTAACCCTGCTCGACCCCTTCACTCCCTCATTATCATCTCCCCAACTCCCTCATTCTCCCTTTAAAACACCAGCCACCTCTGGGCAAACTGAAATCAAGCTCAAGCTCCATCTACTACTGTAACCGAGCAAGACCCCATGGGGGCCTTCCCGGGACAGCCCTTTCCCCCATATCCTCTGCTTTAGCTCCTCTCTGAAGTACCTAGGTAACAGTATTTGATGCACATTTCCTGAGTTGTTTTACAGATGTGAAAACCCCCCACCAAATGGAAGATGTTAACTACTTGATGACCATGAGCACATAGGCCCAGGCCTCCTGGAGCCTAAGGGCTGATAATGTTAACCCCTGTGACTCCACCGTTCCCTCACCACCAGCCAGTCAGAGAATTGTGCATGAGCTGATCACATACCCTGAGAACCCTACCCCCAACCTGGCTTTTAAAAATGCTTTGCTGAAACCCTTCTGGGAGCTCGGGGCTTTTTAGGGCTTGAGCTACCTGTCTACTTGCGTGGCCCTGCAATAAACCTTTCTCTGCTCTAAACTCCGATGTCTCGGTGTGTTTGGCCTCACTGTTGTGTCGGGCACATGAACTTGCGCTAACACTACCACCGTAGTTATTGAATAAAATCAGTCATTACAGCCTTTAACTGGTGTCTGCCATTGTTTACCTTTGATGGGGGAGTCCCTGAATATCATTCAGATGAAAACCTTTATTTTACCACTGAGAGACATGAAATTTAAAGAGATTCATTTATCCAGCGATTCCACAAATATTTACTGAGTACTTGTTCTATGGCAGGAACTAGTCTAGGACCTGGAATACCAGGGTAAAGAAAACAACCAACCTGCCACCATGGAGCTTATATTCTAGGAGGCAGTCAAATAGGTGAACATAAGAAAATATCAAGTAGAGACAAAGGCTATGTTGAAAATAAAATAGAATACTGTGAAAGAGAAAAGTCTGAGTGCTACTCTGGATTGGGTGCTCAGGGGAGGCCTCATTAAAAAAAGTTGACATTTGACACAAAAAGTTGAGACATGACTGATAAAATAGAAATCAGCCACATGAAGACCTGGCATAGGAATGTTCCAGGTAGAAGAAACAGCAAGCACAAAGCCTTAAGGTTTGGCATATTATAAAACCACAAAAAAAGATCAGTGTAAGTGAAGTAGAATAAGAGGGAGAGCAGCAAAAGATAAAGTTGAAGAGGTAACCAAAGGCCAAATTTATGTAGGCCAGGGTAAGAAATTAAAATCTAATTTCAAATGTGATGGATTTTTTACAATCTTTTTTTTTTTGCGTGGGGAGAGCATAGCTCATACAGAATATTGTGTTAAATGGTGGAGAGGTTGTGTTGAAAAGGGAACACTCCTACACTGTTGCTAGGAATGTAAATTGGTGCAGCCACTATGGAAAACAGTATGGAGGTTCCTAAAAAACTAAAAATAGAGTTGCCATATGATCCAGCAATCCCACTCCTGGGCATGTATCCAGAGGAAATTCTAATTCGAAAAGATACATGCACTCCTAATGTTCATAGGAGCACTATTTACAACAGCCAAGACATGGAAGCAACCTAAACGTCCATCGACAGATGAACAGATAAAGAAGATGTGGCATATATATACAATTAAATACCACTCAGTCATCAAAAAGAATGAAATGATGCCATTTTGCAGCAACATGGATGGACCCAGAGATTATCCTACTAACTGAAATTAGAAAGAGAAAGACAAATACCATATGATATATCACTTATATGGAATCTAAAATATGACACAAATTAACTTATCTATGAAACAGAAAGAGACTCACAGACATAGAAAACAAACTTAGGGTTACCAAAGGGGATAGTGGGAGGGATAAATTAGGAGTCTGGTATTAGCAGATACAAACTACTATATATAAAATAGATAAACAACAAGGTCCTACTGTATAGCATAGGGAACTGTATTCAATACCCTGTAATAAACCATATGGAAAAGAAGATGAAGACCATATATATATGAATCACTTTGCTGTACACCAGAAGCTAATACAACACTGTAAATCAACTATACTTCAATTAAAAAATTAAAAAATATTTTGTTAGTTTCAGGCATATGCCCAGGAATGGGATTGCTGGATCATATGGTAGCTCTATTTTTAGTTTTTTAAGGAAATTCCATACTGTTTTCCATAGTGGCTGCACCAATTTACATTCCCCCCAACAGGGTAGGAGGGTTTCAATATGATGGGAGGATTTTACATGGGGGAATAATTAGATCGGATTTATGTTTCAGAAACGGCTGCTGTGTGTAAAACAGACTGCAGAGGGAAAAGAATGGAAACTAAGAAACCAATTTTAAGGCAAGAGATAATGATGACATGGACTATGGTGGTAGTAGTGGGAACAGAAAGAAGTAGACAGCTGTATTTTGAAGGTAGAATCATCAGGACTTCTGAAAGAACAGATATGGAAGGTGAATGGAAAGAAAAACCAAAGGTGACATCTAAATTCCTTGCCTTGAACAAATGGAAGGATGAAAGTGCTTTTAACGAAGATATAAAGGAATACCTGAGAGAAAAGAGATCTCTTTCGTACCTAATACGTTTGAGGTATGTATTAGACATCTAAGAAATGTCCTTCTCAAAGTTAGTGACTGAGCTGAATCTTGAAGCTTATGACTCCTGGTTCAGAGATCTTTCCACTGGATCATATACAGTCTTTACTTAAACCTTTTCAAATCTGAGTCAAGAAGAATTTTTTGGCTGAGCTCTGAGAAGTCATCTTTGTATCCCTAGCTTGTGACAAAGTATGAGACACACAGCAGGTACAAAACAAATATCTGATGAATAAACGAAAGACATAGAAAAACAATGTTTTTACCTTAATTTAAAGTATTATTATTTTAAGATAACCACCAGTAACTTCTATAGGCAACACAACACATCTTAGAGAACATTATAAATTCTTACCAGGATAATAACAGCTAACATTTATTGTGTTTACCATGTGCCAATACTATTCCAATTGCTTTAAAATATTAACTCAGTCAATTCTCACAAGCCTGAGAGGGGTGTACTGTTATCCTTAGGAGGTTCTGTGATTTAGCCAAGAAATGAGAGAAATAGGAATTAGTATCTCTAGTAATTTATGGTGAAATCAGTAATATATTTAAGACACCAATGAAGCCAGTTATCACCAACCAAGCTATGGAAAAAAGCTAGACTGAGAATTAGAAATCATTCAGCTCCTTTATTATACTCAAATTACACCTCACCAAGTCCCCCTGACCTAATACTTAAATATGTCCGACTATTTTGTATATAATATTCTTTCCAGAGGACTAAACGAAACATTTACTGAGCACATTTAGTATTTGGAGGGCCAAGATGAATTAACAGACAGTCTCTGCTCTAAGAAGTTCAGAAGTTCAGAATTCAGAGAGCGAGATGGTCATGAAAACAAATTATAGAGGTGGAAAGCAGTCAGAGTCATCTACAAACTGAGTAACTGATGTATCTATGAACTACTATGAAAATACAGAGGAGAGAAACCCTTATTCAACCAATGGATGAAGGGAGATCAAAGAAGGTTTTATTCAAGTGGTGACATTTATGCTAGGACCTAAAGGATGAATGAGGTTTTACCAGAAAAAGAGGTAAATAAAGAGTATTTCAAGAAAAACAGAACAATATGAAAACCACTGGGGATGTGAATATTTTGGTATGTTCTATCAATGTGAAGGCGAATAGAGGAGCTCTTTATGCTGAGCCCTTAGAATCCTAGATCATGAGTGTTGGGGGGTGGGTGTGGGTAGAGACAAGGCCATGAAAGTAGGTCGTGGCTCATAAATATGAGGACTCAACAAGCATTTGGAAGTACTGATGAAAAACAGTTCTATTGCACCACGCAAGACAGACAGGAGGATAGATTCTGAGGTCAAGGAGACCCACTAAAGCCTGTTTTGCAATAATTCATGGGAAAGGTGATGAAGCTGGAGCTAAGCTTGGCAGAGGATACTCAAGAGAAGGCAGATTCAGATTGTTAGTATACATATCTTACAAAGCAACAAGTTTTATGCCTAGTATATTACATAGTAAATGTTTTACTATTTACAGTAGAACTTTCACAAACATTATTTCATTTGGAGTGGATGTTCTGTAAAACTACAAGATTTTTAAAAGCAAAAACAAAGTCTGATTCATCTTTCTATTTCCTACAGTATCTCCCAAGTTCAGGGCCTTGCTAATAGTGGACACTCAATATTTACTGTATCAATGTTCTCTGATATAACTACAGAGTCAACTTACTATTATGACGGGCTATCTGGGAACACTGCCTATAAGAATGTATATTAAGAGTTATATACAATGGATGTTTCTTTAATTCCTAAAAAAATATACAGGAAATAAAAGACTGTCACTTATTTCAAGTTGGAAGGTGTTGAACCACCATGGAGAAGACAACTGTTTTGCCTGTTTGGGGGTGGGGTGGGTGGGTGGGTTACTGTATACTTACTTCAGTGCTGACTGTATACGGGTAAATGGACAAGGTCTGTCGTCCGTTTAGGGACCTGTTTTGTATTCTCCCAACCCTACACCCATTTGTCTTTTCTTTTTTGAATGTATTTTTTTTTTAAACAAAGGTTGTAGAATTCCAAATTTTTTTTCAACCTTGGAACCTTAAGTAGAATGCCCTCAAATGGACGGATTTTAGTCCTTAGAGAGTCAGTGTGTGCGTTGCTGCTTATTTAAATACAGTTCAGGTGGAGCCCCAAGAGTGCCAAGGTCCTCCCTATGCTTTCCAGATGCGCTTCTTCTTCCTAAAACCAGGAGAGGTGAGCACCTGAGCAGGGAATCTCAGGCGACTTAATTTAGTTCACCGGTGCCTACTCTGAAGCGCTGGGTGTCCGTTCTTGAAGAAACAAACTCACCGGAAGGGCGTGTTTCCTTATTATATACTAATAACTTCTTATACTAATTTGTACCAGAAGTTCCTTGACTGTGACTTATGCCAAGTAATCATGAAGATTTTTTTTTTTCCTGAGTATTGCATGAAGGCTACCAAGTTGGAACAGGCAAGTCCTGGATGTGAAAGCTTTAATTTATCTACGTCATTCATGTGTTATTTTTGTAGCTATAGTCTCTATTTTCTTATTTGATGACCGCTGAAGTGTTCCTAGGCCCTGTCGTAAACCTAAGAGTTGATGTATTGGTGCGAGCAGTTGGAAGTTCAAGATGTTGTGATTCTTTTTTTCTTAATCCCCCTTTTGTATATGTGATATTAAGCAGACGATGAAGCGTTACTCTTGAGGATTTAACAAGGAAGGAGAAAGAAAGACCCACATTTCTGGGTGAAGTCTTTGCCCCTCTATGTGGAAAAGTGGATTGCGACTGTTCTCAAGTCTCAGGTAATTGCACCTGACTTTAGGATCCAAAAAAAATTTTTTTTTGTTTTGCCAAGTTGTGCCTTTCCTTCTGGAATTGTAAGTGAACACAATAATAGTACCTGTTTACACTGTGAAGTGGATATTGTTACAGAAAACACACCAGAGGCTTTCTCACTTGTTAAGCTAATAATGCCTTGTGAATGTATGATCTACGGAGAAACCCCTGTAGTTTTTACCTGCTGATGCTGTCTGTCGGAGAATAAATTTTGGATGGTTCTTTTTTTCACCAAAAAAAAAAAAAAAAAAAAAAAATATATATATATATATATATATATATATATATATATATATATATATATATATACAGGAAATATTTCGATGGCAAGATTTCTCTAACAACATGGTTTTGAAAATCAAAAGAACACAAAAACCCCAACAACTGACCAGAGCACAGGTATGTATCAGTTAATTAGCTCATTCCACAAACAGGATAAACAGTTCTTTATCAGGACTTTATTGTATGCCAGACACTGTGCTTGACATCAGGATAAGTAAGACACTACAACTCCTGCTAAAGGAACTCTTAGTGGGACAGGCAGCTGGAATCTGTTAACCTATAAATTTGGCACATTTACACATGTCAAAAATTTGAGAAGCTACTCTCAAAAGTAGTCTATTCTGAAGTCTTAGTTAAGGAAAAGGTACCTTGCAAGTATCTGACAAAAATCCAGCAAGAAAAATAAGATCTCTACCATAGCTATTTTGTATCATAGGTAAGCGTAACCATATACCTAAACTAGGCCTAAATGGAAAGTGTGTGATAGGTAAGTACCTCTTTCCAAGAGATCTACTTTATATCAATAATCTAAATAGAAAGGGAAATAAGGCTTTAGTATAAAATAGATTGAGATTCAAATCCAGGCTCTATCAGCAGTGTGATCTTGTCAAGGTCAATCACCTCTCTGAATTTCAGGATCTTCATCTGTAAAATGGAGGTTTTGTTGCTAATAAAAGAGATGAGATTAGGAAGATCAGATACTCACAGTGCCACAGCTACTTATATAAATGCAAACCTGAAAATGGATCCAGAAAAACACCACAAGAACCAACTGGAACACAGCAGAAAATACACAGAGAATTAAGAGCTGGTAGGAAGTATATTGGTATTCTTCAAACTGTACATAAACATTGTTTCATGACACTTTTGTTTCAGATATATTAAAAAAACATGTCATATTAAACAAAATTATTGATTCCCTACTTTTATTTTCTGAGTAATTAACCCTATATTATACTGAATGGCTTGCCTTGTTATACTCTGTATCCAATATGATAGTGAGTATGTTGAAGCTACGATTACTGCCAGATCTAGAGAAAATTCCCTAACTGCTGCCTTTTTAAATATTGTGAAATATATACGAATTTAGTATACAGAGATATAATGTTTACATATAAATAAACATAAAATTTGCCATTTTAACCATTAAGAGTATAATTCAGTGGCATTTATCAATCACATTCACAATGTTGTATAACCATTAACACTTTTTATTTCCAAAAGTTTTTTTTATTATCCAGACAGAAACTCTTTTTTTTTTTTTTTTTGGACATGCCATGTGGCTTGTGGGATGCTAGTTCCCCAAACAGGGATTGAACCCCGGTCCTCAGGAAGGGAAGCACAGGGTCCTAACCACTGGACCTCCAGGGAATTCCCTCCAAACAGAAACTCTTTAAACTTTAAGCAATAACTCCCTATTCTCCTCCCACCCTGCAGCACCTGGTAATCTCTAATCTACTTTGTCTCTATGAATTTGCCTATTCTAGATAGTTTTGTTTTTTTTTTTTAAGGTGGCATGGGACTTTGGTTCTTTTTTTTTTTTTTTTTTTTTATTTATTTATTTATGGCTGTGTTGGGTCTTCGTTTCTGTGCGAGGGCTTTCTCTAGTTGCAGCGAGCGGGGGCCACTCTTCATCGCAGTGCGCGGGCCTCTCACTGTCGTGGCCTCTCTTGTTGCGGAGCACAGGCTCCAGACGCGCAGGCTCAGTAATTGTGGCTCACGGGCCCAGTTGCTCCGCGGCATGTGGGATCTTCCCAGACCAGGGCTCGAACCCGTGTCCCCTGCATTGGCAGGCGGACTCTCAACCACTGCGCCACCAGGGAAGCCCTAGATAGTTCTTATAAGTGGAATCATCCAATATTTGTCCTTTTGTGCCTGGCTTCTTTTACTTAGTGTAATGTTTTCGAGGATTGCCCATGTGGTAGCACATATAAGAACTTCATTCCTTTTCAGGGATGAAAAATACTGCATTGTATGAATACACATTTTGTTTATCCATTCATCTGTTGATGGACACTTGGGTAGTTTCAATCTTTTGGCTATTATGAATTACGCTACAATAAACACCGGCATACAAGTATCTGTTTGAGTCTCTGTTTTCAATTCTTTTGCGTACATAGCTAGGAGTAGAACTGATAGGCCCCACGGCAATTCTATGTTTAGCTTTTTGAGGACGCGCCAAACTGTTTTCCACAACAGCTGCACCATTTTGCATTCCCATCAGAGTTTCAATATCTCCACAATCTCACCAATACTTATTATTTTCTTTTTAAAAAACAGTCATCCTATTAGGTATAAAGTAATATCTCATTGTGTTTTTGATTTGCATTTCCCCAGTGACTGAAGATGTTGAGCATCTTTTCATGTGCTAATTATTAATCTTTGTATATCTTTAGAGAAATGTCTACTTAAAAATTTTGCTCATTTTTAAACTGGGTTGGTCTTTTTGTTGTTGAGTTTTAGGAGTTCCTTATATAGTCTAGATATTAAGTTCTTATCAGTCATACGATTTGCAAATATTTTCTCCCATTTTGTAGGTTGTCTTTTCACTTTCTTCATAATGTTATTTGATGCACAAAAGTTTTTAATTTTGATAAAGTCCAATTTATCTATTGTTTTTCTGGTTGCTCACATGCTTTTGGTGTCAGATCTAAGACTCTACTGCCAAGGCCAAGGTCGTGAAGGTTTATCCCTATATTTTATTCTAAGAGGTTTATGGTTCTAGCTCTTTTCATTAGGCTGTTAATCCATTTTGAGTTAATTTTTGCATATGGTATGAGGTAGGGTATCTACTGCATTTTGCAAGTTGTTAAATCTCAAGAAATACATATTTCATACTACAGGCAACAATCAAAAGAAGTTCTAAAAACACTACAATAAATTCTCAATACATCTTATATACTCCATCCTCTCATTTTCAGCTCAGACAAGAATCAAGACACATACACATCGGGCTTCCCTGGTGGCAGAGGGGTTGAGAATCTGTCTGCCAATGCAGAGGACATGGGTTCGAGCCCTGGTCTGGGAAAATCCCACATGCTGTGGAGCAGCTAAGCCCATGCGCCACAACTACTGAGCCTGCACTCTAGAGCCCACAAGCCACAACTACTGAGCCCACGTGCCACAACTACTGAAGCCCGTGCACCCAGAGTCCATGCTCTGCAACAAGAGAAGCCACCGCAATGAGAAGCCCATGCACCGCAACGAAGAGTAGCCCCTGCTCACCGCAACTAGAGAAAGCCCGCGCGCAGCATGAAGACCCAACGCAGCCAAAAATAAACAAACAAATAAATAAATAAATAAAAAGAGACATACACATCATTATCATATTCTTCAATGGGTTCCTAAAGCTTCTTATACATAGGAAATTTTAGGAGATTTTATTTTTACTTCCCAGGTTTATCTGCTTAGTAGCTGAAGTAATGAGATATAACTTTAAATTGGTATTTTTATGTAACTTCTTTCAAAACACACTAATACTAGAGTTACAGGTATGTTTACTAAATAAACAAATGTGGTTATGAAGGAGCAGTACTCCTGAGTATATAATTGAGAGGTTATGACCAATACAAGTGTGCACACTTGAAAAAAAATCTCTGGAGGGGAAAAGCGCGTTTCTTAAGTCACCTACAAGGGCACTCTTGCCACAGGAGACTTCCCAGCCATAATTAAGGCACTGATCCCTTCTGACTGGAAAAGCCTGCAGGTGTATTATCAACATAAAACATTCACTGGACCACCTGAAGTTCACTAGAAAACTAAAGAAAATGCAACCCAACATTTCCATATCCACAAGTATAAATAATTTGGCCCAAGTTGCTATCAACTTCCAAAGGAATGCCAGACACAGGAAAAAAAAAGTAAAACTGCCACTGTTTCTCTGATAATTTATTATTAATATTTAAACAACATTTGCTGAGTTCCAACTATTTGACAAGACTATGCTGAAAAGTATTCACATATACTTGCATGAGAAAACAGAGGATCAAAGAAGTAACTAAACTTACGCACCTAGTAACTAGCAGAGTTCAGGTTTTTCCCCATTAGAAATCCAGTGCTCTTTCTACACCACCGCATGCAATTCATTTATGAGGGTAAATTATGGCTACTTACACATTACCACAGAGTAAATGGTACTCTTTAAGGAACATTTTGCAAAGTTAAAAGTAGGTGAAAATGCTTTCCAATAAATAAAGCATTAAGTATTCATTCTGTGGCATCAAACTTATGTTCAACCCTTGCTTCATCATCTACTATCCATGTGACCTCGGGAGTTATTTATTCTCCATGATCTGGGTTGTACTATGAATTAAATGATAATGTACGTAAAATAGCATAGGATCTAGTATATAGTAAGTTCTCAAATATTAGCTCTTATCATTATTATTAAAATATAAGCTTTGGAGAATTGAAACCCTCATAAATTGCTGATGGGAATGTAAAATAGTATAGCAACTATGGAAAACAGTTTGGCAGTTCCTCAGAAAAATACCATATGACCCAGTAATTATACTCCTAGGTACATACAGAAGAGAAATGAAAATACATGGCCACACAAACACTTGTATACCAACATTCATAGCAACATTACTCCTAACAGCCAAAAAGTGAAAAAATCCAAATGATCATCAATTGATGATGAATAAATAAAATGTGGTATAAACCAAACAATGGAACAGTGTTTGGCAATAAAAAGGAATGGAATACTGATATATACTATAATATGAATAAACCTTGAAATCATTATGCTAAGTGAAAGAAGACACAAAAGGCCACTTATTTTATGATTCCATCTATAAGAAATGTCCATAATAGGCAAATCCATAAAGACAGAAAGTAGATTGGGGGCTGCCAGGGGATTTGAGCAGGAAGGAGTTTGAACGGAACGGATTGCTAATGGGTACAGTTTCTTCTTGGGGTGACGGAAATGTTCTGGAATTAGATAGTGGTTATGGTTGTACAACACAGTGACTATACTAAAACTCAATGAATATACTAAAAATCAATGAATATATTTTAATATGGCAAATTTTATGCTGTATTATTATTTTATGTTGTATGAATTATATCTCAAATAAAGTAAAACACAAATTAATATTAACAAGGCAAATAAAAATGAAAGATAACAACCTTAGTTTACTTTTGAAAACAGTATTTATTGCAGTAGAGAAATATCTAACCCTTGTCAAAATATATCCAAATTAGCAAATGACAAAAGATGACCCTTATGACTTGCTAACACATGACAAGCTTCCTAAGGAGTAAAAGGAGTAAAGGCAATGGGCAATGGGCTTTACTGAAATTGTCATTTAGGTTAAACGCATCTATTGCCAAATTTATTCACTTTCCAAAGAGTTCTAAACCTGTTACTAGAAACCAAAGGACAGAGATTATCTCTTATCTTCCCTTTACTTTTGAGGGATAAATGAGGTCATTTTCTGTTAAGTGGTGGATAGACATCCCAGAAGAGACACATTAGGTTATTTTCTACTGAAGGTCATTATCCCTCAAGTATTGAGCACCAGCAAATACTCTTTGCTTATTCTAATAAGCATACATTTTTTAATATGTTAACATTTCTTAAAATCAAGAGCCTTTTAAAATCCATGGTAACATTCAATGTGACAGTATTTCTTTTTTCATTGAAAAACTGTCTCTAAATCACTGGTTGTGGCATGCACTGAAGAAATCACAAAATTGAAGAAAAATAGCTATAATAAATTACCATCTGTCTCTTAGAAATAATTCTGAGGCTAAAGGAAATCAACTCCTTTAAAGGATAATTTATTAAAAATTAGCTTTCCCATTAGTTCTTAGGGCCTCTTTATTGTTGTTTTTGGGCAGGAGGCAGGGCAGTGGGAAAGCAGAGGCACAGATAATGAATTTGTTGAAGGTACATATCTGTTTATTGACATGGTGGTATTCATTATCCATGGCTAAGGTGTCTGAAATTGCTCACGTGGTATCTAAAGTCATTAACAACCACAGGAAATAGAGGAGTTTCATGGAGGCATAAGAGTTCACTGGCAGAGAAATTTCTTTGTGACTCACCAAAAGGAATCTGAAGCTCAATAAGGCCAAGGCCTATCCAATGAAGCAAGACGTTAACAGGTCGTCGCAGAACTGCTATTTTAAATTTCTACTCACTGGGTTTCTTTTAGGAGGGTAACTCCACCTTAAAAGTAAAAAGTCACCAGCTAGATTTTCAGGTTCCTTTACATTCTGGATGAAATTGGGAAATATATGTTAGCAAGTGCAGGATATAGCACAACAATGAATGCCCTTCTTGAGGTGAGCTGCCAGACACCTCTCTCTTTCCCTCTCTATCAGTTACAAACACTTATTGACTCTACCTTCCAAATAGCTCTCACATAAACCCTTTTCTTTCCATACTTACTGCCAAAACCTTATTCAGGCCTCTTCATTGCTCGGTTGGATTACTACAGTAACTTTCTTTCACATGAACCCTAGGCCTCCACTCACTGCCATTCTCTCTAGGTACTTTATATTATAGTGAAGCCAAGCTATTAGTAATTTCCTAACAAGTTTCTGCTCATTCTACAGGTCTCAGTTCAACTGTTTTAGGGAGACACAAACAAGACAAGACAAACAGATGCCAATGCTGACAATTTGTGGTGGCAGTGTAGTCTGCTAAATCTAGACTTGGCAGGAAAAGCTTAGACTGGTAACATCTGCTATGAGCCAAAGAACAAGGCATAGCAGATGTCAGATATTTGCTCTGGATTTAAACATAATTTTATATTAATTATGTTCCACTGACTTCAAAAGGAAAAGAAAAAGCTCTCCATAATACATATGCACAATGGTACCACTAGGAAAAAGATAAAAGGTCAAGAGGCATGTTAACAGGGAAGGTAAAAATTCCACTAGAAAACTAATGTAACCAACTAATACAACTAAGAAGTAAATACAGAGTTAAGCTTATTAGCAGCCAAATGAAAGAAAACTGAAATCGTTTAAGTGATTAATTCATCTAATATTGATGCATAAAAGATGCAAAAAGCAATCAAGATGCTTAGAATTTACAACAAAGACAAATATGAGGGGCAATACTAGCGGTGTTTTAAAGCACTGGATTCACAAAGTCCTGGGCTTCAATGCTGGCTCTGCCATTTCTAGCAATGAGAGACTGGTCCAGTTATTGTTTCTTAAAGTCAATTTCCTTGTGCATAAAATGAGGATAATATTTACTTCAAGAGTGAACTATATAAGGAAAATATTAAACACAGTGCCTGGTACATAGTGAACATGCAATATAAAAAACATACAGTAGTTTCTAAAATGGAGTTACACATAAATCCATGGAGGAACATCTTCCTGAGAGAAGAAAGGTCTCAAGAAGAAAGTAATTCTTGAGGTGAAAGCTAAAGGATAAATGTTTGCTAAAGATAGTATTTTCTGTGAATGACTCAGAATGTGAGTCACGTAGCAGGGTACACAGGAGTGAATGTCATTAGATGTGGCTAAAGAAAGTGGCTAAATCATTAAGAGCTTTGAATGCTAAGGCATAGTTTAGATTTTTAAAAGAAAGAGAATCACTAAGTAACTCTGTAAGTGATATAACAGTTACTTTTAAACCTTTGTGTTTAATGACAGAATCATGGCTTGGGCTCACCATGCTGGTGGTGATGTGAATACATCATGGATTCAGTATGTATAAGAGGATTGAGGAATAACAGAATTTAGCTTTTGATATATGTTGAGTTTGATTTGCTTACATGAAACCAGTTCACTAAGCAGTCAGTTGGATATAAATGTAGATGTTTGTAATCTGGTATAAGGGATATATGTATACATATAGCTGATTCACTTTGTTATACAGCAGACACTAACACAGCATTGTAAAGCAATTATACTCCAATAAAGATGCTAAAAAAAAAAAAAAGCCTGAGCTAGAGCTAGAGCTTTGGGAGTCAGCGTTTGTAAAACTTTTTCTAGTAATCAACTCTCAAGGGAACTTATTGCTTAGACTCCATACAAATACATTTGTTCAATCATTCAACATGCTTAGAGCTGGGTAAATTGTGGTCCAAAAGGTAGACATAGTTCCAATCTGCTTATGAACCAGCAGACAACTAATACGAGAGAGAGCAGACAACTAATACTGCAAAAGCAGTGCTGCAGCAGGTACAGATGTGTTCTTTGCTCATCTTTATCCTTTTTATCTATCCAACACCAAGTGGCTTTCTGGTATTCTAATTTCATAAACGACAGAACTAAGAGAAATAGAGAAATAGGTGGTTAATGTGCTTTCTAGACCAGGTGTCCAACTTTTTCTATCAATGGCCAATACTAAGAATTTTAGGCTTTGTTGACCATACAGTCCATTAAACAGACCACTGAACTTGGCACTTCAGCATGAAAGCAGCTGTAGATCATCTGTAAACAAACAGATGCAGCTGTGTTCAAATACTACTTTTTCACAAAACCAGGCAGCTAGCTGGCTTTGGCTATAGTGCGCCAACTCCTCCTCTAGACTATCAATAGCTCTCTTAACAATGCAGAAAGAATGGCTAAAGAAAGAAATTCCTGATATAGCTTTTGGCCACAATAAAACTTGTACTTTGATTTTTAAATTATATTTTTAGAAAAACTATAATGTAACTTATAACTTTACATAAATAAAGTTTATTGTCAAGTACTTATCAATAAAAAGAAAGGGACTGAGAAAATATTTGAAGAGATTATAGTTGAAAACTTCCCTAATATGGGAAAGGAAATAGTTAATCAAGTCCTGGAAGCACAGAGAGTCCCATACAGGATAAATCCAAGGAGAAACACGCCAAGACACATATTAATCAAACTATCAAAAATTAAATATAAAGAAAACATATTAAAAGCAGCAAGGGAAAAACAACAAATAACACACAAGAGAATCCCCATAAGGTTAACAGCTGATCTTGCAGCAGAAACTCTGCAAGCCAGAAGGGAGTGGCAGGATATACTTAAAGTGATGAAGGAGAAAAACCTACAACCAAGATTACTCTACCCAGCAAGGATCTCATTCAGATTTGATGGAGAAATTAAAACCTTTACAGACAAGAAAGAGCTGAAAGAGTTCAGCACCACCAAACCAACTTTACAACAAATGCTAAAGGAACTTCTCTAGGCAAGAAACACAAGAGAAGGAAAACACCTACAATAACAAACCCAAAACATTTAAGAAAATGGGAATAGGAACATACATATCGATAATTACCTTAAACGTAAATGGATTAAATGCTCCCACCAAAAGACACAGACTGGCTGAATGGATACAAAAACAAGACCCATATATATGCTATCTACAAGAGACCCACTTCAGACCTAGGGACACATACAGACTGAAACTGAGGGGATGGAAAAAGATACTCCATGTGAATGGAAATCAAAAGAAAGCTGGAGTAGCAATTCTCATATCAGACAAAATAGACTTTAAAATAAAGACTATTACAAGAGACAAAGAAGGACACTATATAATGATCAAGGGATCGATCCAAGAAGAAGGTATAACAATTGTAAATATTTATGCACCCAACATGGAGCACCTTAATACATAAGGCAAATACTAACAGCCATAAAAGGGGAAATCGCAGCAACACAATTATAGTAGGGGACTTTAACACCCCACTTTCACCAATGGACAGATCATCCAAAAAGAAAATAAATAAGGAAACACAAGCTTTAAATGATACATTAAACAAGATGGACTTAATTGACATTTATAGGACATTCTACCCAAAAACAACAGAATACACATTTTTCTCAAGTGCTCATGGAACATTCTCGAGGATAGATGATATCTTGGGTCACAAATCAATCCTTGGTAAATTTAAGAAAATTGGAATCATATCAAGTATCTTTTCCGACCACAACACTATGAGACTAGATATCAATTACAGGAAAAGATCTGTAAAAAATACAAACACATGGAGGCTACACAATACACTACTTAATAACGAAGTGATCACTGAAGAAATCAAAGGGGAAATCAAAAAATACCTAGAAACAAATGACAATGGAGACACGACGACCCAAAACCTATGGGATGCAGCAAAAGCAGTTCTAAGAGGGAAGTTTATAGCAATACATCAAAAAACAGGAAACAACTCAAATAAACAACCTAACCTTGCACCTAAAGCAATTAGAGAAAGAAGAGCAAAAAAACCCCAAAGCTAGCAGAAGGAAAGAAATCATAAAGATCAGATAAAAAATAAATGAAAAAGAAATGAAGGAAACAATAGCAAAGATCAATGAAACTAAAAGCTGGTTCTTTGAGAAGATAAACAAAATTGATAAACCATTAGCCAGACTCAGCAAGAGAAAAAGGGAGAAGACTCGAACCAATAGAATTAGAAATGAAAAAGGAGACGTAACCACTGACACTGCAGAAATACAAACGATCATAAGAGATTACTACAAGCAACTCTATGCCAATAAAATGGACAACCTGGAAGAAATGGACAGATTCTTAGAAATGCACAACCTGCCGAGACTGAACCAGGAAGAAATAGAAAATATGAACAGATCAATCACAAGCACTGAAATTGAAAATGTGATTCAAAATCTTCCAACAAACAAAAGACCAGGACCAGATGGCTTCACAGGCGAATTCTATCAAACATTTAGAGAAGAGCTAACACCTATCCTTCTCAAACTCTTCCAAAATATTGCAGAGGGAGGAACACTCCCAAACTCATTCTATGAGGCCACCATCACCCTGATACCAAAACCAGACAAAGATGTCACAAAGAAAGAAAACTACAGGCCAATATCACTGATGAACATCGATGCAAAAATCCTCAACAAAATACTAGCAAACAGAATCCAACAGCACATTAAAAGGATCATACACCATGATCAAGTGGGGTTTATTCCAGGAATGCAAGGATTCTTCAATATACGCAAATCAATCAACGTGGTACATCATATTAACAAATTGAAGGAGAAAAACCATATGATCATCTCAATAGATGCAGAGAAAGCTTTCGACAAAATTCAACACCCATTTATGATAAAAGCCCTGCAGAAAGTAGGCATAGAGGGAACTTTCCTCAACATAATAAAGGCCATATATGACAAACCCACAGCCAACATTGTCCTCAATGGTGAAAAACTGAAACAATTTCCACTAAGATCAGGAACAAGACAAGGTTGCCCACTCTCATCATTATTATTCAACATAGTTTTGGAAGTGTCAGCCACAGCAATCAGAGAAGAAAAAGAAATAAAAGGAATCCAAATTGGAAAAGAAGAAGTAAAGCTGTCACTGTTTGCAGATGACATGATACTATACATAGAGAATCCTAAAGATGCCACCAGAAAACTAATAGAGCTAATCAATGAATTTGGTAAAGTAGCAGGATACAAAATTAATGCACAGAAATCTCTTGCATTCCTATACACTAATGATGAAAAATCTGAAAGTGAAATTAAGAAAACACTCCCATTTACCACTGCAACAAAAAGAATAAAATATCTAGGAATAAACCTACCTAAGGAGACAAAAGACATGTATGCAGAAAATTATAGTACACTGCTGAAAGAAATTAAAGATGATACAAATAGATGGAGAGATATACCATGTTCTTGGATTGGAAGAATCAACATTGTGAAAATGACTCTACTACCCAAAGCAATCTACAGATTCAATGCAATCCCTATCAAACTACCACTGGCATTTTTCACAGAACTAGAACAAAAAATTTCACAATTTGTATGGAAACACAAAAGACCCCGAATAGCCAAAGCAATCTTGAGAACGAAAAATGGAGCTGGAGGAATCAGGCTCCCTGACTTCAGACTATATTACAAAGCTACAGTAATCAAGACAGTTTGGTACTGGCACAAAAACAGAAATATAGATCAATGGAACAGGGTAGAAAGCCCAGAGATAAGCCCACGCACATATGGTCACCTTATCTTTGATAAAGGAGGCAAGCATATACAGTGGAGAAAAGACAGCCTCTTCAATAAGTGGTGCTGGGAAAATTGGACAGCTACATGTAAAAGTATGAAATTAGAACACTCCCTGACACCATACACAAAAATAAACTCAAAATGGATTAAAGAACTAAGTGTAAGGCCAGACACTATCAAACTCTTAGAGGAAAACATAGGCAGAACACTCTATGACATAAATCACAGCAAGATCCTTTTTGACCCACCTTCTAGAGAAATGGAAATAAAAGCACAAATAAACAAATGGGACCTAATGAAACTTTAAAGCTTTTGCACAGCAAAGGAAACCATAAACAAGACCAAAAGACAACCCTCAGAATGGGAGAAAATATTTGCAAATGAAGCAACTGACAAAGGATTAATCTCCAAGATTTACAAGCAGCTCATGCAGCTCAATAACAAAAAAACAAACAACCCAATCCAAAAATGGGCAGAAGACCTAAATAGACATTTCTCCAAAGAAGATATACAGATTGCCAACAGACACATGAAAGAATGCTCAACATCATTAATCATTAGAGAAATGCAAATCAAGACTACAATGAGGTATCATCTCACACCGGTCAGAATGGCCATCATCAAAAAATCTAGAAACAATAAATGCTGGAGAGGGTGTGGAGAAAAGGGAACACTCTTGCACTGTTGGTGGGAATGTAAACTGATACAGCCACTATGAAGAACAGTATGGAGGTTCCTTAAAAAACTAAAAAGAGAACTACCATACGACCCAGCAATCCCACTACTGGGCATATACCCTGAGAAAACCATAATTCAAAAAGAGTCATGTACCAAAATGTTCATTGCAGCTCTATTTACAATAGCCAGGACATGGAAGCAACCTAAGTGTCCATCATCGGATGAATGGATAAAGAAGATGTGGCACATATATACAATGGAATATTACTAAGCCATAAAAAGAAATGAAATGGAGGTATTTGTAGTGAGGTGGATGGAGTTAGAGTCTGTCATACAGAGTGAAGTAAGTCAGAAAGAGAAAAACAAATACAGTATGCTAACACATATTTATGGAATCTAAGGAAAAAAAAAAAAAGTCATGGAGAACCTAGTGGCAAGACGGGAATAAAGACACAGACCTACTAGAGAATGGACTTGAGGATATGGGGAGGGGGAGGGGTGAGATGTGACAGGGTGAAAGAGTGGCATGGACATATATACACTACCAAATGTAAAATAGATAGCTAGTGGGAAGCAGCCGCATAGCACAGGGAGATCAGCTCGGTGCTTTGTGACCACTTAGAGGGGTGGGATAGGGAGGGTGGGAGTGAGGGAGACGCAAGAGGGAAGAGATATGGGAACATATGTATATGTATAACTGATTCAATTTGTTATAAAGCAGAAACTAACACACCAGTGTAAAGCAATTATACTCCAATAAAGATGTTAAAAAAAAAAAGAGAGAACTTTATTGTTTTTAAGGCTATAAAGTCAGAAAGACCTGGGTTGGTAACTTGGCTTTGTGTCCTTTGCAAAGTTATTTATAATCATAATTCATTCATTCATTCAACAAATAATTATTAAGCACCTATGTGTCAAGCACTGTGCTAGGCATGATGTGTATCAAGGGTCAGCAAACTTTTTCTGTAAAGGGCCTGATAGTAAATATTGATATTTAGGCTTTGCTGGCCAAGAGGCTAAGTCAAGGATATTATACAGGCACCTATGTAACAAGAGAGAAAACATTTCCACAATATGTTTTTTTTTAAATTGTATTTTATTTATTTATTTATACAGCAGGTTCTTATTAGTTATCCATTTATATATATTACACAATATATTTTTTTTTAATCTCCAACTTTTTATTGGTCTTGCTCCATACCACTGATGCAGCTATATACTGGTGATTTTTGAATGTCCAGATTAAGAGGGAAAAATGTGTTTGATTCAACCCTGCAGGCAGGAGGTCACGAGGAGAAGCAGCTATTCAACGGAAGCAGATTCACTTCCTGACAGTCAGTGAGGACTCACGGTGTCCTTGGCCATGCCTCGTGCCAGCTCCTGAACTGTTTCTTCTCTGCCTTGATTGAAGTTCCAGCTTATATTACAGCCTGGCTGCTACTTCGAACCCTACCCAGGCGTTATGTCATAGCTGGAGTACTGTTCTTGGGAGGAGGTGTGCTTCTCTTAATTCAATTGGTACCTTAGCTGGGTGGTTCTGGCTCATGGTTTCTCATGAGGTTGCAGTCAAGCTATTGGCTAGGGCTGCAGTCATCTAAAGACTCAACTGATGCGGAAGTTGCTGCTCACAAGCTCACTCACATCAGGTCAGAGCGCCTCAGTTCCTCATTGGCTGTTGGCAGGCGTCTTCATTCTTTGCCATCACCTGGGACATTCAAAGGGCTGCTTACAACATGGCAGGCAGCTTGCTGAGCCTAGCTTCCGGCTTGCCCGGGTTCCGCACTGGGCCATCGAGCTTGGCCTCAGATGCTGCCAAGGTCACGAGTCTTGCAGCCTTCCTCAGCCCAGCCAGGGCTCCTTCGGATGTAAACTCAAGGATGGGCCCACGGAGGCCCGCCGAGGCAGACTCTGCCTGGGAGCTGCCTCCACAATATTTTTGATGAAATTTAAAATATAATAACTACATGTGAAATGTGATATACTATGTAGTATATCATATACGTTATATGTTATGTGTAATATATAATAATTAAGTATAATTTTTTTGTAATACAGGTGTACTAATGAGAAGAAGAGAACTATTTGGGGGATAGATAATAGTTCACTTAATTGGAATTAAAGCAAGTACTCCCTCTTTCAATGAACTGATTTCAAATGTTCTTTGCACAAAAGTATTCTTGGCTCACAAGCCTTATAAAAATAGGCAGGGGGCCATAATTTGAGGACTTTTGATATACATAAAAGTGAATAAGGCACACAGGGTCTAGCTCTCGTGAATTCTGGTGAGGGACAGAGATTTTTAGAAAGGCAATTACAGTTTCCTAATCTGTAAAATGGGGATATCAATATATGGATCTACTCTGCAGGATCTGGGTAAGAATTTGCATATGCATATAGAAGGTACTTTCTCCTCCCTTTTTAATAAAGGACTGTATTTAAGGGCATTAAAATGTGAAGACTAAAGTGGCCTAGAGAGCCAACCAACAGATACAACTTTGATTCCCTAGTCATTAGGGAAAGGACACTTCCATGCTGAACATATATTGATTTGTCTTCCTGTTTCATATAAAGCCATCTATTTTTACCTTCAGAATTTAGTAACAACCTACCATTCCAGTAAATACTTTAAGAGTTTTTGTGGTGTGGTACCTTCTGTTAACTAAATTACCTTAATATTAGCTTTTGTATATCTTAAAAATTAGGTAATAATGTAAGCTTCAATAGTACCTTCAATATTATATTATCTTCAATAATAGTTTTCTTCTTGAAGCCAATATGTGAAGATAATAGTTTTGAGTGCATTTCATACATTACTTCATTAAATTCTCACAATTCTGCAAGATAAATTGTTAGTTTCTCCATTTAATAAGATTGCATTTTCCCAGCTTTACAGATCAGTCAGCTTGGGTTCAGACAAGTGACAAAGTTTCCTGACATCAACAGTGCTGAGGAGCCAAGAATGGAGCCCAGATTTTCTAACATCAAAACTCTATAACTCTTTCCAGCTAACCTATCGGCTTGGCCAAAAAGTTCAGTCGGGTTTTTCCGTAAGAGGCTATGGAAAAACCCGAACGAACTTTCTGTCCAACCCAATAATACCTCATTTAGTACCAAAAAGTAAATCTGTTTAATGTTTAGCATCAGGTTAGGTTTGGAGTAAATAATTAAATGCACTAATCTGAGAATTTCATGTTCTGTTTCTGGCTTTTACAGGAAAAGAGCACATTTTTGATGAAAATGAAAGATGTAAAAATACTTTTGCAAGGAATTCTTTTAAACGTCCAATCATACGTGAGTTTTCTCATCAAATTATAAATCCTTCATTCATACAATAAATCTGTATTAGGTTCCTACTGCTGCATAATAAAATGCCACAAATTTAACATTTTAAAACAACACCTATTTATTATCTCACAATTTCTATGGGTTAGAAGTCCTGTGTAGTCTGGCTTGACTGGGTTCTCTGCTTCGTCTCATGAAGGTGATTATCAAGGTGTTAGCAGGGCTGCGCTCCTTCTGGGGGCTCTGGGCAAAGAAAACCACTCAAGCTCATTCAGATTGTTGGCAGAATTCATTTCCTCCTCATGCTTTCCACATAACCCTCCACCTTCAAGCTGGCAGAAGTGTGCTGAGTCCTCACACTGCATTTATCTTTCACTTCTGTCTACCTCTTCTGCTTGTAACAGCTCATGTAATTTACATTGGGCCCATTTGGATAATTCAGGAAAATCACCCTATCTTAAGGTCAACTGATTAATAAATATAATTATATCCATGAAGCCCCCTTTGCCAAATAACATATTAAAGAAAGTAACACCAAGGAACAAAGTCCATAAGGGTCAAACTTTTGTCCACCATACAACCCGTATCAGCTGTTCTAAATGCTTTCCATAAAAAAACCACTGAGTGACCACTTCTCGAAGTATGCTTTCATGTCGAACACTTCCTATCTCACAACTTTGGTCTACTTATATCTTTCACATTATTTTCCTAAGCATTGCTCTTTAGAAAGAAGGAAAGCAATCAATGATTATCTATTTTTTATGCGTCAATCTTTACTACAAACACTGAAAAGATGAGAAAATTTTGAGTATTCTGCATACCCTCAGATGACTTTATTCCTGATACCACACTGCACTTCTGCTTGGCACTTTATGCATTTGTGTATCTGTTATTTTCTTCCTTCACTGAACTCCAGACTCAAGAACATCAGTGTCTTACACATCCCCTGTAATACCCTACTGAGTCCCTAACAGAGTAGGCCATCAAAAACTATTTACTGATTAGGTGGGTGAAAATCTGCTAGCTTTAGTAGCTGTGGATTCTTAGCTAACCACATTTATGGTTAGAAGCCGCATTTAAATTGACTTATTTTAAGGAATCTTCCAGCTTTTCTATTAGATGATTCTGTTTTGTGTACTACTCATGAAATGTTCAGGGGTCAAAAGAGCCAGCAAAAGAAAGTAAGAAACCACACCACCAGAGGAAGAAATCAAGAAAAGCTGAGAGAGATTAAAAAAGGTTCAAATGTGGAAGACTGATAAAATATTTGCTGAAGAAGAACTAAAGAATGTCCACTGGGTTTGATAACACAAGGCTCATTTTGACAAGACTTGGTCTTGGTGGCATGGTGGGGTCAGAACCAGACGGGGAAGATTCAGTAGAACTGAAATACTGAATACAGCACATGTGGGCAATTCTTTTTTCTTTTTTTAATCTTTTTTAGATTCTATACATTTTTTAAGTGATAGAAGGGCCTTTATTTCATTTTTATTTATTTACTTTTGGCTGTGTTGGGTCCTCGTTGCTGTGCACGGGCTTCCTCTAGTTGCAGCAAGCCAGGGCTACTCTTTGTTGAGGTGCGCAGGCTTGTCACTGTGGTGGCTTCTCTTGTTGCAGAGCACGGTCTCTATCTAGGTGCACAGGCTTCAGTAGTTGTGTCACGCAGGCTTAGTTGCTCCGTGGCATGTGGGATCTTCCTGGACCAAGGCTCGAACCCATGTCCCCTGCATTGGCAGGCGGATTCTTAACCACTGCGCCCCCAGGGAAGTCCCTATGGGCAATTCTTAAGAAGCTTGACTATAATAATACAATGAAGTTATAAATTCAGGATTACTATTTTTAAACAAAATGTTACTCAAAAGTTTCCAAATGGACATTCTATAAATTTTAACAGAATAGCATTTTATTTCAAAGAATAGCATGGAAGTAGCTGTTATTATTACAACAATCATGATGGAGTGGAATTTCACATTATGTTAGAAGTCATCCCATCAATAGGGACAAGAGAAAAATTACCGCATGGTTTCTCCTTCTAACATTTTTATTTTGGAGGTAACCACTTACCAAAAACTATGCAATAATGTGAGTAAATGGGATAATTTTTCTTGCCAACAGAGTTTTAACATACATTGAAAATAAAATAAATCTTTTGTTTAGCTGAGAAATTCAAGCAAATTACTGGTGAAGCTCTCAATTTGCATTTCCATGAAGTTTACTTTTCAAAGTACTTTCACACCTATGATTACTACATGATGATTCCCAATACTGAGATCTGGGGCATTCTTTTTTCTCAGTATTCTTTTATGTTCTACTTGGAAGTGCCAAGTCACAGAAATGTGAAACTTATTTATCCAGCAGAGCTGGAACTCTTTGATTTCTTTTTTTTAATTGAAGTACAGTTGATTTACGATGCTATGTTTTAGTTTCTGGTGTAGAGCAAAGGGGTTACACACACACATGCACACACACACACATTTTAAAAAAATTAATTTATTTATTTTTGGCTGCACTGGGTCTTCATTGTTGCGCACAGGTTTTCTCTCGTTGCATCGAGTGGGGGCCACTCTTCTTTGCGGCATGTAGGCTTCTCACTGCAGTGGCTTCTTTTGTTGCGGAGCACGGGCTCTAGGCGCGTGGGCTTCAGTAGTTGAGGCATGTGGGCTCAGCAGTTGTGGCTCACGGGCTCTAGAATGCAGGCTCAGTAGTTGTGGCGCACGGGCTTAGTTGCTCCACGTCATGTGGGATCTTCTCAGACCAGGGCTCAAACCTATGTTCCCTGCATTGGCAGGCGGGTTCTTAACCACTGTGCCACCAGGGAAGTCCCACATATTCTTTTCTATTATGATTTATTATAGGATATTGAATATAGTTCCCTGTGCTATACAATAGGACCTTGTTGTATATACAGTAGTATCTGCTAATCCCAAACTCCTAATTTATAACTCCTCCCCCCATCCCCGGCTATCCCCTTTGATAACCATAAGTCTGTTTCCTATGTCTGTGAGTTTCTTTCTGTTTCGTAGATAAGTTCATTTGTGTCATATTTTAGATTCCGCATATAAGTGATACCATATGGTATTTGCTTTTCTCTTTCTGACTTACTTCACTTATCTCTGGGTCCACCCATGTTGCTTCAAATGGCATTATTTCATTCTTCTTTATGGCTGAGTGGTATTCCATTGTATATATATGGCACATGTTCTTTATCCATTCCTCTGTCGATGGATATTTAGGTTGCTTCCACGTCTTGGCTATTGTAAATAATGCTGCTATGAACACTGGGGTGCATATATCTTTTAGAATTAGAGTTTTCTCTGGATATATGCCCAGGAGTGGGATTGATGGATCATAAGGCAACTCTATTTTTAGTTTTTTTAGAAACCTCAATACTCTTTTCCATAGTGGATGCATCAATTTACATTCCCACCAATGGTGAAGGAGGGTTCCCTTTTCTTCACACCCTCTCCAGCATTTGTTATTTGTAGACTTTTAAATTATGGCTATTCTGGCCAGTGTGAGGTGGTACCTCACTACAGTTTTGACTTGAATTTCTCTAATAATTAGCAATGTTGAGTACCTTCTCATGTGCCTGTTGGCCATCTGTTATGTCTAGTTTTTTTGGTTTTAAAAAATATTTATTTATTATTTATTTGGCTGCATCTGGGCTTAGTTGTGGCGCACGGGCTCTTCATTGCGGCGCGTGGGCTTCTCTCTAGTTGTGGCGCACAAGCTCTAGAGCACACAGGCTCAGCAGTTGGGGCACGCAGGCTTAGTTGCCCCACAGCATGTGGGATCTTAGTTCCCCGACCAGGGATCAAACCCACATCCCCTGCATTGGAAGGCGCATTCTTAACCACTGGACCACCAGGGAAGTCTCTGTATGTCTTCTTTGGAGAAACGTCTATTTAGGTTTTCTGCCCACTTTTTCACTGGGTTGCTTGTTTGTTATTGAGTCGTATGAGCTGTTCGATTATTTTGGAAATTAAGCCTGTGTTGGTCACGTCGTTTGCAAGCATTTTCTCCTAGGCCATAGGTTGCTTTTGGTTTTGTTCAGTTTCCTTTGCTGCACAAAAGCTTATAGGTTTGATTAGGTCCCATTTGTGTATTTTTCTTTTATTTCTATTGCCTTGGGAGACTGACCTTAGAAAACATGGGTACTACTTATGTCAGAGAATGTTTTGTGTATGTTCTCTTCTAGTAGTTTTATGATGTCATGTCTTATATTTAAGTCTTTAAGCCATGTTGAGTTTATTTTTGTTTATGGTGTAAGGGTGCATTCTAACTTCACTGATTTAAGTGTGGCTGTCCAGCCTTCCCAACACCACTTACTGAAGAGACTGTCTTTTCTCCATTGTATATTCTTGCTTACTTTGTCGAAGATTAATTTACCACAGGTGTGTTGGTTTATTTCTGGGCTCTCTATTATGTCCAATGATCCATATGTCTGTTCTTGTACCAATACCACGCTGTTTTGATTATTGTAGCTTTCTAGTATTGTCTGAAGTCTGGGAGGGTTATGTCTCCAGCTTAGTTCTTTTTCCTCAGGATTGCTTTGGCAATTCTGGGTCTTTTACGGTTCCATGTAAACTTTAGGATTATTTGTTCTAGTTCTGTGAAAAATGTCATGGGTAATTTGATAGGGATCGCATTAAATCTGTAGACTGCTTAGGGCAGTATGGCCATTTAAAAAATAATAATTCGTCCAATCTAATAGCATTGGAAATCTTTCCATGTCTTTGAATCACCTTCAATTTCCTTTATCAATGTTTTATACTTCTCAGCATATAAGTCTTTCACATCCTTGCTAAGGTTTATTCCTAAGGTGTTTTTTTGATGCAATTGTAAAAGGGATTTTTTTTTTAACTTTCTTTCTGATATTTCATTGTTAGTGTAAAGAAATGCAACAGATTTCTGTATGTCAATCTTGTAACCTGCTACCTTGCTGAATTCATTAATCAATTCTAGTAATTTTTGTGTGGAGTCTTTAGGGTTTTCTATATATACTATCAGGTCATCTGCATATAATTACAATTTTACGTCTTCTCATAATTTGGATACCTTTCATTTCTTTTTCTTGTCTGACTGCTATGGTTAGGACTTCCAATACTATGTTGAATAGAAGTGGTGAGAGTGAGCATCTGTGTCTTATTCCAGATTTTAGTGGGAAGGCTTTCAGCTTTTCACCACTGAGCATTATGTTGGCCGTGGGTTTGTCATAAACAGCTTTTTTTTTTTAATTAAAACAAAATTTTTTTTTTTAAATCTATTTTTGGCCTCATTGGGTCTTCGTTGATGAGCGCGGGCTTTCTCTAGTTGTGGTGAGCAGGGGCTACTCTTCATTTTAGTGCAAGGGCTTCTCATTGCAGTGGCTTCTCTTGTTGTGAAGCACGGGCCCTAGGGTGCGCAGGCTTCAGTAGTTGTGGTGCACGGGCTCTAGAGCACAGGCTCAGTAGTTGGGGCACACGGGCTTAGTTGCTCCGAGGCGTGTGGGATCCTCCCAGACCAGGGATTGAATCCATCTCCCCTGCACTGGCAGGCAGATTCTTAACCAGAATGTCACCAGGGAAGTCCTAAACAGCTTTCAGTATGTTGAGATATGTTCTCTCTCTACTACTTTGGTAAGAGTTTTTATCATGAATAGATGTTGAATTTTATAAAGTGCTTTTTCTGCATCTATTGAGATGATCATGTGGTTTTTGTGTTTTCTTTTTTTTTTAAAAAAAGTTTTTAGGTATGTATGTATGTATTTATTTCCTGCAACAGGTCTTAGTTGCAGCACGCAGGATCTTTTGTTGTGGTGAGCAGGCTTCTCTCTAGTTGTGGCTCACGGGATCCAGAGCAAGCAGGCTCATTAGTTGCAGTGCACAGACTTTCTAGTTGTGACACATGGGCTCCAGAGCATGTGGGCTCAGTAGTTGCAGCACGCAGGCTCTCTAGTTGTGGTGTGTGGGCTCCAGGGTACATGTGTTCTGTAGTTGTGGCACATGGGCTCTCTAGTCGTGGCATGCAGGCTCAGTAGTTGTGGTGCACGGACTTAGTTGCCCCGTTGGCATGTGGGATCTTACTTCCACGACAAGGTATCAAACTGGAGTCCCCTGCATTGCAAGATGGATTCTCAACCACTGGACTACAGGAAGTTGTGGTATTTGTCTTTTCTTTTGATGATGTGGTGTATCACATTAATTTGCATATATTGAACCAAACTTGTGACCCTTGGATGAATCCAACTTGATCGTGGTGTATGATCTTTTTTTATGTGTTGTTGGATTTGGTTTACTAATATTTTATTGAGAATTTCTGCATCTACATTCTTCAAAGATACTGGCCTGTTTCTTTTTTGGTATTGTCTGTCTGGTTTTGGTATCACAGTGATGGTGGCTTCACAGAATGATTTTAGGTGTGTTCCCTTCTCTTCAATCTTTTGCAAGAGTTTGGGAAGGATCAGTACAAGTTCTTTGTATGTTTGGTAGAATTCCCCAGTGAAGCCATCTGGTCCTGAACTTTTGTTTGCAGGGCTTTTTTTTTTTTTTTTTTTTTTACAGATTCTATTTCACTTCTAGTGATTGGTCTATTCAAATTGTCTATTTAATGTTGATTCAGTTTTGGTGGGCCATATGTTTCTAGAAACTTGTCTGTTTCTTCTAGGTTGTCTAATTTGCTGGCATATAATTATTCATAGTATTCTCTTATGGCTTTTTGTATTTCTGCTGTATCGGTTGTTAATTCTCCTCTTTCACTTCTTATTTTGTTTATTTGCTTCCTCTCTCTTTTCGTCTTGGTGAGCCTGGCCAGAGGGCTGTCAATTTTGTTTACCTTTTCAAAGAACCAGCTTTTGGTTTTACTGATTTTTCTACTGTTTTTTAAATCTCTATTTTATTTATCTCCTATCTGATCTTTATTATTTCCTTCTTTCTGCTGACTTTAGGTTTTGTTTGTTCTTCTTTTTCTAATTCTTTTAGGTGGTAGGTGAGGTTGTATATTTGAGATTTTTCTTGTTTTCTGAGGAAGGCCTGTATTGCTATTAACTTCCCTCTAAGAACTGCTTTTGCTACATCCCATAGATTTTGTATGGTTGTGTTTTCACTGTCATTTGTTTCGAGGTATTTTTTAATTTCCTCTTTGATTTCATTGTTGACCCACTGGATTTTAGTAACATGTTGTTTAGTCTCCATGTAATCATTTTTTTCTCGTTTCTCTTTCTGTGATTGATTTCTAGTTTTATGCCATTATGGTCAGAAAAGATGCTCAAAATAACTTCTATCCTCTTAACACATTATTGGCTGGGGGATTTTTGCAGAAACTAACGCTTGTGGCCAGCAATTTGTTATGTAAGTGAATACTGAAATACCATATCTGAGTAAATATCAACAACTTTTTTTGTACTTAATGTATTTATTTGAAACTTTGTATATGTTGTAGTAAAGCATTCTAATATTTTGTTAGAGTGTGATAGGCAGTATAGCAGGCAGTATAGCAGGCACCTCTGTGCAGGGGAACAGAACATCTATTATAAACATACCATGTATCACCGTGCTTTCCCCTGGAAGAGCAGGCTCTACACTTCCTGGTGGCAGTTTTTTTTTAATCCTGTAGGTATTATTTTCTCTAGAATATGTCCTTTTAAGTTACCTGATAGTCCACAAGATGGATCTTTGTGGGGGGCTCTTTTAGAAACGCCACAAGAAGGACCAGGTGTGGGACTAACACTACATTCACCAGAAAAGTCAGTTACCCATTCTCTAGCAATTGCTAACAAAAATTGCTTGTAAGTCATTTTATTCTGTGCATTAAGGCTGCAATAAATTTTAAACGCATTGAAAAAACCGCAACTACTCAAAGAGAAACCCACTTTCTTATACCACTTTTGAGTTTCCCAGAGGATACTGAAGTTTGCCAGATATTGATTGGATCAATTAACTCCTTTCATATATTTATTATACTCTAATATACAAGTGAGCTTAGTTATCTGATGGCCAGTCCTCCCGTCTTCCTTTCCTGTAGATGCTATGGAGGCATCGTGAATAGTTGTCACCATGCGGACTAGCCTCTTGTCTTTCCATATAAGAAGAATCACTTCTCCTTCCGTAAGAATGTCATTTCTCCCCTCTGTAGATTTTTATATTTCTCCTTTAATTGGTTTGGTAGACCACGATTCTCTCTTACAGTCCCACAAACTGGTTTTATTTTTCAACAGTGTTTCAGATGTGGACACACTGTTGTAATAATTGTCTTGGTAAATATGGTGCCATGAACCAAGATAAGGTTGTAGGACCAATAATACTGTTTCTTGCAGTTTCTTTCCTTCACCTGTGTAAATCGCAAGGTTGCATATATATATATATATCCAGTTTCACTTTCACTAACCATCATGACCAAAATTCCATATTTTGTAAGTCTTCTAGGATTATATGTTTTGAATCTGAGTCGTCCTCTTCACTTACATGTTTTGAATCTGAGTCATCCTCTGAGTTCATGAGGCAATGAACTCAGATTCACTGCCTCATCAAGTGATAGCTCTCGTTTGGGTATACAGATTGATTCACATTTTGGGAGAAAATATTCCAAAAGAGGTTTAACTTTTGAAATTCTGTCTGCAGGAAGTGGAGTTAACCTTCTTCTCGTCAAAATCTTTGGGAACATAGGTGTTTCAAGTAAGGGATCAGTCAACCAATATTCTTTCCAGTGTGACTTTCTTGTTTGTCCCATCAAAATTATTAATCCAAGAAACTTCTTCATGACACTATTGGTTACATCAGTCCATCTTAAAGCCTTATCATACTTTTTATATGATTTTTCATTCTGTTGGTGATACAAGTTTGTCTGAGAAGCGACCAACTTGAAAAAGTCGTTACCAAAAATTATTTCTGTTATATCACAATCACTTTGCAGGTTATTACATTCAATAGTTACACCTGACACACCTGTAAAGCCTTCTAATTTTCGTGAAATGCTGTCTTCAGTCTACTCTTCTGTAGCAGCAATGGAGAGTTCTCTAGCACCATGAGTTTCATTTTCACTTTCCTTATCAGAATCAATCACTAAGGCTTTGTCTTTCTGTTGGTCTAATAGTTAGATTGACTATTGAATTGAAGTCGACTATTGATCGACTGAATCAGAACTATATTCTGAAGAACTACTATCTCCTGAGACACTAGTATACATGTCGCTCAGACAATCAGAAAGTATCTGCATAAAATTCACCGAAAAATTCTTCTTCACTTAAATTTCGCGATGCATCGTTTTTGAAAATTTTATGGTAATAAACTTGCGTTTATAATATACACAAGGTTGGACCAAAAACCTAACGGAACAAAATGTTTATGATAATGACAATTATAAGTTGTATAATGAACGCTTGATCAATTTTAAGCTCCAACAACTTCACATGGTGATGTTAATTGTACCACTCTGTAAAACAATATTGATACATCTCTGGTCAATAACGTTCAGGTAACAAAAGATGTATTAATACATCTCCAGTCAATCATGTGTTAAAATGCTGAGGCTTGTTTTGTGTCCTAGCTTGTGGTCAATCCTAGGTAATGTTCCATGTGCACCTGGAAAGATTTTTTGGATGTAATGTCCTAAAATTAACAACTAAGTCGCACTACTCTATTGTATCATTTAGGATTTCTGTTGCCTTACTTTTTTTCTGTCTGGAAGATCTGTCCATTGATGTAAGTGGGGTGTTAAACTCTCCTACTATTATTGTATTTCCACCAATTTCTCCCTGTATGTCTGTATTGATTCACAGGTGCTTGTGTGCCCCCAGAGGTTGCAGAGGCAGAGTCGTGCCTGCTGTGAGCACATCGAGGATGAGGCAGGCCCTGCCCTCCCTTAGAGGGCTCACATTACCAATGGGGCTTCAATGGCAGACCTTGGCTCCTTCCTGTGCAAACCCCCGGTTGTGGCTTAGACCACACTCCATTCCCTTCAGGCTGTTTCTGAACAGCCAACCCCAAGCCTCTCCCCGTGTCTGTCCTCTGAAGCCCAAATTTCAGGACCCAGCCCCCATGCACACCAGCAGACATGTGTCTCAAGCTGGGGAGTGCAGCGAGATGTCCAGGATCTGTTCTGTGCAGGTCTCTCTCTGTTCTGCCTGCCGCAAGCTAGCTGCTGCACTCTCCTCTGAGCCTCTGAAGCTCCCTTTCTGTCATGGCTGATCTCCACGCTGGTGAATGGGCTTCTTAGGGTGAGGAAACCTTTTCTTTTTCACAGCACCCTCCAAGGGGTGCACGTCCTGTGCCAATTCCCTTTTTTTTCCTTTGGTCCTACCCATTACATGGTGATCTTTCTTGCCACTTTGGTTTTATGAGATCTTCTGCCAGCCTTCAGTAGGTATTCTGTGAGAATTTTTCCACATAATGATTATTTCTGATGTATTTGTGGGAAGAGGTGGGCTCCACAGCCTTCTCTTCCGCCATCTTGATCCAGTCCTGAACTCTCTGATTCTTAATTCAACACTTTTTAACTTTAGTCTAGAAATCACTACAACCAGACTCTACAATAATTTACTGAAGCATACCGTACTGCAATCAAAATTTTAATGACCCTCAAGTCAATGGGAATTCCTGACTGTTTGCATCATTTAAGATTCTATGAATCTAAATTACTAAGAAATTAAGAGAGATCTAGAATCCCAGGAAAGACAGTTTATAGGGATGAATCTCCATTTCACTAAATAAATAGGCTCCTGAAAAGTTGTACATGAATGCAATAAATTCTTATGTTGAAGGAACTACATAATGTATGAGTAGTTTTCAACCCCCCTTCCCTTTTTATTAATCACCATAATCACTTTCTTCCAACAAAATATTTCATTAGTTTTTATGAACTGAATTGTGTCCCCTCAAAATTAATATGTTGAATCCCTAACCCACAATGTGTCTGTATATGGAGGTAAAGTCTTTAAGGACATAATTAAAGCTAAAGGAGATCTTAAGAGCAGGGCCACCCTAATCCTACAGGACTGGTGTCTCTGAGACCAGAGATTCCACCTCCCTGAGCACACCCACAGGAAAGGCCATTTGAGGAAACAGCAAGAAGGCCTAATACAAGGTAGGAAGAGAGTGCTTACTAGGAACCAAATTTGCCAGCACTTTGCTCTTGGGACTTCCAGCCGCCAAAACTGTGAATAAATTTTAAGCTACCCACTCTGTGGTATTTTGTTATAGTAGCCCTAGTGGACTAACACTTGGGCCCAGAAGCAATTCTGGGGAAACCCTATGGCTTTATGAAAAACAAGTTGAAAACTGCTGTGCTAAAAGGAAGTTCTCAATCTAATTAATGTTTTATGTGCACAGACCACAAAATTCTCAAAGAAAACGAAGATTACCTGTTCTGTAATCTCAAAACATGGCCTATTTATATATTAAAACTAATTTTTAAAAGTCAAATCACTGCAACTACAATAAAACTCCAAGTCGACAAATGTATCAATGGCTAAGTAGATGAGGGTACTTGATTATCAGTAAGAGAGATGTTTGTCATTTTGTCTGTAAAAGATAATTGCTTAGTGTTGCAAAGTAAAACTAACAGACTTTTAGGCAAAATGTACAAAAGTGCTCTACGAGTTAACAGACTATATATATGTTCACTAACATAATTAAAAGTTGGAATATTTGCCAAAAAATAATGATAAAGTGGGGACAGATTTCACATTTCATGAGAAGTACTATCTAATTCAAGTTAGTAAAAATGTGAAAGGACTAGTAAAACAGAAAAGCATTAATTCTGAGTGGCAGAAATATGGGCATTATATTATCCTTAGTTTTAATCTATGCACTCTACATTTTTTAATATTAAAAATAAAAAGAGGCTGTGGGAAACCTTTTTCTAACCTCATTTCATGGGAATACCACAATGTCCTCCAAACTGAGGAAATCCAAGAGCAATTTCTGACTGTCAAATGAATACAAGTTAGTACAAGGACACATGTGAGACATAATTATATGCAGTGTAATGTCTCTCAACCTTAGCTTTTCTAACCTAGACCTTAGGGCCACCTGAATTAGGAACAATGGGATTCTTTAAGACAAATGTGTTAAAGTTTTGCTAGCATCAAAGAAAGCTAAAAGTATAAAAGTACCCTTAGGGGGGCGGAGTCAAGATGGTGTACTACGAAGACATGGAATTCGAATCTCCACACAACCAGGGCACCTACCAGGCACCGGTGGGGAACCATGGACACCTAAGGGGACGGGAGGAACCCCCAGTGACCAGGTAGGATGTGGGGCGTGGGGGGAGTGAAGGGGGAGGAGAAGTGGAGATGGGACAGGAGTGGCACCCCGAGGGGTCGCTGGGGGAGGGGAAGGGATCCCACGCATGAAGGGGGAAATTGGGGGACCACTGGGAGGGCAGAGGATAAAAAGGGAGCGTGGCCAGGTTTCCCCTGCCCACTTGGACCCCCAGGAACCTGTTGAGATCCCGGGCCTGATCCTCTGCCCACCTAGGCCCCCTCCAGCAGAGTGGGTCCTGAGAGAGTGGGAGGGAGGAAAGGGGGAGCAAAAGTAAAGGATGGACTTTGGGACCAGCATCCCTGAAGGGTGGCTGGGGGAGGGAAGGAGTTCCTACACCCAGCGGGACCCTCCCACGGTTAGGGATCCAGTGGCCACAGGGGAGACCCTGGGGGAGACGGTGGGGAAAGGGCACGAAGGAAGGGTACGGAATGGGGCCAGTGCTTTCCCAATCCACTTAGGCACCGGGGAGCCTGTTGGGCTCCTGGGCCTCATCCTCTGCACTCGGAGCCTCCCTCCTGAAACACAGAGCCCAAGCCTCACCCTAAACCCCCACCCAGGGCCCTACCTCTACACTCGGAGACCGCCTCCAACGCGCTGGGACTAAACCCCACCCACACACACTCACTCAGGGCCCTACCTCCAAACTCCGGAACCCCACACTCGAGAGTCCCTCCTTTCAACCTGCTGCCTCTCCCCTTCCACACAGGTCCTAGACAGAGGCCCTGCCCCACGCTCAAATGTCACGCCACCAACTGCCTAGGTCTTGCCCCAGCCTAAACCACACCTCTGCCTAAGTTCCACCCCCTGCCTAAACTCCGCCCCCATAGCCAAGGCTCTTTTCTTTTTTCTTTTTAGATTGGGGTTCTGTTTTACCTTGTTGATTCACTGTTGTTGATTCATTTATATTTTTATTTTTCCTAATAAATCTCTTATTTTTGTAATTTTATTTTATTCTTTATACTTTGTTAGTGATCTCTCCTTTTGGCTTGTTTCCCCACCGACCCCCGACTTTTTTTTCTTTTTTCTGTCGTAGTTTTATTTTACCTTGCTGAGATTGTTTCAATTACAGTTTTATTTTTCCTAATTTTTTTTTATCTTTCTAATTTTATTTTGTTTTTTATTCTTTGATATTGTGCTGCTTTTTTTCTTACTTTTTTTTTTTTTTTTTTACCACGCCACGAAGCTTGAAGGATCTTGGTACCCAGTCCGGAGGTCGGGCCCAAACTCCTGTGGTGAGAGCTCCAAATCCAAACCACTGGACTAACAGAGAACCTCAGACCCCAGGGAATATTAATTGGAGTGAGGCCTCCGGGAGGTCCTCATCTCAGCACCAAGAACCAGCTCTATCCAACTGCCTGCAAACTCCAGTGCTGCATGTCTCAGGCCAAACAACCAGTAAGACAGGAATACAGCACCACCCATCAAAAAAATAAAATAAAATAAAAAAGACAAAAAAATATGTTGCAGATGAAGCAGCAAGGTAAAAACCTACAAGACTAAATAAATGAAGACAAAACAGGCAACCGACCCCAAAAAGAATTCAGAGTAATGATAGTAAAGAGGAACCAAAATCTCGGAAACAAAATGCAGGAAATACAAGAAACATTTAACAAGGATCTAGAGGAACTAAAGAGCAGACAAACAGTGATGAACCACACAATTACTGAAATTAAAAATACTCTAGAAGGAATCAACAACAGAATAAATGAAGCAGAAGAACGAATAAGTGAGTTGGAAGATAAAATGGTAGAAATAACTGCCAGGGAGCAGAATAAAGAAAAAAGAATGAGGATTTGGCTCAAGATGGCAGAGTAGAAGGATGTGCTCTCACTCCCTCTTGAGAGAGCACCAGAAACACAACTGCTGAACAATCATCGACAGGAAGACACTGGAACTCACCAAAAAAGATACCCCACATCCAAAGACAAAGGAGAAGCCACAATGAGGCGGTAGGAGGGGCACAATCACAATAAAATCAAATCCCATAACTGCTGGGTGGGTGACTCACAAACTGGAGAACACTTCTACCACAGAAGTCCACCCACTGGACTGAAGGTTCTGAGCCGCACATCGGGCTTCCCAACCCGGGGGTCCAGCAACGGGAGGAGGAATTCCTAGAGAATCAGACTTTGAAGGCTAGCGGGATTTGATTGCAGGACTTCGACAGGACTAGGGGAAACAGGGACTCCACTCTTGGAGGGCACACACAAACTAGTGTGCACATCAGGACCCAGGGGAAGGAGCAGTGACCCCACAGGAGACTGAACCAGACATACCTGCTAGTCGTGGAGGGTCTCCTGCAGAGGCGGGGGGGTGGCTGTGTCTCACCGAGAGGACAAGGACACTGGCAGCAGAAGTTCTGGGAAGTACTCCTTGGCGTAAGCCCTCCCAGAGTCCGCCATTAGCCCCACCAAAGAGCCAAGGTAGGCTCCAGTGTTGGACTGCCTCAGGCCAAACAACCAACAGGGAGGGAACTCAGACCCACCCATCAGCAGACAAGCGGATTAAAGTTTTACACAGCTCTGCCCACCAGAGCAACAAACAGCTCTAGCCACCACCAGTCCCTCCCATCAGGAAACTTGCACAAGCCTCTTAGATAGCCTCATCCACCAGAGGGCAGACAGCAGAAGCAAGAAGAACTACAATCCTGCAGCCTGTGGAACAAAAACCACATTCACAGAAAGATAGACAAGATGAAAAGACAAAGGGCTATATACCAGGTGAAGGAACAAGATAAAACCCCAGAAAAACAACTAAATGAAGTGGAGATAGGCAACATTCCAGAAAAAGAATTCAGAATAATGATAGTAAAGATGATCCAGGACCTCGGAAAAAGAATGGAGGCAAAGATCGAAAAGATGCAAGAAATGTTTAACAAAGACCTAGAAGAATTAAAGAACAAACAAGCAGAGATGAACAATACAATAACTGAAATGAAAAATACACTAGAAGGAATCAGTAGCAGAATAACTGAGGCAGAAGAACGGATAAGTGACCTGGAAGACAGAATGGTGGAATTCACTGCTGCGGAACAGAATAAAGAAAAAAGGATGAAAAGAAATGAAGACAGCCTAAGAGACCTCTGGGACAACATTAAACGCAACAACATTCGCATTATAGGGGTCCCAGAAGGAGAAGAGAGAGAGAAAGGACCAGAGAAAATATATGAAGAGATCAGAGTCAAAAACTTCCCTAACATGGGAAAGGAAATAGCCACCCAAGTCCAGGAAGCGCAGAGAGTCCCACACAGGATAAACCCAAGGAGAAATACGCCGAGACACATAGTAATCAAACTGGCAAAAATTAAAGACAAAGAAAAATTATTGAAAGCAGCAAAGGAAAAAAGACAAACAACATACAAGAGAACTCCCATAAGGTTAACAGCTGATTTCTCAGCAGAAACTTTACAAGCCAGAAGGGAGTGGCAGGACATACTTAAAGTGATGAAAGGGAAGAACCTACAGCCAAGACTACTCTACCCGGCACAGATCTCATTCAGTTTTGGTGGAGAAATCAGAAGCTTTACAGGCAAGGAAAAGCTAAGAGAATTCAGCACCACCAAACCAGCTCTGCAAAAAAGGCTAAACGAACTTCTTTAAGTGGGAAACAAAAGAAAAGAAAAGGACCTACAAAAACAAACCCAAAACAATTAAGAAAATGGTAATAGGAACATACATGTCGATAATTACCTTAAATGTGAATGGATTAAATGTTCGAACCAAAGGACACAGGCTCACTGAAAGGATACAAAAACAATACCCGTATATATGCTGTCTACAAGACACCCACTTCAGACCTAGGGACACATACAGACTGAAAGTGAGGGGATGGAAAAAGATACTCGATGCAAATGGAAATCAAAAGAAAGCTGGAGTAGCAATACTCATATCAGATAAAATAGACTTTAAAATAAAGAATGTTACAAGAAACAAGAAAGGACACCACATAATGATCAAGGGATCAATCCAAGACGAAGATATAACAATTATAAAAATATATGCACCCAACATAGGAGCACCTCAATACATAAGGCAACTAATAACAGCTATAAAAGAGAAAATCGACAGTAACACAATAATAGTGGGGGACTTTTTTTTTTTTTTTAATTATTAGCACCTTTAATTATTATTTATTTATTTATTTATCTTTTTGGCTGTGTTGGGTCTTCGTTTCTGTACAAGGGCTTTCTCTAGTTGTGGCAAGCGGGGGCCACTCTGCATCGCGGTGCGCGGGCCTCTCACTATCGCGGCCTCTCTTGTTGTGGAGCACAGGCTCCAGACGTGCAGGCTCAGTAGTTGTGGCTCACGGGCCCAGCTGCTCCGCAGCATGTGGGATCTTCCCAGACCAGAGCTCGAACCCGTGTCCCCTGCATTAGCAGGCAGATTCTCAACCACTGCGCAACCAGGGAAGCCCTAGTGGGGGACTTTTAACACCTCACTTACACCAATGGACAGATTATTGAAACAGAAAATTAATAAGGAAACACAAGCTTTAAATGACACAATAGACCAGATAGATTTAGTTGATATTTATAGGACATTCCATCCAAAAACAGCAGATTACACTTTGTTCTCAAGTGCTCACGGAACATTCTCCAGGATAGATCACATCTTGGGTCACAAATCAAGCCTCAGTAAATTTAAGAAAATTACAATCATATCAAGCATCTTTACTGACCACAACACTATAAGATTAGAAATAAATTACAGGGAAAAAAACGTAAAAAACACAAACACACAGAGGCTAAACAATATGTTAGTAAATAACCAAAAGATCACTGAAAAAATCAAAGAGGAAATCAAAAAACACCTAGAGCCAAATGACAATGAAAAACACAATGATCCAAAACCTATGGGAAGCAGCAAAAGCAGTTCTAAGAGGGAAGTTTATAGCTATACAATCCTACGTCAAGTAACAAGAAATACCTCTAATAAACAATCTAACCTTACACCTAAAGGAACTAGAGAAAGAAGAACAAACAAAACCCAAAGTTAGTACAAGGAAAGAAATCATAAACATCAGATAAGAAATAAATAAAAAAGAAATGAAGGAAACGATAGCAAAGAGCAATAAAACTAAAAGCTGGTTCTTTGAGAAGATAAACAAAATTGATAAACCATTAGCCAGACTCATCAAGAGAAAAAGGGAGAAGACTCAAATCAATAGAATTAGAAATGAAAAAGGAGAAGTAACCACTGACACTGCAGAAATACAAACGATCATAAGAGATTACTACAAGCAACTCTATGCCAATAAAATGGACAACCTGGAAGAAATGGACAAATTCATAGAAAAGCACAACCTTCTGAGACGGAACCAGGAAGAAATAGAAAATATAAACAGACCAATCACAAGCACTGAAATTGAAAGTGTGATTCAAAATCTTCCAACAAACAAAAGCCCAGGACCAGATGGCTTCACAGGCGAATTCTATCAAACATTTAGAGAAGAGCTAACACCTATCCTTCTCAAACTCTTCCCAAATATAGCAGAGGGAGGAACACTCCCAAACTCATTCGATGAGGTCACCATCACCCTAATAACAAAACCAGAAAAAGATACTCAAAAAAAAAGAAAATTACAGACCAATATAACTGATGAATATAGATGCAAAAATCCTCAACAAAATACTAGCAAACAGAATCCAGCAACACATTAAAAGGATCATACACCATGATCAAGTGGGGTTTTTCCCAGGAATGCAAGGATTCTTCAGTGTACGCAAATCAATCAATGTGATACACCATATTAACAAACTGAAGTAGAAAAACCATATGATCATCTCAATAGATGCAGAAAAAGCTTCTGACAAAATTCAACACCCATTTATGATAAAAACTCTCCAGAAAGTGGGCATAGAGGGAACCTACCACAACATAATAAAGGCCATATATGACACACCAACAGCAAACATCATTCTCAAAGGTGAAAAACTGAAATCATTTCCTCTAAGATCAGGAACAAAACAAGGATGTCCACTCTCACCACTATTATTCAACATAGTTATGGAAGTCCTAGCCACAGTAATCAGAGAAGAAAAAAAAATAAAAGGTATACAACTTGGAAAAGAAGTAAAACTGTCACTGTTTGCAGATGACATGATAGTATACATAGAGAATCCGAAAGATGCCACCAGAAAACTAATAGAGCTAACCAATGAATTTGGTAAAGTAGCAGTATACAAAATTAATGCACAGAAATCTCTTGCATTCCTATACACTAATGATGAAAAATCTGAAAGAGAAATTAAGGAAACACTCCCATTTACCACTGCAACAAAAAGAATAAAATACCTAGGAATAAACCTACCTAGGGAAACAAAAGACCTGTATGTAGAAAACTATAAGACACTGATGAAAGAAATTAAAGATGATACCAACAGATGGAGAGATATACCATGTTCTTGGATTGGAAGAATCAACATTGTGAAAATGACTATACTACCCAAAGCAATCTACAGATTCAATGCAATCCTTATCAAATTACCAATGGTATTTTTTACAAAACTACAACAAAAAAATCTTAAAATTTGTATGGAGACCCAAAAAACCCTGAATAGCCAAAGCAGTCTTGAGGGGAAAAAACGGAGCTGGAGCAATCAGACTCCCTGACTTCAGACTATACTACAAACCTACAGTAATCAAGACAATATGGTACTGGCACAAAACAGAAATATAGATCAATGGAACGGGATAGAAAGCCCAGAGATAAACCCACGCACATATGGTCACCTTATCTTTGATAAAGGATGCAAGAGAATATAGTGGAGAAAAGACAGCCTCTTCAACAAGTGGTGCTGGGAAACTGGACAGTTACATGTAGAAGAATGAAATTAGAACATTCCTTAGCACCATACACAAAAATAAACTCCAAATGGATTAAGGACCTAAATGTAAGGCCAGACACTATAAAACCCTTAGAGGAAAACATAGGCAGACCACTCTATGACATAAATCACAGCAAGATCCTTTTTGACCCACCTCCTAGAGAAATGGAAATTAAAACAAAAATAAACAAATGGGACCTAATGAAACTTAAAAGCTTTTGTACAGCATAGGAAACCATAAACAAGACAAAAAGACAAACCTCAGAATGGGAGAAAATATTTGCAAACAAAGCAAGTGACAAAAGATTAATCTCCAAAATATACAAGCAGCTCATGCAGCTCAATATCAAAAAAGCAAACAACCCAATCCAAAAATGGGCAGAAGAGCTAAACAGACATTTTTCCAAAGAAGATATACAGATTGCCAACAAACACATGAAAAGATGCTCAACATCACCAATCATTAGAGAAATGCAAATCAAAACTACAATGAGGTATCACCTCACACTGGTCGGAATGGCCATCATCAAAAAATCTACAAACAATAAATGCTGGAGAGGGTGTGGAGAAAAGGGAACCCTGCTACACTGTTGGTGGGGATGTAAATTGATACAGCCACTATGGAGAACAGTATGGAGGTTCCTTAAAAAACTAAAAATAGAACTACCATATGACCCAGCAATCCTACTACTAGGCATATACCCTGAGAAAACCATAATTCAAAAAGAGTCATGTACCACAATGTTCACTGCAGCACTATTTACAGTAACAGGACACGGAAGCAGCCTAAGTGTGCATCGACAGATTAATGGATAAAGATGTGGCACATATATACAATGGAATATTACTCAGCCATAAAAAGACACGAAACTGAGTTATTTGTAGTGAGGTGGATGGACCTAGAGTCTGTCATACAGAGTGAAGTTCAGTCAGAAAGAGAAAAACAAATACCGTATGGTAACACATATATATGAAATCTAAAAAAAAATGGTTCTGATGAAACTAGGGGCAGGGCAGGAATAAAGACACAGACGTAGAGAATGGACCTGAGGACACGTGGAGGGGGAAGGGTAAGCTGGGATGAAGTGAGAGAGTGGCATGGACATACATACACTACCAAATGTAAAATAGCTAGCTAGTGGGAAGCACCTGCATAGCACAGGGAGATCAGCTCGGTGCTTTGCGACCACCTAGAGGAGTGGGATAGGGAGGGTCGGAGGGAGACGCAAGAGGGAGGGGATATGGGGATATACGTACGCATATAGCTGATTCACTTTGTTATACATCAGAAACTAACGCAACACTGTAAAGCAATTATACTCCAATAAAGATGCTAAAAAAAAAAAGTACTCTTAGAAGAACTAAAATAATAGGTGCTAAAAATTGGTATCTCATAATAGTATCCTTTTAACATGCTTGAGTACCTACAATTAGCAAGGCATAATATTAGATGAAAACACTGAAAAATATGCATACTTCCCTGATTTCAAAGAACTTGCATTTTAATGTGTGTGGGGGGGTGTGGAGCGGGAGCAGCGGAACAGCGAGCAGACAGAGACACACACACAGACATACATACATACATACACAAACACACTCATGTGGCTGGCTTCTGCTAGGAGAGTGTTCATTCATTTATCCAATTATTGATTCAACAAATATTGACTGAGCAATCGCTATGTGTTAGGCACTGGTTCAGGTGCTAAGAATATAGTAGAGATTGATAAAAATCCTTGCCCTCACTGAGATTTGGTTTTTGTGGAGGAGACAAACTTAAATAATAAACTTGGGATTTTTCGTTCTATGAATGAAATAAAATGAGGTGATAAGATGAGATTGAAGGGCAAGGCCTACTTTAGTTATACACAAAAAAGCAAGGAGCAAGAAACAGCATGACCATTCTGGAAACCAAAAGTATTTCCTCATGGTAGAACTACTGTACTGTATATACTACCACACAGTACATACTGATGTGGTAAAGAGAATAGCAAGAAAAGAATCCAGAGAAAAAATACCAAGGACCATCACATAAAAACCTTTGCTCCCATGTTAAAAAATTTATTTTCCATTCAGAAGACAACAAGGAGTCATAATTAAGGGCTTAAAACAGAAGAGAAAGTTCATTCAGATTTTCACTTTACCATTTTCACTGTGGTAATTGAAATAGACATGGAAACCAATCTGGAGTTCCCACATTAATCCAGGTGAGAGACAATGACTGCAAGCAGGGTAGAAACAAAGAGGGTTGAGTATACTGAGTTGAGAGAGATTTAGAAGGCTAAATCAAACAGGGCTTGGTTGATGTGAAGTCCAGAATGACCAGCAGCTCTGAATATATAATAGTACCATTTACCAAGTCAAGGAACAATAAACTCTAGACTATTAAAAAAAAAAAATACTATAAAAGTAGCAGATCTATCCAAGTTATGGTTCTCTTTTACTAACTTGGATACATGGCCAAGAATAAGTTATCTCTCTTTGGTTCTTAATATCTTCATCTGTTAAATGAACAGTTCAGACAGAGAGGCCAAGATTTAGTTTGGGAAACGAAAAAGGAATCAAGGATGATACTTAGATTTCTGGTTTGAGAAAGTACGTGGTATTGATTCTATTTAACCAAGTGTATCAGTCAGGATGCTAGGGTTATGCTGCAGTAACAAAGGACCCCCAAATCTCAATGATTTACAACAATGGGTGGCAAACTCTGGCCCACAGACTGAGTGCTTGTTTTTGTAGATAAAGTTTTACTGGAACACAGCCATATCCATTTATTTAGAAATTGTAGTTGTGAAAGAGAATATTAGGACCACAAGCCTAAAATATTTACAATCTTACCCTTTAAGAAATAGTTTGCTGAACACCTAGGTTTACAGCAACAAAGTTTATTCCTGGGCTACACTGTATCTTGATAACAGGTTGGTAGTGGCTCTGCTGCACATTATCTTCACCCCCAAATGAGCAGCATTTATCTAGAAAATTATCAGTCATCATAGCAAAGGGAATAAAACACATGGAGAATATACATTACTCTTAAAGCTTTTTCCAGAAAGTGTAACTAACATACCACTTTTCCTTCATTTCACCGACCAAAGCCAAATCACATGACCATGCCTGAATTTACCAGCAGGGGGTTGTATAGTCCTCCCAAAGGGAAGGGAACCAAATATTTTGCAGTTGTCGCACACAAATCTGGCCACCCTGTTCCATTTTCCTGAGTTTGTGGCCACTAAAGAAGACCTGACATTTTCTAACCTCTTTTACGAATAGGTATAACCATGTGACTGTGTTGTTTCTAACGGAATAACAGAAGTAACATATGCAACTTCTGCTTCACTTATTAAAAGAAAACTGCATGCCCTGAACTTACTTTCTTTCTCCTTTCTGAGGCTGAAGTACGTTGTACAACACAGAAAAGCAAAATGTCCTAGGGTACAACAGTGAAATAAAAGAATCCTGGGTCTCTGAATAACCTCATGGAACACAACTGTCTCAAGAGTCTAGACCAGTCATTGTTATGATAGAGAGAAATAAACTTATTGCTTTTTTTTTTTTCCTTTTTGGCTGCGCTGTATGGCATGCAGGATCTTAGTTCCCCGACCACAGATCAAACCTGTGGCCCCTGCATTGGGAGCTCAGAGTCTTAACCACTGGACCACCTGGGAAGTCCCAAGTTATTGCTTATTTAAGCAATTATATTTTGGAATAATTTTGTTACAGAAGTTTAGTCTCTACACTGACACAGATTCACTTTATTTTTTGAGTAAAGATGTTCACTATGTAATTGAGTATACTGGCCTTGGAACTAAGAAGATTCAGGATGAAAATATGACTCATTGGCATATGGGGTTTAAAGCCATGGGAATAAATAAGATCATCCACAGAGAGTATATAAAATGAGACTAGAGGAGGGTCTAAAACAAAACTCTGTAGTACAAAAACCTTCAGGAGCTTAGATAAAAAGAAAGATCTGGCAAAGGAGACTACTAGGGATAGAAAGAAAACCAGGGAAGTACTGTAGGAAAGAAGACAAAAGAAGAATGTTTGAAGGAAAGAACATGTAGAGAAATTGGGAAGATATGTAATAAATAGTGTCACTTGAATTTAGTAATAAGGGACACTGTTCAAACGCCTGAACTGAAAAAGAAATTTTACTGGAATGGAATTATGTAGAGGAGGAAATTTTCAATGGACTAAGGAGTGAATGGGAGGTAAAGAAACAGACTAGCAAATAAAGAAAATTATTTCAAGAGGTTTGTAAGATACATAGCTTCTACGTGGCCCATAATGATCTTCACCTCCTGGTATTCATTCCCCTGATGTCACTCCCTCCCTTGTTCCTTCACCCCACCCCCTTTTGTTATGAGCCAAATCTAGTGATTTCATTCTAACAAACAAAATATGGCAAAGGTGATAGTACGTCATTTCCAAGATCTGGCTACAAAAAGACCATGAGTTCCATCTCAGGCACTCTGTCTCACTCACTGGCTCTGTTGCAATATTTTAAGCTGCCTTATGAAGAAGCCATGACAAGGAACCCAATCCTGTCAACAGCTATGTGACTGAGTTTGGAAGTGGATCCTCTTCCAGTTGAGCCTTCAGAGAAAACTGCAAGGCAAGCTGACAGCTTGACTACGTACAGCCTAATGACAGACACTGAGCCAGATTCCTAACACACAAAAATTACGAGATAATAAATGTTTGAAGTTCATTGTTTTAAGCTGCTCAGTTTGGGGGTAAGTTGCCATGAAAGCAATAGATAACTAATATAAAGGGGAAGAAGAGCAGATGTGGCAGCTGAAGGGAAATAAAGAGTTAATGGAGAGTTTATAGTTCTTTACTAAAATAGTAGAGACTTTAGCATATCAAAAAAGGTTAAGGGAAAAATACATATTTATACATAAGAGTGTATTTACAGGGCAGTGAACGTCTTAAAAAACAGGAAAAAAAGGACTGTAAATATACATATGAAGTTAGCAAATCTCTATAAATATCTAAGTAGAAAAATTATTTTTTAATATTGAAGAAGGACATAATACATGTTAAATAAGGGCAAAAAAAAGTCTCAACAAAACTAGAGGGATCAAAATCAAACAAAGTATGTTCTCCTACACAATGGAATGAAATTAGAAATCAAAAACAGGAAAAAATTGGTGAAATTCACAAACATGTGGAAACAACACACTACTAAATAACCAACGGGTCAAAAAAGAAATCACAAGGGAAAAGAGAAAATACTTAGAAATGAATGAAAACAAAAGAGAACATACTAATTTATGAAATGTAACTCAGCAGGGATTAGATGGAATAGCTGAAAATGCCTATATTGAAAAAGAGGACTACCTCAAATTAATAACCTAAACTTCCACGTTAAAAAAGAAGAGCAGGGACTTCCCTGGTGGCGCAGTGGTTACGAATCCACCTGCCAATGCTGGGGACACAGGTTAGAGCCCTGGTCCGGGAAGATCCCACATGTCGCAGAGCAACTAAGCCGGTGCGCCACAACTACTGAGCCGGCACTCTAGAGCCTGTGCTCTAGAGCCCGCACTCTAGAGCCCGCAAGCCACAACTACTGAAGCCTACGCGCCTAGAGCCCCGTGCTCTGCAACAAGAAAAGCCATCGCAATGAGAAGCCCGCGCACCACAACGAAGAGCAGCCCCCACTCACTGCAACTAGAGAAAGCCTGTGCACAGCAACAAAGACCCAACGTGGCCAAAAAACATTAATTAATTAATTTTAAAAAAGAAAAACAGAAATTCAATTAAACCACAAGTTGGTCCTTAAAAAGATAAAATTTTACAATCCTCTAACTAGACTGACCAGGAAAAAAGAGAACACTAAGTCAGTAAAATGAGGAAAGAAAGAAGGAACATTACTACTGACTTTGCAGAAGTAAAAAGAATTATAAGTGAATACTATGAACAACTGTATGCCAATAAATTAGATAAGCTAATAAAATGGACAATTTCCTAGAAAGGCACAAACTACTGAACTAGACACAAGAAGAAACACAAATCTGAATAAATCAATGACAATTAAAGAGACTGAATAAACAAACAAACAAAAAATTTTCAACAAAGAAAAGCCCAAGTGCACCTGGCTTCCCTGCTAAATTCTAATAAATACCTCACAAACACTTGCAAAAAAATAAAAGCAGAGGAAACACTTCTCAATTCAACATATGAGGCCAGCATTACCCAGATACCAAAACCAGACAAAGACACCTCAAGAAAAAAAAAAAAAAATACGGATATCCCTTATGAACGTAGGCACAAAAATCCTCAAAAATAAATTAACAAACCAAATCTAGCAACAGATAAAAATGATTACGGACCATGACCAAGTGGGATTGGTTACAGGCTTGCAAGGTTTCAACGTATGAAAATTAATCAATGTAATACACCACATTAATAGAATAAAGGAGAAAATTCACGTGGTTAACTCAATAGATGCAGAAAAAACATCTGACAAAATCCAACAGCTTTCATGATAAAAATACTAAACAAACTAGGAAAAGAAGAGAATTTCCTCAACCTGATAAAGGACATCAATGAAAAACCCTCAAATAACACCATACTAAAAGTTGAAAGGCTGAAAACTTTCCCCCTAGGATCAGGAACATGACAAGGATGTCTGCTCTCACCATTTCTATTCAACAGTGTACCAGAGGTTCCAGTAGAGCAATTATGCAAGAAAAAGAAATAAAGGGTATCCAAATGGAAAAGGGGGAAGTAAACCTATCTATGTTTGCAGATGACATAATCTTGTACGTAGAAAATCTTAAGAATTCACAAAAAAAGCTATTTGAGCTAATAATGAGTTTGGCAAAGTTGCAACATACAAGATCAACATACAATCATTAGTCATATTACTACACAATAGCAATGAATGACATGAAAATGAAATTAAGAAAATTCCATTTACAATACCATCAAAAACAGCAAAATACTAAGGAATAAATTGAACAAAAGTATAAGACCGGAGTCAGAAAACTACAAAACATTTTTGAAAGGAATTAAAGACCTACATATTTTGAAAGACATCCTATTTTCATGGATCAGAAAATTTACTACTGTTAAGAAGCCAATACTCCCCAAATTTATCTATAGATTATATACAATCCCTATGCAAATCCTAACTGGCATTTTTGCAGATACTGATAAGCTGATCCTCAAACTCGTAAGGAAATGAAAGTGATGCAGAACAGCCAAAACAATTTTGGAAAAGATGAACTATTTCAAAATTTACCACAAAGCTGCAGTAATCAAGACTATATGGTGGGCTTCCCTGGTGGCGCAGTGGTTAAGAATCTGCCTGCCAATTCAGGGGACTCGGGTTCGATCCCTGGTCCGGGAAGATCCCACATGCCACGGAGCAACTAAGCCCGTGCGCCACAACTACTGAGCCTGCGCTCTAGAGCCGCGAGCCACAACTACTGAGCCCATGTGCCACAATTACTGAAGACTGCACGCCTAGAGCCCGTGCTCCGCAACAAGAGAAGTCACCGCAATGAGAAGCCCGCGCACCGCAACAAAGAGTAGCCCCCGCTCGCCGCAACTAGAGAAAGCCCGCGCGCAGCAATGAAGACCCAAAGCAGACAAAATTAAATAAATAAAATAAATAAATTTATAAAAAAAAAAAAAAAAAAAAAAAAGACTATATGGTACTAGCATAAATAACAACATGTTAAGTCAACAGAATGAAAACTTCAGAAATAAACTCTCACATTTATGGTCAATTGACTTTCTACAAGGATGTCAAGGCAATCCAGTGGGGGAAAGAATAATTTTTTTTTACAAATGGTAATAGAACAAACGGATATCTATGTGCAAAGAATATAGTTGGACTCCTATCTCAGAGTATATTCAAAAATTAAATGGGTTATAGATCTAAATTTAAGAACTAAAACTACAAACTCTTAAAACAAAATATAGGATTACATCTTCATGACCTGGCTTGGGCAATGGTTTCTTATATATGACACCAAAGCACTAGCCACATTAGAAAAATATTGGACTTAATCAAAATGAAAACTTCTATGCATAAAAAGATATTACACAGAAACTGAAAAGACAACACACATAATGGGAGAAAATATTTGCAAACCATATATCTGGGTAAGGGTCTAGTATGCAGAATATATAAAAAACTTTAAAAACTCAAAAACAAGAAGACAACCAATTAAAAAATGGACAAGGATGTGAACAGACATTTTTCCAAAGAAGATACACACAAAGTCCAACAAGCCCATGAGAAGAAGGTTCAACATCCTTTAATCATAAGGAAAATGCAAATCAAAACCATAATGAGATAGTACTTCATCCCCATTGGGAGGGCTAAAATCAATCAGTCAATAATAAGTGTTGGTAAGGTGGGATGTGGAAAAGTTGGAACCCTCATAGGTTCCTAGGGGAAATATAAAACGTTGGAGCTGTTTTGGAAACAGTCTGGCAGTTCCTCAAAAAGTTAAACAAAGAATTACCATATAACCCAGCAATTCTACCCTAGATATATACTCAAAAAATTGAATCACCTGTCTACCCAAAAATCTGTACACAAATGTTCATAGCAGTACTATTTGTAATAGCCAAAAGGTGGAAACAAGGCAAATATCATAAACTGATAAGCAGATAAATAAAATGTAATATTATCCATACAAGGGAATATTATTCAAGCATAAAAACGAACAAAGTTCTGATACATGCTACAACACAGATGAACCTTGAAAATATTATGCTAAGTGAAAGAAGCCAGACACAAAGGCTACAAATTGTGATTCCATTTATATGAAACCTCCATAATAGGCAAATCCATAGAGTCAGAAAACAGATCAGTGTTTGCTAAGGACTGGGGGACTGGGGGAAAGGGGAAGTAATTGCTAATGGGTATGAGGTTTCTTCTGGGGGCGATGAAGATGTTCTGGTTTGGATACTGGTGACGGTTGCACAACCTTGTGAATATACTAAAAACACTGAATTGTACACTTTCAAAGGGCAAATTCTATGTTATGTGAATGTATCTCAATTCAAAAACATTGAGCTAGAACCTGTAGTTATGACCATAAAACTGAAGGGGTTTATAAAATCATCTTGTCTCAATTCTCACATTTTATAAAGAAACTGAGATACAAGGGGGCAAAAGCAGATTATCCATGGACCCAAATTTTGTTAACAGTAGAGTTGAGATTAGTATACAAGATATTTCTACCTCAGTTCTCAGAACATATAAAAAACAAACAAACCCACTTTAATAAACAGATTTACAAACAACTACACCCTTTAAAATGTTATGTTAAAAACTACTGTCTTGAAATTCCAGCATCTCTTTTTAAGCTCCAGACCTAGATTGTTAATAAATACTTTGTTAAAGGCAAAGCAGCAACTTCACTGGTATCCACCCCTCGCCCCACTGGTATTTTTAAAAGGACTTTAAACAGTTAAAAATTTGCTCATTTATTATCCACAGTTTAATATAGTTCAGAGATTTAATTAAATATTAGTTAATCAAGGCTTTTAGAAAATCACACAGCATCAGATTTTTGAAATGCTGAGCCAACTTTCCAGGGCTTCAATTGTGCAAAAATATTGAAATATATCTCATATTGGGCTTTTCAAAAGTTAAGACACTCCTACCACTTGCTGAGCATTCAGGTCTATGCCTCCTCTCCCTGAATCTGGGGAGAACTGTGGTTGCTTCAACCAACAGAGTACAGTGAAAGTGACCTTTCCAAATTCCCAACCCAGAGAGTCACTGAGCTGATTAAAATGATTATTGTTTTATGTCACTTAATTTAGAGTGGTGTGTTACGCAGCAAAGATAACTGGAACAGCACATGTGATTTTTTATGATAAGAACAAACAACTCTTGTTCCCTGATGGTTCCTCTTTTCATAGCACTCTACAATCATATACACACCCCTGCAAAAGCAGATATGAAAATACATGTATACATAAACATACATTTTTAAAAAGACAATAAGAAAATTACAGTTTTTCAATCGCCTAAAAATATAACCTAATATTCTAGTATGTTAGAGTTCAAAATATCACCCCCGATCTCAAAAGTTCGGATGCAATTCCATCCAGACAATTTTTCCTGAATGGTCGTGCCCTTAATAGGGTTTATCCTAAAGCAATCATTTTCTGATTACCCAGGTCGTTCTCATTAAGGATAGGTTTGGCCTATTGTTAACTTAGAAGCCTTCCATACTGACCTAAAGGTCTTTGGACATTTTACTTTTTAAGTAAAAGACAAATTTTGGCTCTGTCTACACATACTATGTGATCTCAAAGAAAAATGACAACTCTGTTGGCCCTTATCTGTATCTTAATTGAGTTGATCAGGACAATTTTAAGAAATCATGAAAGAAACTGAGAGAAAACATGAAAAGTCCTGAGCACAGTGTTTGGTACAAAAGATAACACCTCTGAAATCTACCTTTGGGACTCTAGACTATTGCTTAGTAGCTGCAAAAAAGAATCACATACCAGTAGTAATCATATAGATTTCTGAGTCATATTTTGCAACTTTTAGGAGACCATTTTAAAAATCAGAGCATATTATGAAACATAACATCGATTTATGCTAGATAGAATATAGAGAAGGTGATTTACAAATATTTACCTTGATCAAATATTTTTCCCATCTATCGGCTGTAACAGATTTGCCAATCTTCCTCATCAACTTCAAATGGAGCTCCACCAATTCTTTAGGTACTTAAAAGGAAGAAAAAATACTGTTAGCCAGAAAAATAAAACATTTGTAAACATTTAGGATCATAAAAAAAGAACTTTCTCCAATGCTGAATACTTTTTCAAAATAGATGTTGATTTAGTTATCTTTTAGAACTCTGAATCAGAAAAGACTAAACTAGGGCAAGAAATAACTGAAAACTACTTTTTTAAACATGAACAAGAATATTCATGTTTTCTTTCAAAACATCAACAATTAAGAGTGAACTCAAATGTAAACTATAGACTTTTGGGTGATAATAATGTGTCAATGTAGGTTCATCAATTTCAACAAATGTACCATAGTAGTGTGGGATGTGGACAGTGAGAGAGGTTGCACAAGTGCGGAGGAAGAGGGTATATGTGAACTCTCTATACTTTGTGCTCAATTTTTTTGTGAATCTAACACTGCTCTAAAAAATAAAGTCTATAAAAAATACCATAAAGTAAAAGCACTTAACTATACAACTAAAATTTCTACTGTGTTTCTCATACCACATATTTGGTTTCTTGACTGAGATTGCAGACCAAGACACAGATTCACAGAATTAGAAAGGAATCAACGAATATAAATTCCAAATTGACAGATATCTCAGAAATAGAGTCTAATTGGTTTTCAAGCTGTTGAAGAAAACTACTCTTCTGATCTATCCGTTATCTAATGTGCTAAACTCCTCTACAGCATCCCTATAAATCTCTGCTTGACAACCTACAGGGACAGAAAATTTACTTAACCTTCCAAAATTCTAATTATTAGAAAGTTACCCTTATACAAAGTAAAAAATCTGCCTCCCTACACCTTCCTCCCCTGTTTCTTGCTCTTATTCTCTAGTTTCAAAGAAAATACTTTCAATCCCTCTTTTATTGGAACCTTCAAATATTTGAAGACAGCTGTATCTTCCCTCAAGTTTTCTCTTCCAACTGTAAACAACCAGAGTTCCTCCAAACATCCCTTGGGCATCATCTGATTATATGGTATAACTGTATTAATTAGACCTGAGGGAAATAAAGGACACACACATTTAGCATTTCCCAAATACTAAATACTGCTAGTAACCTAAGAGAAATTACATTTATACTATCTAAAAAGTTTCCATAATCAAATACATTAGGAAAATATATTTTTACCACAGAGCTTCCTGAAGCCTTAATTGATTAGTCTTATATAAATAGTCTTATATCCCTATCTTGGATATAATCTGCAGCATTCCCTAATATATTTGATCATGGAATCTTTTTCTGTGAAACACACAATACCTTGTAGTATACAAGTGCTCTGAAGTACAGGTTGGGAAGTGATGGACTAATTTTTTTTATTCATTCATTCAGATTCTTTACTCTCCACTAAAGCCACTTCTAACTTGAAATGACCCTGAAGCATAAAAACATTTCACTATTCAACAAATTTCTGTGGGCCCACTATTAGTAAGCAAGAAATAGCCTCTACCTTTAATGAGCCTACTTAGGGGAGTCTTCTCTGGGGCGGGGAGGGGGACGGTAAATGGTGGGTGAGTTGGAGGTAAAGGAAAGAAGCACGGGAGGGATGATTACAGATGAGTAAACAGACAATTAAACTAAGCCAAGACCAGAATACATGGGATTGAGGGTGGAGTGGAGAAAAGGGGGAAAGGACACTGCTTATGAAAGTAACAGCAGATACAAAAGGCTGAAAAACAAAGTGAGCATGGAACTGGGAGCACTCAGAAAAGGGGTATGATCATGAAGAATCTTATAAGAACAGGCTACAAAGTTTACATTTTATTAAAAAGTTTAAGCAAGAGAGTGCTCTATAATTTAGAAAGATCTCAAAAACTGAACTGTAGGAAAACAGCTTTTATTTGCTTATTTGTTTTAGGAGGTGGTGTGCAGGGTAGAGACTAGATATAAATTCAAAAAAATATCAATCCAGAAAGATGGGAGTAACCTGAACTAAGGCAGAGGTGGTACCAAGAGAAGTGGGGAGATTTGAGTTATGTTTAGGAAACAAATAATAAAACTTAGGGACTGACTGACTGAGCAAAGTGAAAGCATCAAGAAAAACTGAGGCACTGACGTAGGCAACTGAGTAGATGCCAATGACAATACATCAGGAAGAAAAAGACCTGGGCTCAATTCTCAGCTCTACTACTTAAGACAAGGAGACCGTGATTCTGGTCAAGTTCTTTAAACAATGACTCTCAAATTCCTCGTCTGTAATAAAGGGTTGAACTGGCTATCTTACAGTTTTAAAAACAGAAAACATTATACAGGGCTTCCCTGGTGGCGCAGTGGTTAAGAATCCACCTGCCAATGCAGGGGACACGGGTTCGAGCCCTGGTCCAGGAAGATCCCACATGCTGCAGAGCAACTAAGCCCATGCGCCACAACTACTGAGCCTGCGCTCTAGAGCCCACAAGCCACAACTACTGAGCCCACGTGCCTAGAGCCCCTGCTCCACAACAAGAAAAGCCACCGCAATGAGAACCCTGCACACCACAACAAAGAGTAGCCCCTGCTCGCCGCAACTAGAGAAAGCCCACGCATAGCAACAAAGACCCAATGCAGCCAAAAATATATAAATTAATAATAATAAAAAAAGAAAACATTATACAAAGCTAAAATACCTTTATTTTCACTTCTGTCACAACATTTGGGGAACCAAGGTCACTTTCAATTTCTCCTTTTTCCTTTTCCCCAAACACAGTAGTCTTAATGATTCTACCTTCCTACATCTCAAACCTGCTCCCTATCTCCCCCAATTTCTCTATGATATCATTGCACCTTCTCACTTCTCTCAAAACAGGTATGGATACTCTCCTGTAACCAAACCAATCTTTAAAAAAAAAAATATTGCTTTCATGTCACTTCCCAGTTCATAAATATCTTTGATGGCTCCTAAATACTTATATAAACTCATCTAGATTTCTTACCCTAGCCAAAGAGTCCCAATATTCAGTTTCAACCTAACTCTCCAATCCTTCCCTCTTACTCCTGCACTGAAATGCTTGATTCAAGTCATTCTGGCCTGTTCACTATCCACTAAGCACACCCAGTCTACAACCTATCTGGGCTTTTATTCAAGCGCTCCAGTTTACTGTTTTCTGCCACTTGAATCATATTCATCTTTTAATGTCTGGTCAATAAAAGCCCTAAAAGTCTCTGAGATAGCTTTCCAATGATTCCAGCAACATCTTTGTCCTTGGAATGGCCACAGTATTCATATTATCTGTATCACTCATTTATCAGTTAGGTAAAAGCTCTGCACCTGTGTTTTATGCATATCCTCCACATCACAGACAAATGAAATCACAAAAAGTTTTGATGCAATTGGTACTATTTTTAAAAATCCAAGAGGACAAAAGTAAATATAGGCAATAAATATGTTTTTCATCCCACTTTGCAAATATAGTCATTCTTGATTTAGGCATGTAGAAGTAGATTTCCTTATTAGAGCACTGGCTCTTACACAGTACTATCCAATAAAAATATAAAATGAGCCATATAATTTCAAATTTTCTAGTAGTTCATTCATAAAAGTAAAAAAAAAAGGTCAAAATTAATTTTAACAATTTATGTTATTTAGCACTATATATCTCAATGTTATTTCAAACATACTATCAGCATTTAAAATTTCAGACTTTTATATTTTTTAGACATTTTACTTATTTTTAAAATTTATACCTCAATTAAAATTATACATCATTGACCTATGACAGTATTACTTTCAGGTGTACAACATGATGATTTAATATTTGTATACACTGCAAAATGATCGCCACAATAAGTCTAGTTAACACCCACCACCATACATAGTTACAAATTTTTTTTCTTATGAGAACTTTTAAGATCTCCTTGATTAGCAACCTTCAAATATGCAGTACACTATTATTAACCGTAGTCACCATTCTGTATATTACCTCCCTTTATAACTGAAAGTTTGTACCTTTTGACCGTCTTCATCCATTGTACACTTTTTGGGTGATACTTAGTATTCAAAACATATCATTTTACCCTTACAGCATATCTCAATTCACCCTAGCCATATTTCAAGTGCTCAAGAGCCACATATGGCTACTGGCTACTGTACTGGATCACATACAGCTAGCACATTTAAAACTAAAATTTAGAACCCACAATTTACTAACAATATACTTAATTTTTTTTTTTTGGTGATACAACTGACATATAACACTATATTTAGTTTCAGGTGTACAACATAATGACTTGATATTTGTAAATACTGCAAAATGATCACCACAATATGTCTAGTTAACATCCAATTTACTTATTTTTTTTGTTACAAATAGAACTGACAGGCTAATAACCTTATGGACACTTGTAGCTCTTAATATTTTGCCAGTCAATAAGAAACAGATAAAAACTTCAATAGAAAAGTTAAATTGAAAATATTACAATTCCCATACTTTGCATTCTCTAAAACAGTGCTGTCTATATCTGCACTTTTCAAAACAGTAGCCATTAGCTACATGTGACTATTTAGCACTTGATATGTGGCCAATAAAACTAAGGAACTAGACTTTTAATTTTACTAATTTTTAATTAACTTAAACAGCCACATGTGGCAAGTGGCTAGGGTCTGGGGCAGTGCAGCTATAAAATATCAATCATATTTTTAAAACACATGATCATTTTCTATGACACGCACTGACGATCTATAAATTCACTTATTTATCACCTGGAACATTTCCTAAATAATTTCATTTTGAGAACATTAGGTAATTATTAACTTCCTTCTAAGAATTATCTATTAACCAACTTCATGTCATTCTGAAAATTACAGGTCTTGTCCCAATTGAACCAAGATCTCTACCTTTTCACATGACAGATTTGGTATATAACCTTTAACAGACCCGTTTCTTTCAAAAGGCCTCAAGAAGGTGAAAGACTCTGAAGCAGAAGAAAAGGTCAGGTGCTGTGTGAATTCATGAAGGGCCTGCCAAAATGATGCAGGTATGAAACAGCAGTAAGTGGTAGGATCCCAGAATGTATTACTGATCCAATCACCCAAAGATGTTCTATAGTTTTACATTTTTCTAAGCATCTTTCCAGCACCAAGCCTTAAGAATGTTGCTGCTTCTGCAATTCTAGTTTTATTACGTACAATTCTGCTTTTTTAATGGTAGAAATTTACAGCTGCTCATAATAACTAAATGACATAATTCCTCTCATTTCTCAATGAAGTCTTTTACTTAAACTTCCTCTATGGTTGTAAGCAGAGATACACTTAGAATCACAAAACAGTTGATTTTATGTAGGCCATTGATAAAAGAACACTGATTTCAGATACAGGGATTTAAGTATAAGCTTACAAAAAGCTTTTACTTACTGCCAGTTTCTACAAACTCTGTTGGGGGAGCACAGTTTTAACCATAATGACACTGGTCCCACAGTCCACTTGATCCTTGAAATAACTATTATGTTTTTATATACCTTATTGGCAAAAAGTTCATTTAATCAATCATCTTAAGTTTTCAGAAAAGCAAAAAAAAAAAAAAAGGCTCAAGACTATGAACTATAACTTAGGTCATTATCTGAAAAGCTATAGTTTACAGATGCGAGATGCCAGGTAAGTTAATATAAATCACTAAGCTCAACTTTCCATTATTACCATAATGGAAAAAAAAAATCCAAGAATAGGTGTTATGTAAGCAGGCAAACCAAGAGGTTTCTAATGCTCCATTTAGGTTTTGGGTTTCATTTAGAATCATACTGCTATTCCCATATAGGTAAAGAAACACACCAAACATGGCTCAGATTATTTCAGAACCAAAGCCGTGAAAACAACTCTGCTACAAAGAAAGTAATCAGTGTACTACTATAAACATCAGTATGGCTGGAGGCTCTAATAACCAGCATTCAGCACCTCTTCCTGAAGGAGAAGGTAGATGTTTATGGGGAGGAAAGACCTCTAGGTAAGATGATGTGAGCCACCCTCACATCAGTCAGTCTTTAAAGGGTTACTCTTTCCTTATATGTACTTGACAAACAGCATCCTGGCAGAGGGAATCTGAGGTACTTGAGGCAATGGCTTCCAATAACATAGGCCTCCAACTCTAATCAGATAATTCTATTTCCTTTCTCTCTTTTCTCTCTACTCAATTTAATAATCATGGGGGGTGGGGGGATGGGTAGGGAAGGAAGGAAAGAGAGACCCAAAACAAATTTTAAAAGAAAGAAATAATGATATCATAGTATTTAAGGAAGAGGAGGGATCTTTTCCTCCAATAATTTTAAATCTAGTGAAAGGTTGAAAGACTAGTACACCCTTCACCTAAATGCACCAACTGCTAACATTTTAGGTAAACATTTTTATACAGGATAAAACCATCAGCGAAAGGCTCTCTAATAAAAAAAAGAATGAAAAGCAGCAGCCAACCAAGCCAAGGAAGGGAAGAACATGCCAGGCACAAGGAAATGCCTGTAGAGAAGACCTGAGGCAGCTAAAAGCTTCCAGTGTGTCAGGAAAGAGAAAATGGTAAAAGATGCCACTGAAGAAGTAAGCAAAGGTCATATCTTATAAAGCCTTGAGGTCCGTGTAAAGAGTTCTGATTATGTTTTGAGTGTAATGAGAAATCAAGGGAGGAATTTAGGAAAGTTTCCTGATCTAAGTTTTTAAAAGATCATTCTGTGTCTAGGATCTGCTTCATAATAACCTAAGCAGCAGAGGACAGGTGGAGTTACAGATGAAACAAAATTACAAAATTTCACTGAACCTAGGTGATGAGCATGTGAAACTTCATTATACAACTTTCTAATTTTGTATAAGTGGGGAATACGACTAGACTAACTAGGAGGCTAGTGCCATACTTCAGGCAAGAGAGAATGATGGCTTGGACTAAGGTGAGCAGTGGAGATTTAGAGAAGTACCCTCAAGGAAAACTGCAAAATCTAGAAAATTTCAAAATTTCTAAAATATTTTCTAACAAGCACCTTCACCAATCTTAATCTGAGAAAGTAACTACTATATATATCTGTCTTCTATGTGATTCCTATTGATTTGTTCATTTTTAAAAGCAGAAACCACGACTTTTTGCTTGATTAGTCATGATTTAGAAAGGCAACATATACACAGACATTTAATAATAAAGTTAAATAAATTTATGTGTACCATGTCTTATTTCTCACACTCTTCATCATTTCAAATGTTCATATTGCACTTAAAAGCCTGCACTTAATATTTCAACTAGGTATTCTTTAAAACTGCGTTACATGTATATTATGAAAAGCACTAGAAAGAGTCAAGAGAAAGAGGTGCAAACCTCAATTTTCTCATCCATAAATGGAGTTGTACCAGATGATCTAAAGTCTTCCAGCTCTAATATTCAATGTCCAAGTCTAAGTATTGAGGCAGGTATTTATTTGCCTTAGAATAACACAGCAGTCATCATAGGATTTAGCATTTTTGAACTGAAAGCACACTCTCTGATAAACTAGAAAACTTAGCAACTAAGATGTGATGTCAATTGCTCAAGGTCGAAGAGAGCCCAAGCAAGATCTCAGACCTCTGGCCTTCCAATCCAAGGCTCTTTCTAATGTTTCTTAAAGTATCAAATGAATGGAGGAATAGTTCAGAAGACCTAACTTATGAATCAAGCCACCCTTTCTGCATAGCTCAGTATCTGGGTTTTTATCTTTTACCTTGGGTTGCTCCTGCCTATGCACTGAGGCATTAACCATTTCTAAAATGTAATCCAGCTTTCTGTAACAACAGAAAGACTACTACTACTCCTCCCAATCCATTCTTTCTTTTTTCAACAGCTTTATTGAAAAGTAATTTACATACCATACACTTCATCCTTCTAAAGTATACAAATCAATGGGTTTTGGTATGTTATATGATTAATGTTTAAATTGTGGTAAAATACAAATAACATAAAATTTGTCATCTTAACCATTTTAAGTGTACAATTCAGTGGCATTAATTACATTCACAAAGTTGTGCAACCATGACTGCTGTTGCTGTTTTCCTATCTGTTTTTATAGTTAAAAGTTTTGAAACAGTCACTTCACTTCCAAATTGCTTTCTGGAAAATTTACAATTATAAAAGTAAAGTCCACTACAGTATATATTCTCCGTGGAAGCAATACCGCACACAAGAGGGCAAAAACTGATCCTTGAGGAGGGCAAAAAATCTCAGATATGGTTTACGGTTCTCAGCAACTTAACCCTATCTGACAAAATCTTACTCCTTAGTATTTAAATTCTCTTGCTAGGGAGAAATTAATTTTAAATTAAAGTTTTCTCTTTAGGAGTGTGATCATGGGAAAAAGAAAAAAAAAAAAAGGTTGAGAAACACTGTGCTTTAGAATTCAAAAGCAAGCATTGTTACTCAAAATGTAAAGCACTATCTTTAGACAATGCTCAACCTGCGAAAGAGGCTGTATCCACTGAAACCAAAGCCAAGATGCAAAATGCCTTGCTACCCTACAAGAATTGATTTTATCCATAATGTTAAACACAATAATGGGAAAAATTATGTTACAATTTTAATATTTAAATAAAGCAGAAAATCAAGCACAGTAGCTAAAAAATTGTTTTAAATTTATCCCCAATGCTGATAATTAAGAGAGAGTAAGAACTAAGTATAAAACAGGGAAAGAGAAAGAAAATAAAGGTAGGCTCTTTGACATCATATAGTCTTAACTACCTTTACAGTCTCACTTTGTAATTACCTATCATCTATCTCCTCTTCTTCCTCTTTGCCACCCTTAGATGTAAGCTCCAAGAAGGTAAGGGTCAGATCTATCTGCCTTTTTCATTGTTGTAGTCCCTCCACCAAGCACAGTTCCTGGTTCATTCAACTATTTGATGAACTAGAATAGGGACAAGAAAATAAAGGAGAAAGAAAGCAACAGGGAGAGATGGAGTGAGGAAATTTTAAAAGTTCTCAGACAGCTAGAAAAAAAGAAAGTTCCTTTAGGTGTGAAAGAAAAATTATCTGAATAGTATGTAGGAAAGTGATGAGGGAGATGAGATGAAAAAGATGGCAAAAGTGGCTTTAGAATTTCAGTTCACTAACCCAAGTGAACTTACTAACCACTTGGGTCACTGTCACTATCACTTGGGTGACATCACTAACCCAAGACAACTTATTGGCAGGGTTTTATTTCCCCTTTTCTCTCCCTTTTGGGGGAAGGGATGGAAGATGTGAATGCTCCCATGGACATTTGTATACAGGAGTCAATAATGAAGTCCACAAGTTTAATTAAATAAATACCTATATAGTGATTTCCTAACACCAGACCTCTATAAAGTGCCAGATTTCTATCCCCATCATGTATGTTCCGTAGTATTTAAAAACTTAAAAGCACACTAAAAGATGCCTTTATGATTCAATACCATGATTTTAGGTGTTAGGAAATCAGTTTGCTGTTTCTTTTAAAGACCATTCTGCAGATCTATGAACTTAAATTAAAAGAACTCTATTTCTTGGGACTTCCCTGGCGGCGTAGTGGTTAAGAATCCGCCTGCCAATGCAGGGGACACAGGTTCGAGCCCTGGTCCGGGAAGATCCCACATACCGCAGAGCAAGTAAGCCCGTGTGCCACAACTACTGAGCCCATGAGCCACAACTACTGAGCCTGCGTGCCCTAGAGCCCGTGCTCCACAACAAGAGAAGCCACCACAATGAGAAGCCCACACATCACAACGAAGAGTAGCCCCTGCTCACTGCAACTAGAGAAGGCCCGTGTGCTGCAAGGAAGACCCGATGCAGCCAAAAATAAAATAAATAAGATAAATAAATTAAAAAAAAATAACTCTATTTCTTTATGAAATTTATGTCATCTTTATTCCTTGCTAACAAGTGATCATGCTTTTCTTTCAACCAACATTCATTTGACAAGCGGAGATAACTATGTAAGAAACATATTATGTCATCTTACAGTTTCCTAAAATCTTGGCAGAAAGCATAACAAATGAATTCACTGTAACTTCTACAGTTATTTCAATAAATGAGAAAATGTACATGAAAACACTTTATAAACCATAAAGCAATATACAAACCAAAGTTACTGTTATTCACCACCAGATGGTGATCATGTCTTATTTAAAGCAAATGCTGACACCTTATTCAGGGGCCAGCCAACTGACTATTAAAAATTATTAATAAGCAAACCAGGTTGTCTGAATAAAATACTAGTGATTTAAGTATGTTCAACTGAAACATCAGCAAAACACAGTCAATAAAAAACAGGTTCTGCCTGAAGATTTCTAAAGGAGCTGATCTGTTCTTATTAACATTTGATAACTACTGATACAATTTAAAGAAAAAGACAACAGGGCATGTTTTCTGGCAGTCTTATATGGGTTATTTAACCATTCATACCACCTTGATCCACCCTAACGTGTTATTTTAAAGCAAATTCCAGATACCATGATTTCATCCACAAATATTTCACTGTGTATCTCTAAGGAATGAGGACTCTTTAAAATTAAGCATAATAATAATATTACCACCTAAAAACTAATAATTGTTTAATGTCACAGAATTTCCAGTCAATTAAACAATTTTAAAACATTTTCAATTAACCAAGAAATAAAATTGTATTTTTTTGTTACCTCTGTAGCAGATGCTGGCAGCACCTCACCTTTATCCCCTCAGCACTTATGATTCCAGTACAACCCAACCTGCAAGCATGTGCAAGTCTTCACATGAGGGTTTTTTCTGACTACAGGGCAGGGGAGTTAAGCATTCCTGAGGGCATCCCTAAACCAATAACTGACAGAGCTCCTTAACCTCTTTGCTGGGATGAATCTGAGGTATAATCTACACTGTCTTTCAGCTCAACAGAGGATTTAGTCCCAGTAGCCTATAAAGTAACATACTTGAAAACACATCCCATATTGGCTTTTTTTCCCCTTTCCAGTATCACTTCCCCTGCCCTTGTCAGTGTTTCCTGGCATCAGTTTCCAAATAAACTATTTGCACTCACATTTCTGTCTCAGGGTCTACTGCCTGGGGAATCCAACATAAGACAACCTCTTAATTTTGAATGAAAGCTATGGCCATCCTAAGAAAATGTAAACATAACAATTTCTGTAAATATGTTCAAAGAGTTTAGAGACAACCCAAAAGACATACAAATATCCCAGTTTAAAGAACCCTTTCTCCTACAGGTTCAGGATAGTCGAGATCTTAATGTGTTCCATTGAGATTGTTCAGTTATGCTGAAAAACTAACATCCCCACCCCTTACTCTTCATTGTTGGCGAAGAAGCATCATTATCTCAATCCTCAGTTCTTATGTCCATAAGAATCTAACTGAAAGTACACCAACTGTTGGCTTAAGCTCTACACTTTAAAGAAAAAAAAAATGTTCCTAGAAGGAATGGTTTACTAAGACTGGGGTCCCTTGAAAAGCCACAAAATGTGATATTTATGAGTATTTTCATTTATATATGACTTTCAACGGATTTTGCTGCTGGCCTCAAACAACAATTCAAGTAAGAGTAAAGGACTTGCGAAGATTTCTTTTGAAAAATCAACTTGGGAGGGGGGGTACTTCCCTGGTGGTCCAGTGGGTAAGAATCGGCGCTCCCAATGTAGGGGGCCCGGGTTCGATCCCTAGTCAGGAAACTAGATCCCACATGTATGTCACAACTAAGAGTCTGCATGCTGCAGCTAAGAAGTCCACAGGCTGCAACTAAGAAGCCTGCATACTACAACTAAGAGCCCGCATGCTGCAACTAAGAGCCCGCATGCTGCAACTAAACATGCTGCAAGGAAGGTCCCACGTGCCACAACTAAGACCTGGTACAGCCTAAATAAATAAATAAATATTAAAAAAAAAAAAAGGAATCAAAAAGAAAAATCAACTTGGGGCGGTCATACTAATAGTATGATAAAGTCGCCTCTAGCTAACACACACTCCTCCTCTACCCTTCTGAAAAAAGTTCTATGCACTCAGTTTCCATTTTCTCACCTGTCCCATTTGCTCCAAACCCACCACAATCTGACTTCCATTAGTTAAATTAAATGGATGCTTTAGTCTTTGTCTTAATTTGGCAGCATATGACAGCAGTGACCACAACTTCATTTTTGAAACCTGGCCATCCTGTGACACCACTTTTCTGATTTCTCCTCTTATTTCTTTGCCCTGTTTTGGATTCATTTGCAGGCCCACTTCTGCCCTTTCCTTGAAAGCTGGTTCTATTTTAGGATTTCATTTCTTTTGTTCCTAAGACATCTCATCCATCCCTTCATTTCAACTTAAATATGTTGTCTCACTCTACTGGTTATGGATATGTTCAAGTAATAGAAAACCTTACCAGAGTGGCTTCACAAATATAATGGGTTACTTTTTCTCATATAGACTTCTCTAGAAGTCCAGACTAATGAGTTGCTAGTTTTGGTTTAATGGCTCAACAAATCCACCATATTCAACGTCATGGAATACCCAAACATTCCATGCTGTTTCTAGCCTTTGTACCTTAGCATGTGCAGCTCCCTCTATCATCAACCCACCTCTATTCATCCTCAGAGTTGTTTCATTGTCACTCCTTAGGAAATCATTCTTTTATCCATTCTTTGATTACTCTTTTATCTTATCAGGATTAAGTGCCCCTGCTGGATATTCCAAAATGATTCTGCTTATACATCACACTGCATCATAAATGCCTGTCTGATCACCTCTATCCCACATTAAATAGGCCTTTATCTTCAGCACCTAGGACAGTGCCTAGCGCATACCATACATTCAATAAGCACTTATTGAATGAATAGATGATGTGGCCTTTAAAAAAATCAATTTTATTAGAGAAATGCTAATCAAAAACTACAATGAGGTACCACCTCACACCAGTCAGAATGGTCATCATTAAAAAGTCTACAGGGCTTCCCTGGTGGCGCAGTGGTTGGGAGTCTGCCTGCTAATGCGGGGGATGCGTGTTCGAGCCCTGGCCTGGGAGGATCCCACATGCCGTGGAGCAACTAGGCCCGTGAGCCACAACTATTGAGCCTGCGCATCTGGAGCCTGTGCTCCGCAACAAGAGAGGCCGCGATAGTGAGAGGCCCGCACACCGCGATGAAGAGTGGCCCCCGCTTGCCGCAACTGGAGAAAGCCCTCGCACAGAAACGAAGACCCAACACAGCCAAAAATAAATTAATTAATTAATTTAAAAAAAAAAGTCTACAAATAATAAATGCTGGAGAGGGTGTGGAGAAAAGGGAACCCTCCTACACTGTTGGTGGGAATGTTAATTGGTACAGCCACTGTGGAAAACAGTACGGAGGTTCTTCAAAAAACTAAAAATAGAGTTAGTATATAATCCAGCAATCCCACTCCTGGGCATATACCCAGGCAAAACTATAATTCAAAAAGGTATATGCACCCCAATGTTCACAGTAGCACTATTTACTGATACAATAACCAAGACGTAGAAACAGCCTAAATGTCCATTGACAGATGAATAAAGAAGATGTACTACATATATACAATGGAATACTACTCAGCCATAAAAAAGAATGAAATAATGCCATTTGCAGCAACATGAGTAGACCTAGAGATTATCATACTAAGTGAAGTAAGTCAGAAAGAGAAAGACAAATACCATATTATATCACTTATATGTGGAATCTAAAATATGACACAAATGAACTTAGCTACGAAAGAGAAACAGACTCACTGACATAGAGAACAGACTTGTGGTTGCCAAGCAGAGGGTGGGGGAGGGATGGATTGGGAGTTTGGGATTAGCAGATGCAAACTATTACATATAGAATGGATAAACAACAAGGTCATACTGAACAGCACAGGGAACTACATTCAATATCCTCTGATAAACCATAAAGGAAAATAACATGGAAAAGAATGTATATATATATATATATATATATGTATAACTGAATTACTGCTGTACAGCAGAAATTAACACAACATTGTAAGTCAACTATACTTCAATAAAATAAAATTTTAAAGTAATTTATTCATAAACATGAACTCATAACCCAAGCAACTGATTGATTAGCAAATGAATAAACAATAATATACGTTTCTTGCTCATACTTAAAGAAGCAGACAGAAAAACAGATAAGTTTCTAAAACCTTTAAAGGAAACATGTAAAATAGACTATCCACTTTGGCAATGTGCCTTTATACCAAGCAATCAACTATACCCATGCTTATCAATTTACAAGTTGCCAACCATAAACTTGCCTTTATGAATGATTAAGTTTCCTAATGTGACAAGAGAAGAAACTAAGATAAGCAAAAAACAAACAAAAAAAAGAAGAAACCAGAAGAGACTATGACTAAACAAATGGTTGCCTTGTGACCCTCTTCCTAGACAGTGACCCCACTTTTAACCTGAGGCAACCACTGATCTGCTTTCTGTCACTAAGAACTGTCTTTTCTAGCATTTCACATAAATGGAATCATATAGTATGTACTCATTTTGTCTGGCTTTTTTAGCTCAGCATAATGTTTTTGACATTCACTCACGTTCTGCATATATTAGCAGTCCACTCCTTTTTTACTATAAGTAGTATCCCATTATATGAATATATTGTTCATCCAATCATCTGATGAACATTCGGCTTATTTCCAGTTTGGGGCTATTACAAGTAAAGCTGCTATGAACATTTGTGTACAAGTCTCTGTGTGGACATATATTTTTATTTCTCTTGGGCAGATAGTAGTGGAAACTGATAGGCTGTAGAGTATATGTAGGTTTAACTTAATAAGAAACTCCCAAACATTTTGCCAAAGTGGTTGCACTATTTAATCTTCCCACCCTTATTGTATAAGAGTTCCAGTTGATACACATCCTCACTAACATCTGAGGTATAGTGGGTCATTTCAAAAGAATGTATCTTCTACCATGCTGGGTAGTGTTCTAGAAATGTCAGTAACATCCAGTTTGTTGATAACATTGTTCATGTCCTATATTCTATCTAGTTGCACTATCAATTACCAGGAGGAGTGCTAAAATTTCCAATTATAATTTTAGATTGTGTATGTATCTTTCAGTTCTGTCAATTTTTGCTTCACATATTTTAAAGCTGTTACTGGGGGAAAAGACACCGTCAGAATCATCACATCTCCCTGATAAACTGACTCCTGTAGCATTAAACTCCTTGCTCTGAAGTTTCCATTTTCTGATATTAGTATAGCTATTCCAGCTTTCTTATGATTAGTTTTGCACAGTAGAGCATTTTCTATCCTTTTATTTTTCACCTATAACTTTCTAATTAAAGTGGATTTTTGTAGCATATAGTTGGGTCTTGCTTTTCTTATCCACTCTGACAATCTCTTTTATTTAACTTTAATTTTAACTAAAATACCACAGGTGGCTAGTGTACAGCTCGTGAACTAAGAATGGTTTTACATTTTCTAAGGGTTGGGGGTAAAATAAATAAATAAATAAAAGGAAAAACAGTATTTTGCACACATGACAATTACATGAAATTCAAATTTTAGTGTCTATATAAAGAAAGTTTTAGTGGAGCACAGCCATACTTATAAATTTATGTAATATCTATGGTTACTTTCATTCATGCTACACTGGCAGAACTGAACAGTTTCAAGAGACACTGTACTGATCACAAAGCCTAAAATATTCTTAATATCTGGCTTTTTAAAGAAACTTGCCAAACCCTGGTTAAAACCATTTATATTTAATGCAATTATTGATATAATTGGATTTAAATCTACAATCTTACCATTTATATTCTGTATATTCCACCATTTCTTTGTTCCTTTCTTCTATCTTTTCCTGTGTTCTTTTGGATTAACTGGGCACACTCTAGCATCTCATTTTATATCTACTATTGGCTAACTAGGCATACTTCTTTACTTTAATATTTAGTGGTTGCTCTAGGTTTTACAATATACATCTTTAACTCTATACAGTGTACCATCAATGATATTCTCTCACTTCACAAAAATGTGAACACTTGTTACCCTTACAACACCGTAGTACTTCTATTTCCCTGCTCTCATCCTTAATACTATGGATGTGATACATTTTACTTCTACATATGTTGTAAAACTTACCATAAATTATGATTTTTGCTTTAAACAGCCAATTATCTTTTAAGATGTTTAAAATTAGGGAAAATGTATTTTATATTCAAACATATTTATCATTTCTTGCACTCATCATCTCTTTGTCTAGATCCAAGCTTTCATCTGATCCATTTTCCTTCCATCTTAAGATGTTTCTTATTGTATATTTCAACTAGCTAGTAATAAATTCTCTGGTTTTATTTCTCTGAAACGGTTTCTATTTCACCCTTGTTTTCAAAGGATATTTTCCTGAATATGTAACTATACGTTGACAATTTTTTTTTTTTATTCAGTACTTTAAAAGTGTTCCATCATCTCCTAGTTTGCATACTTTCTGACAAGAAATCCTCATTGTTTCTCTGTGCATAATGTCTTTTTCTTTGGCTGCCTTCAAAATACTCTTTTTTATCACTGGTTTTTAGGAACTGGTTATATCACGGTATTTTTGTGGGGGTCTGCCCTGCTTTGGGTTTGTTGAGATTATTGGACCTTGTGAATTCAGAATTTTCATCAAATTTGGAAAATTTTGACCCATTATTTCTTACAATATTTTTGGTTCCATCCTTCTTCTAGGATGTCAAATACACTTTGTTGAGCCAACTTGGTATTGTCCCACAGACCAATGAGCCACTGACTAGTTTCAGTTCTATTTCTCTACTTTAAGTTTAAATCTTCTGCTGTTTCTTCAAGTTTACTGGTCTGTTCTTCTGCACTGTCCAATCTGCTGTTAAATCTGTTCAGTTAACTTTTTATTTCAGATACCCCTTTTGTTCAGCAATAGAAGTTCCATTTGGTTCTTGTTTACATCTTCCATTTCTCTAGCCATTATGTTCATATTCTTCTTTAAATACACTTATTAATTATAATAGCTATTTTTAAAATAAATTTATTTATTTATTTTTGGCTGTGTTGGGTCTTTGTTGCTGCACGCGGGCCTCTCATTGCAGTGGCTTCTCTTGTTGCGGAGCATGGGCTCTAGGCACGTAGGCTTCAGTAGTTGTGGCTCGTGGGCTCAGTAGTCATGGCTCACGAGCTCTAGAGCACAGGCTCAGTAGTTGTGGCGCATGGGCTTAGTTGCTCCACGGCATGTGGGATCTTCCCAGACCGGGGCTCGAGCCTGTGTCCCTTGCATTGGCAGGCGGATTCTTAACCACTGTGCCACCAGGGAAGTCCCTATAATAGCTATTTTTAACATCCCTGTCTGCTAGCTCCATCACCTCCATCATTTCTAATCTGTTTCTTTGGGTTGACTTTTCTACTGGTTATAGGTTACCCTGGACGTGTTTCTTGCAATGTCTAGTGATTTCTGCTTAGATGCTGGAAAATATCAAAGTCACACTACTGTTTTTGAGTATTTGCAATCACTCCACAGAGAGTTGGGATTTGTTTTGGCAGGCATTTATTTACAGATCCATTTGATCCCTCTGAGGACTTTCCTGTCTTTACTACATGACAAATCCAGTGGGTTCTCCACTGAATGCCTTGGGTGCTCCAAAAGACCCTTCACTCTGGTCAGAATTAAATGTCTCCTGCATAAATTTGGTAAATGTACTGCTAGTAGTTCCCTGGATGTTCACTGCCTAGCCTTATAGCATTTTACTTTATGCATTCATGACCTAGTATTCAGCAAAGATTCAACATGGCCCCTATAAACATTTCTGGAGTTCTTTTGTTTGCATAGTTCCTATCTTTTCAGAAACTGCCCATGCAACTTCTAGCTGCCTAAGTCTCTCCAAAATCCAATCTGTGCCTCCTCAACTGAGTGAGGATTGCAGCCTCATTAGGCTCCCTTCTCCCTGCTTATTCAATCCCAAATTTGCTTCCAGACAGGAAGCCATGGTAGTTGTAGAGCTCATATTCCTTATTTCCCCTCTCTCAGGGACCACAGTCCTACTCTGCCCTATCTAATAAGAGACTGTTCATATATTTTGGTCCAGTTTACTATTTGCAACAAAGACTCCTTATTGCTCCATCATGGCCGGAGATGAAATTCCTCATTTTTTAAAACAAAATGGAAGACATATGTATCTGAGCAGATCATACAAATTTAAAGAAGAATGAATTATAAATGAATCTATTTTTCACATGTCAAGTACCTAAAAAGAAACAATAGGGATATCAGATACTGGTTTGTAACATTTCCAAAAAAAGAAAAAGGGAATATTGGATCCTTAAAACAACTTTAGACATGAATATTATTGTCTCCAACATGAAGAGGCTCACAAATTCATAACCTGCCCAGGTCACACAAATATCAAGTGGCAAGGCTAAGATTCTAACCCAGCTAACACTAAATACCATGTTTTCACTCTACACCACATTGCGTCCCATTACCTCTCAACACAAATACTACATTTTAAGAAATCTGGTTTGCCAAACTGAATTTATTAAAATCTCCTGTGTTTTACTTAGCAAAAGTTACTATTAACTATCAGTAATAATATCTGATCAATGTGGGGAAAAGATATTACCACAGGAAGTTGAGAATATTTCATATAAAAGCAACGACAGGACTTCCCTGGTGGCACAGTGGTTAAGAATCCGGCTGCCAACACAGGGGACACAGGTTCGGGTCCTGGTCCGGGAAGATTCCACATGCTGCAGAGCAACTAAGCCCGTGCTCCACAACTACTGAGCCTGCGTTCTAGAGCCCACGAACCACAACTACTGAGTCCGCATGCCACAACTACTGAAGCCCGTGCACCACAATTACTGAAGCCTGTGCGCGTAGAGCCCATGCTCCACAACAAAGAGAAGGCACCGCAATGAGAAGCCCATGCACCGTAACAAAGAGTAGACCCCACTCACTACAGAAAATCCTGCGCGCAGCAATGAAGACCCAACGCAGCCAAAAATAAATAAATAAGCAATGATACAAACGACTGAATTTAAAAAACATTAAAAAATAATGAAACACTGTATAGCATAGGAAACTCTACTCAATACCCTGTAATGGCCTATATGGGAAAAGAATGTCAAAACAGAAAAAAAATAAGAGTGGATATATACATAACTGATTCACTTTGCTGTATTCTTGAAACTAACACAACACTGTAAACCAATTATACTCCAATAAAATTTTTTTTAAAAAAAGAAACAAATAAAAATAAAACAAAAAATAAAAAAGAAAGAAAGAAAGAAAAACAAGCAATGATACAATGTCATTTTTAGCCTATGTGGCATTTGGACAAATAGATATGTATTTATTTAAATCTAAAATTGGCATTTAAAAATACCTTAAATGATTTCTGGACCTTTGGTTATGATTCACCCAAGCTAGTAAATCCCTAAGGAACACATATATTTCCTATTTCATAGGTGGACATTATGTTCATTATCCAATGATGGAGATCCCCTAAAATGTAAATTCTTTTAAATTTTTATTCATAAGACCCAGAAAAGGGGTTAACATACAGTAGACACTCAATGCACACTTGGGGAATAAAAGGTCCCCATATTTCCATTCTCAAAATGATGGAGGTACATTACACCAAGAAGATGGGCTGTCCCTCTTCCACAAATCCCTTAAAATGACAGTAAAAAACAAGCAAACAAAAAAAAACAAAGAGATAGAAAAAAAGTAATAGGCTTGTGTTTCCAATAAATATGAAGTAACAGAAACTGTATTTACCTTATGCCTAAAACAACTAAACAACAGAACAAAATATATGAAACGATGGTACTCAAGACATTACATAAGAGGTGACAAAAGACAATAAACAATGATACATGAAAGATTAGAAACAAAGACGATAAACACTACAATTGCTCCAGTGTATTACTTGGGTAAGGAGGCAAAGAGGGAGGACCCAGTCAAAACCTCGCAATTTCCCTCTGTCAAAGAGGTGAAGCTGGGAGTTAAAAAGGCAAATTAGAGATATGAACTAGCGTTCATGGAGTAGAGTGACAAAGAGGTGAGAGGTGCAGAGACCACTCTGGAAATCCACAAACAGTCCCTTCTGAGTCTACAGCAAAATACTAATCAGTGTATGTAGGTGAGGAAACTACCCAAGGTCAAGGAAAGAAGCATTAAAAGGAACAGAGGGAACAATGCCCAACATCCATACAAGTCTTATGAGCAAGTTCTATTCCCCAACAGCCAAAATGGAAAAAGGTCATATTTCAAATAGCACTGGCTGGAACAGAGGTCAGCAAATTACATCTCACAGATCAATCTGCTCCTCCTCCTGTTTTTGTACAGCCCAAGAACTAAGGATGGTTTTTACATTATTAAACAACTGAAAAATAGTCAAATGGTAACATTTCATGACAAATGAAACTACATGGAATTCAAATTACAGTGTCCCAGAATAAAGTTCACAATATGCTCATTCATTTAAATACTCTCTATGGCTGCTTCCACACTATAACAGAAGGGATAGGTAGCTGAGAAAGAGACTGAGTAGCCCACAAAGCCTAAAATATTTACTGACTCTTTACAGAAAAATGAGTCTTGTGTCAGTCGGAAGAAAACTAATCCTAGAATAAACACATATCCCATCCCACCTAACAAAGCTTAGAGGGAAGATATTAAATAATCAGTTCCCAAGTAACTGAATCACATCCCAGAGTTTAAGAATACTATAGGTGTACAAAAATATCTGGCATCTAGCCTAGTTAAAATTAACAATGTCTAGTATCAAATCAAAAATTACCAGACACAAAAAAGAAAGCAGAAAAATTAAGCACATAATGAGAAGGAAAAACCAACTGAATCTGACTCAGAAGTGACCAAATAATAGAATAAAAAGGGACCTGAGAATTTATTATATGATTATAAATTACTATAATACATGTGATTAAGAAGCCACAGGAAAAACTGAACATGTTAAGTGAAGACATGGATAATATTAAAAAAGACATAAATGAAAATTCCAGAGAGGAAAACTACAGTGTCTGATGTTAAAAATACACTAAATAGCATAGAGGCTAGACTGGCTATACCTACTACCCACCCCCCCATTAGTGAACTTTAAAACACAGCAATAAAAAACAAACAAAATCATGGTGAAAAAGGACTGAAAAAAGATGCAAAGAGAATCAATAAACTGTGAGGCAACTTCAAGTGGTCAAACACACATAACTGGGAGTCCCAAAAAATAGAAATAAAATTATTTGAAGAAATGATAGTGAAAAAGAAAAATTATGAGAATACATGTAAGTGTTGTGGCATGCAGCTGAACAAGTACTTATAGAGAACTTTATAGAACTAAAAATCATTAGTGTGTGTGTAAAACCAAACAAACAAACAAAACAGAAACAAATTCATAGATACAGAGAACAAACTGGTGGTTGCCAGAGGAGGGGAATAGTGGGATGAGCAAACAGGCGAATAGGTGAAGAGAATTAAGAGGCACAAACTTCTAGTTATAAAATACATAAGTCATGGGGATGTAAGATTCAAAATACAGAACATAGGCAATATTGTAATAACTTTAAATGGTGACAGGTGGTAACTAGACTTATCGTAGTGATCATCTCATAATGATATAAATGTCTAATCACTATGTTGCACACCTGAAACTAATATAACATTGTATGTCAATTATATTCCAACTAAAATTTTAAAAAAAGAGCAAACGAAAGAGGCCAGGTTCAAGATGATGATGTAAAAAGATCCTGAACTCACCTTCTCCCACGGAAACAACAAATCCACAACCACATATGGAATAATTCCCTCTGAAAGGGACCTGAAAACTGGATGAAAAGAGTCTCCACAACAAAGGCTAAAAGGACAGCACTGAGATGGGTAGAAGAAACAGAGAAACGGTGACACCAAAGGAAAAAACACACCCCAGCCACAATCCACAACTGGGAAGGATCACAAAGGTAAGGTTATTTTCCCTGAAGAGCGAGGGATTTGAGTTCCACATTGGGCATCCCAACCCTTAAATCCTGAATAGAAGAGCTCCCAGAACACCTAGCTTTAAAAACCAACAAGGAATAGGTCCAGGAAAACTACAGAACTACAGGGCACAAAAAACTTGCTCTTAAGGGGATTGCACACAGACTCAGACAACTGAAAAACCAGTGCATAAACACAAGCTTGAAAAGTACCTGGACCAGAGAGGAAGGGGACCCACTTACTAATTTTAAAGCATCTATCTGAGAGGGAGGAACCACTTGGGATGCTTCCTAGGGACTGAGACAGTGGCAGGAGCCATTTTGGAAATCTCCACCTAACCTGTTAGTGCCAGTGGGCATGGCCCACCAAGAGCCTCACCCACCTCTTGTGCCTTCTTCAGGCCTGAAACCCAGCTAGATGAAAACCCCTCCTACCAGCACCCAGCAGCCAGTCCCCACAGCCATTCTCAGGACCAGTGCACCAAAGCAGCAGCTGCAACTCTGACACAATGGGAGGGTGCAAGCAGCCCACACAGGGGTACCCACTGAGTGCTGGGATCTGAAGGTCAGGCAGGACTGCGCTTCTGAGCCCCATAAAATATCTCCTACATAAGGCCACTCCTTCAAGACTAGGAGAAGTAGTTGATTCACCTAATATATAGAAACAAACAAAGAGAATCAGAGAAAACAGAGGAATTTGTTCCAATCACAAGACCAAGACAAATCTCAGAAAGAGAACTAAGCAAAATAAAGATAAGCAATCCACCCAATAAAGAGTTTAAGGTAATATTCACAAAGGTACTCACTGAACTTGGGAGAAGAATGTATGAACAAGTGAGAACTTCAACAAAGAGAAAGAAAATATAAGAAAGTACCAAACAAACTTTTTGAAAAAACTTATAACTGAACCAAATAAATAAATAAATAAATACCCTACAGAGGTTCAACAGCAGACTGGATAGGTAGAAGAACGAATCAGCAAGCAAGAAGAAAAATGATGGAATTCACCCAGACAGAGCAGAAAATGAAAAGAAAAAAAAAATTTTTTTTTAATGTAAATTGGTGCAGCCACTATGGAAAACAGTATGGATTTCCTCAAAAAATTAAGAATAGAATGCCACATGACCCAGCTATTCTACTCCTAGGTATTTTTCCGAAGAACATGAAAACACGGATAAAGAAAGATATATGCACCCCTATGTCCACTGCAGCATTATTTACAACAGCCAAGATATGGAAACAACCTAAGTGTCCATCAATGGATGAATGGATAAAGAAGATATGGTATGTGTATACACACACACACACACACACACACACACACACACACACACAAAGGAATACTACTAAGCCATAAAAAAGGAAATCTTGCCATTTGTGACAACATGCATGGAACTTGAGAGTATTTTGCTAAGTGAAATAAGTCAGACAGAGAAAGACAAATACTATATGATTTTACTCATATGTGGAATCTAAAATAAAACAAAATAAAATCCAACAAACAAACAAAACAAAAACAAATGCATAGATACAAAGAACAGAACAGTGGCTACCAGAGGGAAAGGTGATGGGGGGGGCAAAATGGGTGAAGAGAGTTAACTGTATGGTGATAGATGGTAAATAGACTTGAGGTGGTGATACTCTGTATTGTACACAAATGTTAAAACTATAATGCTGTACACTTGAAAGTTATATAATAAAAAAATGAGAGAAAAAAAATAAAACAAAGCCCTATTTTAAAAAGGAGAGAAAGGGTTTACCTGGTGGCGCAGTGGTTGGGAATCTGCCTGCCAATGCAGGGGACCTGGGTTCGAGCCCCGGTCCGGGAAGATCCCACATGCCACGGAGCAACTAAGTCCGTATGCCACAACTACTGAGCCTGCGAGCCACAACTACTGAAGCCCACGTGCCTAGAGCCCATGCTCCTCAACAAGAGAAGCCACTGCAACGAGAAGCCCGTGCACCGCAACGAAGAGTAGCCTCCGTTCGCCACAACTAGAGAAAGCCCGCACACAGCAACGAAGACCCAATGCAGCCAAAAATAAATAAAATAAATAAATTAAAAAAAAAAAAGAATAAGCAGAAGAAAGAAAATAATAAGCAGCAGAAATCAATGAAACCAAAAGCTGGTTCTCTGAGAAAAATGAAAATAATTGATAAACCTCTTGGGACTTCCCTCGTGGTCCAGTGGTTAATACTCGGAGGTCCTGATGCAGGGGGCCCGGGTTCAATCCCTAGTCAGGGAACTAGATCCCACATGCCGCAACTAAGATCCTGCATGCCGCAACTAAAGACCCCACATGCCGCAATAAAGATCCCGCATGCCACAATTAAGACCCTGCGTAGCCAAATAAATAAATATTTAAAAATTTAAAACTAAAAAAATAAAATAATTGATAAATCTCTATCCAGACTGAGCCAAGAGGGAAAAGGAAACACAAATGGGAAAAGGAAACACAAATTAACAGTATCAGGAATAAGATGCATTACAGACAGGAAAAACATAAGAATACTATGAGCAAATGTATGCTGATAAATTTTGTAACTTCAGGAAAATGGAAAAATTCTTTTGAAGAAACAAATTACCAAAGCTCATCCAAACAGAAACAGATAACATGAATAATCCCACATCTATTAAAGAAACTGAATCTGTAGTTTAAAGCCTTCCCATAAAGAAAACTCCAGATCTAGATGGTTTCACTGGCAAATTAAGCCACAGATTTAAAGAATACCAATTCTATACAAATAGTTCCAGAAAACGGAAAAGGAGGAAATACTTTCCAATTTCTTCCATGAGGCCAGTATTACCCTGATATCAAAATCAGAAAAACACATCAAAAGAAAGAAAACTACAGACTAATATCGCTCATGAACATAGATGTAAACTTTCTTAACACAATTTTAGCAAACATATAAAAAGGGTAATTGATAATGACTATCTTAGTCTGCTCAGACTGCCAAAACAAAATACCATACAGACTGTGTAGTTTAAACAACAGAAATATATTTTCTCACTGGTCTTGAACCTGGAAGTCCAAAGCAAGGGAGATAGCATGGTCAGGTTCTGGTGAGAGTTCTCTTTCTGAAGACAACCACCTTTTCACTGAATCCTCACATGGCAGAGAGAAAGAGAGGAATCTCTCTTCCTCTTCTTGTAAGAGGTCACAGTCCTATTAGGGCCCTACTCTTGTGACTTCACTTAACCTTAGTTATCTCCTAAGACCCTACCCCAGACACAGTCTCATTGGGGGTTATGGCTTCAACATATAAACTTGGGGGAGACACAATTCAGTCCACACCAATGACTTAAATGGGGTTTATCCCCAAAAATGCAAGATTAGTTTTAAAAAGTCCATCAATGTAATTCACCACATGAACAAACTTAAATGAAAAAATATAATCATCTCAGTATATGCAAAAAAAAAAAAAAATTGACAAAATCCAACAACCACTCTTGATAAAGCAATCTAGAAATAAAAGGAACTTTCTCAACCTGAGGAAGGGCATAGTGAAAAATCTGCTATCAACATACTTAATGGGGAAAGACTAAGTGCCTTCCCCCTAAGATCAGGATGAAAGCAAGAATGTCCATATATAACCACCACTTATATTCACAACTCCACATGTAGTTCTGGGAAGAAAAAGTAATCAAAGCCATGTGGGGTGGGATAGGGAGGGTAGGAGGGAGACACAAGAGGGAGGAGATATGGGGATATATGTATACATAGAGCTGATTCACTTTGTTATAAAGCAGAAACTAACACACCATTGTAAAGCAATTATACTCCAATAAAGATATTAAAATAAGTAAATAAAACAAACAAACAAAAAATCAAAGGCATGCAGATGGGAAACAAAGAAGTAAGACTTTCTTTACAGATGACAGGATCATGTATAAAGAATTTTTAATCTTTAAAAGCTATTAAAAATGAGTTTAGTAAGGTTGCAGAATACAAGATCAATATACAAAAAAACAACTGAATTTTTATATATCAGCAATGAAAAACTAGTAAATAAAAATTTTAAACAATAGCATATAGATTATCATAAAAAAACATAAAACATATAGGGATAAAAGTGATGCAAGATGTGGAAGACATGTATAGTGAAAATGAATAACACAGCTAAGAAAAACTAAATAAAACCTAAATAAATGGAACAATGTACCATATTCATCTATCAGAAGACTCAATATCTTTTTATTGAAATATAGTTGATATACAAAATTATATAAATTATAGGTATATAATATTATACAGTGATTCACAAATTTTTAAACGTTATAGTCCATTTATAGTTATTATAAAATATTTGCTATATTCACTGTGTTATACAATATATCCTTATAGCTTATTTTATACTAATAGTTCGTAGCTCTTAATCCCCTACCCCCCTTCCTCTGGTAGTCTGTTCTCTGTATCTGTGAGAGAAAACTCAATATCTTAAGGTATCAATTTTTCCCAAATTTGTATGTAGATTCAAGATAATCCCAATAAAAATTCCAGGGAAATTTTTTGTAGGAATTGATAAGCTTATGTTAAAATTCATACAGAAATTCAAAGGACCTAGAAGAGTTAAAACATCTTTGAAAAGAATAATAAAGGGAGTTCCCTGGTAGTCCAGTGGTTAAGAATCCGCCTTCCAATGCAGGGGATGCGGGTTTGATCCCTGGTGCCACGGGGCAACTAAGCCCGCGCGCCACAACTGGAGAGCCCACGCGCCACACTAGAGAGAACCCTGCACATCACAACAAAGAGCCTGTGCCACAACTAAGACCCGACACAGCCAAAACTAAATAAATAAATATTAAAAAAAAAAAAAAGAATAATAATAAAGGTGAAGGGCTTAAACTACCTGACTTCAAGACTCATTACAAAGCTAGCGTTGAGTCAAGGACGAGTGACATTGCCCTGTAGACAAATATATTACAGAAACAGAATATGGGGTCCAGAAATAAACCCATACACATGTAGTCATATAACTAAAAAAAATTGGGGGACTTCCCTGGCGGTCCAGTGGTTAAGACTCCGCGCTTCCACTGCAGGCGGCGCGGGTTCGATCCCTGGTGGGGGAACTAAGATCCTACATGCCGTGTGGTGAGGCCAAAAAAAAAAAAAACTTTATTGAAATAAAGTTTATATAACATAAAATCTATCATTTAAACCATTTTAATGTGTACTATTCAGTTGTTTTAGTATAGTCACAATATTGGGCACCCATCACTACTATCTAATTACAGATCATCTCCATCAATCCAGAAAGAACCTACATCCCCCTTCCAAATCTCCCCCCACCTCAACCCAGGCCAATCATAGATCTATTTTCTGTCTCTATGGATTTGCCTAATCTGGAAATTTAATGTAAGTGGAATCAAAATCAATGAAACCAGAAGTTGACTGTTTGAAAGGATAAAGAAAATTGATAAACCTTTAGCTTGACTGATGAAGAAAAAGAGAAAGGACTCAAACTACGAAAACAGGAATGAAAGCAGAGATACTACTAATGAATTACAGAAATAAAAGGATTGTTAAGAGAATACTATGAACAATTGAACATCAACATATCACATAAGCTAGATGAAAAAGACAAACTTCTAGAAACAAACTACCAAAACTTGCTCAAGAAGAAACAGAAAGTCTCAATACCCATAGGGGATTCAAGTAAAGAGATTCAAGCAACGTAAAAAAAGTTAGTAATCAAACAACTTCCCACACAAAGAAAAGCCCAGAACTCAATAGCTTCACTGGTGAATTTACCAAACATCTACAGAATTAACACCAATCCTTCTCAAACTCCTCCAAAACATAGAAAAGGAGGGAATACTCCCCAACTCATTCTATGACTCCAGTATTATCCTAACACCAAACCAGAGAAAAATCACAGGAACTGCAAAGATGAGTATCCTTTATGAATACGGACACACAAAAATTCAACAAAATACAAGCAAACTGAATCCAGCAGCATATTAAAGAAATAACATATCATAACCAACTGGGATTTATCCCAGAAATGCAAGGGTTTAGGATAGGGGCTAGTCATGCCAGAAAGACCAATCACGTGATTAGACAGTTGGGGCTTTGAGTCATGTGATATCAGCCCCACTTCCATGGAGGGGTAAGGGACTGGAAATTGAGTTCAATCACGTGGTCAAATCTCCAATTAAAACTCTGCTACACTGAAGCTCAGTGGCACTTGCTGACTGGTGAATACACTGATGTGCCAGTAGGATGATGCACCCTGATTCCACAGGGAGAGAGCATGAATGCTCTACACTGGGACCCTCCCAGACCTTGCTCTATGTATCTCTTCATTTGGCTGGTTCTTAATTGTATCCTTTAAAATAAAACCATAATCACAGGTATAGCAGTTTTATGGGTTCTGTGAGTCAGCCTAGCAAATTTTCAAACCTGAAGCAGGTCATGGGAACCCGCAGCTGGCATCTGAAATGGGGGCAATCTTGCTGTTAACCATGCCCTTCAACCTGTGGTATCTGACCTAGTTCCAGGTGGTTGGTGTCAGAATTGAATTGTATTGCAGTACAGGCATACCTCGTTTTACTATTTCACTTTATTGCACTTTGCAAATATTGCATTTTCTTAACACAATATTGGAGTATAATTGCTTTACAATGGTGTGTTAGTTTCTGCTTTATAACAAAGTGAATCAGTTACACATATACATACGTCCCCATATCTCTTCCCTCTTGCATCTCCCTCCCTCCCACCCTCCCTATCCCATCTCTTCCCTCTTGCATCTCCCTCCCTCCCACCCTCCCTATCCCACCCCTATAGGTGGTCACAAAGCACCGAGCTGATCTCCCTGTGCTATGCGGCTGCTTCCCACTAGCTGTCTATTTTACGTTTGGTAGTGTATATATGTCCATGCCACTGTCTCACTCTGAATACTGCATTTTTTACAAATTGAAAGTTTGTGGCAACCCTGCATGGAGCAAATCTATTGGTGCCATTATTCCAACAGCATTTACTCATTTACTGCCTCTGTGCCACATTTTGGTAATTCTCACAATATTTCAAACTTTTCATTATTATTATATTTGTCATAGTGATCTTTAACCAGTGATCTTTGACGTTACTATTGTAATTGTTTCGAGGCAACATGAAAAGCACCCACATAAGAAGGCAAACGTAATCTATTATTGAAATGACAAATAGGGATGCAGAATATTACATAAACTCAGTTGATAAAGCAGCAGCAAGGTTTGAGAAGATTGATGCCAATTTTGAAAGAAGTTCTACTGTGGGTAAAATGCTATCAAACAGCTTTGCATGCTACAGAGAAATCGTTTGTGAAAGAAAGAATCAATCGATGTGGCAAACTTCATTGCCTTATTTTAAGAAATTGCACAGCCACCCCAACCTTCAGCAACCACCACCCGAATCAGTCAGCAGCCATCAAAACTGAGGCAAAACCCTTCACCAGCAAAAAGATTACAACAGGGACTTCCCTGGCGGTCGAGCGGTTAACACACTGCGCTTCCAAAGCAGGGGACGTGGGTTCAATCCCTGGTTGGGGAACTAAGATCCCACATGCTGTGCAGTGCGGCCAAAAACAAAAACAAAAAGATTACAACTTGCTGAAGGCTCAGATGATGGTCAGCATTTTTTAGCAATAAAGTATTTTTTAATTAAGGTATGTACATTGGTTTTTTAAAGATATAATGTTATTGCACACTTAAGAGACTACAATATGGTGTAAACATAATTTTATACGCACTGGGGAACCAAAAAATTCATGTGACTCACTTTATTGCAGTGGTCTGGAACCCAATCTGTATCTCCAAGGTAAGCCTGTATACCAGCTGGTATCAGAATAAAATCCAACCAAAGATTTTTGTGAAGTTTGACATGCCAATTCTAAAATTCAGATGAGAACATAAAGGGCTAAAAATAACCAACAGCATTTCCAAAAGAATATGGTGGGAGAACTTGCCTTAGCAGATAAAAGGACTTACTTTAAAGCTATAGCAAGTAAAACCGCGTGAAGGATACACCAATGTAACAAATAAAGAGCCTAGAAATACACCCACGTATATGTGGAAACCGGTATACAAGATGTGGCATTACCAATTAGTGAGGGGAGAAAAAAAAATTACATTATACAAAAATAAATTCCAGGAGGTTTAAGACTACAGTTTGAGAAACAAAACTTTTAGAAGAAAATACAGATGAACACCTTATGCCTCAAAATCATAAAGAGAAAGGTTTCTTAAATGAGATATGAAAAGTACAAATGTATAAATAATTAACAATTATACTATGCTAAAGTTTTAAAGCCTGGATCAACAAGATACTATAAAAACAGTAAAAAAGATAAGCAGTATTAAGATAAAAATAAAAAAATAAATAAAAATGACAAAAGATTGACATCTGAAATACATAAAAAAATCACTACAAATCAATGAAAACAACAAAGAAAATGGAGAAATGATATAAAAAGGCAATTCACGCAAGAGAAAAGTGAATGGCCAAAAAAACATGAAAAAATGTTCAACCTTATCAGAGCAATAATAAGAATCTAATTCACAACCACATTATCAAATATTTAAAAAGTCTGACAATGCTATGATTTGATTACCTGGATAAATGGGAACCTTCATACACTACTGGCAATGTATAAATTGATAAAGTTAATTTGGAAATCAATCCAGCTATACCAAGGCTAAAAGGAAAACAATGGACCTTCTGTATCCCTGGATGCAGAACCTGCAGATATGGACGGCAGACTGCACTAAGCCATTTAAATAAAGGACTTGAGCATCCTCGGATTTTGGTATACAAGGGGGTCCTGGAAACAATCCCCCATTGATACCAAGGGATGACTGTATACCCTTTAGCCCAGCATTCTACCTCTAGGCAAAGCTGCTAGAATATTCATTACAACATTACTCTTAATAGCACAAAAACAAACCTAAATATCCACCAATTAAAAAAAATAAATTACAGTATTTTCATGTAATAGAATACCATACAGCAGTTAAAAGTAAATAACTAAAACAGCAATGCATTAACATGGATATGTTTCACACTAAGATCAGGAACAAGACAAGGTTGCCCACTCTCACCACTATTATTCAACATAGTTTTGGAAGTGTTAGCCACAGCAATCAGAGAAGAAAAAGAAATAAAAGGAATCCAAATCGGAAAAGAAGAAGTAAAGCTGTCACTGTTTGCAGATGACATGATACTATACATAGAGAATCCTAAAGATGCTACCAGAAAACTACTAGAGCTAATCAATGAATTTGGTAAAGTAGCAGGATACAAAATTAATGCACAGAAATCTCTTGCATTCCTGTATACTAATGATGAAAAATCTGAAAGTGAAATTAAGAAAACACTCCCGTTTACCACTGCAACAAAAAGAATAAAATATCTAGGAATAAACCTACCTAAGGAGACAAAAGACCTGTATGCAGAAAATTATAGGACACTGATGAAAGAAATTAAAGATGATACAAATAGATGGAGAGATATACCATGTTCTTGGATTGGAAGAATCAACATTGTGAAAATGACTCTGCTACCCAAAGCAATCTACAGATTCAATGCAATCCCTATCAAACTACCACTGGCATTTTTCACAGAACTAGAACAAAAAATTTCACAATTTGTATGGAAACACAAAAGACCCCGAATAGCCAAAGCAATCTTGAGAACGAAAAATGGAGCTGGAGGAATCAGGCTCCCTGACTTCAGACTATATTACAAAGCTACAGTAATCAAGACAGTTTGGTACTGGCACAAAAACAGAAATATAGATCAATGGAACAGGATAGAAAGCCCAGAGATAAGCCCACGCACATATGGTCACCTTATCTTTGATAAAGGAGGCAAGCATATACAGTGGAGAAAAGACAGCCTCTTCAATAAGTGGTGCTGGGAAAATTGGACAGCTACATGTAAAAGTATGAAATTAGAACACTCCCTGACACCATACACAAAAATAAACTCAAAATGGATTAAAGACCTAAGTGTAAGGCCAGACACTATCAAACTCTTAGAGGAAAACATAGGCAGAACACTCTATGACATAAATCACAGCAAGATCCTTTTTGACCCAGCTCCTAGAGTAATGGAAATAAAAACAAAAATAAACAAATGGAACCTAATGAAACTTAAAAGCTTTTGCACAGCAAAGGAAACCATAAACAAGACCAAAAGACAACCCTCAGAATGGGAGAAAATATTTGCAAATGAAGCAACTGACAAAGGATTAATCTCCAAGATTTACAAGCAGCTCATGCAGCTCAATAACAAAAAAACAAACAACCCAATCCAAAAATGGGCAGAAGACCTAAATAGACATTTCTCCAAAGAAGATATACAGATTGCCAACAGACACATGAAAGAATGCTCAACATCATTAATCATTAGAGAAATGCAAATCAAAACTACAATGAGGTATCATCTCACACCGGTCAGAATGGCCATCATCAAAAAATCTAGAAACAATAAATGCTGGAGAGGGTGTGGAGAAAAGGGAACACTCTTGCACTGTTGGTGGGAATGTAAATTGATACAGCCGCTATGGAGAACAGTATGGAGGTTCCTTAAAAAACTAAAAAGAGAACTACCATACGACCCAGCAATCCCACTACTGGGCATATACCCTGAGAAAACCATAGTTCAAAAAGAGTCATGTACCAAAATATTCATTGCAGCTCTGTTTACAATAGCCAGGACATGGAAGCAACCTAGGTGTCCATCATCAGATGAATGGATAAAGAAGATGTGGCACATATATACAATGGAATATTACTCAGCCATAAAAAGAAATGAAATGGAGGTGTTTGTAATGAGGTGGATGGAGTTAGAGTCTGTCATACAGAGTGAAGTAAGTCAGAAAGAGAAAAAGAAATACAGTATGCTAACACATATATATGGAATCTAAGGAAAAAAAAAAAAAGGTCATGAAGAACCTAGTGGCAAGATGGGAATAAAGACACAGACCTACTAGAGAATGGACTTGAGGATATGGGGAGGGGGAGGGGTGAGATGTGACAGGGTGAGAGAGTGTCATGGACATATATACACTACCAAATGTAAAATAGATAGCTAGTGGGAAGCAGCAGCACAGCACAGGGAGATCAGCTCGGTGCTTTGTGACCACCTAGAGGGGTGGGATAGGGAGGGTGGGAGGGAGGGAGATGCAAGAGGGAAGAGATATGGGAACATATGTATATGTATAACTGATTCACTTTGTTATAAAGCAGAAGCTAACACACCATTGTAAAGCAATTATACTTCAATAAAGATGTTAAAAAAAAAAAAAATGGATATGTTTCAAAAATAGTGTTAAGAGGGAATAAAGGAAGCTGTAGAGGAATGCATATAGTGTTATATTGATTATATATAAAGTTTTAAAGCATATAAATCCAGGGCTTCCCTGGTGGCGCAGTGGTTAAGAATCCACCTGCCAATGCGGGGGACACGGGTTCAAGCCCTGATCTGGGAAGATCCCACGTGCCACGGAGCAACTAAGCCCGTGCACCACAACTACTGAGCCTGTGCTCTAGAGCCCACGAGCCACAACTACTGAAGCCCAGGTGCCACAGCTACTGAAGCCTGCGTGCCTAGAGCCAGTGCTCCGCAACAAGAGAAGCCACCACAATGAGAAGCCTGCACACGGCCACAAATAGTAGCCCTCACTTACCGCAACTAGAGAAAGCCCGCGTGCAACAACGAAGACCCCAATGCAGCCAAAAACAAATAAACTTATTTAAAAAAAGGTATAAAAAAACATATAAATCCATACCACGTATTGTTTACGGATACATAAATATATACTCTTAGTATAAAAGTGTTCATGGGAACAATAAACTCCAAAATTCAGAACAGTGGTTGCCTATGGGAACAGACGAAAGAGAATCAGAACAGGAGTAATATACAGAGAACTTCAAATAAATTTGTAATTTTATCGTCTTAAAAAGTAAAAGTAAGGGAATTCCCTGGCGTTCCAGTGGTTAGGACTCCGCGCTTTCACACACACACACACACACACACACGAAGTAAAAGCAAAAGCAAGGAAATTGAAAGAAAAAAGCACATCCTAAAAGATCTCAGAACTCTGGGGATTAAGAAAAAAAAAATCATAAAAATCAGGAAGAAAAAGAAACTCATAAAGGAAAAGAATCAGACTGACAGATTTCTCATCAGCAACAGGGGATCCTAGAAGACAGAAAAGCAGTATCATCAAAGCTCTGGGGGAAATTATTTGTGAATACTAGAATTCTGTGTTCAATCTAAATGGGCAGTCAGAACAGAGAACAAAATAAATATATTTTCAGACATGCAAGAACTCAAAATTCACCTCTTAGAAATCCTGTTTGAAAAAGAATGTACTACAGCAAAAGAATGAATCTAAAAGGAAAAATGTGGGAATCAAAAACAGTGGTGAGTGAAAAAAACTAGTAAAACATACAGTTTAATTTAAATAATTGTTGAGAAACATAAACATAAATGAATTACAAAGACTTCCCTGGTGGCGCAGTGGTTAAGAATCCGCGTGCCAATGCAGGGGACACAGGTTCAAGCCCTGGTTCGGGAAGATCCCACATGCCGCGGAGCAACTAAGCCCATGCACCACAGCTACTGAGCCCCAGAGCTACTGAGCCCATGTGCCTAGAGCCCATGCTCCGCAACAAGAGAAGCCGCTGCAATGAGAAGCCTGCGCGCCGTAACTAGAGAAAGCCCACACGCAACAATGAAGACCCAATGCAGCCCAAAAATTAATTAATTATTTTTTTAAAAAAGAATGACAATATGGAACTAAAACCCCAGCTAATTAAAACATGGCAGGTTGGGTGTGGGACAGGATCAGGGAGGAGGCCTGTTAAGATTCTTACATTGCTTGAGTTATTAAAGCAACTTACTGAGGACACAGGGAGGGGGAAGGGTAAGCTGGTATGAAGTGACAGAGTAGCATTGACATCTACACTACCAAAGGTAAAATAGCTAGTGGGAAGCAGCTGCATAGCACAGGGAGATCAGCTCAGTGCTTTGTGACCACCTAGAGGGGTGGGATAGGGAGTGTGGGAGGGAGACGCAAGAGGGAGGGGATATGGGGATATATGCATACATATAGCTGACTCACTTTGTTATACAGCAGAAACTAACACAACATTGTAAAGCAATTATACTCCAATACAGATGTTAAAAAATTAATTAATTAATTAAATAAAATATAAAAAAGGCAACTTACTGTGCTCTAGTATCAACCTCAGAAAAAAATGGAAAAAATCTCCCAATATTAATTTCCTTGTAGATACAATTATCTACATTATTGATAATTCTAGCTTAAGAAGTATGTATAGTAACATTTTGTCTTTCAAGATGATGGAGCTATCCTTCACTAACTAAATGGCATGAGACAAGACAAACTATAACTCAGGTAACAATACAGGTTTGAGTTACCACATGGTGTCTAATAGCATGTGTAATAGTTGGAGAGTCACTCCTAAAAAGGAATTCAACTCAAAATTTCTGTTAAAGAATCTTTCAAGATTAATCAAGAATTACTCATCAACTATCAACACACACAAAGGACATACATTTACTTAAGTATTCTCATCTATATAATGGACTCAATCCACACTACATATTTAACATTTATTTATTTAGAGTGGCATTTCAATTTATTTGAAGTTCCATCTCTTTATTTGTGGGGAGGGGGGAACAGAATGTCTAACAACAAACCTTTACCCAGCAGAACGTAGCAATCTCTAAAATTACAACAAATTTTTTTTGCAAATGAAAATGACAGAATATCTCAGTTAAAAAAAGCTTTACTTATAAGAGAATACAATTGGGCACCAATGCCAAAATATTTTAATAAAGCTAATTTTAGTTACCTTAAGTACATAAATAAGGCTCTCTATAAAACTGTCCTTAACAAAATGTTAAATGTATATTTAACATACGTATAGCACATACATGTAGAGCAACTTCAATAAATCACAGAAAACAAAACAGCTGTAAAATAAGATATACCGCCATAATCTGTTTATTCAGAGTAAGTTTTTAGTAAGCTATAAAATTAACATGGCTAGTTCCTCAAATAGTGCTCATATATGTTATTAGAATTATAAATTTTTTAAAATAGGGACTCACACCATTCCCACATATACCCTGGGTCTTTTTAACCATTTCTTTCCTCAATAATGAAACTATTAATTACCCATTCTCTAAGCCAGAAACCTGGGAATCATACTAAATTCTTTTTACTCAAAGACCCTTCACATTAATCCATCCACTAAGTCTTTATCAATTCTAACTGCAAAACCTTTCTCAGATCTAGCCTTTCTTACTCCCCACAGCCACTGCCTCAATTCATATCTCACCAATAATATTATATTCTCTAGCTGATTTCCCTACTCTCAAGCCTGCCCACTGCCTTTCAACAACTCAAAAAATTTTAGTTTTAAAAATAAGAATTTCAAGTTACCCCGGTGGAGATAATATAAAACAATTCAGAGAAATTGGGCTAAGAATTTTTTTTTATTTAAAAAGTAACTAGCAGAGAAGTAATAATGACTTTTCCCTGAGATGACTTCAGAAAGGTAAAAGAAAAAGTGGATTTTAAAACTATACTCTGAGGATTCCTATAAAAAGTAATAAGCTTAGAAGACAGAGGTTAACACATATGCTTTGGCATGCACTTAAGACCTGGTACAACCAGGGCTTCCCTGGTGGCGCAGTGGTTAGGAATCCGTTTGCCAATGCAGAGGACACAGGTTCATGCCGTGGTCCGGGAAGATCCCACATGCCGTGGAGCAACTAAGCCCACATGCCACAACTACTGAGCCTGCAAGCCACAACTACTGAAGCCCGCACGCCTAGAGCCCATGCTCCACAAGAGAAGCCACTGCAATGAGAAGCCCGCGCGCCACAACGAAGAGTAGCCCCCACTCGCCACAACTAGAGAAAGCCCGTGTGCAGCAATGAAGACCCAACACAGCCAAAATAAATAAAGAAAGAAAGAAATAGGGGAAAAAAAAAAAAAGACCTGGTACAACCATATAAGCCAAAAACAGAATTGGTGAAGAGTAGCCCCCGCTCGCCGCAACAAGAGAAAGCCCAGGCGCAGCAACGAAAGACCCAACGCAGCCAAAAATAAATAAATAAATATATATATTTAAAAATAATAATAATAATAAAAGTATACTTCCAGTTTAAAAATAATAATAATAGTAATAATAAAACCCAAGATGGAGAGGATCTGGGAGGAAAGTCGGAAGGAAGGAAGGAAGGAAGGAAGGGAGGGAGGAAAGGAAGAAGGAAAAGGAAGAAAGAAAAAAAAACAAGTGGAGAGAGGGGGATTTAGTAGTACAGTGGACCCTTGAACAACAAGGGTTTGAACTGCATAGGTCCACTTACAGACAGATTTTATTCACTACAACACCACACCACCTACAGTTGGTTTAACTATGTGATATGCAATTGGTTGAATCTGCCAATGCGGAACTCCATACAGAGACAGCCGGATGGCTGACTGTGAAGTTATATGTGGATTTTCCACCACACTGAGGGTGGGCATTCCTAAATCCCCTGTTGTTCAAGGGTCAACTGTACATATCTGTATAACCAATACCCAAAATGAAAAGGAGAGTTACACCATGACAAATCTCTAGCAAGCAAAGGATAAAAAGAAAAACTAAAAGTACATCAAAATAGCCATCATTATTAATCTGAAATATGTGACATTTATTCTTTCAACCAACATTTGAGCATCTACTATATGCTAAGTGCTATGCTAGAAACAAAGTGAATAAAGCAAAATGAATTCTTTATGGAGTTAAGTCATTGACATGTTGCCTTTATTTCATGTGCTTTTTTTTTTTTTTTTTTTGCTTTAAAGAAAAAGAATATATTTCTAAGGAGCTTATAACTCATGTGTCCCAATGTGATTTTCTCACATGGTCTGAAGTTCCTCAACCACAAATCTTTTGGAAAGCTAATGCCTAAAGTTAGGTTGCAATTTCCTAGACACACCATATTATTTCACAATTCTATGCCTTTTCCCATGCTGTTCATTACCTGGAATGCTCTTCCATCTCCTCTTCAATCATCCAAATTTCCATGACTACAGTGATGTTATGCTATCCCCTGGGAAAAGTTAGGTATTTGCTCTTTTATATTCCCAATGCACCTCCTCTCTTAAAGCAATGAGAAGCCCACGCACCGCAATGAAGAGTAGCTCCTGCTCGCCACAACTAGAGAAAGCCCGCATGCAGCAACAAAGACCCAATGCAGCCAAAAATAAATAAAATAAATTTTTAAAAAGTTTTTTAAAAAGTTAACTTTAACTAAGATTTAATTCTAAAAAGAAGTTTTAGAACAGAACATGGCATTATAATAAATTGGGAAAAAACTATTCGTCTCATTAACATTATCCCTGCCCTCAAGGAGATTAAAGTCTCATAGGCTAGACTGTAAGTGCAAAAAGTGTTATGAGTATTTATTTATTTATTTATTTTTGGCTGCGTTGGGTCTTCGTTGCTGCACGCAGGCTTTCTCTAGTTGCAGCGAGCGGGGGCTACTCTTCATTGCTGTGAGCAGGCTTCTCATTGAGGAGGCTTGTCTTTGTTGCAGAGCAAGGGCTCTAGGCGCGCGGGCTTCAGTAGTTGTGGCTCAGGGGCTTAGTTGCTCCACAGCATGTGGGATCTTCCCAGACCAGGGCTTGAACCCGTGTCCCCTGCATTGGCAGGCAGATTCTTAACCACTGCGCCACCAGGGAAGTCCCTGTTATGAGTATTGTGATATAAAATCTACACAGGACACTGTGGGGTAAAATGGCAGAAATGGTTAATTTAACTTGAGAGACAGAGAAAGCAGGAAAAATTTCACATGAGCAGTTGGTGCTTAAAGAGCAGATTAATGATGGGCAGGAGTACAGTGAGCAGGCAAGGGAAGGAAGGTGGAAAGAGAATATTCAACTCAGGTAGAAGGATGAAGAAAACGCATAAAGATGTGAAACAACCTTTCATACCTTCAGAGACCTGCAAGCAGTTCAGCTTGACTAAAGCAGAGTAGTAATGACGATAGAAAAGTGAGGTTGAATATAAAATCGATAAAGAAATAGACTCAAGACATGGAACAAAGAATGTGAGAGACTGAGGTCTAAGTTGGCTCCCTGGTTTCTGATCTGGGTGACTTGGGTGGATGATGGTAATATTCATGGTGAGAGGTAATTCAAGATTAAAAGTAAATAAGGGGTTTCCCTGGTGGCGCAGTGGTTGAGAATCTGCCTGCCAATGCAGGGGACACGGGTTCGAGCCCTGGTCTGGGAAGATCCCACATGCCACGGAGCGAGTAGGCCTGTGAGCCACAATTACTGAGCCTGCGCATCTGGAGTCTGTGCTCTGCAACAAGAGAGGCCACGATAATAAGAGGCCCGCGCACCGCGATGAAGAGTGGCCCCCACTTGCCGCAACTAGAGAAAGCCCTCGCACAGAAACGAAGATCCAACACAGCGATAAATAAATAAATAAATAAAATTTTTAAAAAAATTATTAAAAAAAAAAGTAAATAAGGCAGCAACTCAATTTTTCTTTTATAAAGCCTCTTAGAAAACTAGTTTTCTTTTTTTTTAAATTGAATTTTTCTTACCTTTTTTTTTAATTTTTATTTATTTATTTATTTATTTTTATTTTTGGCTGCGTTGGATCTTTGTTGCTGCGCACGGGCTTTCCCTAGTTGCGGAAAGAGGGGGCCACTCCTCGTTGCGGTGCGCGGACCTCTCATTGCGGTGGCTTGTCTTGTTGCAGAGCACTGGGCTCTAAGCACGTGGGCCTCAGCAGTTGTGGCACATGGGCTCAGTAGTTGTGGCTCACGGGCTTAGCCGCTCCGCGGCATGTGGGATCCTCCCAGACCAGGGCTCGAACCCGTGTCTCCCGCATTGGCAGGCGGATTCTTAACCACTGCGCCACCAGGGAAGCCCGAAAACTAGTTTTCTTAATTCTTTTGTTTTGAGATATAAATGACATATTATATTAGTTTCAGGTGTACGAAATGATTCAATATTTGTATACATTGTGAAATGATCACCACAATAAGTTAACATCCATCACCACATAGCTATAATTTTTTTCTTGTGATGAGAACTTTTGAGATTTATTCTCTCAGCAACTTTCAAATACACAATGCAGTATTATTAACTATAGTCACTATGCTGTACATTATATCTCTATGACTTATTTATTTTATAACTGGAAGTCTGTACCTTTTGACCACTTTCACCCAGTTCACTTCTTGGTATACGACTACTTTTAAATAATTTGTTTTTGTGATTACCAAAGAGATACATAATTAGTATTGAAAAGGAAATGTGAAAAAATATGATACAAAGAAAAAATAAAAACTTATAATCCTACCATCCAGAAAATTAAGATAAACTTGTACAAATATAGGAAAAAAAGCATACAGATAGGATAAATACAAAGCTAAACAAATTATAAAACAAAGTTCACTAAAAATATGTATCACTACAGAGTGTACAGTATACTTGCCCATATAATAACATTTTTTAAAAAAATCACTGCTTCATTGTCTATCTTTGCTGCTAAACTATGAGCTCCATAAGGACAAGTATCTTATCTATCTTGCTCACCAATGTATCCCCAGTGTATATTGTACCTGGCACACATTAGGTAATCAATTAACATTTGTTGAAAGAATCAATCTTTTTTTTTTAAATGAAGCCCCACATTACTCTCTCAAGCAGTATTTGATACTTCAAAAATTCTAACATGAAAAGAAAACAGAAAACACGTTGATACCCTTTGTAATGGGATCTGCCACACAGTAAAAACAGAAAAACAAAACAAAAACACCCAGGCACACTATATTAAGACTATATCCATCAGGTAGAGAGCCAAAGAAATTTTCTCAAATCCAGGAACACACATAAATACCTTCCCTGAATACATGATTCAGGCTAAAATGTACTTTGGGTCTGAATTGTTCTTACTTTCCCACACTGTATGAAGTTGTACATCCCACCATAAAGTTGTCATAGAAATAATTTTAGTCTATTAACTTATAGACTAGAATTCATAGACTACTAACTCCAGTTGACAAAAATCCCAGAGAGGGGACTTCCCCGCTGGTGCAGGGGTTAAGAATCCGCCTGCCAATGCAGGGGACACGGGTTCGATCCCTGGTCCGGGAGGATCCCACATGCCGTGGAGCAACTAAGCCCATGCGCCACAACTACTGAGCCTGCGCTCTAGAGCCCGCGAGCCACAACGACTGAGCCCACGTGCCACAACTACTGAAGCCTGCGTGCCTAGAGCCCGTGCTTCGCAACAAGAGAAGCCACCACAATGAGAAGCCCGCTCACTGCAACAAAGAGTAGCCCCTGCTCTCCACAACTAGAGAAAGCCTGCGTGCAGTAATGAAGACCCAACGCACCATAAATAAATTTATATATTAAAAAAAATCCCAGAGAAAAAAATAAGCATTTGAATGGTGATAGTAACTCAAGCTCAGCCTTGCTACTTCTTACTAGATTAGGAAATCCTTAAAAGAAGGGCCCATGTTTAATGTCTTTTTAAAATAATCACCGTAGGGAATTCCCTGGTGGTCCAGTGGTTAGGACTCTGTGCTCTCAATGCCAAGGGCCTGGCTTCAATCCCTGGTCCGGGAACTAAAATCCCACAAGCCGCATGGCCAAAAAAAAAAAAGGGGTATTTTAAAAAATACATAATCACCATAATGTTTACTGTACTTAGAATACAGCAAATATTCAATATACAAATTAAGTAAATGAAGTAGCTAATAAATGCTTACCTTCCTTACTAGCTGAGAATTTAACAACACAGGTAAATTTCAAGGCAAACTTCTTAGTAATTTAAAAAAGAAGAAAGTCAGTTTTCATTAACAGGCCCAATTTAGCCAGAAAACTCCTGTCCCTATTACCTCCAGTTCTGGGACAATGCCAACAACCTCCCTCCAAGCGTCCATAACTTTTGGTTACCTCAACTCTGTGATATACCAAAAATGATGGAAAAGAAATACCTTTCTCTCCTTCCCTCTAATAAATGTCTAAAGAATATTTCTTCTTTCAAAGGTGGAAGAGCCAAAACTAGACATTTTCGACCAAACGAAGTTCTGGTTCCAGCAATGCTACCACCAACAGTCTACCACTGTAGATCCATGCAACTCCTGGCACATGTACCTGGTAAGATCTTTTGCTCAAAGCAACAGATGGTGACTCTAGTTATGGTAAAGTCACCTTTCTACTTTATGAATGAACCTAAAAACTGCTGTCACACAATTCGATTATCACCAACAGAAGAGAACATATTAAGTTACAATCAAAAGTCCAGTTAAAAAAATAAGGTATATCCTTTTATACTTGACATTTTGACTGCAAGAGTTAAACTTCAATTCATTTAAAAATGCAAAACACATATCAAACCTAAAATTACTCTAAAAATTAAAATTAAAAAACCAAAACAAACCAAAAAACTAATGATTCAACTTTTTTAATACTATACAATAACTCAGTCAACCTTATCCATACACACCTTAATAGACTGTTATTAGATACATATAACTTCTCAATCAGTACCCATGCAAAGACTATGTTTAAAGAATGAAAAAGTATATTTTCCTCTTGAAGAAGAATGCCCTCTGGAGGAGAGGGAATATACTTGGGAGCCTTGGATGTTGGTAATTCCACAAAGTCAATGTCCACTTTTGTTTACAGCCATACCTCCTGATCAACCACCTCCCATCAAGAGGAAGCTGGGGAAGTCCATACAGAGCACAGAATTGGGATGGCTACAGTAGACTGAGGGAGAGGGAATAAAACATACCTTCAGTTGGCATTCTTTTCCTATTCTAACTAATATCAATAACAAATCTAAGATTCTACCAAAAACTGTATAATCTTGGGCACTGGACAGCTGAATCAATCTCTTGAACCTAGTTTCTATGCCTGCCAAATAGGAATAATAGTACCAACCTCAGGGAATAGTTGTAAGAAATAAGGAGATGATGTTTGCACATAGTAAATGCTCAATAAATGGTAGCTTATATCCTTAAGACTAAACAAGTAGTTTACAAAACCAAATTTAAAAATTGAGACTGTAGGGGATGAAGGAAGCTGAAGCCATAATGTCTAATTAAGACTTATAAACAAAAATTTAAGGGAAAGGTCATAAAGGGCCCAAACAAGGACAATATAGAGAAATACAGTCTTCTCCAAAGATGTCATAGTGTCGATATACCTACAACAATAAATGTCTAGGTAAAAAAGAATTTAACTGGCAACTCAGAAGAATATACTTTACAAACCTTTTAAGGACTAATCACACTAGGAAAAACCAAAAGTTTTATAAAATAGGATTATTTAAATGGCACTAAGAACTGCCTTTTAAAAATACTAAAATGTATATAGAGCAAAACTCCTTTGATTATAACAAAGACTTTTCCCCAAGAGCACAATACCTCAACATTATACTGTGCTTAAACTCCTTTCTCACTACATGCTAAGAATTTAACATTTTCATTCCAAATGTACTTTTGTGTCTTCTACCTCACAAATATCTTTAATAAAATTTGTAATACAAGAATATTTAAGGAATTCCCTGGCGGTCCAGTGGTTAGGACTTGGCACTTTCATTACCAGGGTCCGGGTTCAATCCCTGGTCGGGGAACTAAGATCCAGCAGGCAGTGCGGCATGGCCAAAAAAAATAATAATAATAATATTTATAAGTACTTGGTTTATGAAACGATTTTTGAAACATTTCATTTGATCCCCAGATATTACCTCTATTTACTCAAGAAACTGAGGTCCATAGAAATTAAGTAATTTGCCCCCACAAACTACATATTATTACACTATTCAAGAGGTTGATTCAGCTGTCCAGAGATTATCAGCAAAATATTTAGTTCAACTAAAACCAATGTCTTTTAACTCTTTCTAGTACACCACAACTTCTTCCCCAAGACTCAGTCCAAATCTTCTTAGTTGGAGCAGTATTATCAACTACTATAAGTAGGTTAACCATCACCAAAGGCCTAAAAATCTTTTCCCTGCACAGTAGCAGAATTTCACCTGCAGCGACTTTTCACTTGCCAAGGGTCTTGAGCTGTGTAACATTAATTATTATTCTTGGATCACCTTATGATAAGATCTATTATTATAGTTGAAACTATACCAACAGTAATGCATGGCTGAACCCACTGTATAATCTCTCAACTCGTATTACTTCTCATTTTTTACTTAGCTAGTCGTCCATCGTTCAATCCTAGATAGAAAAGTAACATGAAGTATTAGACTGACCCTGATATTTTTTGTTACTAACAGAAGTCAAATGCAGTGGCCAAAATACTTAAAAGGAATGGAGAAGCAATCTTATATACCACCCAAAATATAATGCCATGACAGAAAATTTATGCCTGCATTCCAACTTGGTCCAAATACATTCCAAAAACAATTTACCAGCAATCCCTTTCCTCAAATTCCCACATTTCTCTCTTATAGATACATTACCATCATTTCCCAAGGTATCCTAAAAGTAACTTATAAGGCACTCTCCTTCATAATGACCATTTCCGTGAAAGAAATATAAATACAATTTGATAGTCATCAAATTGTAATTGAAATTACTATATTGGGGAGTTTAACTTTTCAAGAAATTCTGCAGGAAGTCTTTATATAAACTTTTATTTGCCAGAGTTTATGAATGGTAGAGGAGATTTGGGCAGGTAAGAAGAGATATATGCCTGTACCATAACTGCTGTATTAATTTGAGTCTTTGGTAGCCATAATATAATTTTCTCTATAGGTAATATTTTGAACAACTTCACACTTGGGCTCTTCCTAGCTATGTAAATATACTGTTAACAGAAACTTCTTCATTTCCATGGAGAACTGAAGAGCGGCCCTGATTTCTTGTAAAGGAAATAGCTATCTGTTTTGCACAATACCCAGTCCACTGTGGCCACCTAATACGGACAAAAAGGGGGAAAAAAAAAAAAGACCTATTTGGAAACGTTTCTTCTCCAGCCAAGGGCTGTTCCCAGATAAAGGCAATGCTCAGAGTACAACAAAAAAAACCCTTCTCTGAAAAAAGAAATGTGCCAGAAAGCAGAGGCATGGATCGGGAATAAATAGGGAGTGAGTGTATGCGCTCAATGAGGGTTGGAGGCAGCAGGCGCAGCGCGGAGATGCTCCAGCGAAAAGAACCACCAGCCGCCGCCGCCGCCGCCGCAGCAGCACCAGCAGGAAGTTTCAATGGGGCCGGGCAGAGCATGCGCCCTGAAGCCGCGCGGTGGCCTTATGTGGAAGGAGCACCACTTGCGAACACCAATAATAGACCGGCGGCACCAGAGAGAGAAACATGAGCAACAAGCACCTTCTTCAACTGTTTCCCCTCCGTCTGAGCCCCTCCTCCACCCTACATACTAACCACCCCACCCTACCCTGCAAATGGGAGGGCGACTTCTTCTTCCCCTAAGCCTTATGCCAGGATGAAGGGGGAAGGGACTGGAAAAGTGGGGAGATGCTCTTCTATTATTTGGGGGGAGGTGGGGAGGAGGAGGAAAACTATGGGGGAGGAGAAATTAACCCTCTACCCTCCAAAGTGGAGAAGCTGAACCGACTTCGCCCCCCAAAGCGAGAATGGAGGAGGACCCCCTCCTAAGGAGGAGGAGCAAACCTCCCGACTCAGAGGAAGGAGTTTGGGGGGTTAAACCAGCCCTGGAGGAGAAAGGAAAAGAGACCAGAGCCGACTCTCTCGGGGGAGTTCCCACTAGAGGGAGGGAGAGATGAAGTGTCCGCTGGCCCCCGCCCACCCAGGTGGAGGGAGAGAAAGGGGCGCCCCGAGAAGATGAGCCCAGCCTCCCCGGAGATGGTAGCGAGGATGGTGGGAGGAGGGGAGGGAGTGAGGGAGGAGTAGAGGAGAAAAGCGCAAAGCTGGCCGGAACCTGCGCTCCCCTTCCCCCGCCACCGAGAGGGAGAAGGATTGGGGGGCCCGGCCCCCGCCGCGGGATAGCAGTCCCAGGGGCGGCCGACCAGCACAATGACCCCTCCCCGCCCCCAGCCCAGACCTAGCCCGCGACGCCCCCACCTCTAATGGGCGTCGGGCGGAGTGGCCCTACGGGGCCTCCGCCCCGCCTCCCCACTGCCCAAGACCCCGGGGGCTGGGAGGAGAAGACCGGCCGGGCGGAACTGCGCCCCAGCGGGAGGACAGAGCCTCGGAGGTCCGCGGTGTCTGTGAAGAGCGGAGAAAAGGAGCGTGCCAGGGCCGCTTCCCGCCGGGCGTTCGGGCCCCTAGCTTACCTTCTCCGTTGCCGACGTCCGGCGGCGGAGCTTGCAGCACCCGCTCCAGCTCGGGGAACGGCAACTCAGGCAGGTCGAGCAGCGGCCCGTAGCGCTCCAAGAAGGAGCAGACTACGGCGAAGTTGGGGCAAGAACCCGGGCAGCCCGGAGGAGCCATAGCCACCGCCGCTGCCGCCGCCGCCGCCATTTTGAACTGGAGGATGGAGGAGGAGGCGATAGGGGGGTGGGGGGAGTTGGGGTGCCGAGGAATGGCAGGGCAACCTTACAGACGACAGGAGGCGCTAGCAAGTGGGCGCCCCTGCGGATCCGAGCGTCTCAGGCACGGCGCAGCGATCCCACAATACAACGGCGGCCCGGAGCAGTCGAGAACCGAGTCAGACGTAGGAAAGAGAGGCGCCCCGTGCCTTTCGCTTTCCGCTCTCTTTCCGCCCCCCTCCCTCGCTCCTCCCACTTCGGGTTCGCCACTGCCTCGTGTGACAAGGGGAATGAAAACAAGGGCTGCGGGGCAGGGAGGCGGGCTGGAAGCTGGAGAGGCGGGAGTTTTAGGAGCGGTGACCAATAGGCTTGAAGGGGGCGGAGCTTCACTCGATAACAGGCCAAAAGACTTTTCCAGGGCCGGGCGAGTCGCGGGGGGATCGCCTAAACGGGTCCGCGGGAGCAAAGGTGAGAGGTAAAGCAGGGAGCCTTTCGAGATCGCTGCTCCTCGGAGAGAAGGCGTTGGGTAAGTTTGGGGGGGCACTCCCGGGACAGAAACTGGGGCACCAGATGGTGGGGGAAGTTGAGGAGAGTGAATAAGATGCAACAATAGAGCAGAATAGGGGGGAAAAAAACGATTCTGAGAAAAAATTGGAGAGGGGAAAGGTGGAGAGGTGCCCTGAATTAGGGGTTGGGATGGAACCTTTGTATGGAGATGTCTCAGTGAAAGTTTGCTGAGGGATACTGCTAAGGTACAAGAACCGCACCTGTGCTGGAAAGCAGTGTCTGAAAACTCTGGGGGACGAGGGCCTGATGGAACGAGGCTCTGCCGGGATCACTGTCTGAGGAGTTGGGACCCTGCTAGGAAATCAGGGTCTAAAAGGACCAGGCTCTTCACAGGGACCAAGGTGTGAGAGGACAGGGCCCTGCTGTGGTTGCCAGCGTGTGAGGGGGAGGGGCTTTGTTGAGTCACGAAGATCTGGGGACCAGGCTCTGTAGCGGCCCAAGATCAGAGGGTGCACTAGGACTACACTGAGGGTGGACATGGTAGGAAACTTTGTGCAAGGGCAAAAAGTTTGTTACAAGACAGGGTTCCGCTTCGTTGGGAGAAGCAGTGAGCATTCTCCCACAAAGAATCTCAGAAAAACCATTCAGTAATGCAGAGTAGAATGTGCAGCTTGGGATACAATGTGCATTTTGGTTAAGAGCCTGAGCTTTGGAGTTCAGCAAGACTTGATTCCTAACGGAACCGCCTCAGGACATTGCGGAAGATTTTTTATTTCTCTGAACCTCTGTAAAGTCGGGGTGATAATAGTACCTACAACATAGGATTTTACTAGATAATTCACAGTAAATTGATTAGCACAATGCCCTGGCACACTGTAAATACTTTAAAAATATTAGTTGCTACTATTGAAGAAAATTCCTAAAATTTAGATTGAATTCAGCTATTTGTAATTGATAGTTTACTACTCTGAGCCAAAAATTTCAGTGCGCATTTAAAATTTATATAGTATCTACTTACTAAAAAGAATTTCAAAGTATAATATAAACCATTTAAAATAGGACCATTTATAATTAAAGGAAAATAAAGAAATATATAGTCAAGTAATTATATTGGGAACAGAGAAAATGATTACCACAATTAAAAATTGAATTTTGTTCTGCATTTCTAGGTAAAAGGGAAAACTGTAATGTTCTATATCAGACTTATTATCTAAAGAAAGAAAGAATACTCGTTTATCAAGAGAAAAAAATTCTATATTATAAGAGGAGTTTATTACCTAGAACACTGATTCTTAATCTCAAATAATATACAAACCCTTTTTGGGACTTCCCCAGCAGTCCAATGGTTAAGACTCTGCCTTCCAATGCAGGAGGTGAGGGTTCGATCCCTGGTCGGGGAACTAAGATCCCACATACCAGTGGGGTGCAGCCAAAAACTTAAAAAAAAAAAAATACAAACCCTTTTTATTAATTTATTTATTTTAAAATTTTATTTGTTTATTTTTGGCTGTGTTGGGTCTTTGTTGCTGCGCACGGGCTTTCTCTAGTTGTGGCGAGCAGCGGAGCAGCGGCTACTCTTCGTTGCAGTGCGATTGTGGTGGCTTCTCTTTGCTGCGGAGCATGGGCTCTAGACACATGGGCTTCAGTAGTTGTGGCATGCAGGCTCAGTAGTTGTGGCTCGCGGGCTCTGGAGCGCAGGCTCAGTAGTTGTGGTGCTGGGGCTTAGTTGCTCCATGGCATGTGGGATCTTCCCAGACCAGGGCTCGAACCTGTGTCCCCTGCTTTGGCAGGCGGATTCTTAACCACTGCACCACCAGGGAAGTCCCTACAACCACTGCACCACCAGGGGATTCCCTACAAACCCTTTTTAAAGGAAAAAAATGTTGTTTTAAAATTTACAAATACTGGGAGGGGGAGGAATTGGGAGATTGGGATTGACACATATACACTATAGATACTATGTATAAAATAGATTACTAATGAGAACATACTGTATAGCACAGGAATTGTACTTAATGCACTGTGGTGACCTAAATGGAAAGGAAATCCAAAAAAGAGGGGATATATGTATATGTATAGCTGATTCATTTTGCTGTACAGCAGAAACTAACACAACATTGTAAAGCAACTATACGCCAATAAAAATTAATTTTAGAAAAAAAATAAAATTTACAAATACTCTTGAAAATTCCAGTTTAAGAAATACTGATGTAATTAAAGTCTATACAACAATGTGAATGTACTTCATGCCATTGAACTGTACACTTAAAAATGGTTAAAATGGTAAGATTTATGTTATGTATATTGTGCCACAATAGAAAAGTTAAAAAAGTGCTCGCTTCGGCAGCACGTATACTAAAATTGGAACGATACAGAGAAGATTAGCATGGCCCCTGCGCAAGGATGACACGCAAATTTGTGAAGCGTTCCATATTTTTATGGGGATATGTGTGTATGTATAGCTGATTCACTTTGTTATAAAGCAGAAACTAACACACTATTGTAAAGCAATTATACTCCAATAAAGATGTTTAAAAAAAAAAGTTAAAAAAAAAAGAAAAGTCTCACTTTAGGAAAATGTGATGAATTATCATAGCAAAAGAGAAGTCTTAATTTAATGTTTAGTAAAATATTTTAAACAACAGTGAAATGAAACAGAACTAAACTAAAACATATATTGTACAACACAGGGAATATAGCCAATATTTTACAATATAATGGATATAAATATAGTTTAACCTTTAAAAATTGTGTTTTAAAAGTGTGAATCACTGTGTTGTTGTACACATGAAGCTTATATAATATTGTTCATCAACTATCCCTCAATTAAAAAAAAAAAAACTAAACTGAAATATGTTGTTAGAACTCTCAAACTCCCAAGTATATATCTCTATACCTGGGACCCTAAAGACCCCAGTTTAAGAAAAATTTGACCCAGAACTTACCAGTTTTGCAAAGATACAAAAATCTTCATAAGATCATAACTTAATTGACCTTAAATGAAAGGCAGGTACACAATATTAAATAAAATCATATCTTTGTGAATGAATTTTTTTTTTTTAAATCCTCTGTCCTATTACAACCATTTTTTTTAATTAATTAATTAATTTTTTGGCTGTGTTGGGTCTTCGTTTCTGTACGAGGGCTTTCTCTAGTTGTGGCGAGCGGGGGCCACTCTTCATCGCGGTGCGCAGGCCTCTCACTGTCACGGCCTCTCTTGTTGCGGAGCACAAGCTCCAGACGCGCAGGCTCAGTAGTTGTGGCTCACGGGCCTAGTTGCTCCGCGGCATGTGGGATCTTCCCAGACCAGGGCTCGAACCCGTGTCCCCTGCATTGGCAGGCAGATTCTCAACCACTGCGCCACCAGGGAAGCCCTGTGAATGAATTTTGATGGAAAAAAAACCTTCAAACCAAAAGAAAGATTTAGTTATATCATTTTCTGAACACTACCCCCCTGCCTCTTTCCTTTCTCTTCGCTTTCAGCTTTTCCAGCACCTCACCTGCTCTCCCATGGGATTGTAAATATAACTTTCTAAAAAAAAAGCTTTATATAATTTTTTTCTTTTCTCAGTGCTGACATTGTTACTCAAAGCGGGGACTGATAAATAAGGTTAGAATTTCTGCTTTTCTGATCAAGATTGGCATTAGAACAAAGTCCATGGGCATCAAAAGTTATATCCACCCAAAAGATGAGAGATGTTGTACTACAAAACAAGGTTTAGGTCATACCTTCACTAAGTCTGTTCTTGGAAAAAAAATAAATGATAAGCACTGTCTCTTCTTGCCTTGGGCTAAGAGAATTTGTGGGTTACAAGAATTTAATCCCAATTTATGTAGTTAAATAATTGCGTTATATATATCAGACTAAAAGGTAAAGATAGAAAAAAAAGTAGCTTTAAAAAAAAAACTGTAATTTATTGCTACTGCCATAAAGAAGCCTTTAAATAAGAATTAAATTACCTACACTCAGTCTTTATTTATGAATAAGAAATTTCTTAAGATAGTTCAAATTTCACATTCTCTTAGGGGAAAAGACAAAATAGTTTTGCATTCAGAATTAATGACTAGTTTATTCAAAATACCAAAAAGAAACAAACAAAATGCTCGTCAGAAGAAGAATGGGTAAATAAATTGTGATATAGTCTTTCAACAGACTACTGCTCAGACTGATACACACTTGATATATATTACAACATGGGTGAATCTCAAAAGCATTTTGAGTGAAAGAAGAAAGACACAAAAGAGTAGGTACTGTAAAATTCCATCAATATGAAGGTCTAGCTAATATATGGGAATAGAAATCAAAAGCTTCTTTTGAGCTTGGAAGGGGATTGACTAGAAAGGTGCACAAGGGAAATTTCGAGATACATTCTGTTTCATGACTGGCAAGTTTATACATTTGTGAAAACTCTTGAACTCTAAAAGATATTTCTGCATTTAATTGAATGTAATTATGCTCTGATTTTAAAATTTAATGGCTTAGCCTTCAATTTTGTCAAATTACATTGATAACAGTCTGCCTTATAATGGAATAATTTATACATATTTCTGTCTCCCCAACATATTATCTTTGCATTTGTCACACAATTTTTTTTACAGATATTGTAAGCCTGGCAAATGTATATTGAAGTGAATTCGATTCAATTGTGGAGCCAGTTTGGGAATTCCTAATTAGTGATGAGCAAATTTACTTAGGTTTGTTTAAAACTCACTTTTACAAGAAATACTTCTAGAAGTATGTGGATATGTTATATGTAGTGAAAAAGCTGTTGTGTCAACAGAAGTAGGAATCTATGGTCTTCAAAATAGTTTCATAGGAAAATATATGAAAATAAAAAGAAGTAGTAAAAACAAGATTTAATCCAGCCATTTTCTGGTTCTTTCTCTTAATGATAACTGAATTCTCTGTTGCAATAGAATTCTATTCATTGAAGAAACACTTTTAGAAGTGTCTTACCATCTTTTTTCTTAAGAGTTATGCATCAGTCTATTCTTATTTCTTAAGAACATGGCTGAAACCAATTTCTCTGATGAAATAATTATTTTTACTGAAAGAAAAATTATGTTGGCTTTTTTGTAGAAATGTGTAAGTTGGTCCTAATATTAATATGGAAGTGCAGGGAACCCAGAATATCCTCAATGGTTTTTTAAGTGATGAACAAAGTTGAAGGTCTCACACTTCCTGGTTTCAAAAGTGACTACAAAGCTACAGTAATCAAAACTGTGTAGTACTGCCATAGGATAGCTACTATGGACCGAACTGTGCCTCCCCAAAATTCATATGTTGAAGCCCTAATCCTCAATGGGACTATATTTGGAAATAGAGCCTTTAAGGAGGTAACTAAAGTTAAATGAGGCCATGAGGACTGGGGCTCTAATCCCATGGGACTGGTATCCTTATAGGAAAAGGAAAAGACATCAAGAGTGCTCATGAACAGAGAAAAGGCCATGTGGGGATAAAGCAAGAAAGAATCCATCTGCATGCCAGGAAGAGAGGTCTCACCAGAAACCAGCCCTGCTGGCACTTTGATCTTGGACTTCCAGTCTCCAGACTATGAGAAAGTAAATTTCTGTTGTTTAAGCTACCCAGTCTATGTTATTTTACTATGGAAACTCTAGCAGACTAGTACAGAAGTCTTTCTCAACCCTCATAACAATTCATTACAATTTCCTTATACCACTTTTCAAGTTACCTTGTAATTTTTAAAAGTCACCTTTAAAAAATTGTTACAGTTATTTGCATATGTCTTCTCTCCTCTAGTGTAATATTAACTTCTCAACAAGAATCATGTTTTATAAATTTGTGTCTTCCTCCCATAGCACCAAATAGTGTGTTTATGTCCTTTGTTATATTCCACATTTTAAAAATGGGTTAGTAGTTATTAATATTAGGGAGAAATATCACTTTGTTATTGTCTTTATTTGGAGATTAAATACAGTTTAAGGACATGTATATAGGTACCATATTAACAAGGGGTGGACTGTGAAGGTTAATTTTATGTGTCAGTTTGGCTGGGCTATAGCACTCAGTTATCCAATCAAACACTAATCTAGGTGGTGCTATGAAGGTGTTTTGTGGACCTAGTTTACATCTACAATTAGCTGACTTCTAAATAAAGAAGATTATCCTCAATACTCTTGGAAGGCCTCATTCAATTAGTTGAAAGGCCTCAAAAGGAAAAGTGAGGTTTCCTTGAGGAAGAAGAAATAACACGTCAATACTGAAATGACAACTCTTGCCTGAGAGTTAGCAGCCTGCCAGCCTGCCCTGCACATTTTGCACTAGGCAATCCCCACAATTGCATGAGCCACTTCTGTGAAATAAATCTGTTAATATATATAGTCTACTGGTGCTGTTTCTCTGGAGAAACCTGAATCAAGCACCGTTTAGTTAAGTGTACTTATCAATGCTAGAATTCCCATTTGATTCTTTTTTGAAATGTCTAGCTCTTTATTGAGATTCTATATTCATTGAGTCATTGTCATCATAATTTTTACATTGAAGTATAGTTTTCTTTAAATATTTATTTATTTATTTTTGGCTGTGTCAGGTCTTAGTTGTGGCACACGGGCTCTGTAGTTGTGGCATGCAGACTCTGTAGTTGCAGCACACGGGCTTCGTTGCCCTGCGGCATGCGGGATCTTAGTTCCCTGACCAGGGATGGAACCCACGTCCCCTGCACTGGAAGGTGGATTCTTAACCACTGGACCACCAGGGAAGTCCCTGAGGTATAGTTGATTTACAACATTATATTAGTTTTAGGTATACAGCATAGTGATTCAGTATTTTTACAAATTATACTCCGCTAAAAGTTACAAGAACACTGATGGCTATAATTCCCTGTGCTATACAATATATCCTTGTTGCATATCTATTTTATACAGAGCATTTTGTATCTCTTAATCCCATCCCCCTAACTTGCCCCTCCCCTGTTTCATCATAATTTTGATTCTTTATGAATAGTTTCCTTTAGTTCTTTGAACATATTTAGAGTAGCTTCTTTGAAGTCTTTGCTAAATCAGATATATGGGAGTGCTCAGATACTGTTTCAATTGATGAGTGTGAGTCACATTTTTTTGTTTCTTTGCATGTCTTGTAATTTTTTATTGAAAACTGGGCATTTTAGATAGTGTATTATAGAGTCTGGATTTGGATTTTCCCTCTACATTGTTGTTCTTAGTTTATTTGTTTCTGTTTAGTCACTTGCCTAAACTAAATCTGTGGATTCTGTCTCCCATGCAATGTGTGGCCACTGAAATCTGTATTAAGGGCTTTTTTTTTCTTTCTTTTTTCGTCCGTGCTACGTGGCTTGCGGGAACTCCCCAACCAGGGATTGAACCCTGGTCTCAGAAGTGAAAGTGCCAAGTCCTAATCACTGGACCGCCAGGGAGTTCCCCTTGTTTTCACTTTTAAGCTTGGCTTCCTAGGGGGTCTCCTCTGTGTCTATATATCTTAGTGTACAGCCAAAGATTGTGTTCAAACACCTCAAGCCAGTAAGACTTACCCTCTCTACTGATGGATCAGTGTGTGTGCTGGGGAGTACATTCAATGTTCAGATGTTTTCATCTCTTCCCTGGCTCTTACATTCTTCTGAGTCCTCCTGAGCCCCCTCACCTCTTCACCTTGCATGTTCTATAGGCTCCATTGGCCCAGAACATTTCCATGGCTTAGGCCTATTCCTGTCTTTGATGCATATGCTCACAGCCTTTGCTCCACTCTGGATAGAGAGCTTATCAAGCACCTCTTGGGAATTCCTTTTAAATCCCTGTCTACTCTGACAATCCATTGCTTGTTCCAAACAGGCTTAACAATATTAAGGAAGCAGAGCCACCTGCCATCCATATTTACTTGCCACTGAAATCACCAGGTTAACTGAAAATGCTCTAAATCAAGTGAGCCTCCTCTGCCTTAGCAGCAAGATTGTTGGTTTTCATGCCCTGCCCCAATCAAGTTGAACCTCTGTGCCAACAGAACTGTTGTAGGGGCATGGGAGTAATCCCAGGCAAGAACAAAAAAACATCTTACTGTTCTTATCTGAAATTCAGTGGTTTTCATGAATAAGCGTTTTTCAGTTTGCAGTATGTCTTTAATATTATTTCCAGAGTGCCAAATTGTTATTTTGACAGTTTTTCCAGCTTTATACCTGCTTTTTGGGAAAGGATTTGTCAACTTCCTCACTCCATCATGCTGAGGTAAATCTCCACCTTTAATTTTATCTCTCAAAAATATCCTGAGAATTCCCTCCAGAGTCTGAGAAGTAATTGTAGTATCTAGTTTCCATGGTTGGATGATTCAGGATCCCAAGAAAAACATTTCACTTTTTAGACCTCCGGAGAAGAAGTGACAACCACATAAATGAGAAAGATGCTTCTTAACTCATAGAGGACCAGGGCTTACTATATTTTGTATACAGCATTATATTTTGAAATACATTCTGTTTATAGTATAGCTCCTGTATTTTGGAGCTGTTTCAACCTTACTTTAAAACTGATTTAGTATATTTTTCTTTTAATTTCAGAGTTCAATTAAGTTCCTTATGTCTTCCCCTGAAATTGCTTCCCTCTCATGGGGGCAAATGAAAGTACAAGGCTCTACTAAAATCTATAAGGACTGCAAAGTGTGGCCAGGGGGAAGTCGGGCTTGGGATTGGAGAGAAACAGGAACTGAGGTAAGCTATTAGTGTATGGTTGACACTGCATAAGGTTGACCAAGTGATTTTCAAACTCCTAAGCCATAATGACAAAGTTCCAAGTAAAAAGTAACTATTTCTTTCATTTTCTCTCTCTCTCTCTCTCGATATAATATACATACCATTAAACTCACCATTAGAGTTTTAAAGTATGCAATTCAGTGGACTTTTTGGCATAACCTTGTACAATAGCTACCACTACTAACTCCAGAATATGTTTATCACCCCAGAGGAAACCCCATAACCGTTAGCAGTCACTACCCATTCTTCCCTCCCTCCAGCTCCTGGCAACTACTACGTTCTGTTGCTATAGATGTGCCTATTCTAGATGTTTCATATAAACAAAATCATTCAGTTCTCTTAAGCACATACCTAGGATTGGAAACTCTGGGTAATATGGTAACTCTATGTTTCACCTTTTGAGGAACTGCCAGACTGTTTTCCAAAGTAACTGCACCATTTTACATTATAGATGTTAGAAATGTATGATGGATCCAGTTTTTCTAAATCCTTCCTCATCAACTCTTACTCTTATTTGTTTTGCTTTGTTTTTATTATACCATCCTAGTTGATGTGAAATGTTATCTCATTGTGATTTGAAATTTCATTTCCCTTATACTGAAGCTCCTCAAGTATTCTCAGTGTGCCATGCCCAAAATAGAGTCTCCATTCCATGAGTGGAGGTTGGATAAAAGAAGGGAACCCCCTACCTCTCCACCACACTCACTTGGGACTTAGCTTCAGCAATAGATAGCTGCAGGCAGTATGAGAAACATTGATGTCCTGATTCTCCCAGGAAGAAAGCCTTACAGCTGGTAGCTGAAAGAAGAAATAGCCCTATGTTCTTGGCTGCAGCAGTCTGGAGTGGAGTCTCCACCTCACTGAACTAGGAGGAGGGAGGCAGGCAGCAGTCTTTCTTGAAATATCACAGATTTTCACCTTTCCTACCAAATATTTATATTTTTTCTTGAATACGTATTTCTTAATTTGCTGTTTCCTCTTTGGACCTTTTCCAAAGTCTTTGAATGATTGGGGTTAAAAAAAATTCTTTTTAGGTTATGTTTGTTGGTTTGTTTGTTTTAATAATTTACACTTAGGTGCGAGTAATGGAGCTCTTCGTCCTGTAGTGATGGAAGTTGATCCTTCCATTCTGAAGGATAGTTTTGCTGGATATACAATTTGTGATAGACAGTCTTTCTTTCAGTGCTTTGAAAATGTCATCCCACTTTTTTTGGCATTACTGGTTACTAATGAGAAATCAAATGTTATTAAGATTTCTTTGGATTTGACAAGTCACTTCTCTCTTGCTGCTTTCAAAATTCTCTCTTTCTATTTAACTTTTGACACTTTGACTGTGATACATCTACATGTGGATCTCTTTGAGTTTATGCTACTTGGAATGTATTGAGCTTCATAGATGTGTAGATTGTTGTTCATCATCAACTTTGGGACGTTTTCACCCATTATTTCTTCAAATATTCTTTCTGCCCCTTCTATCTCTTCTCCTCTGTGAAAACTGTTAGGGAGTGTGTTGTGTGTTTTTTTTGTTTTTTTGTTTTTTGTAGGGGTTTCAGGTGTCCCACAGGTCTCTTGAGGCTCTGTTCATTGTTTTCATTCATTTTTCTATCCTTTTTCTCAGATTGGATCATCTCAATTTACCTATCTTTCAGTTTTGCTGATTCTTACCTGCCATTGTACCCCTTTAGTGAACTTTTCAATATTGTACTTTTCAGCTCCAGAATTTCCTTTAAAAAATAATTTCTATCTTTTTATTGTTATTCTCTATTTGATTAGATACTGTTCTCACACTTTCCTTTAGTTCTTTAGATATGGTTTCCTGAAACAATGACAGAAGTTTCCCTATATGTCTGAAACCAATAGGTGTTCCACTTTATGGTAAGGGGCTCTGTATGCAATTTGGGGTATGCAGTCAGCACTTAGCCAGACAGTTTAAAACTCTGCTTGCTCCTTGCTTATGCAGACTCTCAAGGGTACCCAGAATTGTGATCTTAGGGCCTTTTCATGTCATTCCTGAGCATGTGCACAATCCTGGACATGTGTATGGCCTTTTCAATACCAAGGTTCATACCTGAGCTTTTCAAAGCCCCCATAAACATCTCATTTCTTATTTTTTTCATTTTAGTTTATTGGAACCTCTCATTTGCCCTGTTGTCTACTGCCTCAGGCAGCTGCACTGTTAAACAATTGTCTTTGACTGTTTTTGACAAGCTTCTCTGGGAGAAAAGATGGTTTGCACTGGCAAGTTCCAAGTCAGATCAAATAAAGACAGCCTATGAGCGGGGCCTTCCAAGGAACCACCAGACAGGTCAAATAATGACAGTTCTCTGGGAATGGGCATTTGAAGGAGCTTTAATCCATTAGGTGATTGCACAGCTGGTGGTTTTCACTGTGATCCCAGGTTGTTGCTTTCCAAGGCGACCACAGAAGTGGGGATGGGATAGTGGGGTGTGTTGAAGTCCCCCACTATTATTGTGTTACTGTCAATTTCTCCTTTTATGTTTGTTAACATTTGCTTTGTATATTGAGGTGTTCCTAAGTATTTACAATTGTTATATCTTCTTCTTGGATTGATCCTTTGATCATTATGTATATGTCCTTCTTTATCGCTTGTAACAATCTTCATTTCAAAGTCTGCTTTCTCTGATAAAAATATTGCTACTCTGGCTTTGTTTTGATTTCCATTTGCATGGAATATCATCTACCGTCCCCTCGCTTTCAGTCTGTATGTGTCTCTAGACCTGAAATGAGTGTCTTGTAGGCAGCATATATACAGGTCCTGTTTTGTATCTATCCAGATATATAGCCAGTGTATATCTTTTGGTTTGAGCATTTAGTTCGTTTACATTTAAGGTAATTATCAATAGGTATGTTACTATTGCCATTTTGTTAATTGTTTTGGATTTGTTTGTGAGGTCTTTTTTTCCCCTTTCTTCTTTTGTTCTCTTCTCTTGTGATTTGATGACTATCTTTTTTAAAAATTTTTATTTATTTATTTATTTTTTTTGGCTATGTTGGGTCTTTGTTGCTGCACACAGGCTTTCTCTAGTTGCGGTGAGCAGGGGCTGCTCTTCGTTACAGTGCACGGGCTTCTCATTGTGGTGGCTTCTCTTGTTGTGGAGCACAGGCTCTAGGCACGCAGGCTTCAGTAGTTGTGGCGCATGGGCTTAGTTGCTCCGTGGCATGAGAGAAGGTTATTCTCTCAGTAGTTGCGGCTCGCAGGCTCCAGAGCGCAGGCTTGGTAGTTGTGGTGCATGGGCTCTATTGCTCTGTGGCATGTGGGATCTTCCCGGACCAGGGCTTGAACCCATGTCCCCTGCATTGGCAGGTGGATTCTTAACCACTGCACCACCAGGGAAGTCCTTGATGAGTATCTTTAGTGTTATGTTTGGATTCCTTTTTCTTTTTTGTGTATATATCTATTAGAGATTTTTGTTTACAGTGAGGCTTTTGTGTAGCAGTCTGTATATATATATGTTTAAGTTGCTGATCTCTTAATGTCCAATGCATTTTAGATAACCTGCATTTGTACTCTCTTCCCCTCACAATTGCTTTTTTTTTTTTTTTGGCCATGCCACACAGCATGTGGGATCTTAGTTCCCTGACTAGGGACCGAACCCACACCCCAGCAGTTGAAGCACAGAATCTTAACCACTGGACCGCCAGGGAAGCCCCACAATTACTTTTTTTGATATTATATTTTACATCTAATTGTTTTGTGTATCCCTTAACCACTTATTGTGGATACAAATAATTTCACTACTTTTGTCATTTAACCTCCCTACTAGCTATGTATGTGGATGATTTCCTACCTTTTTTGTATGCTTGCCTTTACCAGTGAGCTTTTCCATTTCGTAATTTTCTTGTTCCTAGTTGTGGCCTTTTCTTTTCTGCCTAGAGAAGTTCCTTTAGCATTTGTCATAAAGCTGGTTTGGTGGTGCTGAATTCTTTTAGCTTTTGCTTTTCTGTAAAGCTTTTGATTTCTCCGTCAAATCTGAACAAGAGCCTTGTTGGGTAGAGTATTATTTGATTGTGGATTTTTCCTCTTTCATCACTTTAAGTGTATTGTGCCACTCCCTTCTGGCCTGCAGAGTTTCTGCTGAAAAATCAGCTGATAGCCTTATGGGAGTTCCTTTGTATGTTATTTGTTGCTTTTTCCTTGTTGTTTTTAATATTCTCTCTATCTTTAATTTTTATCATTTTGATTACAACATCTTAGTGTGTTCCTCTGTGGGTTAATCCTGTATGGGACTCTGCGCTTCCTAGACTTTGGTGACTATTTCCTTTCTCAGGTTAGGGAGGGTTTCAGCTACTATCTCTTCAAATGTTTTTTCAGGCCCTTTCTCTCTTCTTATGGGATCCCTATAATGCAAATATTAGTGCATTTGATGTTGTCCCAGAGGTCTCTCAAACTGTCCTCATTTCTTTCATTTTTTTTTTCTTCTTTCCCTTTGGTGGTGGTGATTTCCACTACTCTGTATTCCAGCTCACTGATCCATTCATCTGCTTCATTTAGTCTACTATTGATTCCTTCTAGTGCGTTTTTCATTTCAGTTATTGTATTTGTCAGTTCTGTTTCGTTGTTCTTTATATTTTCTAATTCCTTGTTAAAAACTTCTAATTTCTCACTCTGTGCATCCATTCTCCTCCTGAGTTCTTTGATCATCTTTACGATCATTACTCTCAACTCTTTCGTGGGTAGATTGCCTATCTCCATGTCACTTAGTTCTTCCTCTGGGGTTTTATCTTGTTCCTTCATCTGAAACATATTCCTCTGTCTCCTCATCTTTTCGAAATTGCTGTTTGTATTTTTATGTATGTGGTAGGTTAGTTATGTTTCTCCACCTTGGAAAAGTGGTCCTCTGTAGGAGACATCCTATGTGTCCCAGGATTACACTCCCCTCTCATCACCCAAGGGCCAGGGGCCAGCAGGTGCGGCAGGCTGCAGAACTGTAGTTTTCTTAGTTCTGATGTCTGCCCCCTGGTGGGCAGGGCTGTGTCTAGAAGCTGTCTAGAGGTGGCTGTGGGCTCAGGAAGTCTTTAGGCAGCCTGTCTGCTGATGGGTGGGGCTATGTTCCCACCCAGTTTGTTATTTGGCCTCAGGCGTCCCAGCACTAAAGCCTACAGCCTGTTCCGTGGGGCCAGGTCTCGATGTGCCAAGGTGTGCCAGCCTCCAGGAGAGCTCATGCAGATGAATGCTTCCTGATGTTTCTGCTACCATTGTCTATGTCCCCAGGGTCTCCGCCACCCCAGGAGACCCTCCAAGACCAGCAGGTAAGTCTGGGCCAGTCTTCTATCAAATTACTGCTTTTACCCTTGGTCCCAGGGTGTATGAGATTTTGTGTATGCCCTTTAAGAGTGAAGTCTCTATTTCCATCAATCCTGAGGAGCTTCTGCGTTCAAGTCCTGCAGGCCTTCAAAGCCAAGTCCTCTTCATGGTGCCAGACCCCTGGGCTGGAAGGCCTTACGTGGGGCTCAGAACTCTCACTCCTGTATGAGAACCTCTGTAATATAATTAATCTCCAGTTTGTGGGTTGCCCACCCCTGGGGTACAGGATTTGATTATATCGTGAGTCCACCCCTCCTACCGGTCTCATTGTGGTGCCTTTGTTTTGAACTGCATACACTCATTGTTTTGATCCAGACACCTAGTTGCTTGTTAGCTACCAACCTGGATCTTAAAGAAAGGAATATACCTTTCTTTATAAAAAGAAAGGATTAGTAAAAGAAATGAGAGGGCTTTGAGATATAGAAGGGACAGAATGAGAGAAGGCTGAGGAATAAGAAGCTGTAATGCTTGTGAACCAAATGACTCCATTGGATTGTTTCATAGAGTAAAGCTAGTGTGGTGTAAGAATAGGCAGTGGTATGGTTGAGGGTGTCGGGTGTCTGCAGAGCTCAGTTTACATTTTATTCAGTAGACAAGACATAGCCACTTCAGATACTTAAGCAGGAGATTGATTTGACTGACAAAGATTATCCAGACTATGGGTTTAAGATATATTGGAGTACCAACTTATGAGTGTGCCCCAATGGAGAGATTTTTTTTCTTCAGAAATGGATTTAACACTATATATTATATTTTTCCCATATAAGACCACATGAGTTATTACCCTTAACCTCATTCTGTATTTAAGGAAACTTAATAAGCACAGAGTTTAGAGCTAGAAAGCTAGAAAAATGTGAAATCAAATAGTAAATTAAGGTCAGATTCTAACTTTCTTTCCTGTTCCTTTCTACAACATCATGATTCCTCTTATAAACTTCAACACTAAAGACTACAAAACTGTGACGTTGCCAGTGATGATAATAGGAAAATAGGAAAAGTTTGCTGTAGGTTTAGTTTTCATCTTGTTAAGTTTCATTTGTCAGTAGAATAAACAAGAGGAGGTGTTCTAGAACTAGTTGGAGAGAGAAGAACTAGGAAAGATGAGAGGGAAAGCTGAGCTGTTGACTAGAACTCATCTGTATAGAAGCAAAAGGACATCAAATCAAAGCTATTAAGCCTCAGAGTCCTCATCTATAAAATGGAGATAGTGATATTACCCACCTCACAGAGCTGATCTAAGGGTTACTGTACTGTGCTAGATATGGTGTAGGCACTCAATAAATGAAGCTGTTATTGTTAAGTTAGTAGTAGTGTGGGTGGATATGAAACAGCAAATATGAAAACTATTAAGAAGGTGAGAGGGTTGGATTGGGAGTTTGGGATTAGCAGATGCAAACTGGTATATACAGAATAAATAAACAACAAGGTCCTACTGTGTAGCACAGGAAACTATATTCAATATCCTGTGATAAACCATAATGGAAAATAATATGAAAAAGTATGTATATATATGTATAATTGAGTCACTTTGCTGTACAGCAGCAATTAACACAACATTGTAATTCAACTGTACTTCAGTAAAAAAAATTAATTTCAGAAAAGAAGGTGAAATTGGCAGGATAAGGCAGTTTATTAGATTTAGCAGGCAAAGGAGAATTCTAGCATGGATAAATGGGTACATGGTGGTGCCATTTATTGAGATTGGATATATGAAGAGGAGGAACAGATGTGTTTGTGTTTGGGGCAGAGGCTGGGTAGAGAAAATGATTAATTCTTTTGGAATATGTTGAGCTTGAACTTACATTAGGGCGTCAAGAGATATCTAGTAGATATTTAGATTTATAGGTCCAGGCACTGTCACATTTTAACTAGATACCTTAACCAAGTTATATAGCCTGACTGTGCCTCAGTTTAACCATTTATAAAAGGAGAATAATAATGTCTCTTTGTCATGGCTTGATGTAAGAGTAATAAATGGGTTGGGACGAATAAATTTGAAAAATGCATGCCACTTGCCATCATGCAAATTCATTCTTTCTCTCACTGAGTATTTCTCAGTGCGATTCATGGATCTCTTGCATCACAATCACCTAGAGGCTTGTTTAAAATGCATGTTCTATATCTCCTGCACTCCTCCCAACTACTGAATCATAATCTCTTGGGGGTGGGACCTGGAAAATAATATATTTCACGTGGTTGCTTTGAATACTAAATATGTTCATCTTTGTAAAGCATCTACCACAGTGCCTGTCACATAGTAGATACTTGATCTTTTTTTTCTTTTCTTCCTTAGTTACCTAGCACAACGCCTAGCATATAATACTGCTCTACAGTATGTTTCTCAACTATAGAAATGACTGAATTAATTCTTTTAAAAGTCTTGGACATGAAACACTCTGATTTGTACATCAAATGCTGCTTAATAGGGAATCCTTGAGGGAATTAAGTGCCTGAGAGTGTTTAGGGGATTTCTTTTTACTTTAGACTACTACAATTGTTTATGCCATGAACTGATGGAGGTATTATCTCTAGTTATTTTTTATGCTCTAAATATATAGTAGTATTGTTCAGCTATTTTTTTTTTTTTTGGCTGCATCACGCAGCTTATAGAATTTTAGGTCCCCGACCAGGGATTGAACCTGGGCCCACAGCAGTGAAAGCGTCGAGTCCTAACCACTGGACTGCCAGGGAATTCCCTTGTTCAGCTATTCTTTTTAATGAACTACCCAAAACTTAGTGATTTACAATAGTAAGTGTTTATTATCATGCTTATAGGTCTAGCTGGAGCAGCTCTACTCCAAGCTGCAGTTGGCAAGCTGGCTGGGTACTCCGTATGTCTCTTATCCATCTTGGACCAGTGAGCTAGCCAGGACCTGATCTTCTCACGGTGTTATCTGAAGCTCACAAACATAAGCCCCACTGAGCAAGTATATTTCAAGGCTTTGCTTGCCCCAGGTTCACCAACATAAGTTCCCACATCAGTAGGGCATAGGAGTATATTCTGCCCACAGTAAGAGGGCAAAAAGAGTGAATATTTGCTGAACAGTTATCCAAACTATCAGAATATTCAATCACATGTTGTACATCTGCATATGAGTTGTTCCTTGGGCAACTTAAACTGAACATATGCAAAGCTGATTTCATTTCCTTTTCCCTACCTCCCCACCCCCCCAAATATCCAGGTACTTTCTTGTGTTCTCCGTCTCCATTAATGGAATCACTATCCACCCAGTCACCTAGAAGAGAAACATCAGACAAAATTTTTATTTCTCCAATTTTCTCCTCCACCATATCCAACAAAGTACATTTGTTGACTTGGCCAACATAAAGCTAGTCATGTCACTGCTCTGCTTAGAAAATTTCAAAGGCTTTCCATAGACCTCAGAATTAAGCAAAACTCCTTAGGATAGTGTTCAGGGCCATTTTCTCAAAAAAATGATACAGTTCCAAATTTTTCCTTCATTCTCATCCCCTATATTTCATAACACATCTGAAGACCTAGCTATTCCATACCAAATACATATTCCCTTACAAACCTACCATGATCTTTCATTCTCTGTACCTTTGGTAAAACTATTTCCTTTTATTTATTGTTATTTATTTATTTATTTGGTTGCGCTGGGTCTTAGTTGTGGCAGGCGGGCTCCTTAGTTGTGGTTCACCAGCTCCTTAGTTGCAGCACGTAGGCTCCTTAGTTGCGGCAGGTGGGCTTCTTAGTTGTGGCTCCAGGCCTCCTTAGTTGTGGCATACGAACTCCTAGTTGCGGCATGCATGTGGGATCTAGTTCCCTGACCAAGGATTGAACCCAGGCCCCCTGCATTGGGAGCGCAGAGTCTTATCCACTATGCCACCAGGGAAGTCCCTAAAACCATTTCCTTTACTTGAAATGACCTGCTCCCCTTGGTACCTGTTGAAATCTTATATATCCTTCAATTCCTAGCTTTTGTTTTATCTCCTCTATGAAGCACTTCCTGATAATCCTTGTGAGAATGAGCTGCTTACTCCATTCTCAGTATTCCTATAATACTTTGTGCCTCCATTTTAGCACTTAGTGCAGCTCACCTGTATTGTACTGAGTTTGTATTTACGTGTTTCCCTCACTAAGTGGTGAACTCCCTAAGGGCAAGAACTATGCATTTAGCACAGTGCCCATAAAGTATGGGCTCAATAAATGTTGGCTGCATTGAATTTTTAATTATAAATGTCGTTAAAAAATTTTTTTTATACTTTGTGACATTCCTTCTGAGGTAGGTTAATGTTGTGATTCCTTTTTTATCAGTTTAAGGGTGGGAAGAGGCAGATGATATAGTGATTGCAGAATGGAAATATCAATAAAATTTACTGTCTTCAACCAGTGTCCTTGAAATAATAATTACTACTACCTACTCCCAAATCTCTACCAATCATTAAACAACTGCTGTGTGCCTGATCAAATATAGCTTTTCCAGGGTCACACCACTAATAATTTTTGGAACCAAGATTTGCACCTGAGTCTTACTATAAAGCCTATACTTTTCTACTATTACATACTGTCCTCACTCATTTCTATCCTAAAGCAATAACTGTCTTATTGGAGAAGAGTTTTCTATGCGGAAACATGCATAGGTCTTTCATTTATACATCCTTTTGTTAGGCTGAAAGGGGACAAGGAGGAAGATATGACAAAAGTGTAAATTTAAAAGAAAGCCAAACCAATTAGCAGGCACCTAAAGAGAACCAAAGGAAATGTGGAAACTTTACCCCACCTATTTAAAAAAAATTTTTTTATTGAAGTGTAGTTGATTTTAGTCCCACCTTTTAATTTTAAACAATATTAAACCTATGAAACAGTTGTATGAATATGATAAATAGCCACACACCCTTTCTCAAAATCTTCAAGTTGTTAATACTTTGCCATGTTTGTTTTTTCCCTCTAAACACACACACACACACACAAACACACACACACATTTTTCCCCAATCATTTGAGTGTAAATGGCAGATATTTTAGCATTGCTTTCCTAAGAACATAAACATTCTCCTACATAGCCACAATATCATTCTCACAAATAAGGATATTATCCTTGATACAATATTACTATTTAGTATACAGTTTATCTTCAAATTTCCCCCAAAATGCCCTCTATAACTATCGCCGATTTTGTGGTTTTATTTTTATATATAATACAGGCAATAGGTGTAAAGTATAACATAATTCTCAGAGTCTTGTCCATTTGATCAGACTAAAGGTTCTTGTACTCAGGACACTGCTACAAAAGGAAAGATAGATGAGCTGAGCTGTCCCTAACCCTTTCTGCATTTGTGTGTGTTTGTTTTTGCTTGTGTTTTCCCATTCACCTTCTAAACCTGGTTGACCTGGAAAGCCTATGTTGAACCTCTCCCACCCCTTTTTCTATTTTGAAATATTTTGAACCTATATAACAAATTGGAAAAAAATAATAAACACGTGTATACCATCAGCCTAGATTTACCAGTTTTTAATATTCTGGCACATTTGCTTTATTTATCTCTCAGTGGCTTTCTCTCTCTCTCTCTCTCTGAATAACTATATTTGCTGAATCATTTGGAAGTAAGTACTGACATCATGAGACTTAACTCTAAATACTTCAGCCTGTATCTAATAAAACAAAGGGATTCTGCCTTACATAATCATAATGTTACACTCAAGAAATCCAACATTTATATAATATTAAATAGCATCAACTCCATAGTCAAATTATAACAATTGTTCCAATAAAATAATATCTTTTATAGCTGGCTTTCCTTTCCAACCCAAGATCCAGTCAGGGGTCATGCATTGCATTTTGTTGTCGTGTTTCTTTACTCTATCAATAGACAGATTTATTGATTGAAGTATAATTGACCTACAATACTATGCAAGTTTCAGGTGCACAACATAATGATTTGATATTTCTATACATTACAAAATGATTGCCACAGTAAGTCTAGTTACCATCTGTCATCATACAAAATATTTACACTATTATTGACTATATTCCCCATGCTGCACATTTCATCCCTGTGACTCATTTCTTTTGTAACCATTAAGTTTGTACCTCTTTTTTTTTTTTTTAAAGAAATTCATTTGACAATTCTTTTTTTTTTAATAGTAATCTTTTTTAATTAATTTATTTATTTTTATATTTACTTTTGGCTGTGTTGGGTCTTCGTTTCTTTGCGAGGGCTTTCTCTAGTTGCGGCAAGCGGGGGCCACTCTTCATCGCGGTGCGCGGGCCTCTCACTGTCGTGGCCTCTCTGGTTGCGGAGCACAGGCTCCAGACACGCAGGCTCAGTAGTTGTGGCTCACGGGCCCAGTTGCTCCGCGGCATGTGGGATCTTCCCAGACCAGGGCTCGAACCCGTGTCCCCTGCATTGGCAGGCAGACTCTCAACCACTGCGCCACCAGGGAAGCCCAAGTTTGTACCTCTTAATCTCCCTCACTTATTTCACTCATCTCCCCCACCACCTCCCCTCTGGCAACCACCTGTTTATTCTCTATGAGTCTAATTTCTGTTTTGTTTTACTTGTTTATTTGGTTTTTTTAGATTTCACATATAAGTGAAATCATACAGTATTTGTCTTCCTCTGTCTGACTTATATCACTTAGCTTAATACCCTCTAAGTACATCCTTGTTGTCGCAAATGGCAAGATTTCATTCTTTTAGTGTTTTCATTTTCTTTGCAAAAATACACAAGTGGAATTGCTGGATTGTCTGGTACTTCTATTTTAATATTTTGAGGGACCTCCGTACTGTTTTCCATAGTGGCTGCACCAATTTACATTCCCACCAACAGTGCACAAGGGTTCCGTTTTCTCCACATCCTCGCCAACACTTGTTATTTGCTATCTTTTTGATAATAGCCATTCTGACAGATCTGAGGTGATATTGCATTGTGGTTTTTATTTCTATTTCCCTGATGTAGCTACATCAAACTAAAAAGCTTTTGCACAATGAAGGAAACTAACAACAAAACCAAAAGCCTTTGGAAGAAAATATTTGCAAACAATGTATCTAATAAGGGGTTAATATCTAAAATATACAAAGAACTCATACAACTCAACACCAACAAACAAATAACCCAATTAATAATTGGGCAGAGGTCCTGAATATACATCTTTCCAAAGAAGACATACATATATCCAACAGACACATGAAAAGATGCTAATAGCTTTCCTCCAAGAAAAAACAATAAGATTTCCGTAACATTGACATGTTATGGAAAGCCTCTTAAAGAGGAACAGAATCAGACACTCACTAAGGGCAGAGAGCCTTAGTGGTTTGCCGGGAGGGATTGGAAGAAGCAGAGAGGGAGCTGGTGGCAGGGTGAGGACGCCTCAATAACAGGTTGATGCTCCAAACACAGACCTATGCACAAGGCTGTAAGTAATCACCCACCAGGGCCTGGATCCACAGGCTGTTGCAGTTATCTTTCATGGCTCTGTACGTGACACCCTGGGCCTGCAGTAAAGCACGCAACAGCCAAATTGAGTTCCACTGCTCCAGCAATTCTGATGGGCTCCTGCTGTCTGCAGTCTCTGAATCTTGAGAGGATTATGCTTTTGCACTCTTTTATGACCTTTCACTTCATTGAGCAGTGGCCTTGTTTCCTTATACTAGAATGTGAGCTCTTACAGCCTGGGGATCATGGTGCTCCTCAAAGTAGATGCTATTCTTTGGGGGTTTTTTAAATAAATTTATTTATTTATTTTTGGCTGTGTTGGGTCTTCGCTGCTGCGCGCGGGCTTTCTCTAGTTGCAGCGAGCGGGAGCTACTCTTCATTGCAGTGCATGGGCTTCTCATTGCGGTGGCTTCTCATTGCAGAGCACGGGCTCTAGGTGCGTGGGCTTCAGTAGTTGAGGCACGAGGGCTCAGTAGTTGTGGCTCGTGGGCTCTAGAGCGCAGGCTCAGTAGTTGTGGCACACGGGCTTAGTTGCTACGCAGCATGTGGGATCTTCCCAGACCAGGGATCGAACCCGTGTCCCCTGCATTGGCAGGTGGATTCTCAACCATTGCGCCAGCAGGGAAGCCCCTATTCTTTGTTAAATGAAGGAATCATTCAGTATTTCAGATAAATGCATTTACTTAAGACAGATGAAGCTCTCCAGCCCTGATTTGTAATTCTGTTAAATATTTACCTTGGTTGTTGTACCAGAAAAAAAAAATGTTAAGTTCTTCATACCATAGCTGTTCAGCTCAGGGTGGTTCTAGGATTGATCACAGAGCTGTGGAACTAAAAAAGCATCTAATCCAATCGTTTTATCAATACATTCTTTAAGAACCAATTATTGTAATCAAATGAAAAAATATCCCCATTTTTGTTTTGCCTTTTAAAAATGTATAAACCTAGGGACTTCCCTGGTGGTCCAGTGGTTAAGAATCTGCCTTCCAATGCAGGGGATGCAGGTTCAATCCCTCGTCGGGGAACTAAGATCCCACATGCCACCGGGCAACTAAGCCCGCACGTGCCATGACTACTGACCCCGCACACCACAACTAGAGAGCCCGCACACCGCAACCACTGAGCCCACGCACTCTGGAGCCTGCGCGCCACAATGAAAGATCCCGCGTGCCACAACGAAGATCCTGCATGCCGCAACTAAGACCTGATGCAGCCAAATAAATAAATAAATAATTTTTAAAAATGTATAAACCTAAATTACTTTAGAGATAAAGAATCTAATCTCCCCCCAATCTCTTCTGATCTTTGTGGAGAATACGGAAAGCTGGAGGCAGAGATACTGTTCAGAGCCACCTGGGCACTAGCTCTGCATCCCCTCCCACGATGAGGAAGTACCGTTGCTGCTGATCAGTTTGGTTCACTCTTTGACGTGCAGGTGTTCTAATTTAGAACACTCTGATATTCCCTTAAGTGTAAGCTCATATAGTCTTAGTGTAAATTCCTTAAGAAGATGCTGATGAAGTAAGTCAGAATATAAAAAGGTGTTAGTGTGAGAGACTGACTATGTTATCAGCTCTGGAACACTCACTGACTGAGTGAAGAGTGTCAGCAGTAGCTGTACACCCCACAGGGAATCAAGAGACATGGAGAAAGCCAGCAAAGATGTGCTGCATCTGCTCCTGCTTTGTGTAGCCACCTGGCTTCTGCTAAACTTTTGTTTCCTTGGCTAAATAAATCAGGAAGTAGTGAGTAGGTATGTGTGCCTATATGTGGTCTCTTCCTGCTAATCTATAACCTGCCAATACTATAGGGTTATTTTTTAAGCTGTTTATTTTGAAATAATTTCAGACTTACAGAAAAGTTACAGGAATATTAGAATACTCATTTTACCCAGACCCAAATGTTAAGTTTATCATATTTTCTTTATCATCCTCTTCTCCAATAGACTTTTTTCTGAACTGCTGTAGATACCCTGCTGTAGATGTACCCCTTTGCTCCTAAATACCTGTGTGTATTTCCCCAAAAAACAAGGACATTCTCTTACAACACAGTGATGAAAATCAGGAAATTAACATTGATACAATACTATTATCTAATAAACAGACCTTATTAATATTTTGCCAATTGACCTAATACACGTTACATTTATTTGTCATACTAATGGAATCATACAGTATATAGTCTTTTGAGACTTGCTTTTTTCACTCAGCATAATACATTTTAGATTCATCCATATTGTCATAGGTATCAATAATTTGTTCCTTTTTTATTACTGAGTAGTATTCCATTGTTGGATTATAACACAATCTGTTGATGAACATTTGGGTTGTTTCCAGTTTGGTTTACTACAAGTAAAGCTGCTACAGATGACTGTAGTTAGCAATGCTATATGATATATATGAAAGTTGTTAAGAAACTAAATCCTAAGAGTTCTCATCACAAGAGAAAAATGATTTTTTTTTTCTTTTTTTTGTATCTGTGTGAGATGATGGATGTTAACTAAACTTATTGTGGGAATCATTTCATGATATACATAAGTCATATGCTATACAGCTTGAACTTATATAGTGCTGTATGTCAACTATATCTCAATAAAACTGGAAAAAAAATCTAGAGTAGGATATGCTGCTTCTAAGTTTAGGAAATAAGAGTTAACAACGCCTTCCCCCACCCCCAATAGAAAGCTGCTATGAACGTTCATGTACAGGTTTTTGTGTGAATGTGAGTTTTCATTTCTCTAGGATAAATACCCAGGTATGTGATTGCTGAATTGCATAAGTACATATTTAAGAAAATGCCAAACTGTTTTCCTGCTAGAACATGAAGAAAGTGATATGCAGTACTGGTGAGGCAGCTGGGAACTTATAGACCATGTTAAGGAGTTTGGCAGTTATTTTAAGGGCAATGAGAAGCCATTGAGTGCTGTTAAGCAGAGGAGTGACTTGAATGGATTTGTGTTTTGCAAAGATTCCTCTAGCTACGATTTGAAGAATGGTTAATTGGAAAGGGCTAAAGTGGTTTTATGGAGACCAGTTAGAAAGTTACTGCAACAGGCTAAATAAGTAATGGCAGCTTAGACCAGGGTAGTGGCAGTGGAGATGGAGAGGAATGGACAGGTCCAAGAGATAATAAGGAAGTAAATTATTATGTCCAATCTTTTGGGGAAAATGTTTAACATTTCAACATTATACTTAATCTTTAGCTGTAGGTTTTTCTTAGATGTCCTCTACCTAAGGAAGGTTCCCTTCTAGTTTATTTTTTAAATATTAATAATAATTATTTATTTATTTTTATTGAAGTATAATTGACCTACAATGCTATGTTAGTTCCAGGTGCACAACATAATGATTTCATGTTTCTATACATTACAAAATGATCACCACGATAAGTCTAGTTACCATCTGTTACCATACACTATTATTGACTATATCCCCCATGCTGTATTATTTCATCCCTGTGACTCATTTGTTTTTTGTTTTTGTTTTTTAATTAATTAATTTATTTATTTTTGGCTGCATTGGGTCTTTGTTGCTGTGCGCAAGCTTTCTCTAGTTGCTGCGAGCAGGGGCTAGTCTTCGTTGCGGTGCGTGGGCTTCTCATTGTGGTGGCTTCTCTTGTTGCGGAGCTTGGGCTCTAGGCACACAGGCTTCAGTAGTTGTGGCTCGTGGGCTTTAGAGTGCAGGCTCAGTAGTTGCAGTGCACGGGCTTAGTTGCCCTGCGGCATGTGGGATCTTCCCGGACCAGGGCTCGAACCCATGTCCCCTGAATTGGCAGGCGGATTCTTAACCACTGTGCCACCAGGGAAGCCCAACTCATTTATTTTGTAACTGTAAGTTTGTACCTCTTAATGTCCCTCACCTATTTCACTCATCTCCCCCACCACCTCCCCTCTGGCAACTACGTGTTTATTCTTTGTATCTATGAGTCTATTTCTGTTTTGTTTTGTTTTTTAGATTCCACATATAAATGAAATCATACAGTATTTATCTTTCTCTGACTTATTTCACTTAGGATAATACCCTCTAGGTCCATCCATATTGTCACAAATGGCATTATTTAATTCTTTCTTATGGCTGAGCAATATTCCATTGTATATATGTACCACATTTTAAAAAAATTTTTATTTATTATTTATTTTTTATTTTTGGCTGCATTGGGTCTTTGTCGCTGCACGTGGGCTTTCTCTAGTTGCGGCGAGCAGGGGCTACTCTTCGTTGCAGTGTGCAGACTTCTCATTGCGGTGGCTTCTCTTGTTGCGGAGCACAGGCTCTAGGCACACAGGCTTCAGTAGCTGTGGCACGCGGACTCAGTAGTTGTGGCACACGGGCTTAGTTGCTCCGAGCATGTGGGATCTTCCTGGACCAGACCTTGAACCCGTGTCCCCTGCATTGGTAGGTGGATTCTTAACCACTGCACCACCAGGGAAGTCCTGAACTTTTTCAATTAAATTTTATTGGAGTATAGTTGCTTTACAATGCTGTGTTAGTTTCTTGCTGTACAACAAAGTGAATCAGTCGTACATATACACATATCCACTCTTTTTTGGATTTCCTTCCCATTTAGGTCACCACAGAGCACTGAGTAGAGTTCCCTGTGCTATACAGTAGGTTCTCATTAGTTATCTATTTTATACATAGTAGTGTATATACGTCAGTCCCAATCTCCCAATTCATCCCACCCTTCTTCCCCCCTTGGCAACCATAAGTTCTCTACATCTGTGACTCTATTTCTGCTTTGCAAATAAGTTCATCTCCACCTTTTTTCTAGATTCCACATATAAGCGATATTATACTATATTTGTTTTTCTCTTTTTGACTTACTTCACTCTGTATGACAGTCTCTAGGTCCATCCACGTCTCTGCAAATGGCACTATTTTGTTACTTTTTATGGCTGAGTAATATCCATTGTATATATGTACCACATCTTCTTTATCCATTCCTCTGTTGATGGACATTTAGGTTGCTTCCATGCCCTGGCTATGGTAAATAGTGCTGCATTGAACATCGGGGTGCATGCATCCTTTTGAATTATGGTTTTCTCCGGATATATGCCTAGGAGTGGGATTGCTGGGTCATATGGTAGCTCTATTTTTAGTTTTTTAAGGAACCTCCGTACTGTTCTCCATAGTGGCAGTACCAATTTACATTCCCACCAACAATGTACAAGGGTCCCCTTTTCTCCACACCCTCTCCAGCATTTATTGTTTGTAGAATTTTTGGTGATGGCCATTCTGACCAGTGTGAGGTGACACCTCATTGTGGTTTTGATTTGCATTTCTCTAATAATTAGTGATGTTGAGCATCTTTTCATGTGCCTGTTGGCCATCTGTATGTCTTCTTTGGAGAAATGTCTATTTCGGTCTTCGCCCATTTTTTGATTGGATTGTTTTTTTTCTATATTGAGCTGCATGAGCTGTTTTTATATTTTGGAGATTAAGCCCTTGTCAGTTGCTTCATTTGCAAATATTTTCTTCCATTCTGAGGACTGTCTTTTCATTTTGTTTATGGTTTCCTTTGCTGCGCAAAAGCTTTTAAGTTTAATTAGATCCCATTTGTTTATTTTTGTTTTTATTTTCATTACTCTAGGAGGTGAATCAAAAAAGATCTTGTTGTGATTTATGTCAAAGAGTGGTCTGCTTATGTTTTCCTCTAAGGGTTTTATAGTGTCCGGTCCTTAATCCATTTTGAGTTTATTTTTGTGTATGGTGTTAGGGAGTGTTCTAATTTCATTTTTTTACATGTAGCTGTCCAGTTTTCCCAGCACCACTTATTGAAGAGACTGTCTTTTTTCCATTGTATATTCTTGCCTCCTTTGTCATAGATTAGGTGGCCGTAAGTGCGTGTACCACATCTTCTATATCCATTCATCTCTCGATGGACATTTAGGTTGCTTCCATATCTTGGCTATTCTAGTTTAGTTTTCTGAGAGTTTTATTTTTTTTTAATCATAAATACATGGTGAACTTCGTTAAATGCTTTTTCTGCATCATTTGACACGACTGTATAATTTTTTTTCTTTACTTTGTGGTGAACTACGTTGATTTTAAAAATATTGAACCAACCTTGGATTTGCTAATGTTTTGTTGAGGATTTTCATTAAATGTTTAAAATAGAATTCACCACTGAAATCATATGTGTCTATAATTTTTTCTGTGGAAGGGTTTTAAATTATAAATTCAATTTCTAACATCTATAGGACTATTCAGATTTTCTTCTTGTATTTTAATAAGTTGTGTCTTTCAAAAAAATCTGTCCATTTCTTCTAAGTTGTCACATTTACTAGTGTAAATTTATTCCCAATTTTTAAAATTATTCTTCTGCTATCTGTATGATCTATAGTGATGTCCCCTTCATTCCTGGTATTTATGATTTGTGTCTTCTCTTTTTTTCCTGATCAGTCTTACAATGGTTTCAATTTTATTAATCTTTTCAAAGAACCAACTTTTGGCCTTGTTGACTTTTCTCTATCATGTTTCCCATTTCATTGATTTACACACATATATTCATTATTATCTGTCTTCTGCTTACTTTGGATATGATTTGCTTCTCTTCTCCTAGCTTTTTAAGGTGGGGGCTTACACCATTGATTTTAGACAATTATTTTTCTATTATAAGTATTTAAAGTGATAAATTTGCCTATAAGCATTATATAGCTGTATTCCACAAATCTTGATGTATTTTTCCTTTACCCTTTAGTTCAAAATACTTTGTTGCTCAATTTCCAATTATTTATGTCTTTTCTAAATATCTTATTATCAACAAATCTATTTTGTCATATATCATATTCTCTGTTATTTCCTTTCTTTGAAATTTACTGAGACTTATGTCAGCATAAGGTCTTAGTGACTGTTCCATGTACACTTGAAAAAACAATGTGTATTCTGCAGTTGTTGGGTGTAGTAACCTATAAATGTCTATTAGGTCAAATTAACTGATAGTGTTGCTAAAAGCTCCCATTTCCTTAATTAGATTCTTTGTCTATGTGTTCTATCAAATACTGAGAGAAGGTTGTTAAAATTTCCAACTATAGAGCTGGATGGACCTAGAGTATGTCATGCAGGGTGAAGTAAGTCAAAAAGAGGAAAACAAACACTGTATGCTAACACATATATATGGAATCTAAAAAAAAAAAAAAAAAGGTTCTGAAGAACTTAGGGGCAGGACAGGAATAAAGACGCAGACCTAGAGAATGGACTTGAGGACATGGGGAGTGGGAAGGGTAAGCTGGGATGAAGTGAGAGAGTGGCATGGACATATATGCACTACCAAATGTAAAATAGCTAGCTAGTGGGAAGCAGCCACATAGCACAGGGAGACCAGCTCAGTGCTTTGTGACCACCTAGAGGGGTGGGATAGGGAGGGTGGGAGGCAGATGCAAGAGGGAGGAGATACGGGGATATATGTATATGTATAGCTGATTCACTTTGTTATGAAGCAGAAACTAACACACCATTGTAAAGCAATTATACTCCAATAAAGATATTTTTTTAAAAATCCAACTATAGTGGTTTCATCTCTTTCCTTAGTTCTGTTATTTTTGTTTTTTGTTTTTTGTTTTAATATTTATTTATTTATTTATTTATTTTTGGCTGTGTCAGGTCTTAGTTGCGGCATGCAGGATCTTTCCTTGCAGTGTGCGGGCTTCTCTCTAGTTGTGGCATGTGGGCTCCTCTCTAGTTGTGGCTCCAGAGTGTATGGGCTCTGCAGTTGTGGCACAGGGGCTCTTTAGTTGTGGTGCACAGGCTCAGTAGTTGTGGCACATGAGCTTATTTGCCCCGCCGCATGTGGGATCTTAGTTCCCAGACCAGGGATCGAACCTGCATCCTCTGCATTGGAAGGCAGATTCTTAGCTGCTGGACCACTAGGGAAGTCCCAGATCTGTTATTTTTGTTTTCATATATTTTGTAGCTCTTTCACTAAGAGTGTACAGATTTGGGTTGTTATGTTTTTCTTAATGAATTGGTCCTTTAAGTATCATGAGATGAAACTCTTTATCTCTAGTAATACTTCCTATCTTGATATTAATATAACCACACCAGCTTTGTGTTTGCATTTTATATCTTTCTTTATCCTTTTACTTTCAACTTATGCCTTTATATTTCAAGTATATACCTTGTAAGTAGTGTTTAGTTGGGTCTTGCTTTTTAACTCAATCTTTGCCTTTCATTAAACTATTTAGTCCACTTAAAGTTAATTACTGCTACAGTTATGTTTAAGTGTTAACATATGCTATTTGTTTTCTGTTTGTCCTGTTTTTTATTCCTGCCTTTTTAGGGGGGTTAATCAAGTATTTTTTAATACTTCAGTCTGTCTCCTTTATTGGTTTTTTAGCTCATGTGTGTGTGTGGGTGGCAGGCAATTGCCTTAGGGAAGATTCAGGTTACACTTAAAGTAACAATTATTGTGTGCCTACAATGGGCCAGGCACTGGGCTTAAGCACAACTCTGTGGTCATTAGGGCTAGTTCTTTCAAGTTTCAAGGTTGCTCCCTAGGTTACAGTATTCTAATAAAGTGCATTAAACCAAATGTGAACATGTTTCTGTTCAAATCCCAACTCTGCTACTTAGTAATTGTGTCATCTTGGCTAATGTCTATGTATTTTGTGAGCTTCAGTTTCTTTATCTATAAAACAAGGAGAATGGATGCTTTTGTGCTACTATTAATGCAGATCACATGGAATAATTTCTATAGATGTATTATGAAAATTGCAACTATAAACATGTAAGATATAATTATTCCAGGGTTTAATAAAAATACTCATATTTGTTCTTCTTATACCTTTTATAATAAATTTCAATCTTATCTTCTCTAAACCATCAGCTTTTTAGACTGAAAAACCCTTCTTTCTTTGGTACATTTGTTGTTGTCTTGGTATATTCAGCAGCTCTTTACCTAAACCATGTCTAACTATGATTAGAATGTACCCCTTCTACAACCACTGCATCAAGGCATACTCCTAGTCATACTTCAAGACGCAGTTAAAACAGCATGTCTTCCATGACAATTTTCTACTCTTATTCACTCCCCAATAGTTGGGCTGGTATTTACCAAACTCTAACTCTTGTATCCCCTTTGCTGATGTGGAAGCAGTTCAGAAGCCACCATCCTTTAACGTTGGATTAATGTTCATTAAACACCTTACCTTAAATATCCCTGAGAGAATCTGGGAAGACTTTACAGAGTGATAGATAGGTTTTAAAGCATCAAAGTTTTCCTGGAGTTAAGTGGGAAAGGGGCTCACAAAAAGGAAACAGTATGGAGCTTTCCAAGTTTTGGCATGGTGTGCAGGTGCTTTCTTCTCCCACTTTATCTCTTTCCACTCACTTGTCACTTACACTTCAGTCATATGGAACTAATTGTAGTTCACTAGGTTGCTCTTTCCTCTGAGCCTTAGTTCATGCTATTCCCTGTATTTGGTATGCCTTGTTCCCCTGATTTCCTTTAACCTGGCTAATTCCTGTTTGTCCTTTAGGTCTCAGCTTAAATGTTACGTCCTCTGGGGTGTCTTCCCTGACCCCCTGCCCTGACTCCCCAGGTCTGAATTAGGTGCCCTTTCTGTATGTTCTCACTACACCCTGAACGTACGTCTTTGTAGCACTTGTAAAACTACTGAAATTTCTTTGTAGTCTTCTATATTTTTCACTAGACTTAGAGCTCCATAAGGGCAGTACTGTATCTTCTGCTATTCCCAGGGCCCTAGTGAGGCTTGGCATAGAGTAAACCTCAGTAAACATTTGTTCGGTGAATCAATGAGTCTAACAGGAATGCTGACCGCAAAGAAAGATGAAAAGAGCAGGTAGCTGGTATACTTTCTCTTTCCATGTCCAGCATTCTCCTGGTGTGCAGCCTGCAGATGTGGAGGAAGTTGTCGAGAAGGGTGTGCAGATCCTTGTCATTGGCCGAGGGATGAGTGAGGCCTTGAAGGTAGGTATTGGTGAGCACAGCATTCCTGAGGACCTGGTAATCTCTTGGATCTTTACCTTAGAGATATGTCCTTCTTGGAAGTTCATCTCTATATATCATGCACCCTCATTTTGCTGAGCCAGTGGACGGCCCAGGATAAAACAGTGGCTGTGCACTATTCTTCCTCATCAGGGTTGGACTCTCCAGTCTCTAATCATAGGCCTGTGCTGTTTCAACTATTTTTCAGAAATTCCTCAATCCTGGAATTTCTTTTAAGCTCTACAGCTATCAATATTTGGCTCTTTAGATTTTTACAGTACTTTCCATTTTTACAGTACTTTTAATTTTTCTTTTCTTGGGCACATTCAAGTTAAGCCGTTTTCCCCTTTCAGAAAAAGAAAGTTTATTTTTATTGTACTTATAGAAATAGTACATGCTTGTTGTAAAAGAGTCAATGCAGACATGTAGAATTAAAAAGGTGAACGATTTCCCCTTCCCAATCATAACTGCTCCAATGCTCTCTCTATGCATCTGCAAATATATACACACTTATACATACTGATATACATGTTTTTACATAAATAGGATCACTCTATACATATTGTTCTGTAACTTTTTATTCACTTACATTATTGCATTATGGACAGCCTTTCACATAAGTTTACAGAGATCTACCTCATTCTGTCCTTTATACAGATGTCCTAAAATCCAGTTCCCTACTGATGGAGGTGCCCTTTATTTATATTTTTTAGTTTAACCTAGTTTTTTCCTCCATTAAAATGATCCATATCTGTCAGACTACTGTTATTATAAAATTGTTCAAACATATTAAAAAAGTAATGTAGGGCATTTTTAAAAACATTTCACTCAGAGCTCCTTCTGACAAGGCAGAGTCTAATTAAAATCTATTTAAAATAATATTGAAGACAAGCCAGAGTTGAGAAAATATCCAATAATAGCTGCCACTCTTGAGAATCTTTTATATAAATTCATTTACAAATATTTATTCAGCACCTTCTATGGGGCAGACACTATTCTAGGTACCAGGGACAAGCTAAACAAGGCAAACAAGGTTCATGGCCCTCATGGATAATAAAAATGTAGACAATTTCAGATCATAGTAAGTGCTGTGAAGAAAATGGTGACTTACGAGGGGCTGCTCTAAATGGGGTGGTCAAGAAAGGCCTTTCTGAGAAGACATTTGCATTTGAGCTGCAGTGTACGTACATTCATAAAACTTCATCCTCACACCAACCCTTTGATTGTAAGTAGTATCATCCCCGTTTTATAGGGAAGGAAATTGCAGTTGAAAGACTTTCAAAAGGTCTCTTGGTTAGTACACAGCAAAGTTAGAATTTAGACTCAGGTTGGACTGACTCAAACATTTAACATTTTACATACCTTAGCTGAATTCATTCTCATACCAACCCTGTAAGCAGGTATTGTTATCCCTATTTACATACATGGAAACAAAGGCTCAGAGAATTTACTTCACTTACCCAAAGTCACACTGCTAGTAAGGACTTAAATTCAAGACTGTCTTGACTCCAAAATCCATGCTCTTTGCAGTTTCCATTTCACCTGAGCTGTCTGCACATGTTTCATGGTACTTCTGTTAACTTCTTAGAAGCCTTTTTGACTCCTTGGGACTCACTGCCACATTCTGGACTGGTGACACGCCGGGTGATTGAGGAGTGATAGTTGTCACTGTCCAGTTCTGTAGAATATACTTGCCTCATAGCAGGAAAGGAAACCCTGGGGGCCTTTCCCCCTGATTTACTCATCTTTTTCCTTCTTCCCAGGTACCCCCATCAACCGTGGAATACCTCAAGAAAAAAGGCATTGATGTGCGGGTCCTCCAGACAGAGCAGGCAGTGAAGGAGTATAATGCCTTGGTTACCCAAGGCATCAGGGTGGGAGGGGTCTTCCATTCCACCTGCTGATGGAGCCTTAAGAGAATAAATCACTAAGCAATGATGCCTGTGACTGTCACTCTTACCTCTGTCCACTCCAGCCTCCCCAAGCATTTTTGAACAGCTGCTTGTGCCAGGTCCTGTGCTAGGCTTTGGGATGCATGGATGACTTAGGCAAGGTCCCTGTCCTGGGGGGTGGGGGGTGGGGGCTGAAAATCAGGGGAGGAGACAGAAGTTTACTAAAGTTTAATATTGTGGCAAATGTTAGGCCAGAAGTAAGCGAAAATAAAGGCAAAAATAAAGAAAGCCTTCTGACTTGAAGTTTGAAAGCCAAAGAAAAGTTTCACTGCATTAAAATCACATTGCAATTGATGCTTTGGAATGTTTAGTCATCAATTCAACCAATTTTTATTAAGTACCTTATATGCCAGGCACTGCTATAGGCTCCAGAGAAACAGCAATAAAAGTCTTGTGCTCATGAAGCTTATATTCTAGTGGGCAAAATAAACAAGTAAACAAATACATAATATAAGTAGAATGTTATGAAGAAAAATAAAGCAAGATAAGAAAAAGAGTGATAGGGGCTATTTCAGATATGTGGTCAGGGAAAGTGTCTTTGTGCAATGACATATGAGTAGAGCCCTGAATGAACTGAGGCAACACTTCAATAACAGTAAAAGGAGCTATGCCTTGATACTAGGGTTCTAGGCAGGCTGTTCTACTAACTAAACCTGAGCCTTGCCAGACAGTTCTCTCTGCCTCAGATTCCCTCACTATAAAATGATGGGGCTGGACTAAATGCCTTTTAATGGTCCCTACTGGCATGGATAGCCTTTGCTCTATCAAATACCAGGTGGCCTTTGTGAAGCCTTAGAATAGACTGACAGAATTATAATAGTAATCAGCATTACCTTATTTTTCATTTTCCCCCTCTTTAAAGAGTTATGAGTATCAGCTTTGGTGTCAGATAGCGTTGACTTTGAACTGTGGCTTTCACGGCCACTCACTGGTTGGGCATTTATTTAATCTCTCAGAGTTTCACTGTTCTCATTTGTCAGATAGGGATCATATTAGTACCTGGAGTTATCATAGGTGTTAAGTTGGGTAATTCATAGAAAGTCTTGGCACATTGCCTGACATGTAGTAAGGACTCAATAAATTGAAACCATTGTCAGTATCTTTCTCCTAATGGGGCTGCTGTGTAAAGCTAACTGGTTTCATTTTATGGTTCTTAATATATCAGCTTATAACTTCATAGATTCATAGAATGTTGGAGCCCAAAGGAATTATCTACTCTATTCTCTCATTTATTCAGTAATTCTCTTTTATATTCATTTACTGAGAGTCTCTTACTAATATTCTTATAACCAATTATTGCTGGATCCTAGGGGTACAGGAATGATATAGTTCTTGCCCTCAGGAGTTATGTGAGAGAGAAACAAATAAACAAGACAGTAATGATACAGTGTGTTAACATTATACTAGTTACAATGTCCAGTGGTGGCACAAAGGGTGGACTAACTTATCCTACCAGAATGGGAGGAAAATTAGGGAAGACATCACTAAGGATGTAACACAAGTCTTAAAGAACAAGAAGAGGTTCATTTATTCACCAAACATTTGGGAACTATTTATTAGGTATGGTATCTATCATGGTCATAATTAAATAAAATTGTTCCACCCCAGCCCTTGTTGAAGCCACAGCCCAGAAAGCTGATCTTTGCTCCACATGATCCTGTTGCCTGACTGGCCCCACTGGGCATCTGACCTCAGGACAGCCAATCCGTAGACTGAACAGCAACTTAAGATGTGGCCTGGCCAGAAAAGATGAGCTAAGCCCATTGGAATGGAAAGTGATCTAATTTCTAAGCTTACCCAGCAAGAAAGTGGCAAAGGGAGGATTAGAACCCAATGCTGTGTCTTGATCTCTTTCTACCACCTTAGGAGGCCCATGGGAGAGAGATCCTCATAGACCTGAGACTCAGCCTAGAGGTCTGAGAAGGTCTTGCTCAGTGCCCTTTCTACAACCAGCCATTTGTCAGATGACAGGATGTTTCTAGATCTCAGTTCCCTCAGCTCATAAAGCCAGACACTTATATAGCTAGGAAGGATGTTTGATAAAATTTAGACTGTTTCTCTGGTTGATGCAATAAAAATTTTTTTTTGTCAAATGTAAGATGAGACAGCTCCAGTGGGTGTTGAATTAGGTGTGGGTGTAATCAATGTTCCTAAGTGAGTTGTCTCTACATTAAACAGAACTCAGTACAAACTTCTTTGAGACAGAAGTACTTGACAGTGAGGTTATTAAACTTTGTACAGAACCTGCTGATAGCCCCTACTTCTGAATCTGTTCTGCATGGTCAATGCTGGAAATTTGCAGAGCCTGGAGAGAAGCTCTTTTTCCATGACACTATACTTAGTCCCATGTCTTAATCATTAAACCCTTTGATTCAATTTGTAAGTTGCTTGCACAGCCCTCACTCTGCCCACATTTAATTTCTTCTAGCTTGAGCAGTTCCTAAGACGAGCAGTCTGTCAAGTGCTAGGTGTGTACCTTCTCCATAATTCTGTTTGCTGAGGTCAATCACGTCAAAGCCAAATATAAAGTCCTTTCAGAAACCCGACTCTCAGGGCTGGGTTTTGCAGGCATGTCATGGTACTGCTAAACTTGCTCTGGATTCACGGACTCATTCCTTCTTTCCTTGCCTGGTATGTGCCAGGAGCTATGCTGGGGATACAACACAGACATTCTTACAGTCTAGCTATTCACAGACTGGTTGGAAGAAACAGACATGTAAATATGCAGTGACAATGCAGAAGTTTCAAACTGGCACAAATCTACCTGGAGACAGGTTTTGTTTGTCTCAGAGTAATTTTAACATTTACTTTATTTAGTTACCAAAATTTTTAACGTGGTTATTTTTCACATGAAAATGCAGGTTTCTGGCTTTTCTGGAAGAATCAGAAAATCTGACATCACCAGGCCCATACCTATGAACTGAGTGGAGCTGAATAGTAACTGCCTTCTTCTGACAGAGAATGTGCTGATTCCTCAAGTCTCTGTTATCTTCTTCCAGGTCACTTGACAACCCCCCCTTTTTTAATTTGTACAAGGATTATTATTTTTCATAATTCTGAAAAATACATTCATGAAAATTACCTAGGATGCATTTATTAGATTGACAAAGCCACTTGACCCCTTTTTTTTCCCTGCCTACCTGCTTCAGAGGTTGGCATTTGTGAACCTGCAATAAATACCATGCTTGAAGAATGTATAGGAGGCTGTGCAACGCACCAAGCCCACAGGAGACACAGATAGGTTCCAGAATGAGGCTCAGTCCTGAAGAATGAAAAGAAAAGAACCATAGGAGACAATCTGAAGAGCACATTCCAGGGCTCAGCAAGTGCAAAGGTGTGAAGCAAGAGACAGCATGGTAAGTATTGGGAATAACTACAGATAATCCTCTACAGCTGGAGAAGTAGAGAATGTTTGGGACACGGAGTATGAGGCTGGAGAGGACACAAGGGGCATAAAGAGCCTTCAAGGAGAGGAGTTTAGACTTTATCCTGGGGCCAGAAGTGACCCACTTAAAGGGGTTTAAAGCAGGGGAATGGTGTGATCAGATCCGGGTTTTAGAAAGATTACTCTGGCAGCTGTGTGAAGAGTAGACTGAAGGGGGCAAGATTTGAAGCAAGCAGCTCATTAGGAAGCTAATCCCATACCTTAGGAGTGATGATGAGGCTGCATCAAGACAGAAACATCAAGTCAAGAAGAGGATTGAAACATTTAAGGAAGCAGAATCTAAAGGACTTGATGGCTGGTTTTATATGAGGCGTAAGGATAGAGTCCAATGTGACACAGTTTCTGGCTTGCCAAGGTACATAGTTGGCCACTGAAAAGGCAGAACAACAGATCCCTGTCATGAAAACCGTATTAGACTGAGAGGCCTGGGTTCCAGACTTGCTTCTACTAACTCAGTCTCTCTGGGCTTGCACATTCACTTATAAATGAGGGTGCCACACCGGAGCCATCTTTATGCTCCCTTCCAGGTTTCTGTCAGAAAAATCAAGATTCTCATAATTCACAGAGAATTCAGAGTAAAAGGAATTTAAAAGGTTAAGCCCAACCGCTCATATGATACTTGAATTCCTTTACGACAAACTTGTCAGGAGCTTGTTCAACCTCTGCTTGAACACATCCAGCATGGAAAACTCCTTATCTCCTAATGCAGCCCATTCAATTCTTACGCTCATTAGTGTAAGAATAAGGCTGCTCCTAATGCAGCCCATTCAATTCTTAAAAACTCATCCTGATACTAAGGTAAATTTTGCCCCTTCGTGTTTCTCCACCTTTGGTGGGAAAAGTACTATTTTGGGTTTTAAGACCTAGGATCAAATCCCACCCTTGCCCCTTAGGAGAAAGACATTACCTCTAAGTCTCCGTTTCCCCACCTGTAAAATGGGGAATGACCCAGAAGGATTTTTATAAAAGGAGTAGTGTATCTGAAAAGGATTCAGCATATTCTTCCCTTGGAAGGCTTTCTATAGCTATGGCATCGAAGGCTCAGTTAGCAGCGATGGGTCTTGATGTTTTCATCTGTGCTTCAACTCAGTAATCATCATTAGGTGCTTTGTGTCAGGGCCATGGTATGATTCAGCCTGGCTTTAAGCTTCATTTTATCTCCAAGGCAGGCAATTTTCTTTAGGGCATCTGTTGACACATGAGAGCCCACTGATGGCACATCACTGAGATGTACTAAACAGGCGAACACACTAGAAAAGTAAATCCCATGGAGGTGATCTTCTTCCCTTAGTCCCTCTATAGCAGTTATAACCTCGCAGAGCCAGACTGCCTGGGTTCAAATCCCAGCTCTGTCATTTACTAGTTGTGTGTCCTAGGCCAACTAGGCAGCTCCAACACCGCAGTCATCAGAGATGTAGTTCACAATATTATTTCTTATAGTGGATCCCTCTTTCTCATAATCCCGGTTTCTTTAAATTCTCTGAACTTCAACTGCCTTGTTTATAGAATAAATGTAACAGTACCTACTTCATAGGGTAGTTTTCAGGATTAAATGAGTTAATTCATGTAAAGGGCTTACAACACTGCTGGGCACACATTAGGTATATTAAACCAAAAGTCAAACATGCTTGAATTCAAATTCCAGCTCTGCCTCTGAGTAATTGTATGCTCTTGTTATTTTTATTAAGCTTTCCAAGTACCAAATATGATCAAGACTGGCCAAAGATTCAGATTTGCCAAGCATTATTTAATTAAACCCATTCAACAACCCTTAAGGTATAATTACCTCTGTTTTACAGATGAAAAAACTGAGGCACAGAGAGAAAATTTGAAGGTTCTTTTCCATATGGTATAGCTCAGGCCTTTGGAATCATCTTGGATTTGAATGAGTAAAGGCGTTATTACAGTTTTCCTACCAGTGACTTAACCTCTTAGTCTCACTTGGCTGTTGCAAGGATAAAATGACAGGTAAAGAACATAGCACAGGCCCTCACGTGGTTCACATCTCTGGAGCCTTTACTGTTCTTAGACCCCCGCTGCACCTTCAGCTCACATGCAGCTCCAGCGCTGGAGTCATCAGAGAAGTAGTGGGAAATGACTTTGTTTCTTACACTGGGTCCCTCTTTCCCATAATCCTGGTTTCTTTTGTAAAATATGGCCCTTCTCTCATATTTTTGTTCTAAGGATAATGGCAGGCAAGATCAAGAATTTCCCTGAGGGATGAAAGTGATTCATTCTTCAGCTGTTCATTCAGTCCTTGGCCAGCTATTGCCTGAGTTAAGGAAGGAGACTCTCAGCAAGATAACGAAAGTCTAGGGCCCTTCAGGAACTGTCGGTGGTGAAAACGTACAGCTGTGAAAGCTGCTTTGGAGTTGGCCCTGGCAAACAGACTATTGCTTTAAAGAAATAAGATTATGGCTCCAATAACTGGTTCTTTGGAAGGGGCTAGAAAATTGGATCTTTTTGTTTCACACCTGAAGAATGTAGGCCTGCGGTATAAATGTTGAACCTATAGCTACACAGATTTCTAGAACAGCTTGGTGTCTCAACTTTACTGGGGGCAAGGCTAGGGAGGTAGGGGGTGGGGGATGGGATAGACTTGAAGGTTTTTGTTTTCTTAATGCAAAATAATTTATCCAATGTTTGATACCAGATGAGACTATAAGGGTCACATGTTCTTCCTTATGCCTATATACCATGTCCAGCTGAAATGCTCCAGGCTTCTGGCTCACTCTGATCCCAAGAAGGGCCTTCTAGGCCACGGCTGTAAAGACTACTTGTGACTCAGCGCCTTGCGGGTTTGGGCATTATGTAAACTTTTACAAACTTGCTGAAGGGGATGGTGCCCTCGATGCTGGTTTCCACCTGGGATGACATCTCACCACCCTCAATCCAGGGGGATTTTGGAATGCGTGAACTGGAGTTGTAGGCCAGCAGCAGTCTCACTTCCACCTGGCACGGTTCTAGAAAAAAAGACAAAAATCCTCTTTGATGGGGCAACACCTAGGAATTGGGATGAAATGTCAAGTAAAAGCAACATCAAAGATAGAAGCAGTAGGGTTTCAAGAACATTTCTTCATCTGTCTGCATCCCTCCCTTCCCCCATCAGCATACAAAAACACTTTTCCAGCCTGAATATTGTGAGGCTGTTCCTAAGCCTGCAGATTTACTGCTGCTTCTCTGCCACTGCCACCTCCTCCTCCGGTCTCTTGGGCTCCCTGCAGCTCAGAGCCATGCTGCTGAGATGTTCAGAGAGCAAGCTAAAAAGGCCTCTTCCACAGAGGCCTTCCAGCCTCAAGACAGAGGGTCACAAAGTACATGCATGTGGCCAATTCTTGTACCCAGATAATCATGCTCTTTCTGCACAGCTGATCTCAGGCCTGAGGGCTACATGCACAGTGGACTCTACCGCATTAGCGGAGAGGAAGCCTTTCATTAGGAAATAGTTTGGACAGAAAACTCTCACTACTGAACAGGAATATATTTCAGGGACCTAAAATCACGTCACTGAACCTTCCATTCTTTCATGACATGACATTACAATACTGATCTGGTGTCTTCATGTGGCAGGCCCCAGCAAAAATAAGTAAGACCTCCCTCAAGTTGCTGTTTGGCTGAGGCGGCAGAGACAGTTGCACTGGAGCACAGTGCACACTCGAGTCCGTAAGAAGTACTGAGGAGGGAGCTCAGGAAGGCTTTGGAATGGAACACCTGCTCTGTGCCAAGCACATAACCCCAAGAGTTCTTACCCTGCCACACCATGAAAGAAAGACTGTCACAATCCCAAAAAAGTCCCAAGACTCTGAGAGGTTCTAAGTGACTACCCAAATCCACACCAGTGACAGAATTTGAGCTCAGTTCATAAACTGAATCAACTAATCTTTCTATTCACCATGTGGCTTCCATAAAGAAGGGGGAGAGGATTTCAGAAAAACCTAAGGGCAAGTGCAGAGGCCAAGAACACCGCTAGCTTGGGTGTCCTCCTTGATTTTGTGTGACTGGGTAATCTCATGAAAGGTGCAAGTATTAAAGATGAGCCCAAGGCTAAGAGGTTTACAGGGCAGGAATGAGGGCTGGATGGATCTAAATGAACAAGGGCAGAGGTCCCAGGACTTCTCAATGCCTCCCCAGATGTGTTCCTGGTTACTTCCAGACTTCTCCCTAGGGATCAGAATACAGACTAGATTGCTGTCCTCCAGGAAGGGAAAGGCTGGCAGGCAACCAGAGCAACCTAGCCAACCCCAGAGAGCAACCTCAGCATCACCTTTTCACATGGGGCCTTTTACCAGCCTGGAGTGTATCTGTAATGAAACTAGCACTGCTTTCTGGTACTAGGCTCCAGTATCAGCTCTCCCACTACGCTCTCCTTTCTTGTCCCAGATGGCTATTGCCAACCCCTGAACCACAATCTAGCCCTGGCTCTCATAGCACTTTCAGGAGCCAAATACTGGTAAGGTCAGAGGACTAAACCCCATCTGGTCATTACGCCTTCTCTCACCAGCACGTGGGAAGAGTGGCAATTCAAGCCACTGCCAGCAGCGGAAAGGAGCAGGGAGAAGAAACAAGAGGGAAAGAGACAGTGCGAAAAAGAGACAAAAGATCATCTGGGAAAAATCATGCAACCTATTTATCATGCTTGGAAGAATATGTCTTTATGAGGTATATATTATTCCTCCAATCTTAAAGGAAAATGAGATAGAGAGGTTAAATAACTTTCTCAGGATCACATAGCAAGTAAGGCAGAATTTGGAAACTCATCTATGTGACTCAGACCTTGTGACCTGGCAGCATTCTGTCTCCCAAAGGAGAGGCCCTTGGTAGGGAGCTGAGGGACTAGATGGAGGAACCCCTTACCAATACCAGGCACCATCTCCTGGATTAGGAGAAAGAGGTGCTGGCACCTTCAGAATGAGAACACGTTTCACTTTAGTGTCCCAGGTCAGATGGGAGGATGGTACAGTGAAAAAAACAAGGGATTTAGGAGTTAGGAAATCTGCGTGCCAGCCTCAGTGCCATTACTGTTCAGCTACATGGGCCTCCACTTATGCATCTACAAAATTAAGAGTAGAATACTAATTCCCACCACAAAGTTGTCTAAGAATTAAATGAATTTTAATTGCAAATTTAAAATCCTATATTCAGTTTTCATTATTTGTTGAGCACCTACTCCATGTCAGGCACTAGGGACACAGAGATTAAAGATGACGAGCAAGTTCCCTGTTCTCAAGGAGCCTACATTCTAACTGGAGAGAAAGTCAACAAACAAATGAGAAAACATCTGACACTAATAAGTGCTGAGCAGAGAATTAAAATAGAGATTTGTAATTGTGACTAGGTAGCAACCTCTCAGAGGAGGTGATCCTGGATGAATTACAATTCTTCAGGCTCAGGACAGCCCGAACTGTAGGCCTGGTTCAGGCAATGACCTGCTGTGTGACCAGGGGCAAGTCAATATGCCCCTCAAAACCTTTCAAGCTCTTCTGAGCTCTAACATGCTGTTTTGCTTCCCTCAGTCTTAACCCTGCAAAACAACACTGTCCTACAGCATTTCTTTCCCCATATCTAGGATCCCTTCACCACAAGAGATTAAAATAAGGAACTCTACGTTTCTGTGGACTTGCACTGTGGCAAGCAGCAAGGATATGGACTGAGGGACACTCAGGGAGGCAGATTCCGGGTAAGGGCATTGCTGGATCTGCTCCCTCAACTTTGCCAGGCCTGCTGGACCCCCGAAGGGGCTGCCCTGACACTCAACAGCACCACTTCCTCTTTGTGAAAACTTTATAAAGTCATCTATACCCGCCTAACACCCTTGACAGAGGAAAACCATTAATAATGGCAATAAACAGTCACTCATGTAGGGCTTCCCTGGTGGCGCAGTGGTTGAGAATCTGCCTGCCAATGCAGGGGACACGGGTTCAAGCCCTGGTCTGGGAATATCCCACATGCCACGGAGCAACTAGGCCCATGAGCCACAATTACTGAGCCTGCGCGTCTGGAGCCTGTGCTCCGCAACAAGAGAGGCCGCGATAGTGAGAGGCCCGCGCACCGCGATGAAGAGTGGCCCCCGCGTGCCACAACTAGAGAAAGCCCTCGCACAGAAACGAAGACCCAACACAGCCATAAATAAATAAATAATTTAAAAAAAAAAACAAAAACTAAAAACAGTTACTCATGTATTCAAAAATACAGTGAAAGAAAATTCCAGAAGGCATCCACCTATTTCTAAAATAAACCAAATTTGGTGGTATTGAACACCTTCTCCAGTAACAACCATGCTTCTGAATCACCTTCAGTGATTTAGGCAACACCACCAAGGCCAATTCTCTCCCACATTTTAGGTTCTGCAGACTGAGTCTTTTTCAAAGTTTCCAAAGCAGCCTTACAGGCTTTGGAAGTGTAATGTCATTGCACTTGTATTCTCTCGTTTTATTCTTTACAAATGAAAGAAAAATACTTATGTAACCTCCACGTCTCTTCTCAAATTATCAAGGTCCTACCCAGTTGCTGTATGGGAGGGTAAAATAGGAATAGATCACCTTACTTTGCATTACCGCACAAACCAGCCCATGTGGGAAGGGAAGGCAGGAACAGTTGTCATTTTACTTGTTCTGGGGGAATGAACTGAATTGTTCATATACAAAAAAGAGTGATTATAAATTTCTGGTAAGAAATATAAAACTGTTTAATTTCCAGACAGAGTAGTCCTCAGAATTAAGTAGTAAAGAATTGTTATCTTAATTTGGAAGGTGAGGAAACAGATTCAGAAGGGAGAGTAGCTTGTCCAAGTGTACACAGCAAGTCAGTGGCAGTGTTAGGATAAGAAAATAGTCTCCTGGTGTCCAGCCCATGGTTCTTTCAATGAGACTCCATTCTACTGTAATCTCCTTTTCATCTTTTGAAAAAATCTTGTGCCGTGTATAATCAAAGCAATGCAGCAAATTAGTCTAAATGTACCCAGTTTGAGCTTTCAAGCTCCTTAAGAATTCAAGTTCAACCCTCAGCAGGCCTGGTTCAATCACATATTTTTCAAACTACAAAAAAACCAATGTCTTGGCCCACTGACTCCTTACCTGTCCAGGCAGTGTGGGAGAGATACACCTGAGTGATAAGCCGGTGCCGCCCTGGGCCGGGATTCCGAAAGTCTGCCGGCTTAGGGTGGATCATCTGAGCTTGGCCATCTGGATATGAGACCTAAGAGGTGACAGAAGTGAGAAAAAGAGGCAGAAGAGCCGTGAGCTTTTAACAGAATTGCTGGTGACATCTGCTGTGAACCCCAAAACAGGAGGAAAAGAAGACACTATCCTTCATACGAAACTGCTCCTGGAGGGGAGGACAACACTGTCGAAATCTCTCTACCCCCCTCCCCAGTACAAAGCAGTATGTGATAAATGTTTCCTGAATTCATGGTGAATGAGTGACAGGAATAAAGTGCCTCTATTAAGTACATGGATAGGTTAAAATATTAATCCTGATGTGAAAAGCCTTCTCAGACACCCCCATCAGGATGACTCTCCTTCCTCTGGCTCCAAATCATATCATGGCCCAGGATCCATCACCAACTACCAAGGATTAAGAATAATTCTGTAACTCTCCACTAGATCACAAGCAGCTAGGAAGCTGTTTATCTATCTCTTTCTACAGAGACAGTGCTCAGTGCTCAAATCACTGGCCAGTTCTTCAAATCTTACAAGCTGCCAAAGAGCTCTCCTCAACACCCAGGGGGACCTCACAGCTATCTGTGTAGAGGGCCTATTATTATATACTGCACAGTGTACAAATGAGCTAAATGAACAAATGAAGCATATCCTAGAAACACATAGGTCCTGGGCTATGGGACTACACTGATAGGGGTAAAGTAGGGACCACACAGGTCTTTCAGCTTTGAAACTCTGGGGAGGCATGTCTCAGCCCACCTGCCCCATAATCTCATCTGTCCGGAAGTGTTGGGGCATGGTAGCTGAACTGGACAATGCTTTCCTACTGTCAGGGCTGTCCCATGACTGAGCAGCGAGTTCCCCATCTCCCAGCCTGCAGAGGTATCCAAACAGTCTGGCCATGCATGTAGTAGAGCTACTCTGAAGGTGATCTTTCAGTAGAGTCTAGCAGATGATCCTTAAATAATCTATACCTGTAATCTCATTTATGCTCAATTGGTCAGCGAACTTTTTCCAAGGACAATGTGAAACAGGGGTTCTCAACCCTGGCTGCACATTAGAATCACCTATGAGCTCTTAAATAAAAAATACTGGTAGTCATGGGCCCTACTCTCAGGATTCTGATTTAACTGGTGTAGGCTGAGGCCCCATGCATCAGTACTTTTTAACACTTTCTGTATAATTCTAAAGTGCAGCTAGGGTGGAGAACCACTAACGTTGGGGCTGAGAAATAAAACATTGCCCACCACATCAGTAAACAAAGGATTTCGGGCCATCAGCAACCGCAGCCGCCCTCCAGCGGTGAGCCCTGAGGGAACTCAGGGAGGAAACAAGGAATGACCGCAGTCATCAGTCTGCAGCCACCCCAATGGTACAGCTTGAGGAAACTCAGGAAGAGGAAACAGGATACTGGCCCCAGAGAGCTGAGGTGCATATCAAAGGAAGGATTTCAATGAGTCCAGACTCTTGCATCTTCCCTTATGTAGAAAAGTGCTAAATTCCTTAACTTGAGATATCTAGTTTTCTTTTATTAACAGTAGTCTTTTGTTCCGACTACCTGGTGTTGTTGCAAAAACTCCTATATATCCTGGTTTCCCCCTTCCTCTTCGGAACAGTTTTCTCAGCATTTATCTGAGATGCTGTCTCCCAGGCTTGCGACAATCTATACCTGCAATCTAAGAACGTTTGCCAAAAAAAACATAACTCTCAAATTCTAGGTTGTGCATTTATTTTCGGTAGACAGGGGAAAACAAACCAACAAACAAAACACTGCCGCCCAACAAAACTGCAGCTCAGAGTTAGTTCTCTGTAGGTCTCATGATTTATAATAATTCCTGCTGGGAAGCCAGAAGATTTTTTTCCTCTACTGTCACCATAGGCAAATATTAACCGTCTTCAGGGCCTGATTCATCCTTACTCTCTTCCAGGAAGCCGACCCTGCCTGCTCCAGGCTATTTTTCTGTACTTACTGCAGGTGATTGCATCCCTAACTTTTATTCATATTCCTTCTGCTTGGAATACCTCTATCGTTTGCTCTTAATCATCCTTTATCTCATCCATGTAACAGTACCTCCACAAAGTCTTTCTTTTCCTTAGTCACACTCTACAAATTAAGGGCTTCTCCATAGTATTCTTTATAATTTTTATATATATATATATATATACATATATACACACACATACACACACATATGTATATATGTGTGTGTATATATAGAAATATATATATATATATATTTAAAAGTATATTGCAGAATGTTTTCATAGTAGCCAAAATTGGAAATAACCCTGTAGGGGAGAAAAATTAATTTCCCCTCTACCCTTCTAGGTTCTTGGCTGAGACCCTGCTATAATAAAAGGCAGATTAACAGGAGAAAAACAAATAGAAGTTAATAACAAATATGTCTCCTCTATATAAGGAAGAGACCTAGGAAAACTGAGTAACTCCCTGAAACTAACCAAGCCATCACCTTAAATACCATATTCAGCTAAAAACAAAAGAAAGATGTTGAAGAGGAAGGGAGCCTGTTATGGGAGGTTATCAGGTAAAACACAATAATCAAGGGTACGAGTGTTATGCAAATTTAAGTTGCATAGTCTTCACTGATGAGTTTCTAGACATTTAGTCTTGCTTCCCCTTTTGGAACTGAGAGGGAGATACCTTACAAATGGAGATTTCCCTTATAAATGTAAATTTCCCTCAAAAAAGGGCAATTCTACTCTGTTTCCAGTCTACAGCCTCTCAAAAATAATCATCCTAAAATAATCCTTAGGCCAAAAAGGCTTATTTTGGGGTGGTGTATTATGTTCCCCTTCATTCCTGCCTTTGAAACTTCTAAGAAGCTTCACAATCCAGAAGCTAAGTCGGTAGATCGGTCCATTATCTCACTGAACCAGTCTCTTAGTCTTTCTTTTTTTTTTTTTATCTTTATTTTCTTTATTTTCTTTATTTATTTCGTTGATTGGTTGGTTGGTTGTGCCGGGTCTTAGTTGCGGCAGGTGGATTCCTTAGTTGCAGTACGTGGGCTCCTTATGTAACAGGGAAGAGCCAAATCTGGTTACATGTTGGACCTGTCTCTTTTACTTTAACCTTTGTTCACTAAAAGGATACTGTCTATACATAATGGCCTGCCTTGGGGAACCCTGTCCCTCTGCCTGAATGTTAAACCAAAGTGCCTTTGTTGGGGGAAGCAACCTGACCCTGTCCACCTGTGGATGGCTGCAAGAAAAAAGAAATTAACACATCCCCTCCCTGAGGCTAGCCATTCCAGGGGACATTTGCAAAACTTACGGCCTTTTTACTATACTTCCTCATCTCCTCCCCCTCTCTGTTCTATAAAAGAAACTGGCATCCAAACCCAGATAAGATGGTTTTTCGGAGACACTAGTCTGCCATCTTCTTGGTTTGCCGGCTTTCCGAATAAAGTCGTATTCCTTGCCTCAACACCTCATCTCCCGATTCACTGGCCTGTCATGCAGTGAGCAGAGCGAGCTTGAACTCAGTGACACTTAGTTGCGGCAGAAGGACTCCTTGGTTGCGGCATGCGGGCTCCCTAGTTGAGGCACGTGAAATCTTAGTTGCGGCATGCATGTGGGATCTAGTTCCCTGACCAGGGATCAAACCCGGGCCCCCTGCATTGGGAGCGCGGAGTCTTATCCACTGCGCCACCAGGGAAGTCCCAGTCTCTTAGTCTTGAGAAGAGGTCAGGTTATTTAAAACGTTAGGTCTCATTTCAGGAGGCAGTGTTGCAAGTGGCTCCCAAAGTTAGATCTATGTTGTGTGAGCAATCAGGATTTAATAAGAGGCCATAACATTCTTAATTCATCCTGTGCCTGTCTGAACTGATGACTGAACTTCTGTTTTACAATGCCTGTCCATTTGTCTGTCTCTCCCTGAAACTAAGCATCCTGAGGGCACGAATTCTGACATGTTTGCCTAGCACTTAGCATGTGCAGTAGAGTAAGCATGGACGGATGGAAGGGAAGGAGGGAGGGAGGGAGGGGGTATAAATGGGTAGGACTCTTAGTGGGGCTTAATTACAGACTGTTAAATTGATTAGTGTCTATACTGCATCTCTCCTGTCTCTCTAGTACATCTATCTAACTTGGAAAGAATACTCCCTAGTGACTGCTTTTTCCCACCCATAAACTGTATTCACCAAGCTGACCCACCCACAACCAGAAGAGGACTTATTACAGTTTGCTTATAGCCCTGAAAATACCAAGTCTTAACTTTACATTATAAGAATAGAAGCGGCCCTGTCATTTAGTGAACACTTACTGGGGATCAGGAACTTTATACACATCACTTCATTTCAATGTCAACTATTCCTATTTGTCAGTTGCAGAATCTAAGGTTCAGAGTTTAAAGTAACTTCCTCCAGACCATAACCAGCAGTACAGCTGGGATTCACGCCCAGGCTCTTGTCCATAAAAACTTATCTCTTCTCTCTCCCCAGTTTCTGTCCCTCAGGTAGAGATTACAGGGGTGCTAAAGTTAAAAGTTCCAACACAAAGTCAGTTTAGAAGCTCCATGGGGACCAAAACCTGACAGACCTGGACCTTCACAGTGCTCTGAGGATCCTGCACATGTTCCAGGGTTGCATCGACATCCAGGGCCACCACCAACCCAGATGTAAACCGCAAAGGGTTGTCTGACTCGCCCGCTGGCTCAATAATGGTGGCTGAGGCTTTGTGGATCTGTAAGCAAGAAGAAAATACGATTCTAAAGCCAGGTCATCTCTAGGTAACAAAAAATGATCCTTGCCTTTCTGTCTCCTTATCTAATGGGTGGACATATGTTAGTCAATCAGAGGAAAGGCCCTAACCCAGCTCCTCCACTGGTCAAAGAAGATCACCAAGATGAGCAGTTTTGGATGCTCTCTGGATGGATTTCGCCTGAAGGGGTATGACACAGACGCTGACCTGCTCTGGAAGGGGGAGGTGTAGGAAGGTACTCTGCCGCAGCATGGTATGTAGAATTTTGACCACTTCTGCAGGTTTGGATGTCATGAGTCGGGGCATGAGGTCAAGAAGTTTGTCCACAAAGCTGTCCTGCAGGTGGGGCAAATCAGCGATGAAACACCTGAAGGAACAAACAGAAGCAACTATGCATTCATTCACCACAGGCTGAGCCCCAAACTTCTGCCAAGCCCTGAGGTAGGAAAAGTGATGAACTGGAGGAGTTCATGGTTACCGAGGAAAGCCATGCACCTATGTAATTATGCTGTAGTGACATGACCATCATAATAGCCTTGTTTATTAAATACCTATATATGCCAGGCATCCTCTTGTTTTACACTATCTTATTTAATCCTCCCAGCAATCCTGTGCATTGTTAGAATTATTATTGTCATATTACAGTTTCATTAATTAATATAACAAATATGTCTTTAGGCCTTACCAAGTAGTATTCTAGACACTGGGGACATGACACTGAGCAAAAGAGAAGAAAAAGCCTGTCTTAATGGAGCATCACTGATAGGAACATTGAGACTCAGAGAGGATAATGTTGTACTGAGGCTTAAAAAAAGTTAAGTAACTTACTCCCAGCTCTGAATGATTCCACAGTACTCTGCTTTGTAGAAGGAGATAGTCAAAAAATATTTCACTGAGGGGTGATATCAGTACAGGGACTCAGAGGCTGAATTAAGAAAGAATGTGCAGCTCTTAACAACAGATCCTCATCTGTGGCAAATCAGAGCTGTCATCTTTCCAAAAATCTCTCCAACCCAGCTGTGCAAAAACAGACTCTCCACCTTAAAGAATCTAAAACCATGTCTAACTAAATCAGTTTGCTGTACACCAGAAACATATACAACATTGTAAACCAACTATACTTCAATTAAAAAATAAATCTAAAACCAAAAGTAAGGCATGGACTTCATAGAGATTTGAAGTCAGGATCTAAAGAGTCAAGCTAGATTGTATCATTTACTACAGAGCAGCTCCTATTGGTGAAGAGTAGTATTGCAACTCAGCCCTATAGGAAGCTATCATCACCCAAATGAAAAAAGCCTGAAAAGTGTAGAGTCATACAAACCTGTAGAGTCAGGTTTGGTAAAGTTCATGGGGGTAGAAGCAAGGAGTGAAAAAACGAAATATTAGACTTAATAAATATTAGATTTTAAAATCCTATAAATGCCTTCTTCCCAGTATTGTATCGCCAGCATACCACAGGTCACAGTCGAGGTCACTACCTCGACCCCCACTGTTTCACCAAGCCTTCCTCTCATCGACTGCATCTGTTTTAGCTGATTTGCTTCATAATGAATCCTGAGAAAACATATCTATGTTACAAAATAAAAGCTACCTATAGAATGATGGAACAATTTTTGTAGATTAGAGAGAAATACGCAAGTTTAAGAACCATGGTGCAAAAAAATAGAAACGCGATTTTTCAACAAGAGTTTGAGTTTTCCCACATAATATTTGTCTTTTTCTGGCCCAGCTGAGTGCTGAATCAAAAAAATTCCTGGTGTTTTTATTATTATGTTGTATGTTTAGCTAACTTAAGAAGTTTATATACCAGTAAAGAAAATACAGTTATCTCTCAGTATCTGTGGTGGATTGGTTCCAGGACCCCTTGCAAATACCAAAATCCACGGATGCTCAAGTCCTTTATATAAAATGGAATAATACAGTCAAACCCTCCATATCCATGAATGCAGAACCCATGGATACTGAGAGCCACCTGTATACAAATTAGGGCACACTGCATGTATAATAATAGCTTGGCTGCATGGGCTAAACCAAAGATTCTGGCTTGTGATTGCTCTTGTTTCCCTGTAAGTGTGATCTCTACATAACCAAGATTTAATAAGCTAGAAGGTGATGAAATACTTACCTCTGAAAAAAGTCCACTTCCTGTAAAAATTTTTCACACATCCCAAATAAGGGGTCAACTCTGTAGAAAAGAAAAAACAACAAAACAAAACAAACAAAAACCCATGTAATTTGCTTGTGAAATCTGAGAACTGAGGAGTAAAGACCAAAGTTCCAGAAACCTGAGCCCACAAGAAAAGACGATGAGCATATTATACTATAAAAATTATCTGTGAGAGAAATAGAGGACTCCTAATGGACCTAGGGGGAAATATTTGCCAGGATCCCAAGACCTAATTAAAACACTGCAGTGCCCATTAGGCTCAATGTACATTCAAAATCAAAGACTATCACAGGCCACACTTGGCACCAGATTCAGTAAGGATATAGGACAGGAGCACAGCTTACAGGCAGTACAATGTCATATTCCTCCTCTGCAGGAGTCCTTGCAGCAGCCCATTCAGCCATCTACATAGCTGTCTGGGAGCTCTGACCTTGCCACTGACAGCTCAGGTTCAAGGAGATGAGATCTACATCAGGCGAATGTGGAGACCATCTTCACTTAGAAGCCTCATGCTCCATAGGTGCTAATATCTCTTGAAGTAATCCAAAGGCATACCTTCCAGGGTCCCCACAGGGATATGCTCAGTTACAAGAATCACTGCATTCAATGAAGCCCAAAGCTATGGTGTCTGCATTAGGTAATTATAGTTCACTGATAGTTCCTTCTAGTCTACGTGTAATTTTCTCAGAGATCATTTTTACCATAGCAGTGTCACCTAGTAATAGAGTTGTTGCGATCAGCTTTCCAGGGAATAGACCTGGAAACCAAAGGTCAAATTCTCATGCAGAAGGGGAAAAGGTTTTGTTACTACTTTGCACACAGACACAGACTATATGCTTTCTTCTCTATCTTGGTTTCTTTGGTCCCGCAGTACTTAGAGTATTTCATTTCTGTAAAAACTTAAATGTATACCTAAATAAGCCAGGCAACATGCCAGGACAATATAACTTACTAATCACACAACAGATTTTTCCTTTGATCTTTGTGCATTTTATTTCTTATAATTTCTGCAGGGAATGTTCCACTTATTTTCATTAATATATTATTAATTGAAGGAGTAAAGTTCCAGTGAAGAAAAAACAAATACTCTTTCCTTATATAAAAACATGTGAGAGAATGGTATCAAGGTTCTTAATAACCGAGTCAAGTTTTTCCACTAAGCTGTAAGCTCCATGAAGAGTAGGGACTTTGTATCATTCATCATGTATTTCCTGACACAAGCAGCTATTCAATAAATATTTGTTGAATGGATAAATAAATGATAAATGGCAGACGGAAATGTACTCTACAACCAACATTAATTTGAATTATTTTCCTAAAAAGCAGGTAGCACTTGAAACTTTCTTAACTCTGACAAACTATTAGAAGTGGAACTGAAATTTGCTGGTGAGGTTAACCAACCAAAGACCACCTAGGATGAGAGGGCTGGAAGGGAGAACTCCAGCTAAGCAGAGACTGAAATGAAAGCAATTTGGCCAAGTAGCACCTTTTTTGGCTTGCTCACATACAACCAACTTGGAGAATTTCCAAGCAGTAAAATACAAAAAGATTTGGGAACTCTTCCCCAACCCCCAAGCAGAGTAGGTAGCCTCACCTACATGGTACGTACATGAAGTAGGCCTCTAGCACTAAGAACCCCCACTTTCAATGTAAGAGTGAGGCCCACTAGGGGAAACCAAACACTGACCTATAACTGTTGGGGAAGCCTATACCAGTTACCAATTTAAACTAGTCTAAACTTTCACTTATAAGTATTCAAAGACAATGAAAAATTATTAGATGTTATAAGGATGATAAGGAGCTGTAAAGGAGACCAAGCAGACCTCAATGAGGTAATGTCAAGGGAAGAAAGCACAGAAAGCTTTTTTAAAAATTCTAATAAACAACCTGATTAAGATTTAAGAGGAGATTTGAAAGGATATTGCATTGATAAAGCAAGAAAAACGGCTACAAAAAAGGTACACAGAAGAAAGCACACTTGGAAATAATAATAATGAAATCAACTCAACAACTGAAGAACACTAGAATGAAAAATGATGAAAACTGAAATGGTAAATTAAAAGAGTATGTTGAGGAATTTACTCAGAATATAAAGTAGAAAAAGAAACTGAAATTATGAGAGAAAAGATAAGATACAGGGGAAATAGATAAAGAAGATACAATACCCAGTATGGTAGACTGGAGTGGATGGAAGAAGTAGTAATTAAAGAAATAATAGAGGGAAAAAAATCCCTGAGATAAAACAGAGCTGAGACTTCGCAGTCCCATTAAAGGTCAGTAAGAATAATGAAAGGAAACACATAACTAGACATATCCTGATGAAATTTCTGAATTCTAAAAAGAAAAAGTTTACAGCTTTGAGCCATGAAAAATAAGCTAACTACAAAGGAAAGAGAACCAGACAGACATCAGACATCCTAACTGTAACATTAAATACTAAAAGGCAACATAGCAATACTAACAGAGTTCTGAAAGAATTCCAATTATGTATGAGAGCAAAAGAAAGGCAGTTTTAGATATGCGAAGTCTCAATGAGTATACTACTTATATACTTACTCTGAAAAACAATACTAGCGAATGAGTTCCAGTCAGATAAATAGTGAATTAGAACAAGGAATTTTAAAAGGCAATTGTGATACATAAAGAACAGTGGTAGGTAAGCTGGAGCTAAATTATTTTGATAATGTACTTACAAAGAGTAATGCATATTTTAAGAAAGAATTCTTAAAATAAGAGATCCGTTAAAAACCATAATCCAATATATTGTACAGCACAGGGAATTATAGCCATTATCTTATAATAACTTTTAATGGAGTATAATCTGTAAAAATGCTGAATCACTATGCTGTACACCTGAAACTAATATTGTATACCAACTATACTTCAATTTAAAAAAAGAACAATCTGAAACTAAATTCTAAATTATTTAACAGCATGAAACAATCAAATAAAAGTACACTAAAACTTTCATTTTGATTAGATGTGGTCTTGATAGAGATGATCATAAATTCTATTTTTTAATGCTGAAAAATATAAGGTCAATCTGTTTATTAAAAATATTAGGGTAGGGATTCCCTGGTGGCGCAGTGGTTAAGAATCCGCCAGCCAGTGTAGGGGACATGGGTTCGAGCCCTGGTCTGGGAAGATCCCACATGCCGTGGAGCAACTACACCCGTGTGCCACGACTACTGAGCCTGTGCTCTAGAGCCCGTGCTCCGCAACAAAGAGAAGCCGCTGCAATGAGAAGCCCGCGCACCGCAACGAAGAGTAGCCCCCGCTCGCTGCAAAAAGAAAGCCCGTGCACAGCAACGATGACCCAACACAGCCAAAAATAAAAAAAATTTTTTTTATATATATATATATATATATATATATATATATATATATAAGAGTAAAAATACTATTTATACAACTAAAATGAGCTAACATTTGTCAAGTGTTTACTCTTAATGTGTCAGGCAGTATTTTAAGGGCTTCACATATAATAATTCAATAATCCTTACAATAACCCTATGACAGAGAGGCAAGTACTATTATTATCCCAGTTTAACTTATGGGAAACAAACTGAGACAGAAGTTCTTAAGTAACTTGTCCAAGGTCACTAAGTTTGCAAATGGTGGAGTCAAGATCTGAATCAAAGCAATGAGGCACCCCAGCCCTCTTAATCATTATGTTCTACTGCCTCTCACTTGAATAGGTTAAAATTAGGGTACAGAACTTTCAAACCCCTGGAAGACGAAAGAAACAAAAAGAAACAAAACAATCAAAAATTTCCAGCAAAAATCAAGGAAAAAGAAAAAGAAGCAGGAATGCATACAAATGGAAAATATAAAATAATATAGCATGAGTAAAGACCAAATATATTGGAATCTTTATATAATGACATGCAAATACGAAATATTATATTGTTGGGTGAAATGAAAATATGGCAGAACAGCCAAGTATATTATGATTCGATTTACGCTAAAAAATACACAGATTTATAATCTACACTTTTAGTCATTTGTTTTACAAGGGGTAGATTACCAGAGAACAGAATGTTCACTTAATCTGCAATACTTAAATTTTTACAATAATCATATATAAACTGAAAAAGATATTTATTTTCTTTAAATAAAAATGTGTAGATGCCATCACAAGCACCAATCTTTTCTCAGCTGTGACTGGCACATGGCAGGGATTAAACATTTGTTAAATGAATGTATGGCTATCTCTAAGATTAAATCACTACCTGAGTTTATCAGGTCGCTATCAAGATAAGCAAAGAAATAAAATAATACAATGTTCCTTTTAATGTATTTTTCAGTGCTTACTTAAACACTCATATTTATTTCTCTACACTATTTTTAGGCTGACACAACTGGTGGACTGAGCATCAAATGTGTCTCCTGTCTGATAACGAGTTTCCTAAGTACTATATTATATTAAATCCGTGGTGCCATTATTCTTAAGATGCACTTTTATTTTATGAAACACCAAGAAACAAAAACACTTTCAATCAAACTATGGCACACCATCAAAATATCTGATTTCAGAGAAGTAAAATTTTTAAACGTGCATTTTAGAATCAATGAAATATAGCAATTCTCATTATCAGAAAGTCTAACAGCTACCATTATAATGAGCTCTTACTATGTACTAAGTACCATGCTAAGTGCTTTTACACGTATTATCCCATTCATTTTTCACGGAAACCCCATGAGATAGATGCTGTCATGGTTCTCATTTTACAGACAGGAAAACAAGGCACAGAGAGGCTAAAAAAAACCTGTCTGTAATCAAACAACAAGTAAGTAGAGAGGTCAGGATTTGAACAAAGTAGTCTCACAGCACCATACAGTCTCATAATTTGTCTTTACTGCCTAAGATAGAGCACTAGTCCCATCAGAAGAGAAAAAAAGTGGTTCTGGCACTATATTCTTAAAGAAATCTATCAAGGACTATACAGAAAGCCTTGTTGCCAGATGAAGCCCTACGTTGTATTGTAGGCAATGGAAAGCCACCAAAGAGTTTTTCCAGGGATCTAATCTGATCCAAGAATGTAACTTGGAATATCTGAAAAAATGAAGAGCTTGTATACCCCTTAGGAAGTCTTTCCTAAATATTATTTCACGCATCATTAACCTTGGTGAGATCTCTGAATGCAGTTGTAAGTGTCTTTAAAAGGACTCAGCCACCCTTTTTCACCAACCACACATCTTACCCTCGAGCAGTCCGTGCTGTTACTATAAGTTGCAAGGCTTTGGCCTGCAGCCTCATGTGATGGATAATCACCACCTGCTTGTTCTCCACGCCACTATACATGAACTCCATTTTGTAGGTTTCTTCCATGATCTATAAGGAAAAGGTAAGTAATAAGCAGCGAAAATATCATTATAGTCTTACATAAGAGCAAAGAGCAGCACAGGATTCTAAGTGAAACCAGATCTGAACAGAGTGCTTTTTTTAATGCCTATGCTTTAATTCTGAACTGAGATTTTTAAGTGCCTATGTTGAGAGAAATTAGTGTAATTTGAGAGAAATTAATATACATGTTGAGAGAATAAATTATTTTGTCAATTAAAAAAACAAACTTTCATCTGGTAATATCATCTTAGTTGATGATATAAAGATATGAAAGTTTAAACACTGATAAAACTGTAAAGCACTGCTTGTAACTAAAGCAAATTCACTGTGATGTGGTGGCAAATGAATACGTATGGAAACATAATCCTCAGGAAAAGTCCTCAAGAACTTAGTATTAGGAACCATTGACCACCTGTTAGCCATCCAGACTGTTCTATGGGCCTGGTCTGTCAGAGGGATTTTAGGGAGGGAATCAGTGCAGAAAACAATGTCAGTGACCTCAGCTCAAGCCCAGTGCATCTTAAGCTCTCGCTCTATTCTATCCAAGTCAGCGACTCCCCCCTGAATGATGCTTCTCTTTCCCTTCCCTTTCTTCAATGGGAGGCAAGCAATGATGGCAGGCAATGATGCTTGCCTCCCATTGAAGGCTTTGGAGTCAGAGCCCTGTCATTTGTCTTCTACAACTGATAGTAAGATAAGTTTCCTAATTACATGGTGCCTCAGTTTCCCTATCTGTAAATGCAGAAGAAATAGCACCAACATCATAAAATTTAAAGGATTAAATGGGGTATGGAAGGTGCTTAGCACAGTAACTGTCACATAGCAATGGTAATTCCTTTCTCTTTCTTCCAGACTACTACTCCCTGTCCCATCCCTCCCAACATGGCCCACTGGTGGTCTGTTGTCATTAAGTTCTACTCCCCTACAATAAGCCACATGGCAGGTCTGAGAGGGAGTCTAGATTAGATGAGAGATGAAGCAGAGTAGTGGAAAGAAAACAGACTCTGGGTATCAGAGTACCTGCGCTCAAGTCCCTGACTTACTACCTATAGCTCTATGAATATAACCTTGCTGAGCATTGTTTCATCTGTAAAATGGACTTAATACTTATTCCAACCTAATGGGATTATCATGAGGGCTAATTAAAATAGACTTGAAATCATTTAGTGAACTGTAATGTAACAATCATAGTCACCATCATTATCTTCCTACTGGGTCGTAATTAGTCATATACAGACTTACTATTGGGAAGACATGACCCAGAAGAGTTCACCAAATCCCAGTACCCAAGAATGAAGGGAAATTGCTCAAAACTAGAAAGAAATAAACTTAAGGCAAGTAAAATTAAAGGCTACTTAATGAACTGAGGAGGAACAAAAAGACCTTTAAATATTCAAGAGATGGTTAAAGAAAAGAGAGAGAAAGAGAGATGGTACAGGCTAAAAATATAAACCACCTCAAAATGAGTTCAGCTACATTTTCAGATGAAAGATTCATGATAGTATTTATTGGATTTTAGTATATCTGAAATACAAACTAATAATATTTTAGAACACAAAAGAAATCTTAGAAATCAGGGAGGTTAAGTAACCTGCTCAACACCACCCAACAAATTAGAGGCAGACATGGGGACAGAACCCAAGTCCCCTGACTCTAAAGCCAGTGCTGTGTCCCCTAATTATGCTGCTTCTCATATCACTAACTTCTGACACAGGCTGAAAATGGGGAGGTCACAGCAGAGCCTTGTGAAGGCCTCTGACTCTAACTTAGACAATGCAATTTCTGGACAGAGATCTGGACAGAGATCCACCTGAGGAGAAGGTCTCAATAAGCTTACCTGTTTTGCTGCTGCTGAGGCCAAATCACTCTGCTTCACATACAAAGGGGCAGCCACATTCCACAGCTTTTCCTGCAAGGCCTAACAAATCAGGAGAGGACAGAACACAGAGGTCAAAAAGACTGCCAAATAATTTGAGACTTAAGTGTCTGTTTTGCTTTGAAAATTTACCGTGATCAAGACTTCCTCTCATTCTTATTCTTTTAGGCCAATAAGCCCTACCTATTATGGACAGAGAGGAGACCAATGACTTGGGCCAAATGAACTCCTCCCCATTCAATTCTTGGCCCAAAGACCCTATGTTCCAGACCAGAGCTTGCAAGCAGAGTGCAGAAGCCATGAAGGTCTCACCAAGAATGTCCAGAAGAGCCAGGCTTCTGAGGCTCTGGGACCTCCTTGATCCCAGAGTCACTGGACTAACCAGACTGCCTAGACCCTTCTTCCCTGACTTAGTTCCTTTTTCTTTGCTCCATGCTCACTATCCTTTGAACAGCCCCATCACCTTACCAACATACTCAAACAAGAAATCAAGAAGCTTTCCTAGATTCCTCCCTCTCTCAATCTCTCCACATTCAAAACTATCACTTAGAGCCACGGATTTTACCTTCCATCTCCCTCCTCGCCTATCCATCCATACGGCCATCTCATCTAAACCTCTGCTACAGTCTCTTATTTTCACAGCCCTTCTTAATTACAGACATAATGACATTACAGAAAACCTAGACTAACATTGTACAACAGAAATATAACATAAGCCATGTATGTAATTTTACATTTTAGAGTAGCCACATCTTTAAAAGTAAAAAGAAACAGGCGAAATTAATTTTAACAATATAGTTTATTTAACCCAGTATAAATAAAATATTATTTCACTATGCAATCAATATTTTTAAAATTATTAATGAGATAGTTTACATTTTTTCATACTAAGTCTAAGAAATCCAGTGTGTATTTTACACTTACAGTACATCTCCATATGAACATTTATTTATTTATTTATTTATATAAATTTATTTATTTTTTATTTATTTATCTTTGGCTGCGTTGGGTCTTCGTTGATGGGAGCGGGCTTTCTCTAGTTGCGGCGAGCGGGGCTACTCTTCCTTGCAGTGCACGGGCTTCTCACTGCAGTGGCTTCTCTTGTTGCGAAGCACGGGCTCTAGGCACGTGGGATTCAGTAGTTGTGCCATTTGGACTCAGCAGTTGTGGCTCGTGGGCTCTAGAGCGCAGGCTCAGTAGTTGTGGCGCACGGGCTTAGGTGCTCCGCGGCACGTGGGATCTTCCCAGATCAGGGATCAAACCCGTGTCCCCTGCATTGGCAGGCGGATTCTTAACCACTACACCACCAGGGAAGTCCTCAACATGAACATTTAAAGTGCTCAATGGTCACACGTACCTAGTGACTACTGTATTTGACAGTGGCAGGTCGAGACTATAGATATAGAAATTGTTTAATAACCTAAATCATACTACCACTAAGAGTTATTATTTTTGAATATTTGCTTCCAATCATTTCCTATATGCATGTTTTTTTATATAGTTGTAGTCAGAAAGCAGAAGTAATTTTGTATGCTTCTTTGGGTACATAACATTATGTCATATTTGGTCATGTTCTTATATAATTCTTCATAAAGATCATTACTGCTACAGAATATACTGTTGAGTAGATGTGCCACGATTTATTTAGCTCCTCCCCTATTATCAAACACTTGCCTGCCTTGGGTTCTAAGTCTGGGTCCCTTACCTACACTTCTGCTCCATGACGCTGAATAAAATACATAGTTCTGTGTTCTTTTTAGGAGTAATCTCTTCTCTTTTCCTACTAAAGAAAAGTGGATTCTTTTCAAAGGCCTTCTTGTATTCCTATCTAGAAGACAACAAGCCAAGGAAGAAGGAAGAAGACCAACACTGACATGGCACTCACTATGTACCAGGCACTAGACCAAGGGTTTTCACATGCACTGCTTGCTACCAATCCTTACCTGGGTAGAGTTATTAGCCTTGTTTCATAGAAGCTTGGAAAAGCCAAATAACTGTGCAAAGGGACATGAAGGAACTTTTGGGGGTAATGGAAATCTTCTATATCTTAACTGTGGTGGTGTTGCACAGGCATATATATTTGAAAGTATCTAGCCAAATAAGGACTGTTTAAATCCCAACCTACTTCAGTGTACACACTCATCTTCACATGCATACACACACCTACACAACCCTAAGCTCACATATCTTACAGTGGCAAATAATTTCTGACGCCTCCATTTATTCTGACTTTGGTCAAATATCATTAATAACTTTAAAGACTAACCACATTTAGAACTAAAGCCAAGTAAGTCTTATCAAGTTAGAAGGGCTCTTCTAAATTCTAAGCCTAAATTTATAACAGAACTCTGCTGCAGAAGCTGACAGCTATTGAGCTAGTTTAATTGGTTTTCAACTCAGTGAACTGACACAGCTTTTGAGTATCAATTTTGCGTGTGTATATATATGTACTCTAACTACCTAGTATGAAATGACAGCAAGTCATTAGCACTCTTAAGAGCAATGAAATCAACCTTTGACTAATCTGACTTTGACCAAATGAAATTAGTATTTAGAAATATATAAATATATAAAATACAAATGTTTATACAAGATCTTTGCTAATCAAATTATTAAAAAACAATTAAAATCCTTGGGATTCTAATGCAAATGGTTATCCAACCTGCTCTAATTATATGATAAAAGAATTCTCCCAAATTAAAAAATTCAAATTCCTATATGAGCTAACAATTCTTTAATTAGAGGCAAATATAATTATACTGCAGAGTACATAATTTCCCCATTGCTAAGCGGTTGCATAAAACCATTTGTTTTTCTACTTATGACCTCAAACACTGCTGGATCCATTAAGCTGCATTCTTAGCAACACACTCATGAACAAAATGGATTCAAACCAACCTTGATGAGAAGAAGTTGACACCTAAGATAGGTAGCAGAGAAGTCAGCTACTCCTGCCAATTCAGACTGAAGTTCTCCAAGTCTTTGCAGATCCCTGTAGTAAATAAAAACCCAAGCCAAACAGAATAAGGATAATAACACCAATTAAAGATCATGTCAAAAGCTTTTTACCATTTTATACCTAGTAAATTGGTAAAAAATTTTTAAATGACAGCACTCAATGCTAAAGTGGTTATAATGAAACTGGTTCACTTACACTTTGATAGCAGTTTAAGCTGCTATAATTCTTCTGGAAAACAAAACTGTACTACGTTATAAAAGTCACACATATAGTCAAAAGTTCTGATCAGTAGCTTTATGCTAAGAAGCAATTCTAAGGGAAACATTCAACAGAAATGAAATGCTTTATGCCCCACAATATTCATTGTTATGTGGACTATTATAGTAAAACCCAGTAACTACTTAAATATTCAATGGTAGAGGAATTATTAAATTACTGTACATACAGTCAATGGAATATTCTACAACCATTAAAACATAATATGGTAATAAGTTATATGATCTCAACTATGTAAAAACCATATATATATATATATATATATATACACATACACATATATGAAATATGAGAAAAACACAGCAACCTGTTTTCTAAAGAACTTTTTTTTTTTAATTTATTTTTTATATTTATTTTTGGCTGTGTTGGGTCTTCGTTTCTGTGCGAGGGCTTTCTCTAGTTGTGGCAAGCGGGGGCCACTCTTCATCGCGGTGCGCGGGCCTCTCACTATCGCGGCCTCTCTTGTTGCGGAGCACAGGCTCCAGACGCGCAGGCTCAGTAGTTGTGGCTCACGGGCCTAGTTGCTCCGCGGCATGTGGGATCCTCCCAGCCCAGGGCTCGAACCCGTGTGCCCTGCATTGGCAGGCAGATTCTCAACCACTGCGCCACCAGGGAAGCCCAACCTGTTTTCTAGATAGAGGTATTAGGGTGTTTTTTAGTGCCTTCTCTTAACTATGCTTTATTTTCCAAGTGTTTTATACAATGGGTAAGTATGTTTTATATCATCAGAAAAAAAAAATTTTAAGGTATCATAGTGGGCTCCATTGGCTGCCTACCTAGTTAGTAATTTTCCACTTTTTCCTTACTAAGTGAACCCTGATTTTGTTCAAGAGAAGGTGCCCCAAACCTAGTTCCAGGTACAGTCCGACTGGACTAAGCTAATTAGTACACATCATCTCCCTGGTTAGGTCACCTAAGTTGGCCTTATGAGTCCTAATGGAAGGACTTATAGTCAATGCTTGAAGCAGGTCTGATGGTGGTCTATGAATCACTCATACTCTCTTTTCTTTCTCTCTCTCTGTCTCTATCTCTCACTAGACTGAACAAGAATATTTTATAGTCCTGATTACCACTGGCAGTCATACTGTAACTCTAAAAGAAAAAAAGCCTTGGGATAAAGCAAATGTTGAGGACAAGAAAAATCCAAAGAGACAGAGAGAAACTGGGTCCTTAATGATATAAATGAACTACTTAACCATACCATACTAAGAAATGCCTCTGATTTCTGTTCATATGAAGAAATAAATAGGCATTATAAGTTAATTTGAGATAAGGTTTTCTGATACTCACAATTAAAAGCATGCTAACTGGATATAGGTATAGACAAAGTGATTGCAACCATATTAAATACATCTGCCTGTGGACAAGAAAACAGAAAGTGGTACACACACATAAAATAGTTGTGTTCAGGGCTGGGACTACTGATTTGAAACATTTAATTTTTTTAATAGGTTATACATACCTAGCTATAGAATTACACCGATAAGGAATAGAATTCAAAAGATACTAAAGGATAGAGAATTAAATTAGTCCACTTTCCTATACCTGTGTGCTGCTAACCAGTAATCTTTTCCAGAGGCAACTACCATACCAGTTTCTTTTAAATTCTTCTGGAAATATGCTATACATCTACAAAAAGTAATGTTTTTCTTTTCTTTCTTCTTCTTTTTTGGGGAGGAGAGAGAGGGAGAAGGAGAGAGAGCGTGAGCAAGCAAGCTAACAATCTCAGAAAAAATTCGTAGAAAGCTGCTTGGTTTTTTAATGTCAGTATCAAAATTTCACAGAGAAATGATAACTGGGAAACCTAAAGATCTGGCTCATGAGGGAAGTTAACTGTTTCAGGGCTGGGATACTATATCAGGTTTCATAGCAGCCTGTGCAAAATTGTCCATTGGACTAAGCCCCTCCCTCTTATTTCAGGCAACTTTCTGATAGCTAATGCTGCCTCCTGAGAACCTTGATACAAGAAAGGAGATGCCCTGGAAAGGGGCAAAGATGAATTATTTCCAAAGTGACTGAAGAAATTAGGGTCTGTGGCTTATATACCGTCTCTTTTGCGTTTTGGTGATTTGAGCTAATCCTGGAGAGCCTGCTCATGTGTGGGAATCAAGCACAATAAAAGGCAAGACCCTGTACTAGCTAACCATACCTGTAAAACCCTATTTTGGCGGCCAGCTGGTCTCTCCCTTTCGCATCTCTGATGTCTCTGTTGCAAAAGATGGCCCTGAATCATTCTACGTCTGAACCATTTCATCTCCAGAAAGATTCTGCCTTCTGCTACATTATAGAGAACACTGACCAGCTGACTATACATTAGCTGACTGCCCCCAAGCGTTAAGTCATTCACCACCCTTGCCCTGTAGCATTTGTTCTGAATTGCACAAAACAAGATGCAACCCAACTAGCCATGGGAAATCTGAACTATTATACAAACAAAAATAGAAACTTGCCAGCCCTGCTCAAAACGCTCTGTGTCCCAGTGTTTCCTCTCTGTATTTCTTTTTTTTTGCTGACCACTGCACTTTAATAAGATGGAATCACTGATAATTACACAGAAGCTACCTGCCTAAGCCAAAATCCTTGAGGTTCACATGAACTTAGTTATACAAATTAAGAAACAAATGGCATGTTCAAAACCATAAGGAAATATCCTGACGCTCAGGTGATGAAGGCTGGGGTGAATGAATCGGCACACTTATTTCAAGCTGTTAAAGAGTTTGTGGGCCACGCAGTGGTCCCTTGCATGCAAGAAGTCAAAGAGCTCCTCTGTGCATCCTCCTCTGTCAGTGACCTGGAGGATACATGCTCATCACAGAGCTCTAGCCGCTCCCGAGCCTTTACACATTTCTCCAGCTGCTCGCATTGCTCTCTCACTGTTGTTAGGGGATCCACTAATTCCTCCTCCTCCTCTTCCTTCTCCTTGGGAACTCCGGACCCAGTCAGCATCCTTTGCTCGTCCTCCAGCCCCATGTCCGGCTGCTGTTGTGGACACAACATGAGCAGCAACAGCGGCACCTATTCTGTATTTCTTTATGCCCACAATCCTCAGGAAGCCTCAGTTTAGACATCCATCAGGAGACTATGGACTCTTTAATGAAAAAGGTACAAAAAAGCATCCCCCATGTGCACTGTACTAGGTGTGCCAGGTGTTTCCTTATTTGAGCTCACTTAATCCTTACAATGTGAACTGCAATTATAGGCATACTTTGGAAAATTGTGGGTTCAGTTCCAGACCGCCAAAAATAAAGCAAATATCACAATAAAGCTAGCTAGGCACGCAAGTTTTTTGGTTTCCCAGTACATATAAAAGTCATGTTTACATTACACTAGAGGTTATACTGTTCTCCACAGTGGCTGTACCAATTTACGTTCCCACAAACTGTAGGAGGTTCCTTTTCTCTATACACTCTCCATCATTTAGTATTTGTAGACTTTTTGATGATGGTCATTCTGACCAGTGTGAGGTGACAGTATCTCACTGTAGTTTTGATTTGCAGTCTCTAATAATTAGTAATGTTGAGTACCTTTTCATGTGCCTGTTAGCCATCCATATGTCAAACTATGTTGAATAAAAGTGGTGAGAGTGGGCATCCTTCTCTTTTTCCTGATCTTAGAGGGAATGCTTTCAGCTTTTCACCACTGAGTATGATGTTGGCTGTAGGTTTGTCATCTATGGCCTTTATGATATTGAGGTATGTTCCCTCTATGCCTGCTTTCTGTAGTGTTTTTATCAGAAGTGGATGTTCCATTCTACCAAAAGCTCTCTGTTATCTATTGAGATGATCATATGGTTTTTATTCAATTTAATATGGTGTATCACATTGATTGATTTGCAGATATTGAAAAATCCTTGCATCCCTGGAATCAATCCCACTTGATCATGGGATTACTTTTAATGTATTGTTAGATTTAGTTTGCTAACATTTTGTTGAGGATTTTTGCATCTATATTCATCAGTGATATTGGCCTGTAATTTTTTTTTTTTGCGATACCCTTTCTAGTTTGGGTATCAGGGTGACGGTGGCCTCATAGAATGAGTTTGGGAGTGTTCCTTCCTCTGCAATGTTTTGGAATAGTTTCAGAAGGACAGGTGCTAACTCTTCTCCAAATGTTTGATGGAATTCACCTGTGAAGCCACCTGGCCCTGGACTTTTGTTTGTTGGGAATATTTAAATTACTGATTCAACTTCAGTACTGGTAATTGGTCTGTTCATATTTTCTATTTCTTCCTGGTTCAGTCTTGGGAGATTGTACCTTTCTAAGAATTTGTCCATTTCTTCTAGGTTGTCTATTTTTTTGGTGTACAGTGGTTCGTAGTAGTCTCTCATGATCTTTTGTATTTCTGTGGTGTTGGTTGTTAACTTCTCCTTTTCATTTCTGATTTTATTGGTTTGGGCCCTCTCCCATTTTTTCGTGATAAGTCTGGCTAAAGGTTTATCAATTTTGTTTATTTTTTTTAAAGAATCAGCTTTTAGTTTCATCAATATTTTCTATTGTTCTTTTAGTCTCTTTTTCATTTATTTCTGCTTTGATCTTTATGATTTCTTTCCTTCTACTAACTCTGGGTTTTGTTTGTTCTTCTTTCTATAGTTGCTTTAGGTGTAACGTTAGGTTGTTTGAGATTTTTCTTGATTCCTGAGGTAAGCTTGTATCGCTATAAACTTCCCTCTAAGAACTGCTTTTGCTGCATCCCATAGGTTATTTTTTAAATAAATTTACTTATTTATTTTTGGCTGTGTTGGGTCTTCGTTTCTGTGTGTGGGCTTCCCCTAGTTGTGGTGAGCGGGGGCCACTCTTCATCGCGGTGCGTGGGCCTCTCACCATTGCGGCCTCTCCCGTTGCGGAGCACAGGCTCCACACGCGTGCAGGCTCAGTAGTTGTGGCTCACGGGCCCCGCCGCTCCGTGGCATGTGGGATCTTCCCAGATCAGGGCTCAAACCCGTGTCCCCTGCATTGGCAGGCGGATTCTCAACCACTGCACCACCAGGGAAGCCCCATCCCATAGGTTTTGGATTTTCGTACTTTTGTTTTCATTTTTCTCCAGGTATTTTTCTGATTTCCTCTTTGATATGAAACAAGTCTTTGGATTTTAAATCTCACTATACCAGATCCTTCATGTCATACAGACTGTTTATGCAGAAACAGAGCAGTGTGACAAGATGGAAGGGCTAGAAAAACCTATGTTCTAGTCCAGGGCTTTGCTGTTCCTTGTCTTTGACAGTCTTTTCCCTTCTTCACTTGACTAATTTCTATTCATTCTTCTGGTCATTGCTTAAACCATGAAAGGAAGGGTTAGGTGCCCCCTTCCGTCTTCTAGAAAACCCTGTACTTAATGTATTGTGTGGAAATCACAATACTGCATTGCCTGTTTACCTAGCTATTTCCCCAACCAGGCTGTAAGATCCCTTGCAGCAGAGACTATGCCTTGTTTACTATTGTGTCCCTTCTGCCTAGCACAATGCTTGGCGCTAAAAAACCATATAACAAATTAATGAACTCCAGCTCCCTCACTCATTGTAAAAATTGGATAATTCTCATGGAATTGTTTTCAAATTCAATGAAATAATGTACATAAAACAGAAGAGTGGGCACTTAATAGACAGCAGCTCTTGCTATGATCAAGGATAGTGGAGCCTTACAAAAGATTAAATCCATGCAACTGAAGGTGAGGTATGACCAGAAGAAAATGCCATCTATAAAAATATTAAAAGTCTTCATTCCTGGTTAAGCCATCATAACCAGAGTTTTCAACAAATATTTACTAAGCTCCTAAATAAGGCACCCAAAATACAGTGGTGAAGACAAAGTAGTTATGTCAAGTTCTAAAAACAAACCAAAAAATCATCCCCCAGGGTCCTCACTGAACTACAGCAGTGAGATGAAATCTTATTTGGGTGACATGGCTGCTTAGATTACAACAAAGGACAATGTGTTTGACGGTGAAGTTTGTCTGATACTAGTACTAACAAGTAAATGGCCAGAGTCCTAATCAGAGAAACTTCTGTATGAAATTCTGACTAACACTTCACTTTTCAGCAACTACGGAAAAATGTAAATTCTGAAGAACCCCAGGGATCATCTGACGTATCGCCACTGATAAAAGAATCCCCTTCACTGCTGCATATCAGAGAGCAACAATTTTAGAGTCAAACAAAGCTAGATTTAAATCCCATTTGTGCTACTTCCTAGCAAATTGCTTCATTTCCCCAAATTTCTATTTCTTCATTGTAAAATGGTTAACAACATCTAACTGCAATAATATTTGTAAAACACAGTAGGTCATCAGTAACTGCTGCACCATCTGCTTTCCTTTTCGGATCTTTCACCATCCTGGCCACCTTTCTCAGAATGCACCTAACTAGAAACATAGTGCCCAGCACTGACCACAGCACTAGAACCGCGGTCTGACCAGCCCAAAGCCCAACAGGACTATCACCTCATAAAATCCAGATCATCAGAGTGACTCAAACCTGGGTGTTTACTGAGTACCTACTAATAGCCAGCACTGCAGCTGATGACCAAATTGGCTTGCTTTTGTGCATTTTGTACCTTCTCAGTGCCAACTGGATAGAACACTGTCAAGGACAAAACTTAAATGTTTATTTAGGTGTGGCTGAGTGGGGAAGTAGAGCTTATTTTCCTGGGCTCAGGGCCAAAAACTTCAGTAGCAGCTTCTAAATTTAATCACCTTGGTGAGGGAGCAGATGAGAAAGAAAATGTGATCCAGGCATCACTTCAGGGTGAGCAAACTTCTTCTGTAAAGGGTCACATAGTAAACATTTTAGGCTTTGTAGTCCATATAGTCTCTGTGGTAACTACTCAATCTACCACTGCAGCAATGAAAGCAGCCATAGACAGTACCTAAAAGAATGAGTGTGGCTGTGTTTCAATCAAACCCTATTTACAAAAGCAGACAGATATTGTCCTTGCTAAAGGCAAATGGGGGGCTTCCCTGGTGGCGCAGTGGTCAAGAATCCTCCTGCCAATGTAGGGGACACGGGTTTGAGCCCTGGTCCGGGAAGATCCCACATGCCGCGGAGCAACTAAGTCCATGCACCACAACTACTGAAGCCCACGCGCCTAGGGTCCGTGCTCCGCAACAAGAGAGGCCACTGCAATGAGAAGCCCGCGCACTGCAACGAAGAGTAGCCCCCACTCCCCGCAACTAGAGAAAGCCCGCGTGCAGCAATGAAGACCCAACACAGCCATAAATAAATAAATAAATTTATTTTAAAAATTAAAAAAAATAAAGGCAAATGGGTTTCATTTCTTTTCAAATCATTCAGGACATACTAATAGGGCCTGGCAGAGTCTGCTAATTGTTCTCGATATCCTTCCCTTCTTCCTTAGTAACAGAGTCACCAAGTGTTAACTAAGCACTGGTCACCCAGAACAAAGACTACCTTTCCTAGCTCCTTACAGCTAGATATAGCCGTGTGACTTAAGTTCTAGTCAATGGGACACAAGTAAAATTAGAACATGCAACTTTGGGGAAGTGTCTTTAAAAGGGAGTGGTTGTAGAAAAGATGCCCTTCTGCTCTTTCCTTTTTCCTAAAGGCTGGATTACAAAGGGGATAGTTAAAGTTTGGATCTTCAGGCAAAGGCCACTTGATGCAGAAGATGGAGAAATAAGAAAGAATGAGTCTAGGTCATCAGCCATCTCAGCTCTGTCCGCCTATGAGAAAGAATTAACCTTTTATCCTGTTTAAGCCACTGTTAGTTGCATTTTCTGTTACTCTAACTAATATAAGGTAAGAAAAATTGAAAACAGCTTCTTTGTAACTCTTTCTAGTTTTGTACTAATCATCAATCTTGTCATGAACACAAAGCTTTTCTTTGTAATATGCTTAAACCACAATCTAATCCAAATAAAAACATCATAAAATCATGTCAACACAGTCAGAAAAACTAGCCTATAACCAACATTAGAAATCAAAAGGATCAAGCCAAGCATAACAACGTTAACTTTGTCAAAGGAAAGGGATGATCAATCACCTCACCTGATGGTGAACTCTAGCAGCTCCTGAGTTCCTTGAGGGTCCAGGTGTTGAAGACTGTATACCCTTTCAAGGCTCTGCTGCAGGAACTGATGGGAAGGATCCTCATGAGGCATGATATTGGGAGAAAGAGCTGATGACACTAGTTTTCTACCTGGTAACTAAGCAAACACAGTGGGGTTACAGCGCCATCAAATTCTGTGGCTTAAGAAAAACAAAAACAAAAACTTCTGTGGCTCAGTTTTTAGTAACACGAAGAAACCAGGAAAAAAATGTGAACCAAACAAAGAAATGGAAAAAAAAAAGCTAGATAATTCTGTAAACAACCTTTTTCTCCTTCCTCAGCTTAAGTGGGAGAAAGGGAAAGAGAGAGAGAGAAAACGAACGTGGTCTACCGAATATAGCCACAGCTGCAAGGAGAAAAAGAAAAGAGAATGGTATAACATTATTTTCTATTGTTAACTGAAATAAATGGGCTAACCACAGAAACAGGACTAAAAATTAATCTGTAATCACATTTATTTTTAACCTTTATTTGATCATTCACTTCATAGAAGAGTGATGATTTATTCCCAAATAAGTTTATATAGCATGTTGTAAAAATGTTTTTTATGATGATAATTATAATCCTTGTTCTTACTGTTAAAAGTGGCTACCTTTCAAGAAAGGGATGAGGAAGGGAGAGCAAAAAGGATTTTACTTTTAACTTTGTATCTTCTATATAGTTTAAATTTTCTAACCATGTACATATATTATTCTAAATAAAGTCATTTAGAGTTACTTAAGCAGGGATGAGTAAATACAAATAAAGAGCTTAGAAAAGTGCCTGCACACAGCATTCAGTAAGTGTTTGCCATTATTATCGTTATGGTTCATTAAAATTTTTTTCTTTCTGTATCTCTCGGTTTAAAAATAATAAAGAGTTTATTATTAAAAAATAAACTTGGGAGTTCCCTGGTGGCGCAGTGGATGACACTCTGCGCTCCCAATGCAGGGGCCCCGGGTTCGATCCCTGGTCAGGGAACTAGATCCCACACGCATGCCGCAACTAAGGAGCCTGCCTGCTGCAACTAAGACCCGCAACCAAAAACAAAAAACTTGTTGAGAATCATAGCTTTATGTAATTATTAAGATATAACACAATCTTATCCTTGATTTAAAATATGTTGTTCCAGATTTCTTCTTCTTGCCTAATATAACATAATCAATAACCCAGGGACATTTTTTTTTAACATCTTTATTGGAGTATAATTGCTTTACAATGGTATGCTAGTTTCTGCTTTATAACAAAGTGAATCAGCTATACATATACATATATCCCCAAATCTCCTCCCTCTTGCGTCTCCCTCCCACCCTCCCTATCCCACCCCTCTAGGTGGTCACAAAGCACCGAACTGATCTCCCTGTGCTATGTGGCTGCTTCCCACTAGCTATTTATTTTACATTTGGTAGTGTATATATGTCCATGACACTGTCTCACTTCGTCCCGGCTTACCCTTCCCCCTCCCCGTGTCCTCAAGTCCATTCTCTACGTCTGCGTCTTTATTCCTGTCCTGCCCCTAGACCCAGGGACATTTAAAAAATGAATCTTCTTAAAAGATTCAGAGCAGGGACTTCCCTGGGGGCACAGTGGTTAAGAACCCGCCTGCCAATGCAGGGGACACGGGTTCGAGCCCTGGTCCAGGAGGATCCCACATGCCGCAGAGGAACTAAGCCCATGCGCCATGACTACTGAGCCTGCACTCTAGAGCCCGTGAGCCACGACTACTGAGCCTGTGCTCTAGAGCCTGCGAGCCACAACTACTGAGCCCGTGTGCCACAACTACTGAAGCCCGCACGCCTAGAGCCTGTGCTCTGCAACAAAAGAAGCCACCGCGATAAGAAGCCCGCGCACCGCAACGAAGAGTAGCCCCCGCTCTCTGCAACTAGAGAAAGCCCACGCACAGCAACAAAAACCCAAAGCAGCCAAAAATAAATAAATTTATTAAAAAACAAAAAAAGATTCAGAGAAAAGTACAAAACAATAGAAGAAAGCCCAAGAGAGAAAGAGAATTAATGAATGTGTTTTCAGAGAATATACAGTCTGCTTTCTGCTACTTAACAACCACACGGGACTAAAAATCAAAAAACCAAAAACAAGGACGAAAGATGTTTTCAACATACCCTCAAGGCAGGAACAAGATGAGAAAGACTGTCTCGGAGGTAGGCATAGTGTCTGAAGGTATGATCTGAGAACAATGCAGGCATTGTTGGACAGGTTTTAGCAGCATTGAAAATAAGAACCAAAACTGCAATGTCTGATAAATAAGTGGGTTAAGTAAACTCGGAGGTATAAAAGGTTGAGCTTGGCCAGAATTTGGTGCCTCTATTTCTAACCCCCCAAATTCCTGTTAAATGACAACAATTTTCTAACAAAGAAATGCAAATTCAAAGAGATACATTACCTCACTCCAAATTACCCCAATTACCCCTCCAATTACCAAAGAAAGGTTTTTTAAAATAATGCCTGCTGCCGAGAATACTAACAAATAAGAACTTCTGGTACAATGCCTACTAAAGTATATACTGGCACAATCCCTTTGAATAATAATTTGGTACTAGATATGAGTCTTATGAATGTTGAGTAAGTCCACATCTCAAAATCAAATAGCAGAGAATCATTTACAATAGCAAATAATCAGTAACAACCTAAATGTCCAAAAACAGGAGAATGATTAAATAACTTGTGTTTCATCTACTTGATGGAGTATTACACAATCGTTAAAAATTATCTTTATAAAAGATTTTTAATATTGTATCATAAGCATTTTGTCATAAGTGAAAAAAGCAGACTCTAAAATGTATAGACAATATGACAGCAGCTATCTATCATCAAATGTTTGTTGATGAAATAAAATGTTAAAAAATAAAATGACAGCAAAATCCCAAACCCAAGCTTTTAAAAAGGGAGGAGGAAACACACCAAAATATTAAGTCAATTACATTGGCTAGTAAGACTCTGGGTGTTACATATGAAATTTCCTCTTTCTACTTTTAAAAGTTTTCTTTCTATGTATATTAATTTTGCAACAGAGGGAAAATCAGAAATTTAAAATACAAGATAAACATACCTTCCAATCTTCTGTATGTATCTCTATGGCAGAGCGTGCTATTTGCCTACCCAGTATCCATTGTTCCCTTTTTCCTTACTAATAGAATATTGATTTTATTCCAAATATCCTCTAGCTTCCTGCCTAGAACCTGGACCTGATGACTGGAGCTCTAGCAATAATTTTGAACGACCGAAAATGGCAGAACAGAAAAATGGAAGGAGCCTAGATCACCAAGAGTAATGTGGAACTACTATACCAGACTGCTCACCTCCAGACTTCTTTTACATTGAGGAAAAAAAAAAACTCTAATTAACATTTAAGATACATTTGGGGTAATCTCTGTTATTCACAGCCAAACATATTTCTTAAATAACACAATTCTCCAACTACCCAGAAAAATATCTTAACATTAGGCTTCCAAAAATGTTTAGTATTTTTTTTTAACATGAAAGGGGCTTCAGATTTCAGGGCACTTTAATATGTCCTGTGTGATTTGTAATAACACCTAGCCCACAAGTCTCTCTCTGATGAGCTGAATTTCAAATAGTCATAGTATTGCACCTTTAGAGGTAAGGTCAGGGATGTGCCTTTTTTAGACATAAACACAGAGTCAGGCACTGGTTAGCACATCAATTACACAGATCTTTTAAAAAATTCGCCAAATGCCCTGTGAAAATAAAAAAAAAGAATTAAGAGAGAATACAATGGTCATCACAAAAGCCAGTTATTTGGCTGATCCCTGTATCTCAATAAATACCCCCCTAAACCTCACCAAGGATGTGCTATAGAGTGAAAAGAACCACGGTAGAGTATGGATGTACTGATGTAAATGTATTCCCATTACTGGAAAACAACCCGACAGCATGGCATGCTGCCCAAAGCTATCACAACCCCCCTGAACTTGTATCAGAGCTAGAGTAATCATGCAGCCTAGCTCAGCACATCCCCTCCTTCAGGCTTCAGATCAAATTAAGCATGGAATAAGACACAGGGAAAAGTCCACAGGCTTTAAAACCAAAGATGTCTGTCTGGCTTTGAATCCCAGATTTGCTGCTTAGAGAGTTACTGAGACTCTCTGAGCCTCAGTTCCTCATCTGTAAGCAGGGAATAATACCTCCTTCCAGGGTTGTTTGCAGATCAGTAATAAAAATGTATGAAGTATTTAAACAGTATGTGGAATATAGTAGATGCTCAATAAATGGTTAAAAAAATTAGTATTAGTATTAAATGGCAAACTTGAATTACTGTGAATATAAGAATAAAAGCTGAGGAAAATAACCGTTAGGCTAGCTCAGGATATACTTTTAACTAAAAGAAATGAGAAAGAAAAATAACAGCAAAACAAAACAAAACCCTCAGACCATCCAAGCTACACTGCAGAAAAAGATGCCAAAATTCCCTGCTAAATCAGCAGAGGATACAAGCTGGATCATCCATGTCTGGTTCAGCTGTGTCAAAAAACGGGTGGGTGCTCAGGAGCTCCGGCACCAAGGGAAGCACCAGGGTTGGATGCCGACTTCCCAGAAACTTCAAGCATCTGAAACAAGCAAAATGAAAAACAAGCAAACCTCTTTTTTAAAAAGTACTGGGAATTGGAATCAGAAAACCTGACTCAGAATTACAAATTCTCAACCATCTACTTTTGTTACCTCTATGACTTCAGATAAGTCATTCAATTATTCCGGAACTCAAGTTACTTCATCTAAAAACTTGGTTATTATGAAGACAGAAGAGCTGATATGACAGATATTACTACAGGTTATTTAACTAACAACCATTTCCCCCAGCTTCCTTGCCAAGAGAACCCTGATTTTACTCAGGTATCAGGTAAGTAGCAAAGTGCTCAATGAAGGTAGGCCTAGACCAAGGGCTCAAGCACAACTGGTCTAAACTCATCATGGCAATCTCAAGCCCATTTTACAGAGACTGCTTTGCAGGTAGTCAAGTAACCCAGTTCTGGTCAATGGAACAAGAGGGGAAGTCTGCTGGGGAGCTTCTCAGGAATGTTTTCCTAATCAAACGAAGTGCATACAAATGAACATATCTACGAAACGTAAACAGACTCACAGATACAGAGAACAGATTTGTGGTTGCCAAGGGGGAAGGGGGGTGGGGGAGGGAAGTATTGGGAGTTTGGGATTAGCAAATGCAAACTATTATATATAGGATGGATAAACAAGGTCCTACTGTATAGCACAGGGAACTATATTCAATATCCTGTGATAAACCATAATGGGAAAGAAAATGAAAAATAATATACATATATGTATAACTGAATCACTTTGCTGTACAGCAGAAATTAACACAACATTGTAAATCAACTATACTTCAATAAAATTTTAAAAAAAGAGAAGTGCATGGAGGGAATGTCCTTTTCTTTCTGTCTTAAGATATTGTCTTATGAGGTAGCCATCTTGCAACTATGAGGAGAAAGCCAAGAGAACTGCAAAGAAATCAACCAGAGTACTAGCCCTGTTAAGCTGTTGAATGACCAATCCTGAAATCAACTTTCTGACTTCTTGTTATGCAAAAAAATTAGACCTTACTGTTTAAGCCACTTTTAATCAGATTTTCTGTTACTTGTAGACAAAAGCATTCTAACTGATATCCTGGGTGAAGTTCTAGAATCAGAAGAGATCTGATCTGAAACAGGAAACTTAATAACTCTGTGGCCTTGAGCAGATATATTTCTACCTACAAATGAGATTAAATATAATTACCTCATACAGTTGCTATAAGGATTAAATGAGATAATGAATGAAAAGCACTTAGCAAGGTGTCTGCCATTATATAATAAGAACTCAATTAACTATTAGTTAGCTATTATTAATTGGCTATTAGTTAACTACTATGACTACATGAAGGCCCTTTATAAGTTATAAAGAACTACATGTGTGCTGGTATTTATGCTTTTTTGTTATTTTTAATTAAGTTCTGGTGTAGAAGGTGTGTTGAATTGAAAATAAATATAAACCTTAATTTAATGTTCTCACTGAGTTTATAATCTAACTGAGGCAAAGATGACTAACACTATAAGGTAATGAACTATCAAATGAATGATACCCTGCTTTCTACCTGTCAAAGGTAGAAGGGATCACTATGATCGGAGAAAGTTGCACAAAGAAGATGGGACTTCACCAAGGACTGGAGAATAAGATCAGCAAAAGAGAGAAAACAAACCCCATGAACAAACTGAAGGCTATATGGGGTATGAAAGGCATCACATTTAAAACACTTGATACTGTTAGGAAAGTACACTTTTCTCCAGTTCTGTCTTAAAGAACTTAATTCACTAGTTTTCTGACCTCTCTCAGCCCATTTACTCACTGTGCCTCAGGGGACATTGTATCCCCACATCCCAAATGACTGAGTGCTCCTTGAAGACAATCAATAAATGTACAATGAATTGAGCTGAACTGGACTGAACAAACATGAAGAAATGGCAAAACAGAAAACCAGGTATCGAAAATGTTACCTAGAGCAAGATTCCCTGGCATTTTTAGTTCTTAGTATGTCTTCCAAGCACCTGATTTGACCCACAGTTTTTCAACTTTTAATAACAATTTTTTTTGGAAATAAATAAATCATATATTTGCAGTGATCTCATCACATAAGCTCACTGAAATATGTGGATACAACAACGCACATTTTATATTAAATGTATGCAAGTAGCTCCTCAAACAGCAATTCATGAACAGTGTTAAGCTTGACTCTAGCCAGTAAAGCTAGAGGTAATCAGGGGAAAATATGATTGTGATTCTCCATCTGAAGACCAAATACTCACCCTCCCTCTAATCTCTACAATGATGGAAACAGACAAAGAGTGACTAACACTATATAAGAGGAAAAGGAAATCTAATCAACTCATCTCTGTACCTCCAAAACTTACCACAGGGCTTGGCACATAGTAAGCACATAGCAGGCACATAATATTTGCTAGGTGGATGGATGAACAAATGAATAACCTAAAATGTGATATTCAATTTAGGAACCAGACTCTTGAGAGTATAGTTATGTTGAATCAGGTTTCTAAATTGAAGACAAAATTGAAGGCCATACCCCAATCTATGATGATCCACTAAATAATGTCAACATTGTACATTTACCATATTATCAGACTCAGCGAACAAATGAGCAAAAAAAATCCTTACTTCCATATGGAGTCCCTATCAGTAGGGTACTTGGTTAAATTTTTCAGCAGCTCCACCAGTGCAAGATGAATCCCTTCTTTGGTTGAAACATTAGTGCAGCATAAGAGTTCATGAAGAGCCTCTCTAATATCTCTGGATGAATCCTTAAAAAAAAAAAAAAAGGTAATAATAATAATAGCAGTCACTATGGATTAGCTATTATGGAGGAGTATACAAGTTAAAGTGGGAGTACAGGGTAAAGAACTTCTCAATTTTTCAGAAAGGGGAGGGGCTAGTATTCACAGAGGAGGAAAAATTTGAAATGATATTTGAAGAATTCATTCATTTGTTCATTCATTAATCTGTACACTCAACATTTACTGAACACTTACTAAACAGTCAACATTTATCAGCACCTACTATGTACCAAGTGCTAGGGATACAGCAGTAATTAAAATTGAATCCCTGCTCTCAGGAGTTTCCTTCTAGTGAAAAGACAAAAATGAATAACTAAATATATAGGTCAGATATGAGAAACTATAAAGCAGGTTAAGGTTAAGAGTGCTAGGATAGGTGGGGTATTTTACATGGCATAATCAAAGGGAACAGCAAACATAAAGGCCATGAGGTGAAAGCATGCTGAAAAATAGCAGTGTGGCTACAGCAGAGTAAACAAAAAGAGAGTAGGTACCAGATGATGTTAGAGAGTGGCCTCTTCCCTCTCCAATACTTTCTGCTCAACCTCACTAAAATGATTAGAAAAGCTCACCAACAACTTCTTAATGCTAATGTAAACGAAAACATATCAGTTTTACTCTTATTTGATATCTCCATAGCATTTTTTGCCCGTTCTTTAAAACTTTTTAATATAGACAATTTGAAACATATGTAAAAGTAGAGATAATTCCCCAGTTTCAACGATTAACTCATAGCCAATCTTGCTTCATCTATACCTTTACCCACTCCTCCCAGATTATTTTGAAGCCAATCAGAGAAATCATAGCATTTTGTTGGTAAATATTTCCATAATACCTCTTTTTAAAAATGATTATTTTTTTAAAAACCCACAAAACCAATATCATGCCTAAAATTTTAATAATTCTTTAATATCAAATATCCACTCCATAATAAAATTTCCCTGACTCAAAAAGTTTTTATTTGCTCTAATCAGGCTCCAAGAACGTCCGCACATTGCAATTGGGTAATATGTCCCTTAAGTATCTTTTAATACATAAAATCTCTTTATATCTCACTTTTTTTTCCCCTTGCAATTTCTCCCCTGTATATCCTGAGATGGTAGTTTGATTAAGAGGCTTAATCACATTTAGGTTTAATTTTTTTATAAGACCACTTCATAGGTAGTACTGTGTACCTCCCTCAGGAACTATATTTTTCTTTTTGTGATATTAGTTACCACTGAAGATCACTGCCTAGATCTAGTAATTCATTAAAGTTGTAAAACAATGATATATAAATTCTATCATTCCTCTTCATTCATCAACTGGAATACTTCTACAAAGAGAAACTTCCCCTTATCAACTAGCTGGTTGTCTTGAAGTTCTATCTGTATAGGAAAAGGAAGGATAAATGCTTGATTCCTTAATTTACCAGTTTTCAAAATAATGAGTTGATTACTAAGCCTCTTCTAAAGGTGACTAATGCAGTGTTTTGTTTTTGAATTATTATAAAATCATGGGTTTCAACATATTTGCAGTTGTAATCCTTAATGATATGTTTCACCTTTGGCCAGTGTGAGTCTATTTAAGTTATCTCCTGGGTCTTTTTGATATAAGCCTAGAGGTCTTTGATAGCTAATGTCTGCTTTCTGTATGACAAGACAGTACAAGGTCATCTTGTTACGTTTCCTACACCACACTTGGAATCAGCCATTTCTCTTTGGAATTTTGGTTCCTTTTAGTGGGAAATGGGATCTCCAAAGCATTTTTTAAAAAGTCAGGTTTGAGAATTCCCTGGCGGTCCGGTGGTTAGGCCTCCACACTCTCACTGCCGAGGGCCTGCGTTCAATCCCTGGTCAGAGAATTAAGATCCCACAAGCCACATGGCTTGGCCAAAAAAAAAAAAAAAAGTCAGGTTTACTGACATATAATTTACATTCTGTAAAATTCATCCTTTTTAGTGTACACTTCCATGAGTTTAACAAATGCATATAGTTATGTAACCACCATGACAATCAAGATATAAAACACTTGAATCACCCAAACACTTCCCTCGTGTCCCTTTCTAGTCTACCCCTCACCCCCAGCCTCTGGCAACCACTGATACATTTTCTGCTACAGTTTTGTCTTTTCCAAAATGTCATATAAATGAAATCACAGAGTATGCTGCTTCTTGTGTCTGGCTACTTTCACTTAGCATAATGCATTTGAGATTCATCCATGTTGTTATGTGTATCAGCAGCTATTCCTTTTTATTACTGAGTAGTAATCCATTGTATAGATGTACCATAGTTAATTTATCCATTCACCAACTGAAGGATTTTGTGTTGTTTCCAGTTTGGGACTATTATAAATAAAGCTGTGATAAACATTTGCATACAGGTCTTTGTGTGAACGTGAGTTTTCAGTTTTCTTTAGTAAATACTTCAGAGCGGGACTGTGGGGTCATATGTTAAGTGTATATTTAACTTTATAAGAAGCTGTCACAGTAGTTTCCAAAGTGGCTCTACCATTTTGCATTTCCATCAGCAGTATATGAAAAGTGCCAGTTGTTCCCCATCTTCACAGCACTTGATATTGTCAGGGTTTCTTTTGTTTGTTTGTTTTTATCCATTCTAACAGATGTGTCGTTGTAATTTCTCACTATTGTTTTGTTTGTTTGGCCGCGCGGTACAGCTTGCAGGATCTTAGTTCCCTGAACAGGGATTGAACCCGGGCCCTCAGCAGTGAAAGCCCAGAGACCTAACCACTGGACTGCTGGTGAATCCCCTCACTATTGTTTTAATCTGCATTTCTCTAATGACTAATGATGTTAAGCATGTTTTCACATGCTTATTTATTATTTGTCACTGCTATCTTCTTTGCTTAAGTGTCTGTTCAAATCTTTTGCTCATTTTTTAATTGGGTGGTGTGCTTTCTTATTATTGAATATATATTCTTTTTATTTTTCTATTTTTTTTGGCCGTGCCGCATGGCTTGTGGGATCTTAGTTCCCCAACCAAGAATTAAACCCGGGCCCTTGGCAGTGAAATTGAGGAGCCCCAACCATTGGACTGCCAGGGAATTCCTGGAGAATTTTTAATATATTCTTTATCAGATGTGTGTTTTGCAAATATTTTCTCCCAGTCTGTGGTATGTCTTTTCAAAAAAAATTTTTTTTTTGGCTTAGAAAAACAGAAATTTATTGTCTGAGCTCTAGAGGCTTGACGTCCAAAATCAAGATATAAGCAGAGTTGGTTCCTTCTGAGGGCTGCGACACAGAATCTATTCCACAACCCCCCTCCTAGCTTGTGGTAACCTTACATTCCTTGTATGGCCTTGTAGATGGCATTCTCTCTGTGTTTTCACATTGTCTTCCCGCTATGTGCATTTCTGTATCCAAATCTACCCCCTCCCTTTTTCTGGTACAGTTTACATATCAAAGCCATTATATGTGTTTGATTTGGTCCCATTATCTCTTTACTGTGGTCAAATATATATAACATAAAATTTACCACTTTAAGTAAATGTACATTTTAAGTGTACAGTTCTATGGCACTTATATTCACACTGTTGTGTTATCTTTAAAATTTCTTAAAAGTGTCTCTTTGAAGAATTTTTTTATTTGATAAGTCCAGTTTATCTAGTTATTTCTTTCATAGATTAAGTTTTTGGTGTCGTATCTAAGAAATCTTTGTCTAAGACAAGGTCACAAATATTTCTCCTAAAAGTTTTATACTTTTAAGTTTTACTTAATACATGAAAGAAATCAAACTAAAAAATTTAAAAGACACATCCATAACTACATAACAAAATCTAAGAATCAGAGGACTCTTCCTTGAAGCTCAGTTGGAGACATGCCTTCTTTATTCTCCAGGCACCCTCTTTTATCCTGCAATTCTCTCATTTCTTTACCCTATACAATTAGGGGGGCCCACTTCTCAATAAACACATCTGACCATGTCATCCCCCCATTCAGTAACCTCATTTGGCTTCCCGCCACCCCTAGGATAACACTGAGGCTCCTCAGCATAGCACACAGGCCCTTTACAATTGGTTCCCTACTGACCTCTCCTGTTTCACCTCCCACCCCTTCTCCCTCACAGCCACATGTGAACTTCTTAATGTTCCCTGTCCAGGTCGTGCCATTTCACACCCCACCCCCCCAGCCTTTACCTGCGGTCATATGCTATCCTTCTGGTGAGAATGTCATCCCTTACCTTACTTTTGATACGATCTTGTAATTATGGTTTATATTGCTGTCTTCTCTATAAAACTGAGCAACTCAGAGGCAAGAGGACTGTCCATCTCAACATCCTCAGAACCTAATACAGAACCTGGCTCAGGAAAAATCAGTAAATGTTTCTTGAATGACTTTCTGAGGCATACCTGAGAGACACTGCAAGTTTGGTTCCAGACTACCACAACAAAGCGAATATCACAATAAAGCAGGTCATAAATTTTCTGGTTTCCCAGTACATATAGAAGTTATGCTTATACTATACTATAGTCTAGTAAGTATGCAATAGCATTATATCTAAACAAACAATATACATACCTTAATTTAAAAATACTTTATTGTTAAAAATGCTAACCATCAACTGAGCCTCAGCAAGTCATTATCTTTTTGCAATAGGAACATCAAAGATCACTGATCACAGATCACCATCACAAATACAATGATAATGAAAAAGTCTGAAATACTGAAAGAATTACCAAAATGTGACACAGAGACATGAAGTGAGCTGTGGGAAAAATGGCACCAATAGGTTGGGGGTGCAGGGGAAAGAAAAAAAAAACAGGACCGATAGACTTGCTCCATGCAGGGTTTCCACAAACCTTCAATTTGTAAAAAATACATCTTCAAAGCACAATAAAATGAGGTATGTCTATACTATGAACTACTACCATATGAAGCACTTTACATGAATTCTCTCATTTAATTTTTAAAAGAAACATAAGAATATGTGAAATTATCCTCACTTTAGAGATGAGAAAACCAAGAACCAGAAGGATTAAATAATTTGTCCAAAATTGCAAGGCTGCTAAAATCCTTTAATAGCTTTTAGTTGTTCTAAAGGCTCTGCATGAGCTGGTCCCACCCACCCCCTCCAGCCTAATCTCATACCACACACTAGCTCTGTTACTGCCAGGCCCTCTTTTGGTCCCTCAACTGTGTCATGTTTCCACCCACCACAGTTTCTACACTTCCTGCTCCTCTGCCTGAAATGTCCTTACACCTCACACTCCCAACTCTTCCTGCCAAGTTAGTGCCTTATTCCTCCTTTAGAGCTCAGGTTCAGAAGCTTTTCCTGATTGCTGTACCCCCTCAACTCCTAAAGACCAAGTACCTCTATGAAATACCCCCATGGGACCTCACTTCTTTCTGTCGTGAGCTCCTTATTTCAACTTATATTACACCTTCATTTGTGTCTTATTTGTCTGTCTACGTCATACCTAAATTCTACGGTCCATGAGAGCAGGGCCATGGCTTTTGCTCACTATTGTGTCCCCCTTCGCACAGTGCCTGGCACATAACAGATGGTCAATAAATAATAAAAACAAACAAACAAAGGGAAAAAGGGACCAAAGAGAAGAAATGACAGGTTGATTTGGATCTGTCTGGCTCTGTATGTAGCAGACTTAAATAAGATATAATGCTTCCCATATGAACAAATCTCCACCACTGATAGGAGGCAGCTATATGGATGTACTGGAGAAACAACTGTCAAGTAATAAGAAAACAATTTTGACTTGTGTGTTTCTTAAGAACTTCCCAGTTATACAATTAACCTGTGTAGATTTGTTTTAGGAAATGTTTACTAAGCATCCTCTATGGGCAAGTCACCACATTAAACCCTGAAAGGATACAGTAAAGGGTACAACATGGTCACTCTCCTTAAGGACTTCACAATCTCATCAGGAAGATAAGACAAACATACTAAACCTGACATAAATGGATAAAGTGTGAAAACTACAGTAAGAGACACATGGGCTTGGTACTCAATAATTATGCCTTAAATGAAGGAATGAGGGAAAAAGTCAATTTATTTGATATGAACTTCAAGAAAACTTCAAGAATGAGATATGTTGAAAGCGGTAGATTGTTATGTTATCCTTCTGCATAAAATTTTCCAATGGTATCCCATAATACTTAGAATTAAATCCAAACATCTTACAACAGCCTCCAAGGTACTCCACCTGCCCCTACCCACCTCTCAGACCTCATCTCATACCACTCCTCTACTATCTATGTTCCACCTATACCAGCCTTCTTACTCCTGTTCTGGAAGCACATCAAAGCTCACCTATGCCTTAGAGCCTTTCTACCAGCTATTACTGCCTCTTCCTGAAGGTCCTTCCTCCAACTTTCACATGGCTGGCTTCCTTTTGTCATTTAAGACACAGCACAGGCCCCAGCCACCGGGTGTACCAGCTGTCCTGGTGGACTTGCGTTCCACGGCCCCAGCTGCCTGCTCCTTGTTTGTGTCCTGAAGATTAGTGTGCGAGTTCGTCTGTTTATTAAGATTAAACATGTAAACAAGAACCAAAAAAAAAAGACTCAGCACGGGGACTTCCCTCGTGGCTCAGTGGTTAAGAATCCACCTGCCAATGCAGGGAACACGGGTTTGAGCCCTGGTCTGGGAAGATCCCACATGCCGCGGAGCAACTAAGCCCGTGCGCCACAACTACTGAGCCTGTGCTCTAGAGCCCGTGAGCCACAACTACTGAAGCCCGCACACCTAGAGCCCGTGTTCCGTTACAAGAGAAGCCACCTCAACGAGAAGCCCGTGCACCTCAACGAAGACCCAACACAGCCAAAAATTAATTAATTAAAAAAAAAAAGACTCAGCACAAACACTGTCTCCAGAGAAAGGCTTTTACTAATCCCTAACTTTACAGTGAAACTTCCCATTCCTCCATCACTATTTACCTTCTGTATAAGACTTATCACTCTCTGAAATCATTTTGTTTACTCTACCTCTCTTTAGAATATATGTCCCATGAGAGCAGGGAATCTGTTTTTGACCACTACACCTCCAGTACATAGACAGCACTTGCTGAATTCAGGTAGTAGCTCAATGTAAAAGAAAGGAAGAAAAGAAAGAAAAAAAAGTAAAGGAAGGAAAGGAAGGAAGGGAGGAAGGAAGGAAGGAAGGAGAGAAGGAAGGAAGGAGCAAAGAGACAAACTGAGGCTGGAAGGGTCAGGTAGCTAAATCTCAACACAGTGAAGTACAGTGGTACAATAACTATATAGAGCAGTGAGCAGTAGGGTAGAAGAACAGACAATGAGTTTATGTAAGTCTAAAATTCATGGACAGAACTCCAAGTCAAGGAGTTTAGACCTAAACAAATTCTTTGTGAGTTTTATACAAAAGTGCTCACAATAAGCCTATCATGACCCTATGAACAATTAAGTATGTCAAATTATAGCTTGTGATATAGCTCAGCTACTTAACGTTTACTGAGCATCTACTTGTGCCTGACACTACAAAGCACTGCGAATTAAAGAACGAAAAAATCAAGACTGGTGTCTTGAGAAGCTCACAGTCTTGTGGAATAAAGAATTAAACAAACAGAACACCTACTGATAAATGCTACAGTAGCATAAACAGGGTGTTACAAAAATACAGATGAGTGCTATTTAGCCCACTCAGCAGTACAGTTAGTTAAGGAAGGCTTCCTAGATATATTACCTAATGTAGATCCTGGGAATAAGCAGAAGTGTGCTACGTGAAAAGTGGCAGTTTTGCAGGCAGAGGAGAATAAGTTACAATGAAGGCAAAATGGTGAAGAAAAGCAGGATGATTAGCAGAGTGACTACAGCATAAAGTTCAAGGTAAGGAATGATGGGAACGAAAGCTAAAAAGGAAAGAAGGGGCTAGGCTATAGAGACCAACCATAGAGAACAATACACAAAATGCAAACTTATCTTCTTAGGAAAAAATACGAGGGACTTAGCTGGTGGCGCAGTGGTTAAGAATCCGCTTGCCAATGCAGGGGACACAGGTTCGATCCCTGGTCTGGGAAGATCCCACGTGCCGCAGAGCAACTAAGCCCATGTGCCACAACTATTTAGTCTGTGCCCTAGAGCCCGCGAGCCACAACTACTGAGCCCACGCTCCTAGAGCCCGTGCTCTGCAATAAAAGAAGCCACTGCAATGAAAAGCCCACGCACCGCATTGAAGAGTAGCCCCTACTCACTGCAACTAGAGAAAGCCTGCGCGCAGCAACGAAGACCCAACGCAGCCAAAAGATATAAATAAATAAATAAATTTATTTTTTAAAATACGTGAAAAAAATTATAAAGATTTATAATTCAGGAAAAATCTTAAGAGAAGTGCTAAGCAACTGAGAGAATGATAAAGACCTTCAAAATCAAAGCACCTAACCTGTTTTCTAAAGTATGTAGCAGAAATCTGTAACAAGTGCTAATATGTAAACATCAAATTGCTATCCCTTTCACAATATCTAAAAAGGGGGGGTGGGGAACCAAAGCCCAACTCTCATTTATCAATATTTTGAAAAACTTCAGAGACTTCCCTGGTGGTCCAGTGGTTAAGAATCTGCCTTCCAATGCAGGGGACGGGGGTTCGATCCCTGGTCAGGGAACTAAGATCCCACATGCCATAGGGCAACTAAGCCCACGCACTGCAACTACTGAGCCCGTGCACTCTGGAGCCTGCATGCCACAACTAGAGAAAAGCCTGCGTGCTGCAACGAAAGATCCCGCATGCTGCAACGAAGATCCCATGAGCCACAACTAAGACCCAATGCAGCCAAATAAATAAATAAATAAATGAAAAACTTCAGAGCTTGCAAATAAAATCCAGACACTTTAGAAAAACAATTGAAGAACCACAAAGAATTGTACAGCCTGGGAGGCAAATCTGTGTTCGTATCCTGGCACAGACACTTCTTACCTGTACAACCTCAAACAAATTACCTTTTTTCTGAAAACTCCAAGGTTGAATGAATTGATCCCTAAGAGCCCTTCCTGCTGTCTATGATTCACTAGAAGAATTAAATCAAATCAAGGCTGAAAAGAATTCTTCATTATTTAGCTCCTGCCTTATCTATAGGCACTTCCCTTCCCTCCTCTATCTCTCAACTCTATGTTATATTATAATGAATTCCTCCCAATTCCTTGAATATATCATATCCACTCTTACTTCTGGATCCTTAGACACTGCTCCCTCTGTTTGGTATCCTTCCACCCTACTACTATCAGTGCCACTCCTTCCCAAGAAAATGTTTCATACCCCTAAATCTAATATAATATAGTAAGTCAGTTATACTTCATTAAAAAAAAAAAAAAAGGAAAGAAAATGCCTCATTAAGTCCTACTCCTTCAAGTATCCACTACAGCATTCCTTCTTTCTTCCCTATCTCCCCAACCTTACCCCAGGCAATTCAGGTTAGATACTCTGCATTCCCAGAGCATCCTATCCTTCCCTGATCATAGCAATACTAAGCTTTATTCAAATTTCCTGTTTAATAGTCAGTCTCCTCCACCACGAAGGAGTTGTATGATGAGAAGGCAGAACTGTGCTGCCTTTACACTATTTTATCATCAATGCCTGGTTTAAAACACACAAAAAAAAGTGGTGCTCAGTAGGTATTGATGAAGAAATGCATAACAAACTCACCTCTAACACAGCCAGGACAGTGTCAAGCTGATCCTCTCGAAGGGTGATATTGTTAGAGATTTTTCTCATGGTATGTATGGACTGTAGACGTACCTCCTCAATTTCATCATTAAACATGTCAACCAGGAAATCAAGGCACTTTTCAGCAAAAGAGGGTGAAGACTGGGCCAGCATGCAGAGCGCCTCTACAGCAGCAATGCGGACCTCTAGAGAAAAAGGGACAAACAAAACTGCACGTCAAGTTAAGATCCATGGGAAAAATGTAAGAAGGATTCCTTCTCATTCAGGTTTGTGTTTCCCTCTCTACCCCTGTTACTTTACAAACTCTCTCTGGGAGATCTCCTCCATGCCTGCAGATTCTGCTACCACCTTCACATAGACCTATGAACAAGGATGTTGGTACCACAGGGACTGAGGTTTAGATCCTGACTCCTTGAAAACTCAGTTGTCTTACTATGTCAGTAGTCCAACCACAGTAAAGTACTTTTTTAAAAAAGCACTTTTAAAATAACATTATTAAGATTAAAACAGGCTCGATATCATTATTCTCATTCTACAGATAAGAATCAGCAAAGTGGATAAACTTGCCTCAAAGTGAATGAGAGCAGAGATAAGACTAGTACCCAGGTCTGCTAATTCAAGACTAGCATCATATAGTATGGATACATGCTTGTTTTGTTCCAGCGGTTCCCACAATAAAATGTACAGTTTCAAAAAAGAAAAGAAAAACACTCAAATTGTGGTTTGGTTTTTGTATACTTTGGTTTTTGTATAAGAAAGGTTTTATAGACAACTTAAAAGCAGAGTTACTACAGTAAAGGGAATGACTCAGATTTTTCTTGGTACTTATAAATTCCTCTTTTTCATCAGAAGGGAAGGATTTGCTCTACATCACAACAATGTAATTTAAACAGGAAATTGCTAATAATTACAAAGCAAGCCAGAGATGGACCCAAATGTTTTAACTGCTAACCCTGCTTCTCAGGGCTTTATCCATTACATTGCATTGACTCATGTGTAACTCTTGCAAGTGTATCAAGGGAATCACAGAGAAAGTTCAGATCAACATGAGATAATCAGTATGACCTGACTTGATGCAATTCCAAGCAGAAGCAAAGAAGCTTGGTTTTTTACTTTGCATGCACAGCCTGGCTACAGGTAGCTAAATTAACAATTTCTACTGGACTTTTTGGAATGTTGAAAATATATAACAGTCTCCTTAAGGGTCCAGGGCAGAGAAAAGGAATTAGCTTGCTCGAGAATAAAAAAAAAAGACCGATCCTCTGGTGTCTTAACATTATGTAATCAGATCCTACTTTTGCTACTTTATGCTTAGTACTGAAGATACAAAGATGAACGAGAACAAGACTATGTCCCAGCCACTATAGACTAGAATAGTTAATTGCATTACAGAGTGATGAATGATACAATGGAAGAGCACACGTAGTATTAAGAAAATGCGGAAGAGGCACATAGCCTACTCAACAGGATCAGAGGCAGCTTTTCAGAAAGTGACCCCTAAAATAATACCTGAAGGAGTTGTTAGGCCAGAGGAAAGGAAAAAGGCCTTTCTACGCAGAGGAACCACATGTAAAGGCCCAGAAAGGAGGGAGAACATGGAACAACTAGAGGACTAGAAGTATGTGTGATACTACACTAGAGTCTATAGCCAATGAAATAAGGCTCCATTTCACTCCCAGCAAATGTGTCCCTAAAATCCTGATTTACCCAGAATTTTATAGGTATGATTAAATTAGAGAGTTGCCATACTTGATGCTGGTTATGATCTACTCACTTTCCAAAGTTAAGTTCCTTTAAGTAAACCTTAGTGACAAACTAAAAACTGTAGAAATCAACCACATAGACATTAACAGTGATTAAATTCAATTGTAGAAACTAAACAAAGCAAAAATGCTAGGAGAAACAAAAGAAAATAGGTTCTAGTTACCTGTCTTAGGATAAAATGGGTTTTAATAACTGGAATTCCTTATTATCTAACACTATTTAAATTTTTAATTCATATATCAAGTTCATGGAGGACATAAGCAGAGGTAGCTTTAATTAATTTCCATATATACAGAAAATTTTACAGCAAATTGAATAGGGTAACCCAATTCTTATATCTCCTAATAGAAAAACTGTCTTTCAAAAGTAATTTTCTTGCCCTTCGAAGAAGTTCTATTCTGAGGTATCATTTTTATAGGCATTTTAAAGACCTGAGTTCTAATCCTCTGACACAAATTTACTATAAAATTTGGACAATCAATATTATCTCCCCACGTCTGTTAGCCTCACTGAAAATAGGAGGTTGGAGTCAATCATCTCAAGGCACTGATAGTCTGTGATCTACGTGAGATGGAGAGCATCATACTGTGGAAATCGTAAGAGCTTTGCAAGGACTTCTATTACTGGCTAAAATGGAGTAACAAGGGCTAGATTTATCTTTCTATCTGAAACAACTAAAAACAGAGACAAAATATATGAAACAAAAGTATTCAACACACTATACAACAGGCAATAAAAGGTAGTGATCCCTGAGAGAAAGGAAATAAATGAGGTGAGCTTTACGATTATACCAGTTTACTGTCTGTAGAGTTTCCAGGTTGTAGGTCTCCCTGAGTTGAGAAGACAGAGCTGGGAGTCTGGAAAGGCCAATGTGGCTGGAGTTCATAGGGCAAAGTACCAGAAAGGAAAGACGTGCACAGAGAAAGCAAGCCTAGGTGATCTGCAGAGGGTCCTCCTCAAGTCTTCAGCCAAGTTCTGATGTGTGAAGAAACTATCCAAGGCCCGAGAAAGAACCACTTAAGAGGATTCGAGGGAACAATCTCCAAAGCTCACACATGGTCAACAATAGTTTTTTCAGAAGAGTTTGTTTCACTAGTGAAGACAAATAACCCCTAGACTAAATGTTACTTGGGTCCACCTAACAAAGCTTAAAAATAAGACCTGAAATAACTGCATTCTAGAACAAAGCTCAAGAATACTTATAGGAATATAACAATGTTCAGCACCCAATAAATTAAAATTCAGAGTGTCTGGCATCCAATCCCAAGTTACCAGGCATGCATAGAAGCAGGAAAATATAATCCATAATGAGAAGAAAAATCTATCAATCAAAACCAACCCAGAAATCACACAAATAACAGAGCTAGGAGACAAGGACATTAGGATAGTTACTGTAAATACATTCTCTGTTGACAAAGCTAGAGAAAAGATTAAGCATATTAAGTAGCGATACAGAAGATACTAAACAAACGCAAATTCTAATCAAACTTCTAGGGATGAAAACTACAATGTCTGAGATGAAAAATATACTGGATGGAATTAACAGCACATTAGACACTGCAGAAGAAAAGATTAGTGAACTCCAAGACAAAGCAATAAACATTATCCAAAATGAAACAAATAGGAAAAAAAGATTACATGGAAAAAAAAGAATAGAGCATCTGTGAGCTATAGGACAACCTCAGTAGCCTAATATATATGTAATTGGGAGTCCCCAAAGGAGCATGGGGCCAGAAAAATATTTAAAGAAATAACAGTCAAAGATTTTCCAAATAAAAACCACAAACCCATAGATCCAAGAAGCTCAACTAACTCCAAGCATAAGAAACATGAAGAAAATTATACCAAGGCACATTATAATTAGATCATTTAAAACCAGTGATAAAGAGAAAAGCTTAAAAGCAGCTAGAGAAAAAAAGATACATTATGTACGGAAGAACAAAGATTTAAAATGACAGCAGAGTTCTCAACAGAAAAATGCAAACTGAAAAACTGTGGAACAAGATGTTTAAAGGACAAAAAAATAAACAAATAAACCACTATTAATCTAGAATTTCATTCCCAGTGAAACTATCTTTCAAAAATGAAGGCAAAATAAAGGCTTGATTAGTCATTAGTTAGTCAGACTAACCTGGGTTTAAATCTTGCTTCTTGTCTGTTACTAGTTGAGTGACTTATAAGAAAGTACAATTGTTATCAGTATAAATATCAATTTTTACTACCATTTATTAAGTGCTTACTATAACTGGGTCATGTATCATGTCATGTATATATAATCTCATTTAATTATCACAATTCAGAAACACTTGCTATTAACCTTGTTTTACAAAAATGCTAGAATTTGAACCTAAACTGACTGAACCCAAAGTCCATGCTCTTAACCACTGATCCATACCACCTGAGCCTCAACCTCTTCTGTTTATAAAATTAAAATAATAGTAGATACTTCACTGAGTGACTATGAAGATTAAGTGAGACAACCTGTGTCTATCACTCAGTACAATGCCAGATACATAGCAGTCACTCAGTAAATGGGCACTGTTATTGTTACGAAGTCATTCTTACCATACATCTCATCTTCCAGTCCATGAACAAAGGCTCCACAAGCTCCTGACTCGATCAAGTTCACAGCCCCCGTATCTACTTCTTCCTTGGGAGCATCATCTCCCCACTTCCTGCCGCTGGAAAACTCTCCCGAAGTGTAAAGTTCCTTGGCACGTTCATGTGCAGTGCGTTTCCTCTATAGAAGACAACAATTACCACTTGCTAGAGATTCATGAGAGAACAGTAAGTTGCACCCTGAGAACATGAGAAAGTAGAAAATAAGACTGCTCTCTGAGAGTTACATTTAAAAAAAAAATACTCAATAGATCAGAGCAGAGAAATGCAAATTCAACTTGAAGTTAAGACCAAGGTTCTCAGGTCATCAATAGCTGATAGTAACCTTATTAAAGATAGTAACTTCATTAAAGATAGCAAAAGAATGTTGACTGGACAGGTGGTTATGTTTGCCATGGCAACACAGGAAAGGGAGAACCAGAGAGGTAAATAATGGCAGTGTCCTTCCAAGCACCATCCTGGGTAGACAATACACTGGCCCTAGGAAATAATTTTCTTCATCCCATAGAAGTAAGCGTCTATTTGACAACACTATGCTCACCAAGCAAGTGTCTAGTTAATTTACTTTCTTCACAGATTGCCTAAGGGGGAATATACTAGTCAGCTAAAGTAAATATTGAGTCTACTTGACAGTTACAGTTACCTTCATAAATGAATAAACTGGCATAGATATCAGCCTCTATGAACCTTCCTGGTGTGAGCCCACATCCTCATGGCTGATCATCTCAAAGGCACTGATGAAATATAGCACCTGAGCCTACAAGGATGTGGGTCAGACGCAGAAGTAAAGTTTGTACCTTGTGAAGTGTCTTAGAAACCCTTGCATTACCCATCCCTCACAATTCACCATGAGTGTGTCCTTCTTTGCACTTCCACCCCAGTATACACAAAGAACACTTAAGCAATCACTGACCTCAAATGAAGGGAATGCCCTTCAAGAAAGCCATATGGCAATGTTTCATGAAGCACAGATATTAACTCCCCAACCATTCCTAAGAATTCATCTTATGGAATAAATCAAAACAAGAAAAGATCTAATACCCATGAAGGTGATACTCTATATGTGATTTATAATGGTGGAAAAATTAAGGAGAAACTGTAAATGTATAATAAAGGGCTAAAAAATGATGGCACATCTACTTAACAGAATATTATGCTATCAGTAAAAATCATAAGTATGAAGTTAACAATATGAAAAAAAGCATATGAGGTAGTGGTAAATATAAAAAGTAGACTACAAAATTATCTGTATATAATGATTCAATGTTTAAAACATGCATAAGAAAAATAGCTGGAGAGAAATACACCAAAATGATGAAAGTCACTGTGTTAGAGTAGTGGGAATATGGGTAAACTGTTTCTCTTTTTCTTCTACTTATCAAAGATTCTAATTCCTTATTAACACTTTTATAATTTAAAAATTAAGATACTGACAATGAATGTTCCTATCATATTCTCAGACTCATATTTGTTCCTGACAACTCTGTCAGAGAACTATCACAGTCAAAGCTTAAGGGCATTCTGTTACTGTTCAGAGAAAGGATTTACTTACTCTTCCATGAGAACTGCTGTTGAAAGGAGTCACAAAATAAGACCAGACCTTTGTAGTTTTTAACAAATAGAAAGTTAATCTTGCCTCTTATTTGTAAAACACAATCTGTGCAAAGTGTTTCATTATAATAATTTAAAATTTAATGAAGTAACTTGTAATTTGGTTCAATTTACTAAGATTTTAAATTAAAATGTAATCTAGTCATCCTACATTAACAAATTCATGGGCTGTAAAATTAAATCAACACAACTCGGCATATAGCTACACTGATTTTGGTTTCAGAAACCCAGTTTAAACAACAAAGAATTCAAGTTACCCTCAGATCTGACATCAGCTTCTTGTCAAGCGTCTGTTCCAAGAAATGAGAACTGACTTGCTCCATAGAGCCCTATAAAAAGGAAGAATCCAGAGCAATTAAACAACTTTTAAGACCTGAACAATATCTTCAAATTCAAAGTTTGCCACCAACTTAAATGCATAAAGATAACATTATTCTTTTTTTTAATTTTATTTTATTTATTTTTTATACAGCAGGTTCTTATCTATTTTATACACATCAGTGTAGACATGTCAATCCCAATCGCCCAATTCATCCCACCACCACCCCCACCCCCTGCCGCTTTCCCCCCTTGGTGTCCATATGTTTGTTCTCTACATCTGTGTCTCTATTTCTGCCCTGCAAACCGGTTCATCTGTACCATTTTTCTAGGTTCCACATATATGCGTTAATATACGATATTTGGATAACATTATTCTTGATAGTAAAGATCCCTATGGGTTTTGAATCATCAGGAAAATAATAAAACCATTAGCAGCAGCAGCTAGCACCTATATAGAGCTATTAGGTGTCATGCACTGTTCTAAGTGCTTTATACATATATTAATTCATTTAATCCTCACTACAACCCTATGAAGTAAATACTATTATTAGTCACGTTTTATATAAGGGGAAAAGAAGGCACAAAAAGATGAAGTAATTCATTCAAGGTCACAAACAGTGTAAATTACAGAGCTGGGCTATAAACCCAGGCTCCAGAATCCTTTGCCTTAACTACTACTCTCCACTGCCTCTCCATTCCTTTTCATTCCAGCCTTTCCATTCATTTGTCCATTCATTCATTAAACAAATATATACTTAGCAACCATTCCATTATATGCCTAGAGTTACCAGGAACAGGTACACAAAAATAAAAAGACATCAATTCTACACTCAACAATCACACACTAGTGAGGGAAATTGACAAGTAAAGAGATTACTGCATTATGGTATGAAATTTTATAATATACATTTATAAAGGGTGCTATGGGAACTTAAAGAAAAGCAGTATGGGGTGGAGGCAGGGAGAGGTATATCTGGGGAACTGGAAATCACAATTAAATGCATAGAGAGAATGTCATGTGGGAAACATCAAGTGGTTCTATGAATAGAACATAGGATGGGGGTACCGAAAATAAGGCAAGACAGGTAGGTAGAAAGCAGATCATAAAGGTCTTTGTTTGCTATGGTAAGGAGTTTGCCTTATGAATAATAACTCTATAGATAATTTCTATTAAATATTGAATGAGCTCAGTAATGTACAAAGACTTGCATTTTAAAAATTTATTCCTCCCAATAATCCCATGAAGAACGCGCATTATCCTCACTTTTTATTTATTTATTTTTTACGAGAAATTGAGGCTGAGAGATTCAGTAACTTGCTCATTTCAAATAAGAGAGAAACATAATCAGATTTATACTCATAAACATCATCTTGGCAGCAATGTGGCTAATGGACCAGAAGGAACCCAAAATGAAGCAGAGACACAAGTTAGGAGGCTATTTAAAGCAGGTCCTAGACATTCTTAAGGAATATATTGGAAATCTTCTCTAATTCCCAAGTTAATAAATATGGAAATGTTTATACAGGCTCAGACTTTTTCTCCAATCACATTTTCCATAGTAAGTTACATGTTCTTTGGGAGTACTCTTACCCAAATTAACACCTTTCCTACAATTCTAGAAGGGCAATTGTACTGTTCACCTTAAGTAGTTTCAAAACCACTTTTTCTTATCTCTACATGGTATATAGTTTGTTACATAGGTCTGAGCCAATACCAAATCTAACATTCATTTTTTTAATGCAAAACATCAATTTTATGAATAAAAACTATACATTTTTAAGAACTCCTCACTTTCTCTTTAGTCTTACCACCAACATTAACAGTTGTCTTTTTTTTGGCCGCACCGTGAGCCATGTGGGTCTTAGTTCCCCGACCAGGGATTGAACCCGTGTCCCCTGTATTAGAAGCGTGGAGTCTTAACCACTGGACTGCCAGGGAAGTCCCCAACAGTTGGCTTTTTAACAGGCACTTTGTTTTTCTACAAAGAATGAAAGTTTTAATGACTTCACAGTAAGTTACTGGAACCCACAGTCTCAACGTCCTCCAAAGCCTTCAACTGAGCTCTCTCCCAACACAGTAGCAAAGAGGGGGTACTATTCAAATTCTAGCCTCAAAAAATTGCATATCATTGTTTGTAACAAGTTTCCAGTGTTATGTAAGAATAGCTGAAGCTTTCCATTTTAAATCCACAAATAGCAAGAACCTTACAGCATAATCCACTTGAAAAATAGTGAAACTTGAACTGTTACAAGCACAGTGGAAATAGAGAAGGGATAGATTCAAGGTATGTCAAGAAGGTAGTACTGATAAGAGTTGATGACTCGGTGGATACGGGACACAGAGAAAGAATTCTCAAATGCCTCTGGGTAAATGATGGCATCATTTATGAAAGCACAGAAGGAGGAAATCTGGAGCAAAAAGATAATGAGTTCACCATAAAGTGCATCTCACCAATCAGAAAAACATCTACATTCCTGTATACTTTGACCAAGACACATATATTCAGGTAAAAGCTCTCCAACTGTACTACTACCCCTACTTAACAATCTATAACACTAAGAAAACTGATATTTAACAAACAAGTGCGTCAAACCTGCTCTCAGAACAAAACCTGCTCAACTAGTATAATAACATAAGTCTATGCATTGTTTGTCTATTTCAATTTTAAGCTCCTAGCCTCTATTCATTAGGTGATGAAAAAGAGAAGCAGATCAAAAAAAAAAAAAAAAAAAAAAAAAGATGGATTACTATGTGAGACGTAAAACTGCCACTGACTAGGACAGCTACATTTGCCCTGGGAAAGACTAGCCCTGGGCAGAGTTACAAACATAAAAACCTACAATCTACAATTTAACTGTCTGAAAATGTTATAATTTTTAAGGTCAAAGACTTCTGGAACCTTACAAATAAGGTTTAAATTATTTAACATCTTAAAAAGAAATCATTAAACTAAGGACCCTATTCTAGATAGGATGCCAATTACCATAATTAATTTCAAAGTAGTGATTGTATTCTAAATAGTCCCATGGAGCTGTATTCTTGAAAATCAAGTTTCTTTGCTCCATCAGGTAAGTTACAGATAACTGAAAACCAACCCTTTACATGGTTTTGAATTTTCTGATCTATCCCATATCTGAAATTTTTCATCCTGCTATAAGCCAAGGAGAATGGACTCTATTCATTTTCTGTACAAGATGGACTTAAGTCTAAAGCCTTATCATTTCATCTAAGTTCTTGAAAACCTGGCTTCTGCGTTCCTCCCGAGCTTAATCTTTTTTTTTTTTTTTTATAAATTTATTTATTTTATTTATTTTTGGCTGCGTTGGGTCTTCGTTGCTGTGCATGGGCTTTCTTCAGTTGCGGCGAGTAGGGGCTACTCTTCATTGCGGTGCGCGGGCTTCTCGTTGCGGTGGCTTCTCTTGTTGCAGAGCACGGGCTCTAGGCGCACGGGCTTCAGTAGTTGTGGCACGAGGGCTCAGTAGTTGTGGCTCACGGGCCCTAGAGCGCAGGCTCAGTAGTTGTGGCGCATGGGCTTAGTTGCTCCGGGGCATGTGGGATCTTCCTGGATCAGGGCTCGAACCCGTGTCCCCTGCATTGGCAGGCGGATTCTTAACCACTGCGCCACCAGGGGAGTCCCCCGAGCTTAATCTTGTCACACATCACCAAATCGAACATTATCCCCCATACCAAGAAGTACCAAACTGCTTGTAGTTTAACATGATATTGTAGTTTAGTATGATATTAGCATGCATGATAGTGTACTCATGTATCTCTGCTCATATTTTCTCCTTCTCTACTTCTTTACCTAGCTAACCCATACTCATCTTTCAAAGTCAACTGAGAAATCACCTCATCCAAGAAGCCTTCTGTGCATGTGTTAGGTGCTCTTTCCTAGAGTACCGGTATTGTAATTGACTGATTGCCTATGTCAACCTACCTGACTATCCACTCTTTTGAAGACACAGATTATGCTCAGAGTTTGCTGAATTGATGAATATGTAGTCTAAAGACCATATATGGTTCACCTGATCACGGATTTGTCTACTCAAGAATTGGAGCAGGGGAGTTTACCTCTTAGCTTGCACAGAGGAACTAGTAAACCAGCAGGACCTTAGCTGCACAACCGCAGCTCCCAATATATAACTGGACCCGCACTAGGAAGGAATTCTACATGGGCTTTAGAGCATGAAGTATCATTTACAATCTATGTGGCCTTGGACAAATTATACTTTTCTAAACCTTAGTTTTATTATTTATAAAATAAATAATATAATACCTACCTCAAGGAGTTTAAAAGAATTAAAAATGAAAAACAAAAAGTGAGTATGTATATAAGTGTATGTATAGACATATATTTACGTGTGCCTGTATATGAGGAAATGGGTGTATGTGCATGTGTATGCATGTATGACTAAAAGTGCCTAGCTTAGTGGGCTAGGAACTCTATAAATAGTAACAATTATTATAATTAGCAAGATTAGATTATTAATTACTTTTGAAGTATAATCATACTTATGTAATTTAGAGTTGTTTGGATTTGAAATCACTTAAATAACATAAAGCACTTGAGTCAAATTACAGTCATCTAAGTGAAAATCTTTTCTACTCACCACTGTAATTCATTATTCATACAGCTTTACATAAATGAATTTTAGATTCTATGGGGTACAAAACTAAAAAATTTGAATGACTCTGCTTTAAGGATTACTTTTCTAACTGCCTACTCAGATGACAATATATCATTGAATTATTCCTCTAAAACATCCCCTCACACACACACAGCACACTGTAGATGCTCAGTACACGCTGAATGAAGGAATCTGATGAATGATTGCATTGTTCTGAATTTTAAAATATCCACAAATCAAAACAAGGCTTTAAAATGTGAATTCAAAAATAAAATCACTAACAGCTGGCTTGTTTAACTCTATATTTTATTATGGACAAGCAATATAATCTGTAAGCAGGAAATATTGAAATCATCCAAATTCCTTATTTTTCCATGAAAGTGCTTCACATAGGTTTCAGCAGTTACCCCCAAAATACTGGTCAAAGGACTAGGGGTATCACAGGATCTGTGTCCAGTACAATCAGGTCCAAACTTTTTAGCCAACAATCTTACTAAGACTGGCATAGTTGGGGGCCCTCAAAAGAGAAGTTATCAAAAAGAATTTCAGATATTCTTGCTGTGACATTAATACAAATTTTTATAGATAGTTATATATATATTTATATATTATAACAACCCCACCACCTTGCATAGTGTAGTACTTCACAGTTTATACACATATTCACAGACAGGATCTCATTTGAGTGTCATGACAACCCTGTGAGGTAAACATGAGAGATATTATAAGCCACTTAACAGATGAGGAAACGAGACTAAGATTAAGTGACATGCCCAAGACAACACAGGTATAAAATAAGGCTGAGTATTAGGCCAACACTCCTTCTTCTATAAGACGGCTCTATTTCTGAAAAGTTAAAATTTTTCTTACAAATATACTAGAGTCCCCAAAGGCAAAACAGTAGGAAAGAATAAGGCTAAAAGTCCAATTAGCATCTGAATCTCATTCTACAACTTCCTATCTGTATAAATTGAATAATTTACTTAAATCCTCAAAGCCTCAGTTTTCTCACCTGGAAAGTGGGAATAATAGCACCTACCTTGCTGGGTTACTGTAAGAATAAATGGGATAATAAAGCAATTATACTCCAATTAAAAAAAAAAGAATAAATGAGATAATTAAGTGGCCTCATAGAAAAGTATCTAGGCCATACCAGGTGCTTAGTAATGGTAACAATTATTTTTATTATTATGTTCCTTTTTCTCTAGACTTTGGTTGTGTAATATGCTAATGAGATTAAATAGGATTATCTTTAAAATTCTTTCTAGTTCTAAAAGACTACTTCTCTATGGGAAAGTGAACAATTTGTTTCTATTTTAAGAAATACTAAGGTTTATAAAAGCGCATTACACCTATCCCTAGCTAGTTTCTCAAAATGTTTTACAAGTGTAACAGGTAATATGTTCATTAAAGAAGATGTAACTTACCAATAGCTTTGCAGCTTGAACTCGAACCACCCAGGAGCCATCACTGACCATGTGACAAATTTTTCCAAACGCATCATCAACTAAGCGAATTTCTTCATTAGAAGAAGGGATTGGGACAATGCTAAATCAAAAGAAAAGAAACCACAAGTGACAAAACATGAGCCTAAAATTGCAGGTTCAATAAACTGAGAATGACCAATGAAAATTAGCACAAATAGAAATGATAATTGAATAATTCAAATCCTATAATGATGAAATACATTTCAGAGTAACCAAATCACTCTGGGATTTGTCTATTTTTAGTTGCAATGCAAATTTGTGTCTTCAGTAAAAAGTATTTAACACTGAAGATTCAAAGATTTATGAGATACCAAAAACAGCTACCACAGAGTATATCTTTAAGTTTATTCTCTCTTATAATTGCATTGTTGTCAATATAGCAAGTCTCAGAATAAACCAATATAAAACATACTTGCAAATCTGGTCCTAAATGAAAAGACAATTTCCAGCTAGTCTTTTTTTTGGGGGGGGGGTGGGGGGTGGTGTCTATAGCTTTATTAACTCATTCTGGTTTTTCAATTTCAGTAGGTAGCTTAATGAAGAGGAAAAAACACTTCTTTTTCCTATAAAAGGAGTTCTTCTATAAAACAGAATAAATAATATCTGTCTCTCCACCTCAAAGGATCACTGTGAGATAAATTATTTAATTACTGTGAAAAAAAAATTTTTTTTTTGGCCGCACCGCACAGCTTGTGCAATCGTAGCTCCCCGACCAGGGACTGAACCCAGGCCCTCAGCAGAGAAAGCACCAAGTCCTAACCACTGGACCACCAGGGAATTCCCTATGAAAATATTTTTAACCAGGAAAACACTACATAAGGGATCATTATTTTCAAATTCACCTGGTATCTTTAGCTGGCATTTGTATTTACTAAAATGTGCCCCAAACCATTTTAAAGACTTTTTTTAAGGGGTGGGCAGAGGTGGAGTGGATAGCATTTGACAAAGACCATCCAATCTTTTCATCTATAGTTGAGGAGGTTGGGACCCAGAGAGGCGAAGTGTCTTTCCCAGCATACACAGAAAGTTCAAGGCAGAGCTGAAAAACAAGGACCAAGCATCCTGATTTTCAGGGTCCCATGCTTTTCCCCTATTCCATACTGCCTTCCAAAAATCTAGCCAACATTCCTTTTCTGGAGGTGGGCTTTCTGCATGGTGGGAGGAGAGAAAAATGGCTTAGCAATGAACAAAAGCTGGCTTACACCCACACTGACCTTTCAGGATACAGCTGACTGACAACCCAGATAAGCTGGACTGCAGCACTGCGCACTTGTTCATAGTCATCAGAGAGCAATTTACAAGCCTGCAAACAAGGATTCCAAAAGTCTGTTAGTTCTGTGTCCTCCCAGGTGATGTTCAAACTATTTTCAAAATGAAGATAAGGTGGCTGGATAAGGATACCAATCAACACACATATGGGTGATTTTAACTTCTTGAACCTTTGCCCAACAAAGAATTCTTGGCCTCTGCCAGCTGCTCTGGCTGTGTTCTGACTGTGTACCCTCCCACCCCATGTCTGAAAGGAGAACCACAGATTGATAGATAGCACAAAAGCCATCTAGAATAGCATCAATCAGAGCAAAGCTTGCTGGGAGCCCACAGTGCTACCCTCACAGGCTCAAACACCAAAGATGAGTTTTTTCCCTATCTGTGAAACTAGAGCACAAATTTCTGACTGACAGTCCATCTGAAAATTCAAGCACTCTAAATAAATGTACAATTTTAACGCCAAAAAGAGGCCAAATTTTCCTTTTTTACTTTAGTCTGAAATGGAATATCCCTACTCCACCCACAGTCATAGCTACACCCTAGACTTCAACAACACCCAGAAAACGGTTTTTGAAATTTTAAAATCTTATATTCCATGCTTTGACCATATATGCTACTCTACCAGCTCTTCCATCGTCATGACTTAACCCATCACACCTGCTCTTCATCCCACTTAAGTTACCTATCCATTTAAGCAGGGTCTCTCAACCTTGCTATTATTGACATTTTGGACTAGATAATTCTTTGTTGTGAGGGGCTGTCCTGTGCAATATAAGATATTTAGCAGCATCCCTGGCCTCTACCCACTAGGTAGTTGTAGCACCGCATCCTCTTCCTCTCCCCAGCAACTGCAATAGTCAAAAATACCTCCAGACATTGCCAAATGTGCCCTGGAGGGCAAAATCACCTTGGTTGAGAACCACTGCTTTAATTCTATCCTTTCTTTCCAAATAAACCACCTTTTCCTTGCTCTATACCCGTCCTTACTTCAGTCTCTTGACAGCATTGTCTGCATCATCATACACAACCCCCTCAGGATTTCTGCTACAGCTGCTCCAAAAACCTAAGACTTTCTCTAGTCTTCACAGGGGCAGCAGAGCACTGGCAAAGAAGACCACACTCTCTAAGGGATTGGTGATTCATGATCTCAAACCTTATTAGTCCTACTCTGAAATCTTTTACACTCCTGCTTTCCACTTCCATTTCCCAAGGCAGCTTTTCTTTTTTTCAGAAAGGTGGCTAATGAGCCTTTTGTTTTTTTTGGCTGTGCTGGGTCTTTGTTGATTCACGCAGGCTTTCTCTAGTTGCGGCGAGCGGTGGCTACTCTTCGTTGCAGTGCGCGGGCTTCCCATTGCAGTGGCTTCTCTTGTTGCGGCTCACAAAAGTAGTTGTGGCTCAAGGGCTCTAGAGTGCAGGCTCAGTAGTTGTGGCACACAGCCTTAGTCGCTCTACGGCATGTGGGATCTTCCTGGACCAGGGCTCGAACCCGTGTCCCCTGCACTGGCAGGCAGATTCTTATCCACTGTGCCACCAGGGAAGCCCCAAGGCAGCTTTTCTTAACCTTTTCCTCAGGACTTCTATCCCACTACCAGCTATAAGGCGACCTGTTTATCTGAGAAAAATCAAGGTTCTCAGGCACAAACCCACTCAACTACTCCACACCAGTTATAAATTCATTTATTCCTGTATTCTCCCACCCCTTGTTTTCTCAATATCTGAGGGAAAAGGGTCCTTTCTAGTTCCTAATCCTTCTACTTTTGCTATGGATCCCATCACTTCCTCACATGACCATCCCTTACCATCCTCCAAAATAGATCCTCTTTGTGATTCTCTATGATAGCATCCTATTGATTTACCTCACAGCAATACTCATATGCTATAACTGTGTTTGCTTATTTGTTAATTGCCTGTCTTACCTATGACAATGTGAAGGGCATGGGTCCTATCTACTATAACATGCTTGGCATTATACAGCCAGCATTAGGTACTCACTAACATTTGTTGGATGAATCAGCTCATGAATCTGATTTTCTGCCTCAAGGAACTTACTCCAGCATTTATTCTCCTTTGTCTCTTCTATCATAACACTAGCTCTCCCAAAACACTAGCTCTCTCTTCAACATATAAACATACTTAGCAACTGTCTTTAAAATACAGGAAAAAAAAAAACCAACAACCCTTAATCCTATGCCCCCTTCTACCAACTTCTACCCCACTTTCCTATCATAGTCAAGTTTCTTTAAAGTATAGTCATAGTCAATAGACTTTAAATGCCTCAACTCAAAAGACCCTGATCTGGCTTCCCCCAGTCCCAGCACTCTACTGAAATTGCTCTCTTTAAACTCACTAATGACCACTTTGTTGCTAAGTCCCATGACCAGATTTCAGTGCTATCCTAAATGACCTTTCACCAGCATTTGACACTGCTGACTATGAGAATGCCCTCCTGCCTTTTTTGGAATATATTTTTCCTCCTCCTCCATCAAGCTGCTCCTCAGTTCCATTCTAGGGCTCCTTTCTTAAACGTTGGACCTCACCCCTGGCTCCATCCTCATCACTTCCAATCTTCTTACTCTCCCTGGGTATCCCCATGACCCCTAGATATTGATGGCTCCAAATATCCACCTCCAGCTCTGATCTTTCCTGAGTTCCAGACCTGGAATTCTCCTCATGAGTATCCCATCAATCCTTCAAACTCAAGATAATCAAAATGAACTCATTATAGTAACTAATTCTACCTCATATCTCAAATCCTCCCCCATCATTCCATCCTCACTCCCTCGAGGTCCACAGCATTGCTTGCCTAACCAACTGACACAGTCTTATGTCACTAAACATCTGAATCATCGGACTAACTCTTTTTCCTTTGAGTCCTTACTCTACAAGCTTCCTTTAATTATTTGGTTTCCCACACAGTTTTCCTATAGGTCACACCAACATAACCATTCTGAACTCATTCTACTTCATTTGTAAAAGAACGTACTTGGTTTACACATCAGTCATAGGGGCTAATAGTTTGGCTAATTATCCTCTTCCTCTAAAAGCTAAAACCACTCTCAGTAGGCTAACAAAAACTGGTCTCTGAGCGTGGATTTAGATTTCTTGTCTCTAGATACATCCAATTATTCTACAAGAATAACTGTAAGGGCTTTCGGTTAGACACTCAGTCAGCTTCTCCTAATGATACTATAACTTCATTGTACTTTTCCTTACCAAAGCTATAACAATCATGTGATATCTTTTAATATGATCCCATGGTCTTGGTCATCCTCCTCCAGAAATACTCCAGTTTCTCAAGTGTGGTGCCCTGAATTGACTTCAGGTTTGAAGTCAATCTCAGTCAACCAAGCAGAGATCAGCAAGACTACCACTTTCCTTACTCTGAACACTACACTTCTCTTTGTATACTCTGGTATTCATACTGAGCTACCTAAATCCTCCCAAATGCCCTCCTCACATGCACTAGTGCTATTCATTACATATTCCCCATTCTCTTCTTAGAATGTATGTTTTGGATACAACTGCACATTCATCACAACACTGCCACTGTTAGCCAGCTGAAGCTCTATGTTTTCAAATTCTGACCACCAGCGTGCCACCCTCCCAGTATCATGATTTCTCCACCTCCCTCCTCTTCTAGACAGTAATCATTTAAGGTACCTGAGAATAAATTGTTTGGTATAATTTCAGTCCTCTTTCATGGAGCTGCAACTAGATAATAAAGATAAAGTTTAAGTATTCCGAAAAAAAAAATCAATATTTCCAATGTCTCCCCACAATCTCATATATTTTTCCCCATTATATCACATTAACATGGTTCCCTTTGGCCAAAATCAGTGCTATATAAATAAGAAACCTGGACTTTTCAGTAGAAACGCTCAAACACTTAATGAATCTAACCCATGGACTGTCCCAAGGGGATATCAGAAAAAATATGAAATAATGATAAGGAGGCTGAGGAAGAAATGGTTAACACCATCTCCCCCTAAAGAGCAGCCCTCCCCCATAACTTTCACCTATACTTCTGAAATACAAAGGTATAACCTGTACCTATTGTACTATAATACCAAGTAACATCTCTCCCATGGACCTGGGATACAAGTTGTACTTTCCATGTTTCAGAAATGCAGGTGAAAGCTACCAAAGAAGCCCAAAGATAAGCAACTGTTGTAAAGGAATGTGTGCCTTTGAGTTCCGTGATGCCACCAACACCTTCCTGAAAGTGTGCATAAAGTATACCCTGGGGGGATTCAGAATGTATCCAAGGTGGCATTAGCCATTAACTTAAAAAAAAAAGAAAAGAAAAAAACAAACAAAAAAAAACTATCTCCATTTAGTTTCCATGATCACGTTTACCATGGCTTTTATAGCTGCTGTTCTGACACGTGGGTCCTGGTCACTGAAGTAATCCCCTATAATCTTCTGGACGTCTCTGACAGCTAGGCCTTCTGCATCTTTTGTGACACTTTTCTCCAAAGAACCCAGATTGCCAAGTAATTGCAGGCACTTATTTCTTACACCATGCGAGGTATCTGTCAGGTGCTATGAAAAGAAAAGAGAGAACAAAAGGACATGATTAAGATATCTTAAAAATAAACAAAAACACAGAAACAAAAGCACTGTATCAACTTTAGGAATGACTTCAAACACTACATTCTCACTAGTCTGTCTAGTCTCATGGGTTTTTTGTTGTTGTTGTTTTTTGGTTTTTTGGCCATGCTGTGTGGCTTGGGGGATTTATTTCCCCAACCAGGGATTGAACCCAGGCGCTGGCAGTGAAAGTGCCTAATCCTAACCACTGGACAGCCAAGGAATTCCCTTCATGTTTTTTGAGTATGTGTCTTCCAAAAAGAATCATGAGTCCTTAGAAAATAAGACTCCCATTTATTCAACATTATACTCCCAACAGCAAGCACCTGGCCTTGTAAAGACTAGGTACTTTAAAAGTGACCCCTTAAATTGCATTTTATTCACTATCAAATCTAAAAACAGAACAAAAATTCATAAATTTAAAAAATTTTAATATTCATACAGAAATATGTAAAAATATTAAATGTACAACTCAATGAATTTTCACAAAACACACACAAATAAGAAGCACCCAGATAAGGAAGTAAAACATGACCAACTCTCACAGTAACTACTCTACCACCATCAAAAATAGCCACCATCAGGCTTCGTCCTCCCCAGCAGGAAGCTAGGCCCTTCCTCTTGGTAGCTGCTGTGGTATCCTCTCAGGCATCAAATTGTACTGCAATGTCTTGTTTTCACAAGTCCATCTCCTTTAAGACTGTGCTCCTGGGCTTCCACGGTGGTGCAGTGGTTAAGAATCCACCTGCCAGCGCAGGGGACACAGGTTCAATCCCTGGTCCAGAAAGATACCACATGCTGCAGAGCAACTAAGCCCATGCACCACAACTACTGAGCCCATGCACCACAACTACTGAAGCCCACGCACCTAGAGCCTGCGCTCCACAACAAGAGAAGCCACCGAAATGAGAAGCCCGCGTTTCTCAACACGGGCTTGAGCTGAGCTTGCCGCAACTAGAGGAAGCCCATGTGCAGCAACGAAGACCCAATGCAGCCAAAAAAAGAAAAAAAAGACTGTGCTGCTTTTAGAATCTTTTATACATTGAGCACAGAATACAGAGACTAAATATGGATTATAAAGGGCCTTCTTTTGGGGGTTCTTAGGAGAACTGAAAGTAAATTAATTTAAATTAAGTGCATGCAAAGCATCTGCAGTGTTGTGAGAATTCCATAAACATTATCAGCTATTGTTACTATTACGATTATTATTAATAATAAAATTTGCTTCCTTCCACCTAAAAAATAAAATAAAATAAAAAGCCACCATCACCAAAGCAATCTTGAGAAAAAAGAACAAACCTGGAGGAATCATGCTCCCTGCCTTTAGACTATACTACAAGGCTACCATGATCAAAACAGTATGTTAATGGCACAAAAACAGACACACAGGACTTCCCTGGTGGCGCAGTGGTTAAGAATCCACCTGCCATTGCAGGGGACACGGGTTCGAGCCCTGGTCCGGTAATATTCCACATGCCACGGAGCAACTAAGCCCATGCGCCACAACTACTGAGCCTGCGCTCCAGAGCCCGCAAGCCACAACTACTGAGCCCGTGTGCCACAACTACTGAAGCCCACGTGCCTAGAGCCCGTGCTCCGCAACGAGAAGCCATTGCAATGAGAAGCCCGCGCACCGCAACAAAGAGCAGCCCCAACTCATCGCAACTAGAGAAAGCCTGTGCACAGCAACAAAGACCCAACACAGCCAAAAATAAATAAATAAACAAATTTTTAAAAAAACAGACACACAGATCAATGGAAAAGAAGAGAGAGCCAAGAAATGGACCCACACACTTATGGTCAATTAATCTACAACAAAGAAGGAAAGAATATACAACGGGGAAAAGACAGTCCCTTTGATAAGTGGTGCTGGAGAAACTCTACGGCTACATGTAAAAGTATGAATTAGAACATTTTCTCATACCATATACAAAAGTAAACTCAAAATGGATTAAAGACCTAACTGTGGGGCTTCCCTGGTGGTCCAGTGGTAAAGAATCCACCTTCCAATGCAGGGGACGCAGGTTCAATCCCTGGTCGGGGAACTAAGATCCCACATGCTGCAGGGCAACTAAGCCCGCACGCCACAACTACTGAGCCCGTGTGCCTCAACTAGAGAGTCCTTGAGCTGCAAACTACAGAGCCCACACGCTCTGAAGAACAACTAGAGAGAGAAAAACCTGCACGCCACAACTAGGGAGAAGCCTGCACGCCGCAATGAACAGTTTGCATGCCACAATGAAGATCCTGTGTGCCTCAACTAAGACACAACACAGCCAAAAACAAAAAAACAAAAAAAAACACCTAAATGTAAGATTAGAAACCATAAAACTCCCAGAAGAAAACACAGGCAGAACACTCCTTGACATAAATCATAGAAATTTTTTTTTGGGTCTCTCTCCTAAGGCAAAGGAAACAAAAGCAAAAATAAACAAATGGGACCTAATTAAACTTAAAAACTTTTGCACAGCAAAGGAAACCACTGACAAAAAAGACAACCTAATGAATCGGAGAAAAATATTTGCAAATTACATGACCAATAACGGGTTAACATTCCAAACATATAGACAGCTCATATACCTCAATATCAATAAAACCCAAACAACCTGCTAAACAATACACTAAACAATACACTAAACAATACACTACTAAATAACCAAGAGATCACTGAAGAAATCAAAGAGGAAATCAAAAAATACCTAGAAATAAATGACAATGAAAACACAACAACCCAAAACCTATGGGATGCAGCAAAAGCAATTCTAAGAGGGAAGTTTATAGCAATAAAATCCTACCTCAAGAAACAAGAAACATCTCAAATAAACAACCTAACCTTACACCTAAAGCAATTAGAGAAAGAAGAACAAAAAACCCCCAAAGTTAGCAGAAGGAAAGAAATCTTAAAGATCGGATCAGAAATAAATGAAAAAGAAATGAAGTAAACAATAATAAAGATCAATAAAACTAAAAGTTGGTTCTTTAAGAAGACAAACAAAATTGATAAACCATTAGCCAGACTCATCAAGAAAAAAAGGGAGAAGACTCAAATCAATACAATTAGAAATGAAAAGGGAGAAGTTACAACGGACACTGCAGAAATACAAAGGATCATGACAGATTACTACAAGCAACTATACGTCAATAAAATGGACAACCTGGAAGTAATGGACAGATCCTTAGAAAAGCACAACCTTCCGAGACTGAACCAGGAAGAAATAGAAAATATAAACAGACCAGTCACAAGCACTGAAATTGAGACTGTGATTAAAAATCTTCCAACAAACAAAAGCCTAGGACCAGATGGCTTCACAGGCGAATTCTATCAAACATTTAGAGAACAGCTAACACCTATCCTTCTCAAACTCTTCCAAAATATAGCAGAAGAAGGAACACCCCCAAACTCATTGTACGAGGCCACCATCACCCTGATACCAAAACCAGACAAAGATGTCACAAAGAAAGAAAACTACAGGCCAGTATCACTGATCAACATAGATGTAAAAATCCTCAACAAAATACTAGCAAACAGAATCCAACAGCACATTAAAAGGATCATACACCATGATCAAGTGGGGTTTATCCCATGAATGCAAAGATTCTTTAGTATACGCAAATCAATCAATGTGATTATTAACAAATTGAAGGAGAAAAATCATATGATCATCTCAATAGATGCAGAAAAAGCTTTCGACAAAATTCAACACTCATTTATGTTAAAAACCCTCCTGAAAGTAGGCATAGAGGGAACTTACCTTAACATAATAAAGGCCATATATGACAAACCCACAGCCAACATAATTCTCAATGGTGAAAAACTGAAACCATTTCCTCTAAGATCAGGAACAAGACAAGGTTATCCACTCTCACCATTATTATTCAACAGTCCACTCTCACCACTACTATTCAACATAGTTTTAGAAGTTTTAGCCACAGCAATCAGAGAAGAAAAAGAAGTAAAAGGAATCCAAATCGAAAAGAAGAAGTAAAGCTGTCACTGTTTGCAGATGACATGATACTAAACATAAAGAATCCTAAAGACGCTACCAGAAAACTACTAGAGCTAATCAATGAATTTGGTAAAGCAGGATATAAAATTAATGCACAGAAATCTCTTCCATTCCTATACACTAATGATGAAAAATCTGAAAGAGAAATTAAGGAAACACTCCCATTTACCACTGCAACAAAAAGAATAAAATACCTAGGAATAAACCTACCTAAGGAGACAAAAGACCTGTATGCAGAAAACCATAAGACACTGATGAAAGAAAGATGATACAAACAGATGGAGAGATATACCATGTTTTTGGATTGGAAGAATCAACATTGTGAAAATGACTATACTACCCAAAGCAATCTACAGATTCAATGCAATCCCTATCAAATTACCAATGGCATTTTTCACAGAACTAGAACAAAAAATTTCACCATTTGTATGGAAACACAAAAGACCCCGAAGAGCCAAAGCAATCTTGAGAAAGAAAAACGGAGCTGGAGGAATCAGGCTCCCGGACTTCAGACTATACTACAAAGCTACAGTAATCAAGACAGTATGGTATTGGCACAAAAACAGAAATATAGATCAATGGAACAGGATAGAAAGCCCAGAGATAAACCCATGCACATATGGTCACCTTATTTTTGATAAAGGAGGCCAGAATATACAATGGAGAAAAGACAGCCTCTTCAATAAGTGGTGCTGGGAAAACTGGACAACTACATGTAAAAGAATGAAATTAGAACACTCCTTAACACCATACACAAAAATAAACTCAAAATGGATTAAAGAGCTAAATGTAAGACCAGACACTATAAAACTCGTAGAGGAAAACATAGGCAGAACACTCTTTGACATAAATCGCAGCAAGATCCTTTTTGACCCACCTCCTAGAGAAAGGGAAATAAAAACAAAAATAAACAAATGTGACCTAATGAAACTTAAAAGCTTTTGCACAGCAAAGGAAACCATAAACAAGATGAAAAGACAACCCTCAGAATGGGAGAAAATATTTGCAAATAAAGCAACTGACAAAGGATTAATCTCCAAATTTTACAAGCAGCTCATGCAGCTCAATATCAAAAAAACAAACAACACAATCCAAACATGGGCAGAAGACCTAAACAGACATTTCTCCAAAGAAGATGTACAGATTGCCAACAAACACATGAAAGGATGCTCAACATCACTAAACATTAGAGAAATGCAAATCAAAACTACAGTGAGGTATCACCTCACACCAGTCAGAATGGCCATCAAAAAATCTACAAACAATAAATGCTGGAGAGGGTGTGGAGAAAAGGGAACCCTCTTACACTGTTGGTGGGAATGTAAACTGATACAGCCACTATGGAGAACAGTATGGAGGTTCCTCAGAAAACTAAAAATAGAACTACCATACGACCCAGCAATCCCACTACTGGGCATATACCCTGAGAAAACCATAATTCAAAAAGAGTCATGTACCACAATGTTCACTGCAGCTCTATTTACAATAGCCAGGACATGGAACAACCTAAGTGTCCATCGACAGATGAATGCATAAAGAAGATGTGGCACATATATACAATGGAATATTACTCAGCCATAAAGAGAAGTGAAACTGAGTTATTTGTAGTGAGGTGGATGGACCTGGAGTCTGTCATGCAGAGTTAAGAAGTCAGAAAGAGAAAAACAAATACCGTAGGCTAACACATATATATGGAATCTAAAAAAAAAAAATGGTTCTGAAGAACCTAGGGGCAGGACAGGAATAAAGCCTCAGAAGTACAGAATGGACTTGAGGACATGAGGAGGAGGATGGGTAACCTGGGACGAAGTGAGAGAGTGGCATGGACATATACATACTACCAAATGTAACATAGATCGCTAGTGGGAAGCAGCCACATAGCACAGGGAGATCAGTTCGGTGCTTTGTGACCACCTAGAGGGTTGGGATAGGGAGGGTGGGAGGGAGACGCAAGAGGGAGGAAGATATGGGGATGTATGTATACGTACAGCTGATTCACTTTGTTATAAAGCAGAAACTAACACACCATTGTGAAGCAATTATACTCCAATAAAGATGTTAAAAAAAAAAGACCCAACACAACCAAAAATAAATAAAATAAAATTTTAAAATAAATAAATATATACAATTTATGGATAAATAAATATACGTATACAGTATTGGGGAATAAAAGACCCAACGCTGTGAAAAATAATTAATTAATTAATTAATTAATTTTTTAAAAAAAGAAAAAGACTGATGAGATATGTTGACAATCAATGCAAGATGTGATTCTGAACTGGATTCTTTTCCTATAAAGGACATTGGAATAAATACTGAAATTTGAATGAGGTTTGAGGATTAAATGGTAATATGTTGATGTTAGTGTCCTGATTTTGATGGTCATATTGAGGTTATGAAGGAGAGTATCTTTGTTTATAGGAAACACAAACTGAAGTATTGAAGAGTAATGGGGCACCATGTTAGCAACTTACTCTAAAATGGTTCACAAGAAAAGAGTTCTTTATTACTGTGCTTACAATTTTTCTTCAAGTTTGAGATTTTTTTTTTTTTTTTTTTAAAGGCCACACCACATGGCTTGGGGGATCTTAGTTCCCTGACCAGGGGTTGAATCCGGGCCCTCGGCACCGAAAGCACCAAGCCCTAACCACTGGACCACCAGAGAATTCCCAAGTTAGAGATTTTTTTAAAAATGAAAGTTTAAATATACACAAAAAAGAATAAACTAACCATACTGTTTCATAAACATTAGAAAAATATTATATTATCCATAAGAATAAGTGTACTTTAAGAACATAAAAAGGGGGTAGCTATAGCACACTCATCCCCACACAGGTGCAGAGAATGCCTGGAGGAGGTGTAGGTGGCTTTGCAAAGAAAGTGGATTTCATAACTTGTTTCCCCTCTTGTTTGAGAGGCAAAGAAGCATAGTGGAATGAACACAGACTGGAACAGACCTAGGTCTGATTGCTGGAGCTGCCACTTAGTATCTATGTGGTCTTCACCAAGCCCCTTTTTAGAAATCCTTACTTTGTAATAATAGGAGTCATATCACCTACCATGAAGTTTTATGGTGAGTGGATTAAAATGAATTCATTTAATAATTATTGTATGTAAAATCAGCTAATAGTGTCCCAGATATAATAGACATTCAGTAAGTACAAATGCCTAGCATAGTGCCTGGCACTTGGCATGTACTTTTAAAAAAACAACCTGCTTAAGAAGAGAAGGGAAACAGGTGGGGAAAAGAAGGACAGGTGGTGGCAAAAAATAGAAAACTGAGAAGGGTCAGAGGTAAAAGTGGGCCAGCTGGATGAAACAGCCCTGCTGATCTGGAACACACAAGCATAAACTTTCTAGTGATAGCTGTCTAATAAGAGGGCAGTCTGTCAGGAAAGGTACTGAGCACCTGTTAATGGTTCACATCAGAATGCTCCAAGGGGAAATTCCTGAACTAAATGGACCTGAACTTTCTGTGTGAAGCTATGTTCTATGTGAAGTTAGACTAGGCAGGTAGGCTTACTTAGAGGAGAGAACAAAGGAAACCTGGAGAGAAAGCTCAGGTGCAGAGGGTGGGGCTCTCAGAGAGGGACTGTCTCCTTATAAAAATGTCTCAATCAAGCATTTTAGATCAGAGTTAGTTCATGCCTCCAAGTTATTTAAGCTACAGAAATGTGCAACACATACTTTTTTTTTTTTAAGTATTTGTTTATTTATTTATTTATGGCTGTGCTGGGTCTTTATTTATTTATTTATGGCTGTGCTGGGTCTTCGAGCGGGGGCCACTCTTCATCGCAGTGCGCGGGCCTCTCACTATCGGGGCCTCTCTTGTTGCAGAGCACAGGCTCCAGACGCGCAGGCTCAGTAATTGTGGCTCACGGGCCCAGCTGCTCCGCGGCACGTGGGATCTTCCTAGACCAGGGCTCGAACCCGTGTCCCCTGCATTGGCAGGCAGATTCTCAACCACTGCGCCACCAGGGAAGCCCTGAAACATATACTTTTTTTTTTTAATTTTATTTATTTATTTATTTACTTATGGCTGTGTTGGGTCTTCGTTTCTGTGCGAGGGCTTTCTCCAGTTGCGGCAAGCGGGGGCCTCTCTTCATGGCGGTGCGCAGGCCTCTCACTATCGCGGCCTCTCTTGTTGCAGAGCACAGGCTCCAGATGCGCAGGCTCAGTAATTGTGGCTCACGGGCCTAGTCACTCCACGGCATGTGGGATCTTCCCAGACCAGGACTCAAACCATGTCCCCTGCATTGGCAGGCAGATCCTCAACCACTGCGCCACCAGGGAAGCCCTCTGAAACATATACTTTTAAGTGATCACAATGTCATGTAGAGTAAGGGCTCAAAATTATCCAACAAAATAACACACTAAAACTGAGAAGTTAAGAGAAATTTCCAGATACGAAGCTGACAATGACTCTGTCACAGTTAATACAGCAAAGTTGTTCTTTTTTTTAAAACTATTTTTATTTAGTATGGAAGCATCATTTGTCATAACTAAACTGTTAACTGAACCACCAGCCCCTGGAAGATTGCTGCAATTGTTACAAATACTTCATTTGATTTTCAAACAAACTAAAACATTCTAGTTCCTATTAAGGTAACCAAGGCAACACTGACGCATAACCAGCCTATTACTGCACACTGAATGTTAGCCCAAAAGAGATCATAAGTCTAAATCACACCCTCAGGGCAGCAATTACAGTTTTATGATGTCCTTCCCCCACAGGTCACTACTTACATCATGGCTATCACCACTAATAGCTGCCTAGTCTCTGCTCTACAGATGATGCTATTTTGGTGTTATACCCAGGCCATTAAAGTGCCATCATTTCTCTATTAATGGAGTGAGTAAGCAAACCACATCCCTGATAATAAGAGCAATCCACGTCAAAAATAAAATAAGCTAAACCAATCAGTTTAAAACTATTGCTACAGGAAAAAAAATCAATGATTAAGTATATCAAGAAAATCTGAGACTGAGGTTAAATAAGACAAAAATACCTTACTGACTCATTCAGTTTCAATATGGATATTTTTTTCTTTTTTGGGAGGGGGAGGGAGGCAGCACACTGCACGGCTTGTGGGATCTTAGGGCCCCAACCAGGGATTGAACCCCGGCCATGGCACTGACAGCACTGAGTCCTAACCACTGGACCGCTGAAGAATTCCCATCAATGTGGATTGTTTTTAAGCACAGATAAAAATTCAGTGTACTTAGCAATGGAAATGATTCTAACAGACAACCTCTCCTAACAAACAACACATAATATCTGTTTGGGTAGTATTTAATAAATCTTGAAATGCTGTATGTTTCTATCTTTTGCCTTAAGAGCTTAATGTTTTGATACTTTTGCCACAGAATTAAAGGAACAGAAAAGAAACAGAGAGAATGGAAGAGAAGGTGAGATGGAAACAGAAAAACAAAGAATTAAACTAGGCTCTAAGGAAGCCATATAAGCAAAAATGACAAGATATTTATTCTTCTAGAAAAATCTTCACAGATAGGAAAGAAAGCAGAAGACTTCTAATTTCAGTTGTGTGAATCCTACACAAGAAAAGACTTAGTAATTTCCTGGCCAAATCTAAATCTCTTCATCTCTCAAATGACGACTAGCTGTACAATGTACCTCAAAGGATTACTAACAGGATAAAATGAGATGAATTTTGAAACGTTAAGAGTACCCAAAAGCATGACTTTCTTCCTACTGTGAAACAAAAAATATGGCAGATTCACATCTTACATTTTAAAAATATATAAAGGAGCAATATGAACTTCAAAAAAATAATAAGGATAAGGGACTTCCCTGCTGGTCCAGTGGTTAAGAATCCGCCTTCCAATGCAGGGGACATGGTTCAATCCCTGGTCGGGGAACTAAGATCCCACACGCCGTCGGGCAACTAAGCCCATGTGCCACAACTACTGAGCCCCCATGCTCCTTTTCTTTTCTGTCAGGTCAGCAGAAATAGCCTCTTTTCACTTCTGATTCTAGTAATTTGAGCCTTCTTTTCTTCCTTTCCAAAACTAAAGGTTTATCAATTTTGTTGTCAAATAACAAGCTTTTGGTTTTCTCTAATGTTTTTCTACTCTTGATTTCATTAATTTCTCCTCTAGTTTTTAGTATTTCCCTCTTTCTGCATGCTTTATATTTAGTGTGCTCTTCTTTATACAGCGTCTTAAGGTGGAAGGTTAGGGTACTGGTATGAGATCTTTCTTCTTTTTTACTATAGACACTAATTGCTATAAATTTCCCTCTCGGCATGCATTAGGTGCAGCCCAGTTTTGGTATGTTGTGTCTTCATTTTCACTCATCTCAAAGTATTTGCTAATTACCCTACTGATTTCTTCTTTGACCCTTGGTTAAATAGGAGTATGTTGTTTAATTTCCACATATTTGTGCTTTTCCTAATTTTTTTCTGTTACTCATCTAATTTCATTCCATTGTAGTTGAAAAACATACTTTGCATTATTTCTATCAAAAGAGTGAATGTTATTGTATGTGAATCATATCTCAAGGCACACTGTAGGGCAAAAATCACAGACAAAATAGCATTAGGCAATAGAAACAGTAACTGTAACTATGAATCATAGTCTTTATTTATGTGAATTTGCAAAACCTTGTGACAGATCTGCCATTTCCAGGTAGTTCAAATTTTCATCCTATTACAAATGGTGAAGAAATGCACAAAAACTCCATATGAGAAACTGGAAAAGAACATGAAAAGCTCATTCTTAAGAGAGGACATATAAATGAAGAACAAATATGAGGTCTCACTAGTAATCTTTTAAAAAGGAAATTTTAAAAAAATGAAATGCCATTTTCCTCCTACCAAATTAACAGGTTTATCTCTTGTTTAAATCTTAATCTCTTGTTTAATATCCAATGCTAGAAAAACAGGTGAAATTAGGCACTCTCATATACTGTTGATGGGCATATAAACTGGAATACTTTGGAAAACAATTTGGCAAAAGTATCAAAAGCCTTACAAAAAACTCTAAATGCTTTCATCTAGTAATTCTACTGTGACAATTTATGTTTAGTAAATAACCGTAAATACAGAAAATACTTTAGACTAATCACATTCACTGTACTATTATTTACAATTTAAAAAAATGGCTACAATATAAATGTCCAATAATAGGAGAATAGTTAGGACAAACTATGGTTTAATTACTGGACAAAATATCATGCAACCATTAAAAATATTTCTAAAACATTTACAATATAAGGAAAATACTTTTGTTACGTTAGTGAAAAAGCAAAATTGAACACAGAATATGATTACAGCTACGTGTGTAAAAAGAAAAGCAATCGGGCTTCCCTGGTGGTGCAGTGGTTGAGAATCCGCCTGCCAATGCAGGGGACACAGGTTCGAGCCCTGGTCTGGGAAGATCCCACATGCCGCGGAGCAACTGGGCCCGTGAGCCACAACTACTGAGCCTGCGCGCCTGGAGCCTATGCTCCGCAACAAGAGAGGCCGCGATAGTGAGAGGCCCGCGCACTGCGATGAAGAGTGGCCCCCGCTTGCCGCAACTAGAGAAAGCCCTCGCACAGAAACGAAGACCCAACACAGCCAAAAATAAATAAATTAACTAATTAATTAAAAAAAAAAAAAGAAAAGCAATCAATCTGTATACAGAAAAAAAAATCAGAAAGCATACATCAAAAGACCAATAATAATGATTGCCTTTATAATGGTTGAGTGTAGTTCTTTCTTTATACTTTTTAGTATCTTTCCAAAGTTCCATGAGTATAAATTTTTATAATAAAAGCTTTATTTAAAACAAATTTAAGAAACTGTTACTTCAAGCAGAACAATCCACTGAGTACGACGTGTCTCTCACAAGCACAACCTCCCAGGTATATACTCTCACATGGGAGATACACTTACTCTCTCAAACACATAATCCCTAGTTTTTTCCACTTAAGCTTTTAATACTGTACTTCTCAAAGTGTTCTGGGTTTGTTTATTGTTGTCATTGTTTATTAAGATAAATGAAATACTCTTTCCTGGGGTTCAGAAATGGCTTTCTAATTCCATGAATATAACCCTTCCACAATTCAAACATATGTCTCCTTATATTCTCAAAATAAATTTATCAAAAAGATTAAAACTAAAGCCAATTGTCAGAACACTCTTTGACATAAATCACAGCAAGATCCTTTCTGACCCACCTCCTAGAGAAATGGAAATAAAAACAAAAATAAACAAATGGGACCTAATGAAACTTAAAAGCTTTTGTACAGCATAGGAAACCATAAACAAGACAAAAAGACAACCCTCAGAATGGGAGAAAATATTTGCAAACAAAGCAACTGACAAAGGATTACTCTCCAAAATATACAAGCAGCTCATGCAGCTCAATATCAAAAAAACAAACAACACAATCCAAAAATGGGCAGAAGATCTAAATAGACATTTCTCCAAAGAAGATATACAGATTGCCAACAAACACATGAAAGGATGCTCAACATCACTAATCATTAGAGAAATGCAAATCAAAACTACAATGAGGTATCACCTCACACCAGTCAGAATGGCCATCATCAAAAAATCTCCAAACAAGAATGGACTTGAGGACACAGGGAGGGGGAAGGGTAAGCTGGGACGAAGTGAGAGAGTGGCATGGACATATATACACTACCAAATGTAAAACAGATAGCTAGTGGGAAGCAGCCGCACAGCACAAGGAGAGCAGCTCGGTGCTCTGTGACCACCTAGAGGGGTGGGATAGGGAGGGTGGGAGGGAGACGCATGAGGGAGGGGATATGGGGATATATGTATGCGTATAGCTGATTCACTTCGTTATACAGCAGAAACTAACACAACAATGTAAAGCAATTATACTCCAACAAAGATGTTAAAAAAAAAAAAGTCAATTCTACAAAGTTTAGGAACTGGTGTTATGCACAAAAGACAGCTAATAAAAAGCTCCAAATTAAGTCAAAAGGCACAACTAATGTACATACAATTTTTTATAATCAGATAAACAAAAAAAATTTCCGAAACACTTGTTTGTGTCTAGTTGGTCTGTTTATTGAGGCAACAAAGTATCATAAAAAGAATATGGGCTTTGGAATCAGAAAAAGGAGTTTATGCCCTGGTTCTGCAACTTCCTAACTGTGAAAACTTGGGGAAACTAAACGTCTCCAACCTCAATTCCCACCTTAGTAAAAGAGGTATAATAGCACTTCCCTAAAGGACTATGAGGAACAAATGAAAAACTGGGTACAAAGTACCATAATAAGCAGAGTGCATATATTAGGTACAGGATACATGGTAGTTCCTATGATTATTTTCATTTCTTTTGGGAGGATGAGGAAGTTCATTTTGTAACAAGTTACTCAACTTTATTCCTAATCCAACATCAAGAAACAAAAAAAATGAGGCAGCTCTTAATACCATTAAGAGTCCTTGGCAATTCTCAGTTATAGATTTAGGATGGAAGTAAGCAGATCTTACAGCTCATATCACCTCTCCAGATAATGCAAAACTGTTCAAGAAAGATGCAACCCTGTGTCTAACGATTATATTCTTACCTTGCAGGCTACATCAACTAATCGCATCTGGATAGCTTGATTGTCTGGGAGTTTAGTGCCAATTGCAAGCAAAGTGTCCAACAGCTGAGCTAGGACTTGATGAGACTCTAGAAAGGAAGATGGAAAGTTGGGTTTTAGAATTTCAAAAGGAGATCACTATAGAAACTAAATTTACTTGGGTAAAGAATGTAGATTTTTGTCCGCTGGGTTCTACTATTTGATCCCTGATTCCCTTCAACTAAGTTCCTAAAGGGATCATGTCTAAAAATTTGAGTCCTCCACAGGATGGTGCATAGTGTTCCAAAAATGTTTAGTGCTTGACTAATTCAAGGGCTTTTCATTGCCTTCAAGATAAAGTCTAAATTCCTTAGCAGGGCATGCATACATACATACATACATATATACATACATACATACATACCAGTCCTGCCATGATGTCTAGCCCTCCCTACTTTTCTAGCCTCATCTCTTTCAGGTCTCCTCTAGCACCCTTTTCCCCAATTACTTATAATTTCATGTCCCCCTACCTTTGCTCAGGCCAACTTCCCTACCTAGAATGCCTTCATCTACATCCAACTCCATTTTCAACCTTACTCCCCAGGGAGCACCTACTAATCCTGAAGTATCACCTCCTGTATAGTGCTTTTCCTTCTTCCCCTAAAAAAATTGACCATTTCTTCCTCATGCTTCCACTGAATCAGCTGTAACACTTAACGATACTTATTTATTTGCATATCAGACAAAACCAGGAGACTGAAAGATCCTTAAGGGCAAAGACTGTGTTTTATTCACCTTTGTATTATCAGAATCTAGCGCGACTCATTATATGCCCAACAGATGCTTAATAAATGGGCAAACAGCCAATTCTAAGTGAATCATTATCAATCACCTTAGCCAGATTCTCTTCTTTGTCTAAATTCTCTTCTTTGTTCCAAAATACGGCTCTTATAATGCTAGTTGTATACAAGAGGATTTAGGTGGCATTAGGAAAATCATTTTTATATTAATAACCTTGTACAGGCATACCTTGTTTCACTGTGCTTCACTTTATTGCACTTTGCAGATACTGTACTACATTTTTTACAAATTGAAGGTCTGCCTCAACCCTGCATCAAGCAAATCTATCAGTGTCACTTTCAACAGCATTGATCACTTCATGTCTCTGTCACCTTTTGGTAATTCTTGAAATATTTCTAACTTTCATTATTATATTTGTTATGGTGATTTGAGATCAATGATCTTTGATATTACTATTGCAAAAAGATAATGACTCACTAAAGGCTCAGATAGTGGTTAACATTTTTTAGCAATACAGTATCAAGGTAGTACATTCTTTTTAGACATAATGCTATTGCACACTTAATAGACTACAGTATAGTGTAGACATTACTTTTATCTGCACTGGGAAATCAAAACACTTGTGTGACTTGCTTTATTGTGATATTCACTTTACTGTGGTGGTCTGGAACAGAACCTGCAATATCTCAGAGGTATGCTTGTACATATTTTAATGAACAAAATAAAAATTGCAGTTATTATGTTGATGACATTCATTTCCTTTTACCTTTACTAATATAGTCTCTTTAAATTAATTTTATTTAACTAAAAAATAATTGTCCACTTAAGAAAAACATTAAGTAAACCATAATATAGATGTGAAACAAATATGTCAAAAATGGTATGATATATAAATGACTAAAGCTCAGAAAACACTGGTTAAATCACCTCTTACTAAGACTTCCAGTAAGACACAATAGATTGAACACATCTGTTTACCACTAATTCTTTCCTAAAACCTCATTAACATATAAGCGTAAAGAAATTTAAAAGGTATAAACTTACAAGGACAAAGAAAACAGGAGAAGAAAGGTAAGCAGATGAGAAAAGTCAACAAATTTTTCAGAGATGGAAAGCAGTTAAAACTCTTAAAATTTGTATGGAGACAGAAAAGACCCCGAATAGCCAAAGCAGTCTTGAGGGAAAAAAACGGAGCTGGAGGACTCAGGCTCCCTGACTTCAGACTATACTACAAAGCTACAGTAATCAAGACAATATGGTAGTGGCACAAAAACAGAAACATAGATCAATGGAACAAGATAGAAAGCCCAGAGATAAACCCACGCACCTATGGTCAACTAATCTATGACAAATGAGGCAAAGATATACAATGGAGAAAAGACAGTCTCTTCAATAAGTGGTGCTGGGAAAACTGGACAGCTACATCTAAAAGAATGAAATTAGAATACTCCCTAACACCATACACAAAAATAAATTCAAAATGGATTAGAGACCTAAATGTAAGACTGGACACTATAAAACTCTTAGAGGAAAACATAGGCAGAACACTCTTTGACATAAATCGCAGCAAGATCTTTTTTGATCCACCTCCTAGAGTAATGGAAATAAAAACAAAAATAAACAAATGGGACCTAATGAAACTTAAAAGCTTTTGCATAGCAAAGGAAACCATAAACAAGACGAAAAGACAACCCTCAGAATGGGAGAAAATATTTGCAAACGAATCAACGGACAAAGGATTAATCTCCAAAATATATAAACAGCTCATGCAGCTCAATATTAAAGAAACAAACAACCCAATCCAAAAATGGGCAGAAGACCTAAATAGACATTTCTCCAAAGAAGACATACAGACGGCCACGAAGCACATGAAAAGATGCTCAACATCACTAATTATTAGAGAAATACAAATCAAAACTACAATGAGGTATCACCTCCACCAGTTAGAATGGGCATCATCAGAAAATCTACAAACAACAAATGCTGGAGAGGGTGTGGAGAAAAGGGAACCCTCTTGCACTGTTGGTGGGAATGTAAATTGATACAGCCACTATGGAGAACAATATGGAGGTTCCTAAAAAAACTAAAAATAGAATTACCATATGACCCAGCAATCCCACTACTGGGCATATACCCAGAGAAAACCGTAATTCAAAAAGACACATGCACCCGAATGTTCATTGCAGCACTATTTACAATAGCCAGGTCATGGAAGCAACCTAAATGCCCATCAACAGACGAATGGATAAAGAAGTTGTGGTACATATATACAATGGAATATTACTCAGCCATAAAAAGGAACGAAATTGAGTCATTTGTTGAGACGTGGATGGATCTAGAGACTGTCATACAGAGTGAAGTAAGTCAGAAAGAGAAAAACAAATATCATATATTAACGCATGTATGTGGAACCTAGAAAAATGGTACAGATGAGCCGGTTTGCAGCACAGAAGTTGAGACACAGATGTAGAGAATGGACATATGGACACCAAGGGGGGAAAACTGCAGTGGGGTGGGGATGGTGGTGTGCTGAATTGGGCGATTGGGATTGACATGTATACACTGATGTGTATAAAACTGATGACTAATAAGAACCTGCAGTATAAAAAAACAAACAAACAAAACAACTAATACTAAACTTTCATTGGGTTATTTGTACGGAAATATGTTAATATAAATGTTTCAGACATTACATGAAATTTCTAAAAATCTTATATGTTCTGGTATAATGTTATAAGTCATAATCCTAGTTATTACTTTAAAATGTATATCTCAGAAATAACTAATTTTCTTGTCAACTGCATTATTATGAACTTTCATCAAATCTTTAACTGTGGTCATTTTTAAGTCTTGTCATTTACAGACAGTTCTGGGTGTACTCTGATGCTTTTGCAAATATGTTCCTATAAAAGGGTTTCATCTTCAAGAAATTCATGGAAAAGACTCTGACAAGTACAGGTTTCTGTTAACTGACTGTACTGCTGAACTGAATGAATAAGCATTTTCAGAACTCTAATGAAAAACTGATGAACTCATAAAAGTGCTAACAAAAGATCAAGATGAAAAAAAAAAATTAATTACATGGGACTGAGTGAACTGATGAGGATGAGTATAATTTTTGTGACTTTCTGTCTGAATTAAAAAATAAAAAATCCCACAAGGACTCAGAGGCAAAGAATATACAAATCAATTTTCACTGCAAAGTAAAGGAGCTGTTACAGTGGAGGATTACTGGACTGAATGTCAATATTATGACATAGTATGAGTGTGTTTCATGTTTGGTAATTGCAGTCATTGTTGCTTTTGTTGTGGTCATCCATGTACAATGCTTGGTGTCAGTCTATTTATCTCTTGTAAAAATAAAATACAGTGTGTGTGTGTGAAAAAAAAAAACAACAGGCAATGAGAGAAGAATAGTATTTACAGCAGTGGGAGAAAATTTCTATGCCCTTATGCTTCTTTGCCTTTTAAAATGTTAATCTCATAATGATAAAACTAAAGGAACAATAAGGTTTTGTTTCCAAAAGCTGCTGCTAATAATGATATGTTCACTATTAAAAAAAAAAAAAAAAAAGTCTATGGCAGCTCAGTGCTTTGTGACCACCTAGAGGGGTGGGATACAGAGGGTGGGATACAGAGGGTGGGAGGGAGGCACAAGAGGGAGGAGATATGGGGATATATATACATGTGTAGCTGATTCACTTTGTTATAAAGCAGAAACTAACACACCATTGTAAAGCAATTATATTCCAATAAAGATGTTAAAAAAAATACTCAGTATGTCAAAAAATAAATTAAAAAAAAAAAAAAAAAAGTCTATGGCAGAACTGAGAAATCTAATACTAAATGCCTACTGAGGAGGGTGTCGTGACAGAGCAAATAAATTCTAGCCATACGCCCAGAAAGATTCAGGAATTGTAGATTTTAAAAAAAACAACCAAAAAACACCCCAAAACAGGGATGAGGCAGGGATTTGTTTGAAAGGTCTATGAGAAGTAGTTGGACCCCTGTCTCCTTCCCTATCCTATATAACCAAGTGACCACTGAAATAGGAGGTTTGTTCTCTATAAAAATTAGGACAGAAAGGATCTAATTTGGGGAATACCAGGTGAGGACAGGGAGGAAATATAATGAAGAAGAGAAGATTAAGAGATAATCAACATATTGAAAATGAGACTCCCTCCCTCTCCCTAGCTCCCTTCAGTTGCTTTGGCTAAAAAAAAAACATGGCAGCCAGGCATTTCTCTGTCTTCCTAGCAGGACAGTCAAAAGCTGATGGGTCCCACAGAAAAACAGCAAAAGACACTAATATTTAAGTCCTCCAAAGACATAAAGGATCATCTTAGAGTGAAGCCTACCAGCTGACAAGCCCCATCCATTCACACAGAACTACCAATCAGCTTTTTATTGCCTCATCTTAAATTTAAATGCAATGCCAAGGATCATCAAGAAAAGTCTCCATTAATACAATACTGTAAATCAACTATACTTCAATAAGAATTTTTTTAAGTTGAATAGATTAAAAAAGGAAAGAAAAGTCTCCAATATGAAAGAGGCCACAAAGAGATCAGACGGTGTTAAGAGAAAACGGAAGAGAGGCGAAGAAATCTCCAACACCACTACACTGCCCTGTAATTTATTTCTTCAAAAAGATGATTCTGCATGACAACCATGAAAATCTAGTTAAACACTTTTGAACTTAACTCTTGCCTCCGATAAATCACAAATCTAATCTAAATCTTAAATCCTGGTCTCTCTCCCAAGTTCCAGACCTACATTGTGACTCCAGGTTAGATGAACATCACCACATGAATAACTGAATCCTCAACATCTCTTCTCTAAACTACCCAGTTCATCAAAGCAAATTCCACACAACCACCAAAATATCTTTCTAAGACTAGACTTGATCATTTCATGCCTTGTTCAAAAAGAACAAGGTTCCCACTGCCTGCAAAATAACATTTAAAATCCTCAGCACTCAACACTACCTACCCTTTGGCTTCAAAACATTTTACCAGTGTTTTTCTTCCAAAAGCCCCTTACTTCCTGCTGATCTCTCAAGAAACAATTCAGTTCTTCAAACATCTTATACTTTCCCAGTTCTCTACCATCTATCATATTGTTCCTTCTCCTTGGCACCACTTTTAACCAAATTTGAGGGATCTGGACTTTCCAAACCTACCTCTTCACTAAGCCTTTCTAGATCCCACCAGTCAGCACTGATCCCATTCTCTCCTCTGCTGCTACAGTATTTTAATTATACCTTCTCTAAAATGAGCTTTGTGTTATCATTAGTGGTATAGTATGTACTGATACTAGAGAAGCAGTGCTTGCCAAGGAGTTACAAAACTCATACATCTGATGAACTGAAATGAAAGACATCTGGTCCAAAGTGTGGACCACAGTCTTGGATTTGAAAGTACATAGTAGACTGATAACTGGGAAACTCTTAATTTTAAGCTGCAAATACAGAGTGACTTTAGCAGTCACTTTACTTCCCTGGAATTCATGAGCTCTGAAATAAAGGGTTTGAACTAGATGATACTTATGGTCCCTTCCAATTCTATCTTGTATGAATCTAGGTAGGCCAGGAACAGGAAAATAGGAAGAGTCCTAGATCAGCTCTCTTAGAGACAAGTAAAAAACATTAGAATACTTAACAAAAAGTTAAAACAGCTATTTCCATGAATACTGCATAATTTGGCTAGGATGAGGTTTGAATCAAAATTAACTCTCTCTTGTAATGTTTCTATTTTAGAGGTAAGTGTTTTTGGTTAAACCATGGTCCATAAGAAAAAGCACTGCACTAAGTTCTCAGTCCTGCTACTTCTTTTAGCTAGATCAACTCACTTCAACTCATTTCATCTCTCTGGGACCTAGAGTTTGTCATCTACAAAATGAAGGAATTACACAAGATGGTCCCTATAAGGCCATTTATAGCTCAAAAAGTCTATGGCTTTATGAAATCCCCAATCATAAAGTATGAAATTCTTCCAAGTATAGCTTCTATAAGAATTTTGCACAGAAAAAAAGGATACTTCTATACTGACACAATGTAATTGTTTTGGTGCTTTTAAGACTTTTTTTTTTTTAAATAAATTTATTTATTTTTTGGCTGTGTTGGGTCTTCATTTCTGTGTGAGGGCTTTCTCTAGTTGCAGCGAGCGGGGGCCACTCTTCATCGCAGTACACGGGCCTCTCACTATCGCGGCCTCTGTTGTTGCGGAGCACAGGCTCCAGACGCGCAGGCTCAGTAGTTGTGGCTCACGGGCCTAGTTGCTCCACGGCATGTGGGATCTTCCCAGACCAGGGCTCGAACCCGTGTCCCCTGCATTGGCAGGCAGATTCTCAACCACTGCGCCACTGGGGAAGCCCAAGACTTCTTTTTTTTGATATGGACCATTTTTAAAGTCTTTGTTGAATTTTGTTACAATATTGCTTCTGTTTTATGTTTTGGTTTTTTGGCCCCGAGGAATGTGAGATCTTAGTTCCCCAACCAGGGATCCAATCCACACCCCCTGCACTGGAAGAAGAAGTCTTAACCACTGGACCACCAGGGAAGTCCCTGTTTTGGTGCGTTTAAAAGAAATATTTTTTTTGCCATTTTGTCACTCTCTACAACAGCAAAAAAATACCTATTAGTATTTAATATATTATCAACACCCTAATCTTTATGAAGGTAATGTACAAAAATGGGAAAATTACATGTAATATTAAGCAAATACACTAAAACACAAAATAATACATTCCCTATAAGTACAACCATATAAAACTTATATAAGTAAAAGGTAATATGTAAAACAAATTTTGTTTGTTTTTGTTTTTGTTTATTGGAGTATAATTGCTTTACAATGTTGTGTTAGTTTCTGCTGTACAGTGAAGTGAATCAGCTGTATGTATACATATATTCCCTCCCTCTTGGACCTCCTTCAACCCCCCCATCCCACCCATCTAGGTCATCACAGAGCACCAAGCTGAGCTCCCTATGCTATACAGCAGGTTCCCACTAGCTATCTATTTTACACATGGTAGTGTATTTATGTCAAACCTAATCTTCATCCCACCCGCCCCTTCCCCCTCTGTGTCCACACGTCTGTTCCCTACATCTGCATTTCTATTCCTGCCCTGCAAATAGGTACATCTGTACCGTTTTTCTAGATTCCACATATATGCATTAATATACAATATTTGTTTTTCTCTTTCTGACCTACTTAACTCTGTATGACAAACTCTAGGTCCATCCACATCTCTACAAATAACCCAATTTCATTTCTTTTTATGGCAGAGTAATATTCCATTAAATATACATACCATATCTCCTTTATCCATTCATCTGTCGATGGACACTTAGGTTGCTTCCATGTCCTGGCTATTGTAAATAGAGCTGCAATGAACATTGGGGTGCATGTGTCTTTCTGAATTATGGTTTTCTCTGGGTATATGCCCAGTAGTGGGATTGCTGGGTCATATGGTAATTCTATTTTTAGTTTTTTAAAGAGCCTCCATACTGTTCTCCAGAGTGGCTGTATCAATTTACATTCCCACCAACAGTGCAAGAGGGTTCCCTTTTCTCCACACCCTCTCCAGCATTTATTGTTTCTAGATTTTTTGATGATGGCCATTCTGACTGGTGTGAGGTGATACCTCATTGTAGTTTTGATTTGCATTTCTCTAATGATTAGTGATGTTGAGCATCCTTTCATGTGTTTGTTGGCAATCCATACATCTTCTTTGGAGAAATGTCTATTTAGATCTTCTGCCCATTTTTGGATTGGGTTGTTTGTTTTTTTGATACTGAGCTGCATGAGCTGTTTGTAAAATTTGGAGATTAATCCTTTGTCAGTTGCTTTATTTGCAAATATTTTCTCCCATTCTGAGGGTTGTCTTTTCGTCTTGTTTATGGTTTCCTTTGCTGTGCAAAAGCTTTTAAGTTTCATTAGGTCCCATTTGTTTATTTTTGTTTTGATTTCCATTTCTCTAGGAGCTGGGTCAAAAAGGATCTTGCTGTGATTTATGTCATAGAGTGTTCTGCCTATGTTTTCCTCTAAGAGTTGTAGAGTGTCTAGCCTTACATTTAGGTCTTTAAGCCATTTTGAGTTTATTTTTGTATATGGTGTTAGCTAATGATCTAATTTCATTCTTTTACATGTAGTTGTTCAGTTTTCCCAACACCATTTACTGAAGAGGCTGTCTTTTCTCCATTGTATACCCTTGCCTCCTTTGTCATAGATTAGTTGACCATAAGCGCGTGGGTTTATCTCTGGGCTTTCTATCCTGCTCCATTGATCTATATTTCTGTTTTTGTGTCAGTACCATATTGTCTTGATTACTGTAGCTTTGTAGTACAGTCTGAAGTCCGGGAGCCTGATTCCTCCAGCTCCGTTTTTTTCCCTCACGATTGCTTTGGCTATTCAGGGTCTTTTGTGTCTCCATACAAATTTTAACATTTTTTGTTCTAGTTCTGTGAAAAATGCCACTGGTAGTTTGATAGGGACTGCATTGAATCTGTAGATTGCTCTGGGTAGTACAGTCATTTTCACAATATTGATTCTTCCAATCCAGGAGCATGGTATATCTCTCCATCTATTTGCGTCATCTTTGATTTCCTTCATGAGTGTTTTATAGTTTTCTGAGTACAGGTCTTTTACCTCCTTAGGTATGTTTATTCCTAGGTATTTTATTCTTTTTGTTGCAATGGTAAATGGGAGTGTTTCCTTAATTTCTTTCTGATCTTTTGTTATTACTGTATAAGAACGAAAGAGATTTCTGTGCATTAATTTTGTACCCTGCAACCTTACGAAATTCATTGATTAGTTCTAGTAGTTTTCTGGTGGCATCTTTAGGATTTTCTATGTATAGTATCATGTCATCTGCAAACAGTGACAGTTCTACTTCTTCTTTTCCAATCTGTATTCCTTCTATTTCTTTTTCTTCTCTGACTGCCATGGCTAGGACTTCCAATATTAGGTTGAATAACAGTGGTGAGAGTGGACATCCTTGTCTGGTTCCTGATCTTAGAGGAAATGGTTTCAGTGTTTCACCATAATGATGTTTGCTGAGGGTTTGTCGTATATGGCCTTTATTATATTGAGGTAGGTTCCCTCTTGGTCATTTTCTGGAGAGTTTTCATCATAAGTGGGTGTTGAATTTTGTCCAAAGCTTTTTCTGCATCTATTGAGATGATCATATGGTTTTTATTCTTTAATTTGTTAATATGGTTTATCACATTGATTGATTTGCATATATTGAAGAATCTTTGCATCCCTGGGATAAATCCCACTTGATCATGGTGTATGATCTTTTTAATGTGCTGTTGGATTCTATTTGCTAGTATTTTGTTGAGGATTTTTGCATCTATGTTCATCAGCGATATTGGTCTGTAATTTTCTTTTTTGTGATATCTCTTTCTGGTTTTGGTATCAGGGCAATGGTGGCCTCATAGAACAAGTTTGGGAGTGTTCCTACCTCTGCAATTTTTTGGAACAGTTTGGAAGGATAGGTGTTAACTCTTCTCTAAATGTTTGACAGAATTCCCCTGTGAAGCCCTCTGGTCCTGGACTTTTGATTGTTGTAAGATTTTTACAGTTTCAATTTCATTACTTCTGATTGGTCTGTTTATATTTTCTAATTATTCCTGGTCCAGTCTTGGAAAGTTGCACCTTGACAAGAATTTGTCTATTTCTTCCAGGCTGTCTACTTTATTGGCATATAGCTGCTTGTAGTAGTCTCTTCTGATCCTTTGTATTTCTGAGGTGTCAGTTGTAATCTCTCCTTTTACATTTCTAATTTTATTGATTTGAGTCCCCTCCTTTTTTTTCTTGATGAGTCTGGCTGAAGGTATCAATTTTGTTTATCTTCTCAAAGAACCAACTTTTAGTTTTATTGATCTTTGCTATTGCTTTCTTCATTTCTATTTCATTTATTTCTGCTCTGATCTTTATGATTTCTTTCCTTCTACTGACTTTAGGTTTTCTTTGTTCTTCTTTCTCTAGTTGCTTTAGGTGTAAGGTTAGATTGTTTATTTGAGATTTTTCTTGTTTCTTGGGGTGAGCCTGAATTGCTATAAACTTCCCTCTTCAAACTGCTTTGGCTGCATCGCATAAATTTTGGATCATTGTGTTTTCACTGCCATTTGTTTCTAGGTTTTTAAAATTTCTTCTTTGATTTCTTCAGTGATCTGTTATTTAGCAGCGTATTGTTTAGCCTCCATGTGTTTGTATTTTTTACAGTTTTTTTCCTGTAATTGATATCTAGTCTCATAGCGCTGTGGTCGGAAAAGATACTTGATATGATTTCAATTTTCTTAAATTTACCAAGGCTTGATTTGTGACCCAAGATGTGATCTATCCTGGAGAATGTTCCGTGTGCAGTTGAGAAGATAGTGTATTCTGTTGTTTTGGGATGGAATGTCCTATAAATATCAATTAAGTCCATCTGTTCTAATGTGTCATTTAAAGCCTGTGTTTCCTTATTTATTTTCATTTTGGACAATGTGTCCATTGGTGAAAGTGGGGTGTTAAAGTCCCTTACTATTATTGTGTTACTGTCGATTTCCCCTTTTATGGCTGTTAGCATTTGCCTTATGTATTGAGGTGCTCCTATGTTGGGTGCATAAATATTTACAATTGTTATGTTTTCTTCTTGGATTGATCCCTTGATCATCATGTAGTGTCCTTCCTTATCTCTTGTAACAGTCTTTATTTTAAAGTCTACTTTATCTGATATGAGTGCTACTCCAGCTTTCTTGTGATTTCCATTTGCATGGAATATCTTTTTCCATCCCCTCACTTTCAGTCTGCATGTGTCCCTAGGTCTCAAGTGGGTCTCTTGTAGACAGCATATATACGGATCTTGTTTTTGTATCCATTCAGCCAGTCTGTGTCTTTTGGTTGGAGCATTTAATCTATTTACATGCAAGATGATTATCAACATGTATGTTCCTATTACTATTTTTTTAATTGTTTTGGGTTTGCTTTTGTGGCTCTTTTTCTTCTCTTGTGTTTCCCACCTAGAGAAGTTCCTTTAGCATTTGTTGTAAAGCTGGTTTGGTGGTGCTGAATTCCCTTAGCTTTTGCTTGTTTGTAAAGCTTTTGATTTCTCCGTCAAATCTGAATGAGATCCTTGCTGGGTAGACTAATCTTGGTTGTAGGTTTTTCCCTTTTATCACTTTAAACATATCCTGCCACTCCTTTCTAGCCTGCAGAGTTTCTGCTGAAAAATCAGCTGATAACCTACCTTATGGGGATTCCCTTGTATGTTATTTGTTGTTTTTCCCTTGCTGCTTTTAATATTTTTTCTTTGTATTTAATTTTTGATAGTTTGATTAATATCTGTCTTGGCGTGTTTCTCTTTGGATTTCTCCTGTATGGGACTCTCTGTGCTTCCTGGACTTGGGTGGCTATTTCCTTTCCCATGTTAGAGAAGTTTTCGACTGTAATCTCTTCAAATATTTTCTCAGACCCTTTCTCTTTCTCTTCTTCTTCTGGGACCCCTATCATTCGAATGTTGGTGTGTTTAATGTTGTCCCAGAGGTCTCTGAGACTGTCCTCAATTCTTTTCATTCTTTATTCTTTATTCTGCTCCTCTGCAGTTATTCCCACCATTCAATCTTCCAGCTCACTTACTTAATGTTCTGCCTCAGTTATTCTACTATTGATTCCTTCTAGTGCATTTTTCATCTCAGTTATTGTGTTGTTCTTCACTGTTTGTTTGTTCTTTAGTTCTTCTAGGTCTTTGTTAAACATTTCTTGTATTTTCTCAATCCGTGCCTCCATTCTATTTCTGAGATTTTGGACCTTTACTATCATTACTCTGAATTCTTTTTCAGGTAGTTTGCCTATTAACTCTTCATTTATTTGGTTTTGTAGGTTTTTACCTTGCTCCTTCGTCTGTAACATATTTTTCTGTCGTCTCATTTCTTCTGATGGATGGGGCTGTATTCCTGCCTTACTGGTTGTTTGGCCTAAGGTGTCCAGCACTGTAGTTTACAGGCAGTTGGGTAGAGCCAGGTCTTGGTGCTGAGATGAGGACCTCCGGGAGACCTCACTCCAATTAATATTCCCTGGTGTCTGAGGTTCTCTGTTAGTCTAGCAGTTTGGTCTCGGCACTCCAACCAAGGAGCTCAGCCCCAACCCCCGGTCTGGGAACCAAGATCCTGCAAGCCACGCAGCATGGCAATAGAAGAGAAAACAAAACACACACACACAAAAAGGAGCAGTACAATAACAGAAATAAAAAATAAAATAAAATTAGAAAAACCAAAAAATATACTAGGAAAAATAAAAATATAAGTGAAACAACTACAATAAGGTAAAACAGAACGACAACAGAAAAAAGAAAAAAAAAAAAAAGGGAACAAGCCAAAAGGAGCAGAATAACAACTATAAAGAATAAAATAAAATCAGAAAAATACAAATATAAATGAATCAACAACAAGGTAAAATAGAAACACAACCTAAAAAAAAAAAAAAAGACCCTTGGCTGTGGGGGGCAGAGCTTAGGCAGGGGTGGAACTTAGGCGGGGGTGGGGTTTAGTGTGGGGGAGCCTAGGCGTAGCACCTGTGGGGAAAGGCAACACGGCCTGAGGGGGGCCTTGGTGTGCAGACTTCGGAGTTCAGAGGTAAGGCCCTAGGTGGGGGTGTGTGGACAGAGCTCAGGCTCAGCACTGATGGACCTCCAAGGGCAGAGGATTAGGCCTGGGACCTCAGCAGGCTCCCCACGGGCCCAAGTGGGCAGGGAAATGCTGGCTGTGGTCCCTTCCATTCCTGCCCTCTCCCGAGGGTCTCCCCTGTCCCTGTTGATCCCCTAACCATGGGTGGGCCCCACCTGGTCTGGGAACCCCTCCCCTCCCCCAGCCACCCCTCAGGGGCGCTGGTCCCATCCCACCTCCACTTCTCCTTCCCCCTCACTCCCCCACATGTCCTACCCAGTCACTCAGGGGTTCCTACCATCCCCTTCGATGTCTGTGGTCCCCCACCAGTTCCTGGTAGGTGCCCTAGCTGTGCAGAGATGTGAACTCTGCATCCTCCTAGTCTGCCATCTTGACTCCGCCCCCATCAAATTGTTTTATGGTAGTAGCAGGAATATTTTTAAAATTTCTCCCTAATGTCATTACATTGGCATTTCAATAAATGCCAAAAAATGTTTTTAAAGATATTTTGATTGTTTCCTGTGAATTAAAAGTCTTGGGTCAAAATTCAATACAGGTAAAATTTAAAGTTGCTTCTAACAAAATAAAAAATTCTCAACTTCGGGTTTCCCTGGTGGCACAGTGGTTGAGAATCTGCCTGACAATGCAGGGGACACGGGTTCGAGCCCTGGTCTGGGAAGATCCCACGTGCCGTGGAGCAGCTGGGCCCGTGAGCCACAATTACTGAGCCTGCGCGTCTGGAGCCTGTGCTCTGCAACAAGAGAGGCCGTGATAGTGAGAGGCCCGCGCACCACGATGAAGAGTGGCCCCCACTTGCCACAACTAGAGAAAGCCCTCGCACAGAAACGAAGACCCAACACAGCCATAAATAAATAAAAATTTTAAAAAAAATAAAAATAAAATTTAAAAAAACCACTTTGGCAGGATGTCACTCCATTTCTGACCTCCTCCGATGTCATTTAAAAAAAAAAAAAATTCTCAACTTCAACCCATGGGTCACTTATATAAGATATTTGTTATCATTAAACAGTTGTACGGTAAGTGAATTTAGATTGTCTCTTGAGTTCACTGGACCTTTATTACTCTCATAACCTCAAGTTGATAGACTAAATGTTGTCCAATATTTAAATAATCATATTTGTTTAAATATGTATACCCTAAAATGAAATAAAACTATTTCTGAAACTACAAACAATTCAAACAAAACTATAGTACTTTCAGAAACAGCCACAAAGGATTTCATTTTATTTAATTTTAGAATAAATATCAAGGCAATGAGGCACTAACCCTATAAGAAAATCTTGTACATAAATAAAATTAGATAATCAAAAAAAAATTTTTTTTAAGGTAAAATAGTTTTCCTTTTCACCTAAACACTGAGAATAATTTTAGTGGGCATCAACAAGGAACGAACAGAAAAGGCAACAACATATGAGACTTGGGAGATGTTGCCTTTATAGGAAGTAAATTGTGGGGGACCCCATGACCAGGGCAGCACCTCCCACAGTTTCTGAGTTAGTAGGCACAGTCAACAAAACATCAACGCTGTCACATACTATGTAACCTTGAACAAGTTAGTTAACTTCTCTGAGCTTCAGTTTCCCAACCTATAAAATAGGGACAATAGTATCTATCTTATGTCATATGTAAACTACCTTACGTATATGGCACTTAGTAGAGATCCATAAATGATAGCTATTAAGAGACAAACCTGTATTTTAACTCTAGTGTAAATATATGTACATGGTTTTATTGAATCATCCTCAAATTCCTTTTCAATAACCACCAACACAACAAAATTTTGTTCTACATTGTATACAAAAGGAACTAAAGATTTCTGGTCTAATTATACAGCTTTTTTTTTTTCTTTTTTTTTGGCCATACCGTGCAGCATATGGGGTCTTAGTTCCCCAACCAGGGATCAAACCCGTGCCCCCTGCAGTGGCAGCTCAGTCCTAACCACAGGACAGCCAGGGAATTCCCTATACAGCTTTTAAATTGCAACTTACTTTCATTCTGCAGGATGTTAATGGCATCATCCATAATGCAGTCTGGTGAAAATCCTGCAGTCTTTGACAGTAAACCCAACAATGATGCAATTTTCAGTCTCACAGATGGATCATTCTCCTGAAACAAAAGAAGCTATTGTTACATTGATGCTCTACTCTCAGGGATATGGGAAACTAATATCTCAAAATAGAATCAACAAGTATTCTTAAGCTTTATTTCTGAAAAATTAACTTTATATGCTTTGGGGGCAGAAAGTTTTTCTCAATCTGTATGTTACACCTAAATACTGCAAAGTGAATGGGAATATTTTATGCCTTCCTGATGTCATTAACTTCTAACGAAATGTGTGCTTTTGGGATTAAAAGTACCTTTCCTCCACTGTGCAGTCACATTAGACATGAGTTGCAGCAACTTGGACCACCAACACTGCCAGCACTGGGCACTCAACATTGCTGTCAGCACCACTGTTTTTGGAGCCCCCAGAAATTGGGTGCTGCAGCTACCACTGCTATCAGCAGAAAGAAGTTTTCTTTCTACCTGTGCTTTTTTGGATCACGAGATCCTGATCAGAAGTCTGGGGCAGGTGATGGGACTTCCCAGGTGGTCCAGTGGTTAAGACTCTGTGCTCCCAATGCAGGGGGCCCGGGTTCAATCCCTGGTCAGGGAACTAGATCCCGCATGACGCAACTAAAAATCCTGCATGCAGCAACAAAGATCCCGCATGCCACAAGTAAGAAAGACCCAGCGAAGCCAAATAAATAAATAAATGAATAAATATTTTAAAGAAAAGTCTGGGGCAGGTGAATCATTGTCTGGGTCTAGGTCCTGGGTCTGGGGCCCAGGGCAAGAGGGACTAAGAAATGAGTTAGTGTGGCCCTTTTAGCTTCAATATCAGGAGGTGGTCTCTAATTTGCACCAAGATTCCTATGGTGAGAAATTTCCCCCAAAGACAGGAACATGTCTTTTTGTTCATCACCATATCGCAAGTATGTAGCACAATATCTGGCACTAAGTAGACAGATGTTCAATAAACATAGGTAAAATGAAAAAAAAAAAAAAAAAGTACCTTGCCAACGTTAAGATTAAATAAGCATTTCTGTCCCAAGGACAAAACTACTTAAATGTATGCTCAAAAGATGAAGTGCCTTCTAGATGTGACCCCAGTTTCTAAGGAGGTAACTGGGCACAACAAGAAGGCCTGAAGCAGGAGAAGGGGCAAAAGATATGCAGTCAGAAGACCCTGAATCCTGGCACACCACTTACCATATGTTCAACCTTGGGAAAGTCATTTTCTTGGGAACTTACGCTGTGGAGTGCAGCAGAAGGAGAAAGGGCTTTGAAATTGGCCAGATTGAGGTGTGAAGCCTGGACTCACTATGTAATAGCTATATGTCTTGAACAGGCTAATTAACTTCTTAAGCCTCATCTGTGAAATGGGGCTAATAACAACCTCAAACGGCTACTGAGAGGAAAACAACTCACACAGAAATGGGCATACAGAAGGCAACCAAATATTAATGCCCTTCCTTCCTTCCTCTCTGATCATCAGTCCTTTCATGTGGAGGGTAATAAAACCTGAACTGAATCCCTATGAATATGGTACTCCGATAGGTACCATAAAGAGCAAATAAAAAACACGTGAAAAATAAGGATGCAATCACCAAGCCCAGAATATGGGAAATTCCACAGGGTAAAATGCCTGGTTTTTAAACAATAAATAGCATGGGAAAGAAAAGGTGGTGGTGCGCTTCCCTGGTGGCGCAGTGTTTGAGAATCTGCCTGCCAATGCAGAGGACACGGGTTCGATCCCTGGTCCAGGAAGATCCCACATGCCGCGGAGCAACTAGGCCCGTGAGCCACAACTACTGAGCCTGCGCGTCTGGAGCTTGTGCTCCGCAACAAGAGAGGCTGCGAAAGCGAGAGGCCCACGCACCGCGATGAAGAGTGGCCCCCACTCGCCGCAACTAGAGAAAGCCCTGGCACAGAAATGAAGACCCAACACAGCCAAAAAATAAATAAACAAATAAATAAATAAATAATTTTTTTAAAAAATTAAAGAAAAGGTGGTGGGGGGAGGGAATGTTATAGATTAAAAGAAACTGAAAAGGCCAGCTAAACTAACCAAATGCAATGTGTGAATCCTGCTCAAACAAACCAACTGTAAAAAGACTTTAAGACAATCAGTGAAAACTGAACATGGACTAGGTATTATACACTATTAAGGATTATTGTTAAGTGTCATTTTTTTTAAGTCCTAAAAAAAGTCCTAATTTGTTAAACATAGATAATTAAGTGTTTATAGGTAAAATGATATGGTGCCTGGGATTTGCCCCACCCCCCAAAAAGTAGGGGAATGCACCAAACAAGAACAGCAAAATTTGATAATTGTTGAAGCTGGATGAGGAACACTGGAAGGCTCATATTATTTTCTCTCCTTTTGTGTATGTTTGTAAATTTACCAAAAAAAAAGTTAACTTTTTAGAAAAATCACATAAAAGTACTTATTCTATCTAAAATGCAAATTAATTTACTCATTCAACAAACATTCAAGGAGTACCTACGATGTGCCGAGCATCATTCTAGCTGCTGGGGATACAACGGTGAATAAAACAGAAGCAATCCCTGCTCTCATAGCGCTTATATTCAAGTGGATAAGACTGGCCAAAGAGGGAATCCTTTGGTGGTCCACTGGCTAGGACTTGGTGTTCTCACTGCCATGGGCCCAGGTTCAATCCCTGGTCGGGGAACTATGATCATGCAAGCCATGTGGCTTGGCCAAAAAGAATAAAAAATTAAAAAATAAAGACTGGCAAAAGAAAATATGTAATTTCAGATGGTAAGCATTCTGAAGAAAAACGACATGTGTAAGAGGTTAAAGAGTAATGTGGAGAGGCTATTATAGACAGGACAGTGAGGAAAGTCCACTCTAAGGATATGACTTTTGAGCGGACACTTAACTGAGTGAGTCAGAGAGCAATAGGAAGTTTTAGGGAAGCAGCATTCCAGGCAGAAGAATGTTGCAAGCCCAGAATATGGAAGATTCTAAAATGCTGCATTTAAGAATGCACACATATCTGTTACAGTGATTCTCTTCAGAGTAATCTCTGGAGAGTGTATTTTGTTTTCTAACTTTTTTATTTGCAGAGGCAAGTCTCATTCTTTATTTTATACACTTCTATACTGCTTGAATTTGTTACAATAAATGCTACAGTTGGGGTTTTTAAAAGAATGTTAAATTTAAAACTCCACACAAACATTCATAACCATTCAAAAGCTTCCAGTTTCCTATAGAAAGAAGCCTGAGCTGCTGAGCACGCCACAACAGCCTGCCAAGACTGTCCCGTATGTCAGCTCCCACAATTCCCCAGCAGTGATGCCATGAGGCTTCAAGCTTCTGTACTTCTGCTCAGATTGCTCCTCTGCCTAAATTGCTCTCCCTGCCTCCCACAGCCTCTCCCTCCTGCCCCTCAGGTGTCAGCAACCCCAGGAAGTTTGTCTCTGATGCCTGAACTGGACAAGAGTGCCCTTCCCCTTGGACCACCCAAGCAGCCTGGTGCAACCCTTTATCATGCCCCTCACCAGTGCACTGTAATTATCACAGTGTATTATGTGATTGTGTCTGTTTCCCCAACCAACCTGTGAGCTGCTAAAGTGACAAGCAGAATGCCCAGAAAGCACTTCATACATTCTGATAAAAATAAAGGGAAGAGTATAGGAAAAGGAAAAGCCAAGTGTCCTACTTAATTCACTCGGTGAATTAAATAATTCATCCATCATCTGTTCAACAGGATTTCCGGAGTACTTACAAGGAGCCACTGTGTTTGGCCATGGGGATACACTGCCCTCATGGAACTTTAGGTTTTAATGGGCAAGGCAGACAGTTGTCAAGTAATGTCCAAATACATAATTACAAAGTTGTACTGTAAAGGAAAAGTACAGAGTTCCATGAAAGCATATAATATAACAAACACAGACTTTAATTTGAGGCAGAGAGAAAAGAATAAATGAATGCTCTCAGTCATGAAAGAACACCACAGCTTCCAGAACTGAAAAAGGGGGCAATGTGGCTAAAATGTAGACTACCATGAAATGCGGCTACAGAGGCAAGCAGGTGCCACAACTTTTTGAGAATTATGGCAAGTGCCTCTGATAGTGCCCAGAATGTAGCAGGAATTCAATACATATTTGTTCACTGTTGAATAAACAAATGAAGAGTCTTTGTCCTAAGAACAATAAAAATCCTTTGAAAAACTATAACGAGGAGAGTGACATAAACAGATTCAAATTTTTGAAATACCAAACCGGCCTCAATATAATGATTGGATTGGAAGGCGCAAAAGTAGCCAGAGAGACAAATTAAGAGTAATTGCGGTGCTCACTTTGGCAGCACATATACTAAAACTGGGACAAAAGAGAGAAAATTTGCATGGCTCCCACGCAAGGATGACACACAAATTCATGAAGCATTCCATATTTCTGAAAAAAAATTTAATCCTTTGAGCAGCAAAAAATAAAAAAAGGAGTATTTGATTGAAAAAATTATAGAACAGCAAAAGAATTTGAATGGTTCCAAAGAATTATTCATCTTTCCATTCATTCTTTTAATAAATTAAATAAAAATTAATACACGGAAAAAAAAAAGAGTATACCGCAATAGTCCAGCAAAAGACAATGGCAAGACTCCCACTTACGTTAGGGGCAGGTAATACAGAACAACCTTCCCGCTAAGGAAAACTAGAATAGTACTATGGATGCCAAAAAAGAAAAACATATGTGTGTGTACATGCATGTAATACACATGCACATATACAAGTGTGTACATGTATATACACATACGTATGTATATATGTATGTGTATATGTGATATATACTTGTGTGTGTATTTGAAGATATTTGAAAGAAAAAAGATAAATAAGAATTAAAGACTCAGGATCATGCAAGGAAGGTCACAGACCCAAGAAGGTTCTCCAAAGCAGTTTGGGCTGCTTTTTCTGGAGACGTCTGTCAACTGTGGGAGGTGAGGGGATGGATATATAAGAGGCAAAGTAAGCAGTGCTTCCAACAGCCAGGTAAGGGTAGGGGCACAATGGCTAGTGTATAAGGCTGAGAGTAGGAGGATGAGCAGGGGTAGCCTAATAAACCCGGTCACTTTGGATTAGGATCCCCAAATGCTACAATAATATAAGTGAGAATAAAATAAAAGTACATAGACTTTGGTAGAGACTGCAGCTCATCTTTTTTTTTTTTTTTTTTTTTTTTTTAAACATCTTTATTGAAGTATAATTGCTTTACAATGGTGTGCTAGCTTCTGCTTTACAACAAAGTGAATCAGTTACACATATACATATGTTGCCATATCTCTTCCCTCTTGCATCTCCCTCCCTCCCACCCTCCCTATCCCACCCCTCTAGGTGGTCACAAAGCACCGAGCTGATCTCCCTGTGCTATGCGGCTGCTTTCCACTAGCTATCTATTTTACATTTGGTAGTGTATATATGTCCATGACACTCTCTCACCCTGTCACATCTCACCCCTCCCCCTCCCCTGCAGCTCATCTTTGAATCACCTCAATTCCTAAAACAAGAATAAGGTCTTCCTGGATGAACAGACAGAAACAAATCCTCTCTGGACAAAAATTAAGTCATCCTAAGCCTCAAATTATTTTTACAAACAATTTTAGAAATACACTGCCTAATACAATAAGAAAAAAGGCACACTAGGGGATCAGATGACATGAATAAAAATGATAAGACACAGCCACAGGCACTCCATTTACTGAAGTAATCAGACACAGACTTTAACTCTGCTTAGTATGTTCAAAGAGATAAAAGTCAAAATTGGGAATTCACCAGAGAACTAAAACTTTTTTTTAAAAAGAAAATTATAGAAATGATAAAAAGCAATAAATGAAATTAAGAAACAACAGATAGGTTTAAGAGCAGATTAGACAAGGTCAAGACAGAATTAGTGAACTGGAAGACAGGTCCAGAATTAAGCACCAAAAGACAAAAGAAAGAAAATTCAGAAAAGAAGGTAATAGGATAAAATGAGATGGTTATCATACATATAATTGGAGCCCCAAAAGGAGAGGAGGAAGAGAATGAGAGAAAAGCAAAATCTGAAGAAATAATGGCCAAGAACCTTTCTGATTAGAAGTACAAAGCCACATATAATAAAACAAACACTATGAACCCTAAGTAGGATAAATGAAAAGAAATCCACATTTAGGCACATGACAGAAAAATTGCTGAAAACCATAAGAAGCAAAAACTCTTAAAAGCAAAGAAAAAGAAGACAGATTACTCCTCAAAGGGATAAATAATGACTGACGTGACTTCTCAATGGAAACAATACAATGATATGTTTAAAGTACTAAAAAGAAACAAACAAATAAAGAAAAACAGCCAATCTAAAATTCTACACACAGCAAAAACATCCTTCAAGAAGGGAGGTAGGGGCTTCCTTGGTGGCGCAGTGGTTAAGAATCCGCCTGCCAATGCAGGGGACACTGGTTCAAGCCCTGGTCCAGGAAGATCCCACAGGCCATGGAGCAACTAAGCCCGTGCACCACAACTACTGAGTCTGTGCTCTAGAGCCTGCGAGCCACAACTACTGAAGCCCGAGCGCCTAGAGCCCGTGTTCCACAACAAGAGAAGCCACCGCAATAAGAGGCCCGCGCACCACAACGAAGAGTAGCCCTCACTCGCCGCAACTAGAGAAAAACCTATGCACAGCAACAAAGACCCAAAGCAGCCAAAAATAAATAAAATAAAATAAATTTTATTTAAATAAAGAAGGGACGTAAAGGGAATTCCCTGGCAGTCCAGTGGTTAGGACTCAGCACTTTCACTGCTGTGGCCCAGGTTCAGTGGCTGGTTGGGGAACTAAGATCCCACAAACCATGCAGCATGGCCAAAAAAAAAAAAAGAATGGACGTAAAACTTAAAACTTTTCCATACAAACAAACACAAAGAATTTGTCACTGAGTGCCACCAGTAAACTCACAATAAATGGAAATATCAGAGGGTATTCTTCAGCCAAAAGGAAAATAATCCCAGATGAATAAATAGTCACAGATACAAGAAGGAAAGAAAAGCAATGATAAATACATGTGGGTAAATGATAAATACATAGGTAAACCTAAATGAACATTGCCTGTAGAAAATAACAATGTCTTCCAGAGTGAAAAATGGAGAATTAAAACATACAACTGCATTCACACATGTAAGTCAGGAAGGTGGATAAATGAAGTTAAAGTCCTTGCATTGTTGAAAATAGAAACTGTACCATTTAACACTTGACTTTGATCAGTCGAGAATTCATGCAATATCTAGGTTAACCAGTAAAAGAAGTGTAAAAGAATGTATAACTCCCAAGCTAATAAAAAAGGGGTGGAGGAGAGAATTTTTTAAAAAGAGTCAATGCAAAAGATGGCAAGAAATGAGAGAAAAGAAAAGAACACTGAGCAGGTAAGACAAATAGAAGGCATTTAATAAGAGGGTAGATTTAAACCGGCATATATCAATAAACACATTAAATGTAATGAACTAAATGCTCCAATTGAAAAACAAACACTGTCAAGTGAAATTTTTAAAAAACTAACTACATGTTTTTTACATGGGTCATAAAGTTATAAAAAAGATGAAAATAAAAAGTAGAAATAGGTATACCATGCAAACTTTAATCAAGAGATAGTTGGTATCATAATATTAATATCAGACAAAGGCATTATATGCTGATATGATTATTTGTAAAAAAACCAAAATCTACACATAATTTATTAAAATTGTTAAATGAGCCTAGCAAGGTTGTTAGATATAGGATTTAATAAACAAAAATCAATTGCATTTCTGAATAGCCATTGTGTACTGTTAGAAAATAAAATTTTTTAAACATATCATTTACAATAATACAATATTAACTATCTAGGAATAACTAACAAAAAGATGTACAAAAGGACTTCCCTGGTGGTGCAGTGGTTAAGAATCCGCCTGCCAATGCAGGGGACACAGGTTCGAGCCCTGGTCCGGCTCAAAATTTATTAAAAGACCAAGAACAATTAATATATTCTTAAAGAAGAGCAAGGTGGGGCTTCCCTGGTGGCGCAGTGGTTGAGAATCTGCCTGCCAATGCAGGGGACACGGGTTCGAGCCCTGGTCTGGGAGGATCCCACATGCCGCGGTGCAACTGGGCCCGTGAGCCACAGTTGCTGAGCCTGCGCGTCTGGAGCCTGTGCTCCGCCAACAAGAGAGGCCGCGTTAGTGAGAGGCCCGCAAACCGCGATGAAGAGTGGCCCCCGCTTGCCGCAACTGGAGAAAGCCCTCGCACAGAAACGAAGACCCAGCACAGCCATAAATAAATAAATAAATATAAAATTTAAAAAAAAAAAAAAAAAAAAGAAGAGCAAGGTGGGAGAAGTTGTCCTACCAGATGTCAAGAGTTATTATCATGTTATGCTAAGACAGCATGGTATTGGCATAAGAACAGACAAATAGACCAGTAGAATAGACAGCCCTGAAACATACCCACCCATATACAGACACTTAACTTACCACAAAGGCAGTACTGCAAAACAATGGGGAAAAGACATTCTTTTCAATAAATGGTGCTGGGACATTTGGATTTCCATATACCAAAGCATCACACACACAAATCAATTCCATGTATGAAAAACAAGTAATAAGCTTCTAGTAATAATGTAGCAAAATGTCTTAATGAACTAGGGTAGGCAAACCCTTCTTATATGAATCAGACAAGAAAAGCACAAAATATAACTGAAAAGACTGTCAAATTGGGTTACATTAAGAACTGTATTTTCATCAAAATACAACATTAAGAGACTAAAAAGGGAGAAGATATTTGTAACATGTATAACCAAAGAACTTGTACCCAGAATATAAAGAATTCCCACAAAGCAATAAGGGAAAAAAAAAAATTTGTAAAAATAGGCAAGAGACATAAATAGGTATTACCCATAAGAATATCCAGTTAAACATATTAAAGTTGCTCCCCTTTATAGTAATCTAAGGAATGCAAATTAAAGCCACAGTGACTACACATCCACAGGAATTGTCAAAATAAAGAAAATCAATTCCAGCTATTGGAAAGTATGTGGAACAACTGGAACTCTCACACAGTGCTAATACGAGTGTAAATTGGTATTACCACTTTGGAAAACAGTTGGCTCAGTAATTCCACTCCAGGGTATATACTACACAGAAATGCAAGCCATGGACACCAAGCGACTTGTACAAAAATGTTTGTGGCAATATTTCTTATAATAGCTAAAAACTGGAAACAGTCTAAATGTCCATCAATAATAGAATGAATAAATAAATTATGGTATATTCATACAATGAAATCTTATACTGTAGTAAAAATGAATGAACTACAGCTACAGTTAACAATATAGATAAATCTCACAGAATTTTGAGCAAAAGTCACACATAAAAAGATACATACAGAGAGGGAGGGAGGGAGGGAGGGAGGGAGGGAGGGAGGGAGGAAAGAAGGAAGGAAGGAAAGGAGTGTTTTTTTTACCAAATAAATCTGTATTTAGTGCAAGTTTAAAATGGTAAAAAAATTTTTAAAAGGCAGTTTTTACCCCGAAAGTCAGGAGAATAGTGGTTATCTTTGGGAAAGGGGGGAGAAATAATTAGAAGGAGTTTTGAGGGGGCCTATGGGAGGCTGATTATATTCCATTTCTTGACCTGGATGGTAGTCACATACTGTGTTCATGTTGATCAATAGGCTATATGAGGTTTTTCTACGTATTCTTTACATGTTATATTTCATAATAAAGCTTAAAAATATGATAGTTGGGACTTCCCTGGCGGTCCAGTGGTTAAGACTCTGCACTTCCACTGCAGGGGGTGTGGGTTCGATCCCTGGTTGGGGAACTAAGATCCTGATGCTGTGTGGTGCAGCCAAAAAATTAAAAAATAATAATAATAAATTAAAAATATGACAGTTGTTTATATTACTGAGGTAATGGAAACAGAGAGGTAGATGGACTTAAGAGATATTTAGAAGGTAAAATCAACATGAGTTGGTGAGGAAGGGAATATGGAGAGAGGAAAGGGTGAGGGTTATATATAGGATCCTTCTTGGGTTTCTGATTTAAGGGTCTATATTGTTGGTGGTACATTTCTTGCTATAAGGTAGACTGGAGAATGAAGGGAGATACCAAATTCAGTTTTGAACACAAATAAAAGCCAATTCTTTACGGACTTCAAATCATTAAAGTAACATCATCAAATCAAGTAATTGTCTTTCAGAGACAATAGATTAGTCAAATACCCTAATTCTGCAGTAAAAGAGGACAGAAAAGATACATAGCCTTTCAATGGTCTGGAATGGAGACACAGACCTCCAAACACAAGGGAGCAGCAGAGAAAACAGAAGTACTAAGTCTAGCAGATAAGAGGAAGGCAAGGAGGCAAGAGAGTATCTGACCTAGTAACATTCTTTCTTCATCTAGATACTTCACTCAAGTTCTTCTACTTTCTGAAATTATCCCCTGGTACCCTTCATGCCTAAGCTTAAAACTGCCTCGGGGGAAGGCCTCTCTAATAACTGCTCTTCTCACTATTAAAATTGTCCTTGTCCAGGCTTTCCTCATCTTGCTGTAGACTTATCAGTCTCCTAGTTGGTCACACTAACTCCCGTCTTGCCCTCATTCAGTTCCTCCATCCTCCATACCACCCCCCAGAGTGACATGTCTAAAACAAAAACCCCCAAGGTAGAATACAAGAACCTTCCGTTAGACAAGATTTCTAGTCTAATCTCTTAAAGAGTTCTCAATCTAAAATCTACACCAGGGACTTCCCTGGTGGCGCAGTGGTTAAGAATCCGCCTGCCAATGCAGGAGACACGGGTTCGAGCCCTGGTCCGGGAAGATCCCACATGCCATGGAGCAACTAAGCCCGTGTGCCACAACTACTGAGCCTGAGCTCTAGAGCCCACAAGCCACAACTACTGAGCCCAAATGGCACAACTACTGAAGCCCGTGAGCCTAGAGCCCGTGCTCTGCAACAAGAGAAGCCACCGCAATGAAGAGTAGCCCCCGCTCGCTGCAACTAGAGAAAGCCCACGCACAGCAACAAAGACCCAATGCAGCCAAAAATAATTAATTAATTAATTTAAAAAATAATAAAATAAAATAAAATCTACACCAGCCAAACTACCTGTATTTCTTCTAATGTGACAAGTTATTTCACATCTTGATGCCTTTGCTCACAATTGCTCCTTCTTTCTAAAACGTCTTTCCTCCTACTTTCCAACTGCCCAAAATCTGATTAAGATTCATCTCAAGCATCACTACTCTATAATGTTCTTCTAGGCCCATGCTCCCAGGTAAAATTGATTACCCTCTTCTTTAAAGTTATATCATAACCTGTCTCAGATTTCATAGCACCTATAACATTGTAGTATTATCCATTTTTTGTCTAATCTACCCAACTAGACTCAGATCAGGGATCATATATTAATCTCTGTATCATCAACATGAAGCATAAGGCCTGGCACAGAATTAGTATTCAGAACACTTACAGTGAATGAAAAAAATAAATAAATGAATAACTCAAGCCCTTACCATCTATATATCACATATATTATTTGATCTACCAACTATACTACTGGCCCTTAAAGGACAAAGAACATGTCTCACAGTTCTTCAACATCCTCCACAGCAACTAACACAGTAGTATAAGTGAAGAACCCCTCATGTGAAATATTAACAAGTTCAACTTGAGAAAACCTTGGATGAGAAAAGCAGAAGCCAAAGTAGTTATCTACGAAAATACAAGATACCACATTTCTGGATAAAATAGAAGAAAGAATAAAAAAACACTATGGTCATCAATCTAGAACTGGACCCATTTGTCATCCCTCCTCCTTTCCTTTGGGGCTAGAATTTGCTAGACTAATGCACGCAGCATGGCCTGGTTAAAGAGCTTGGGGTCTGACATCAGAATGCCTGAGTCCAATTTTTCTTTTAGACATGGTAACGGTATTGTGATTATGTTTTTAAAAAGAGTCTTTATTGTTTAGAAATATAAACTGAAATTTATGAATAAAATGATACGACGCCAGGAATTTGTTTTCACAAGAATCTGGTAGAGGTTGAGAGTGGAGGAAATGGAAGTGGACAGTAGGAGTGGGGGTGGGAATAAAATAAATTTGGACATAAAATGATAATTGTTGAAGCTGGGTAATGAGTACATGGGAATTAAACAATTGTATATATATTTGAAATGTTCCATAACAAAAAGTTGAAAACAAAATTCCATGCAGTCCAGCAATTCCACCCCTGGGTATTTATCAGAAGAAAACGAAAATACTAATTCCAAAAGATATACGCACCCCTATGTTTGTTGCAGCATTATCACAGCCAAGATTCGGAAGCAACGTTAAGTGCCCATAAATAAATGTATGGATAAAGAAGACGTGATTTATATACACAATGGAATATTACTCAGCCATAAAAAAAAAATGAAACCTTGCCATTTGCGACAACATGGATGGACCGAGAGGGTATTATGCTAAGTGAAGTAAGTCAGAGAAAGACAAACACCGTATGATTTCACTTACATGTGGAATCAACAAAACAAAACAAATGAATAAACACAACAAAACAGAAAGAGAGTCATAGATATGGAGACACATAGGTGTTTGCCAGAGGGGAAGGGGTTGGGGGGGAGGAGAGAAATAGGTGAGGAAGATTAAGCGATACAAACTTCCAGTTGCAAAATAAATGAGTCATGGGTATGAAATGTACAGGGTGGGGAATATAGTCAATAACTATTTAATATTTTGTATGGTGACAAATCATAACTCAACTTATTGTGGTGATCATTTTGAAATGTATAGGAATACTGAATCATTATACTGTGTAACAGGAACTAACATAGTGTTGTAGGTCAGTTATAGTTTAAAAACAAACCCATAGAAAAGGAGATCAGATCTGTGGTTACCAGAGGCAGAGGTGGGGGGAGGGGAACTGGATGAAGGCAATCAAAAGGTACAAACTTCCAGTTATATGATAAATAAGTACTAGGGATGTAACATACAACATGATAAATATAATTAACACTGCTGTATGTTATATATTAAAGTTATTAAGAGAGTAAATCCTAAGAGTTCTCAACACAAGGGAAAAACTTTTTTTTCTATTTCTTTAATTTTGGATCTGTATGAGATGATGGATGTTCACTAAACTTACTGTGGTCATCATTTCATGATGTATGTAAGTCAAATCATTATGTTGCGACTTTAAACTTATACAGTGCTGTATGTCTATTATATCTCAATAAAACTGGAAGGAAAAAAAAAATCCCATATTGCTCAAGAGGAGCTTATATCCTAGTACAGGAAAATGGACAGGAACAAAATAAATGAGAAAATTATATACAATATTAGAAAACAGTAAGTGCTACAGAGAAAACAAAATCAAGGAAGGGGCTAGAAAGTGCTGGAGTGGGATACAGAGTTTCAGACAGAGGGATAAAGGAAGGCCTTAATGAAAAAGTAACATTTGAGCAGACTTGAATGAAGTGTGGGAAATACACATATGAACATCTGAGGGAAGTGTTCCAGGCAGAAGGAAGCATAAGTGGAAAGACTCTGAGGAAGGAATATGCTTGACAGAGAAAATGGCAGACCAGATCACAGGGCAGTGGCTGAGATAACAACATGTGAAAAGACACTGATTTCTGAAAACATACAAGGTCTTTAGAAAACTGCAAGCATTCTGATTAAGCTAGAACATTATATATGTAAAGAGAGACTAAAGGGAAAAAAGATAGGAAGCAAGGTGGACTTCAAGACATATGCATCCTGACCGATGCAAATATGAAGTACAAATCATCACCTATAAAGTATTCTTAAAATTCTCAAAAATATGCTTACCTGGGATCTAACAAAGTCAATAGATCTAACTTTCAGTTCACAGTAAATACAGGAGATAGAGGAGCAAGTTAACCAAGAAAGTAAATAAATTCAGAAAACAAGGCATTTTACAAAACAACTGACCAAATTTCTTTAACAGGTCAATGTCACCAAAATAATAAAAATTGTTCTAGATTTTTTAAAAAGCAAATGCCATGTGTGGAGACAGTTTGCATTTCGATTTGAACAAATCAACTATAACAAGATATTTTGGGAACAACTAGAGAAATGTGAATATGGACTATTTGTTAGATGACGTTAAGGAGTAATTTAATTTTACTTGAGGTGGTTAGATGGTTATATTTTTTAAGTGTCCCTTCTTAAGAGGTATTTACTGAACTATTTAGGGAAAAATATTATGATACTTTAAAAAAACTTCAGGAAAACAAATTGAGCAAACTTGACAAAATATTAATAACTATTTAATCCCAAAGATGGGTATTCGGCAGTTCATACAGTATTCTCTGCTTTTCTATAAGCTCAATAACTTTCATACTAAAGTTTAAAATTCAAAGTCATCTGTGATTCAAATATTTGCAAATTATTTCTTCTTTTACTTCAGATCTTACTTACAAATAAAAACTGAAAAATAAACGCATTTTGCGAATTACATTTTCTGCTTAAAATATTTCCTGTATTTAACTATGCATGAATTGATGTTTTTTTCTAACCCATGAAAATAGAGAAATAAAATGCCACTTAGCTAAAAAACAGTTAAAAATAAAAAAAGGGCTATTGCAGTTAGATATGAGGGCCTTGAATTAAAGCAGTAACAGCAGGATGAGAGGACTATATGCCAGAGACAAATCTGGTTACAGAAGGGTCATGGTTGAAGTTAACACCTCCTTTGTGCTCCAATGCACCCTCCGTACTCTGAGCAATTTGATGCATTTTATCATTCACATCTGTTTCCATCTAGATACTGTAAGCTTCTTTTTTTTTGACTGCATTGGGTCTTCGTTGCTGCCTGTGGGCTTTCTCTAGTTGCCGCAAGCGGGGGCTACTCTTCATTGCGGTGCGCGGGCTTCTCAATGCAGTGGCTTCTCTTGCTGTGGAGCACAGGCTCCAGGCGCACGGGCTTCAGTAGTTGTGGTGCACGGGCTTAGTTGCTCCACAGCATGTGGGATCTTCCCGGACCAGGGCTGGAACCCATGTCCCCACTCTGCCACCAGGGAAGCCCCTGTAAGCTTCTGATGATAGGATCTTTTGGATCTTTTTTAGCTCTGTATCCACAGTGCCTGGCACATGGAAGACACTCAGTAAAAGACTGCTGAATTAACACGTTATTATTTATTTTGCATATTAACCCATTCTGCAGACACATGATACAACTCTTATACATATTCCCATACACACTCCCATCAGGTCCTCAAGACATTCTTACCTTGTAATAATGTTCCAAGAGAATCCTGACTACTCCCTCCACACTTTCTGCCTCCACAGGCTTCCTGGCAAACTGAAGTAGGTACTGCAAAGCATCTGCTGGGGAGGTAGCCTTACACAGATCTATGTGGAGTGCTGCAGATTTACTTGGTTTTGTCAGTCGGAGTTTCTTAGTAGCAATTTCCTCCTGCTGTTGCTGCAAGAGGGTAGGAAAGATAAAACATGAAAACTTGACTGAAAACAGAGAGTTTGCAAATTTAACTTTACCTTGTTTGATGGAAATAATTTTTCCTATACCAAAATAATGTATTTAGGTAACAGACCCAGCCTAAACAAAAAGCAGTGTTATGAACTGGGAAAGGAGCCAACTGGAGACAAAGCTATGAGTCCCAATTTTGCTTTTCACTAGCTCCTACAGCTTTGGGCAAGTTATTTAACTTCTCTAAGTCTCAGTTTCTTTCTCTGTAAAGTAGGTCCACGAGTATTTTGTTCTGCCTATCACTTAGGATTGTTGTAGCTTTAGGATTAAGAGGACAACAAAGGATCTGCTCCCCTCCTTATTAGAAAAGAAATCTCAATTCAACAAATATACTCAGACTGTGCTGAGGCACTTAATAGGCTCACCTTGCCTCCTAAGAAAACTAGAACTGATGGGAATGGTCTGCAGCTTACACTGAGGAAAAAAATCTTCCTCTCATAACAGATGACTATTTTCACCCAAATCATTCTACCTTTATTAGAAGGATGGTCAGTGTAGGAAAAAAATACATTGCCATATGCCTAGCAAACAGCAGCTACTTAACAAATATTTACTGAATGATTGATTTGGAATTAGAAGTTGTCTCTGATTCCAACTCTGTTGCTCTATTCTAAGTACGTCATGATTCACATTTTTATCATCTGTAAAACAGAAATGATGACCTACCACTAGTCTATCTCAATCAGGGATCCTCATCTGAACCACAGAACACACAAAATTAGCTGAGTAACTATTTTCTCAATTTTCCCAAGGATGGTGCATAACTAGAACTATTCTAGATGCATCTGTTACATATGATGAGTGCCAAAAAGTTCATGTAAAAGGGAACCTGTTACTCCAGGGCTTACATAAGGCCCTGATGTGTAGATATAGAGAGGATCACAACAGAAGATAAAAGTTGTAATCAATAGTAATCATCAGAAAACTACTAGAGCTAATCAATGAATTTGGTAAAGTTGTAGGATACAAAATTAATGCACAGAAATCACTTGCATTCCTATACACTAAAAACGAAAGATCAGAAAGAGAAATTAAGGAAACAATCCCATTCACCATTGCAATAAAAAGAATAAAATACCTAGGAATAAACCTACATAAGGAGGTAAAAGACCTATACTCAGAAAACGGCAAGACACTGATGAAAGAAATCAAAGATGACACAAACAGATGGAGAGATATACCATGTTGTTGGATTGGAAGAATCAACATTGTGAAAATGACTATACTACCCAAAGCAATCTACAGATTCAATGCAATCCCTATCAAATTACCAATGGCATTTTTCACAGAACTAGAACAAAAAATCTTAAAATTTGTATGGAGACACAAAAGACCCCGAATAGCCAAAGCAGTCTTGAGGGAAAAAAACAGAGCTGGAGGAATCAGACTCCTTGACTTCAGACTATACTACAAAGCTACAGTAATCAAGACAATATGGTACTGGCACAAAAACAGAAATATAAATCAATGGAACAGGATAGAAAGCCCAGAGATAAACCCACGCACCTATGGTCGACTAATCTATAACAAAGGAGGCAAGGATATACAATGAAGAAAAGAGAGTCTCTTCAATAACTGGTGCTGGGAAAACTGGACAGCTACAGGTAAAAGAATAAAATTAGAACACTCCCTAACACCATACACAAAAATAAACTCAAAATGGATTAAAGACCTAAATGTAAGACTGGACAGTATAAAACTCTTAGAGGAAAACATAGGAAGAACACTCTGACATAAATCACAGCAAGCTCTTTTTTGACCACCTCCTAGAGTAATGGAAATAAAAACAAAAATAAACAAATGGGACCTAATGAAACTTAAAAGCTTTTGCACAGCAAAGGAAACCATAAACAAGACCAAAAGACAACCCTCAGAATGGGAGAAAATATTTGCAAATGAAGCAACTGACAAAGGATTAATCTCCAAGATTTACAAGCAGCTCATGCAGCTCAATAACAAAAAAACAAACAACCCAATCCAAAAATGGGCAGAAGACCTAAACAGACATTTCTCCAAAGAAGATATACAGATTGCCAACAAACACATGAAAGAATGCTCAACATCATTAATCATTAGAGAAATGCAAATCAAAACTACAATGAGATATCATCTCACACCAGTCAGAATGGCCATCATCAAAAAATCTAGAAACAATAAATGCTGGAGAGGGTGTGGAGAAAAGGGAACACTCTTTCACTGTTGGTGGGAATGTAAATTGATACAGCCACCATGGAGAACAGTATGGAGGTTCCTTCAAAAACTAAAAATAGAACTACCATACGACCCAGCAATCCCACTACTGGGCATATACCCTGAGAAAACCATAATTCAGAAAGAGTCATGTACCAAAATGTTCATTGCAGCTCTATTTACAATAGCCAGGTCATGGAAGCAACCTAAATGCCCACAGACAGACGAATGGATAAAGAAGATGTGGTACATACATACAATGGAATATTACTCAGGCATAAAAAGGAACGAAATTGGGTCATTTGTAGAGACACGGATGGACTTAGAGACTGTCATACAGAGTGAAGTAAGTCAGAAAGAGAAAAACAAATATCGTATATTAACGCATATATGTGGAATCTAGAAAAATGGTACAGATGAACCAGTTTGCATGCAGAAATGGAGACAGATGTAGAGAACAAACGTATGGACACCAAAGGGGAAAAGGGGTGAGGGGTGGTGGTGGGATGAATTGGGAGATTGGGATTGACATATATACACTAATACATATAAAAAAGATAACTAATAACCTGCTGTATTAAAAATAAAATAAAATTCAAAAAAAAATTTTTCCTTAACGCTTGATGCATCATAATGATACCTTGAGCAATCACCTCTTTACAAATTTACACTTCTACAGAGAAGAGACTAGGATTATTCTAGACAGGAACATGGCGTGGCATGATAAAAAGACCAAGGGCTTTGAAGTCAGAGGAATTTGAGTTCAATTACCACTTACTAGCTAGAGGAGGCCTTCTCCTTCTTCTATAAAAAGGAATACAATACCTACATCATAGGGATATTTAAGAAGTCTAAAGTATAATGTCTTTATTGTGCAAACACATAATAAGCACTAGATACATATCAGTTCTCTCTCCCTCATCTTCACAGCAGAGGAAAAATAACAGAAGCAGTAAGATCTCATTTCATCACTCCACGGTAACCATGCATGAACAATGAAGTGAAGAAATGAGCTCTTCTCTTAAAATCTTTACCCATTTCCATCCTATTCCACACAAATTTGGTCTTCAGTGTTATCTGGGCTGCAGTTAGGTCAAAAGATTGGAAAGATTTTTTTTCCCTAGGGAGTATATAAGGAGAAGGACAGACCAATATCTGCTATCATTCAACCATCAATAACATTTTAGTGAGCCAGGCCTTATGGTCTATCGAGGGAACACAGATGAACCACGCATCATCTCTGCCCTCAAGGAGCCCAAACTGGTGGGGAGATACGTACACTAGTAATTATAGTAGCACTGAGTGATAAGTACAAACAGATGAGTGCTACAGAAACAGGGGAGGAGAGACTAAAGCAAAAATATAAGTCCACTGGGTGGAGAACAAAGAGAGAGGGAAGCATGACATCCATTCTATGTAAAAGAGACAACAGATACAAAAGTTTGGAGAGGTGCAAACACGTGGCATGCTGGAGGAGGGGTGAGTAGTCTTGGTAAGGGGGAACAACAGAATACTGGAAAGAAAGGAAGTGACATTGCACAACAAACTGAAAGTACTTAATGCCACTGAACCCTACACTTAAAAAATGGTTAAAATGATAAATTCTGTGTTATATATATTTTGTCACCATTTTTTAAAAAGGGGGGGCAAAGGAAACAGAGCCAGGAAATCCCAAAAAGCAAGCCACAGAAGAGGGAGCTCTGTGAAGCCAAAAAGCTTTCCTGAATGTTGACTCATTTTAAAAGTTGAGGAAAACTAATTTCACATAAAAAGGAGCAACAAAAGAGTGTCAAGGTAAATATCAAAGTTATTTTCAGAAAAAAACAAGAATAAGAAGCAAACTAACTTCCCTACACACAATGGGAATATGTCACAAGGTGTCCACAAAACAAAAAAGGCAGTGACACAGCTAGAAGGAATACTGTTAAATCACAAAGAGCTAGGGAGTTTGGCTAGGGAGTTTTTACAAACAGAAGTAGCTGTTAAAAAAAAAGGGGGGGGGGTCCCTGGTGGCGCCGTGGTTAAGAATCCGCCTGCCAATGCAAGGGACACGGGTTCGAGCCCTGGTCCAGGAGGATACCACACGCCACAGAGCAACTAAGCCCGTGCGCCACAACTACTGAGCTTGCTCTCTACAGCCTGCAAATCACAACTACTGAGCCCGTGTGCCACAACTACTGAAGCCCGCGCGCCTAGAGCCCGTGCTCCGCAACAAGAGAAGCCACCGCAATGAGAAGCCCGCGCACCGCAACGGAGTAGCCCCAACTCGCCGCAACTAGAAAAAGCCCGCGCGCAGCAACCAACACCCAACGCAGCCAAAAATAAATAAATAAATAAATTTATTTTTAAAAAACAAGTAGCTGTAAAAAGAGGAAGACTTGATTTGTCGATGCAATTACCTCTTTGTACTATAATCACAGATATGCCGTTCCGCATCTCCCACTCGCCTGTGAGTTCCTAAAGGACAGGGACTCTAATGTGTATTGGACTTTGTAGCTCAGCACACCTTTTACCATACCTAATACGTAGTAACCACTCTTTTACTCAGTAAACTCTTGTTGAAGGAATAAATGAAATGTTTAAGGATCAGTGTCCTGCTGGATGGTCTAAAGCTTGCTACTCCACAAGTCTATGGATGGAAGGATGCTACTGACTGGCATCAATTGAGGGCTTCTCAGAAATGCAGATTATTGCCTCACCTCCCCGGCCCGATTTACTTACTGAGTAGAGTCTACATTTTAAAAAGACCCCCGGTGATTTGGATACACAAAGTTTGAGAAGCACGGCACAAGGTATGACGTGGGATCAACCTCTACTTCAGCTATATCTATGAGGAAATACAAGGAGAATCACTGACTGCTGACACGGGTTTGGCCCACCAGTCCTTAAACAACTCTAAAGGAGGAAGGTATTGCCCTCCTTCCTAGGTGAACTGTTGTACCAACAGAAAGTTCCACCCCTATGAAACCTGTGACCCTCGCCTGCTCTGACTGGGTCTTGAGGATTTCTATAGACTCCTCTTCCAATCCCTTAGAGCTCTGCATACAGCCAACTTGTCCTTGGGCGCTTTTTTTGTAAGGGGAGTTGGGAGGCAATTTGCCACTAACTGGCTCTGTGTCCTCATACTCCACCAGAAGCCTCAAAATCCTCATCTGTAAAACAAGGATGCTAATGTAATACGAATAAAATGAAGTAACGAATAAGATATTTTCGTAGATTGTAAAGCGCTGTTTGTTTCTTCTAATAATTTTTTAGTGTCAGACTGCACGTATTAATGCTAACAACAGCAGCGGCAAACGACACGCCCACTAAAGTGTAGCCTCAAGAGAGGCTGCCTACCAAAGCAGTAGGCACTCAACCCAGCTTTGTGGCGCCTGGTCTGGCAAAGTGCCTGGGGCGTGGAGAACCTTTCCCTACCCCAGACCGGTCCCGGGACCTTTCCTTCCAGAGCTTACCTGAACCACCTTAGTGAATTCCTCGTACACCCGCTTCTTGAGGTGCGCCGCCATGGCAGTCCTCACACTCTCTCAGCTTCCGTACCCGAGGAGGGAGGTGGAGCGGAGGAGTCCGGAAAACCTGCCCAGGCCGGAGGAACCAGCAACGGTCCCACAAGGCAGTGGGGTTCCGGGAAAGAGAGGCCGCTTCCGGCTGCTCGACTGCCCTGCCGCTGTGCCGCCGGATTTGGCCGCCTACGCCACCTGCGCCGGAGGAAGGTAAGCCAGAGCGAGAGCGTAGCGCAGGGGGCTGGGCGTCTGGTGGGAGGAGCCGGGTCGGAAAGGCTAGAGGAGCCAATGGGGGATTTGGGGAGCTTGCTGTTGGTCTGAGTGACGGAGAGACTGGCGGGGGAACTGAGCCCAGGGAGGGAGGAAGTACTATCCGGTAAAGGGCAGAGGTGGAGCTTTCCAGAGCTAGAGACAAAACCTGGAGCTGTGTAAGGATTTTGACTCAGGAGATAAGGGATGGTCAAACTGACGTTCGCATCATCCATTGCTGTTCACAATATTTGCCATCTGTATGTTGCCTGCACTCTCCTCTTGGTCAAGCCGTTACTGGAAAACTGGTTCACCTTAGTGAACCCAAAAGACACGACTAAGCCAAAGTTCGGAATAAGGAAGGATATATTACTTGCAGCAAGTAAGGAAAACAAAGAATCTTCCCCAATGCGGTATCTCTCCAAACAGGAAAATTGGGGAGGCGTTAAGCCAAGGGAGCGTACCTATTCATGAAGGGGCTTGAGCAGAGGAGAATTCATCGTAGAATTGGGGCAGAGGTCAACAGAGTCCAGGCTTTAGTTGATTGAAGTCAGGAGGGTCGACATCATCATTCCATCCTCCACCTGGGTGGGGAGTCTTAGTTCCTGTAGAACCCAAAGACATGTATCAGATTGTTATGTATATGCCTTGGGGAGAAACTTGTTTCTTTTTTTTTTTTTTTTTTTTTCCATGGCTCATGGCATATGGGATATTAGTCCCCCAACCAGGGATCGATCCTGCACCCCCTGCAGTGGAAGCTCTGAGTCTTAACCACTGGACCACTGGGGAAGTCCCAGAAACTTGTTTCTTGACTGCTTTTCCTTTGTTCCTGCATTCCCTCACTTAATTAATTACCGAGACCTATTCAAGGATAAACGTGGTCAGGCTTAGGTCACAAAATGGCTTAGGCTAAAAATTGCTTCCCTTATGTCAAGAAAGCCATGCCTGAGTCTTTCTCTGGGGCCCCCCTACCCTACCTGCTTACAGGAAGCTGGATGCCACCACCCCCACCCCTGCCCCAGCCTAGGGTACTTCTCCCTGCTTTCTCACTCCAGTTGTTCAAAAGCTACCTATCCTTTAAGTACTCAAGCCATCCTCTGACAGCTAAGGGAGAGTGGAAAGAATTCTGAGGCCAAGGGTTAAGCAACAAAGCTTCAGACTGCACAACTCAGATGGGATTGAACCCAGCCGAAACTCACACTTGGATTTGAACCCATGGGCTGGGACTTTTACTCAGCCAAAACTCTGACTGGGACTCAAACCCACTGTCTTTTAATTAAAATTGCTCACCTGGTGTCAGGACTTACTGAAGCTCAGGTTCTTTCTGTCTCAGCGCAGAAGGAATTCAGCGAGAGGCAATGCGATACGGAAGACATGGATTATTTAGAGAGATACAACATCCCATAGACAGAATGCAGTCCATCTCAAAAAGTGAGAGCGGTGGTGGGAGAAACACACTCCACAGAGTGTGAGCCATCTCAGAAGACGAGAGGCCCTGAAATATGGGGTAGATGGTTTTTGTGGGCTGAGTAATTTCATAGGCTAGTGAGTGGGAGGATTATTCAACTATTTTGGGGAAGGGATGGGGATTTCCAGGAATTGGGCCACTGCCCACTTTTTGGCCTTTTATGGTCTGCCTTGGAACTGTAGGCGCCTGTAGGTGTGTCATTTGGCATATGCTAATGTATTACAATGAGCATATAATGAGGCTCAAGGTCTACTGGACGGTGAACCTTCTGCCATCTTGGACCTAGTTGATTCTAACCAGTTTATGTCATATCCTCAATGGCTATGTCATTCTTTTTGTTTGTTTGTTTTTTGGCTGCACCACACGGCTTGCAGGCTCTCAGTTCTCCGACCAGGGATTGAACCCAGGCCACAGCAGTGGAAGCCCAGAATCCTAACCACTAGGCCACCAGAGAACTCCTGGCCATGTCATCCTTTTAAAGGTTGTGCCCTGCCCCCTTCCCTCCTATTTCACTACGACTAGCACTTCATGAACAAGTAGCCTCAACTACGATTGCACTAACACCTAGCCTGACAAAGATGTAGTGTCAGTGGAATGAAATAACACAGAAATATTTTGCACAGTAAAGTATGGTTCATATGCTAGTGTTAATAAATCCAAGGTCAAGGTTTACATCCTGCACTAAACTTTAGCTGTTTGTTGTTTCATTCTTTGAAACAAGTTAATGTAGGATGCTTAGAAAAAGAAGCAGACTGTGGTAGGTACAGAAGACCCCAAAACACGGAAAAAATGGTCTTTACCCTCAAGGTTCTACATTCTAACAGGGAAGAGAGACACCCAGACTGATCAAACCTAACTTCAGGATGCCTCAGGGAAGTTTTACAGAGGAAACAATTTTTAATCTGGCTTTGAAATAGTGAATTTTCCAGAAAGAAAGAAAGGCATCCCAGACCAAAGAGACTACCACATATACAAATGTGTCCAGCGTAATGAAAGGGACTTAGCAAACAGTTCCTTTAATAAATGTTAGCAGCTATTATTATTGTTACCATATTTTATCAAAAATAAGCTGCCAGCAATTGTAAAACAAGCCATTATTTTATGTACCACATTAAGAAAAAATGCTGAAATTAAAAACAATGGTTTCTTATTGCTTAAAGTATACTTACTGAAAATAGATAATTTACACTTCTTTAGACAAAGATTTGTATCCTATGTCATACTGCTGTACTCCCCATACCTTTCTGTGCACTTAAAACCTTTTTGTTTCAATGCAAATTATAGGGAAATCTTTTTAAGATACCTTGAATGACAATTAAAGACAACACATTCCCAGAACTCAGTTGAAGTCATGACAATGTGAATTGCTATGACCCAGTCTACACATGAACAATTGGCCAACAGCAATCTTAAGATGCGTCCTGATTTCAGAGATGGTACAAAGTATTATCATTGTTATTATTAGATACAAGGCTGTAGGAAGGAGTTTGGTGCACTCAGAAAAACAAAGGAATTTCAGTTCATATTGAGAGAAAAGTGCATACAGGAAACAGAGAAGAGTGATAGAAATAAAGTTGAGAAGCTAAGGCCAGATTGGTATAGAAACAAGAATATTCCACTTTCTTTAATTTTGAAATGAAAAACTGTCTTTATTAAATTGATGACCTTTGGGCTTCCCTGGTGGTGCAGTGGTTAAGAATCCGCCTGCCAATGCAGGAGACACGGGTTTGAGCCCTGGTCTGGGAAGATCCCACATGCCACGGAGCAACTAAGCCCATGCGCCACAACTACTGAGCCTGTGCTCTAGAACCCGCAAGCTACAACTACTGAAGCCTGCGCACCTAGAGCCCGCGCTCCACAACAAGAGAAGCCACCGCAATGAGAAGCCCATGCACCGCAACGAAGAGTAGCTCCCGCTCACCGCAACTAGGGAAAGCCAGCGTGCAGCAACGAAGACCCAAAGCAGCCAAAAATAAATTAATTAAATAAATAAATTTTAAAAAAAATAATAAAATAAATTGATGACATTTTCCCCTGACCTGCATTATTGTACATGGGAATACGAGGTGCCCCATTGAATCCTTTGGGCTTCAAATAAAGTGTTCCCTGTCCCTATTGTATAACATCAACCCAGTTTCCCCTTGGAAATTGGGGTCAATTACTCAGACTGGTATATTAACCCCTTCTCTGCCTGTTGGCTCAGCAAGAAGAGCCCAAAATGACCAGGGGCAGTTTCATTACATGTTCCAATGTAATGAAACAGTGACTGTGTTCTGTAGTAGAACTACTCCTCCTTTGAGGACTAAATACTCCAAACCCACTGAACACAAGAATTAATAAATGAGTTATTACGTGTAAAAGTGACAAGAACCATTCCTATCTCTTGGTTCCCAGAATCATGTATTCTAACTGTGGAAGAAAGCAGTACCTATTTTAGCTGTTGATATGAGGCATATACCACAGGCCCGTAAGACAGCACCACAACTCATAATATGTTGTCTCTCAGCTCCCACCATAACTGAGTCTGCAAAAGCTCATTATACTGTTTATTATAGCTACATCTGAGTGAATGGGGTAACTGGGAAGACCAAGAAGTTTCTTTGCTGTACTTTTTTCATCATAAAATAAGCTCCTTATTGATACAGCCACTATGGAGAACAGTATGGAGGTTCCTTAAAAAACTAAAAATAGAACTACCATACAACCCAGCAATCCCACTACTGGGCATATACTCTGAGAAAACCATAATTCAAAAAGAGTCATGTACCAAAATGTTCATTGCAGCTCTATTTACAATAGCCAGGACATGGAAGCAACCTAAGTGTCCATCATCAGATGAATGGATAAAGAAGATGTGGCACATATATACAATGGAATATTACTCAGCCATAAAAAGAAATGAAATTGAGTTATTTGTAGTGAGGTGGATGGACCTAGAGTCTGTCATACAGAGTGAAGTAAGTCAGAAAGAGAAAAACAAATACAGTATGCTAACACATATATATGGAATCTAAGGAAAAAAAAAAAAAAGGTCATGAAGAACCTAGTGGTAAGACGGGAATAAAGACAGACCTACTAGAGAATGGACTTGAGGATATGGGGAGGGGGAAGGGTAAGCTGTGACAAAGTGAGAGAGTGGCATGGACATATATACACTACCAAACGTAAAATAGACAGCTAGTGGGAAGCAGCCGCATAGCACAGGGAGATCAGCTCGGTGCTTTGTGACCACCTAGAGGGGTGGGATAGGGAGGGTGGGAGGGAGGGAGATGCAAGAGGGAATAGATATGGGAACATATGTATATGTATAACTGATTCACTTTGTTATAAAGCAGAAACCAACACACCATTGTAAAGCAATTATACTCCAATAAAGATGTTAAAAAAATAAATAAATAAAAATAAGCTCCTTAGTCAGAAGCAATGTGTGAGATACCATGAAAATGAATAAGGTATCCATGAATGCTAGGGCTGGCAGAAACATTGCAGTTAGGTATTATTAGGGTTCTTCAGGAAAACAGAACCAATAGGATATATAGAGATATTAGGATACTATAACAGAATACCATATACTGAGTGGCTTATAAACAACAGAAATTTATTTCTCACAGTTCTGGAGGCTGGGAAGTCCAAGATCAAGGTGCTGGCAGATTCAGGGTCTGGTGAGAGCTCACTTCCTGGTTCATAGATAGCTGTCTTCTCTCCATGTCTCACATGGTTGAAGAGGCAAAGGGGCTCTCTGGGGTCTGTTTTATAAGGGCACTAACCCCATCCATGAGGGCTCCATCCTCAGGACCTAATCACCTCCCAAAGGCCCGACCTCCTAATACCATCACATTGAGGATTAGGATTTCAGCATATGAATTTGGAAATGGAGTGGGGGGGGTGGGCGACACAAACATTGTCTATAGCAGTAGAAAAGTCAAATCTGAATCTGGGATATGTATCTATTCCTATGTGGTTAAATCACCACTCCCTCCCTGATGGAAAGGATAAAGCATATGGTAGCATATGGCCCCAATTCTTCCTCTCTCTGTATGTAAATCCCTTGAAGTGTAGCTCTAGAGCTGCTTCCATTAAGAGATGGAATCTGTATCCCCACTCTTTGAATTGGGCTGGCCTTGTGCCTGGCCAGTAGAATACAGCAGAAGTAACAGTGTGCTAGTTTTGAACCTAGGCCTCAAGGTCCACCCACATACCAGTTCTTCAGGTCTTTTGTTTGATTTTGGAACGCTACCATTGCCATGAGAATAAGTCCAACCTAATCTGCTGGAGAGTGAATGACTACATGGAACAAAGCCAAGTTGACCCAGCTGAGGCTATTTCAGACCAGCCCCACCCCAGCTGATCCCCCATCTGACTACAGATGCATGAGTGAGACCAAATAAGACCAGAAGAACTGCCCAATTTATAGACTATGAGAAATAATTAATGGTTATAGTATTAAGGTATTAAGTTTGAGGGTCAAGAGGTTGTCATGTGGTTAGACAATTCCTAAGCTGCTAACTTCCATAGAGTCAGCTGGTAAGGAGAAAACAAGCTCAAATAGATGTAGGCAGCTTATCATTCACAGCATAGCAGGCAGCATGAACTTCATGTTTGTATTAGTTCTCCTTGCCCCCTAAATACCGTGGGGGCGATGCAGGTGAATGCCATGCACAGTAGATCTGTAACACAGATGAAGAACACTGAGCTTAGGAAACGCTCAATCTTAAAGGAGGAGTGCTAGCAAACCTGCCCTCTGGAGAGAGACAATATCGTTATTTTTTTCCCCCAACATTATCTTTATTATACTGGTCAGGAAACAAATTTTCCTGCCAACCCAGTGGGAAACATTTTTATCACCCTGAAATGTCTCCAGGATTGGAGGGTGAAACTAGCTTTATTACCCTGTAATGAAATAAATCTGCACCCTAACCCTAGGCAGCTTTGCAAACATCCTCAAAGCTGTCAATGACATTTGCTTAGAAATGCCAACATTTCTCCCAACAGTCTGTTACAGTGCAATACAGCTAACTGATTTGCAGGACTATCTACCTACCACCAAGAAGTATCTAGTCCCCCGGTGGGAATAATACCATATCAGGGACTCAGTGTTGGTCTCTGCTGTTGGACATCCATCACTGACCAGATCAGCTTTGGTGAGAGGAACTATACCACAGAGCCCACGCACAGACTCCATCCCTACCATCATGGCCACCTTTCTCATGACTCCGTTGAGCTCTGGGGAAAGAGGCTGACTGGCACGCACAGTTTTTTTGTTTTTTTGTTTTTAATATTTATTTATTTAGGTTGTGCCAGGTCTTAGTTGTGGCATGCAGGATCTTTTTTTAGTTGCAGTATGTGGACTTCTTAGTTGCGGCATGCATGCGGGACCTAGCTCCTCGACCAGGGATCGATCCGGGGTACCCCCCGCATTGGGAGCGTGGAGTCTTACCCACTGAACCACCAGGGAAGTCACAGGAATGCACAGTTTGGATCATTGTGTCCATTTATTTTTTGAAAGCCTCTTCTAGAATGGGTGCCCTCTGGTGGGCATTCATAGGAAACACAAATATTTTCACCATTCCAAGACATTCATCCACATACCAACATCCCAGGCCTTCTTGTCCCCAATCTTCCACTCTCATACTTTCCAAGGCTTTGGCCAACCAGGAAGGGGCCTGGACATGCAGTACCTAGAGATCAGTCTTCCAGGACACTGATCACAGCAGAAAAGGGAAAAGAATGAATGGAAAGGGGGGCAAGGAAGACAGGGAAAATAAGTAGAAGAAAAAAAAAAAAGAGGTGCTCTAAGAAAACAATGAGACCTGAAAACCTGGCACAGTGCTATGAAGTAGGGTGTCTCCATGAGGGCAACCTCAAAGGTTTTACTGTGTGTTTTTCCTTTGGATTATAATGACAGTTATATTTAGCATTCAGTTTTAAGTTTTTCTCCTCTGACTCTATAATTTTCTTTAGCTAATCCCAACAGATCTGAAAAGCCACATATACCCCTACAAATGAATAGAGGTGGTGGGTTGTTTTTTTTTATTGAGGTATAGTTGATTTACAATTTTATATTAGTTTCAGGTGTACACCACAGTAATTCAATACTTTTATAGATTATACTCCATTTAAAGTTATTACAAAATAATGGCTATATTTCCCTGTGTTGTACAATATATCCATGTTGTTTATTTATTTTATACATAGTAGATTTTACCTCTTAATCCCATACCCCTTTTTTTTTTTTTTTTTAACTCTTTGGCCACACTGCACAGCATGAGGGATCTTAGTTCCCCCAATCAGGGACCAAACCCACATCCCCTGCAGTGGAAGCAAGGAGTCTTAACCACTGGACCACCAGGGAAGTCCCTCCCATACCTCTATCTTGCCCCTCCCCCTTCTTCTCCCCACTCATAACCACTAGCTTGTTCTTTATATCTGTGAGTCTGTTTCTGCTTTGTTATATACATAGGTTTGTGCTAGTTTTTAGATTCCACATATAAGTGATAACAGAGTATTTGTGTTTCTCTGTCTGACTGATTTCACTAGGCATAACACCCTCTAAGTCCATCCACATTGTTGCAAATGGCAGAATTTCGGTTTTTTATGGCTAAGTAGTATTCCATTGTATATATACACACATATCTTCTGTATCTATTCATCTGTTGGATACGTAGGTTGCTTCTATATCTTGGCTATTGTAAATAATGATGCCCTGAGTATTGGGGTGTATGTATCTTTTGTTTTCTTCAGATATATACCCAGGAGTAGAACTGCTGGGTCGTATGATAGTTCTATTTTTAGTTTTTTAAGGAACCTCCATATCGTTTTCCATAGTGGCTGTACCAATTTATATTCCCACCAACAGTGTACGAGGGTTCCCTTTTCTCCACATCCTTGCCAGCACTTGTTATTTGTGGCATTTTTGATGACAGCCATTCTGACAGGTGTGAGATGATATCTCATTGTAGTTTTGATTTGCATTTCTCTAATAATTAGTGATGTTGAGTATCTTTTCATGTGCCTGTTGGCCATCTGTTCATCTTCTTTGGAAAAATGTCTATTCAGGTCTTCTGCCCATTTTTTAATCAGGGTGTTCAGAGATGGTATTTTGAACATTACTAATGTGCCTTACTTATTTTGCTATTTCAGAGGAAGGGAGGAGATGGTATTATTGGGAAGGCAACAAAGCGTGTCAATTTAATTTATGTATTTCTAATTTATATCTTTTTTGATATTTTTTTCATAGCCCTGTAAGCCCCACCACCTTAAATCCTTTTTAGAGCAAAGATTTAATTGTACTGATTTAAGTTAAATTAATCTCCTCCCCAATAATTTTAAGCCATCTATAAATGCAATTTTGCTATATAACATTGCATTATATAGATGTAACTAAGCTGGCTTATTTCCAATTGTTTTGCTATTGTAAATTAAGTGGGATAAAAATAGTATGTTATCTTAATTGTATTATGGATTGGGAGTGGGGGGCGGGGGTATTGGAATTGCTTTCGTTTAATAAAATAGTTTGGTAAATTGCTAAGGAAGAGAGTCAGATCCAAAGGGATGCAGGCTAGAGCCAGAGCGATAAAAGAGGTAGCTAAACTGGAACATGGCCTTTTGGCAAATGACAAGAACACAAGGGGGCTGGTGGAAATTTGGCATGCCTCGAAAGCCTCATTTTGGAACTGGCACACTGTCACTTCCACACGTATACCATTGGCCAGATTAAGTCATGAGGCCAACCACGAACTCAGTGGGGTGGGGAAGATTACTCCCACCTACAGAGAAGCATGGCAGGAATAGAGAGGGAAGAAAGAATAGGACACAAATACAATCTACTAGTGAAAAGCCCCTAGTGATGGGGGTGACTAAGGCACTCTTAAGAAAAGATATGCCCAATATTCAATTTGAAGTTGTTGGCATTTCTGTGTGGTAAACTCCCCTTATTTGCCTGCATTTGCCACCGTCTGCTATGCGCACAAATAGCTGATGGGAGTGGCATTTGTAAAAATTAAGAAAAAGATCTGAGTGTTAACTCTGGGTAAGCATTGTGTAGAACAGCACAGCAGGTTTAAGACATCTAGTTGATCCCTATGCTGAATGAATCTAGCAGAAACAGAGAACCAGAGCTGACCATAAGAAGACAAGCCCTCTGGGAATGTGCAGAAATCTTGGGGAGGACATTGATCTTTCCATAATTCATGAAACTGAGATTTTAAGCAATCCTATTTAGATCTTATGCAGCAGGGTATCTCCTTGGAATCAAATCTCAGAAGTGTAATTACTGATCAAAGGGTATGAACTTTTTTCAGGCTCTTGATGAGTAACGTTGAATTGATTCATGATGTTAAGTTCAAATAGATATTCAGGATTTTTCCACTTTAAATTGTGAACCATATTAAATACCAAAAAAAGAAAAAGAAAAAGAAAATATAGAACAAGCTTTGAAAATAAGAAAAAAATATACAAGCAGATGCAGTTACTGAATTAAAACGCTCACTGAAAATAACTATGTTCTGAGCAATTTTATGTTTAAATTTGAATTTCTCTGATTCAGTGTTAATTCCTTAAAGCTTCACAGTTAAACCTGACCTTCAGTCCCAGGGAACCCAGGATGGCTGGTAATCCTACTAGGTGGGGAACGGGGGCCATCTATCCGAGACCTGAACTTGGAGAAGGATGAATGTGTCCTCCTTAGAGTCACTTAATGTCTTTGGCTGAGAAGCAGAACCTGAGAGAGTCTCTTGTTTAAGTGGTTTATTGAGGATGTGTTCTCAGGTGAAGGGGAGGGACGGAAGCAGGTTAAAGCAGAGAAAGACCACTAAGCAAGAATGTGGTGTTCAGTGAAGACTGACTTCAGCCTGATCCCACGAGGAGCTCTAGAACAGGAACTGCACCTCTGTGAGGTGAGGGATCAGTCTTCTGTACCTCCACACAAGCGAGATAGCAATTCTTTTCTTGATCAGATCTCAAAATTAAAGTGCATCAGAATTACCTGGAGGACTTCTTAAAACAGACTGCTGGGCCAACTCCCTGTTTCTGATTCAGTAGGTCTGAGGTAGGGACTAGAGAATTTGTATTTCTAACAAGTTCCCAGGTATTGGGGATGCTGCCGGTCTAGGGACCACACTTTGAGAACTACTGCTCTAGATAAGAGGACACCTGTGAGGCTTTAGCAGCCAATACCCATAGCATAGCATCCAGGAAAGGAGATCTGAGCGCCATCTACTCCAGGTATACTAACTTGGCATCTTCCTCATGAAGGCACACACCAGGGCTAGAAGATTGGACCACAAGCTGAGGCTGGGTAGATGACATTTTTAGGTCTGTCTAGATTCATGACATCCTATTATTTTCCTGTTGTCATCCCGCATCCCCAGCCAAAGCATTGTTGACACATTCCGATTCACCTCTGCCTTGCTATTGGACTTCAAGGGAAGGGTCTGGCAGGTACATGAGGCTTTAAAGAGGAAACAGCTGCACCTCTCTAGGCAAGTACAGTGGAGTCAGTTGCAATGAGTGGAAAGTCCTCAAAGGGGAAACACATATTTGGGGCAAGACTCAAGTAGACCACCTTGGAAGTTTTTGATGTCTGTTTGTTTTTAAAATTAAAGGAAGATGGCTTTGGAAGGCAACCTTTAATTTCTTAAGTCCCACCAGAGCCCGTAACAAACAGTCCCCGCCCCTGGGGATCACCACCAGCTGAAGCTGAAGGTATAGAAGTAGTCGGAGACCTTGGCCGGTAACGGACTGTTGTGTGAATAGCGTACCTGGTACCCTTGGGCCTTAATGTCCATGTTCATGCAGTCCAGGAGGTCCCTGATATCCAGGGCTGCCTTCCAAGGCCCGAATTTGACCACTGACCTCTTGTCCGCCTCCAGGGAGCGCAGGGCGTCCGCGCAGTTTGCATCATCCTTTTCGTTCTGTACCAGGCACACCAGAACACTAGAGCAGCGCGCCGCCACGGCCTCAGCACGCGCCAGGCGCACCATAAGCTCTAGGTTCTCGCTGTAGCCTGGCACCTGCAGCAAAAACTGCTTCCGAGCTACCTGCTCACCAAAGATCTGTGGCGTGTCCTCCAAGAGTTTGATTAAAGGCTTGATTTCGTAGAACTGAGCCTCACGGTACACCTCGGGGATGTGCTGTGTGGGCAGCTGCCCACTGCGCAGATATTCCAGGATGGGTCCAAAATAGGTGCCGCAGCGATCGATGAAGAAGCGTCCCTCCGCGTCCAGGCAGGCCTTGGAGGAGCTGGAGAACATCTCTGCCAGCTTTGAGCCTGGGAGTTTTCTCAGGGTGCCCAAGGTGGTGGTATAGAACTCACCCCCAACGTTCAGCTCCACTACAGGAGATTCCTGGGGGCACAAGAGGCAGAGTGAACCCACAGCGCCATCTCCAGGGAGCTCATGATTTACTCTCATCCAAAGAACAATACTCTACAGAATTTAGGGGAGCCATAACGATTGGCTTCAGCTTATTGGAATGTCCATCTTACTGAAGGGAGTTATATTTATGCTGTATAGCTACAGAGAGTAGGCATTTTAAGGAAGAAAAATATTTTAGTTTGATATAAGAATACCCATTCAAGCATTTGAATTTTCTCATTTAGGTCACAGAATATTAGTGGAAGCAAGTCACAGCGACAATACCTCTAAAGCATGTGGCCTGTGGCAAGGCTTTTTCCCTCCCTAGGCCTCAGTTTCCTTGTTTATAAAGTGAGGATATGGGGACTTCCCTGGTGGTCCAGTGGTTAGGACTCTGCGCTTCCACTGCAGGGGACACGGGTTCAATCCCTGGTCGGGGAACTAAGATCCCGCATGCCATGTGGCATGGCCAAAAAATAAATAAATAAAATAAAATGAGGATATGGAGCTATTGTGAAGTCAAGAGTTCCTGACAGGGATGCTTAGATATAAGATACAGTAAAAAAAAAAAAAAGGGGGGGGGGTGTTGTGGGGGGCAAAACATTTTCAACCTTTCAGAAAGTCTAAAGAAATCACACATGTATTCATTCAGGAATCATTTCTTTGGTACTTACTGTGTGTCCACATCCGTGCTGGGAGTGGGGATAAAAATTCTTATTTCATATAGAGCAGAAGTTCTGATTAGCAGTTGGCATGACTTTGATTAACAAATGTAATTTGTTTGATGGGTATTTTTTCAAAATATGGGCCCATGGGATTAAATAACAGGAATATCCTTGGTGGTGACAAGGTTGGTAACACCAAATACAACAGGCATAAAACTGCCTCATAAATGGTAAAGTATGGTGCAAATGTAAGTTAAATTTAGCTGTTCATCAGAATTTTTAGAGGCCTCTTCTCTAGATCAGACCTTGGGCTGAGCACTAAGGATGTGGGTGAGACCCATGTGATATCTGCCTGGAGATGCCCACAGGCGAGTGCAGAGAGGGACCTGGAAAGAGACTGAGAGTCGGGCTGCATCTGGGGAATGCTGCCACACAGACCTAACAAAAATACCAGAATACTCTATAGCGGTTATTACACATGAGGTGATACACCAGTTGTTATCCTTACAAACCCAGCTTCCTGAACAACTTTCATCTTTTAAAATTCACTCACTCATTCAATAAAACATGTATGTGCCTATTTTGCGCCAGGTAGCTGGGACACAGTGAGGAACAAGCAGGACACAGAACCTCCCCTCACAGTCTAGTAACTGTGTAAAGTGCTTTACATACACTCTCTAACTCAACCCTCATAGTAATCCTATGATGAATGTATTAAATCCCCATTTTCCAGATGAAGAAACTAAGGCTTAAGGAGGTGAAGTTCAAGTTGCTTAAGACCAACCAGCTATTAGGCGATAATGTCGGGATTTGAACTCAGATCTGATTTACCACTTAGTCATTACATAAATTAATTTTCAACCTTCAAACACCTCCACTCTTCAATCCCTATTCATCCAACAAAATGTAGGGAGGACCTATTCCACCCAAGCCTCCTCTGAAGCAGATGGACAGGACATGGTCCCTGCCCTTGAGGAGCTCATAGGGGAGAAAGGGAAACAGATGGCTTAAATGTGTAGGTGCTGAGGGGGAAGACTCAAAGGTAGAAGGGATTGGCTCTTTTTGTAGATGTGTGTTGGAGGTTGTCAGGGAAGGTTGCCTAGGGGACGTGATGGCTGCTGCTGTGGAAAAGATCTACAGTATTAGGGGGAAGGCTGGATTTCCAAACTGGAGACTCCACTACAGGTCATTACAGGGCCAGGGATAGGGACAGGACTCAGGAATGTCCTTCAGTCAGATTTAGGTGTGACTTCCTTTTCAACTTGTCTGTGGGCTCTACCTCTAAGATTAAAGTACTGGAATTAAGAGAACTCAAGGCAGCCAAACTGCTGGGGAGAACTGAGTTGCCATGGCAACAGCTCCTACCAAGGGACAGTTCTGCTAGCTGGAATGGAGAAGGGAGAAAAGAGGGTGCAGTCTGACGGCAGCCAAACAATACAGCCCTGAGAAAAATAAGCCCAGAACCTGTGACGCCCTCTTTCTCCCATAAACCTCAAGGCTCCTTGGCAAGGCTGTTTGATTAACCCTAAGGTGGCTCTGTAAAGCAGGCAGTTAAATGTGAATTTGCAGACTTTAACCCCTGAATGGATTGATGATGGACTCTCATCTCTCCTGTACCACTGAGAGCTCTTAACGTCCCCGCATTACAGGCGAGGAAAGCTCAGAAAGAGGGGTCACACAGCTAGGAGGTGAGGAAGTTGGAGCTGGGATCAAATCCGTATCAGTCTGACTTCAGGACAGTATGGATGACCTACCCCCACCCTCCCAACATCCAGTCGCACTGCTGCTAGTAATTAGCTATGTTTCTAGGGCATCACACTTCCTTCTCTGGGCCTAAGCTTAGTCGTCTATCAAATAGTGAGGCAAAATCGATGAAGAGAACTCTAAGACTCTCCAGCTTTGAAAGTTTAATGAATCCAATCACTTCAAATGTTGTTTCTGAAGCTCATTTCCAGATGCTACACAAAATAGTCCCCTGCCCTGATATTTGCAGCCCCATTTCTTTATCAACCAAGACCTGGGCCCTGTTCCCAAGCTTCCTAATTATGTCCCTTTTCCCTCCGTGTTTTCTAACAACTCCAAATCTCTTTGGAAATCCCAGACCTCCTACCCATCCATAAATACTACTGTGTGTGTTTCTAGCAGATAAAGACTTCTTTTCCATCCCTCTTCCGGACCACCTGCCCCTCCTCATGGCCCCTCTTCCCCACCTGTTCTACCAGTCACCCTGCTGAAGCATTCCTGGGTGAGCAAGCCTGACCCAGGCCCTGTGTGCACAGGCTGGGGAAATGTGGTCTTTAGGAGGCTCTGCTGGGTACCAGGCTAGTGCTGGCCACGAGGACACAGGGATGAATCAGGCCCAGCTCTCATCCCACCAAACATTCATACATTTCCTTAGGTCACACTTAGTCTAGTCAGTGGAGGGACACCCCCATTCATATGTCTCCCAAGCCCAAGATCTCTCCCCACACCACAACTTTGACCTTTTCCCACTGTACCCTATCTCAGTCGTCTGAGCCAGAAACTTAGACTCTAATCTTGCACTCTGCTCCTGTCCTCAACCTCCCCCCACACAGGTAATCAGTCACCAAGTCCTGGCCATTCTAAATGGCTGGTCAGTTCCATGGCTCCCGGCTCCCTCGAATATCCTCCCCCAATCCAATCTCTATTCTGAAACCAAAGCAGTTTCTCTGAAGCGAAAATCCGATCTGGTCACCACCTGCATTAAACACTTCAGTGATCCCACATTTCTTTACAGGTTAACTCGAGACTCCTTAACAAGGTTTACAAGGTCCTGTGCAACCCTGGCAATCAACTACCAGAGCCAACTACTGCTCCCCAACCCCAACCCATTCAGAGCAGGCTGGGCCCCACTGCCCCCAGGACTTCACTCATTTAACACCCCCAGTCAGCCCACTCATCCTTCAAGTTAATTCCTCCGGGAATTTTCTGGATGGGTTGTCTCCTTGTGATTTCAGAGGGCCATGTACTTCCCTTGTCGTGGTAATTCTGTACCTTCATCTGTATCCCCCACCAGACTGGGAGGTTCCTAAGGGAGGACTATCCCAGATTCATCTTTATGTTACCAGTACCTACTACAGTGCTCAGCACACCAGGGATGCTCCATTAAGTGTCTGCTGAATTGAACTGCACTTACCCTCAGCACTGACTTACAGGAGTGCCTGGTATTCTGATAAAGGCCAATCTTGCCCTACTTGGCATCATGCACGGTGCTGACTTCCTCCTTTGCCCGGTAATTAATTCAGACATTTATTGGGTACCTTGAGCGGCCCCTGCCTCTGAGCAGGTGACATTGTCAATAGCCAGGAACAATGAGGTTATCATCATCCTATAGAAAAGAGCCACAGTCGCCCCACTGCTGGATCTGCTTTCCCTTCCTACAAGTCTTCAGGATGGCACGTAGCTGGGGAGAGGTTAAATGTTCTGATCCTTGAGTGCTCTGGGCTTTTTCTTGATCCTCCCCCCCACCCCCCCCCGGCCGCCCCACCCAAGCCCTGGGAGGGAACGGGCAAGCAGGAGGACTCAGGACCCAGCCAGAGGTCAGGGACAGGCTAGAGAGGGTGGGTGTCCGGGGGGGTGAAGGAATGAATGATACTCTGGCCAGCCCTCAGTTGGGTCTACTCCCACCGGCAGGAGGGGAGGGGCAGGGGAAGAGGAGGGGCAGAGGAAGAGCAGTAGACTGGGGCAAGCCAGGGGACTGAGAGACGAGACGCAAAGAGAAGAAGGAGGAGACAAAGGCAGCCAAGCAGGAAAGAGGGCATAGAGGAGAGGCTGGACTGAGCCGGAACCGGAACCGGAACCGAGGCTGTGGCGCGGAAGGAGAGATCAAAGCGGCAGGAACTGACCAGGTGAAAAGAGAGCGCCCAGCCACAGGCCGAGACGGGCGCGCCGGAAGCAGGGGAATTCAGACCCGCGGGGAGGGAAGGACGGGGGACCCCGGAAGGAGTGAAAGAAGGGAGAGGCGCGGGGCCGGAGCCGGCCGGGTCTTCTCGCCCGCCCCGGGCTTCGCACTCACCGTCCGCCGGCCCGCGGGGGTCACGGCCTGGCGCAACGGCCGGGAACCGGGCGCCGAGGTCAGGCTCATCATCCCGGCCCCGCAGGCGCTGGCGCTACGCAGCCAGGCTGCCGCTCGCCGGTCCCGCACAGCCCGCCACGTGCGCGGTACTTGTGGCTGGCGGAAGTGCTCCTCGCTCCCGCCCCGGGGTGGGGGGAATCCGTACCCAGGGTGTGGTTAGAACCCTGATTGGGCTGGAGTTGGCGGCCTTGCGGTGAAACCTTAGGCTAGACACTGTCCCTCTGTTGCCTGGTGTTGCGGGACAGCCAAATGGGGGAGGCAGAGAGAACTGACATTGACGACCTTGAGACTGTCTCCACTCACTACAGTCCTAGGGGTAAAGGATGAGCGACACCCAGTTTACAGGTAAGAAGAGTGGGCCTCCAGGAGATAGGGCGGCCAGTTATTCACCTCAGATCAGCTGCTGAAAGTACAGAGCATGACCAGTGATGAGAAGAGCTAGGTACCTGTTGGTGTGAGTTATTTTGCTTGTTAAAACATAATCCTTATGAAGGGAGGCATTACTCTTCTGTAGTATGGGCCTGCATAATGACCTTCCAGACAGGACAGTATGGAAAGAGGAGGGGAAGAAGAGTAACCATACAGTGGAGAAAATGACAAACACAGCTTCAGCCAGGTGATCAAGATCAACATCAGAAGTCATAAATCATGATGATAGTATGTATCCTTGATATGATGTGATGAAAATGGCACTTTGCCTCTGTGATCTTCCTCCCCAAAACTCATAACCCCAGTCTAATCATGGCAGTTCCTCAAAAAAAAAAAAACACTAAAAGTAGAACTATTATATGATCCAGCAAATCTACTTCTAGTTATATATGCAGAAAATTAAAAGCAGGACCTCCAAGACATATTTGCACACCCATTTCATAGCAGCATTATTCACAGTAGCCAAGAGGTGGAATATCCATCAATGGATGAATGCATAAACAAAAGTGGGATATATGTACAATGGAATGCTATTCAGCCATAAAGAGGAAGGAAATCCTGTCACATGCTACAGCATGGATGACTCTTGAGGACATTAAGTGAAATAAGCCAGTAACAAAAAGACAAATACTGCATGATTCCACTTATATGAGATACCTAAAGTAGTCAAATTAATAGAAACAGGAAGTTGAATAGTGGTTACCAGGGGCTGGGGGGAGAGGGAAAAGGGGAATTGTTTAATGGGTAGAGAGTTTCAGTTTTACAAGATGAAAAAGTTCTGGAGATCTGTTTCACAGCAATGTAAAAATATTTAACACTACTAAACTATACCCTTAAAAATGCTTAAGATATAAATTTCATCTTATGTGTTTTTTAACACAATTTTTTAAAAATGACTTTTGGTCATAAACTAATGGTACAGACACTTGGAAAAAATAATAACAATAATAACCAGACAATATCTGGTGAAAAAAAAATAGAGCTTTGGAGTGTGACAACTGGGAATGGAACCCTAGACCTGTCATTTACCAGCTGTGTGATCATCCATCACTTCCCCTCTCAAAAGAGCCCAAATTTCCTCTTTGTAAAATACATGCAAATACTTACTTTCTGGGTTGTTGTGAGAATTAAATTAAAAGGAAAAAAATCTATTGTGTTTCCCAAACTTCCCTGTTGCTAAGACTCTCTCAGAATGCTTGTTGAACATCATTCCAGAGCCCCACCTCCAGAATACTAAAACCAAGTTACCAAGGAAGGGCCTGGGAACCTGCATATTTAACAAGCATCGTGTCATCTTGGAAATTTGGGAAAAACTAGAATGATGCATTTACTGGCCTAGGAAGAATGGGACTCAGTGAATGTCAGTGCCCATTCCCCCTGACTCTATGACACCACCCTTCCAACATCATCCCATCCAGCCGTGGATAACTTTCCAATCTCTTCTTCTTCCTCCCCATGTGGGTTGTCACTCCATTTAATGTTCACCCAAGAGTTACTGATACTGACCTTAGCTAGGGGTTGGGGGCTGCAGACACAGGTGCACAAGACATGTCTTTGTTCCAAAGGCATGAACACAAATAACTTTAATGAAAGAGTAAATGAGCATATGAAAATATGCTGGAAGTCCATGTTACTGGAAATCCTCCTACTAAAAAGCATCTCAAAATATTGAAAATACTGAATATATGTATGTCTATATGTCTGAGCTCTCAATAAAGTCAAGGAACTGCTCTGAGGTGCTCTGAGATGTTTGAACACCAATTCCATGGACTTCCCTGGGATTACCTCCAACCCTGAGTAACCTAGAACTTTTATTTTCAGGGGAGAGAGAGTAGGAGACAAAGTCTGGGCCACTCACAGGGTTGGATGTCAGATCAGAGACTATAAAAGGGTAAATTATTAAAAATCCACCGCTCAAATGTGAATGCTGTGGAAACATCTGTCTCATTCCTCTGTTCTGGGTAAAAAAAAGTCTCCCCTGAAAAATTCTGGCAATAAGCTAGAGCTCAAATAGATCCAGGGTCCAAATATTCATTTTTTTCAGGATCAACAAGAGCAACAACAACAAGGAACTTAATTTAAAACGGACCTGGATTGGTAATGCCCCAGATGTCTGACAAAGAAAATGAAAACCCTTCCTGGAGGTAAGTGCACAGTCAAACCAAGCCTCAAATAATTCATACAGATAGCAGTCCAACAAATGCAAGCTCAGAATCAAAAGTCACACACCACAAAAGGATACAAGGTACAGTGAGCAAGAGTCAGTAGATCCACAAGCACCTCAAATACTGAGATTACTGGGTATAGAATATAAAATAAGTGTTTACTGTGCTTAAATAACTATAGAGAAGGGTGTATTTAAAACCTGAGTGAAGGGACTTCCCTGGTGGTCCAGTGGTTAAGACTTCACCTTCCAATGCAGGGGGTGAGGGTTCGATCCCTGGTTGGGGAGCTAAGATCCCACATGCCTCGTGGCCAAAAAACCAAAACATAAAAAAAGAAGCAATATTGTAACAAATTCAATAAAGATGTTAAAAATGGTCCACATCAAAAAAAAATCTTTTTAAAAAAAAAAAAAAAAACCTGAGTGAAGACCAAGAAGATATGATCAGAAATGACCAGGCAGGGCTTCCCTGGTGGCGCAGTGGTTAAGAATCCGCCTGCCAATGCAGGGGACACGGGTTTGAGCCCTGGTCCGGGAAGATCCCACATGCCGCGGAGCAACTAAGCCCGTGCGCCACAACTACTGAGCCTGCGCTCTAGAGCCCACGAGCCACAACTACTGAGCCTGCGTGCCTAGAGTCCGTGCTAGGCAACAAGGGAAGCCACCACAATGAGAAGCCCGCACACTGCAGTGAAGAGTAGCCCTTGCTCGCCGTAACTAGAGAAAGCCCGGGCACAGCAACAAAGACCCAATGCAGCCAAAAATAAATAAATTAAATAAATAAATGTATATAAAAAAAATGACCAGGCAGATTTGATAAAAGCCAAATAGAACTTCTAGAAATGAAAAATAAAATAATTGAAATGAAAAGTTACTGAAACTTACTAGGGGTTGAGAAAATGCAATCAAAGGAGCAATGTTGTACTATTTTTCATCCATCATTTTGGCAAATATTGAGAGGAATAACAATGTGCCAGAGCGGGTAAGGATGTAAGAAAAGAACTCAAACTTCACTGATTGGCATGTGAACTGCTGTGATCTTTTTTGGAAAGCAATACGGCCATAGCTACTAAAATTTTTTTAAAAATACAGATATCATTTGACCCAATATTTCCACTTTTGAGAATCTATCGAATAGAACTAAAAGCACTTCTCTGGAAGGATATATGAACAAATATGTGTATTACTGTTTTGTTTGTGGTGGCAAAAATTAGAAATATAGAGGTATGGTTGAATAAACCATGGTTTGTCCATGCCGTGGAATTGTATGCAGCTATTTAAAAGAGTGAGGTAGATCTACATCTGTTCACTCATCCATGATTTATTAAGCAATTAAAAATAAATATCAGCAGTGTATACTACGGAAATTCGGTAAAGACATAAACCTCCCTATATAAATTTATATTTATGTGAGCGTATACTCAGAAAAGTGTAGAATGATACACAGTGGGTGTTACCATTGGTTATTCAGTAGGAACGGGATAGAAGTGAAGAGGGGAAATTATTGATTAAGAAATGTTTTTCTTAATACATGTTTGTATTATGTCACTAGTTGCAGTGAACATGAAAAAGTATAAAAGAGCAAAAGAAAGAAAAAGAAAAGGCAATAACATAACACAAGCAGAAGGCATTACAAGAGGAAGTTAGCTTTTCAGTTTTGGGGGCCTGGAAAGGCTTCATGGAAGCGGTGGCACATAAGCTGGGTCTTGAAGGGGGGAGAGATTTGTTGAGAGAAGCCTGCGGGGGTTTCCTCCCAGCAGAGGGGTCAGCTGTGCCAAGAAAAGGAGGAAAATGAAAGGAAAATGATCATGTGTTGAACACCTGCACTGAACACAGACTCTTGTATCAATTCTTCCAAGCAGTTAGACTTACTGTACAGATGAGGGAACCGAGGCTCAGAGAAATTCAGTGAATGGCAAAAAGCCACACAGCTGGTAACTGGCAGAACCAAGCTTAAACTCCATGTCTTTCTCACTCCAAAATTGTTTTTCTGTGACTGGAAAGAATTGCTTTGTATCTGGCTGCTATGATCTGAATGTTTGTGTCCCCCCAAAATTCATGTTGAAACCTAACCATCAATGTGATGATGTTAGGAGATGGGGCCTTTGGGAGGTGATTAAGTCATGAGGGTGAAGCCCTGCAGAATGGGATTAGTGCTCTTATAAAAAATGAGACCCCCAGAGAGCTCTCTAGCCCCTTCCTTCCACCGTATGAGGACATAGCAAGAAGATGGCCATCTATGAACCAGAAAGCAGGTTTCATCAGACACCGAATCTACCAGCACCATGATCTTGCACTTCCTAACCTCCAGAACGGTGAGAAATAAATGTTTGTTGTTTATAAACCACCCGATTTACAGTATTTTTGTTATAGCAGCCTGAATAGATTAAGACACTGGGCAAAGTGTGTACCTTGAACATTATGACTTGCAAATGGGATTGAGCCACGGGGAGGCAGCTGTGATCTCCTCAAAGCAGGCTTCCCTGCCCGCTGCATCCGGGTTAGGGAGCCTCCCATGGGCCAGCTCCACACGGCACGTGTCCCCCCATTGCATTGTCTGGCTCCTCCCAGAGGGTTGATCAGCCGCATGGGCCAGGATGATTCCATGGGGAGGCTGAGTTCTGAAGGGTCATCACCCCAGAAAGGAGGGCAGGACAGCTGGAGCGACAGTGGGCACTTCTGACAGCAGCAAGAACCCTGGGCCCCATTTCCTGTTTCTCCCCCAGCTCCAGCTGCCCTGAAACAACCTGCACTCCTATGCTTTCTTGCTTTTGTTTATGCTGTTCCTTGTGCTCAAAATGCCTTTCCCCACCAGCTCCTTCTCTCTGGAAAACTCCTACACAGCTTTCAAGACCCAAGTCAAATGGCCCTCTTCTTCCTTTTATATCCATTAGCACATTTGACCCTCACCATTCAAAATAGGAATTAGCACCTCCATTTTATGTATGAGGACCCCAAGGGTCCCAGAGATGAAGTGCCTCTTTCAGAGTCCTTCAGCACTGGGAGACAAGAGACTGACTGGGGTTCCAGTTCTGGCTCTACCATTCGTGTGTAACTTTGGCCAAGTCCGTGTCCCTCTCTGGGCCTCAGTTCTTCACCTGTAACGTGGTGGGGGTTGGGATATTGTTTGAGATGGTCTCTGGGAAACTGTCTGGCTTGATGCTATGGCAACAAAAGAATTCAAACAGTCCCTTGGTGTTGCCTAAAACTGGATCTTGTTTCCCTTTGGCCTGAATCCAAGAGCAAGCACTGCTTCCTTTTGCCCTCCTCCCACGCACCCTACTCTTTGTTCTTCTTCCTGAGACAAAGCTACCAGCCCCTCTCCTCTCCAGGCTGCTGGGCTTTGGGCCAGCCAGCCAAGTGGCAGCTGGGACTCAGATGAAAGGGCCCTCAGAGGGCTGCCTGTGGCGGAGTGCCCAGCCCAGCCCAGCCCAGCCCAGGCCTGGCAGCCCTGGGCCCAGCTGTCACTTGAAGCATCCTGCTACCACTCCCACACAAGGCTCCCTTTGTGAGTTCCACAGTGGGGGAGACCCCTGCCAACCCACAAGGACCCTCTTCCCTTCCCTCTGCTCCATGCCTGTTTGACAAATATCCAGGTCTTTATAGAATGGTCCAGGACCGAACCAGACTGGTCTGACTTTGGGCCAGGTGCTTTGGAGAGTTTTGTTCCATTTCACCTTCAGAACAAATAGCAGGTAGTGCTATTCCCCTTTAGAGATGGGGGACATAGATATCTGAGGGCCTACTATGTGTCAATCGTGGCATCAGGTACCGGGAGTTGGACAAGAGCATGTGTTTCTCCCTCCCTCCCTCCCTCCCTCTCTTCCTTCCTTCCTTTCTTTCTTTCCTTATTCCTTCCTGTCTTTCTTTTCCAAACACTTTCTAGGGGTGTTTCTTATTTCTTTTTTAAAAAAGAAGTCATGGGACTTCCCTGGTGGCGCAGTGGATAAGTCTCCGCACTCCTGATGCAGGGGGCCTGGGTTCGATCCCTGGTCAGGGAACTAGATCCCACATGCATGCCGCAACTAAGAGTTTGCATGCCACAACTAAGGAGCCCTTGAGCCGCAACTAAGGAGCCTGCCTGCTGCAACTAAGACCCGGCACAACCAAATAAAAATAAATAAATATAAAACTAAAACTTAAAAAAAATAAAAAAGAAGTCATGGGACTTCCCTGGCAGTCCAGTGGTTAGGACTCTGTGTTTCCACTGCATGGGGCACGGGTTTGATCCCTGGTCAGGGAACTAAGATCCCACAAGCCATGTGGCATGGCCAAAAAAATAAAATAAAATAAAAAATAAATTTAAAAAAATTAAAAAGTCAGGTATGGAGGACAGATTGTGTGGCCTGGGTTTAAGTCCTGGCCTTGACATTAACTGCGTGCTCTTGCGTAAAACCTTTTGCTACCTGTCAAATGGGGTCACTAGGCTAGGTAATCTTCAGGTCCCTTTAGTGAGAGGTGGGAATGGGTGGCCCAGAGACATCTACATTTCCCCAACAGGCCACACTCAGAGGAGACTGCTCACCCTGGCCCCAGTAGCAATCCCTGTCACCTGAGTTTATGAGCACCCTGACATAAACTGTAGTGGTGTAATGTTTCCACCCAGCTTCTATTCTCCCTCCTTCTTTATACAGAACTACAGTTTTCCTCTGGGGACCACCCCTCCTTTACTCTCTACTGCCACTCTCATCTTGCCACTACATACAGCTTGAGAATGAAGCTGACATATGAAGGCAAATAGAATTGAGAGACAAGATACCTGTTCCTGGCCATCATTTGAGCACTGATCAAGCTATGGCGAAGGCCCTACCCCTGGAGTTTCTAGTTAGGTGACCTGACTTTATTCCCTTTTGATGTAAGTCATTTTACATTGGATATATCTGTCACTTACATTCTAAAGGGGCCCAACAGTGGCGGGTTCTGTACTGTGTCTCTGCCAGTTGTCCCTCCAGATCCTCTCCACCCTTCCCCCCACCGGCTCTCCACCCTGGGAGGCTGATCCTAATGGGCTATAGGCACAGGCTCCCATGCCCTCCAGCTTCCGTCTGAATTTGGCCAACGCAAGGCCTAGCAGGAGATCAGAGGGAAAGGGGAGGCTGAGATCAGACTCATTATTCCCTGGCCGTCTCCCTGCCCAGTCCCTGTAAGTCAGCTGCATCCCTCAGGCACCCGCTCCACACAGCTATTCTCTGTGGTTCTGGTAACCACTGTCTTCCTCACCCTTTTAGGTCCCCACAGTTAGCTGCCCTGAAGGACTGCACTATTTCTTGCTTCTCTCCCCAATCCCTGCCATATCTCTGTAGAGTCTTTTCATGAACCTCTCCTCGAACCCCCAGCTTGAGGAGGCACCTGTGTCCTGCCTCTGTGTGTTCTTGATGGTGTAGGTACTGCGCATGCACGTGTGTGTGTGTTTGAATGTGTGCATGCATCATCTCTGTGCCAGCCTCTCGGCAATTAATCAAGAGCTAGTAGAGGAAGGGAACTGATTTTTACTGAGAGACTCCAGGCAGGACACTTGATATACATAGTTGGGTTTCATCGTCACAATTCTATAAAATAAGTGTTTTTAGCCACATTTTATAGAAGATAAAACTGAGGCCTTAACTGGTAAAGGGACTCACCTAAAGTCCCACAGCTGAGTAAGTAGTGGACCCAAGATTTGAAACCCATCCACATCTGGCTCCTAAACCTGTGCCTTTTTGCCACTCTGGGTCCTGCTTTCCAAAATGCCTGGTTCATTCTCATCCTTTAGGTCTCAGCTTATGTGTGTCACCTCTCCCAAGAGGCCTTCCCTGACCACTCAACTGGAAGGAAGTCACCACTGATATTCTTTTTCATAATACATTGTGCTTCTCCTTCACGATGTGTATTTGTTTGTTTATTTAATGTCTGTCCCACTGCTTAGATTCTAAGCTCCATGAGGGCAGCCAGTCTCCATACTTGTTTTGTTCACCACTCTCTTCCTAGTGCCTAGCACAGCTGCCTGCTCTATACCAGGCCCCAGATAAATATTTGTTAAATGAAAAAAGGGCGAAGAAAAGGAGCAAGCATTTATTAAGGGCCTGCCCAGTGTCAGGCATTTTATGTGTTTTTTCTCGTTTCTTCTTCACAACTATCTTATGAGGCACAGGTTGTTGTCCCATTTTGCTGACCAAAGTTAGAGAGGGAATGTGACTTTTCCAAAGTCACACAGCCTAGAGCCGGAGTTCAAACGCAGGTCTCCCTGATGTCACAGCTGTGCTTGTCCCCCATGCCCCTCTGCCCTTGGCACAGGAGCTCACAGTGGGGCAAGGAGGAGGAGGCGCTGATCAGTGGAACTCACATGAATCATTCTTGGACAAACAAACGGCAGAGAGCAAATAGTGGCTGCTGCAGCCACTCCCCTGGGACCAACCATTCCTAGACCCTCCCAGCCCAGCCGGGAAGCAATCATCTTTCCTGTTTGCCCTCAGGCTCTCAGCCCAGTCCTACGTGGTCTGTGATCTTCTCCAAACACCCTGTTGCTTGCCTTTCTTTGCAGGGCTGCCCATGGCTCACCAAGTTCCTAAGGGACGACCCTGAACTTCCGGGTGTGTGTTGTGTCCCGGAGCCCTGCCTGCAGGCCAGTTCACTTGTCAGTCAGGTGGCACCTGGGAGGATCTTTTCCTTCCTTCCTCCTTTGCTCTCAGACTCTATCCACTTTCCTCTCTAAAACCATTGGTACCCAAATGGGGGGCTTCTGAGACCCTGAGTAATGTTTTTTGTCTTGGCCTGGGTAATGGTTACACAGGTGTGTTTACATCTTGTGACAATTACTTGGGTGCATTCCTCTGTATTTAAGTTATACTTAAATTAAAAGTTTTTTTAAAAAAATCATTGCCACCCACTCTTGCCCCTGGCTCCCCCTACCACACCAGCTGTGAAATAGGGATCATCTTTCCAGCTGTTCTCCCTGAATACTCCCCAGCACATACCCAGAGATCCTTTTCTTTTTTTTCTTTCTTTTTTTTTTTTATTTATTTTTTAGTTTTGGCTGCATCGGGTCTTCGTTGCTGCATGCGGGCTTTCTCTAGTTGCCGTGAGCAGGGGGCTACTCTTCATTGCGGCGCGCGGGCTTCTCATTGCAGTTGCTTCTCTTGTTGCAGAGCATGGGCTCTAGCCACACGGACTTCAGTAGTTGTGGCACATGGCCTCAATAGTTGTGGCTCGCGGGCTCTAGAGCGCAGGCTCGGTAGTTGTGGCGCATGGGCTTAGTTGCTCCGCAGCATGTGGCATCTCCCCGGACCAGGGCTCGAACCCGTGTCCCCTGCATTGGCAGGCAGATTCTTAACCACTGCGCCACCAGGGAAGTCCCACCCAGAGACCCTTTTCATCTAAGGGTTTCTGACTGAATCCTGCCCAGCAAAGATAGTATAGGTCAACATAGCTGACATGGGCAGTGCCCCAAGTCCTGGGACCTCCAGAGTCCTTGGGTTCCTGCTCCTGGTGGGCAGCTCCTCCCTCTCTGAGCCATCACTTGGAGCCCCAAAGGCCTCTCTCCGGCCTAGCCTGAGTGAGAGCTTGGATGCCCTCCCAACTCCTCCCCAGACCCTCTTTTTCAGGTCATGCTGGCAGCTGTTGGCTTGCAGGGCCAGTTTTCAGGTGCCCAGGCACCACGTGGGGCTGGTTACTGTTTACCCTTTGTCACTGAGAAGAGCATGTCCCATGGCCTGTACTCAGGACCTCTGCCAGCTCATCCTCCTTGGGCTCCTGGAGAGGAATTAACTGCATCCCATCCACCTCCTCGTTCACTGGCTGCCCAGCCCCAGTGTGCAGACCCCAGTTGATGACCCCAGATGGACACCTTCTCACACAGCCCCAAGACACCCTAACCCAAGGAATGGTGGGGCCCTGCCCACCAAGTGGGTGGTAGTAGCAGAACTTCCTGCAGCTGAACACAGTGAAAGTGTCAGACCAGGCTTCTGGTGGCCAGTAGCAGAGGCCAAGGCCAGCTCTTTAAACCGAAAGGAAATTTCCACGATTATCAGTGTTCCTAGGGGGTGGGCACCAGGAGCTCAGGGGGCCCAGTGGCAGGAGCCTGACTGGGATTACACTGCAGAACTGAGTGGCTTCTGCTGCTGTGGTCACAGGCAGGCCCCTGGCTATACCAGGGGCAGGTAGAAGAAGAAGCCAATCATGTGGGCTTCTGCAGTGGGAGCAGGGACTAGGAGTTACCTACCCTGGCAAGACTTGAATGGGAATTTCCCCTAAAGGGAGAGCATGGGGCTAGTGGGGAAGGGGTAGAGTCTAGACATCACATTGCCAAAAACAAAAACAAAAACAAAAACAAAACGACTATCTCTTAGCACAGGGTTGAACTGAACTCGGAGAAGACTTTGAGTTGGGCAGAGGCAATGCCACCCCCATTACACACGTATCCACTAACAACATTTGAATCATACCTTTTCTTTTTTTTTTGGCCGCACCCCACAGCATGTGGAACTTCCCCGACCAGGGATCAAACCTGCGTCCCCTGCAGTGGAAGCGTGGCGTCTTAACCACTGGACCGCCAGGGAAACCCAAATCGTACCATTTTAAAGATTAATTTGAACATGTATGTATTTATTTTTTTTCATCTAGTATTGTGAGGATTTCTCCCATTTTATTAAGGGCTCTTCTATACACCATTTGTAACGGCTACATCACAGTGTGTTGTAAGAATGTATCATAAATCTATTAAGCCAGTGGTCCCCAACCTTTTTGGCACCAGGGACCGGTTTCGTGGAAGACAGTTTTTCCACGGACATGGGTTGGGGGTTGTGGTTCAGGCGGTAATGCGAGCGATGGGGAGCGATGGGGAGCGACAGATAAGCTTCGCCTGCTCACCCCGCTGCTCACCTCCTGCTGTGCAGTCCGGTTCCTAACAGGCCACGGACTGGTATCAGTCTGCGGCCTGGGGCTTGGGGACCCCTGTATTAAGGCACACTTCACTTCTGCCTTCTTTCTTTCTTTTTTCTCCTTTACTGTAACTAGCACTGCAAGGAGCGTCCTTCATAGTTGAGACACTGAGCAAGGAGTACGCACCTTTTCTGAGGATCTATTCCCTGTTGCCAAATGACTAGGAAGGCTGTGCCCACCATCCAGGCACACAGGGTATGGCTGCTCCTTAGTGTGTTTTTGCCCCTGTTCAGAGTCTGACCCCCACCCACCACCCCCCAGGGGGCTGCCAAGGCTGCAGGCGAGGCTGAAACCATGAGCTGGCTTATAGGCAGGGCCTGAGAACCAAGGCAGGCCACCTCCACCATCGGAGTCTTCCTGAGATCTGATGAGCATCTTTTTCTGGGGTGATCCAAAATACCAGCTAAGGAACTCACCCCACGTCCTGCTCCATGTTGTCTTTTCTTTCTCCCGCCTCCCTTTTCTCTCTCTCTTTCCTTTCCGTGTCTTCCCTCTAACTCTGGTCTTTTTGCTTTCCCTTCCTCTCTACTCTTTTTCCTTCACCTTTTAATTCCCCCCTGCCCCGGAATTCAGCCTTGTTTCTGTCTGTTTTCTCTTCTCCTCTCCTCTCTGTCCTCCACCCACCACTCCTGTTGTGTGAGTCATAATTTCCCCAGGGAGATAAGGCAGCCTTTTCCTTCATGGGCCTTGATGTGAATGAGGGGTGAGTTTGCCTCCCACAAAAGGCAAAGCTAACAGATCACAAAATTGGGAGCTGCATGGTACACCAGGGTGACTCAGGGCTTCCAGGTTGGGAGACACACAATCCATCAAGGTTTCCTTAGAGGCTTTGTCGCCCCAGGGGCCAGCACACTGCCCGATGACTCATCAGGGCAGCCTCGGTGTATTGGCAGCAGGCTGTGCGTAGGGACATCAGTTTATGATGTTGCTCCAGGGAGGAAACCCGCTCTCTGAGGGCGGATGCTGGGGACCCAGGAACACAGCAGATCCAGGCCCCATGGCCGTGTTTCTCATTGTGTGTTCTCCCATCACAATGATCAGGTAGGATTTTATAAAAATTCAGGTTGCTGGGCCCCTGTGCATTCTTATTAAACCAGAATATCTGGGAATGGGGGTCAGAAACCTTCATGTAAAATGTGATGCACAGGCTGATAAGTACCTGTTAGATTTTTGAATGCACACACCCTATGTCTCAGCAACCTCACTCCTCAACTTTCTGCATGAGGATATTTGTTGTAGCATTGTTTGTTATCCAAACGTGGGAACACCCTAAGTGTCTATTAGTAGAGAATGGTTAAATAGATGATAATGTTTCCTACTGTAGAGTAATATTCAGTCATTTTTTAAAAATGGGGCATTTGGGACTTCCCTGGTGCTCCAGTGGTTAAGACTCCACGCTCCCAATGCAGGGGGGCCCAGGTTCAATCCCTCATCAGGGAACTAGATCCCGCATGCCACAACTAAAGATCCCACACACCACAGCTAAAGATTCTGTATGCTGCAACTAAGACCCATGCAGCCAAATAGATAAATAATTTTTTTTTAAATGGGGAATTCATAGAGACAGAAAGTACATTAGAGGTTACCAGGGGTTATGAGGAGAGGGGCAGGGGAGCATGGAGAGTTATTGCTTAATGGGTACGGAGTTTCTGTTCGGGATGATGAAAAAATTTTGGAAATAGATAGTGGTGATGGTTGCACAATATTGTGAATGTAATTAATGCCACTAAATTGTACACTTAAAAATAGTTAAAATGGCAAATTTTTTGTTTTATATAAATAAATAAATAAAATACACACAATTTTAAAAAAATGAATGAGGTAGAATCATATGCAGTAATATGGAAAGATACCAAAGATAGACTGTTAAGTGAAAATGGAAATTGTAGATGAAGATTATAGTAAGAATTATAAAATTGTGTGTGTGTGTGTGTGCATTTGTGTGCCAGGAAAAGGCAGTAAAGAATCATATCACCCTCTTTTTTTTTTTTTTAAATTTATTTATTATTTATTTATTATTTATTTTTGGCTGTGTTGGGTCTTCGTTTCTGTGCGAGGGCTTTCTCTAGTTGCGGCACGCAGGGGCCACTCTTCATCGCGGTGCGCGGGCCTCTCACTATCGTGGCCTCTCTTGATGCGGAGCACAGGCTCCAGACGCGCAGGCTCAGTAATTGTGGCTCACGGGCCCAGCTGCTCCACGGCACGTGGGATCTTCCCTGACCAGGGCTCGAACCCGTGTCCCCTGCATTGTCAGGCAGATTCTCAACCACTGCGCCACCAGGGAAGCCCTCATATCACCCTCTTAAAAGTGTTTGTCACTGGAGGTGAGATTGGTGGGACACACAGGAGAAGGAAGATTCTTTGTCCTTTCTGTGATATCAAAAATAAGTGCTGGGCACTGGTCAGAATGGCCATCACTAAAAACTCTACAAATAACAAATGCTGGAGAGGATGTGAATAAAAGGGAACCCTCCTGCACTGTTGGTGGGATTCTAAGTTGGTACAGCCACTATGGAAAACAGTATGGAGGTTCCTCAGAAAACTAAAAATAGAGCTACCGTATGACCCAGCAATCCCACTCCTGGGCATATATCCAGACAAAACTCTAATCCAAAAAGACACATGCACCCCTATGTTCATAGCAGCACTATTCACAATAACAAAGACATGGAAACAACCTAAATGTCCATCAACAGAGGAATGGATAAAGAAGATGTGGTACATATATACAATGGAATATTACTCAGCCATAAAAAAGAATGAAATAATGCCATTTGCAACAACATGGATGCAACTAGAGATTACCATACTAAGTGAAGTACGTCAGAAAGAGAAAGACAAATACCATATGGTATCACTTATATGTGGAATCTAAAATATTACACAAATGAACCTATCTATGAAACAGAAACAGATTCATGGACATGGAGAACAGACTTGTGGTTGCCAAGAGGGAGGGGGTCAGAGGAGGGATGGAGTGGGAGGTTGGGGGTAGCAGATGTAAGCTGTTATATGGAATGGATAAACAACAAGGTCCTACTGTATAGCATAGAGAACTATATTCAGTATCCTATGATAAACCATAATGGAAAAGAGTATTTAAAAAAAGAATGTATATATATGTATAACTTAATCACTTTGCTGTACAGCAGAAATTAACACAACATTGTAAATCAACTATACTTCAATTTTTAAAAAGTGCTGGGATTATAGGTGATTTTTACTTTCTTTTTGGTGTTTTTCAGATAAAAAATTTAAACATACTCAGCAAAACAAATACCATCCGTGTTCTCAAAGAGCTCAGGATCGAGTGGGGAGACAGATACAGATCCAGGTAATCATAACAAAACACTATTTGTGGCAAGGGCTGTGGAAGCACAGTGGAGGTAGTGGAAGGCTTTCTGGAGGAGGTGACATTTTGACTCTGGTCTTCAAAGACCTCAAGGAATCAGCCAAGTGGAGAAGTGGAGCTAGAACTCCTCTGGTGGAAGGAAAGGCAAAGTTGCGAGAGAAAGCGTGAGGTTCGGGAAGCGTCTGTAAAGCTCAGGAGCTGAAATGCAGCTTGCCTGCTGGGAGTAGCTAGAGAATGAAGAGTTTTACCAGGGGAGTGACAGATTTGTATTTTGGGTGGATCCTCTGGCGAGGTCTTTTCTGGGTTGAGGTTAGAGACATTGCTCTCAGGCAAAGGCTGGAACCTAATAAGATGTAAACAAAGACTTTCCCATTCACCTCGGAATTTCAGCTGAGGCCCCAAAGGCCAGAGCTGCTGAACTTAAAGTGAGAGGCTGAACCACCCATGCAGAACTCCGGAGGAGGAGAGAGGGCAGGACTAAAAGCCATTGCTCAGCTAACCTGCCTGCCACGGAGAGAAAGTCAACATCCCCCAGGAACCGCCGGAGAGAAGACTCTTCCGAGAGAGTTGTCAGTGCATTCACTCTGCCTGTCCCCCAACCACACCTTACCAGGGAGGGGAAGGAGCTCTCCCCCGTCACCTCGAACCAGGGGAGAGAGGCTTTGGGAGAACTATCTGGGGAGCCTTGGAGGGGGGCTGTGAGGTCTGGAATCTGGTGAGAGCTGGGGGCGGGGGGGGGGTGGCGCTCCTAGGCAGGGGGCTGTACTTCCAGCTGTGTGTTTCTCTTAGGGCACCTGTAGATCCCACAGTAAGGAGTAGAATGAGACCTTCTTGGAAAGCACCCCGTGGAAGAGGGCTTCCGCTCAGGGGAGAGGGGACTCCCGCAGAATGAGGCTGGAAGTGTGAGGAGGGCTGCAGAAGCCAAGGGGCTGTAAACAGCCCCAAAGAGGAAGCACCCCCTTTTTTTAGGGGTACTGCAGCTGAACGGTGTGGTAGGTCTCCCAGGAGCCTATCAGAAGTGCTCCTGAGAGAAAATGTCAGCATCTGGAACCTGCCAAGACCAGAGGGCTCTATCGTAGGTAGACCTTCCTGGCTGAGACTACCCCACCCCCTCCCCCCAGCTCTGGAGTGCCAGAGGCAGCCGGGACAGGGGCAGGAGGAGCAGAAAAGCGAGGCGAGAGAGGCTGCCCAGTCCCCTCCCCAGCCAGCAGGTGTCCCAGCCAGAGGTGGCCAGAACAGGGGCAGTTTTGCTTTAACATTGGCCTGCACGTAGAGTGCCTAACAATAAACGGGAGGCTCTCGGAAAGCTAGGGGACCTGCCGAGATTTCATCCGGGAAAAGTAAAGCATGAGTCCGCAGAATCGGTTCGAAAGGGCAGTGGTAGGAAAGAAAGAAATCGGCTCCGTGCTTTCCAGCTGCTGAGTCAAACCCCTTTCTTTAATAAACAGCTACGAAACATTAATGACGCCTATCTGGTGAATGCGGTCTTAAAACGATGAGAGGATTTTCCTCCCACTGTCTCCCGCATCGACCAACCCTTTTTATCAAAGCGAGACGGACAATTACCGCTTGGAAACTCGTGTGTTTCCGCTGGCGACGTGTCTCGTCGCGCTGGCGGGGGCTCAGGGACGCAATAGCTGGCTCCGGCGGCCGCGGCGGCGCGGGTGGAGCACCGGTCCTGGCCTGCCCTGCAGCGCCCCCTGCTGGCCGAAGCTGCAGCGGCCGGCCCCCCCGTCTTGCGACCCAGCTTTGGGGCTGGAACCCGCCCTGCCCTCCTGGAGTCTGCAGGCTTTGAGGTGAGACAGGCATTCGGGAATTGAACGGTCAAATGAGAGGTGTACACTTGCCACTGGGATGAGAGCCTATCCGATAGGGGAGGGGGCTGATCTGGTCAGAAATGTCAGCCGCGGAGGGTGAGGCTGGGCAAAAGGGCTGAGGTGGGAAGTGGGGGAGTGAAGATTTGGAAAAGCTAGTAGTGGCGTTTTGGAGAGTGCGGCATGCTGAGGAGTCACCGGTATTCCTGCTATTTCGTGTCTCTGGGCATTTGCTTAAGCTGGTACCTCTACCTGGAAAACATTTCCCACTTTCCTTTTCCTTTTTTTTTTGGTTCTAATTACTTAATGTATTCAAAAATATGAGAGAATGAATATATAAATATCCATGTACCCATCACTCAGCTCGAGAAATAAGACCTAACAAATAGAAAGTACCCATGTACTCCTCCCTTTCACCCTCCTTCTTCCCAGAGCTGGCTCCTTAAGTTGATGTTTTCATTCCCATGTAAGTTTTTATTTACTGTATATGTATCCATAAATAATATATAGATGCATGAAATCAGGAAAATTGTAATTTATTATATTTAGAATATAGATATAGAATGTATGCTGTATGTATATACTTTAATATCGTATATGTATGGGGCTTCCCTGGTGGCGCAGTGGTTAAGAATTCACCTGCTAATGCAGGGGACATGGGTTCAATCCCTGATCTGGGAAGATACTACACCCCGCAGAGAAACTAAGTCCGGACACCAAAACTACTGAGCCTGCGCTCTAGAGCCAGTGAGCCACAACTACTGAGCCCGCCAGCCTAGAGCGCATGCTCTGCAACAAGAGCAGCCACCACAACGAGAAGCCTGCGCACCGCAATGAAGCGTAGCCCCCGCTCACCACAGCTAGAGAAAGCCTGCGAGCAGCAACGAAGACCCAAAGCAGCTGAAAATAAAATTAATTAATTAATTTTAAAAAGCGAAAATATCTTTTAAAAAATATAGTATATGTGTTATAGTGTTGTATAGTATATTTACATATATAGTATATAGTGTATGTACTGTGTTATAGAGAATATATTGGGTTGGCCAAAAAGTTCTTTCGGGTTTTTGTACCATCTTACAGCCAAACCCGAACGAAATTTTTGGCCAACCCAATATGTATGTAAAGAGAGGGAGAGACACATTTTTCTTCTCACCATCCTGCCTTTAAGATTATTCCCACATCTTTCTGCCTTACTAACTTCACATAGTTGTTACTCCTTCCGGAAGCTTTGCCAAGCCCCTCTCCTCTCTGCTCCCTGTGCTCTTGTGATAGTTACCCAGCTAGGTTGAAGTGGCCTGCTTGGTTGTCTGTCCTCCCCCATCAGGCTCTCAAGCTTCCTGGGGGCCAGAACTGTGCATCCAGGTCGGGTGTCTCTCCTGCTCAGCCCAGAGTCTGGCCCACAGGTGGGGCCTGAAGGCAGAGAATAAGGCCAGAAAGGCTTGAACACCAGGATAAGACATTGGACCTCATCTTGGATGGTGGTTTTTCAGCTGGGCTCTGTGGAGTCTCTTGAGTTCTCTGGAGGTGACTTCAGGGCTAAAGAAAAGTGGTCAAAGGATGCAGCTATAGCCCACCCTCATCCTATTAGTCAAATCAATTTCTTCTCAATCTGTCTCATTCATTGGGCTTCAGTGCAAAATTTTACTTAAAGAAATACGGTACATGTTAAAGAATGAAATTAGAACACTCCTTAACACCATACACAAAAATAAACTCAAAATGGATTAAAACCTAAACGTAAGGCCAGATATAAAACTATAAAACTGTTAGATGAAAACATAGGCAGAACACTATCTGATATAAATCACAGCAAGATGTTTTTTGACCCACCTCCTAGGGTAATGAAAATAAAAACAAAAGTAAACAAATGGGACCTAATTAAACTTAAAAGTTTTTGCACAGTAAAGGAAACCATAAAACGAAAAGACAACCCATAGAATAGGAGAACATATTTGCAAACGAAGCAACCGACAAGGGATTAATCTCCAAAATATACAAACAGCTCATGCAGCTCAATATCAAAAAAACAACCCAATCAAAAAATGGGCAGAAGACCTAAATAGACATATCTCCAAAGAAGACATACAGTTGGCCAAAAAACACATGAAAATATGCTCAACATCACTAATTATTAGAGAAATGCAAATCAAAACTGCAATGAGGTATCACCTCTCCATGGTCAGAATGGCCATCATCAAAAAAATCTACAAACAATAAATGCTGGAGAGGGTGTGGAGAAAAGGGAACCCTCTTGCACTGTTGGTGGGAATGTAAATTGGCACAGCCACTAGGGAGAACAGTATGGAGGTTCCTTAAAAAACTAAAAATAGAGCTACCATATGACCCAGAAATCCCACTCCTGGGCATATACCTGGAGAAAACCATAATTTGAAAATATACATGCACCCCAATGTTCATTGCAGCACTATTTACAATAGCCAGGACATGGAAGCAACCAAAATGTCCATCGACAGAGGAATGGATAAAGAAGATGTAGCACATATATACAATGGAATATAACTCAGCCTTAAAAAAGAATGAAATAATGCCATTTGCAGCAACATGGATGGACCTAGAGATTGTCATACTGAGTGAAGTAAGTCAGACAGAGATGGACAAATAGTGTATGATATCGCTTATATGTGGAATCTTTAAAAATGGTACAAATGAACTTATTAACAAAACAGAAATAGAGTTACAGATGTAGAAAACAATCTTATAACCGGGGGGAAAGGGGGAGCGGGATAAATTGGGAGATTGGGATTGACATATACACACTACTGTATATAAAATAGATAACTAATAAGGACCTACTGTATAGCACAGGGAACCCTACTCAATACTCTGTAATGACCTATATGGGAAAAGAATCTAAAAAAGAGTGGATATATGTATATGTATAACTTATTCACTTTGCTGTACAGCAGAAAGTAACACAACCTTGTAAATCAACTATACTCCAATACAAATTTTTAAAAATATATCATGGCATGTAAAAACAATATTGAGAGGGATGAGGAGTGTGATGGGCTCAATAATGGCTCCCAAAGATGTCAATGTCCTAATCCCTGGCACCTGTGAATATGTTAGGTTATGTGGCAAAGGAGGATTAAGGATGGAATTAAGATTGCTAATCAGATGACCTTGAGGTGGGAAGATTATCCTGGATTATAATCCAGGAGGGGGCCTAACATAATGACAAAATCCTTGTAACTGGAAGAAGGAGAACCAGAGAGATGGCTGGATGAAAACGCCTTGCTAGCTTTGAAGATGAAGGAAGGGCCCATGAACCAAGAAATGCAGGCAGCCTCTAGAATCTGGAAAAGGCAAGGGAATGGATTCTCCCCCAGAGCCTGCAGAAAGGAACACAGCGCTGATCACACCTTGATTTTAGGTCCATGAGATCCATTTTGGATTTCTGACCTCTGGGATTGTGAGATAGTAAATTTGTGTTGCTTTAAGCCACTAGATTTATGGTACAGGCACACCTTGGAGACGTTGTGTGTTTTGTTCCAGACCGCTGCAATAAAGCGAATATTGCAATAAAGTGAATATCACAAAAAAAAAGTCACACAAATTTTTTGCTTTCCCAGTGCCTATAAAAGGTATGTTTACACTATACTGTATTCTAAGTGTGCAATAGCATTATGTACAAAAAAATGTACATACCTTAATTTTAAAATACTCTATTGCTAAAAAATGCTAATCATCACCTGAGCCTTCAGCGAGTTGTAATCTTTTTGCTGGTAGGGGGTCTTACCTTGATGTTGATGGCTGCTGACTGATCAGGTTGGTGGTTGCTGAAGGTTGGGGTGGCCGTGAACAATTTCTTAAAATAAGACAATGAAACTTGCTGCATTGATTGACTCTTCCTCTCACAAACGATTTCTCTGCAGCGTGCAATGCTGTTTGATAGCATTTTACCCACAGTCGAACTTCTTTCAATCCTCTCAAGCCCTGCTGCTGTTTTATCAACTGAGTTTATCCTTTGTTGTTATTTCAACAATCTTTACAGCATCTTCACCAGGAGTAGATTCCATCTCAAGAAATCACTTTCTTTGCTCATCCATAACAAGCAACTCCTCATTCATTAAAGTTTTGTCATGAGATTGCAGCAATTCAGTCCCTCCCATCAGGCCCCACTTCTAATTCTAGTTCTCTTGCTGTTTCCACATCTGCAGTTACTTCCTCCACTGAAGTCTTGAACCCCTCAAATTCATCCATGAGAGTTGGAGTCAACTTCTTCCAAACTCCTGTTAATGTTGATATTTTGACCTCTTCCCATGAATCAAGAATGTTCGTTCTTTTTTTTTATAAATTTATTTATTTATCTATTTATTTATTTATGGCTGCATTGGGTCTTTGTTGCTGCGCGTGGGCTTTCTCTAGTTGCGGCAAGTGGGGGCTACTCTTTGCTGTGGTGCACGGGCTTCTCATTGCAGTGGCTTCTCTTTCTGCGGAGCACAGGCTCTAGGCACATGGGCTTCAGTAGTTGTGGCTCACGGGCTCTAGAGCACAGGCTCAGTAGTTGTGGTGCACGGGCTTAGTTGCTCCGCGGCATGTGAGATCTTCCCGGTCCAGGGCTCGAACCCGTATCCCCTGCATTGACAGGCGGATTCTTAACCACTGCGCCACCGGGGAAGTCCAAGAATGTTCTTAATGGCCCAGATCCATCAGAGACATCACTACTTGTGGCAGCTATAACCTTAGGAACTGTGTTTCTTACATAATAAGACTTTAAAGTCAAAATTATTCCCCGAATCATGGGCTACAGAATGGATGTCACGTTAGCAAGCATGAAAACAATCTTGTTGTAGATCTCCATCAGAGCTCACAGGTGACCAGGTGCGTTGTCAATGAGCAGTCATATTTTGAAAGGAAACTCTTTTTCTGAGCAGTAGGTCTCAACAGTGTGTTTAAAATAGTCAGTAAACCATGTTGTCAACAGATGTGCTGTCATCCACATTAGAGCACAGGCAGAGTAGATTTAGCGTACTTCTTAAGGGCCCTAGGATTTTTGGAATGGTAAATGAGCATTGACTTCAACTTAAAGTAACCAGCTGCATTAGCCCCTAGCAAGAGAGTCAGCCTGTCCTTTAAAGTTTTGAAGTCAGGCATTGACTTCTCTCTAACTATGAAAGTCCTAGATGGCATTTCTTTCCAATATTAGGCTGCTTCATCTATATTGAAAATCTGTTGTTTAATGTAGCCATCTTCCTTAAATGTCTTAGCAAGATCTTCTGGATAACTTGCTGCAGCTTCTATATCAGCACTTGCTGTTTCACCTTCTATGTTATGGAGATGACTTCTTTCCTTAAACCTCATGAACCAACCTCTGCTACCTTCAAACTATTCTTCTACAGCTTCCTCACCTCTTTCAGCCTTCATAGAGTTGAAGAGAGTTAGGGCCTTTGACTTAAAGGAATGTTGTGGCTGGTTTAATCTTCTATCTAGACCACTAAAACTTTCTCCATATCAGCAATAAGGCTGTTTTGCTTTCTTATCATTCGTGTGTTCACTGGAGTAGTACCTCTAATTTCTTTCAAGGACTTTTCCTTTGCAGTCACAACATGGCTAACTGGTACAAGATGTTTAACTTTTGGCCTATCCCAGCTTTTGCCATGCCTTCCTCAGTAAGCTTAATCATTTCTAGCTTTTGACTTAAAGTGAGAAATGTGTAACTCCTCCTTTCACTTGAACACATAGAGGCCACTGTAGCGTTATTAACTGGCCTAATTTCAATATTGCTGCATGGCCTGAGGAGAGGGAAAGAGATGGGGCAATGGCTGCTTGGTAGAGCAGTCAGAACACATGCAACATTTATCTATTAAGTTTGCCATCCTATATGGGCACAGTTGGTTGTACCCCAAACAAATTGCAATAGTAACATGAAAGATCACTGACCACAGATAACCACAACAAATATAGTAATAATGAGTGACTTCCCTGGTGGTCCAGTTGTTAAGAGTCCACACTTCCACTGTAGGGGGCGCAGGTTTGATCCCTCGTCAGGGAACTAAGATCCCGCATGCTGCGCTGTGTGGCCAAAAAAAAAGAAAAAGAAAAATTTGAAATACTGCAAGAATTACCAAAACTTGACACAGAGACATGAAGTGAGCAACTGATGTTGGAAAAACGATCCTGATACAGATTCTGAATAGCCAAAGCAATATTGAGAAAGAAGAACAGTCCTGAAGTTATCATGCTCCCTGACTTGAGACTATACCCTAAAGCTACAATAATCAAAACAGTATGGCGCTGGCACAAAAACAGACACATAGATCAATGGAACAAAATAGAGAGCCCAGAAATAAAACCACACAATATGGTCAATTAATCTATGACAAAGGAGGCAAGAATGTGCAATGGAGAAAAGACTGTCTCTTCAATAAGTGGTGCTGGGGAAACTGGACAGCTACATGTAAAAGAATGAAATTAGAACATTCTATAACACCATATACAAAAATAAACTCAAAATGGATTAAAGACCTAAATGTAAGACCTAAAACCATAAAACTCCCAGAAGAAAACATAGGCAAAACACTCTTTGCTATATATCATAGCAATATTTTTTTTGGATCTCTCTCCTAAGGCTCCCTGGGGGGAGCCCAGTAAAAGTGTACTGAATGAAAACAACAGGGGAAGGAGTGAAGAAATATCTGGGAAGCACACCAAGGATAAACAGGTCCCCACAATTTTCATTCATTCATCCTTTCAGTCAACAAACCGAGGAAAATTTCCTGAGCTCCTGGGGTCATAGGGAAGAGGTAGACCTGTCTCTTGCCCTCAAGGACTCCTAGGTAGAGGAGAGACAGACATGTTTTCCATATGAGTGACTAGTTTTGTCTGGTCACAGAATTTTAAAATATAATAGCTTTATATAGTAAGTGATATATATGGCAGGTGAAGTCCTTCCAGGGGAGTGGACAAAACATGGTTGAAAGTATAATTTGGAGTCCCAGGTTCCTCATCAATAAGGTAGAGGTTGAGTTGCAGGAGTGCTAGAGTATATCCAGCTCTGATAATCCAGACCTTTGTGACTGACTGACTAGGGAGCACTTTGTTGTCCTGTCAACCCCTCTCTTTACTACTCAGCAAGCTCAGAAATGTATAGGCTGCCCCGGGAGCCAGTTGCATCAGTTGGAGGAAGGGCTGGGTCTTCCCAGAACTGGGGGAGGATATGATAGGGAGGAAGACCAGAGTGGAGGCTAGTCAGGAAGACCTGCCAGCTTCCTGGATTGACGGGGGTCAGCCATTCACAAGGAGCCTTTGTAACAGTGGAGTTTGCAGTGGATTCCCCAAGCAGAGATACTTCTATTCCCAAGGGACAGAAAAGGCCTGGGCCTCTTAGGGTAACCTGAGGACTCCAGGGCCCTGCTACTCCCTCAAATAGCTCTTTCTTAGCTGGTCATTTGACTCTTTTATTTTTTTTTTATTTGTTTTTTTATTTTTGGCTGTATTGGGTCTTCGTTGCTGGGCACAGGCTTTCTCTAGTTGTGGTGAGTGGGGGCTACTCTTTGTTGCAGTGCATGGGCTTCTCATTGCGGTGGCTTCTCTTGTTGTGGAGCATGGGCTCTAGGCACGAGGGCTTCAGTAGTTGTGGCTCGCGGGCTCTAGAGCGCAGGCTCAGTAGTTGTGGTGCACGGGCTTAGTTGCTCCGCGGCATGTGAGATCTTCCCAGACCAGGGCTTGAACCCATGTTCCCTGCATTGGCAGATGGATTCTTAACCACTGAGCCACTAGGGAAGCCCCAGGTCATTTGACTCTTGATGACTCAAAATCCTCCATTCAGAGGATTGTAGTTTTTTAGTTTGAAAGAGCCTCTATTGAGTTCAACTCCTCGATTTACCCGGTTGGAAACTGAGGCCTAAAGAGGTAAGATGACTTGCTTAAGGTTCCCTAGCGAGTTAGTTGTGCCTTTAAGGAGAATATTTTATGATTGGTAGCACTGGCTGTTCCCTCCGCCTGCAAGACAGACCTTCCAGAAGCTGAGAACATTTACGTCTCAAATGTTTCTTTTTTCCCTGGGGTAATTACCATGCTTGGAGTGAATTCCTGACCCCCTAGTCATAGGCATCCCCTGAGGATCTTGTTGAAATAGAGATTCAGGAGGTCCTCGGCAGGGCCTGAGAATCTGCATTTCTGATGAGCTCTCTGGTTATTGGATGCTTCTGGTCTGCAGACGACACTTGTAGTAGCAAGGCTCTAGCTTTTTTTTTTTTTTTTAGTATTATTTTTATTTATTTATTTATTTTAACATCTTTATTGGAGTATAATTGCTTTACAATGGTGTGTTAGTTTCTGCTTTATAACAAAGTGAATCAGTTATACATATACATATGTTCCCATATCTCTTCCCTCTTGCATCTTCCTCCCTCCCACCCTCCCTATCCCACACCTCTAGGTGGTCACAAGGCTCTAGCTTATTAATTTACTTTATTTTCTTCCTAGTACATGTCACGATGTGATATTATCATATTTATCTGTGCATGTGTTCATCATAGCTTTCTTCTCACTAGATATAAACTGTCTGAGTGGGGCACCTTGACCCCCTCGTGCCCTGTTACCTCCCCAGGCCCAGCACAGCACAGACACACTGCAGGCTCTCAGTACATGAAGTCCCCCCAGTGACAGAGGGAGTCTAGTTCTGGAGGGCAGGGACTTTGTCCAGTTTTCTCTTGACTCCTCATGGCACAGCAGGGGGTCAAAGTACACAGCAGGGGATCAGTGACTCTTGACCCCCTATGTTCTCCAGTAGGTCAGGACTGGAGTGACAAACAGCCTGAGGTCCATGGGCATCAGGTGACATGAGTGTGCGTATATAAATCATTTTTAAAACTAGAAAACTTGTCACAACCTAGGTCTGAGTCCATTCTGTAGCTGCCTGGGCTCAAGCTCATTCAGGGTTACTTGGAGTCTGGCTTCCCCAGGGCATGACTTGATGAGCTTACCCCTGGCACCACATTCACATGGTGTTCCTGGCCTGGCCCTTGGGGGCCTTGACCCCAGTCCATCTGGGACCAGTTCAGTTTTTCCAACTTGGGGCATTCAGATACCCTGAGGGTGAGGTCACAGGCAGCTCCGCAGAGGCCATTCCAGTAAAGTGCCTCACTCAGTGTCAGTTTCCCCACCTAACGGTGGGAGGGAAGTCGGGGGAAACTGAATGATGCTTGAAGTCTAGCCCAGCTTCTGCTACTTCCCTCTTCTCCATTGCTACTTCCACCTGCAGTGGCCCAGCTGGACAAGATAACCTCCCAACCCTGAGACGTGGCAACTTGAGAGCAGGGACACCTGAATTCAGTGGGCCCTTCTGAACCAAGGGCCACCTCTCCTGCCTCATCGCACCCCCTGAGAAGGCCTCACGTCCTTGTCCTTTCCTTCCTGCCTTCCTCCTCTCCCCACTCCTAGAACTTGTTTGAGCGCAGCCTGTGCCCTTAGATCCCTGATAATTGGAGCCAGCCGGCAGCTGCTGATTCAGCAACATTTTGTCTTTCATCTGCCAGGTGGGCCTGGAGGCAGCCTCAGTCTGTAGTCTGCTGGCTGGATGACCCTGGCCATGCAGACCTTCCTGTCCCTCCTTCGCAGGACTACTCCGTCTGTTCTGCACTTGTTTACTCACATCGCTCATTTATTCCCCCAATTACCAATTGACGCACTCACTTACTCACACGTGCAGCGCCCCCTCAATCCCCGGGGCCGGGGCCAGGGCCAGGAGCATTTCTGGGAAAGGACTGGCCTGAGATGGGATTACGATGCACACACAGAGGCAGAATGACACAGCAGGACACAGGGGCCCTGTGCTCAGCTGGAGTCCCCCAGAGTCTGAGCTGGAGAGGACTTAACAAAGATCAGCCCCCTTGTTGAATAAATTCTATTTATTCAAAGGTGAAGGTAGGCCCAGGAGGCTGCTGATGGGGCACTCCTGACCTGCCCACCATGCCGGGTCAGCTCTCCCAGCCCTGTCTGCAAGCAGGACATCATGTTTTCCAGTTCTGAGTCAGTGACTCTGGAGCTGGGTTAAAAATGAGAGAAGTAGAGCAGGGTAATAATATCCTTAGTGACCCAAACATGGATTCAGAAGGAGTTATACAACCAGGGCTGGAAAGGCCTTCCCTCAGTGATTTCCAAACCCTTCACTTTGTACTCGTGGATGCTGGAACCCTGGAAGCCTGGTCACAGGTGGACCTGGAAGCAGCCCCAGAACCTAAACCACAATGTCCAGCCTACTGGTCTCTGGCTAAACCCACTGCCCAGCCATCCTGGATGTTTAAATACAAAGGAAGCCCCATTTTCCTGAGGAGAAAACATTTTAAGAACGTTTTCCCTTCCTTGGCGGTTCAGTGGTTGGGACTCCATGCTTTCACTGCCAAGGGCGCAGGTTCAATCCCTGGATGGGGCACTAAGATCCCGCAAGGTGCACGGCGTGGTGTTTTCCCTAGTAAAAGTCAAAAACAAACAAAAAATGTTTTAGGGCTGGAAATGAATTAATCAAATGTTTACTTAAGTAATCTATTAAAATTAAATTTTTTCACTTAATCTATTAATTTAGAAAAGCTGCTCTTTTCCACTCATGGTTTAGGATACAATTTTATGAAAATTCTTCTCCCAGCTGACTGGTGGGGAGGTAATATTGGGCTAATGCATCTTGCTAACAGTTTGTCTGCAGTAACATATTGAGGAAAGCACCGTGCATGATGAAGACTGTCAGGACAGAGTATGGCACACCTCTCCTTCTGGAATTCTGGAAAAGAACTTCACCTTAGAGTCAGGCCCATGAGCTGGTTTTGAGCACCTGCTGTGCCTTGACCATGTGTGGCTGCAGCCACTTGGGGTCCCTTGCCAAAGTGTCAAAGTCCTCACTACTTCCTCCTGCCAAGTCAGGGACCCTATTTTTCAAGGTGACTGGACATTATAACCAAAGACCTTAGAGTGTTTCAAAAAGTGAATCTAATGGTCATCATTCAGCCAGCATCTACTGAGCATTTGCAGTCCTGGGAGCCAGGACAGGTACAAAAGGAACTGAACTGTGTGTAGCAAGTCCTAGAATGGAAGAATAAAGGAGGAATTGGGAGCATACCATAGGAAAGGGGAGTGGCCAGGAGGCAGTGCGTGTTTATTGAGGTCTTGCAATATACCAGATATTTCACAAACACCATCTCTAATCCTCATAACTACTGGTGGATAGGATTTAGCACTTGTTCCAACTCCTCCTTGCCTAAGAACTAACAGTGTGTGTTTTAAGGTTAATTTCTTGACCTTCCTAGGCTTCAGTTTCCTCCTCTGTGAACGAGGACTATCTACCCCATAGGATTGTTGGAAGGATTGAGTTCTGCTCTTAGCACTTTGCATATATTAACTTAGTTTAGAATAGCAAGCCCTCAATCGATGTTTGCTCTTATCATTATTACAACATAGGAGGAAGTTGAAGCTCAGAAAGGAGCAGTGACTAGCCCAGGGCCACACAGCCAGAGGGAAGAGCTGGCCATGTTCTCTGTTCCACTCTGTGACCTGCAGTACAGAAAGGGTTAAAAGGGGAAGCTTTGCCCTCACAGCAGGTCCATGGCTGGACTTGGCTGCCCTCTGTACCTTGGAGAGGCAAGGCCAGCTGTCCAATGCAGAGTGACCCCAGGTCACCTGCGGCTGTGTGCCTAGCCAGCCCATGAAGGGGACTTGGAGAGAGGGACAACTGTCACTTTCTTCTGAGGTCTGGGGAGCTGGGCTGAGTCTCCTCCTGTCACGTCTGAGACCTTGGGCAAGTACCTCCCCTTTCCTGTGTCTCAGTGTCCTCATCTGAAAAGGGGGAGACTAATGTTTTTCTGCCTCATAGGGCTGTTGTGGGACTGAGCAAGTTAAAGGCTGGGAGATGGGTTTTCACACTACCCTGTTGTGCCAATATAAGCAGAGTTAAGGCCCGTGACTTTAGGGTGGGGTGAGTATTTTCATTTAATGGGGAGGGGCCATAAGGAGTTAGAATCCAGTTCAACATAAAGATGAACTTTCTCATAGCTCTGGCCATAGGAGTGGAAGGAAGTGGTCCAGCGGATGATTATCAGTCAGGAGGGTGCAGAGGGGGCTCCTGCTCTGGAGTGGGAGTGAGGGTGGCCTCGGTGAGAGAAGATCCCCTCTGATGCTCTCCTCCTCTCTCCGCCAGGTACCTAGTAAATCTTTTCCCTCAAGGTGGTGTTACAAGCAGGTAACTGAACTAGAACTTGGAAGGTCTTGTTCACTTGACTCTGCTACTAACTTGTACAACTATGAGCCTCTCATTGGGCCTCACTTTCCTAGTTATTAATAAATATAGCAAATGCAGTTTTGTCAACTTTGATAATGTGGCAATGCAAGGGATTATTATCTTCCAAGACTGTTGGCCAGAAAACTAGGTCAATGGTAAAGAGGAAGCATTATAACTCATGTAATTACTGACTAGAGTTGAGAGGGACCTCAGCATTAATCTAGCATCTGCACAGATAATATATCTGGGGACTATGCTTTGTCTCCTAACACCTCAAATTTACAGATAAGGATATGGATCCTGTTACCTTGTATAACTTCTCTTTTTTTAAAAAAAAAATTAAATTTAATTTACTTTTTTATACAGCAGTTTCTTATTAGTTATCTATTTTATACATATTAGTGTATATATGTCAATCCCAATCTCCCAATTCATCCCACCCCCACCCCCCTGCCACTTTCCCCCCTTGGTGTCCATATGTTTGTTCTCTACATCTGTGTCTCTATTTCTGCCCTGCAAACCGGTTCATCTGTACCATTTTCCTAGGTTCCACATAGATACATTAATATATGATATTTGTTTTTCTCTTTCTGACTTACATCACTCTGTATGACAGCCTCTAGATCCATCCATGTCTCTACAAATGACCCAATTTCGTTCCTTTTTATGGCTAAGAAATATTCCACTGTATATATGTACCACATCTTCTTTATCCATTTGTCTGTTGATGGGCATTTAGGTTGCTTCCATGACCTGGCTATTGTAAATAGTGCTGCAAAGAACATTGAGGTGCATGTGTCCTTTTGAATTATGGTTTTCTCTGGGTATATGCCCAGTAGTGGGATTGCTGGGTCATATGGTAATTCTATTTTTAGTTTTTCTTTTTTTAACATCTTTATTGGAGTATAATTGCTTTACAATGGTGTGTTAGTTTCTGCTGTATAACAAAGTGAATCAGCTATACATATACATATATCCCCATATCTCCTCCCTCTTGCATCTCCCTCCCACCCTCCCTATCCCACCCTTCTAGGTGGAAACAGAGCACCGAGCTGATCTCCCTGTGCTATGTGGTTGCTTCCCACTAGCTATCTATTTTACATTTGGTAGTGTATATATGTCCATGACACTCTCTCGCTTCGTCCCAGCTTACCCTTCCCCCTCCCCGTGTCCTCAAGTCCATTCTCTAGTTAAGTCTGCATCTTTATTCCCATCTTGCCCCTAGGTTCTTCATGACCTTTTTTTTTTTTTTTTGGATTCCATATATATGTGTTAGCATACGGTATTTGTTTTTCTCTTTCTGACTTACTTCACTCTGTATGACAGTCTCTAGGTCCATCCACCTCACTACAAATAACTCAATTTCATTTCTTTTTATGGCTGAGTAATATTCTATTGTATATATGTGCCACATCTTCTTTATTCATTCGTCTGTCGATGGACACTTAGGTTGCTTCCATGTCCTGGCTATTGTAAATAGAGCTGCAATGAATATTGTGGTACATGACTCTTTTTGAATTATGGTTTTCTCAGGGTATATGCCCAGTAGCGGGATTGCTGGATCGTATGGTAGTTCTATTTTTAGTTTTTTGAGGAACCTCCATACTGTTCTCCATAGTGGCTGTATCAGTTTACATTCCCACCAACAGTGCAAGAGGGCTCCCTTTTCTCCACACCCTCTCCAGCATTTGTTGTTTGTAGATTTTCTGATGATGACCATTCTAACTGGTGTGAGGTGATACCTCATTGTAGTTTTGATTTGCATTTCTCTAATAATTAGTGATGTTGAGCATCTTTTCATGTGCTTCTTGGCCATCTGTATGTCTTCTTTGGAGGAATGTCTATTTAGGTCTTCTACCCATTTTTGGATTGGGTTGTTTGTTTTTTTAATATTGAGCTGCATGAGCTGTTTATATATTTTGGAGATTAATCCTTTGTCCATTGATTTGTTTGCAAATATTTTCTCCCATTCTGAGGGTTGTCTTTTCATCTTGTTTGTAGTTTCCTTTGCTTTGCAAAAGCTTTTTAGTTTCATTAGGTCCCATTTGTTTATTTTTGTTTTTATTTCCATTACTCTAGGAGGTGGGTCAAAAAAGATCTTGCCGTGATTTATGTCAAAGAGTGTTCTTCCTATGTTTTCCTCTAAGAGTTTTATACTGTCCGGTCTTACATTTAGGTCTTTAATCCATTTTGAGTTTTTTGTGTGTGTATGGTGTTAGGGAGTATTCTAATTTCATTCTTTTACATGTAGCTGTCCAGTTTTCGCAGCATCACTTATTGAAGAGACTGTCTTTTCTCCATTGTATATCCTTGCCTCCTTTCTCATAGATTAGTTGACCATAGGTGCATGGGTTTATCTCTGGTGCATGGGCTCTATCCTGTTCCATTGATCTATATTTCTGTTTTTGTGCCAGTACCATATTGTCTTGATTACTGTAGCTTTGTAGTATAGTCTGAAGTCAAGGAGTCTGATTCCTCCAGCTCTGTTTTTTTCCCTCAAGACTGCTTTGGCTATTCGGGGTCTTTTGTGTCTCCATACAAATTTTAAGATTTTTTTTGTTCTAGCTCTGTAAAAAATGCCACTGGTAATTTGATAGGGATTGCATTGAATCGGTAGATTGCTTTGAGTAGTATAGTCATTTTCACAATATTGATTCTTTCAATCCAAGAACATGGTATATCTCTCCATCTGTTTGTGCCATCTTTGATTTCTTTCATCAGTGTCTTATAGTTTTCTGAGTACAGTTCTTTTACCTCCTTAGGTAGATTTATTCCTAGGTATTTTATTCTTTTTGTTGCAATGGTGAATGGGATTGTTTCCTTAATTTCTCTTTCTGAGCTTTCGTTGTTAGTGGATAGGAATGCAAGAGATTTCTGTGCATTAATTTTGTATCCTGCAACTTTACCAAATTCATTGATTAGCTCTAGTAGTTTTCTGGTGGCATCTTTAGGATTCTCTACGTATAGTATCATGTCATCTGCAAACAGTGACAGTTTTACTTCTTCTTTTCCAATTTGTATTCCTTTTATTTCTTTTTCTTCTCTGATTGCCGTGGCTAGGACTTACACAATTATGTTGAATAATAGTGGCAAGAGTGGACATCCTGTCTTGTTCCTGATCTTAGATGAAATGCTTTCAGTTTTTCACCATTGAGAATGATGTTTGCTGTGGGTTTGTCATATATGGCCTTTATTATGTTGAGGTAGGTTCCCTCCATGCCCACTTTCTGGAGAGTTTTTATCATAAATGGGTGTTGAATTTTGTCAAAAGCTTTTTCTGCATCTATTGAGATGATCATATGGTTTTTATTCTTCGATTTGTTAATATGGTGTATCACATTGATTGATTTGCGTATATCCTTATATCCCTGGGATAAATCCTACTTGATCATGTTGTACGATCCTTTTAATGTGTTGTTGGATTCTGTTTGCTAGTATTTTGTTGAGGATTTTTGCATCTATATTCATCATTGATATTGGTCTGTAATTTTCTTCTTTTGTAGTAACTTTGTCTGGTTTTGGTATTAGGGTGATGGTGGCCTCATAGAAAGAGTTTGGGAATGTTCCTTCCTCTGCAATTTTTTGGAAGAGTTTGAGAAGGATGGGTGTTAGCTCTTCTCTAAATGTTAGATAGAATTCACCTGTGAAGCCATCTGGTCCTGGACTTTTGTTTGTTGGAAGATTTTTAATCACAGTTTCAATTTCATTACTTGTGATTGGTCTGTTCATATTTTCTATTTCTTCCTGGTTCAGTCTTGGAAGGTTTTACCTTTCTAAGAATTTGTCCATTTCGTCCAGGTTGTCCATTTTATTGGCATACAGTTGCTTGTAGTAATCTCTTAGGATGCTTTGTATTTCTGCGGTGTCTGTTGTAACTTCTCTGTTTTCATTTCTAATTTTATTAATTTGAGTCCTCTCCCTCTTTTTCTTGATGAGTCTGGCTAATGGTTGATCAATTTTGTTTATCTTCTCAAAGAACCAGCATTTAGTTTTATTGATCTTTGCTATTGTTTTCTTTGTTTCTATTTCATTTCTTTCTGCTCTGATCTTTATGATTTCTTTCCTTCTGCTAACTTTGGGTTTTGTTTGTTCTTCTTTCTCTAGTTCCTTTAGGTGTAAGGTTAGATTGTTTATTTGAGGTTTTTCTTGTTTCTTGAGGTAGGCTTGTATAGCTATAAACTTCCCTCTTAGAACTGCTTTTGTTGCATCCCATAGGTTTTGGATCGTCGTGTTTTCATTGTCATTTGTCTCTAGGTATTTTTTGATTTCCTCTTTGATTTCCTCAGTGATCTCTTGGTTATTTAGTAATGTATTGTTTAGCCTCCATGTGTTTGTGTTTTTTACATTTTTTTCCCCTGTAATTGATTTCTAAACTCATAGTGTTGTGGTCGGAAAAGATGCTTGATATGATTTCAATTTTCTTAAATTTACCGAGGCTTGATTTCTGACCCAAGATGTGATCTATCCTGGAGAACGTCCGTGTGCACTTGAGAAGAAAGTGTAATCTGCTGTTTTTGGATGGAATGTCCTATAAATATCAATTAAATCTATCTGGTCTATTGCATCATTTAAAGCTTGTGTTTCCTTATTAATTTTCTGTCTGAATGATCTGTCCATTGGTGTAAGTGAGGTGTTAAAGTCCTCCACTATTATTGTGTTACTGTCGATTTCCTCTTTTATAGCTGTTAGCAGTTGCCTTATGTATAGAGGTGCTCCTATGTTGGGTGCATATATATTTATAATTGTTATATCTTCTTCCTGGATTGATCCCTTGATCATTATGTAGTGTCCTTCCTTGTCTCTTGTAACATTCTTTATTTTAAAGTCTATTTTATCTGATATGAGTATTGCTACTCCAGCTTTCTTTTGACTTCTGTTTGCATGGAATATCTTTTTCCATCCCCTCACTTTCAGCCTGTATGTGTCCCTAGGTCTGAAGTGGGTCTCTTGTAAACAGCATATATACGGGTCTTGTTTTTGTATCCATTCAGCAAGCCTGTGTCTTTTGGTTGGAGCATTTAATCCATTCATGTTTAAGGTAATTATCGATATGTATGTTCCTATTACCATTTTCTTAATTGTTATGGTTTTGTTTTTGTAGGTCCTTTTCTTCTCTTGTGTTTCCCACTTAGAGAAGTTCCTTTAGCATTTGTTGTAGAGCTGGTTTGGTGGTGTTGAATTCTCTTAGCTTTTGCTTGTCTGTAAAGGTTTTAATTTCTCTCTCGAATCTGAATGAGATCCTTGCTGGGTATTTTTCCCGTTCATCACTTTAAATATGTCACGCCACTCCCTTCTGGCTTGTAGAGTTCCTGCTGAGAAATCGCTGTTAACTTTATGGGAGTTCCCTTGTATGTTATTTGTCGTTTTTCCCTTGTTGCTTTCAATAACTTTTCTTTGTCTTTAATTTTTGTCAATTTGATTACTATGTGTCTCGGTATGTTTATCCTGCCTGGGAGTCTCTGCACTTCCTAGACTTGGGTGGCTATTTCCTTTCTGATGTTAGGGAAGTTTTTGACTATAATCTCTTCAAATATTTCCTCGGGTCCTTTCTCTCTCTCTTCTCCTTCTGGGACCCCTATAATGCGAATGATGTTGCATTTAATGTTGTCTCAGGGGTCTCTTAGGCTGTCTTCATTTCTTTTCATTCTTTTTTTTTAATTCTGTTCCATGGCAGTGAATTCCACCATTCTGTCTTCCAGGTCACTTATCCATTCTTCTGCCTCAGTTATTCTGCTATTGATTCCTTCTAGTATATTTTTCATTTCAGTTATTGTATTGTTCATCTCTGTTTGTTTGTTCTTTAATTCTTCTAGGTGTTTGTTCTTTAATTCTTCTAGGTCTTTGTTAAACATTTCTTGCATTTTCTCGATCTTTGCCTCCATTCTTTTTCCGAGGTTCTGGATCATCTTCACTATCATTATTCTGAATTCTTTTTCTGGAAGGTTGCCTATCTCCACTTCATTTAGTTGTTTTTCTGGGGTTTTATCTTGTTCCTTCATCTGGTACAAAGTCCTCTGCCTTTTCATTTTGTCTGTCTTTCTGTGAATGTGGTTTTCCTTCCACAGGCTGAAGAATTGTAGTTCTTCTTGCTTCTCCTGTCTTCCCTCTCTACCTTGTATAACTTATGCAACCTCACACATCAGTCTAGAGCCCTGACTGGAGGTGAGAGAGAGGTGGTCCCAGGCTGGAATCCCAGCCCTAAGGGCACCATGGGCAAGTTACTTTAGCTGTTTGCACCTCAGTTTCCTCACTGGTAAAATGGGAATACTAAAGCATTCATCGTAGGGTTGTGGTGAAAGAGCTTAGTATAGAACTTGATGTGAAGTGGGTGTTCCTAATTGTTAGCCAGCAAACAATGACAACTCATGGCTAGGAAATTGCAGCAGAAGTGGGCTTCTGGCTCCCACTCGAATGCTCTTTGCCCCACACTAAGCCATTTCATTACATGACCCTCTTCCCTTGTTCATTTCACAGCTGAGACACCCAGGTTGAAGAAGTGAGCTGCCCATTAGGACACAGACAGCCATGAGGCAGCTTGGTATCAGGTGACCTGAAAGAATTAATTACTGCCCTGGTTTCAAGTGCACCAGTTGCCAAAGGGAAAGGCTGCCCTCTAACTGACCCTGTGAGCTGATGAAGGAGGAGCCAGGCTCTTGCTGAGGCAGTCACGGAGTACTGAAATGACTGACAGAAGTCTGGCAGTCCTATCCCTGGGCAGATGGATCGCCTGATACAGATGTTGGGACCCAAGCCCTGGGATTGGCCTAAAAGAGGGCTGTGTTGACCCACCGGCTGGGCCTTGCATCCTGTCAAACTGCTGTGCATCCAGACAAAAATAACAGCCTGGAAATAGTGCTGAGGCAGTCTGCCGGCCTCTGTATGGAAGCTAAAGCCCCCATGCAGATGCTGACCAAGTGCTACTGCAGGAACTGCCTGCTGACTGTCATGGACCAGTACTCGGCCATGGTGTGCAACATGAAACAGCTGGTGATGATCCCCAGCCTTCTGTGGGATGTGCTGAGTGTTCATGGGCACCAGGCCTAGGCAGGGGCTCCCGATCTCTACAACTACTTCACCATGCTCAAGGCCATCTGCGTGGATGTGGAACATGGGCTGCTGCCCTGGGAGGAGCGGAAGGCCAAGGTGGCAGGTGGCAAAGCCGACGAGGCTGAGAATGAAGCTGCAGAGACAGAGGAGGCCGAGGAGGAGAGGGTCTTGGGGCAGCTGGACCTGGAAGCCTAGTTCCACCTGCACTTCTCCAGCCTTCCTCATATCCTCACCCACCTTACCCTGAAAGCCGAGGAGGTGACGAGGAAATACCAGGAGATAATGGGACAGCCCATAGAGGCCTCGGACTCTAGGAAAGGTAACGGTGGCCATGCTAGTGGGTGTCAGAGTCCACTGAGGGACATCCCAGGGGAGGAAATAGAGCAGTGGTGAACCCAGTGCGAGAGGGAGAGCCTGGCTCTCAGACAAAGCCACCCTCACTTTGGGATATTGGGACCATGACCTGGGAAGGTCCAAGGCCAGGCCTGCCTTACTCTCCTTCTGACCCAGAATTGGTGAGTAATGGTGGTGAACTGTCATGGAAACAAGGAAAAGTGGTTGGTGAGTGCATACCTTATGTGCACTTATATGTAATTGTGCAATTATTAGTAAGTATGTGAATATTTGGAGCTGTACGAACTGAACAGGTGTGCTCTCACCATCGACTTCTTTAAGAATCTGATTAAAGCCAAGGACTCTCTCTCTCTCCAGAGTCTAGGCATAAAGACATAACTGTACATGCAATTTCAGGGAATATGCCATCTACCAGGGCCTAGCCATGAATTCTAAAATAAGAACCCCTGATGTCACATATAAATGATAGCTTCTATTTGAGCACATAATGAATGCCAGCATAGTCCCTAAATGCTTGAGATAGGATTAACTCATTTAATCTTCATAACAATTCTAGGAAGATAGTTTTTTTTTTTTAATTAATTAATTAATTAATTTTTGGCTGCTTTGGGTCTTCATTGCTGTGCATGGGCTTTCTCTAGTTGCAGTGAGCAGGAGCTACTCTTCGTTGTGGTGCGCGGGCTTCTCATTGTGGTGGCTTCTCTTGTTGCAGAGCACAGGCTCTAGGCGCACAGGCTTCAGTAGTTGTGGCTTGTGGGCTTCAGTAGTTGTGCTCACGGGCTCTAGAGCGCAGGCTCAGTAGTTGTGGCGCACAGGCTTAGTTGCTCCGCGGCATGTGGGATCTTCCTGGACCAGGTCTCGAACCTGTGTCCCTTGCATTGATAGGCGGATTCTTAAACACCGTGCCACCAGGGAAGTCCGGAAGATAGGTTTTATTTTTTCTATTTTGTAAGTGAAGAAACTTACCCAAGGCATGTGTTTACTCAGGTGTAGAATGTGAATTCTATGTGTGTGTGGCACTGCTTCCAACATTTTTTCAAGTTATGAAATATGGAGAATTATATTTATATGGCACATGGGGGTACATAGGTGAGGCTGCTCACAGTAGTCCTGCAACTAGCAGGGGTACTCTGGCCATCCCAAGTGGCAGCCAGCCAAATGGAAAGCTAAAGGACCACTATGTGGGCACTCAAATCTGTTCCGGGGACACCAGTGTGGAGGCATGCCCGTTGGGAAGCCCAGTTGTGAGGACGTATACATACGTGTTGGAATCTGAGCACAGAAGGGCTGGGGTTGTGAGGTGTAGATGAGCAGGAAGCTAGACTAGCAGGTGGTGGCACAGGGTAGGAGGTGGGAAGGGGATCTGGGACAGTCATGGATGGGTCACTCCTGGGTAATGATTGGGAGAAATTTGGCCACAGCACATGCCAGTTTTGATTCTGTGCCACCTGTCAGCCCTACTCCCACAAACTGGCTTCATCGGTAATAAACCATGTCCAAGTCCATGTCCATGGGAATCTCAAAACCACCCGATGCAGGTATTTGGGCAGAATCTTTATCCTCATTTTACCTGTAAGGAAATTAAATCCAGAGAGATGAACTGACTCACCCAAAGTCACATAATTAGTAGGGGGATAAAAAAAAGCAAGAATGGCCCCAACTTTGAGCTGGGTGTTCTTTGCATCAGATTTACTCTCTGCTATATTGTGTTATCTTCATGATTTTCCTGAGGCCACTCTATAATGATGGGAAATATACATGGATTCTGAACACATAGCCTATAAAGAGCTCTGCTCCTGGTATTTTCTCAGCCATTTTCCCTTCCCCTACCTCAAACCCAAACCCAAACTGCCAACTTCAACCCACTTCCCTCTCCCCTTGAGGCTCCCTGGGTGGCCTTTCAGAGGTTCTTCTTGAATGTAATGGGGCTGGGTCAAGAGCTCTGGGTTCAAGTCCTGATTCCATCACTAATGAGCTGTGAGGCCTTGTTTTCACTCACTTCTCTGGGTTTCAGTTTATTCACTGAATAATAAAAAAATTAATAAAAACAATTAGCACTTGAATAGTCTTGTAGTTTAAAATCACTTGCATATCAATGATCTAATGGAATTATAATCCCCTCTTACAAATGGAAAAACTGGAGGTCTGAGAGATAAAATGAGTCCGAGGTTACTCAGGAAATGGCAGAGCCAAGATGTGAATGGGCCCTGGCCTAGCTCACATCTAATTCCTTTCCTCTACACTACTGGATTTCCTTAGCACCTTAGAATTCTGCAGCTTGGGCTGGAGGTGGGAATTAGGGATGGCAAAGCGGTGAGAAACCCCACTCCTTGGTCAGCCAAACCACTTCAAAGACAAGAGCAGCCAATTCTACATTGTAATGCTTCAACGCACCCTAGCTTGTTTTTTGTGGCAGCTGTACAGAAGTTAAAAAATATCTGGCCTCTTGTCCTGGCTCTTCACTGATCTCTCTATGCCCTGGACAACTTAGTTCACCTTTCTGTAGTTTTCCTGTTAGTAAAATGTAGAGATGAAACTACGTGAGATATTGCAGCACTGACAACCGGATCCTTCTTGTAGCGCTGTAATGCCACCAGGGTTTTCCTACGGCAGCACCGCTGTGCTTTTTCAGTATTTTTCCTACTTTAATAGGCATGTGACAGTACCTTAATGGTGTGAATTTATACTGACTGCTTTCTTAAAATTTCTGCACTCCACAGCTTACTCCACATGATAGAAGGCAGACTCTGTGATGAGGACATGGAGCAGTTCGCTAGCCTGATGATGATAAGACCAGAAAGACCTGGACCCGCAGCTAGAAGTGAAGGCGACTTGGATGTCTGGGATGCTTCCCTACCTGCCTCTGAGAACCAATTCGTGGACTCATCACTGGGTCACCTTTAGGTTGTTGCTATTCACAACTCTCCTTGCTCCTCTTACCAGCTTGGGGTGGTAGCCAGTGGTTCACGAGGGACCACATGTCACCTGGCCAGTGTGTTACAGCAGAAAGAGAAGTTTTAGCATCCGACTAATTGAAGTTCACATCCTTCCCTCTTGGCAGTCATTCACTGTGATCTTGGGCAAGTTATTTAACCCACTGTAGCCTAAATTTCCTCATCTATAAAATGGGGAAAGTGTTACCTACCTCATAAAGTTGTTATGAAAGTTAAACACGACAATAAGTCAAAAGCAGCTGGCATGTGAGAGCTATTATTATAGGTGGATTTTTTTCTCCCACCCTCACCTTGTGTTTGTTCTAGCCCTCCCTTACTTTTTAGCCTCCAGAACTAAGAAGTAGCAGAGTCCTAAACTCTGAGTGAGTGGTTCACTCTTACACCTGCTGAGCACAGGTGAACTATAAACTTATTTATTGCAGTAGCAATAAAAAATAATACCTTGTATTTGTACATATCTTTATTAACTTCTACTTTCTCAGACGCGATTTCATTTTTAACAAGTAGGACTCAAGAGAAGAGAGATGGAACCATCTGATTTGCCCATCTGCTTATATTCAGACTGCCACCTAATTTGAAATCACATATAAATAAACAATTTTATTAATCTCCAAAACCTAATCTGATTATAAAATCTGACCTTGGAAACAAAAACTTTTTGGACAAGCATTTGGACTTGATAAGCCATAAAGAGTAACCTCATTCTAGTTAGGTGGGATCTTTTACTTCTAATTGCACCAAGCTCCACTGTAGACAGCATTAGCTACTGAGCCCACTTTCTCCAGGATGATCCATCTAAGAGCTGAGACCCCTTTGCCGTATCAGCTGTTCTCCTGGTCTTGAGTTTCCTCCTTCTCAACCACCCTCTACGTTGTTGCAGAGAGCTCAGTAATACAAACATGATCATGTTATTCCTATTTAAAATCCTTTAGTGACTTTCCACTACCTACAGAATCAAGTCAAAATTATTCTGCACGACTCACAAAACCTACCATAATCTGGCTTGCTTGGATTCACTTTGCATTAGAACTGGAGCAGGCAAAACTCTTCTGTAAAGGGCCATATATTAAATATTTTAGGCTTTGCAGACCATAAGGTCTCTGTCACAACCATTCAACTCTGCTGCAGTAGCATGGAAGCAGCCATAAACAGGTAAACAAATGAGCTTGGCTGTGTCCAATAAAATTGTATTGGCAGTGAGCCAGATTTGGCCCAGCGGCTATAGTTTGCCAACTCTGAACTAGAACTAAACCCCATTTTAAAATCTGCCAGATGTCTTCTTAAAACTAGGTAAATGGAGGGCTTCCCTGGTGGCGCAGTGGTTGAGAATCTGCCTGACAATGCAGGGGACACGGGTTCGAGCCCTGGTCTGGGAAGATCCCACATGCCACGGAGCAACTGGGCCCGTAAGCCACAGCTACTGAGCCTGCGCGTCTGGAGCCTGTGCTCCGCAACAAGAGAGGCCGCGATAGTGAGAGGCCCGCGCACCGCGATGAAGAGTGGCCCCCACTTGCCGCAACTAGAGAAAGCCCTTGCACAGAAACGAAGACCCAACACAGCCATAAATAAATAAATAAATAAATAAATAAATTTAAAAACAGGAAGGATGAAGATTTAAAAAAAACTAGGTAAATGGAAACTGACCATTCTCCGATGAACTATTTTTCTTATGACAAAAAGGAGTCAGAGTGCTTATGATGACCATTTTAATCACAAGGTGTTAATGTATAGATTACCATACACTTCAGATGTCATAGAAACAGTTCCACAAAATTCAGAAAAAACCGGTATCAGTGAAACCGGAGCAAGCATTTTGGAGACTTCAACGCACTGGATGGAATTCTTCAAGAATTTCACCATAAGTTTTCTTATCTATAAAAAGAAAGATCACAAAAGATTTTTAAATTGTGTTTAAAAAATCATATTTCCTAAAGAAAAATTAACACTTAATATTCTTTTAAGAACTGCTTTATTTTCTAGTCCTCAACCATGGCTTGGCAATCACTGAGGCATTTTGTTCCACTGAATGAAGAATAACTTTGGAAGAATCTGTGGTGACATCCACATGGTTATCTGGAGGGGCAAAGTGCTGCCAGGGGAATCCTAGCTGAAGGGGTAAAAGAAGGAATGAATAGGGAGGGGCCAGGAGCCGAGGCAGTCAAGCTCTCCATGCCTGCACTGTCCGTGCAGGAGGCTCTTGGCACACCTGCCAGTAATCTGCTGCTCAGAGAGAATGAGCCCGTGAGGCTACACTCACTGCCAGAGGGAGCTAGTGGAAATGCGGAGGCAGAGCCAGAGGTCTGGGACTGAGGACTAACTGCCACTGGGTCTCCCTCTTAGAAATCAATATTCCCAAGATTCCTTTCAGCTCTAACATCCAGCAGTCCTGAGTATTTCCCATCCCTGATACATCTACTATTCAGGGCTTTGTACTAGTCTTTGAGCTCTTCTTTGGCAAAAAAAAGCTGCCTTTCTGATCCACCATAAATATCACATATGTGACTGAAGGCTAGGGAAATGTTAGAGTAATACAATTTCAGAGCAAAATAGGACCCTACACATCATCATTCAGTCTGATGAAATTTAAATGCTTAATATTACACTTTTACATAAATAGGAAACTCTAAAAATCTATATATTTACAAAATTTTCAAAATTTCAAATATTTCCTACACTCATTCATTCATGTACACACACATCTATATTGTGTATCTGTATAAAATGTGAACAAGAAAACAGCTGTATTACAGTTATATTCACAGCTGCACAAAGATAAGTAGAGTGTGCTAAGGAAATTCCTGTCTATAGCTGGATGAAGGCTTCATTGAGATGATGAATCTTGAGCAGGAATTTGTTAGGTGCACAGAGTGGAAATGGGGCAAGAGGAGGACTAAGGAGGTGTAGCATGTACAAAGTGATATAGGGCAGGTTCAGGACAGCATTTCATGAGGCAGGAGATGAGGCAGGACTCTATGTAGTTCAGGCCAGCCATTATTTATTTAAGTGCCTACTATGTGTAGGCTCTGTGCTGGAGGCTGGAGAAACAAAGATGAAGCTACAGTCCAGTGAGGGACACAACACAGCCTGTGTGTGTTAAGGGGTGGATAAGAGGTATGAGTTAAGTGTTTCTACCAGGCAATTAGCTCAGCCTGGGAAAACAAGCCATCCTAGGGAGTCTTGATTTTATCCAAAAGGCAATGGATAGCTATTTTAAGCACATCCATATTTATCCACAGAGATGTGATTTTCGGTAAGACTAAAGGCAGAGGCAAGCTAGAGGCAAGTGCAAGAGTCCACACAAGAGATTACCAGGGCCTGAACCAGGGTAGTGGCAAGGGTAGAGAGGAGAGTTCAGGGTTGAGAATTATTTAGGGATTAGAACGGTAAGACTTGATGACTAACGGGAAGTCAAAGACACAGACTTGAAGATGATTCCCAGGCTTCTGGCTGGAGAGCCTAGGTGGACAGTAGTGCCATTCACTGAAGCAGGACACAGAAGAACAGGAGGTCTGGGCAAGCAGAGGGGACATGAGTTCTGTCTGCTGTCTGAGGGACACAGAGGTACTCAGCCAGAAACTGGATATATGAATTCAAGAGAATTCTGGTCTATAGACAAAGATGTGGAAGTCAACAGAATACAGAAGGCACTGAAGCCATAGGCATGAATAAGATTAACCAGGGAAAATGATACAGAGTAAGAAAGAAGTTTTCTATAATTAACTTGAAATACCTTTTCCAGGAAAATCCTCTGGATGTGACTTTACATATGCAAACATATCATGGTCCCTCAGAGCATACATACAGTCTTGACGTTTTAAAAGATAATATCCGACAAAAATAAAGGAAGTAACATATAGAAGCTGGCGATGCAAACCTGAAATTGAATCAACAAATCCCAAAGAAAGCAAAAATCAGTCATTGTATTAAAAATCACATTTTTAATGTTTCAGATATATAATTTATTTCTTTCGACATTCTTTAAAAAAAAGAAAGTCTTTTGTACATGGGTATTCTTTGGGACATCTTCCTAAGGATATCTGGCAACTATGAAAAGCAACATTAAGTCTACAAATATAACTATCAACAGAACCCAAGATTTTTAAAATTCAGGTTTTATAAGTTTCTTCAAGGAAAAAGGTGGGTAAGTACAAAAACTTGAATGGCAGACTGAAACAGAAAAAAAAGTTTTTCTTTTTCAATAAGTTAACTTTAGACCTACACTAGCTTGTATTCCAGGACATGTTCAGGAGATGACGAGTAGAGGTAAAGTCCTCTACAGATGGTCTAAAAGCAATTTGGTTTGTCTCCATATACTGATTTATTTTTGCATATCTAGTGGTTACTAAAACAGTACACTGTACGACAAACATATCTCAATTCTCTTTTGTACCTTCTAAATTTTGTAATTTTGCATGTATTACTTATTCAAAAACTATCTTTAAAAAATCATCCTACTGGGATTTCCCTGGCGGTCCAGTGGTTAAGACTCTGCGCTTCCACTGCAGGGGATATGGGTTCAATCCCTGGTTGGGGAACTAAGATCCCACATGCCACGCGGAGCAGCAAAAAAATAAATAAATAATAAATAAATAAAATCATCCTACTAAAAAAATCATCCTATTATAATAAGACTGGAGAGGATCAAATCACATGATCTAGGAAAGCCAAAATCTAAAATGTGAAGGGGAGATGCAAAGGTATAAACTTTATATACAAAAACATTTTTTTGCAAAAGGCTAAGGGCAGGTTTTCTAGCTATGCCTCAGAATTCTATTCCCAGCCCTCTTCTTATCCCGTACATGTTCCTTTGGAGAACTTTTTATTCCTATAGTTTTATCTATTATCATCTATAAGTAACGTCCAACTCAGGCACCCATGCTGAACAGCAAATATATCCGAATATTTGACAGATACGTTTACCTGAATACCCCCAAACAAACTCAGTTCCTTCCTATTCATACCTCTTTTTCTTAATTCAGAGAATAAGACCATTTACCCAGGAATCCATGTCCTGGGTAATAAACACAGTAATTATCTTTTTTTCCTACCTTCTTCCCCTACATCCAGTCACTGTCAATTCTACCTTATAAATATTTCCTTTCCTCACTTCAGGGAACTTACGCTCGTTTACACTAACTGGTCTCCCTTTCACCTCATTTTCTACTCCACACTGATCCCAGCTTTTACCCTGTCATTAGAGGAATTTCTACTAAAACACAAACTAGTCTGTCAGTCCCTTCTTCAATTATGGTCAACAGGACCCTAAACTCGTGCATATGATCTCCCAGGCCTTTCACGAGCTGCCTCTTCCACCTTCATCTTCTGACACTCCCTGATATGCACATTGTGCCCAGCAATACTGAACTACTTTTAATTCCTCACATAAACTAGGCTCCTTCATGCTTCTATATACCGTGCACTGATTACTTCTCTGTCCAGCAACTTCCTGATCCTTCAAGATTCAACTCAGACATCACTTCTGCTAAGAAGCCTTCCTATAACTTTCCTGGAGTTAAAAGGATGAACTCATCTCTATTAATATGTAAATTGCTATAGTAATTATTTCTCTCTCTACTACCAGGCAAAGTCAATGTTTGATTCATCTTTGTATACCAGCACACAGACAGCACTTAATAAATATATAATAAATGGATGAATGGCCTTGGGCAAATCAATTTACTACCTCTAAAACAAAGATAATACCTAACCTATCTTTTTCACAGTAGTTATTATAGTGTTTTGGAAAAATTGTAAAACAATAAAAATTCAAAGTATCACTATGACCTGGGACTGGACAGGGCCCAGACTCTTCTGCATTCTCCCTTACCCTGAACAGCCACTGCTTCCCCTAATGGGCCACCTGTAACACAGCAAACCAAAATGTGCTGGGTTCTCCCATGTGCCACTGGACTACACAGATACAAAGACTCAGACTCTCTGTGCTTACTCATATCCCTCACAGAAGATTTAGATGATATCAGTGTCCTAGCCCTAAAGGCATGGCTTTGCCTCTTCCCAAGTCCTCATTTCCCTAGCCTCTTCTCTTTCAGCAGCAGTCTCCCTTTCACCACATACACAACCCTCCCACAATTATTTTCCCCTTCTTTCCTTTACTCAGTGAACCTAAACTTGAAAGCCATGGTGCTCTTTGCAGAATGCCATAAACTACTGATATATTAAACTAGAAATCAATAAACATTTAATTTTGTGGATTACACTTAGATACCAACTAACTCTAAATTTAGGGCAGGTAAGTGGTAACCAGAAACAAGGGTTTAAAAACAGGTGATGGGAGAAAAGCTTAAGAAAAAATTGTATTTAATATTTTCTGCTAACTTGAAAAAGATCTGCACAACTTGATTTCATTGATAGAATATTCCAACTACCTACAGAATGCCAGGTACTCTCCATGGCCATAGTTGGAAAATCCACTGTATATTTCTCCTTCCCCACTCCTCCTATGTGCATAAAGTTGTACCACAATTCATCTTTTTAATAGGTATGCCCATCTGGTTTGTAAATCTTTGGATGGTTGGGACAATGTTTTATATTTCCTTGTAATCTACACATTCATTCAATAAATACTCATTAAACATTACTATATGCCAGACATTGAACTAGATAAACACAGTATGCATTCAATAAATGCTGCTGAGGAAAACTATTTCAATAAAGTCCTCAAGACCTGAATTTTCCAAAGCAACTAAGGGGAAACCCAGGGAACTCAGGAACTCTGACCCCTAGGCCTGGGCTAAGTGCTTTACATCCATTATCTCACCTAGTTCTCACAGCCACACAAAGAGGTAGACACCATCCCTATTTCATAGATGAGGAAACTAAAGCTCACAGAGATAAGTAACTTCTCCAGAACCAAATGGCTAGTAGGGAGGAGGTGGTGTCAAATGCAAAAGCTTGTGCTCTTAACTACTATGCTCTTCTGTCTCCCAGAAAAGGCACAAAACATTCTTTGACAACAATGAGGTGAGATTAAGTGATACATACTTCAAATCTCAGCCAACCATTTCTTCCTCTGGAACAGGATCCCTCTGATCTGAACCTCCTTTATGCTCCCAAAGCACTCTCTGCTCACCCACCTCTATCAAAATACCTGTCTGTCACACCAAACCCAGATCTGTTTGTCTCCCTGACACAGTTAGGAGTTCCTCAAGGGCAGGTCAGTATTCCTCCCCCCATATACCCAATGTGTAACACTGCCTGGCACAGAGAAAGAGCTCAGTTAAGGTTGAACAAATATATGGTAAACTGTTTGCATAACAAGAGCTAAGGAAAGGGAAACCTGTTAGGCACCTTCTGTGTGCCAGGCATTTGCCTATAGAATCTCACTTAATTCTCACAAAAAAATATGCAAAGATGAATTATTCTCACTTTATAGATGAGGAAACTTGAGCTCTGACCAAGTAACTTGCCCAAGGTGACATGGCTGGGAAGCAGCGGAGCAAGGCCATTTAATTCCAAAATGGAGCTCTTTCCATTACACCAAGTGACAGGCGTGGGCAAGTGTGGAGTGGTGATAAGAAGGGAGAACACTCCATAGTTCCTAGTGGCAGAAATGGACAAAGATCACTCCTTTCTGTGGAGTGGGGTCATGTCCAAAGCAGATAGGATCTCAAGTCTATTTGAGCACTAGAAATGCCGAAATTTGGTGGGTTGGGAGTCGACCTCCAGGCATACATACAGCTGGAAGAAGGCAAAAGAGGCACAAGTGAGATGATTCCTGCTTGCCTGAACCACTGTATTAGCCTTCGTCCTAGCTGGGCTCCTTGGCTCCAATCAGTTTCTAACAAAGTTGACCTTTTAAAACACAGGTCCAATCACTGAACTTCCTCTGATAGCTTTGATAGCTTTCAAAAGCATGTAAGGTTCCCATCTGCCTAGAGAATAAATTGCTACCATCCACCTAAATCTTTGTTACCTTACCGCCCTACTCTGCTCTCACTCATCATCAACTGCCCCCCATTCAGGTGCTCTTGCCCCCATTCACTCCCACTAGCCTCCCGTGGGCCTGGAAGGCTCTCTCCAAGTATCTGTCTGACATATCAAAGCTAAATTGAAAGACACCTTTTACAAAGCTTCCCTCTTTTCCCTTTGGAAATCCATAGACTTTAGCACAGCTGTGTCACTTACTATCACTGTTGGTCTCAGACAGGTGAACACTGATCTACTAGGAAATACAGCCCAGTGGTTTAAAGCCTCCTACTCAATGTGAAGTCCCCAGACCAGCAGCGTCTGGGAGATTGGGACCATCAGGCCTCTCTCCAGATCTAATGAACCAGCATCTGCATTTTAACAAGATCCCCAAGTTATTAGTATGCACATTAAATCTGAGAAGTGCTGGTTCTGAACATAGACTCTGAAGTTTAAAAACAGACTGTGCTACTTACGACCTTGGGCAAGCTGCTTTAATCTAAGGCTCTGTTTCCCCATTATGGATAATACCTCTCCCCCACCTCACCACCCAAGGTGTCTGAAGACTAAATGCTATAATGCACGCAGTGTTAGTAGTGCATTGCATCGATTGATCGCTCATTTTTGCACACCCCACAGCGCGAACTGAGAGGGGAGCAGGCAGTTCAGTCCGGGGTCCTTCACAGACTCACTGCGAGGTCGTGGGTTGCACTGCATCTCAGTTTCCTGAAATGACACTCTGGCCGGCCCGATTCTGAGAAGCTCACGGGGCGCGGATACCTGAGGGAGGCGAGGCGGGGCCTGTTAACGCGAAAAGGCCCGGAAAAGCGGAGGCACCTCAGGCAGCCTAAGGCAGAGCCGGCCCTCAGCCCTACGGCCCCCTCTCCTCCCAGCCCATCCCGCCCGCGCAGCCCTCACCGGCCGACACCATCGGCCGCCGCCGGATCGCGTTATCAATCAGGCCGGAGCAGTAACCCAAGAAGCCGACGTAGACGAGCCGCGGGTCGGTTAGCTTGGGCGGCGGCAGGCTCCGGGCCTCATTCGGCAGGAACTGTAAGGGCACTCGGCCCGGCCGGCCGTTCATCATGGTGAGGCCGTTCCCACTTGAGGCCTGGCCTCTGACCTCCAACTACAAAGAAAATCACCAAGACCACGGCCGGGGCCCAAGCCACGAGCTTTCACCTCCGAGCGCGGGGCTGAAGGGCATGGCGCGAGGCGGTGCGGCGCCCAAACACTTCCCCTTGCACGCTGCTGCTGGAAACGCGCACGCGAGGTTCCGGGCTACTAAGTGTCCGGCGTCGCTCGCTTGCCGGCCGGCACTAACTCCACGGAAGGGGTGGCGGGGCTTGGTAGCGGGGGTCGAGGGGTACGGGAAATGAGCCATCCTGCTAGAAGACTAGGAGACATTGATTTTTCTCGCCCAACCTCCCCCACCCACAATTGCCTATCCTTTTCCCTCCCCAGAATGTTCTTTCAGCAAGAATTTATCTTCGTATCCAAAACCCACAAGTGGGCTTGATGGATAGTTTTAAGAAACGTAATTAATTGAGATAAAATAAAAGCTAGTTTTCATTTCCTGCGTTTCCTGTCGTTCGTTCGCACAGGCACACCCTCCACAAAGCCTAAAATTAAGGTCCAGCCAGCCATAAAGAATTCGGAGAATCCCAGGACTGGATCATTTAGCTAAACTCTAGAAATTCAGCCTGGGTCTTCAGGTCCTTGCACGTCGCTGAGGGACGAGGTGTTTCCTAAAGATTTGAGGAATGAAATAAAAGAGGGAATCTATAACATTCTGCCAAGTAATTGTCCAGTCTCTGCTCACCTGCCTCCAGGACTGAGGAGCTCCGATCTTCGAACAGCTCTCTGTTTAGACAGCCCTTCCTGATAAGGAGCTAAAATGTCTTCAACATTTTATCTAGAGGAATGCTGATTAAACTAGAGGTTAATGCGAAGCTATATGCATCAGGTATTGATCTACAAAGCAGAAGAATTAAGTTTCAGTTAATAAAGGATGAGGCTTTTATGCCTACAAAAAGCACTCCCAGATCCGTAACATTTCAAGTTAGAATTTTCCAAAGGAACGTATACTGGAACAGTTTCCTGGAAGGCAGCAAATGTTTCAGAGGTTCACACTCTTTGACCCAGTAATTACATGTCTGAGAATCTGTCTTATGTAAATACTAGTATGACATATTCACAGTCTTTTTTTTTTTTTAACCACAGTGTTCCTTTTAAAATTATAGCAAAAGAATGAAAACCATCAAAAACCTACCTTAGGATTATGTTAATTTTGAATACTAGATGAACTGTTAGGCAAACACAAATATTTCAATGATGCTTACACATTCTCCTCACGTTCTTCTGGGTCCAGTCTCTCTCTCTCTCTTAAGGAACTTAAAACATACAAAAAAAAAAAAAACAACAACAAAGAACAGTATAACAAATATGCTTATTCTGTCACCCAGAATTAACAATTGTTAATATTTTGTCATTTATTTTAAAAGGAAATAAAACACTATAAAGACCCCTTTCCCATCTTCCTCAGAGACAAACACGATCACGAGTTTACTGTGCACACGTCCGACCACTTTTTATATTTTTACATATATTTAGTATTGTTTTGTGTGCTTAAAATTTTTTTTTACCTAAATAGTATGATTCATTGTTCCTGTTTTCTTTCACTTTCATCATTCCATATAACGTTTTTGAGATCCATCCATGATGATACAGAAATATCAGGTTCATTCCTTTTGATTACTGTATGATATTCCATTATATAAATGTCACATTTTATTCATCCATTACCCTTTTGAGAGATGCTTAGGTTGTGTTCAATTTCTTTTTTTTTTTTTTTTTTCTTTTAAATTATTATTTATTTATTTATGGCTGTGTTGGGTCTTCGTTTCTGTGCGAGGGCTTTCTCCAGTTGCGGCAAGCGGGGGCCACTCTTCATCGCGGTGCGCGGGCCTCTCACTATCGTGGCCTCTCTTGTTGCGGAGCACAGGCTCCAGACGCGCAGGCTCAGTAGTTGTGGCTCACGGGCCCAGTAGCTCCGCGGCATGTGGGATCCTCCCAGACCAGGGCACGAACCCGTGTCCCCTGCATCGGCAGGCAGGTTCCCAACCACTGCGCCACCAGGGAAGCCCCAATTTCTTTTTCATTTACTTAAATCTATACTCCAGAATCTAGGGTCAAGAGAAGCTTTTGGACATGTGTACCAGGACTAAGAGAAGTACAAGAAGATTCACAGCAGTAATACCCATTTGTAAGAGCCCCAAACTAGTAACATCTTAAATGTCCATTAAGCACAGAATAGAAGATAAATTGTGGTGTTTTCATTCAAAGGAATATCCAGTATGATGAATCTCAAAAAAGAGGTTCATGTTAAAAAAAGAATAAGAGATCAGAGAAAAAGAGATAAGTTACAAGAGGATAAATGATTCCATATATAAAGTTCAATATTAGGCAAATATATGTTATTTAGAGATATCTCATATTAGTGGTAAAACTATAAAGAAAAGTACGAGAAGGATTAACACAAATATTCAGGATAGTTACCTCTGGGGAAGGAGGGCCTCAGAGAAGACCTCTAAGGTATTAATAATATTCTATTTTTAGGCTGTGTGGAGGGTACATGAATATACATTTTATATTTCTAATCTTACATATGCATTTTACATACCTTTAGATTTATGATATACTTTATGCAATAATTTTTTTGATAAATTAAAATTTTAACTTTCTAAATTATGGTAAAAAACATAACACCAAATTTATTATCTTAATCATTTTTAAGTGTATAGTTCAGTAGTGTTAAGTATTCTATACTCATATTGTTGTACAACAGATCTCTAGAAATTTTTCATCTTGCAAAACTGAAATTCTCTACCCATTGAACACTAATTCCCTTTCCCTCCTACCCCCAGCCCTTGGTAACGACCCTTCTACTTTCTGTTTCTGTGATTTTGACTACTTCAGATTCGTATGAGTGGAATTATGCAATCTCTGTTCTTTTGTGACTGGCTTATTTCACTTAGCATAATGTCCTTGAAGTTTATCCATGTTGTTGCATGTGACAGGATTTCCCTTTTATTTTTTTTTTTGGCTGCACCACATGGGTTGCAGGATCTTAGTTCCCCAACAAGGGATTGAACCTGAGCCCCAGCAGTGAAAGCGTGGAGTCCTAACCACTGGACCACCAGGGAATTCCTAGGATTTCCTTCCTTTTTAAGGTTGCATAATATTCCATTGCAAAATGTATACACTACATTTTATCTATCCATCCATCTGTTGATGTTCACTTGGGTTGCTTCCACCTCTTAGCTATTGTGAAATAATGCTACAATGAACACAGGTGTGCAAATATCTCTTCAAGATCCTGCTTTGAATTCTTTTGGATATATACCCAGAAGTGGGATTGATGGTTCATATGGTAATTATATTTTTGATTTTTTGGGGAACCTCTATACTGTTTTCCATAATGGCTGCACCATTTTACATTTCCAGAGTGCTTATGGGGTCTACTTTCTCCACATCCTTGCCAACACTTCTTATTTTCCGTTCTTTTGATAGTGGTCGTTCTACAAATGTGAGTGTGGTCTTGATTTGCATTTATCTTGTGATTAGTGATGTTTAGCAACTTTTCATATGCTTATAGGTCATTTGTGTGTCTTTGGAGAATTGTCTATTCAAGTCCTTTGCCTATTTTTAAATTGAGTTATTTGGTACTTTTTGTTGTAGAAGTTCCTTATATATTCCAGATATTAATCCCTTATCAAATACATGATTTGCAAATATTTTCTTTCATTCCATAGGTTGCCTTTTCATTTTGTTGATTGTTTCCTTTGTGGTGTAGTCCCAATTGTCTATTTTTGCTTTTGTTGCCTATGCTTTTGGTGTCATATCCAAGAAAATCACTACCAAATCTAATGTCCTAAAGCTTTCCACCTATGTTTTCTTCTAGGAGGCATCTTCCTGGCTCTTACAAATCTCTAGCCACTAGAAAAGAAATTCTTGAGTGCAGGAATATGTCTTTCTTGTTCACCTTTGATCTCCATCACCTAGCACAGTGCATGACACTCAATAGAAATTCAGTGAATTTTTTTTGAAGCAATAGTGAATTTGTTTCTCAAAGTTTTAGGAAGGATTAAAAGAGATAATGCCTAGCATAGTACCTGACATATAGTAGGCTCTCAGCAGAAAGGACCACAATGTGGGACTTCCCCTTTGTGTATCACTTGAAGGGCTGTCACAAATGGGAATAGAACCTCATTATGTATAGTTCCAGAGACCAACTGGTAAAAGTAAGAGGAAGAAAAATATTAATTCAGCATTAAATGCCCTAAGAAACAGCTGCACATGTGGGAGAGGCTGCTTTATGAGATGGTGAACACCTCGACACTGCCTAATCAGCTACCTATTCATTCAGGAAAACTGTAAAAATTAAATCCTCCTTGAATGCTCTTCTGAGAGTCTCTAGGATTCTAGGATTCCATGATGTTGTACATAGGTATATTATGGGTCCTGTCCTTTTCACAGTTGTTTCTGTATATACTATACTGTTTTTATTTCTGACTCCTTTAAACAAAGGAGAATAGGGAGTGTTGCTCATTGACCAGTTCTGCAAGGACTAACCTGCTGCAGTCACTGATGGACAGTACACTCTCTGCTTCAGGCAGAGGAAATTAAGACAACAGGATGCTCTGGGCTTTGGACAACCCGTTCCCTTATAGTTAGATGTATATCTTACGAAGAATTATTTTTTTTTGGATGACTTGAATTATATATATATATATACAGCAGGCTCTTATTAGTCATCAATTTTATACACATCACTGTATACATGTCAATCCCAATCACCCAATTCATCACACACCCACCCCCACCCCCCCGCCACTTTCCCCCCTTGGTGTCCATACGTTTGTTCTCTACATCTGTGTCTCAATTTCTGCCCTGCAAATTGGTTCATCTGTACCATTTTTCTAGGTTCCACATATATGAGTTAATATACGATATTTGTTTTTCTCTTTCTGACTTACTTCACTCTGTATGACAGTCTCTAGATCCATCCACGTCTCAACAAATGACCCAATTTCATTCCTTTTTATGGCTGAGTAATATTCCATTGTATATATGTACCACATCTTCTTTATCCATTCGTCTGTCGATGGGCATTTAGGTTGCTTCCATGACCTGGCTATTGTAAATAGTGCTGCAATGAACGTTGGGGTGCATGTGTCTTTTTGAATTATGGTTTTCTCTGGGTATATGCCCAGTAGTGGGATTGCTGGGTCATGTGGTAATTCTATTTTTAGTTTTCTAAGGAACCTCCATACTGTTCTCCATAGTGGCTGTATCAATTTACATTCCCACCAAAAGTGCAAGAGGGTTCCCTTTTCTCCACACTCTCTCCAGCATTTGTTGTTTGTGGATTTTCTGATGATGCCCATTCTAACCGGTGTGAGGTGATACCTCATTGTAGTTTTGATTTGCATTTCTCTAATAATTAGTGATGTTGAGCATCTTTTCATGTGCTTCTTGGCCATCTGTATGTCTTCTTTGGAGAAATGTCTATTTAGGTCTTCTGCCCATTTTTGGATTGGGTTGTTTGTTTCTTTAATATTGAGCTGAATGAGCTGTTTATATATTTTGGAGATTAATCCTTTGTCTGATTCTTTTGCAAATATTTTCTCCCATACTGAGGGTTGTCTTTTCATCTTGTTTATGGTTTCCTTTGCTGTGCAAAAGCTTTGAAGTTTCATTAGGTCCCATTTGTTTATTTTTTTTTTATTTCCATTACTCTAGGAGGTGGATCAAAAAAGATCTTGCTGTGATTTATGTCAAAGAGTGTTCTTCCTATGTTTTCCTCTAAGACTTTTATAGTGTCCGGTCTTACATTTAGGTCTCCAATCCATTTTGAGTTTATTTTTGTGTATGGTGTTAGGGAGTGTTCTAATTTCATTCTTTTACATGTAGCTCTACAGTTTTCCCAGCACCACTTATTGAAGAGATTGTCTTTTCTCCATTGTATATCCTTGCCTCCTTTCTCATAGATTAGTTGACCGTAGGTGCGTGGGTTTATCTCTGGGCTTTCTATCTTGTTCCATTGATCTATATTTCTGTTTTTGTGCCAGTACCATATTGTCTTGATTACTGTCGCTTTATAGTATAGTCTGAAGTCAGGGAGTCTGATTCCTCCAGCTCCGTTTTTTTCCCTCAAGACTGCTTTGGCTATTCGAGGTCTTCTCTGTCTCCATACAAATTTTAAGATTTTTTGTTCTAGTTCTGTTAAAAATGCCATTGGTAATTTGATAGGGATTGCAATGAATCTGTAGATTGCTTTGGGTAGTATAGTCATTTTCACAATATTGATTCTTCCAATCCAAGAACATGGTATATCTCTCTATCTGTTGGTATCATCTTTACTTTCTTTCATCAGTGTCTTATAGTTTTCTGCATACAGGTCTTTTGTCTCCCTAGGTAGGTTTATTCCTAGGTATTTTATTTTTTTTGTTGCAATGGTAAATGGGAGTGTTTCCTTAATTTCTCTTTCAGATTTTTCACCATTAGTGGATAGGAATGCAAGAGATTTCTGTGCATTAATTTTGTATCCTGCAACTTTACCAAATTCATTGATTAGCTCTAGTAGTTTTCTGGTGGCATCTTTAGGATTCTCTATGTATAGTATCATGTCATCTGCAAACAGTGACAGTTTTACTTCTTCTTTTCCAATTTGTATTCCTTTTATTTCTTTTTCTTCTCTGATTGCTGTGGCTAGGACTTCCAAAACTATGTTGAATAATAGTGGCGAGAGTGGACATCCTTGTCTAGTTCCTGATCTTCGATGAAATGCTTTCAGTTTTTCACCATTGAGAATGATGTTTGCTGTGGGTTTGTCATATATGGCCTTTATTATGCTGAGGTAGGTTCCCTCTATGCCCACTTTCTGGAGAGTTTTTATCATAAATGGGTGTTGAATTTTGTCAAAAGCTTTTTCTGCATCTATTGAGATGATCATATGGTTTTTATTCTTCAATTTGTTAATATGGTGTATCACATTGATTGATTTGCGTATATTGAAGAATCCTTGCATCCCTGGGATAAATCCCACTTCGTCATGGTGTATGATCCTTTTAATGTGTTGTTGGATTCTGTTTGCTAGTATTTTGTTGGGGATTTTTGCATCTATATTCATCAGTGATATTGGTCTGTAATTTTCTTTTTTTCTAGTATCTTTGTCTGGTTTTGGTATCAGGGTGATGGTGGCCTCATAAAATGAGTTTGGGAGTGTTCCTTCCTCCACAATTTTTTGGAAGAGTTTGAGAAGGATGGGTGTTAGCTCTTCTCTAAATGTTTGATAGAATTCACCTGTGAAGCCATCTGGTCCTGGACTTTTGTTTGTTGGAAGATTTTTAATCACAGTTTCAATTTCATTACTTGTGATTGGTCTGTTCATATTTTCTATTTCTTCCTGGTTCAGTTTTGGAAGATTATACCTTTATAAGAATTTGTCCATTTCTTCCAGGTTGTCCATTTTATTGGCATAGAGTTGCTTGTAGTAGTCTCTTAAGATGCTTTGTATTTCTGTGGTGTCTGTTGTAACTTCTCCTTTTTCATTTCTAATTTTATTGATTTGAGTCCTCTCCCTATTTTTCTTGATGAGTCTGGCTAATGGCTTATCAATTTTGTTTATCTTCTCAAAGAACCAGCTTTTAGTTTTATTGATCTTTGCTATTGTTTTCTTTGTTTCTATTTCATTTATTTCTGCTCTGATATTTATGATTTCTTTCCTTCTGCTAACTTTGGGTTTTGTTTGTTCTTCTTTCTCTAGTTCCTTTAGGTGTGAGGTTAGATTGTTTCTTTGAGATTTTTTCTTGTTTCTTGAGGTAGGCTTGTATAGCTATAAACTTCCCTCTTAGAACTGCTTTTGTTGCATCCCATAGGTTTTGGATCGTCGTGTTTTCATTGTCATTTGTCTCTAGGTATTTTTTGATTTCCTCTTTGATTTCTTCAGTGATCTCTTGGTTATTTAGTAACATATTGTTTAATCTCCATGTGTTTGTGTTTTTTATGTTTTTTTCCCTGTAATTCATTTCTAATCTCATAGCGTTGTGGTCAGAAAAGATGCTTGATATGATTTCAATTTTCTTACATTTACTGAGGCTTGATTTGTGACCCAAGATGTGATCTATCCTGGAGAATGTTCCGTGCGCACTTGTGAAGAAAGTGTAATCTGCTGTTTTTGGATGGAATGTCTTATAAATATCAACTAAGTCTATCTGGTCTATCATGTCATTTAAAGCTTCTGTTTCCTTATTTATTTTCATTTTGGATGATCTGTCCATTGGTGTAAGTGAGGTGTTAAAGTCCCCCACTATTATTGTGCTACTGTTGATTTCCTCTTTTATAGCTGTTAGCAGTTGCCTTATGTATTGAGGTGCTCCTATGTTGGGTGCATATATATTTATAATTGTTATATCTTCTTCTTGGATTGATCCCTTGATCATTATGCAGTGTCCTTCCTTGTCTCTTGTAACATTCTTTATTTTAAAGTCCATTTTATCTGATATGAGTATTGCTACTCCAGCTTTCTTTTGATTTCATTTGCATGGAATATCTTTTTCCATCCTCTCACTTTCAGTCTGAATGTGTCCCTAGGTCTGAAGTGGGTCACTTGTAGACAGCATATATATGGGTCTTGTTTTTGTATCCATTCAGCCAGCCTGTGTCTTTTGGTTGGAGCATTTAATCCATTCACGTTTAGGGTAATTATCGATACGTGTGTTCCTATGACCATTTTCTTAATTGTTTGGGGTTTGTTTTTGTAGGTCCTTTTCTTCTCTTGTGTTTCCCACTTAGAGAAGTTCCTTCAGCATTTGTTGTAGAGCTGGTTTTGTGGTGCTGAATTCTCTTAGCTTTTGCTTGCTGTAAAGCTTTTGATTTCTCTGTCGAATCTGAATGAGATCCTTGCCGGGTAGAGTAATCTTGGTTGTAGGTTTTTCCCTTTCATCACTTTAAGTATATCATGTCACTCCCTTCTGGCTTGTAGAGTTTCTGCTGAGAAATCAGCTGTTAACCTTATGGGAGTTCCCTTGTGTGTTATTTGTCTTTTTCCCCTAGCTGCTTTTGATAATCTTTCTTTGTCTTTAATTTTTGCCAATTTGATTACTATGTGTCTCGGCGTGTTTCTCCTTGGGTTTATCCTGTATGGGACTCTCTGCGCTTCCTGGACTTGGATGGCTATTTCCTTTCTGAAATAGGGAAGTTATTAGGGAAGTTAGGGAAGTTTTCGACTATAATCTCTTCAAATATTTTCTTGGGTCCTTTCTCTCTCTCTTCTCCTTCTGGGACCCCTATAATGCGAATGTTGTTGCATTTAATGTTGTCCCAGAGGTCTCTTAGGCTGTCTTCATTTCTTTTCATTCTTTTTTCTTTATTTTGTTCCATAGCAGTTAATTCCACCATTCTGTCTTCCAGGTCACTTATCCGTTCTTCTGCCTCAGTTATTCTGCTATTGATTCCTTGTAGTGTAGTTTTCATTTCAGTTATTTTATTGTTCATCTCTGTTTGTTTTTTCTTTAATTCTTCTAGGTCTTTGTTAAATATTTCTTGCATCTTCTCGATTTCTTTTAAATTAATTAATTAATTAATTAATTTATATTTTTGGCTGTGTTGGGTCTTCGTTTCTGTGCGAGGACTTTCTCTAGTTGTGGCAAGCAGGGGCCACTCTTCATCGCGGTGCGCGGGCTTCTCACTATCGCGGCGTTTCTTGTTGCGGAGCACAGGCTCCAGATGCGCAGGCTCAGTAGTTGTGGCTCACGGGCCCAGCTGTGGCACGTGGGATCTTCCCAGACCAGGGCTCGAACCCGTGTCCCCTGCATGGGCAGGCAGATTCTCAACCACTGCGCCACCAGGGAAGCCCCATCTTCTCGATCTTTGCCTCCATTCTTTTTCCGAGGCCCTGGATCATCTTCACTATCATTATTCTGAATTCTTTTTCTGGAAGGTTGCCTATCTCCACTTCATTTAGTTGTTTTTCTGGGGTTTTATCTTGTTCCTTCATCTGGTACATGGCCCTCTGCCTTTTCATCTTGTCTATCTTTCTGTGAATGTGGTTTTTGTTCTACAGGCTGCAGGATTGTAGTTCTTCTTGCTTCTGCTCTCTGCCCTCTGGTGGATGAGGGTATCTAAGAGGCTTATGCAAGTTTCCTGATGGGAGGGACTGGTGGTGGGTAGAGCTGACTGTTGCTCTGGTGGGCGGAGCTCAGTAAAACTTTAATCTGCTTGACTGCTGATGGGTAGGGCTGGGTTTCCTCCCTGTTGGTTGTTTGGCCTGAGGCAAGCCAACACTGGAGCCTACCTGGGCTCGTTGGTGGGGCTAAATGCGGACTCTGGGAGGGCTCACACCAAGGAGTACTTCCCAGAACTTCTGCTGCCAGTGTCCTTGTCCTCATGGTGAGCCACAGCCACCCCCCCCCCCCCGCCTCCCCAGGAGACCCTCCAACACTAGCAGGTAGGTCTGGTTCAGTCTCCCCTGGGGTCACTGCTCCTTCCCCTGGGTCCCGATGCACACACCACTTTGTGTGTGCCCTCCAAAAGTGGAGTCTCTGTTTCCCCCAGTTCTGTCGAAGTCCTGCAATCAAATCTCAGTAGCCTTCAAAGTCTGATTCTCTAGGAATTCCTCCTCCCGTTGCCGGACCCCCAGGTTGGGAAGCCTGATGTGGGGCTTAGAACCTTCACTCCAGTGGGTGAACTTCTGTGGTACAAGTGTTCTCCAGTCTGTGAGTCACCCACCCAGCAGTTATGGGACTTGATTTTACTGTGATTGCACCCCGCCTACCATCTCACTGTGGCTTCTCCTTTGTCCTTGGACGTGGGGTATCTTTTTTGGTGAGTTCCAGTGTCTTCCTGTTGATGATTGTCCAGCAGCCAGTTGTGATCCTGGTTCTCTCGCAAGAGGGAGTGAGAGCACGTCCTTCTACTCCGCCATCTTGGTTCCAATCGGAAGAATTTTAATGTACCCAGATTCTTGCATCTTCCTTTACATAGAAAAGCACTAAAATCATTAACCTGAGAGATCTGTTCTCTGTGACTTGCAGTAATCTTTTACCAAGATGTATACTTGACTGTATGTATTCCCTATCCCAAAAGTCACATATATACTTGAATCTCCCCCTACCTCTTCAGAGCTGTTCTCTCAGAGTTACTGAGAGACCGTTTCCTAGGCTAGAGTCCTTGGTAAGGTCCCTGAATAAAACTAAAACAACTCCTATGTTGTGTGTTTTTCTTGCAGTCAACACTCCTGAGACTGAAAAAAAATTTTTTAGTACATTTATTGACATTTCTATAAAGTGGGGATGCTGAATATGGGACTTTATTGTGAGAAACTAATGGCTATATTGATTCAGGTTTTTGAGGTTTATAAAATTGTTCCAAGTTCAGTTGCCATTGGCACAGTAGCCCATTTCTTTTTTTTTGGCTGCATCAGGTCTTAGCTGCAGTGCATGGGCTCTTCGTTGTGGCACACGGGCTTCTCTCTTGTTGTGGTGTGTGGGTGCTCCCTCTAGTTGTGGTGCACCGGTTCCAGGGTGCACGGGCTCTGTAGTTTGCGGCATGCTGGCTCTCTCGTTGAGGCGCACGAGCTTGGTAGTTGAGGCGCACGAGCTTGGTAGTTGAGGCGCACGAGCTCAGTAGTTGTGGCGCGCGGGCTTAGTTGCCCCACAGCATGTGGGATCTTAGTTCCCCGACCAGGGATCGAACCTGCGTACCCTGCACTGGAAGGCGGATTCTTTACCGCTGGACCACCAGGGAAGTCCCAGTAGCCCATTTCTTTGAAGCACAAAAAAAGGGGTGAAAGATGGGTGAAAAGAATTTTTTTTTTTACCATGATCATACTGGAAGAGTAATTTTATCAAACTACTTAAGAGTAAAACATCTTTTTCAAAGGTTATATTTTAATAGAATTTTTTTTCTCCCATTAACTGCAAGCAAGCTGCATGGACTATACATAGGGGGCAATTCTCTCTGACACTGAAGTGCTTCCTCCACAAGGAATAGTTTCTAGGTGGAAATCATTAACAAGGAAAACTATGACAGTGTTGGGCTGGAAAGAGTGCATCTTCCATAGTTCCCTCCCAGTTCTGGCTCTGTCCCCTCAACCCAGGGAAAGATATGGTGACCAAGAATACCAAGTTCCTCCCACTTTTCTTTTCCTTCCTCTTGTTAAATTTGGGTACATTGAAAATACATTAAAAGCAGGTAAAAAATGGGTTTCTTTTATATCTTATTTGTTTAAATTTTGATAGTAACCTTTGCTTGTTCTTGACTTAATTCTAGATTTCAAAACATTTTGAAATGGCACCTTCATTTATTTAGTTAACTGCTGAAACCTAGGAAGTTACTGTTGAAAACCACTCATGTTTTTGCAAAGTTTAAATACATGAATACAAAGTATAGTGCTTGGGAGAGTCCCGGGCTGTAGGGAGAAAGTCTGTGTTGGCATCAACAAGCTTTTCCTCAGTCTCTGGAGCCATTGCCCTCCTGGTAATATAAGGGGTTGAATTGCTTTAAAGACTATATTTAGACTTTGAATCCTTAAGTCAAACAAAAACTTACATGATGCCTAATATATAATAGATCAAAGCATATTTGTTTTGGTTGAAGATGCTTCAGGGCCCAGAGCCTCTGAGGCAGCTCTCAAGAACCTCCAGAGCTCTGCAGAACATTTTGGAAACCTCTGCACCAGATGAGCTCTTCCAGTTCTGACATCACATCACTTTGACAGTTAAAAACCTACAAAGCATAATTAAATTTGGCCTTGTTGAGAGGCATCCAAATTCATCTTTTTTTGTTTGTTTGCATACCAATTGGCAAAGATATGAGGAACTACGTTGGGTCCCTTGTGTTACTGCTGGTGCTACTAAACATTTAGATTTTAATCATGGCCTATGTGGTGTGCTTCATTCATTCAACTGTGCCAAAAACTGGGACTATCAAGACAAGTGTGGTCTCTGCTGTCAAACTGTTAAAGTCTCCTGAGGAAAACAGATAAACAATTATTACAGCCGTTAATAGTACAAGTAGACCCCTGGCCTGGGAGCACATGGTGGGGTACTCAATTCTGGGGGAGGGGGAGAGAAGGTAGAGGGAAAGGACTCGTAAAAATATCAGATATTTATTTATTGGCCGCACTGTGCAGCTTGTGGGATCTTAGTTCCCCGACCAGGGATTGAACCTGGGCCCTCAGCAGTGAAAGTGCAGTCATAACCACTGGACCGCCAGGGAATTCCCTTAAATGATATGTATTGAACACGTAATATGTGCTAAGCAGGGTTCTAAATTTTTTGTGATTTTAGAAATGAGGACATTGAGGCAATGGATGGTTAAATAACTTGACTACAGATAAAAAAAAAATCATGGAGGCAAGATCTAAAATCAGGCTGTGTGATTTCAGGGACCCTACTCTTTTTTTTTTTTTGTGCCAGGGAATTCCCGCAGGGCCCCTAGTCTTTTTTTTTTTTTTTAAATATTTATTTTATTTATTTATTTGGCTGCATTAGGTCTTAGTTGCGGCACATGGGCTCTTCCTTGTGGCATGAGGGATCTTTAGTTGCAGCATGTGGAATCTTAGTTGCAGTAGGCAAACTCTTAGTTGTGGCATATGGGATCTAGTTCCCTGACCAGGGATCAAACCCAGGTCCCCTGCACTGGGAGCACAGAGTCTTAACCACTGAACCACCAGGGAAGTCCCAAGGCCCCTACTCTTAATCATTACACTGTATTACATTTATAGTTATAGATACGGTAGCAGTGAAGTTGAATCTTGAAGAAGTTCAGACAATCAGATGATAGGGTAGAAAAGTCAGTAGAGAGAGTAAAGAAAGGAAGTGGCAAGAATGAAAGGAAGCAGAAGTACGAAACAGCATGGCACACTGGGAATTCTAAGTTGTTTGTTGGGACAGCGGGAGCATAGGGTGCAAGGGGGACTGTGGTGAGGAAAACAGGCTGAAGGGGCCGCACTTCCCTCCCCCTTTGGCAAAAATCCCCATCTTTATCTCTGAATGAGACTCAAAAGAAGTCTGGGAAAATAGAGTGAATTTAAGAGATGGGATAGCTGGATTAGCTTCCCAGGATTCTATTGACATTGGTCTCTCTCTGATCTTCTTAGGGGACAATGGGTAAATAAAATGTGTGAAAGTTCCTAGTGTCAGCTAGATAAATGTTGGTTGAATTTGAATGTGCAGCAGATATTAGGCAAACAGGGGTCTTGGATAAAGTGTATGAAGTACTCTCAAGGTAGGGGGAGGACAAGACGGGGCTGCAAAAAACCCTTAAGTCTTTTCACATGAGGAAAGTTTGAGAAGGAGTAGCCTTATCAAAATTGCAGTATTTGCGGGCTTCCCTGGTGGCGCAGTGGTTGAGAATCTGCCTGCCAATGCAGGGGACACGGGTTCAAGCCCTGGTCTGGGAGGATCCCACATGCCGCGGAGCAGCTAGGCCCGTGAGCCACAACTACTGAGCCTGCGCGTCTGGAGCCTGTGCTCCGCATCAAGAGAGGCCACGATAGTGAGAGGCCCGCGCACCGCGATGAAGAGTGGCCCCCGCTTGCCGCAACTAGAGAAAGCCCTTGCACAGAAACAAAGACCCGACACAGCCAAAAATAAATAAATAAATAAATAAACTTGAAAAAAGGCCACAAGCAAAAATTAAAAAAAAAAAAAAAAATTGCAGTACTTGCTTTTAGAATAAATGAACTGTACAAGATGTCCTTAACTAATGTAAGAGTAGATGTGGTTTATAGTCTCTGCTGACAGGACAAACGGTTCATTAAATATTCTCCCTGGCTTTGTGAGTATTGTCAATGTATAATTTCAATGAAAAAAAAAAATCTCCTGGAACAAGGTGTACAGAATGGGGACAGTGCACACCACTTGCTTGTGTGCATGCCAACAGGAAAATGTAGGAGCTGGAAATGATCCAAAAATTTTTTGTGCAGAAATACAAAACGGTATTTTATTTATATTTCCCTTAGCACATAATTCTAATTATGCTTTATACCCTGACAATGGTTATCATAGGCTACAGATAATCATGCTGTTGATCAGTCTCCCTCCTTGCCTAGAGCAAGCACAGCAGTCTCAATGATCTCAGACAATTTTAATAGGGGAAGGCGAGATTTGTTTCAGATGTGTTTCACTGCTTACGGAGGACAAGTGGCTTCTCACCATGGTGACAATCAGGTTGCTAAGCTGGGCAAGGCCAAGTTTAGAAGAATGGTCCTCAAACAGATTTACTGAAATGAATGGTTCATGCCACCAGCAACTTTCTTCAAGTTCTGATTAATTTCCCATGAAATAATTGCTTGGAATACATCCAAGCAGTTCCTTTATTCATTGCTTCTTTGTCTTGCCAACAGGAGGGTCAGTCAATACTGAAACATACAGTTTGAACCAAGCATGTGTGATGCCCACTGCACAATACACTGAGGTCAGTAACAAAGGGATAAAGGGGTACTTCAGCTTCCAAGAGGTGAAAGGGAATACAAATTCACAGAAGACTTCCAGAGGCCCCAGGCCAAGGAGGTAGAAAGTTTCCATCCAATTAAAAAGAGGTTTTTCTTTTCTGAAGAAAAAACGAGAGGAGTCTGATTTTAGATGAGTCATTCTACTTTTGCAAACATTTCTCAGCTAAAGCTTCTCACCTGCACTGTCTTGATGTGAAGTACAGATAAAGCTAGAGTCAAAAGAATGCATAAAATTTCACATTTAAAAAAAAATGATAAAGATATATCATTACATTAACTCAACAATCCAAATTTACCCAACCATCATCTATGTTGTCACTTAGCTGAAGTTGCTGAGAGAGAATTAGCTATGCATTTGGAAGAGGAAAGGGGGCTGGATAGTGTGATATTGGAATAAGAATATGGTAAACAATACATAATTTTTTGTTTTGGTAAAATAATATAAAATTTGGTATTTTAACCATTTTTAAGTATATAATTAAGAAGTATTAAGTATATAGACAATGTTGTGTCAATATCCACTTTCAAAACATTTCAACACCCCAAAAAGAATCTCTGGAAACATTAAGCAATAATAACTCCCTATCCAGCACCACCATTGCTCTCACCGGTCCCCATACCTACTAATTTACCTTCTGTCTCTATGAATTTGCCTAGTCTAGATATTTCATATAAATGAAATCATACAGTATTTGTCCTTTTTGTGTCTGGCTTATTGCACTTAGCCTAAGTTTTCAAGGTTCATCCATGTTGTAGTACATATCAGAGCTTCATTCCTCTTTCTGGATGACTAATATTTCATTATATGTATATATACTATTCTGTTTATCCATTCATTTGTTGATGGACATTTGGGCTATTTCTACCTTTTGGCTACTGTGAATAAAACTGCAATGAACATTGATGTACAAGTATCTGTTTGAGTCCCTGTTTTCAGTTCTTTTGGGTATATACCTAAGAGTGGAATTGCTGAGTCATATGGTTATAATTGAGTTTTCATATAATTAAGCATTTGAGGTTTCATGAACACAATCAGATATAATCCATAAGCAAGCTTTAAAAAATTATATAGGTAACATTAAGTTTAGAAAAGAAAAAAATTCCACCCATAATTCTAAGATACGTAAGAATTTTTTACATATCTTTTGGTTTTAAGCATTTGTATTTATGTGGTTTTACTCATAATGCATATTTTACATTCCATTTTTTAGTTTTCATATAAAGTTTTAATTTAAGCTGGGCAGTCCTTCCTCAAATATTCCCCCAAACTAAAGCCATGACCTGTGTTGCCATGTGAGAGTGATGGAATATGGGTAATTTCTCCTGCTATCTGCTGATATTCTGTAATGTTGTGATATTACTATTAAAACTTAAAAAATAAAATTTAAAAGGCTTATCAATCATTTAGGAGTAAACATTTCACAAGAGTAAATATAATTTTAAATGTACTTTTTTTAGATTACCTGAATAGAGTCTTCAGTGAGGAAATACTATAGATGGTAAACAGTAACATGAGTAAGATTTTAATGGGAAGTTCTGTTAAAAGAATAAAAAAGTACATATGATAATTAAGTTGGTAAGAGAAAGGTTTATGGTACTTAAGGGAATATAATCACAATGACACAGCTATATAGTGCTAGGAATGCTTTCTGAGCTTAACTGTGCATTTTTGTGACATGTAAAGATACTGAGAATTAGGGACATGTTGGAGGTTTTATTTAAAAGAATGGATGCGCTCTCTCTTTCTAAGAGATTTTAAGGTTGTTTAAATCAGATAGTATTGATCAGACAGTACTGATCAGTAGGCGCTGATGAAAAGGCAAGGCCATTAAATAGATCTCTCTTAAAAGAAGCTACTTACCTGGTGCAGTGAAGAGCAGAGGGAAGAGGGAATAATGTCCTGTTGTGGTCAGAATCAGAAAAATTGAAGCATCTCCTGCTTTTCCCACAGATAAGAGGCTAAAAATAGAAATTCTTATAATAATTCCTTAAAACATCAAATGAAGCTTATACTTGCAAATAGCTGGAATAACCTGCATCTAATATTATTTCTAGAACTGGCTTATGCATAAAATAACATACTGATCTTTGCTACAAGTCAAATTCAATTGAGAATATTAATTTTTTTAGTGGGAAACTTTAAGCAATACAAAGAAGAATGCACCACACTGAGTCATGGAACATTCAAAAAAGAATCTTGCCTCTGAGTAACTGCCTCCTCAAAGAAAGGAATATTGTGGGATTGGGAGCTGCCTAGTGGTGGCAGCTAGAGAAACAGGACTTGGAGTTTTATTTCCAACCCTATAGCCCTTCTCTTGGACAATGCCCCATACCTGCTGGTGTTTAATAAGAATTCTAACTAAAGACATTAGAAGTTTTGCTCTATTTTTTAATTTGGAAACTCCAAGTTGCTAAACGAACCCAGACAAGCCATATACTGATCTGACAAATTTGCTTAATGTTCTTTCAGAGCTTAAATGATTTCTCTCAGGATTTAAGAAAAATCTTAAGAAAAAGGCTAATTCTATTATCATCTATCTAATTGGATTTCAGTTGTATATAAAATGGACACAACTGCATTTAAAATGCTTTTTTTTTTTTTTTAGCATGGCACAGTGAAAAGATCTTAAGATTCAGCATGATAAGATTCAGGTTTAAGTCCTAACCCTGTTATTTGCTAGCTGTGTGACTTTGGATAAGTCACTTAAACTCTGAGCCCCAGTTTCTGCAAATGTGAAGACAGGGGATGATATCCATTTATCCTAATTATCTTAAAGGTTGTTGTGAGGCTCAAAAGAAAGAATGTAAAACAAAACAAAACAACAACCCCCGCCCCAAAAAAACCAACTAACAACAAAAACAGTTCTGAAAAATCTGAAGTGCTGTACGTGTTAGGTATTATTCCATAATGGACTCAATCCTTACTTTGACTAACAACACTTAACAAGGAACTGTGGGACCTTATTTTCACAGGTGTGAAGACAGCAAAAGTCCATGCTTTTTCCATACTATGCTGCCATTCAATATCCAGAAGTAACAGCCTGGTATCATGGTGCTTAATCACTACAGTACCCCTTACCAAAAAATGCAGGAACAATACAGGCAGTTTTGCATACCTTAGAACCTACACAGGTACAAGGATCCCAAGTTAAGCATCCCCATTCTGTCCTGGTATAAATCTGTTCCCATGTGTCTTTGCCTTTGCCTTTGCCTATCCCACTGAACATGTCAAGAAGTGACAGATCAAATGTCAAGAAGTGACAGATCAAATGGAAAACAATAGGATCACTGTGAAATATGCCAGAAATGTTGACTGACTGAGCTATCTGCTTACCTCATTGGGAGAACTGCAAGGAGAATGGCTTTTTCATGGACATGCCACCCAAACATGAAGGAGCTCAAGGCACAAAGAATTAGACATCGGAGAAAGCCTCTGGGCCCTTGAGGTTTAAACCAAAGACAGAAAATAGAGGGCTAGAAACAATAGGCAAAGATAAAACTTCAGTATCATTTAAAATAGGCTTTACTGAAACATTGTTCAGGTGAATATAATTTACATCATCTCTGAAAAACAGTAGCTCTTAAGACTATTCTCCATCAAACTGGGAAAATTCGCTTTGTGAACAGTCCACCAAAAGTTAACATAAAAACAACTACTCAAATTCAAAAAGACACATGCACCCCAATGTTCATTGCAGCACTATTTACAATAGCCAGGTCATGGAAGCAACCTAAATGCCCATTGACAGACGAATGGATAAAGAAGATGTGGTACAAATATACAATGGAATATTACTCAGCCATAAAAAGGAATGAAACTGAGTCATTTGTTGAGACGTGGATGGATCTAGAGACTGTCATACAGAGTGAAGTAAGTCAGAAAGAGAAAAACAAATATCGTATATTAACGCATGTATGTGGAACCTAGAAAAATGTTACAGATGAACTGGTTTGCAGGGCAGAAGTTGAGACACAGATATAGAGAACAAACGTATGGACACCAAGGGGGGAAAACCGCAGTGGGGTGGGGATGGTGGTGTGCTGAATTGGGCGATTGGGATTGACATGTATACACTGATGTGTATAAAATTTATGACTGATTAAAAAAAAAAAACTACTCAGAAAAAAAAAGGGCATTTGAAAATATATATTTAACACATTAAAATTAATTCTATTCATCAAAATTAATATGAAATGATAATTAAGTTCTAGGATATCCAGTATAACTCCTAATTACACCTTCATAATTAGTTAATTAATAGTCACTGAACCTATTAGGTCAAACTACAAAAGTTCATCGATATTGTGGAGCTAATAATAAATTAGATCTTAGCATATTAATAAACAAACACCTAACTTTGTGCACTGGAGTGTAATTTATAACAAAACCATGGCCTTCCATATGCAGCTTACAAGGCTGAAGTTTTAGGAAAAAAGTTTTAAACTCAGAACATGTGGATAAGTAGGCCAACAGAGCTTAACTACCTACCAGCACTGCCACGTAATTAAGTGGTGTCAGGTGTCTTGTGAGTAGACTTGATTGTTTAGAAACCACAATTAAAACTGAGTGTAATTAGATATGATTCAGTTATTTATGTTGAATTTTACTAAAATTGTATCATGAAATTGAGGGCATCATGATCACTAACAAATAAAAACAGCTATGAATGATGCCTATAACAGCATCTGATTCATATAAGATTCTTATCTCATGCTCAGACAGCCATTGTTGACTCTCTCAATTCATTATCATCATCACAAAATATCCATGCAGTACAGACAAATTTAGAGTTTTTATCAGTTAGCCATGGATGAAAACAAAAACCTGATGTCCCTACTACATTGTCCTCTTTCTCCACGGTGTGGTCCAAGTTCCCTCCCCTGGGCTTTTCTTTCTTCCTCATCTGCCGGTGAACAGATGGTCTATTAGCCTCTGGTGAGAACCTCTCTCAAAGAGGCTTTACTAGTAATCCTTCCTTACAGTGTTCAAAGTTACCCTAAGAATAGGAAATGCCTCAATCTGCAGCAGGATTACAGCCATGGAATTTATCCTACAGTTGGGAAAACTTGAAAGTTAAAATTCAACCAGCCACACAAAAGAAAAGCAGAGAAAACTCAAGAAATGAGGACCACGTGTGAATTCTTACCAATATGGCAATCAGAGTGCAGATAAGGGTGGCCAAGGGTGTCACTGAGGGAAGGACTGTGTGTTGGAACTGCTGAACTAAACCACTTGTCATTGAGGCCTTGGGAATCTTGCTGGGGTCAAGAAGTTTCAGTTCTAAACCTACAGAGTAAAAAGACATTTTATTTTGTTTTGTTTTGATTAATGGCACACCATATTTTACCAATCAATTCCTTGAGGAAAAAAAATAAGCTACTAAATCTTAAGACTGTTTCAAGGTCAAGATTTCATTAACTCAGTCCTGCACCATTCTACCTAAAATGCCTCTAGTTTAGACTGCAGCTGTCTGTATTGGAACAGGAAACCTTGCTGGCAGGCAGCATGAACAGCAATATGCTCTCACCTCTAAAATGAAGAAGGCTTTCTAAAATACAGGTCTACCATGTCACAGGCCAGCTTTGAATCCTTCCTTGCCTATGGGATAAAGTCCACATTCCTAAGCACAGCACATAGCGTCTTCCATGATCTAGCCCCCTCCCACCTCTCCAGCCTCATCTACTCCACCTCGTTAAATACAGCTTGGCCACAATGAGCCGACATTACCACTCTGACACCTGTGTCCCTTTGCACAGACTACTCCCTTTGCTTAGAATGGCCTACTCACTTTGCAAAGTTAACTCCTAATTCACTTACTCATCTGAGAAAGCTCCTAACTCAGGAAGTAGAGCTGATTTTCTTGTGGGCTAAGGTCTGTTATACATGTCTCTGTGTTCACCACACTGCACTGTATCTGTTTATATGTTCATTTCCTCTACTATACTCGGTTCCTTAAAGGCAGGAATGACAATTAATTTATTTCTATTCCCAGCACATAGGAGTTCAAGAAATACTTACTAAATGAACCAAGTCTGAGGATAATGATGCAAGTCCCAGCCCAAAAAAGCTAACAGAACAGTCAGGGACAGTCTGAGCACCTGAATGGCCTTGTCTGACGCCATTGAAAATTAGTGAAATGTGGGAAAGGTGTAGACTACCAAAATATTTTCTATTCATTCACCTTGTCCCTTTTTCCTTCAGCCTGTTGATTCTCTTTTTTTAAATTTTATTTATTTATTTATTTATTTATTTATGGCTGTGTTGGGTCTTCGTTTCTGTGCGAGGGCTTTCTCTAGTTGTGGCAAGCGGGGGCCACTCTTCATCGCGGTGCGCGGGCCTCTCACTATCGCGGCCTCTCCTGTTGTGGAGCACAGGCTCCAGACGCGCAGGCTCAGCAATTGTGGCTCACGGGCCTAGTCGCTCCGCGGCATGTGGGATCTTCCCAGACCAGGGCTCGAACCCGTGTCCCCTGCATTGGCAGGCAGACTCTCAACCACTGCGCCACCAGGGAAGCCCGATTCTCTCTTAAAGCTAATAACTATCTGCCTGAGACAGAGTTGCCTAAACTGCCACTGACTTTCCATTCACGACATCCTTGAGGAGACAGATATACAAGCTGAGGTACAACAGTTTCCTGACTCAGATAAGGCAAGTGACCCTTGTACCTCATATCATGCTGGTTGTTTAAAGCTTTTAGAAATGTTAAGAACTTACTTTATAAGATGCCATGTACATCAAGGCTGGACTCAGTGGGTGAGCAATAATAACAAATTACGATTTTCTGTAAGTACGTAGCCAAAACAGTAATAGCAGCCACCACGCATTAAGCATCTACCACGTGCCAAGGGCTTTGTAGCCATTACTTTTTGCCCCCCTGAGGCACAGAGAGATGAGTAATGTGCCTAAGTCACACAACTAATAGGTGGAAGAATCGAACCCAGTTCTTTCTGGTTCCAAAGCCCCTGCTACTGACAGCCTAGCGCTTCTTTATTGTTGCATTTGTTTCTCACAACAGGTTTTTACGTTTTTAAAGGTTGTAAACAAAACCTTATGTGGCCTGCAAAGCCTAAAATATTTACTGTGTGTCTCATTACAGAAAAGTTTACCTGTCCTCTTGATCCTGCCATTTTCCATCAAGCTAGGCTGTATTCACAAATGAGAGACTGTGAGCTGTTCCACAGAGTTATTTTCAGAACCGTCTAAAGGTTATAAATTCTTTTTCATCACACCTCAAACTTAAAAGCATAGCCTAAGTTTTCCCTTTCTTCTCATCTCATGTTAAAATGCATGGCTATCATTTCCCTTATTGGTTTAATACCCAGAGTCACAACTTACACATTCTTCTTTCCTGCTTCTTCACATTTTTAAGTTTAAAACGAAGGTTATAACTACTGAATAACGTTTTGCTTAAGGTAAAATTACCTTTTAAAAATGTCTAAAAAGTTTATTTTTTTCCCAAGGAAAGGAGCAACAACCTCACTGCCACAAAGAGCTTTTATAAGGAATGCAGTCTGTTTCCTGCACTGAAGTCTCAGTCCCTAGAACCACTCCCCTGCTCATTCTGAAAGCTGAAACGCAGGGCTGGAGAACAACCAGCTCAGCCACATTCAAAACACAAGGCAGGTTTTTCCATTTGTCAATGTGACTAGTCCTTTCAATATTCATAGTCTAAGTAAGAAGGCTTAGGGAATTCCATGGCGGTCCAGTGGTTAGGACTCGGTGTTTTCACTGCCGGGGCCGGGTTCGATCCCTGGTCGGGGAACTAAGATCCCACAAGCCGCGCAGCACAGCCAAAGAAAAAAAAAAGTAAGAAGGCTTGCTACCATACCGATGATGGACAGCACTTTGTCCAAAGCGCTGTACAAAGCCCAGAAGTTTGGGGCCCAATACGCGTGGCAGAGGCCCCTCTTGAAAGGGAAGAGTCGGGAAAAGACTTGAGGCAGTTGGTTCTGTTGAAAAGAGATTAAACAGTGATCAATCTTTTCTAAATTCAAAAAGAGAACTAGGGTACTGTCTATGGCATAGTGTGTAGCAAGTTATGAGGTCTGAGTTCCAGTTTTTGTTCAAGGAAGTAGTTGTGTGATCCTGAGCAGTTCACAGAACCTCTTTTTTGTCCAACCTTCTCATCTGTTAAGTGGGACAAGATACATCAGAGTACTTTGAATACCAGTCCAATACTATTATAATAATGGAAGAATTTATAAGGGGCAAAGGAGAACACAGACTGCAGCTTTACCAAATTTACTGAAGAGAAGGGGACGGCAGGGAAGGCTTGATGAGAGATGCAATGTTTCCCAGTTTTAGCAGAAATTAAAACTAATTAGTTGAATTCAGCATGAGGGAAGAAGTGAAAAAAGAAAAACATCTGTTGAACATCTGTAACATTCTAGGCACTTTAGAATGTTTGCTGTCAATGAATGACTGTGAAAGCACTGTGAGTATTGATTTTGAGGTTACAACTGAAGTATAGCAAACAAGCAAATTAGCAAATATGGAAATCTGTGACTAATTATTAGCAACTCTGTGTGAGTGTGTGTGTCTGTGTGAGACATATAGTTAAACATACAAATATATGCACATACATATTTGCATAAGCATAAAAATGTCTGAAAGAATAACATCCTATCTTTGGGGAGTCATAGTGGGAAGGAGTAAAAAAGGAGTAGTTTTCCTTATTTTATATATTCCTGGCTTTATTATTTTTTTCTAAATAACAACAAACATGTACTCTTTATAACAAATAAAAGACTTACCAAGGCTAGAAAAGGACCCAACGAAAGAGCAGAAACTAGGAAAACAATTAGTCCCAGGGAAATAAGACGGAGAAAACTGAAGCTGTTCCATTGGATGGACCCATCTACAGAAAAGGAACATTATCATTAACCAGTAGCATGGAAAGCCGTAACTTATACAATATGCCAAAACTAGAAGTATCCCATGATAGTACACCAATCTTTATGATGTGGCAAGAGCAGAGAAAAATCAGAATGGGTAAAGGGTTTATAGGATCAATAGCTGAGAGATACCTGTTGTGCCTCATAAAACCCTCTCACAAAGCAAGCCACCAAGTCAAGATAAAATAAAATAAAGAAAAAATAAAATGATCACTAAAACTTGCCTGGTTTATTTGCAGTGAAACAGTAAGATCGTAGTAAATATACACCGTAAGCTGGTGCTACATAGAGGTAGATGTGCTTGAAATGTAGGAGAACAGCAAAGAGAAATGCTCCTTCCATATGCCTTTTCTAGGAGATTTAAAAGGTAAATAATTCAAAATTCAGGGTAGACTAAACACAATAATGTAGTATCCTGGATTGGATTCTGGAACAGAAAAAGGATGTTAGTGGAAAAACTGGTGAAATCTGAGTGTACCGATGTTGGTTTCTTAGTCTTGATGAATGTACCATAAGATGGTAACATTAGGGGAAAATGAGTGAGGGGGTACAGGAACTCTATTATCTTTGCAACTTTCCTATAAAGCTAAAATTATTTTAAAAAATAAAGTTTATTAAAAAATAAAAACACTGGAGATTGGTTGCACAACAGTGTGAATATACTTACCATTACTGAACTGTACATTTAAAAATGCTTAAGATAAATGGGAGAGGGGAGGAAAGAAATAGGTGAGGGAGATTAAGAGATTAAGTACAAACTTCCAGTTGCAAAATAAATGAGTCATGGGTATGAAATATACAGTGTGGGAAATTCAATAACTATATTGTCATATCTTAGTATGGTGACAGATTGTAACTAGATTTATGTGCTGATCATTTTGAAATGGACAGAAATATTGAATCACTAAGTTGTGTAACTAACAACTAGCAAAAACAAACAAACTCTAAGAAAAAGAGATCAGATTTGTAGTTACCAAAGGTGGGGAATGGGGGAGGGAGAACTGAATGAAGGCAGTCAAAAGGTACAAACTTCCAGCTATAAGATAAATAAGTACTAGGGATGTAATATATAACATGATAAATATAAATAACACTACTGTATGTTACATATGAAAGTTGTTAACAGAGCAAATCCTAAGAGTTTTCATCAAAATTTTTTTCTATTTCTTTAATTTTGTATCTTTATGAGATGATAGATGTTCACTAAACTTATCGTGATAATCATTTCATGATGTATGTAAGTAAATCATTATGCTGTACACCTTAAACTGTATGTCAGTGCTGTATGTCAATTATATCTCGATAAAACTGGAAGAAAAAAATGGTTTAAGATGGTAAGTTTTATCTTACATGTATTTTACCATATTGAAAAAAAAACATGGTTTTGAAGATATACAGGCATATGTCGTTTTATTGCGATTTGCTTTATTGCGCTTCACAGATACTGTGTTTTTTACAAATTGAAGGTTTGTGGCAGCCCTGCATTGAGCAAGTCTATTGGCGCCACTTTTCCAACAGCATTTGCTCACTTCCTGTCTCCGTGCTACATTTTGGTAATTCTTGCAATATTTCAAACTTTTTCATTATCACTATGCTTGTTATGGTGATCTGTGATCAGTGATCTTTGAGGTTACTACTACAACTCACTGAAGGCTCAGATGATGGTTAGCATTTTTTAGTAATAAAGTATTTTTAAATTAAGGTATGTACATTTTTTTAGACAATGCTATTGCACACTTAACAGACTACAGTATAGTGTAAACATAACTTTTATATACACTGGAAAACCAAAAAATTCACATGACTAGTTTTATTGCAACATTTGCTTTACCGTGGTAGTCTGGAACTGAACCCACAATATTTCTGAGGTCTGCCTGTATTTGGAAATACTTAACAAATGAAATATGATGTCTGGGATGTGTTTCAAAATAATCCTCTGTGTGTGCGTGTTTAGATCACTGTACTATTTTCTCCATTTTTGTATATAATTTAAATTTTCTATAATAAAAAGGTTTAAATGTAATATAAGGAGAACAGAGGCAAGTGATTCCAGCCAGCTTTTATACTGAGCCTAGTCGGTTCATAAATTCATTATTTCAACAAATATTTATTAAGTACTAAGTTTGATGCTGAAGTACAAGATACATCATCATAACAACACACTACAAATTCTCCTTAAGGAACCTAGGGAAGTTAATTACCTTCACCCTCTTATAGTTATACAATAGCTGGAGCTGATTTCCAGAGAGGATCTGGGAATGAGAGTACCAATGATTACACATAAAGCTATGCTAACAAAGAATCACTTAAATCTTATATTACATATTAGGTAACATAAACTACAATCAGGCTGAAGACACCAAGTATTGTGCCAATAGTACTAGATCTAACAAACTACCTAGGAGAATTAAAGGCATTCTGATTTAGGAAGGAAAAAAAAAACCTCCAAACTGAGTTGACTATAACTAAAGAAGTCTGCATTCTACCTACCTCACAGGAATTTTGGAAGGATAAAATGAGATAATGGTCCTGGGGTCCTGGGGTGTGGAAGGATCAAATGAGAAACTGCCAAAGGGAACATGAAAAGCCAAGTTCCTCCTTTCACTGTCTCATCAGGTGTGGTCTAGAATAGATGCGTTAGGAACGATAAGGCAAAAACAATGGGATGCTTCCAAATCTCTCCACCGGTTTTATTATTTATTTAAGATTCAGAGAAAGTCTAGCTGGTTCTATAGCTAAACTTTAGTTCATTTGTTCAACAACCATCCACATTCATTCATTGAACACCAATTATGATCCATGTATAATGTGGCTTTTTATGGTTAAAAGAAAAAAACTTATCCAGACATTTATAGTTGACAAAGAACTTTAAGATAGATTATTGAATTTGATCTTTCCAAAGTCCCTGTGAGGTAGGTGGCCCCATCTTATAAACAGAATGTATCAAGGGTAAATTTTATTTTATGGATGAGAAAACTGAGGCTGAGAGGGTTGAAAGACTTGCCTTGGGTTAATGGTTCCCAAACCTGATGGTGTATCAAAATTCCCTGGAGATTCCTAAAACCCAATCCCAGAGATTCTGATTCAGTGTACAGAGGAGTGTCCCAGAAATCTGAATTATCCGCTTTCCTCCTCTATGAAAGGAGGAAAGTTTTAACAACTTCACAGAATAGTTACAAGGTTTACTCAATAATATATTATATATAACGTATCCAATCTGAAGCAGCCAATGCTTTTGAATAACCCCTGTCTGAGTCACACAGTTTATTAGGGTTATTCAGGATTTCAACCCAGGTCTTCTGGTTCCAAATTCCATACTTTCCATTACACTATGCTACATGCTGCTGATGGTTAAGGCCCCACCATCACAGTTACTATATAGTATAAACTGATTTCATTTATATATATATATATATATATTATATATACTGATTTATATAGTATAAAAAGATTTCATTCCTGGATAAATGATCCCAACCAAATATAGAAACTCAAGTTTATTTTAGGCCTGCCATGCTCTAACAAGTTTTTAGAGTATAATTTTCTCATCTGTAAAATGGAGAAAAGTATTATTAAAAGAGAAGATGGAATTTGTGAGAAATACTCAATAAAAGTGTCTATAGCACTTGGCAACTCAAAACAGTTGGTCAAATAAACTTACTTATCACCTTTACAAGCTAAAAACCAAACTAATATAATTAGCCTATTTTGTGTTTACCTGAAATAATCGTGCAATAGAGAGTAGCATTAATCCAGATAAAAAACCATTGTACTGGAAATGAATATCTGGACTCAGGTCAAGGAAAGAAAACAGAGGATACCAATTTCACAATGAACTGTGCCAGCAGACTAAGTATAAAAATTGCAAATGCTTCCTTTATAGGTAAATTAAAGACAAAAATATTACTACCAGTTTGGACTTTTCATAAAAGTGTTTTCTATAAACAGCCAAATCCTGGACAAACTTTTAAATTAAAATTTATGTTTAAGAAGAAAACCAGGAAACTTTCCCATATTTTCTGTACCTTAAAGAGCCAGCAACTAGAGGAGTTTTTTGTTTTGTTTTGCTTTTAGAACCAGGGATGAGAAAGGAAGGGACCTAACAGCTACTGAAGGCCACTGCATGTAGCATTCCATTGTTTATAGTACACATACAGTGAACCTGTGAGGTAGTTAGAGCTCAGAGCATTAATCCACTCATGGCCTAACACTGCTTGAATTTCATAACTGAGATTCAAGACCAGGTCAGACTTAAACCAAAGTCTAGGTGTTTTCTTCCACACCTGGCTACCTGTATGAAAACTGTAGAAATTCGGCTCCTATCATTCGGATTTTAGTTACATTCAGGAACCGCCCCACCCCCCTTTTTTCTTTTAAGATTTTTTTGATGTGGACCATTTTTAAAGTCTCTGTTGAATTTGTTACAATATTGCTTCTGTTTTATGTTTTGGTTTTATGGCCACAAGGCATGTGGGATCTTAGCTCCGCGATCAGAGATCAAACCCGCACCCCCTGCATTGGAAGGCGAAGTCTTAACCACTGGACTGCCAGGGAAGTCCCCCATTCAGACGCTTTGGATTTAAGAACTTTGTCTATTAATATGTCATAAGCCAAGATGGCAGAAAAGCATGAAGGCCTGTTTCCATATGGACACTGTGATACGCCGTTTCCTATAAAAGGTATTTAGAATAATGTGTTATAAACTATTAAAGATATGGGTATTAGATTAATCTAAAGACAGTTAACAAGTCCCAGTATACTGCTTTACTGGCAGTTTAACTGGTTCTTGCACGTCACCACTAACTTTTCAGGGACAAAGTGCTCTAACAACCAGAGTCTGATGAAGTTGGGCAGAGACCACAGTTTGGGGAACTGACTAATCCACCTCACATCCACTTTCAAAAGCAGCTCACATTTCAGAATCACCATTACAGAAAGAATTAATCTTATACTTAGTATATATCAAATAAGTAAGGGAACAGTACATAAAACGTCAAGGATACGGTCTACAATTAACAACCCGAAGTTCCACAGCAGTAATGCTGATAGAATAAACTTTGGCTTCTCTGTAAGTTCTTTGCCTGCTTTTTTCCCATCGATGCATTTACAGCACCTATATTGGAACATGAGGAAAGAATCAGAAACAAATTTAATCTTCATTAGAACACCGTAATACTTCTACAGAGTACACTCTGATATACTCTGATGCATTTGATTAGCCATTCCTGATAAAGTGTCCATGCCATTCTTTTTTTTTTAATGTGGAACTATTTTATTTTGAAAATGATGATTAAAAAGTGACACTGAGGCTGAATAGCAGTCAGAAAACCCAGGTTTATATCAACCCAAATATGAAGGAAAAAAAAAAAGGAAGAAAGAGATGGATGAATGAAGGAGAGAAAGGATGAAGGAAATGAAGCTAGTATTTATGGAGTACTCAGTGCATGCTAGATGCTTTCATTCAGAGTATTAAATTTACTTCTCAAGGACCATGGGAGGTTTTCTTTTTAAAAAGGAGGAAAGGGACTCCAAGAGAATTTCTTGTAGTCCTTCAATATGACTGCACCCAAATCACAGCTCTAATGTTGCCAGTTATTAATAGGGAGGAAAAAGAAAGGTGATGGAGTCCAGTTCTGGAGATGCTGACAATTTTCCAATTAAGGTGTCCTTAGGTGTCACCTCTCCCAAGAAATTCCAATGGGTTGGAAAAATTTTAGTTGCTTCCCTGTCAGTTTATTAGATTAGACACAGGAATTGGGGTGTCCATGCCATTCTTGACTGTTTAAAAAGGTGGTAGCAGAAAGAAAGGCCTCAAGGCCAGTTCCATGTCTCTTTCTCAGCTATGCTGATTTGAAACAAAAGTCTTCATTTTTTTTTTTTTTGGAAAACAAAGTCTTCATTTAATAAAGCAAACAAACAATAAAACCATCCACCAAAAACCCAAATGTAAGGATTTTGAAAACTGAGAGGGCACACACTATTTTAGTCCTTAAAACTAAAAAATGCAGACCAGAATGATATAGCACTCCAAATTATATATTACGATACCAGCCAAGTTAAGAATAGACCTGTGAGGACTTCCCTGGTGGCGCAGTGGTTAAGAATCTGCCTGCCAATGCAGGGGACACAGGTTTGATCCCTGGTCCAGGAAGATCCCACATGCTGCAGAGCAACTAAGCCCGAGCACCACAACCACTGAACCCATGCGCCACAACTACTGAAGCCCGTGCACCCTACAGCCCGAGCGCTGCAACTACTGAGAACATGTGCTGCAACTACTGAAGCCCACGTGCTCTAGGGCCCATGTGCCACAACTACAGAACCCACGTGCTGCAACTATTGAAGCCTGCGCACCTAGAGCCCATGCACCGCGACAAGGGGAGTCACTGCAATGAGAAGCCCGCGCACCGCTACGAAGAGTAGCCCCCTCTCGCAGCAACTAGAGAAAGCCTGTGTGCAGCAACGAAGACCCAACACAGTCAAACATAAATAAAATTTTTTAAAAAATATATTAAAAAAAAAAAAAAAGAATAGACCTGTGATAGTTTGGGAGAGGGTGGTGGAGGGAATTGAAAAAAAAAAAAAAAAAGAATAGAGTCACAAACCTGCAGCTCTTGATTGCCCAAATAGTTTAAAAAACTCCTATGAAAAAATGTATGTTATTTAAAGGTAGAGATATAGTAATTAAGTGACAATACCAGGTGACAAAACAGTATGATCCCATTTTTATTCTATAAAAATTAAATTCAGATACAGAAAAGAGGCTGAAATAATATGCACCGAAATGTTGATAGTGACAGCTGTAAGTGTAGGAGTATGGGTCATTTTTACTTTGTGTGTATGTATAATTGCTTTCTGTTTTCCAAAATTTTGACAATGAAAAGGATGTATTATTCTATAAAAAGATTTTAAAAAAATGTGTTTCATTTGCATATCAGCAAATTCTAAAAACAAAGAAATCTAAAACCAAAAGAAGACATAATAAAGATGCAATTAAATAGGGGTTAGCAAAAGGTGTCCTGCTTTTCCTCCATGGAGCCTCAGTTTCCTCATAAACAGAGATAGTAACCTTACAGGGTAATTGAGAAAATTAAGTAAGTTACTAATCTATACAAAGTGCCTTGTTCTAGATTTTTATCTTACTTAACTGTTCCCTCTACATTGTAGATGGAAATGAATTCTAGTCCCTCTCTCTGCCTGTATACACTTTCCCTGAGAGTGTGAATTTAAACATTTTGAGTTAAAAGGAGTACATTTACATATCACCTTCCCTTTCAACTCTTGCCAGGTGATAAAGAGAATGAAGGTCAGGGTGCCAAACAGCAGTTATTCCATGAAAATGAGCAGGGGGTTAAAACATCCCCAAGGGACTCTTTAGTGAATGGGGCAAGAGTTCAGTCTAGAAGACCTCACAAACAGAAATGATCTATTTATGACAAAGGTCATTGAATGGACACCAGTTACTGCTCTGTCACAATCATACCAGCAGGCTTAAGTATTAGGACAGAATAGAAACCAACATTAACTGGGAAATCACTACTTGGAAGTCACTGTGCACAATATTCTACGTACGTGTATTCACCTACTTAAAAGTAACTTATAAGTAAAATATGTGAAACATAAAATATAAAATATAAACATAACTTAAAATTAGTGAAGGGTCTTCATGAAGGAAAGAATCCAGAGACTACAACTAAAAGCACTCAGTAAGATTTCTTGAGTTTACTAGAATGGAAACTCCATTGGTGGTTAGCATTATGCATATGTATGCATGACTGTGCTGTGCTGTATGTAGGTATGCATATCCCAAAGAATAGGGTAGGTCATGGCAGCCTCTGGTAGTCTGCTACAAGGAAGGAAAGAGAAGCATGTAGAGCCACTTTGGGCAGGAGAAACGGTCCTGGAACTCTACTTGGGACTACTTTTCACAACATTCACAATCTCTTGTTCTACCTCTAACTTGTAACCCCACCTTAGCCCCCATTTTCTTCCACAAGATTCAGCTAGACTGCTTGCTGTAATTACTCATTGTGAAGTTTGAAACACAACCATTTTGGACTGTTCTAGCATTTGCTATTATATGAACTTTGTTTGCCCCAAATGATGAACAAGTTAATACTATTTAATACTATAATATTTCCTCAACACCTTCCACAGGAAATGACATTCTCAGACTTACTCATGGACAGCATACACAAAGAGTGTATCTGTAAAGATGACGGAAAATCTCTGGAAGAGTAAGGTCCTTGAGCTGGAGTAATTCAGATTACGGACATTCAGCATCTCTTGATCAAAATATTTGGCAACATGTGACAGGGCATACTCAAACCACGCAAAAAAGGGGGGGTAATCCAAGGTCCATTCTGAAGTTGCCTGTGGTAAAAATTGAAGACAGAATATATCCTAAGTAACTGAATAAATAAAGAAGGTGCAAAGGTTGGAAATTTTCATTCTCTCATCTTTAAAAAAAACACATGATGAAATTATACTTAAAATATGCCATAAATAGAAAATTTTCTGTTAAGACTGAGTAGAACACAAAAACGTGTTTCCTAAGTTATTTAATACAGTCTTCAATTTCCTTAGAGTCAACTATACTTCACAAGAAATTAATTTGAAAACTTTTAATAATAAACTTGGTTATGACATGGTTCTACTCATCTAAATATAAAAAGGGAGCTAAGGCATAACGAATGATTTACTAGCTTGAGTTCAAGTTCTGTCCCAGAGATTCAATTTCCCTATCTGTAAAATGAGATATTGTGAGGACTAAATGAGTTAATACATATGAAATGTTTATAAATGACAAAATGCTACACTGATGCTACTTATCTTTTGTTCCACTAGGTCATGAGATCCTTGAGAGCAGAAACCACTGTCATTTCTGTATCCTGAGCATTTAGTAAGTTCCTGATATATTATATAATCATTAGTTAAATGAATGAATGGTCACTAATGATTAAATGAAAATATAGATCATATGAAAAACATATAAACTTTATATAAAAATATAAACTATATATAAACTTTATGATACTATATTTTGTTGTTTTGTTTCAGTTTCTGCATTCATACAAGGATGACAGTACCTACTTCATGGGTTATTAAATTTTACATATATATATACACACACACACAGTATTGAACCAGATATAAACTAAGTATCAGTAAATATTATTAATTGTTATCATTTAAAACATTATTACTATCCTCATAGCATGTCCCTAAAACTAAACCTGACCTTGCGCCTAGAAGAGCTGAGACAGTAATAATCTCCCTACTCTGCATTTGTTGCTTTTTTTTTTTAGCTTTTTTTTTTTTTTAAATTTTACACTTTATTTATTTATTTTTGGCTGTGTTGGGTCTTCGTTTCTGTGCGTGGGCTTTCTCTAGTTGCGGCGAGTGGGGGCCACTCTTCATCGCGGTGCGCGGGCCTCTCACTGTCGCGGCCTCTCTTGTTGCGGAGCACAGGCTCCAGACGCGCAGGCTCAGTAGTTGTGGCTCATGGGCCTAGTTGCTCCGCGGCATGTGGGATCTTCCCAGACCAGGGCTCGAACCCGTGTCCCCTGCATTGGCAGGCAGATTCTCAACCACTGCACCACCAGGGCAGCCCTGTTGCTCTTTTCAATGGAAAACTCCTCTCCTTCTGGAAGTGCACTAAGGGTTCACTGGGTACTAACTGAGTGCCCACAGGGACTACTATTTAGGGTCTCTCTATAGTATAAAATGAGGCAAGAAAGACTCAAACCACTTATTGGCTCTTTGTTCATGATAAGGATGAATGAAAACTTTAGGTCCCAATAAGCAGTAGCCTATTTACTCCCACTGCAGGTATAAAATGCAAAGGCCAACCCAGAGGCTCTGTTTAGGGCACTCAGGCTATGAACCCACCCATTAAATTTTCCTTTATGAAAAGTTCCTTCTCTAATCCCAAATCTCCAAGGTGGGGTGATGAGCCACTGAACTATGGAAAGAAAAATGAGAAATTCTATTTTTTACTCTTATCCTTCTTAATTTCTATTTTTAAAAGTATATTAATAGGGCTTTGTCTTTATAATTCATAAAGACCTCTTGGGTAGTGAATGCTCAAAAATGATTTCTGGCTAGGGTATATATTTTTTAAAAAGTTTAGAAATTACTGGTCCATACAATTTCAAGAAATTCAACATGAATCTAGACTTTATTAACATCTGTGGTTTCCAGCCACAGTTTCTATGTCAGAGCTCACTCTACCCTTAAAGAGCCATTTATTTTATTGGAAGTCTAAAAGATTTTCCTACTTTATTTTATCGACATATTTATTACTTTAAATAAAATGGGGAACAGAAAGCATGAAAAGAGTTGGGAGAAGGAACAGGTGCTGCCTGAGATGGTCATTTATCCAAACCAAAATGTCCCTGTCCTTCCCTTGCCGTCCCCAATCCCACACCCCTCAGGCACCCTCTGTATGTTGCTCCTTCTCCCCACAGAGACTTCCCAAACCTAGCCCAGGAGGCCCTCCTGACCTCAGGGATTTCCAGCTGGGGCCATCGTCTTACCTAAACAGCTTCTGGGAAGCCAGGAAAGCGATTAGCTAACATTTCCTCCCAAGTGAAGAGTTCTGTCACTTATATGTGGTAGAGCTGGGGCTCAAATCTGGGTCTCCGACTCCAAATCCATTAGCTCGGGAAGCTACCACAACAGAGCTGTTTCCTCAAGTACAAAAACATCCAACCTCATTTTTACATATGAAGATGTAAAAATTAATAAACAGAAACCTCAATTAAGATAGAATCAGGAGGCCAGAAGGGGGAGGTCTCAGGCCCTAGGAGGACAGCAGAGCCCAACAGCAAGAAGAAAGTCTCTTCTTTCCTGCAAAGAGCTCAGACTGTCACAACTCAGCCAATGAAAAGCCATGGACTCTGTTTACTCTAGCCCTCCCAACTTCCTTTTTCCCTCTTTGAAAGAATTCTCCTTCCCTCGCTATGCGCTGCTACTGCTACGCGGGGACTTGCACATGACTCGCTATGGTTGCAGACCCTGAATTGCTATTTTCTGCTGATCCTGAATAAACCCATTTTTGCGGGAGAAATAACTGGCAGTCTACTTGTTTTAAGTCAACAAAGATTCAAAACAATTGTGTTCATTCCACAAATATTTATTATGGGTCTTTTTAATGTCTTTCCCAACCAATCGACCAATCAATTTAATTTGAGTCCAGAACAGAACGGTAGGCTAGAAGTCAAAGCTAAGAAGGGTTCTACAAAACAATCCACTGCTCACATGTCCACTCTCCTTAGTATGGCAGAAAGACCTTCCAGACCTGAGGCATGTGCCTCTCCAGCCTTATATCCTACTGTGAACCTGGCACTTGAGTTTTGTTTCTTGTTGATTTCTTTTGTTGTTATTGCTGAGGAGGGCAGGAAGAACAAAGAAGTATACCATTACTAGAATCTCTTTTACATAAACCTCTTCTATCTAAAACAAGTCAATAACAGGAGACAGCTCTGGCCTAAATACAGTTTTAGGAGTACTACAATAACAGGTAGTAGTGAAAGTTATAGGAGTAAATGAGAGAACAGCCAGAATGAATTATAGAATTAAAAGAAAAAGGGCAGCAACTAACACAACAATGTAAAGCAATTATACTCCAATAAAGATGTTAAAAAAAAAAAAGAAAAAAGAAAAAGGGACCACAAAGAGAGGCAGAGGGAACCAGCTTTTGAAAGAGTGTGTAGATGAAGAAGAGTGAGCAAAGGAGACTAAGAAGGGATAGTCAGAGAGCAGGGAGGAAATGGTGAGACAGGGGACTGCCTTTTCATTTACAGGCTGAAGGTCATTATATTAATAATGCTAAGTATTAATAACCTTTAATAATATTTAATGAGCACATTTGTTCTAAGTACTATGCTAAGCACATCATATACATTATATTCATTTCATCCTATAATTATTTATTATCATTTAATAGTTGGGGATACAGAGGCTTTGAGAGGTCAAGTAGTTTGCCCACCGTTGCCCAGCATAGGTATTAAGTGGCAGAGCTGAAAGTCAAACCTAGGCAGTCTGAAATCACAGCCCAACCTTTGGACCACTAGGCCACACAAAAAGTTTCCTCACTGGTATGCATACATGCAAATGGAAATACTTCACACTAAAGAAACTACTTAAAGTTCCTTAGCATTCTTATGAAATACTTGTAGTGTTATTATGTGAGAAGGAACTTGGTCAATTAGGTCAATTGTTCTCAAGCTTTTTCAGTGCAAAGGACTATTCTGACCTGCCCAAAAAACCCAAAAAGCAACAACAAACTCACAGAAGACTTTACAGCTTGTCTTAAAAAAATCTTCCTGACAGCAGAGTGCTGCTTTTGATCAAGTCATTTTTGAGCTGATGTCTGTTTTCCATGAAGTATCATATGCAAGTTAGTAACTCATACCAGAAATAAAAATACAGACATGGTTTTTGTAATAATAGAATAGAATGGTTTGTATATTACCAGACACCTACACATCACATTTGATTATTCCTGTCCTCATAAATCACAAAATGTTAGGGAGAGACAGGATCTTAGAAATAATTCATTCCAAATCCTCATATGCCAGATGAGAAACCAAGGCTCAGAGAGATGAAATGTATTTTCTATGCTGATGCAGAGCCAGGTCTTGAATCCAATTTTCCCTCTTTCCCAATCCAATGTTCTTTCAAAAAGCATGCGGCAAATATTATAATTCCCCATGTATAATTTGGGAAACTCATTTTGAAGTAAAGGGGTTCCCTAATAGTTCCAGAGGGCAGAACTGAATGAAACTGACTCCTCCTAAAACCAAGTTCCCTTGCAGAGTTTATGATTAACCTCTCTATCCAAAACTTTATTCCCTTTCTTGTCCCACCATGTTCTCCTCAGGAATTGAGGAGTATCAAAGAAAAGGGGGGACTGAAACCGAGTAAGACCCTGCGGGGCCTACCCAGGTATAAGACCCTCCCTGTCCCCCACTTCTTGTTTGGCCTTCCAAAGAGCAAACTCAAGTAGTTAATGATTAGAACAATAGAGTCACAGGACTCCTAGTTCCTCCTGAATGAATATAGACAACAATTGGACTCATATCTTCGAGTTGTTCTGCAGAAACTAAGACCCCCGCACTCAGTGGAGGATGGTGACTATATGCTGACCACAAGCACATAGACCCCAGACTGGAACCACAAGGTTGATGATTAAGATTCCCAAAACAAGGACTTCCCTGGTGGCGCAGTGGTTAAGAATCCGCCTGCCAATGCAGGGGACACAGGTTTGATCCCTGGTCCGGGAACATCTCTGTGCGCCTGTGCACCACAACTACTGAGCCTGTGCTCTAGAGCCCGCGAGCCACAACTACTGAGCCAGCACTCCACAACTACTGAAGCCCACACGCCTACAGCCCGTGCTCCGTGACAAGAGAAACCACCGCAACGAGAAAGCCCGCGCACAGCAACGAAGACCCAAAGCAGCCAAAAAAAAAAAAAAAAAAGATTCCCAAAACATCACCCTATGACCATACCACCAACCAATTAGAAAAATGTCTGTGAGCTGATCATGCACCCTGTGACCCTCACCCCTACTGTGGCCTTTAAAAACCCTTGCCTGAAAGCCATTGGCAAGTTCACAGTCATCAGCGATGGCAGCTACCACCTGATGGTGAGCTGGTGAGCCCTGAAGGAACTCAGAAAGGAAAGAATACCTGCCACCTAGCAGTCGTCAGACTGCAGCCACTCCCTGCTGTGAGCCCTGAGGAAACTCAGGATGTGAAAATACAGGATACTGGCCCCAGATAACTGAGGTCCATATCAAAGTAATGATTTCTGTGAGCCCAGACTCTTGCATCTTCCCATATATAGAAAAGCGCTAAATTCCTTAACTTGACATATCTGGTTTCTTTAATTAGCAGTAATCTTTTGATGTTCCCGACCGCCTGCCCTTTGTTGCAAAACTATATGTCCTAGCTCCCCCCTTGCCTCCTCGGAGCAGTTTCTCAGAGCTATCTGAAATGCTGTCTCCCAGGCTGCAGTCCTCATTTTGCCCCAAATAAAACTTAACTCACAACTCTGACGTTGTGCATTTTTTTAAGCCAACAAGGTCTTTTGAGCACTAGCTGCCTGTTCTCTTTGCCTGGCGCCCTGCAATAAACGCTGTATTTTCCTTCACAATAACCCAGGCTCAGTAGATCTGCTTTGTGCGTGCCAGGCAAGGGGACCGAAGTTTGGTTCGGTAACATGAGGAAAGACTACAATTTTTATAAAGATTTATTCAACCTATGATCACAGGGAAAACTGTTTTAATATCAATAATACTTACACGATTTCACACATCATCTTAAAAAAAAAACCAAAAAGGTGAAAATTAAAACTTACCTCATAATACCACTGTGATATGGGCAAACTGTGGGTGATAGCAAGCCAGTTTCGGTGTACTTCAAAATCTGTGGAATGGCTACTCAAAACAATCAAATGAATAAAATGAGATTTCATAACATTTATCAATCTCACATTTCTAAAATTATGCTTTTAAATGGACCAACACCCCCTACATAGTCACAGCTCACTATCTTATAAAGACACAAATAGGTATTTTACATAATCCTGAAACACCTCACTTACCTGGAGGCCAGACCTCCTTCTGGAAAAGGTGGGGAACCTATTCAGTAAGATGTTATGGGAAAACCCAAATGAACTTTTTGGCCAACCCAATACTAAGTGAAAAGAGCCCCTGAGTCATCTAAAGCAGTGGTCCCCAACCTTTTTGGCCCCAGGGACCAGTTTTGTGGAAAACAATTTTTCCACAGAGCGGGCAGGGTCGGGGGATGGTTTTGGGATGACTCAAGCACATTACATTTATTGTGCACTTTCCTTCTATTATTATTACATTGTAATATATAATGAAATAATTATTCAAATCACCATAATGCAGAATCAGTGGGAGTCCTGAGCTTGTTTTCCTGCAACTAGATGGTCCCATCTGGGGGTGATGGGAGACAGTGACACCCAAAGTGTGTTGCTTATGTCTGGTCTACTCCGTAAGATGCAGCTTAATTGTCACTTGCCACTCACTGATAGGGTTTTGATATGAGTCTGCAAGCAATTGATTTATTATGGTCTCCGTGCAGTCAAACCTCTCTGCTAACGATAATCTGTATTTGCAGACACTCCCCAGCGCTAGCATCACCGCCTCAGCTCCACGTCACAAAATCAGGCATTAGATTCTCATAAGGAGGACACAACTTGGATCCCTCGCATGTGCAGCTCACGGTAGGGTGCTCCTATGAGAATATAATGCTGCCACTGATCTGACAGGAGGCGGAGCTCAGGCAGTAATGCCAGTGATGGGGAGCGTCCGGTAATGGTCCGTGGCCTGGAGGTTGGGGACCCCTGATCTAAAGGGCTGACCAAAAGCCCATACTTTTCCTTAAGGGAGGCCCTCAGGCTATTGCTCAGAGGTGACTTATTCTTGTTCACAAACAATTCTAGTAAGATTCATTATCTGGCAAAGGCCTCACACAGAAGCTGGATCTTCAAGGATGAGCAGGAGTTCATCAGACAGAAAAGGTGGGAAAAGGCCCCTGCCCTGCCTTTCTCATGTCTCCAAATTCTGTTTACTGGTCCCCCTCTCACTATATATAAATATATCCAAGTATGTCCCCTATATATAGGGGAGGAAAATTGTTTTCCCTTCAACCCTTCCAGGTTCTGTGGCTGGTCTAAGAATTAAATTTACCTAAGACAGAATAACAGGAGGAAAAAAAAGACAATTTAAATTACATACATATGTACAGGAGCCCCAAAAGATACAAGATGAGACTCAAAATGTGGCCAGGTGATTGAGGCTTATCTACCGTCATGAGAGCTAAGGAGAGGGGTAGGGGGCTGGGGCTTCAAAGAGGGGGGAAGGCAACTCTTGGGAAGGTGAGAAGAGAATGTTTGGCAAACAAACGTTGCTCTGCCTTGCAGCTAAGTCTCTCAGATGAAAAAGTGATCTCTGGTAATAGTTACTTTCCAGGTACAGGCCTCCTTTCTAATGTAAATTTTCCTTGAAAGTAACTTTTACTGTTTTCAGAGCTTCTCCTATGTCTGCAGTTCCCCAAGATAATAAGTCCCCGAACTTTTTGGCCAACCCAATACTAAGTGAAAAGAGTCTCTGAGTCAGCTAAAGCAGTGGTCCCCAACACATCAGTATGGATTTACATTCTATACATATAGCTCTTCCATACCCAACGAGAGGTCACCAAGAACTTGAACCAAAGGATACCAATAAACTAAAAATCCTTACACCAAAGAGGCATATTTTGGGGTGGCATATTCTGGTGCCCTTCACTCCTCTTTAGCAGGAGTTTATTTTTCTGTTTATTACTCTGCTTTACTTCCCCTCCACATCTTACACAGCACCTGATATGTGGATGGGCTCAATACATTCTTGTTGAATTAACCACTCACCAAAGTCAACAATGAGTTCCACAGCAAAACCTGATTTACCTTTTCTAATGTTTTATACAACATTTCCACTGTGACAACTCTCTCTTGAGCTTCTTAGCCAACCCCTTCCATGTCTCTTTCATGGCTTCCTATTCCAATACTCAACAAGCAAATGTTGATGTTCTTTCAGGTTCAGTTCTTGGTCTTCTTCTTATGCAGCTTACTCTGCTCTGCACAATCTTATTCACATTTATTGCTTCCACTAAGAACTGTGTAATGATGACTCCCGAATCACAATATACAACCTTGGTCTCTTTCCTGAGTTCTAGAAGAGAGACATCTCCAACTTCCTGCTGACAACGTCACCTGAATTTCCTACAGATTTCTCAAAATCACAATTCACAACTGATCTTATGACCTAGCAATTACATTTCTAGGTATACAGTTGTAGGGGAACAAAATTTGGCAACCCAAAATGTGTCTTTTTGGCATGAGGATTGATTTAAGCTGATTATTTTTAAGAAACAGAAGACTCAGGAAGTCTTTCTTTTTACCTCCCTCTTAGCTGCCTAAAGAATTTATATAAAGGGCTTGTTCCTGGAAGAGAGCTATCACCCATGATATCTGCAAAGAATATGGGCTACGTGTGGTGAGGGAAACTCACCAGAACCTAGAGATCAGAGTCCACTCTTGTCTCTTCATGGCCCAGCAAACATTTATATGTGAATTGCCTTTCTCTCCTTTGAAGTCCCAAACTACTACCCCCAACATCCTCTTTTGTCTTTAGTTGAAGATGGTATTTAAGGTGAGGGGCTTCAGCCATTTTGGTGAGTTACTCCATTTTCCCGAGTCTCTCCCATGTACATGTTATTAAACTTTTGTTTGATGATTTTCTCCTGTTAATCTGTCTCATGTCAATTGAATTCTTAGACCAGCCAAAACCTGGCTAGAAAGGTAGAGAAAAATGTCTTCCTCCCCAACATACTCAATAGAAACACATACATATGTTCAAGAAAAGACACGTACTGGGTCTGTCTTCAGGCCTACAATTATATGTCAGAGACCTTTCCCGACACCCAATCTAAAGTAAGTCCCCCTTGTTAGTTGCCTTATAGGATCCCATTCTTTCCTTTCATAACACTTAAGACAGCATTGTTATGTAATTACATATTTGTGTTGATTTATTTCTGGGACTGTAATCTTCACTAAACTACACCCTTTATAGGGTTAGGGATCATATCCATTTTGTCTTCCCCTCTAGTACCTTGCCACAGTACCTGGTTCATAATAAAGCAGTTAGTAAACATTTTGGTGAATACTTTTGCATTTATCCTGTAGCTTCCCTCTCACATCCCAGGGGTTTCCTGTTTGAGAAGCAGAGCATTAACTACAACTACATACATTCTTAATCCTGGATCAACAGCAGTATTCAAAATAACAACCCTGAAGACACATTTCTAGGCTGAAGTAACTAAAGCAAGGAACATCACCTTATATCCACGGTTTAAAAAAAAAATTCCCTTTCATTCTGATTTGAAAGGAATTTCCTACATTTTAGAAGGATTTTTCCAATTTGCTTTTACAAGAGAAAGATGTTTCTTATTTGTTTTCAGTTCTGCAGAAAGTTCAACTGACCAACGCCTTCTTTTCCCAAGTCCCTGTAAGTCATTTTGCTGAACCTACATATACACTTCATTGCTTATACACACATCAGTATGGATTTACATTCTATACATACAGCTCTTCCATACCCAACGAGAGGTCACCAAGAACTTGAACCAAAGGATACCAATAAACCAAACACTAAACTGGGAAGGGAGCAAAGGAATGAGGGGAAAAGTCAAGGGAGAAGAAATAGGAAGGATGAACAGATGTGGAAGCCAATATTAATAATATTAATAAATACTGAGTACCCATTGTATACACATTACCACTGAGTGGTAGTTTCCTCATGGGATCCCATGCTTTCAGTCTTGGGTCTGCATCCATTTGTCGCACAGCAGTCTAACCCTGTGTGACCTGACTACTGCCTACCTCATCCTGTGTCACTCTCCTCCTCCCTTACTGCTCTTCAGCCACAATGCTCACTTTCTGTTCCTGGAATGCTCTGAGTTCTTTCCTACCACAGGGCCTTTACACTTACTCTTTCCTATGCCTGAACTACTTTTCACATTGCTTATTCTTTTTCATCCTTCAGCTTTCAACTCAAACATCACCTCCTAAAAGGGGAGAGTAAAGCCTTGCCCGGTAGCCACTCTCTACCTCTTTTACAGACCTCATCGCAATCTGAAACTTTCCTGTTTGTCTATCTGGCCTCACCAACTTCCCCAGAAATGTCTTTCTCAAATGCCTCTCCAGGACTTAGAACAGTGACTAGCACAGGAGGCAGCTGATAAATACTGTACTGGCTGAATGAATGTTGGAGGTGGGTGTTGTTTATCTGCATGTTAAGGAAGAGAACCTTAAGGTCAGAAACATTAAAGTCAGACAGTGCCAGCCCTGACCCCAGCCATCAGGGCTATGATCTAGTGCACAGGTGAAATAACACTCAAAGGGCGGAGTGGGAAGCATAGCAAAGGGGTAGCAGCGACCACATGACTTCAAGTTCCCTTTCCTCCTCTCACCCAGGGGCATCCACGCTTCTCTCTCCCGCCCTGACCGACCGCGGGGCCTCCCCGCCCAGCCCCCGGCCGTGCGGGTCTCTTACTAGGTGGGGATGAGAAGGCATTTGAGAAGAGTCACCCCGAGCGCCAAAGCCGAAAACCAACTGCCACCACCTGTCGCAGCTCCGAGCGCCGCCATTGCTACGGCGCCACCCGCTTTCAATCAACTTGACCCGCCTCCGCGCTCCCGCGCATGCGGGGAAGGCCCTGTGAGGCGTCGCCCGTAAGCTGCGCGCATGCGCTCAGCCGCTCAGCTGCTCAGCCGGCGGAAGGCCAGGGATGGAGCGTTTAAACCTCCCGCTTCGCGTCCTTTCTCCGTTCCGCCTCAGTCTCCGCCAGGGAGGGCCACCCTGAGTCTGCGCGGTTTGTACGGCGACAAGTTTCACGTGCTACTTAATGCTTTGGTTCAAATAGTTGCTGGGCGTCTGCTCTGGGTGTTTTGCCTATTGTTGGGGTACCTGGTGAGAGAAAACTATTTTTTTCCGGGAGACGTTCACATATTAATGGAGGAGACAGAATTATAACAGTAATTGTGTTACAGTAGAGTAACAGTAGATAAAAGTACCTGAGGATACTGGAGGCGCCTAATCCAGACACCTGGAGTATTAGCTCCAGGCAGAGAATGGCCTGGGCAAAGGTACAGACGGGAAAACATTCTGTGCTTCTAGAACTCTGAGCTGGGCTCTGGGAAAGTACCTGCCTGAGGGGAACCCACTGTGGAGGCAGGCTAGAGCCTAGTGCTTCTTCTGTCTGTACACTTGGGGCATCTTGTTAAAGTTCAGATTCTCATGCAGTAGGTCTAACAAAGTCCTACATGGTGTGGATACTGCTGATACCTGGGCCGTAAGAGCCGAGGCACAAGGAATGGAGCTAGTATTGTCACCCTCATGTACTGTCTGATTTTGCACAAATGACTAATCTTTCTTTTCTTTTTTTAAAAATATTCACCGGGGTGCAGTTTATTTACAGTGTTGCGTTAATTTCTGCTGTACAGCAAAGTGAATCAGTTATACATATACCCACTCTTTTTTAGATTCTTTTCCCATATAGATCATTACGGAGTATTGAGTAGAGTTCCCTGTGCTATACAGTAGATCCTTATTAGTTATCTATTTTATACATAGTAGTGTGTATATATCAGTCCCAACCTCCCAATATATCCCTCCCCCCAATGACTAATCTTTCTAACCCTATTTTCCTTTTTTGTAAATAGGAGGTTAAAAATGGTGTCTGCCTCATAAAGTGGTTGTGAGGATTAAATGAGGACACTTGTAAATTGCTTGATATGGTGCCAGGACAGAATAAATGTTCAATAAAAAATGTTTCAGAGAAGTTAAGTACCTTGCTGGAAGATAAACAGCAGGTAGGTGACAGTGTCACTTGCCTCAGATGAGTTTATGCCCGCCCGCAATTTCAGATGCCACCCACATGAATATGACATTCAAATTTATATCTCAGGGGCTTCCCTTCTGGTGCAGTGGTTGAGAATCCACCTGCCAATGCAGGGGACACAGGTTCGAGCCCTGGTCCAGGAAGATCCCACATGCCGCGGAGCAACTAAGCCCGTGCGCCACAACTGCTGAGTCTATGCTCTAGAGCCTGAAAGCCACAACTACTGAGCCCAAGTGCCACAACTACTGAAGCCTGTGCACCTAGAGCCCGTGCTCCGCAACAAGAGAAGCCACCGCAATGAGAAGCCCACACACCACAACAAAGAGTAGCCCCTGCTCGCAGCAACTAGAAAAAGCCCGCACGCAGCAACAAAGACCCAACACAGCCAAAAATAAATAAATTAATTTAAAAAAAAAAACAAATTTATATCTCAAGCCCAGCCCTTTTCTTTCACCTCCAGACCATTATATCCAACTACCTACCTGCCATCTCTTAGATATTTTAAAGGCACCTTGCATTAGTTTCCTAGGCTGCTGTAACAAATTATCACAAACTTAAAACAACACAAACTTATTCTCTTACAGTTCTGGATATCAGAAGTCTCAAATCAGTCTCACTAGGCTAAAGTCAAGATGTCATAAGGGTTGGTGCCTTCTGGAGGTTCTGAGGGGAGAATCTATTTTCTTTTTCAGCCTTTAGAAGTTGCCTGCATTCCTTGGCCCCTTCCTTGCATCACTCTAACCTCTTGCTTCTACTGCCACATCTATTACTTTTCTAGAATCAAATCTCCCTTGCTTCCCTCATATAAGGACACCTGTGAATGCATCTAGGACCCTCCCATCTCAAAGTATTTAACTTAATCACATCTGCAATGTCCCTTTTTGCCCTATAAGGTAATATTCACAGGTTCCAGTGTTTAGGACACAAATATCTTTGGAGGCCATTATTCAGTTTACCACACACCTCAAACTCAATATATCTAAAACTGAGCTCATGATTTTCCAGTATTATCCACTCAGAGAATGACACCAACCAACCATTCAGTTGTTCACCTACCCTGCCCCGCACCTGCAAACTCACTGTGAACTTACTAACTCAATACCCATTCCCAATCCCCTTTTTCACTTCTTCTAAAGAGTCTAGAAAAGCTAAACAGTTGATCTTCCAGCTTCCCTGGCAGCTAGGTGTGGCCTGATGACAGCTCTGTCTAGTAGGACTTAGAAGTCTGCTGGGGGGTTTCCAGGAAAGGGTTTCCTTTCCTGATAAAAGAGGCAGTTGTTATGGATTTTGCCCCTTTTTTCATTCTTCCTGCCTTGGACTTGGTCATGAGGCGTGGAAGGCACATCATGCTGGCCCTGACATCACTGCGCTGCTAAACAAATCCCTCCTACCTCCAGAATTCTTATCTTCTTATTATCTGAGGAAACACATACACACATCATCATCATCCTTATGTATTTGAGCCACTGTTGGTCATTGTCTGCTCCTTGCAGCTAAAGTATTTCTAACTGCTATTGCCAAGTCCTGTCTATTTTTTTTTAAAGGATATTTATTTTACTTTTTTTTTTTAAAGGAATGCCTTTATTTTTATTTTTTATTTACTTATTCATTTATTTATTTTTGGCTGTGTTGGGTCTTCGTTTCTGTGCAAGGGCTTTCTCTAGTTGCAGCAAGCGGGGGCCACTCTTCATCGCGGTGCGCGGGCCTCTCACTGTCGCGGCCTCTCTTGTTGCGGAGCACAGGCTCCAGACGCGCAGGCTCAGTAGCTGTGGCTGACGGGCCTAGTTGCTCCGCGGCATGTGGGATCTTCCCAGACCAGGGCTCGAACCCGTGTCCCCTGCATTGGCAGGCAGACTCTCAACCACTGCGCCACCAGGGAAGCCCTTGTCCTGTCTATTTGACTTCCTTAATCCGCTCACATTCATCCACTCTTCTCCACCCCCTATTCTCTTCTCTAGCCTAACTGATTTGCTTTCAGCTTCTGGTACATGCCGTGTTCCCTCCTGTCACTGCACCTTTATACATTCTTTCCCTCTATTTGGAATGTTCTTCCTTCTCCTTGTTAAAAAACAAAATTCAACTGAATAAGTCTTAAGGATCTTCTTGGTTTTATTCAATGATTTATGAATCAAGCAGCATCCAATCTAGCAGACAGAGAGGAACTCTGAAGAGCTGTATGGAAAAGACGACTTTTATAGTCAGAGGGAGCAAGAACAAAGGAGTTACGCTAGGCAAAAAAGCAGATTGGTTATTGCAAGTTTACTTTCCCTATAGGGGATGCCAGGGGTTTATCGGGCAGATTACTTAGCTAATGCTGATAAGGTGATTCCTGATTTTCTGGTTTAAGATTCCATTTCTGGGAGGACAGAACTGTAATTGAGTCAAGTCTCAGTTTGGTGGTGTGGAGCTTAGCATAAGTGATTCTGTTTTGGGCCTGTTGTCTTGTTTTTAACATCTCCCTAGGCTAGTTACCTCTCCATTCTTTAGCTCTCAGATCAAGCACCACTTTCCCAGGAAACCTTCCCTGACCTCCCTTTGTGCACCTGTCAGCTGAGTGCAATCACACATTTATTTGTGTGATTATCTAATTCCCCATTAGGTATTCATACCATGAGTGCTGGGACCTTGTCTGTTTTTACTCACTATTGTAGCAGCAGAACTGGCACAGCAGCTGGTACAACATATGCACTCAATATTTGTTGAATGGCATGAATGTCTGGAACATGATTCCAACCCATGTTTTTCCTACCCCTGAGTCCCTGCTTTTTTCCCTCACAGTACACCAGTACACCACCCAGAATGAGTAGATTTCAAACCTGGGGAGATATTGTGCCATTTTTCCAACTGCATTTGCTCACTTTGTGTCTCTGTGTTGCATTTTGGTATTCTTGCAATATCTCAGACTTTTTTATTATATTTGTTATGGTGATCTGTGATCAATGGTTTTTGATGTTACTGTTGGGGAGAGGGAAATTTCCCCCTCTACCCTTCTTGAGTTCTTGCGGCTGGACTAATAATAAAATTGACACAAGACAGATTAACAGAAGAAAAATAAATTTTGACTCATGCACATGGAAGTCCCATAGAAATGGGACCTAAGAAGTGGCCATACAGGAAGCTTTCATGTTTTTTAGACAAAGAATAAATTTGTGAGGAATTGACAGGACTAGGAAACTTAGGTTTTGGGTGCCCAATTAATGAAGAATCTAAACAGAGCTTGGGCTTGGGTTAGTAAATTAAAGAAGTAACAAGGTTTATTTATATAGGCTTCTGGGCCCCGAATTTCCTATCTTTGGCAGTAAGGGTGTCCTTCTACCTCCAGATGCAGGGGTGCACCTTTCACATGAGAGATTTCTTTCCTGCTTTCAGGGAGACAGCAGGGAAAATCAGTGTCCCTCTTGCGTTGGCTATTTCTTAAGTAACTTTAATTCAAAATAATCAATATGCCATCGAGGCACATTTTGGGGTGGCCTACCTTGGGCTCCAACATTACTATTGTAATTGTTTTGGGGTGCCACGAGCCACGCCCATAGAAGATGGCGAACTTAATGGATAAATGTTGTGTGTGTTCTGACTGCATCACCAACTGGCCATTGCCCTGTCTCTCTCCTATTCCCTGAGACACAACAATATTGAAATTAGGCCAATTAATAACACTACAATGGCCTCTGAGTGTGCAAGTGAAAGGACGAGTCACACAACTCTCGCTTTAAATCAAAAGTTAGAAATGATGAAACTTAGTGAGGTGGGCATGTCGAGGTAGGCCTCTTGCACCAAACAGTTAGCCACATTGTGAATGCAAAGGAAAAGTTCTTGAAGGAAATTAAAAGTGCTACTCCAGTGAACACATGAATGATAAGAAAGCAAAACAGCCTTATTGCTGATATGGAGAAAGTTTTAGTGGTCTGGATAGAAGATTAAACCAGCCACAACATTCCCTTAAGCCAAAGCGTAATCCAGAGCAGGGTCCTAACTCTCTTCAATTCCATGAAGACTGAGAGAGGCAAGGAAGCTTCAGAAGAGGCGTTTGAAGTTAGCAGAGGTTGGTCCATGAGGTTTAAGGAAAGAAGCCATCCCCATAACATAAAAGAGCAAGGTGAAACAGCATGTGCTGATGTAGGAGCTGCAGCAAATTATCCAGAAGATCTAGCTGAGATAATTAATAAAGGTGGCTATACTAAACAACAGATTTTCAAAGTAGACAAAACAGCCTTATATTGGAAGAAGGTGCCATATAGGACTTCCATAGCTAAAGAGGAGAAGTCAATGCCTGGCTTCAAAACTTCAAAGGACAAGCTGACTCTCTTGCTAAGGGTTAATGCAGCTGGTTACTTTAAGTTGAAGTCAATGCTCATTTACCATTCCAAAAATCCTAGGGCCCTTAAGAATTATGCTAAATCTACTCTGCCCATGCTCTATAAATGGAAAAATAAAGCCTGGATGACAGCACATCTGTTTACAACATGGTTTACTGACTATTTTAAGCACACTGTGGAGTCATACTGCTCAGAAAAAAAGATTCCTTTCAAAATATGACTGCTCATTGACAACACACCTGGTCACCTGTGAGGTCTGATGGAGATCTACAATGAGATTAATATTTTTCATGCCTGCTAACACAACATCTATTCTATAGCCCATGGATCAGGGAGTAACTTTGACTTTCAAATCTTATTATTTAAGAAATACGTTTCATAAGGCTATAACTGCCACAGACAGTGATTCCTCTGATGGATCTGGGCCAATTCAATTGAAAACCTTCTGGAAACTATTCACCATTGTAGATGCCATTAAGAACATTCTTTTTTAAAGATTATTTTATTATTTATTTATTTATTTGGCTGCGCTGGGTCTTAATTGCAGCACGCAGGATCTTCATTGCGGCATGCGGGATCTTTTTTTTAGTTATGGCATGCGAGATCTTTAATTGTGGCATGCAGGATCTTTTAGTTGTGGCATGTGGGATCCAGTTCCCTGACCAGGGATGGAACCTGGGCCCCCCACATTGGGAGTGTGGAGTCTTAACCACTGGACCACCAAGGAAGTCCCAAGAACATTCTTAATTCATGGGAAGAAGTCAAAATATCAACATTAACGGGAGTTTGGAAGAAGTTGGTTCCAACACTTATGGATGACTTTGAGGGGTTCAAGACTTCAGGGGAGAAAGTAACTGCAGATGTGGTGGAAATAGCAAGAGAACTAGAATTAAAAGTGGAGCCTGAAGATGTGACTGAATTGCTGCAATCTCATCATAAGACTTTATTGGATGAGGAGTTGCTTCTTATGGATGAGCAAAGAAAGTGGTTTCTTGAGCTGGAATCTACTGGTGATGATGCTGTGAAGATTGTTGAAGTGACAACAAAGGATTTAGAATACAGTAGTACATAAACTTAGTTGATAAAGCAGCAGCAGGGTTTGAGAGGATTAACTTCCATTTTGAAAGAAGTTCTACTGTGGGTCAAATGCTATCAAACAGCATTGCACGCCTCAGAGAAATTGTTTGTGACAGGAAGAGTCAATCGATGCAGCAAATTTTATTGTTTTATTTTAAGAAATTGCCATGGCTAACCCAACCTTCAGCAACTACCACCCTGACCAGTCAGCAGCCATCAACATCAAGGCAAAACCCTCCATCAGCAAGAAGATTATGACCTGCTAAAGGCTCAGGTGATGGTTAGCATTTTTTAGCAATAAGATATTTTAAAATTAAGGCATGTACATCATTCATTTTTTTAGACATATTACTGTTGCACAATTAGTAGACTACAGTATAGGGTAAAGATAACTGTTTTTTATTTTTGGCTGCATCAGGTCTCAGTTGGGGCACGCAGGCTCTTCAGTGTGGCACGCAGGCTTCTCTCTAGTTGTGGTGTGGGCTTCTCTCTAGTTGTGGCGTGCAGGATTTTTTTCTGTCTCTAGTTGTGGTGCACGGGTTCCAGAGTGCATGGGCTCTGTAGTTTGTGGCACGTGGGCTTTCTCGTTGAGGCACATGAGCTCAGTAGTTGTGGTGCGCAGGCTTAGTTGCCCCGTGGCATGTGGGATCTTAGTTCCCCAATCAGGGATAGAACCCACGTCCCCTGCATTGGAATGAGGATTCTTTACTACTGCACTACCAGGGAGGTCCCAAGATAACTTTTATATGCACTGGGAAACCAATAATTCATGGGATTGCTTTATTCCAATATTCACTTTATTGTGGTGGTCTGGAACTGAACCTGAATATTTTTGAAGTATGCCTATACTTCCTCAGTTGTGACTTATATTCTTACCTTGTAATCCAGATGGGAAATTCTGCTTATTCTCTGGTTTCCAGGCAAATCTGCTCATACACAGTATTTATGAATACAGAAGACTTTCTTGAAAAGCTGCAGGTCACACAGCAAATCCTTTAAAGTCCTTAGGAGTCAGTCTGGCCCTCTTCAGTCCTCTTTGGCTCCTTGGCCACGTGGTGTCCCTCCTTTGTTCTTTCCTTGTGTAGTACCAGTCTTCCCATTTCTCTGGTCTTCCCTTACTCTCTGAAGCAAGAAAGCTCTTCCACATGCAGAGCAATTTCAGGGCACTTTCTGCTCTTGGCCTCTTCTTCTACCCAAGAGTTTATCAAGGTTTTTTCCCAAACGAAGTCAACTCCTTTTCAAAGAGGGATTCTGGGGCCAGCAGTTGAGATAATCATTTCCCATTCCTGTGCCTAATTATATGTTTATGAGTGTTTCACCCATGGGTCTGAATCACGTCTTACATAGTTTGTTTTGTTTACCCCAGCTTCCTGCACTGAGCCCTCAATAACATTTGTAGAATAAGTGAATTGATGATTGAGAGAATGATTGATTGAAAAAACTGAATCAAAGAATGAATAGGTTGATGTTAATTTTATCTGATGGTTCCCAGGGATCTTTGCTATGCAAAAGAAAGGGGCTGACTAAGGGTCTAGCCCTAATTCTAGTCCCAGTTCTGCCTCTAACTTGCTGTGTATCCACAGGCTCTCACATTTCCTTTCTGTACTTTGGCTGTAAAATGAGAGGTGGCTCCTCGTTACTCCTTTCTGTTCTATCAACCACACCTCATTCTTATCCCCTCGTGATAACTGAAGCTTCACCATGGGAACCTAGTTGGCCTGCTGGGTAGCTTATTATTAAAACCCACCTGCCTAGCTAAGAAGTGCTTTCAAAGCAGAGGGCCCACCTGGAATTGTTTTAGCCCATGCTTCTTATTCAACAATACCTGATTTTACCACCTACACTTCCCTCATCCTCCTCTAATGCCTTAGTTAAGCTGGATGTTGAATGAACTCCCTTTTATCCCTCCCCAACTTTATGTATTAAATCCCATCAGCCTTTTCCTAAGCCCAGCCCTCAAGCACAAGGGCTATGTGTATGCACTTCCTTAACCAGGTTTATTGTCTCTGGAATTTCCTGAAACTTTCTATAGGATTTCTGAAGGAAGTAGAGACCCCATGTGGTATTTTTGGCAAGGTTGTGGTTTTAGCTGCTTTTTCACTGGGGCCTTACACCTTGAGCAACTCAAGATGAGTCCTCAGAGGCAAGTGTTTGTGAGAACTGACCAGTTTTCATTCATTCCTAGCTCATTTATATCACTAAGCCACTGTGCCAGCAACTAATATTTTAATTTTAGTGTCAAAGAATATCCAATATTACCTTTCATATGGTATATTTTGTTAGTGGTGCTGTAATAGGGAAGAACAAAATCTGACTCCATGTTGGATCTGTTTCTTTTACTTTAACCTTTGCTTTCTGTTGTTTTTTTTTTTTACTATAATCACTAAAAGGATGTTGTCTATAGCTATTAGACAACATACTTAATGGTCTCCCTTGGGGGACCCTGCCCCTCTGCCTGAATGTTAAACTAAAGTGCTTTTGTTCAGCTCACAGGGAAACATTCTGACCCTGCCCACCTGTGAACAGCTGCAAGAAAGAAGAAAATACATCCCCTCCCTGAGGCTGGCCAAACCAGGAGATGTTTTGCAAGACTTATGGCCTTTTTATTTTACTTCCTCACCTCCTCCCCCCTCTGTTCTATAAAAGAAACTAGCATCCAGACCCTGATAAATGGTATTCTAGGACATTAGTCCGCGATCTTCTTGGATGCTTGGCTTTCTGAATAAAGTCCCTATTTCTTGCCTCGACATCTCATCTCCCCATTTATTGGCCTGTCATGTGGCGAGCAGAGCGAGCTTGGACTCAGTAACAAATTTGGCTTAGCCAGCCAGGAGTCTTGCTGTTCATGGCTAACCGGTCCCGATCAGGCAATTTTGGGGCAAGGCCCTAGCAGCTGCTGGGACAATTTGTTTTAAGGATCTTCCCTTCAAAAAATTCCTTGAAGTAACACTGGCTACCCCAGAGCTCGGCATTTGGAGCAAGGAATCGACAAACTTCTGCAAGTCGACAGACTCAATCTTTGTAGGGTAAGTCGCTCCGGTGTGTACAACCAGGAACAAATTCCCCCCTCAATTTGTTTTACATTTGGTTGGGGTACCCTGTTGGAGAGGGGAATTGTTGTTGGACTCTGCCTGATTTGGAAACCAGTTCGTTGGCTTCTGTTTTGTGTGCATCGATGTTGGAATTTGTTTGCGCTTTTTGTGTTGGAATTTGTTTGCGCTTTTTGTGTTGGAATTTGTTTGCATCTATTGTGTTTTGGTGTTATCAGACTTATAAAAGTGGGAAATACTTCATCTCTCGCGAAGGAAAGCCCTTTGGGGTGTATATTAGATAAATGGGCAAAACATAGCCCTGAGCCTATGACTAAGAAAGAGATGAGATTCCGTACGTAGAAGCATTTATGCTATTGCATCAGGAGGAAAAGAAGTCAGAGGGCTGCCATCTTATGGTGCAGCAGTCTGAAAGAAAACCCAAGGGGGAACCTGTTCTACAAGGGGAAGAGGGAGAAAATGAGAGTGGGGACATGTTACTTCAAAACTTAAACCCCGCTCTGGCCTATCCAGCTCCCCCACTGGCCGAACACGCTGCACCAACAGTTGTTCCAACTACCCCGCCATGTCGCCAACATATTCACTCCTTTTACCACCTCCTGTTTCCCCTACCCATGGAGTCGAATAGAAGTTTCTATGTTAACCCCCAGGGCACAGGGACCTGGTTTAGTATCACCATCTAAGACCTGACAGGGCACCCAATTTGGACTGGGAGCCACTTCCACAGCAGGGCAATTCCCCATGTGCCAATATCCTGTAGGAGGCCTTAATGCAAATGGCCAACCAGCTGGGTTTATATGGATACACAATTCATTCTTGACTTTGGATTTGCTTAACTGGAAAAACCATAACCCTGCTTACTGAGAGGACCCATTCCGTTTGACTGAACTTTTCACCTCTATATTTGCCACTCACCATCCCACTTGGGCGGACATTCACACTCTTATGAATATAATGCTTACTGGGGTTGAAAGGAGGAAGGGCTTTGGGAAAAAGATTGCCCTAGACTAAAGAATAAGAAGGAGAATAATAGAAGGAAGACAGGAGCCTCTCATATAAGAAAGAGAGGAACACTCTGCTAATGAATGAAGAGGCCAGGAGACTCCCTTGGGCTTGAGGCGTCCGATTCTAATTTCCCCACAGGAGCCCCAGGTAACTATGACAGTGGGGAACAAATTGATTGACTTTCTAATAGATATGGGTGCCACATATTCTGTGGTAAATACCAAGGTGGCACAGAAGACGCCTCAGTCTATCCTGGTCATGGGAGTTTCTGGAGAAGTACAACCTCTAGAATGCTAATTAGGGGACCCCACCCTGAAACATAGCTTCTTATATATGCCAGAGTGTCCAATCCCCCTTTTGGGACAAGATATCCTTTGTAAATTAAATGCTCAAGTAACTTTTTTGCCAGAACAGCTTGATATCAGGGTCCCACTGGAGCATGCTTTAAGCCTACAAATGGCACTAATGGAAACCCAAGAAAAGGAGAAAGAGCTCTTTCCCCCTGAGGTCATCCTAGGAGAAACTTGCCTGTAGCTTTGAGATGCAAATGTCCTACCTGGTCTTCTCAGGAACCCTTATCTCTGCCATCTTTTTAAAATGCAAATTTTGAAAAGAGAGTAAAGTAATTTAGAAATTGACTTGTCAAGGATAAATAGAAATCCTAAATGTCTTTTCTATAAGTATTAGCAAAAAGATTCAGCCATCTAGACAAGTGAGCTTGATTTGTTCCATCTGCCAGAAACCCAATTTTAATCCAACCTCTTTTGTAAACTGATGAGTTTTACATTGCTGTACCTGACTCAGGGCTGAAATTTTGAAATGAGAACTATGAGATTTCTCTGTTTGTGTGTTTGTATGTGTCTATGTGTGTTGTAGATGTATGGTATTACCAAAATTAATTCGTAAAAGAGCTCTACTTAAATGACTTAAAAAAAAATTAAGCACTTATATAAATACTCAGGAATATAAAACTGGCCAGAATGAATTTTGGGTTCACATGATCTGGAAAATATTCAACATTAAACTGATATCTGGTATTGAAGGTGGCTTACACTCGTTGATCTAATTAATATAAACATGTCTTTAGAGTCATTAATTTAAGCATAATACCTTATTGTACCTAGGAATCAAAAAAGACCTTATTACATCTGTTGCAAGGAAAATAACTTGATAGGATGAAACTTTAAAGTAAATGTAGGGACTTTCCTGGTGGTACAGTGGGTAAGACTCCGCCCTCCCAATGCAGGGGGCCTGGGTTTGATCCCTGGTCAGGGAACTAGATCCTGCATGCATGCCGCAACTAAGAGTTCGCATGCTGCAACTAAGAAGTCCGCATGCCACAATTAAGATGTCCACATGCTGCAACTAAGAAGCCTGCATGCCACAACTAAAAGATCCCACGTGCTGCAACTAAAGATCCTGCATGCTGCAATAAAAATCCTGCGTGCTGCAACTAAGACCTGGTGCAGCCAAAATAAATAGATAAATAAATAAATAAATACTAAAAAATTAAAGTAAATGTAAATGAGATAAGAGCTTTTAGGTAAACTCTATAAGAATAATTATGTTCTGAAAATTACCTAAGACAGTCTCTCCAGATTTTGATAACTATTACTTGCTTCTTGGTTTTCACTAGAAATTAAAGTTTTTAAGAGTTGGGGATTCTAATTTAAATATGTAATTAAAGCTACTAAAAATAATAAAACATTTCACTGTATAATAGGAAAGTGGGATATAGATTTTGAGTAAAAAGGAGTTTTATGCATTGTCAGGCTGAGGTTAGATTAAACTTAATTGGTAAATGGATTTTGTTCTTAAATATTCTATCTGACCAAATGTTTAAAAAAATTTTTTTTTGATTTTTTGATGAATTTCCTATCAAATTCTAATTAAAGATCTTTTGACTTCAGCTAGCTTTGGGATGCTTCAGAGAGCCCCTGAGAGCCTTCCCTATTGCGTTGGTTTGGCCTGCGGCAGAGCGTTGGTTGGGATTTTCCCTTTTGAGCCATCCTTGGTCATTCATTCAGCTTCATCTCTGATGGGACATTGGTTGGGGTTCTCCCCTTTTGGACTGATGGGGCATTGGTTGGGAATCTTCCTTTTGTGGGGCTAGGGAACTGTGACCCTGAGAGACCAGTTTGATAATGGGACTCATGTGTGACGATACCAGGGTATCCTTCCCTATTGCGTTGGTTTCGCCTGTGGTGGAGCGTTGGTTGAGATTTTCTTCCTTTTTGGGGGCTAGGGAACTGTGACCCTGAGGCACCTCAGAGAAAAAATATATATATATTAAACTGACTAGAATTGGTCAGTATGCTAAATTACACAGAAAGCATTGTCAAATGAGTGATAAGCCTCCTCAGATTATATGGTATGAATAAGTGTTATTAATATAAAATTCTAAAAATCATATAAAGCTTCTGAAATTTACATATGTCCTGGTATAATGTTATAGTTTTAGTTGTTATTGTAAAATGTTGTATGTCACAACAACTTGGATAAGCTTCTTTGCCAAGAAGAATTGTAATGAGATCTTTAACCTTGCCTTTTTAAGACCATTATCATTCATTGGCAGCTAAGGGTGATGCTTTGCAAAACTGCCACATCTTCAAGAAGGCATAAAAAGGAACTTTTTTAAAACAAATATAAGTTTCTGATAGCCTTTAGATAATGCCACTGGACTGGGTAACAAATGAAAAAACTAATGGAAAACCTGATTACTTCATCTAGATCAACAGGAATTAATTAATTACATGGGACTGAATGAACTGATGAACATGATTTATAACTTTATGACTTTGGGAAATATACTAGCCTTAATCTTTGTTTTCCAGAAAAACCTTTTCTCTTATGCTATGAGCTACAACAAGTTGATAAAGTATACCGTTGTAAACAACGATGAAACATTTATCTTTTTCTCTCTACCTGGTCCTGCCAGAATTTGGCTTTCTCCAGCCGGCTCTCCTGTGGACTTGATGGTTTATTGTAACTGGATTACAAACAGTTATACTAAGCATTGTTTTAATTTGTTCTTTGTTTCCTAATTGCTCATGATTTGCGTCTCCCTGCTGCACTATGACTTTGTCAGTGTTACTAGCTGCATTGCTTATATCCTGTCTATTATATAAGATTGTTGTCTCTTACAGTACCCAGTGTGTAACCAAGCCTCCAACAAAATTGATGATGGCTAAACATCTTGAGGAAATAGATCACATTTATGACTCTTATAGAATAATTGTAATAGTGTGATTCTAAGTATGGGAAGAAGCAACATGGGAAAAGATTTCCTGGATCATAATAGACTAGAAAGACAGAGGATCCAGAGAGTCTTTAATTATCAACAGGGCCTAATCCAGAAATTAGCACCTGGAGTGGCATATCAACAAGAATTTTTGCCTGATCTGGGATGAGCCTCCCAGTGCTGTGGGACAAAATTTGGTCATGAAATGTCTCCCAAATATTTGTCGAATTCCTGACCAAGAGGAGGATCTGAGAAATGGAATATTTTCTGCCATATCAGTAAACAAAGGATGTCACAGTCATCAGCAATTGCAGCCACCACTGATGGTGAGCTGATGAGCCCTGGGGGAACTCAGGAAGGAAAGAATACCTGCCATCTAGCAGCCAGCAGACTGCAGCCACTCCCTACGGTGAGCCTTGAGGAAACTCAGGATGTGAAAACACAGGATACTGGCCCCAGATAGGTTAGGTGTATATCAAAGAAATGATTTCAGTGAGCCCAGACTCTTGCATCTTCCCATACATAGAAAAGCACCAAATTCCTTAACTTGAGATTGCAATTTCCTTATGGCTGGAGAAGTAGATTAAACAATCTACTTGTTTAATCCTGTTCTACTGAACGGCACAGCATTAGGTTCAAATAATTGAGAACTATTTACTAAAAATTCTGAGAATTATTCCCTGCCCAAGGCTGATCAATTCCATTCCATGATCACCTCTTGTCACTGCTACACAGCAGGAAGCAGTTAGAGTGGTCATTGCCCCTTATCCCACAAGACTGTGGAATGGACATTGACAGTGGGGAATTATAACAGGGGAGAACAAAACCTGACTCCATGTTAGATCTGTTTCTTTTACTTTGACCTTTGCTTTCAGTTGCTTTTGTTCGGTCTATAGCTATAGACATACATAATGGCCTCCCTTGGGGAACCCTGCCCCTCTGCCTGAATGTTAAACTAAAGTGTCTTTGTTCAGCTCACAGGGAAACACCCTGACCCTGCCCACTTGTGACTGGCTGCAGAAAAGAAGAAATTAACACATCTCCTCCCTGAGGCTGGCCAAAACCAGGAGATATTTTGCAAGACTTATGGCCTTTTTATTTTACTTCCTCACCTCCTCCCCCTCTCTGTTGTATAAAAGAAAGTAGCAACCAGACCCCGATAAGATGGTGCTGTAGGACGCTAATCCGCCATCTTCTCGGATGCCCGGCTTTCCGAATAAAGTTGCTATTCATTGCCTCAACAGCTTTTCTCCTGATTTATTGGCCTGTCGTGTGGCGAGCAGAGCGAGCTTGGACTTGGTAACAAAGGGGTTCAATGTAATCAACCTGTTACCAAGAGGCTAATTGGTTTCCTTAAAGATTAGAGCTCAGCATTGATCTCTGCTACTGGCCTTTTAGGTATTTAGCAAAGGCAATAACTAGATCAGTTTTAATAAGAGGGAACCCATCCTGCTAAGCCCATGCATAGCCTCCCTCTTTGTCATCATAGCAGTCAACTCCTGGCCCCATTGTGCTAGCACTGAAGTAGCTGAGAAGAGAGGCTGACTGACATCCACAGGACAAATCATCCTCTCTCCTGGTTGTTGAGCACTTTCTCTATGGTGGATGTTCTCTTATGGCATTAACTTGGGATACAAAGACTTATATACTAACTCCCACATGTCCATCCATGTGTTTCTTGCCCAGATTTCTTTAGTCCAATCTTCCAATGGTGTTTCTTTCAAGTCTCTGACCACTCACTTCAAGCCATTCACCATTGGTTAGGAGACCATGTAGAACTGTACCTCAGGCCACTTTTCTTTCCTCACAAAGTAATCAACTAAGAGTACTGATTGTATCTCTGTCCAGGATTTTCCTTAACTACTATCCTTTACAACTACCCTTTGAGTCATGAAGCAGCTGTCCATTTTTGACTAGTACCAACAAATTGTACCAACCCATCTCTGAATTAGGTTTGAGTTTTTCCCTTCTCTGTCAGTTGGTTATGTGGGCCCATCCCCTCTCCCCGCAAAGGCCATAGGTGTGAATTGAAGATGAGGTCTCACTGCAACAGAAATAGGTGACGTGGGAATCTAGGCATATTGTAATTGTGCTTTCTGGACCTGCTTGGGTCTGATACCAAATGCAACATTTCCATCCTACAATGGATTGCTTTTCCAACCCTTATGGCTTGCTGGATCTGATAATACTCACTCATGATGGGCAGCTCCTGTCATATAGTAACTTGGTGTATTGATTTCCTATGGCTGCTGTAACAAATTACCACAAACTTAAAGCTGTGGCGTAAAACAATGGAAATTTATTGTCTCACAGTTCTGGAGGCCAGAAGTTCAGAATCTGTATCACTGGGCTGAAATCAAGGTATCAGCAGGGCTACACTCCCTCTGGAGGCTTGAGGGGAGAATTTGTTCCTTGCCTCTTCCAGTATTTCTGGTGCCTGCCAGCATTCCTTGGTTTGTGGATGTATTACTTCAGTCTCTGCTTTCATGGCCACATTGCCTTCTCCTCTTCTTATCTGTGTGCCAACTCCTGCTTCTCTCTCATATGGATACATGTGATTGCTTTTAGGGCCTACTTGAATAATCCAGAATAATTTCCCCATCACAAGATTCATGACTTAATCACACATGCAGACTCCATTTTGCCATGTAAGGCAGCATTCACAGGTTCCAGACATTAAGACATGGATATCTTTTTGGAGACTACTATCAGCCTACCACATGTGGTATCCCAGTGTCAAGCAATTATTCTCAACTAGGACCCTGTAACACGTAGTATCTGGTTTTCAAATGATGAGTGGTTCTGTGCCATAGAAGACATGGTCTTGCTACAGAACTCTAGGGCTGCAACTCTCCTTGTAGGGTTTTTCAGAGATTCTATATAACATCCTTATGCCCCACAGATCTTCTAGGTCATATGCCTGAGTGTTAAGGTAACTTGAACTGCGGACTGAACCTGCTGCAGAACCCTCTCTTGCCTTGAGCAAAAAACAGAACTGGCAGCCTTCCAAGTCATCAGGGAAATGGACCAGAGCAGCATTTGTAGTCCAGTATATGCTACCTTCAAAATCCCCCAAGCATGTGGTTCTTCCTCAATGATAGGAATGCTAGTGCAAAAACTTGTCCTTTACCTTAGATGGAATGTTTTTCATACTCTAGGTCATTGAACTGCTAAAAGCTTCTCTAACATGGTGAGCCTTGAATCTTCATGGAGTTTATCTCTCTGTAACAATTATGTCTTATTTGGGCATCTAAAGTACTTTCTTCTCCTGCTCACCAGCACCACTGGCATGATGCCATCATTCTAGTGGATGACTGTTAATGTTCTCTGCAATGAGAAGATGACTAAGGGGCCTAGAGACCACTCTGTGACAGAGCAAGAGAGTTGACATAAACTTCAGTCAAGGTAGCAAGTGTAGACTAGTATCCTTTCCAGATAAAGGTGAACTGCTTTTGATCTTATTTACCAATGGGAATTGAGAAGAACATGTTTGTCAGATCAGTAGTCGTATTTCAAGTGCCAGAGGCTGTGTTACAGTAAAGGTATTCCATTAAGCGTGGCAGCTACAATTAAAGTTACAAGTTGGTTAAGTTTATGATAGTCCACCATCATCTGCCAGGGTCTATCTGCTTTTTGCAGAGGCCAGAAAGGTGACTTGAATAAGGGTATAATGGGGATGAACACTCTTACATCCTTTAAGGCTGTCTGTGTTAATCTCTGTAATTCCTTCCAGATGCAGTGTTGCTTATAATTTTCTCCCTTGGCTTGATGGGGCAGTGGGCTGTCTGGGTAATATCAAGGGCTTCCACTTTGGCCCCTTTTGCTTTAATTTTTTTTTTTGGCTGCGTTGGGTCTTAGTTGCAGCACGTGGGATCTTCGTTGAGGCTTGAGGGATCTTTTTGTTGCAGTGCACAGGCTCTTCGTTGCGGCACGCGGGCTTCTCTCTAGTTGTTGCATGCGGGTTTTCTCTCTCTAGTTGTGGTGCGCAGGCTCCAGGGCATGTGGGCTCTGTAGTTTGCGGCACGCAGGCTCTCTCACTGAGCTGCGTGAGCTCAGTAGTTGTGGCACACGGGCTTAGTTGCCCCGTGGCATGTGGGATCTTAGTTCCCCGACCAGGGATCGAACCTGCGTCCCCTGCGTTGGAAGGTGGATTCTTTACCACTGGACCACCAGGGAAGTCCCACCCTTTCTGCTTTAAAGGTTTTATTCCTCAAATCAGGAAATCAAGGCAAAGATTCTGATATCTGCTAAATATATCTCTACCAATCTCCACTCTCAGAAACTGGGTAATTAACTACAGGGTAGATCTATGAATGCATTTCACCTTGTGCAATGGACTTGGGCTAGAAGTCCTTTTATCACTTGGCTTCCTTAATTCCCCACTCTAACCAGAGGTCTATAGTGGTGTTTTGGTTCTCCTAGTATAATCAGCATCAGCTCACACTCCATATCCAACAATCCTGAAAACTGTTCTCACCTATCCAGCCTTGTACTTCATCCCCCTAAGTCTAATGCCTTCAAGATCCATTCCCACATATGTTCCCCTGGTTTCTTCCAGTATGTATCAACGAGGGTCTGCAATACCTTCAGTGTAGAAGCTGTCTCCCCCCAGAGATGGTTATTAGCCTGGCAACAGATGGGGCAATAGGGTCAGATATTGAGGAAGAAGACAAGTACCTGCCTCAGTTAGGGCTTTTATAGCATCTCCAGACAAGGAGCGACTACTTTCTTCTGGCAAGAGAGAAGAGGCTGTTTCTGCTGGAACAGAAAATTCTGGAGAATCTGGAAGTTTAAGATTCTAAGGTTACGCTGCCAAAATTTCCCCGTCTCTGTTAGGATTCCATCCTTTGTCAATTAGGACCTTGACATTGACACAGGAGACTCTTGAGGTTGTGTATTCAGTCTCTTTTGTAGCTCTGCCACTAGTGCCATACTGAGAAGGGCTCTCAAAAAATGAAACATGGAGCCTAGTTTTTAAAGAATCTCCTTTACTATTTTCTGATTATAAAAATACTATGACTTCATTGTAGAAAATTTGTAAAGTATAGAAAAGTATAAAGACATGGAAAAAATTATCATCCATAATTCTACCACTCAGAGGCAACTGGTGTATTTCCTTCTCATCTTTTTTCTGTGCAAATTTTAACCTAGTTGAGCTCATTACATATATGCAGTTTTACCCGTTCACGTAAAACAGTCACTTAACACAAGAAAATTTCCCATGCTATTAAAATCCTAATTTTTAATAGCTGAATTTGAATATATTGAATTTGAATATGAAAAGTGAATATAGAAAAATTTACTGAACTGTTCTTCTATTATTGGGTGTTTAAGTTGTTGCCAATTTTTTGCCATAAGGACAAGAACACAGCTTTCGGAGACAGATGTATTTGAATGCCAGTCTTTTTTTTTTTTTTTTTTTTTTTTAATTCCAGTCTTGATTCTGCTTACTAGCTTTACCAGCTATGTAGCCCTGGGTAAATTACTTAATTTCAAATTCATCATCTGAAAATGGGGATGACAGTTCCTATCTCATAAGTTTTCTGTGCGGATTAAATAATATGTGTAAACACCAAAAGCAGCTCCTGGCACATAGCAGATGTTCAATAAATAATACTGTGATGATACGACATATTTCTGCAGAAATCTGGGTCCCTATTTTGGATGACTTTCTTATCCTAAATTTTTTGACTCCCCCAAATTGACCTCCATGGTATAGCATACTGATTAAGAGCAAAAACTTAGGAATCAGACTGTGGGGCTTCAAATCTTGGTTTTACCAGTCACAAGCTGTTGAACTTTGGGCAAGTGGTTTAACCTGTGACTCAAGTTCTTTATCTATAAAATGAGGAGAATTATAGTATGTATCTCACAGTGTTATATTGAGAATTGAGTTATTATATGGAAAACTCTTAGAATTGCGTGGCATGTGGTAAGCACTAGTTGTTGTTATTATTATTTGGTCAACTCCATCATTCAGAATTTATCACTGGCTGACTTTTTTCCTCAGAATCCCCATCTATTGCTCTGTGCCTTTTTAATTTTTTTATATTTATTTATTTATTTGGCTACATTGGGTCTAAGTTGCGGCATGTGGGCTCTTCGTTGCAGCGCCCAGGCTTCTCTCTAGTTGTGGCATGTGGACTCAGTAGTTGTGGTGTGTGGGCTCAGTAGTTGCGGCACACGGGCTCTAGAGCACACGGGCTTAGTCACCCCAAGGAATGTGGGATCTTAGTTCCCTGACCGGGGATTGAACCCACGTCCCCTGCATTGGAAGGTGGATTCTTAACCACTGGACCACCAGGGAAGTCCCTGCTCTGTGACTTAATTCCCCACTCCCTCTTCTCTCTTCTCCCCCCACCAGTATCAAATTCTTATTTTATACTGTCTCTGTTTAGCGTTTTCCTTCCAAATTATACCTGAGGGGCTCAACTTTTCTGGAAAATGTAATAATAAAAACATTTACCTAGCACTGACTCTGTGCCAGGTACTGTGTTAAATGCTTTATATGGATTAACTCATTTAATTTCCACAGCAGTCTCATGAGGTAGGTGTAAATATTATGCCTACTTCATAGATGGGGGACATTGTAGTTTTAGAAGGATGTGACAGCTTACCCAAGGTCTTACTCTAGGAATTGGTAGAGTCTGGAATTGAATCCAGGCCTGTGGGATTCCATATCCTGTGCCCTAACCATTGGAGGATGGCATTGCACAGTGGTTAAGATTGTACACTCCAGTGTCAGACTATGTTCAAATTCTGGATTTGTTGCCTAGCTAAGTGGCTCCTGAAGGGATTTGGCCATTCCATTTGAGACAGAAGCATATGTGGTCTAGTTGTGTTTTTAAATAGTGCTTCTTCCAATAACCAACATAGAACCTGCCACAGAACAGATGCCTCATAAACATTTGCTCAAACAAATAAATATATGCAAGACACTATTACAGGCACCATGTGGTTATGAAGGTGATTGATTTATTGTCTTTGCCCTCAAGGAACCCACAGACTAGGAGAAACTAGTCAGGTGCTTAAATCACCATAATATCAGGAAGAATGTGCTAAATGCTTCTGTATAGAAACAAAAATATCTCTATAAAAACAAAAAAGAGTTATTTGGTTATTACAGCCAGCAAACTGTCATGGCATACTAACTGTAGAAATAACAGCTAAACAAAGTCTCTTGATATGATCCGTGTATTTTCTAAAGTCTGAAAGAATCAGTCCCTTGATAATTTTGGCCAGTTTTAGCCTCATATTTCTGTTGTCATGTTTGCACTTTCTTTTGGTGATTTACCAAGGTAATTGACCATTTTAGAATTAACAATTTAGTTATGCTGCCAACTCAAAACAACAACAACAGCAAAAACAACAAAGAAGAGGGAGAGGAGGGTGGGAGGGAGACGCAAGAGGGAGGAGATATGGGGATATATGTATATGTATAGCTGATTCACTTTGTTATAAAGCAGAAACTAACACCATTGTAAAGCAATTATACTCCAATAAAGATGTTAAAAAAAAAAAGAGGGAGAGAGTAATTCAGTCAGAGGCATCCACTAAGGTTTTCTGGAGAAGTTATTATTTCAAATGGTCTTAAAGAAAAGGTTACCTTTTTCAGGATGGAGGATAACAAGGAATGACATTCTAAGCAGAGAGAATAGTAGGCAAAAAGCACAGAGAAAAGAGAGTTTGGGGTACATTGAAGGAATGGCAAGTGTCTGGGTAAAACTGGAGTGTAGGTTGTATAGGGTAGGAGGAGGAGTGGGGTAAGGACCAGGTGAGTCTGACCGTGGACGTCACTGAAATGGACATTCTGGACTGCTTAGCATTCATTCACCTACTTCTAGTAACAACCCCTGATTTCCATTCAGGAATCTACTCCACCTTATTCTCAGTCCATGTTGGTTGGGTAGGCAGGCCCCATCCCCATACACAGTTCAGACCCAGAGCAACTGATGCTTGGCACATCACTGATAGTAGTGACACATCGCCACATCAGACCAGTCAGAGCCCCCAAAGCTCAGTTTTTCCTACAACTTATACTTGAGATATGGGAGAAATGAGTTCTCTTCTTCCCTAGGACTGGACCTAGGAGTGTGCAGGCTGGAGCTACAGCAGCCATCTTGCCACCATGAAGGGACAGCATGACCAAGAAAGGGATTACAAATTAAAAAAACAAAAAAGGAAAGCAAAGCTGAGAGTTGGAGGGAGAGAGACTATTCCTGGTGAAACCAGAACTACTCTTAACTTCTCCAGTACATGAGGCATAAATCCACACACTGCCGCTGCCCCCTTAATTTTTCTTAAGCCATTTTGAGTTGCATCTTCTGTTGCTTGCAACCAAAACAGATTTGACAAACATAGTCCTGCTAGGAATTTTTATTCTGGTATATGATAGATTCAATGAAAGTATTCACGTAAGCTGTGACATGAACCCACTTTAGGCTTTGTCATGCTCACTCTGACTTCAAATGTTCTAAAGTCAGATGGACCTAGATTCGAACTCCATTTGTATCAATTATTAGCCCTGTGATCTCAGGAAATGTATCAGTCAGGATTCTACCAAAGAAACAAAAACAAAGCCTTTAGGAGGAAAAAAAAATTATATATATATATAGATAGATAGAGAGAGAGAGAATGAGAGAAAAGAGAGAGAAGGGTCAGGGGATTGGTTGCAAGTAATTGGCTTTTGGGATTGTAGGGGCTGGCCAGGCAAGTCTGGAATCTGTAGGGCAGACCAAGAGGCTGGAAACTGTCAGGTAGGAGCTGAAGCAGCAGTCCATAGGTGAAGTCCTTCCTCTTCTAGGAAACCTCATTTTTGCACACAAGGCCTTTTTAACTTATTGGATCAGGCCTATGCAGATTATCAAGGATAATCTCCTTTATCTAAAAGTCAACTAGGAATTCCTTGGTGGCACAGTGGTTAAGAATCTGCCTGCCAATTCAGGGGACACGGGTTCGATCCGGTCCAGGAAGATCCCTGCAGAGCAACTGAGCCCATGCACCACAACTATTGAGATTGTGCTCTAGAGCCCACGAGCCACAACTACTGAGCCCATGCACCACAACTACTGAAGCCCACGTGCTCTAGGGTCCGCTTGCCGTAACTATTGTGCTCGTGTGCTGCAACTACTGAAGCCCACATGCCTAGAGCCTGTGCTCTGCAATAAGAGAAGCCACTGCAATGAGAAGACCGCGCACCACAATGAAGAGTAGCCCCCTGCTCGCCACAACTAGAGAAAGCCCGCGCGCAGTAACGAAGACCCATCGCAGCCAAAAATAGATTAAAAAAATTAAAAATAAGTAAATAAATAAACATATTATAAAAGCTAATTGATTGTCCAAAATACCTTGACAGCAACACTTAGATTTGATTAATGTTTAATTAAAAAACTGGATACTGTAGTCTAGCCAAGTTGGCACATAAAATTAACCATCACAGGAAGTTACTTAATTTCCTTAAATCTTTTGTTTCCTCAGCTATAAAATTGAGATACTGATCCTTACTTACCTCATACACAAAAATATACGTAAAGCAGAACTTTAAATAAAGCATAGAGCATAGTGCTTGACACAGTAGCAGCTCAGTTTATGAGAAAAATTGAGGACGACTTTGAAACAGTTTAGAAGAGCAGGGTTTGGTTTAGATAAAAATATTTTTTTTCTAACGTGAATACTTTTAAAATAAAAGTAATATAAGTACATGGGTAAAAAAAGTCAAACCAGTTCAAACTGGTAGTCACTGAAAAGTTAGTCTCCCTCCTACTCCAGAATCTCAGGCCCTTTACTCAAGTAATCATTGTTGATGGTTTCCTACCATCTTTCCAGAATTTTGTTTTATATGTGTACATATACACACACCTTTTAAAAAAAATATTTCTGTGTATCTTTAAAAAATTTTTTTAATTTTAAGTTTTTAAATTTTTAAATTGAAGTATAGTTGATTTACAATGTTTCAAGTGTACAACAAAGTGATTCACTTCTCTCTCTCATATATATATATATATATATATATATTCTTTTTCAGATTCTTTACCATTATAGTTTATTACAAGATATTGAATATAGTTCCCTGTGCTATACAGTAGGTCCTTGTTGGTTATCTATTTTATATATAGTAGTGTGTATCTCTTAATCCCAAACTCCTAATTCATCCCTCCCACACCTCCCTTTCCCCTTTGGTAACCGTAAGTTTGTTTTCTATGTCTATGAGTCTATTTCTGTTTTGTAAATAAGTTATTCATATCATTTTTTTAGATTCCACATATAAGTGATATCATATGGTATTTGTCTTTCCCTTTCTGACTTACTTCACTTAGTGTGATAATCTCTAGGTGTATCCATGTTGCTGCAAATGGCATTATTTCATGGCTGAGTAGTATTCTATTGTATACATGTACCACATCTTCTTCATCCATTCATCTGTTGATGGACATTTAGGTTGCTTCCATGTCTTGGCTATTGTAAATTGTGCTGCTATGAACAGTGGGGTGTGTGTATCTTTTCGAATTAGAGTTTTTGTCTTTTCTGGATATATGCCTGGGAGTAGGATTGCTGGATCATATAGTAGCTCTATTTTTAGTTTTTTAAGGAACCTCCATACTGTTTTCCATAGTGGCGGCACTAATTTACTTTCCCACCAACAGTGTTGGAGGGTTCCGACACACACACCTTTTTTCACATCCACCTTCCCCCACTGCACCCCTGGAATCTTGCGGTTTTAATTTAACAGTACATCTCAGAGAATGTTTCATTTAGGCCCATACATATCTACTTCTTTTTTAAAATGGCAGCAAAATGTTCTATTGTGTGGTTTAACGATAATTTATTTATTTAGTAAGTCCCCAACTGATGGTCATTTAGATTACTAACATTTTTTGCTATAATATATACAAGAGTAAACATCTTGTACATATATCTTTGCATAATGTACAAGAATATCTGAAAGATAAATTTCTAGAACTTGAAGTGCTGCATTAAAGTGTTTTTACGTTTGAAATGTCAATAAATAGTACCAACTTGTCCTTCAAAGAGATCACATTAGTTTATACCCCACCGATAGTATATAAGTGTACTTGTTTCCCTACCCTCTTATCAACACTGCCACCCTGGATTTAAACCCACTTTTCCACTTTAAAGTACCAAAAGGCACATTTAAAAGAACAGGTATCATGACCATCCCTTCTCTGGGCAGGAAGTCCAGTTTTGTTTGGGTTTTATCTTTGTGATAATAGAGCTGGGCCTTCTGCCCTGTCCTGTGTTCTCCACTCTGAAGGGTTGGGGCAGATGACCTGACCACAGAATAGCTCTGGGTCACCAGGCAAAAGGGTAGGACAGACCCGGGCCTGTGCCCTGTCCGATGATGGAAATGCAAACAAGCCCAGTTCTATAACAGAACACAGAGCCATTGTCTGGAAACCACAAATTGCTGACTTGCTCCTGCAAACAACAATACTCAGAAGCTGAGTCCAGGAATTCTAAAGCTGCACCCTGCATCAAGGGCTGAGTGGGGGAGGACACTTTTAGAAAAGAACCCAGCAACAGAGGCCCTGGCGGTTCTTCCTAGAGAGTCACCAAGAAGGCTCTGTGTCCCCTTTGCCGTGCCTTCTAATGATCCCAGAATCCTAGGCTGCCAGATCTGGAGTGGATCAGGAAATTATCCCACCCTAGGAGAGTCCAGGTAAAGAGCCAGGGCAGTTCCAAGAAATATGTGCTCACTTTCAGTGGGACAGTACAGTGCAGTGATTAGTGACCACACCTGAGCTCGAATCCCGACTCAGTCACTTACCAGCTCCCGGACCGTGTGCATAGCACTTCACCCCTCTCAGCCTCAGTTTTTTGACCTATAGAATGGAGATAACACTTATCTCAGAAAGACGTTGTGAGGATTCAACTGATTGATTATGTTTGTAAATAACAGCATGGTGCCTGGCTCTTTGTAAGGGCTTAATGAAATATTATTATTGTTGTTATTAATAATAACAATACGAGTTTGGGGTAGAGGGGACTAAGGAAAGCTTCCTGGAGAAGGGGCCATTTGAGCCAGATCTTAAAGATTTGGGAAGATTTGGTACATTGTAATAAATAAAGAGAAAGAATGAAGTTCATATGTAAAGGCTCTCTTACAGCTTCCTGGGTCTGACTCAGAGACATGCAGAGGCCTCAGTGGTAGGTCAACATGGAGAGGAGGGCGAGGTACAGACAGGGGACCTGCTTTGGAACATTGCCCAGAACTTCTACAATTGGATAGATGGGTCCAGGGGCCAAAGTGTAGATTGAATCGGCCCTCAGTGGCACTAGCTTCTGGAGTCCAAACTGGAGCATGGGGCTGGGCACAGTTGTAGGAGTCTCTGCAGAGGGTAGTGACATCATAGGAATAAGCTCTGGACATCCCCCACTGAGGTCAGTGGGGGTATATTTTGATCACACTATCTATGTCTCAAACATCTCATCTTTCATAGCATCATGATACAATCTTCTCCCATTGTCCAACTCCCAGCCCTTCATTGCTATGACAATGCACATCTCATTATAGGTACCGTGTAAGGAGAATGAAGACCAGAGCTTGCTAATGCTTCCTCCGCCCCAGCCCCTTTGGAGATGATTGTTATTACATCTTCTGGCATGAGCCTTTGGCATCTTAGGCCCCTTCCTGTGAAGTTCACGAACACAGAGAGTTCACAGGTGGATCCAAGCTGCACCAGACATCATGGGAAGAGTGAGGGTCTTCCTCTATCAGAGGAACATGATGATTACATAAATCTGAATGTAAGCTAGGGGATAGATGAGGACCAATATGAGATTTAATATTTGGGAAAATGAAGGCAACTGAGGCTGTAACTGCCAAATGCCAGATTTGCCAGAAGAGCTTGAACTCTTTAGGCACCACTTCAGTGACGTATGTCAAAGAGCCTCCCCAATTCCTCCTGAAAATACCTCACCCACAAGGCCTATAACATAGCAGGTGGCAAGGGAAATTCCAGGGAAGTTGTCCCCATGAACAACTTCATAGGGACCTCAACTTGCAACTAGGTAGCTGGGTCCAGGGGCCAGAATGTAGACAGAGAGACTGACAGAGCTGGGTAGTTTTCTGGACCCAGGCAAGGAAGCTGGGGTTTAGGACAAAGCTTTGGCCCCTGGCAGGAGAACTGAGCCAACCCAGGGGCAAGAGTAAAGCTGGAGCATCAGAACTCCTTATGGGCTCACTCGGCCCCAGGCTTGGGTCAGCAAGACCAATCTCAGAAAGGGGATCTTGACACATAGCTTGGCTTGGTGTAATGAAACAATTCCTTGTTCTTATATGTGTTTCTCTTTTATGGATGAGGTGGAAATATTTGTTTTGATTAGGTTTGGCTACAAGTGAAAATAAACAAACAGTGGTTTCAATAAAGCTGACATTCTCTCTCTCATAGAATTGTAGAGGTTGTCAGTCTGGGCCGATACAGCACCCCATGGTGTCAGTGACCCAAGCTCCTTCCATATTGTGGCTCCACCATCTTCAGCATGTGGCCATCACATCATGGTTCATGGTGGCTGCTCCTGCCATGTGTCTGCCATTCCAGCCAGCATAAAGAAGGAAGGGACAAAGAGGGGCACACTCCCTCACTTTAGAGACTCGTCCCAGAAGTTACCCACACCACTTCTCCTCACATCCTGTTGGTCAGATTTTAGTCATATGGCCATAGCTAGCTGCAAGGGAGGCTGGAAAATATGGTCTTTCTTCTGAGTGGACAAATTCATGAGCTCTTATTACAGAAAGGAGTGGGGCAAAATGGATACTAAGGGACAACCAGCAGCTTCTGCTACAATCATTTTATCATCTGTTTTCCTAAGGGCCTGGATACCTTGAACCCAGAGGGTAAGTGTCTCCTTTAAGGAGAGTTATGATTCTTTGTGAAAATTGTAGAGGACAGTTAAGTACAAGAGAGAGAATCAATGTGAAAGATACGCTTGAAATAGGCAAGTTAAAGACCAGCTGTCTCTCTGGGTCTCTTGCTGGGGGCTGGCACTCAGAGCAGGCTACATAGGCTGAATAGGACCTCTGGGTGGGGTGGAAAATGGCCTCTGATATACAGATAGAGGTCTCCCATAGGTTGTTCCTAGCTGAAGAGGAGTGGACCTGACTTTCTAACTGTGATCTAGCTCATGTTGTTCTTAATGTTTATTTCCATTTTATTGTCCCCTGAACCTTAGGGAAAGTCTTGTTCACTGCCTGTGCCTGGTCACAATTGTGCCATGTGGAATTATAAGATGGGGTATCTTTCCATGTTTGAATGCAGGTTCCATCAGGGCAGGGCCCTTTTCTTGTTATGTAATGGCTGCATGATGATGAAAGGCACATACCAGCATGGATTGCTTCTACTACATTCAACATCTGCTGATTCCCTCCCTCAACACTGCCTGGCAGCCCTTCCCTGTGGCAATGACTTAGAGGCAGGGTATGTCTCTGGTTTAGCACTGAATCCCCAGTGCCAGATACATAGGAAACACTCAGTGATTAAATTGAATGACCCTAACACACAAAACCCTTCATATCCTGGTCCCAGTGTATATTTTAGTCTATCCCCTTAGCCTAGACTCTAGTCTCTAGCCTCGACTAATAAAAATAGCAATATTGATAATTATCATCCATTGAGTGTGTAAAAGGTGCCAATCATTGTTCTAAGCATTTTATGTGCATTGACTTATCTAACACTTACAGAACCCTATCTGGTGAGTGTGGTTATTATCCCCAGTTGTCTGATGAGGAAATTAGGCTCAGGAGGGTGAAATACTTTGCCAAAGGTCACATCGTCAGCAAGTGGTAGAGCCAGGACTTGAAGCCAGGCGGTCTGCCCAGACCCTTAACCAATTCCAGCCACCCCTTTTTTTAGTGCCTCTGTTTTAGAGGCAGTCTTGCTCTTTCCAGTCTCAGAGCCTGGGCTCTGCTGGAATGCCTTTCCCTAATTTCTGACTCTAGCAAACTCTACTTGCCATTTATTTATTTATTTAATAAGTTTATTTATTTATTTTTGGCTGTATTGTGTCTTTTTTTAAAATTAATTAATTAATTTATTTACTTTTGGCTGTGTTGGGTCTTCGTTTCTGTGCGAGGGCTTTCTCTAGTTGTGGCAAGCGGGGGCCACTCTTCATCGCGGTGCGCAGGCCTCTCACTATCGCGGCCTCTCTTGTTGCGGAGCACAGGCTCCAGACGCGCAGGCTCAGTAGTTGTGGCTCACAGGCCTAGTTGCTCCGCGGCATGTGGGATCTTCCCAGACCAGGGCTTGAACCCGTGTCCCCTGCATTAGCAGGCAGATTCTCAACCACTGCGCCACCAGGGAAGCCCTATTGTGTCTTTCTTGCTGAGCGCAGTCTTTCTCTAGTTGCAGTGAGTGGGGGCTACTCTTAGTTGTGGTGTGCGGGCTTCTCATTGCAGTGGCTTCTCTTGTTGCGGAGCACGGGCTCTACGCACGTGGGCTTCAGTAGTTGTGGCACGCGGGCTCAGTAGTTGTGGCTCGCGGGCTTTAGAGTACAGGCTCGGTAGTTGTGGTGCACAGGCTTAGTTGCTCCGTGGCATGTGGGATCTTCCCAGACCAGGGCTTGAACCCGTGTCCCCTGCATTGACAGGTGGATTCTTAACCACTGCGCCGCCAGGGAAGTCCCCTACTTGCTGTTTAAAGTACTTCCTAGATTTTGTCCCTGACCCCACCTGCCTCTCCAACCAGGGAGGGAAGCTTCCCCTCTCTCCTCTTTGCCCCCTTTACTAGTTGCTCCCAATAGCGGCCTGGAAGCTGTCCTGAAACAGGGACCACATCTCATGCCTCAGTATCCCCAACCCTCAGCATGGTACCTGTATGTGGAAGGTCCTTTGTTCAAGTTTGTTGAATGAGTAACTGACCCGACTCTTTCACACACAAGGAAACAAGTCCAGAGAGGCGGAGGGACCTACTCACATCACAAAGCAAGTGAGAGAAACACCCAAGGCCAGATCCCAGGACTTGTGATTCCCAGCCCTGCTCTCATACACCAGCCGCGCTGCCTGTGCATGGAACATTTGAAAAAGCCTTCATGCACTTTGAGCCTTTCTTAAGTCTGTCTTACATCTCACCCCAGAGAGGCCTTCTTTGAGAATGCTGGTGGGAGAGTGCGTTTTGGCAAGTCTTGTCTGGGAGTCATGAGGCAACAGGGAAAAACAGACAAACAATCTTGGGATGTATTTTGCTAACCCAGTCCTCAAAAACAGCAGAACAAAACACTCTAAACTCAAGCTGGGGCCTCTGGCCAGCAGGGCACCAAGTCAACTTGGACAGAATTCACTAAATGGATCTTCCTTCCTTTTATTAAAATGGTGGGGCCATTGGAGAGGAAATGCTTTCCAGTTTGTCTGGATTTTCTTTAAGGCAAAGCAAAAAAATATTGAAAATTTCACAAGGTCCTAGAAACTTCCAAATGTAAACAAGCTCTGGGCACATCTTCTCTTGCCCCATCTCATTGCCACATGAGTCCACTGTGTCCTAGACATGAAACTCCCCCTACTCTCTGGTTAGAAAAGGCTGGAGAAAGAACTGATAACCATTAATCACAGTTGGAAAAATCAGAGAAATTATTAAGGAAACATTAAACTTCTTTTATTAACTCTCAACTCCAGGTTTCTGTACAGATGGTAACGTGGTAGTGGTGAGAACACAGGCTTTTGAGGTCCTACTATTTAACAGCTGTGTGACTTTGAGCAAGTTAATCACCTTCTCTGAGCCTCAGTTTCATCATCTGTAAAACTGGTTATAGCACCTATCGCATAGTGTTGTTGTGAGGACTGAATGAAATAATGCAAGTACAGTGCCCAGCATCATGCCTGACACATAATGAGTACTTAATTGATATTAGCTATTATTATTATTTGTACATGATGTCCTTTATGGCTAAAATGCCCTTCCTTGCCTTGTCTGCCTAGGAAACTTCTACTCATCCTTCAATACCCATCATAAGGGTGTCTTCCTAGGTGAGGTATCTTTTTTTTTTAAACTGACATTTAAATTATTTATTTATTTATTTATTTATTTTTGGCTGTGTTGGGTCATCGTTTCTGTGCGAGGGCTTTCTCCAGTTGCGGCGAGCGGGGGCCACTCTTCATCGCGGTGCGCGGGCCTCTCACCACCACGGCCTCTCTTGTTGCGGAGCACAGGCTCCAGACGTGCAGGCTCAGTAGTTGTGGCTCACGGGCCTAGTTGCTCCGCAGCATGTGGGATCTTCCCAGACCAGGGCTCGAACCCGTGTCCCCTGCATTGGCAGGCAGACTCTCAACCACTGCGCCACCAGGGAAGCCCCTAGGTGAGGTATCTTTGACTGTTCCCTGTTTCCTCTCCAACATGGTCCCTAATTCTCTCAACTCTCCCTCACCCCTCTCACCTTTGTCCTTCTAATATTGCAATGATCTCACTATTAGAAATTCTTTGCTTCCTTGCCTGTCTTCCCCAATGGGCAGTGACAGCCAGGGGGACAGGCTGAGGTCTATGCCCCCAGTCCTAACAGTGCATAACCCACAGGGGCTTAGGAAATGGCATCTACATCCTTAGATTAGAAACACTACAAGGTTGGGAGGCAGAGGGTGGCCAAGATGGCAGAGGAGGAAGACCCTGAGCTCACCTCCTCTCACAGGGACACCAAAACTACAATTACAGAGCAACTACTGATGAGAGAGACTGAAAGACTGGCAGAAAAGATCTTCTGCAACTAAAGATATAAAGAAAGAACCACAGTGAGATGGGTAGGAGGGTGGAGATGTGGGATAGTCAAGACCCATACCCCTGGGTGGGTGACCCACAAATGGAAGGGTAATTACAATTGCAGAGGTTCTTTCCAAGGACTGAGGGGTCCAAGCCCCACATGGGGCTCCCCAGCCCAGGGTTCCTGCACCAGGAAGGTGAGTCCCCAGAACATTTGGCTTTGAAGGCCTGCAGGCCTTGCTTTTGGGAGAGCCAGAGGGCTGTGGGAAGTAGAGACTACACTCTTAAAGGATGCACACAAAATCTCACACACTCTGGGACCCAGAGCAGAAGCAGAAATTTGAAAGGAGCCTGGGTTAAACCCACCTCCTGATCTCTCTCCCAGAGAGTCAAGAGGCAACTAGAGCTCACCCTTGGGGACGTAGACACTGGTGGCAGCTATTTTTGGGAGCTCATTCTACCATGAGAACACTGATACTGGCAAGTGCCATTTTGGGATTCTCCTTCTAGCTTATTAGCACTTGGACCTGCCCAACACACCATCAGGCCAACACCAGCTCTGAGACAACTTGGGCCCCTCAGCCAGCTGCCCTGCGATCTGGCACCACCCACAAGTGGGCTGACACTAGCTACAGGACACCGTAGACCCTGTAGCCAACGGTGTCAGGAACCAGTCTTGCCCACCAATGGGCTAACACCAGCTCTGGGACCCCCAGGGCCCTGAAGCCAGATACCTTGAGGACTTCACTCTGCCTACCAGTGGGAAGGCACTAGCTCTGGGATTCCCCTGGGCACTGTCCCTGCCAATCATCAGGCCAACACCAGCACTGAGACATTTTGGACACCTAAGCCAGCTGCCCTGGGATATAGTCCCACTCACCAGTGGGCCAACATTAGCTCTGGGGTACCCCAGACCCAGCAGCCAGCCATGTCAGGAACTGGCCCCATCCACCAGCAGGCCAACACTAGATCTGGGAACCCCAGTCCTGTAACCACCCACCCAGCACATGGCTTTGCCCACCAATGGGCCAGTACTAGCCCTGGGACCCCTGAGGCTCTGTAGGCAGCTGCTTCATGACCTGGCTTTGCCCATCAGCAGCTGGCAGCCTCCACACAAGGCAGGGCATGGCAACTGACCAGAACAAGGGCCAGCAACTTAAAACAATCATGTATATATATATAGACTGCTATATAAAAACCTCACGGTAACCACAAAACAAAAATCTATAATAGATATACACACAAAAAAGAAAAAGGAATCCAAGCATAACACTAAAGATAGTCATCAAATCGCAAGGGAAGAGAACAAAAGAAGAAAGGGGAAAAAAGACCTACAAAACAAATCTAAAACAATTAACAAAATAGCAATAAGAACATACATATTGATAATTACCTTAAATGTAAATGGACCAAATGCTCCAACCAAAAGACACAGACAGGCTGAATGGATACAAAAACAAGATCCATATAATTGCTGCCTACAAGAAACTCATCACAGATCTAGAGACACATACAGACTGAAAAAGGTATTCCACACAAATGGAAATAAAAAGAAAGTCAAAGTAGGACTTCCCTGGTGGCACAGTGGTTAAGAATCCACCTGCTAATGCAGGGGACACGGGTTCGAGCCCTGGTCTGGGAAGATCCCACATGCCACTGAGCAACTAAGCCCATGCGCCACAACTACTGAGCCTGCGGTCTAGGGCCTGTGACCCACAACTACTGAGCCTGTGTGCCACAACTGCTGAAGCCCGCGCACCTAGAGCCCATGCTCCGCAACAAGAGAAGCCGCCACAGTGAGAAGCCCGTGCACCGCAACGAAGAGTAGCCCCCACTCGCCGCAACTAGAGAAAGCCCACGTGCAGCAGCAAAGACCCAATGCAGTCATAAATAAATAAATAAATAAATTTATATATATATAAAAAAGAAAGTCAAAGTAGCAATACTTATATGAGACAAAATAGACTTCAAAATAAGACTGTTACAAGAGACAAAGAAGAATACTACATAAGGATCAAGGGATCAATCCAAGAAGAAGATATAACAATTGTAAATATATATGCATCCAACATAGGACCACCTCAATATGTAAGGCAAATGCTAACATCCATAAAAGGAGAGTAATCAACAGTAACACAATAATAGTAGGGGACTTTAACACCCACTTACACCAATGGACAGATCATCCAGACAGAAAATAAGGAAACACAGGCCTTAAATAATATATTAGACCAAATGGATTTAAAGCAGCAGAATACATTCTTTTCAAGTGCTCATGGAACATTCTCCAGGATAGAGCACATCCTAGGCCACAAAACAAGCCTCAGTAAATTTAAGAAGATTGAAATCATACCAAGCATCTTTTCTGACCATAACACTATGAGACTAGAGATCAACTATAAGAAAAAAAAATCGCAAAAAACATAAACACATGGAGGCTAAACAATATGCTACTAAACAACCAATGGATCACTGAAGAAATCAAAGAAGAAATAAAAAAATACCTGTAGACAAATGAAAACAAAAACACAATGATCCAAAATCTCTGGGCCACAGCAAAAACAGTTCTTATAGTGACACAAGCCTACCTCAGGAAACAAGACAAATTTCAAATAAACAACCTAACCTTGCAGCTAAAGTAAGTAGAAAAATAAGAACAAACAAATTCTGAAGTTAGTAGAAAGAAATCATAAAGATCAGAGCAGAAATAAATGAAAAAAAGACTAAAAAACAGTAGAAAAGATAAATAAAACCAAGAGCTGGTTCTTTGAAAAGGCAAACAAAATTGATAAACTTTTAGGCAGACTCATCAAGGAAAAAAGAGGGCCCAAATCAATAAAATCAGAAATGAAAAAGGAGAATTTGCAACCAACACCACAGAAATGCAAAGGGTCATAAGAGATTACTATGAAGAATTATACTCCCCCAAAATGGACAACCTAGAAGAAATGGACAAATTCTTAGAAAGGTACACTCTCCCAAGACTGAACCAGGAAGAAATAGAAAATATGAACAGATCAATTACCAGTAATGAAACTGAATCAGTAATTTTAAAACTCCCAACAAACCAAAGTCCAGGACCAGACGGCTTCACAGGTGAATTCTACCAAATATTCAGAGAAGAGTTAACACTGCTCCTTCTGAAAGTATTCCAAAAAATTGTAGAGGAAAGAACAATTCTGAATTCATTCTAAAAGCCAGCATCACCCAGATACCAAAGCCAGACAAAGATATCAGACAAAAGGAAAATTATGGGCCAATATCACTGATGAAGATAGATGTAAAAATCCTCAACAAAATACTAGCAAACCAAATTCAACAATATAGTGAAGAATTATGCACCATAATCAAGTGGGATTTATCCCAGGGATGCAAGGATGGTTCAATATTTGCAAATCAATCAATGTAATATACTACATTAACAAATTGAGGAAAAAAATCATATGATCATCTCAATAGATGCAGAAAAGCTTTGACAAAATTCAACACCCATTTATGATAAAAACTCTCAATAAAGTGGGTATAGAGGGAGCCTACCTCAACATAATAAAGGCCATATATGATGAGCCCACAGCTAATATCATACTCAACAGTAAAAAGCTGAAAGCATTTTCTCTAAGATCAGGAACAAGACAAGGATGCCCACTCTTACCACTTTTATTCAATGTAGTATTGTAAGTCCTAGCCACAGAAATCAGCCAAGAAAGAGACACAAAAAGAATCCAGCTTGGAAAGGAAGAAGTAAAATGGTCACTGCTTGAAGACGACATGATACTATACACAGAAAATCCTAAAGACATCACCAAAAAACTACTAGAACTCATCAATGAAATCGGTAAAGTTGCAGGATACCAAATTAATATACAGAAATCTGTTGCATGTCTATACTATACACTAACAACAAACAATCAGGGAAATTAAAAAAACAATCACATTTACTATCATATCAAAAAGGATAAAATACATAGGAATAAATCTAACTTAGGATGTAAAAGATCTGTACTCTGAAAACTATAAGACACTGATGAAAGAAATTGAAGACAACATAAACAGCTGGAAAGAGCTACTGTTTTCATGGATTGGAAGAATTAATATTATTAAAATGACCATACTACCCAAGGCAATCTACAGATTCAATGAAATCCCTATCAAAATACCAATGACATTTTTCACAGAACTAGAAAAAAAAATTCTAAAATTTGTATGGAAACACAAAAGACCCTGAATAGCCAAAGCGGTCTTGAGAAAGAACAAGGCTGGAGGTACTGTGTGCTCAGATTTCAAATTATGCTACAAAGCTACAATAATCAAAATGGTATGGTACTGGCATAAGATCAATGGAACAAAATAAAGAGCCCAGAAATGAACTGACACTTACCTGGACATTTAATGGATGACAAAAGAGGGAAGAATATACAATGGGAAATGACAATCTCTTCAATAAATGGCATTGGGAAAACTGGACAGGTACATGCAAAAGAATCAAACTTGATTACTCTCTCACACCACGCACAAAAATAAATTCAAAATGGATTAAAGACTTAAATGTAAGACCTGAAACCATAGAACTTCTAGAAGAAAACAGGCAGTAAGCTCTTTGACATCGGTCTTAGTAATTTTTTTTTGGATATGTCTCCTCAGGCAAGGGAGTAAAAACAAAAAATAAACAAATGAAAACTACATCAAGCTAAAAAGCTTTTGCAAAGTGAAGGAAACTACTATCAACAAAATGAAACGCCACCTACTGAATAGGAGAAGATATTTGCAAATGAGACATCCAATAAGGGGTTAATATCCAAACTATACCAAGAGGGACTTTCCTAGTTGTCCCGTTGTTAAGAATCTGACTTCCAATGCAGGGGATGCGGGTTTGATCCCTGGTTGGGAACTAAGATCCCACATGCCACGGGGCAACTAAGCCCGCACGCTGCAACTAGAGCCCGTGCGACACAACTAGAGAGCCTGCATGCCACAACTACTGAGCCCAAGCACTCTGGAGCCTGTGCGCCACAACTAGAGAGCCCATGTGCCTCAACTACTGAGCCTTCATGCCACAACTAGAGAGAAGCCCACACGCCACAACTAGAGAAGCTTGCGCACCGCAACGAAAGATCCCACATGCCTCAATGAAGATCCTGCGTGCCGCAACTAAGACCTGACACAGCCAAATAAATAAATAAAAATAAATAAATATCAAAATATACCAAGAAATCATACAACACAACATCAAAAATATAAACAGCCGAATTGGAAAATGGGCAGAGGATCTGAACAGACATATTTCCAAAGAACACATACAGATGGCCAACAGGCACATGAAAAGATGCTCAACATCACTGATCATCAGGGAAATGCAAATCAAAACCACAATGAGAGATCACCTCACACCTGTTAGAGTGGCTATTATCAAAAAGACAATAAATAACAAGTGTCGACCAAGATATGGAGAAAAGGGAACCCTTGTGCACTGTTGGTGGGAATGTAAATTGGTGCAACCACTATGTAAAACAGTATGGAGGGGCTTCCCTGGTGGCGCAGTGGTTAGGAATCTGCCTGCCAATGCTGGGGACATGGGTTCAAGCCCTGGTCCGGGAAGATCCCACAGGCTGTGGAGCAACTAAGCCCATGCACCACAACTACCGAGCCTGTGTGCCATAACTACTGAAGCCCGTGAGCCTAGAGCCCGTGCTCTGCAACAAGAGAAGCCACCGTAATGAGAAGCCCACGCACCGCAACGAAGAGTAGCCCCCGCTTGCTGCAACTAGAGAAAGCGTGTGCAGCAACAAAGACCCAAAGCAGCCAAAAATAAAATAATTAATTAAAAAAAAACAGTATGGAGATTGCTCCAAAAATTAAAAATAGAACTACAATATGATCCAGAAATTCCACTCCTGGGTATTTATCCAAAGCAAATGAAAACACTAATTAGAAAATATGTATGCACCCCTATGTTCATTGCAGCATTATTTATAATAGTTAAGATAAGGAAGCAACCTCAGTGCCCATCAACAGATGAATGGATAAAGGAATAATGATCTATCTATCCATCTATATCTATATGCATATAGAACAGAATATTACTCAGCCATACAAAAGAATAAAATCTTGCCATTTGTGACAACATGGATGGAGCTACAGGTTATGCTAAGTGAAATAAATCAGACAGAAAAAGATAAATATTGTATGATTTCACATATATGTGGAATCTAAAAAACAAAACAAATGAACAAACATAACAAAACAGAAACAGAGTTATGGATACTGAGAATGAACAGGTGGTTGCCTGAGGGGAAGCGGGGGGTGGGTGAAGGAAAGAAATACGTGAGGTAGATTAAGAAATACACTTTCAGTTGCAAAATAAATGAGTCAGGGTTATGAAATGTACAGAGTGGGGAATATAGTCAATAACTACGTAATATCTTTGTATGGTGACATATTATAACTATGCTTATTATGGTGATCATTTTGAAATGTATAGAAATATTCAATCACTATGTTGTGCACCAGGAAATAACACTGTAGTTCAATTATGCTTTGAAAACAAACATATTCGTAGAAAAAGAGATCAGTTTTTTGGTTACCACAGGCAGGGGCTGGGGGCAGGGGGAATTGGATGAAGGCAGTCAAAAGGTACAAACTTTCAGTTATAAGATAAATAATAAGTTATAAGGAATATAATGTACAACATGATAAATATAATTAATGTTGCTGATTGATATATTTGAATGTTAAGAGAGTAAATCCTGAGTTCTCATCCCAAGGAAAACATTTTTTTCTTTCCTTTAATTTTGTATCTATTCGAGATGATGGATGTTTACTAAACTTACTATTGACAATCACTTCATGATATACGTAAGTCAAGTCATTATGCTGTACATCTTAAATTTATACAGTGCTGTATGTCAATTATATCTCAGTATAATTATATCACATCTCAATAAAACTAGAAGGAAAATAAAAGAAACACTGGGAGTTTGGGGAAAGGGGAGCCTCACAGTTCTGGGGTGCTGCACAACTCCAAGGAGCAGCTGTCATATTGAATTCTATTATCTTGTGCAAACAGAGCCTCTGGGTATTGTGCAACTTGAGGGCTCTGGGCTTCTGCATCAGAAAGACTTGATCTGCAGTTAGCTCTGCCACTTTCTGGCTTCATTCCCTTGGGCTGTTTAATCTACATGAGCCTCAGTGTCTTCACTTATAAATGAATGTTATGATAGTGACTTCCCAGATTTTTGTTAAGATTAGATGAGATCATATAACACTCCTCATGGTGCTTGGCCAGTGGTAGTTGTTACTTGGAACTGGGTTTTTAATGACAGGATCCACACCAGCGTTGAGCATTAGACTGTGTTTGCCTTACGGTGTAATTCCAAGGCAGCGTGAAGAGGAGGAAGAACAGTGCTCTAGGAGACAAGGGGTGTGTGTGGGAACAAGGGGTATGTGTGTTTGGGTGTGTGTGTGTCTGGGTGTGTGTGTGTATTTTCTGTTCTCAACCCCACCACTGTGGTCCATCTTTTCCACTCTGCCCCAAGCCTATCACAGCTTGACATACCACACTCAGCTGGAGGAATCTGAGACAGAGGAGCCGCCACGAGCTCATCTAGGCTGACCAGGCTGCCTGGGGGCCAAGAAGCACAAGCCCGCTCCGGTAGTGGTACTGTTTGGGGCTGGAGCCATGAGGCCTTCTCCATGGTGGAGGTGGTGGTTTGGAGCATCGGTTATAGAGCCGACTGCCTGAGTGCAAAATCCTCCCTCAGCCTCTTCCTAGCTGCTTTACTTCTCTGTGCCTCAGCTTCTTCACTGTACTAGTCAGCTAGGGCTACCATAACAAAGTACCACAGACTGGGCGCCTTAAATAACAGAAATTTATTTTCTCAAGGTGTTAGAGGTTAGAAATCTAAAATCAAAGCATCAACAGGATTGGATTCTTCTGAGGCCTCCCTCCTAGGCTTGCAGATGGCCAACTTCTCCCTGTGTCTTCATATGGTCTTCCCTCGTATGTCTGTCTCTGTCCAAGTTTCCTCTTCTTAAAAGAACACCAGTCATATAGGATTAGGGTCCATCCTAATGACCTCTTTTAACTTAATTACCTCTTTAAATACCCTCCAAATACAGTTGTATTCTTTTTTTTTTTTTTGGCTGCACCATGCAGCATGCGGGCTTTTAGTTCCCTGACCAGGGATGGAACCTGCGCCCACTGCAGTGGAAGCGCAGAGTCTTAACCACTGGACCGCCAGGGAAGTTCCCCAAATACAGTTGTATTCTGAGGTACTGGAGGATATAACTTCTACATACGAATTTTGGGGGAACAAAATTCATTCCATAGCCTTCACTTGGAAAATAGGGGGAGTAAATTGTTCCTATCTCACAGGGCTCTGGTGAGGATTAGAAGTGTTAATAACAATAAAGGAGGTGGGGAGGAGCAGGTCCAGCTCACAGGACGTTGACCCAGCCCTACCACTGATTGGCTTTGTGGCCCTGGCCATTTTCCCTATCTGTGAAATAAGGATGTTGGGCCAGGGGCAAAGCTTCCAGGGTCTAATTAGCCCAGGGGAAAGGGTATGCAGACCTGCAGTGACATTGCCTCTGTTGGTTAATGTCAGATTTCATTTAACCTAAGACAATTTCAAGACACAAGTTTATTTTATGTTTTACCACATAAATAAATAATGCCAATTATAATTGAAAGATACTATCAATTGTTAAGTCTCAGCCTGATTTCAGAGATGTTGGAATGTGAAAAAATATGTGTCTTAGAATTGATGAAAGAGAGTATGTCCTGTTTCTTTGCTTTTGGCAACAAAGATCGACTGAAGGGGAGCAGGCAAGGCCATTTGGCCTTCAGCCTCTGATTTTGGCCACTGTTCAATGTCAGATTTATGCAGGGAGGTAGGGTGGTGAGGCATCTTCCCAACGGATGCTCATCACCTGCAGAACTAGCTAAACTCACGGCTGGGAAACAGATTTAAAAAGCTGCGTAGGCCCCACTTGAGCTTTTGGTGCACCTCATAAAATGAGCTCATGGCTTTGGGCCTGACAGATCTGGGTTCTTGTTCCAAGTCTGCTGCTCGCCAACCAAGAGACTGAAAGAAGAAAGGCTCCAAAAAAAAAAAAAAAAAAAGAAGAAGAAAGGCTCCAATGTGCAAAGAGGGCTTTGCCAAATGTGGCATGCACAAGGCGTAGTGTATGGGAGAGAGAGGGCTGGGAGTCAAGGGTCCTGGGGTCCTCCCTGGCTGTGTAACTGGGACAAGTCCCTCCACCACTCTGGACCTGTTTCCTCATGGGTAAGGGTAAAGAGGTGGAGTTCAGTCATTTATTCAACAAATGTGAACTGAGGAGCTCCCCTTGGAAGCAGTGTGCTGAAGGCCAGGGATATAGAGGTGTGAGAGGTGGTCCCTGCTTTAGGAGAGATCTCCCCATCCAGTGTGGACAGCACGAAGTCCAGGGCCAAGAGGAGGGAGCCAGGCGCTCTCCATGTACTTCTCACTTCATCCTTATAATCACTCTACGAGGTAGGGAATGCAGGTATTTTTATCCCCACTTCCTAGATGAGGTCATTGAGACAGAGAGAGATGGTGGTGCTTGCCAAGGTCACACGGCAGAGCCAGGATTTGGACTGGTGTGCTTGACTGAAAGCCAGTTCTCTTTCCTCTTCGCCTTTGATGGTCAATTACAAATTTCCTTCTAGGACAGCATTCTCAGATTCTATGCCAAAAATAGTCAATGAATGTCACGTTCTGACAGTCCTTTTTCTTAGCCGCCAAGTAAGGAAGCCCCTTTCTTTGCTCAGGAATGATGATGTGGGGATGCTGAGATTTGTCTCATCTGCCTCCCCTTCTAAGGAGGTGGGGAGCACCATGTTTCAGTGGAATAAGCCTCATCCTCACAAAAGCTTTCGGACTTCACTCAAGGGAATATTAGTAGTACGACGTGACATCTGAGTGACTCCACTTTGCCTGGTTGTTTTAGCTCCAGAAGCACTTAATAACGTCCAGCATTTCACACCAGAAAATACAAAAATCCCAGGACTGCTCTGTCACCAAGTATTATGTTCACAGCACAAAAGGCTGGGAGAAGACAAGTGGGGCCAGGCCAGTGCTAGAAGCCCATGACAGCCCCATCAAGGGATTTTTTTGGTCTCTGCTCACATAGCTCCAGAATTAGGAGGATCATTCTTCCAGCCAACTCTGGCTAGAAGAGACTTCTAGCTGGTAGAGCTGAACTCTACCTTTTTGCCTTCGACCAAGGATGCTCTCTGGCCCAGCTCAGTGAAGTGATTTACCCGAGGTCACCTGGAACATTGTGGAAAAGCCTGGATCAGAGTCCTGGCACTTGGAGACCTGGTTCTGTCCTTGGCCTCACAACTGAGGGGAAATAATCCTGAAGGAGGATTCAGACTGGGTTCTCACCTTGACTTGGCCACTTAATTTGAATTAAATGACATATAATTCAATTTCATAATTAGCCAAGGGCCTACTATGTTCAGGCACTGTACTTACACACAGTGTGTTCACATGCAAGTCGTTTCATCCTCATCTATTAAAAAAAAGCCCCTCCTGTGTTGCTTCTCTCAGAGCCTTGTTGGGAGGATTAAATGAGTAAAAGAAAGCAAAGTGCTTTGTTAAACTGTAAAGTGGTGTCAACATTGAGGCTATCCTATCTCTGTGGTCCACTCCACCTGTAACAGACTTCCACCTTCGCACTGCCCATCCTATTGGAATTTGTTTACCTGTCTCTCTCCCCCACTGCACACCCTGATCAGGAATGTTCAGGGTTCATCTTTGCTTTCTCAGAGCCCAGCCCTGGGGTTGGTATACGTTAGGTGTTCAAAAGAGTATGTGAATAAACAGACCATGTGATTTGAGATCTGATTCTCAGACCCCTGGAGATGCCAACCAGAAGGGCACTGAAAGACCAGAGGAGGAAGGGCTCAGTGAGAGGGTGGTGGAGGGTGAGAAGGGTATCCACTGTGGATGGACAGGGTTTGGGTCACTGGAGAGGAGAAGTGGGATGCCTTAAGCAGTAGGAGTGCCTTGGGCAAAGGTCAGGAGTTAAAAATCCATGTGGATTATGCAGGGGACACTAAGGGCATGAGCAAGTAAGACAGCAATGAAGGATGAGGACAGAAAATAATGATGATGATGATAGTAATAATTATAGTAATGGTAGTAATTAATGTAGTAAGTAGAGCACTTACTATACTCCTGGCCCTATTCAAAAAGCTGAAGATGTATTCCTCATCAAACCCTTACAGCAGCCCTATGGGTTATAGGTACTATTACCACAACTTCACAGACAAGGAAAGAGAGAGGTTAAGTAACTGGCCAGAGGTCACATAGCCATTAAGTGGCAAAGCCAGGATTTGATTCCAGGCAGTCTAACTCCAGAATCTGTGCTCTTAAGTAGGTTGAAGCCTGTATATAAAGAGCCAGGAACTTTGGACTTTTTCTTGTGTTATAGGAAAAAGTTTGAGCAAGACTTTTGAGCAAGATGGAGTTTGAACAAGAGAGGACATCAGGGAGGTAAAAATGTCTTATTCCACAGGTGGCAGAGGTCCCTCAAACATATGTTGAGCACTTTCTGTGTGCTGGGCACTGGTGATACAAAGAGCCAGCCAGAGCCCTTGCCCTCAGAAGCATGCGGTTCAGTGGGAGACACGGAGGTGTGCTGGAGCAGGCTCCCTCTGGCTCTCCAGAGCCCATTGTGTGCCTCTCTTCCCCGATGATCAGTGACTTCATGTTGGTGACTTGAAATTGACTACTGTGAGAGTATTTACACCATGGAAATTGGCTGATGCTACAGATCAGTGCGTTTCCATGAGAGCTAGTTGTTAAATATTTACCAGTACAACACTGCCTGTGAACAGCTGCAGTATGCTGATAAAAGTCCACACCAGATATAGGGTGGTACAAAGCAGGCTGGGAGTAACTCTACTTGGTGAGCCAAGGAGGCAAGGCTCACGCAGAGTGTTGAAGGATGAGCAGATGTTTGCTATGTAGACAAAGTAGTAAAGGGCAGGCGAGGTGTGGAATGGCATGGCATGGTCATTCTTTGGTTCTGTGAAATGGAACTATGGACAGGAAGGAGCTTGGCAACCTATGAGATGCCAAACAAAAGGGTGTTTTTTAAGCAAATTCAGTACTGGATTTATAAAGTGAACTAATTGGGGTTGGGAAGGGAGAACCCTTGTCAAAATGCAGCAGGATCTCTAGAGGATTTGTGACTCAACTGAGCCTTTACCCAGCACCTCAGTAAAAGGGAACCTAGGCTTTTGGGAGGGACTGACATAAGAATGGGATAGAACACTCTAGGGCTGTCAGTTAACTGGGAAATGTTGATAAAGGTTTTGAAATACTCCCAAATACATATATTGGGGTGGGAGGGCCAGGGAAGTTGGTGGAAAATAGGTCCAGGAGAGGGGGCAGTGAGGTCAGACACACCTGATTGGGCATGTACTCCCTGCCCGGAAGTCAGAGCTAAGCAGTGGCACCACAGAGCTTGTTTTGTTGTCCTTTGTGTTGGGTGGGGTTCTGGGTACCAGGGGTTGCTCAGTGATCCTCTGGTTTCCATAGGCCAACTTTTCTCTTCAGGGCCCCACTTGGTCCCTGTGCCCCAGACTGGGGTGAGCATGTCACCAGACTGTCTCCATAGCTGTCTGGTGCCACACTGTCCTGAAGGTTCTGAAGGAGACTGAGGTCACAGGGCTGTCTGGATAGACGGAGCTGCCAGAGCCAGGACCCCACAAGGCCTGGAAAGAAGCCTGGGCCCCTCCCTTTGATGGGCCAGTTATCAAGGTTGTTTTGCTCTGCAAGATGATCACGGGGTCTCATTTCCCTGCCAACTGCCCAACCAGCCCTGAGCCCCGTGGGATACAGGCAGACTCAGGTGGTCAGTGTGAACAGACCACAGTTCAGGAAAGGGATGGGCTGATGCTCTGGACACATGAGAAATTGGCCTAGGCTGATCTTGGCTATGCCTCCACTTACAGTAGCCTGTTTTAGGAGTAATTTATAAAAGAAAGCTGGAAGTTTGGGGTGAACAAAGGTGCAGTTACAAAAGCGCTATGTTTTAGGCCACATAGCAGTTTACAAAGCAGAGTGACCACATCCTAGCCTGGGGGGCTGTGTAGGGCACTGAGGTCTTGGCAAGGGGGGTGCCATGGCCACCTCTGCACAGGGAGCTCTGGCCCAAAGACAGAACCTAGCATCAGAAGGCTTGCCCTTCATAAAAGGGCAAAGAGCTTTAGGAGGTGCCTGAGGTGACAGCTACTGCTGGCCTTCCAGCATGCAGGGACCCTGTTTGGTGGCAGGTCTCACCAAGTGGTCACGCCAAAGTGCCTTAGGGCTCCCTCGAGAGCACCCTCCCTGACCATCCCTCTGCATGCCTCGGGGAGGAACAGAGAGCTGACAAGGTCGTGTGCCCAGAATTGCCCTTTAGTTGGGACAAAGCTCTCAGCTGTGCAAAAGGCTAAATAAACTGAGTCCGGTTGAGATCACGGACCACCACTGCGTCTCGCTCCGGGCAGCTAGGGGCGCATGACAAGAATCACATGCCTGCCTCCCAGCCCACCCCGACTCACTGGTCCTCTGGGATGGTGCCGCCTGCAGGCTCAGTATCTCTCTGTTGCACCGAGCAGGTGGCTGCACTCACCTGAGGGAGACGTGCACAGTGAGGACTCTGCATGTACTGCCTGTGGCTCCCTTTGTGCGGGCGCCCTGCGTGGAGCCTCACCTGCATGGCTCCTGGGCCTCGGCTCATGGCGTTTCCAGTGCCCACGGTGCCCTCCTTAGCTCAGTTTGTTACCATCCAACCTACCCTTAAAGGCCCAGCTCGATCATCCATTGTGCCCTGAGAACTAAGCTTGCTTTCCCCAAGTTCCCACAGCACACTGTGTGGCCCTCTAAGCTTTTCCAGACTAAACTTATCTGTGGCTGTTCCCATCCTCAGGGACCATACACCAGGTGCCCCAGAAGGCTTGTTAAATTGTTATATGCTCATGGTGTCTCCTGCATGACAGAGTCCATCATTACTCCTAAAAGAGCAAACATTTATTGAGCTCCTATGGGCCAGGCCTAGCTAGGAATTTTCACATACACAACCAAGTCACAGAACACTAGGAGGTGGGGTTGTTGTTATCTGATGAGGAAACAAATCAGGGAGGCCCAGGGACTTGTTCAAGGTTACACAGCAAGTGATGGAGCCAAAATTCAGACCCAGGTCAGCTTGATTCCAAAGCCAAGGTTTTTTCCCTTATATGTAGACACAAAATAACAACAACCATTTATCAATTATACTGTATTCTCACATAAATTATTTCATTTGATCCTCACAACAGCCCTGTGAGGTAGGTAGGCTAATGTGTTACCGTTATGCACATTTCACAGATGAAGAAACAGAGGTGGCTCAGTGAGGTAAGTGACTTGCATAAAGTCACACAGCAAATTAGTGGCTTCACAGGACCTGTGCTTTCTCTAAAGTCAAGCTGCTTGAATTAAGAAGCACCGAAAAGATGGAGAAAGAATTTTTATGGAAAAGAAAAAGAGACAGTGGTGATTTATGAGATTTCTTCCTTAAACTGTTCTGCTATGGTCACAGCTTCTGCTGGCTGGTCTAAATTGGGTTCTCCTGAGTGGCTTTCCTGAATACCATTGGCCTAGTGGCATGGGACAGTTATCAGAGACTCCTGGGTCCCACTGTAGGGGGGAAAAGACCTTTATTACCTAAGGGATGTGGCCTGGCCCACAGCCCAGGGTACAAGCTCCCTATTCACAGGGCGTAACTATGGGAAGCCCCTTCCTCGGACCATCCCCTGGGGGCACCTGTGGCACCAGACTTCTCTGGCTCTGTCTGAGGGCCCCTGCCCAGTGGGGAAGATTCTGGGACCCCCAAGGCCACCCTCACGCCAGGGATGAATCATAATGTGCAGCTCTGAGACATGCACTGCTCATCACCCCCTGGGAAGTGGTGGCTCAGGGTCTTACCCCAAGGAGGTCCATGGGCTGGTTATGCCCAGAAACTACTGCAGGGGAAGCCCACATCCTCAGAGCAGTGTTTTAAGGGCTGGACGCTTACTCCAAGGGCAATGTTATGGTTCAGATCACTCCCAGGCTCCTTGTTACACATTGCCAAGACCCTGGTCTCCTTCCTCTGGGGCAGCAATCTTCAAACTCAACAGAAGATGGTCAAAAGCTATGCACAGTCATGTCTGGGGAGGAGGGAGGGTCACAAATGAAGCAAACCCACAACAAAATGGGGATGACTTACAGGGAATGAAAGGGGCTAACCTTGGTTCTGAAGACAAATCCCGAGAGGAATCCTAATACCGAGTAATAATATTTTCAAAATAGGTATCTGGCCTCTCAAAGTGAACTATTTTGAAAGAGAAAATACACATTTGGGTGAGAAGGAAGGTCTACCAGGACCAGAAAATGGTTGTGGAAGGACAGGTTTCGGCTTAATATAAGGAAGGACTTTCTAACAGCCAACTATGGCAGGGGCTGGCCTTGGGGATGACGAACTTCCTGTCACTGAGGGTATGCAAGCAGGGATAGTTGATCTCCTGAAGGTACTGGGGAGAAGCCCTCAGCCGCAAATGTGCTGGGGTGTGCTGGGGATGCGGGAGGACTGAGCGACTGTTGAATCATTTTCCAACCCTGAGAGTCCATAATATATTTGTTTTAAATGATCTGTTTCAATGACACTTCAACTTCTTGGGGAAAGGATTACAAAAGTCAGGTATCAGGCCACATTATGAAGCGCCTTTCATTGCACTGGCTCCAGATACTTTCAAATCTTCGCAGGGACAGCAGCTTATTTCTGAAGCCGGAAATCCCCAAAGGCCTAGATTTGGCCCAGTCAAGAGGGATATCCCCATCTTCTGAACCCTGCCTGGAGGCTAACTCCTCCAGGCCATGCCAGGCTCAAATCCCACCCTCACTACCCACTTCATTTCCAAGCCAGCCAAGCAAGTCCAAGGTTCTGGCCACATCCCAGGGACGGAGGGGCAGGCAGGATGGGAATCTCTGGGTACTTCATGTCCTGGGAAACTAGAGGGAGCCTCTTGTTCTCACCCCATCTCCTCCACCAGAGGCTCTGTTTACAGATGGCTAAGTGAGGCACCGCCTAATGGTAGAGAGAGAGCTGGACCCAAGAAAAAACTGCGGTTCCTTTGTCTAGCCAAAAAGTCCTCCTGTGGCCTCCTTTAGGACATGTTGGCAGACTATTCACTTAGAGCAAACTGCCCATCCCCAGCTCCAAGTAGCAAGGAAAAAGGTGGCTCTGTCAAGAGGACACATGGATTCCTACAGGTGGACTGCATCACGGGGGAAATCAAGTCCTGCTACACGATTAATACAGGTTAGTACAGTGGCCGGCCTCACACCACTGGCGAGACACTCTCCAAGATCTTGGCTTTGGGAAGCCCCCCTCCAATGTTGCTGGGGTCCTTTTACCTGTACCGTATTAATCGAATAATCTTATTGTTCATAAAATCCACAGCGTGTGGGTGAGAAGAATCGATGCAGAAGCCGTCACTCAGCGCGATCTTCAGCACCTCCTCCATGAAGACCTGGAAGCTGTTGATCTGCTTGTTGGCTGGCACCACCCAGAGCCTCTTGAGGTTCTGCTTGGTGTACTCCTCCTCAGGCAGGCCCTCCACATTGGCCACCCAGTCCAGAGTCAGGTGGTTGGGGTCTTGCAAATGGCTGGTGATGGAGGATAGGTTGCCATTGGAGCAGTAGAAGAGCTTGGAGCCGAGGAGCTTGAGGAAGAGGCAAGAGGTGCTGAAGATGTTGGCGTTGAAGACCTCCATGCTGGAAGAGGAGAGGCTGTAGATCTGGGGTGCCTCACGCACAGTGAAGTGGACCGTCTGCACACGCTGGTTCAGCGTGATGTTGAGCATGGCATTCTTCTCGGCCTTGGACAGCTCCACCTCCTTCTCCTGCAGGGCCTCAATCAGGGGCTGCACCTGGTAGAAGTCAGCCTCCCTGCGGAGCAGGCCCATCTCCTGGAAGTCCTCGGGCAGGTCCAGGTGGGAGGTTCGCAGGAAGTTGAGGATGTAGCGGAACACTTTGCCGTCACGGTCAATGAAGCAGTGGCCCTGGCTGTCCCTCTTGGTGGGCATCTTCCCGCTGAACATGGCGCCCAGCATGGAGTCAGGGAAGCTGGTCAAGGTTGCCAGTGAGGTTGTATAGAGCTTCCCCCCGACATTCAGCGTGATGGGGTCAGACATGGCAGGAGGCTGGGGTGCTGGAAAGTAGTACTACAGAGAGAGGTAAGTAAGAAATGACCATTACCCAACCATATCTGATATCTTAGTTTGTTGGGGCTGGTATAACAGAATACTATAGACTGGGTGGCTTAAGTAACAAACATTTATTTCTCACAGTTCTGGAGGCTGGAAAGTTGAGGATCAAGGTAGGGGCAGATCTGATATCTGATGAGGGTTGTCTTCTCACTGTGTCCTAATATGGCAGAAGGGGCAAGAGAGCTCTCTGGAATCTCTTTTATAAGGGCAGTAATCTTGTTCATGAGGGCTCCACCCTCATGACCTAATCTTCCAAAGGCCCCACCTCCTTACGCCATCACATTGGAGGTTGGGATTTCAACATATAATTTTGGGGGACACAAACATTCAGTCCATAACATCTGGGTAGTCGCAGTTCTCAATTTCTTATTGTAGGTTCTTGGAGTTGAAACGAATTAATACTTGATGAACAAATGGATGGGTAATAATTGCCACACCGTCTAAAGCATATTAGGTTCACTAGGGAGTTTAAAAAAAAAAAAAAAAAAGAAAGAAATGAAAAGATAAAACAAAGCCTGGGTTCCACCCTCCAGAGATTGTTTTAATTGGCCTGGAATGTGGCCTCAGCATTGGTATTTTTAAAAAGCTGATTCTAAATGTTCAGTTAGGACAGAGAACCACTGGTCTAAGGAAAGAAAGAAAATGTGCCTGGACTGAATGCTATGCTAGCTGCTCTTACGTACATTTGTTTACATACTATCCTTTGACATAGACAATATCACCAATCATCCCCACTGTGCAGATAAGGGAAACTGTGTCAGGATTCATTCCCTATGCTCAGCCCAGTGAAGGGTCCTTCCAGGATTCAAGCCCAGGTTCCTTTATATGAGAGAGAAAAATGTATTCATGCTTATTAGCCAAAGACTGGTCCATTGTAGGTACTTAACAGATGTTCTGAGATTTAGGACTCCAAGCCCTGTGCTCCTTCTGCTATACCGATGTTGCCTTCTTATTTAATTATTTTTTCCATCTAAAAGAATTCACAACAAATGGCTGTGATTAGTACCACTTCCATCTATCTACCAGGGCCACAATGGGTCACTCAACCCTCTGGATTCTAAGTGACACTCTTTTCTGGATTCTCATCCTCCCATGACAACTTGCCTTGCCATGAAGATGCTCTTGGCTCCTGATGACCTGCCCTTTCCTACCAGGATGGCACCCCAGCCTCCTCTGAAACTTGCTTTGAGGTCAGCACGAATGTGGGACTCTGCCACCAAGCACCCTTCCTGAAGGCTCTTTACCCACTCCACTCCTTAACAAGCCTCCCCCACCATTCCCCCACTGATCTCACAGCCTCTAGTGTCTAGGGCTGGTGTCTCCTTCAACCTGAAGTCTTGGATTCTAACTTTTCTTTAAGGTTCTAGAAATCAGGGGATGTACCTTTTTGGCTTCCAACACGATACTTTCCCAGGGGCCAACCTGTGGAATGAATTCAGCAATCTTCCTCTAATGTTGGGTGTGGAGGGCACAGGGAGGAATGAGCCCCAGTGCTGCCCTTGAGAAGAGCCCAGGCTGGCAGAGGAGACCACAGCAAGAGGCAGTGAGGGTGCAGTAACAAGAGAAATGTACCAATTACAGCACAGGGAATATCGCTAATATTTTATAGTAACTTTAAATGGTGTATAATCTATAAAAATTTTGAATTTCTATGCTGTAAACCTGAAACTAATATTGTAAATCAACTCTACCTCAACAATGAAAGAAAGAAAAAAAGGATGGAAGGAAGGGGGGGAAGGGAGGGAGGAAGGAAGGAAGGAAGGAAGAAAGGAAGGAAGGAAGGAAGGAAGGCAGGAAGGAAGGAAGGAAGATGTACCAAGAGATGTGGGAGTAGGTCTGGAATTAATTCTGGCATGTTTACTGTCCAGGTGGGAAAACAGAGGTCCAAGAGGGGGACTTCCCGAAAGTCACCCAGCAGGGGTGGCAAGCGGGCCAGGGCAGTTCTCACCACACACCTGCCTTCTGAGGAGGCTGACTGCACTGAGACCCCCTTACTTCAGAGGGTGGAGGCCATGCTGGGTGTGGAAGATGCTCGGCTGTCCCACCCAACTCTCTGTGGGGAGGGCCCTTTGTAATTCTTTCGCTGTCTAATGGGGCACTTTGATATTGCAGAAAGACATTAACCATCTGGAGTGTCTGAAGAGAAACAAGCCCATGATGAAGTTACAAAATCATCAGCAGAAGCCTGGAGCAGATGGGCTGTGAGACAGTGTTGGAGGGGGTGTCCAACAGAGAGGGGGAGGGGGAGGGCTCCGAGGAAGCGGGGGTGGCTGTGCTGAGACCTGCAGCTGAGGCGGATGCTTGGCCTGGGGCCTGAGTCTGACCGATTTTCTCTCCAGGGGGTCCAGGCAGGAGCCGGACCTAGTTTCCAGTCTCTCTTCCTGTTTGATTTAAGGCCCAGGCTCTGTGAAGTGGCTCAGCTCTACGGAAAGAGCAGGCTTAGGCGAGAGAGAGGCTGGGCTGTCTTTCCTGACAGTTCTATGGGCTGCAGACCCCGTATCTCCTAAGCACATTAGTTCTGAAGAGCTCAAAGCACAGGGGTAGGGAAGACAATCAGGAGCCACAGGGCGTACCTGGGGGCCCTTGGCTGGGCACCCAAACTCCTATTTTTCTGCATGCAAAAGCAGCAGAGCACCTGCCTTCCTGCCCCTGAGCCCCTGCCATGAGGCTCCTGATCATCCGTCCAGGGCAGCACCAGGAGCTGCTGTCAGTCAGGGCGGAGGCTGGTTAGAAGGCAGGTCTCCTGACCCCAGACCAGGGTGCTCCCTGTGGTATTCTCCCCAGACCCAGGAGTCAGAGGACTCAGCCCTTCAAGCCCCTATTTCCTAGTCACAGTGCCACGGTGTCCACCATGGCAAATCCACAGGCTCTGTTTGAGAGCCACAGTGACACAAGGGGGCAGGAACTGGCACCTCGCGGGGCTGAGAAGCTTCATGAATGTGGCAGGCGGGTTTGGCCACGGAGCTCCAGGCCCCCTGTGTACCCAGCTGCCTCTTGGACACCTCCACCTGAATTTTCTATGGGTACCAGAAGCCTCACACAGAATTCCTCTTCCCCAGAACCTGATGTTAATTCTTCTTAGCCACCCATCTGCCTGAGCCTGTGAGGCAGCCCTGACTCCGCATCCTAACATTTTTCTCAACTGTCCCCTTGTACCTGTCCCTATGGCAACTCCTGGAGCTCAGGCCTCATCCCCGCTCCCCCAACATCCTCACTTGGCTCCCTTCCGCCTTTCTGTCCACCTTCCATTTTAGTTTGCAGGCCAATCTTCCTGACATAGTACTGCCTGCTCTAACCACCCTGCTCATCCAATCTCACCTCTAATCCTGCCTCTCCCCACACTCTATGCTCCGGGACTCCTGACACCTCCGCATCCGCCCTCACCTGCCCTGCCTTTGCTCTCCTCGTACTACCCTTCTTCACTTTCTCCACCATCTCTGCAGTCAACCTGTAAGGCCCAGCCTATGAGTCACTGCCTTGATAAGGCAGTCCCCAGATCTCCACCTTCCCAGCTCTCCTCTTGGGGTTTCTGGTCCCTTGCACAGCCCACCATTCCATCATGTAATGATCTGCTTTGCATATGGCCCTCCTCCCTGGCTTTCTCAAGATGAAGATCACTGCATATCCGTATGCAAAAAGAGAACCTCAACTCATATCTTGTAACATATATGAAAATTAACTCAAAATGGATCACAGACCTAAACGTAAAATCTTTTTAAAACTATAAGACTTCTAGGAGAAAATCTTTGTGACTTTCTGTTAGGCAAAGATTTCTTGGATAGAACCTAAGAGGCACAAATCATAGAAAATTTAATAAACTAGACTTCATCCAAATGAAAAACTTCTCCTCTTCGAAAGACACTGTTAAAAAAAATGAAAATGAGGGCTTCCCTGGTGGCGCAGTGGTTGAGAATCCGCCTGCCAATTCAGGGGACATGGGTTCAAGCCCTGGTCCGGGAAGATCCCACATGCTGTGGAGCAACTAAGCCCGTGCACCACAACTACTGAGCCTGCGCTCTAGAGCCCGCGAGCCACAACTACTGAAGCCCCCGTGCCACAACTACTGAGCCTGCGCTCTAGAGCCCGTGCTCCGCAGCAAGAGAAGCCGCCGCAATGAGACGCCCGCGCACCGCAACGAAGAGTAGCCCCCGCTCGCCACAACTAGAGAAAGCCCGCGCACAGCAACGAAGACCCAACGCAGCCAAAAATAAATAAATAAATTTTTAAAAATTATTAAAAAAAAATGAAAATGAGACACAAATTGCAAGAAAATATTTGCAAAACACCTATCTGATACATGATTGTTAACCAGAATATATAAAGAACTCTCAAAACTCAGTAAGAAAATAAACAACCCAAATGAAAAGTGGGCAAAAGATCTGAACAAGCACCTTCACTGAGAAGATATATAGATGACAAATAATCACATGAAAAGATGCTTGGTATCCTTAGTCATTAGGGACATGAAAATTAAAACCATAGTATACCTATTACAATGGCTCAAATGAAAAATTGACAATACCAAATGCTGATAAGTACACAGAGCAATGGAAATTCTTATATATTGCCAGTGAGAATGCAAAATGGTGCAACCACAGTAGAAAACAGTTTTTGGCATCCAGTTACCACATGACCCATCAATCCTACTCCTAGATATTTATCCCAGAGAAATGAAGACACATGTCCATGCAAAAACCCATGTGTGAATGATTATAGCAGCTTTATTTGGAATTGCCCAATCCCAGAAACTAAAATGTAAATGATAAACAAATTGTGGTACATCCATACAATGGAATATGACTCAGCAATATAAAGGAACTAGCTACTGACACACACCACAACACAGAAGAATCTCAAAAACATTCTATTAAGTGAAAGCAGCCTGCCTCAAAAGGCTACATGGCATATGATTTTATTTATACAACATTCTGGAAAAGACAAAACTAGAGAGACAGAAATCAGATCAGTGACTGGAGAGGCTAGGGGTAAGACTGGCTACAAACAGGCATGAAGGAATATTTTGGAGTGATGGAAATATTCTATATCTTGATGTGCTGGTAGACAAATGACTGTATAAAGATTATAAAAATTCATATAACTGTATACCTAAAAAGGGTGACTTTTACTGCACATAAATTATGCCTTCATAAACTGGGAAAAAAATCAAGACTGACTGTGTCACGGACAATACAATACACTGGGTTATGACCAGTTTTACATATATAGTGTTGTGAAACTTTTGTTTCCTTTGTGTGTGTGTGTGAGAGAGAGAGAGAGAGAGAGACAGAGATAGGAAGAGGAACTGGATTGTGATATAGAGTGTACCTTCATACTGTGGGTTGTGATAAAAATTGTTTGTGAAGACCACTGCCTAGTTTGTGATCTCTGTGAGAGCAGTGTCCCTGCACATTCACTGCCTAGCACACAGTAGGTGCTGGGGGGACTCCGGGGCAGGGGCTGAGAGAGGAAGGAATGAACATGCACTGAGCATTCCACTACATCCGAGGCCTTTACACCCATCAGCCCTTTTAATTCATATAGCAATCCTACAAAGCAGGCATCATTCTGTTTGGCAGACAGGAAACAGAGACTCAGAAAGACTGAGGACTTGCCCAGGACACACAGCCAGCCAGTGGAAAGCTCAGTCTCTTCCCACTGCACAGGTTGCTGAGAGTTGTAATAGCAACAAAAGGCTGTTTAATAGCTTCAGTAAGTGTGAGAATCCCTGAGGTAGCCTTTTAAAATACTGCTATGCTGCGTGCTTGACAAGACACTAGCTACCACCTGCTGAGCACAACACCTCCTGCTTTTATAATGCTTCGCCTAACACATGGTAGCATTTTATTTATTTTTAATAAAAATATATAGAAAAGTACAGAGGATGATACTCTTGTGCTGATTCTGTACATGCATTACCTCATTTGATGTCTTTACAAGCACCGTGTGAGATAGATGCTATTATCTCTATTTTACAGATAAGGAAACTGAGGCTCAGAAAGGTTAAGAGACTGCTCAAGGTTACAGAGCTAGTCACTGGAGGAGCTGCGATCTGAATCCAGGTCAGTGTGAGTCCAACACCTCTGATAGCTTCCCCTTCCCACCTTGAGGTCCCAGCGTGAGTGGGAGATGCATACTCCCTTATTCTCTGTCCAGATCAGACTGGGGTAGGTCTTTCAGCAGCTAGTTCATGGCTGGCCTGGGACTCTGCCCACTCACATCTGAGGATATGGGGACAGGATCCTGGATGGCCTGGAGCCCCTCCATAGCTGACACACCCCAAGTCCACTAGAGGTCTATACCCTTCTATTTTAATACCAACTCATGATGCCTAATGACAAAGCAGCAAAACACAAAAAGCCAGGTTTTTAAAAGCCAGATTAGAAAAGATGAATGAGAATGCAAACTGAACCACGAAGTAGGAGATAAAAGAAACCCTACCACTGTGTCTGAACAAATAATTTTTCTTAAGCAGGAAACTTTCCAAGTCTGCCTCTCTACTTGAAAAGAACCAAGAAAAAGACCAGCCCATTTCCCTCTCTGAGAAAACGAGGAAATTATGCCATGCGGATCCTCAGACCATCTGACTGGGCAGGGAAGGCCAGGGGGCCTGGGAACTTGGGAGTTGGCTGGAAATTCTCTCCTCCCTGAAATGGGTCTGTGGCCAAAACGAGGGGTGGTGGATCTTAAGGCCCAGCCTGGTACCATGTGAAGGGCCAGTCTGGGGCCTGAAAAATCACCCGGTTGCAACCTCTAATTGTAACAAAGGAAACAGAATTCTTTGAGTAGGTGTCCCATAAGAAAGGGCAGTCAAGACATCGCTCTAGAGAGTCCTACTTTAAAACTATGTCTCCATTCCTGCAGGCCTCACGAGGGACACAGCTATTGCCCGGTGAGTACTTATTGGGTACCCTACCTGTGCTAGGTGCATTATACACATTAGCTCATTTAATCCTCGTAACATTCCTTTGAGGAAAGTATTATCTTTACTTAACAAATGAGAACCCGAGGCTCTAAGAGGTAGGTAACTTGCCCAAAGAAAGCAGTGGCAGAGCCAGGATTCAAGCCCAGGACTGTCTGACTGCCATGCTCTCAATGACTTCCTTGGGAATTCAGCAGCCAAACCCCTTGGAGAGGTTCGTCACTTGTCCCATCGTACCTCTTACCAGGTGCTCTCAAACCTGCCCCTCAATTTGATTCTGACCTACATGAGACCAGTGCACAGAGAATCAACATTTCCTGAGCACTGAGGACATGCCCCGAGCTATGTGAGGCATTTTCCTGTAGATTATCTCATTACAACACCACACTGAGGCTGTGAGGTAGGTACGATTATCATCCCAATTTTCTGGATTATAAAACTGAAGCACAGAATGGTGAAGACAGCTGCTTAAGATCACACAGCTAGAGGTAACAGAGCTAGAATTCCAAGTGAGGTCTCTCTTCAAAGCCTGTGCCCCCTTCAGAAACAAAGCTATGACATTTTATTAAGAAGCATGAACAGGATTTGAATAAAGAGAGACCTGTGATGATTCTGAGAGGGAATATCTTAAAGTTGTTCTTCTAAAATTAATTACAGTTGTTATGCTATCCTAGTCCAACTCCCAAAAGTATTTTTTCAAAAGATTAAAAAAAAAAAAGATTAAAATCTTATTTTGGAAAAATTGGTGAGTGATAACCTGAAAGAATATTTGAAAAAGCATAATATATCTTAGTTTAATGTAGGAAATCAGACTATAAGGCAATGAACTATGGTATTAAGACAATGAAAAGGGGAAGGAATTTTGTAATAAATGTGTTGAAAAGACTGATTAGCAATTAAAAAAAATATATATATTGATCCTTATAACAACTCTGGGATGCAGGCAGGACAGATCATATTATCTTTATTTCACAAACCAAGGAAGATGAGTCCCTGGCCCAGGGCTTTGTGTCCATTCTTGACCTCTGAGTCACAGCCTCTGGGAGGTTCCAGGTTTGGACACTGCTCAGAGGACCAGTCCTTTGGAGACAGCCTGGGGTCTTCTCTAACCCGGGTTCTGAGCAAGAGACTGAACCCAGACACAGAGGTCCTAGCCAACAGCCCATACACTCACAGAGCCTTAGCACAGGCAAGGGCTCTTTCTGTGCAATTCCCTACATTACTGCTCACTGAGCTTCCATAATGAAGCTATTTTACATGCAATCTACTCCTTTTACACAGTGAGGACCAATTGTTTTAACAATGAATCTACAAGGCATTGATAATTATCTATCTATCTATCCATCCATCCATCTATCATTTCTTAGCTCTGCTCAAGAGCCTAGCAATGATACCCGAGTAGCAATGAGCACACCTGACCCCAGATCTTGTTTTTTAAACGTTGTCTCCTACAAAAAGAAACCAGGGCTTCCTGGAGGAACTGATGATTCCAGTACTTCCAGTACTTTGACAGGAAAAGTTCAAGGTGAGCCTGGAACATCTCTTTCCAGACAGCAAAGAAGAAATCAAAGATTACTGAGGTGAAGTCAAAAGAACGCAGATCTGCAGATCTTAAACGTTCTCATCACAAGAAAAAAAAATTTTGTAACTATGTGTGGTGACCATTTTGCAATTATACACATATCAAATCATGTTTACACCTAAAATGAATACAATGTTGTATGTCAATTATATTTCCCCCCCCCCCAAAAAAACCCAAAACAAAAACCAAAACACAGGAGCAGACCTGAAGGGACTCTCATTGGCCAAATTTGGGATAATTTGAACGCCAAAAAGATTAATGATGATAATAGGTTATAACACATTGAGTTAAAAAAAAAAATCATGAGTCTATGTTACTCCAAAAAGAAAAAAGAGAGGGACAGGAGAGGGAATGAGAAAGACAAACACACACACACACACACACACACACACACACACACACACACACACAGAAAAAGTTATTCTGTAACAAAGAATACCAGCTAACAAGTATACAAAGAATGACATAATTAGCAAATTACCATTTTGCAACCCTCAATGTTGCTATTCAGGCAAGGGTCATCAACAGATGTGGAGTGAAAGGTGATCCTGGACACATAATTCCAACAGTTTCAAAGAATCACTCTACAGACTACTTGTTCGTTACAAGAGGGAAAAACTTACCCTTTTATAGAGAGATCAGGCTGTTACGACCTTATCCAATAATCAAACTTAGCATTCATGGATAGTAGGACTCTGGTATCACATGCCTCCTAATGTGATTCAGTAAGTACACAACATTGCCAGAAAAAACAAAAACAAAAAAACCAAACTGAACCCAATTATTTATAAAATAAGTTTAAACAGGTAGAGGGGCTCTATCTAGATTAAATGAGTTGCTTAAAGAGATATAATTAAATGCAATGAATGAATCTTGACTGTATCTGATTAAAAAAATATATGAGATTTTTTTGGCAGTTGGAGAAATTTGAATCTCAACTGTTTATTAGACAATATTGAGTTCTTGCTAATTTTCTTAGGTATGATAACAGTGTTACGGTGTTACGGTTATGTTGCAAAATGTTATAATTAGGAGATACATGCTGAAGAATTTAAGGGCCAAGTGTGGAGATGCCTATAACTTTTCAATAGCTTAGCAAAAAATGTGCGTGTGTAAAAGCAAAATCGGCAATGTGAATTGGTGCATCTAGGGGAAAGGCTATTCTTTAAACATTTCTGTAGGCTTGAAAATTCTAAAAATATTTTTATTTTGAAGGAAGGGGCAAGAAAAGAACACTTGCCTCCTGGGACTGTAGATGTAAAGTTCCAGTCAGTGTGCCTGGCCCCAATAAATAGCCAGATTCCATAAATATTAGATGTTATTACTACTACTAAGAAGCATTAACATCTCATGATCTTCTCCTGACGTCTCAGCGCTCTGGAGGAAGCCAACCAGGGCTTAGCTAAAATAGCCCGCAGTCGGTGGAGGGGTTAGAATTTAAATCCGAGTGGTCTTTCTACATAGACTAAACCCCCCACAGAAACCACAACACTAGGCCTGCCTGTCTCCATGCCGAGATCCAGGCTGGGAGAAGATGGCTGTTTAGGACTTGTTTCCCCTGCTTTCTCCTGAACCCAGAGTCTCTGCTACTACAGCAGAAAAGAAACTCCTGTCATGGCTTACCAAGAATGTTAACAAAGAGGGGCCACTTCTGGGCCTCAAAGATGTGGATGGGCAGAAAGAACTGTAGGGGCTTTGTGGGGAGAGGAAAGTGCATGGGCTTTGGCATCGCCTGGGCCTACGTTTGAATCAGGCTCTGTCCCTTTATTAGCTGTGTGGCCCTAGACCAATTCTTGGGCATATGATGGTGATCATAATAACAACAATAGCAGTAATAAAAATGGCTGACATTTACTGAGCAGTTACTATTGTGCTATGCACTTTATGCATGTTAATCTCATAGATGACGGTGCTTATTATTATCCCTACTTTATAGACCACGCCAGGCCCTCTCCTATCTCTGCAGTTTGGCATCTGCTATCCCTCCCTCTGCCTGCACTGTGAAGAAAATGCCAGTCATCTGCCAGGCCCCTCAGCTGCAATTCATTCTTCCCTTCTTTGCATCTCCACAGCATTTTATTCTCAGTCCTTACCAAGGCCCACTTTCCTTAAGTAAATGGGTGCCTGGCCACCCTGTTAGGACAGGGATCTCCCCTCTCTGTACCCCAAAGAGTAGGCAGGAAGGGGAAGGGGGACAACTCCTCCCATTTAGTCAGATCCATTTTCCTAGTCCCAGACTCTCATCTACCAATAGGGAGGTTTACCAATCTCTCCTGAATTTTTAAAACTTTTTATTTTGAAATAGTCTCTTGAATTTTTAATTTGGAATCTGAGGCACAGGGCAAGGCCCAGGTAATTACGTGGAAGTAAATATAAGAACTCCCACTGTGTAGGGGATGGATAGAACAGAGTTGGGTTAATTTCAAGGATGACAACACTCAAAGTGAGTAATGTGTCTCCCAATAAACTGGAGCAGTCTTCCCCACCTTACACAGCCCACCAGATAAAGACTCTGGCTCACAGCCCTGGGGACTATCTGGAGGCACCACCCTTCCTGGCCTCCCCCAACACCCAACAGCTGTATCTTTAGCCCTGTTTTGCCCAGTTCATATCTCTAAGAAGCTCACAGGCTGCTCCATTATGCCCACACCACAGACAGAAAAGGTGCTTCCCAGACTCAGGTGACACACATGGACCCCTAAAGGAGTTGGCCAACTGGGAAAAGTGGGCTGGAGAAGGGAAGCCACCTGACCTGGCTTGCACAGCAAAGTATTCTTTCATCCGGTGCAGACTTCCAATAACTATCACCATCCCCCACCCTCTTCCAGTATTTTCCTTCATCCTCTTGGCTCACCCTCAGGCTTCACCTTGTGTTTTTCCTCAGGCCCAAGCACCTCATTTTGACCACTCTTCCTGCTCCTCACAACAAGGATAATTTATAAACAAATGGCTTTCAAATCCATCGCCTCATTTCATCCTAACAATAAGCATAGGAGGGTTGCCTTAGGTTGGCACTGAGAAGGGTTGAGGAAGATGGTCCTGTCACACAACCTGTTAAGGGCAGGACATGGACACTTTTGTCTGTTCCCTGCCATTCACTACAGATTAAACCTCTACCTCCGTGCAGTGCAGGGAAAAAAAGAAGGCTCTTTGGAGTAAGGAATCCTGGGTGGCTTTAGGCAAGTCACTACTTCTCTGAGCCTCAGGTTCCTCAACTGTAAAGAGATATGGTGCCGTCTTCACAGGGTGTGAATTGAATGAGCCCATATATGTGACGCAGAGTTCATGGGATGGGCTCTTTACTTCTAGTCACAAGGAAAGAAAGGTGTTCTGTGCATCCACAGGCATTTGCCCATTCGGGCAACCTCTTACCCAAACCATATCAGCGCTGCTGACACTGGGCTTTCCAGGGCCGAGAGGGATCCTTTTCATCTTTGCGTCTCCACCCCTCCCTCCCCAATGCTTTTCGGCCCACTCCACCCAATCCATCCCAGGCTTGCCTCATTGGCTTTCTCAGCATCCACTCCGCAGCCCCTTCTCCGATCTCACGCGTGTTCTCCTTATCTAGAGACCCCGCCCCTCCATGCCCCACCCACCAGACTCCTCCCACAGTCTCGGCCCTTATTATCCGGGCTTTTCTTACTATCACCAGCCATCCAGGCTCCTTCCACCCGCTCCGCCCCTTCGTCTCCATAAACGTCCCCTCCCCCCAAGCCACGGGCGTTGCTATCCCCATTGCACAGATGAGAATGGCGAGGCTAGGGTAGGCTAGATGACCTCTCGTGGTAGGACAGGTGCCCAGGTGGGCTGTTCCCTCACCAGCAGTCCCTGCGCCCCGTGCCCCCGGCCGCGCCGCACCCACCTCCTGCCCTCGCTCGGCAACCTCCCCTCCGCGGGCGGCCAGCGCAGCTTTGCGAGGGGGGCGGAGGGCCGGAGCGCAGCCTAGGGGCGTGGCGGCCCGGGACCCGCGCGCTGCGCTCGGGAACTTGTAGTCCTCCATGGGCTCTTTGCAGCTCGGCGCGCCGAGTGAGAACTCCATCTCCCAGGAGGCATTGCAGCTAGCCGTCCAGCTCCGACCCCGCCCCCGCCAGCGTTCAGGCCGGCTGGCCTTAAAGGGGACGCGGCCCGAGTGGCTGCTCGCGGGGTGGCCCCCGCTCCGGCTCCGCCCCGTTTCCCGCACCTCGCCCCTCCCCCCCCACTTCGTCCCGCAGCCCCGTGGCCGCGCCGCTGAGTTGGGCTCCCCTGTTCCAGACTTGTGCAGAGCGGGTGGAGAGGTTGGGCTTTTCAGTGGCAGCAGCATCCCTGCCGTCTGGGACCTGGCGGAGGGCGTCCCCACTCCGGGGGAAGCAAAGGACCCGCCCTGACCTAGCCTGGACCAGCCTGGTCCTGCCCGGCCTGAGCGCCCCGCCCAGGAGCTGACTTTGAGGCAGCGGCCACTGGGGTTCCAGAGGTAAGGGGGCTGGGGCGTGTGTGTAGCTTGGGGGGAGGGAGTGTCTGCACCCAGATGGTTCGAGAGCCCGGACGTGCGCGTAGGGCTTTTAGAGTCCGGGGCTGGGAGGCGGGAGGTCTAGGTGCATACTGGGCCTGGCTGTGTGACCTTGGGCGAGTACCTGCCCCTCTCTGGGCCGCAATCTCCTTCATCAATTGTGTATATAGCGATACCGCCCCTGCCCCCGCCCCCCTCAGGGCTGAGGGCACCGGTGCCCAGTGTCATGAAGCTCGCCAGCCTTTCGTGGGGTCCGCAGCCCCAGTCTGGGCTGGGAGCGGGTGCACTGGTATAACTGGAAGGAGGGGTGGGGCCGAGCTGGGGTGCAAACTGGGGGGGGCCAAGAAGCCGCCTCTGCTTGGAATGGGCTTCTGCTATTCTCAGCATCCTCGGCCAGGGCGTACTCCCCCTACAAGAACCCTTGCGAACAAGAGACCTCGATGTGTCAGCCTGGTGCCCGCCCTTCCAGAAAGCCTGGGATGGGGGTGGGGACGCGGGCATCAGAGGTATGTGAGGGGTGGCCCCCATTGGGGCTGGGTTCCTGAGAAGCGAATGTATGCTCCCACCTTCTTCCCTTCTCCTCCTCAGTTCCCCTTCGGTAAAAGGGCAGTTGGGTTTTACTAGTAACCTTCCCCCACCCCACCTTTTTTTTTTTTTTTTTCCTGGCGACAGTTTGGCCCAAAGGAGGGCCTCCCAGTAGTATGGCGAGGGGATCCTTCCCGGGGCTGCCTTGGGTAGAAGTTCAGTTAAAAAATACAGAGAGAAATGCTGCTGACTAGAGACCTGGGGGACGAGGGATGGAGGGACTTCTGGGTGTCAGGAGGGACAGCCTGGTCCTCCCCCCGCCCCCCACCCATCCCAGGCAGCCAGGCAGCTCCGGCACCCAGGGGAGTCAAAGGAGGGAGACTGGGTGTGAGGGTCAGAGAGGAAAGGAAGTGGGCTCCTCATTGCTGTGGCTTGGAGGGGCTGCTGTGCTCTGGGGTGTGGAGAGATTGAGTGAGCCCTTGAAGCCCCCTCCCCTGTCCCATGAAATTCTGTGAACTTTTGACCTGAGGGTTAACCAGGAACAGGTTTGTTTGTTTGTTGTTTTCTTTTTCTTCAGCTTTGGTTGTTTGAGTCATTTCTAGAATAGCCCATCCAGTGACCTCTGTAGGGGCTTTCTTGGCTGATGTTTAAGATTCTCAGGGTGATGGATACGCAAGACCAGATCTGGGCAGATGAGGGGGCAGTGACTGGACCAAGGGTTAGGCCAGTCCCTGGAAGGTGCTTTTCTGATCATATCCTTGGTTTTACCTCATCTTGCTGTCACATGTCTCTCGGTCACTTGGCACTCCTTCACCTCTGTGCCTGGTCCTGTGCTGGGCACTGGGCACAGATGGGGGACCGGACCTACTTCCTACCAAAGGAGATCCCGGCCTGGTGGGGGAGATGGGCATAGAATCAATCCAGTTACACTGCCCAGGGATGAGAGAAGCGAAGAGGGCCTTTGGAAGCCAAAGCCCAAAGATTGAGTTGCAGGGGGATTTGGAAAGGCTTCCCAGAGGAGGGGGCATGTGACCTGGGCATTGAAGGATGAGTCAGAATTTGCCAGGAGAGAAGAGGAAGAAGCCCTTTCTCAGCAGAGAAAACTTCACCAAAGTGTTGAGCAGGAAAAAGCCCACTGCTCAAATTCCTGTAGATTCACCACTAAATGGAGTTTGTCAAGTTCATCTCTCACCCTGCCCCTTTATTAGCTTAGTGTCACAGAAAGGACTTGAATGTCAGGCTCGGGAGTTTGGACCTTATCCTGAAGGGGCTGGGGGCCTTGAGGGTTCTGAGCAGGGGCATGGCAGGATGGAGTTTATTGTCTAATGAGGTAATCTGATGATATTTGCAGGGTGTTAGAAAGACCAGGGAGGGATGGGGAAGTCTGAGCTGGGGCCCAGGGAGGGGGTGAGGCAAGACATTGGAGCTGTCCACACACACACACACACACACACACACACACACACACGGTGCTTTGGGGGTGATGGGTGATGGAGATTGAATATAGTCAGGCTCTACTATGCAGGAACAGAGACCTGTCAATATACCGTGGAAAGGTGGAGGGTCATTTGAGAGGGACAGTTAAAGGGATCTGAGCCTTCCAGGGGAGGGATCATGATTTTCTTGTGTGCTAACTGTGCGTCCTGGAGCGGGCTGGGTGTTGCTGGGACTCCCAGGCTGTCATGTCAGCAGTGAGAGATATAAGCCAAGGGTGTGGGGAGGAGCCGCAGCACTGGCTGGGAAAGGCTAAGGGGTGGGCAGGTGATCATCTCCCATTCTGGGGTTCGGAGGCTCTGAGAGGTGGAAAAACACCAGCATTGACGGTTGTGGCCACAGTGTGGGTAGTGGCTGGACTAGATTTGAAGCCTGGACTCTGTACTCCTGCAGGACACATGTCTCTAGTGGAGGATGGATTGAGGAGGGGAAAAAGGAGATCGGTTAAGAGGCTTCTGCACTAGTCCAGGCCAGAGGTAAAGAGGAGCTGATCTTGGGTGGGGCTGGAGCTCAGGGGAGAGAGTGGAAATGATGAGTTGGCTTCGAGGGCTAATGGATGAAATTCCTTGTAGAATCCGCTGGATCAGGAGTATGTGTCTCCTCGTCTTCTTCCCTGACAGTGTCGGTTTTGCCTCTCAGTGCCAGATGTCCCAAGAACAGACTCTTACCTATTCTTATCTATTATCCGGCCCTTATCTTTTTTTTTTTTTTTTTTTGGCCGCCGCCCTGTGGCTTGAGGGATCTCAGTTCCCCGACCAGGGATTAAACCTGGGCCATGGTAGTGAAAGCCCCGAGTCTTAACCACTAGACCACCAGGGAACTCCCTGCCCTTATCTTTTTTATACCTTGTCTCAACCTCATCAGTGGTAGGCTCAGAATGGTCCCCATTTTCCAGATGAGAAGGCTGAGGAGTCCTAGCAGGGACTCACCCAAGGTCACCTGGTGATTCTGAAAGCAGAGAACCTGAGTCTCCTGCTTTAACGCAGACTCTTCTGAGGGAGGACAGGGCTGCTGTTTGCTGCTGCACTTGGCATGGGGCAGCTGTCTCCTGGGTCAGAGCCAGTGTCGACAGGCCATATCCTCATCCAGAGCCTAGAAGGAAGGGTAACCCACCCTCCCCTGAGGAGCGCTGGGGGTCTGCTTCTTCCTCCCCTAGAGAGGATGAGTGCAGGCTCTAATCCCACCCTGCCAAGGCCGTGTCTTTCTCCCTTGTTGATCCTCAGCTTCCCCATCCATGCCGTGGGGAGAGCAGGCATTGTTCTGCCTCCCTTCCGTGGCCTGGGATGGGTCAGGTGAGGTCCACACCTCTAAAAACCCCTTTGCATGAATGCATCCAGGATATTACTGAGTGGGTTTGTTGGTGACCATGGTGACAGCTGACCTCAAACTGCCTGCATGGGAGTGGGGGCAGATAGGCAGGGCTTGCTGGAGTGGTCAGGCCACAGACTGCAGAGAGGCTGCAGGGTTGGCCTCGGAGATCAGAGCCCTCACAGAATGGCTCCACTGACCAAGCTCCCAGCTGCCAGGCACAGACCACCTTATGTGATAGGTATCAGGTAGAATGATAGGAATTGCCAGCATCTGATCCCTCACTTTGATGTGGTTCAGCCTGATATCATTTATCCCCATTTTACAGAAAAGAGGCTCACGATATTATGTGCTCAAGGTCACACAATGAGTTGCAGGACTAAATGGGATTTACTCCAGGTCACATTAGAATGCAGGACTCCTCATTCCTAGTCTGATTTTCTTTCCATTTCCAGAGCCTTCCTTAGCCCCAGAACTCCATTTCTGCCTGCCCCCAGGTCCTCTTCCTCCACACATGATGTCAATATCTCATCGATTAGGATTTCTCCTTGGTCGCCTGAGTACCAGGGTTTCTTGGCATCCTGGGTTGAAAGCATATTAAGTCCACTAGCCTGGAGGGCAGGGGTAGGGGTTTGGAGGATGGTCTGCAAGGCACTGCCCAGGAAAGAGTGGACCAGGGCTGAAGGCAGACCCATTTTTAAAGACACTTTTAAAGACCTTTTGGGATTATGCCTTATTTCGGCACTCTTTACCAATGTGTGTGTCTCCACCACCGGACTGACTGGGAGCTCCGAAGAGCAAGGACTTTGCTTCTAAAGCAAAGGGGACTGACACTTTCTGAGCACTTCCTTGTGCCCAGCCTTTATATTTGTCTTCACATCAGCCCTGCGGGTTGGAAATAGAGGCTCAGAGAGCATAAGTAAGCTGGATGGTAAGCAGAATGCATCCTGGTTGAATCTCAAAGAATAGAGTCTAACACCATTCCAAGCTTGGGGTGGGCCCTGGGCATATGAACTTGTACTAAGTGCTCAGGTGATTATGAGGCAACCAGGCCAGCATTCAGGAACCACTGATCTGTGCCCTGGCTACACCGTCTAACCTTACTCTGCAGTGACTGGCATGGAAAATGCCAGCCATTGAGAAATAAGCCTGGTCCCTGCCCCAAGGAGCTCACAGCCTGGTGAGAGAGAGAGAAACAAATGTGCCCATTGCATTGTAACACACGCAGTAATGGAGGTTTGGTCTCAGTGGAGAGCTAGGACAGAGAAGGGAGCGTCTCCATAGGGCCTGGCACATATTTGGGGTCCCACAGTATCTGTTGTTTTGCATAAAAGTTTCTGGCCCATCATCTAGGAAATTTCTAGCTTGTCTTCACACCTACTCCAGGTCTTAACAATAGAGTAGTTTTCACTGAGACAATAAGTTTAATTAAACACTTAGCGTATACTGAACCCTATATTGGGTCCTGCCTAGTGTGGGATTATACAAAGAAGCAAAGAAGTGGTCCTGCCTTTTAGGAGCTGAACCTGTGGGAACCAGCATGAGAATCAGGAATCAAAGTGGGTCAGCTTGGGATGAAGTCTTCCAGAAAACAGCTAAAATGGAGTGGAAGGGCAGAGGGAAGTATATTATGGCTCAGAGGAATAAGGTAGCAGTAACTCACACCACACTCTGCACTTGCTTATTCAACAAATGCCTACTGTGTGCCAGGCACTGTGCGAGGTGCTGGGGATACTGTGGTGAACAAAACCTGAGTTGGTTCCTGCCCTCAGGAACCTATATAGTATAGTGGAGGAGGATGACCCCAATCAACTAATCATGATAAGTGCTATAAAGGAGGACAGGATGCTCTGAAATTGTTAACAGGGGCGTTTGACCCATGCAGGGAGGTCAGACAGGCCTTCTGTGTGGAAGAAGTTTGAGCTGAGCTCTGCAGGGTGAGCCAAGCAAGGAGGGGAGGGAAAAGCGAGTGCAAAAGCCCGGGGCAGGGAGGACATAGTGAGCCCACAGTGAGGGGCTGGTGTGGGCTGAGGCTTGGGAGGTGACAGGGCCTGCCTGTGCAGGGTTGAGCACAGAGATGAGATGATCTGCCTTAGTGGAGGAGATTCGGACCCGTACAACCCCGCACTATGTGATCCCAGCTGCAATGGAGGAAGAGGCCACAGGTGGCTGTAGGAGTCCAGATGAGGGATGAATTCATGCCTGAAGTCCAGGGAGGTTCTCATTAAGGATTGGGTGTTTGAAGTGGGCTTTAAAGGAAAGTAGGACTTTGCCTGGTTGTATGAATGTGTGTTAGTGGTGGAGGTCTTGGGAGATAGGATGTTTCAGGCAAAAGGCACAACAAACACAAAGAGGAAAAGGGTAGGTCATTTGAGAAAGAGCAAGAAGCTGATTGGGGGCAGAATAAAGTGCACCAGGGAGCTCTGGAAGCCCTGTCAACCCTCCCTTTCTGAAGGTGTGATTTGTGTGTGTGCACGGCTCATCTTCCCACAGGACATGGCTTGGCCAAGACCCTGGACAGCAGCTTCTAGATCCAGCTCTTACCTGCCTCACCAAGAACTGACGAGGTCCCCAGGGAGGCCTGAGGAGAGAGGGGCAAAGGGGTGGAGGAGGGGGAAGGCTCAGGTGTTGGCTTTGTGAGATGAAAGGCGCTCATCAGCAATAACTACAACCCACTGGGGCTTATTAGTAAGCCAGGCATTGTGCTTCACCTCATCACGTCACCTCCGGGGGAGGTAGGTATCCTTGCCCCATTTCACAGATGGGGAACTGAGGCCCAGAAAGGTTGAGCTGCTCGCCCCCAAGCCTCAGCACGCAGGGGACCACGTGGGGGATCGGCCCTGTCGGGCAGAGTGTGACCCTGCTCCCTGTCCCCTGCAGCGTGGCCGCCATGGACAAGATCTTGGAGGCGGTGGTGACGTCATCATACCCCGCGAGCGTGAAGCAAGGGCTGGTGCGTCGCGTGCTGGAGGCGGCGCGGCAGCCGCTGGAGCGGGAGCAGTGCCTGGCGCTGCTGGCGCTGGGCACACGCCTCTACGTGAGCGGCGCCGACGAGCTGCCCCGCCGCGTGGGCTGCCAGCTGCTGCACGTGGCCGGCCGCCACCACCCAGAAGTCTTCGCCGAATTTTTCAGCGCGCGCCGCGTGCTGCGCCTGCTGCAGGGGGGCGCCGGGCCGCCGGGCGCCCGCGCGCTGGCCTGCGTGCAGCTCGGCCTGCAGCTGTTGCCCGAGGGGCCCTCGGCCGATGAGGTGTTCGCGCTGCTGCGGCGCGAGGTGCTGCGCACCGTGTGCGAGCGCCCGGGGCCCGCGGCCTGTGCGCAGGTGGCGCGGCTGCTGGCGCGGCACCCACGCTGCGTCCCCGACGGCCCTCACCGCCTGCTCTTCTGCCAGCAGCTTGTGCGCTGCCTCGGCCGCTTCCGCTGCCCAGCCGACGGCGAGGAGGGCGCCGTGGAGTTCCTGGAGCAGGCCCAGCAGGTGAGCGGGCTCCTGGCGCAGCTGTGGCGCGCGCAGCCCGCCGCCATCCTGCCCTGCCTCAAGGAGCTGTTCGCCGTCATCTCCTGCACAGGTATGTGTGCGGTCGGGGCGGGCGGAGTCTCCTGTGTGGCGTGCCCACCTGGTGGTGTGGCGTGTGCATGCTAGTGCACAGGTGTGTGTGTCGGGGGGGTGGGGTGGGTGGGTGCTGTTCCTTCGTTTAGTTAGCAGGCCCCTCCTGAGCTCCTGCCGGGTGGGGGGCTCCTATCCTGTGGTGCCTGCTGGGCATGCAGAGAGGAGGGGACCCAGATCAGTCGGGCCTGGAGGAGGACCAGGGGGCTGAGACAACAGGATGTGGGGTGGTCATCATGCCCTTTGGGTCAGGTGGGTTTCGTAGAAGTGATGACTTTTGAGTCAGGCCTTGAGAGCTGGGCAGCACCAGGCAGCAGGGGTAAGGTACTCAGGGTAGGCAGAGGGGAAGGTCTGGAGATGTGATAGAACCTATATGTGTCAACTGAGTTGTAAATCTTGGCCCCCCGTTGACAACTGTGGAAATTGGACAGTAGTTTAAATGACTGAAATAAAATCTGTGCCTTCCCTGATTATAGGGCTGTTCAGGGGAAAGGAAGGGAATGCACCTGGCAGGAGGAAGAACCAAGGCCAGGTGTATAAGGACCTAGGTCTTTATACAACTGGACAACAAATTTTGATAACTAAATTTTTTTTTCATCTCTGTTGGGTTCCACCTGGAATGTCCTCCCTCCCGCCGAGTCACATAGCCCTCCTACCTGTTCTTGCCAGCTCCAGTGTTACCCCATCTAAGGGCCTTGCCTATACATACACAGCTGGGGGTTAGTGCTTTTTTCTTTGCCCAGCACAGGGCCAAAGCAGTGCCAGTGAAGGTTTGAGTGAATGAGCTGAGATCAGAGGCTGGGATGCTATAGGAGGCGAGCAGGTGGCCCTGATGTGCTCTTTGCAGAGGCTCCCTAGTTCCTTGGCAGCATGAAGGACATGGGGTGATAGGGGAGGTGTGGGGTCCACTTGTCCTGCAAAGCTCAGCCCAGGCACCTGTTCCAGAGGAGGAGCCACCATCTAGCGCCCTGGCCAGTGTGGTCCAGCACCTCCCATTGGAGCTCATGGATGGTGTCGTCCGGAACCTCAGCAATGATGACAGTGTGACCGACTCCCAGATGCTGACTGCCATCAGCAGGTGGGCTGAGGGACGAGTGGTGGTCAGGTCTCTCTCTCCCCCAGAAGCCCCTTCCACTGGGTGGGATTGCTGGGCTAGATATAGTGTCAGAGGGCCCAGGCCCTCACGCTTGTTCATTCATCCATCCTTCTTTGAGCCCTTCCTGTGCTTGGCCCCAGGCTGGATGTGTAAGACACAGAGAGCCTTGCCCTAGTGATGCTCTCAGGCTGGGTACCAACTCTGTGACCCTGGACAAGTCAGTGAACTCTCTGAGCTTCAGTTCTCCCCTCTGTAATAGCAGAGGTGGTATAAGAAGTTGTCAGGTTTCCACAGGGTCAATGATAGGAGGTAAAATTACTTTAATGAAGTGCTTTCTGAGTTTGGCAAGTATGATAAACAGAGTTCGGGTGCTTTTCAGCTCACAGAGCTCTTGCACATCCCCCACCTCATTTGAACATCATTGCACCTGTGATCTAGCCACATCTGCCTGGCCAGTGATCCCCGAATATGACACCTACCCTCCTGCCTGCAGGCCTTTGGCTCTGCAGACCCCATCCGCCTGGCATCCCCCCTCGCCCCTGCCATTCTTTCCATATAAGTGTGCAGATCCACTGTCTCCATTGGGCCTTCCTGGATTCCTTCTCTTCAGTGGGTAATAGTGTAGGCTCTAGAGATAAGCTGCCTGAGTTCAAATCCTGGCTCTCCCACTTCTTGCCTGTGTGACTCTGGGCAAGTTACTCAACCCCTCTATGCCTCAGCTTTCTCATCCATAATTTGTAGTATAATTGAACTCATCTTACAGGTTTGTTGTGAGGATTGAATTAGCTAAAATGAGATATTCCATGTATAGTGCGTAGAACAGTGTGATGGTAGCTATTATTACCATAATTACTACTATTTCCTTTGCTCTCTATTGTTCTCTTTGTAGCCCAGTCTACTGAATATAAAAATAATGATACTAGTGACGTTTTCCTGAGCACCTACTGTGTGGCAGCTTCATGCTCAGTGCATGCAGGCATTATCTTGAGGGGGTCAGAAGGGTTAATACATGTAAGGCAGATGGAGCAGTGCCTGGTACAGAGTGAATATGACATAAATGTTAGCTGTTGTTATCTCTTTTAACTCATATAACAAATCTGTGAGGTAAGTATTATCCCCATTTGACAGAGGAAGAAACTGAGGCTAGAGAGAGTAACTGACTTGCTCCAGGTCACAAGCAAGGGTTTGCTGGAGCCAGAGCTTCCAGCCTGGGGGCTTCCAGCCTACTCCTCCTGCCACTGGGCCCCACAGTCCAGACAGAGGCAGCCAAAAGCCCTGTTCTGCCACTGCAATTCACTGTGTATGGGGTGAGGTTTGGGGTACTGAGAGGGCCTGGTTCCCCTTCTGCCGGGCTGGGAGCCCCAGTCTCTGCCAGGTGCCTGTGATGGGCATATTTGCAGTTCCCAGAGGTGTCCTGTTCATCCCACGGATCCCAGGGCTGCCCTGTGTAGGTGTGAGTCAGTGTGGGGGATCTCAGGTCATTATGGCTGGTCCCTGGGCTGCCCCCTCTCAGGCATTTGGGCCTCCCTGGTCCTTGTGTCACTGTCACTCCCCTCACCAGGATGATCGACTGGGTGTCCTGGCCCCTGGGGAAGAACATTGACAAGTGGATCATTGCACTGCTGAAGGGCCTGGCCGCTGTTAAGAAGTTCAGCATCTTGATCGAGGTGTCACTCGCCAAAATTGAGAAGGTTGGTGGGCCCCTGTCCTAGCCCCGGCTTCTGGCCTTTCCTGCTAGTCTCTTGCCAGGGGCAATGCATGAGGGCTCCCACCGAAGCTCGCTGTGACCTGGGACAATTCACTGCTTCTCTCTGGGCTTCAGGTTTCCGCTTCTCTCTGGGCTTCAGGTTTCCCCCATTCATTCTTCTGACTCTTCATTCAAGTGTGTGTGTCTGTCACTTTTGGTCCGTCCATCCATCCATCCATCAGATATCTAACTGTCTTGCTGTCTCACCACCCATCCATTGACCCAGGTCTGTGAGCACCTCTGTGTTCTTACTCCCACATGGGTCTGCTGCTTTAACTCCGGCATCTCTGGCCCCCTTTCAGGCCTATGGCTACGCTTGGCCTTGGGTGGCCCAGGCCTGGGGGACTCCTGACCAGAGGCTTTCTTCCAGGTTTTCTCCAAGCTTCTGTATCCCATTGTCCGGGGAGCCGCCTTGTCTGTCCTCAAGTACATGCTCCTGACCTTCCAGCACTCCCATGAGGCCTTCCACCTGGTAAGGGCCCCTGCGTGTTGCCCCGAGGATGGCTGGTCCTGCATCCTCCACAGGTCTGGCTGGAGGCCAGACATGCTGTCTCTGTTGGGGCTTAAGGGGTTGAGGCTTGAAGCCCAAGACCTCCCAGTCCTGGACGTTAGGACTGGAGGAGACTTGAGACCCAATTTTACAGATAGAAAACTGAGGCCAAAGAATGGGTGTGACCTCCCCATGGGCCCCGAGTAGAGTGACAGGCCTAGAATGATGGCAGCTGTGTTACTTGGGTGCCAGCTGTGTGGCAGGCACAGTGCTAAAGACAGTCCACATGTTCATTCATTTTACTCCCGGAGTAGCCCCAAAGGGAGGTTCTATCATTTTCCCATTTTTCAGCTGAAGAAACTGCAGTTTAGGGAGATTAGGTTGCATGTCCCAGGTAACAGCTGGTGAGCGGTACAAGGAAGATTCCAGCTGGGTTGGTCTGACTCCTGATCCAGTGTCCTTCCTAGCTTCTCATGGTCGTTGGTCACTGCAGAAACTTTATGCTTCCTGATTTGTACAGTGGGAAAATCACAGAACCAGGGATTGGGGTTATGTGGGGTAGAGTCCCAGCTCTGTCATTTACTAGATGAGGTGACCTCGGGCCAGGCATTTACCTCTCAGGGCCTGGGTTGGGTGGGACAGGATTAGATGAGGTGACATTTATCAAGAGCCTGCCATATTCTAGGGACTTGATAGATATTTATTTCTTTTCATCCTTCTCCCGAGCTTCCTTGCTCCCAGTTTCTGTGGCCTGGCTCTTCCGTCCCTGGGACACTATGGTGTAGCTCCCCTGTGGGTTTGAAAGTTAACACTGTAGCACAGAGGAAAGAAATGGACTTTGAGTTCAGACAGACCTGGCTCAGACACCAGCTTCTCCCAGAACCCATGGTGAAATCCTTGGCAAATTACATAACCTCTCTAACTTTAATTTCTTCTGTATAAGATGGGGATAGTAATTGCCACATGTCACTGTGAGTGCTTGACATATAAACGTTTGCTGCTGCTCATGTTCTGTCAGAGCTGCCACCAGCTAACCACATTGTGGCCCCAGCATCACTCCTGGGTGACAGAATAGCCCTGGTCACTCAGACCTTCAGGCTCTTCAGGCAGGTTGGTTGGCTGATACTTAATAGCTGGGGCTCAGGCTCAGGCCTCCCCTTAGCTGTGAGGAGGGAATTATTTGTCCCATTAAACAGATGAAGAGACCGAGGAAGAGTATCCAAGGTCATGTATCTTGTAAAGAGAGTCACCTGCCTGCAGAGCTCAGAGCCCCATGCAGGTAAGGGGCACAGTGGTCAGGTGGGCAAACCTCCTTGCTTCAAGGAGCTCTAGGTGCTTCCAGCACTGACCACCATCCTGTGTCTCAGGTGGGTAAACTGGTGCTGACTAACCCTGCTCTGCTCTCACAGCTCCTCCCTCACATCCCCCCAATGGTGGCCTCTCTGGTCAAGGAGGACTCCAACTCGGGGACCAGCTGCCTGGAGCAGCTGGCGGAGCTGGTCCACTGCATGGTGTTCAGGTTCCCGGGCTTCCCGGATCTGTACGAACCCGTCATGGAAGCCATCAAGGTGAGTGACAGTCCCCACTGCTCCTGCGCCCTGCTCTGAGGAGGGTGTGCCGATTTGGGCTTTGCTCAAGGCCACACCACAGGTTAGTGGCAGCCCTCTATCCCTCCCCCAGCCTATCCTGTGCTTCAGGCACACCGAGCCACCTGCCGTTTCCCCAGATGGGTCTTCCTCTCTCGATTGTTCTGAGCCTTTGCATATGCCGATCTCTCGAACTTAAACTCCTCTCTTGTTCTGCCTGGATAGCTCTTATTTCTACCAAGCCTTCTTCCTGAAGGCTCTGCTCAAGTGTTTCTCCCTCAGGAAGCCTTCCCTGATAACTCTAAATTACACCCCCCCACACTGTGCCCCTCAGTTGGGTCATGGCCTCTCTGAGCTTCCACAGCCCTAGTGTATCCCTCAGTCACACACTGTCACTGCCTGTATGTCTGTCTCCTCTTAGACTGAGCATTCCAGAGCAGAGATGGTTTACAGTTGTTCACAAGACTTATGCCCTACTCTGTGCCAGGCCCAGGCTGGGAACTGGGGACACAGGCATGAGGCACACCATGTCTCCTCCCTTTGAGGAGCTCACAGCGTAGAGGGGTGACCGACGTGTTTACCCGTAACTGTGATCTAAGCAGCTTATGAAATGAGGGTCAGCCTGAGAGTGGTGAGGAGGCAGAGGAGGGAAAGATCTCCAGTTAGAGGAGGAAGCTGCAAGGAAGAAAGGGCTTCTGAACCGGGCTTGCTGGGTTGCTAGGACAATAACATTTGTAGCTAGAGTCACACTTGGCAGTGTCTTCCCATATATTTTGTTTTCTGTTGCTCACTAGGAACCTGTGAGGCAGGTACTATTGTTATTTCAGTTTCAAAGATGAGGAAAATGAGACTTGGAGAGGTTTGGTGTCTTATGCAGTCATGGAGGTAGTGGGAGATGCAGCCAGGGCTGAGGGTTGCTGAGCCCTTTCCCATTTCTTGATACAGAGGGCAGGTCCAAGTGTGGGTGAAAGACATCCAGGTAAGTGGTGGCCCTTTTAGAACCTCTGATCTGACTTCCATTTCTGTAACACAGCAGATAGGTAACTTGAGAAGTGTCCCATTACAAAACACCTAGAAATGCTTGTTAAAATGTAACAGATGTCTTTTTAAGTACATAGCTGAGTTTGCAAGAGAGCAAGGGGGAATCCCCAGGGACCAAAAAGGAAGAGAAAACCAAATTCCAGAATGGTAAATGAGAGGTGATACTCTTTTGCCCTGGGTGGGGAGGGGCGGTGGGTGAGATGGCCAACCTCAGTCCCCAAGGGGCTTGAGCCGGTGGGGACAGGAGTTGAGGCTTAGGGTCTGCCCCCAGGAGGGAATTAGCACTGAGAAGCCCATGTAAATCAGGACCCAAGAAAAGCTTTACCATTAGCAAAAGGGTGTTCTAGAAAATATACACATGGTTCCAAGTAGACATCAAGGAAAGTTCTCTGGCTTGGTCTGGGCTCTGGATTGGGAAAAAAGAAACTGTCATTATTGGACGGCTCTCATATGGGTTTAGGGGTTCAAATTCTTACCTTCTTTGGTGTTGTAGCACCGTAAGCTCATTGAAAGTAGTCATAAACTTGTAATACCCAAGGATTGCCTAATAGAAACAGAAATGAAACTTTCAAGCCACAGAGATAAAATTCTACTGAAGATGAGTTTATAATCCCCAGATTACAAACACATAAGGGAATAATCCACCATGAGTGAGAGTTGGTATCGATACAACAAACAAAACCTCTGGCATTTACTTGGATTTTCTTAGTTTTTCCAACTTAATGTGAGAAAGAGATTTTTTTTTTTTTTTTTAAACAGTCGGAGCTAACTAACAATAGAAGTAGCTGCCTTGCTAGATCATGAGCTCCCTGGCACTGGAGGTGGTTGAGCAGAGAAGACAGGACTTAAACCTGTTGGAAGTGACTGTTACTGTGAGCTTCTGATGGGCAGGGACCATGTCATTTTGATCTCTGTGTCTAATAAATGTCTGAGTGAATGAACAGGACTGTAGTGTGAAGTATGGTATCATGGAGATGTGAACAAAGAGGAGGGAGCACGGCCCTGCCCTGGGCAGGGGAAACCTATGATGAGTGAGATCCAGGCTTTGCACATTAGAGGCTATGGTCTGATCCAGCGGGCAAGGTGAGTCTGCAAATACTTATACAACTAGGTGTAGGGAGTTAGGCTCTATGAGACAGGTATAGATAGTGTGGGACCCCCACTTAAGAAGATTCTGGAAAGTCTTCTGGAGAGGGGATTTAGGAGTTAGACCTTGAGGGATAGGGACCGTCAGGAGGAGGCCCCCAGACAGGTCAGTGGGTAAGGTGGGGGAGCAGGAATGTGCAAGTACTGTTTGGTGGTAAAGTGTGGTGGAGGGGAGGGAAGATCAGAAAGATAGGCAGAGTAGAAGGTGGTGAAAACCAGGCTGTGTGACTGCTTGGTCCAGCAGATCTGGGCTTCTCAAACGTTTCTTCTGAAGTACTTGACCTCAGAGGAGGGAACTTACCCCAAGCAGCCTGACACAAGCTCAGAGTTTCTCTAAAATCTCATTTTATCTCAAAGATTCAAGTATATACTTCATAATCATAAACACTTGTTTTAATTTAAACATTTTTCTTCCTTGAATATTAGTGAATATAGCTCTAGGAAGATGTGTGACATTTGTCCTATGGCTTTGACTACCCTTTGCTACAAGCCAGTTTGAGAGGCAAGGCAGCAAAGTATTCATGGGGTTTTATTGTTTATAAAATTCTTTCATACGTGTTATAGGAGTACATCCTTTGTATACAAGCTCCTTTATAAATTCTGGAAAGTTCTCTCACTTAGGCAGTTGTACTAAGTCATGGCAGTTTCTCTGGGAGCTGTGGTTCTTGCTGATGGGGCTACATGGTATGTAGATTTCCAGTAACATGAGGAGCTTGAAAGGTTTTTGAAAGTTTTTGTTTTATTCTCTTTATTCTCCTAAGAGTACAGAGTTACCTTCTTTGGGAAAAAGCATTTGATTTTTTTTTTTCTAGTGTGCATATTTTTGCATCTTGTGTGCTTGTGTTGGGCGGTGGGGTGTTGGTTCTGTCATTTTTTTTTTTTTAGCTTTGATTCTTTTTTTTTTAATTTAATTTAATTTTTTTATATATACAGCACATTCTTATTAGTTATCTATTTTATACCGGTTCTGTCTTTTTGTCCCTATTTGTTCACGTTGTGTGTGGGGTGGGGATTGGATAGGGGATAATAGGAAGAAAAAAGAAGGGACTGAGAGAGAAGATACTGAGCCCTTATCTTCTTATCTTGCCTCAGACTGCTACTATATTTTTTATCATCTGTGAGAGGTGACTGACTAATCTGATAAATTATCTGATAAACGATCCTGGGAAATGAGTGAGCAGACGTGTTAAACGACTGCTTGAGCCAGACCTTCTGCAGCGACGAGGGCTTTCAGTGTAAGCTGGTCTGAAGCTCAAGGGCCTTGGACAAATCTAGGAACTGTGCTGAGGATCTGGAAACGAGAACGGGGCTAGAGGAACTGTCATGAATACCGCTTAAATCTACTAAGTAATACTGCATTATGCTTAGGTGTTTTTCCTTGAAATATGTCATTATTAGAACCAGTGCTTGGTAATATTCTTTTCAGTGCAGCTGTTTAATGTGAAAAAGGATAACGAGTGGGAAAGCATGCTAATCCCTGAGCCCGTGACCAAGGACCCACGCCTCAGACCCCCAGGATCCTCCCACCGTCCTGACTGTAGGATCAAGTTCGGGGTTGGGGTAGGGGGTTACTAATTTGAAAAAGCTGACTCCGCAAACTTTAAAGTAGAGGAGGTGAAAACAGGAGCAAGCACCGTGAAAGTATAGAGTGCCAAAGTGATATAAGGTAGGGGTATCCTCACTTGACAGATGAGCAAACTGAGGTCCAGGGAGGTTAACTGACTGAGTCAGAGAGGCTCACTGACCACAGCCAGAGAGCTGTGAGGACAAGAGTCAGAACCAGGGTTGAGATCTCGACACTGCTGGATTGGGCCAGTGGGCCAGTGTTGTCATTGCTTACAGTCTGTCACATCCTGGGCTCATCTAACATATAGTAGATTCCTCGCTTATTGCCTCCAAGAAAATTCTTTCTCTATCTGGGTCTTAGTTTTTTCATCTACACGGTGGGGATTTTACCCCTTTCTTAAGGCAGTTGTGGCATGAAAGATCATGTAGAAGGCCCACATGTCAAGATGAAAACCTAGAAAATGTTTGAAAGCAAGGGGCTGTTCTCACACATCTCTAGGACATTTTTGGGGTGGTATGCTTGGGCAGGTGTGTAGTAGGCTGTAGTCCAAGAAGGCTTCCCAGAGGAGGTGATATTTTTAGAGCTAAACCTGGTGCCCACTGTCCTGCTGGCTTGTTTCCCCCTCAGGACCTCCATGTTCCCAATGAGGACCGAATCAAGCAGCTGCTGGGGCAGGATGCCTGGACCTCGCAGAAGAGTGAGCTGGCTGGCTTCTACCCCCGGCTCATGGCCAAGTCAGACACTGGCAAGATTGGTTTAATCAATCTGGGCAACACGTGCTATGTGAACAGCATCCTTCAGGCCTTGTTCATGGCTTCCGAGTAGGTGCTGCTTTTGAATTCCCTGTCTGCCCCTGCTTCTCTCCTCTGGGCTCCCAGGTGTGTGGGGGGTGAGGTAGGGATTGGAGAGGGTGGGTCCTGCTTTGTGTTATCGGCATAATTCCCTGAGGTCTGTGGGTATATGAAGGGCAGGTGAGAGTTTCCAGAGGGCTCCAGGCCATTGCCAAGGCAGTAGGTCAAGACCGGATGGGAACTTGAGATGGGGATTCAGGGGCTCAGCTGCAGTGGGAAGGGAGTCTGCTCTGGGTTGGTCGACATCACTGACTTTTCTGCTAGAGTCCGTGGGGGTGGATAGTGTCTTCCACGGTAGGACTTCCACTCACCCTAGCATTAGATGCCCCCTTTTACTAAAACAAAGTCTTTATCATCAATGGCTACCTAACTTATGGCTTGCTTAGTACATTCACATTGTTGTGCAGCTGTCACCACCATCCATCCCTATAACACTTTTCATTTTGTAAATCTGAAACTCTGTGCCTATTAAACACTAACTTCCCATATTCTCATTCTCCCCTCTCCACAGCCTTTGGCTACCACTGTTATATGTTTTGTCTCTATGATTTTGTCTCTACTTTAAGTACCTCATATAAGTGAAATCGTACAGTATTTGTCTTTTTGTGATTGGCTTATTTCACGTAGCAAATGTCCTCAGGGTTCATCCATATTGTAGCATGTTGCAGAATTTCTTTCCTTTTTTAAGGCTGGATAATATTCCATTGTGTGTATAAACCACGTTTTGGTAATCTGTTCATTGGTAGAGTGACAGACACCTGGGTTGCTTCCATGTTTTAGCTGTTGTGAATAATGCCACTATGAACATGGGAGTACAAATATCTCTTCGAGACCCTGCTTCTGATTCTTTCGGTTACGTACCCAGAAGTGGAATTGCTTGGTGATATGGTAGTTCTATTTTTTAGTTATTTTGAGGAACCTCCATATCGTTTTCCACACTGGCGGCACCAGTTTACATTCCCACCAACAGTGCACAAGGGTTGGGATTTCTTTACATCCTCCCAACACTTCTTTTCTGTTTTTTTGATAGTAGTCATCCCAATGGGTGTGAGGTGGTATCTCATTATAGATTTTAATTTGCAGTTCCCTAACGATTAGTGATGTTGAGCATCTTTTTATGTGCTTATTGGCCATTTGTATGTGTTCTTTGGCAAAAGGTCTATTTAAATCCATTACCCAGTTTTGAATCAGGTTGTTTGTTTTTTGTTGTTGAGTTTGAGGAGTTCTTTTGTATATTCTGAATATTAATCCCGTATCACATACATGATTTGCAAATTTTTTTTAACTTTTTATTTTATATTGGAATATAGTTGGTTAACAATATTGTGATAGTTTCAGGTGTACAGCAAAGTGATTCAGTTATACATATACATGTATCTATTCTTTTTCAAATTGTTTTCCCATTTAGGTTGTACATAATATTGAGCAGAGTTCCCTGTGCTATGCAGTAGGTCCTTGTTGGTTATCCATTTTAAATGTAGCAGTGTGTACATGTCAATCCCAAACTCCCTAACTATCTGTTCCCCCCACCCTTCCCACCTGGTAACCATAAGTTCCTTCTCTAAGTCTGTGAGTCTGTTTCTATTTTGTAAATAAGTTGATTTGTATCATTTTTTTTTAGATTCCACATATAAACGATATCATATGATACTTGTCTTTCTCTGTCTGACTTACTTCACTCAGTATGACAATATCTAAGTCCGTCCTTATTGCTGCAAATGGCATTATTTCATTCTTTTTAGTGGCTAATATTCCATTGTATATATGTGCCACATCTTTATCCATTCTTCTGTCGATGGACATTTAGGTTGGTTCCATGTCTTGGCTATTGTAAACAGTGTTGCAATGAACATCGGGATGCATGTATCCTTTCGGACCATGACCATGTTTTTCTCCAGATATATACCCAGAAGTGCAATTACAGGATCATATGGTAGCTCTATTTTTAGTTTTTAAGGAACCTCCATACTGTTCTCCGTAGTAGCTGTACCAATTTACATTCCCACCAGCAGTGTAGGAGGGTTGCCTTCTCTCCACACCCTCTCCAGCATTTATTGTTTGTGGATTTTTGATGATAGTCATTTTTACTGGTGTGAGGTGATATCTCATTGTAGTTTTGATTTGCATTTCTCTAATAATTAGTGATGTTGAACATCTTTTCATGTGCCTCTTGGCCATCTGTATGTCTTCTTTGGAGAAATGTCTATTTAGGTCTTATGCCCATTTTTTGATTGGGTTGTTTGTTTTGATGATATTAAGCTGCATGAGCTGTTTGTAAATTTTGGAGACTAATCCCTTGTCAGTCACATGATTTGCAAACATTTTCTCCCAATCTGTGGGTTGTCTTTTCGTTTTGTTTATGGTTTCCTTTGCTGTTCAAAAGCTTTTGAGTTTAATTAGGCCCCATTTGTTTATTTTTGTTTTTATTTCCATTACCCTGGGAGATGGATCGAAAAAAATATTGCTGTGATTTATGTCAGAGTGTTCTGCCTGTGTTTTCCTCTAAGCGTTTTATAGTGTCCAGGGTCACATTTATGTCTTTAATCCATTTTGAGCTTATTTTTATGTATGCTGTTAAAATATGATCTAATTTCATTTTTTTACATTGTAGCTGTCCAGTTTTCCCAGCACCATTTGGTTTTTTTATTTTTTTATTTTTGGCTGCGTTGGGTCTTTGTTGCTGTGCATGGGCTTTCTCTAGTTGTGGTGAGCGGGGGCTACTCTTTGTTGTGGTGCGCGGACGTCTCATTGAGGTGGCTTCTCTTGTTGCAGAGCATGGGCCCTAGGCACACGGGCTTCAGTAGTTGCAGCAGGTGGGCTCAGTAGTTGTGGCTCGTGGGTTCCAGAGCGCAGGCTCAGTAGTTGTGGTGCATGGGCTTAGTTGCTCTGTGGCATGTGGGATCTTCCCGGACCAGGGATCAAACCCGTGTCCCCTGCTTTGGCAGGCGGATTCTTAACCACTGTGCTACCAGGGAAGTCCCCCCAGCACCATTTGTTGAAGAGACTGTCTTTCCACCATTGTATAGTCTTTCCTCCTTTATAGCACATTAATTGACCATAGGTGCATGTCATTTCTGGGCTTTTGGTCTATGTGTTTGTTTTTGTGTCAGTACCAGGCGGTTTTGATGACGTCATTTCTGGGCTTTTGGTCTGTGTGTCTGTTTTTGTGTCAGTACCATGCGGTTTTGATGACTATAGCTTTGTAGTATAGTCTGAAGTTAGGAAGCCTGATTCCTTCAGCTCCTTTTTTGTTTTTCTGATTGCTTTGGCTATTCTGGGTCTTTTGTGTCTCCATACAAATTTTAAGATTTTTTTGTTCTAGTTCTGTGAAAAATGCCATTGATAATTTGATAGGGATTAAGTTATTGATCAAATCAATTGATTCAGTCTACATTGAATCTGTAGATTTCCTTGGGTAATGTAGTCATTTTGACAATATTGATTCTTCCAATCCAAGAACATGGTATATCTTTCCATCTGTTTGTGTCATCTTCAATTTCTTTCATCAGTATCTTATAGTTTTTGGAGTACAGGTCTTCTGTCTCCTTATGTAGGTCTATTCCTACATAAGGAGGAAAGGTCTATTCCTAGGTATTTTTTTCTTTTTGATGCGATGGTAAATGGGATTGTTTCTTGAATTTCTCTTTCTGATCTTTCATTGTTAGTGTATAGAAATGCAACAGATTTCTGTATATTGATTTTGTAACCTGCAACTTTACCAAATTCATTGATGAGCTTAGTAGTTTTCTGGTAGCATCTTTAGGATTTTCTATGTATAGTATCATGTCATCTGCAGACAGTGATAGTTTTACTTCTTCTTTTCCAATTTGGATTCCTTTTATTTCTTTTTCTTCTCTGATTGCTGTAGCTGGGACTTCCAAAACTGTGTTGAATAAAAGTGGTGAGAGTGGACATCCTTGTCTTTTTCCTGATCTTAGACGAAATGCTTTCAGCTTTTCACCATTGAGTATGATGTTAGCTGTAGGTTTGTTGTATATGGCCTTTATTATGTTGAGGTAGGTTCCCTCTATGCCCACTTTCTGGAGAGGTTTAATCGTAAATGGGTGCTGAATTTTGTCAAAAGCTTTTTCTGCATCTATTCAGATGATCATATGGTTTTTATTCTTCAATTTGTTAATGTGGTGTATCACACTGATTGATGTGCAGATATCGAAAAAAATCCTTGCATCCCTGGGATAAATCCTACTTGATCATGGTGTATGATCCTTTTAATGTATTGTTGGATTTGGATTGCTAGTGTTTTGTTGAGGATTTTTGTGTCTATGTTCATCAGTGATTTTGGCCTATAAGTTTCTTTTTTTGTGATATCTTTGTCTGGTTTTGGTATCAGGGTGATGGTGGCCTCGTAGAATGAGTTCAGGAGTTTTCCGTCCTCTGCAATTTTTTGGAAAAGTTTCAGAAGGAAGGGTGTTAGCTCTTCTCTAAATGTTTGATAGAATTCACCCGTGAAGCCTTCGGGTCCTGGACTTTTGTTTGTTGGGAGTTTTTAATCACAGTTTCAATTTCAGTGCTTGTGAGTGGTCTGTTAATATTTTCTATTTCTTACTGGTTCAGTCTTGGGAGATTGAACCTTTCTAAGATTTTGTCCATTTCTTCCAGGTTGTCCATTTTAATTGGCATATAGTTGTTTGTAGTAGTCTCTTATGATCCTTTGTGTTTCTGTGGTGTCAGTTGTAACTTCTCCTTTTTCATTCTAACTTTATTGAATTGAGTCCTCTCCCTTTTTTTCTTGATGAGTCTGGCTAAAGGTTTATCAATTTTGTTTTTCTTTTCAAAGCACCAGGTTTTAGATTCATTGATCTTTGCTGTTGTTTTGTCTCTATTTCATTTATCTGGTCTGATCTTTATGATTTCTTTCCTTCTACTATAGGTTTTGTTTGTTCTTCTTTCTCTAGTTGCTTTAGGTGTAAGTTTAGGTTGTTTATTTGAGATTTTGTTGTTTTCTGAGGAGAGATTGTATTGCTATAAACTTCCCTCTTAGAGCTGCTTTTGCTGCGTCCCATAGATTTTGGATCATTTTGTTTTTGTTTTTATTTGTCAACACGTATTTTTTTATTTCTTTGATTAATTCAATGATCCATTGGTTGTTTAGTAGCATATTGTTTAGCCTCCACGTGTTTGTGTTTTTTACAGTTTTTTTCTTGTAGTTTATTTCTAGTCTCATAGCATTGTGGTTAGAAAAGATGCTTGATATGAGTTGAATTTTCTTAAATTTACCACGGCTTGCTTTGTGGCCCAGCATGTGGTCAGTCCTGGAGAATGTTCCATGTGCACTTGAGGAGAATGTATATTCTGCTGCTTTTGGATGGAATGCTCTATAAATATCAATTAAGTTCATCTGGCCTAATGTGTCATTCAAGGCCTGTGTTTCCTTATTGATTTTCTGTCTGGATGATCTGTCCTTTGATGAAAGTGGGGTGTTAAAGTCCTTCACTATTATTGTGTTACTGTCAATTTCTCCCTTTATGGCTGTTAGTATTTGCCTTATATATTGAGGTGCTCCTATGTTGGGTGCAAATATATTTACAGTTGTTGTATCTTCTTGGATTGATCCCTTGATCATTATGTAGTGTCCTTCTGTGTCTCTTCTTTGTTATAACAGTCTTTATTTTAAAGTCTATTTTGTCTGATATGAGTATTGCTACTCCAGCTTTCTTTTGATTTCGACTTGCATAGAATAACTTCTTCCATCCCCTCACTTTCAGTCTGTATGTGTCCCTAGGTCTGAAGTGGGTCTCTTTTAGACAGCATATATATGGGTCTTGTTTTTGTATCCATTCAGCAAGCCTGCGTCTTTTGGCTGGAGCATTTAATCCATTTACATTTAAGGTAATTATCAATATGTATGTTCCTATTGCCATTTTGTTAATTGTTTTGGGTTTGTTTTTGTAGGTCTTTTTTCTTGTCTACCTCTTTTGTTCTCTTCTCTTGTGGTCTGATGATCATCTTTAGTTTGTGTTTGGGTTGCTTTTTCGTTTTTGTGTGTATCTATTGTAGTTTTGGGTTTGTTGTTCCCTTGAGGTTTTGATATAGCAGTCTGTAGGTGTACAAGTTTCTTTTTTAATTTTTATTTTATTTATTTATTTTTGGCTGTGTTGGGTCTTTGTTGCTGCACGTGGACTTTCTCTAGTTGTGGTGAGTGGGGGCTGCTTTTCGTTGTGGTGCATGGGCTTCTCATCGTGGTGGCTTCTCTTGTTGTGGAGCAACTACAATAGTTGTTGCACGTGAGCTCTAGAGTGCAGGCTCAGTAGTTGTGGTGCACGGGCTTAGTTGCTCCGCGGCATGTGGGATCTTCCCGGACCAGGGATCAAACCTGTGTCCCCTGCATTGGCAGGTGGATTCTTATCCACTGCGCCACCAGGGAAGCTCACAAGGTTGTTATAAGTTGCTGGTCTCTTCCCTGCCTAGAGGAGTTCCTTTAACATTTCTTGCAAAGCTGGTCTCGTGGTGCCAAATTCTCTTAGCTTTTGCTTGTCTGTAAAGCTTTTGATTTCTCCATCACATCTGAATGAGAGCCTTGCTGGGTAGAGTATTCTTGGTTGTAGGTTCCTCCCTTTCGTCACTTTAAATAGTGACGAAAGGCCACTTCTTTCTGGTAGGCAGAGTTTCTGCTGAGAAATCAGCTGATAACCTTATGGGAGTTCTCTTGTATGTTATTTGTCATTTTTCCCTTGTTGCTTTAAAAATTTTTTTTTTCGTCTTTAATTTTTGTCAGTTTGATTACTATGGGTCTTGGCATGTTCCTCCTTGGGTTTATCCTGCCTGGGACTCTCTGCGCTTCCTTGACTGGGTGACTGTTCCCTTTCCCTTGTTAGGGAAGTTTTCAGCTATTATCTCTTCAAATGTTTTCTCAGGTCCTTTCTCTCTCTCTTCTCCTTCTGGGACCCCTATAATGTGAATGTTGGTACGTTTAATGTTGTCCCAGAGGTCTCTTAGACTGTCTTCATTTCTTTCTATTCTTTTTTCTTTATTCTGTTTCATGGCAGTGATTTCCACCATTCTGTCTTCAGGTCACTTATTTGTTCTTCTGCCTCAGTTATTCTGCTATTGATTCCTTCTAGTGTATTTTTCATTTCATTTATTGTATTGTTCATCTCTGTTTGTTTGTTCTTTAGTTCTTATAGGTCTTTGTTGAACATTTGTTGCATCTTCCCGATCCTTGCCTCCATTCTTTCTCCGAGATCCTGGATCATCTTCACTATCATTATTATGAATTCTTTTTCTGGAAGTTTGGCTATCTCCACTTCACTTAGTTATTTTTCTGGGGTTTTATCTCATTCCTTCATCTGGGACATAGTCCTCTGCCATTTCATTTTGTGTAACTTTCTGTGATTATGGTTTTTGTTTGGCAGGCTGCAGAATTGTAGTTCTTCTTGCTGCTACTGTCTGTCCTCTGGTGGATGAGGCTATCTAAGAGGCTTATGCGAGCTTCCTGATGGGAGGGACTGGTGGTGGGAAGAGCTGGGTCTTGTCCATCTGGTGGGGAGGGCCGTGCTCAGTAAACCTTTAAAACTTTAATCCACTTGTCTGCTGATGGTGAGGTTGTGTTCCCTCCCTGTTGGTTGTTTGGCCTGAGGCAACCCAGCATTGGAGCCTACAGGCTGTTTGGTGGGGCTAATCATGGCCTCTGGGAGGGCTCATGCCAATGAGTACTTCCCAGAACTGCTGCTTCCAGTGTCTTTGTCCCTGCAGTGAGCCACAGCTCCTCCCCCCGCCACCTCTGCAGGAGACCCTCCAGTACTAGCAGGTAGGTCTGGCCCAGTCTCTTATGGAGTCACTGCTTTTTTCCCCTGGGCCCTGGTGCGCACAAGACTGTATGTGCCCTCCAAGAGTGGAGTTTCTGTTTCCTCCAGTCGTGTGGAAGTCCTGCGGAAGTCCTGCAATCAATCCGGCTGGCCTTCAAAGACGGACTTTCTGGGGAGTCCTCCTCTCATTGCTGGACCTCCAGGCTGGGAAGCCTGACACGGGGCTCAGAACCTCACTCCAGTGGGAGAACTTCTGTGGTATAATTGTTTAACAGTTTGTGGGTTGCCCACCTGGCGGGTATGGGATTTGATTCTATTGCACTTAAGCCCTGCCTACTGTCTTGCTGTAGTCTCTCCTTTGTCTTTGGATGTAGGGTATCTTTTTTGGTAGGTTCTAGCGTTTTTCCATTGATGGTTGCTCAGCAGTTAGTTGTGATGCTGGTGCTCTTGCAAGAAGGGGTGAGTGCATGTCCTACTACTCTGCCATCTTTCCAAATATTTTTTCCCAGAGCCTTCTGCGGTTGCCTTTTCTCTGTGGATAATGTTTTTGTTGTTGTTGTTTTTTGTTTTTTTATATATTTATAGGAGTATAGTTGATTTACAGTGTTGTGTTAGTTCCGCTGTATAGCAAAGTGAATCAGTTATACATATATATATATATCCACTCTTTTTTAGATTCTTTTCCTATATAGATCATTACAGAATATTGAGTAGAGTTCCCTGTGCTATACAGTAGGACCTTACTAGTTATCTATTTTATATATAGTAGTGTGTATATGTCAATCCCAATCTCCCAATTTATCCCTCCTCTGCCCATGCCCCCCCCCCGTAATTGGTAAACATAGTTGTTTTTTTTTGACACAACAGCCCTTTTATTTTATTTTATTTTTTGAATTTTTGAATTTTATTTTATTTATTTTTTTATACAGCAAGTTCTTATTAGTTATCCATTTTATACATATTAGTGAATATATATCAATCACAATCTCCCAATTCATCACACACACACACCCCCCGCCCCTGGCGCTTTTCCCCCTTGGTGTCCATACGTTTGTTCTTGACATCTGTGTCTCTGTGACATCTGTCTTGAAGAATCCTTGCATCTCTGGGATAAATCCCACTTGATCATGGTGTATGATCCTTTTAATGTGTTGTTGGATTCTGTTTGCCAGTATTTTGTTGAGGATTTTTGCATCTATATTCATGAGTGATATTGGTCTGTAATTTTCTTTTTTTGTAGTATCTTTGTCTGGTTTTGGTATCAGGGTGATGGTGGACTCATACAATGAGTTTGGGAGTGTTCCTTCCTCTGCAATATTTTGGAAGAGTTTGGGAAGGATGGATGTTAGCTCTTCTCTAAATGTTTGATAGAGTTCACCTGTGAAGCCATCTGGTCCTGGACTTTTGTTTATTGGAAGATTTTTAATCACAGTTTCAATTTTATTACTTGTGATTGGTCTCTTAATATTTTCTATTTCTTCCTGGTTCAGTCTTGGAAGGTTATACCTTTCTAAGAATTTGTCCATTTCTTCCAGGTTGTCTATTTTATTGGCATAGAGTTGCTTGTAGTATTCACTTAAGATGCTTTGTATTTCTGCAGTGTCCATTGTAACTTCTCCTTTTTCATTTCTAATTTTATTGATTTGTGTCCTCTCCCTCTTTTTCTTGATGAGTCTGGTTAATGGTTTATCAATTTTGTTTACCTTCTTAAAGAACCAGCATTTAGTTTTGTTGATCTTTGCTATTGTTTTCTTTGTTTCTATTTCATTTATTTCTGTTCTGATCTTTATGATTTCTTTCCTTCTGCTAACTTTGGGTTTTGATTGTTCTTCTTTCTCTAGTTCCTTTAGGTATGAGGTTAGATTGTTTATTTGAGATTTTTCTTGTTTCTTGAGGTAGGCTTGTGTTGCTATAAACTTCCCTCTTAGAACTGCTTTTGCTGCATCCCATAGGTTTTGGGTCGTCGTGTTTTCATTGTCATTGTCTCTAGGTATTTTTTTATTTCCTCTTTGATTTCTTCAGTGATCTCTTGGTTATTTAGTAACGTATTGTTTAGCCTCCATGTGTTTGTGTTTTTTACGTTTTTTTCCCCTGTAATTCATTTCTAATATCATAGCGTTGTGGTCAGAAAAGATGCTTGATATGATTTCAATTTTCTTAAATTTACTGAGGCTTGATTTGTGACCCAAGTTGTGATCTATCCTGGAGAATGTTCCATGTGCAGTTGAGAAGAAAGTGTAATCTGCTGTTTTTGGATGGAATGTCCTATAAATATCAATTAAATCTATCTGGTCTGTTGTTTCATTTAAAGCTTGTGTTTCCTTATTAATTTTCTGTTTGGGTGATCTGTCCATTGGTGTAAGTGAGGTTTTAAAGTGCCCCATTATTACTGTGTTACTGTCGATTTCCTCTTTTATAGCTGTTAGCAGTTGCCTTATGTATTGAGGTGCTCCTATGTTGGGTGCATATATGTTTATAATTGTTATATCTTCTTCTTGGATTGATCCCTTGATCATTATGTAGTGTCCTTCCTTGTCTCTTGTAACATTCTTTATTTTAAAGTCTATTTTATCTGATATGAGTATTGCTACTCCAGCTTTCTTTTGATTTCTATTTGCATGGAGTATCTTTTTCCATCCCCTCACTTTCAGTCTGTATGTGTCCCTAGGTCTAAAGTGGGCCTCTTGTAGACAGCATATATATGGGTCTTGTTTTTGTATCCATTCAGCAAGCCTGTGTCTTTTGGTTGGAGCATTTAATCCATTCACGTTTAAGGTAATTATCGATATGTATGTTCCTATGACCATTTTCTTAATTGTTTTGGGTTTTTTTTTTTTTTTAACTTTTTTGGGTTTATTTATTTATTTATTTATTTATGGCTGTGTTGGGTCTTCGTTTCTGTGCGAGGGCTTTCTCTAGTTGCGGCAAGTGGGGGCCACTCTTCATCGCAGTGCGTGGGCCTCTCATTATCGCGGCCTCTCTTGTTGTGGAGCACAGGCTCCAGACGCGCAGGCTCAGTAATTGCGGCTCACGGGCCCAGTTGCTCCGCGGCATGTGGGATCCTCCCAGACCAGGGCTCGAACCCATGTCCCTTGCATTGGCAGGCAGATTCTTAACCACTGCGCCACCAGCGAAGCCCCTGGTTTGTTTTTGTAGGTCCTTTTCTCCTCTTGTGTTTCCCACTTAGAGAAGTTCCTTTAGCATTTGTTGTAGGGCTGGTTTGGTGGTGCTGAATTCTCTTAGCTTTTGCTTGTCTGTAAAGCTTTTGATTTCTCTGTCGAATCTGAATGAGACCCTTGCGGGGTAGAGTAATCTTGGTTGTATGTTCTTCCCTTTCATCACTTTAAATATGTCACGCCACTCCCTTCTGGCTTGTAGAGTTTCTGCTGAGAAATTACCTGTTAACCTCATGGGAGTTCCCTTGTATGTTATTTGTCGTTTTTCCCTTGTTGCTTTCAATAATTTCTCTTTGTCTTTAATTTTTGCCAATTTGATTACTATGTGTCTTGGCGTGTTTCTCCTTTGGTTTATCCTGTATGGGACTCTCTGTGCTTCCTGGGCTTGGGTGGCTATTTCCTTTCCCATGTTAGGGAAGTTTTCGACTATAATCTCTTCAAATATTTTCTCTGGTCCTTTCTTTCTCTCTGCTCCTTCTGGGACCCCTATAATGCGAATGTTGTTGCATTTAATGTTGTCCCAGAGGTCTCTTAGGCTGTCTTTATTTCTTTTCATTCTTTTTTCTTTATTCTGTTCCACAGCAGTGAATTCCACCATTCTGTCTTCCAGGTCACTTATCCGTTCTTCTGCCTCAGTTATTCTGCTATTGATTCCTTCTAGTGTATTTTTCATTTCAGTGATTGTATTGTTCATCTCTGTTGGTTTGTTCTTTAATTCTTCTAGGTCTTTGTTAAACATTTCTTGTATCTTCTTAATCTTTGCCTCCATTCTTTTTCCGAGGTCCTGGATCATCTTCACTATCATTATTCTGAATTCTTTTTCTGGAAGGTTGCCTATCTCCACCTCATTTAGTTGTTTTTCTGGGGTTTTATCTTGTTTCTTCATCTGGTATATAGATGTCTGCCTTTTCATCTTGTCTGTCTTTCTGTGATTGTGGTTTTTGTTCCACAGGCTGCAGGATTGTAGTCCTTGCTTCTGCTGTCTGCCCTCTGGTGGATGAAGCTATCTAAGAGGCTTGTGCAAGTTTCCTGATGGGAGGGACTGGTGGTGGGTAGAGCTGGGTGTTGCTCTGGTGGGCAGAGCTCAGTAAAACTTTAATCCACTTGTGTGCTGATGGGTGGGGCTGGGTTCCCTCCCTGTTGGTGGTTTGGCCTGAGGCGACCCAACACTGGAGCCTATCTAGGCTCTTTGGTGGGGCTAATGGCAGACTCTGGGAGGGCTCAGGCCAAGGAGTACTTCCCAGAACTTCTGCTGCCAGTGTTCTTGTCCTCATGGTGAGACACAGCCACTGCCCGCCTCTGCAGGAGACCCTCCAACACTAGCAGGTAGGTCTGGTTCAGTCTCCTATGGGATCACTGCTTCTTCCCCTGGGTCCCAATGCACACACTACTTTGTGTGTGCCCTCCAAGAGTGGAGTCTCTGTTTCCCCCAGTCCTGTGGAAGTCCTGCAATCAAATCCTGCTAGCCTTCAGAGTTTGATTCTCTAGGTATTCCTCCTCCCATTGCCGGACCCCCAGGTTGGGAAGCCTGACGTGGGGCTCAGAACCTTCACTCCAGTAGGTGGACTTCTGTGGTATAAATGTTCTTTAGTTTGTGAGTCACCCACCCAGCAGTTATGGGATTTGATTTTATTGTGATTGCGCCCATCCTACTGTCTCACTGTGGCTTCTCCTTTGTCTTTGGATGTGGGGTATCTTTTTTGGTGAGTTCCAGTGTCTTCCTGTCAATGATTGTTCAGCAGTTAGTTGTGATTCTGGTGCTCTCGCAAGAGGGAGTGAGAGCACGTCCTTCTACTCCGCCATCTTGAACCAATCCCCAAACATAAATAGTTTTTGTTTTTGTTTTTTTTTTACATCTGTGACTCTACTTCTGTTTTGTAAATAAGTTCCTTAGTACCATTTTTTTAGATTCTCTGTGGATAGTGTGTTTTTTTTTTTAGCTGTTGAAAGAGGTTGCTTTTATTTTTTTATTTACTTTTATTGAGATGTAATTGACATAACATGATATTAATTTCAGGTGTACAATGTAATGATCCAATATACAGTTAGTTGACCCTTGAACAACATACATTTGAATTGCATGGGTCCACTTATATGTGGATTTTTTCCAGTAAATATTTTGGAAAAATTTTTGGAGATTTGTGATAATTTGAAATAAATTGAAGGCAAACCTTGTAGCCTAGAAATATCAAAAAAAATAAAGAAAAAGTTAGGTATGTCATGAATGTATGAAATATATGTTGATATATAAATAACATAAAAAGTATGTGTTAATCAACTGCTTATGTTATCGGTAAGGCTTCCAGTCAACAGTAGGCTATTAGCAGTTAAGTCTTGGGGGAGTGAAAAGTTTTGCGTGGATTTTCAACAGCATGGGCGTTGGCGCCCCTAACCCCTGCATTGTTCAAGGATCAACCATATGTATATATTTGAAATGATCATCATAATTAGTCTACTTAACATCCATCACCACACATAGTTACAAATTTTCTTGTGATGAGAACTTTTAAGATTTATTCTGTTAGCAACTTTCAAATATATAATACAGCATTACTAACTATAGTAACCATGCTGTACATTACATTCTCAGGACTTATTTAGTTTACAACTGAAAGTTTGTATCTTTTGACCTCCTTTACCTATTTCACCCATACCCAATCCGCTCCTCTGGCAACCATCAATCTGTTCTCTGTATCAATGAGATTGTTTTTTTAGATTACACATGTAAGTGAGATCTTACGGTATATGTGTTTTTCTGTCTAGCTCATTTCACTTAGTGTATCTCACTCAAGGTTTATCTAATTGTCATAAATGGCAGGATTTCCTTATTTCTGTGGCTGAATAATATTCTTGTGTGTGTGTGTGTGTGTGTGTGTGTGTGTATACCACATTTTCTTTATCCATTCATTTGTCAGTGGACACTTATGTTGTGTCATTGTTTTGGCTATTCTAAATAATGCTGCAGTGAACATGGGGGTGCATATATCTTTTTAAGTAATGTTTTTGTTTTCTTCAGATAAATACCCGGAAGTGGAATTGCTAGATTATATCGTAGTTCTGTTTTTACTTTTTTGAGGAACCTCCATACTGTTTTCTTTAGTGGGTGTGTACCAATTTACGTTTCTGTCTGCAGTGCACAAAGGTTCTGTTTTCTCTACATCCTTGCCAACACTTGTTATTTGTTGTGTTTTTGATAATAGCTGTCCTGACAGTGTGAGATAATATCTCATTCTGGTTTTGATTTGCATTTCCCTTGATGATTAGTGATGTTGAGCACCTTTTCATGCACCTGTTGGCCATTTGGATATCTTCTTTGGAAAATGTCTATTCAGATTATGCCTTTTTTTTTTTTTTCTGGTAGTAGTTTTGTGGTTTTCTTTTTTCTTTCTTTCTTTTTTTTATTGAAGTATAGTTGATTTACAATGTTATGCCAATCTCTGCTGTGCAGCAGAGTAACTCAGTTTTACACATGTATACATTCTTTTTAAAATATTCTTTTCCATTATGGTTTATCCCAGGAGATTGGATATAATTCCCTGTGCTATACAGTAGGACCTTGTTGTTTATCCATTCTAATTGTAATAGTTTGCATCTACCAACCCCAAATTCCCAGCCCATCCCTCTTCCTCCCTGCTTCCCCTTGGCTACCACAAGTCTGATTTCTGTGTCTGTGAGTCTGTTTCTGTTTTGTAGATAGGTTCATTTGTGCCATATCTTAGATTCCATGTATAAGTGATATCATATGGTATTTGTCTTTCTCCTTCTGACTTACTTCATTTGGTATGAAAATCTCTATTTGTATTCATGTTGCTGCAAACAGCATTATTTTGTTCTTTTTTATGGCTGAGTAGTATTCCATTGTTCCATTAATCTATAAGTCTGTCTTTGTGCCAGTACCATACTATTTTGATGACTGTTGCTTTAAGTATAGTCCAAAGTCAGGGAGCCTGATTTCTCCAGCTCTGTTTTTCTTTCCCAAGATTGCTTTGGCTATTTGGGGTCTTTTGTGTTTCCATCCAAATTTTAAGATTTTTTGTTCTAATTCTATGAAAAATGCCATTGGTAATTTGATAGGGATTGCATTGAATTTGTAGATTACAGTGGGTAGTATAGTCATTTGGACAGTATTGATTCTTCCAGTCCAAGAATATGGTATATCTTTTCATCTGTTTATGTCATCTTCGATTTCTTTCATCAGCATCTTATAGTTTTCAGAGTACAGGTCTTTTGCCTCCTAGGTATTTTACTCTTTTTGATGTGATGGTAAATGGGATTGTTCCCTTAATTTCTCTCTCTGATGTTTTGTTGTTAACGTATAGAAATGCAACAGATTTCTATGTATTAATGTTCTATCCTGCAACTTTACTGAATTCATTGATGAGCTCTAATAGTTTTTTGGTAGCATCTTTGGGATTTTCTATGTATAGTATCATGTCATCTGCAAGCACTGACAGTTTTCCTTCTTCTTTTCCAATTTGGATTCCTTTTATTTCTTTTTCTTCTCTGATTGCTGCAGCTGGGACTTCCAAAACTGTGTTGAATAAAAGTGGTGAGAGTGGACATCCTTGTCGTTTTCCTGATCTTAGACGAAATGCTTTCAGCTTTTCACCATTGAGTGTGATGTTAGCTGTAGGTTTGTCATATATGACCAGAATTATGTTGAGGTAGGTTCCCTCTATGCCCACTTTCTGGAGAGGTTTTATCATTAAATGGGTGTTGGATTTTGTCAAAAGCTTTTTCTGCATCTATTGAGATGATTGCATGGTTTGTATTCTTCAATTTGTTAATGTGGTGTATCACACTCATTGATTTGTGGATATTGAAAAATCCTTGCGGGGCTTCCCTGGTGGCACAGTGGTTACAAATCTGCCTACCAATGCAGGGGACATGGGTTCAATCCCTGGCCTGGGAAGATCCCACATGCTGCGGAGCAACTAAGCCTGTGCACCACAACTACTGAGTCTGCAGTCCAGAGCCCATGAGCCACAACTACTGAGCCCATGTGCCACAACTACTGAAGTCCACGTGCCTAGAGCCCGTGCTCTGCAACAAAAGAAGCCACCGCCATGAGAAGCCCGTGCACCACAAAAGAGTAGCCCCTGCTCACCACATGCAGAGAAAGCCCCCATGCAGCAGTAGAGACCCAATGCAGCCAAAAATAATTAAATAAAGAAAGAAAGAGAGGGAGAGAGAGAGAGAGAAAGAAAAGAAAGAAAGAAAAAAAGGAAGGAAAGAAAGAAAAGAAAGATCCTTGCATCCCTAGGATTGATCCCACTTGATCATGGTGTATGATCCTTTTAATGTATTGTTGGATTCAGTTTGCTAGTATTTTGTTGAGGATTTTTGCGTCTGTGTTCATCAGTGATATTGGCCTGTAAGTTTTTGTGTGTGTGTGTGTGGTATCTTTGGTTTTGGTATCAGGGTGATTGTGGCCTCATAGAATGAGCTTGGGAGTGTTCCTTTCTCTGCATTGTTTTGGAACAGTTTGAGAAGGATGGGTGTTAACTCTTCTGTAGATGTTCAATGGACATCATCTGTGAAGCCAGCTGGTCCTGGACTTCTGTTTGTTGGAAGTTTTTTTTTGGCTGCACCTCATGGCATGTGGAACTTCCCTGACCAGGGATCGAACCCACACCTCCTGCAGTGGAAATGCTTAGTCTTAACCACTGGACCACCAAGGAAGCCCTTGTTGGACGTTTTTAAATCACAGTTTCAATTTCAGTGCTTGTGATTTGTCTGTTTATATTTTCTATTCCTTCCTGGTTCAGTCTTGGAAGGTAGTACCTTTCTGAGAGTTTGTCTGTTTTTTTATGTTGTCCATTTTATTGGCATGTAGTTGCTTGTAGTAGTCCCTTATGATCTTTATATTTATGTGGTGTCAGTTGTAACTTCTTTTTCATTTCTGATTTTATTGATTTGAGCCTTCTCCCTTTTTTTCTGGACAAGTCTGGCTACACATCAGTTTTGTTGGTTCTTTGAAAAGATAGCTTTTAGTTTCATTGAGCTTTTCTGTTGTTTTCTTCATGTCTATTTTATTTAATTCTGCTCTGATCTTTATTATTTCTTTCCTTCTACTAACTTTGGGTTTTTTTGGTTCTTCTTTTCTAGTTAATTTAGGTGTAAGGTTAGGTTGTTTATTTGAGATTTTTTTTGTTTCCTGAGGAGAGAGTGTATTGCTATTAACCTCCCTTTTAGAACTGTTTTTACTATGTCCCATAGGTTTTGGATTGTCATGTTTTAGTTTTCATCTTTCTCTAGGTATTTTTTGATTTCCTCCTTGATTTTTTCAGTGATACATTGGTTGTTCAGTATCACATTGTTTACCGTCCACGTGCTTGTTTTAAATTATTTATTTATTTATTTATTTATTTTTGGCTGTGTTGGGTCTTCGTTTCTGTGTGAGGACTTTCTCTAGTTGTGGCGAGCGGGGGCCACTCTTCATTGCGGTGTGCGGGCCTCTCACTGTTGCGGCCTCTCTTGTCATGGAGCACAAGCTCCAGATGCACAGGCTCAGTAGTTGTGGCTCACGGGCCCAGTTGCTCCGCGGCATGTGGGATCCTCCCAGACCAGGGCTCGAACCCGTGTCCCCTGCATTGGCAGGCGGATTCTCAACCACTGCGCCACCAGGGAAGCCCTGTGTTTTTTTAATAATTTTTTTTTTTGAATTTTTGAATTTTATTTTATTTATTTTTTATACAGCAGGTTTTTATTAGTTATCTATTTTATACTTATTAGTGTATATATGTCAATTTTCCTGTAATTGATTTCATATCTCATAGCATTGTGGTTGGAAGCAATGATTGATATGATTTCAATTTTCTTCAATTTACCGAGGCTTGATTTGTGGCCCAAGATGTGATCTATCCTGGAGAATGTTCCACATGCACTTGAGAAGAATGTGTATTCTCCTGCTTTTGGATAGAATGTTCTATAACTATCAGTTAAGTTTATCTGGTGTAACGTGTAATTTAAGGTCTGGTTTTCCTTATTGATTTTCTGTCTGGATGATTTGTCCATTGATGAAAGTGGGGTTGTTGAAGTCCCCCACTATTATTGTGTTACTGTCGATTTCTCCTTTTATGGTTAGCATTTGCTTTATATATTGAGGTGCTCCTATGTTGTGTGCATATATATTTACAATTGTTGTTTTTTCTTTTTGAATTGATCCCTTGATCATTATGTAGTGTCCTTCTTTGCTTCTTGTAACAGTTTTTATTTTAAAGTCTGTTGTGTCTGATATAAGTGTTGCTACTTCAGCTTTCTTTTGATTTCCATTTGCATGGAATACAATTTTCAATCCCCTCACTTTCAGTGTATATGTGCCCTTAGATCTGAAGTGGATCTCCTGTAGACAGCATGTATACGGGTCTTGTTTTTGTATCCATTCAGCCAGTCTGTGTCTTTTGGTTGGAGCATTTAATCCATTTCCATATAAGGTAATTATTGATATGTATGTTCTTATTGCCATTTTGTTAATTGTTTTGGGTTTGTTTTTGAAGGTCTTTTTTCTTCCCTTCCTCTTTTGTTGTTTTCTTTTGTGATTTGATGTCTGTCTTCAGTGTTGTGTTTGGACTGCTTTTTATTTTTTGTGTGTGTATCCATTGCAAATTTTTTGTTTGTGGTTCCCATGAGGTTTTTATATAGCAGTCTGTATATGTACAAGATTGTTTTAAATTTCTTGTCTCTTAATTTCCAATGCATTTCCAATGTCCTGCATTTGTACTCTCCTCTTCTCATGATTACTTGTTTTTTTAAAAAAATTTATTTATTTATTTATTTATGGCTGTGTTGGGTCTTCATTTCTGTGCGAGGGCTTTCTCTAGTTGTGGCAAGTGGGGGCTACTCTTCATCGCAGTGCGCGGGCCTCCCACTATCGCGGCCTCTCTTGTTGCGGAGCACAGGCTCCAGACGTGCAGGCTCAGTAATTGTGGCTCACGGGCCCAGCTGCTCCGCGGCATGTGGGATCCTCCCAGACCAGGGCTCGAACCCGTGTCCCCTGCATTGGCAGGCAGATTCTTAACCACTGCGCCACCAGGGAAGCCCTGATTACTTGTTTTGATATATTTGTGTGTGGATGATTTCCTACCTTTACTGTATGTTTGCCGTTACCTGTGAGCTTTCCCATGCATAATTTTCATAATTCTAGTTGTGGCCTTTTCTTTTCCCCCTAGAGAAGTTCCTTTAGCATTTTTTGTAAAGCTAGTTTGGTGGTGCTGAATTACCTTAGCTTTTGCTTGTCTGTAAAGCTTTTGATTTCTCCATCAAATCTGAATGAGAGCCTTGCTGGGGAGAGTATTCTTGGTTGTAGGTTTTTCCCTTCCATCACTTTAAATATATTGTGCCACTCCCTTCTGGCCTGCAGAGTTTCTTCTGAAAAACCAGCTGATAACCTTATGGGGAGTCCCTTGTATGTTGTTTGTGGCTTCTCCCTTGTTGCTTTGAATATTTTCTCTGTTTTTAATTTTGTCAGTTTGATTAATATGTGTCTCGGCCTATTCCTCCTTGGGTTTATCTTGTATCGGACTCTGTGCTTCCTGCACTTGAGTGAGTGTTTTCTTTTTCACATTAGGGAATTTTTCAGCTATAATCACTAAAAATATTTTCTCAGGTCCTTTCTGTCTCTCTTCTCCTTCTGGGACCCCTGTAATGTGAATGTTGGCACATTTAATGTTGTCCCAGAGGTTTCTGAGACTGTCCTCATTTCTTTTCACTCTTTTTTCTTTATTCTGTTCAGCAGCAGTGATTTCCACCAATCTGTCTTCCAGGTCACTTATTTGTTCTTCTGCCTCATTTATTCTGCTATTGATTTCTTCTAGTGTATTTTTCATTTCATTTATTGCATTACCCATCTCTGTTCTTTAAATCTTCTAGCTCTTTGTTAAATATCTCTTGTATCTTCTTGATTTGTGCCTCCATTCTTTTTCCGAGATCTTGGATCATCTTTACTATCATTACTCTAAATTCTTTTTCAGGTATGTTGCATAACTCTATTTGATTGTTCTTGTGGGTTTTTGTCTTGTTCCTTTGTCTGGAACATAGTTCTCTGTCGTTTCATTTTGTCTAACTTTCTGCGTTTGTGATCTCCTTTCTGCTAGCTGCAGCATTGTAGCTCTTCTTGCTTCTGGTGTCTGCCCCCTGGTGGTGTGGTTTGTCCTGGGGTTTGTTCAGGCTTCCTTGTGGGGGGTGCTGTTGCCTGCCCACTGGTGGGTGAAGCTGAGTCTTGTTTCTCTGGTGAGCAGGGGTCTGTTTAGATGCGGCTGTGAGCTCTGAACAGCTTTAGGCAGGCTGTCTGATGATGGATGGGGCTGTGTTCCTATCCTGCTTGTTTGGCCTGAGTTGTTGCAGTACTGTAGCCTGTAAGCTGTTGGTTAGGGCCATGTCTTGATGCCAAAATACCGATTTTCGGCAGAGCTCACACTGATCAATATTTTCTGTGGCCTCTGCCACCAGTGTCCTTGCCCTGCAGTGAGCCACAGCTGACCCCCACCTCCCCACGTGACCCTCCAAGACTCGGTAGGTAGGTCCATCCCAGGCTCCTATGGAGTTATTGCTTTGCGCTGGGTCTCAGTGTACATGAAACCTTGTGTGTGCCCTCCAAGGGTTGAGTCTCTGTTTATGCCAGTCCTGTAGAGCTCCTGCACTGAAGCCCTGCTGGCCTTCAAAGACAAATGCTCTGGAGGCTTCTCCTCCCGGTGCCAGATCCTCTGGCTGGGGAGCCTGACATGGGATCAGAACTCTCACTCTGTCTCCTTGTGGCTTTTTCTTTGTCTTTTGATGTAAAATATATATATTTTTTGATAAGTTCCAGTCTCTTTTGACAATGGTTGTTCACCAGTTAGTTGTGATTTTGGTGTTTTTCTGAGAGGATGTGAGCTCAAGTCCTACTCTGACTTCTTGTCCAGAATCGAGGGGCTGCTATTAGTTTGGATGCTTGCTGCCTCTTCCCTCAGTGTGTGCTGGTCGTTATCCCCTTTTTATGGGGTGTGTAGGTGCGGCAGCTTGTGCCCACTCCTAGTATGGCTGGGGCAGCAATTGGCACACGGTCTCCCAGTGGCCAGTGGTGGCCAGTGTGCCCCTGGCACAGCAGGGGCAGTGATTGGAGATTGGTGCCTGCTCCCATCTCTTAGCATCTGCGGTTGCCCACACACTCCTGGGACAGCAGGGGCAGCGATTTTCACCTGATTGCTGCCCTTGCGCTCTCCCCTGATGGTGGGGGCAGTGATTGGCGCCTACTCGTGTGTCCCTTAGTGGTGGTGGCAGCCCGTGCCTGCCTCTGGAGCCCATGATGGCAGCAGCAGCTCATGCTGCCCCCGGAGCTCATGTAGGTGGTGTCCTGTTGCCTGAGAGCACATGCACAGGGAAAGAAGCTCCTATGGTGGTCCCGCCCCTCTTCTTGTGCGCCTCCCAACCATAGCGTCTTGCTTCTCTGGTGGGCCCAGGCTTCTTCCGAGTGCACCCTCAGTTGCCACATTCCAGCCTCTTCAGGCTGTCTCTGTGCAGCCAATCCTGGTCCTCTCCCTGGGTCTGACCTCCAAAGCCCGCACTTCATCACCCAACCCTTGCCTGCACCAGTGGCTGAGTATCTCAGGCTGGGGAGTGCAGGGTGTCAGTACCAATCATCTTTGCAGGTCACTCTTTGTTTTGCCTTCTGCAGACTGGTTGCTGTGCTCTCCTCGGAGGTTGTGAAGCTCCCCCTCCATCCAGGCTGATCTCCCCACTGGTGAGGGGACTTCCCAGGGTGTGGGAACCTTTCCTCCTTTACAGCTCCCTTCCTGGGGCACAGTTCCTGTCCCAATTCCTTTCTCTGTCTCTTTTTTTCTTTTGTCCTACCTGGTTACTTGGAGGTTTCTCGTCCTTTCGGAAGTCTGAGGTCTTCTGCCAGCGTTCAGTAGATGTTTTGCGCAAATTATTCCACTTGTAGATGTATTTTTGATGTTTTTGTGGGAGGAGGCGAGCTCCATGTGCTACTCCTTTGCCATCTTGATTCCTCCCCACTACAATTCAGTCTTGACAGGTTGTATGTTTCTAAGAATTTATCCATTTTTCCAGGTTTTCCAATTTTTTTGGTGTATAATTGTTCATAGTGGTATCTTTATGATCTTTTGTGTTTCTCTGCTATCAGTTGTAATGTTCCTTACATTTCTGATTTTATTTGTGTCCTCTTTCATTTTTTCTTGGTAAATGGTTTCTCTAATTTGTTTATCTTTTCAAAAACCTAGCTTTTAGTGTCACTGGTCTTTTCTATTGTCTTTTTAGTCTCTATTTCATTTATCTCCTCTGATCTTTCTTTCCTTCCTTCTGCTAACTTTGGGCTTTAGTTTGTTGTTCTTTGCAGTTCCTTAAGGTTTAAAGTTAGGTCATTTATTTGAGATCTTTCTTGTATCTTAAGGTAGGCATTTATTGCCATGAACTTTCCTCTTAGAAATGCTTTTGCTGCGCCCCATAATTTTTAGTATGCTGTATTTCCATTTTTAATTTTTCTCAAGGTATTTTATAATTAATTAATTAATTTTTGGCTGTGTTGGGTCTTCATTGCTGTGCGCAGGCTTTCTCTAGTTGCGGCGAGAGGGAGCTACTCTTTTGTTGTGGTGTGCAGCTTTCTTATTGCGGTGGCTTCTCTTGTTGTGGAGCATGGCTTTAGGCACGCAAGCTTCAGTAGTTGTGGCACATAGGCTCAGTAGTTGTGGTTCACAGGCTCTAGATCACGGGCTCAGTAGTTGTGGCACACGGGCTTAGTTGCTCCATGGCATATGGGATCTTCCAGGACCAGGGCTCAAACTCATGTCCCCTGCATTGGCAGGTGGATTCTTAACCACTGTGCCACCCAGGAAGCCCTCTCAAGGTATTTTTAAATTTATTTTTTGATTTCTTCTTTGACCCATTGGTTCAGTAGCATGTTGTTTAATCTCCAAATATTTGTGAATTTTCCAGTTTTCTTCTTATAATTGATTTCTAATTTTACAACATTGTGCTCAGAAAAGATGCTTGATATCATTTCAGTCGTCTTAAGTTCATTAAGACTTGTTGCCTGATGTATGCTCTGTCCAGAAGAATGTTCCATGTGCGCTTGAGTAGAATGTGTATTCTGTTACTTTTGCTGTCATGTTCTTTATAGGTCTTATTATGTCCATCTGTTCTAATATGTTGTTTAAGCCCAACATTTCTGAATGATCTATCTGTTAATAGAAGTGAGGTATTAAAGTCCTCTGCTGTTACTGTATTGCTGTCAGTTTTTCACTTTAGGTCTGTTAATATTTGCTTTATATATTTAGATGCTCCTATGTTGGGTACAGATGTCATATCCTCTTGTTGTTTTAACCTTTCATAATTACATAATAACTTCCTTTGTCTCTTACTACAGTCTTTGTCTTTAAGTCTATTTTGTCAAAGTATTACTACTCAAGCTTTCTTTTGGTGTCCATTTGCATGGACTGTTTCTTTCCATGCTTTTACTTTCAGTCTGTGTGTGTACTTATCTGAAGTGAGTCTTGTTTTTTAATCCTGAATGCCACTCTTGTCTTTTGATTAGAGTATTTAATCCATTTACATTAAAAGTAATTATAGATAAGAATGTACATATTGTACTTTTGTTAATTGTTTTCTGGCTGTTTTGTAATTCCTTTATTCTTTTTCTCTTGCTCTCTTCCTGATTTTCTATAGTGGCATGCTTAGAGTCCTTTCTCTTTGTGTACGTTTGTGTAGGTACTATATAGGTTTTTGCTTTGTGGTTACAGTGAGGCTTACATAAAACAATTTATATTTATCATAGTTGATAACTTAAGTTCGAGATCATTCTAAAGCACTATATGTTTACTCTCCTCATCATGTTTTATGTTTTTGATGTCACAGTTTATATCTTTTTATCTTGTGTATCCATTAACAAATTATTGTAGTTATATTATTTTTACTCCTTTTGTCTTTTAACCTTCATACAAGCTTAATTAATTCACCACTTTACAGCATGAGATTATTCTGAATTTTACTATATATTTACCTTTACCAGTGAGATTTATACTTTCATATGTTTTCCTGTTACTTACTAGTGCCCTTTCACTGCAGCTTAAAGAAGTCCCTTTAACATTTCTTGTAAGGTTGGTCTAGTGGTGATGAACTCCTTCAGCTTTTGTTTGTCTGGAAAACTCTCTCCTTCAGTTTTGAAAGACAGCTTTGCTGGGTAGAGTATTCTTGGTTGGCAGTTGTTTTTTTTTTTTCTTTCAGCACTTTGAATATATCATGCCACTCCCTTCTGGTCTGTAAAATTTCTGTTTAAAAATATGCTGGTATTCTTATGGAGGTTCCCTTGTATATAACAAGTTGTTTTTTCCTAGCTGCTTTTGAGATTCTCTCCTTGTCTTTAACTTTTGACAGTGAAATGATAATGGCTGGACTCATCTTCTTTGGAACTCTCTGGGCTTCCTGGATCTGAGTGTTTCCTTCCCTAGATATGGGAAGTTTTCAGCCATTATTTCATCAAATTAGTTTTCTATCCCTTACTCTCTCTTCTCCTCTGAGTCCCCTATAATGTGAATATTGGTCCTCTTGATATTGTCCCATAGGCCCTTAAGCTGTCTTTACTCTTTTTCATTCTCTTTCCTTTCAGCAGCTCTTACTGCATGAATTCTTATGCTGTGTCTTCAAGTTTGCTGATCCTTTCTTTGCTTCATCTAGTCTGATGTTGAACCTCCCCCACTTCATTGTATTTTTTAGTGCAGTTATTATATTCTTCAACTCTGTGACTTCTGTTTGGTACTTTTTAATATTTTCTCTCTCTTTGTTGAAAGTCCCACTTTGTTCATGCATTGTTTGTACTTTGGTGAGCATCTTCATGACCATCATTTTGAACTATTTATTGTTAAATCACTTGTCACTGTTTCATTGAAATCTTTTTTGTTTCTGGCCGTGCCTCGCGGCTTGCAGAATCTTAGTTTGCCGACCAGGGATTGAATCCACACCCTCAGCAGTGAAGGCGTGGAGTCCCAACCACTGGACCGCCGGGGAATTCTCCATTTAAATCTTTTTTTTTGAGGTTTTATCTTGTTCTTTTTTTGGAACATATTCTTTGTTTTTTCATTCTCCTTGACTCTCTGTCTCTCTGTGTTGGTTTCTATGCATTTGATAAAACAGCCCCTCTTCTAGTTTTGAAGGAGTGGTCTCATGTAGATGAACCTTTTTGTTCCACCCTGCCCTTGCTCTTGACTGTTGCTCAAACCTTTATGATTGTCCAGGTAGCCTTCTTTGCTCTTAGTGGCTCTTAGTAGCTGAGGTTGTGCCAAGTGCCAGTTTCCCAAAGGGGAGGATCTCAGTCAGTAACTAGATGCAGGCTGATTGGAAGCTGGACCTACAGAAGCTTTTGAAATAAGGAACTATACCTCTTTCAGGTGAAGCCTGGGAGATGGGCATTTCTATCTACCCCCTCTTGATTGAGCTCTGGGGTGATCGCCAGGTAAGAACTATTTGCTACCATCCTGTTGAACCTGTGAACACAAGCCCCTCTGGGCTACCAGAGGGAGTCATGCTGTCAGGTATGTGTCATTTTGGTGACAGCCACAAAAGCTGGGGTGCCAGACATGCACAAGCTCCTTTTTTGGAGACACAAGCAACTTGGGTTGCAGTAGTGGGAGAGTGTGAACATGGCATCCGGGGACCTCCCCATTGTCTGGAGAGCATTGTGGTTGTTTAATTGGAAGCCTGCCCCTCAAGTTACAGCTATGAAGATAAGCTAATAGTTCTCTTTCATGGTAAGACTGCACATTTCTGTCTGCTGCCTCTACTGTTCCCTGAGGAGTTAGCCAGTTAAGAATTGTTGCTCTATCTGTTACAGTCCTGTAGGACCCACAGGTGTAAGCCCTGCTGGCCACCAGGGTCAGGCATTCAAGAGGTATCCCCTGGGTGGCAGCTACAAAAACTGGGGCCCCAGATGTGTGTACACAGACTCCTTTCTGGGAGACACCAGCAGCCTGGAGCGAAGGAGAGTGTGAAGATGGCGCCTGCCAGCCTCTGCGGTCTTTGGGGAATATGTCAGTTGCCCCTTAGATGTGTGTCAAATTAGAAGCCTGTCCCTCAGGCTGAAGCTTTTTTATTTTATTTATGTTTTAAAATTTTTATTCAAGTATAATTGATTTACAGTGTTGTATTAGTTTCTGGTATATAGCAAAGTTAATCAGTTATACATATATATACATATTCTTTTTCATATTCTTTTCCATTATGGTTTATTACAGGATATTGAATCTAGTTCCCTGTGCTGTACAGTAGGTCCTTGTTGTTTATGTTTTTTGTATATAGGAATTTGTATCTGCTAATTCCAAGCTCCTAATTTATCCCTCCCCCACCCTCTTTCCCCTTTGGTAACCATAAGGTTGTTTTCTGTCTGTGAGTCTGTTTCTGTTTTGTCAATAAGTTCATTTGTGTTATATTTTAGATTCCACATGTAAGTGATATCATATGGTATTTGTCTTTCTCTTTCTGACTTACTTCACTTAGTATAATCTCTGCTGCAAATGGCATTCTTTCATTCATTTTTATGTCTGAGTAGTATTCCATTGTATGTATGTGTGTGTTTGTATATATATGTGTGTGTGTGTGTTTACACACACACACACACACACACACACACACACTCCACATCTTTATCCATTCCTCTGTAGATGAACAGTTAGGTTGCTTCCAGTACTATTTGCTATTGTACATAGTACTGCTCTGAACATAGAGGTGCACATATCTTTTCGAATTAGAGTTGTCTCCGGATACATGCCCAGGAGTGGTGTTGCTAGATCATATGACAACTCTAATTTTAGTGTTTTGAGGAACTTCCATACTGTTTTCCATAGTGGCTACACCAATTTACATTCCCACCAACCATGTAGGAGGCTTCCCTTTTCTCTACACCATCTCCAGCATTTATTATTTGTAGACATTTTGATGCTGGCCATTCTGACCGGTGTGAGGTGGTACCTCATTTTAGTTTTGATTTGCATTTCTCTAATAATTAGCAATGTTGAACAAATTTTCATGTGCCTCTTGGCCATCTGTTTGTCTTCTTTGGAGAAATGTCTATTTAGGTCTTCTGCTCATTTTTTCATTGGGTTATTTGTCTTTTTCTTACTGAGTTGTATGAACTGTTTGTATATTTTCGAAATTAAGCCCTTGTCAGTCACATTGTTTGCAAATATTTTCTCCCAGTCTGTAGGTTGTCTTTTCATTTTGTTTGTGGTTTCCTTTGCTGTGCAAAAGCTTATAATTTTGATTAGGTCCTGTTTGTTTATTTTTGCTTTTATTTCTATTGCCTGGGGAGACTGACCTAAGAAAACATTGGTACAGTTTATGTCAGAGAATATTTTGTCTATGTTCTCTTCTAGGAGTTTTATGATGTCTTGTCTTATATTTAAGTCTTTAAGCCATTTTGAGTTTATTTTTGTGTATATTGTGAGGGTGTGTTCTAACTTCATTGATTCACATGCAGCTGTACAGGCTGAAGCTTTTAAGATAAGGAAATAGGCCTCTATCACAGAAAGACTGGGTGCATTTCAGTCAGCTGCCTGTGTGCCGGGCCCTGGGGGCTTATCCATGGTTAGTCCATATGAGCCCTTTAAGAACCGTTTTTCAGTTTGTTATAGCCTTGTTGCTCTCGTGGATACAAGTTCTGTTGATTTTCAAAGGGAGGTGTTTTGGGGGCCTGTCTCTCAGGTGCAGGCCTTAAAAGTCAGGATGACAGATGTGGTGTTCAAATCCTTCCCTCTTTAGGGAGAAGTTGGGAGTTGGGGGTTCTCTCCTAATTGTGGGTCACCACACTGAAGGGGGGGTTTCTGGCAAGATTGTGTCTCAACCCCTCATACCCAATTTGGTGTGGTTTTTTTCTCATTAACCTGATATGTACGAGTCACTTGGCTAGTTTTCAGATTTCTTTGAGGGAATTGTTCCATGTGTAGCCGTATATTCAGTGTGTCTGTGAGAGGAGGTGAATTCAGGATCCTCCTACATCGCCATCTTGAACCAGAAGCCTGGATAGTGACTTTTATTTATTTATTTATTTATGGCTGTGTTGGGTCTTCGTTTCTGTGCAAGGGCTTTCTCTAGTTGTGGCAGGTGGGGGCCACTCTTCGGGATAGTGACTTTTGATACACAAAAATTTTAACTTTTCATGAAGTCCAGTTTGTCTATTTTATTGTTGTTGTTGCCTGTGCCTTTGTTGTCATATCCTAGAAATCATTGCCAAATCCAACATGAAGCTTTTTTCCTGTTTTCTTCCAAGAGTTTTATTGTTTTACGTTGTAAATTTAGGTCCTTGATCCATTTTGAGTTAATTTTTGTATATTAGGTGTTAGGTAAGGGTCTAACTTTTAAACAAGTTAGGTAATTTCATTCTTTTGCATGTGGATATCTAGTTTTCCCAGCACCATTTCTTAAAAAGACTGTCCTTTCCTCCATGGAATGGTCTTGACCCCCTTGTCAAAAACCATTTGACTGTATATGAGAGGGTTTATTTCTCGGCTCTGTATTCTATTCCGTTGGCCTGTATGTCTCTCTTTATGGCAGTAAGATAACATGTTTTGATTATTGTAGCTTTGTAGTAGGTTTTGAAATGTGTTCGGAAAGTGTGAGTCCTCCAGTTTTGTTCTCTTTCAAGTTTGTTTTTCATTATTTGTCCCTTTAGATTCCATATGAATTATAGAATGGGCTTTTCTATTTCTGCAAAAAATGTGATTGGGATTTTGATAGGGATTGCATTGAACCTGTAGATAACTTTAGGTAATATTGACATTTTTACAATATTAACTCTTCCAGTCTATGAACATGGGATGTGTTTCCATTTATTCATGTGTTCTTTAATTTCTTTCAGCAGTATTTTGTAGTTTTCATTGTACAATACTTTAACCTCCTTGGGTTAAGTTAATTTCTAAGTATTTTATTCTTTTTGGTAGTATTGTAAATGGAATTGCTTTTGTAGTTTCCTTTTTGGGTATTTCATTTTTAGTGTCCAGAAATGCAACTGATTTTTTGTGTTGACTTTGCATCCTGCTACTTTGCTGAATTCGTTTAATAGTTCCAACAGCTTTTCTGTGGAGTCTTCAGGATTTTCTAAATATAAGATCATATAATCTCCAAACAGATATAATTTTATTTTTTCCTTTGCAATTCAGATGCCTTTTATTTCTTTTTCTTGTTTAAGTGCTCTGCCTAGAGTTCCAGTAGCATGTTGAATAGAAGTGGTGAAAATAGGCCTCCTTACCTTGTTCCTGATCTTAGAGGAAAAGCTTTCACGTCTTTCACAGTTGAGTATTATATTTGCTATGGGGTTTTCTAAATGGCTTTTACTATGTGAAGGTAGTTTCCTTTTATTCCTATTTTGTTGAGTGTTTTTAATCACAAAAGGCTGTTGAATTTTGTCAAATGCTTTTTATGTGTCAATTGAGGTGATCATGTGTTTTTTTTTTCCTTCATTTTTTGGCATTGTGTATTATGCTGATCAATTTTCGTGTGCTAAACCATCCTTACTTTCCAGCAATAAATCCCACTTGGTCATGATATATAATCCTTTTAATATTCTGCTGAATTTTGTTTGCTAGTATTTTGTTGAGGATTTTTTTCAATTAGGGTATTTTTTAAATTTTGGTGAGATATAACACAAAGTATGCTTTTTAAACCATTTTAAAGAGTACAGTTTAGTGACATTAATTATTGACAATGTTCTGCAACCACTACCATTGTCTATTTCCAAAACTTTTCCATTACCCCAAACAGAAACTCTGTACCCATCAAGCAATAACTTCCCCATTACTCCCATCTCCAGCCCGTGATAAACACTAATCTACTTTCTGTCTCTATGTATTTCCTACAATATTTGTTCTTTTGTGTCTGGCTCATTTCAGTATTCATTCCTGCTGTAGTATGTATCAGAACTTCATTCCTTTTAGTGGCTGAATATTATTCTATTGTATGTATATACCACATTTTGTTCATTCTTCTGTTGATGGACACTTGGATTGTTCCCACCTTTTGGCTATTGTGAATAGTGCTGCAATGAACACTGGCATACAGTACCTCTTTAAGTCCCTGTTTTCAATTCTTTTGAGTATATACTGGGAGTGGAATTGCTGTGTCATATGGTAATTCTGTATTTAACTTCTTGGGGAACTGCCAAACTTTTCCACAGGGATCTCACCATTTTACCTTCCTACCAGCAGTATATGAAAGTTCCAATTTCTCCACACCCTTGCCTTGTTGAGGATTTTTTTCATCAGTGTTCATAAGGAATATTGGTTTGTGGTTTTCTTTTAGTATCTTTGTCTGGCTTTGGTATCAGGATTATGCTGATATCATAGAATGAGTTAGGAAGTGTCCCCTGCTCTTCAGTGTTTTGGAGAAGTTGGAGAAGGATTGATATTAATTCTTTAGCTGTTTGGTAGAATTCACCAAGAATCCATCAGGTCCAGGGCTTTTCTTTGATTACTTATTCAACCTCCCTGCTAGTTATAGGCCTATTCAGAATATCTCTTCATGATTTAGTCTTGGTAGGTTTTTTGTTTCCAGGAATTTGTCTGTTTCATTTAGGTTACCCAATTTGTTGGTGTACGTTTGTTCATAGTACTCTCTTATAATCTTTGTTTTTATTGAATTGGTAGTAATGTTCCCACCTTACTAAAACAACTAGTTTTAGTTGGTCTTTTCTCTTTTTTTCTTAGTCCATCTAGCTAAAGTTTTATCAATTTTATTGATCTTTTATTGATCTTCTCATTGATTTTTCTATTATTTTCCTCTTGTTTATTTATCTTAGCTACTCTTTCATTTCCTTCCTTCTTTTAGCTTTGGGTCTGTTTTGTTCTTTTTCTAGTTTCTTAAGTTGTAAAGTTAGGTTGTTCGTGATCTTGTTTTTTAACATAAACATTTATAGCTATAAATTTCTCCCTTAGCACCACTTTCTCTGTGTCTCATAAGCTTTGGTATGTTGTATTTTAGTGTTTGTTCATATCTGAGTTTTTTCTAATTTCCCTTGTGATTTCGTCTTTGATCCATTGGTTGTTTAAAACTGTGTTGTTTAGTTTCCACAATTTTGTGAATTTTCCAGTTTTCTTTATGTTATTGAATTCTAAGTTTATCTTGTGGTAGTCAGAGAAGATACTTTGTGTGATATCTCTCTTTTTAAATCTATTGAGACTTAATTTGTGGCCTAACTTACAGTCTTTCCTGGAAAATGTCCCCTGTGCACTTGAGAAAAATGTGTATGCTATTGTTGTTGGGTGGAATGTTTTTTACATGTGTTAAGTTCCTCAATTTCTTTACTTCTTTCTGGTTGTTCAATTCGTTATTGTGAGTGGGGTCTTGAAGTTTCCAACTATTAATGTAGAAATGTCTATTTCTCTTTTCAATTTTGTTAACTTTTGCATCATATATTTGATGGCCTGTCATTAGGTGTGTAAATGTTTGTAATTGTTATATCTTCTTGCTGTATTGAGCCTTTCATTAATATATAATGTCCTTTTTTTTGCCTCATAACCTTTCTTAAAGTCTATTTTGTCTTAAATTAGTACAGCCACTTCTGCTCTCTTTTGGTTATTATTTGCATGGCATATCTTTTTCCATCCTTTCACTTTCAACATCCTTGTGTCTTTGGATCTCAAGTGAGTCTCTTATAGACAGCTTTAGAGTTGGATTGTGTATTTTTATCCATTCTGCCAATCTCTGTCTTTTTTTTTTTTTTTTACAAGAGATAAATAGACTGACACCAAGCATTGTACATGGATGACCACAACAAAAGCAGCAATGATTGCAATTACCAAACATGGAACACACTCATACTATGTCATAATATTGACATTCAGTCCAGTAATCCTCCACTGTAACAGCTCCTTTACTTTGCAGTGAAAATTGATTTGTATATTCTTTGCCTCTGAGTCATTGTGGGATTTTTTTTTTTTTAATTCAAACAGAAAGTCACAAAAATTATACTCATCCTCATCAGTTCACTCAGTCCCATGTAATTAATTTTTTTTTCATCTTGATCTTCTGTTAGTATGGTGTATCACATTGATTGATTTGCGTATATTGAAGAATCCTTGCGTCCCTGGGATAAATCCCACTTGATCGTGGTGTATGATCCTTTTAATGTGTTGTTGGATTCTGTTTGCTAGTATTTTGTTGAGGATTTTTGCATCTATATTCATCAGTGATATTGGTCTGTAATTTTCTTTTTTTGTAGTGTCTTTGTCTGGTTTTGGTATCAGGGTGATGGTGGCCTCATAGAATGAGTTTGGGAGTGTTCCTCCCTCTGCAATTTTTTGGAAGAGTTTGAGAAGGATAGGTGTTAGCTCTTCTCTAAATGTTTGATAGAATTCACCTGTGAAGCCATCTGGTCCTGGACTTTTGTTTGTTGGAAGATTTTTAATCACAGTTTCAAGTTCATTACTTGTGATTGGTCTGTTCATATTTTCTGCTTCTTCCTGGTTCAGTCTTGGAAGGTTATACCTTTCTAAGAATTTGTCCATTTCTGCCAGGTTGTCCATTTTATTGGCATAAAGTTGCTTGTAGTAGTCTCTTAGGATGCTTTGCATTTCTGCAGTGTCTGTTGTAACTTCTCCTTTTTCATTTCTGATTTTATTGATTTGAGTCCTCTCCCTCTTTTTCTTGATGAGTCTGGCTAATGGTTAATCAATTTTGTTTATCTTCTCAAAGAACCAGCTTTTAGTTTTATTGATCTTTGCTATTGTTTTCTTTGTTTCTATTTCATTTATTTCTGCTCTGATCTTTATGATTTCTTTCCTTCTGCTAACTTTGGGTTTTGTTTGTTCTTCTTTCTCTAGTTTCTTTAGGTGTAAGGTTAGATTGTTTACTTGAGATTTTTCTTGTTTCTTTAGGTAGGCTTGTATAGCTATAAACTTCCCTCTAAGAACTGCTTTTGCTGCATCCCATAGGTTTTGGGTCGTCGTGTTTTCATTGTCATTTGTCTCTAGGTATTTTTTGATTTCCTCTTTGATTTCTTCAGTGATCTCTTGGTTATTTAGTAACGTATTGTTTAGCCTCCATGTGTTTGTGTTTTTTACGTTTTTTTCCCTGTAATTCATTTCTAATATCATAGCGTTGTGGTCAGAAAAGATGCTTGATATGATTTCAATTTTCTTAAATTTACCGAGGCTTGATTTGTGACCCAAGATGTGATCTATCCTGGAGAATGTTCCGTGCGCACTTGAGAAGAACGTGTAATCTGCTGTTTTTGGATGGAATGTCCTATAAATATCAATTAAATCTGTCTGGTCTATTGTGTCATTTAAAGCTTGTGTTTCGTTATTTACTTTCATTTTGAATGATCTGTCCATTGGTGTAAGTGAGGTGTTAAAGTCCCCCACTATTATTGTGTTACTGTCAATTTCCTCTTTTATAGCTGTTAGCAGTTGCCTTATGTATTGAGGTGCTCCTATGTTGGGTGCATATATGTTTATAATTGTTATATCTTCTTCTTGGATTGATCCCTTGATCATTATGTAGTGTCCTTCCTTGTCTCTTGTAACATTTTTTATTTTAAAGTCTATTTTATCTGATATGAGTATAGCTACTCCAGCTTTCTTTTGATTTCCATTTGCATGGAATATCTTTTCCCATCCCCTCACTTTCAGTCTGTATGTGTCCCTAGGTCTAAAGTGGGTCTCTTGTAGACAGCATATATATGGGTCTTGTTTTTGTATCCATTCAGCAAGCCTGTGTCTTTTGGTTGGAGCATTTAATCCATTCACGTTTAAGGTAATTATCGATATGTATGTTCCTATGACCATTTTCTTAATTGTTTTGGATTTGTTTTTGTAGGTCCTTTTCTTTTCTTGTGTTTCCCACTTAGAGAAGTTCCTTTAGCATTTGTTGTAGAGCTGGTTTGGTGGTGCTGAATTCTCTTAGCTTTTGCTTGTCTGTAAAGCTTTTGATTTCTCCATCAAATCTAAATGAGATCCTTGCCGGGTAGAGTAATCTTGGTTGTAGGTTTTTCCCTTTCATCACTTTAAGTATATCATGCCACTCCCTTCTGGCTTGTAGAGTTTCTGCTGAGAAATCAGCTGTTAACCTTATGGGAGTTCCCTTGTATGTTATTTGTCATTTTTCCCTTGCTGCTTTCAATAATTTTTCTTCGTCTTTAATTTTTGCCACTTTGATTACTATGTGTCTCGGCGTGCTTCTCCTTGGGTTTATCCTGTATGGGACTCTCTGTGCTTCCTGGACTTGGGTGGCTATTTCCTTTCCCATGTTAGGGAAGTTTTCGACTATAATCTCTTCCAATATTTTCTCTGGTCCTTTCTCTCTCTCTTCTCCTTCTGGGACCCCTATAATGCGAATGTTGTTGCGTTTAATGTTATCCCAGAGGTCTCTTAGGCTGTCTTCATTTCTTTTCATTCTTTTTTCTTTAGTCTGTTCTGCAGCAGTGAATTCCACCATTCTGTCTTCCAGGTCACTTCTCCGTTCTTCTGCCTCAGTTATTCTGCTATCGATTCCTTCTAGTGTAATTTTCATTTCAATTATTGTATTGGTCATTTCTGTTTGTTTGTTGTTTAATTCTTCTAGGTCTTTGTTAATCATTTCTTGCATCTTCTCAATCTTTGCCTCCATTCTTATTCCGAGGTCCTGGATCATCTTCACTATCATTATTCTGAATTCTTTTTCTGGAAGGTTGCCTATCTCCACTTCATTTAGTTGTTTTTCTGGGGTTTTTTCTTGTTCCTTCATCTGGTATATAGCCCTCTGCCTTTTCATCTTGTCTATCTTTCTGTAAATGTGGTTTTTGTTCCACAGGCTGCAGGATTGTAGTTTTTCTTGCTTCTGCTGTCTGCCCTCTGGTGGTTGAGGCTATCTAAGAGGCTTGATGGGAGGCTCTGGAGGTGGGTAGAGCTGACCGTTGCTGTGACGGTCAGAGCTCCGTAAAACTTTAATCCACTTGACTGTTGATGGGTGGGGCTGGGTTCCCTCCCTGTTGGTTGTTTTGCCCGAGGCAACCCAACACTGGAGCCTACCCGGGCTCTTTGGTGGGGCTAATGGCAGACTCTGGGAGGGCTCACGCCAAGGAGTACTTCCCAGAACCTCCACTGCCAGTGTCCTTGTCCCCACGGTGAAACAGAGCCCGCCCCCGCCTCTGCAGGAGACCCCCCAACACCAGCAGGTATGTCTGGTTCAGTCTCCCCCAGGGTCACTGCTCCTTCCCCTGGGTCCCGATGCACACACTATTTTGTGTGCGCCCTCCAAGAGTGGGGTCTCTGTTTCCCCCAGTCCTGTCGAAGTCCTGCAATCAATTCCCACTAGGCTTCAAAGTCTGATTCTCTATGAATTCCTCCTTCCGTTGCCGGACCCCCAGGTTGAGAAGCCTGATGTGGGGCTCAGAACCTTCACTCCAGTGGGTGGACTTCTGTGGTATAAGTGCTCACCAGTCTGTGAGTCACCCACCCAGCAGTTATGGGATTTGATTTTACTCTGATTGCGCCCCTCCTACCGTCTCACTGTGGCTTCTCCTCTGTCCTTGGACGTGGGGTATCCTCCTTGGTGAAGTCCAGTGTCTTCCTGTCGATGATTGTCCAGCAGCCAGTTGTGATTCTGGTGCTCTCGCAAGAGGGAGTGAGAGCACGTCCTTCTACTCTGCCATCTTGGTTAATCCTCTAATAATTAATTCTTAATGATGACAATAAGAACTAAATCTTTGTAAGTGCCATTGTAGCTTGCCAAGCACATTCACTCCATTAAACCATCCAATCTTCTCACCAGCCTCTCAAGCCAATCTCTGTCTTTTGATTAGAGAGTTTAATCCATTTACTTTTAAAGTAATTACTTGTTAAGGAGGGGCTGACTTCTGTCATTGTGCTGTTTCCTGTATGCCCTCTAGCTTTTTTGTCCCTTATTTCCTGCATTCCTGTCCTCTTTTGTTTTCAGTTGATTTTTTTTTTGACAGCAAAATGTTTAAATTCCTTCTTAATTTCATTTGTGTATATTTTAAAGCTATTTTCTTTGTTGTTCCATGGGAATTACATTTAACATCTTAAAGTTATTACATTCAAATTGAATTCATAGCAGCTTACCTTTAATAACATAGAAAAACTCTCCTCCTTCACAGCTCTATCCTGCCCCCCTTGGTTGTTGATGTCACAAAATTATAATTATAACTATAATTATATAATTATAACTGTGTGCCCTAAAACATAAACCAGTAATTCTTTTTTTTTTAAATCAGTCATCAATTTTATACACATCACTGTATACATGTCAATCCCAATCGCCCAATTCAGCACACCACCATCCCCACCCCACCGCAGTTTTCCCCCCTTGGTGTCCATACGTTTGTTCTCTACATCTGTGTCTCAACTTTTGCCCTGCAAACCGGTTCATCTGTACCATTTTTCTAGGTTCCACATACATGCATTAATATACGATATTTGTTTTTCTCTTTCTGACTTACTTCACTCTGTATGACAGTCTCTAGATCCATCCACGTCTCAACAAATGACTCAATTTCGTTCCTTTTTATGGCTGAGTAATATTCCATTGTATATATGTACCACAACTTCTTTATCCATTCGCCTGTCGATGGGCATTTAGGTTGCTTCCATGACCTGGCTATTGTAAATAGTGCTGCAATGAACATTGGGGTGCATGTGTCTTTGAATTATGGTTTTCTCTGGGTATATGCCCAGTAGTGGGATTGCTGGGTCATATGGTAAACCAGTAATTCTTTTAGATGCATTAGTCTCCTGAATTATGGTAGAAGAGAAGATTTGGAGTTTCAAACAAAGTTACAGTAATACAAGCTATTACATTAATAATTGTCTTTTTTCTTTAAATGTATTAGTCTTCTATATCATATAGAAAACAAAAAGTACAGTTATAAGCCATTGTTACAATAATACTTTTATAATCACTCACATATTTACCTTTATTGAGACGTTTATTTTTTCACAGCTTTGAGGTACTGACTAGTGTGCTTTCTTTTCACCTTGCAGGACTCCTTTGAGCCTTTCTTATAGGGTAGGTCTAGTGGTCATGAATTCCCTCAGCTTTTGTTTATCTGGGAATGTCTTGATTTCTTCCTCACTTTTGAAGGACAGGTTTGCCAGATTTAGGATTCTTGGTTGACAGTTTTTTTTCTTTGAGCACTTTGAATATATCTGTCTACTTTCTTGTGGCCTCTATAGTTTCTGATAAGAAATCTACAGATAATCTTATTAAGGATCCCTTGTATGTAATGATTTGCTTCTCTTTTGCTGCCTTCAAGATTTGCTCTTTGTCTTTTGAAAGTTTGATTATAATGAGTTTCAGTGTGGATCTCTCTGAATTCATCTTACTTGGAGTTTGTTGAACTTCTTGGATGTTTACATTTTTGTCTTTCATCAGATTTGGGGAGTTTTCAATCATTATTTTTTCAAATATTCTCTCTGTCCTTTTCTCTCTCTCTCTCTCATCCTTTTGGTTTTCCCACAGTATGTTGGTCCTTCTGATGGTGTTCCATGGATCTCTTAGTTTCTGTTCACTTTTCTTCAGTCTTTTTTCTTTTTCTTCCTCACCCTTGTTAAATTCCATTCTCCTGTCTTCAAGTTTACTGACTCATTTTGCCTACTCAAACCTGCCTTTGTCCCTCTAGTAAATTTTAAATTTCAGTTATTGTACTTTTCTGCCCTAGAATTTCATTTTTGTTTCTTTTTAGGTTTTCTGTCTCTTTATTGATATTTCTGTTTTGTTCACACATCATTTTCTCAACTTTCTCCACATCTTTCTTTAGTTCTTTGATTACCTTTAAGACCAGTGTTTTAAAGTCTTTGTCTAATACATCTGCTGTTAAGGGACAGATTTTGTTGAATTATTTTTCTTCCTCTGAATGGATGTATGTCTTGTGATTGTGGAGCCCTGGACATGTGAGTTTAATAATATGGTAACTCTGGAAATCAGATTCTCCTTCTTCCATGGGTTTGTTGTTTTTTATTATTGTTTTTGTTTTTTATTGTTATAGTCTGTGTCTGTGCTGATGATCAGCCTGAAGTGTAAATTTAATGTCTTCTTATCTCTTTTCTGAGTCTTTCCTTGGGCATGTGCAGTCACTTTCTAATTTTCCCCATATATGCAGTTGTTTTTTAATGTGCTAGTCTCTAATGTTTGGCTCCTCAAAGGGGAAAAGCAAAAAATGAAGTGGGGAACTGAGGGTGGGGAGGGTGCTGGCCTTTTAAGTCCCCTGGAAATCACTTTAGCTTGAGGTGGAGACATTTGCAACATTGGGGAAAGTGCAACAATGGCTGCCCATGTCTGTGTCTGCACCTGTGTGATCAGAAGCAGCAGAGTACAGATTTCCCAGTAGTGGGGGTTGGGGTGGGTGGATAGAGTCCTTTTTACCCACTCTAGCTCCTGCAAGATGTGTGTAAACTGCTCCAGGAACATGTGCACAGCCATCTGCTACTGTGCTAAGACCTGACATTGACTGCAGTTTACCCTGGAAGCTTTCCCCTGGAAGTTGCAAGCCTTCAATAGACTCTGGAGTGAGTTCCAAAACTAGTTACATCAGACAGATTCTGCCAGTACAGTTATTGTGTATGTGGGGAGACAGTTTCCTGATGCATCCTACTCTGCCATAATCCTAGAATCCTCTTTCTTCTTTAGAGCAGGTTTAGGTTTACAAAAAAATTGAGAGGAAGATGTAGAGATTTCCCAACCCTCTCTTCTCACACTTGCATTGCCTCCCCCCTTGTCAACATCACTCACCAGAATGGTTCATTTTTTTTTTTTCACCAAGGAGAAACCTACACACTGGCAAATTATAATCACCCAGAGTTCATAGTTAACATTATGTTCACTCTGTATTGTACATTCTGTAGGTTTGGAAAAATGTATAATGACATTTATCCAGCATTATGGTATTGTATAGCTTATTTTCTTTTTTTTTTTTTTAACTTTTAATTTATATTGGAGTATAGTTGATTTACAATGTTGTGTTTAGTTTCAGGTGTACAGCAAAGTGACACAGTTATAAATATATATATATCCATTCTTGTTCAGATTTTTTTTCCCATATAGGTTATTATAGAATATTGAGTAGAGTTCCCTGTGCTATACAGTAGGACCTTGTTGGTTATCTATTTTACTTATAGTAGTGTGTATATGTTAATCCCAAACTCCTAATTTATCCCCTCTCCCCACCTTTCCTCTTTGGTAACCATAAGTTTGTTTTCTACATCTGTGAGTCTGTTTCTGTTTTGTAAATAAGTTCATTTGTATCAGATTTGACATATAAGTGATATCATATGATATTTGTCTTTGTCTGACATACTTTACTGAGTATGATAATCTCTAGACCCATCCCTGTTGCTGCAAATGACATTATTTCATCATATTTTATGGCTGAGTAGTATTCCATTGTATATATGTACTACATCTTCTTTATCCATTCTTCTGTCAGTGGACATTTAGATTGCTTCCATGTCTTGGTTATTATAATCAGTGCTCCAGTGAACATTGGGGTACATGTATCTTTTTGAATTATGGTTTTCTCCGGATATATGCCCAGGAGTGGGATTGTTGGATCATATGCTAGCTCTGTTTTTAGGTTTTTAAGGAACCTCCATACTGTTATCCATAGTGGCTGTACCAATTTACATTCCCACCAACAGTGTAGGAGGGTTCCCTTTTCTCTACACCCTCTCCAGCATTTATTGTTTGTAGACTTTCTGATGGCCATTCTGACTTGTGTGAGGTGATACCTCATTATAGTTTTGATTTGCATTTGTCTAATATTAGCAATGTTGAGCATCTTTTCATGTGCCCCTTGCCCATCTGTATGTCTTCTTTGGAGAAATGTCTATTTAGATCTTCTGCCCATTTTTTGATTGGGTTGTTTTTTTGTTTTGTTTTGTTTTTTTGATATAGAGCTGCATGAGCTGTTTGTGTATTTTGGAGAGTAATCCCTTGTTGGTTGCTTCATTTGCAAATAGTTTCTCCCATTCTGTGGTTCTCTTTTCATTTTATTTATGGTTTCCTTTGCTGTGCACAAGCATTTGAGTTTAATTAGGTCCCATTTGTTTATTTTTGTTTTTATTTCCATTACTCTAGGAGATGGATCGAAAAAGATATTGCTGCTATGTATGTCAAAGTGTTCTGCCTATGTTTTCCTCCAAGAGGTTTATAGTAGCTGGTCTTACATTTAGTTCTTTAATCCACTTTGAGTTTATTTTTGTGTATGGTGGTAAAGAATGTTCTAATTTCATTTTTTCACATGTAGCTGTGCAGTTTTCCCAGCACCACTTATTGAAGAGACTGTCTTTTCCCATTGTATATTCTTGCCTCCTTTGTCGAAGATTAATTGACCATAGGTGTGTGGGTTTATTTCTGGGCTTTCTATCCTGTTCCATTGATCTATATTTCTGCTTTTGTGCCAGTACCATACTGTTTTGATAACTATAACTTTGTAGTATAGTCTGAAGTCAGGGAGCCTGATTCCTCCAGCTCCATTTTTCTTTCTCAAGATTGCTTTGGCTGTTTGGGGTCTTTGGTGCCTCCATACAAATTTTAAGATTTTTTGTTCCAGTTCTGTGAAGAATGCCATTGGAAATTTGATAAGCATTTCATTGAATCTGTAGATTGCCTTGGGTAGTATAGTCATTTTAACAATATTGATTCTTCCAATCCAAGAATATGGTATATCTTTCCATCTGTTTGTGTTGTCTTCAGTTACTTTCATCAGCATTTTATAGTTTTCGGCGTACAGGTCTTTTGCCTCCTTATGTAGGTTTATTCTTAGGTATTTTATTCTTTTTGAGGTGATGGTAAATGGGATTGTTTCTTGAATTTCTCTTTCTGATCTTTCATTGTTACTGTATAGAAATGCAGCAGATTTCTGTGTATTAATTTTGTATCCTGCAACTTTACTGAATTCATTGATGAGCTCTAGTAGTTTTCTGGTAGCATCTTTAGGATTCTCTATGTATAGTATCATGTCATCTACAGAGAGTGACAGTTTTACTTTTTTTCCAGTTTGGATTCCCTTTATTTCTTTCTCTTCTCTGATTGCTGTGGCTAGGACTTCCAAAACTATGTTGACATCCTTGTCTTGTTCCTGATCTTACAGGAAATGCTTTCAGCTTTCCTTTTTTTTTTTTTAAATTAATTTTTATTTTATTTTTGGCTGCTTTGGGTCTTCATTGCTGTGTGCGGGCTTTCTCTAGTTGAGGCAAACGAGGGCTACTCTTCATTGTGGTGCACGGGCTTCTCGTTGCAGTGGGTTCTCTTGTTGTGGAGCACGGACTCTAGGTGCGTGGGCTTCAGTAGTCGCGGCACATGGGCTCAGTACTTGCAGTGTGTGGGCTCTAGGGCATGTGGGCTTCAGTAGTTGTAGTGTACGGGCTCAGTAGTTGTGGCTTGTGGGCTCTAGAGTGCAGGCTCAGTAGTTGTGGTGCATGGGCTTAGTTGCTCCGTGGCATATGGGATCTTCCCGGACTGGGGATCAAACCTGTATCCCCTGCATTGACAGGTGATTCTTAACCACTGTGTCACCAGGGAAGTCCCTGCTTTCAGCTTTTCACCATTGAATATGATGTTAGCTGTAGGTTTGTCATATATGGCCTTTATTATGTTGAGGTTTGTTGCCTCTGTGCCCACTTTCTAGAGAATTTTTATCATAAATGGGTGTTGAATTTTGTCAGAAGCTTTTTCTGCATCTACTGAGGTGATCATATGGTGTTTATTCTTCAGTTTGTTAATGTGGTGTATCACACTGATTGATTTGTGGATATTGAAAAATCCTTGCATCCCTGGGATAAATCCCACTTGATCATGCTGTGTGATCCTTTTAATGTATTGTTTGGTAGTATTTTGTTGAGGATTTTTGTCTATGTTTATCAGTGATATTGGCCTATAATTATCTTCTTTTCTGTGGTTTCTTTGTCTGGTTTTGGTATCAGGGTGATGGTGGCCTCATAGAATGAGTTTGGAAGTGTTCCTTCCTTTGCAATTTTTTGGAAGATTTTCAGAAGGATAGGTGTTAACTCTTCTCTAAATGATTGATAGAAGTTGCCTTGGAAGCCACCTGGTCCTGGACTTTTGTTTGTTGGGAATTTTTAAATCACAGTTTCGATTTCAGTACTTGTGATTGGTCTGTTCGTATTTTCTGTTTCTTCCTGGTACAGTCATGGGAGTTTGTACCTTTCTAACAATTTGTCCATTTCTTCTAGGTTGTCTATTTTGTTGGAATATAGTTGCTTGTAGTAATCTCTTATGATCCTTTTTATTTCTGTGGTGTCTGTTGTAACTTATTCTTTTTCATTCCTGATTTTATTGATTTGAGCCCTCTCCCTTTTTTTCTTGAGGAGTCTGGCTACAGATTTATCAACTTTGTTTATCTTTTTAAAGAACCAGCTTTTAGTTTCTTTTTTATTTATTTATTTATTTATTTATTTATTTATTTATTTATTTATTTATTTATGGCTGTGTTGGGTCTTTGTTTCTGTGGGAGGGCTTTCTCCAGTTGCGGCAAGTGGGGGCCACTCTTCATCGCGGTGCGCGGGCCTCTCATTATCACGGCCTCTCTTGTGGCAGAGCACAGGCTCCAGACACGCAGGCTCAGTAATTGTGGCTCACGGGCCCAGTTGCTCCGCGGCATGTGGGATCCTCCCAGACCAGGGCTCGAACCCACGTCCCCCGCACTGGCAGGCAGATTCTCAACCACTGTGCCACCAGGGAAGCCCCAGCTTTTAGTTTCATTGATCTTTTCTATTTTTTCTTCATGTCTATTTCATTTATTTCTGCTCTGATCTTTATGATTCCTTTCCTTCTACTAACTTTGCGTTTTGTTTGTTCTTCTTTCTCTAATTGCTTTAGGTGTAAGGTTAGGTTGTTTATTTGAGATTTTTCTTGTTTCCTGAGGTGAGATTGTATTGCTATAAACCTCCCTCTTAGAACTGCTTTTGCTGCATCCCATAGATTTTGGATCATTGTGTTTTCATTGTTATTTGTCTACAGATATTTTTTGATTTCCTCTTTGATTTCTTCAGTGATCCATTGGTTGTTTCGTAGCATGTTGTTTAGCCTGCACATGTTTGTGTTTCTTAACAGTTTTTTTCTTGTGATTGATTTCATTTTTTAAAATTGAAGTATAATTGATTTACAGTGTTTTGTTAATTACTGCTGTACAGCAAAGTGACTCAGGTAGACAAATATACGTTCTCTTTCATATTCTTTTCCATTATGGTTTATCACAGGATATTGAATATAGTTCCTGGTGCTATACAGTAGGACCTTGTTGTTTATCCATTCCATATATACCAGTTTGCATCTGCTAATCCCAAACTCAATTCATCCCTCTCTCACCACCCTCCTTCTTGGTAACCACCAGTCTATTCTCTATGTCCGTGATTCTGTTTCTGTTTCATACATAGGTTAATTTGTGTCATATTTTAGATTTCTGACTTACTTCACTTAGCATGATAATCTCTAGTTACATCCATGTTACTGCAAATGGCATTATTTTGTTCTTTTTTATGGCTGAGTGGTATTCCTTTGTATGTATGTACCACATCTTCTTATTCCATTCATCTATCGATGGACATTTAGGTTTTTTCCTAAAAACCTAAAACCTAGGTTTTGGCTATTGTGAATAGTGTTGCTGTGAACATAGGGGTGCATTTATCTTTTTGAATTATAGTTTTGTCTGTATATATGCCCAGGAGTGGGATTGCTGGATTATATAATTGTAACTCTATTTTTAGTTTTCTGAGGAACTTCCATACTGTTCTCCACAGTGGCTGTATCAATTTATATTCCAACAGTGCAAGAGGGTTCTCTTTTTTCCACAGACTCTCCAGCATTTATTGTTTGTAGACTTTTTGATGGCCATTCTGACTGGCATGAGGTGGTACCTCATTGTAGTTTTGATTTGCGTTTCTCTAATAATTAGCAATGTTTAGCATCTTTTGATGTGCCTATTGGCCATATGTTTGTCTTCTTTGGAGAAATGTCTCTTTTTATCTTCTGCCCACTTTTCAATTGAGTTGTTTGTCTTTTTGTTGTTGAGTTTTATGAGCGATTTGTGTATCTTGGAAATTAAGCTCTTGTCAGTCGCATCATTTGCAAATATTTTCTCCCATTCTGCAGGTTGTATTTTCATTTTGTTTATCGTTTCCTTTGCTGTGCAAAAGCTTGCAAGTTTGATTAGGTCTCATTTGTTTATTTTTGTTTTTATTTCTATTGTCTTGGGAGACTGATGTAAGAAATCGTAACATACGATTTATGTTAGACATTGTTTTGCCTTTGTTCTATTCTAGGAGTTTTATGGTGTTATGTGTTATGCTTAAGTCTTTTAAGCCATTTTGAGTTTATTTTTGTATATGGTGAGAGGGTGTCTTCTAGCTTCATTGATTTACACATGGCTGTCCAATTTTCGCAACACCACTTGCTAAAGAGACTGTCTTTTTCCCATTGTGTATTCTTGCCTCCTTTGTCGAAGATTAATTGACCGTAGGTGTGTGGGTTTATTTCTGGGCTCTCTGTTGTGTTCCATCGATCCATATGTCTATTTTTTGTTCTAGTTCCATGCCATTTTGATTACTGTAGCTTTGTAGTATTGTCTGAAGTCTGGGATGGTTATTCCTCCTGCTTTGTTCTTTTTCTTTAGGATTGCTTTGGCAATTCTGGGTCTTTTATGGTTCCATATGAATTTTAGGATTATTTTTTCTAGTTTTGTAAATACGTCATGGGTAATTTAATAGGGATCGCATTAAATCTGTAGTTTGCTTTGGGTAGTATGGCTATTTTAACAGTATTAATTCTTCCAATCCAAGAGCATGGGGTATCTTTCCATTTCATTGAATCATCTTCAGTTTCCTCTATTAATGTTTTATAGTTCTCAGCATATAAGTCTTTCACCTCCTTGGTAAGGTTTATTCCTAAGTATTTCATTTTGGGGGTTGCTATTTTAAAAGTTACTGTCTTTTTACATTCCCTGTCTGATAGTTCATTTTCGGTGTAAAGAAATGCAACTGATTTATGTATATTCATCTTGTATCCTGCTGCCTTGCTGAATTCGGTCATTTATCAGTCCTAGTAGTTTTTGTGTGGAGTCTTTAGGGTTTTCTATGTATAGTATCATATCATTTGAAATAATGACAATTTTATCCCTTTCCTTCCAATTTGGATACCTTTTATTTGTTTTTCTTGTCTGAGTGCTGTCACTAGGACTTCTAATACTATGTTGAATAGAAGATGTGAGAGTGGACATTTTTGTCTTGTTACAGATTTTAGTGGGAAGGCTTTCAACTTTTCACCATTGAGTATTATATTGGCTGTGGGTTTGTCATAAACAGCTTTTACCATTTTGTGATATGTTCTCTCTATACCCACTTTGGTAAGAGTTTTTATTATGAATTGATGTTGAATTTTGTCAAATGCTTTTTCTGCATCTATTGAGATGATTACATGGTTTTTGTGTTTTGTTTATGTGGTTTATCACATTGATTTGCATATGTAGAACCATTCTTATGAACTTGGGATGAATTCCACTTTGTCATGGTGTATGATGTTTTTCATGTGTTGTTGGATTTGGTTTGCTAATATTTTGTTGAGAATTTTTTCCATCTATATTCATCAAAGATATTGGCTTGTAATTTTTTTTTTTGGTAGTGTCTTTATCTGGATTTGGTATCAGGGTGATGGTGACTTCATAGACTGTCCTTGGGAGTGTTCCCTCTTCTTCAATTTTTTGGAAGAGTTTGAGAAGAATTGGTATAAATTCTTTTTTGTATGTTTGGTAGAATTTGCCTGTGAAGCCATTTGGTCCTGGACTTTTGTTTGTAGGGAGTTTTTAAATTACATATTCTATTTCACTTTTAGTGATTGGTCTGTTCCAATTATCTATTTCTTCTTGATTCAGTTTCGGTGGGCTGTATGTTTCTAGAAATTTGTCCATTTCTTCTAGGTTGTTGAATTCGTTGGCATATAATTGTTCATAGTATTTCCTTATTATTATTATTATTATTTTTGTATTTCTGCAGTATCAGTTGTTGTGTCTCCTTTCTTGTTTCTTATTTTATTTGGGTTCTGTCTCTTTTCTTCTTGGTGAGCCTGGCCAGAGGTTTGTCAATCTTGTTTATCCTTTCAAAGAACCAGCTATTGTTTTTATTGATTTAAAAAAAAATTTATTTATTTGGCTGTGCCACGTCTTAGTTGTGGCACGCAGGATCTTTGTTGCCTCGTGTGGGATCTTTAGTTGCGGCATGTGGGATCTTTTAGTTGTGGCATGTGGGATCTTTTACTTGTGACATGTGGGATCTTTAGTTGCAGTGTGCGGGATCCTTTTTAGTTGCTGCATGTGGGATCTTTAGTTGTGGCATGTGAACTCTTAGTTGCGGCATGTGGGATCTAGTTCCCTGACCAGGGATCGAACCCAGGCCCCCTGCATTGGGAGCCCAGAGTCTTAGCCACTGGATCACCAGGGAAGTCCCTTTCTATTGTTTTTTTAATCTTTATCTTATTTATTTCCTCTCTGATCTTTATTATTTCCTTCCTTCTGTTGACTTAAGGTTTTGTTTATTCTTCTTTTTCTAGTTCTTTTAATTGGTAGGTTAGGTTGTTTGAGATTTTTCTTGGTTTTTGAGGAAGGCCTGTATTGCTATGAACTTCCCTCTAGGAACTGCTTTTGCTGCATCCCATAGATTTTGTTTGGTTGTGTTTTCATTGTCATTTGTCTGAAGGTATTTTTGAATTTCCTCTTTGATTTCATCATTGACCCATTGGTTGTTTAGTAGCATGTTGTTTAGTCACCATGTAATTTTTTTTTTCATTTCTTTTTCTGTGGTTAATTTCTAGTTTCATGCCACTATGGTCAGAAAAGATGCTTGAGATAATTTCTATATTCTTAAATTTGTTGAGGGTTGTTTTGTGCCCTAGTGTGTGGTCAATCCTAGAGAATGTTCCACGTGCACTTGAAAAGAATGTGTATTCTCGTTTTTTTAGATGTAGTGTCCTGAAAATATCAATTAAGTTTAACTGTCCTATTGTATCATTTAGTATCTCTGTTGCCTTATTGATTCTCTGTGTAGAAGATCTGTCCATTGATGTGAGTGGGGTGTTAAAGTCTCCTAGTATTATTGTATTTCTGTCAGTTTCTCCCTTTATGTCTGTTAGTATTTGTTTTATGTATTTGGGTGCTCCTATATTAGGAGCATATATGTTGACAAGTGTAAAATCCTCTTCTTGTATTGATCCTTTTATCATTATATGATGTTCTTCTTTATCTTTCTTTATGGCCTTTCTTTTAAAGTCTGTTTTGTCTGATATGAGTATTGCCACCCCCCCCCCCCGCTTCTTGTCATTTCTGTTTGCATGAAACATCTTTTTCCATACCCTCTCTTTCAATATATGTGTGTCCTTTGTCCTAAAGTAGGTCTCTTATAGGCAGCATATTGTAGTCTCTTGCTTTTTTATCCAACCTTCCACTCTGTGTCTTTTGATTGGAGCATTCAGTCCATTGATATTTAAGGTAATTATTTATAGATATGTATTTGTTGTCATTTTAAACCATGTTTTCCCATTGATTTTATATTTCCTCTCTGTCCCTTTCTTTTTGTTTCTCCTTTTCTGGTTTGATGATTTTCTTTTGTATTATACTTTCGTTCTCTTTTTTTTGTTTTTTTGTGAATCTATTGTATGTTTTTGATTTGCAGTTACCCTGTTTTTCAAGTATGTTAACCCCTTCCTGTATCTACTTGCCTTAGACTGGTAGTCATATAGGCTCAAACACATTCTAGGAAAAAAATTCTACATTTTCTTACTCTTCTCCCCTACATTTTATGATTTTGATATTCTCTTTTACATCTTCATGTATATCTTTTTGCTGTTCATTGTGGTTATCATCACTTTCACAGAATTTTTTTTGTCTTTTGTTTTTTAATCTGTGTACTGTCTGCTGTCCTGATTGGGTGATTTCCATTTTTCTATCTTCTAGGTCACTTATTCATTCTTTTGAATTATTCATTCTGCTGTTCATTGCCTTTAGCTTAGCTTTCATTTCTGCAAATATGTTTTCTGATTTTTCTTGGTTCCTCTCTATAGTTTCTAGTTCCTTTTTACAGTACTCTGCATTTCTGTCGATAGCCTTTCTTTATTCCTTCAGTATTTTTATTATCTCCTTTTTGAAATCAGTGTCTATTAGACTGAAGAGGTCTGCTTCATTGTTCATTCAGGGGAATGCGCTGGGTCATTTAACTGGGAGTGGTTCCTCTGCTTCTTCATGTTACTCATATTTCTCTTACTCCGTAAGTTTAGGAGAAACAGTTATCTACTGTGGTCTTGGAGAGCTATTTATATGTGGTTTCATCCCTGTGTAGCTTGTGTGGGTTTAATAAATTTGGTGTGAGGGCTGTTTTTAGTATGGATCCCTGTAGCCTCTTTTCTCAGCTTGTGCTGGGTGTTATCCCCTTGATAGGGTGTATGCAGATGTGGTGGCTGGTGCCCGGTCCTGGGGTTCTCAGCGGTGGTAGTGGCTCAGACTCCCCATCAGGGCATGCGATGGGAGTGGATGTGACTCGCAACCACTCCTGGAGTTCGGGTGGGCAGTGGTGGGGTCCATGACCACTCCTAAGATCTGAGAGGGAGACGGCAGGGGCTTGCAATCACTCCTGGGGTCTGGGAGGGAGATGGCAGGAGCCCATGACCACTCCTGGGTTGTGGGAGAGAAGCAATGGGGGCTGGTGACTGCTCCTGGTGTTCAGGTGGGCGGCAGTGGAGGCTTGCGACTGCCCCTGGAGCCTGTGCAGGCAGTGTCCTGCCCTCTGCCTGCGTGCCCACAGGGAAGAAGGCTGCAGTCTGGGTCCCAGCCCTCCCCTTGTGCACCCCCCAAACAGTGGTGACTGACCTCTATGACGTCCCAGGCTTCCTCCACATACACCCCCAGACGTGGTTGTACTGGATTCCAGCACCACTCCCACCCCTGTCTGTCTCCACACAGCCATCCCCAGTCCTCTTCCCAGTTCTGATCTCCAAAGCCCGAGTTCCAGCACCCAGCCCTTGCCAGTTCTGGCAGACGTATGTCAGGCTAGGGGGCACAGGGTGGTGCTGACCATCTGTGCAGTTCTCCCTCTGCGCTGGCTGCCTCAAACAGGTTGCTGCGCTCTCCTCAAAGGCTCTGAAGCTCCCCTTCTATCTTGGCTGATCTCCCCACCAGTGAGGGGGCTTCCCAGGTTGCAGGAACCTTTCCTCTTTCATAGCTCCCTCCCAGTGTTGCAGGTCCCATCCCGATTCCTTTCTTGCTTTCTTTTCTTCTTTTTTCCCACCCAGTTACGTGGAGATTTTCTTGCCCTTTCAGCAGTCTGAGGTCTTCTGCCAGCATTCAGTAGATATTCTTTGAGAATTGTTTCACGTGTAGATGTATTTTTGATGTATTTGTGGGAGAGGGTGAACTTCACGTCCTGCTACTCCGATATCTTGATCTCTTCCTGTGATCGATTTCTAATCTCATAGAATTGTGGTCGGAAAAGCTGCTTGATATGATTTCAAGTTTCTTAAATTTACCAAGGCTTGCTTTGTGGCCCAGCATGTGGTCAATCCTGGAGAATGTTCCGTGTGCACTTGAGAAGAATGTATATTCTGCTGCTTTTGGATGGAATCCTCTGTAAATATCAATTGAGTTCATCTGGTCTTATGTGTCATTCAAGGCCTGTGTTTCATTATTGATTTTCTGTCTGGATGATCTGTTCATTGATGAAAGTGGGGGGTTAAAGTCTCCCACTATTATTGTGTTACTGTTGATTTCTCCTTTTATGGCTGTTAGTATTTGCCCTGTATATTGAGGTGCTCCTATGTTGGGTGCACATATATTTGTAATTGTTATATCTTCTTGGACTGATCCCTTGATCATTATGTAGTGTCCTTCTTTGTCTCTAGTAATAGTCTTTCTTTGAAAGTCTATTTTGTCTGATATGAGTATTGCTACTCCGGCTTTCTTCTTTTTTTTTAAATTAACTAATTAATTTATTTATTTATTTTTGGCTGTGTTGGGTCTTCGTTTCTGTGCGAGGGCTTTCTCTAGTTGCGGCGAGTGGGGGCCACTCTTCGTTGCAGTGCACGGGCCTCTCACTGTCGCGGCCTCTCTTGTTGCGGAGCACAAGCTCCAGATGCGCAGGCTCAGTAGTTGTGGCTCACGGGCCTAGTTGCTCCGCGGCATGTGGGATCTTCCCAGACCAGGGCTCAAACCCGTGTCCCCTGCATTGGTAGGCAGATTCTCAACCACTGTGCCACCAGGGAAGCCCTCCAGCTTTCTTCTGATTTCCATTTGCATGGAGTACCTTTTTCTATCCCCTCGTTTTCAGTCTGTATGTGTCCCTAGATCTGAAGTGTGAGTCTCTTGTAGACAGCATATATGTGGGACTTGTTTTTGTATCCATTTGGCCAGTCTGTGTCTTTTGGTTGAAGCATTTAATCCATTTACATTTAAGGTAATTATCAATATGTATGTTCTTATTGCCATTTTGTTAATTTTTTAAAATAAATTTATTTATTTATTTATTTATTTTGGGCTGTGTTGGGTCTTTGTTGCTGCGTGCGGGCTTTCTCTAGTTGCGGCGAGCGGGGGCTACTCTTCATTGCAGTGCACGGGCTTCTCATTGCGGTGGCTTCTCTTGTTGTGGAGCACAGGCTCTAGAGCGCAGGCTCAGTAGTTGTGATGCATGGGCTTAGTTGCTCCGCGGCATGTGGGATTTTCCTGGACCAGGGCTCAAACCCGTGTCCCCTGCACTGGCAGGCAGATTCTTAACCACTGCGCAACCAGGGAAGCCCTTGTTAATTGTTTTGAATTTGTTTTTGTAGGTCTTTTTCCTTCCCTTCCTCTTTATTCTCTTTTCTTGTGATTTGATGACTATCTTCAGTATTGAGTTTGGATTCCTTTTTCTTTTTTGTGTATGTATCTAGTGTAGATTTTTGGTTTGCAGTTACCATGGGGTTTTGATATAATAGTTTGTATATATATACAAGATTGTTTTTTAAGTTTCTGGTTTCTTAACTTCCAGTGCATTTCCAATATCCTGCATTTGTACTCTCTTCTCACAATTGCTAGTTTTGATATCATATTTGTGTGTGGATGATTTCCTACCTTTATTGTATGTTTGCCTTTACCAGTGAGCTTTCCCATTGATAATTTTCTTATTTCTAGTTGTGGCCTTTTCTTTTCTGCCTAGAGAAGTTCCTTTAGCATTTGCTGTAAAGCTGGTTTGGTGGTGCTGAATTGTCTTAGCTTTTGCTTGTCTGTAAAGCTTTTTATTTCTCTGTCAAATCTGAATGAGAGCCTTGCTGGGTGGAGTACTCTTGGTTGTAGGTTTTTCCCTTTTATCGCTTTAAAAATATCATACCACTCCTTTCTGGCCTGCAGAGTTTCTGCTGAAAAATCAGCTGATAACCTTATGGGGATTCCCTTGTATGTTATTTGTTAGTTTCCCCTTGTTGCTTTTAATATTTTCTCTTTGTCTTTAATTTTTGTCAATTTGATTAATATGTGTCTTGATGTATTCCTCCTTTCCCATGTTAGGGAAGTTTTCAGCTATTAACTCTTCAAATATTTTCTCAGGCCCTTTCTCTCTCTTCTCCTTCTGGGACCCCTATAATGCAAATGGTGCATTTAATGTTGTTCCAGAGGTTCATCTAGTGTATTTTCACTGCCCTAAAAATCCTCTGCTCTATCTGTTCACCCCCCTCTAACTCCTGGCAACCTTTTTACTCTTTCTGTAGTTTTGCCTTTTCCAGAATCATACATTTGGAATCATATAGTATGTAGCCTTTTCAGATTGGCTTCTTTCAGTTAGTAATGTGCGTTTAAGGTTGCTCCATTTCTTTCTGTGGCTTGATAGCTCATTTCTTTTTGGCACTGAATAATATTCCATTGCCAGGGTGTACCACAGTGCCATTTATCCATTAACCTACTGAAGGGACATGTTAGTTGCTTCTAGGTTTTGGCAATTCTAAATAAAGCTTGCATCAACATCCCTGTGCAGGTTTTTGTGTGGATATAAGGTTTCAGCTCCTTTGGGTAAATACCAAAGAGTGTGATTGCTGCATAGGATGGGAAGAGTATGTTTAGTTGTGCAAGAAACTGCAAAACTGTCTTCCAAAGTGGCTGTACCATTTTACATTCCCACCAGCAAAGAATGAGAATTCCTGTTGCTCCACATCCTTGCTAGCATTTGGTGTTGTCAGTGTTCTGGATTTTGGCCTTTCTAATAGGTGTGTAGTGGTATCTCATTGTTGTTGTTGTTTTTTTTCTCATTGTTGTTTTAATTTGTATTTCCCTGATTGACATGATGTTGAGCATCTTTTCATGTGCTTATTTATCATCTGTGTATGTATATATATATATATATATATATATATATATATATATTTTTTTTTTTTTTTTTTTTTTTTTTTTTTTTGGTGAGATGTTTGTTAAAATGTTTGGCTTATTTTTTAATCAGGTTGTTTGTTTTCTTATTGTTTAGTTTTAAGAGTTTTTTTTTGTTTTTTTTTAACAGTCCTTTATCAGATGTGTGTTTTACAAATATTTTCTCCCAGTCTCTGGTCTGTCTTCTAATTCTCTTGATACTATACTTCACAGAACAGAATTTTTTAATTTCAATGAAATCCAGCTTATCAATTATTTCTCTCATGGATTGTGTCTTTGGTGATGTATCTAAAAAGGCATCACCACACTCAAGGTCACTAGGTTTCTCCTGTTATTTTCTAAGAGTTTTATAGTCTTGAATTTTACATTTAGGTCTGTGATCCATTTGGAGTTAATTTTTGTGACAGGTGTAGGGTTTGTGTTCAGATTCATTTTTTTGGTTTTGGATGTATACTTGTTCCAATACCATTTGTTGACCAGACTTTCTCTCCTCCATTATATTGCCTTTGCTCCTTTGTCAACGATCAGTTGACTATATTTATGGGGATCTGTTTCTGGGCTCTTTATTCTGTTCTATTGATCTATTCAACTGTTCTTTCACCAGTACCACACTTAGACATCTTTTTTAAAAGTCGCAGTGAAAGTAAGCCTTGGTGTTGGCTGTGGTAGGACCTCCAGGCAGTTTCTTCTCTCTGAGCTTCAGCTCCAGGAGGAGGTTGGAGCTGAACTCTAGGACTTCCTAACATGCTGCTGTTGTGCTTCTCAAACTGCCTGGGGAAGGACTAGTTTTGTTTCGTTTTTTGAACTTCCAGTCTGCTGCAGACTCTTCCTTTTGTAGAATACAATAAAATGACTTACTAGGAAATGATCGTGTGCTTGTATGGTCATAGTACTGTCAAATCACTATACAAGGTTCTAAAGTCTCAGTTTCTGAACTTGCTTTGTCACAGACTGCTAAGTGGACCGCACTTGGGTTATACTGTCCTGCGCAGAGGGTGCAGGTTGGAGAGATGCCTACCTGTCTAGCCAGAGCTTCTTGGGAGAACAGGAGCTCAGCTGGGGCTTGGGAATTGGCTTGTTCCAGGGAATGTGGTTGTCAGGAGGGGCTCTTTCTTATCTCCCATGGGATCAGACCCCTTCATTAACCCCAGTCTACCCCCGTCCTCTTTTTTCAGCATATTCCTCACATTGACCCCTCCCGTTTGAAGGCAGAGGGACAACTTGGGGTGGCAGGGGCCCTGAGAAGGGGCTGTAATAGTTGGCTTGGAGGGCCAAGGTTGGAGCAGGGCCTGCTGCTCTGGATGGGTCTGAACGCCATTTCTCAGGGAAGTAGGGAGAAGGGTGTGAGTGGCTGGTAGTGATATTGGCATGGACTCTGGAGCATGTCTGAGAGTTCCAACTTTTAAAACCCTGAGACCATAAGACCTTAGGACATTCGAATCTTCGAATTGTGGAGTCACGGGCTGTTAGAACTGGAAGGGACTGCAGGGGTCACCCTGTGGTCCAGGCCGAGTTGTTCACCTGCTCCTCCTCCCTGGCGCCTGGCCCAGATTGGAGCGACAGGTGTCTGTCCTGCCTTTAGCTTGGAGTCCTTGGGTTGCCACAGTATGGGTGAGTAGAGGTTCTTTGGGTGCCCTTGGCTTACTCCAGGTGCCCCGCTCTGTTTGGAAGTTTCAGACACTGTGTGCTCCGTTTGACTGAGAACAACTCCCAGCCCTTGATGACCAAGCTGCAGTGGCTCTTCGCCTTCCTGGAGCACAGCCAGGTGAGCGCAGGGGCAGTCGGGGGTGCTGGAGAGGAGGCCCGGTCTGACACCTCCCCTTCCCCACGACCTGCCTGCATCTGGCTGTGGGCCCCCACTTCCTGGTGTAAGTTGTTGGGCCCCAGTCCAGGCTGGCATGGGTTCACGGCTAAAGCCCAAGGGGCTGATTCAGCGCCCTTACCGGGCAGGCAAGGGAGTGCCTCCTGAGCCCCTCTGTGCTGTGCTGCCCACATCTCTCCCATCAGTGGTTCAGTCCATTCTATTAGGTGTTGCTTTGTTGGTCTGCTGTCATTTTTGAGCACTCATATTGCCTGCCAGGCACCCTGAGGGCTGTATTTGTTTTTATCACTGTCTCTGCCCTCCTGGAACCTAAAGCCCTTGGCCAGGCAGGCATTATGCCAGGCCCTGTGCGGGGGCACAGAGGTGAGTCAGCCACAGTCCTGCCTTCACGGAGCACGTAGTCTGGTGGGGAAGAGGAACCTGCAGATAGCAACTGTAGTGCTTGAGCAGAGGGCAACGCGAGTGTAGTGTGCGTGTTAGGGAGGGAGAGTTGATCACGATGGGGATGGGGGCTGCTGGGAAGACACTGTGGGACAGGTGACACTAACTGCACCTGGGACTTGAACGCTACAGCTAAGCTCCTGACAGGGGAGAAGGGTGTTTCAGGCAGAGGGAACGGCAACGAATAAGGGCCTGGAGTGAAATGTGAGGTGTGTCAGGGAAGAGCAGACTCCTGGAGGACTGTCCATCTCCGTGAACCCGATGTCCTGCTTATAGGCTGCATGGCCTTGGTAGGATGAGTCAGGGAAGGGGGAGGACTTTCGTGAGGAGGCTGGAAGTTTGGGGCAGAGAGTCCCCAGGGCCATCCTCAGGCCTAGCATGCTGTGGAGCTGGTTGGTGAGTGGCCCCCCAGCTCCTGGCCCTGTCTTTCTCCCTCCTTGGTCCTAGCGGCCTGCCATTTCTCCAGAGAACTTTCTGTCTGCATCCTGGACACCCTGGTTCAGCCCTGGCACCCAGCAGGACTGCTCAGAGTACCTGAAGTACCTGCTGGATCGGTAAGGGAGGCCAGGCCTGGCTCTGCACGGGGGCTCCAGGTCTGGAGAGGGTGCTCGTGGGAAAGCCCCCTCCCCCTGGGCTGTGTTGTCTCTTCCTGGAAACGGGGGCACAGCCCTGCACTTGTGAAAGGCTTGGAGCAGATGTGTGTCGTGAGTGTGGGGACAGGGACCGAGTGGGAGGGAAGTTTTGGAGATGCTGACATGAACCGAGACTGGGAGGGTAAGTGTGTGTATGTACACTGTGCTGTGCTTGCCTGAGTGAGTGTGCATGTGTGTGTTTTCTCATCAGCTCTCTGGGGGCACATGCACGTCTTTTTGTGGCAGGTTTGTGAGCCTTATGCAGGTAAGTATGTAGCATGTGTGCCTGGCTTATGAGTGCATGTGCACGAATGCCATTTTGTACATGCATATGTATGTTCCCCGTGCCTTCTCCTGCATGCGTGTAAACATGTGGCCAGCTGAGTAAGGTAAAGGCACAGGTCAGGCCAGTGCACTGGGGATGGGTCTGTGTGTATGGACGAAGGCCCTTTGCTCCCTGCACCAGGCTGCATGAAGAGGAGAAAACTGGGACGAGAATCTGCCAAAAGCTCAAGCAGTCCAGCTTGCCCTCCCCGCCTGAGGAGCCCCCTAGCCCGAGTTCAACCTCTGTGGAGAAGATGTTCGGAGGCAAGATTGTGACTCGGATATGCTGTCTCCGCTGCCTTAACATCTCCACCAGGGAGGAGGCCTTCACGGACCTCTCTCTTGCCTTTCCCCCGCCTGAGCGCTGCCGCCGCCGCCGCCTGGGCTCAGTGATGCTCCCTGCAGAGGACGTCGGTGCCCAGGACCTCCCTTCGCCATCGCGAGCCCAGGCGCCAAGCAGGGCGGCTCCTCGGAGGCAGAGGAAACACTGCATCACAGGGGACGTTCCCCCCACCGTCCTGAACATTGAAGGCCTGGGCCCCCAGGGCCCCAGGGGGCAGAGCAGTCAGGAGGAGGAGGCAAAGGAGGAGGAAGAGAAGGAGAAGGAGGAGGAGAAGGCGGAGAAGGAGGCAGAGAAAGTGGAGAAGGAGGAGAAGGCGGAGAAGGAGGAGGAGAAAGTGGAGAAGGAGGCCGAGAAGGAGAAGGAGGCTGAGGTGGAGAAGGAGGCCGAGAAGGAGACGGAGCCCGAGAAGGAGAAGGAGGCCAAGAAGGAGAAAGAGGAGGACGGCCTGGGCCCAGGGACCCTCAGAAATGCTTCCGCCCCCTCTGGGGAGGGTTCCCGCTCCGTCCTGGACCTGGTCAACTACTTCCTGTCGCCCGAGAGGCTGATGGCAGAGAACCGCTACTACTGCGAGTCGTGCGCCTCCCTGCAGGACGCCGAGAAGGTGGTGGAGCTGAGCCAGGGGCCGCGCTACCTCATCCTGACCCTGCTGCGCTTCTCCTTCGACCTGCGCACCATGCGGCGCCGCAAGATCCTGGACGACGTCTCCATCCCCCTGCTGCTGCGGCTGCCGCTGGCCGGGGGCCGGGGCCAGGCCTACGACCTCTGCAGCGTCGTGGTGCACTCCGGCGTGTCCTCGGAGAGCGGCCACTACTACTGCTACGCCCGCGAGGGTGCTGCCCGCCCAGCCCCGAACCCGGGAGCGGCCGACAGGCCCGAGCCCGACAACCAGTGGTACCTGTTCAACGACACCCGGGTGTCCTTCTCCTCTTTTGAGTCTGTCAGCAACGTCACCTCCTTCTTCCCCAAGGACACTGCCTATGTGCTCTTTTATCGGCAGCGGCCCCGGGAGGGGCCTGAGGCTGAGCCCGGCTCTCCCCGAGCCCGGGCAGAGCCCACCCTCCACAAAGACTTGATGGAAGCCATTTCCAAAGACAACATCCTTTTCCTGCAGGTGAGCAGACCCTGGGGGCGGAGGGGCTTCCCAGCACCCACCGGCTCAGATGCTGACTGCTCCTCTCTTGGAGTCTCTTCCTTTTACCTTTGATCCATTCAGCTATCAATCAATCACTTAGTGCTGGGGAAAACTGGTGGGCCAGACAGACGTAGCCCCATACTTCAGAGGAACAGACATGAGGAATTACCAGTTTTTTATTAAGGTGTCATAAGTGTGCTGGAGGAGGGGGCTCTGTGAGTGAGTAGTGGATACGAGCGGATTGGGGGGGGGGGCCGCCCGACTCAGTGAGCCTCCTCTCTCACTGAGCCTTCGACTCCACTCTGTAGAGTCAAGGGTGGTAGCAAAATACTTTGCAGCTGAAACAGCCAGTGCGTGGACCAGCACGAGGAGTGCCACCACAAACAAACAGCCGGTGTGGTCACGTCAGGACCCCTGGCCAGCAGCACCTGCGTGCTGTGGGGACCCTGGCTCTGCTTTTGTGTTTCTGCCGAGCTGTCCAGGTGGAGGCAGGGCTGGGCCCGTGGGAAGGCGAATCCATGGCTGGCCTCAGTTCAGCAGGAGGAAGAGCTTCCTCGTTGGCAGAGGGTTCCTCGTGCCTTGAGAGGCAGAAGCTGGACAGTCACGTCAGGAAGCCTGCAGAAGGGTCCCTGGGGGGTATGAGGTGCCCTTTGAAGTCTCTGCACCTCCTGCTTTCTGGTGCCACGTCAGGCCCTTGTCAGCTGTTCACAGTCTAGTTAGTTAGTAGAAATGAGTTCCTTTCCTCCAGGGGGCTGGGAGTTTTTATTCGGGGGAGGAGGAAGAATGCTTTGGAAGCCTAGATACAGGATGGCTATGGGTCCATCCCACCCATCCTCCCACTAAGCTGGAGTGCCTCTAGGGCAGAAGCTGTGGCTCCTCTGTGCCTGGCCCTGGGGACCGGGGTGATGCTCGGGAGGGCTGGGTGGCATTGGGGGCGTGCAGGGAGAACTGAGGCTTCAGAGCCTGACTTACTTTGACTTCTAAGCTTCCGGCCCCATCCCCATCTGTATTATTTCCAGGAGCAGGAGAAGGAGGCACGGAGCAGGGCGGCCTACATCTCTGCACTCCCCACATCTCCGCACTGGGGGAGGGGCTTTGACGAAGACAAAGATGAGGATGAAGGCCCTCCGGGGGGCTGCAGCCCTGCAGGTGGCAGCGGTGGTGACTTCCACAGACTGGTCTTCTAATGGGAACCCTCATCCCCTGGCCTGCTAAGCACCTGTGAGGGTGCCACAGGCAACCTCAGTGGGGGGGGGGGGCCCAGGTCCCAGGCAGAGGTGCTCGGCCAGGTGGGGGCCTGAGGGAGGCTGCACAGGTCCAGTCCTGAGGGCAGGCCCTTCCGAGGGCCAGAGAGATGGAGCGGGGGCTTCTGGGCCCCTGCCCTCAGCCTGAAGGGCACACGGAGACTCACTCAGATAGATAGATACAGAGGTGAGACCCAAGCCCCTTAAACCGGGCCTCAGGCCCCGACACTGGGATCAGCCCCGTTAAGACTCACTTACACCCAAGTGTCCTGGTCAGCTTGAAGCAGCTGAGATGGACACTCTCTGGGCCTTGTCCCCCACCCCCTGCAGGCTGCCCCACAGGGCTGAACGTCACAGCGCTGGTGTTTTGCCATCAAGTAGCAGTTCCTTTCCAGCTCCTTTCAGACAATCTTGTTTCTCTGTAGTATAGTATACAAAGCAGAGGCGGATCCAAGCCCTAGCATAAAGAAGGGGGCTGTGTGTCACCCCTCTGGCCGCCTTCTGGTTTCTCTGAGGGGTCTGAGGCAACGTCTGTGGGTGCCTACACTGTTTGTTTGTACTTACTTTGAGAGGAGTGTAGGTGGGAAGCAGCCTGGCAGCCTGGCACAGGACCAGAGACTGTCCTCCCGACAGACACCAAGCAACAACGCACAGAGGGGAGGATAGCCTCTTAAGCCTCTCTCCCGCCTCAGTGCCTGAGATGCCACCATTTGCATCCCCCTTCTGGTTAGAGAGCGAGTCCTCCTCAGTTTACTGCAAGTATGTTTGTTTGTTTGTGTTTCTCACGACGTCTGTCCTGAGGGAAGCTGGCTGGCTCAGCGCCTCAGCCGTTGGCCATCATCATGAGGGCGGTCTGGTTAGGAGCAGATATTGACCTCATTGTGCCCTGACACTGCTGTACCCCTTCTAAGTAACTGGAGAGAAGAGAACCAGGGTCTCAAACAGGAATAAAAATAGGTTCTCTGAAGCCTTTAAAGCCGTCGTTATTCCCGCCTCAGTCAGTCACTGGCTGTGAGGTCGGCTCTACCCTTGGTTTCTTGCTGTGTCTGTCTGGACAGGAAGGAGGGGACACCCCCTGCCCTGTTGACGTGTGTGCTGCCCCAGGGGAGGCAAGCGTGCCCTACACTGAAGTGCTGTGTAAATCAATCAACAGTGAGGACTGGGGGCGGGGATGTGCCCAGATAGATAGGGGTGGAGGGGTGGGTGCACAGGCTGGGGGCTGCCCTAACAGGATACTGTTAAGGGACTGATCTGTCAGGTGGCGCTGGAGCTCCTCCAGACCCCAGGAACTCTGGGCTGCCCAGAGATTGCTGCTGCCGCTGCACCACATGCCTCCCTTCTTACCTCTGAGAATCTGGGGTGGGCTGGGCTGGGCTGGGCTCAGGCCAGGAGGAAAGTAGGCAGCAGCCCTCAGGTTCCAGCCATCTTGGAGCTTGGGACTGCAGGGGCCTGGCCGGGGGCTTCAAGGGCTGCAGGTGGAGGAGTTTTGAGTTTTGGCCCAAAAGCCATAGACCTTGAGACCTCAGGGACCAGGGAAAGTGGGCCGACAGTCGTCTGTCAGAGACAGAGTCATGCTCAGACTTCATCTCTTTGGTCCATTGAGCCTCCTAAGAAAGATGAATTGGCAGATGTTACTACAATTTCCATCTCATGCACCAGGAATACAAATTCTGAGGTAAGGAAGATTCACGTGTGTTCTCAGCCAAGAAAGGTACCCAGTTCTTTCTTTCCTGTTCAAATGAAAGTGGAGCAGACTGGCACAGTGCTGTCCTGGGACTGTGAGAGGAAGGCTTATCTCGTTGAGGACAGGCGTCGTGTGCAAGCCTACAGCCGGCAGCCCTGAGCCGGGATCCAAGTGTGTGTGGATTCCATCCCCCAGCCCCTCCGGACGAGACAGACTCAGCAGCTCTCCTGGTTGCGTCTAATGGACTTTATTGTTGTCCAGACCCAACACCGTAGTAAAAAGGGACCTGCAAGCTCCAGGCCTGTACCATGTGTCACCACAGCAAAAACAGGACCCATGTGAACACGTTCCCACCCCTCCCCAGACCTACTCACAGGATAAATACGTGTTACAAATTTGTTTTTTAAAAAGAAAACAGAATAAATTAATAACTTAAGTGATTAGGCACCAACAGTGATTTGAAAAATTATATGTCAATTTTAAATGGTAAGAGGGCCAGAAACCTAAGACTGGGCTTCTAGCCCATTTTCTCTTCCCGACAAAGCAACGATTCTGTGGGAAATGATTCTAAATTTCAAGACACATGTAACCAACGAACACATAAGAACACACACCACCAAATATCACATGACAGCCTGAATCTCCAGGGGGACCCCCTCATCAGGCAGCCCACCTGGCCCCAAAGAGCCTGGTGCATTCTGGAAGGAGGGGGCTTTAGAGCTCATGCGCTCAGCCTCCTGCCCCCACGTTTTGCAGAAGGGCCAGAGAGGGGGAAGTTTGTGCCAGTTTCCCTCCTGCCCGGCACTCTGTTTCCAGAGCCCTGTCACAGGGGTGTGGGTCAGCCGCAGCTTGGGGCTGAGGCCTTAGCCCTGTGGCAGGTAAATCCCTTGAGAACAGCTGTGCTTCTGTCCTAGGAATGGGACATATTTGAACAGTTTCGAATGTAGAAGTTACTGAAATCAGTCTAGGGAGGGGACTGGGTTAACTGGCCAATGCTCTGGGTGCCGCCGATCCCTGGCGATCCAGACCCTCGAGAGAGAGAGAGAAGTTACAGAGCAGGGAGTAGCCACAGAAGAGGCCGCAGGGCCCTTCTTCACCAAGGTGGGAAGGAGACACAGCTCCATACCACTCCTTGCAGAGGTGGAGCTGGAAGGGGGCAAAACAGCTTCTTCTCTGAGGAGCCCCAGGCAGGACGAGGCCTGTGTGGGCTATGCTGGCTGACAAGGCATCCTGGGGTCTCAGTCCTTGCCAGGCCACCAGGAGAGGTGGATTGTGACCCACTGAAGGCCAAAGGACTAGTTTTTTACACTGACCAGACGGGAATATTAGATACCTGGTACTTGGGGCTTTTGAGCCAGTCTCTGCTGTCAACAGGCCAATTTCCTCTTCTCTTGTACTTCCTTCCGTCTCTACTCTGGCCTCCACCTGAAGGGTTTGGGGGTTATAGGAACCAAGAACTGGAGGGAGGCCTCCTTGGTGGTTAGATTTGAACACCTCAGTCTCTCAAGACTCCACCCAGTTTCATTCACAACATGGCACATTCAGAAAATGCTGACATTATTAGGGCACCTGGCGATCAATAGGGGAGGATGCTGGGAACTGAGGGTACCAATACCTGGGCCCACCTGTAGCCTATGGGGGCACAGGGGTGGTGCCATTCAAAGCTCTGCCACATGAGACCCTTTGCAGAGGGCCTTAAAGGGACACAGGGCTGGGCAGAGTGAACCACCAAACCCTGCCCAGGGTAGGTCACTGCCACCACCATTACCATTTCACCTGTGGGAACACCGAGGCATGGCCTCACTGCTTCTGAGAGGCTGGGCCCATACTCCCAAAGGTCTTCTGTTCCCAAAGCACAAGGTTCTCTAAGTCTCTCTGTCCATCTTCCTCCACTGGATCCCAGCCTTGCCCTCCTTCCCTCTAAAAATCTGACCCTTCTTCCTCTAAGGCCCCTGTCAGGCACCCCCTTTTCCTAGAAACCACCTTCCCTGATCTCCACCCCCTCCCCACTCCTGCCCCCAGCACCAACCTCCTAGAGAAGGAGCCTCGATTTCTCTGCACATTATCAGCATTTTAAGTGTCTCTCATGGCCATTACCAATGTGTCCTTGTCTTTTTTCTCATCGACTGTGACCTTCTCAAATACAAAGTCTGATTAATTCCTGTGTTCTCAGTGCCTAGCCCAGACCTGGCCATAGCAGCCATTAATGAATGCTTATTGAATTGATATGACTAATACTAGGAGACAAGGGCTACTGTTGAGAAAATTTCTCCCGGGATGTAGAAAGGTCAGGCCGCAGGCCTGGGGTGTGCGTGTTTACACAGGCTCACAGGAGCAGAAAGGTGAGCGGTAGCCACCTCCCTTAAATGGGGGGTGGGGGGGGAAGTCTTTTTTTTTTTTTTTTTTGAGGAAGAAGGTCTGTTCACCCCAGGGTAGGATGAAACATTTGGTCTGCCCACGTTGCCTCTGAAACTCTTAAAAATTTGGCCAAGAACTGTAACATAAAAGAGCCCCAGTCCCCAGACTTAGGAGAAAAGAGCCTGGTGTGATGCCCTTCCTCCTGTCCCTGGCAAAGGTGGGCAGAGGGTGATGCTGATCTGGTGGCCTTTTAAGCCATGGGAGGAGAGGCCTGCCCTCTCCTGTCCCTGTAGCTAGGCACCTGGGATTCGACAGAGCAACAGAGGGTGACGTGAGCTGAGAACACACTCTGGCCTGTCACCAGGCCACACCTGTACCTTCCTTGGGACCTGACACAAAACTCAGCCAAAGGGCACAAGCTGCGGCCACTCCCCCGCGTCGTCCACTAGGCTCTCTTCCGCCCTGCTTGCTCCTTTGCCCTGCTCTGCCCGCCACCCATCAGTCCTGGGAGCTGCCCTTGCCTGCGGCCATGCACATCGCTCCCCTGACCACCACACCACTCCTCACATTCTGCTCCACCCTGCATCTCCACGGCACCGCCCGGAGCTCGCCACCAGGCCCTCCGGATGTACTCAACCACTAGCTGCGCCTCCCCCGCCCCCAGCCTTCGCCCCTGCCTCTCAGCCCATCGGTTACCAGCGCCTCCCCTGCCGCACTGCCCATCTTGCAGAAGCTCATTTGCTGCAGCGTCTCCGCTCCCGCCCTGTGTCTCCGCCCAGGCCGTCCCGGGGTGGCCCCTCAGTCGTCCCACCCCACGCACCTTCCCACAGCTCCGCCGGCTCCCCCCCCCCGCCCCGCCCAGCCCACCACGTCGGCGCTCCCACCCCACGTGCTGCACCGCCCAGCACAGCCCAAGCCTCGTGGGCGAGGCGCTCTTGGCTGGGTGGGGTCTCGGGGAAGAGGACTGCGCTCTGTCCCAGAGCGGCAGAGCCGGGCCTGTGGCTCCACAGTCCCGGGGGCCCGGCCCCGCAGTGTCTTCGTCACCCCGTCTCCTGCTCCTTGTTCTGGGTTGCCCCTCCTCCTCAGTCTTCCCCTCCTGCTGTCCTCATCCTTCTGCCTCTCCCACCCGGCAACAGCTGCACTGCCACTTGGCCTGAAAATGGGGGACCACCGCAGCTATCCGCTGCCCTTCTGCATCTGGGGGTCTAACTCCTTTGTCCCTCAAGACCACCTCTGACCTTCCTCCTCGACTCCTTCATCTTTTGGTGGCCTTGCCTCTCCCCTGCCAAGACAGATAGGGCTGAAGAAGTCTGTATCCACTTTGGTCCGCTGGTCCTTGGCTCCCTGGGTCAGCGAGATGACTTGGCTTCTTCCGGGACTGGGGGAGAGGTAGCCCAGTAGCAGGAGGGACAGGGGCTGAGAGCTGTGCCCAAAGGTGAGGTGTGGAATCTGGCTCAGAGCCCCAGCCCCTCCCTCCACACGTCTGGTAGGTATTTGGGTCTAAAGGGCGGGAAGAGGCTGAAGGATGCTTTTTGGCAATAGCTCTAACTAAGGTGGGTAGAGGCACGGCCATTGCTGATAAAAATCAAGGTGGGCCCCGAGTGAGCTGAGGAAGCGCCTCGATCAGGCCCTCACCTGCCAGGGGAAGGGGTCAGGGTCCCTGATGTCAAGTGCTTTGAAGGCCAGAGTGGCAGAGTAGAGAGGGGGTGGGCAGGAGGGCGCGCTGGAGAGGAGAAGGGGGAGACAGACGGGGAGGCGTCGGCTCTGGACTGGAGACGCCGCCTCCTGGCCCCTCCCTGGGGCGGCGGCCCGCGCGTCACAGCTTGGCCCCCTTGGAAGGCTCCGAGGACTGCCGCACGTCTGTCCACTCCTGCATGGTGTTCTGCAGGGCCTGGGTCTTCTCCTTGTCCACCTGAACGTAGTCTACCTTCTCGTCGGAAGTGACAGATGACGTGGATGGCTGCGGGACAGAGCGGGGAAGTGAAGTGGCTGTGAGTTATCAGTAACGCGGGGAGCGGGCGGGTGGCGCTTCCTGAGTCGTTTCCCGGGAGAGGAGGTGGGGCTCTACCTGTCTCTCTGACCTGCCTTTTCTTTCTGAAAGTGGCCTGTAAGGCCTGAACTCCAAAACGCACCATCCCTCCTGTTTGGTGCAACAGCCCCTGCCCGCCGTCCCGATGTCCCAGCTCCTGGGGGGACCCAGGCCCTTCCTTGGCCTGATGGATGGCTCCAGGCTTTCACCTGCGCCTCCACCCACCTCCCTGTGACCACTTGTCCAGGGGAAGGACTGTGCCAGGTGCCAACAAGCACCAGCCATAGGGTTTTGTGTGTGGCTCGCGGTGAGCACGCACAGCCACCCTGTGTGGGACGCTGTGCCGGGGCTGCTGTCTGGACTGGGCAGCTAAGTGTGCTTCCTGAGGGGGGCCTTTCCCAGGCCCGGAAGCCCTTCTGCAGGCTGCACCTGCACAGCGAGTTCTCAAAGAAGAACTCAGGACCAGGACACAGGATCCCCGAGTCTCGGCTCTGTCGTGGATTCACACGTGACCTCGAGCAGCTCGTGTCTCCGTGTGCATTCGTTCGCCCATCCGCACGACAGCGGGGGTGGGCTGACGGATGCGGTCCTATGGGCTCAGGGTACCTGTGTGCTGAGAGTGAGGGCGCGTGAGCCCCCGGAGACCCAGACTACAGCACGGCCCAGTCACAGGAGCAGAGGGCCGCTGGCCAGTGCTGAAGGCAGCTGGCCTCCGGGACCCCTCCCCCAGGGCCGCCAAAGCCCGGACTGACGCCCACCCACCCACCCGCCCGCCCCAGGCACCTTGCGGTGGGGGCTTGGGGAGCTCGGCTGGAAGTCCAGGGCCAGATAATCCACGCTGCCAGTGTTCTTCTTAGGGGCCGGACTGTTGGTGCCACTGGGGATGGGAGATGCAGACACTGGGTTTTGCTGTCACAAAGGAGGGAAAAACCGTTAGTTAGTTTAGGAAACAGATTAACCCACCACCGGGAAAAAAACACCTCTGGGAGTAAGAGCAACTAACTAGCTCAGTGAGTGCCGACTGTGCCCTGCACTGCGCCGGGGACTTCTCACGTTCTTGTCTAAACCCTCACAACAATCCTGTGATGTAGGTATTATTACTGTTCTTATTTTCTAAAACGAAGATAAAACTCTGGTTCGGAGAAGTAAAGCAACTTGCCCATGGCCGCACAGCCGGTGAGCAGGGATGACTACCCCGCTGTGCCACGCTGCCTCCCTTCCAGGGCATCAGGCCGCGGTCTCACCTGCGATCTCCCTGACAGACCAGCCCCCCGCTTGCTGGCCCCAAGAAGGGAGCACATGTCTTTCACGCACTGGACCCTGGAAAGGTTTCTGTTGCACCAGATCTGCTTCTCTGGGGCTCCCACCCACGGCCTGGAGTGGGGTCGTCACACCGCAGCAGCCTGTCCCTCCAGCCCCAGCTCCTCAGGGGTCTCAACAGAGGGGCCTCGTCCCCAGGCGGCACAAAGCCCCAGTCCCTCAGCAGCTCTCAGAGGACACGCTCCACGGTCCCGTCTCATCCAGGCATCAAGACCAACTTGTCTGGCACTTTCCTGAAGACACCTTCTAATGAGAAATGCAATAAATAGTCCTATGCTCTGTTTCTTTTGGCTGCTTTATTGATTGGTAGATTTGTTCTATTTATGCAGCAACTACCGGGTGGTGGGCAGCTACTCCCTTTGCACTGGGAATCTCAGGGGGCAGAACCCTGTGTTTATTCCCTCTGTGAGGGCCTTCACCACACTGAGTCATGCACACGTGCGTTTCCCCACCGCTGAGTGGGGAAACACACACTCAACAGACACTTACACTCCCATACCTCCTCATGGTCATGGGAACAACGGGATAAGGAAATGAAGAGATTTTTTAGTTTTGAAAGATATTAACAGGATAGAACAAGGAAGTTAATTTTGAAGGCTGCCCTAGTTCTTCTCTACAGGCCCCTGATGACTATTCTGAAACACCATCTAACCACTTGGCCTGCTAACTCTTCTGGAGCTCCCTCCTGCCCCAGGACAAGTGCAGACTTCCCAAGACAGCATTTGGGGTCCTTCATGATCTGACTCCAGTCTAACCTCCCCACCTGCCCACTCCACCTTCACCCAGAGTTAATGACCATCATTCTCCGTGTTCCTGTCTGCACGGCCACCTCCACCTCGGCGCCTCCCCTTTCCCTAGTCCGGTGTGATCGCCCATCCTGCGGTGCGTCCCTGCGGCACCGCCTCTCCAGGGACACCGACCGTGCCACCTGTGTTACAGTCGTGAGAGAGGCAGGCCTCCTCTGCCCCTTAAGAGAGCAGCCTCCTTGAGGGCAGGGACCACGTCTTCCTTGCCTCTGACGATGACCCCACAGTGCTCGACACGTATGTGCTCAAGACGGATTTGCAGCAGCAAACTAAATCACGAATAATGTGGGTGCCCTGAGGCCGGGGTGAATTAGCGAGCTGGGAAGTGGGGAAGTGAGAGGTGGGTTCCAGGGGACCCCAGAGGACTCACCATAGGGACGTAGTTCTCTTCGCTGTCTCCCGAGTCCGTGCTGGTGATGCTCTGTGTGGAGATGGGGCGGCAGTACTGGGAGGACCCCGGGTTGAAGGAGTGGCTGTGGCGAGAAGACAGGGAGTAAACCCTGGGGCACATCCAGCCTCCCGCTGGGCCCTGGCCCTCACACCCCCAGACAGACCTCTGCCCTCCATTATCAGACTAAGATCTGATACAGAGCAGGCACAATTTTTCTCCCTTCACAGAAGAAGAAAACCAAGCCCTGAGCTACCAACAGCCATCAGCAGCAGGATGCAGCTTTCCTGGCACACAACTTAGTGACCCATTCCATTCACCAACCTGACGGCCCTGTTCCAAGTTCCCGTGTCCACAAATAGACACTTACATGGCCCTGGACCAGGACTTGGTGATGGGTGACTTGAAGGGGAGCTCATCGATGACGGTATTGTTTCTCAGGTCAAGCGGTGTTGGCTTTGCTGCAGCAGGAACAGAAAGTCGAGTCATCAGCCAATGATGACAATGCCACACATACAAACACTTACACGTGACACACAAGTGCATTTATGAATCATTCCTATTCATCCCAGTTGTTCAGGGGGAGACTGAAGCTCTCAGCAAGGTTACACAATCTCTGCCCATGTTGACAGGCCCTTAAGTCATGTCTTCAGATTCCAAATTTTGTATTCTTCACACCGTACCTATGGTAATCATACTTTCAGAACCTAAAGTGGGGACACAGGGTGTGACAACAGACTGTTTTCCCTGGATTTGTGACTGCATATGAAAACAAGAGATGATATTTGAAACATCATAGAGAAGGCCACCATGACTGCCCCCTGCCCACCAGGACTGTGGAGCCTTCAGTGGAGGAAGGTGAACGTCACAAGGTCCTGAAGGCTTCAATCCAAATGCTGAGATCTGCATTCTCTGTTGGCCAGCCCAAAGGGGGCTTATGTCTGCCCAGTGACTCTACTTCTCCCTTTGAATCCCTGCCACTGATCCAGGCCTGCAGAATGAGATCGAGGCAGACCTGACACTTGAACTGCAGCACTTCTTCCTGCTCTAAATGCAGAGGGCACAGAGCTAACTTTACTGAACACCTGCCATGCACTACAGTCAATGTCCTAGATGCTTTTCTTCTAACCAAACCCGGAAGGCAGGCATGACTATCCCCACTTCACAGATAAGAAAACTGAGGCTCAGAGAATTTACATGATCTACTCAAAGTCACACACCTAGGAAGTGCTGGGTAAGGATTCCAACCCACATCTACCTGGTTTGAAAGCTCAATCCTTTCTATTATAGCACAGTGTATCTTTTCATGGACTGCTCTGTCAGTTCTACCTTGCCCAGCCCCAGAGCTGATACAAATACCTCATCCTTGAATTACATCTCATACATTATGAAGCACTTTTGGAGACATTATCTATGTCCTTCAATGTCTCTGGGAGGTACGTTTTACACTTCCCATTTCACAGATGAGAAATAAGGCTCAGAGACATAGAATGATTTGTTTATAATCACGTTAGCAGGTGGCAGAGCGGGCACCTCAATCCATCCTGTCCTTCTGATTCCTGCATTCTTCCTGCTCATCAAGGCTCCTCAAGAGCCAGTCCCTAGGGTGCCAGACCACTGGGATGAATTTGGTGTGTGTGTGTGTGTGTGTGTGTGTGTGTGTGTGTTTGGGTTGGTTCAGGCTCCAGAGGCTGTCACTTCCTTGCAAGAAAAGTTTAGGATCCACCTGATCCCTAAATGAATGCAAACAGTCCCTGAACATTGTCCAGAGATGGAACGAGGAAACAGTGGACTTACCTTTCCGGTCAGGTTTGAGGTTGCGGTTGACAGGGGGTGGCTGGATCTCACTCCCTCGGCTGGAGCCTCGGTGCATAGGAAGGGCTGAGGTGGGGTAGCCAAGCGGGTCAAAGTGATGGGGCCCTGGGCTCATGGGGATGTAGACACTCTGGGAATTATCACCTGCTCGCTCCAAAGCCAACAGGGTGGAGGAGCCTGGATTCATGGGCACGTAGTTGTCTTCGGAATTGGTGCTATCCGATCGGCCCACAACTGTTTTCCCTGGCTAGGAGTGAAAAGAAATACTGCTGTTACTAGTGACAGGAAACAAGAAGGGGTGAGAATTTGTACACAAGGCAAGAAAAGACTGAGTTGGGTGTACTGTGAAGCTATAAGGCAGACTCTGGGACAAACAAATAAGAAAGCGGAGGAGGAGACAGGAAGAAATGAGGTCTGACCCTGGGAAAAACAAATAAGAAAGCAGAGGAGGAGACAGGAAGAAATGAGGTCTGTGGGTCTCTTCTAGCGTCCATGATCGCTTGGAGCTTACTTATAACTTGTGATAAATCTTTAGTATAAAATATCCACGAGGCATTCTGAATGCCTGACCAAGCAGAGCTTTGGTTCAGGACCCTCCCTCTTCCTCAAGTCCGGACTCATCATTGGCAGGTCAGCACCTGCCACTGGCAGGGCAAGGAGCCTAAGAGAAGCCTTGGCCCTGGCAGGTGAGGTCTGGGTCAGGTGTGCTTCCCCAGCCCAGCTTTCAGTGTGACCGCCAGGCTGCAGTCAGAGCTGCCACAGGGCTGTACAATGCAGCCACCCTGGCCACAGCCTTCCTTTAACTCCTGCCTTGTCTTTCCAGACATACAACTAAGCTGCTTTTGCTTCAGTTACCTGATTTCACAGTCTTTCCAGTGGGCCTGAAGCCAGGCCCTAGTCAGCTTAGCTGGGCCTGACACCTTGGAGAACTGTCGTCAGCCCCCTCCTCAGGGCAGCCTGGGATCCTGCACTCAAACCATAATTCTGCCACTGAGCCTGACTCTGAGCACCACCCCTGCCTGGAGTCTCCTCCCCCCAGGTGAGACCTCACGGTAAGGATGCTGCCTTAGAGCCCCCATCCCAGCGCCTGGGTCCTCTGCATTCTGGACCCTTCCTGCTTACCCACAGTGATGAGCCTTATAGGCTAGTGCACCTAAGTACACACATTTCTTCTAGATCAGGATACCTGCATCTTACTTTCCAAAAACTCAACCCAGGGTTCTGAACTGAGACAAGAAGCCAGGCAGGCTGCTAAGAGGGAGGTGCCATCATGCTTTTGGGCTGTGTTTTTAGTTCCATGCGTGTGACCTTTAATCCACCCGAGCTGACTTAAGGACCCCTGGCTAAACCCCACTCACCAGAAAAGCGCTGACTGCATCACTCATGGACTCGGTGGACCGGCCCGCATTGTCTCCACCACGCTGGGGGTAGTCGTAGGACTCACAGGAAGAAGCTACGACAGAGAAAGGAAGATCCATGTGTGCTCACTAGAGTCAATCCCTGAGCTGACACTTCCCCACACCCTCCCCAGTGTGGCTCAGAGTCTCACTGATACTCTGAAGATACTGCTCTCAACCCCTAATGATAAGGTATTGCTTCTATCATATCACTCCTCAGCTCACAAATTCCTCCCAGGCTTCTGGATGTAGCTCCAGTGTTAGCAAGATGCAAAACGAAAGGAATTAATATCATTCTACCTTTTCATCAAACAGAGGAGGTTATATGCAGAGTTGGAATACTCTCAGTGGGAAATCAGCAACAACAGAATTTAATACTTCAGACAGACGTTCAGACTTTAATCAGAGATTTAAATGTGGCTTAGAAAATATTTTGCAGATCTGATTTTAATAGTCTGTTGGTCCACATAGGTTTGGCTCCAGTTTGGACTAGTCTTCTAAATGTATTTTTGAAATCTTTGGTTTGATTTATAAATGAATAAAAGACTATGATTTGGACCTCTAAACCCATAATATGCTGTACTGTGGTTAACCAAGAATCTTCTACCTCCTTAGTAGAGCAGTAACTTCTCGCAGGCAGGTTCTGCTAAACTCTTGCCATTGTGGTGTCCACTAATAGCCTCCAGTGCTAGAGGACAAACTAGGAAAGGTCTGGGTAGAACATGCCTAAACCTGTGAGTATCAGTGACCTGGGTGGGACTTAAGTCTCCTTGGCATGGATGGCCAAGAACCCGCACGCTACTGAGAACCCCGGTGCCACCGCCCTTCCCCCCGGCCTCAGCAAGGGCTCACACTGACCTCGGTGAAGTCGGCTGTTGTCCATGGCTGGGAGGGTATTGCGCCTGGGGATGGTTGCAGCGGCAGAGGCCGATCTGCTGCTGTCACCGACTGGAGGCCTCTGCTGAGGGCTGCCCCATCGAGGTGTTTCTGCCTGACTTGGCTTGGGGGGCCGGGGCGGGGGGGCTACGGCCGAGTCCCCAGGAGCGGCGACTGCCATGGTGTTGTGGTTCTTGTCCAGTGTGAATGTCCTAGGGATCTGGTAGGCTGAGAGTGGGGTGGCCGGAACATCCATATTATCCACCAGGAGGTCCCCAAACTCACGGCACAGGGTGTTGCTGGGCATCTTGAAGGTGTACACGTCCTCGTTATCTGTCTCAGAGCCTGTGAGGCTGCCCTTGGTGTGGCCATGGGAGGCCAGGCTCCGGGGGAGGTCGTAGGTACTGTCTCTGAATTCTGTATTGTGCCTGCTTGGCTTGGGGAGGCTATAGAAGCCATGGACTTGACCACTGACCCCGTTGACACAGTGTCCGTTGCCCTGGGCAAGTTTTTGCACGGCCGTGTCGCTCCTCATGAGAAATGAGGCCCTGGTGCCCTGAGAGAAGCTGGCGCTCCTAAGAGACAGAAAGAAGGGGGTGCGGGGGTTAGAGGAGGCCGGGGCTGCCCACCAGCGAGGCAAGCAGGCCTGTTCAAACCCTGTGCAGCTAGGTGGTGTGGAACACACAGGCTGAGGAGGCTGGCAGGCCTGAGGGTTATCTGGGCAAGGCACGTTTTCTCTCTGAGCTTTAGTAAATGCGTCTGCAAAAATGGTGATTAAAATCATGCTTTGAAGGTTGCTTAGAAATTGGACTCTAGTGTATCTAGTAAGTATATGTTCAGTGTTAGCCTTTATCCCTTCCCCTACTCCCAAATGGCTGTGATTAGCAGAGGTTGGTCTTACCTCCCCAAATATATATAAACAAGCTAGTTATACCACACACTTGTTTACTGTTTTAAGTGCCACAAAATATACGCATTTGTATACAAAGGCTGTGAGATAGCGGAAAGAACCCTTAAGTTGGTATCAGAAAATAGCAAGTCATTTTATCTGAGTCTCAGTTTTCCCACTGTAAAACAAGTCAGCTAATGTATTGTTCTAAGTTATACAGAACTATTCAAATGTAAGCCATAGATTTATTTTCCATCATATATTATGGTTCATTGAGAGGCATTTAGAGGGGAAAATATCTCTTTCCAGAAGACTAAAATTCTACAGGAAAAATGTTTTCCTGTTTGGGAACTATATTCAGGACAGAAAAGGTTTTGATTATTACTTTTTAAAAATTCATGTTTTGAGGAAATAAGATTAAAAAAGTAAAACGATCTGGGGGGAGCGGGGGCGCGAAGGGATTTGTGCAGGTTCCATTCCCGCCACTGATATGCTCTGTGGGCTTCACCAAGGCTCCTTCCCCAAGGCAGGACCTGGTGTGTCTCAATAGCTCTTAAGGGTCCATCTGGTTCTGAAACTCCACAACCCTTTGGCTGTATTAGCATGGTTTCCAAACTGGATTCTGTGTTCTGCGTAGGTGCCTTAGGAAATTAGAAGGTGATGTTCTGAGCAAGTAGAGATTCAGGTCTGCTTTTCTCTCTTGTACAGTATGATTCTTCATAGGATTCCATTTGGGGGAAATAAAGGAATCGCTATTCTAGAACAATCATTTAGTGGTGATTCTCAGCTTTTTGGAGGCTATATGCCTCTTTAAGAATCTGATAAAAAGCTCTTGGCACTTCTCACCAGAATAAGGCAAGTCTCGCATACATACAAATTTGCATGCTATCTCTAAGGGGGGTGGGCAGCTCTTAACCCACCGAGGCCAATCCATGGAACTTCCGTCTTATACAAGCTCTCTCAGCTCATGGGGAGCTTGTTATTTGTGGATGTGGCCACCAGATGGTGATAGAAAATAAGGCCCATCAGCTTAGAAAGAGGAAGGGAAACAGGTGTCTAGGCAGCCAAGTTCTCTCTTGGGTAAACTTGCATCCTTGATGGCTAGGACTTCCATTTCAGTCCCCAAACCTTCCGCGGCCCTCCTCTCTGGTCCTCCGTCTTCTCTCTCCCTTCCTATTTCATTCCACACGCATAACCAAGCCGACAGGCATGGCCTAGATCATTGAACATCTAGCCTTTAGATAACGAAGTGCCTGGAGCAGAGGACCAGGGAGCCAATGGTAGACATAAGGTGTTCACATTGTTCACATCTGTCCGTTTGTCTTTGGTGCCTTTCATTTTGTCTTTTGGAATTTCCAATGCTGGTGGATGCCCTATCTGGATTTGTTCATTTGAAAAACATTTACTGATATCCTACCTTCCACCTGGGCCAGGCACAATGGATACAGAGAAGCCTCCTGCCCTGGGGGAGGGGGCACAGTGGTAGAGGAGTTGACCTGCATGCAAATCTTTTTAAAAAAAAAATAAATTTATTTATTTATTTTTGGCTGCATCGGGTCTTCGTTGCTGCGCGCGGGCTTTTCTCTAGTTGTGGCGAGCGGGGGCTACCCTTTGTTGTGGTGCGTGGGCTTCTCATTGCGGTGGCTTCTCTGGTTGCGGAGCACGGGCTCTAGGCACGCAGTCTGAAGTAGTTGTGGCTCGCGGGCTCTAGAGCGCAGGCTCAGTAGTTGTGGCGCACAGGCTTAGTTACTCCACGGCATGTGGGATCTTCCCGGACCAGGGATCGAACCCACGTCCCCTGCATTGGCAGGCGGATCCTTAACCATTGCGCCACCAGGGAAGTCCCTTTGTGTACAAATCTTATAATCAAGCCAGTGAGTAAGCGGCTGTTGACAGATTTATACCAACCCTCCCTGGTGGTGGTGGTACAGAATGTCAGGGGAGGCTTCTCCAAAGATGTCACCTCTGACTGACTCTGGCAACTGGCCTGGCATAAGGCAAGAGAAGGGAAAAGGTGTTCCAGTTAGAGGCACACAGAAGTAGAACACAATCTGGCAAGTTCAAGGAACCGCAAGCTGCTCAGGCTGGAGCAAGTGCCTTAGGAGGCGGGGCTCAGAGATGACCGTGGAGGGGCCAGGCCCGGGCTGATGAAAGTGGGAGTCTTTGAAAGATTTTAAGGTGGTGTAGGGGTGGGGAGAGCATTGCAGGTATACTGCAGTCACCTTAAACATATGCAAGAGTGAACTCATCATCTTCCTCCTGACTCTCCAGTTTGGGAAAGGCACCAGCCACTCAAGCTGAAACCTGGAGTTACGTTATGATTTCTCACTCAATAATCACATCAGGTCCTATTGAATCCACCCCAATTCAGGTCCTCCTGATTTTCTTCTGCAATAATGAAAGGGGTAATAACCCATCTCCCTACCATCAGCCTAGGACCTCTCTGATCCTCTTTATCCCGCTCACATTTACTTTCTTACCTTCCCAGCTTAACCATTTTCAAAACTGCCTCAATGCCTTTAGGACCGAGTCATATTCCAACACCAACTCACCTCTCCAATCTCTCCTCCCCAGTTCCCCTTCCCACTCTAGGGTCTACTCAGTCAGCTGCCCAGGTGTCCCTGTATGCCCTAGGCAGTCAGGCCTCCGTGCCTTGTTGTGTTGTTTGTTCTGTCTGGAAGGCCTCTGACTCCAGTCTGGCAAGCTCATACTCAGCTCAAATGGCACATCTTCTGAAGCTGTTTCTTACATCCTCTAGCTCCCAGCACAAGCAATCACTCGCTCAACTCTGTTCTTGGAGCAGGCGTCAATTGTCATCTGTGTTACGTACCATTGTTACTTATCTCCTCCGTCAGACTGTGATTTCCTTGAGGAAAGAAGAAACTGTGTCTTATTCATTTCTCTCATCTGCACCGGGATCAGTGCTTGTCACATAGTAAATAGTGAATAAATGTTTGTTGAATGAACAAGCAAAGGAATGTATAAATAAACAAACAAAGAAAGAAAAGCGTTGGTGCTGCCGTGCCCTTTCCTGAGCTTGGCCTGAACCCTCTGGAGCAGCAGATTGAAACCCCTCCTCTTCAGAACACATGAGCTCATGTCTCAACCTCCCGCTGTCGTGGCATCTCCTCTCCAGTCACAGAACTACTCGCTCATCCCTAAACACCCTCCCTGAGCTCCAGCCCTGGGCTCACATAATTTACCTTTCTCTGGAATGTTTCCCTGATGCATCAAAATCTTACACAAAGTGCCAAAGAAGCCTTTTTGCTCCACAATGGTGTTTTAGGTCCTCTAAGTCTCCTTGTCACTTTACTCACCACTCCTCCTTTGCTCCCACAGCACTCTGCTTCCATCACAACACTCATCTTGTGTGAAATTTATTTGGGTCTGTGTCTTTCCACTTCTACCTGACCCTGTGCTTCTAGAAGGCAGGGCACCATATCCTGTCCCCTGGCATAGTTCCTGGCATGTGGTAGATGATACCGATGCAGGCTGAGGGGGACTGACCATTACTTCAAGAATCAGGTGAAAGGAGTTGAACAAGGGAAGCAAACTTGCCCGAAGGTATACACTTGGATGGTAGCAGAACTGGTTCCAGCACCCAGGTCCCTGGACTCCCTGCCCCAAAACCCACATGGCTACAGGGCGCTCCCTTTGGACAAGAATCAAGAGGGGGAATTCTGAGCACTTAGAAGTCCTGTGGCCTTTGCTGCTTTCATGTAGACCTTTACTCAGGCCTGTGCCACCATGATGTGCTGAGTTGCTTTCTGGGACAGATTCCTGGAAGCAGTGGATTTGGAGAAAGGTTTCTCTTCCAGGGCTCTGGGCTGACAGAGGCCTCATAAAATGAGCACAGTACTGTGCCAGGCACATCACATGTAATGTAGCTTTTAATCCTCCTGACAGTTCTGAGAGACAGGTATTACCCTCACACATCCGGTGAGAAAAACAATAAATGGCAGACATGGTGCCAGAAGATACTCGAACACAAGTGTATAGGGGAGCTCCTTGGGGGCAGAGAGAAGTTTGGGAGAAAATGCTCCCCCAAGCCCAGCAGCTTTTCCTTTCCATTCCTGGCTCCCAGCTGCTCCCAGAGCCCCAGGTGGATGGGGCTATCACACCACCTCTTGTACATGCTTTGGTTTTAATATCAACCCAAACCTCTCTCTTGGCTGTTAGGAATGCTGTCCTAGTTTTTCCCAGCCACTTTATTTTGCACTTGTTCTTTTGTACATTTTCTCATGTTATGTAACATACTACACCACAATTTCACTCCTTCCACTCTACAAGATGCCAAGTACCTTATAACAATAAAGGGCCAGTTTAATTTTTTTTTCTGCTATTTTTTAAAATTAGAGTATAATCGAATGCTTGTAAGTAAATTAGCCACCATTTAGAGTTCTGTACCTGTCACTGGCAATCCTAAGAGGTCATTTGGACCATCCTTCTGTATCTGACTCATTCCAAATGGATCCTTCCTGTGAGGGAAGAAAACTCAGAAAATTTTGTCCCACAATCTCTAAGAGGTGAGGTGATCTTTGTATCTCAAACTCTTCTGGCTGCAATATTGAGCCTGCCTTCTCTCTGTGGTTACAGAGAAAAGCTGTATATGTGAAATTAAATGAAGGTAAAAGCTGTATATTCTGCCTTTGGTCAATCAAAGCCACTGGGAGAATGAGCCTTAGAAATGATTAATCACAGGTAAGTTCTCCATTGACATTTCTGATTTTACTTTTTACCCCCTATCTCTCTGTAGAATAGTGCTGCAGGGTCAGTGATGCTTTCATTCTGGAATATCGTTACTTGAAATTTCACTTCCCTCAACCCTCACCAGAATTATGGCTTTCCAGGGAATGTGACCCACCACACACCACAACACATCACATGTTACAGGTTTAACAGCCTCCTTGAAATAAGAAGACAGAGATTGGCTAGAATCTAGAATGAGGCCCCAAATGCTAGAGGGCAAAAATAAATCTAGTGAAACTAATTTGTTTTCAAAAACAAAAAAGATCCTGCTTGTCTTGACAGTGTCATTCAAAACTCCTTCCATTGGCAATAGTTACTATTCTGAATTATTACTTATTTTAGCTCAGTGGAAGAGCTGGAGTTTGAGGACTGAAGTCATTTTAACCAGAATACATACTATCTGGTACTTGAAGAAATATTAGTGGCTAGTAGTATAGTAAGAGTAATAATAAAAAAGTCATGGTTTTATCTCTAAGATGTTTCATTTGTTGTAACTATATATCAGGATCCCTCATAAATGTAGAAGGGGATAGATAGAAGGCTGGTATTATTGGCCTCATTAAATACTATTTCACTACAATAATCAGGCATATCTATGTCTATGCTAGGCAGAGATGAATGAGCTGGTTCTCTCTCAAAGTCCCTACTCAAAAGTAACCCTGTAAGATTATTTTGGAGATCAAATGAGGTAACTAACATAAAAGTGCTTTGTAAACTGTAAAGCATTATTCCTTTTTCCAGAGTACCTAGTGTGTAATGTGAATGTCAGAAGCAGCGCATGGATAAAGCCCATCCACATACTTTGCCAGCACTTGGCATTGCTAGTCTTTTTGTTTTAGCCATTCCAGGGGAGACGAAGCAAAACCTCACTGAGGTTTTAATTTGCATTTCCCTGATGTTTCAGCATCTTTTCATGAGCTTATTGGTCATTCTTATATCTATTTTTTTTTTTTTTGTGAAGTGCCTGTTCAAATCTTTTGCCCATTAAAAAAAAAAATTGGTTGCTTGTCTTCTTACTGACTTGTAATAGCTCTTTACATATTCTACAAATAAATCCTTTGTCAGATATGTGTTTTGAATATTTTCTCACATTTGGTGACTTGTCATTTTGTTTTCTTAATGGGATCTTTTGAAGAGCAAAAGTTTTAACTTTGATAAAAACTACTTTATCATTTTTTTTCTTTTATGATTCCTGCTTTTTAAATCCTATACAAAAATCTTTGTTTGCCCCAAGATCAGAGATGTTTTCTTCTATAAGTTTCACAGTATTAGACTTTACATTTAGGTCTCTGATACTTTTGAGTTAACTTTTGAGTAGTGTGATATGAAGTAAAGGTTTTTAAAAACATTCCTATATGTTTTGTTTATGGTTCCCTTTGCTGTGCAAAAGCTTTTGAGTTTAATTAGGTCCCATTTGTTTTTTATTTTTATTTCCATTACTCTGGGAGATGGATCGAAAAAGATATTGCATGCAGCCCAATGTTCACTGCAGCACTGTTTACAATAGCCAAGACACTGAAGTAACCTAAATGTCCATTGACAGATGAATGGATAAAGAAGATGTGGTGCATATACACAATGGAATATTACTCAACCATTAAAAAGAATGAAATAGTGCCATTTGCAGTAACATGGATGGACCTAGAGATTGTCATACTGAGTGAAGTAACTCAGACAGAGAAAGAAAAGTATCATATGATATCACTTATATGTGTAATCTAAAAAAAAATGATACAAATGAACTTATTTATGAAACAGAAACAGACTCACAGGCTTAGAGAATGAACTTATGGTCACCGGTGGGGAAGGGCTGAGGGGAAAGACAGACTGGGAGTTTGGGACTGACAGGTACACACTCTATATTTAAAATAACCAACCAGGACCTACTGTATAACACAGGGAAACTCTGATCAATATTCTGTAATAACCTAAAATGGGAAAATAACTTGAAAAAGAATAAATACATGTATATGTATAACAGAATCACTTTGCTGTACATCTGAAACTAACACATTGTTAATCAATTATACTCCAATATAAAATAAAAATTAAAAAAATTCTTATATGGATATCCATTTGTTGAAAAGACTTTCATTTCCCTATTGGCACCTTTGTCAAAATCATACATATATTTTTTCATTCTACCCCCTAGATTCACTAATCTGTTCTAGTGATTTGTATGCTTACCCTTTCATCAATACAACACTGTCTTGTCTAACCGTAGTTTGACAGAAAGTCTTGAAATCAGGTAGTATAAGCCCTCTAACTTTTTTTTTTAGATCTCTTTGGCTATTCACATTTTTTTAAACATCTTTATTGGAGTATAATTGCTTTACAATGGTGTGTTAGTTTCTGCTTTATAACAAAGCGAATCAGCTATACATATACATACATCCCCATATCTCCTCCCTCTTGCGTCTCCCTCCCACCCTCCCTATCCCACCCCTCTAGGTGGTCACAAAGCACTGAGCTGATCTCCCTGTGTTATATGGCTGCTTCTCACTAGCTATCTATTTTACATTTGGTAGTGTATATGTGTCCATGCCACTCTCTCTGGCTATTCACATTTTGGCATATTTTGCATTTTCATGTAAATTTTAGAATTGACTTATCAATTTCTATGAAAAAGCTAGTTGCGATTTCTATTTGGATTGCATTGAATCTACAGATTAATTTGGGAAGAATTGCCATTTTAATAATATTGGGTCTTCCAATTCATAACTGTAGTATATTATCACTCTCCATATTTAGGTCTTTAATTTACCTCAGCAATGTTAGATAGTGATTTCAGTGAAGAGATCTTGCATGTCTTCTGTTAAATTTATTACTAACTAGTCCATTTTGGGGGCATCATTATATAGAGAATTTTTTAAAGTTCATTTTCCCAATTTTTCGAGGCTAGTATGTAAAAATTAATTTTTGTATAATAATCTTTTATCCTGTGACCTTGCTAAATTCACTTATTAATTCTAGTATTTTCTATATTCTTCAGGATTTTTTATATAAACAATCATGTTACCTGCAAATAGAGACAGTGTTACATCTTCCTTTCTGATATTTGTGCCTTTTATATTTTTCTTGTTCCCTTATTGAACTGGCTAGGATTTCTAGTACAATGGTGAATAGAAGTGGTGAGAGCAGGTATTCTCTCCTTGTCTACAATATTAGGGGAATATGTTTACTACTTCTCCATTAGGTATGATATTAGCTGTAGGTTATCCTTTGAAGTCTGTTATTAGTTTGAGAAAGTTCTCCTCTATTCACAGTTTGCTAAGAAATATTTTTTATGAAGAGGTATTAAGTTTTGTCAAATACTTTCTTAGCATCTATTGAGGTGATGATTATATGATTTTTCTCCTTTATTTATCTTAATGTGATGAATTATATCGGTTGGTTTTTGAATGTCAAACCAACCTTGTATTCCTGGGATGAACATTACTTTGTCATGGTGTCTTATCCCTAATGATGTATACAAACATATATATTCCCTAATATATATTATCCCTAAAATACACACACACATTTTAAATATATATATATATTTTGTTGTTTTTGTTGGATTTGTTTTCTAATACTTTTTTGTAAAAAAAAGAATTTCTGCATCTATCATCACAGGGAATAATGCTTTGTAATTCTCTTTCTCATAATCTTTGTCTGGTTTTGGTAGTAGAGTTATGTTGGTTATATAAAAATGAGTTGCAAAAGGATTCCTTCCTCTTATGTTTCCTAAAAAGAATTTGGGTAATATTTGTACTATTTTGTTTGAATATTTGACAGAATTAACCAGTAAACGACCTAGTTCTCTAGGTATTTACCCAAGAGAAATGAAACAAATGTCCATACAAGATTTGTTAGTGACTGTTTATGTACAAATGCATCTTAATTTGTAATAGCCAAAACTGGAAACGACCCAACTGCCCATCAACATGTGACTGGATAAGTAAGTTGTGATATAAAGATACATTGAATAACTACTCAGCAATAAACAGGAAAAACTAATGATGCATGCAACAACATGAATGAATACCAAAAGCATTATGCTGATTGAAAGAAGTCAGAAAAAATAGTGATACTCTATGATTCCATTCAAGTAAAATTCCAAAAAATGAAAACTAATGTAGCGACAGAAAGACTGTCAGTGGTTTCTGAGGAATATGGTAGAAGGAAGGACGCATTACAAAGGGGCATGAGGACATTTTATATATATGGCATTGACTGTACTTCTATTACCCTTCAAAAATTATTAAAAAAAGGGTGGGGGGAAATCCTAGAATTGAAAAATAAATTAGAAAAACTATCCAAACTGAGCACAGAAAGGAAAAAGGATAGAAAAAAAAAAAGAATAGTATCGGTGACATGTAGGTAAGTTTCAAGTGGTCTAACATATGAGTAACTGAAGTTTCATATGAGCCTCAAAGGAAAGGAAAGACAAAATGGGGCAGAAGAAATACAGGTAGAAATTTTGCTGGACTGGATCAAAAATATCAACACACAGAATCAGACAGGCAAGTGAACCCCAAACATAGTAAATATAAAGAAAAACACACGTTAGGAATATCACAGTCAAACTGCTGAAAAAAGATAAAGAAAAAAAACTTAAATCAGTCAGAGGCCCAAACAGCCAAAACAATCTTGAAAAAGGAGAACAAAGTTAAAGGTCTCACACTTCCTGATTTCAAAACTTATTACAAACCTACAGTAACTAAAGCAGTGTGGTACTGGCATAAAGATGGACATATAGACAAAGGGAAGAGAATACAGAGCCCAGAAATAAACCCTCAATGATTTTCAATAAAGATGCTAAGACCATGGGAAAGATCTTTCCCAGAGCAAAGTACAGTCTTTTCAACAAACAGTTTTGGGAAAATTAGATATACACATGCAGAAAAATGAAGTTGGATCTTTACCTTATACCGTATGCAAAACTTAATGCAAAATGGATCAACGACCTAAATGTAAGAGCTAAAACAATAAAACTCTGAGAAGACAACAGGGGAAAATCTTCTTGAAATTGGATTTGGCCATGATTTCTTATGTATGAAATAAAAAACACAGGTGACAAAAGTAAAAAGAGATAAATTGGATTACATCAAAATTAAAACCATTTCTGTGCATCAAAGGACACAATCAATAGAGTGAAAAGGCAGTCTTTAGAATGGGGGAAATATTTGCAAATCATGTATCTCATAAGGGGTTAATGTCCACAATATATAAAGAACTTTTACAACTCAACAATAACAAAAGAATCTGATAATACATGGGCAAAGGACCTGAGTAGACATTTCTCCAAAAATGATATACCAATTGGCAACAAATACCTGAAAAGATGCTGAATATCACTGATCATTAGGGAAATGTAAATGAAAATTACAATGAGATGCTACCTCACACCCATTAGGATGGCTACTATCAAGAGACCAGAAAATAACAAGTGTTGGCAAGAAGGTGGAGAAACTAGAACCCTTGTGCACTGTTGTAAAATGGTGTAACCACTATGGAAAACAGTATGGCAATTCCTCAAAAAGCGACAATAGAATTACCATATGACCCAGCAATTCTACTTCTGGGTATATACCTCAAATAACTGAAAGCAGAGTCCTGAAGAGTATTTATAAACCCATGTTCACAGCAGCGTTATTCACAATAGCCAAAAGGTGGAAGTAACCCAAGGGTCTAACAATGGATGAACAGATAAACAAAATGTGGAATATACATGTAATGAAATATTTATTCAGCCTTAAAAAGGAAGAAAATCCTGACACATGCCACAATGCAGATGAACCTTGAGGACTGCATAAAAAGACAACTACTGTATGATTCCACTTAAATGAGTTACCTAGAGAAGTCAAATTCATACAGATAAGTAGAATGGAGGTTGTCAGGGGCTAGGGGGAAGGTGAAATCAGGAGTTGTTTAAGAGTGGAGAGTTTAAATTTTGAGAGATGAAAAGAGTTCTAAAGATTGGTTGCATAACAATGTGAAAGCACTTAATACTACTGAACTGTACACTTAAAAATGGTTAAGATGGTACATTTTATATTATGTGTATTTTACCACAATTTTTTTTTAAAAAAAGAGAAAAAAAAAAACATTCAGAGGAAGAAAGATACATTACATACAGGAAAATAAGAATAAAAAGAACAGCTGACCTCTCATCGGAAACAATGAAGGTCAGAAGACTATAGAATGGCATCCTTTAGAATGCCAAAATAAAACCATCATTCCAGAATTTTATACCCAGCAAAAATATCTCTAAAAAATAAAGGTGAAATAAAGGTATTTCCACATAAATGAAAGCTGGGAAAATCTGTTACCAGGGACTCACATGGCAAGAAATGGTAAAGGAAGCTCTTCAGGTTGAAGAGAAATAAAAACAGATAAAAACCCCACTAGATAATGTTTAATATTTGCTTTCAGCACTCATACATATTTTAAACCTATGAGGGAAAAAATAGTCTTTTATAATTATGCAGATATTTACTATTTCTGCTGCTCTTTCTTCGCTCCTGATCTTAGTTTCCTTCTGGTACTTCTTTGCTTTAGTCTTATTATATCTTTAAATCAGATTTCTTGGAAATTCTCTTATTTCCCTTTCATCTGAGAGTGTCTTAATTTTGTTTTCATTCCTGAAGGAATACTTTTGCAGAATATAGACTTCTGGGTTGAAAAGAGTTTCTTTTTCTTTCCATTAATTTCAAGTGTGTTTTCCTTTATCATAAGGAATACTGTTATAAAATGGGCTTTTAAATCTGTGTGTAGTAGTTTCAACATTAGGTATATTGGGGCTCTCCCATGAGAATTAGTTTGCTGGCTCTCTGTAGGCTGAGGAATTTTGGATTATATTCTGAATGTTGTGATACTATGTTGTGTAGACTCTGGGTTCTTTTATCATCCTCTGCAGAATGTTGTTTTTGTTTTTGCAGGCAATCAATATGGTCAGGTTCAACCTGTAACTTCTGTTTCTCCTCTGCGTGTGGTAGTGAAAATCTCAGTTTAGTTCACAAAGCTCTTGTTATGCTGATTTGAGTCTGTCCCACACATGGGTAGCTCAAGGTGACCCTGAGACTTGTGTGGGTTTATACCCAGAATTAGGAAATCCCTTCACTAGCTCCCTCCACCCTGGGATACTCCACTCCTTTCCAGTCCCCAAAGGGCTCCTTTTCTGGTTCCTCTAACCAGAAAGATGAGGTTTCTATTAGAGTTTCAGCAGTCTGCCCCACTGTGCTGCTTTGTGATGGAGCCCACTCTCAGGACAAATCACCAGAGACAGAAAATTTACCTGTGTACTCACATCTCCAAGTTTTGCTCCCCTCTATAATCTGCTTCCTTTCTTTTACTTTACAGAGTCTTTGGGTAATTATATTTTGTCCAGAGTTTTTATCTGTAATTAGTGGGAGGGATAGAAGCCTGTGGTGGCTTCTGCCACCATAGCAGAACTGGAACTCCTAAGTTCTTTTTCAAAGTTTCTATCTCTTTCCTAAATTTCACCATCTCTTTACTCATTATCCACCCCCTCTTCCCACCATAGATTAAAGCAAGTAACACAACTATTTTAAAGTCTTTGTATGCTAGCTCCAAAAACTGGGTTGATTTTAACTTGTTTCTATGACCTGAGTTCTCTAGGACTATAGGTCAACTTTTACAGTTTCTTCAGATGTCCAGCAATTTCTCATTGTATACTGAACATTTGGGATGATATGTTATAGAAATTTCCTTCATAGGAAAAGCCATGTAAATTCAATCTCACTAAACGTGGGTCCCTTTTTTTTGTTTTTTTTTGGTCCCTTGTTTTAAGAGTCAAATCCGTCCTGCTTTTTGATTGCTCTTCAGTGCCTTTGAACAGGATTTTAAAATGTTTTGTCCAGAGTTTATAACTGTTACAGTATGTTTAGTATCATGCATGCTACTCCACCATTACCAGGAACTACATAATCCTTCTAGACTGAAGAAAACTTCCTTCCCGCCCTCCTTTCCTGCTTGGAATTCTACAAACACCGTTTGAACTTACTATTTTTTAAAATCTCCCTGAGATCCTGCTCATCACCCTCTCGCTCCCACACCCACACAAGTAAAAACAAAGACACAGAGAAAAGCACAACTTGATCAAGGCCCCACAATTAAGCTGCTTCCCCAGCTGTAGATAAATTCTGTCTCATCTATTATGTTACCTCCATAACACAGATTTGTTCAAATATTTATTATGCACCTACTATGTGCCCTGAGTCCTGTCCCAAAGGACAGTAACATATTAATATAAAAATCCGTAATATGAGGTAGAAAGTTCCAAATGCTGAGAAAGATCATCAAAAACTGCTATGGGAATTCAGAGAAAAATGAATTCCAGCTAGGAAGATTTAAAAGAGGTTTTACAGAGGAGGTGAGGGTACAGAGAGTGGGCCCCAGCTGCTAATTCAAGCAGAGACATTTATATATGTGTTCACTGTTGCTTTAGCAGTATCATGGGACTGGAGGTGGTGGCAGTTGTTAATACTATATAAAGCCTTCCACTTAAAGTACGATCTGCTGTCTGCACTGACATCATCTGCAGTTTTGCAGAAAGGCAGGATCTCAGGACCCACCCCAGGCCCAGTGAATCAGAATCAGCATTTCAGCAAGATCCTCAGGTATTTCATATGCACAATAATGTTCGAGAGGCACTAATATAAAGTGCTGTGTCTTTCACTAGAATTATGACTGTAAGACCTCGCATTCTCTGCTACCAGGCAATCCTACATGTAGTAGAAGGGGAGGCGGCACAGGAGAGCATCTGGCAATATGGCCTGAGCACCTCCTACCTCCTGGCTACCTTAGGTATATTTTGCCATTTTATGCTCGTTAAGTAAGCCTTTGAATTAATTATTCCCACTCTGCAGATAAGGAAATTGAAGGTCAAAAAGGCTCAATATGTGGTCCAAGGTCACAAAGAGGTGGCCAAACCTGAATTTGAACCCATAACTGACTGACTGCAAAATACTTTTCACTCTGTAAAATACTTTTCATTCTACTATACTGTCTCTGGTCTGTGGTTCAGGAGAATCAGGTACTAACAAGTTCAGTGATCTTGGTTAATTCATTCTACCTTTTTAGAACTCAGCCCTTCATGTGTATGTTGATGGAAGTCGACTGAACTAGTGAAAGTTCACAAATGAATCAACGCTGCTTCACGAAAATGGGTTTTTCAGGCAGACTTAAAATTGAGTGTTGGGAGGTTCTGTTGCATGAAAATGACTCAGAAAACCATAACCACAACAGCACAGTGTAGAGAAAAGAATACAGGACCAGAACGGAGAAACCTGGGTTCTAGTCCTATCTCTGTCATTTATTAGTTGTGAGTCTCAGTTTCTCCATCCATGAAATGGAGATAAATGATCTACCCTGGCGATCTCTCAGTGTGTTTAACTGGTTTAAGGGAGATTATGCATGAAAATACTCTGTGACATGATTTATTAATACAGCCAGTTCTCTAATTGCCTTAGTTTTCATAACACAGATTAGATATTTCTAAATTAATTCATTAAGGAACATAATTTACAATCTGCTGGCCATGGTAGAATTGGGAACCAGCTCTGGCAAAGCCCACCAGCTCTGCACTTTTGTTTACCCTAACAATGGGAATAAAAGGTAATAAAAATATGTACAGGCTCTGTACCTGTTAGAGTTGATGGTGTTAGAAAAACAAAAACTTATTCCAGAGCAGGGAGTCCTTGCTCTAGAACTTACTGTGATGATGAAAATGTTTTATATCTGTATTACCCAGTATGGTATCCACTAGATATGTGTGGCTCCTGAGTACTTGAGATATGGCTAGTATAACTGAGGAACTTAATTTTAAATTGTATTTAATTTTAACTGATTCAAAGTTAAATAGCCACATGTGGAGAGTGGCTGCCATATGGAACTGTAGCTCTCGAGCAAAAGTGAAATAAGGATTTGTTCAACAATGTTAAGGTTTTATAATTACACTCTTAGGGCCAACAAGTGCACTGACTTTGTTTTTTTCAATTCTGAAACTCTAGTTCCTAATGCCTTTTTTTCAAATTAAACCAAAAATTTTTATAGCATGATTTTTGATCATGGGAGGCTTCTTTGGAATCCAATTATCATTGTATAGCAACGTAGATGATACCAATAAAATGTGAAGGTTGCCTAAGCAAAAACAATGATGTTTTGTTTTATAATTATATATTTGCCCACCTGGAAAGATAAAATAGTTTACTCTTACGTATTTAAAATTAAAAAGCAGAGGCTGAAAAGCACTAGGCCCTGCGAGTGGTTACTCAACCAACTACTGCTTGCCTACCTTGCGTTTTCTGCTCTCCGGCTTATGCACTGGTGCAAGTAGAGATACTCCTGAGGTGCACTGGTGGACAAGGCGGGCTGCACGTGGTTCGACACCGGGGGTTCAAAGGTGAACAAGGTTGGCTGGCTGGAGTGCGACGGGGCTGAGGATTTTCGTTCTCGGAGAAGGTGCTGATTGGAGCTGCTGAGCTCAGCTGGAGAAGAGCGGGGGCCGTGATTGGCTGAGGAAATGTTCCTCAGGGAGTCTGTGAAAAGGGGAAAGAGCTCTGTGAATGGTAAAGGAAGGGAAGGTGTCCTTATCCCAAACTGGGTTGTCAGACGAAGAGAAAATACTAAGAGCAGAGGCAATGGTCCAGCAGCAGCATTCTCTTCCTCATGCACCTGCCCCGGCTCTGCCCTCCCAGAGAGCAGGGCTGTGGCTTCCAGGCTCTGGACCTCCGTACTGCTCCTGGACGCGACTCCCTATCACAGCCTGGGCAGTATCTGCGCCACTTCCAGGAGGTGTGCCTACTCGAGGTCCAGAAGTGCGAGTCTGGCTCTCGAGCAAGGCCAGCCTCTGGGGCGGTGAGTGCCACTGCCTTCCCTCTCTTTGGTGGCTCCTGCTGTCATCACCTCCCTCAAAGCTAAGCTGGTTTTGTTAAATGAAGCTTTGCTTCCTGAAGACTTATTTACTGAGTCCCTGGACTGTGTGTTACTGTACTAATGACAAAAGCACATGTAATTGGAACGGTCCCTTAAGACTGGTCCCAGCTCCTCCCGCCTGCCTTTCCAAGTCCTCCAAGGACGATGTTCCCCACATCTTGTACTCACCACTCTCCATCTATTGGTCTTTTTTCTCTTAACTCTTATCTTAAACTCTCGTCTGTTGTGTTAGAAAGGAAGCGAGGTATTAAAGACAGATAGTAGTTTAGAATGTAATACCCCCAGCCAAGGGCATTATTCATTTGGCTGGCTCTCTAAGCTTAGTCCAAATTCCTTAGCACAACATACAAGGCCTTTCACAGTCTGACCTATTTCCTGCTTCCCTCCTCCCATACCCCAGGCATATGAAAGCTTCATCAGTCTGTGAATGCACCAGCCCCTTTTATGATTCTTTGTTTTGGCCTATGCTGTTCCTTCTGCCTGGATTTCACTTCTTCTCCTCTGGCACTCACACACAGACTTTAAGACCCTACACGGATATCACATTCTCTCTGAAACCTTCGTGGACTTGGCCATTCTTCTGGGTGCTAACAGCACGTGGCCCATGCTTCATTATATCCACTGTCACCCTGCTTCTTTGCCTGGCCCATGGGTTTCTAAGCATCATCAGTGACTGATGATGTTACCTCTACAGTGCCAGCATTTACCTAATAAAGCCCAGGTACATACAAAGTTCTGAGTCTGTCTTTGTAGAATAAGCAAAAACATTCATTCAGCATACAATAATTCCAACAGTGAAACTTTTTGTTCAAAAGAAAGATTTAAAGATGTAATTTCTGGCAATGTGATAGCTAGGGGGAGGTAATGTTTTAGTGGTGATGATGGTGGCTTTCTATGGGTATTCAAAGCACTTCAGAGGGGACATACTTCTGTTTCCACTCCCTGTTATCTGACCTATTTTAGTACCCTTCTCATGGCCCTGGGCAGGATCACCAGCTCATGGATGCTCTACAGCATTAATGACTCTCCAGTCTCTTCTGCTGCAGGGCAAGACAACTTCTGCCAGCGTACAGCAGGAAAAGCCACAGGCCTCTGGGGAAAAACTGTTCCATTGACAGCTGTATTGACCTCCAAAATGAATTCCCATTACAGGTCTCGTAGTGAACTGGATGTTTGTTAACAGAATCAATGGCTTCATTACTCCATTAGACCTGCAAGATGAACTCTCTAGTGGCAGAGGAGAGGGTTTATGCTGGGGGACAGAGAAGGCCCAGCGCCGGGGATCAGCCCAAGCTGCTGCCTGAGGAGACATAGGGAAGGTGCAAGGGAAACCTCTGGTGCATTCTACACTATCTGTGGTCTTTTGGACTCCTCTTCCTCTGCCCAGCCCTTCAATGGGGGCTTTCTTCAGGGTTCTGTCTCAGACCCTCCTATGACCTCACTCTCACTCTGGAGACTCTCCGGGGGTATCCTGTCCACTCTCACAGCTTCAGCTATGTGATAACAACTCGCAAATCTGAATCTCTAGCTCAGTTCTCTCTCCTGGGCTTCCTGTCTTATATCCCCCCACCCCCCACCACGCCCATCTACTGAGCATCTCCATTCAGCTGTCCCACAAGCAGGTCAAGCTCAGCAATCTAAACGGAACTCCTCCTCCTGCGTTCTCTATCTCAGTGAAGTACATCAACATCACCATCCAATCAGTTCCCCAAGCCAGAAACCTAGGCATTATCTATGACTCTTCCCTGTTTCTCAGCAACCACGTCATGTCATTATGTCACTGCCTTGCTTAAAATTCGTCAGTGGATCCCTGTTATCCTCAAGATGACTTACAAAGCTCTCTCTTTTAAAAACCACTTTCCTGTTTATTTCTTCAATCTTGTTTCCCACCTGTACTTCCTTGTGTTTCAAACAGAATTTCAGGAAAACACCAACCTCTTTCTCATCACTCCATACATTAGGCTATCAACTCAGTAAGGGCAGAGATACCGTCTCTCTTGTAACAGTTTTATCCCTAGAATGAAGCCCAGTCTGTGATACAACCCCATAATCATGTGTTGATTAAACACATGAAGTACATATAGCATAATAAGTCATACTCCCTCAGTAACATCCACTGACTCCTCATTACCTTCAGAATAAAGTCCAGGTTCCCCAATCTGACAAGAATAGCCATTTTGTCACAACCTACTTATCCTGCCTTGTCACCCAATTCATCCTTCATGTCCCGTATGTTGAATGCTTGTGGGTCTGTATAAAGGAAGAGCGACCTATCCTCAGCTCTAGGGCCCTCTGCCTCCAGCTCAGGCTATGGATTCAAATCTGTGACCCAGTCTGTTTACTCACAGAGCTAGAGAAGTTTCACCTGAGTCTCAGTTTCCTTATTTACAAATTGACATAGGGTAGTTTTATGAGGATGAAGTGCAGAGAGGGTCAAGAAAGCACTGCAGGTTGTAGGTACTCAAAATGTGTTCTAGTCACTTCTGTATCTCCGTGCCTAGAACAGTCCCAGCACATAGTGGGAATTCATTACATTGAATTCATTGTTGAATGAATAAAAGAATTTTCCCTGGCATAAAAATCCACATATGCGTGTTTCTTATGGTCAAAATCAGAGAGGTTTTTGAGGTCTGTCAATAAGATGAAGTAAGGGTTAGCATGAGTTGGGCCCACAGACACTTGGAATTCCACCCTTCTGACATAAAGCCATGTCTATGAAGCCAGTTAACTCCATAATGGTCTGCAGCCCCAGAAAAGTTCTTTCAAAGCTGTTTGGGCACTAAATCTTGCCAAAAGCCTACCTCAGCTTGCAATCTTAAAAGACTTCTACCTGAATTCATGTGATGATTCCTTGGTACCTTTACTGGGTTGAACAGTGTCACTCCAAAATTCATGGAACCTCAGAATGTGACCTTATTTGAAAACAGCACCTTTGCAGATGTAATTCATTAAAATGAGGTCATACTGGATTAGCGTGGAACCTACTTCAATGACTGGTGTCCTTATAAGAAAACAGAGACAAAGACATACAGGAAGGGGATGAAAGAGGTAGAGATTGGATAAACAAAAGGTGATATACCCATACAATGGAATACTATTCAGCCATATAAGTGAATGAAATACTAATACATGCTACAATATGGATGAATCTCCAAAACACTATGCTAAGAGAAAAAAACTAGTGATAAAAGACTATAGATTACATGACTTTATTTATGTGAAATGTCTAGAATAGGAAAATCCAAAGACAGCAAGTAGACTAGTGGTTGCCTGGGGTGGGGAGCAGTAATGGAAAGTGACTGCTAATGAGTATGGTATTTCTTTTTGGGTTGATGAAAATTTTCTAAAATTAGACTGGTGATGGTTGCACAACCCTGGGAAATACTAAACCCACTGAACTATATACTTTAAAAGGGTGAATTTCATGGTATGGGAAATACATCTCAGTAAATTTATAAACACACACACAGTTTGACAGTTCCTCAAAAAGTTAAACACAGAGTCACCATATGACCCAGCAATTCCACTTCTAGGTATATACCCAAGAGAAATGAAAACATACATCTACACAAAAACTTGTAAACAAATTTTCACAGCAGCATTACTTAGAATAGCCAAAAGTGGAAACAATCCAAATGCATATAAGCTGATCGATAAAGAAAATGTGGCATAGCGTATAATGGAATATTCAGCAGTAAAAAGAATAAAGCACAAATACATGTTACAACATGTACAAACCTTGAAAGTACTGTGCTAAGTGAAAAGAAGCTAGGCTCCATTTATACGAAATGCCTAGAAGTGGTAAATATATAGAGACAGAAAGTAGATTAGTGGTTGCTTACGGCTGGGGTGAGGATGGGGAACGGGAAGTGACTACTAATGGGTATAAGGTTTCTTTTTGGGGTCATAAAAATGTTCCCAAATTAGACTGTGATGGCGGTTGCACAGCCCTGTGAATATACTAAAAACATTGACTTGTACACTTTAACTGAGTGATATATGGTGTGTGAATTAAAACACACACACACACACATAAGCCCTTTGCAAAGTATGAAGTGTAAAGTATATGCAAGAGATTAACAGTCATCCAGTTAAATTCATCTGACCTTTAGTTTTTCTTTATTTCCTCTCCGAAGAGAAAACTGAACACTCAGTAAATACCGAGCCCTTACTAAACTCCCTTGAGTAAGAGACATTCTCCCCTTCCTACCTTCAGTTCCCTATAACTCCTCCAACCCCACTGCTGAGGGTTTCACCCCATAATCATAGCAAGGCAGTGGGAAGTTCAGCTAAACAAAAGGCAAGCACTAATGTTTCGGGGTGAAAAGACTCAAGCAGGTTGAAATTCCACCTCACAGTGTGTGGACCTCATGTACAGGACAGGAGTCAGGAGCCCAGGGATCCATTTCCAGCTCTGCTGTTAACTAGCTGTGAGATCATGGACAGGTCTCTCTCTGAGCTTTAGCTGCTTACCTGTCAAGATGGGAGGATAATCCCTGGCCTGCTTGTCTATCTTACTGGGCTGTTGTAAACGGCGAATGAGATAAGGATGTGAAAACAAATACATGCACTCATATAATTATTCATAGGATTTGTTGTTATTGCCTGGGTACCTTTTGAGGAAAGGAAAGAATGGTAAAGATAAAGGAAACATTAGACAATACGTGGCTGGGCTGTTTTTGGTATATGGCTGTAAGGCTGTTGTAATGATGTGTCTTGGGTCATTAGGAAGGTCAGTTATACAGCAAGAAGAAAATGGACATTTCCAGACTTCTGGCCTGAGCTTCGATCTCCAAGTCTAGACGAAAGATAATGCCAGAAAATGCCTGAGTCAATTTGTTTTCTTTTCAGCAGGGTTTTATTTTTTCCTCTTCTTCCTGGCTTCTTTTTAGGGCCCTACAAAATCACTCCCCTTCCTTTCCACAATCACCCCTGGGAAGCCTGCCCAGCATAAAAACACTCCTCCCACCTTCTTGCAAAACTCTAGAACAGGAAAGCTCTGAAGGATTTCAGTAGAGGAGCCCAGCCCAGGCCAGCCCAGCCCAGCCCAGCCATCCACTAGCTAGTGATAACAGGAGCAGGAAAGGGGTGGTTGGCAGGAGCTTCTGGAAAAGATGACTGGCCAAATAATGACTGGTTCCCTTATCTCAATGCCCTTTTAATCTTTATCCTTTCCCCCCCAAATCCCCACCCCAAGCCTCAGTGGGTCTCAGAACCCGTAAAATGGTAGACCAAAGTTCATGCTGGCGCCCAGGCTGGATTCAAAGCCTGGCTCTGCTAACTCCTGGCTCTGGTCTTGGACAGGTTACATAAACCTCTTTGATCCTCACTTGTTCAATAGGGAGAATACATACTTTGCAGGGCTGCTGCAAGGACTGGAGGTCATTTATACAAAGCATTTAGCACAGCACCCCACCATTCTTACTGCTCCTATTCCTAGAGTACACATGGAACTGGCTGAGACCCTGAAATTGGCCAAGAGGTATGGAATTTCTTTCCAAGTCACAACTATACCTTGTATAGATGTTATACGTGGACTAATAAGAACAAAAAGGACAATACTGACTACAATAATCACAGCTGCCATTTACTGAGCACCTACTATGTGTCTCTGGTCTACCCCGTGAGGTAGATATTATTACCTCCATTGTTTTTTTGTTTTGTTTTTTGGGGGGATGGAGAAACTGAAGCTCAGAGAAGTTAATAGTGAGCTCTGGGGTCACACATTTAGAAAGTGGCAGAGCCTAGATCTGAAAGAGATCTCATTGTCTTCAAAGCCAATTATTTTCACCCATGTAGAGAAAAGAGTTCCTACACAATCCCTATGAGGTGAATGGTATTAGCTTTATGGGAGGCAGAGTCAAATAACAGAATGAGGGTCTAGGCCCAGGTCTGCTGCCAACTGGCTGCGTGACCTTCGGTACGTCATTTCACCTTTCTGGGCCCTGTTTTCTTTATTTATAAAAGGAAGAACTTGGATTAGACCAGGGATACACATCAAAGTCATCTTTGGGAAATTTACGAGAGCTGCTCCATGTAAGACCTAATGAGTTATATTTACACATTTAGATTCAGATCCACTGGCTTGGTTTTTTAACAATCTCTGGTTCTTCATTCTGGGGCAGAGGTAGAAGGGCTGGGGTCAACTGAAAAATCAAGGGTAAAGCAAGCTCTGAAAGCCAAATGAAAGAACAAATTCTTCCCAAAATCTTTCTTGGTATCATCAAAATTCTAAATTGGAAACCATCCATGTTCTTCCTGGCCCTCCTTATCATTTGTCCACAGCCGACTCCAAAGGAACAGTGAGCAAGAGAAAGAGCCTGACGTGGTTCAGAAACGTGGGAGTCCAGGTTCTAAAACTACTTTGCCACAGGGCCTTGGGAAAAACTTTTAATCTCTCTCTACATCTCCTCTCCCATGCTGTCAAATGCCAAAGAGAACACCCACCTTACAGGGTTCTTTTGAGGATTCAATGAGGTGAAATATGGGTAAATAGTAACTATTAAATACTAAGTAAGTGGTTGTTGGTTGACAATTGTTATATCATTTATTCCTAGAAGTAGAAAGGTGGTAAAATTCTGAGGGTTCTAACTGGGGAGAAGATGATTAATGAAAGAATTTTGAAAACAATGGTGTTGGATTTTATGGGATGAGTGGTCCCCTGGAGAAAGCTAATTGAAAAGCAAGAATCAGATGGGTGGAGAATTCTAAAAACAAAAACCTGCTGACAGACTGGCTGAGTGCAAAATTGGATCAATAGATCCAGGTCATTTTAACTCACAATCACAAGCCTAAAATTATTTTAAAAGGAATAATCCTCAAAATCCTCTGGCACACATCATTACTAGAGAATTTATTCATACATTTAGGATCAAACACAAAATGTCTTCACTCTATACAATACCTCACATAATATGGTAACTGGAGGGGAACCTAGGGTCCATTCGTTATCACCACTGCCCTCCCTACTCACCCCCAAATCTCTCATTTACAGTTGGAGAAACCGTGGTCCAGAAAGGTGAGGCTACTTGTCCAAGGCCACACAGTGGATCAGAGTAAACCCTGAAATTAAAACTCAGATCTCTTAGTCCAGGGGTCCTTCTGCTGTACCAGTAGAAAGATGTATCAATGTGAATGAAGATATATTCTCTCTAAGGGGGGGTGGTAATCAAGTCAGGAGATCTGACCACCAGGACACTGGCCAGTGGGATTGCTATTTTGTCATGAGTTTATAATGTTACTCATATTTGCATGGTAAGTAAACATTTGCTGGATCAAACTACTAGAGACTAGTATAAATAATTCCCCAAGTTCAAAAATATAAGTCTTCTAGTGTTTATAAAAACTATAAAACAGAGGAAGAAAAAAGGGGAGGCAGAGAGGCAGTAACATGAGACCCTGTGAGACCTTTCAGGGACCAGGCCTCCCCACTCCCCTTCTGAGGAAGGATCTGGGAAAAAACACCATCTCAGAGATCCAAGAGCCAAGTCACAGCACCCTGACCTTGACGGATATGATCTCTTAGTCTACTTTAGCAGAAATCAATCCTGTGAAGGGGCACAGGGCAAAGAGAGTGAGTGGCTGCAGCTCGCAGGCATGTCACACAGTCTCTGGTCACACGTCCTTACATAACCTTCCTTGCCCTGCGGCATCTCATTTCAGAGATGGGAACCTAAGGTCCACAGCAAATGCCATGCTTTCTATAAGGTCTCTGGTGAGAACTAATTATGCCTTCCTCTAAACCTTTTATCGTACTTCATTTTGCTTTTTATTTTATGCTGGGAATTCACAAATCTCTCATACAAAACAGACCGTGAGCTGTTAGGAGTCAGGACCTAGACCATCTGTTTCTCTGGCGGTGTTCAGCACAACGCTGTGTGTCTACTAAACGTCCAGATTAGAACAAGGTGCTCAATAAACATACCACGGCAGTAAGTTTTGTCAGAATCTTTCCTCTTTGTGTCAGAAGAAGGAATGAAGAGCTCCAGGATCTGAACGTAAGCTGCTGTTCATGGTGTGAGGAACTGTAACCACTTACTTAGCAAGGCTGTCTGAGTTGTGTGTGTTTCTGGTTTTGGACAGCTGGTCTATATTTAGCCACGCATGCATTGTCCAGTTCACGTCGGACAGGTCAGCTTTGTTCTTATCTCACCTGCCACACGGACAGCACACCTCAGCTGTGACAGACCTTACTCCTGCTCCTTTGAGAGGGGCTTAGGTTGACTGCGTGTCCCCCTCAAAGAGTCAGTCCATAATTGGAATGAAGCACTCTTGTTGTTAACTTAGGGTCATGAGTACTGACCGTGGGCACTCTGCTAAGAGCTTCGGGCCTGTCAAAAAAGTGGATCTTGTCCTTGCTCTATGAGCTTATACTGCAGTTGGGAAGAGCAAATTTATACTTGGGGCAGCACTTCTCCCTTCCCCCAAGGAACTTTGGGGACTCATTAGTATTCCCATGGGAATCAATCCATCTAGTGGGCACCATAAGCTCACATGTCAATGATGCATCTGACCTTTGTGACCTTTCCACAAAAATATCGAAACTATATCACTGTATTTTTAAGCTAACCAACTTCATAAGAGGTAAGCTTCCCCTTCCTTTCACAGTGACTTTCACTAAGAGACAACTGGCTACCAGCGTGAAACACAAGTGTCAGACGTTACAATGATGGGAGTTTATCAAGAATCATTACCAGTGGCAATAATCACAAGAACAATCCCTGAAACTGCTCTAGTCTGGATGGTGAGGCTGGGATTCTAAGAGCTCCCTCCAGCTTGCCTAGGGAATTATGAGATCCACAGCATTACGTGACCCAGAACTGTGGCTGTAGGAGAGACAGTGTGGTTCGGGGAAAGGAACGTGGATTTTGAAATCTGAATCTGAGTGTTTTGCTGTGGAACCTAGGAATGGTATCCGAATCTGTGCCCTAATTTGTAAAATTTTTACAAATAGCTACCTGCAGCGTTATCCTAGAGAGTCAAGGAATGCCATAGTGTCTGTATATCAGTGCTCCACAAAGGGAACTTCTCCCTTAGCACTCCATCACTGGGGTAACCTGGTGTGTGAACTGCATTTGCAGACCTTCAGGGTTTGATTAGAGGCAGGACTGGTACCAGAGCATGCAAATGGATTCAACTGGCCTTTGACTGGTGAGTAGAGGACTGCAGGCAGAGAGCCTGGCAGGACTCAGCTTCCAATCGGCAGCTCTTTCTTATCCACTGTCTCCAGTCCTGGGGTCACAACAATCTCCTGGCTTCATACCTGTAGCTTCCCTATTCATCTTCCAGCCTTGTGTCTTGATGCCTCAGCAACCCTAGGTTTTTTTCACTGGGATCCAAAAGGGAGAGTTGTTTTTTAACATCCCTAGGAGGGCCAGCACACTAAGACCATATGTACATGCATCTGAGTAGGCCTGCCAAGGCATATTATTATACTAGAACAGGAGTTGGCAAACTAAGGACCATAAGTCATATCTGGTCGACAGCCTGATTTTATAAATAAAGTTCTACCCCTATTCATGTGCATACTCTTTATGGTTGCTTATATGTAAAGTTGAGTACTTGTGACAAAGAATGTTCAGGTGGTAAAGCCTAAAATATTGACTATCTGGCCCTTTAGAGAGAAAGTTTGCCAGCCCCCAGACTACAAGTTCTCCTTCTGGTTTGTACAATCATATCCTCTCTCAAAAATCTTAGTATCTAACTTAAGCTGGTCACTAAGGAGACAGAAGCGGGCTGAAACCAAGACCAGTGAATCCCAAACTTATGCTTTGGAATAATCAAGAAGAAGAATCACAGGAAAAGCCAGTTTGGAGAGCCCATGAATATTATTATAAGAAATCATATTCATTTTCATTTTAGCACACCTTGGGCACAAACAACATGCTAGTTGCTAGTCAGCATATAGAATCAAAAGGTACAAGAGGGGCTTCCCTGGTGGCACAGTGGTTGAGAATCTGCCTGCCAATGCAGGGGACACAGGTTCGAGCCCTGGTCTGGGAAGATCCCACATGCCGCGGAGCAACTGGGCCCGTGAGCCACAACTACTGAGCCTGCGCGTCTGGAGCCTGTGCTCCGCAACAAGAGAGGCCGTGATAGTGAGAGGCCCGTGCACCGCGATGAAGAGTGGCCCCCGCTCGCCGCAACTAGAGAAAGCCCTCGCACAGAAACTAAGACCCAACACAGCCAAAAATAAAGAAATAAATAAATAAAATTAAAGGGCTTCCCTGGTGGCGCAGTGGTTGAGAATCTGCCTGCCAATGCAGGGGACACGGGTTCGAGCCCTGGTCTGGGAAGATCCCACATGCCGCGGAGCAACTAGGCCCGTGAACCACAACTACTGAACCTGCGTGTCTGGAGCCTGTGCTCCGCAACAAGAGAGGCCGCAATAGTGAGAGGCCCGTGCATCGCGATGAAGGGTGGCCCCCGCTTGCCACAACTAGAGAAAGCCCTCGCACAGAAACGAAGACCCAACACAGCCAAAAATAATAAAATAATAAATAAATAATAAATAAATTAAAAAAAAATAAAATTAAATTAAATTAAAAAAAAAAAAGGTACAAGAGAATAACATGATAGACTTGTGTTGACAGGCTTGGGAAACCTTCTTGGCAAAGCCACAGAAGGTCATCACAAAAGAGCAGAGACAGCAGTGAGTCTTTCTCAGGTCTTCATGTACATGCTGAAGACCCTAAACAGGTATTGTGACAGTGTGAGGCAAGGAACTATATCTAGAATTTCAGGGTATGGGTTAATAGTTAAGAACATGGATTCTGCAGCCATACTGTCTGGGTTTGAATCCCAGGTCCTTTACTTAGTAGTTGTAAGAACTAGGGAAAGTTACTGAACCTCTCTGTGCCTCAGTTTCTTCATCTGTTAAATGGGAATAATGATAGGTATCTACCTCATAAGATTATATGAGTTAAGATCTGTGAAATGCTTTGAACACTGCCTCTACATGGTAAGCTCTATGTAAACATTATCTCTTACTGTTAGTAGTAGTATATTTAAAGAAACACCTTTGTTTTTGAGCACCTCAATAACTTAAGTATAATGCATCTCAAATCAGGAAAGTCAGCAAGGTTTATCTGATAAACATATTAATCACACACAGTAAGAATGTTTCCAAGTTCAGGGAAAATAGAGATAGTGTTATTTAGGATGTTTTAGTTTTGGGGAGATAAGAATAGCATGGTACACACACTCAAAGGGCTGCTGTGAAGATCACAGAGAAGGCTGCAACAATTTATTAGCCATACACTCAACAGATATTTAATGTGTGCTTATCATGTCCCAAACACCATGCTTTAAGTGGATTCTTGTATAATCTTCATAATAATATTGTGAAGAATGTCTTGTTTCTATTTTACTGATGCAGAAATTGAGGCTCAGAAAAGTAAACTGACTTGCCTAAGACCATGTTAAGACTGAACTCATCAGTGTTGTGGATTCATGTATTTATGATTCCAAGACCTATGCTCTTTGCTCTTTGTACTAAATTGACCTCCTGAACCGGTGTGTGTGTGTACGTGTGTGTGCCTGTGTGTGTGTGTGTGTATATATACACACTCAAGCACACACACACGCATCATACAAGTATAAGATGAAACCTGGGTTTCAATTCTAGCCTTGCCAGTTAGCTGTATGCTCTTGAGCAAATTAGCTCCCCTCTCTTGACCTCTAGACACTGTCATTTGAGGAGTTTGGAACAAAACACTCTCTAAGGGCCCTTCAAGATCTCATATTCTAGAATTTTCTCAGTTTATGAAATCTACTGCCTTCTCTGTCTTGGCTGGGTGTTTTGGCTGTTATGATTCACCAGCCATGAAGAATTCGTTCACTGACCTCATCCACAAAAGAAGTGAGGCAGTGGGGAATAAAAGCAAACAATAAATAAATGATAGATACGTAAAATAAAGTTCATATCCTACCTCTTCAGACTAGAACATCATCCATTTTGAATTTTTCTTTGCTTTTTTTAAAATTGTTCTTTTTCATTGTATACCACTATTTCAATATATAGAAGTTTAGACTCTCTGTCCTGTTAATAAGGTTAGAATGTTTTTGAAGCTTCTTTTTTTCCCCTCCTCAACGGTGAATTTCTCAAAACAACGTTTGGAAATAAGTTGTAATCTTTTAAACTGTAATTTTATATAACTATAACTATTTACAAAGTTATAAACAAACACTATAACTAAATCATTCATTTGAATCATCATTGGGCAGCCACTATGTGTCTCTACTAATGTGGTGACAGAAAGATAAAAGGGTCATGTTCTCATCCTCAGGTCTCTCACATATCTCCCCTCATTCCCAAACTTTGTGCTCTAGCCTCAGTGAGCTATTTCCAGGTCCCTAAGCTTCTGGGAACTTGGAGAAAGCAAGAGAAACCTGAACTTTGAGGTGGTGGATGTGTTAATTAACCTGATTGTGGTAATCATTTTACAATGTTTGCATATATCAAATCATCATGATGTACACTTTAAATATATACAGTTTTGTCGATTATACTTCAGTAAAGAGGTGGAAAAAATAAATAGCTGGTGTATTTATTTCCATTTATGTGAGGAAAAAAAAAGAGAGAGAGAAACCTGAAGTAACTGAGAAAATCCTGTATTGATCAGTTTTAACCTAAGTTGATTAGAACTTTAATTTCTATCACTAGCCAGATAGGGGCTTGATATTGAAATTAAATTCAGAAATTGAAAAAAAATTTTTTTTCTTTTCACACTTGAGGTTAACCTCAAATTTTTTTTATCTGCTAGCTATATCTTGGCATATAGCCAGGCACAGTTCAGTTAAAAGCAGCAAAACTTGGTGAAAACTGAGGGCCCCAGGACCTGGAACTATACACAGAGGAGGCAGGCAGTCACTGAGAAGGGTTCCAGGGGTGGTTTGGCAGAAAGAACATAAACTGGAGGACTTGACAGAGCTCATGAGGTCACTGAGAGCGGGTCCGCGGCTTATTCTCTTCTCTGGCATGTGACCCTAGAACAGGACCTGGCAAAAACAGGTACTCAGTGTGCAGAATGAGTGAACACAGAAACGGAAACTGGGCCTCACCCAGAAATGGGGGCAGCTGAGTCCGAAAGGAGGAGGAAGCTGTTGAGGGAAAGCAGAAGTGGAGTTTCTTCAGAAATTCAGGCAGACAGACCACTGGCCACCCGGAAGTCAGCCACTGGGCGGTGGGGCTCCAGCCACTGGCTTAAGGATTTTGGTAAGACTGGGGTCTCTGAGAGGGACTAAATCAAAGCAGGATGGGGTCTAGTCCTAGGTGGAATTCGATACGACAGTCAGGCTAACAGGGAAATGACTCAAGAATAGGAAAAGTAGGCAAAGTTCCAGGGCTGACCTTATCTCGCACACAATATGAGGGTCAGAACTGAGCAAAAAGGGTGAAGAATCCCAGAGCCCTGACTCCATGCTGGCGTGCAGGGTGGGCCTCAACTTGAAGGTAGAGTCCAATGGCCTTTGCAGAGTTCAGAATCCTATGCAGAACTGTACACAACTGGATGTTTAATCATAATCAAGAGCTTCAGAGGTCCAAGGTGACCTTACCACAAAATTCAAAGTCCTGATTCTACCTTTAGCCAAAAATTAGAGTTACATTGGGCTTTGGAATCTGGTCTGGGACCAATTCAACAATAATTTATTACCCTCCTTCACTAGAGATAATTAGAAATACTCAAAGAACAAAAAAGGGGGAGCGTCTCATGGGACGTCTGGGGAACTATCCAAAGCTTCTGGTGTTGAGGAGTTGGGATGAGACACTCTCATTTCTAACAGTCTGTGGGTTTGGCAGGTACATTAGACTTTATGCTGGCTGGCTGGCTGGGACGGTGTGGGGGAGTGTCTGGTATATAAGGGAAAGTAGGAAGGAGGATCAAGGCTTAGAATGAAAAGAAGAGGGTCAGGTTTCTCCCTGTCTCCCTTTCCTCCTCCAGAGCGTCTGGACTTTGCTGCAGGTCAGGCCTGAAGCCTGTTCCAGGACAATGCAAAAGTGTCTGTGGGGATTTTACAGAGTTCATGTCCCAACTCAAAGCTTACTCTCAGGGTGACAAGACCCAGCTGTAGACAAAAAAACAACAAATAAACAAAAGATTGAGGAGGAAGGTCTGATATTTCAGGGTTATTTAGAATACCAATTTTTTTTTTAAGGCATGAGGATTTCAGATCTGGCTGGAAACTGGTCTGGATGTTTATTTTCCCCACTGTCTCTGGAAAAAAAGGGTGGGTGATTCAGAGAGCAGCCTCCGCCTCTGGGCTGGGGCCCGGATCAGTCTCCACTCTGTTCTTCTTTCCTCCAGGGACCTGTGTAAGCCTGGGGAGAAGCTGCCTATCACCTCCCACATTTGCTCTAAGCTTCCAACAAGGGTCTCCCAGAGGAGTGAGAGATCTGACCTCAGTTAAAAAAAAAAAACCCAGAAAACAAAAGGTAGGGGAGGGAACAAGGGAGGCCAAGTTCCTCCCAGGAATGAGAAGAGAGAAAGGGTCAGGTCTCCTAGAAAGGCCTCTCTCCTCTCCACCGTCCTACACTCCCAGCTTCTCCCCGCCACTCCCACTCACTACGTCGGGGTAGTGGGGGAAGGGACCAAGGTCACCAGAAGGCACCTGAGTGGACTGCCTGTCTCTACCACAGCCCTCCCTGCTGTGAGAAGTCCAGCTGGAATAAGGGGTCCTGACCTTTAAGGCACCAATCATTCTCTCTGGAGGGGAAGGAGCTGTTTGAAGACCCTGATAACATTCCTCCATTGGAGGTTGAAGATTTCCCCAAACGCACACCTGTGGGTATAGTTTCATCCTGGAAGGGAACCAGGACTTAAAATAATTCTGCTATTGAGTTACTGGGGAAATTCACGGATTACTAGAAGTGTAAATATTCACAAAATATTTAAAGTAGGGGGCAGTCTCACCCAAAATTTTAGTAAAGGTGGGGAACAGATGAACAGTCGGTTGGAACTCTGGGAGGTCATCTTTCCATAGAGTTAGTCATGCAACTACTGTGAAATTCCTGCCAGGGAGTTCAAGAAGGGGAAAAGCTATAATAATAGACAGGATATGGAGGAGGCTCTGGCCTTAATTTCAAAATCTTCAAGAGTTGCAAACGGGGCTCTGGTGACCTAAACTCCCTGAGGTTTAGTTCACAGTAGTTTGTTGGCTACTCTGAGATGGATCATGTTATCTTGATGATTTAGCCGCCCGAGATTAATATTAATGCATAGACAGCACTTTACTTTCTAAATGTTTAGTTCTCAGTGATATATCAACTTCTTGCTTCTCCTCCTTGCTGGCTATTTTGTGATTTACAAGCAGCCACAATAAACAGGTCTGTGAAAAGGGGTTCGGATAAATGAGAAGGAGTTAGAGCATACAGCCCTAGAATGGAGTTAAAAGCCTTGGATTCTAGATCCGGCAACACTGCTTCTTGGCAATGTCAGTGCCTTTAAACTTTAGCTTCCTTATTTGTGCAACAGGAATAGTGCTAGCGGCCCTGCCTAGCTTATTTTGTTTCTTTATATGCAAAGGAGACTGCATAAGTGTTTTGTAGACTGTAAAGTTCTCTAAAAACACCAGATACTTAAATCATATCCTGTTTATCTTGACCTACAGATAACAAAATCATCATTTTCACCAAAAGCACGACACGGAAAATGGAGAAACAAGCAGCTACTGTTCACATTGTGCGCCTATACATTTTCCCAGCTTTCTCCCAACCCCTCTGCAAGGGAGCATCATCTCCATTTTACAGATGATAACACCTCAAAGAGATACAGTTACTAATTCAACATCCTAGAGCAAATAAACAGCAGCAGCTAGGGTGCTTTTCGGAGTGCACGTTAGAGCAAGGGGCTGTGCAGGTCCTGGACCAGCTACTGAATAGAGGGAGGAGGGAGGGGATGAGTGGGAAGGAGAAGCCCTCAGCTTAGAGGATTCAAAGGGGTGAGGGCTTTCCTAACAGTGGATGACTCCTGAGCCCATGAATCATTCATCCATGCTCTGTGCTGGGAGCTGCTTCTTTTTATGTGTGGTACATCTGGTCAGGGACAGCTGCCCACGACGGGGCCACAAATGTGACGACTTGGACCCGCCTGCTCGTAAACACAGCTCAGAGCAGCTTTCTGCCCCCTGACTTGGGGGACTGAAGGCTATTTTGATTCCCAGAGGAAGGCGGGGTTCTTACTGTTGCCTGTGCGTACATGTACACACACACACCCCCCCCAAACAAACAACAAGCAAACCCCATGTATGTGATATGAAATCTTGATATTCATTCTTAGAATTGCCTTTCCTTTCTGAGCATTGTGCCTGGTTTCCTTTTGGAAAGAGTTCTCTATCAGGAGGCTGTTTCTTCCACCCTTGTGTCGATATTCAAACTCAACGTGTCACTCCTGGTCTGGTCTTGATCCTAGACAGGTTTTATCCTAGGCATTTTTGGCTGGAATACGTGAGGAATTGGAGAGTGGCATCAGAAAGAAGAAGCTGGGGGTGGCAAGAAGGATTAAAAAAAGACTCCATCTGCTATAGAACGGCTTCCAGCTTAAAGTGAAAAACACAAGTTTTTTTACGGGTCCCATCACAACTCTTTTAAAAAAAGAAAGGAAAAAAGGAGTATCTGCTTGAAGGAAGCTCCCCATGGGAAGAAATTTCTACAGGACCAACAGCAAGCAGGGGTATGGACTGCACAGCTCCAGGAGATACCTCTACATAGAATACAATGTGAATATTCCTTTGGGAAATATGAAACTTGAGGGGCTGCCAGTGGTCTAAGGTCTGCGTTGATGAACCCATAGAGAAGCAGAATTATTGAGTGAAAAGAGGATTTTCTCTCTATTTGAAGAAAGGAAACTAAGACCTCAATCAAGTGACTTGTTCACATCATCCCAGAGTTGTGATGTGAGTTCAGGCTTCCTCGTCCCCAGCCTACAGACTCACCAATCCAGCCTAATGGCAGGATTAAAGCTCTAGAAGTTACTAAATTCTTGGAATATTCGAGCCCAAGGATTTCAGCAATATGGGTTGGTGAGGAGGGAAACCTGAGCCAGCTGTAGGACTCTGGTGGAAGGGGTCAAGGAGTGCTTCCAATCTAATACATGGTGTCGAAGGGGCAAAAATATCGGGTCTTGGTTCTGGCAGATTTTCATATTCCAGGAGGTCCAGGACAAAGAGATAGCATATTATAATGCAAAGTCAGACTTGGGTTAGACTAGAATCCTGGCTCCATCATTTTCTAGCTGTGACCTTGAGTCAAAATTGTTGCTACCTCAAAGGATTACTATGAATTTTTAGTGAGAATTTATGTAAAGTCCCTATTTTACATAGAGTAGATGCTCAACACACAGCTCCTATAATTTCCTTTTGTGGCCACTGAGGGTTAGATATCAGTACAGGATGCTCCTCACATAAGGCAGGTGCTGAAGCTAACACCCAGGTGATTGGATTGTTCTCAACAAGCCTCGGCAAAAGGAGAGCAGCGTTGTATTTAGGAAGAATCTCAGGCAGATGAGAGTTGGATAGCCCATCTGAACCCAGCCAAGGCTGGGTTCAGAGAAGAGTTTTAGTCCTGGAGTGCTAGGCAGGGAAGATATAGCACTCAGTTTCTTTATTTGAAAAAAATGGAAACAGTTGATAAAAGTGATTAAATGAAATAAAGTACTTAAGCAAAAGTAGGTAGTCAAATGTTAACTTCCTTCCTGCTTTTCCTCAGATCCTGATTCTCAGTGAAAAGAAACACTGACTTGGGTGATTAATCTCTCATTCCTTACCTGAGGGTTTTTTTTTTTTTTTTTTTTTTTTTTGCCTGAGGGTTTTATAGATATAATATATATACTTTCAAGACAGCTTCTAAATTAAAACATAACCTATTATGTGGCTGAATCTTTTTACATACCAGATTCTCCTATGAGAGGGAAGAAAAGGCCATTTGTCTTCATCAGAAAGATCTCACAAAAAATCCTAAACCTCTATCAGAGACAAATAATACCCTTGCTCTGGTAATTAAACCACTAGACACCTAATAAAATAATCCCTTAAAAAAGAAGTTAAAAGTTAAAGGGAATATATTGTTTAACAGACAAAGCTGTTGAAAAATACTGACTTGATTATTTGTCACCCCCTTAATACTTCCCCTCCTTTTCTTCCCTCACTGAGCTGGTGGTGCATGGGCTGGTGCCTCCATCCTTGGTGATGCCTCTGTTACAGAATTTCCCTGTGACTGTCTGATTATGTCTGTCCCCTCCACTAGACTATGAGGTCTGAGGGCTGGAACTCTATGGTTCATCTTTATAGTCTGTAGCCTCAGTGATTACGATAGGGACTCTCATAGAATGAGTGCTCCATAAAGATTTGATGAATGAATGAGTAAATGAACAATGTATGAATGAACAAATAAATATTCCCACCAAAGAAAGCAAGCCCAGATGATGTAGTTCTACATATTTGAATTTGAATTATACTTAAATTCTATATAGTAAAAGTAGGGATTCAGACAATAACTATTTATTAAATATGTGATTTTTAAAAAAGACATTTGCACCAAGAGTAATTTTTGCTACATCTCAAGGATATGTTTTTCTTGGTAGGGACACCTCTAATCCCACAAGGGAATAGTTCACTTAAAAGCAATTTGCTTTCTGGTTCCTCCTCCACCCCATTATACCTATTTCCTAAAACATTGACGTATTCCTTGGACTTATTTCTCACATTGATGAAAGCTTTGAGACTTGGGGGTCTATGGGTTCTTTCTCCCACTTTTTAAAAATTCCTTTCTTATTTTCTTCTTTTTTTTTGCATGAGTATTTTATTTCTTTATCAGGAATAAAATAAAATGAAAAACAAAAACAAAATCCAGAAAGCCTAAAATAACAAAGATTTTGGGGGGAAAACAAAAAATTCCGCACAGGAAGCAAAAATTATACCAAAGAACTTAAGAGTAAAATGGGGGCTCATAATCCTTCCTCAAGGAAGATCACATAATTCTTAGGGAGAACATTTAGTCCAGGCACAATCAGCTACATAATTTGCAAAGCCCAGTACAAACTGAAAATGCAGGGCTCCAGGATCAAAAATTAAGAACTTCAACACAAGTAAGTGGAAAGATACCTTATGTTCATGGATTTGAAGAATTTACATTGTTAAAATGTCCATACTATCCAAAACCATCTATACATTCAGTGTAATTCCTATCAAGATTCCAATGGCAATTTTTACAGAAATAGAAAAAACAATCCTAAAATTCATATGAAACCATGAAAGATGCCAAATAGCCAAAGCAATCTGGAGAAAGAAGAACAAAGTTGGAGGCATCACACTCCCTGATGTCAAAGTATATTACAAAGCTACAGTAATCAAAACAGTATGGTACCAGCACAAAAACAGACACATAGACCAAAGGAACAGAATAGAGAGCCCCAATATATGGTCAATATTTGACAAGGGAGACAAAAATACTCAAAGGAGAAAAGTCTTTTCAATAAACTGTGTTGGGGGAATTCCCTGATGTTCCAGTGGGTAGGACTCCACACTCCCAATGCAGGGGGCCTGGGTTCAATCCCTGGTTGGGGAACTAGATCCTGCATGCATGCCACAACTAAGAGTCCCCATGCTGCAACTAAGAAGTCTGCATGCTGAAACTAAAAGATCCCGCATGCCACTAATAAGACCCAGTGGAGCCTAAATAAATAAATTAATTTAAAAAATTGTGTTGGGAAAACTGGATATTTACATGCAAAAGAATGGAATTAAAACCCTATCATGGTACAGCCACTATGGAGAACAGTATGGAGGTCCCTTAAAAACTAAAAAAAGAACTACCATGCGACCCAGCAATCCCACTACTGGGCATATACCCTGAGAAGACCATAATTCAAAAACAGTCATGTACCACAATGTTCATTGCAGCTCTATTTACAATAGCCAGGACATGGAAGCAACCTAAGTGTCCACTGACAGATGAATGGATAAAGAAGATGTGGCACATATATACAATGGAATATTACTCAGCCATAAAAAGAAACAAAATTGAGTTATTTGTAGTGAGGTGGATGGACCTAGAGTCTGTCATACAGAGTGAAGTAAGTCAGAAAGATTAAAACAAATACCGTATGCTAACACATATATATGGAATCTAAAGAAAAAAAATGGTTATGAAGAACCTAGGGGCAGGACAGGAATAAAGACGCAGATGTAGAGAATGGACTTAAGGACACAGGGAGGGGGAAGGGTAAGCTGGGACAAAGTGAGAGAGTGGCATGGACTTATATATACTACCAAAATAGATAGCTAGTGGGAAGCAGCCACATAGCACAGGGAGATCAGCTCGGTGCTTTGTGACCACCTAGAGGGGTGGGATAGGGAGGGTGGGAGGGAGACGCAAGAGGGAGGGGATATGGGGATATATGTATATGTATAGCTGATTCACTTTGTTATAAAGCAGAAACTAACACACCATTGTAAAGCAATTATACTCCAATAAAGATGTTAAAATAAATAAAAAACAAACAAAAACCCTATCTTAGGACTTCCCTGGTGGTGCAGTGGTTAAAAATCTGCCTGCCAATGCAGGGGACATGGGCTCGAGCCCTGGCCAGGAAGATTCCACATGCTGCGGAGCTACTAAGCCTGCATGCCACAACTACTGAGCCTGTGCTCTAGAGCCCGCGAGCCACAACAATTGAGCCTGCGTGCCACAACTACTGAAGCCCGTGAGCCTAGAGCCCGTGTTCTGCAACAAGAGAAGCCACTGCAATGAGAAGCCCGTGCACTGCAACAAAGAGTAGCCCCCACTCACCACAACTAGAGAAAGCCCGCGTACAGCAACAAAGACCCAATGCAGCCAAAAATAAAACAACAACAACAACAAAAAACAAACAAAAAAACCCTATCTTACACAATGCATAAAAATTAACTTGAAATGGATAAAAGATGTAAGACCTGAAACCATAAAAATCCTAAAAGAAAACACAGAGGAAAAGTTCTTTGACACTGGTCTTGGCAACGATTTTTTGGATATGACACCAAAAGCACAAGCAAGAAAGGCAAAAGTAAATAAGTGGGACTACATTAAACTAAAAAGCTTCTGCACAGCAAAAGAAACAATCAATAAAATGAAAAGGCAACCTAAGGAATGGGAGAAAATATTTGCAAACTTCATATCTGATAAGGGATTAATGTCAAAAATATATAAGGAACTCATATAACTCAATAGCAAAAACTCAAATAACCTGATTAAAAAATGGGCAAAGAACCTGAATAGACCTTTTTCCAAAGAAGATATTCAAATGGAAAACAGCTACCTGAAAAGGTGCTCAACATCACTAATCATCAGGGAAATGTAAATCAAATCAAAACCACAATGAGATATCACTTCACACCTGTTAAATGGCTATTGTCAAAAAGATATGAGGTAAGTGCGAGCAGAGGTGTGGAGAACAGGGAACCCTTGTGCACTGCAGGTGGGAATATAAATTGGTAGAGCCACTATGCAGAACAGTATGGAGTTTATTCAAAAAATTAAAAATAGAACTACCATATGACCCAGCAATTCCACTTCTGGATATATCACTGAAGGAATTGAAATTACTATCTGGAAGAGATATCTGCTCCCTCATGTTCATTTCAGCGTTACTTACAGTAGGCATGACATGGAAACAACCTAAAGGTCCACTGAAGAATGAATGGATAAAGAAAATGTGACTATATATTAAAAAAATCACATTATATATATATATACACACACACACACACACACACATTCTATAGACACATACACACACACACATATATATAGTGTGAGTGTGTGTGTGTGTGTATATATATAAATAAAATTCGGCCATAAAATGAAGGTAATCTCGCCATTTGTGACAACATGGATGAACCTTCAGGCCATTACGCTAAGTGAAATAAGTCAGACAGAAAAGGACGAAAACTGTATAGTCTCACTTATATGCAGAATCTAAAATAACCAGACTCATAGAAACAGAGAATAGATTGGTGGTTTTCAGGGGCAAGGGTGGGGCAGGGGAAATGGGTAAGGATCAAAGGGTATAAACTTCCAGTTATAAAATGAATAAGTCCTAGGGATGTAATATACAGCATGGTGACTATAGTTAACAATGCTGTAACAAATGTATACTTGAAAGTTGCTAAGAGAGTAGATCTTAAAAGTGCTCACTAGCAGAGCATGATGGAATATCAGTATGGTTGGTCCTCTAGGAACCAGCGGGAAAGATAAAACCTTCGGTTTGTACTCTGCTTTGTGAACTATGTTGTGACCCCGCTCCCTTTTCCCTCAGAGACCTGCAGACGGACGGTAGTGTTGGCTTGAGTTTTTGTGAGGAAGCTTACTTTTCAGTTTCACCCCTAAGCTACTACTCCTAGAAGAATGACGTTGGCCTGGTTGAATTTGACGAGGTTGACTATTATGTGACCAAGAAGGACATAATAAATCATGACATTTGAAGAACATCCTGAGTTCAAAGCCGTGTGGATGAAAGGCTCTTGGTGCTCCAGCCAGGCATCAGGGCTGTGCCTCTGAGGTGGGAGACCCAATTTCAGGGCACTGGTCCACAAGAGACCTCCCAGCTCCACGTAATACCAAACGGCGAAAATCTCTCAGAGATCTCCATCTCAACATCAAGACCCAGCTTCACTCAACGACCAGCAAGCTACAGTGCTGGACACCCTATGCCAAACAACTAGCAAGACAGGAACACAGCCCCATCCATTAGCAGAGAGGCTGCCTAAAACCATAATAAGGCCACAGACACCCCAAAATACACCACCAGACGTGGACGTGCCCACCAGAAAGACAAGATCCAGCCTCATCCACCAGAACACAGGCACTAGTTCCCTCCACCAGGAAGCCTACACAACCCACTGAACCAACCTTAGCCACTGGGGACAGATAGCAAAAACAACGGGAACTACGAACCTGCAGCCTGTGAAAAGGAGACCCCAAACACAGGAAGATAAGCAAAATGAGACGACAGAAAAACACACAGCAGATAAAGGAGCAGGGTCAAAACACACCAGACCTAACAAATGAAGAGGAAATAGGTAGTTTATCTGAAAAAGAATTCAGAATAATGATAGTAAGGATGATCCAAAATCTTGGAAATAGAATAGACAAAATGCAAGAAACATTTAACAAGGACGTAGAAGAACTAAAGAGGAACCAAGCAACAATGAAAAACACAATAAATGAAATTAAAAATACTCTAGATGGGATCAATAGCAGAATAACTGAGGCAGAAGAACGGATAAGTGACCTGGAAGATAAAATGGTGGAAATAACTACTGCAGAGCAGAATAAAGAAAAAAGAATGAAAAGAACTGAGGACAGTCTCAGAGACCTCTGGGACAACATTAAACGCACCAACATTCGAATTATAGGGGTCCCAGAAGAAGAAGAGAAAAAGAAAGGGACTGAGAAAATATTTGAAGAGATTATAGTTGAAAACTTCCCTAATATGGGAAAGGAAATAGTTAATCAAGTCCTGGAAGCACAGAGAGTCCCATACAGGATAAATCCAAGGAGAAACACGCCAAGACACATATTAATCAAACTATCAAAAATTAAATATAAAGAAAACATATTAAAAGCAGCAAGGGAAAAACAACAAATAACACACAAGGGAATCCCCATTAGGTTAACAGCTGATCTTGCAGCAGAAACTCTGCAAGCCAGAAGGGAGTGGCAGGATATACTTAAAGTGATGAAGGAGAAAAACCTACAATCAAGATTACTCTACCCAGCAAGCATCTCATTCAGATTTGATGGAGAAATTAAAACCTTTACAGACAAGCAAAAGCTGAGAGAGTTCAGCACCACCAAACCAGCTTTACAACAAATGCTAAAGGAACTTCTCTAGGCAAGAAACACAAGAGAAGGAAAACACCTACAATAACAAACCCAAAACATTTAAGAAAATGGGAATAGGAACATACATATCGATAATTACCTTAAATGTAAATGGATTAAATGCTCCCACCAAAAGACACAGACTGGCTGAATGGATACAAAAACAAGACCCATATATATGCTGTCTACAAGAGACCCACTTCAGACCTAGAGACACATACAGACTGAAAGTGAGGGGATGGAAAAAGATATTCCATGCAAATGGAAATCAAAAGAAAGCTGGAGTAGCAATGCTCATATCAGACAAAATAGACTTTAAAATAAAGACTATTACAAGAGACAAAGAAGGACACTATATAATGATCAAGGGATCGATCCAAGAAGAAGGTATAACAATTGTAAATATTTATGCACCCAACATAGGAGCACCTCAATACATAAGGCAAATACTAACAGCCATAAAAGGGGAAATTGACAGCAACACAATCATAGTAGGGGACTTTAACACCCCCCTTTCACCAATGGACAGATCATCCAAAATGGAAATAAATAAGGAAACACAAGCTTTAAATGATACATTAAACAAGATGGACTTAATTGATATTTATAGGACATTCCACCCAAAAACAACAGAATACACATTTTTCTCAAGTGCTCATGGAACATTCTCCAGGATAGATCATATCTTGGGCCACAAATCAAGCCTTGGTAAATTTAAGAAAATTGAAATCGTATCAAGTATCTTTTCCGACCACAACGCTATGAGACTAGATATCAATTACAGGAAAAGATCTGTAAAAAATACAAACACATGGAGGCTACACAATACACTACTTAATAACGAAGTGATCACTGAAGAAATCAAAGGGGAAATCAAAAAATACCTAGAAACAAATGACAATGGAGACACGACGACCCAAAACCTATGGGACGCAGCAAAAGCAGTGCTAAGAGGGAAGTTTATAGCAATACAAGCCTACCTCAAGAAACAGGAAACATCTCGAATAAACAACCTAACCTTGCACCTGAAGCAATTAGAGAAAGAAGAACAAAAGAACCCCAAAGCTAGCAAAAGGAAAGAAATCATAAAGATCAGATCAGAAATAAATGAAAAAGAAATGAAGGAAACAATAGCAAAAATCAATGAAACTAAAAGCTGGTTCTTTGAGAAGATAAACAAAATTGATAAACCATTAGCCAGACTCATCAAGAGAAAAAGGGAGAAGACTCAAATCAATAGAATTAGAAATGAAAAAGGAGAAGTAACCACTGACACTGCAGAAATACAAACGATCATGAGAGATTACTACAAGCAACTCTATGCCAATAAAATGGACAACCTGGAAGAAATGGACAGATTCTTAGAAATGCACAACCTGCCAAGACTGAACCAGGAAGAAATAGAAAATATAAACAGACCAATCACAAGCACTGAAATTGAAACTGTGATTAAAAATCTTCCAACAAACAAAAGCCCAGGACCAGATGGCTTCACAGGCGAATTCTATCAAACATTTAGAGAAGAGCTAACACCTATCCTTCTCAAACTCTTCCAAAATATTGCAGAGGGAGGAACACTCCCCAACTCATCTTACGAGGCCACCATCACCCTGATACCAAAACCAGACAAAGATGTCACAAAGAAAGAAAACTACAGGCCAATATCACTGATGAACATAGATGCAAAAATCCTCAACAAAATACTAGCAAACAGAATCCAACAGCACATTAAAAGGATCATACACCATGATCAAGTGGGGTTTATCCCAGGAATGCAAGGATTCTTCAGTATACGCAAATCAATCAACGTGATACACCATATTAATAAATTGAAGGAGAAAAACCATATGATCATCTCAATAGATGCAGAGAAAGCTTTCGACAAAATTCAACACCCATTTATAATAAAAGCCCTGCAGAAAGTAGGCATAGAGGGAACTTTCCTCAACATAATAAAGGCCATATATGACAAACCCACAGCCAACATTGTCCTCAATGGTGAAAAACTGAAACCATTTCCACTAAGATCAGGAACAAGACAAGGTTGCCCACTCTCACCACTATTATTCAACATAGTTTTGGAAGTTTTAGCCACAGCAATCAGAGAAGAAAAAGAAATAAAAGGAATCCAAATCGGAAAAGAAGAAGTAAAGCTGTCACTGTTTGCAGATGACATGATACTATACATAGAGAATCCTAAAGATGCTACCAGAAAACTACTAGAGCTAATCAATGAATTTGGTAAAGTAGCAGGATACAAAATTAATGCACAGAAATCTCTTGCATTTCTATACACTAATGACGAAAAATCTGAAAGTGAAATTAAGAAAACACTCCCGTTTACCACTGCAACAAAAAGAATAAAATATCTAGGAATAAACCTACCTAAGGAGACAAAAGACCTGTATGCAGAAAATTATAAGACACTGATGAAAGAAATTAAAGATGATACAAATAGATGGAGAGCTATACCATGTTCTTGGATTGGAAGAATCAACATTGTGAAAATGACTCTACTACCCAAAGCAATCTACAGATTCAATGCAATCCCTATCAAACTACCACTGGCATTTTTCACAGAACTAGAACAAAAAATTTCACAATTTGTATGGAAACACAAAAGACCCCGAATAGCCAAAGCAATCTTGAGAATGAAAAATGGAGCTGGAGGAATCAGGCTCCCTGACTTCAGACTATATTACAAAGCTACAGTAACCAAGACAGTTTGGTACTGGCACAAAAACAGAAATATAGATCAATGGAACAGGATAGAAAGCCCAGAGATAAACCCACGCACATATGGTCACCTTATCTTTGATAAAGGAGGCAAGCATATACAGTGGAGAAAAGACAGCCTCTTCAATAAGTGGTGCTGGGAAAATTGGACAGATGCATGTAAAAGTATGAAATTAGAACACTCCCTGACACCATACACAAAAATAAACTCAAAATGGATTAAAGACCTAAGTGTAAGGCCAGACACTATCAAACTCTTAGAGGAAAACATAGGCAGAACACTCTATGACATAAATCACATCAAGATTCTTTTTGACCCAGGTCCTAGAGAAATGGAAATAAAAACACAAATAAACAAATGGGACCTAATGAAACTTAAAAGCTTTTGCACAGCAAAGGAAACCATAAACAAGACAAAAAGACAACCCTCAGAATGGGAGAAAATATTTGCAAATGAAGCAACTGACAAAGGATTAATCTCCAAGATTTACAAGCAGCTCATGCAGCTCAATAACAAAAAAACGAACAACCCAATCCAAAAATGGGCAGAAGACCTAAATAGACATTTCTCCAAAGAAGATATACAGATTGCCAACAGACACATGAAAGAATGCTCAACATCATTAATCATTAGAGAAATGCAAATCAAAACTACAATGAGATATCATCTCACACCGGTCAGAATGGCCATCATCAAAAAATCTAGAAACAATAAATGCTGGAGAGGGTGTGGAGGAAAGGGAACACTCTTGCACTGTTGGTGGGAATGTAAATTGATACAGCCACTATGGAGAACAGTATGGAGGTTCCTTAAAAAACTACAAACAGAACTACCATACGACCCAGCAATCCCACTACTGGGCATATACCCTGAGAAAACCATAGTTCAAAAAGAGTCATGTACCAAAATGTTCATTGCAGCTCTATTTACAATAGCCAGGACATGGAAGCAACCTAAGTGTCCATCATCGGATGAATGGATAAAGAAGATGTGGCACATATATACAATGCAATATTACTCAGCCATAAAAAGAAATGAAATGGAGGTATTTGTAATGAGGTGGATGGAGTTAGAGTCTGTCATACAGAGTGAAGTAAGTCAGAAAGAGAAAAACAAATACAGTATGCTAACACATATATATGGAATCTAAGGAAAAAAAAAAAGGCCATGAAGAACCTAGTGGCAAGATGGGAATAAAGACACAGACCTACTAGAGAGTGGACTTGAGGATATGGGGAGGGGGAGGGGTGAGATGTGACAGGGTGAGAGAGTGTCATGGACATATATACACTACCAAATGTAAAATAGATAGCTAGTGGGAAGCAGCCCCATAGCACAGGGAGATCAGCTCGGTGCTTTGTGACCACCTAGAGGGGTGGGATGGGGAGGGTGGGAGGGAGGGAGATGCAAGAGGGAAGAGATATGGGAACATATGTATATGTATAACTGATTCACTTTGTTATAAAGCAGAAACTAACACACCATTGTAAAGCAATTATACTTCAATAAAGATGTTTAAAAAAAAAAAGTGCTCACTACACACACACTCTGCCACACATACATCTTGTTTATTCATTAATGGACATTTGGGTTGTGTCCACATTTTGGTTATTATGAATAGCGTTTCTATGAACATTCATCTATAAATTTTTGTGTGAACATGTTTTCATTTCTCTTGAGTATATGCCTAGGAGTGGAATTGCTGGATCATAGGTTTAAGGTTTTAAAAAACTGACACACTGTGTGCTACAGTAGCTGTACCATTTTACTTTCCCACCAGCAACGTATGAGGTGGGAGGTATGAGCAATGTATGTTTCTCCACATTCTTGCCAACAGTTATCATTGTCTATATTTTGATTACAGTCATCCTAGTGGGTGTGAAGTGCTAGTGGTATTACTCTGCATCTTCCTAATGATTAATGATGTTCAACATCTTTTCATGGGCTTACTGGTCATTTGTACATCTTCTCTGGAGAAATGTCTATTCAGATCCTTTGCCCATTTTTAAATGAGGTCATTTGTCTTTTTCTTGTTGTTATTGAGTTGTAAGAATTCTTTTTATGTTCTAGATACTAGACCCTCATCAGATGTGATTTGGAAATAATTCCTCCCATTCTGTAGGAGGAATCTCTTAAAACTATTGATTCCTCAGCCCTAAGCCAGATCTACTGAATTAGTACCTGTAAGTTAGATAAAAGTTTGTAGGGTGATTCTGATGAGCCACCAGGTTTGTGAACAAATAATCCAGACCAGAGCTTCTCAAACTTTAACGTGCATACAAATCACCTAGGGATCTTAATAAAACGTGGATTCTGAGGGAAACAGCAGAATTCACTAGAATACCACAGTAATAATGGTTGTAAACATGATCCACTGATAAGTGCTAAAATTAGTGTGCAAAAGTTTAAGGAGAAATTGGATATTTGCACACAATTAAAGTATTTCCTCCAAACTATTTATTAATTACAAAAGCAAAGATAGTAGTTTTACAGTGGAGGAACTTGGCAGATACTACCTTAATCAAGTGATCAAGGTTAACATGACCAGTAATAAGACATATTGACACCATGTGCCCCCTGATACAACGTGCAGAGAAAGGCACATCACCTCTGTGGTAGTCTCCCCAAAACTTCAATCTAATCATGAGAAAACACCAAATGGAGGGACATTCTACAAAATACCTAACCAGTACTCTTTAAAAGTGTCAAGGTCAAACAAGACAAGGCAGACCGAGGAACTGTCATCACAGATTGGAGGAGCCCTGGAGACAGAACCACCAAATCTAATGTGCTATCCTGGATTGAATCCTGAACAGAATAAAGACACTGGTGAAAAACAGGTGAAATCCCAATACACTGCAGTTAACAGCACTGTACCAATCAATGTTAACTGCTCAGTTTTGACCACTATACCTGGTTAAGCAAGATGTTAACATCAGGGAAAGCTGAATGAAAGATATATGGGAACTTGCTGTACAGTTTCTGCAACTCTTCTGTAAGTCTAACATTATTTCAGAATAAGAAGTCTTAAAGATACGCAGATTCTGATGCTGTAAGTCTGGGCGGAAGTCGTCTGCATTTCTAACAAGTTCCCAGGAGAGGTTGACGCTGCTCGTCCACAAAGCCCACTCTGAGCAGCAAGAATCTAAACCAGTGGTTCTCAGACTTAACTGTGCATCAGATCACCTGGCAGGCTGATTAAAACACAGATTGCTGGGCTCCACGCCCAGAGTTTCTGATTCAGTAAGTCTGGAGTGGGGCCCAAGAATTTGCATTTCTAACAGATTCCCAGATGAGGATGATGTTGCTGATGAGCTAGGAATGGTTTTTGTTTTTAAAGGGCTGTAAAAAATTTAGAAAATAGGTATATGAATCAGAGACTGTATGAGGCCTTCATTTATGTACAGAAAACGGATGTTGAGCCCCAGACCCTTGCTACTTAGAATGAAGTTTTTAAAAGACACTAATGCCTAGGTCCCACCCCTGAGGTTCTTAGTTAACTGATTTGATATGGGTCCTTGGCATCAGCATTTAAAAAATGTTCCTCTACTTCTGATATGTAACCAGGTTCAGGAAACTACTAATTTAGGCTCTCCATCCGCCTCAAAAAAACCCTACTCCTCAATCATCCCAGAGTTGAGGATGAGCCCCAACAAATGTCAAAGAGCATTTCTGCAATTTAAAATGTATTTTAAAAGTTGAGCTACTCTTTTTTTTTTTGAAGGTTAACAAAACCCAACACAAATCAGAATTTCCCCCTCTTGACTGTCCCTTCCCAAGTAAACATAATGAACGCTGGATTATACATCAATAATAATCACAAGGGATCCTAAACCTCCCCCTGCCAAAAAAAAGTGGCAAGGATAACTGTGCAGGATGGTCTGAAATAGATGGCAGGAACGGACAGAGATGGATCAGAGAAGGGATAAAGGTGTGAGTTGCCCTATGGGATGGCTGACAGTTAACAGGGCACAGAGAGCTAGAGAGTTGAGGGAAGGGGAGAAAGGTGCAGACCTGAGAAATGTGGTGGCATGGAGGTACTTGAAGAAATGCCATCAAGTACCTTGAGCTTCATCATAACCCCAACATATCTGTTTCCCACTTGAGCATATTTAGTGCTAGGAGGCCCGCTAATATTTGGCTAACCCCTTCACGCTCTTACCCTTTGTCTATTACTCCTCTGCCACAGAGGAAAGCCTTTAGCTACAGGTTGTTCTCCTGGTCAAGGAATGTGAAGGCCATCATCCTAGCCCCAACTTCCCAGCCCCTCCCAGGAAGCGCCTGGCCCCTTCTGAGAAAGATCCGTGTTTGTTCCCATACCTGTGCTCTCCTCAGCCTGATTGAAGCCACAGATCTGGCAGATGCTCTGGACCCACTTATTCATGTCCTCCTCCGTCTCAGCCACCAGGTAAAAGGTGCGCTCGCTGGTCTTGATGTCAAACACAAAACTATCCTGCAGCTCCTTCTTGTTGAAGGTCAGGCCTGCATCCACCTGCTCGCAGAAGTTCAGGTTGATGATGCGCAGGGGCTTCTTGGAGTGATCATTCTTGTAGTATTCCAGAACATCTGGGTCACCGCTCATCCGCCCACTCCGCAGGATAAACCAGCGTTTCTTCCAGGCCTGAACAGGAAGGAGTAAGAAGAGGGTGGAAAGTCATTAGTTACTTCAAAGCTTTTCACAGGTCCTCAGATGTCACCAGGTTAAGGGCGGGGACTGTTGCACCTGCAGGCTGAGCATGGCCTCTATCTCCCTTTCATATTTCCCCAGAGTTTCAAAAATGAAGGATGACTTTAGAATGCACGTTAGTGCAGCATTTCACTATGGAAACAGGGTCTTATCATTATGAGAAGAGATGTGGCATTCCCACTTCTTAGATCAGGAAGTCTGATGAGGACTAAAACACTTTAGAGCAATTAGTCCATTAAGCTAGAATACAGACTCAGACTCACCTTTTAGTCAGAGTGGAACTTGCAAAACTGTAACATCTCAGTTTATGGATGGGGTCCCCCAATAAGACATGGTGAGTTGAAGCAACAATGTCACACACAGCAAGTAGCAGAGAAACAAGTTTCCTAACTTTCAGTACACTGTGCTTTTTACCAAATCATGATGCCTTGGAAGAATCACATAGAAACCCTTCTAAAACTTCTCTGAAGCACATAACTTCAGGATTTCCCCATCTCATTCACTGCTATATCCCTAGTACTTATAACACAGCCCTGCACACACTAAGTACTCAATATACATTATTGAATGAATAAACTCCTTACATCCTGTCATACTACAGAATTTAACACTTGATTACATATTCCCTTATGTTGTCTTCTACATTCCACCTCTTCAATGAGACCGAGTATACTGTGAGCAGACACCACACAAAGTGGTAAAAAGACATCACATATAAAATAGAGCCTTGGGTTGAGTCTATGCTTTACCACTGACTTAATGTGTGACTTTTAGATAAAGTTATTTACTTCTTTGGATCTTGCTTCATCTATAGAATGAGAATCAACATCACCACCACCTGTCCTACCTACCTTATAGGGTTTATATTATGCAAACACACACAAAGCACTATGTATACAACCCTAAAGCACTGCAAATGCCAAGGATCAGACTGTCATCACAATTCGTTACATCCTACTGGGACCTTCACTCCGTTAATCCTGCCACCTTGCACTCTCACCTTCTATCCCTGTCCTCACTTCCTTCCCTACCTAACTTGCTCCTGTGATCCATCATTATCATCATTCCCTTGCTTTTTTTCTCCATTCCTCTCCTTTATCCTCTCCACAACCCCTGGCTAAGTCTAATGCTCATCCTACTCTGCCTGTTCCCATTCAGCTGTATGTAGTTGGAGAAAATCATACAACTACATTGGCTGCTCTCACTTTAAATTCAAGTGAGCCCTTAGGCTGCCTGACAGTCCTACATTTACCTGGTCCATGATTTTCTCTTGCTCTTTGGCAACAGTCTTTGAACTTCTCTCTCTTTATTTTTTAATCTTATTTAAAAATTTTATTTATTTATTTATTTGGCTGCATTGGGTCCTCGTTGCTGCACGCGGGCTTTCTCTAGTTGCGGCGAGCGGGGGCTACTCTTCGTTGTGGTGTGCGGGCTTCTCATTGAGGTGGCTTCTCTTGTTGCGGAGCACAGGCTCTAGGTGTGCGGGCTCAGTAGTTGTGGCTCGTGGGCTCTAGGGCGCAGGCTCAGTAGTTGTCGAGCACGGGCTTAGTTGCTCTGCAGCATGTGGGATCTTCCCGGACCAGGGCTCAAACCTATGTCCCCTGCATTGGCAGGCAGATTCCTAACCGCTGCGCCACCAGGGAAGTCCCGAACTTCCCTCTCTTTAAACTTCCAGCACCTCTACTCTTTGGTATGAGAAAATACAAGCAAGCAAAAGAGAATCTACACATGTTCCATCACCAAATTTACCAATCTGTCTGCATTTGTAGCAACGTAGTTTGTTACTAGGGAGCATGGACAGTTCACCGAGTCTAAGGCCAACCTTCTTCCACTTGAGCATCCCCTCTCACCTACATGTGGACATCACTGTATCTCTGGAATCACTGCATTCTCCCTCCCTCCTAGGATCATTCCCATCAGGACCCCAACTTCTCCCAACTAAGAAAAAAAATGAAAAGCTTGACTTGATCCCACATTCCCTTCCAACTATGGCCCAGTTTTCTGCTCCCCTGTACAGTAAAACCTCAAAGAGTTTTCTATAGTACTAATCATTGTTTCCTCTCCTCCCATTCTTTTCTTGGAAGCAATCTAATCAGGCTTCCCCCAGCTCCCCCCACCCCCTACTAAAATAACTCAACAGAGGTCTTAAAGACTTCATGCTGCTAAAGCAACATTTGCATTTCACTTGATCTCTCAGCAACATCTGATAACAGTTTATTATTCCGTTCTCTTTGAAGCACTTTCTTCACTTGGCTTCAGTGCTCACTCTCAATTTTCCTATCTCCCTGGCCTCTCTTTTTCAGTCTCCAGTGCTGGTTCCTTCTCATTTCCCTGATCTCTAAATGTTGGAATGCCCCAGTGCTCAGTTCTCAGACTCTTCTCTTTCTACACCCACTTCCTAGGTTATTTTATTCCATTTTACAGCTTTGCAAGCCATCTAACTGCTGCAATTCCTAAATTTGTATCTCCAGCCCAGACTGGTCTATTCAACTCTAGAGTCTTATATTCAACTCCTCACTAATAGGCATCTCAAACTTAAGGTGCTCAAAACTGAGCTCTTGATATCCTCCAAGCTTGTTCTTCCTGCAATCTTTCCCATCTCAGTTACAAGCAGCTCCAGCCTTCCAGTTGCTCAGACCAAAAATCTTGATGTCATCATCAACTCCTTTCTTTCCCATTCCACACCTAACCCAACAGCAAATCCAGTTGGTCCAAACAGTTCAAAATACATCTACGACCTGGTCACTTCTCCACACCTCCACTGTTAACTCACTTGATTGAGTCCACCATTTGGTCATCTTCCTGCTTCTATGCTTTCATCCTGCAATCTATTCTCAACACGGATGCTGATGCAAATCAGAGCATGCCACTTCTCTGTACCAAGTCTCCACTGGCTTTCTGTCTCACTCCGAGTAAAAGCCGAAGTCCTCATAATGGCCAGTGGGCCTAGTATGACAGTCTCTCATCCCACAACTCTCACCTTACCTCCTGCCACTCTCCACCTTGCCCATTCTGCTCTTGCCACACTGGCCACACAATCCTGCCTCGGGGTCTTTGCTCTGGTTGTTCCCTCTGCCTGGAATACTCCTGTCCCAGACAGTCCCATTGCTTATTTTTTCCTTCAAGTCACTATTCAAGTGTCACATTACTGGACAGACTGTTTTCCTGACCACCCAACCCTCACACTCTCCCGCGTACTCTGCTATACTGATCTCACTAGCACTTACACCACCTAAAACACCACATTTTTGTTGATTCTACCCACCTCCCAGAATGTAAACTCCAAGAGAGCAGGGATTGGTTCTTTTTATCCCATGCTGCATCCTCAGTGTTTAGAATAGTGCCTGGCACATAGGTGGTTATCAATAAGTATGTACTGGATTAATTAATGAATCATTTTCTTACATGAACTCCTTACAGAATCTAGAAGGTCATGGGGATATAACTGGTGCCTGATAAGCCTTGGTGGAAGTGAAGATTAAGGTATAGGATAGAGCTGAGGAAATAAATATAAGTACCATCTACTACAGTCACCTAAAATCTTGCCCAGGCCACTACTTACAGAACTCTGTGTGCATCTGTGTGTGTGCGTGCATGCATATAATGGGTAGCAAGGTGCATTTTTAAAAGGTATTGAAGCTTGTGTTTCAGTTGATGTATCCCCCTTTAGTGCTTGTCTCTGTAGAAAGAGCTGCTTTCAAATCACTGGTGTGCAGGTGCAAGCATAAACACACACACAGACACTCTCATAAACAAGAAAAAGGTGTTTGCTACAGATAACATCGGAGCCTGTCAGGTTCCGCTTGCAAGAAGTGGTGCAGGCTGATAAATGGCTGCCTACAAAATGCTGATAAATTTATGACAGAGCAGGCAAAGCCATCTAGTCTAGTTCCAAATTCACATCGCTCTTCTGCCACAACACTCTCTGCTCCAACTTCACGTATGTGTTCTTGGGGGAACCATACAATTCAGAACTAAGTATAAGCAACTCCAAAGAGTCTAGCTCCAAAGACAATTTCTCTGATCCCCTCAGCTGAAATGGACCTCTATTTCCTCTGAACCATCATAACACTTTTAATGTACTTTTCACATCATGTCAATTTTTTTTTCACAACATATTACAGATATTTTAGTATTTGTTGTTTCTTCCCAAGTAGACGATGAATAAAATCTCCTCCTATTCCTCTTTCAATCTTCATGGTAGGCATTTACTAAGCAAGGCTCTTTATCACCGAACCTCTCTTATCTCCCTGGCCTCATTTATGTTTCCTTCCTGCCATCCATCCATCCATCCAACAAATATTTATTTAGTGCTTACTATGTTACAGGCATCATCCTAGATGCTGAGGATACAGCATGAATTCCTGGTCTTACAGAAATTACAGGTGCATAACAGGTTACTTATTATTCTCCAAATGTGCCACATAATTGCATGACTTCATGTCTGTGCACAAGCTGACGTTTCTTCCTAGAATGCCTTTCACCTCACCTCATCTATCTGGAAAATTCCTATATTTTCTTAGTGCCAGGTTAAATATCACTTCTCCTGGAAGGCCTTTACTAACTTCCCATAGAGCTGGTGCTCCTGTCTCTTGTTCCCTTAACAACCCGTGCTTTCTGTGGCATTTCTTCACTCATCTTTGACATTTCAATTGCTCATATGTCTTCCTCCCCTTTAAGCTCCGAGCATCTTGATGTTAGGGTCCTGTGTGGCCAACAGTTACTCGGCAGAGTACTTAGCCTATATGGGAACTCAGTAAAGATCTGTTGACTTTTTTTTTTCATTCAATCAATGTATTCATTTATTCAAACTAATAAATGCAATTTAAAAAGTTAAGTAAGCTTTCACAGTAGGAAGTAGGAAAGGAGGACAAAAAAGAGGATTACAGAAAAGAGAATAAGATAAAGGTATGTTGTGGATTCTCTATGACGTGAGTTTTTCAGCATCTTGTTCCCTTCATTTTGATGAGTGCAGGACCCTCTAATAAATATTTATAAAGGAGTCTGGGCACTTCAGCTTGAAAGTACCCATTGATATAGAAATGAAAAATTACTGCTGGAGCACTGACACGTAATACAAGGAGAATACAGGAACTTGAGTCCTGAATATGTTCTTAAGGGGATAGCTTCTTCAGGACTGTTCTTACATCTGTACAAAATCTCCTACAAAAATTAACTCAAAATGGATCAAGGACTTAAATGTAAAATACAAGCAGAATTCAGCAAGATATAAAAAGAATTATATAACATGACCAAGTGGAGTTTATTCCAAAGACGTAAAATTGATTCAATATTAAAAAAATCAATCAATGTAATCAACCGCAGTAATAAGCTAAAGGAGAAAAACCACATGGTCCTATCAATTAATGCAGAAGAAACATATGACACATTTCAACACCCATTCATGATAAAAACTCAAAAAAATAGGAAGAGAGGGGGAACTTCCTCAATCTGATAAAGAGCATCAACAAAAGACCAACACTAACATTACACTTCATATTGAAAGGCTGAATGCTTTCCCCCTAAGATCAGGAACAAGGCAAGGATGTCTGCTTTCACCGCTCTTATTCAACATAGTGCTGAAGTTCTAGTCAGGGAAATAAAGCAAGAAATGGATATAAAAGGCATACAGATTGATGGATTTAGAGAGCATTATGCTAAGTGAAATAAGTCAGAGAAAGACAAATACTGCACGGTATCACTTATGTGTGGAATCTAAAATAAAACAAACTAGTGAATATAACAAAAAGGAAACAGACTCACAGATATAGAGAACAAACTAGTGGTTACCAGTTGGGAGAGGGAAGGGGGTAGGGGCAAGATAGGGGGCAGGGATTAAGAGGTACAAACTATTACATATAAAATAAATAAGCTACAAGGATATATTGTACAACACAGTGAGTATAGCCAATATTTTATAATAACTATAAATGGAGCATAACCTTTAAAAATTGTGAAGCATTATGCTGTACACCTGTATCTTATATAATACTGTACATTAACTGTATCTCAATTTTTAAAAAGGCATACAGATTGAAAAGGAAGAAAAAAAATTGTCCCTATTTGGATGACATGATTGTCCACATAGAAAATCCCAAGGAATTTAGGAAAAAACTCCTGGGACAAATAAGTGAGTCTGGCAAAGTCACAAAATACAGGAGTACCTCATTGTATTGCACGTTGCTTTATTATGCTTTGTGGACATTGCATATTATACAAATTGAAGGTTTATGGCAACCCTCTGTCAAGCAAATCTATTGGCACCATTTTTGCAACAGCATTTGCTCACTTTGTGTCTCTGTGTCACGTTTTGGTAATTCCTGCACTATTTCAAACTTTTTCATTATGATTATATTTGTTATGGTGATCTGTGATCAGTGATCTGATGAAGGCTCAGATGATGGTTAGCATTTTTTAGTAATATTTTTAAATTAAGGTATTAACATAGTTTTTTAGACATAATGCTATTGCACACTAATAGACTACAGTATGGTGTAAACATAACCTTTATATACACCAGGAAACCAAAAAGTTCATATGACTCGCTTTATTGCAGTATTTGCTTTACTGTGGTGGTCTGGAATTAAACTTGCAATATCTCCAAGGTATGCCTGACAAGATGAACATACAAAAATTGATTTGCTCCTGTATACTAGCAAATAAACACGTGGGCATAGAAAATAAAAACACAATGCCATTTATAATCACCTTTTTAAAAATGAAAGAGGTGTGAATCTAACAAAACATGTTCAGGACATGTATGCTGAAAACTATACAATGCTGATAAAAGAAATTTTAAAAAACCTAAATGGAGAGGCCCACCATGTTCATGGATTGGAAGACACAACATAGTACATCTCTCCAAACTGATGTCCAGATTTAACACAATTTCTGTCAAAATCCCAGCAAGAGTTTTTATGAATGTAGACAAAATTATTCTAAAACATATATGGAAAGGCAAAGAAAGTACAATAGCTAAAACAACTTTGAAAAAGAAGATAAAAGTGGGGAAACAAGTCCACTAGATTTCAATAATTATTGTATAGCTACAGAAATCAAGACCATGTGATACTGGCAGAGGGACATACACATAGGAACAATGGAATAAAACAGGAAACCCAGAAATAGACCTACACAAATATGCTCAACTGATTTCTGACCAAGGTGAAAAAGCAATTCAGTGGAGGAAAGATGGCCTTTTCAACAAATGGTGCTGAAGCAACTGGGCATCCACAGAGGGGGAAAAATGAACATCAATCTAAGCCTCACATCTTATACAAAAATGAACTCCAAATGAATCATGGACTTAAATGTAAAGCTATAAAACATTTAGAAAAAATTGGAGGAAATCTTTGGGATCTAGGGCTAGGCGAAGAGTTCTTAGACTAGACACCAAAACCATAATCCATAAAAGGAAAAATTTATAAATTAGACTTCATTGAAATTCAAAACTTTTGCTCTGCAAAAGACGGTTAAGAGGCTAAAAAGATAAGCTACAGAGTGTGAGAAAATATTTGCCAACCACATATTTGACAAAGGAGAGTATGGAGAACATATAAAGAACTCCCAACACTCAATAGTTTAGAAAGGGAAACAATCCAATTAGGACATGGGCAAAAGACATGAAGAGACATTTCACTGAAGAGCATATGCAGATAGCAAATAAGCACATGTAAAGGTGTTCAGTATCATTAGCCATTTGGAAAACACAAAACCACAAAGAGATATTATCACAGACCTATCAGAATGGTTAAAAAAAAAAAATTGTAACAACGCAAAATGCTGGCAATGAGGCAGAGAAAATGGGTCACTCAAACATTGCTGGTGAGACTCTAAAAGGATATAGCCACTCTGGAAAACAGTTTGGCAGCTTCTTAAAAAACTAAACATGCAACTGCTGTATGACTCAGCAATTGTACTCCTGGGCATTTATCCCAGAGAAATGAAGATTCATATTCATACGAAAACTTGTCAATGAATGTTTATGTAAGTTTTATTTACAATAGTTCCAAACGGGAACAATCCAGATGTCCTTCAATGGGTAAGTGGTAAATAAACTGTGGTACTTCCATACCATAGGACACTACTCAGCAATAAAAAAAGGAACAAAGTATTGACACATGCAAAATCCTGAATGAATCTCCAGAGAATTATGCTGAATTTTGTCAGAGCCAATCCCAGAAGGTTACATAATGTGTGATCCCACTTATAGAGCATTCTTGAAATGACAGAATTTAGGAATGGACAACAGATTAGTGGTTGTCAGTGGTTAAGGAGAGGGTCGGACTGGGATAGAAGTGGGTGTGGCTATAGGAGAGCAGTATGAAAGATCCTTGTGGTGATGGAAATGTTCTGGATCTTGACTGTAACAATACCAACATCTTTGTTGTGATACTGTAGCACAGTTTTGGAAGATGTTACCACTGGGGGGAAACTGGTAGAGGGTACTTGGGATCTCTATTATTCTTATGACTACATGTGTATCCAAAATTATCTCAAAATAAAAAGTTTAATTAAAAAAAACTTATCCACATGAGAATTAGAAAGTTCATAGAAGAGAAGTAAAGATCATGGCGAGAAAGGTTCATAGTTGGCGAATGATTATAACCAGACCCAGTTGTCCTCAATCTTTCCCACTCAGGGATGGAGATGGACTCCTAAGGAATCACATGAAAATATAAATAAACTTTAGAGTTCAGACCCCTGAGCACGAGGGCACAAAATGGAGTGAACTAAGAGTCACCAGAATGTCTAAACCTACCGAGCTACCTGTCAGCTCTAGGAAATCTTCACTGTAATAGCAGACATGAGTCTCTGCCTTGGGGAAACAAACAAATAAATAAGGTACCAGCCAGCTTCTCCTATTTTTCTGTGTAGTAGCCAGCCTCCAAGATAGCCCCTAATGAATCCATTTCCCAGTGTAGCCTTATGTAGTCCCCTCTCATTCAGAATAAGGATGAACAATAGGATACTGCATAAATGAAAGTGTGTGACTTCCAAGGATAAGGCATAAAAGACACTGCAGCTTCTTTCTTGTTCTCCTTTGGATCAGCTGCCATGTTGTAAGGACACTCAAGCAGTACTAAGGAGGAATGCACAAGGTGAAGAACTAAGGCCTCCTGACAGCTATGAAAAAGAGCCATTCTTAGAAGCAGATCCGTCAGCCCCAGTCAAGATGACTGCAGCTATAGGCACTTTTTTTTTTTTATAGGCACTTTTGACTGCAATTTCATGAGAGACACTGAGCCAAATCCACCAAACTAAATTGCTCCTAAATTGCTGAATCACAGAAACCACATGAAATAATAAACATTTATTGCTCTTTTAAGCCAGTAAGCTTTGGGGTAATTTGTTATCCTGCAATAAATAACTAATACATTTTACTTTCCACTACCAGGGCCATTTGGGTGTAACCAACGCTAGGCACTAGGAGGAAAGCCTTGTCTCTTTAGAAGAGTAAAAGCAGAGGCTAAAAGATAGACTAATAGGCCAATGGAACAGAAGAATCCTGAAACAGACCCTTACATACATCATCACTAGATTTAAGAAAAAGGTGATACGGCAGTACTATGGAGAAAAAAACCTGTCCTTTTGATAAGTGGCACTAGGTAAATTCAATAACCATGGGAAAAGAAAGATTCTTGATCCTTATGCCATGCCACATGTGAAAATTAATTTCAGATCATTATAAACCCAAATGTGAAAGATAAAACAATAAAGTATTTAGAGGAAAACAAAGGAAAATATGTTTCTGACTTTGGGGTAGGCAATGATTTCCCGAATATGCAAAAGGTACTAAGACAACAGAAAAAGTAATCAATTATACTACATTAAACTTAATTTCTGGTTATCAAAAGGCACCGGTTAAGAGGATGAAAAACCAAGCCAAGAAAGTGAGAAGAGATATTTGCAATACATACATCCAATGAAGGACTCATATTCAGAACACATAAAAAAAAGTCTATAAATTAGCAAGAATAAGGCCACTCAATAGAAAAACAGGCAAAAGTTTAAATAGACACTACACAAAAGAAGATACCCAAATGGCGATAAACATGTAAACAGATCTCAACTTCATTACTCATTAGGAAAATGCAAATCAATAACACTAAGACAACCACCAGAATGGTTCCAATGAAAAAGACTGACAATAGTAAGTTTGCGGAAGGATGTGGAAAAACTCTCACACCCTGTTAGTAGGAATGTGAGTTGGTATAATCACTTTGGAAAACTATGGCAGTGTTTACTAAAACTGAACATACTCAAACCTCAGGACCTTGTATCTACTCCTAGGTACTTACCTCAAATAATTGTGTACATATATTCACCAAAATACATGTAAAAGTATGTTTACTGCAACACCATTCATAACAGCCCATATCATACCTGCCTTTTTGCACTCCTATTTCAAGTGCTTGTTACCTATAGTCTGGACTGTTTGCATAGCTTCCTAACCAGTTATCCTAAATTAATACTTATAAATGATTCCAGTTTAATCTTCCGATCAGAGCAAAACTCTGATCATGTCATTCCACTTCACTATCCAAAAATTTAATGGCTCCCTATCACCTGCATAGCAATGTCCAAATCCTATGGTTTAGTTTTCTTTTTATTAAAATAAAATGAATTATTTTCAATGTGGTAAAACATAACATAAAATTTACCATTTTAACCATTTTAAGTGTACAGTTCTGTGGCATTAAGTATATTCACACTGTTGTAGAGCCATCAACACTATCCATCTCCAGAACTTTTTCATCTTCCCCAACTGAAATTCTGTATCCATTAAACATTAACTCCCCATTCCTCCCTATACCCAGTCCCTGAAAACCACTATTAGACTTTCTGTATCTTTGAATTTGACTACTCATATATGTGGAATCACACAATATATGTCCTTTTGTGACTGGCTTATTTCACTTAGCCTAGTTGACTTATTTCACTTCATGCCTAATTCCTGGTATAACCCAGCCAGGCAGAAGAAACACTATTAATTCAGATCAACAAAAACTCAAACCAAGGAGCACAAATGCAGAGAAATAAGGAGAACAGAATGAGACAGATGATGCAAGAGTGTGATAAGCAAAGCTTGAGATTAGGGTGAAAAGACCCAAATTATAGTCTTAGTTCTTGCTCTACAACCTTGGACAAATTTAACATCTCCTAAGCCTTAATAACCAAATATATAAAAGGGAAAATAACAAAGCTAATAATACTGATTTGAGAATTAAGTACAATTATTAAGTGTGAGAGCAGCTAGGACCAAACTCTGCATGACACATGTCAAGAACATAGTTATTGACTTTAAAGCAGCCCAAGGACATTCTGAGATCATATAACTGGCAAAAGAGTTATCATTATGAAAGATCCCCAGATTTCCAATTCATAGTTTTTCCACCATTAAAAAGGCATTATTTTGTCCTTTGTCTTACCACATACCACACATCAGCAACTCCTCTGAATTCTGGTTAAAGGTATCAGGATTCTTCCAGTCTCTCAGATTCAAAATCATCTACTTCCAATTCAACTCTTCTTGCTATTTCACTGTTCATGACGAATCAATGAGCTCCTTCTATAGTATTCAGTAAAACAAGCACAAATTCTGCTAAATGCTTTGAGGGATAAAGAAAGAAGGCAAGACCCAAACTTTCCTTTCAACTAACAATGCTTACAACAATTCAGGGAGATAAGACATGAACACATATCCCTAAAATAAAAAGATTTTTATAAGCACCATAATAGGGACACAATATGCTATTAGACCACTGAAGCAGAGAATCAAACCTTTAGGGATGGGCAGGAGAGGGGAAGAGAGAGAGAGCAACAAAGAGAAATGAACATGAATGAATATGAACAGTGAAGAAGGTAGGGTTTGATATACGGTTTTGGGAAAGAAGGAGGAAAGGTCAGTTCTTATAGAGCACATAGTATGACCAAGACCTGGGTATGGGAAAATATGACAGGTTCAGAGAATGTGGAACAGTCTTTTTTGAATGTGGAAAAGAAAGAGGAAAGGAAGAGTCTGGTGGTCCTGGAAAGCCAACACCATCCTAAGAATTTTTAATCTTTTCTTTACTGATAATGGAGAGCCACTGAAGAGAAGAGATTAGCAGAGAAATGATAGTTATCACTGTGCCCTTAACTGGCAGAATGAGGAAGACCAACCAGAGAAAGGAAACATAAGAGGTAGGAAAACTAAGAAGCTGTTGCAATGCTCTGCAACAGTGAGAGATGATGGCAGGGAGACAGAGCACAAAAGACAATGCAAGTCACTTTACTCAACGACGGGGCTTAAAGAAGTACATGGCGTAAGGGCCAACCCTCAAGAAAGTTAGAACCTTCCACTTGTGTCTATGATTAACAGAACGCCACCACCTTCTCTGATGAAACAGAAGTGACTGTTTTCCTTTTGTACCCAAATCCAGTAAAACAAAACAAAACAAAAAACCATTTCACAACCACCCAGACCACAGACATGCACCATGGGTACATATGGCCCGGAAGTTGCATCATTCTTGCTTTGAGTGGAGAGTGCATATCTCTCATGAACCTGTCTCTGTTCTTTGGGTTATATACCAAGGTCTCCAAGCATGTAGAATGCAGACATGACTTCTTCCTATTGCTCTTGGCACCTAGAAAACTTAGGTGGACCCCAGTTCAGCTTTACACTGGCCAGATCACACGGGAGTGCTGTGCTCAGTTCTGGTGGTGTAAAGGGTCTTGAAATCCAGTGGTACCAGGATTTAGGGAGGTTTTGCCCGGAGTCATGACTGTCGTGTTCTGAGATATAAGGGGCTAATGCACAGAAGAACGATTTGATTTATTTTGGGTGATCCCACATACTAAAGCTGAACTAGGGCCAACAGGGGCATGCTACAGAAAAGCAGAGTTTTGGCTCAGTGTAAGTACGAATTTTTCTAAAGGAGTGGTCCAAAGCAGGTCCTTTGGAAACTGAAGAACTGCTCAGCGTCGGAGATACTAAAGAGGAGTTAGCCTAGAGCAGGGGTTAGCAAACTTTCTCTGTACAGAGCAGAGAGTAAATATTTTAAGCCTCACAGACCCTACAGTCTCTCCCAGCTACTCAAATCTATAGTGGCGTGGAAGAAGCTGTAAACAATTTGTAAGCAAATGAGAGTAGCTGTGTTCCAATAAAACTATTTAGAAAAAGAGGTGGCGGACAAGATTGGCTTGCTAGCCCCTGGCCTAGACTAGGAGTGGGTAGGGAGGGAGAGTTGAGCAGTGGATCAGTAGGAAGAAAGGGACTAAGGTCTCTTCCAACTGTGAGAGCATTATGTGTTTTTAACCAGGAAAATCTGACATGGTAACACCTCATTTAATCAGATTATTCATTCTTGGAACAGAGGGATGTGTTCTTCCACAAAACCAAGTATTAACTAGAACTCCCTTAGTTTCAGCCTTGACAGTTGAAAATATTTCTGAAACTCCAGAATCTTCTGCCTTGCCTTAGGTACTATACCAAAGATAACAGAACTTTTCTTTGATGACTAAGGACTTCTCAGAGCTTCAAACCATCTCTCCAGATACCAAATCTCACATGCCTTGTGGCTAAAGTTGTAGAAGGGTCAAGACATTTCTTGGAAGAGGGTTTTGTGTAACTCCTAGAAATGGGCGTGTCCTTTTAACTTCCATCTTTCTGATGAGGGTAAAGCCAGAAACTGCCAACAAACCAGGAGAATCCTGTTAAGTGAAGATTATAGTTAGTTAATTAGAATCTAACTGAGGTTACTGGATGATATCAATAAATTGAACTTATTAGTCAGGGACATTAAAAACATAATACGTGCATCTTCAAAAGCTCTTTGCTTTATATATAAAAAAATCCACCCATAACACATGCACACATTCATCACTCACACTCACCTTTCTCTTGGTAAAACTGCAGGTGGTGATGTAGTTTGAGTTCCAGCCCAAATAATCACAAAGACAGAAGAAGAATTTGATCTGACTTGTGAGTACGTGATGTACAACTATATCCCAACACATTGCAGCATGAAGAACACTGTAACAGTCACACATTTCTGGAGAAACACTTCCTGAGTGAGAAAGAGCTTCCTGCTATCCTTCCTCTAGGTATCCTTCAACTACTCTGGACCATGGTGATTTTACACTCTGAGGGAGGGAAAAAGGCACTTGAGTTCCTGCTAGATTCCATGTGCTTTCTATCCATTATCACATTTAATCCTCAAACCAATGCTACAAGGCAAATAAATCCTTTTTTTTTTATAGATGAAGAAAATGAGGTTCATCCAAGTTAAGCAATTTGAAGAGATCACAGACCCAATCTTTTGGTCCACTGAGTCAGGGCTTAGGGTCCAGAAAGAACTTAAGGAGAAGCTAATGCAGATGAACTGCTGACTACACTTTGAGAAACACTGGTCACAGAGTTTATGAAAGGTCAAGTTCACAGTTAGTAGGTGATGTCGACAGAGGAATTAGAATCTAGGTCTCAGCTCCTAGTCCAAAGTTATTTCCAGTCCTCAAATCCAAATCCCTTAGGATCATAGTTATATGCTCCTGACTCATTCATTTGAGTAATAAAGATCCTCTCTGACTCCAATGAACCTTCCTTGTTCCTTGGGCACAGTATGAACTTTATCTTACCACAAGACAAGTCCATTCTGAGGTCAGGGGCTTTTTTAGCTCCAAAATTTAGCACAGTGCTTGATGGATGTTATGCACTATATAACTCTTCAGTGAAAGGTATACCAAAGAAATAAAAGGAAAGAATGTCTATTTGCTTCCTCTTTTGGTAAAAACATACAAACAAAACCTCTCAGTCAGATGATCTGCTAATGTAACACTTCTAGCATTCTAACCATCTCTATCCTGGGTGAGATAGTACACAGACACCATAAACACAAAAGATACCATGGAAAAGTGCATGTCTTTATGTGAAACTGACTCCAACCCTAGGCTTCAGGGGGTGGATCATGGGAACCTAAATTAAGCCAATTAATACATTTCATCCAGTGATTGGTTCAGCAATGTGCAGGAGCTCCAAGCCAGCTCAAACAGTCATTAAGATTCAACACTAGGACTTTTGTTTGTGTTACTAAGAGTGGGCTCTCTCTTTCACTGGAGAGAAGGTTGGCATGATAAGAGCCTGAAGTTGCAAGGACCACCCTCTGGAGTCTAAGAACAACAAAGAGAGAGCAGAGTTAAAAAGATGGACCTTGATGAAATGTGTGTCCTAAATCAAGGTGATCCTGAAGCCAGGTTTCCCCTTTCTGGTGACTCAACAAACTCTTCCTCATTTAACACAGGTTTTTTTTTTTTTTTTTAATTTCTTTGGATGTTTTATTGGTATTTCTTTGACCTTTTTTTTTTAACATCTTTATTGGAGTATAATTGCTTTACAATGGTGTGTTAGTTTCTGCTTTATAACAAAGTGAATCAGTTATACATATACATATGTTCCCATAGCTCTTCCCTCTTGCGTCTCCCTCCCTCCCACCCTCCCTATCCCACCCCTCTAGGTGGTCACAAAGCACCGAGCTGATCTCCCTGTGCTATGGGGCTGCTTCCCACTAGCTAGTTATTTTACATTTGGTAGTGTATATATGTCCATGCTACTCTCTCACTTTGTCACAGCTTACCATTCCCCCTCCCCGTATCCTCAAGTCCATTCTCTATGTCTGCGTCTTTATTCCTGTCCTGCCCCTAGGTTCTTCATAACCTTTTTTTTTTTTTAGATTCCATATATATGCAACACAGGTTTTAAGCATGTGTCCTATTTTGGACCCAGAACCAGTTTGTTACCACAAGAATGACTCAGAGGTCCTTTCCATGTGCTCTCATCAAATTCATTATTTAATCCATTCTCTTGTTTCCTTCACTTTCAATTTTTTTTCCATTAGTATTTATTCTCCTTCCTCCTTCCAGTCATTCAATCAACATTTATCAAATGTGGATAAATGTCAGTGCCTATTAGTGCCAGGTCCTTTAGGATCTCATGATCTTTGGAAAGGGCAGGCAGGTACGTACACAGGTGACTCAGCGTGCTGAGGTCAGGACTCCAATAGAGGTATGAACAGAGAGCACTCTGCTTGGGAGCAGTCAGGGAATGGTGCAGAGCACGGGTGATACCTGGATTGGGTCTCGAAGGATGAGAGGAGTTTTGCTAACTGAAGAAAAAATACTGGAGGAGGAACTTTTCAGGAAAAGAGAATAATACGAGTACAGTTAACTCTCATTATTCACAGTAGTTATGGTCTATAAAGTCACCACAAACACTGAATTAGCAAATACTGAATCCTTTCTCCTAGAGGAAATTCAGGGTTAGGTTCCTGCAAGCCTCTGGCCAAAATATTTTTGTCAACCAATCCATACATAATCTTGTTTTATGTCTGTTTCTGTGTAAAGACACCTTATTTAATATATACTGCTGATTCATGAATATTGAACTCGCAGCTAACAGCACTATAACTCAAGTCTAGATGAAGTTTATCTAACACGTGTGTTTTCTCCAAAAGGTACATGATGATCCTGTGCTTAGGAGCCGTAGACAGTAGTTCAGCACTCTGCTTGGGGGCATTTTAAATAGTGAAATCATCAAACGAAAAAGCACAAAAATGTGAAAACCATGGCATTAAGAGGAAGGGGCACTAGTTTGCAGGGTAAGAGCTGAAACAAGAAGGCAGAGTGTGGCTTTGTTCTGTCTCAGCGTGGAACACGTACATGGGGAGCTCAGACTTTTCACTGCTCTGCATATTGCATGTCTGTGACTGACCTTGAAAGAGCTGTGAATACTGGCTTTGGGGTTACAAATAAATTTTAATAAGTAGGTGAATTCTCAAATATGGAGGCTGGAATCTCTGAACAGGAGTATCAATTATATAAGAAAAAGCTTGGTGTGTTCAAATAGTAAAGCTAAGTTTGTGAAGCTGAAGGAAGGAAGATAAAAAACAGCATGGAAAGGCAATCACTGAAAGGAAGACTAGAAGAGTGATTTGGGGCTATTTTAAGAAAGGCTTCACATGCTGAGTTTTATGTATTTTCTGTAGGTCAGCTGTTCTCAGTATCAAATATTAACGCAAAATTAAAAATTTGAGAATTCCCTCATAGAACAATAATATACATTTTAGTATTTGTTAACTAATAAATAAAAGCTGCGAGGAATTCACTAACTCAATTATTTCGCTAATCACGATATCTACATTTTTTTTTTTAAAGTACAAACACATGTAAAACACTTATTCACTGCATAAGTAATGCTTGGTGTGAGTAAGTGTGTGTGTTTTTAAGGACCCAGTCCACCATGTCGGAACGACTGTCATGTACCTAGCGGAGCAGCCCAGGTAGAGAGAACTACATGTGCAAAAGCCCTGAGGAGGAAGAAAGCTTGGCTCGTGGTAGGACCTGACAGCAGGGCGTGGCTGGAGCATAGTGAGTACAGTGGAAAGTATCAGGAGGACAAAGCAGGGACAGATCATAATGAAGCCTTGAAGGCCATTTTATGAAGTGTAGCTTTTATCTTAAATAGAACAAGATCCGTCAATAGGGGCATAATTAAATAAACTGATATATGAGCAATCGAAGAAACAAACAAGAACAATGTAGTACGATCCTACTTATATTAAAAACCCTGTATGTTTATGGATACATACATATGCACACCACTACATATATATGTGTATTTACAGTATACATATACAGTATACACATGCACAAACACACAGTGTCTTACAGATGCTCAGAAAAGCATTCCAAACTGTTAGCAATGGTTTCCTGTGGAGGAGAGTTGGGTATATAAGAGTATAAGGGAACTTTCATACTTTAATCCATGCACTTCTGTATTTTTAAATAAATAGAGCATGAGACCGCTAAATGGTTTTACATTTTTTCACATTTACATTTCTTAAAGGATCATTCTGGCTTGTAGCAAATGAAGTGAAGGCAGAAAGAGCATGAGTAGGGAGCTCAGATAGACAACTAAGAAATAATGGCATCTGGATCAGGACAGTGGCAAAGGACATATACCTTCAAGATGTATTTCAGAGGCTGAAATGGCTGACCCTGGTGATGAACTGAATATGGGGGATATGGGAGAAGGAAGAATAAAGAACGACTCCAAGATTCCAGCTTGAGCAAGCAGGTGTTGTGTTATGACTTATGGTGGGGAAGGGAACCACAGCCACATCTCTCTGACAACCTCTCATAGTGCGTGCTACCCACTCTTTGTCTCTACTGCATCCTAAACAAAGGGGTAAAATGAATTTGACATGTGTGAGAGGGAGAGGGTCACAATCTGGGAAACCAAAGAGCCTTGTATCAGTGATTACACTGACTGAATGCAAGATTGATTCCCCAAAGACCAGGTCAGTCTTTCTGCAGAGGACTCAGGGAATCCATTAGTGAAATTACCTCTCCCATTGACAAAACAACAAATGAGTCATTGCCAACCCTTTGCATTTTGAAGAAACAAAGGTCATTTCACCGAAGGACCTCCCTTTCATGTCCTTGAATGCTCTGATCTAAGTTGTATTTAAAGCACTGAATTAAGTGAAGGTTACCAGGGAAAATCAGGGCAAAGTTGGTGTAAGGGTAGACAAATAACGCCCACAAGTAGAGTTAAACTGTTTCTTTTCCTCTGGGACAAAGTCTTCTCTCATCTACCTCCCCAAACCCAAGTAATGAAAGAGTAGAAGACTCAGCGGGCTTTGGCTTCCCTAAAGACCTGGTTTCACACTTTCTTAACAGTGGTATTTAAAACTTTCCTGTGCATCAGGATCACTGAGACACCTGTTTAAATGTAAATGTTTCCGGGTCCCAGTCTCAATAGGGATTCAGACTCAGCAGGTCTAGAGTGGGGTCCAGGGCTACAAACCCCAAATGACTCTACTACACAATGTCCAAGAACCCCATTTTGAGAAACACTGAACTACATTGTTCATGATGGTTGATAAAATGCAGTTATAATTTAGTGAGTTGCACTGGAGGAAGAAGTGGACCGTGGAGATCTGGGTTGTGCTTCCAGCTCTGTGTCTAGTCAGTTAGCTGGGCTGGGGGGGAAACCACTTTTCTGCTCTGAGCCACGGTCTCCCCATTTATAAAACACAAGTGTTGATTCTGTGGATCTCCAACTTACCTTCAATTTCTGACATTTTAAGACCCCAGGAAAAGACAAAGGGTTGGAAATGTCAAGTAGGGCTTCCTGCCCCTTGTACTAGAGTGACTCTCCCTAAGGTACTCAGATTGTGAATATACATGAATAAGAGTATAAAATCTAGTGCTTTCTAAACTAGCTGGTTATGAGCAAATACAGGAAAAGCTACTTCTAAGGTACAAGATGAACTGGGCGGGGGGCCCTTCTGGAGCCTGGCTTCTCTTCCCTAATCACAGCACTCAATATAAAAGCAGGGAAATAATTCAAAGGATGGAAGGAGAAACTGAACCTAATCCCAAAGATTAACTCAGGTGCTCAAATAAATGCCCTGTCTGCCTCCTGGGAGCCCTCATTTACATCCATCCAGCTGCCTGAACTACATGTATCTGAAAAACATTCCCGTGTAGAGGCTATTCCACAACCTCCATATGATTTATTGGAAAGGCTTTTGTTTAATTTATAAGAAGTCAGTATATAGCATTAGAAGAATGACCTCTGGGCTAATGCTTCCTTTTTTCCCCCTTGTTTTTTAAAAGTCAACATTACAGAGGTATGTAATTTATATGCAACAAAATTCAGCCATTTTAAGACTTCAGGCAGATGGGTTGTGATGAATGTATACACCATATAACCACCACCACAATCAAGACAGAACACTTCCATCACCCCAAGGCATTCCCTTGTGCTATTTCCAGATTAATCCCCACTCCACCTGGCCCCAGGCAATAAATGATCTGCTTTCTATCACTATAAATTAGATTTGTCTTCTCTAGAGTATCACAGAAACAGAATCATACAGTAAATATTCTTTTGTGCCTGGCTTCTTACGTACAACATAAAGTTTTATGATTCATCCAGATTGTTGCATGAATCAGTTTTTAACTGCTGATTTTAATTGCTGATAGTATAACATCTTAAGGAGTTACCATATTTGTTTACCATTCACCTATTAATGGACAGTTACATTGTTTCCAGTTTGGGGCTATTATGAATAAAGCAGCCATGAACAATCATGTATAAGTCTTTTTGTGAACATGTTTTCATTTCTCTTGGGTAAATACCTAGAAGTAGAATGGTTGGGTCACATGGTAAGTATATGCTTAATTTTATAAAAAACTGCCAAACTGTCTTCCAAAGTGGTTGTCCATTTTTGCATTCCCACCAGCAATCTGTGAACATTGTAGTTTTTCTACAACACTTAGCCATTATAGCCAATCTAGTGAGTGTGTAGTGGCATCTCATTGTGGTTTTAATTTGCATTTCCTTGATGACTAACGATGTTGAGCATCTTTCCATGTGCTTATTGGTTCTTTATCTTCTTTTGTGATGTCTGTTCAAATCTTTTGCCCATTTTTAAATTGAGTTTTTTGCTTTATTATTGAGTTTTAAGAGTTCTTTGTATATATTTTGGATACAGTCCTTTGTCAGACATATGTATTGAGAATATTTTTTCCCAGTCTGTGGCTTGCTTTATCACTCTTTTAATGGTGTCTTTTAAAGAGCAAATGTCTTTAATTTTGTCCAATTTATCATTTTTAAATAGTTCAGGCTTTTTTATGTCTTATATTTCTTGTCTAAGAAGCTCTGTCTACCCCAAGGTCAGAAAGATTTTCTGCTTCATTTTCTTGTAGAAGTTTTATAACTTTAATTTTTATGTTTAGGTCTATGATCCATTTTGGGTCAGAGTGAGGTAAGGATCATGGTCGATGTTTTTCCACATGAATATACAGCTATTCCAGCAGTGTTTGTTGAAAAGTACCCTTTCTTTATCAAATTGCCTTGACATTTTTGTTGAAAATCAGTGACCAAATGGATGTAGGTCTATTTCTAGACGTTCTATTATGTTCAATTGATCTCTCTCTATATATACTTCTGCCAAGACCACCCTGTTTTGATTACTGCAGTTTTACAATAAGTCTTGAAATTAGGTAATGTGAGTCCTTCAACTTTGTTCATCTCTTTCAAAGTTGTTTCGATTATTCTAGTTCCTTTGCATCTCCATAAAAACTTTAGAATCAGCCTGTCAATTTCTACCAAAAACAACAACAGCAACAAAAACCAAAATGCTGAGATTTTGATTGGGATTGCATTGAATCTAGAGATCAATCTGGAAAGAAATTGACATTATATCATTTCCTCCTTAGAATTCAACAGAGAAGCCATCAGGCCTGGTGTTTTCTTTGTGGGAGGTTTTTAATTATAAGTTAATTTTTAAAATAGATACAGGGCTATTTGGAATTTTACTTTCTTTTGTGTCAACTTTGACAATATGTGTCTTTCACAGAATTTTTCATAGCATATAAGTTAACAAATTTATTCAGACAAAGCTGTTAATAATATTCTATTATCTTTTTTAAAAAATTGAGATATAATTCACTTACCATAAAATTCACCCTTTTAAAGTGAACAATTCAATTTTTTTTAGTATATTCACAATGTTACACAACCATCACTGCTATCTAATTCCCAAACAATATCATCTCCCCCAAAACTATCCTGTACCCATTATCAGCCACTATTCAGTCCCCCTTCTTCCCAGACCCTAGCAACTACTAATCTTCTATTATCTTTTAATATCTGCAGGATCTATAGTAATGGGCTGGTCCATTTTTGGTGTATTCTATTTCCACAGAGATCTAGTTCTAATGCAGGAATCTAAAGAGTTGAAGTCACATTACAGTCTGGGACTCTGGAGAAATGGAAAAAGAGAGAATTTTCCTGAAGTTTGTTAACTAGGCTCCTATTGCCTAGCAGCACTTTTCAACCAGTGAGAGTGTGCCAAGTTATTGAAAGGTTTTGATTACTCCAGCCCTAAGAAAGCTGAAGTCCTTGGCCCAGTCTCCTCTGGCCACAAGCTACCTGCAGTCTGACATTAAAATGCTATTTTTTTGTGATATGATATAAAAAAATTTGGAAGGCGTGGGCCTACAGTACTAAGTCCAAACTAATCAGGATAATATTCGAGGACCTTCTTTCATTTGGTCCCAAACTGCTTCCTGTAATTGCCTTCTACGCCTTTCCCTCTGTCCAATCTTACTCCCACAAACATCCTAGACTCCAGGCAGAATAAAGTATTTTAACCCAAGAAGCCATGCAATTGTGTGCTCTTGAGGTGTTCCCTGTCAAATACTACTAATCCTTTAAGATTCTACTCAAATGCACTTGGGAAACTCTCTGGAAGGGCAGGGACCATGCTCATCTTCCCCTTCAGGAAGCAACAGCTGAACTGAATATGCTGGCGGAGGACCCAGTACTGATAGGCTCTCAGAGTACAAATCTCTTTTTTGTATTTTCGAAATTGTCTTATGAAGAAAGCAAGAAAGGGATCATCATCATCATTTTGTAGATCAAGGAACGTTCATCCAGAAAATAGTAATGACCTGATAAACTCATACAGAGCTAGAAGAATCTAAGTTTCCTTTATACCATGCCATTTATTGTTATACTAATTTTTTTTAAAAGATAGAACCCAAAGCCTTTCATTCTAAAATGAGTCCTATCTTTAAAAAAATTTTTTTTGATGTTAAAAAAAATTTTTTTTGGTTAATTTTTTTCAGCTTTATTGAGGTATAAAGACATAAAATTTAAGCTATTTAAAGTGTACTTGATATACGTGGTGACCTGATATACATATACAACCTATCTCTTAAATTGCAAAAATTTCCTAGCAGTGGTCTACAACAACTTATATTTACTTTAAGATGTAAGACTGATGGGAGAGATGGGAGTTGAGGATAGGAATGAATCCTGAATGTGGTACAGAGCATTCCACAGGGAAGGGGAGGTGGCACACTGGGGCTCTGGTGCCCTGAAGCTTTATTACTTTACAAGCTACTGTTGGTCACTTGGCTGATTCAGAGCTGTCTCTGTGTGTGGAAGTGCGTGCTGACCACTTCTGGAAATAGAAGAACCAGGACCTTTTCATCTTAAGAAGTAAAACTCACCTATTCCATTTATTTCTAGGTACCCTCTCTACCTGTGTGTGAACAATGCAGCTGAATAAACATTAGAATCGACACTCAGCTCTTAGATCATTTTCCATCTTGAGGCACCCTGACTCTGTGACATAGGGCTCTCTGGGGCCCTAGAAACTCTCCCAAAGTCTCAGTTTCTTCCACGACTTCAGGACAAAAGTTTGCAGATCCAAATGGGGAGCTACGCCTTCCTCAAGTATCTCCCAGGCTTAACCCTGGTGCCTTTCTAAATAAAACTCTATGATTGAAACAAACCATTTCTGACCTTAATCCTTCTCTGAGCAAATAATGTTCCACTGTAGCAGTAAAAAAATACAGAATCAAGTCCAGCAGTTTAATATCTAGAATGCATACCCCTGTATTAAAACCCCTATACCTATTCACCATGCCTGTCCTCTACAGAAATTTCGCACTTTAATTTTGTTAGAACCTTCAACTTTACTGCACCCTGAACTGAAAGAGCTTTCCATAAACCGGAATATAACATAATTTATTAATCCTAACCAAATCCAAACCTATATACTTTCTAAAATATCAACATAGAGTGAAATTACACCACAAAATTTCTCTAAAAGGATTATAAGTAGAGATTATTTGTAAGCAGTCCTTGGTTTATAATAGCTCCAAGTTTCATCAGGAATGTTACCTAGTTATTTCAGATGCACAAGTGTTTTGTAAGCTTCTGGAAGGCAGAGGCAGAAAAGATGCAAGGTACAGTGGAAAATAAACAGGACTTAGAATCTGAAGATGTGAGTTCAAACTCCTGGCATCACTTACTAGCTGTGTGACCCCAGTAAGTCACTTAACCTCTGTAAGCCTTAGTTTCCTCAAATGTAAAATGGAACAAACTCCACCCACCTCACATGGTTATGGAGAGGAAAAAATAAGGCAAGGTATATATGTTTTTAAAAAAGCGTTATGTACAAATATGAACTTTATCTTCTAATTGTTTGGGACGTGGGCTTCTCATCACCCCTGTATTTGGGCATAATTCAGTGCAAAAGACCAGAGTAGGTAACTAAAATGATCTCCTGATGTCTATGTAGGACAGTGTCTTAGTGGTCAGTAAAACCACACACTCTAAGAAAAGTTAGGTATGGCACCCATATATAAAACTCGTAACTTTGAAAAAATAACTTTCTAACTCAGTCACTAAGGGTGCTTAGTGAACACCACCACCTGTCATGTGCACCTGCAGTCCTGGATGTAGGTCCTTGCTATTATTCTCCACCAAAGGAATCAGAACTCTTGGAGGGGAGTTGATTCTATGTTGTAGAATAAAAAAAATTAGGATAGGTCTGAATGTGCTGTTTATTCAATAATAAAAGCAAGGGTTCTTTAAAACACACAGAGAAGAAAATGTCAAGGATATTTAAAGTCAAAAGGACTAGATTTAAAGGCATTCCCAATGGCCAAGTTGTAACATTTTAGGATTAAAAGTTGAGGCTGTGAAAATATGAGTTCTTAATATCCAAAGGATTAAAGTGTACAAAAGTTTTTTTATACAAAAGGAAGGTGAATAAATAGGGTTTTTGTGTTTCTTTTGGTATTTTTATTGATTCTGATAAGAAGGGCAGTCAATACAGGGGACTTTCCTTTCTTCTATTACACAATATAGCTGATATAACGTACAGATGTGTGCCTGTTTCTATCTGTATAAGCAGAGAAAGAATCTACACAGGGAACTATGAATAAGGAGGAATTACAGGAAAAAGTAGAAGTTACAGAAAGACTAGGAAGGACTGATCAGCGCTGGTGGTCATACATAATAGCTCACAAAAGGGGGGCTGTCTAACAGTTAAAAAGCACTGGTGGTCACAAATACTCACCAAGTATTGGGCTGGCCAAAAAGTTCGTTCAGTTTAAAGTTAAAAATAAAAGACACGTTTTCATTTTCACCAAGAATTGTATTGAACAATGGATTCACTAACCGAACGAACTTTTTGGCCAGCCCAACAGAATGAGGGTCCAACATAATGTTCCCAGATAATACTTAAGTTTGCAGAGCACAGCTGACTTCATGAACTCCTATTCTCTCACCTTCTAGCAGTGGTTTCCAGACTTTAGCATGCATGAGAATTACCCAGAGGACACGCTGAGATGCAGAGATGCAGATGCCTGGGACCCATCCCCCAGAGTTTGTGATCTAGAAGGCTGAGGTTGGGGTGGGGTCTGAGAACGTGCATTTCTAACAACTTATCAAAAGATGCTGGCTGATACTGCTGGGTCTGGAACCACACTCTGAGGACCACTTTCCTATATGCATCACTAATCGCAGTGATGTGTTTACTGAAGCGTAAGTAGTAGGTTCTGAATAATGGTAACATTCAGGTCACTGTAGCATAATGACTGGACAGTGTTTTATAACCCTGGCCAAGTAAGAGACTAAAATTTCCTCCTTTCAAAGAAGAAATTAGGTTATAAGAAGATAAAACCTATGTGAAAGCATGAACTAAAAGTCGTATTAATGTAGCAACTGAAGTTTATCTAGAAAGATGAAGCTCGGCCTCATAATCAGTGGCAGGGATCTAAAACACTGTGAGGAGACCAAGCCATGGACCCCAACCAAGGATCAGTTAGTTTATAACTGGATAGCAGGACTTTGCCAATTTGAAAAAGTGTTCCTTTTACTTTTTGTTCTGGTCAGGTGACTTCCTGGTTATTTCCCTGGAAAAGGTTATTTGCCTGGGAAAGTCAAAATTATAACTTAAATCTTGGGATGATATCAAAATAAGTACAGCATGCAAATAAGTACAAAAATAATGAAGAAATTAATTAAGCCCAAGGTGTTGATGTTTTAGAATAAGATGAAGCATAAGTATACAAATAAGGTTTGTAACCACTGTATTTGTATATGTCTTATTTACTATTTAAGGTTTTTGATGTATTCAAGAGAATCAGCCAAATTAAACTTGTAATGGCAATTATATTAAGAGAATTTAAACAAATCTGTAAGTAACAAGTAATGTTTAATGTCATCTATTAGGATGATGTTATTCCTCTTTAGGCACAAAAGCCTCTTGGAACTTCCAAATACCTGAGAGATTGCTCACCTCAGCCAGAAATTCGACTATCAGGAAAGGTTTCAGAAAGATGCTCCAGAGGAGGTAAAGTAGTTTACCATCTCTTATACTGCTGATTTAAAGGTGGAATGCTGTCATCCCCAAAGAATTCAACTGCAGGATTGAACATACACTGTGCAAAGCGGGGAAGAAAGTAAAATTTATTGAGCATCTACTTAGTACCAATCCAATCTCAGCACCTGGCTCACTGTGCATGCTCAATAACCACTCTCTGTAATCCTAATGCAGACAGACAGTGTTAAAAAGGATAAAGAATTACAATAATTATGGAACACGGAAAAGAGACCGATTTACTGTACCTTGAGAAAGGAGTCAAAGAATATGCCAGGGTGAAAAGGCAGGAAGAGATTCTGTATTTTAAGCCTAAGGAGGCATCTAAATACATGGTATCTTCTGGAGATGGCAAGTTCTTATGTATGATTACAGGAAAGGATGTAGGAGGAGAGGTCATCACAAATGAGGCTGGAGAGGAAGGTTTAAGATCAGATCATGGATAGCCTTGAATGCAGCCACACCAAGGAGCGTGGACTTATCATCTAGGTGATGGGAAGAAACAGGATCAGATCTAGGTTTTAAGAAAATCTAATTGAGCTACATACAACATGAACAAGTCTTACAAACATGAAATTGAGAGAAGAAAGCAAGGTTGAAAATGTGATTTCATTTAAAGTTCAAAACTAGACAAAATTAACCATAGTGCTTAAGGATACACATGGTAAAGCTATAAATGAAAGCAAGGAAGTTATTACCACAGAAGTCACCATATACCTGGAAGGGGGGACAGGGGTGGAGTAAGAAGGATATGACTGGGAAGGGACACACAGGGGTTTCTGAGGTGCAGTCATTTTTTTGGCCTGGGTGGTAGTAATATGGGTGTTTCCTTCATTGAACTGTATGCTATATACATTTTTTTGCACTGTATTATATTTCACAATAAAATGTTGTAGAATATATAATTGGAAGCATCTGGAAGGATGATGAGGTGGGCAGTCTGAAGACACGGAGAGAAATCAAGAGTTGGTCACAATAGTACAGGCAAGGGAAGAAACCTTGAGTAAGGTCATTGGTAGTGGGACAGAGAGAAAAAAAAAAAGGGTATTGAGAATTACTTAGAAGTTAGGTTTCAGTGACCCATTAGAAATAGAAAGGAAAGGAGAGGAACGAATTGTGACTGTAAGATTTTTTAAGTTTTAAGCTTGGGAAGCCGGATGTTAGGCAGGAAAAACACAAAGAGCAGGAGACTGATGCAACAAAAAAAATTTGAGATATGATTCACATAGCATGTGAATTCACTCTAAAATTCACTCTTTAAAGTGTACAATGCAGTGACTTTTAGTATATTTACAGGGTTGTGCAACTATCACCATTATCTAATTCCAGACTATGTTCACCACCCAAAAAGAAACCCCATACTCATTTACTCATTAACAGTCACTCCCCATTCCCTGAGCATCCTCGCCCCTCAACCCTCATGTGATTTTAAGAGAATAAAAACCTGTTTTGTGGGTTAAAACTGTCTTGATAGAGTACCAGTGACATTCAATTGGTCTCAGCAGCCCAATCCCCAAAGAGATCTTGTATCAGAGCCTTAATTTGTCTCTCCACAAAGATGGGAGCTCTGGAGAAGTTGAGGAACCTTCTTTTCTCAAGATGTAGAGGGGAACATCCCCAGTCCTAGTTCCACCTTGGAAAGAGACTGAAGTCAACAGGGATCAAGGTGGCAGAGACAGGTGTCAGGTTATAGTGGTTTTCAGCCAGTGGCAGTATCGCACCCTCCAGGGTGTGGAAATGTGTGTGTGTGTGTGTGTGTGAGGTGGGGGTAAGTTGTCACAATGATTGGGGAGCACTCCATGCATCAGAGGGCAGGGGACCGGGATACTAACCTCAAACAAGGCATGGGGCAGTCCTGCATAACCAAGAATTGTCCCACCCAAAATTCCAATAGAGCTCCACCTCTCCTCTGAGAAGCAATAGGGGCAGAATTCCTATTATTTCTGAAGTACAAAAGCCAAAATGGAGAGTTACGATCTGTAGTTGGGAATCAGGCCCAGGCCTGAGAATGTGTGGTTAAGAATAGCTTAGAGAACAGAAGATTTAAATTAGCTCACAGTGAAAACAGAGTATTAATAGAAACCCAGATATTAATAGTGATGAGTCTCAGTTAGCTGAGGAGGACCGTGGCCCAGGACTTACAGCATTCAACCATCACTTCTCTTGAGTCTTGTGCTACGTGTTATAGCTGCAGCTTCAGGTACAGGAAAGGGTAAAGGACATATTCAGTGGTACAAACCATCAGAAAGAGTACCTGCAGGGGTATGCCCTATAGTCCATCTTAAAAAATTAAGAAGGCTCATTAGGGAGCTCTCTATATAAGCACAAACTTTTTCTCTCTCTACACTGATTTTGTATGAAACTCTGCCATTGGTCATGCCTTTAATTCCAGCACTGAAGACCCTGTTAAAATTGGCAGTTTGCTTTCAAACATGTATTACATGTGAAGCTCTGGGAAGCATAAGCAGCAGCAGGAGACAGTCCTTAGAGTAAAAGCGCCTCTATTCCAGTGGTGAACACAACTAAATAAAATACACATTCACCTGTGCAACATATTGCAACAGGAACAATTTAATAGCTGAAAGTAAGTTTTGGGGTCAGTTTTGCTACTTATGAACTGCACGAACTTGGGATCTTTCATATCACCAAGCTTCAACTATAAAATGAAGATGATAATCCGGACAGCGTTGTTGTGAGAACCAGAAGTGAAAGGCTGTTTTTTTTCTTTCCCTAATTAAAGAATATAAACGTTATAAACTTTCCTATAAAGTTCTGTTAGAGTATAGAAGTGGGAAAGTTTATGTTTGATATGAGAACAGTTTAACAAAGGAGGAAGCGTTTGAACTAGGCTTCAAACACATGATTAGGATAGCAAATGTCTTACACGAAAAGTAATAATTTATGCAACATCTTCACTGAGCCACTGCTTTGTGCCAGGCCTGGGCCAGGCAGTGGGTGTTAATGACTTGGTACTGGTTATTGTATTGCTTTTATATTGCCTCAATACATTTGTTTATTCATTAATTCTTTCCACAAATACCTAAGATGCAATTAGTTTACCAGAGTAGCCAAACACCTAGAAAGTGTGAGACACCTGGACCGAGGGAGAGGTGGTAACCAGACAGGGGATGGTAGGTCCTGAGAGAGGTTCCTACCAGAAGCTCAGGCCAGCTTAGGCAAAGGCTGGACATCTGAGACCCTGAGATGGGGTGGGAGACACAAGGAAGGAGGCATAGGTGAGTTCTACTGACAGTTATATCTAACAAATAATGCTGTGCAGTTCTGGAGCTATTGATAGAAATCAGCTTCATGCCTTGCTGCAAATGACTAAGAATACGGACTTCCCTCCCAACTCTAGGCTTGGAAACAATTCTTTTTCCACGTCTATGTCACAAGGCAGGACATTATGTAAGAAGCCCTGAATCCAATGAATGCTACAATCAACTGAATGCCCCCTGGTGTTTAATGTAAGCTCTGAGCCAGGCTGTCCTATAAAGGAAGAGGAAAAGGTGGAGGAAGAAGAAGAGGAGGAGGAGGAAAGGGGGAAAGGATAAATTATTTCCCTATAATTCTTCAATAAGAAAATACAGGAAGGCCAGCCTCAGCGGCTGAGGAGAGCAGGAGGAGGTCGCGGTGGGGGGAAGATGCTGCACTTTGGTGTAAATTGCAGTTGATGAGGGACAGTTTCTCAGACTCAAGTTAGAAGTGAGAGTTCAGATAAGTGAGGCCGTCATTGCTGCTTTGAACACCTCAGAAGGGGAGAATGGATTTATCAGGAGTGAAAAAGAAGAGCTTGTTAGGAGTCAAAGAAAATAATAACAAGTCCAGCACGAGGGCTCCTGCTCCTACCAAATGCAAAGACCGCTCTGATGAGAAGTCCAAGGATCGCTCTAAAGATAAAGGAGTCAAGCGAGAAGGGTGGTGGTGGGGATAAAACTCAAAAGAGGTGCAGCGCTTCCCGTGGTACCAGCAGCACCAGGTCTCGGTCCAGCTCTCCTCCAGCTCAGGCTCCAGCTCATCTTCGGCATCGAGCTGCTCAGCAAGTTCCAGCACATCCCGCAGCTCCAGCTCCGGCAGCTCCCCTGGCTCTCCGAGTCCTTCTCGGCGCAGGCATGCCAACAGGCGGCGTTCCCGCTCCAAGTCCAAACCACCCCAAAGAGATGAAAAGGAAAGGAAAAGGCAGAGCTGTCCCCTAAACCCACCAAAGAACACATTGGGAGCCTCACCAGGAATGTGACCAAGATCACATCATGGAGATATTCTCCACCTATGGGAAAATTAGAATGACTGACATGCCTGTAGAAAGGATGCACCCCCATCTGCCTAAAGGCTATGCATATGTGGAATTTGAGAATCCAGATGAAGCCAAGAAGGCGCTGAAGCACATGGACGGAGGACAAATTGATGGCCGGGAGGATCACTGCCACTGCTGTGCTGGCCCCCTGGCCTAGGCTACCCACAGGTGAGTCGGCCCTCCCAGGAGAATGCTGCCACTGTCCCCCATGTGGCGCAGGTCACCCCGACGGTTGAGGAGAAGGTCACGTTCCCCTCTGCGCATGCAGGTCCCCCGCCCGCTGCCATCACAGGAGCCACTCCAGCTCCAACTCCTCCTGATAAGCAGGGCCACTGAAGCTCCGCCCCTGGGAGTTGCATCCCATCCAACTCACTTTTGTCACTTTTCTAGCTGAAGGAGGATCAGTAGGAAAGAAATCCCTCACTCAGGGGCAGGTTTCAAAGGTGAAGGCAGCAATTGAGACGTTTCCCCTGGCGGCAGAGTTCTGGCTGCAGGAGCGTTGTTGGTTTGGGGTCATGCCTATAAAGATGCCCTCCGGTTTTCTGGCTAGACAGCTCCCACGTTTCTAGTTCCTGAGAGTCAGGTTAGTGGCAAAGCCAGCAGGGATGAGCAGGGGGCTCCAGGTGGTGGTTCAGCCCCAGCCTGGGAGCATGTTTTTCCATTCCACAGATGACCTGAGGCCAGTCTGGTGGCCTGGCCATGCCCTAACCTGTTGGCCTGCAGAGTCCCTCAGGAAAGGGCATGCTTTTATGCAGCTGTCACTCCTGTTAGCCTGGCCCTGTTCCCCTGCTTGAGTCCTCTTCGGACCTCTAGGGTCAAATACCCCATTATCTGCCCAAAATGGTTCTTTTCACATGTACTCATGCGTGTGCATGCGCACACACACACCCCACGTCTCCCTTTCTCTCTCTGAAATTGGTGAGCGAGTTGAGAGCCAGCTATGCCAGGTCATCATGGAACCCCCTGTTGTACTGGTATTCATGGTGGTCTTGCAGGTTACCTTGGCAACGTGCACATTGCTTTTTTGGCTTTTATTGTATAGTCGGTACTGTAAATTTTCTGTTTTGAGTTTTATAACTTTGTAGCATTTTAGATAATGTTGTGTTTGTGCTTTGTTGGAAAATATGGGAAAAGCAAGAGGGAGATTATTTTGCGCTTTCTCCAAGCTGTGTGCTGTTTAGCGTAAGAATAATGACTAAATACATTTACTCTATGCCAGGCACTGAACTATGCACTTTATATATATTTCATCCTTACCCATCCTATGAGTAGTTACTACTGTTATCCCATTTTACAGATGAAGAAACTGGGGCATGAAGCAGCTAAGTAACTTAACCATAGATAAAAAGCTATGAGGTACCAAAGCGAGGACTTCTGACTCTGTTTTCTGGGCTCTTCTTGCTAACCAAGGCTTCTTCTCTTAAACTCAGACCTGCCGTACATCTCTCAGCTAGGGATTTCTGCAACTTTTTAGGTCTGAAGTATTAAGACTCTCAACAAGGGTGGTAGAAGCAGGAACTAAAAATAAGACGTTATTACATAATACACTGTTTTATGTTGAATCTTATAACTAGAGAACCTTTGAGTGGTGATCTATCAGAAAAACTGGGTTCAATCATTAGTCTGCTATTTATTGTGTGATCCCAGGAAAGTTCCATGACCTCTCTAAGACTCATGAAGAAAGTATCACCTGCTCTGTTTATCTTATGAGGTTGTAATAAGAATCAGTTGTGTGTAAGCGTTAGTGTGCTGGCTTTGGGACCACTCTGAAAATTTTTTAAGTTCTTAAAATGTGTGGATCAATGCAGCTGCCAGATAAACAAAGTATTACCCACTACAATAAAGCAGATAGTCCTGAGCCTGGATCAGAATCCTGGATTGTTGGGAATATTAATAGCCATTCCTGCTTCGCATGTGAGCCTTATGTAAAGCACCTCATGTGATGCCTGTCTGACTCAGATGCTCAGTGAATGATTCCTTTCCTTGCCCCATCCCTGCACGAATCTCTCCTACCCCAACCCCGGCTTTGTGCTTTTATCGGTGAATTACAAGGGACTTGATACTCCATAGGCTAAGCAATAAGCCAGGTAGGAACAGAACAAGAACTCTCTGGTATTCCCCCATCTCAGATCATTGGGGCTCACAAGCAACACTCATTGCCTCCCTATGATTCCGTTTTCCCATGCCCCAAATAGGCTGATTCATTTGTTCAGGGTACACCGTGGAGTCCTGCCAAATGCAAATAAACTGTCTATGGGGCACGTGCGGAGCTATGCTGGGAGCAGGCTCATTACTGCCACAGTCACTACAACAAATAACAACAAAAGCCTCTAGGCGCAAATTAGCACACATAATAAACTTAATTCAAGAAACACTGAAGAGACCCTTAGTTGCATTTTAACTTACACAACACCATTTATCACACAAGTGCCATGGGGCCTCTACAAACTGAAAATAAGACATTGGTACAGATTAGCTTCTACTACGCCTCAGTGACCCTTCCAACTTAAATCCACCTACCACACACACACACACACACACACACACACAGAGGTGTGAAGAGAACACAGGGAAGACTGCAGAAAGAGTAACTGAAAAGAACTCACAGTCTGGAAATTATGAGAGAGTGTTCTATTCCAAACTGGATTATTCCTTAGCCTCTGGACTTAGAAGTATCAAGTCCAGAAGTATCAAGTCCCCTGTAATTCATGCATAAAAGCACAAAGCCAGGAGGGAAGTAAAGGAATCATTCATTGAGCACCTGAGTCAGACAGGAATCACAGGAGGTACTTTACGTAGGACACACATGTAAACAGGGGTGGCTATTAATACTCCCAACAAACCGAGACAAAATCACTGCGATGGTACTTGCAAACCTCTTTTCCAAAGTAATACACAATGTGTTACAAGAGGGACGCAACACCAGATACAGAGACAAATAATAATAGCTAGCATTTGAGCACCTATACAATGTGCCAGTATTGTGCTAAACTCTTTACTCATGTACACTGTCTGATTTTCAATACTCACAACCACCTAGGAAGTACATGATATTATCTTCATTTTGAGGACGAACAAAATGAGCTGCTTGAAATGGTTAAGCATCTTGCCTGGTCAGTCACCCAGGTTCAAATCCCACCTCAATCTTCTTCTGCCTGGGTGACTTCAGCCAAATCCCTCAACTTTGCTATGCATCCTAACAGCGAACGGATGCTTTGCATCCTAACAGCGAACGGGGATAAGGCCCAGCCCTCCCTGCCACTCACTGAATGCTGCAAGGACTACATGTTATACAGAGGAGTAAAGTGTAAAGTGCATGGAAAAGTATTTTGTCTTCTCCTAGGTGGCCTGCAGTCAATGGCAGGCAGAGACCATTTCACAAGATCTTTTAAAATCCCTGAAAGTAAGACTGTAGTGCATATGCCGAATGATTATGCATTCATAATCACTATGAATGAGTACTGATATCAACACAAATATGAATATAATGATTATGCATTCAAGATCACAGATGAACAAAAACTGTCTCATCATCTTCTCAACATATTTACTGAGCACCCACTCCTGTGTCTGGCATTGCGCCACATGCTGTTGAGACACACAGGTGAGTATGAGGACTTGGAGAAAGACAGTAGTGCACTAAAAGCAGAGTGACCAAAATGACCATGGGGAGTAAAGGTGGCAGTGAGAATTAACACAGCTCAAGTAAGGGTTCACAGTGGCAGGAAAGGAGTGACACAGGGAAGGCTGAGAAAACAGGTTGGGACAGACTGCGGAAAAGCTATGAATGATCCTCTTAAAAGAATTTCAAAAGAGTCAGCAAACCAAGGAGCTACCTTAAGAGAATCAGGGAAGCACGGTCACATGAGGGAGGAGGAGAGTAAAAGGGCAGAAGGAGAAGGGTTCTCAAGTGAACTTGAAGTCTACCCCTAAGTTCTGCTCAGGGCTAGCTGCCTATGCAATTTTTTCCCTCTCTCTCCATTCCCCCTCTTCTCGCTTTATATCATAAATGGTCTTTTTCTTCTTCTTTTATGCCTTTGGCCCACTTAGGTTACAAAGGGCCCTGCTTTTAGGGTGTCTCCAGGGATATTTCAACTTCTGTTTTCTTATCCGTTAGACAGTTATAACATCCCAGGATTATTGTGCATATAAAGTGAGGTAACATAACTGTTCAACAAATGGTGCTGGGAAAACTGGATATCCACATGCAAAAGAATGAAGATGAACCTTTATACCATACACAAAAATTAACTAAAAATGGATCAAAGACTTACATGTAAGACCTAAAACTATAAAACTCTTAGAAGAAAACATATAGGAAAAGCTCCATGATGTTGGATTTGGAAATGATTTCTTAGATATAACACCAAAAGCACAAGTAACCAAAGAAAAAAAATAGGTAAATTGAACTACAGAAAAATTAAAAACTTCTGTGAATCATAGGACACAAAAGAGCAAAAAGATAACCCATGGAATGGGAGAAAATATTTGCAGATCATATATCTGATAAGGGGTTAATATCCAGACTATATAAAGAGCCGTTACAACTCAACACAACAACGAGAACAACAACAACAAAAACAACCTGACTAAAAAGGGGGCAGATTTGAATAGACATTTCTCCAAAGAACATATACAAATGGCCAATAAGCATATGAAAGAATGTTCAACCTCACTAATCATTAGGGAAATGCAATTCAAAACCACAATGAGATACCACTGCACATCCATTGGGATGGTTGCTATCAAAAAAATAGAAAATAACAAATGTGTCAAGGATGTGAAGGAATAGGAACCCTTGTGCACTGTGGTGGGAATGTAAAGTGATGTAGCTGCTACCGAAAACAGTTCGGTGGTTCCTCAAAAAATTAAAAATAGGATTTCCATATGACCCAGCAATTCCACTTCTGGGTATATACCAAAAAAGAATTGAAAACAGGGTCTTGAACGATATTTGTATACCCATGTTCACAGCAGCATTATTCAAAGTAGCCAAAAGGTGGAAGCAATCCAGCGTCCGTCTATGGATGCAGGGAGAAACAAAATGCAGTATATACACACAATGGAATATTATCCAGCCTTAAAAAGGAAGGAAATTCTGACACATGCAACAACATGGATGAACCTTGCAAACTTCATGCTTAGTGAAATAAACCAATCACAAAAGACAACTCCTGTACAATTCCACGTACATGAGGTACCTAGAGAAGTCAAACCCATAGACATAGAAAGTAGGATGGTAATTGCCAGGGGCTGGGGGAGGAGGGAATAGGGAGTTGTTGTTTAATGGGCACAGAGTTTTAGTTCTGTAAGATGAAAAGAGCTCTAGAGATGGGTGGCGGTGGCAGTTGTACCACCTTTCAAGGATGTGGATGTACTTAACGCCACTGAACTTGTACACTTAAAAATGGTCAAGTTGCTAAATTTTATGTGTATTTTATGACAATTTTTAAAAAAAGGAATAAGGTTCTAAAAATAGAAATAATTAACATACATAAAGCATCCAGCAATAAAACTTGGCAATGAACCTTAGTTCCTTCCTCTCCCCTGATGCAATCCTTTATTTCAAAGATCTTTTCAAACTACCTAAGGAGCTCAGCACCAATCCAGTTCCCCAGCTCTGCCATTAAATCTGGCTGTGTATTACAGGACGAATTCCTCCCCTTACTGAGCTTTTTTTTTTAACCATTAAAAAAACAAGAAGAAAAAAAAAAAGGATTAAACTATACTACATTCCCTTTCAGCTATAAAAATACAAACATATTGAAGGTTGAAGAGATTAAGAATAGGCTAGCAGAAAGGAAGGAAAGGAAACATTTTTGAGCACTTATTATGTGTAAAATATTGTGATAGGGGCTGGGGATTCACAAATACAAATATACAAAAGGAAGGTGATAATTCCTGATTTGAGGGAAACAAAGGTAGACGTCATGATCTATGTGTAGGTTACAGGAGAGAGTGATTAACTGCTAGGGGAAATCCAGGAAAATCCACCAGAGAGATGATAATTGAGGGCCCTTGATTTTTGAGGAGGGATGTGAGGGATTAGAAAGAGTCAATCAGGTAGAACAGAGGCAGAAGGGCAAGCAGGGCAGAAGGACCAACGGGAGTCCCTTATAGAGAATGGATACACTAGTCAGGGCACAGTCCAGAGGAGAGGTGGAAGCCAGTCTGGAAAAGCAGTTTGGGATCTGATTGCTAAATGCCTAAAAAGCTGGGAAAAGGAGCTTGGATTTTATGCTAAAAGTTTTGAGGAAGCACTGACAGCTGAAGCTGGAGAGTGACAAGATCTGACGTGCAGGTCATAGAAATATCACGTTGGTAACAGTGTACAAGAGGGTAGATTAAGGGAAACAGGAAGCTATTGCCATAGTACAGACAAAACAGGATGAGGGCCTGAATGAGGCAGTGGCAGTAGGGAAGGAGAGGGAAGAAAGCTCTCTTTGCCTCATGCAGCTCCCATAGATAAAGGCAGGAATGGTGCACGAACTCCAGAAGGTTGGCTCTTATACATGATGGACCTTGAACCACATTCTTATTTCTAAACAGTTTCTGACTAATTGTGAATGTCCCCAGGTCCAGGGCAATCACTCAAAGGGAGGAAACTAGGCATAAAAGTTAATCTGTTTCAGCTGCTAGGCTACCCCCCTCACCCCCTTCGAACCAGAAATAATGGAAGGCAGCAATGGAAAAAGGAGCATCTGGCAGCAGTAAAGACCCATCCCTTCCCGTGCTGGAGCTGTTGGCTCATCCTTGGACATCACAACAATCAAGAATGGAGAATCGTTCTTTTCATCCCTTCTCACAGCATTATCCCAGCAACCTCATCCCCTAACAATGGTGTGGTTTGTGTTATGTTTTCCCCCTATCACCGCCCCTCCCCACCACAGCACAACGGAGATGCTGTGCCCCAGGGGCCAATGAGGTTGTGAGCCTCACAGCCTCTGAACAAGTCTTTGAGGGGTAGGATGCTCCTTCAGAAAGAGCTGCATGAAGGGGCAGATTAAAAAGACCAAACATTAACTAAAAGGAATGGGGAAGACCATTTTCCCCCCTCTATTAAACTAGCAAAAAAGATTTTAATGACATTTCCCAGTGGTGGTAAGTGTGTGATTAAACAGACACCCATGTCTGTTGCTCAAAGCTATTTGTTGATATGATGTGTCTGGAAAACAATTTGGCAGTATTTCAAGAGCCTTAAAAATGTTCATCCCCTTTTGCCCAATAATTCTCATTTCTGGCAAATGACTAAGGGAATAATTCAAAGGAAAGAAAACTATATATGCATGAAGATACATATTATAGCATTAGAAGGTAAAAAAAGTGGTACAGTTTCTGTTCTTTAGATCTTTTTTTCTCCCATGTCTACCCCTCTGACTTTCCCTTAGGCTTTGTAATGTTGATCTCTATGGCTCTTGAGAGAACCAGATATAATGACAGAAATTGCAAGCTCTTACCTGAGTATACAACTTAAAGAAGATGTGCTGTAAGAAAATTTACCACATGACTAACCAAACTCAGCAACGAGTTACATTAGAGGCTTTCTATTCATTTTATAGGATAGCAAATTATTATTAAAAATTCATTTCAAATAATGAATTTATACATTCAGTACTCTACCATGTACCAGGCACTGTGCGAGGCGCCGAGGATATAGCAGTAAACAATACAGACACGGTCCTTGATCTCAGAGCCCAGTACCTAGCAGAGACGTCAACAAAAAACAAGTATCAATAATTATAATAAAGCATGATAAATATTATGATAAAGGGAAATATGGCATGCTAGTGGAATGAATAGCAAGAGGGTCTTATATCCTTATTGAAGGGATCAGAAAAAGTCAATGGGAAGAAGTTAAGGAATGTGGACTTCATCCTCAGGACCAGAGCACATACCAGGTATCTGCCACCAAGCTCTGGGCAGATCTGCAGCAGCCTTCTCGGGTACCTGCGTAAGAGAAGCTGTTTTTTGGCAACATCCTTGATATAAGTTTGATCCTGAGAAGTGACTTATTAACACTTATTTACCCACGGTGTTGTGACGGGGGACAGTCCAAGAGACACAGAGTTGGTCTCTGCCTGCAAGTGTGCCTACAGTCTCCAACAGCACAGATTACCAAGAGAGGTTTGGATAGAGGATAAATACAGATAACACATTAGGAATAGGTAAGATTAAGTATTTACATTCCATTCAGACAGAAGGTTAAGTATATTAGAGCAGAGGAGGGAGAGGAAAAGGGAACGTCAAGGGAGTAGAATGGTTAGGAAAAGAGAAGGGCTGGAAGGAGAGCAATGGCAAGTTTTTTGGGAGTCTGGAAAAGATAGACACAATCTAACATAACAACCTCCACTTTGGTAAGGGAGGGGGAATATTTGAGAGGTCAAACGATGGGCTAGGCACTGTGCTAAGTGATTATTATTATTATTTTTTGGCCGTGCCACAAGGCATGAGGGATCTTAGTTCCCTGACCAGGGATCAAACCCACACCCCCGGCATTGGAAGCGCACTGGACTGCCACAGAAGACCCTGCTAAGTGATTTATATGCAGTCTCTCATTACTGACTATAATCTTATGAGGTAGGAATCCTTGGTCCCATTTTACGGATAGTGTAACTGAGGCTCAGGGGAGTAGAAGAATTTCATAAAGATCTCTTGACACTCAAGTATTTCCAAACCCAAAAGACTGTAAACCAAGAATTATGCCTCTGGATAAAATTCCGTAGGGAGGATGTCATTTTCACTTATGGCTGTGGTCAGTTAATCCAAAGTCATCGATTTTATAGTTATGTGCTGGAGTCAGCTTCTATCAGCTCATGAGAGCTGATTGTTAAATTTTCAGTAATTCTGCAACCCAGCTGATTTCACCTTAGTAATTTGAAATCAGTCATGGTGGGAGTATTTATATCATGGAAACTGGCAAATGCTATAAATCAGGGCATCTTCTTCTTCTCCTTTTTTTTTTCTTTCTGAGAACCTGTTGTTAAACATTTACCAGCACACTGCTGCTTGAGAACCTTAGAGATGAAAGGGAATGACTTTTATCTCACTTGCCAAGTCCTACCCAAGTCCTACCTATTGGTTCTAGTTGCTTGGAGGACTGTGCTGAGAAGCATTCCGAGACTTCATTTGTGGTAATCTATCATAAAGAACCTGCCAAAACTGCACTGATGTCTATCATGGGTAGGGAGGGGGAAGTGGCAGCAGGCATACCTTGTACCTTCCACCCCTGGCACAGTCTAATGCCCTAGTTTTAGAGATGAAGAAACAGAGGCCCAGAGAGGGAAGGTGATTTACCTGAAGCCACATAGTGAACCAGTGGCAGAGCTGAGGTTAGATGTCAAATAATCTGACTTCTAGTCCAGTGATCTTTCCAGGACAGCACAGAGACCACTTAAGTTGAGGCACTCTTAATTTAGCTAGCATTAATAATATCGAGCAACATCGTAATGACAATGACCCCTAAGCAGGAATGTTGCAGAGGGAATACAAACATACGGTGAGGGGTGAACTAGAATGAACTCCTGTATCTTTCAGCCCTGAAAGTTTATGATGCTAGATTTCTAAGAACCCTATATCTATGCTCATATGCACCTTCTTCCTGACCACAGAAACTACTACCAACCTAAAGCGTGCAATTTCTAAGAATCTTACATGACTTAGCAACACCCTGACAACCACCACACTGTCAGCAGTGAAGAGATATAGAGATTATACTTAGAGGGTGATTTTACCAGAAAACATGAGATGAAATAATGCCATGAATAAAAAAGAAAATCCACAATTACCTATTCCTATGAACTTTAGTAGTAAATTATCCCTAAACCATTTTTGTTCATTTATTTTTAAACACTGTATTTTTGACGTAACATGGCTCAAGAATCAAGAGGTATAAAATAGCAAACAGAAAAAAGTCTCCCTCCACCCTAACCCCAGCCATCCTGTTCTCTGCTTTGTAGAGATAGCCATTGTTACGAGTTTCTTGTGTTTCATTTCAGAGGTATTTTATGTATGCAACAGTAAATATATATAATATTTCCCTTTTTAAATACAAATGGTCGTATAGTATGATTCAGTATCATTACAGATAGTGTAACTGAGGCTCACTTTTTTCCACTTAAATTATATCTTGGAGCTTATTCCATATCAGTGTCCAAAGAGCTTCTTCATTTCTTTTTATGGAAAATGCTTCCAACCTTGTGAGATAGTCAGAACAGGTGTTATTTTCAGGTAAATGTCTTATTTAAAATCATCACAACTTGGGAATTCCCTGGTGGTCCAGTGGTTAGGATGCTGCACTGTCACTGCTGAGGGTGCAGGTTCGACCCCTGGTTGAGGAACCAAGATCCCGCAAGCCCTTCAGTGCGGCCAAAAATAAATTTTTTTAAAAATTAAAAATAATCACAGCTTGATGCCAGAGGAGGGCTAGCAAACACAAATACCATGCAAATGAAAAAATTACTTTAAGTTCATGCCGATAAACTTTTAGGGGGATTTTGTTTTTGCATTAATTTGGTTTTCCTTAGAAAATGAAATGACACATCATGGTCACAGGTCAATAACAGTAGTAAACTCTATTGAATCAAATTTGTACAATTTTTTTTCTGTAGGTTAAAAAAATCTAGACGCAGAGCAAAAAAGTGAAATTGTGGTCATGAAAGTGCTCTGAAGGGATTTCTTATAGGAAAAGAAATTGTTACTTTAAATTAGCTTTGTCTTATTCCAAAAAAGATTCAGGTTATTTATTATTATCTGTCTGTGGAGGTGTCTACATTCTGCTATGAGCTTCTCGAGTTGCCTGAGCTTCTTGAGAGTAACAGTTTGTCCATCTCTGTATTCTCAGATACAGACAAAGACACAAACATAGACTAGGATCTTAGTGATTCTTGTTGAATAGATGAAACGATATTATAGAGAATGTTTAAATCACCTGAGAACTCAGTTTGCTACCCTGAAACATGTCTGAAGAAGACGTAGTTCTGACCCAATGAGATGAAGACTAAGGAGAAACTGAATAGAAATTTATTTGTGCAGAGACTCAGTCTATGCTCTTTAACCACAGCAGGTAAGTCACCACCTTTGCCTATGCTCAAGATCCTTGCTACTAAGCCCAATTGCCTCATGTCTATTATTCAATACAATTCTACAAATATGTACTGAGCATCTGTGCTGGGTACATAGTGGGAACTCAGTAAATCTATATCTGGGTCAATTTTTAATCCCTATATTATCATCACTTCTATACACATCTAATTCCCATAACAGACTGTAAACAACTTTAAGGGATCATGTTTTAATCATCTTTGTATCTGAATATGGAATGGGCCTGCTGGGCACTCAAAAGTCTAATATATAAACAGAATAGGGACCCATGTTCCTGATGCTGGGAACCAGGGTGAGGGGTGGGGGTAGGGGAGAGGTAAGTGATCAAAGGATGCTTCGAGTGAAAGTAAGAATATCTGAGATGAGTCTTAAAGGATAAAGAAATATTCCCAAAAGCAAATTCTGAGAACAAGAGATGAAGGATGGAAGAAAGAAAAAATACTCTGAACATAAAGGGGAAGCCATCATCATCAAAATGCATGGAGGAAGCAACATTCATGAAGTGTTCAGGAAACAATTTACAACTGAGTGTTTCTAGAGCCTAGAGGCTCCCAGGAAAAGATGAGAATGAAAAAGTAGGTTGAGTCCCAATCACAGGGGGTCTTAGATCATTTAAGAAAAATGGTGAGGCCCAAAATTTTGAGTAGAAAAATATGATATAAAGGAAACAATTCAGGATTCAAGGGTAAGACAGAGCTGGGATTATATCCTAAACTCTTCATCACTAGCAGTGTGACTCTGGAGAAGTAATTTAATCCCTTTGACCTTTAGTATTTCCTCTATAAGGTGAGCATAATATATATCTTACTAGATTGAAACGAAGAAGAAATGGATGTTAAAGAGCTTTATAAACCAGCAAGGGCAACATAAATATTAATTGTTGTTATAATCATAAGTTGTGCTTTGGGAAAAAGTCTTACAGTCTTGTTGAGGATTTGCTGGAGGTGAGAGGAAAGCCTAGAAGTAGAAAAGATAGAAAGTGGCTGTGGTGGAGGGATCATTTGCTAGTGCAGATGAATACAGAAGCCCTATTTCTTCACCTGCAGATCCAAGGACCTGACCCTGAGCTCTACCTTGAGCAAGACTCTCAGGAACGGATGGATATACATATCAACTACTAGGCATTCATGATTCCAGCTTATTGGACAAAACAAATCCTGGGTCAATAATTTCAGTGGGATGACAAAAACAATTTCCTGTTGCAGGGAATTTATTGGTAGCACTGCATTTGCAGTCTTTCCAAACAGCAATTCATTTAGCAATCAGCCAAAAACACTAAGCCAAAGGGGGGCCTTAAAAAGGACATTAAGTGTAAGATGTTAATAATAGGGGAAACTGGGTATAGGTATATGGGAACTCTCTGTACTATCTTCTCAATTTTTCTGTAAATCTAAAACTGTTTGAGGAAGTTAAAGTCTATTTTTTAAAAGTAGATTACAGGTTCAGAGTAGACTTTTTTTCACAATAGCCAAAAACTGGAAATAATCCAGGTATCCATCCATAGGAAAATAGATAAATTGTGGTACATGCATGCAATGAAATACTACTCAGCAATAAAACGGAATGGGCTATTAAACAACAACATGGACGGATTTCAAAAGTATCATGCTGAGTGACAGAAGCTATACACACAAAAGCACATACTATAAGATTCCATTTATGTGAAATTCTAAAACAGGCAAAAATAATTTATGGTGGGAAAAAAAATATCAAAATGATGGTTGTTTTTGGAGGATGAGGGTAGGAACTGTCCAGGAAGGGGCATGAGGAAGCTTTCTGGCATGATGATAATGTTTTACAGTTTTACAGGTGCTTGAGTTACACAGGTATATGTCTTTGTCAAATCTCAGAGAACACTCACTTAAGATTTGGGCATTTCACTCTGTAAATTTTACCTTAAAGAAAAATGCTGAACAAATACTGGACTCCAGTTAATGAGTTAATGATATGCATGATGAAATATTTAGGGAGAAATATAGTGATGCTTGCAATTTATTTTAAATGCTTTAAAAAATAAGATGAATAATGGATGGACAAAGGGATGGATAGATGGATAGGTCTGTGATACAGCAGGGGTCCGTGGCCTGTTAGGAACCGGGCCGCACAGCAGGAGGTGAGCGGCTGGCAAGCGAGTGAAGCTTCATCTGCCCATGGCTCACATTACCACCTGAACAATCCCCCCCACACTCCCCAGTCCGTGGAAAAATTGTCTTCCACGACACCAGTTCCTGGTGCCAAAAAAGTTGGGGAACACTGTGATACAGCAAGTGTCGTAAAATATTAACGGTGGAATCTGGATGGTGGATACATGGGTATACACTGTTAAATTCTTTGAACTTTGCTGTATGTTTGAAAATTTTCATTAAAAAATTTTGGGAAAAATAAAGAACATTTTGGGGTCTTGTGTCTGGGTTGGGTGATTGGGAGAAAGAGATTATATTTAAGCTTATCGGCCCAGGCTTGTAGGATCCTAAGATTAATAAAAATCCTTTACACTTAACTATCTATCTGTCTATCTGTCTGTCTGTCTATCTATCTATCTATCTATCTATCTATCTATCTATCTATCTATCTATCTATCTATCTATCTATCTATCTATCTATCTATCTATCTACACCAGGTCTTAGTTGTGGCATGTGGGATCTTCACTGCTGCGTGTGGGATCTTTAGTTGAGGCACATGGGATCTTTTTATTTTTAGTTGCAGCATGCGAATCTTTAGTTGTGCCATGTGGGATCTAGTTCTCTGAGCAGGGATGGAACCCAGGCCCCCTGCATTGGGAGCGCAGAGTCTTAGCCACTGGTCCACCAGGGAAGTCCCTACACTTAACTCTTTACATGAATACAGACAGCATTTTCATATTTATCCTCGTTTTATCCCCCAATCTGATTTATGTACCTCTCATCTGTGTTCTTGAGGATATCTTCATTTTAGCATTTGTCATCATTTTCTAACTATTTTCATCTTGTGTCACCCTACTAGACTACCAAGAACTCCTTGAAAGCAGGGCCTTGCCTTTCTTTTTTTGACTTGGCGTTCCCTTTGCCTAGCATAGTATCTGACATATACAGAGGGCATTCATCCCAACATTTGTTGGGTACATCCCATGAGTTACAAGGAGAGCCAGCTGGGTCAGTCAGGCTCTTTAAAGGCCACGGGGAAATATGGAAGATTTCCCAAAGAGACATCTGATCCAAAACATATTCTATGGAAGTGACTCTGCACTTGGAAGGAATCAGCTAGGTGCAGAGGGACCTGTTTGTGTTTCCTCATTTAGCTTTTATCCTGACATATTGCAACCCAAAATACCTTCTAGATGAAACTAGTGTGGTATATACTGTAGGTTGGCTCACTCCACTTCCACCCCCCTCCCTTTCTAGTTGGAAACAGTGGAAAACTAAAAAATCACCTTTACCAGATTTGCTTGCAGTTAATCTACCAATTATGTGCATTCACACAAGACAGGTAAGCTGGAAGTGAGGTGAAGACCATTTTCCTGCTCTCGTGGCTGTTTCTTGTTTCTTCTGGCAAGCAAATATGTAGATATGAAAGGGTTTATGCAGCTGAGGCATTTTCCAGCTTCCTGAGTGCCACGGGGCATTTGCAGCAGTAGCTTCTCAAGTCTGACCTCCTAAGTGCTAGATCACAGCTATGGAGGTGGGGGGGGTGGTGAGTTAACTGATCACTTCAGTGGTATTCTGGGGGTGGGGAGGGAGTAAGTATCATTCGTGGAACACACAGCTTTAGTTTTTCCTACCATTTGGTAAGCATTTAATCCCTTGTATTAAATTCCTTCCTGTTCAAAGTATCTGGAGTGGTTTCCATCTCTTGCACTTATCCCTGGGTATAAAAATCAAGAAATAAGTTTGAGTGACTAAGGGCAGGCCCCTGTGGATGGGAAAGGGGTTGCATTTCTGAGTTTTTCACAAAGAGTACCTGTTCAAGTAATTGTTGAACCCTACCTTGTGCCAAACACTGGGCTAGTGGCTGGCCTCAAGAGACAGTGGTTTGCTTTAGATGGACGAGCCAAGCTACCATGTGAAAGAAGAGGTCACAGTGATGCATGTTTGAGAGAAGGAGGGAATGGTCAGAATGAGAGGCCAGGTGAACTGGGTGGCTTTAGAGGAGAGAGAAAATGCTTATGCTCAGACCTCAAACCAAATTACTAAAAAGTTTAGCATTTTATTCATAGCATATTCATCTCCATTATCTCCGTTAACACCCCTTCCGACCCCCACCCCCTTTTTTGGGGTTAATGTTTGAGTGTTTCCTATGTGGCAGGAACTTACATACATTTTCTCATTTAAACTCTGTAACACCCTACGAAGAGGGAGCTATTATTAGCTCCCTGACTTGCCTGAGGTCTCACAGTTATTAAGAGCAGAGCCAGCACTCAAACTCATATCTTTTGATCCGAATCCTACATTCTTAAGGGATCACAAAGCCAGAATTTCAGCTCCTCAGAAGACATAACATGTTTAGAAACTAACATTGTACAAATATGAGGAATTGTTATCCTTATCACAGAAAACGTCTTTCTCCAAGTTTGAGGTCTTCAAGGTAAGAGGAGCCGTGTCCATGCTGTTTGGGTCCTGGAAAGGGATTAGAGAGGTCTAGGCTGGCTCAAATCAGGCCACGCCTAGACCTGATTTGTTTTAATCAGGACAAAGCGGGTGAGGAGCAGAGAAGGAAAACCAGTTGCTGCCACACATGCCTCCTCCCTAAGGCAGCCCTTTATCTCCTACTCCACTGTTTACAGCTCGGAGGACACCATCCAGACCTAGCAGATGAAAGTATCCACTGGGAAGGGGAAAAGCACACATGCCTCCTCCTCATACAAAGGGACATTTGTGCCAGGCGGTCTAAGAGGCTGACACACACCAAGGGTTTGCCCCTCCTCCCTTCACCCCTAGAAACAGACAAGAAAGGCAGCTTTCTGGTATCCACAAAGCAGGGAGGCTGTGTCAGGGAAGAGAACACACACTCTCCAAAACTGCTGACTTGATTCATCCCCAACGGACACAAGGCGGAGAGGAAGACTTCAGGAAACGGGCAGATTATGTCCAAGAAAAGATTTCCTGCAAGCAGTTAACGGGAAACTTACATGAAAAGCGGGGACTAAAAATACACAGGCTATTGGAAGCTAGTGGCGAGGGCCCCAGGACCCTTAGTTCTTCGAGAAGTGTCTGAGGAAGCTACCGGCTTGGAACTCTGCCCACCCCCACCCCCCCGCCGCCCCCAACACACACACAACCAACCTAGTGAGACCAACTTAGCATTGGCTTTATTCCCTAGAAAAGCTCATCAGGCACCTGGTGTGATTTAAACTTCAATCTAACATTTATCAAATCCTCACTGTGTTCTAGGCTCTCTACTCATATAAGTCATTACAGCACAGAAGGCAAGGGCCCTAGAGCCTTATACACAGAGCTTGACTCAAATGATGAGAGAAGTGGATAGGTAGTATAAATGATATCCTATGTCTACGTGAATTTCGATGATCAAAGAATAAACCTCACAATTTAAGACTTAGGAAGATTTAAAGGGTTGGAAAACCTGCATAGAGGTGGCTATGGAATGCAGGAGATTTATTTGCACTTGAAGACCTTTGTAATGACAAATCAAAGCTTGGCTTGAACAGTGAGGAAACTAAAATGCAACTTGAGGAGACCAAAAATTAGCTATTAGGGAGTATTTTTTGTTTGATTTTGAGACAGAACTTTTCTGTAGATGTTTAAAGGCAGAAGCAGGCCCATGGAGTTCTCTCCGTGCCCTAGGGCCTGAGCAGAAATTTGAAGATGCAGTTTGTTTTCAGAGCGTTCTCTTTCCCCTTCTCTTATACTTCTAGAAGCCTAATTTTGCCAACTATTTATTGAGCCCCAACAGTAGAGTACCCCCTACAGCACTGAACAACAACAGATCAAGAATCTCACAGTTTAAAAGTTAAAACACGTTCTACAAATACCAGAGGGAGGAGGGCAGTGCTGGGCTGCCTAGGACCCTGGCATCACTTTTGAAGGGCTTATCACCCTGCTGCTCCATTAATACACTCCTCCTAATTGAGCAATTTATAAGTCCTCATACCCAGAAATTTCGGGCCCCAATTACAAAAGGAAAATCTTATCACCAGTCATCCTTCAAACACACAAACACATACACTAAGTTTTTCTTCCAGGTTTATAATAAATAATTTGAGGCCAGAAATCTTTCAGTGTCATATTTTTATACCTAATGGGAGCCAGATGTGAAGGTACATTGGAAAACAAAACGTAGGTGGTCCTATGTGATTAGCATCCAGGGAGGCTGGGCTGGGAGAACAGAAAGTTGTTTTTGTTTTATTTTTTTAAACCAAGGATGATCTAAGACTTCTTTTGTTGTAAAATCCCCTGGATGCCTTTGTGGTTGCTGCATTCAAGGCAGCCAAGCACTCCTTCTTTCCTAAATGCTGCTCCCAAATCCTTTGGATGATCTGACACCACAACTTCCTGCATCTCTGTGCTCCTTTTCAGCCTTATGGGGATCCTTTTCAGATCTATGATCCACAGGATTTCATCCTTAGCTTCCTCTTCTCTTACTCTCTATAGCCCTTGGTAGTTTAGATTCCTCTCATCGCACAGAGTTCTCCTAGACTTACCTCTCCAGACTATACTTAAGGAGCTATTGGGCAGCCATGAGTAGAATTGACACCTTCACCTCCGTTTGATACCTTCTTCCAATTCTCTGTATCAGAAGGAAAGGGAAATAATTAACTGGCACCCCAAATCTCCTAAGCCTTGGTGAACTGCTTTATTATGTAAATAGATAATGAGGATTCTGTGTTTTGTCTATGTACGTCTGCACATTAAGTTTATTTTATAACTTGGAAGTACAGGTACTGCAGCTGTCATTTCATTTGCTATATCTAAACAACAAGCATCATCAAACAGTGAAAACCGGACAGGAATAAAAAAATATGGGAAAATCAAGTGGCCAAAGGGTACGAGGAACATAATGTTAGGAAATTCTTGGTTTTTGTACCATCAGAAACAAAACAAACAACAAGTTGGATCAGTGACTTATACAAATTAAACTAAAATATGTTAGCAACTACTTTCTAAAATCAGAGTCATGGTAAAGAGAAGAGAGCCATTGGATTCAACTGCTCAGGAATCCGGCTGTGATTACTCTGGCATCACTTCTGAAGACTATAGCACTAGCCGAGAACAATGCTGAAAGAATACTGGGCTGGGCAATGGGGTTCTCCAACTAGCTTTGCTACTAAATACTCCTTGCTAAACATTCACTTAATATTTTTAACTTCCAAGATCCTTACACATTCTTAGCATTTGGTCTCAGCAAAAGATCAGATAATGATTCATACATCACTGTAGATTTCAGTCAATGGGTTTGACTTCCTTATCCAATACTATTTGCCTCTTACATCAACTCTCCAAAAAGACGTTAAGGACAGTGGTGGAGGATGCAAAAGGCACCAAAGAAGCTAACCTGTAATGGTTTCCTTTTGGTTGCAGTCTCACAGATGGCAGTGAGGGGGCAGGGCCCTAAGAGAAAGTAGGGCAAAATTCCTCATAGCCAAGTCAGAGTCAAGACTTAGTTAAGAAGAGGCTGGAGAGTCATAACATGATAAACTGGAGAGGAATGATATGCTTCCTCCCCTGACAATCCATACTGCTCTCTTAGGAGAAAAAGAGCAAGAAGCGAGAGGCAAGTTGGAGAAAGAATGGTGGAGGTTTGAGCAAAAGAAGATAAAATTCTTCCCCCACAGAAAAGCATAATTCTAATCATTTCCCATCCCTACACTATATCAAATCCAGTGAATGGTGAGAAATAGAAAATGTTCTGTCAATAAATGAATAGTAATCGAGTTCCTCCCTACATTCCAGAGGGCACATTCTATGCAAACCTTGAAATTAAGGAGCTCAAGACCTAGCTAAGAAGCCATGTGTATTTTAAAAATATAAGTAGCAAGTAAACATTATAAGTCGTAAGTGACATTAGGAGTTTAGAGCAGTGCTTTAAACTGCTGTGCTTCTGGGTGGTCTAGGAAGGCTTTGTAAAGCGACAGACCTGGAGCTGGGACAGGTCAATGTGAAGGCTTGAACTATGCTGTCCTTCCTGGTTGACCTTTCTTCTTTGGATCAATCTTCAAGGAACTTCTAAATATGCAATAACAACAATAACCACCAACAAACTCCTTACACGAGTAAGTAAAAGTACTTCGTAAAATGTAAAATGTTAAATATCATATCACTTGAATCTTCAGAAGAGCATGTCACCATCATCATCATAACAGCATTTAACACATGCAAACTATTATACAGAGGATAGAGAAACAAGGTCCTATTGTAGCACAGGGAACCATATTCACTATCCTGTGATAAACCACCATGGAAAAGAATATGAAAAAGTATATTTATATGTATAACTGAATCACTTTGCTGTACAGCAGAAATGAACACAACAGTGTAAACCAACTATACTTCAATAAAATTTTAAAAAATAACACCATTTAACATTAACTGAATGTTAATTCAGTTAATTAACATTTAACGTTAACTGAATGTTAATTCAACAGGCACTGCACTGTTGACTGGAAAACATAATACCCATTTACAGTCTCTTTGTCTTTACAGTCTCTTATGTCTTCTTTCATTACAGACTCTAGAAAAGCAGGACATTTGTTTGCTTTCCTAGGCTTCCTTCTAACTGTATGTATCTATGTGTCACAATTCTGGACAATTAGACATAAGGAGATATCTGCTGAGGGCTCCTGAGAAAGCTTTTGACTTTCTTGCTACCATGAGGTTGAAAGCCGACACATTATGGATGGCTGAATGGGAAGATATACAGAATAAACACCCTTGATCACAACACTGAGTCTCTAAACCAAAGGCAGCAACTGCTTATTCTAGACTTATAATGTGATAATGTCATTTAAACCACTATCAGTCAGCTTAATGAATTGAAAATATTCCTGACATAAATACTTACCATGTGCTTAGCCAAGGTTATAGAGTAGGTAGGTGACAGAAACAGAATTCAAGCCCATGTCTGACAGACCCAAAGCCCTCTTTTTTTTTTTTCTAAACATCTTTATTGGAGTATAATTGCTTTACAATGTTGTGTTAGTTTCTGCTGTATAACAAAGTGAATCAGCTATATGTACACATATATCCCCATATCCCCTCCCTCTTGAGTCTCCCTCCCACCCTCTCTATCCCACCCCTCTAGGTGGTCACAAAGCACCGATCTGATCTCCCTGTGCTATATAGCTGCTTCCCACTAGCTAGCTATTTTACATTTGGTAGTGTATATATGTCAATGCTACTCTCTCACTTCGTCCCAGCTTACCCTTCCCCCTCCCCGTGTCCTCAAGTCCATTCTCTATGTCTGTGTCTTTATTCCTGTCCTGTCCTTAGGTTCATCAGAACCTTTTTTTTTTTTTTTAGATCCCATATATATGTATTACCATATGGTATTTGTTTTTCTCTTTCTGACTTACTTCACTCTGTATGATAGACTCTAGGTCCATTCACCTCACTACAAATAGCTCAATTTTGTTTCTTTTTTATGGCTGAGTAATATTCCATTGTATATATGTGCCACATCTTCTTTATCTATTCATCTGTCGATGGACACTTAGGTTGCTTCCATGTCCTGGCTATTGTAAATAGTCAAAGCCCTGACTCTTAACCACTACATTAAGAAGGGTGTATGCAGTGTTATGAAAACTTGGGTCTCCTAATGACCAATCCTATGTTTGTTTTGGTTGGAGGGATTAGTCATCCTATGATGGTCACTACCATTCTCACCATAAAACTTTATATTCTGGGTACATCTTAATAATATGTTCCAAAGAACAATGACACTAATTTCATAGGGGCAAAGGGATTCAACTTATTGATTTATTATCAGTTATCTTCTCCTGATTCCCTTCTTGACAAGTCTATGACCCTCTTCTTTCACTCTGAATTTCTTTCACATTTGAAAACCAGAAAAACTTAACATTTACCTGCAGAAATTTTCCATTTTCTCTTTCTGTTTTTCTGCACCCATTTGGACCTTCAAGATGGCCACAAATGAGTTCTGCCCTTGTTTTTTATACAATAGACAAGTATCATTTCAACAAACTAGGTATCTTATAACACTTAAAAATAAACAGCAGACTGTTTCTGGAGGGTCACTTACTCCCTTACAATAGAGCAAACTGGAACATCATTCAGAAATATTTCAAAGCCTAAAACAACACTGAGCTGAGGGTGACAGTGATCAGCTGTTGGCAGCTGTTTGGGTTTTCATGGCTTTACTCTCAAGTGAAATGTACTCCCCCTCTGTGATTATGACTGGCCATTACATAGGAGGATTAATGGGGCTGCTTTGGGCTGTCATGGAAAGCTTAAGATATGTTCTTTATGTGGATTCTTAAGAGCAGACATCCTCTCTGCAAAGCTGATAGGTCACCTTCCTCAACCAATTAGCTAATTGTCTGAAATCACTCCTCACAGATCAAGAAGCACTGTCTTGTGAATGAACTCAGTTCATGCAAAAAGCAAGAGCCTTTTGTTTCCTTTTGAAGACCCTATTCAACTCTAAGGCCCTTTCCATCTACAAAATTCTAAATTCTACAAATGTGAACAACCAGCTCCAATGAATGAATCCTTCCGGCTTTATGGCGAATGAGTGCTTTTTTGACTACGGGTTTTTTTGTTTTTTGTTTTTTTAAAGAAAAAATTATTTATTTAAATGTAGCTTCCTGACTGTACCAGGTGTGAAATGGTAAATCAAAGAACAAGCAGTGGTGTTGGGCATCCTTTGTTGTTTCCCTCGAATCTTGCCAGACTTATGTCATCCTGGATGTTTTCTATTCTGCTGACCAAGCCAGGTCTTCCCAGAAAATCTACAGACTGACTGCTCAATTCTAATCAAAACATAGTATCAAATTCTAAAAGTTCAGGGCTACCTGGAAGATTGGTAGCTGGCTCTCACTACATAAAGAAGAGTGAGTGGCCCCTTTTTTGTGGCTAATACTAGGAACTGGAAACAACCTCCATCTCTGGCCTACTGGGAGAAGATGGGCTGAGAATCAATCACCTTGTATTGAGTGACAACACACCCTTATTTACACTATTTGCATACTATCTCTCACTGACCCTTATTTTCCTGCTTCCAAATACGGTGCTATTTTATTCAGGTACCTACCCTTCCCTGTGCCATTCCCCCTACTACTTAGATCTGTTTCTTCAAAAGTCTAAAATCCCACAAGCAAAGCATAGAAAAAAAGGGAAAGCCCAAATCTCTTGCAACTGAGAATACTGGGAAAACTTTACTGGAGATGTAATATAAGAGCTAAATTAAGGATGGACAGAATTTTAATAAATAGAGATGGGGGAAGGAGTAAAAGGAAGTTCCCCAGGAAAGGGAGAATGGAAAGAGTACATGTCATGTAATAGATACCATGCTTTCACATAAATTCTCATCTATACCTATACCTATTGTCTATATAATAGACAATGCTGGAAAAGGCAGGTAATATAATTCTCTCAAAGCCTGTCGACAGTTTAAGAAATTTGACCCAGGTTACAGAGCGAATAAGAAGTGAATCAAGGTCTCAAACCCAGATCTAGCTCCAAATCCTCTCTTTCCCCCACCACACTGATGAGCAATGGCATGGAGGCGGGAAAGGACAAGGTTCATTTAGGGAATGGGAACTCAGCCAATACGGTAGGCAAGGGTGTAGCAGCTTCTGAGTATATGCTCTTTGGGAGTCACCATTTAAAGAAAAGAGCCCCAAGAGACAGACCCCACTAGTGCTATTAGGTGTAACCACAGTGAAATTGTTGAGCATTTTGACAAGATAAATCAGAATAGATAGTAAGTCATATCTTTTAAGAAACCATCAGTAGTCCTAGAGCTGATGACCCTCGTTCAAGACCACGATGGTTGTTTCTTTCATCATCTCCATTTGGCAGCATATTCAAATTGAACCTAAATACTATCTGAGCCTTGATCCCACTGTGTACTAGTGATCCAGCTCATATACAGAAGGCAGTGATTATTCAAAGGGACTACATGGGCATCTCCTGACATACCTGCATTTTGAATACATATATGGATTCCCCCCAAATATCTCATGGTATTTTTCCATTTACCAAAATTATCCCTTTTCCTATTTCTCTATTCACAGGCTCTAAAATAAGGCCTAAACCATAGCAGTTGCTTACTAAAAGTTTACTGAAAAAATGATACATAATAGACATTCAATAAATGTCGAGTGAATAAATGAACTCGATGTTTCTGTTAGACGTGGATGAGAGATGTTAAGCCATAGACTCAAGGTTAGAGTATTGGGATACAATGTAAAGTAAGATGGTAAATACAAGCTAGAGCCACCAGACAGGCTGGGGGGTCTGGTGAAAGCCAAGCACAGGAATTTGACTTCATTTTATAGGCACCAAAAAAGAGAATCCTGAATGTTGCTGAGGATAAAAAAATCTTGGGCATGATGGTAGGGAGGGAGGGGGGTGGTATACCCCAAAATGATTCTAGATTTTCAGTTAACAGCCTGAAGGTACCAAACAACTGTTGAGAAGACAGTGAACCCCCTGAGGGAGAGGGCCAGAAAGATGTATAGAAAGCAGAATCCTTGTCCTTGTTTCACAAAGTTCCTCACCTTTTCCTGATGATAGCAAAGGTCTAATTCCCTCACTATTCTCTCTCTATTGCCACCTTACCCGTTGTCTCAGTTATTCTTCTCTTCAGGAATCCCCTGACCACTCCTCAAAATTCCTGATGCAAGTTATTTGATTGGGTAAGTGTAATGTGTCATAGCCTCAGAACTGTTTAAAATGCCTCAGAATTTCCAACCTCTGTGGGAGAGAAAGGCCAGTGTAAATATATCGTGTTCTCATCCCTATGGACAAGACAAACTTCGCCTACTCAGTTCTGGTCAGAGCCAAAACTCAGTGAAATGATTTCTTTCCGCCTACCCTACTAAAGCACAGCAAAAATAAATATAAGGAGTACCTCACTATGTGGCCCATGCAAGTAAGTATACTCAGAGAAATAAAAATGTCTACCTACATTTTGTTTTCCTTGCCTTCTGCCTATACTCTAGTGAACGCTATTAACTGATTTGCCCAGAACTCACCCCTGTGCCTTTGCTCAAGCTCATCCTCACACCTGTACCCACACCTCACTCTCTGATTGTGTTGAAATTATGCTCCTCCTTTACGGACTTCTCTGGTGGTCCAGTGGTTAAGACTCTGCCTTTCCAATGCAGGGGGCATGGGTCTGATCCCTGGTCAGGGAACTACGAAATTATGCTCCTCCTTCAAGGCTACCTTGAATGCCACCTCCTCTATGCTGTTTTCTTTTATCTTTTAAATGAAATGCAAAGCCTTCCACATTTAAACCCCTTTAACACCTTATCTATTACAGAAAGACTCGTGAGATAGTTTCTCATGAATACTTCTCAACTCCAGTTCTAATCCCTTCATAAGACATTAGTTTTGAGGCCAGGGGCTATGTCATTTGGACACTCCCCATCGTTCCCAGTGCAGCGTCTGTACTTAGTACAAGTAGGAAGCTATCAAATACTTGCTGAAATAAACTAATGAAATTATTACTTTCAATGAGCTTTCATACACATTACTTCAGGGCATGATTATCCCTATTTTACAAATAGGAAAATGAAGGCTCAAAAAGTTAAGTGTTTCAGAAAACAGACCATGGTTTCCACAGAAGCTGAGATAAAAGGCCCACACAGAGGATGCAGATTGAATCTGGGCACTTCTTGGATAACTCCTTCCATCTTTTATTGAATAACCCACTGAGAACATAAACTGGTACATTTTGGGGGAATAAATCTGTTGACATGTATATCAAGAGTCATAAAGAAATTCATATAACCTGAACCAGTACGTCTATTTCCAGAAATCCATCTTAAGAAAATATCTAGAGATGTGGACAGACTTATGCATGAAGATGACCACTGTACTATTGTTCAAAATAATGATAAAATCTATAAAATCTTGTTTTCCAATTGACAGACTGAAAATAAGTTTATATCTCTTTCTTCCCAAATCCCAAAGATGTGACAAAGTAGTACAAAGGGATTAAATTAATACCTGTGGTTAGGGTGGGGAAAGAGAAATAAAGGGAGAAAAGAACCAGACCAGAAATTTTTAACACTTTTCAAAAGATGGAAAGTAGAGGTACCTACACATAACCCAAGTGAAGGAAGTCAGGCAAAGGAACATGGGAAAAAACTGCATGCAGTATCCAGTGCTGCTCCTTGATGAGGCTGGGAAAGGTGACATGTTGAAGAGTAGAGCAGCACTGTCCAACAGAAATGTAATGTGAGTCATATACATAATCCTGAAATTTATTTTTACCTTTAAAAAGTGAAAATAAGTAGGTAAAATTAATTTTAATAATATATCCAAAATATCATCATTTTAACACATAAGCAATATAAAATGATTTTTGGGGGGTTGTTTTTCTTTGAAATCTGGTGTGTATTTTACATTTACAGCACATTTTAATTCAGATGAGCCAGGTTTCAAGTGCTCAACAGCTCACACTTGGCTACTGGCTACTGTAATCCATAGCGCAGAATTAGAGGATAAGGAGAACAAGGTCAGGAAGAGGAGCAGAAATCAAACTGATTAACTGCAGCGTTGTCTAAAGAACCATCTGGGCAAAACATTTTAGATATGCAATGACTCAGAAAGTTTAACTCCTATGCATTCTTTCTGAAAAAACTACCAAGGATACCTTATAGCAAAATGAAAAAGAATTTTAAGAAAGAAGATGACATGGGGTGCAAGAAAGGAGATTTAACCTAGGACTTCAGTGAAATGGTAGCAGGCCTTGAAAGTAGAAACAGAACTCTCTGGACTTAGAGAAGAATGTGTCAAGATGCAAGTCATTTCCCTACAACAAACAGTATGATTAAGAAGCTAAATGATGTTAGTAGTCATAAGGTAAAGGCAGATGCTTCTTTCTTCAGTCCGGGAAAAAAAAGGCAATTAGAAACTCCAAGGAAAACAAAAAGAAAAGACCAGGTATAAATATGAAGCAAAGAAAATGTGGCAAGTGATTTAATGTAGAAAGAGAATCTATTTGATCTTGATATTTGGAATATTCTCCTTTAAATGTCACAGGTTTAGTATCATTGAACCTTATTTTCTTCCTATGAATCAAATCATGCGACTCAGCTCCGTTGTGATATGTACATAATTGTAATACTGCAAAGGATATACACTAGTTGTTAATTCTTAGAATCAATCCACAGGTAAAACTCAACACTTACTTATTTTATAGATCTGAATGTAAATATTATTTAGTCATACAATACATACCTTAAGATATGAAGGGACTAATTTTCTCATCTTACCTGTTGGAGAGTCAAAATATTCTGTATACAGTTAGAGAGGGAAAAACAGAATTTTAGGCCTAAGTGGGAAGCTGCATGTGACAAGTTTGACTAAGGGGCTTTAATGATTCAATGATGCCTGTTTCCTTACCTAAGAAAACTAAGGCTCCAGTGTCCTAGTGGTACAAAGTGGTTTCATGAGTGAGCCACACTGCAGCCATTAAATTATCCTCAGAGTTTACAATAAGTGTTTTTAAGCTTAAAGTGTTAAGTGAAATAAACTGTATCCAAAATTGTAGAGACAGTAATGAAGCCTAGGCAAATGGAAGGAAATCCGAGCTACATTTATGTATAAGGAGAGATTTAGGTTAGAGTTAAGTAATCACCAGACTTCTAAGAGGCAATCCTGAAGAGGCGTGGGAATCTAGTTGAGGAGACAAAAGTGGTACAAGGAATAGTCAAGGTTAAGTGTTAGGCACTGGTACTACCTCTGATCTCTCTCTGTAATCATTCCCTCTTTCCCAAAACACACAGTTTGTACTCATTAAATATTCACAAATTTAGATTATCAAGGCTACTTGAATGATTTAGGATGGTCAAGGGAGGCTTTTTTTTTTTTAATTGAAATATAGTTGCTGTACAATGTTACAGGTGTACAATATAGTGATTCACAATTTTTAAAGGTTCTACTCCAGTATTATAAAATATTGGCTATATTCCCTGTGTTGTACAATATATCCTTATAGTTTATTTTATACCTAAAAGTTTGTACCTCTTAGTCCCCTGTGCCTATATTGCCCCTTTCCGCTTCCCTCTCCCCACTGGTAACTGCTAGTTTGTTCTCTCTGTGAGACCACTTCTTTTCTGTTATATTCACTAGTTTGTTGTATTTTTCAGATTCCACATGTAAGTAATACCAAACAGTATTTGCCTTTCTCTGTCTGATTTATTTCACTTAGCATAATGCACTCCAAGTCCACCCATATTGCTGCAAATGGCAAAATTTCATTCTTTTTTATGGCTAAGTAGTATTCCATTGTGTGTATGTATGTATGTATATGTATGTGTATATATATATATGTGTGTATATATATATACACATACATATATATATGTATGTACGTATGTGTGTGTGTGTGTGTATATATATATATATATATATATACACCACATCTTCTTTATCCATTCCTCTGTTGATGGACACTTAGGTTGCTTCCTTATCTTGGCAATTGTAAATAATGCTGCTATGAACACTGGGGTACATGTACCTTTTAGAATTAGTGTCTTTGTTTTTTTCAGACATATACCCAGGAGTGGAATTGCTGGGTCACATGGTAGTTCTGTTTCTAGGTTTTTGAGACACCGCCATCCTGCTTTCCACAGTGGCTGCACGAATTTACATTCTCACCAACAGTGTATGAAGGTCAAGGGAGGCTTCTTGGAAGAGCTAAGCCCTGAACTGTATCTCAAAGGATATGTAGGTTTGAACATGGTAATCGTGCAGACCACAGAATCCTTAATGGTTGCAAAGGGGAAGTAGAAACCAGCCCCCAGACTGAAGTGCAAAGGAGACTCCCATGGAAGAGAGGAAAATGAGGTCAGCTGGAAGGCACGGTAACCAGATGGTACTGAGAGACACCGACTTGTTCTCATTCCACCACCAACACAGAGATGAATGTTTTTCAGGGCTGTATTTAAGAAGATGGAGGTATAGCTCCCAAATATGTAAACTGGGTTCCCTCCTTCCTCCTATCAACCTATACTTGATCCTCTCTGTATCAGACAGACTGTCTTTTCTCCTCTACTCCTCTTGCAACTCACATTTCTCTCCATAAGATAAGTTTCTCACTAGCAAACAATCACACCAAAGACGGAAGAGTTTGCTTCCAGAGACTAGGACAATCTACTTGGCAGCTAGTTGGACAATCTAACAGGTGGAATGACTACAATGTTTTACCTTCCATGGCTGGACTTTGAAATTAGACTGCCCAGCTCAGCCAAAGAGAAAGCAGTATATCTGTTAAGGCACCTTAAATAGGGTTCTGTACTCAAAAAACATCCTTTATAAGTCTCAAACACCCCTGCTTTGTACTTTCTAGGAGCTGGGATTCAAACCTACGAACTTCTCACTCCAAAGTTCCACGCTCTTCTCCCTATATCATACTGCCTCATAGAAAGAAAGGAAGAAGAGGGTGTGAATTTACCAAAGCTAAAGTGTTGCAAAGCAAGAACCCAGAGGTACAGCCTGTTATCTTTACATTCCCTCCGGCATTTTTTAAAAGAAACGAAACAGTCCTGCTAACTAAGACTCAGAGATTTCTCGAAGATGACAAAAGTGAACAGCCTTAAACAGACTTTTCTTTAAAGGGCGGGAGGGCACATTAAATATCAGAGGATGGGGGACTTCTCTGACATGATTCTGTCCTGGCTGAAAGGAAGTTTCAGAGAAAAGACTATTTACCCAGTAAGACCACAGTATCTAAGAGATTCCAGAAGGCGGTAGTGAGTTAGAGAGAGGGAAAGAATGGAGGCTGACTCACTATTTGTTTTCCAAAAATAAAAACTCAAACCAAACACAGTGAGACTCAGCCATCCAGCTGGGTACTCCAAGGATTAACTGTCTGTGTGGCCAGGCACTTAACTTCATATTTCTGATGGACCAGCTATAAAATGGAAAAAGAACTCAGAATAAGGCTTCTTGTCAAGAGAGCACCAAGAAAATTGTATTTATAGCTTCTGAAATACAAACCAGCGCAAATGGTCTGACATGGAACCCCTGGGTTCCCTAGGTCCCAACATCCTTGCTGTGAATAATGTCATAAGGTCAGGCTAGGGATATGAATGTCCTCAGAATGGCAGTGCCACCTCATGTTTTTATATCCTCTTCACAGGTTACAGCTGGACATTTTAAAATATAGATTCTAATTCAATGTTGAAAACAAAATGCCAGCATAATAGAGTAGAAAGCATATGGGCTTTGGTGTTACGTAATCATAGGCTTGAATCTTGGTTGTATGACTTGAGCAAGTTTCTTAATCTTTCTGAGACTTCTTTTCCTCATCATTAAAATGGGGACAATTATCTATCTTAGAACATTTATTTATTGAGAATTAAAGTTCCTGATACATAAGATACTCAAAAGATAACTTCCATATTAACTCTTACCTCACACCATGTACAAAAATTAACTTGAAATGGATCATAGATCTAAGTGTAAAAGCTCCTAGAAGAAAATATAAGAGAAAAATTCTTGTGACCTTGAGGTAGCTAAACAAACAAACAAACAAAAAACAATCATAAAAGAAAAACAGAAAAAACAGACCATCAAAATTCAAAGCTTTTGCTCCCCAAATGGGACCGTTAAAAAAATGAAAAGGCAAGCCAGCCTGGGAGAAAACATTCACGTGTTTTCACAGAAAGAAAAATCTCACATATTTCTATCTTACAAAAAGCTGGTATCCAAACCATGTTTAAAAACTCATAAGCTGAGGCCGCGACAGTGAAAGGCCTGCGCACCGCGATGAAGAGTGGCCCCCGCTTGCCACATCTAGAGAAAGCCCTCGCATAGAAACAAAGACCTAACACAGCAAAAAAAATAATAATTAAAATAAATAAATAAATAAATAAAAGGGAAGTTCTGACAATGTTTCAGAAAAATAACAATTTGTTAAAAGAAACTCACACAAAGGAAAGTGCATTAAAAAAAAAAAACTCATAAGCTCAATAACAAGAAGATAAACTATACCATTTTAAAAATAGGCGAAAGATTTGAACAGGGACAACACAAAAGAAGCTAGACCAGTTATCACCCAAAAAGATTATTAGATATCAGGGAAATGCAAATTACAACCACAATGAAATACTATTACCTGTAAACCCATTAGAATGGCTAAAATTAAAAAGACTGACCATACTAAGTGTTGGTGAGGATGTCAAGCATCTGAAATCACACACATATACTGTCAGTGGGAATGTAAAATGGAACAGACAGTTTGGAAAACAGGTTGGCAGTTTTTTAAAAAGTTTAACAAACAACTACCATATGACCCAGCCATTCGCATCCAGGGTATTTACCCAGGAGAAGTAAAAATATATGCCCACACAAAGATGTGCAAATGAATGCTCACATGAGCTTTGTGTAAAATAGCCAAAAACTGCAAACAACCCAAATGTCCATCAACAGGCGGTATAGCTATACAATGGAATAGAACTCAGTGATAAAACAGATGTATGCAACAACATGGACACATGTAAAAAATCATTATGCTGAGTGAAGGAAACCAGACAAAAAATGTCAAAACTGTATGCGTCTATTCATAAAATGCAAACTAATTTATAGTGACAAGAGATGAGTGCTGGGGCTTCCCTGGTGGCGCAGTGGTTGAGAACCTGCCTGCCAATGCAGGGGACACGGGTTCGAGCTCTGGTCTGGGAAGATCCCACATGCCGCGGAGCGACTAGGCCCGTGAGCCATAACTACTGAGCCTGCGCGTCTGGAGCCTGTGCTCCGCAACAAGAGAGGCCGCGATAGTGAGAGGCCTGCGCACCGCGATGAAGAGTGGCCCCCACTTGCCGCAACTAGAGAAAGCCCTCGCACAGAAACGAAGACCCAACACAGCCATAAATAAATAAATAAATAAATAAATAAATTAAAAAAAAAAAAAAAGACATGAGTGCTTGCCTGGGGCAGAGGGCAAAGGAAAGGAAAGAACATGAAGAGACAAGGAATCTTTGGGGGCTGACACAGATGTTCTGTATCTTTTTTTTAAATTTATTTATTTATTTATTCCCGGCTGTGTTTCTGTGCGAGGGCTTTCTCCAGTTGTGGCAAGCGGGGGCCACTCTTCATCGCGGTGCGCGGACCCCCCACTATCGCGGCCTCCCTTGCTGTGGAGCACAGGCTCCAGACGCGCAGGCTCAGTAATTGTGGCTCACGGGCCCAGCCGCTCCGCGGCACGCGGGATCCTCCCAGACCAGGGCTCGAACCCGTGTCCCCCGCACCGGCAGGCAGACTCCCAACCACTGCGCCACCAGGGAAGCCCAGATGTTCTGTATCTTGACTGCACGAGTAACTTCACGGGTATAGACAACTGTCACACTCACTGAATTTAGACAGATGCAGTTCATTGTGTGTAAATTATCCCTTAAAGTTGATAAGAAAAAAAAAAAACAAATTCACTTTGCTACTCCTACTGCCACTAGAATCAAGTTAGAAAGTTACTATTGCCTACCTCATGGCCACAGGGAAAATGAAAACTGTACACAAGTTGCTGAGGAAAGGGGCAGTACTGCAAAAACCTTTTTATTTATTGAGGATCAATCAGGTGTCTGGCAATGTGCTAGGCGTTTTATACACATTACCTTATTTAATTCTAACAAATTTGATGAGATAGGCTCTATTATCTCTATTACAGATGAGGAAACAGGCTCAGAAGGATCTCATCAAAAGCCACCCAGATGGTAAATGGTAGGTTTGGATTCAATGATGGATCTGGAATCAAACCAGGTAAGCATGACTTCAAAAGACAACGCTATTATTTCCTACAGTGCTTAGGGCATCCTCAGGAAGGCAAAAAGCCCTGATGGCCCAAAGACAGGAAGAGTTCCTGGAGATTTTCTTCATCAGGACTGGCAAATCCTCTCAAGTCTTTCTCAGAGGGGAGGGAGGGTGGGAGGTGAGGTACGCCTCTGCTCGTGAGACTAAGGAGAATCCTCTCACTCAGCTCCAGCATCTGCTGGTATTTTGTTAACTCTTGGCTCCTCCATACTCACCCACCCACTGGTTTCCCAGAGAAAAAAAGCCAAAATATCTTGGCTGAACAGGAGAATGGGTCACAGACGACAGAGGTAAAAAAACAAAACAAAACAAAACATGAAGTTCTGTAATAAGTTTTTTAAAAGCAAAAACAAATTGCACACTTCCTTGTTCTGCATTTTCCTTATTCTCTTTGAGTTGTCCGTCTTAAACATTCTTCTGTCTACATTTTCATTCATCACAATGGAAAAAGTGAGGCCAATGGGTCATGCTGAAAGTTTAAATAAATTTACAGTCTTCCTATTTCAGACCGGTTGTAGCCCGGCTCCCCTGAAGCTAGGCCAACAGATCAAGGAGAGGGTGGCTTGAGATGCAGACAGTGGGCCACAGAGAGAAAATATGGGAAACTCAGATCTGGAGGGGTAGTTCAGGATAGGGACCAACTCTGAGCTCAGAGAGCACAGACCTGGGTTCTGGGATTAACACCGTGTAATCATCTGTGAGGCTTTGGCAAGTCACCTTCTCTCTCTGAGCCTCAGAAGATTAGATTGGTCATGTTTTTCAACTTAAACAAAAGCCCTCCGTTTATAACCAAAAATAATCTTTCCCCTAAGCCCTTAAGATTCTCATGCACTTCCTCTTTGAGAATTGCTCTGTTGCCTCTTAATTCCCCCAGCAGCCAAGCTTTACTTTCTGAAATCTGTACTACAAAAACAGGCAGCTTTTCATTGTATCAGAATACATTATAATACCAAATTAAAAAATTTTAAAGTTTATACAAACATACACTGAAATTCTGTCATAATCCTGAGTGTGTGTTATTGAGAGTCAGGGATTAAACGTCCTAATTAATGCAAATCGTAGCGTTCTGGGTTGCTCCTCATTTCCATTCCTGAATTTAGCATCCTGATTTAGCATGAACTGTAATGAACAATTTTACCAGAGTTCCTTTGCTCCCTCTTCACACATGTTAAAAATTCATTCACCACAGGGATGTGTGCTTTTGTGATTGTTTAACTAGAGCCTCCTCCCCCAAACTGGATTCTGCCAAACTGTTTCTGGTAAGCAGCTTTGGAAAGTAAAAACTCCCTAGACGCTCTGGACAGGGTGTGAGAGGAAGACACACAACCCAGCAGGGGAACTGAAACATTCCCCCTTGCGTCCACTTCTGTCCTGGGAGGATGGGGGGAGGGAAGCTGCAGAAGAAGCTTTTAGAGGAAACAGACTTGCAGGACTTTTGCTGCAAACAATTGGGTACTGTATCCAGCTGTTGACTGAGGCAACTAAAACCACCAGAGAACAAGCAGGTCAGAGTTCTTAGTCCTGAAACAAGAAAGTACTACACTTCCGTTTCACATGTTACAGCCTAGAACCTATATTCTAGCTGCTATCCCTGGAGCTCAATGCCAGTGTTGGAAGGCACCTTTGACATCATTAAGCCAGTGTCCCCCCACCCCCTTTTTAAAGAAGTGGAACCATTTATTTCTACATACAAAATTTTATGCAGAACCATGATATATAAAAACAAACAAAAGCAGAATTACTCTGGGGGGTAGGAGGACACAGGTGGAGAGCTCTGCCTGCTCAGCTGCCATCATTGCTTTCATCAGGCACCTCTTTGGATTCCCAGGGCCATAAGGACCACTATTAGGTCCATTGATGTGTGTTGATTTGTGTGTGATTGGTAGGTCTCTTGATTTGTGGAGTTTACAGATAAAAACACAGATGACCATGCCTTTAATCTGATTCAGTAGGCTGGGGTGGGTGCACTCTGCTTTTTTTCTTGCATCTTCTCCTTCAATGATCTCATTAACTCCCAGTGCTTCACTTACCATTTCTACATGGAAGACTCAAATTGTACATTTTTAGACATGATCTCTCTACTGAGCAAAGCAGAGTGTCTGAAGCATACTGATGGGAGGAGGCAAGCAGGGATCTAGGCATGTAGACAGGAATCTGGAAGTTTGGAAGCAGAATCCAATATTCTGGACGAGGTCTCCGGTTCTAAGAGAATTAGTAAGAGAAAAAGAGTAATGGGACTCTCTAAAAGCATCAAGGTACAAGGCAGGGACTTGGTCAAAGGAACACTTTTTGAGCAAAAGCCCTTTTCAGAATTGGGGGTCAAAGTCAGAGGGGGACTAGTTTTCAGGCTGACTTGATCCCAACTTCTAGAGGCTTGGATCAGGTTCTTAAATTCTACCCCACCTCACCCCCATTATGAGCAGAACTGCTTCACAGACCTGTCATAAGGTCTGAGAGGACAGAGCCAAGTAAACCTTCACAGCTGAGAAAATCCAGGTCCTACTTGCCTAGCAAGTTAAAAGCATGTGATGAGAAGATGCAGAACAGATGTTCCTAACCTTTTTTGGGTCACTCACTGAGATAGATGCAGATCCCTATCAACCCAATATCCATTTTTCTCTTTATCCCTGTTATAAAACTAATATTTTGTTCAGTGAACTGGTAGAGACCCTATGGTCTCAGGGAAGGTAAACCCCCTCCCATTCATCCCCAGGAGTTGAATCACAACTGGTCTAAAGCAATTATGCAAACCCATTCCCCTTTGCCAGGAATGGTCTAAAGGTGGGCATGTAACCTAGTTCTGACAAAAAAAATACAAAAACAAAAAACCCATAAGAGGTTTTCTGGGGAGGGAAAGTGCTTGATTTTCTTGGTGACATGCTTGAGCCACTGAAACTTCCTGCTCTCACTCTGCTAAATGAACACCAATGTCCTTGTGATTTAAGTCACTGTTACTCAGATTTTCTGTTAACTGCAGCTAAAAGTTTTCCTGACTGATCTGCTGACCCACCTGAAAACCAGACTTAAACTCTGGGCCCTGGGACTTCCCTGGTGGCACAGTGGTTAAGAATCCACCTGCCAAAGCAGGGGACACGGGTTCGATCCCTGGGCCGGGAAGATCCCACTGCCGCAGAGCAACTAAGCCCGTGCGCCACAATTACTGAGCCTGCGCTCTAGAGCCTGCGAGCCACAACTACTGAGCCCGTGTGCCACAACTACTGAAGCCCGCGCACCTAGAGCCCGTGCTCCACAACAAAGAGAAGCCACCACAATAAGAAGCACACGCACCACAGCAAAGAGTAGCCCCTGCTCACCACAACTAGAGAAAGCCCATGTGCAGCAACGAAGACCCAACGCAGCCAAAAATAAATAAATAAAAAATAAAATAAAATAAACTATGGGCCCTATACCCTGTAACCTTCATTATGTGGATGTATACACTGTTTTACCTTCCATTTTAGGAGGTTTACAGATTTTAGGTCAAGAACCCTTACTCTGGACTAGTGGTTCTCCAAGTGTTCTCCCTGCACCAGTAGCATTAGCATCACCTGGGAACTTGTGATAAGTGTAATTTCTTCAGGATGATGCTGGACCTATTAAATCAGAAACCCATGCAATGGGGTCCAGCAATTTGCGTTTTACTAAGTCCTCTAAGTGATCTGATTCATGCTAAACTGGGAGGACCACTGCTCTGAGCCCACCATTACTCAATTTCTGTGATGACAGAAATGTTTATATCTGCACTGTCCAGTATGGTAACTACTTGCCACATGTGTCTACTGAGCACTTATAAGGTGGCTAGTGCTACCGAGAATTTAAAATTTTACTTTGTTTTAATTTATTTAAATACCCGCCCATGGCTAGTGACTCCTATATTGACTACTAGACATTGCAGCTCTAGATAAACGTAAGGGATTTTATATTTTCAAGTGGCTCCTAGTACTAAGCCATAAAATATCAGTGGTTCTCAAACTTCAGTATGCATAAGAATTACTAGAGGGTTTGTTAAAATAGACTGTAGGTCCCCACCCCTCGAATTTATGATTCAGTAGATCTGCTTGGGGTCTGAGAATTTGTATGTCCAGTAGGTTCCTATGTGATACTGATGGTACTGATGCAGGGAAAGCACTTTGAGAACCACTGAAGTAAGCAAAACTTGTACCTTCTTATAACCTGTATGAAAGCCACTTTTCTACAATTCTAACCAATGTTTTCGTTTGTGTTCATCAAATTGACAAATAGGTAAAGTTCCCTGACAGTAGGAGCTGACATCTTCCAACTCTGTATGTTCCATTGTACACTCTAGCTTAGTGCCCTGGATTCAGCAGGTGCTTGGTATTATGAAAAAATGACTATCCCCGCAAAGGGGAAACTTTTGGAAGGGTCTACCATGTTCCAAAGATGATGATTATCTCCTTATAGTCATCAAGTGGCAGGTTGTATGTTTCAAAAGAGATGCACAGAAAGGTTAAGTGATTTGCCTAAGGCACTATGCCCTATTTCTTATTTTTCTGTATTTTAAATGTTATTTCAGAAATTGTTGAGGTCTAAGCCTATTTGTAGAAGTGATATATATATATATATATATATATGTGGATGTATATATATTTATATGCAGAAATACTGAAAACTGAATTATTCAAGAATCATACATACTTCTGACACTATAATGGTGGTATGAAAGGCAAAAGGACTGGTGATCTAGACAGGGTGCTCCACCTTCTCAAATAACACCACACAGAAAACCATCTATGCCAAAGACCTGGCTGGCCAGCAATACGGCTTTCAAGCATTAATGGGAAAGACAAGAATCAAGGACAAACACACAGGGGACTTTTCTGAAGGTCAAAAAAGCAACAATAAATACCATGCCCAGAAAAGCTTTTAAATCTGACCTTTTCCTCTGCCGAAGCCATTTGCCTTCCAGCATCTTCAATCTAATAGACTGAAGTGGGCTGAACTGGCTCTTAGGAGAGAACTGGGGCTAGTCTTTTCCTTAACGCTGCCTCTCCAGCACTGCTCTAGCAGCGGCAGCATTACTGGTAATTACATCATTATACCGTAATGGAACACATGCAGGGCAAGTGAAACAGCCCAGCAGCTCCCCAGTTGAGGAGAGTAGAAAAAGGCTCCCACTTCACCATTCAATTTCTATTAACCCTTCAGGTTCTGGATTATTCTCAAAGGCAAACCACCCTTAAGCCTTTTCACAATCTTAAAACAGAGACCATGGAGGTGGAGCTTAGTTGAAGACTAGGAGCAAAGTTTATATATTCATGTGATGGAACTCTTCCACTAGAATAGGAATTAGGAGACTTGGGTACAGCTCTGGCTTTGCTATGAATACCTTATATGGCCTTGGGGAAATCATTTGCATCTTTTAGGTTTCAGTTTCCTCATCTATAAAGAACAGTAAAGCTTTCAGGCAGACGATCCCAAAATGTCCCAGTAGGCAATTTGGGATTGGATCGAATGATAACAAGAGTTCTCCCAGCTCTAATATTCTATTATCTAAAAAGACTCCACAAATAGGGGAGACAGGGAAGGAGTAAGATATGAAAGGTCAACTCTATTTGGTCTTCAAGCAGTTAATTAGATGAGGATTTTTGTCTCTACTCTGACCCATGCATCAGTGTCAGATCATCTTCATCAACATCCAAAGCAACTTTTCAAAAGACCAAGGTCAGAACTCATTAACTTATCTTAGAATGTCTACCCAAAGACAGAAAGGACACAGAAGTTCAAAGTATACTGGGACAGAAGTGAGGAAACCAAAGTCCTAGCTGTCACTGACTCCTTCTATGATCATGAGTGAGTCGCTTAACCTTGGCCAACACATCTTTAAGACACTGTGGTGGAGGCGAGAGGGGTTAGAATTAGACCCTTTCAGCTCAAGCAGTCTACAATTTTGATATCTCTGTACAAGTTTCCAAGGCTCCTACTGGATACTGAGGCGTGCAGGGGCGGGTGGGTGTTGGCACCAACAACATGCTAAGAATGCCAAACCCTGCCAAGACAGAGATGAGTTTTCTTATGATATTCTTATGGTTTTCTCATAGATATGTCAAAAAATATTATCTAACAGACCTCAAGGAAAGAATTAAAACATATAAAGCTACATATTAATTGCTGTATATCTCAGAATCTTCTCTTTCTAATGCTCCAAAAGGAAGAATATAAAAATGTGTTCTCTGCAGTTGTCTTCTGGTCTTCATATAGAAGGTACGAGACTTTGGTTTTCAGCAGTAAGGTGATCTAGATATTCTGGATGACCTTCTCAAAGAAAACAATTTAAAAAGCTAAATAGATAGTCCTAAAAATTAATTTTTAAAATGCATCATGTTGAGCTGTCAGTAATACTTGAGAGAACAAAAATTAAAGGAATTTGCACAGAGCAAAAATTAAATGAAATGAAAAGCAGGTGGAAACACCCAAATGTGCATTAATAATGAAAGGATAAACAAAATTTGGTTTATACATACAATGGATTACTATTCAGCCTTAAAAAGGAAGGAAATTCTGACATATGATACAACATGGATGAATGTTGAAGATATTATACTAAGTGAAATAAGCCAGAGAAAGTGCAAATTCTCTATGATTGCACATATATGAGGTACCTAGAATAGTCAAAATCACAGAGACCAAAAGTAGAATGGTAGTTGCCAGGGGCTGGAGGCAATGGAGTGTTACTGTTTAATGTTACAGAATTTCTGTTTGGGAAGATGAAAACATTCTGGAGGCGGATGGTGGCGATGGTTATATAACAATCTGAATTATCTAATGCCACTGAATTGTATATTTAAAGATGGTTTAAATGGTTAAATTTATGTTATGTACATCTTATCACAATAAAAAAGCATTAAATGAAAGCAGATATCCTGGAAGGGAAGAGAACACTAAAGCCGGCTTTTGCCCTGTGGCTATGTAACAAACACTAGTGACCATTGCAATGACCATTTGGGGTATGGGCAACAGAAGATAAAGCCCAGGGCCCACCTTAGGTGGGACAGTCTTATATGAAATCTCCTTATACACTTGAGATACCAATGGACTATACCCTCAGGATAGAGATGAACCATAAACAAATCTGCAGCACTGAAAGGGACCACAAAGAAACTGTCCTATCTTACCCAGTAGAGAAGGAGAAATGTCTCTGCTAAGAATCCATAACCAGAAGCTGGCTCTGGTGCAGGTTTGTGATCAAATCCATGCAACCTCAAGTGAAGATCCAGAAGTAGTCCACTTAGCAATATTTTCGAGATATTGGCAGAAGCAACTCCTCATTCTTTCTGGTGGAATAAAGACTTTACCAAGGCCTCAAATAACTTCCACAGATAAAGTCCTAAGGAACATTAGATCTTAAAACAAAAGCAAAACAAAAAACACACATCCAGAAATAAGCCACATGAGTGACAGCCAAGAAAAACAGACAGCAAAATAAGATCCTCAAAGGCTTCAGATATTGGAACTAGAGACAAAATATAAAATGCTTATGATTTTTATATCTTAAGATTTAGAGGAAAGACTTGAAAAAATTAGAAAGGAAGAAGAGAGTATCAAAAAAGAACCAAGTACATTTGAAAACATACCAAACAGAACTTCCAGAAATGAAAGTTATAATCAAAATTTAAAAATCAACAGCCAGGTTAAATAGCAGATTAGATATAACTAAAGAAATAATTAGTAACTTAGAAGAGCAATCCAAAGAAATTCCATAGAATGTGACCAAGAAATGAAGATATAAAAAATATGAGAGTTTAACAGATATGGTTGATAGAGTTAGAGGGGTCTAACATATATCCACTCTTCTAACTGAAGTTCAAGTAAAATTAGAGAGGATGGAGAAAGATATTATTCAAACAGCTAATGGCTGAGAATTTTTCCAGAATAATTGAAAGAACACCAAACCTCAGATCCAGCAAGCTCAACAAATTTCAAGCAGGATAAATAAAAATAAAACAACATACTGTAATGAAATTTAAGAACACCGTAGACAAAAAAAAGAAGATAATAAAAGAGAAACAGAGAGATCACCTACAAAAGAATAGCAATTAGATCATCAACTGGCTTCTCAACAGCAACAGTAAGATCTAGAAGACCACAGAATAATATTTTCAATGTATTAAGAAAAAATAACTGTCAAGAGAATGAGAAGACAAGCCACAGACTGGGAGAAATATTTGCAAAACACAGACCTGATAAAGGACTGTCATCCAAAATATACAAAGAACTCTTAAAACTTAACAATAAGAAAATAAACAACCTGACTGAAAAATAAGCCAAATACCTTAACAGATACCTCACCAAAGAAGATACATGGATGGCAAGTAAGCATATGAAAAGATGCTCCACATCATATGTCATTAGGGAAATGCAAATTAAAACAACGAGATATCTCTATATATCTACTACAATGGCCAAAATCCAGAACACAGACAACATTAAATGCTGGTGAGGAGATGGTGCCAACAGGAACTCTCATTCATTGCTGGTGGGAATGCAAAATGGTACAGCTATTTTGGAAAACAGTTTGGTGGTTTCTTCCAAAACTAAACATACTCTTAGTATACAATCCAGCAATTGTGCTCCTGGTACATTTACCCAGGAGTTGAAAACTTACGTCCACATAAAAACTTGCACATTGATGTTTATAGCAGCTTTATTCATAATTACTAAAACTTGGAAGCAACCAAGATGTCCGTCAGTATGTGAATGGATAAACTGTGGTACACTCAGACAATAAAATATGATTCAGCACTAAAAAGATATATAATCTATTACCGACACTAGAAGAAATAATTATGCCATGTGATAAGAGGTATTAACAAATACTACTATGGCAATCACACTGCAAATAAAAGTATCAAATCAGTATGCTATACACCTTAAACTTACACTTGTATGTCAAATATAACCCAATTAAAAACAAAAAAAAGAAATGAACTATCAAGTCATGAAAAGACATGAAGGAATCTTAAATGCATATTACTAAATGAAAGAAGCCAACCTGAAATGGCTACAAACCGTATGACATTCTGGAAAAGACAAAACTGTGGAGACAATAAAAATATCAATGGTTGCCAGGGGGAAGGGATGAACAGGCAGAACACAGAGGACTTTTAGGGCAGTGAAAATACTCTATATGATGCCATAATGATGGATATGTGCCATTATACATTTGTTCAAACCCATAGAAGGTACAACCCCAAGAGTGAACCATAATGTTAACCACAGACTTTGGATGATTATGATGTATCAATGTAGGTTCACATCAGTTTTAACAAATGTACCACTGTGGCGGAGAATGTTGATAATGGGGAGGTTATGCATGTGTACAGGCAGGAGGTATATCGGAAATCTCTGTTAACGTCCCCATACTTTTGCTGTGAACCTAAAAATGCTCTGTAAAAAATCTTAAAAATATTAACTGTCAATGCAGAAGTCTATAGCTAATGAAACTCTTTCAACAATGAAAGCAAAATAAAGCTATTTTCAAACAAAAACAGAGATTGCCACAGACAAGCCCTCACTGAAATCAATTTTAAAGGATGTATTTTAGGAAGAAGAAAAACAATCTCAGATGGAAGGTCCGACATCAAAGGGAACAAAGATGAGCAAAGATATTGATAAATATGTGGGAAATTTGAATGCTGCCAGTGTGAAACAAGAATACTACTTAATCTGTGTGGTTAGAAATAAACAAGACAGAACTAAAATATTGGACAATTACATAAGTTGGGAGGAATGATCAGAGTTTTTCTATGATTCTTATATAATTCAGAAAAATGGTGGTTCTCCAAAAAACACGTCCACATTCTAATCCCCAGAACCTGTGAATATTATCTTATATGGCAAAGAAAAAAAATTGTGATTATGGTTAAGGATCTTGAGAGTGGGCCTTAGATGCAATCACATGTATCCTTCTGAAGGAGAGAAGGAAGGAGAACAGACACAGACACACAGAGAAGACACAGACACAGAAGAGGAAAAGACAATGTGACCATGGAGGCAGAGATGGAAATGATACGGCCACAAGCCAAGGAACACTTGGAGCCACCAGAAGCTGGGAGAGGCGTGGAAAAGATTCTCCCCTTGAGTCTTCAGAAGGAGCACAACCCTATGACACGTTGATTTTGGACTTCTGGCCCTCAAAACTGTGAGAGATTAAATTTCTGTTGTCTTAAACCAACGAATTTGTAGTAATTTCATACAGTAACCATGGGAAACTAACACAAAATGTAAAGATGTTACTTTAGGCCAACCAAATTAAAATGTATATGTTAATAAAGAGATCAGTTCTCCCTAAGTGGATTTATAAATTTAAACTCAGTAAAAATACCAATTTTTAAATAGGAAAAGGTAATTGTAAGGTTCATACAGAAAAACAGAATAGCAATAAGGGGAGACTTAGGCAACCATATGATAAAAATATATGATAAAGCCTCATTAATTAAGACAAAGTGTGTGATCATATATAGAGACAGACAAATGATTGGAGTTTAATATATTTTAAGTCCACAAATGGGTACTAATGCATAAAATACTTAGTTTATGATAGAGGTGGCATCTCAAATTGTGGGACAGATTTGAGATGGCATTTAAGATTTAAATGACACTGTGACAAATTTGAATCTGTCCTAAGCATAGATCAGGATAAATTCCAAATGGATTAGAGATTTAAATGTAACATAAGACGAAACTGTAAAAGTAGTAGAATAAAATGTAGTACATTTCACTAGCAAACAGAATCCAACAGCACATTAAAAGGATCATACACCATGATCAAGTGGGGTTTATCCCAGGAATGCAAGGATTCTTCAATATATGAAAATCAATCAATGTGATGCACACATTAACAAATTGAAGGATAAAAACCATATGATAATCTCAATAGATGCAGAAAAAGTTTTGACAAAATTCAACACCCATTTATGATAAAAACTCTCCAGGAAGTGGGCATAGAGGTAACCTACCTCAACATAATAAAGGCCATATACGACAAACCCACAGCAAACATCGTTCTCAATGGTGAAAAACTGAAAGCATTTCCTCTAAGATCAGGAACAAGACAAGGATCTCCACTCTCACCACTATTATTCAACATAGTTTTGGAAGTTTTAGCCACAGCAATCAGAGAAGAAAAAGAAATAAAAGGAATCCAAATCAGAAAAGAAGAAGTAAAACTGTCACTGTGTGAAGATGACATGATACTATACATAGGGAATCCTAAAGATGCTACCAGAAAACTACTATAGCTAATCAAAGAATTTGGTAAAGTAGCAGGATACAAAATTTATTTATTTTATTTATTTATTTTTGGCTGCGTTGGGCCTTCCTTGCTGCATGCGTGCTTTCTCTAGTTGCGGCGAGCGGGGGCTACTCTTCATTGCCGTGTGCAGGCTTCTCATTGTGGTGGATTCTCTTGCTGCGGAGCACAGGCTCTAGTCACGCGGGCTTCAGGAGTTGTGGCTCGCAGGCTCTAGAGCGCAGGCTCAGTAGTTGTGGTGCCCGGGCTTCATTGCTCCATGGCATGTGGGAACTTCCTGGACCAGGGCTTGAACCCGTGTCCCCTGCATTGGCAGGCAGATTCTTAACCACTGCGCCACCAGGGAAGCCCAGGATACAAAATTAATGCACAGAAATCTCTTGCATTCCTATACACTAACAATGAAAAATCTGAAAGAGAAATTAAGGAAACACTCTCATTTACCACTGCAACAAAAAGAATAAAATACCTAGGAATAAACCTACCTAAGGAGACAGAAGACTTGTATACAGAAAACTGTAAGACACTGATGAAAGAAATCAAATATGACACAAACAGATGGAGACATATATCATGCTCTTGGATTGGAAGAATCAACATTGTGAAAATGACTCTACTACCCAAAGCAATCTAAAGATTCAATGCAATCCTTATCAAACTACCAAGGGCATTTTTCACAGAACTAGAACAAAAAATGTTACCATTTGTATAGAAACACAGAAGACCCCGAATAGCCAAAGCAGTCTTGAGAAAGAAAAATGGAGCTGGAGGAATCAGGCTCCCTGACTTTGGACTATACTACAAAGCTACAGTAATCAAGACAGTATGGTACTGGCACAAAAACAGAAATATAGATCAATGGAACAGGATAGAAAGCCCAGAGATAAACCCACGCACATATGGTCACCTTATCTTTGACAAAGGAGGTGAGAATATACAATGGAGAAAAGACAGCCTCTTCAATAAGTGGTGCTGGGAAAACTGGACAGCTACATGTAAAAGAATGAAATTAGAACACTCCCTAATACTATACACAAAAATAAACTCAAAATGGATTAAAGACCTAAATGTAAGGCCAGACACTATCAAACTCTTAGAGGAAAACATAGGCAGAACACTCTATGACATAAATCACAGCAAGATCCTTTTTGACCCACCTCCTAGAGAAATGGAAATAAAAACAAAAATAAATGGGACCTAATGAAACTTACAAGCTTTTGCACAGCAAAGGAAACCATAAACAAGACAAAACGACAACCCTCAGAATGGGAGAAAATATTTGTAAATGAAGCAACTGCCAAAGATTAATCTCCAAAATATACAAGCAGCTCATGCAGCTCAATATCAAAAAAACAAACAACCCAATCCAAAAATGGGCAGAAGACCAAAATAGACATTTCTCCAAAGAAGACAGACAGATTGCCAACAAACACATGAAAAGATGCTCAACATCACTAATCATTAGAGAAATGCAAAGCAAAACTACAATGAGGTATCACCTCACACTGGTCGGAATGGCCATCATCAAAAAATCTAGAAACAATAAATGCTGGAGAGGGTGTGGAGAAAAGGGAACCCTGCTACACTGTTGGTGGGGATGTAAATTGATACAGCCACTATGGAGAACAGTATGGAGGTTCCTTAAAAAACTAAAAATAGAACTACCATATGACCCAGCAATCCTACTACTGGGCATATACCCTGAGAAAACCATAATTCAAAAAGAGTCATGTACCACAATGTTCATTGCAGCACTATTTACAATAGCCAGGACATGGAAGCAACCTAGGTGTCCACTGACAGATGAATGGATAAAGAAGATGTGGCATACATATATATATATGTATATATATATATATATATGTATATATATATATATATATACATATATATATATACACACATACACACACACACCCCCAATGGAATATTACTCAGCCAGAAAAAGTAACAAAATTGAGTTATTTGTAGTGAGGTGAAAGGACCTACAGTCTGTCATACAGAGTGAAGTAAGTCAGAAAGAGAAAAACAAATACTGTATGCTAACACATGTATATGGAATCTAAAAAAAATGGTTCTGATGAACCTAGGGGCAGGACAGGAATAAAGACACAGATGTAGAGAATGGACTTGAGGACACAGGGTGGGGGGAAGGGGAAGCTGGGACGAAGTGAGAGAGTAGCACTGACATATATACATTACCAAATGTAAAATAGATGGCTAGTGGGAAGCAGCTGCATAGCACAGGGAAATCAGCTCAGTGCTTTGTGACCACCTAGAGGGGTGGGATAGGGAGGGTGGGAGGGAGGCTCAAGAGGGAGGGGATATGGGGATATATGTATATGTATAGCTGATTCACTTAGTTATACAGCACAAACTAACACAACATCGTAAAGCAATTATACTCCAATAAAGATTTTTTTAAAATGTAGTACATTTCTTTTATAACTTTCTATCACAATGATGTCTCGAAGCCATAAAAAACAAAAGGTCATTTGAGTGACTACACAAAAATCTATAAATCCTGCATGGCAACACAAACAAATATGTGTGTAAGTATACACACACAAAGCATGCAAACACACACACACCCCTATAGGCAAAGCTAGAAAACAAATACTAAACTGGGTTAGAAGTAATAAATATTGTATTAAAATTTACAATTCCTATTATTAAAGGCCAATCTCTTAAAGAGCTCCTACAAACCAATAAGACCAACAACCTTATAGAAAATGAGCAAGGCATATGAACAGACTGTTCACAGCAAAGGAAATATAAATGATTTTTAAACATCTGAAAAGATGATCAATGATGGCATACAAAAGGAATGCAAATTAAAAGTACACTGAAATACTATTTTCCACCCATTAGACTGGCAAAAATCCAGAAGTTTGATAACTATGTTGGCACGATTGTGAAAACATACACTCTTATATACTGCTGTGGGAGCGTAAAAAGTTCCAAACCCTCTGGAAGGTAATGTGGCAAAATTACATACAATATATAAAAATTATAACGGTATAGATCTTTTAACCATACAATTCCTTATTAGAAATTTAATCTAGAGACAAACTAATATATGTCCATAATGACATAAGTACATTTTGCAGATCTACTTAAAGGAGAAGACTGAAAACAATGTAACTGTCCATCAATAAACACATTTAGTTATGGTTCCACCAATTGATGGAACACCACCTGGCTATTAAAAAAAAAGTAGTGGGGAAGGAAACTCTTCATGTATCAATATGGAAAGAGTATCAAGATATACTACTAAGTGGAAAAAGCTAAGTATAGAGAAAGTTGTGCTTTATATAACTATCTGTATGAAACAGTTAAACAGAATATTTATATATTTGTATCTACATTTATAATTTGTATTAGAATATATAGGCTAATACATATTATAGGCACAGATACATTGGGGAATTGGAATTGAGCATATGGGGGCAGAAGGACAGAAGGGAGATTCTTCACAGTACACTTTTCAAATATTTAATATTAAAACCATGTGAACATATTATCAATTACATTTAAGAATTTTAATAAGTATGAGTAATAGAATATCTAGGATAACATCTAATCAAGTAAACAGAGTATAATTTCCAAATTAGTAGAGGAGTAAAAATAAAATGAGGAAAAGGAAAGTAAAATACTCAATCCAAAAGGCAAGAACCCACATGGCACAACACTAGATGGTTGAAATAAACCTCAATATTTCCATAATCACAGTAAATGTAAATCAGTTAAACTTACCAGTTAAAAGACGAAGACTGTCTTGGGATTCCCTGGTGGCACAGTGGTTAAGAATCTGTCTGCCAATGCAGTGGACACGGGTTCGAGCCCTGGTCCAGGAAGATCCCACATGCCACGGAGCAACTAAGCCCGTGCATCACAACTACTGAGCCTGTGCTCTAGAGTCCGCGAGCCACAACTACTGAAGTCCCTGCACCTAGAGCCTGTGCTCCACAACAAGAGAAGCCACCACAATGAGAAGCCCGCGCACTGCAACGAAGAGTAGCCCCTGCTCGCTGCAACTAGAGAAAGCCTGTGCACAGCAATGAAGACCCAACACAGCCAAAAAATAAATAATAAAAAATTAATTAAAAACAAAAAAAGACAAAGACTGTCTCACTGTATTAACCATAATAAACATGAATTAATTAGGCTCCTCACTTAAAAGACAAAGACAGTCAGACTAAACAAAACATAATCAAGTTACACATTGTTCTTAAAAGATACACCTGAGGGCTTCCCTGGTGGCGCAGTGGTTGAGAATCTGCCTGCTAATGCAGGGGACACGGGGTTCGAGCCCTGGTCTGGGAAGATCCCACATGCCGCGGAGCAACTAGGCCCGTGAGCCACAACTACTGAGCCTGCGTGTCTGGAGCCTGTGCTCCACAACAAGAGAGGCCGCGACAGTGAGAGGCCCGCGCACCGCGATGAAGAGTGGCCCCCGCTTGCCACAACTAGAGAAAGCCCTCGCACAGAAACGAAGACCCAACACAGCAATAATTAATTAATTAATTAATTTTTTAAAAAAAGATACACCTGAAATATAAGAGCACAGGTAGGCTGAAAGTCAAAGGATGGAAAAAATTGCATGAGGCATGTATACTACTCAAAAGAATGCTGCTGCAACTAAATGACTATCAAGCAAGGAGATATTAAGGCAAAAGGGTCACTTTACAAAGACAGGAACTTCAAAGGTCCAGGAAGACACATAATCCTAAAATATGGCCTCAAAATATATAAAGCAAGAATTGCTATCACTGCAAGTAGAAATTGACAAGTCCATTATCATAATGGGATATAAAAAGTAATGGATATAAAAAGGGCAAGGCTCCTTTTGCCCCTGCAAATTAACCTGCTTTGGAACTGCTAGATCACTGCATTAGAAACAAAGTTTCTCGCTTATTCCTGAGAAGATCAATCAGGATGGAGAGACATGCCTCCTGTCTGGTTTCAGTGACCAATATTCAAATGCAGAAATGGGAACTTACACATTATCCACGTGTATAGCTAGACACTAACACAACTGGCTTTGTCAGCAACTCTATGTGCTTATGCTTCAATTAATCTCTAAGCTCCTCAAGGGAAAATATTGCTCTCTTATACATATTTGTATCTATCCCAGCACCAACCACACACCTGGTATATAATAAGTGTTCAAGGAATGTTTTATTGAATCATCTATTACACACCCCTTTAAAAAATACTTATTCATTCCAACATTTATGAAGCACCTACTATGTACCAGGTACTATGTTAAGTGCTGGGAATACACAGATGAGTAAAACAATGTCTGTTCTCCAGCAGAAGAGAAACAGAAATATATTTTTTTCAAAAGCTATAAACAGAGGTTTGCATGGAGAGGTAGGAAGAAGAGCCCAGAAAAAGTACCTGGAGATCTGAGGGCAAGTTCTCAACCATTTAACATGTATTTATAAGCAGCCACTGTGGTCCAGAATCAGGTAGGTGCTAGAGAAGGGACGTGTAAGTCAAGCCTTACTAAGGACATATGGGGGCAAAGTCAGGCAGAAGACATTCAGGTCAACAAGAAAGAAGCAGTATATGAAGTTCCAGGGGAAATGTGATTTGCTCAAAGTCAAACAGCTTGGGTAAAGACTACAACCTACATTCCCAGTGTTTTTTCCATATTGATTCTTGACACTCGTTCCCCTAGGACCCTATTTACTTCAATACGGATCCTTGTCTAGATGCAAGGCTTTTGACCATAATCCAACAAGAAATTCTCTTTAAATTGCATTGCAGCAAAGTACCCATAAATGTAACTTAAAAATTTCACGAGATAACCACACTGAATACAACAAATGCAACTCTTTATTCTATTTCATTTTGTAAAATGCTGCTCACAACTCACTACCACCGACTTCACCACTCACTAATAGCTCTCAACCCCATTTTGTAAAACTCCTATTGCTTGTGATAGTTTATAATGTGCTTCTTCCAACTGGAATTCTGCTTCTAATTCCTCACTTCACAGCCCAGGAAAAGCCCCCTTCAGACATATTTACTGAGCAACTGCTGTGTGCAGAGGAAACACTGTGCTAGGCCTCAAGTTTGCTGTGTGTGGCTAAGTTCTTTGAAAAGCATAAACCAAGGATATTTTCAAATGTTCCTGAGAAACATTTCCCAAGCTAGACACATTCACTCCCTATCTACTGAGGTAGATCCAGAGTAACATTTGGATAGGCAAATGTTGGGAAAAGCTTCCCAGGTGATAATGACATGACAATTTTACAAAACAAATATTTGTTTAGCAAAGGAATAGACAGCAGACAAGAAAAATGAAACCTCAGATAAGTAACGGGACTCGCCAGTGGCCAAAAAGCCACTAATAGCAAGGATTGGAATCCAGCTTGGTGGATCCCCAGTCCATTTCTGAAAGTTCCCACTAGGAAAAGTCTGTCAGTATTCCTTCTCCTTTTGCACTGACCTTTTATCAGAAATTCCCCAAGGGGCCTTGGCTTACTAAGTGCTAATTAGATTTCCTCCACCTGCTCTGGGATTCAAAGGGCAGTGCTAGTGCAGTGCCCTCCTCAGCTAACAAAGCCACTGGCATTCCCGGTATGCAGGGGCTGGCCTCCAGTTCTTTAGTCAACAGCAATTAAAGGGCTCCTAGCCAAAGCTCTAAGGAGTAAGACAGAAACGGGAGGGGTATTCCTCAATCCAAAAAGTCAAGTCCAGCCAAAGACTGGGCTTGACTGATGCTGAAGAGCTGGGTGGAAACAGGGAAAATTTTGGGAGGTAGGAATGGAATCTGGGTGAGGCAAGCAAACTAACTACTACTCATCATCCTTCTCACTCCCCTAAGGAATGCTACTGTTGTCTAGATTGAGGGGATAAAGCCTTGGATGGACAAGAGCCCTCATCTAAAAATAAGCTATCAAGAAACATTTCCTTTTCTCTTCTTGTTTCAAGACAGGTCCAAACTGCTCAGCCAAGAATGACAAGTCCTCCATAATTCTATCCCTCCCTCTCTAGGCATTATAATTTAGTGAATGTCCAGCCACTAACTGGCAAAGTACAGCCTGGATGTCCAGTCATTAACTGCCCTCTGACTCTATACCACACTTTCTCTGGGTTTGATTTTCTCAACTCTCAGTTGATTTCAAGATCAAATGAGATAATGAATATAAAAATGTTTTCCAAACTATAAAGTGGTATAAAATAATAACCGTAATACAAACTCAATTAAATTCAAACATTTACTAAGTTCTTAGAACAGTGCTTATACAGAGTTGGTACACAGATGTTTTAACACAAATATTAGCTGTTAGATATTAAAAAAAAAACAACAACAGAATTCTTACCTATGTGGAAATCACAGACTAGTGTAGGATGTAAGGTCTCCAAAAGAATATGGTAATAGGGGGCTTCCCTGGTGGCGCAGTGGTTGAGAGTCTGCCTGCTAATGCAGGGGACACGGGTTCGAGCCCTGGTCTGGGAGGATCCCATGTGCTGCGGAACAACTGGGCCCGTGAGCCACAGCTGCTGAGCCTGCGCATCTGGAGCCTGTGCCCTGCAACGGGAGGGGCCACGATAGTGAAAGGCCCGCGCACCACGATGAAGAGTGGCCCCCGCTTGCCGCAACTGGGGAGAGCCCTCGCACAGAAACAAAGACCCAACACAGCCAAAAATAAATAAATAAATAAAGTAGCTATTAATTAAAAAAAAAAAAAAAAAAAAAAGAATATGGTAATAGGGAGTAACTTATCCTGCTACTAAAGAATAGGGTTTGTCTGGCCAATCAACAGATTAACACTGCTCATTAATATGATTAATTCCCATCTGCTCTATAATAGGCTTGCTGTCTGGAAAGATAACCAGAAAAATTCAGTCGTCTCAAATTCTCAAAGCAGGGACTTTATGCGTATTATTCTAGGCAAAAAACTACCTTAAAAGATACATGGGAAAAAAGGAACCCACTCAGTTCTCCTTTGATTCTCGTCACTTCTTTCAATTTGACAATGAAAATGCACATATACTTTGACCCAGAAATTCTGCGAAAAATTGATTCTAGAGCTAAACCACATTTGCCCAGAAGTCACTGAAATATAGTACAGGCGATTAAAAAGCACACTACAATCTAAACTAAATGTACACAGATTGCTATAAAGGCAGTCACAGTACAAGCAAACACTTTAATATAAACTAGAACGAAGCATACTATAAAAAGCAAGAATTTCACTAATTATTTGTACGAAAGTTAAGTAAGAGAAGCAACAATGGACTCGAATAGACACTGGTAGTTCAGTGAATATGACTACAGTAGTCCCCCCTTATCTGTGGTTTCACTTCTGGGGTTTCAGTTACCTGCAGTCAACTGTGGTCCAGAAACATTAAATGAAAATTCCAGAAATAAACAACTCATAAGTTTTATGTTTTAAAGAAATAAGATGAACCACTTTATTTATTTACTTTAAAATTTTATTTATTATTTATTTTTGGCTGTGTTGGGTCTTCATTCCTGCAGGCAGGCTTTCGCTAGTTGCAGTGAGCGGGGTCTACTCTTCGTTGCGGTGCGCGGGCTTCTCATTGCGGTGGTTTCTCTTGTTACGGAGTACGGGCTCTAGGTGCACGGGCTTCAGTAGTTGTAGCTCGTGGGCTCTACAGCGCAGGCTCAGTAGTTGTGGCGCACGGGCTTAGTTGCTCCTCGGCATGTGGGATCTTCCTGGACCAGGGATCGAATCCGTGTCCCCTGCATTGGCAGGTGGATCTTAACCTGCCATCATAAGTCCATCATAAGTTTTAAGTTGTGCACTGTTTCTAGTATTGTGATGAAATCTCATGCCATCCTGCTCTGTCCTGCCTTGGATCCCCAACCATCGACGTGGTCTGCTCATGACATTCAATCACTGACATTTTCATGGCTCAATGATCCAAGATCCCCCAAAGCAGATGATCCTCCTCCTGACATATTGTCATAAGGTCAGTAGTAGTCTAATGCTATGTCACACACCTGTGCCCCTCACCTTACTTCATTTCATCTCATTTTTTCATCTCACATCATCACAAGAAGATATTTTGAGAGACAACATTCACATAACTTTTATTACTGTACATTATAATTGTTCTATTTTATTATTAGTTATTGTTGTTAATCTCTTACTGTGCCAAATTTATAAATTAAACTTTATCATAGTTATGTACATATAGGAAAAAACATAGCATATACAGGGTCTGGTACTATCCACAATCTCAGGCATCCCCTGGGGGTCTTGAAACGTATCCCCCGTGGAAAAGGGGGACTACTATATATAACTATATAAGGAACTATGCAGCATAGTAACAGAAAAAAGAAAAGAAGAAAAATAATAAATTGGGTAAGTTTTCATCTTCAACCCCAGACCCTGGAAAATTATCTTCAAAGTCAGGTAAAACATCCCCAAGGCCAGGAAAATTCATCATGCTTGCTGGTCTCCAGTTGATTCTCTTAATCACTGGCACTCACTGCAGTAAGAACTTAGTCACCCCTGCCTTCAAAATGGGGTTCTGTTGCCCACTAACTGGGTTGGTCTGCAGCATATATGAACTTAATGATAAGTCCATGCCTCTACTACTTTTTTTTAATTTGTTTGTTTTTATTGAAGTATAGTTGATACCTCTACTATTTTTGAGCCACAACTTAGTGTTGCAAAATTTAAATCTAAAATGTAATGGAAAAAAAAGAAAATTACATCAAAAAGATAAATAAATAAAATGTAATGGAATAGCCCAAAATGTACCTCTGATCAGCTAACATGGCCTATGGCTTCTTTTGGTTGCTAAAACTCTAGGATGTGAAAGTTGTATCTCTGTCACATTTTGTGGGGACATTCCCTTTCATTAGAAGAATCACATCAGGGCAGATCACTTTGCTGTTAAACATCTTTTGCTTTGGCCCAGAATCTTTGATCTGCAAAACAGCTGCATTTGACACAAGGTAATACCTGGGTAAAATTTTGGGGGTTGGGGAGGGAGAAACACATGTGTTAGCAAATTACAGGAATAACAAAAGCATTTATCTTCACGCATACTACATAGTTGTGAAAGCTTGAGGTCTATGAGAGTTGCATGGAATGTTATTTGCTTAATGGTTATTCTCAGACGATGGGATGTGGGGGTGAATTCTTGTTTTCTTCTTTGAATTTTTCAGCCTTTTTTGATTTATTACAAACATGGTCCATTTAAACAAAAGTGATAACCATCCCTCCAAAAAATGAAAAATGCAATTGATCTGTGTATGCTAAGATGGAACTATCTCCATGGTTTATCTCATAGGTTGTGGTGCACAAAATCATAAGGATTTCGAACTGTGCCTGGCATATAAGCATTCAAATATTACCTATTATCATACTGTTCAGTGAAATATAATAAGATGCAAGACAGGGTAAAGTGAGCAGTCTGGGGTGAAAAAGTTACTTATTTTTCATTGAATACTACTACCCTGCCCAGGTTCCTCAGAAAACAGAGTTTGGGACCAAACTCACCTGCTTTATCAGGTGTTGAAATCTCTGAGCAGAGAGACGGGAAGAACACTAGTGAGGCAGGGTAAGAAGGAAAGCAAACACAAGGCTGTGCATTAACAAACTGGCTACAGTTGAACATGAAAACATAGCCAATTGCATGATCATTCAGAATGTTTCAAGCTGGATGATACAGAACTACTGTAGCTAAGAACAAGGTCAGTGAGGAATGGAGGGGGAATGATGGGAGGAGAAAGGCAGACGGTGAGTAATTTATCTGCTGGCTCCTACCCCTCACCAGCAGAGGTGTTACGTGCCCCCATCTCCCAACATCCAGCTTGTGCTACCCAGCCTCTCTGGATAGTCCCTGGGGAAAACACACCCTACATTTGAATCTGGAAGTGGCAGGAGGAGCCAGAGCCTTCTTGGGTCTGGTCAGATGGAGCTTAGGCCTCTGAGGGGCCGTGGCTCTCTCCACAGTGGGCACGACAGAGACATACCAGAGCCCAACCCTCACCCAGGGAGGCTGAGACGTCCAGCAGTGTTAGGAAATGAGGAAAAAGCCCCAGCAGCTGAGACTTGCCATTGAGCCAGCCCACTAGGGCCTGGGGGGGCAGGTGGCACCAAGGAAATCTGTGTAGGTACATTAACTGAGTCCCATACAACACATACACTTGTGTATAGAATGGGACTCGCACCACCATATATGTATTGTTTTTTTAAACATTAGAAAAAACTGGACTTGGTCTATACTCAGTGGCCTAATGCAAAGGGCAAGGACTTGGAGCCAGAAAATCCTATTCACCTAGTACTTGCTGGGAAACTCTGGGTGGGTTGCTCATCCATGTAATCAGGATATTACACGGTTACTGTGAAGATTAAATGAGCCCAGGTGGCTAAAAGAGATGTTAGTCTCTGACAGACATGGCTCTGCCTCCTCTTACCTAAGAGGGGGGGATTCTTTTCCTTCCCTTATTCCATCTCCCCTCCATGCTCCTCCAGGAGATCTCAGGTTACGCTACTAACATTAGTCTGCTTAGCATTATTTATATTATGATTATTCACTATACTGGGAGCTCCTTAGGAAGAGGGTTATTATTTGACTCTCTGGTGTCCCCTTTTGGTGCCTAGGACAGCTATGCTCACATCTGGGGCCAAGTACATGTTCGCTGAATGAAGCAGAACTCCAAACACCAATTCTGAAGGGAGGTAACTTTTCATGTGACTATTAGTAAAGTCACTTAAAGGACCCATGAGACTTCTTAAACATAGTCTAACATCTGTTCTGGTTAGAAAGGTAGAAAAAAAAAAATCAAAGGCTTTGAAGTTAGGCAGATTTGCATTCAAATCCCAGTACCATCCCTACAGGGGTGATATTTCAGTAAGTGACACAAATCCTCTAAAACTTCAGTTCCCTTAAATATAAAATGAGGATCCTACTTCGTTTAATAGGGTTATTGTAAGAACTGAAATTACATAATACAAACTATGCTTCAGGGCACTCTTATCCCCCTACACGCTCCTCCTGACCAAGGCTGCAGAGCCCCACGGCTCCTAAAAGGTCTCATCCTTTTCCTAATCTCCAAGGATACTTTTCTGCAGGAGAGGCCCTGTGAACCCAGGTGAGGGAGTGGTTTATGCAGCTATGTTGATGACACAGTTTCTTTCCACTAGCCTAGAAGATTCTCTCACTCGTCTGATGGACCCACACCCCCTGGGAGGCTCCAAGGGGAGGACACTTGAGCCCTGCAAACAGCATCCTTCCACTCACTTCCTTCTTTTCTGATAACCCTCTGACAACAGAGAGACTAAAGGACCTGTTTTCCTTTCTAGGAAAAAGAAACTACTTTGAAACACAACGGGGATCTTCCAGAATACTGATTACCTTCATTGTTAGTGTTGTTGCTAAAGATTATATAGACAGCAGCAGTAGAGCAGATTCAGTAGCAGTTCACTCTGTGTTTTGAACCTTTTGGTACAAGCTGACTTTCGGAGCACCACTGTTATTTCTACATTCCAGGTAGCAGCAGAAAGAGAAGAGCTTTCCCAGCTGGTTAAGGAGGAAATCCACCAGCAGCAAAGACAGAAGGAGCATAGGTCCCTGAAGACTCAATGGATCCATTATGCTAACCCTGGATACTAATCTCTGAACTTCTTTTATATGAGAGAATAACCCTGGTATGTTTAAGCTGCTATAGCCAGGTTTCTCTTACTAGCAACCAAACAATTCTAACTTACTGAATGGTGGTCCACAATGTGGGCAACATACACATAGATACAGGTAGGAAAATCACCAGGTACAGGTATTTGGGCAACTCTTCGGCAAATGTTCCAAGATGTAACAGAATGGCTTTGTTTTGGTGGTGGTGGTGATGGGGTGGGTGGAAAAGAAGAGATTTTGGTATGAGTAGCAGGTATCTGCTTTTTTTCCTCTTCTTTTCATTCAACACACTTTTACTAAATGTCAGCTCTGTGCCAGGCTTTGTACAAAACACCATCCTTTGTAGGTTGACCAAGTGCTTTCACAGTAGCCACTCTGTTTCAGCTCCTACCCTCCTGCCTTTGCTTTAGACCTGCCAGGAACACTCACCAGCGCTGCGCTGCCGAGAGAGCAAGAGCTTCCGCGATGCCTGACGTGGATTGTAGCTGCGACCACAAAGGCAGTAAATAAGAAAGACGTTGAAGTCTTAGTTGACAATATGGTAACGTGTTGCAAATAAATTTGACCAGCCCCTTAAGGTTCAACACTGGGTACTTAACTTGTGTTATTCCCAAGGCCCACTCTACCCCTCTAAATAAAAAACTCTTAAAAAGAATGTAAGAATTCCTCATTTTTCAGCTATGTGCCTAAAGAGAAAAAGTATTAAGCAAGGAAAGGGAGAAAAAAACAGCTAAAATGGAGAGTGATATGTGTAACCTGAATAAATCCTAACAAATCTAAGTGTCTTAGGCCTGGGAAGAATGGAATTTAAAGATATTCCAGTAATCAAAGGTTAAAGAAGAAAAAAAAAAAGAACAATTCCAGTCTTCACTTGTGTTTCTCAGTGGGTATAACCCATACTTTTATCTTCTCCTCACCAATTACTGCAATTGTTCAGGGTGTCTCACTCACCAACCTACCTACCCAACCCTCAAAACCCAGTTTTAGATTTGCACTCTCCTCTTTCTTCTTTATCTTTCAATTCTTTTCTGTGGAGATTCAGTGTGTCTTCCTGATTTTTACATTTGTACTCCATTCGGCCTATTAGAACAAAGTAGAATCCTGGGAGAAGACCCAGAAAGCAAGAATCTGTCCACGTTAGGAACCAGGGAGAAAGTGTGTGTGGGGGGGAACAGTCAATACTGATGTGAATAACTTTTCTCTGTTATCCACACTATCTATACACAGCCAGATCTAAAGCTGCCAGGTGGTTGTAATGATTCCCTCTAATCAAATTAGGGAGCCCCAGTCATAAAACAAAAAAGGTCAAAGGTTCTAAACGTAGAGATAAAAATCCTTTAATATATACTGAAGGGGCCAAAACAAGAAAAACTTGCAAAAACATAAACAAATACTGAAGTAATACATGTAAATTGCTTAGAACACTATGCCTGGCATGGTACTCAATTAATGCAGCTAGTATTATTGTTATTATAGACCCTCTCCATCCCCAGCTCCTTTGTTAGATTATCCATACATATTTCCATAACGGATTTACTACGTTGTGTAATACAGTCGTCCCTCTGTATCCGTTGGAGATCGGTTCCAGGAGCCCTGGCGGATAACAAAATCCAAGGATACTCAAGTTCCTTATATTCAATATTAAACAGCGAATCACAATGAATACAGTTGGTCTTCTGTATCCGTGGGTCTTCTTCATCTACAGATAATGAGGGGTGACTACTGTTCAATCTAAGGAGTGTAGCAGAATCGACAGCTCCCCTGAGGCCAGGCTCTTTTTATGCTTCTTTGTTGCTCTAGCCCCGCACAGTGCCTGACACAGCTGGTATCAACACCTCCTTGTTGAAAGACTTGCTTTTGTTAAGTGAAACATTTCAGTCCCAGTTTACCTTCCGTGAGACCTCTTGGCAAAGATTTGATATACCAGAAGGTTTGATTGAAGTAATACCGTATTATAGCACACAATAAACAGACCAACCTTAGTCACACATTCCAACAAGTGACTGAAAAAGCGGATCCACAATTTGGTCTCATAATCCAAAAACACCAACTTCCTCAATAAAGATTTTCCATACAGTTGACTCTCATAGATGTCTCTCCGATCTCATGACCTCCTCACCAGCTCTCAAAGAAAAACAAAATTTTAAAGACCAGGGTCTTTAAACAATCTTATATTTGTCACAGGTTTGGCTTTTGTTGTGCCATTTCTGGACTCATTATAAAATGATGTCTGTGTAGGACCTTACTGTCCATGTCAATAAACACCTATGATAATGAAAGACCTGGGGGGGGGGGTGGGGGTGGGTAGATGTGAAGCCCTGGGTTCCAGTCCCAGGTCTGCCACTGACCAGATATGTTAGTCAAGTCATTATACCTCACGAATCATCCATTTCTTAATGTATAAAATGATGATTCATTCAAATATTTGCTGAATGCCTATTATCTGCTAGGCATTATGCTGAATGCTAAAAATACAAAGATGAAAAAGAATATCCCTATCTTCCAGGTTTTGATATTCTATTGGAGTTGGAGAGAGACTGTATGCAACAATCAGTGTGGTAAGTACCATAATTCGAGGATATACTGTGCTACAGAAGCACAAACGTGAGACCCATTATTCCGGCTGAGTGGGTGGGTAGACACATCAGGGAACTAAGAACTAAGAAAAAACACACTAGGGCTTTATTAATTCTGTGCATACAACAGGCAGAGGGGTGGGGAGGGAAACAAATGCCAGAATGCAGTTGCTAAGCTGGATCTCAAATCAAGAACAGATCGAATCCATTCAGAAATTGTTTTAATTGCAGTGTTTAATGAAAATTCTATGTCACACATAGGGACATGTGTAACAAAGGGAAGACCACAAACCGCACACTTTCCAATATTCAGGCATTTGAATTAAGCTACTATTGTGAAATATTCTCATCCATCATATTAACCTTTCAAAATCAAAGGCTACAAGTATTCACTTTGATTCTGAAGTAGTCTGACTTTTGTCTTTTGATCCAGATACAGTGTGAAGAATCCAAGGCTCTGCTTCTGTATGTCTTTTCAGTTTCACAGACATGGGGGATGTTTTTGTTGTAAAATGCTTCATATGGAAAAAAGCATTTAACTGTACACCAAATATACGGTAAAATTACAAAGACAGATGCATCAGCAGACCAGCAATCACTAAATAGGTTAATGACATATGGAGGTATGGTTCCAAATGAGGCCGCTGATGTAGAGGCGAAATCTTCAGATTTATCAATTACAAATGGGTTTCAGATCCAATTCTAGAATCGGGTACTAATCTGAGCTAGAGAGAGAGGCAGAGAAAGGGCCCCAGAACTGGGCCACCCCAAAACCTGTGAAGCTTACAAGAGCCAGTGAGTGATGTGTCCTTCCATCTCCCTCTTTGATTCAGTGATTGATGCATCACACACAGTGCTCTTGTTTCTCTCTGGGAGCCTTACAACCCTGAAATCCTGCCAGGTTGTCCTAGCTCTTCACTCAGGAAAGTGTATTCCATTCAGAACCCACGTACACAGACTCTCCTACCACATAAACTGAGACCCTCCCACCCTTCTGCCAAATCACCTTCAGTATCTTGGAGGAAGTCACTTTTGTGCACTCCAGACTCACGTCTGACAGATCTGACAGAGGGAAGCTTATTTAAACTCGAGTGTTTAAAAGATCAGTATGTAGGTATGACAAAGGGACATATGGGGAAAATGTTAATAGTAGGTCTGTGAACAGGACCAGACAGGCAGGGAGACTATTTCCCCCTTAGAACTGTGCTCCCTGGATCATAAGTAGGTTATTTCTGCCTTAGATTATACTAAGATGGGTTTGTTTCTTTGAGAGCTAAATGCATACAACCCAAATGTGAACCCAAGTAAAGAATGAAGATTCCTGAAGCAAAAAGTCTGCCTGTTTTGGCAGTAAACCAAAAGAGTCCACTAATAATGAATAACACATTTTAATAAAGAGCTAACACTGATACAGTACTTGCAGGTACTCTAAGTGCTTTATATATTAGCTCATTTAATCCTCACAACAAACCCTATGAGCTAGGTTCTATCACTAGCCTCAGTTCATGGATGAATAAACTGAAGCACAGAATATGGTGCCTAGTTGGTAGTTAGTGGGATTCAAATACAGGTCACCCAGTTCTTGCTACAACTTTTTTGCTACTTAACTAAAACACTGTGTTCAGAAATGTGTTCTCCAGTTTGGGGTCAACACACAAACATTTCTGTTTAGTTTAGAGAGAATACATCCTTTGTCTACTATGGGATGAGACAAGAATGTCCTTACAGGTCTGGAAGAACCTAGGTTTCAAGTTCTAAACATATTTTTTTTTTTTGGCCATGCCATGTGGCTTGTGGGATCTTAGTTCCCCGACCAGGGATTGAACACAGGCCCCCTGCACTGGGAGTGCGGAGTCTTAGCCACTGGACCACCAGGGACTTCCCCTTAGGTTTCAAGTTCTAATCCAGGCTCCTGATAGGGGACAGATGGTGGGAGTGACCAGGGGAGGAAGGGGGAATGGCATGCCAACCAGGAAAGTGTAGCTTACTTCATTCTGAGAGCATGGTACACTTTGGAGACAAGTGGACCCAGCTTCGGCTCCTGGCTCCATCACTTGGATATCTGGTGGTCCTGGGTTAGTTTCTTAGCGTGAGCTTGTTTCTGGCTGAAATGGCAATATTATCTATCTCACAGTATTATAGTAAAGATTAAATGAGAGGTAATAGGCTAATACATGCAAAAGTTACTTACTACATAGTAAGTGAACAATAAGATTCACACTTAACCTTCCCCCCTACATTCCTATTTCCTTCTCCCCACCCTGATTAGAGAGAGAAGGAGAATAAATCTGCTTAGGAAGAAAAGCAATACCAAATAACTATGGACACTTGTTTCACTATTCAGCACCATTTGGGGAAAATTGTTCTTCATGCCATGCAGACATGATTCTGGGTGGCACTGCCACTCATACTCCTCCCCATCTACCAGGGAAGTGTCAGGTGGAGCATGTGTGGCCCGGATCTGACCAGCCAAGTTCTCCAATCCCTGGCCACAGCCCTTGAGCCAGAGGTGGAACTATGACCCAAGCCGTTAGTATCCTTCCCCAAGATTTTTTAATTTGGAGTTTCAGGAGTAGGGACCTTGCCTTTTGGGTCACAGAGACAGGAGGAGTGGAGGCTGCAGGTGACCTTCTTTCCTATCACCTAGAGAAAAGAAATTCAACCACAGACAAGCAGCGATGAGACCCAAGGAGAGCCCTGGGGGCACTGAAATCTGATTCTGGTGTATAAAGCCCTCAGAGTTGCCCAGGTACCTAGAACATTTCCTTCAACTTTCTGAGCTTCCTTAGTACATTTCCAATACATTCCTAGCTTTTCGCTTGTTTGTCTGAGGTAGTTTCTGTCATTGGTAATTCAAAAAGTCCTTAAAGCATGAATTTATATTTTATGCCAGACTTTCTGCAAGGTGCTTTATGAGCTCCCATGCAACCTTCACAGCAGCCCTGACAGGCACTGGTTCTTTCTCCCTTTTCACTCCAAGTGCATATTTACAACAGTGGGAACCCCTTTATAAGTCTAGGGTCAGAGTACAGGATTGGTAGTCATTTTCTGTAATCAAATCGCACCCACACACCACACCAACTAGAGTTTATTTAGACTGCACTTCTTAGGTTGCATGCCCAATCCAAAATAATCATGATGGCCAGGGGGATGTAACTTGCTGACTGGCCAAACCTTAAGAGTGGATGGAGCCAGCATCCCCAGAACCACACAGATGTCTTAAAGAAATTAAGGCACTGCTAGGATGGAGAAAGGGGGAAGTGGCTTCAGGAGAAGCAATCAGCAAGTGTTCACTACATACTCAAAAGGAATAATAGAATAAACAAGTTTTTAAGATGACCTAGATTTCTGAACCATCTGATCAATAACTCATTCTGCTCACATTGTTGTGATCTTATACTTCTTCAGTCTAATTTAGGACTGTTTTCCTCCAGAGGCTTCAGTTATTCCCTGCAGGGAAGCTGGTTAGTTTATCAGTGACTCTCTAAACACTCATGAGTACCAAACTGAAATGCAGATTTGGTAAGATAATTAAGAGATCTCAAGGCACTTTCCAGAAGCTATAACACTAAAATCTGATTAAAAGCATGTCCCACTTGACTCAATTAAAATGTCCTTGGCTGTCTCCTTGCCCTGGCTTCCTCTTTAGTAAGCATAAACCCAAAATTATGGGAAAATAAGAAAGGTGAGGCTTTTCTTTAGGAAAGGGTTTTATTACCCACTTGCAACAAAACAGATGTCCCACTGGTTGGACTGACAACAGAGAGCAAATGGGATTTTTACAGAAATTTCTATTAGAATGTAATGAGAAGATATAGATTTTTAGCTCTTGACTGGGACTCAGGAGATGTGGCTTCTAGATCTAAGACCCCAGCTAACTCACTTTGAGCTCTTGAGTAGAAAGTACCTGGATTTTAAAGTTGAACAGATGTTCACTGTTTACCTCCATGGTGAGAGATGTCCCATCTTTCATCATGACTGCCATCTTGAACAAGACCCGTCTTCCTCTGAGCCTCATTTTCAGACTTAAAAAAATGAGGGTGCCCCAATCCACCTCATTAGTCTGAATCGATGATGAAATAAAGTTTAGCTGTGATTCACGTGTATTACCTGAACATGCATTACTCGAATATTTGAAAAGAATATGAATTCTGCAGTCGTGGAACACAACTAGGCCCATTTAGGTGTTTTCAGTTTTGGCAATTATGAATAAAGCTGCTATAAGCATTCTTACACAAGCCTTTTTTTTTTTGGAGGGCTACAACTATAGTTGAGTCTTGCATTTTTATCCAATGTGACAATCTCTGTCATTAGTGTTTAGTTCATTTATATTCAATATATTTATTGATATAACTGGGTTTAAGTAGACTTTATTTCTGTTTGTTTCTCCTTTCTGTCTTTTTTTTTAATTTTAATTTATTTATTTTTGGCTGTGTTGGGTCTTTGTTGCTGTGTGCGGGCTTTCTCTAGTTGCGGTGAGCGGGGGCCACTCTTCGTTGCGGTGCGCGGGCCTCTCATTGCGGTGGCCTCTCTTGTTGAGGAGCACGGGCTCTAGGCGCGCGGGCTTCAGTAGTTGTGGCACACGGGCTTCAGTAGTTGTGGCTCATGGGCTCCAGAGCGCAGGCTTAGTAGTTGTGGTGCACGGGCTTAGCTGCTCCGCGGCATGTGGGATCCTCCCGGACCAGGGCTCGAACCCGTGTCCCCTGCATTGGCAGGCGGATTCCTAACCACTGCGCCACCAGGGAAGCCCTCTCCTTTCTGTCTTCTTTTAATCAAGTTTTCTTTTTTTTTTTTTTTAGCTTTTATCCCTTTCTTCCCTCCCTTTCTTTAGTGCTTGTTTTACAGATTATAATATACACCCTGAATTTATCACAGTGTATCTTGAATTAATATTATATCACTTTAAATTATAATGCAAGAAACTTTCAAATTCCATTTACACTCCATTCCATCCTTTGTGCTATTTTTTATATATATATTTGCTGCCATATATTTCACTTCTGTATATACTACAAACAATACGCTGTTATTATTTTTGGTTTCAAGTATCAATTTACTTTAAAAAACTGACACAGAAAGATAATTTTTTAGATTTAGTGACATATTTATCATTTCCTATGCCCACCCTTCCTCCCTTCCTATAGAATTAAATTTCCATCTGGTATCAATTTCCTTTGGCCTGAATTACTTCTTTTAGTATTTCTTTTATTGTGAGTCATCTAGTAACAAAATTTCTGTTTTTGTTTTTTTTTAATCTGACAATGCCTTTATTTTGCATATATATATATTTATATAAACTGGATATAGAGTCTAGGATGTAGTTTTCTTTGTTCAGGACTTCAGAGATGTCATTACATTAACTTCTGGCCTCCACTGTTTCTGATAAAAGTTGGCTGTCATTCTGGTAATGTGTGTATATGTGTTTCCCCCTCTGACTGCTCTTAAGACTTTTTCTTTGTCTTGTTTTCTTAGCAGTTTGACCATGATGTGCCTAGGTATGTTCTTCCTTGTGTTTATACTGCTTGGAATTCATGGAGCTTCCAGGATCTGTGGGTTGCTGTTTGTCATCAACTTTGGCAAAATTTCAGCTAATATTCCTTCAAATATTTTTTCTGCCCTAGTCTCCCCATTCCTCCTCCTCCCCCTCTCCCTTCTTCTTCTGGAACTCCAATTATACATATGTTAGATTTCTTGATATTACCTCACAAGTCACTGAACTTCTATTTACTTTCTTTTCAATCTTTCCTGTACTTCCATTATCTTTCTCTGAAGAGTGGTTTTTGTTCCACCAGGAAGTTAAGTTACTGAAGGATAACCTTGAACTTGTGAAGGCTTTATTTTATGCTTTGTTGGGACAGGTCTATTTTGGTATTGCCCTTAGTCCTAGGGTAATGCCCTTTGGGGATATAACCTTTAATTCTAAACTGCAGCCCTTCTAGGGTTTCAATGAAAAGTTTCCGGTCTTTATCATACCCTCCAAGCTGGCAGGTCTCTAACTAGGTATGAAATCTGCCTCCCCTGTGTTGAGCAGCAGCTGAAATCTCAGATCAGCAATGTCAGCCTTCCAGCGGTTATTTCCTCCTTGGGTTCTGAAAGTCTCACTCATCCAAGTACAATTCAGAGGTCAACCAAATATGTGAGGGGTGTTTATGCACAGGCTCTGTTGTTCCCCTCTTCCAGGACTTTCCCTTTCAATTTCCAGTTGTTTTGTCAAGCCCAAACTCTTCAGGCAAAGAGTACAGCTTTCTATTTGAGTTCCAGCCACTTTGCCTTGTGCATACTGGGGGATAATAATACCTTCAGAAGAAAAGCCACATAACTGTGGCTCTCACCCACATTTTATATCTTTTCCTTATTTTTTAGAGTCAAATCCTCTTTCGTTTCCATCTACTCTGGTTGCTCTTCAGTGACTTCAAACAATTGTTTTCACATATTTTGTTTAGAGTTTATAATGATTTTTTCTGCAGAAGATTCAGTCTGATACAAGGTACTTCTCTATTACCAGGAATGGAACTTCTCCCACCTCAAAATTTAAGGATGAAAAGTTCCAAACTCATATAAGAGAAATCATCTTCAATTCAGACGTACATAAAAATGGTATGGGGAAAAAGTGTTTGAGGCTCTAGAGCAATACATTATTCAGTCACCTAACCACTTAATTCCTTCATAATGCTTGTTTCATTCTTACCTCACTCAGTCAATACGAAATTCCTGACAATGGCTCAAGTGTTCTACTGCCCCACTACCTCTTTATCTCCTACCACACTCCCCTTACTGGGGTTCTCCAAGCACTCTTCTGCCTCAGAGCCTTTGCCCTTGCAGATCCTTCTTCCTGAAACTCCTATTCCAGATAACTGCAGGGTTTCTTCCCTCACCTCCTTTCAGTTTTTGCTCAAAGGTCAATTTCTCAGTCAGAGGCCTTCTCCCTACTCCCCTCTGTGCTTTAATTTTGCCTTCACTGCCCCGACCCACCCCCTCCCTGGTGAACGTAAGTACCATTGCCAGGCACACCTTGTCTCATTCAGTTTCATGCCCAGTGTCTAGGTCATGGCTTTATATACAGTAGGTGTTTACTAGATATGCTTTCATGAATAAGTACTAGATTTCATTATTCATGTAAAGAGTATAAGCTTCTTCAAAGGCAGAGAACTTCTTTTACACCGCTGTATCACTAGTACGTCCTATTGAGGCTATAAACACAGTAAGGACTGTCTACTGAATTAATTTAAATATGATCAGACAATGGAATATTACTCAGCCATAAAAAGAAACTAAATTGACTTATTTGTAGTGAGGTGGACGGACCTAGAGTCCGTCATACAGAGTGAAGTAAGTCAGAAAGAGAAAAACAAATACCATATGCTAACACATATATATGGAATCTAAAAAAAAAAAAAGGTTCTGAAGAACCTAGGGGCACGACAGGAATAAACGCGCAGATGTAGAGAATGGACTTGAGGACACGGGGAGGGGGAAGGGTGAGCTGGGACGAAGTAAGAGAGTGGCATGGACATATGTACATTACCAAATGTAAAACAGATAGCTAGTGGGAAGTAGCCACATAGCACAGGGAGATCAGCTTGGTGCTTTGTGATCACCTAGAGGGGTGGGATAGGGAGGGTGGGAGGGAGACGCAAGAGGGAGGAGATATGGGGATATATGTATATATATAGCTCATTCACTTTGTTATACAGCAGCAACTAACACAACATTGTAAAGCAATTATACTCCAATAAAGATGTTTAAATAAATAAATAAATAAATAAATATGATCAGGTATAAGACAGCACTTAAATACCAAGTGACATCCAGATATGTTTCATGATGCCTTCATTAGTGTCATTTATTATGGATGCTTTGCTAAGATATATTGCATTCCTGATTTATACTCTTACCTTCCACTGCTATGGTCATTTATCCTTCCAACCAACATGTATGTCTAATATAGTGAAAGAAATTAGTGAATGTGGGTATCTAAAGCACTGACAGTGTAAAAGAGTAATGACAGCTAATTTGGGGAATGGAAAAACAAGTTGGAATCAAAAAAACAGACAACACTAAAGATGAAAATGTAGGGAGTAAGCAGAATTAGAGAACTTTCTAAGGATCTTGAATTCTAAGGAGGAGGGAGACGTTTTACTTTAGACATTAAGTAAGGAACTTGTATAAAAAAAATGCAAGGAAAATCATTAAAATAAAAGAAATAGGATGTGTGTATTCCAAACCATGGGAGGAAGAGAAAGAGAAATGAAGGAAACCAGATGAATCCAATGGAAGGGAGGGGGAGAGAAAGTAGGATAAAATAAGATGGCAACAACACACCCAAATATGTCAGTAATCACAATAAATCATTACAGTGGTCTGGAGGAAACTCTAGATAAACTGGTCAAGGAAGGTTTCTCTGAGGAAATGACATTTTATAATACCAGCAATCACTTCTACATAGCTTAACTACATGCCAAGCACTATTCTAAGTGCTTTACATATAGTAATTCACTTCATCCTCACAACAACCTCATGAAATAGGTATTATTACTCCATTCTACAGTTGAAGATATTGGGATACAGAGAAGTAACCTGCCCAAGGTCATGGAGTCAGTAGGTGGCAGAGCCAGGATTTGAATCCAGAGTCCATGCTCTTAACCAGCTGGCTGCGCTCCTTGAAGATACTAGCTCACACCAGGATGATGAGAAGGAGCCAGAGGTGTGGGAGAGGGTGAGGGAGGGTGAGATAGTCCAGGCAGAGGGAAAAGCAAGTGCAAAGGCTCTGAAGTGGGGAAGACCTTGGCTCTTTCAGAGAAAAAAACAGGCCGCTGTGGCTGAATGGTAGTGAACGATGGCGCGGTGTGGTATGAGACTGAATTTGGGAGGAGTACAGCCGCTATCAAGTAGTTTCTTTGGATGCTTTTACTATATGTCAGAGACTAAGCTAAATGACTCATACTGACCTTACATTATACAATTTCTTAAGACAAAGGTCCTGGGATAGGCATTGTTCCCTCCCCATTTTGTAGATGTGGAAAGTGAGGCTTAACAGACTAAGCACATTTGCCTGAGATACACAGCCACTGGGTAGAAGAACCAGGATTCAAACCAGGTGGATCTGACTCCGAAACGCAGGCTCGTAGCCACAGCCACACACGACATCAAGTTGAGCTAAATATAATCATTCGTCCAGGACAGCCTCCACCTTCCTAGAAAAGCATCTGGCTATAAGCACGCAGGTTTCTGAGAGACTCCGCTAAGGAAGGCAACTTGGAGAGAAATGCTATGTGCTGTAGGACCAGATCAGGACTACCTTGTCTCTGGGCTTGGCTTTGACCAGCAAAGCCAAGCTTTCTTGTTTATTTCTTATCTTTGCATAGCTTTTTGTTTCTGAAATAAAATATGTGTTCTAGACTCAAATGTCCATGTGTTAGCTCTCATCTGTTGCTGCTGAGGAAGGTTCCTTTCGGGGCCTCAGGTGAGCCCTGGTATCCGTGTTAACCTGTATGTTCCATCGCTATGTCAGGCAACTAAGTGCAGTCTAATGACCTTGTGTCCTGGTTTAAAAAAAAAAAAGGACACTAAAGAGCCAAATGCAACAAATGGAGAAAGAGGTGGTTCCCAGATAATTAATTATAACCCATGCCCCAGGGCTGCAGAGGAAAGGAAAGAGAGCAATGGAATCAGCTTGCTCTGGAAAAGCTTATTCTTGGAAGAGCTAAGCCTGGGGGTAAGGAACAGGAGAGAAGATATTCTTCTATGCATCTTGCTTTTCCAGGGACTTTTGTCTTGACTTCTTCTCTCTTTCCCTTTCTCTCTGCTTAGACAAAGATCAGCAGAAACACTGATAGTCAACTAGGCATGCCTGGTGACAGGTGACATCGGAGCCCTTAGACATGCTTGACAAGGAGCAAGCTACAGTGGCCTCTTCAGGGAGGAGACAGGCCCTGATATGTCCCAACTTTCAGGTCACAGGGTCCAAGTCTTGGTCTGGAATGCCAGATCCAGCTTCCCTGCTATATTTTTAACATGAGTAGACATTCACACCAGGTGAATAATACCTGTACCTTAACCTCATTTCAGAAAGCTAGTGACCCACAAGAACACAAAGCAGGCCCGATCTTAGACAGTACTGGGGACAGAATTATTCTGACGCCCTACCATGTCTGGACATATCTAAACTATGAACACACCTATCTGGCAACCAAAGATGATAACTCCTCCAAGACTGCAAGGGCAGGGACAACAGTGAATATTTTTTCTGAGACCACTATTCACTCTGACCGCAGGCTAGCACTACAAAGCATGATCCACAACCCTGTATCCGTATTTCGGATATAACCAGTAGGAGGAGAGACAATGAGAACAATGGAAAGAGCACTGAACAAAACCAGAAGTCCCAAGTTTCAGGTCTGCCACTGACTAGCAGTGAGGCTGTGAAGGAGCTGACCTCTCCGAGTCTCAACTTTCTCCTATCAAATAGGCCAAAGATTAAGCACTGAAGACATACTGAAATGCTCTATACATGTTAATTCCTCCTATCAAAAATGTTATTAATAGAAGACAGTACATAGAGAGTGCTTAATAAGAACCAAGCACTTACTTTGCAGTTACTCTTCTCTGTAAGGTAGGTATTACTATCTCAATTTTACAGATGAGGAAATAGATTCAGAGAGGTGAAGAAACTTGCCCAACATCACAGAGCTTATAAGTGGAGGGTCTGGGCCTGGAACCTAAGCAGTCTGGCTCCAGGATGCATATTTCTTATTTCTGAATACTGGTTCTGCAGCTTCTACCACTGTTTAACCTTCGATAAGCTACCATATTTTGTTAATGCTAAAATCCTTCTCTTTTTTCCTAGAACATTTTAATATCAAAATCAGAATGTTTTTTACAGTCAAGCTGCAGCCAGGACATGGCTGTCAACAAGAGTGTACTTGGTTGTCATTTCTGGTGGTGTGACTGGACCAGTGCAATCCTCAACAAATAATTCAAGGTCCATTTCAGGGAGAAATATGAGCCTCAGTAGTTGTGAGAAGACTTTTTGTTAAGATCTTCTGGTAAGATCAAGAAAGTGCCAGCACTGAAAATTGCAGAATATGTGTCAGTGACTTGGGAGAAAAAATGATAAAACATTTTTAAGAAATGTACTGTCAGTGCCCTTGATGACACAGAGCACAATTATCAGGTAGCAAAATATGGATAATGAGTCAAAAAGTGATTCAAAGCTGGAATTGAATATCAGGAAGTGTTAGGAATCCTTTACGAATATATTTCACTTTTATTTTCCTTTTTGTGTATGCAAGAGAGTGACACACTATAAATCCATGTCCAAGTAAGTCTAAGAGTGCTCTTTCAATAAGGCATTTTTTTTTCATAAAATAAAATACATAAAATAATAGTGTATGTTTAAATATATATCATCTTAGACTCAAAGAACACTGACTGATAACATTTCTAAGGCCTCATTTGAAAATTGGGATGATAAAATGCAAATAAAATGCAAATAAGACATGGCATTCAAAGGCCCTCTACAACCTGACCTAAACCTACCTTTTCTATTCTTGTCTCCCACCACTCTTCCAAATGGGCTACATAGCAGATTATTATACACAGTATGTGGGTCCTTGAAGACTGCCTACCCCTTTTCGCTTCTGTGCCTTTAAACTGTTTCTTCCACTGAAAATGTCCCATCCCTCACCCATCCAAGAACCCTCATTTACAAAACAGTGATTCTGAATCGTTCCTTTATCTCTTAACTCTTCAGTTTTCTTATCTTTGAAATGGGAATCTAACTTTAGGTTTGATTTGAGGATTTAATGAGCTTAATACAGTGTCCAATTATTTGTGGTCAGGCAGTACCATCTGTGTCTGGAGGATGAGTTTCAAAACAGTGAATTGGCCAAAGGCACACAGCATACTTAACAGCAAAGCCAGAATAAGAACCAAGACTTCCTCACGCCCAGTCCAGGGTTCTCTTTAGGTCTAAGAAATGGCTCCCCTTCCCTCCCCCCACCCCCAATATTGATAGATTGGTGAGCAAGGTTCTTCTATTTTCCTAGAAACCTGTCATTCCTCCTCCTCCTCCTTTCCCGATATCAGATGTCCTAAACATGATACAAGGTAAATGAAAAGGGTTCCATGTTTGAACACATTGGACCATGCGTAAACAAGTCAAATGGGTTTATCTTATCATTTCAGAGCCTTCAATGTGGTTACATACACAGAGTCTCCAAAAAAAGAGAAATATAGTATGGAATGTTTCCCAAATTATTTGATCATAAAACCAAAGGTTGCTGTATCACACATGGGAGGTCAGGCTATTAAAACCTACGCACACACCTTCACAGTTCCCAGGGCCCCCAGAGAATGAAAGCTCTAATTCCCTAACATAACACACAAGAGTCATTATAACTTGGCCCCATCTACCTTGTAAATCCCACCACTCCTCCCTCCTATCAGCTCCATTCCAATCATTCCAGCATGTGGGGGGCGGGGCAGTTTCACACGGTCTTCTCTCTGGCTGAAATATCTTTCTTCCCCCCTTCCAGTCCAACTTTCACAGGTCCTTTCAGACCTAGTGCCTGTAACACCTCACTGAAGCCTTCTCTGATCATTTTCACTCAATTAATTACACCCTCCTCTGTTCTCTCACAGCACTTTGTTTATGTCTGTATTGCAGCACTTTTCTCAGTGGATCTCAATTAGTGATTGACTGATTGATCAATTTCCTTCTAATCCAGGCTCCTGAAGGCCAAGAACCATATCGTTTACATCCCCAGTGAGAGGCATCCTGCAGGCACTCAGTAAAAGCCTACATTGCCTTAGCTCTCTTCTGCTGGGGCCTCCATATTCCAAAACAAAGCTTTCCTGGATCCACAAAAGGGAACACTCCAGTTATGCTTTTTTCTTTTCCTAGCACAATTAGCAACAGGGAGACATATTTTTAGGCCTAATGGACCTTCCAAGAACAACAATTATGTTAGTCTCTGTATATTGCAGAGCCCCTACACAAAGCTAAGTCACCATGCATAGAAATCAACCCAATCATCCCTTTTTGCAGTCAGTTTGCAGACTTAGCCATAATAAAGCCTATTTTTCTAACAGCTCAAAGCACCGAAAATACTATTCCTCCAATTTTAATAAAGTCCCTATAGAGCTGGGAGCAGAAAACATTTGTTTTATTTGTGCCTACTAATAACAAGGAATTCCAGTAGGATCCATGGTTATGAGATCAAAACCAGTGGTTATGAGCCATCATTCTTCTACTCACAGTGAAAGTTTTGTGCTTCGCAGATTCTCTAGACTAATGTTTTTCAAAAAATACACTTAATATAACTTTGATCTTACTTTAGAAATAGGCTTCCAGAAAAGTCAGTAGGTCATGTAGGGAATTCTATCATTTCCATGGAAAATAGGAAGAAGATACAGAAATCATTGATTGAAACACTGAAGCACAAGAAAGCTCATAGCTAGAAGAAAAGACATCTACTTCCTCTTCTTTTCCTCACACCAAAAGGGCCCTGAGGCCTCGACTACTCCGTTTTTGACATGGATCCCACACAATCCCCTGGTCATCTTCTCTAGATGTACTAGCATTGGTCAAGATTTTTAGATACACACTTTCTGAAATATGCATTCCTAAAGTCTGGGGTACAATATTCTCTCTTCACTGATAGCAAACTAAATTGACCATCACATTCCCAAGCTCTCACAAAGTTCATATTACCAAGATATTTCCCACCGGGTCAGAATTAAGTCCATAGTAACAGTGGTCTCTCAGTGAGTTTAGAAAGCGACATTGTCATCATAGCCAGAAAAGGACATGCTGAGTAGCTTACTTGTTACACAACAAAACTCCAAAAAACTTCAGTTGAAATCTGCCATCACTCTCATATCCTGCCATTGTCACGTTGTGTAATGTTACCAAAGACATACCCACAAGGAAGTAGCAGAGGGAATTAAAATGGAATGAAGAACTTTACTCCCAATATGCCAACTACCCCTTGTAGAAAGGAGGCTCAGAGAGATTAGATAACTTGTCCAAGGTCATATTCTCATTAAACAGTAGAGCCAGGATCCAAACTCAGATTTGTCCCACAAAAACACGTGCTTATTCTATATAGAGAGGCCAGATTACTTGGGGTCAAAAATCTGTTTCCTTTCTTTTCTAATGGAGAAAACTTAGCAAATTTCCTAAATTCCCTATTCCTCAGTTCCTTACCCAAAAATAGAGAAAATAAAAGTGCCTACCTCTTAGGGCTGCTGTGAAGATTAAATGAGATAATATACAAGAAGTGCTCAGAACAGTATCCCATATACATATGAACAGACAAATCTATTTGTGAATAGGAATATCCATGTATATTTTTCCTATATATACCTATATATGTGTATGTATGTATACGTGTGTGTGTATACGGCTCACAATATGTTCTTAGAAAATAATTTCTCTAATCTTCACTCAAATGCTCTCTACCAACCTTCTGACCTCACAGCTATGGACATGCTTAGAGAACATAGCGTCATAATAAGTAACACAATAATCCTACTCCCACAACTAGTCCTGCTTACTGTTGCTTTGTTAAAAAAAAAAAAATGTTAACTCTTACCTTGCCTTAAACCATATTTCTTTGGGTGGAAACAGAAGAATGAGAAATTCCACATAACAGAGAAGTGAACTAGGGATCTTGGTCAGAAAAGAATTTTCCTCTTAATATCAAGTTGAAAAGTCTAAGGATGTTAATATAATTCAAGTCAATATTTAATGGGCATATATTAAGCATATGCTCTACAGGTGGTACAAATAGGAGCCCAAGACTTGGTCTTTCTTTGCTCTCTAGGGCCTCGTCATCTAGGAGAGAGGTATATATATACATGACTTGCTCCTTGGCACAATGTGTTAAGTGTTAGGAAAGAGTTTCAGTCAACATGCTCTGATATGAACACGGAAGATCACATTTTATTGTGGGGGAAACATTTGAGATTGACGTGAAGAACGAGTTCACATTCTTCTCCATCTTTTCTTTTAGAGACTCTCATAGAAGGGAAGTAGCTCTTCTACTGTTTTGATTCTGTGACTTTATCAAAAATTAAGAAGCAACAGAACTTGGTGAATTCCAGAGAACACAATCAGAACTGGATATACACTCTTCTTTGCATCCTCTGTAATACTTTCTGTTCTATTTTAAAAGTAATTTAAAAATTGGTTCATAACTACAAAAATAGTATGAATACATTCTTTTTATAAAAATGTTGAGACAAACCATTTGGCAGCTCCTTAAACGTTAAACACAGAGTTACCATATGACTTAACAATTCCACTGGGTCCTTTAGAAAGAATGGGATGGGAAACTGGTTTCCATACAAATCACCCAAGCATTCATTTTAACAATCACATTAAACTTGTTAAACAAAATGTGATATATTCACACAATGGAATATTATTCAGACAAAAAGGAATGAAGTACGTAAATGCTACAGCATGCATGAACCTGGAGATCATTATGTTCAGTGAAAGAAGGTGGACATAAAAGGTCACGTAGTATATGATTCCATTTATATGAAATATCCACAACAGGCAAATCCATAGAGGCAGAAAGCAAGGGTGGTTGCCATGAGCTTTGGGGAGAAGGGAATGGAGAATAGCTACTTGATGGGTACGGAGTTTCCTTTTGGGGTGGGATTGTTCTGGAATTAGGCAGTGGTGATGTACAACTGTGTGAATTATACTCAAAACACTGAATTGTACACTGTAAAATGGCAAATTTTATGGTATGTGAATTACATCTTAATAAAGTAAAAAAGAAAAGAACTGAGACATTATAAAGTCGAAGCCCCTTTGACCATCCCTCCCACCCAAATCCCCATGGGTTACCAATATCATCAGTTTCATATGATTCCTCGTTATAATGCTTATCCCTCACTGTGCCTAGCAGAGGTCCCTGTACCCAGGAGACATTTTAGGCATTTGTTGCACAATAACTTCCTACAAGGAAAAGATAATGTTGCTTTGTTCTCTTCAGGATAATATAGATCCCTTTGTATCCACCAACACACAAATGCATCAGTTTAGGATCAGGCAGCTTTAGACAGGCAGTTTACATTAACACCAGGCACACCAAGTGCAGTAACAAAAGAGCATAGCACTTACTGGCTCAAAGCTCACCAACCATAAGTCCAGTTAATAGACAACCCTGATAGGGACACTCATGCAAATAAGGAGGCACTTTGCCTCTGTCCCCTTGGTTTACAAAGGGTTTGGAATAGAAACCAGGCTTGGCAAGGCTATACTTTGGAGCCCACAACAGCAAGCTGTAAATAAGTGATTTCTCACCTGGTCAAGTCCAACTTAAACAGAAGCCTTAGAGAGTCTCATAAAAAGACTTGGCCCCCAGAACACTACAATATTGTATCTCTGGTCTTTTTTTGGCACAGGGTTTTAATCAGGGGGTGCACAAAGTCACATGAATTAACTTTTTAACACAAATCCCTGGGCCCCATCCCTCAGAGGTTCTGATTCATTTAGACCAGAGCAGGCTGGCATCTATATTTTCTAAAGCACCCCAGGTCTTTTGGAAACAGTGTTAGGAAACTTCAGGAAGAATGAGATGGGAAACTGGTTTCCATGGAAATCATCTAAGCATTCATTTAACAATCATGCTGAACTTGTAGTAGCTGCCAATCAGAAGACGGGTAGCATATCCCCATTTTACTGAAGAGAAAATTGACACTCAAGGATTCACTTTTTAAAGTCAGCAACAAGGACCGGGCAGCACTTAAGAGTCCTGACAATGCACTCACACCTTCCTCAGACAGACTCTCCAGACTCCCATTATGGTACTGGTGTTGTGAAAATGTGGTCTGGTGGAAGGCGGCTGGTCCATAACTAGTTAAGGTCATTTTACTTGTGCCTCAATGTAATGGAGAGTAACTGTTACAATATTTTTGAAATGCTTCCTAATTTGTGTTCCCTTGTTGACAGAGCAGTTTCTCGTCACGTGCTCCATCTATAAAGTGCCTCCTTATTTGCAGCTAAGTTTGAGTTGGAAAGGAGGATGTGATACAGGAGAAGCCCCAGCCATGGAAGGGGAAGTAAAAGACAAGCCCATGCACTCTGGCCTTATGGGGAAGGAAGGGAGTAGAATAGAACTGGTAAACAAAGATACAGTCCTCATTCACACACCCCCTCCCCACATACACATTCCTCCTTGTCACCAAAACCAGTTCAACTTAGGGAGCAATGGAACTGCAGAAATCCTGAGACTCCCATTTCCCATACAGAACATGGGGGTGGCCTTCAGGCTACTGAAGTTCAATCTTCAGCCCTGTGTCAATATAGGTATGAGAGCAAGGGCTCAGATGTAGCAGCAGGAGACAGCCAGGAGGATGAGCTTGGGGCAGCAGTGCTCTCTCCCTAAAGCCTGAGCTAGTGCTCCCTCCCTAAAGCCTGCCTGGCACTCAGGGCATCTAGAAGTTGCTAAGAGACTGGTGGACCAGCAGAGGTCTGTGGTTGGAGCAAAGACGTCTCAGTGCACAGGGACTTTGAGACAAATGTCTAGCACCACAACCTCCATAGTGGGTTCCTGCACATCACCCCCAAAGGACAGACAGGACTAGTTACAGACAACTCCAGGATACATTCCAAACTAGACAATGAAGCAGAGGACACCACACAGACATCAGTATGGATGGCCACACAGACATCCTCTTCTCTCGAACTCACACAAAGACACAGTAAGCATTCTCATGAAGCAGTCAGTAACAGGTATTAAGCATCAACTATTTGCCAGACACTGTTCTGGGTTGGTGAGGACTTGGAGATAAGTGATGCAAACAAAATCCCTGCCCTGATGGAATAAGATTTGGGGGTTTAGAAAGGGAAGTGGGCAGAACTCTGAAGAATGAAGTGTTTACTCAAAGGGCTCTGATTAGGAAGTTGAACTTTGAAAAGATTCAAAGGAGATTGTTTATGCTGAAAAATTAAAATCTTATTATGGCAGTTTTAAAAAACAGCCACAAATTCTTTGACATTCCATCTGCCAAGAAGTTGGGCATCTATGTTCCCTTTCCTTGAATCTGAGTGGGCCTGAGACTCCTCTGACCACTAGATATGGCAAAAGTAACACTGCGTGACTTCTAAGATGAGGTCACTAAAAAGGCCATGTAGTTGCCACCTTGGCCACTAAGACCCTCACTCTTGGAGCCCCGGGCCACCCTGTAAGAAGTCTGATTACTTAGAGGCTGCCATGTTGGGAGGAAGCCCAGGCTGCATGTAGAGGCCACTTCCAGACACTCTTGGTCAACAGCCCCAGCTGAATGGAGCCTCTGAGTCATCCCAACCCTGTTGACAGTTATGTGAGTGAAGACACTTTCAGATGATTCCAGTTCCCAGCAGTGAGGGATGCTGTGCCATCCAAGTCTTCCCAGCTGAGGTCCCAGACATCTGGGAGAAGAAACAAGTCACTGCCATGCCCTGTCTGAATTTTTGACCCATACTATCTGTGAGCAAAATAAAGTGGTTGTTTTATGCCACTATGTTTTGGGCATGCCTTATCATGTCCAAAGATTTATCACGAAGGAAAAGAAACTGGAACAACAGATGTGAACTGACAGAAAAGAAGATCAGTTATATAAAAAGATATGAAGCTCTATTTTCTTCGATTGCCTAAGCCTGGTTTGAGAGAAACTGTTATCATGGGGAACTAAAGAAATTATAATACTCTTTTGATTGCTAAGAATATCTATTTTATCTACAGTTGCTATAATAGAAAATGTTTTAGTTATTTGGAATCTTAGCAGTCCAAAAAGTATCTGGGTAAGACACCACTCTCTTGTGTAGATTTTCAGCATGGGGCTAACATTCCCATGATGCCATTCAAAGTTGTCCATGAACCCATTTCTGTCTATTTTCCTTGGTGCATGGTGTATAATAAGTATTCAGTAACTTTGCAGAATGATTGATAGGATCCGAGGAGACAGGCGGATATATTCCAGACAAAGCAAAGGGATCATGGTGAGTAAAGGTAATGAAGATGGGGTCTTGGGGAGAACAGAGGGGGCCACTTGAACCTCATTCTTCATCCTTCCCCATCCATATACTTTCGCTCGACATTCATGTGCCTGTATCTTTAGACCTTTGATAAGCTGTTCTCATTACTTGAAATGTTCTTCTCCGACCTGCTTGATGAACTCCTACTCATTCTTCAAAGCCCAGCTCCACTGTCATTCTCACTGTAGCTTTCTCTGATATGGCCCCACTTTAAGTGAAATTCCTCTATTCCACTCCCCTGTAACATTATCCACAACCTCTAGCATAGCAGAACACTCTCCATTATATTTAGTAAGTTTAGATGTCCATTTTCTCTGATAAACTGTGAGCTACCAGAGAAAAAGGATGATTCTTACTCATCACCTTAGTTCCTGCTTGAGTGCCTTTGTGCCAAACACTAGAGGTCAAAAAAAGAAAAATCGCTGCCTTTGAGGAGCCTATGTAATTAAGGGGAGAGATCTAAAAACACAGTCAAACAGCAACGTCCTAAGAGCTGTATGGAGGTATGGTGGGATGATGTGGGAAGAGACATGTCCTTCAGGAGGAAACCAGGAAGTGGCACAAAGTAGATGACATCTGAGGTAGGCCCTGAAACCAAATTAAGATGAGAAGCCTGCACAGGGGAAATCTATGGAATCGGAGCTAAAAGGTCTCAGAAGGCAACTGATAAATAAGAGGAACGTCTGGTCAGATGTGGTCATTTTTTTCCCTCCCTACTGCTGGAGATTCCCTGCTCAAGTTATTCCAAGCTCCCTTTTTTTTCATACCTAAAGCTACTCAATCTTCCTAGTTATATCAAAAAGGACCCATCATCTGAACAAGCAACTTGTTAAAAAAAACACGAGTCTTTAATATATGAAAATGTATTCAAACCAGTAGCAATCAAATAAATCCAAATTAAAATCAGGGACTACTTTTTCACCTGTCAAATTATCAAGTATTTTCAAAAATTATACAATCTATTATCAAAGAAGAATCAGGTATCAAAGGAGAATCAGGGAAAGCAAAATTCTATCCTTTCTGAGCGGCAATTTGGTATGATGTAACAAAAACCATGCAAATAACTGCACTCTTTGAATTAGAAATTCCATTTATAGCAATTTGTCCTAAGGATAAAAGTCTTTGCTATAAAGATCATCACAGCATTATTTAAAATAGTGGAAAAGAGTAAACTACCTAAATGTCTAACAACAGAAGAGTCAAATAAACTTGGCACTTCAATAACTGTAACAGTTACCGTTTATAGAGTGCTTACAATGTGCCTGGCATTATCATATTTAATACCACAGCAATTTATAAAGTAGTGACTCTTCCAGTTGCACCAGATTGGCAAATAGAACCCATAGCTAAAAATAGAGAGGAGGTGAGTTCCCCACAAAGTAGAGAGCAGTCAATAACTGAGGCTGGGCTAATTCAAGGATGTATTAAGAAGCTATAGTATGAATCCTTTTAACCCAGCCCCCATTTGTGCCCCTGCACTGCCCCTCCCCCTCCACAGCCCACAAAAGAAGAGTAGAGATGGGGAGGGGGAACCTTGGACCCTTTGACCTAGTGGGTCGTGCTGTATTTTGGGGTGGTACTCTCCCTACCCCCGCAGTGGGCTCCTCTAAGTCAATCAGTTACTGAGCTCAGGGGTGCCACAAAAAAAGAATTGGGACAAGAATTTTTAAAAATTGTAATGCTCGGTGAATATGTGCTCAGGCAGCTGAATTACACATCTGCCCTGGACCATTCTGGACAGGGGAAGGAGAAATGGAGTGAGAAGGGGCAGCGCTGCTCCCCCTCTGTTTGGCATGGACATGAGTCCCCTTGGTCAAGAAGTCCCACGGAAATTGATGGCCTTAAGCCCTCTTGCCAGGTGCCCACCCGAGAGGGCTGTCCATTGGGCAAGTGGGCCCCAGCTGTGGGGTAACAAGAAGGGGAGGGGTTGGCCTAAAAGAGGTTGAAAGAACATAATACCAGTTTCCTCTCCAGGTCTGGAGAGCACACGGTGAGAAAGCCTATCCTCTAAGGAACTCACAATCATGGGGACTGCACACAGGCAGTGCTGGTCAGGCAACCAGTAAATGTCATCAGGGAGGACCCAAGAGCAGCCAGGTAAGAGACACTTATCCCTGTCCCTCTCCCTCTTGCCCATCCCTACACACCAACCACTGGGACCTAGAAGGGAGCAGGGAAGAAATACCCAAGACAGACTGTCCTCCCACCCCCAAACTCTCTGAGGTGAGGAACAGGGAAGAGGAGTGGAAAGGTAAAACAAATCTACCTTTTCCCACTTCACACCCCCAGAGCCACAAGTCTGGTCAGCAATGGGAGTAGGAAAAGCTTTCAATTAGATAATAGTGAAATTTTACAATGGTGCACTTTCAATAACCCAGAGTGACCAGAAGCCTGTGGACTCTGCCCTAGGCATCATCAAGGGATCTGTCCCCTAGAGGAAAGGAAGATTTTGACAAAGCACAGTTGGGAATTCTGACTAGAGGGGAAAAAAGCATTCATGTTTGCACCGCCCTGAGTTAAAATTATTCAATTAATTGATTAAAGTTACCATTATCTACACTTCACAGATTAGGAAATGAAAGCTCTGAAAGGTTAAGAAACTTGCTCAAACCCACAGAGCACAGGGAAGGCTTAGTTTGGATTCCAACCCAGAGCCCACCTCAGAGCCCATGCATTTTACAGTCACACCAGGATTTTTCAAATGGGGCCCAAAGACATGTCGTCCCCAGGGATCTGCAAATCCACTTCAAAATATTTTTCAATATTGAATTTTTATCTCAAGGGTGATCTTAAAATATGTAAATATAGTCTCGATCATGTGAATAATCATCTTACAAGTGAAAGATGCTTCTTGATTACCAGCATTTGCATTTAAAATCTTATTGATGTTAAGTATTAAGTTCTTTAAATTTCATAGGCTAGTGACTAATGAGAAAGAAGGACAGAGGTGACTGTATATAAATAATGTGGTCATACCAATTAAAAGCCAAATGGCTTGCTATACAAACCAAAGTTTCATTATAGGTCAAACAAAGAAAAGCATGGCACACAGAACAGAGAGCGTCCATAAAAATAAGGGCCAGAACTTCCCTGGTGGTGCAGTGGTTAAGAATCTGCCTGCCAACGCAGGGGACATAGGTTCAATCCCTGGTCTGGGAAGATCTCACATGCCACGGAGCAACTAAGCCCGTGTGCCACAACTACTCAGCCTGCACTCTAGAGCCCACGAGCCACAACTACTGAGCCCGTGTGCCGCAACTACTGAAGCCCACGCGCCCAGAGCCCGTGCTCTGCAACAAGAGAAGCCACCGCAATGAGAAGCCTGCTCACCGCAATGAAGAGTAGCCCACGCTTGCCGCAACTAGAGAAAGCCCACAAAGACCCAATGCGGCCAAAAAAAGAAAGAATAAGGGCCATATCTACATTTTAAGCAACAATTTAGTTTCAGCAAAATATCCAGTGTTGTTAATGTGAATTATATTGGTTCTGAAGTTAATTTGAAAATTTGTTTTGGTTTTGTAATTGTAGAAGGGCTCTAAGTATACATTTATACCTCATAGTTTTTGTTTATAGACATTTGGGAAACATAATAATAAAGATAATTTAATTCAACATCAAGAACATGTAAAAATGTTTAAAGTGTCCTTATATTACACATACTTGAGAAGCTCTGTGTTATGTCCCATTATGCTTAAGCAACCATTAAAAGCCATGTCTTAGAAGACTGTGACACAGGGAAATATTTTCAATACTATATAACTTAAAGCATACAAAAGGTGGTACAGTCTCACTCTGATTTTATAAAATATACAAAGCACACGTAGACACAGAAAAGAAGAGACTAGGAAATACACTAAAATGTTAACAATGTATATGCTGTAGTAGGAGTATTACAGGTGTTTTTTATTAATGTTGCTATTTGCTTTTTGATAATATTCTATATTTATAATAACTTTATTATAAGAGTGAAATTTAAATATTACCAAAAAATTCAATTTTAATAGCCTATCCCATCAAAGTTTCCAAAACCTGCTGCTAAAAGAAAAAAAAAAATCACACTTTCAATCCAATTCTAGCTCAAGCTCTTTCTTCTCCAAAGAAATGTAACCAATCGTAAAGAAGTATTTGTTCAGACTTAAAAGCATATAAAGTCCTAGTCAACCAATAACTAGGTTTTAGGAACCAGGGCTACAAGGATGAACAAAGGACATGGTGCACTCCAGAAGCTACCATTCTGGGGGAAGCACAGCATAAATCAACAGTTAGTCAATGGTACTAAGGCATAATGACAGGAGCGTGGAGAAGGGGTTTCATAACTCATTTTGATGGGGAAGATAGGGCAGGAAAGGCTGCCACAAGGTGACACGTGAACTAAGTGCTAAGAATGCAGGAGAAAATGGGTGCAGAAAGGTAAAATGGCAGATTCCCCAGCAAGTAAAATCTAAACATAGGTCTTGTGACACTGGAATCACTGACCACCCTAGACCAATCTCTCCTAGGCTCCTACAGCACTGGTCTTTGCCATTTATATTGTCTGCCATTATAATTCAAGCTGCTTCCCCAACAAGACTGTAAACTCAGAGGGGAATACCATGTACACTGTAGACTCACTATTCAACAATGATAGTATCTTTAGACGTCTAATGGGAATTAAACTCAACATATTGTAGCCTCTGTTGGTATGCAAAAAATTATACGTCTATCTAGACTACACCCATTTTTGCCTCTAGAAAATTATATCAGAAGATCAAAACAACAGATTCATTCCTATAGTCCTCACAAGAATGTTAACCTCTCTACTTATAAACCTTAGCCCTTTCCCTTGCTCTTGCAAGCCAGCAAACCTCCAACTGGTATGTTTTTCCAAGGCAGGCTAAGGAAAGATATGATTGCCTATCCAAGAAAATCTTCAAAGTGTACTGCGGTGATAGTTAATGATACCTAAATGCTGTGGCTTATCTGCTGGGGTGAAACTCTCAGAAGATGTTCCACCTTTAAAACAGAAATGTGAATAATTAGAAGTAACATAAATGTCTAACCAGGGGAAATGTGAACAGAAGGTATGGTATATTCACAGACTTTTATTTTTCTTTCTTGTCTTTTTTTTGCATTTTTGTTTTTTTTTCTTTGTTTTCACACACGTTTCTAAGACTTACGTACATGTCTAGAATTTGCTTTAAGATATTTCAGCAAAGAAACAATAAAAGGGATAGATGAAGCCACTGTGATGAAATCTTGATAATATTTGAAACTGAGTGTGTGTGACCAACCCAAAAGCAATGAGCACCCCTTAAAGCCCATGTGGTTTCTAGATACCATTTTTAATAAAAGAAAAGAACTCTTCGAGGAAATGGCTAATTCCAAGTATGGATCAGAAACGTACAAGATAGGCCTGGAACATCTTGTCGTATCAGATAACAAACTGTCATATCAGATAACAAACCTACTAGTAAGGTTATGTCAAAAGGACTCAGAAGCCAACTTGAATAGCCTCCCACCGGCTAAAGAGTACAATCTGAGCATCAATAAGGACAACACCAGAACAGGTTCGAACACATCAAATGTGTGAGCTCATAAAGCTACCCCAAAATACCTTAATAGATCACTTTGAAAGCTACTAAGGAATCCACTCACTATTTTGACAACTGGTAGATAAATAAAAAGAAGCAAGCATAGGGCTTCCCTGGTGGCGCAGTGGTTGAGAATCCGCCTGCCAATGCAGGGGACACGGGTTCGAGCCCTGGTCTGGGAAGATCCCACATGCCGCGGAGCAACTAAGCCCGTGAGCCACAACTACTGAGCCTGCGCGTCTGGAGCCTGGGCTCCGCAACAAGAGAGGCCGCGATAGTGAGAGGCCCGCGCACCGCGATGAAGCGTGGCCCCCGCTTGCCGCAACTGGAGAAAGCCCTCGCACAGAAACGAAGACCCAACACAGCCAAAAATAAATAAATAAATTAATTAATTAAAAAAAAGAAGCAAGCATAAAGCTGGGGGAGGGGTAGCTGTACATTCCATTATCATTCAAGGCTGTGGCAATTCCATCCTGTGTTTTCTCTTGGACTAAAGTATTAGCAGGGCCAAGTACTAACAAATGAGGCATTTCTTCTTTTTAACATGTGGAAAAATATATATAACATAAAATCTACCATCTTAACCATTTTAAAGTGTATCGTTCAGTGGCATTAAATATTCACATTGTTGTGCTACCATCACCAACATCCATCTCAAGAACCTTTCATCTTGCAAAACCGAAACTCTGTACCCATTAAACAACAGCTCCCTATTCTTCCCTCCTCCCAGTTCCTGGCAAGTCTCTATGAATTTGATTCCTCTAGGTACTTCATTGAAGTGGAATCACACAATATTTTTCTTTCTGCGATTGGCTTACTTTACTTAGCATAATGTCAAGGAGGTTCATCCATTTTGTAGTAAGTCCATGTATAAAAATTTCCTTCTTTTTTAAGGATGAACAATATTCCATTGCATGTACATCCATATTTTATTTATCCATTCATCTGCTGATAGACATAAGGGTTGCTTCCAAATGAGAAATTCTGACCCAATGCTAGTGACAAGATGCTCAGGAGACTGGCCCTGGAACAGAGCAGTCTCTTTGATGTTGTGAACACAATCGAAGAATCAATCCAGTAATTAGGACCACAGAACAGAAAGCTGCTAAAAGGAATTTCCATATGGCTATCTGTCCCAGGAATTGGGACCAGAAAGAGCATTTGTTTACTCAAATAATATGTTGGTATAAAGCCCTGGCTGCTTAGGATGGTCTAGAAACTAATCTTCAATTCACTCTAGTTTCTGAAGACCTCCTTCTCCCCTGTTCATTTTTCTCCCCAGCTTTATTGAGAAATAATTGACATATAACATTGTGTAAGTTTAAGGTGTACGACATGTCGATTTGCTACATTTATATACATTCATATGATTATCACTGTAGCTTTAGCTAATACGCCCATTCACATCACATAATTCTCTTTTGTGGTGAGAACATTTAAGATCTACTCTTTTAGTAATTTTCAAGTGTACAATACAGTAACTAAAATTACAATGCTGTGCATTAGATCTCTAGAAGTTATTCATCTTCTAATTGGAAGTTTGTACTCTTTGATTAATATCTCTTCAATTTTCCCATCCCCTAGTCTCTGGTAGCCACTCTTCTACTATTTCTTTAAGTTTGGCTTTTTTAGATTCCCCACATAAGTGATATCATGCAATATTTGTCTTTCTCTGACTTGTTTCACTCAGCATAATGCCCTCAGGGTCCATTCAGGTTGCTGCAAATGGCAGAATTTCCTTCTCTCTCATGGCTGAATATTATTGCATTGTGTGTGTATGTATGTATGTATGTATGTATATGTGTGTGCATATATATATATTTTTTTTTCACATCTTCTTTATCCATTCATCCATTCATAGACACTTGGGTTGTTTCCTTATCTTGGCTAGTGTGAATAATGCTGCAACGAACGCTGTGGTGTAGATATTCCTTCAATACCCTATTTTCACTTCCTTTGGATATATACTCAGAAGTGGAATTGTTGGATCATGTGACAGTTCTATTTTTAGTTTTTTGAGGACCCTCCATACTGTTTTCCATAGTGGCTGCAACAATCTGCATTCCCACCAACAGTGCAACAAGGGTTCCCTTTTCTCTACATCCTTGCCAACACTTGTTATCTCTTGTCTTTTTGAGGACAGCCATTCTAACAGGTGTGAAGTGATAACTCATTATGGTTTTGATTTGCATTTCCCTAATGACTGCTGATGCTGAGCACCTTTTCATGCACTGTTGACCATTTTAACTTGTCTGCTCTTCTTACCAGCCTGCATGTTCTCTCTTGCCTACCTCTCCAGTCTCATAGCCCACTACTTCCATCATCCTGCTGATGGTCCAGCAACACCAAACTGTTTTTAGTGTCCTTCACACACACTTCAGGCCCTCGCCACCTGGCCTCCACTGTCAGTGGTCTCTCTGGCTGGAAAGCTTTCTTCTCTTGGCTTACTTCTAGTTAGGGCCATCTCTCAAGGAACCCTTTCTTTTTCTTCTTTGTAGTCCCAGAATTTGAGTGCTTGGCACATAATGGCTGCTTGATAAATTACTGAACTAAATTATATTTGTTACATTCACATTCTCTGTCGAGAAGACAAGTTTAAAGAAAAATTCAAGGATAATAGGATTTCAGGTAATTTTTATTTATACTTTAATACTGTTCAAATTTTCTGATGTGCTGACTTTTCAAATTTACCTTTCAGAAAAATTTAAGAATAATCTGATCAAGAATAAAGCAGAGGAATCAGTCTACCAGATTTGAAGACTCATCAAAAAGCTAGAGTTATCAAGAGTATGTGGTATTGCAGAGGGACAGACACATGGGACGATGGATCAGTACAGAGAACCCAGAAGTAGGCCCACACAAATTGCCCAACTGCTTTATGACAAAGGTGCACAAGCAGTTCAATGAAGGCAGCACAGCCTGGTCAACAAACGGTGTTGGAGCAATCAGGCATCCATTCAAGTACTACTACTACTACTAATGAATAAAGTAAAATCTCAATCTAAGTTTCACATCTTATACAAAAATCAACTTAAAACAGATCATGGACTTAAATGAAAAATATGAAACCATAAAATATTTGGGAGGAAAAACACGGAGAAAATCTCTGCAACTGGGCTAGGCAAAGAGTTCCTACATTTGACCAAAATAATACAACCCATAAAATGTAAAATTGGTAAAATGGACTTTATCCAATCAAAACTTTTTGCTCTGGAAAGACCTTAAGTGGATGAAAAGACAAGCTTCAGACTGGGAGAAAATATTTGCAAACTACATATTTGATGAGGACTGGTATCTTGAGCATATAGAGAACCCTCAAAACTCAACAGTAAAAAAAAAGCAAACAATCCAAATAGAAAATGGACTAAAGACTTGAAGAGAGACATTTGACCAAAGAGAATATACAGATGGCAAATAATCATATGAAAAGATATTCAACATCATTGGTCATAGGGAAATGTAAATTAAAACCAATGGGTAAACAGTTAAACAAATGAACTGTAGTACATCCATACTGTGGAACATTGCTCAGCAATAATAAAGAATGAACAAGCGATACATACAAGAACTTGGATGAATCTCCAGAGAAATATGCTGGATGAAAAAAGCCAATCCCAGAAAGTTATGTATTGTATGAATCGATTTACATAACACTCTTGAAATAATAATATATTAAAATGGAGAAGAGATTAGTGATTATCACGGGTTAAGGATGTGGTGGGTGTGGGATGGTAGAGGATGTGACCATAAAAGGGCAACATAAGGGATCATGTGCTGATGGAAATGTCCTATATCTTGACTGTATCACTGTCAATATATTGATTATCTCATTGTACTATAATTTTGCAAGAAGTTACCATTAGGAGAAACTGGGTAAAGGGTACATGGGTTATCTCTTCACTATTTTTACAACTACATAGCTTCTACAATTACCCGAAAATAAAGTTAAATTTTAAAAAAAGCTCAGGCTTTGGGACAAAGCTAGGTGATGTTGGGCAAGTTGCTTCCTTTTTCTTAGGGCTGAAATGATTAAATTAAGAGATGAATGGTCTAAGCATAGTGCTTGGCACAGGTAAATGCTCAACAGCTGGCTATTAAAATGATAATCAGTTAGAAATAGTACTTCTACTCTGAGAAGTCAGAAAAAGTTAAGGAACCATGTGGATACAGGTAAATTTGGAAATTTGGTCACAGTATGTGCTGACAGCTACTCCCTAATAGCTTCAATCTTCTTTGTGAAGAAGAAGGCAATGTCATCCGCTAAGACTGAAGAGATGGATTAACCTTTACTCCCAGAATCTAATCCACTGCCTGGGACACATATATTTAATAAATGAGCTTATTCAACAAATAAAGTTTTCTTAATTCCATTGTTCTTTAGAATCAACACACAACTTTCTCCAAATTAGCCACTAGGGGGCAGTGCTGCTGCCAATCTTTTCCCCTAAATTTTTTAACTCTGAAAATAATAGAAAATTACAGGTCAGTGTATGTCACAAAGTATTTTTTTCCTCAAGAAGATCTGGTTTCAGCTTTATATACATGTATACATGTGTGTGTTCACACCTGTGCACATGCGCGCATGCACACATATATACATGCACATTGCAGCATGATGGGAGGGCTGTTCCTTCTGCCAGCCTCCCACTGCAATCATACAGTGATGCCCCAGAGGCAACACTCACCATTTTCCAGAGGTCATTTTTTTTGTAATTCCTCCAGGGCACACAGCAAATACTGAATAGAACTTTTACACTTATAATTAATAAATTAGAAAAGACATCGATGAAGAAATCCCCAAAGCTAATCCTGGTAACATTTGCCATAGCTTCTTTAAGTTATTATTTTCTTTTTACTCCTATACCTACCTCCTCCCCAAATTATTGATAAAAAAGAAGTAGGTTTAAAAAAAGTTTTTTTTAAATAGTTGTAATAGATTTCATAAACTTCTTTTCCCGTTGTTTCAGATTCTTGATACATTCTTATAATGAAGATTTATCCATCTATAATACCACATGGCTATTATATATACCAGAATAAGCAGCAGTTTGGGGGTGTGTGTTTAGCAATGGGGCTAGGAAATTTCCTAGTTTGGTTCTAGTGAACTTGGGCCTGTAACGAACAGAGGGAGCTGACAGAGGTTCTAACTTAAAACAGAAATTCTCAAAACCCTCAAAGAAAAGAAGATGTATGGGAAGACTGTTCCCCAAGAGTTTAGGGTTACACAAACCAGCTCAGTTTCAACTAAGGGAAGTGAACTTCCACAGTAGGGGAGACTTCCATTCATACCAATGGAACACATCACACCCTAGTCTAAGAAAAGCTGTTACTAGTTTGGTCTTACGGGCTGGCGATGCGAGGGAGATGGGAAAAGGCTGAGGTCATCTTATGACTATAGGCTGTCAAGTACTTCAAATGAGAGAAAAAGGTGGTTGACCCCAAAGCCTCTGAACCCGTTTATTTTGAGCTGAAGTTGCTTGGGAACAAAAATACCCAAGAAGTGGATCATAAAGAGAGTCTGGGTGATAGAGTTGAAGCAGTCATCTGTCAATGTAGATACAGTGTCAACGTGTTTGCAAACTGTTTCAAAACAAAGTTTCAAGGTTGTTTAGGGTAGTGTTCTAACTTGACAATTAAGAGTCATATTTTTACTGGATACTTTATTCCAGTAGGTGGTATGGAATGGTATTACACTTTTATTGATAGTCTTCAGAAGCTCTTTGGGGCCAAAGATTTTTGTTTTTGCTTTATAGTTGTAAAAACATTAATAGCATTACTAACATTAATAGTTTTATATTAACCTAATATAAAAATTCACCTTTCCTAATGAACTGATATGGCCCTCAAGAGGAGAAAAGTTTCTTTCTTAACAATTGTAGTTCTTCGGCTACATAGACGTCTCTGAAAATGAGCTTTAAAACTGAGATGAACACTTCATTGTATCATCCCTACTATATTTAAAATCTATGTCCACTTTAAAAAGTCATGTGCTAAATGCTGAGGTTCCCCCCACCCCCCAGCAAATGATCTAAATAAGAGCCTGACTTCATTTACATACACACTCACTTGCACTCCCAACCACACTTCCTTTGAAAAACAGAATGTCACTTCCTCAATCCAGAGGCCAGAAGTCCCTTGGTTCTGATCTGGGGAGCCAAGACAGGAAACTGGTAAGCTTTTGCCTCTCCCCCCATGGACAGCCACTGGTGCAGCTGACAGAGGGCAGGGTCTATTCAGAGCTCCCTTGATGCACTGCAGCTGGAAGGCAACAGCTCACTTCCATGCTGTGGGAATGATCCCAGGGAGTCCAGCACCGAGAGTCAGTTTAACAAGGGCATTTCATAGGAAGGGAAGGGAAGAGGAGAGGATGGGAGACCGGGACATCTTTTAGGGATCTTAATTCCATTTCCAAACTCAGTCGAATAGCCCAGGACTGATTTCAGCCAATTCTCAGTAACTGGCACCATCTTGTACTTTGACCCCACCAAGCAAGGCATCTTCTGGTGGAGGGGGAAAAAAAAAAGCCAGACCTCTTCACCGCTCACACCAGGCTGTACGACATTCCCCAGGATGTTGCCAGCTTCTCACTTAGAAAGGAGAGGCTGTCCCAGCAATTTCAGTAAACACTGTCGGTTAGCACCACCTGGCAACTGAGGACCTTGAACTCTCCCGACCCCAGACCCCAAGGACTGCACAACACAAAACCCGGGCCGGTTGTAGCAGACCAAACTGCAGTGTCACCATCGGGGGGGTTGGGTGGGGGGATGCATGTGAGAGGCACACGGAATAAAGGGAAAGAAGGGGGACAAACAAATGAGTCACTTAATACAAGGACTGCACATGCTGCTGACGCTGCCCATGATGCAGAGGCTGTGGACTGGAAGGAAGCAGGCAGCCACCGGGAGGGGCGGTCAGAGAAAGGGAAGGGGGAAAGGGTGTGAGGCGCCTCGCCCTTTGTGGGGGGCGGGCTGCGCGGCCCCACAGCCTACGCCCCCCTTTACCCCCAGCCCCGCAGGCTGGAGCCGCTCGGCGTTAGTATGGTCCCCCAGCCCCGGGAGTCAACTCTTTCGGTCTCCAAAAACAATCTAATACAAACTTCAATACTGGATTTAGTTTTACAGGGGGGCTGGCTAGAGAGGCGCCGCCGCCGCGCCCGACCCGCGGAGAACAAGCCGCAGCCTCAACCTGGTCGCCCGCCCGCCCCGCCCCTCGCAGCGCACCTGTGACAGGTGTGCAGGAGCCTCACACAGCCCCGAGCCGCGGGACCCGCCGGCAGCTCCTCGCACCACCCCCCCTCCCCGGGGCCCGCCCTCCCCGTCGGCGCCGTCCCTCCCGGAGCCCCCAGCCCCTCGGCAGGCCGCGGAGCGCCCCCCGCTCGCGCCCTCGGCGGCCGCACCCGCTCCCGCCCGCACTCACATAGCGCCTCAACTTCTTCTCGGGGGGCGATTTCCTCAGCCAGCCGGTGCACACTACGTCGCCGCCGCCGCTCATGCTGTCGGCCGCCTGGAGCCCGCCGCGGGGTCGACGGACAAGGACGCGGGCGCGGGCCGAGGGGTCAGCCGGCCGGCGGTGCGCAGCTCGCGGGGGAGGGGAGGGGCCGGGGCGGCCGGCGGCCGCGGGGCGAGGACTAGGCGGCGCGGCCCGGCTGCCTCGCGCGCGCCCGCTCTCCCCGCGCGCACCCGCGCGCTCTCCCAGTCCGGCCGCGGTGGGGGCGCCCCGGCAGGAAGGGCGGCGCGCGCTCGCCACGCCCACAGCCCGCCGCGCCCCCGGGCGGGCCGCCTTCAAAGACGCAAACAGCGCCTCGCGCCTTTGGACCCCAGAGGACCGAGGTTCGCAAGGACGCCTGCGGCCGGCCGCGCCCCCAGGGTCTGGCTTTTTCCCGAAGCCTCAAGCAGTTAGCGGGGCAGACGGCCGTGCCCCTGGTGGGGGTGGGGTAATGGGAAGGGACTGCGCGGCCTCGAGCGTGAATCGATTTTTCACAGGGGTCGTCAGGAAGGGACCCGAGGGCTGATCCCGTTTCCTATCCATTCCCTGAGTTTCAGGTTTCTGTGGGTCAGGTTCTGGCTGAAATTAGTGATCCGCTTCCCAGCAAGAGTTACAACTCTTTCGCTCCCTTGGTGGGAGACGGAAAGAAGAAAACAGGCTACTACGTGCTGGGCACTTTTACATTCCTTGCTTACATGATTGTCGTCACAAATCTCCAAATTGGGTGGGCAGTATTATTCCCATTTTACAGATAGCCTAAGGTCCCAAAGCCTTTGCAATGCAGTCAAGTTTCTAATTCTGGGCGGTGGATCGGGGTTGGGGGTGGTCCTGCTCATCTGCTATTTAAAGTGGGAGAATTGCTTTAATGGCTGCATTAAACCAATTTAAGGTCCTCTTATTACCAGAAAATAAAGTCCAGCTGGCTCCCACACTGCCTCTGGGAAAAACAATTCAGTAGAAGAAAATTCTTAACGATTTGCAGAATCAAGGAAGCAAAAATGAGTCAATGTACTATTTCATAGTTAATTGGAAGGCAAGGTGGTGTAGAACAAGAAATTGGGGTCAAAATTCCTCAGAGCTCCAACTGGCTGACACAGGTTATGAGAACTCTCTCGGGCTCACATGATACAGATGCCTCTCTTACTGTGTTGTGGTGAGACTTAACTGAGATAAAGCATGCGGAAGCACACGCCTGAGAAATCGAGCAGTGCGGTCGGCATGGTAGATAGAGGGGAAAAAAACGCCAGAAACCTTTGGTAAGGGCTCTTTTCAACTCACAAAGTACTTTTACAAGCAGTATTAAAAGGGAGGTCCTCCCCCCAGCTTCTTTGAAAAGTGGATAGTAACCCATTATATCAATAGGGAACCGCTGCGGGCAGATGAGTAGAATCAGCAGCACCTCACATTCCGCGTACAACTTTAAGGCTGTTTTGTTCATTTCCCTATCTCTGTGCAGCAAAGCTAGTTGTTTCAAACAGTTGGACATCCTTCTCATTTTACAGATCTTCACTGGGTTGGGGAAAGCTCAACCACTTCAATCAGTCCGTAAAAGCTAATTCTTTACTATATGCATAGATCTTCTAAGCCCCCGGGAGGGTTTAGAGATCAGCAACCCTGGACCCAATATTTCACCGACTTTCTTCACTATCCGGTGTGCTACTGGATTGCATGTAAAACCAGAACAGTCAGGCAATAGCTGGAACCAGAACCTCTTAGCCTTCCAACTGAGGGATCCTTAAGCCTCATATAAGGGCCACCACCAGAATTATGGCCATTTTAATCTCTGGCTTTAAGTACCTTAAAACCCGTGAGACAAATATCAAAATATTCAAAGTCTGCCAAATCAATCAGGAGGCGGTGACTCCGGACCAAAATAAAGCAATCATCTGACTTCATTCACTTCTGAGTCATGGTGCCAAGTCTCAGGGATTGCAGAGCCTGAGAAATCTGCACGGCTTGTTTGCAGCTGAGGTTTGTGATACAAGTCAGGCATACACGGGCCCTATCTTTCCCTAGAAGAGTAGTCTTCTATTACGTATCTTTTAATAGTTATATGATTCAAGACAGACTGGGAGACTGTTCAGCAATGGTTAGTTGGGAGTTGGGCTGCACTCGGCCAGAAACTTTTTCTTTTTTTTTAATGAATAGAGTTTTTAATTTATTTTTGGCTGCGTTGGGTCCTCGTTGCTGCACGCGGGCTTTCCGTAGTTGCGGCGAGTGGGGGCTACTCTTCGTTGCGGTGCGCAGGCTTCTAATTGCGGTGGCTTTTCTTATTGTGGAGCACGGGCTCTAGGTGCGCGGGCTTCATTAGTTGTGGCTCACGGCCTCTAGAGAGCAGGCTCAGTAGTTGTGGCTCACGAGCTTAGTTGCTCCGCGGCATGTGGGATCTTCCCAGACCAGGGCTCGAACCCATTTCCCCCGAAGTAGCAGGCGGACTCCCAACCACTGCGCCACTAGGGAACTCCTCGGCCAGAAACTCTTGAGGGTCTTATTTTGTTTAGCAAAAGACGCCCCCCGCCAATATTGTTATTTACAATTTCATGTGGAAACATGTTTGATGTTTTGAGGCCAATGACAGGAGGGGCCTTGAAATACAACAGAGTATCAACTTCAGACATCTTCTCTGAACACAGCCTTCCTTCCCCAAAGTTTAGAGGAAGGGGCTCTTCTTGCTGGTCTACCCCCCATCCCCCAACCTTTTTTATTACTCAGTTGCCAGCACCCAGCTCAGGCTGCTCTTCGGCGGAGGGACTGCTGCTGAGGTCCCGGGCTGCACCCCCGTGTGGCTCAGTCTTCTGAGCCTGAGGTACGTGCCAGGCCTGGAAACAGCCTTCGGATAGAACGTTCCTGTCTGGGCTTCTGGGCCTTTATTAAGTCCTCTCCACTCCCTGCTGTTTTTTTGTTTTGTTTTGTTTTTTAATGCTCCTTGGTTTTCACTGGAGAGAAATGGAAAACAAATTATTTGAATGGTTTATTTACATGAAGATCGGCGCCATCTATCGGAACCAGTTGGGACGACAGCCCCCCCTCCCCTGGACATGCATCACTAGTCTATAATTTAGGCAATTTTGATTAAAGACCACCGGTATTTCCTGGGGAAATTAATGACCGGCTGCAAGGAGCGCTTTGGGCCATTAATTCTATATTCTCATTAAATCCCCAGGAAATGACCCATCTTACGAGGAGGGTTCCTCTGGAGGAGCGTTGCAGAGATTAGAGAAATGCACACCTGGGAGGAAAGCATGGGCACCACGCTTTGCTCCCGCCCCTCCCCCCCACAAAGGCTGAGTTCTAAAGGGTGCACTGTGGCTTTGAGTGTCGTCAGCGACAGCCTGCATCCGTGCCTGTCTGGGAGTTGAGGGTTTGTGGCCAGTGGCAGGTGCATGGCTGGTGGCACGCTCCCAGAAGCGAGTTGGAAGGGCTGGAAGGAGAGCTGTCCTCAATTGCACACCAGGCCGGCTGATTAATACCGCCCACGCTAAGCCTGACGTCAGGGATCGGACTGGGGATGGGGATGAATGTTTGTGTCCTAGCCCTTCTGCCTTTTCTCCCTTTCAATTTAGTTGACAGGTTGATTTCAGAGCTGAGTGCTGCTTGCCAAGGTCAGTACGACCAGCTGGGCCCCCTCAGCTGGTGACTTGCAGGACTCTTGTCTCTCAGGCATGTTGCGGTGGGAGCCTCTTTAACCCCTGGGTGCTTTGAGCCCACTTGGTTCCCTCAATCAAATTACTCCCACCTACTCAAATCAACTTTTGGCATCTGGTTGGGACTAAGATCTGGAAACGGGCTTGGGGTGTGGTTTAAGACTGAACTGGGTTTCCTCCCTGTCTGAGAGTTGCTTGACATTACATCCAGTGGGAGAGATTTTGGAAATAAGCTTTCTTAAAGTAAAAGTTTAAGTCGTTCCCCAGTTTCTCCTTTGTAAAGGATAAGAACCTGTGCTAATTGCTTCGGGGCAGATAGGCTCCTGGGACATTTCTGCTGACAAGGTGGTGATATCAGTGTACCCACAGATCATGCTGCAAAATCAATTAGCATATTCTTGGAAGAACAAAGACTGTCAAGGTCCCTGGGAAAGTGCCTTAGTACTCCAAACCCTACTTTGCATGATCACCCCTTACTTCCTTCAGAGAGTACTCCTACCTTGAATTACGTCTTGAACATATGTCAAGACCCCTTTCCCTAAAATTCACTGTCTTCAATCCCCAACACAGTTGTTCATTCTTAGATTCACACTGCACCTATATAAACTGGGTTATCACACTGTACTGCAAATATTTGTTTACTTGTCAAGGAACTGTGAGTTCCTTGAGGACAGGACTGCATCTTCCTCATTTTTGTATCCCTAGAACCTCCAAGCATGGTGCCAGGCACAAAATAGATGCTCAGTAAATGTTTGAGAATGAAGGAACCAACCCTTAAAGGATGACAAGTGGGAGCTATGGACCCCTGGGGCATCTAGAACTCTTTGATCATCCACACCAGATAATAGTATCTGTGAAGGTACCTATAAGCAGCTGAAGTGTTTAAACTGCAGGGACTAGCCTGATGGGAAGGGCTGAACAGCTGGAGGTAATTCTATGAAGTTTCGCTTGTTAACCCTTGGTTTCCAAATCTATCATACAGGTTCCCCAGATACCCTCCTGTCTGGGATTAAGAATTAATATCATTTGCGGTTTATCTGATATCTGGCTTCGTTTTGATAATTCTACCAGGCTCTATCACTTAACCCCTTGTACCAACACTAGCAAGGCTGGAGGAATCATGTTCCCTAACTCAAAGTGGGTTTCATACAACAGCTGACCAGAAATGCCCTTTCTTCAGCACCAAATGCATGCATAGTTGCTGTGCAGGTTTGCTAGTCTTTGTATTGCTGGGGATCCAAAGGCCACAGGTGATTATCTCATCTAACTCTCTAATTTTAACCAGTTATCCAAGACGAGTGTTGGACCTATACAGCCAGTGATGTGTTGGTAAAAGTTTAAAACCCGGCTCTCTGGTGGTGGTAGTAGCCTTGATTGGTAGTATGTGACAATTTTTGTGGGGCAAATACTAAACCCCCCACAATTCTTTCCCCCAAACAATTTCAAGCTATCAACTTCATGTCTCTGAATGCAGAGTTAAGAGATGCACAGTAATACACCTTTAGTATTTCCATCAAAAAGATACAATAGACATAACGCCAAGAGCAAAGATAATAGTAAAATGTATTAAAATAATTAGTAACTGATGAGTTTTGTTTATTCCCTTTGTTTTTATATAACTTACTTAATTGTAAGTTTATATGACTTAATTTTTAAATTAAGGTATCATTCACATACCAGAAACATCACCCTTTTAAAGTGTACAACTCAGTGGTTTTTAGTGTGTTCACGAGTTGTGCAAATATCACTGCTAATTCAAAACATTTTCATCATCCCAAAAGAAACTCCATGTCCATTAGCAGTCACTCCTCATTCCCCCAACCCCATCCCCTGGCAACCACTAATTTACTTTCTGTCTCTATGGATTTGCCAATTCTGGATATTTCATATAATCGGAATCATATACTATATAGCCTTTTGTGTCTGACTTTTCACTTTGTATAATGTTTTCAAGGTTCATCCATGTTCTGATGTATATCAGTTTTTCTTCATTCCTCTTTACGGCTGAATAATATTCCATTATATCCATGTACCACATTTTATTTATCCATTCATCAGTTGATAGACATTTCAGTTGTTTCCACTTTTTGACTATTATGAATAATCTTGCTATGAACCTTCATGTACAAGTTTTTGTGTGAACCTATGTTATCATACTCTTGGCTATATAACTAGGAGTTGAATTGCTGAATCATACTGTGACTCTGTGTTTAACTTTTTACAGAACTCTTTAACTATTTCCCACAGTGGTTACATCATTTTACATCCCCACCAGCAATGTTTGAGGGTTCCAATCTGTCCACTTCGTCTCCAATACCTGTTATTTTCCACTTTTAATTATAATTTAATTTTAACGTTATTCTTTAGCAATCAGCTTGCAAATTTTTCCGTAACTTAACAATCCATTCTCACAGGCTGGTATGAGCCAGCCCAGCATACCACTGCATACAGCCCTCCACAAAAAATCCCACTGTCCTTCTCTGTAGTCAGTTCCACTTCTTTTTGCCGACAAGAGTAATACTCAACAGATTTGGATTTCCTTCTTACATCCTTCCTATAGAAAACTGAAACAGGAGAGCTCAGGTTTTTTTCTCTTCTGGAATGACGAAGATTTTTAATTCTGGAGAATCACAAGGTTTTCAGCTCTACCAAGCACTCTGGGCAGAACAGAGTGTTTCCCTCCTCCATTTATGTTGAGAAACAAAAATAAAACCCAAAATGTGTCTTCCTGACACCCAGATGTATCTTCTGGATGAGCTCTCAAGCAGTTGCTTCAACAGGGCAAACAGCTGTGGTCTGTTTCAACATAATTTGATGTAATCAGGGTTAATTTTGATGATGCAGTAACTCTGTAGACTGTTTTTTAACTGGATTACTGTTGGGTCAACAATCATGTGGCATTACATTTAGTGGCTGAAACAAAAGCCAGAATTAAAACAGCTTCCCCCCAGCACCCTTCTAAATGACAGCCCCACTGGGATTGGAAGTTATGAGGCACATTTAACATAATTAACTAAAAACAGAAAGTAGCTGCAGTCAAATTATATGCAAGCTTCTCCAAGGTCCAGTGTCCACTGAGAAAAGAGCTGGAAACTTACTTGTTGTTGTTTTCTTTTCCTAGAGTCGTTAGAAACATGTTGGCAGACATCATTATAACTTCATATTTGGAACTGTTTCTGAAGAACGTCTTTATCTTACTTTGAGAGATCTGGCCATGAGTGTTTATGCCAGCCCAACAGCAGGGTTTGGGCTGCTCTAAGCACACACACTTTCTGATTTAGTCTCTTCCCACTTTTCAGTTTTGGCTAGTCCGAAACACAGCTAAGGCCTGTGACAAAAGCCATTCTTAAACAGTTCTGGAAAGCAGAATCTTCAAAAATAGATGTCTTGGGAAGCTGCCAAATGTGTTGGTCCTTCAAAACCTCTTTAATCCAATTTTGTAGTTCAAAAAAAGGTCTGATGTGTATCCAATCCCCTCTGTAAATAAGTCTCCATTCATTTCTGTTTTTGTGACTTAAGAGTATCAAGAAACTTGAAAAGCAAAGAAGTCATCACTTACCTTCCTGCATCTTATTTATCAGGAATTCCTCTTCTAAATAATTTCTTGATCAACAAATATTCTAGAACAGAATGTATGATGAAAAGGTAATGAGGCTTAAAGAGTAAGGAGAATTCTTTCCATAAGTCAGACGGTGTACTAATGTCTTTTAGTTGTAAAAGCAGATACCCATTTAAAATTTGCTTAAGCCCCAATAGCGAATTTACTGTTTTTTGTTTTTTTTTTGTTTTAAAAAGAGGTATATCCCATGGAGCCCAAGAAATAGTTGAGTGTGGCCTCAGGAAGGGCAGCAACCAAGGAATAAATATAGCAAGAACTAGGCAGCCAGTTTGTGTATCTGTCTCTCTCAGAGGCCATACGGTTTTTCATCTCTGAGCATTTTGCCTTCAGTTCTTTCTTTCTGCAGACTTTCTCTGTCTCTTAAGGTACATGTTTGTCTTAGAGCTCCTAAGTTTACATGTTCCTGGTTCAAGCAACTAGTCCAGACTCTCTAGTGTTCTCAACCCCAATTTTCTAAGAGAAAATGAGACTGGTCCATTTGGGGTCAGGTATCCATCCCTAGTCCTACCAGCAAGGGAAGCTCATATCCCCAATATGTCTGCTGGGGATTTACTGGCTAGGATAGGGGTGGGGGAATTCTCAGAGGAAAGATGGGTTCGATAACTAACTAGATACCTTGAAAGGTGTTTAAGAGAGACATGAACACCAATCTTGTTTCTTGCAGGACATACCCAGTATCTATCATTTGAAACTCAGAAAACACTTAGGCATGTATTTCTGTTCAAGTACAAAATGTTTATATTCCTATATATATTACTTGGGAATGATTATGTACTTGTTATTCAGTTTTTTTTTAAGTTTTAAATAATTTTTACTGAAATATAGTTGATTTACAATGTTGTGTTTTTTTGGTTCGTTTTTTTGGCTGCATTGGATCTTTGTTGCTGCACGCAGGCCCCCTCCAGTGTGGCGAGCAGGGGCCACTCTTTGCTGCGGTGCGCGGGCCTCTCATTGTGGTGGCCTCTCCTGTTGCGGAGCACGGGTTCCAGGTGCGCAGGCCTCAGCAGTTGTGGCTCGCGGGCTCCAGAGCGCAGGCTCAGCAGTTGTGGCGCACGGGCCTAGTTGCTCTGCAGCATGTGGGATCCTCCCGGACCACGGCTCGAACCTGTGTCCCCTGCATTGGCAGGCAGATTCCCAACCACTGCACCACCATGGAAGTCCATGTTATTCAGTTCTCAATAAAGATTTTCTGAGAACCTACTATGACAAGTTCAGAATAGGAATACTGAGGTGAGTAAGACCAGGGTTTTAAGAAGTTCAGAATCTTTCTGGGGAGAGAAACAGATAAGCAGATGTCTATAGTAGTATGTGGGCAATATTATAATAGAGGTATGTTCAAAGGATTGTGGGAGCACAGAGAAATTATCAGCCCAACAAAATTATCAGTTTGTCCCCCCCTATATGGGGACAAACAGTACGGGTTTTCCTTGTCTTTGGGTTTTCCTTGTCTTTGGGTGCCTCACACAGAGAGGCACAGAGTAGGCATCAATTAACGTTTGCTGAATTAGATGATGTAAGCAGTAGCTCCTTCAATTTTGAGGCAAGAAACTTATCTAGATTTAGAGAGCAAGGTGGAAAAAAACACTAACTGAAAATATGAGCAACTCCAACTAAATTCGTCTTAGGACTTGCTTCTGAATTTCCTCCACCAATCAAATAATTCATTCAACAAATATTTACTGAGTACCTACTATGTGCAAGGCACTTGGCTAGATGCTGGTTATGTAATGATGAATAGCATGGAGAGGTTCTTGACAAGCCTACTAAGTCACTGTACTCCAGAAGCAGTGCCGGAGAGTTGCCCTAGAAACTCACCTTCAGTAACAGATTACAATGACAAATTACTAGTTGAACTCAGTTTCTTTTGATCCCTGACTTTCTTTTTTTTTTAAAAATTATTTATTTATTTATTTTTGGCTGCATTGGGTCTTCGTTGCTGCGCACGGGCTTTCTCTAGTTGTGGCGAGCGGGGGCCACTCTTCTTTGCGGTGTGCAGGCTCCTCATTGCGGTGGCTTCTCTTGTTGTGGAGCACGGGCTCTAGGTGTGTGGGCTTCAGTAGTTGCGGCACGCAGGCTCATTAGTTGTGGCTCACGGGCTCTAGAGCACAGGCTCAGTAGTTGTGGCGCACGGGCTTAGTTGCTCCGCGGCATGTGGGATCTTCCCGGACCAGGGCTTGAACCCGTGTCCCCTGCCTTGGCAGGTGGATTCTTAACCACTGCCCCACCAGGGAAGTCCCAATCCCTGACTTTCTGTTCTGTGTTCAGGCAGTGGCTTCAGACTTGGATTTAGGCTGAAAGGGCTAATTTAAAAATTCAATTTATGGAATATTTTAGAGACATATAGGGGGGAAAGTCAGTTTGGGAATTATTTTTTAAGGAATATTTCCCTTTTGTCTGATGGATACATTTACTTTTTTTTGACACCTAATTTTTGATACCTAATTCATTCAAGAGTTATTTAATGAGTACCCTCTATGTTCCAGATACTCTCCAAGGCACTGGACATACAAAGATAAATACACTCTCCTGTTCTCATGGAGCTCACGTTCTGGCAGAGAAGACAAATGACAACATAAGAGGACCAGTATTTTCATATGGTTCTGAGGGAGCATAATGGAGGGAGGGCGCCTGGAAGCCACTGACCAACCCTTGGTATCTAGAGGTGCAAGTCATATAAACACCAATACTAGTAATATAAACACATGAAAATGTAGAAATCCTAGCTGCATTTTGGAGTGTCACCATTCTTGAAATAAAGCCTCATGGCCTCAGACAGTGTGATTAGAGCTGTTAATATTTTGATTCTAGGTGACTAAGAGGTGACAGGTGTGTAGCCTGAGAAAGCCACCCAAACCTGTTCATAGGCATGTGGAGACAAGCAGTGCTCTGTCAGGATGCAGGGCACACTCCAGCCTGATGGGCAGGACAGGACTCTGTTGAAGGCTGCTAACCCACTAGAAAAAAGTTAATCAAGAGTGAAATGACAGTCAAAATAAAGACACAAAAGGTCCACATATGGTATTTTTGTGGTTGTTGATCCATGAATAGCCCACTCCTAAGTTTTCTGAGAAACATTAACTAGATACAAGAGCCTTCCTCCACAAGTTAGTAAACTAGAAGTAGGTTGGGTTTCTTTTCAATAAAGTTGACATATCTGGTTGGGGGAAGGGGTGGAGAAAGGAAGGGGAAGCACCTGGATGTTGCTGTATTGCAGGCATAGGAGGAATCAGAGTGGGAGAGAAAAACATGCACAGAGAAAAAACATGGGAGAGGTAGTGGAAGAGAAAGGAAGTGAAGCAAAGAGATAAAGGTCGAGAGATGTGGCAGGGTCTCTGCCGCATGAGTTCCAGAGCAACACCACTCCACAGGCTGGCTTTCCCATGCTTGATATAGAGGCACAGAAGCCAGCTCAAAGGTCCACACAGGGGACTTCCCTGGTGGCACAGTAGTTAAGAATCCGCCTGCCAATGCAGGGGACATGGGTTCCTGGTCCGGGAAGAGCCCACATGCCGCAGAGCAACTAAGCCCATGTGCCACAGCTACTGAGCCCGTGTGCCACAACTACAGAAGCCCACGCACCCGAGAGCCCATGCACCGCAACTACTGAGCCCATGTGCTGCAACTACTGAAGCCTGCGCGCTCTAGGGCCCACGTGCCACAACTACTGAAGCCTGCGCGCCTAGAGCCCGTGCTCCACAACAAGAGAAGCCACCGCAATGAGAAGCCCGCACACCGCAATGAAGAGTAGCCCATGCTCACTGCAATTAGAGAAAGCCAGTGCGCTGCAAAGAAGACCCAATGCAGCCAAAAAAATAAAATTAAAAAAATATATATATTTAAAAAAAAGGGGCTTCCCTGGTGGCGCAGTGGTTGAGAATCTGCCTGCCAATGCAGGGGACACGGGTTTGAGCCCTGGTCTGGGAAGATCCCACATGCCGCGGAGCAACTAGGCCCGTGAGCCACAACTACTGAGCCTGCGCGTCTGGAGCCTGTGCTCCGCAACAAGAGAGGCTGCGATAGTGAGAGGCCCGCACACCGCGATGAAGAGTGGCCCCCGCTTGCGCAACTGGAGAAAGCCCTCGCACAGAAACGAAGACCCAACACAGCCAAAAATAAATAAATAAAATAAAGAATTATTAAAAAAAAAAAAGAAGTATATCTAAGTATTAAAAAAAAAAAAAGGTCCAGACAGAACAATCAAATTCTTCAATGAGCAGATCTGTGTAATTATTACTTTTTACTATAAAAACATTAAAACCTCACTGAAGGTTTCTCACAGTGTGAAATTAAACCACCTGTATTAGAATCACTCAGGGTGACTGTTTAAAGAATGCTAACTGTGCGCTGTTCCATCCTAGACCTTTTAGGGTGGAACAGACTTTCTAGGGTGGTATCAGGATAATCTGAACTTTTAATAAGCTCCCCAGGTGATTCTTATACATAATAAACTTTAACAAAAATTATACAAAATGGGAGTCCCTGAGACGTGGGAGCATATCCTATTTTTCTCTGTATTCACAGAATCGAGCACCGAACCTGGCACAGTGCGTCTACTGAACTGAACTGAATAGGCCAAAGAGATTTTTAAAGAAAAGTCGCTCAATTCCACTTCCTGGAACAGCTGATTCCTTTTTTCCCCATATGCTTCTAATCCATGTACATAGCTTTTACACTGTTGTAACTGCAAAGTACAACTTAAAAAATTCTCAACACATTTTCTCTTATAATTTTTATGGCTATAAAATATTTCATTCAACATGCAATAAATATCTTAGCTCACGCAGATTTTTTTTTTGTTTTGAAAAGGATTCCCTTAGGAGACCTTACATTTATGTAGTGTTGTCAACTTATGAAACCTTTTCACATAGTCTTCACCGTTTCTCACAACACTCTGTAAGTTAAATATTATCCTCATTTTGCAGATACGTATACAAACTCAGAGATAAAATAACTTGCTCAAGGTTCCACAGCTGGTAAGTAGAGTGTCAGACATAAACCAGAGTCTTCTCCCTCTACGTCTAATACCCCTTCCAAGACATGAAACATCCAGCACATTTTCTGGCAGGAATCTGACCCGACAGTTTCCTGATGCAAAAACCTGTAACGCAGAAGGTAGAAGATGGAAATTACATTTAAAGAGATCGTTGGCCAGCTGTATCCTAACTGGATAAGGAATCAGTTTCTGCCTTTTGGGGCAATGCAAAGAAAATGTAGTATCAGTAGAAATCTTCAGTAAAGGAACTTACTGTTCTTCAACAACAAATCTATATATGACCCAAGTCCATTTCTGCAATCCCCAAATAAAGGGGGTTGGTACTGCCCTGAACATTCTGAAACTCTGAGATCTTTCAGCAGTATTACAGATACAGGAGGAGGAACAATTACTATAGGCTGTAAGACAGACAGGGAGGAGGCACTGGAGACTTTAAGCTCTTCTAACGTCAAGACTGGTATCACAGGGTACTTGGGTAGCAGCTGAGTGGACAGTGAAAGGAAGCATTCCTCTACTAAGAGAAAGGCCCACTTTAAGGATACTCTGCCTGGTGAACACCCTAGTGGGGTGCAGCCCTTCAGGGAAGGACACACTGTCCCAAATGAGCAGCTACAGAGATTCTATTCTGGAGAAGAAAGTGTGTGGCTGTTTCTAATTTATGATATTTGCATGCCATGGAGAGGCAGGCTCTGTTACTATCAGGTCACAATCAGAGTTCTCCAAGGATTAAAAAAAAGTTACCTCTTAAGACAGACAGTTCTTAATTCACTGAAGCTTCAGTGGGTAAATTAGTAGAACTGGGAAAAATACAGAGGAGGGTAATTTATACATCATATACAGGGGAAGGGATATGATCTCTAAGAGATTTTTCAAATCTAGGATCACTGGAAAACAGCAAACCAGCAGTTCTTGTTGAGCCAGTGTGCAGAGAAGGTTCTGCATGTGGCAGAAGCCAGGTTCTGCAAAATACAGTTCTAGCTGTGTACATGTATATTTGTAGCCCGAAAAAAACCTTTGCTGCAGGGGCCCACCAAGTTTCTATTTTCAGAGTATCATCTTGAAATATCAAAGGTTGATCACTTTGGGGAGGATATTAATAATTCCTATCAAAGTTCTTTCATCTACCTTCCTATGTATATTCTAGGATGATCCTAAGAGGAAAGTAAGACAAATATGAACACAGACTCATTTAAAAAACTGCATAGTGAGCTTAAGTACACTGCTGGGTCTGGGACTCTGTATTCCATTTTTACTGTTTCTCTTTACTAGAATGTATTTGGGCTCAACCATCATTTTCCATCACATTCTTAAATTTCTTCTCCCTGTACAGAACAAGGAAATCAGAGGCCAAAGTGTGTTTTGCACTGGGGCTTAAAAGGCAAGATTCTTTGATTACTATAAAAAGTTCTGTGCTTTCAGTTTCTCTGGAGGCTGAGAGTGAACTTTATTTGTAGTCTTACTCTCCCTCATTATTAGGAATTCCTAATAACCAATCTCCATAACAAATAAACTAATCTAACCAAATTTCAGGCACAGTAAGCTACAAAGGAACAAGGTCCACAATATATTGTGGATATGTTAAAAAATACTGTAAACTGTAAAGCAATGTCCAAATGATAGTCATATTATTAATAACAATTATGAACAGTAAAGATGTAGCAGAAGGTTATTGAAGAGTCATAAACTAAGTTAATTCAGTGATTAGCTGCCTGAATGGCAGCTTACAAACCATCTAAACTCCTGATTTCTTTACAAAGGTCCCCCAGAAACTACCACACAGTGTACTAATAATGGCTGTAAATCCACTGGATTCCAAACCAAACTGCACAAGAGCCAGCTGGAGTCTTAGCTGATCCAAGGGGCAATCCAGGGCTCCTGGCAATGGTGGAATGTCTAAGTTTCTGGAGGGGTGCTGACCATGATCTAATAAGACCTGTTTTATGGAAATCCTACTGAAGCATTTTGGTGTAGGGTGATTAAGGTGGCTTTCCGCTCTTTCCTTAATGCTTTTGCTATCTTTTAATTGGAATTGAACCTGGGAAGAACTACTGTCAGATATTACTCCCACCTGTTTTCTTTTTATTATACATACTTTAGATTGCAGACTGAATACAAATATTGATCAGAAGCCAAAACGCCCCAGACATTTCTTATCAATTCAATCCAGGCCAATCTGTCTTTCAACTCTGCATTTTTATGTTCTTGCCTCACCACTTACTAAAATAAATATACGAATAAAATATCAATCCAATCCAAATAAGCATCTCTCATCTATAATTACCTGAAGTAAGAGATTTAAAGAAGGGTAGAGTTAATCCATCTCACCAGTTGCATCTTCAATGCCTGTTCAGTCCTGCTTGAAATGTCTAAGATTCAATTTATAGAGAATATGAATGTATAACACTGTAGAGGGGTGCTTCTAGCAGATTCTGTTTGGGAGGGACAAAAGGTCAAACCATTCCTTTGCCGTTCTGTGAGAGTTAAGAGTCTCTGGGCTGGGTCAGAGGGTGGGAGAGCTATGTCTAGATCTGGAATGGATCACTCACACAATTAAGTTCTTGTCAGACCCTCCTAATCCTCCCCCAAACCCCCTGCCAAAAAAACCCCACAAACCCACGACAGCACAACTTCCGCAGGCAAGCGGACAGCCAAATGGAAAGTAACTATTTTTCTCCACCTACTTCAAAATTTGAAATGAGAATGGGAACTAATGATGGAAAAAACATTTCTAAGTTTTAGAATACACTCTTACTTGGGTTACTATTTTGAGGTAATGTTTGGAAACCTTGGGAAAGCAGAATCTGATTTTTCCCTCATTGGAAACTGGTTACTCAAGTGAAAATTAATACCCTCAAATCACCTTTTAACTCACAAATTAAGCCCTATGGTATTATAGAATAGACCATCCTTAACTATTAAATCCATATTTTTATTCATTATACATAGAATTATACAATGTTGTTTCTATGTAGAATCTGGATATTCATATATCAGCTGACAAGTCAACATTTAAAAGGTTTTTTTCTGTTGATGCTGCCTGCAAGCAATGGTTTAGTTTTGGCATTTTCATCATCCTTGTCTGACATTAGTGCTTGTTTTTTGTTCACTTATTGGTAAAATATAAGTATTGAGCCAAAGATGTAAATGACTAGGCTGTTATAAGTGGCAAGTGTCTGGCTTCAACCAGATACTCATTATGTGATCAACTGTGAAAGAAAAGAATGAATAAGTATGAAGGTTCGGAAATACACTGCTGGACACTCAGATAAGGAAGAAGGTATGTTTGACTCCTTGAGAAGGACCCTTTTCCACCTCACATACACACACATTGAACACACTTAAGTCTATTGTTAAACTTTCAGCGATTGACCTCATTATAAGTTTTCGACGACCTAATATGTACTAAAATAAAATCTAAAGGTCAGACTCTAAATCAATTATTATTAGTGACTATGTCCATCACAAATTCCTAGACGATTAAGAGATAGAAGGATCCTTAGAGTTCATCTACTTCAAAGCGATAGCTCTGCGGATGAAATAACTGGAGGCCACGAGGATGATCTTAGTTGCCTAATGCTCCACAGTTAAGCTAATGGTGGCACTGGGACCAGAACCTGGGGCTGCTCTCATTCAGTATTCTTTCTATCACTGTTATTTTTGATGCCCAGCCATCATGTTAACATCACAATTCTATCTGGCTCCTCAAAAATCACTGCAGGCATGATTCCTAATAGCCCTGGAAACTATTAGTGCATCCAGGTTTTGGGCCTGTGAATGTTTGTGATTCTTACTCCACAAAATACAGTATCAAGACTTAAATGCCAAATCAAATTAACTGATGTCACAAATGTTTTAAAATGGTTTCTCTAACCCTAGGGGAGCACAGGCTCGGTTGTGTGTTTTGTGGCTGGAGGTGATCGTTCCCCCCAAGTTGCTGCTGACAGTGTCTGCCATTGTTCTCAGGCCCATGTGTGTAGCCACAGCCACATACTCAACCTGCTACGACAGAGACAGCCTTCACTGATTTCTAATAGATGTGCGTGGCAAGCGCAGTGCCATGGACAGGGAAGAGGGACTACAAGGCAAACGTAAGAAGAGGAACAGAATCTGAGTGCTTGTCCTATTTTATCCAAACAATTGTTTCCCAAACACTACCACAGGGTTGTGTGTTTTTTTTTTTTAACATCTTTATTGGAGTGTAATTGCTTTACAATCGTGTTAGTTTCTGCTTTACAACAATGTGAATCAGCTATACATATATATATATATCCCCATATCTCCTCCCTCTTGCGTCTCCCTCCCACCCTCCCTCCCTCCCTATCCCACCCCTCTAGGTGGTCACAAAGCACCGAGCTGATCTCCCTGTACCACAGGGGTCTTGATTACAATGAACCTGAAATCTTATAAAATACGGTAAATTTTATTATTTAGCGACTTCAGGGGAAGGGGGAGCTGATAGTGCCACACTTCTTAAGGAATTACTTCTTCACTAATTCTAATTTTTTGGGTGGGAAACTTAGGTACCCAGCACAAATGGGTAAATAATTCATATAAGAAAATGTTTTCAAATAAATAAGATTTATCTCTGTGATTTTTTTAACTATATTTTAACAGAATTTAAAAAATAAATTACATATATATATTTCATTGTTTATATTCTTAAGCAGAACCTAGTAAACATAAGTAACATGTTTTACACAGAAGAAGAAGAAAAAAAAATGGTTTCTCTATTTTATCTTCCAGGTCTAAGGTTAAATATCACCTTTTCAGGGATGCCCCCTCTAGCAAGCTTATCTATGATTGCCCTGTTCTTCATAAAATTTTATAGCACATGCCATATTTTGAAATAATACATTTGTTTACTTATCATTGGTATATCTTCCCTAATAGACTGTAAATCCATGAAGGCAAGGGTCAGTTCACTACTGTTTATGTAGCACCTAGCACAGTATGTGGCATGTAGAATAAGCTCAGGTAATATTTGTTGAGTAAACAAATGAATTTATCTCTCTAACCCATGGTTGAGGCAAGCCTTATGGAAGCCTTAATTGTTCCTTTTATCCTGTCCTAAACTTGGTATCTAAGCCCAAGGATTAAAGTTCCAGGGAAGCAGATTTTAGCTCAGCAAAAGCTACCAATTAGAGAGCTTCAGAAATGGAATGAGCTATTCTGTGGGGTACTGAGCTCTTTGCCAAGAGGCTGCCAAGGTACATAGGATCCCTCTGCTTTAGATAGAAGTTCAACCTTGACAACCTCTCAGTGTCTCCTATGACTTCCAACTCTAGGTTCTGCGGTTCTTTCCAGCTGTTTGATTTTGAGTTAGGTTAAAATAAAGTGCATACAGAAACTCATTAGGAAGTAACCTAAGTCATCTAATGAGACTTAGAAAATTGATTATTCAGGCATGCATGCCTTTTTATAATTATTTGATACATATGAATCCTACTGAGTTCACCATTTGCCGTAAGTCGACATATCTGCATCTCAACGAAGACTAAAAGTAGAGTTTAAAAAAATTTGTGTAGCATTTCACAGTTTTAAACACATACACACACACACACGCACACACACTTTCATGTAATTACTATATCAAGTCTGTGAGGAAAATGATGCATGAGCTCATACAGAGTAAGTGGCTTATCCAAACTCATACTTGTGACTACTAGAACCGTCAGGTCGCGAAGTCCCAAATCAGTGATCTTCTCACTCTAACATGCCCCGTTACTTTTTGACTCCAGAATTATCCTCCCTTTAGGTTTAGCTATATATCCTCATCTTGGATGGAGAATACCTTTCTTCCAAATTTCACTGGGAAAAGGCCAAATGGAATTTAAAAACCTGTTTTTTTCTTTCATAGGTATCGAAAATCTATTTTATTGATTATCAGAGACGTTATAAATATCTAACATGAACTAACTGCAACACAACAGTGATTAGTTTAAATAATACATCTTGTTAGCTTTTATAATTAAGGATCAACAGTTATTAAATGTGATTTTTCATGTAGTCTGATGAAAAAAGATTTCAATTCACAATAGCAATTTTCTTAATTCAAGACCCAAAAAAGGAATATTTTCTTCTGTAATGTTTAGTAAAGCAATGAGAATAAGATGGGAATTTATCATAGGTTAAATGGCAAGGGAGAAAAGATCCAACAACATTTTATTTTTAGCTAGTAGTTGCTTCTCAAAGGTCACAGACGGCAGTGGTCTACTGATTAAAGACAAAGTAAAATACACAATTTCGGGACTTCCCTGGCGGTCCAGTGGTTGAGACTTTGCCTTCCAGTGCGTGGGGTACGGGTTCGATCCCTGGTCGGGGAGCTGGGATGCCACATGCCTTGCGGTCAAAGGGCCAAAGCATAAAACAGAAGCAATAGTGTAACAAATTCAATAAAGACTTTAAAAAAATGGTCCACATCAAAAAAAAAATCTTGAAAAAGTAAAATACACAATTTCATCCTGTCCTAGAGTTTGAAAGGACCTTTGAGACCATCTAGTTCAATTTCACTTTTTTCTTAATTGACACAATAGCTTTGAGATTCTATCTGCTATAAGTACCTCTTCTTGATGGAGTTCATCTTTCCATGAAATGCCTTCAACTTTCAATGAAAATCATGATCACATGTATCTTTCATGTATCTTCTGGCATGACAATTACAAATTGAAAACTTCTGCATTTCTACAGTTCAAACATGCATTCTCCTGTATGTATATTCACGTGCAGTACCTCTGGCACAGGGTGGTCTTCCTTAACCAGTCTTCAGCTACAAAAGACACGAATGAGTGAATCTTGGAAAAGGGATAACATCTTTGATATTGTCAATTCCCAAGATGCACTGCAGACAGCGTTCAAATCCCATCCCAAAACCTCCATGTGGCACAGATCCAAATCGACGGAGGTCCAGATACCTAATTTTGAAAAACAGAGAATCATTACCTGTAAATGCTTCATTTAAGATCAGATGTTATGACAGAATTTTATGTTTCAAAAGTTTTTTGCAATCATTTGTTAGCGTCACATCACTGTGGTAGACCAGTCTTTTCACAGAGAAGTTAAAGTAATTTGTCCAAGATTACCCAGACAAACAGCAGCATATCCTGTCATGCATTCATGGGCTTTGGTCACTTGATCCTTATTCTTTTAAGTTTGTTAGGTGCTTATATACAGAAAACTTGTCTCATGAGGCTACAGGAAAACTTCTCATAACTTATTTTTCTTTAAATATATTCCTCTTCTATATCTTGGTATATCTATGATAATGTTCTTTTTTTTCCTTACCAAAATCATATTGTTCAATACACAGAGAAGGGTGAAGAGTTTTGCCTGATGTATTACAAAAAGAGACCCCCTACTAGACTAGACTGTAAGCTACATCAAGGGCAGGAACTGCATCTTAGCCAACCTTTATCTCCAGTGACTGTCTGGGAATAGATGCTTACTATATGATGATTTATTGTTTGAAGGCATAAAAATATACTCTTGAGCACTGGAGTGAGGAAAAACTTTGACTTCTCTGCTTTAAGCCTAGTAGAAGATGTCCAGAGTCATTTTTCTGAAAGGCTACACAGCCTCTGAAGCCCATCCATGCACATTCTATTCCCACATAAGACTACATGCCATAAAATGGTATGTTCATGATTCAAACTCAGATTCCAATACACCAGCCTGGGATAAAGTTATTTTAGGAAAGGAAGAGAAGGAGGAAGACTCTATAACTATTTTTATTGTCATTTAATGGTGGGAATTCATGAATTATACAATATTGATTAAAATAAGTTTATAGGGCTTCCCTGGTGGCGCAGTGGTTGAGAATCTGCCTGCCAATGCAGGGGACACGGGTTCGAGCCCTGGTCTGGGAAGATCCCACATGCCATGGAGCGACTAGGCCCGTGAGCCACAATTGCTGAGCCTGTGCATCTGGAGCCTGTGCTCCGCAACATGAGAGGCCGCGATAGTGAGAGGCCCACGCACCGCGATGAAGGGTGGCCCCCACTTGCCACAACTAGAGAAAGCCCTCGCACAGAAACGAAGACCCAACACAGCCATAAATAAATAAATAAATAAAATTAAAAGCAAACAAACAAACAAACAAAAAACTGAAAGTTCTGCATCCAAGGAAACAGAGATAGTTGGTCATTCTAATAACCATGAACATCTTGGGTACCTTAGATTCTTTCAAAAAACTGTAATGAAAAGAGTGAACCCTTCCTTTAGAAAAAAAAAAAAAGTTTATAGTTTCTTGAATGATTTGTAAAATATACAAAAATACAGCAAAAAACTTAAGCACCACAGCTGGTAGTCATATGGCTCCTCAAGGATAAAGACTATAACCTTTTTCCCCACTATTAATAACAATGACTACATGTATTGGTATTTTAGGCAATTAAGATTAAGTACTTCTCTTTCCAAAATAAAACACAAATTGCAACTAGGTGAGTTACAACCAAGTGAGAGATCAGTAAGACAGGAGTTAGTATTTAAGAACTATCAGGAATAATGGAAGGAACACAGTCTTGAGTAATTGAAATGTTTGGTAGCTGAATTAACTTTAAGTTCATAAGGCATGGGGGCAGAATACACTTTGATTTAGTGAGAAAATGAGATGAAGGGCATGTCAAACCACCTGCCACAAACACCTGCAGGATCTGAGCCGGCTGCTAGAAGTCCAGTATCTAGCTTTAGCTGGCTTTAAATTTCTCATACATCGATGTCAAAACACTGGCATAAATGCCTGGAAACTGAATTCAGAAGAGGGATTCCGTCTTTAGCATTTTTCTTGCCTTTGCTTTGACAGATGGAAAAATCTACTTCTAAAAACAAGTTTTCAAAAGAATCTTTGTTTGATTGTTGTTATATGGATTCTAGGGTAGCCAGATTATAGAAGAGATGGTACAAAAATTGTGGAACTAGTTACAGATTATTTGCATGTGGCATGTAGAAACAGGAAGTGAGAAAATTCTTAGACACCTGGGGTGGCTATTCACAGTGTGGTAGAACACTAGCAGAGATCACAGACTTGAGATTTTTAAGGTCCTTTCTACCTTAAAATGCTATGATTATCATATAAAAGGAAGCAGATTCCAACTGTTAAAAAAATAAAATTCAAGTGAGTAAATTTTTAAGATCTTAATTGGCTTTATTCAGTGATTCATGAATCAGGCAGTATCCCATCTAGCAATAGAAAAGAGCTCCGAAGAGCTCTACAGAATGATTATAGGCAGAAGGGGGTAGGACAAGGAAATTACTAGCAAAGAGTGGGTGGTTTCAGGCAAGGTCGCCTTCCTTTGGGAGATGGCAGGGGTCTATCAGGCAGATTACCTCACCAGTGTTGACCAGGTAATTTTAGATTCCCTGGTTCAAGATTCCACTCCTGGGAGATGTCAAAACTATAATTAAGTTAGGTATTAAGCCTCAGTTTGGTGATGTGAGCTTAGCACAAGTGACTCCATTTTGAGCCTGCTGTCTCTTTTATTAACAAAATAATAAATATTTATATTTGGAGATGTTAGGAGTTTGAAAACTTTAGTTGGGAAAGAGTAGTATTGAAATGATTAATAAAGACCAGAAAAGGTCTAAACCAATAATTTAGATTTATATATAACTAGTTTTTATACACTATGAATATTACCTTGTAGACAGAAAGAAACTGAGGTAAAATGCATAAGCTTCACAGTCAGGCTCATCTACCTAATAGCAAGACTCAGAACAAAAGAAGGAAAGGGGGACGGAAACTAAACTAAGCTTCTACTCTGTGTAGATACTTAACCTGTACTGTTTCCTTTCATCCTAACAATAACCCTGTGAAGTAGATATTATCATTCCATTTTATGGCCAAGAAAACCAAGACTCAAGAGAGATTAAATATGCCAAAGTTCATTACTGATAAATAATGAAGCAATCTAGGGCCACTACTTGAACCTAATTTTAGGCTTTTTTGCATCTCTGAAATCTAGCTCCTTCATTACGAAAAGGCAAGTGTGTAATTTAACCTTTCCTTCTCCTGAGGACAGCAAAAGAATTAATAATATTGTTGATATTATTATACTAAGATCCTGAAAGAGTCTTATTACACAAATATAAATAAATAATTTGTATATACTGAAAAGTACTTGAAGAAAGGGTCTGCAGAAAGAACACCAGAACAACTTAGGAATGCAGACAGATGATCTTCCCTAAGCAGTTTAGATTTCTACAGTTGGTGGAGACCTCAGGGACCACTTAGCTCAAGCTCCTAATTTCACACATAGAGAAAACGAAGCATAATGGTTAGGAACAAAGTCCCAGCTCTATGCTTCTAACTGTGTGCTCCTGCTTAAGTTAGTTAACATCTCTAGGCCTCAGGCCTGGAGGGATAATAAAAAGAGAATAAGAATAGTACCTTACTAACAGGGTGTTGTGATGATTACACGAGACAATATACATCAAAATTTTAACACAGTTATCTGGCACACAATAGGTAATAAATAAATGACAGACATTATTATTACTACTTTTCAAAGACTCAAAGGGAGTAAATAATCTGAGAACCTGTTCATTGTTTTAACACTCTTCTATAGCACCCTGGAAATACAAGTGAAAACTATTTAACACTCAGACCCACAGCTAGAATAAGAGTCATCAGGGGTCACATTCTCACCATTGGTAGGCTTCTGTCAGTCCTGACCTGTAAAAGGAAAACAACAAAATTATTTCAGAGAATGGCAATAAGATAAATATACTAACCACCGAACATTTATCCTGGGTTGTGTGCATAGTGCTCTTTATAAAGAAGTACACACTAAAACCTGTGCTCTTAAATAACATGCAACACAGTTAAGAAGCTGAGCCCTTATTAGGTGGTAAGAAAGGTAAGATAACCAATAGTAAGAAAACCAGTAGTCCAAGGTATTATCAAATAATAAATGCTATAGAAGGAAAGTATGGTCCAGAGCCCAAAAGAAGGGCTTCATTTGAGATAAATTTATCATCCTGTGACATAAGAAAAGTACTATTACTACTATATAGGGTTGTTGAAAGGCACACACAGACAAGTGATGTACAGACACAATTTTCTTTCCACAATATTAAAACAATAACATAGATTCTGAGGCTGCCTTCATAATATGGCTGCAAATTGGTTTTTGCCAATTTGAGAAATGTTAATAAAACTTAAAGCTCTTAGTACTCATGAAATTTAATTTCAGCCCTTAAAAGTGTTTGGGACCACTGTGTACCTCAAAGTGATCAAGATTATGAAAAATTCAAATACACAAAAATATGAAAAACATGAACAGAAGTCACAGACAGATCTCTGAGATAGGTAAACACAGATATCCACTTCATTAGGAAAGACAAATTTGGATATTATCAGATATTAGGTAAACATTTAATGTTATGAGGAAAGGTTTCCTGAAGGAAGGAAGCAAGCAAAGAAAACAGACCAATTAATCTTTCAACAGATGAAGTTCCTTGCCATGTGTGATTTTTATTGTGCTTTAAAAAAAAAACAGAAAATCTTCAAATTCTTTCCATCTAAGGAGTTTTACCATCACTTCAATTCCACGATTTTTCCAGGACTTCTTAACACTATAGTAATACTAAGGAGTTAGTAGTCTATGTGATAAAAGAGTCCTCCCAGAACATATTTATCCCCTTTCTTCTGGACCCTAACCAAATAGAGCAGTTCAAATAATTGGGATTACAAAACCAAGTTTTACTCAACAGATTCATAGGTTCGGATCTCGGAAAATCAACAACTTTTAAAGCATTTCTCCATTAGGAAAAGAAGGCCTTACAACTGGCTAATTTAACAAACATGTCAAACAATCATGACTTTTCCAGGTTACTATGAAACTTAGTATTATCTGGAGAGAAAGATTAAGCCTTCAACATGGGAAAGTCATTTTTTAAAACAGTCTGGCACAGTAAAAGTGGAAACCATGGAAAACAGAGGTTTATAACCTTGGTTAGTTTAGGAAGTCATTGTGGTTTGTTGGCAGACCATGCACATACAGGAGTGGTAGTTCGATTAGAAACATGATTCCCTCCTCCTCATCTCCAAAACATTTTCTGGTGTTTATGGATACATTTCCCAGGTCTCAAACAGTGAGTTAAAATACAGTTATTCAAATACCTAAATCAAGATGCTTACATAGTAGAAAACCTGAGGAAGGGAAAACTGCTTATTCTAAATGCTAGCTTAGTGGATATTTTTAGTTTCTTTCTCCCTGCATCTTTATCCTTTCCCTGGTTCAGAGCCTGTCCTTATGCCCTGTAGGAGTCTGCCAATCATAATTTAGAGTTAGACACACACACACACACACACACAGAGAAAAGTGAAGAACAAACTTTAAGGGGGAAAATTTTCCTTTTCTATCATTAATTTTTTTTTTTAAATTTATTTAATTAATTAATTTATTTAGCAGTGTTGGGTCTTCGTTGCTGCGCGTGGGCTTTCTCCAGTTGCGGCGAGCAAGGGATACTCCTTGTTGTGGTGCGCAGGCTTCTCTTTGCGGTGGCTTCTCTCGTTGAGGAGCATGGGCTCTAGGTGCGTGGGCTTCAGTAGTTGTGGCACACAGGCTCTAGAGCACAGGCTCAGTAGTTGTGTCACATGGGCTTAGCTGCTCTGTGGCATGTGGGATCTTCCCGGACCAGGGCTCGAACCTGTGTCCCCTGCATTGGCAGGTGGATTCTTAACCACTGCACCACCAGGGAAACCCCTCTATCATTAACTTTTAAAAAAGCTATTTCCATAGGGAGAGATACATACAAATAGTGGCAAAAAATCATTGTGTTTCATATAATAGTTCTAGTCTTTCAGAAAGAGAAGCTCAGAGAGGTTAAGTAACAACTTGCTCAAGGTCACACAGAATCTGAGACCCAGGTCTGTCAGGAGCTACGGCCCATGCGCTATTCTCTGTTAGTCTGTCATGACTGCCTTTGAGTGCCCCATCCCCAATTTCTGAATTCTGTTTCTTCTAGGTCTCACCAATACCTGGCCAATCGCTGCTCTAAGAAATGGTACCGTTCTTCTCTGAGGCTTCCCCCAAAGAGCTCTCCAACTCCAGGAACCAGAAGATCAACAGCAGCAACCTAAAAAGGAAAAAACTCATAAACAACATTCCGTTTTCAGAGCATTCCAACAACTGTCAGCTTCTGAAGCAAGTGGAACGTTTAACATTTTGACAGCTGGCTATTTAACTGCTTACCAGAATCTTATTTATGTTACCTGTTCATGTTCCCTGTTTTAATACCAAATGTTTAATATTATCTTTAGAATACAAAATGCAGGTGGACAGTGTCCCCTCTGGCACCATTTATGCAGTATACTTAACAAAAATGTGTTTTCTGCACAAATGTGATACAAATGTTAATTATAAAAATGTGGGAAATATTAAAAATTATGAAAATATTAAAAAACACCTATTAGCATGCAGAAGCAATTACGTGTTGGCATATTTTCTTTCAGGTTTTTCTTCTTATATGCTTAAAGAGTATAGCAGAGATCAAATTACATATAAAATTTACCATTCTAATTGTCTTAGCTAATATTATACAATAAATAGTTTTCCTATGTCAGTGAAAATACTTTGCATACTTAATGTTTTAACAGCTTCACAGTTTATTGTTTAGAAGTATCATAGTTTATTTAACTGCTTTCCTTTTGTTGAACATTTAGGGGTGTGTGTGTGTGAGAGTGTGTGCGTCTTTTCTCTTATAAATAATGTGGCATTGAAGTTTTTCTTTAATTTGAAGTATGTTAGGACATGTAAAATATGTTCTGATCATTAATCAAATTAAAACAAAGAGACACCACTTTGGAGTTATCAAAATGGTGAAGATAAACAACATAAACGATATGGATTAGAGAATGCATAGACCAATACTCTCGTACATCTGATACAACCTTTCTGGTGAGCAACTTGGCAAAAGATAATCAAAGCCTTAAAAATGCAATATGCTTCGACTCAGCAATAGGAGTTCTAGGAACTAGTTCTAACAAAATCATCAGAGATGCAAAAAAAAAAAGATCAACACACAGGATGTTATTTGTATTTTCTTATTTTCTGCAATAAAGGTGTGTTACACTTTCGTAATAAAACAACAAAAAGTTTTTAATAGGGGAAAATGGTAGCTTGATGTTTTAATTTGTATTTCTTCACTTACTCGTAATATTTACTTTTTTGAGAATGTTTATTTGCTGTCTATATTATTTTGTGACTTAGCAATTCTTTTTTTGGGGTGGGGGGAACAAAGGGGGACCAGGCAGACATTTTTAGGGCCAAGAATCTGAAGGCACAAAACTCAGAAAGATTTATTTTACAAATGAAAAATTAGGAACCCATAAAACACATTTAATAACACATAAAACACTTAAGCTTTAAATGTCACATTATATTATAAACTCTTTTCTTAAACTTTGCCTTACTTTACTATTAGGCCATTCTCCTGTTTTCTGATTTCAGAATTTTTGACTGATATATAGTTTATAATTAATTAAGATTAATAAAGAATGTAATAATTTAAGAATGTGTGCCAAATGCTATATAATCCTCAGTACTATCATTAAAGAGAAAACACGAGTCATGATTTTCATCAATCAGCTGAATCAAAGTGAGAGCAAATGGAAATTTACTAATGGTTTCTACTTTTACAGAATCTCCTACCACTCAATAAGCTTGTGAGGAGTAACTGTACAAACATGCCTTTTTCACACTACCACTGCTGGTTGACTACATTTTAGTAATTCTTCTATGAACTTGGAAGACCTAAAATGAACAGGCAAGTATTTCAGAATGTGGATTTGGTGACTCAGACAGGATAGTAGGTAATGAAACACACAGCTTTGGCTAGGTAAACAAGAGAGCTTTACTAATGTGAAGAGCAAATTCTCATAGGTTATACAATTGATAGAGTTGGACTCCAATCAGGACCCTGCAGTTACCCCTTCTTTTCTCAGAGAAAGGAGAAGATCAAGGGAGTTTTTATGGCCACAGAAGGACAGGTATCATTATTTACTAGTATCCTGCTTTTAGACATGGCTAAAATATGCTAGGAGCTAAGAGACACATGATGAAAAATTTGTTCTTAACGTCAATCCAGAGTTTTAAATTTAGAGTTACAGGCAATCAGGGTTGGAAGAGAACAGACAACCAAGTGGCTCTCAGGCCTTTGCTTGAAAATATTTAAGCAAATATTTAATATAATTACACTAATTGTTTACTAACATTTAATGTACTATATTAATATTAATAAACTTAACAAATATTTAATAAAAATATTTAAGGGAACCAATACGCCTGAAATACAGCATTCCATCCTTGTGTAGCTCTGTCAGAAAGGACAGGTATATTCAAAATCTATCATTTCAAAGTTTTTGAAGTAAGGGCAACTCCAAGGTACAAAGGTGTACAGAGATTGATTCCGGTACTGCAAGTACATGCAAAGCTTTAAGAGCCAGAACTAAAAAAGTCCACTGCCTCAAAAGAAAACAAAATGCTGAGGAATCAGCTATTATGGAAGAATAAGAAGTAGGTAGTCCAGCAGAGGCTGGTGGTCAGTGATAAGGAATTGAGGCAAGCCTTGATGCATCAAACAAGAGATCCATTTCTTGCTTGGTCCTGCTGCTAACACAGCTAAAACAAGCAAAAACCCTTTTCGGATCTTAGCATTTTTTGCAGGTCTAAATTATGTCAACTTTGGACCTTAGGTTTTTTTAATGCTATTTTTAGAGGAGTGTAAGACTCATATTTATCTTTGATTACAAACCTCCTTTGTATTAATATTTGATTTCCCTCTATCTCCCAACAGTTATACTCCCCTAGTTATGACAACCAAAAAAGTCTCCGGACATTGCTGAATGTCTCCTGGGTGGGGGTAAGGGGAACAAAATAAGCCCTGATTGAGAAACACTGCTTTACATCAATGAATTGGCTTTTTAAAACCTATGCTGCATGTCCATCCTGGCTTGAAACGATAAAAAAGCCTCTTTCTGAGGTACTGCTGATCTTGTGGCCGATGGGAAAAAAGAGCACGATGAGAATGTAGTAAAAGCGTTTGTCCAGAAGTAATGTATGTAGGTCATGTTTGCTCCCAATTCTTTGGCCAATGTAAGCCACATGCAAGTCACGAAGCTCATGTCAGTGGGGCAGGGAAGTAAATACCCCTGCCCCCGCCTCCCGAGGGCGGAGCGGCAACCATTTATGTATAATAAAACAATTTACCTGGTAGCTTTTCCCCCCACCTACTTGGGCTCTTCCACTTCCACTTTCCCAACCAATTTCTCATTGTTAATTAGAATTCAGGTCAGAATAACAGTTCCCCTATTTCCTTCCTCTGTACTCTGGGAAAGGAACTTATCAGTAGGAAAGAACTTACCAAATAGTCTATTTTAGTTGAATAAAAAGTTTAGAAGACCAAGTCCCATATCACTACTAATTTTGTGACATGCAGAAGGAAGACATCCTCATCTATGTCCTTTCTTTGTCTGGATGGTCTGAAAATTCACACTCTCAGGCAGGAGAATTTCCTGTATGTCTTCTTGACATGGAGAGTAAAGTTGCTTCCCCTCCTAGGAGCTGTGTACCTTTTAAGTAAGGCATTCCTCTTAATGCCTCATCAATGTTCCATGACTACAGGGTACTATTTCTTTTTCATCAAGGACAGATTTATCTCTTGGTGAAGAAAGGCCCACAAAGGCCTTCTTCTCCTCTCTTCCTACATATAACCTTCTTCTCTTTTCTGTTACTTTAGGTTTCCCTTCAACAATATCAGATCTGTTTACATCCTGCTTTCCTTTTATAATGAGATCTTCCAATCCACCTAGAGATTCTGCACATTTTCTGAGAACCTATAGTATAGTAAAGTATTCCTCAAATATAAATAATGACATTTACATTAGTAGACACAGAGCAGCACTTTCTTCTGATATGATATAAAAAAATACTGCATTCCCTAAAGATCACTATAACAATCCCCTCAATTTCCACACTTCTTAGTTAAGGCTGAGATTCCAGATAGGATTCTTCTATCTGTGTCTCCACCTGGTAACTACTTGGCTAATTACTACAGAAACTGCCTGTTTCTCCAGGGCTCTAGGGGAGGTAAAAGGCACATACAGATATAATACAAATCATGACATAGGGGTGAACAAAGTACAAAATGTGGAGCGACTCACACAAATTTCTTAAGAAGTAATGAGAAAAACTTGGTTGTGTGTTTGCCAAGTGACGGGTGGTAAGGCAGTTAGAGTGCAAAAGGTTGAAAACAAGCAAGTTGCCCAGATCATTAGCAGGTGATTAGTTTGCCAGGATGGGCTGGCAGGTCTGTGGTTTACAGGAGTCTAAAGCTAGCTTAAAGAGCCAGGGGCTGAGCAATCCCGCCCTTGATGAGGAAGTGAGAATCCACAGGCTGCACAGGGAAATGTCCTCTTAATTCAAAGCTGACCAAATTTCACCTAAAATCTCCACTGTGTTCCTGTGCATCTTTGGGAGACTTGAAATAAATAGAAGGACTTCAGTTCTGCTGTCCTCTCACTCTCCTACACAGTTCTCAATGAAGGCTACAAATATATATATATATATATATATATATATATATATATATATATATTTTTTTTTTTTTTTTTTTTTTTTAAGGCTACAAATATTTTTACTACACCCTTTGCTAACTTCTTTAGTCTTAAAACTTATTCCACTTTGGGCACATCTTCTAGGCCAGAATGCTGTCTGGCACATCTTCCTCCACTGTGTATGAGTTTTGATTTTGCTTAAGTCACACAGCTACAGCAGCATGCTGCCTAGAAATAGTGTGTGTTGGTATTTAAGCTGAACAGCCCTGGTCTCTATTTATGACACTCTCTTTTGACTCCTACTTTTTGATTCCAATCAGTGTACTGAAAAGAAAACTCAGCCCTTGAATTAAAAAATGAACAGGCTAGATAGGAACAAGGCCTTTAATATATAACCTCTTCTATGCTAACTTCAAAGAGAGGGGAAAGAAGTTTAATGTCCCATCTTCTGCTACCTCTCTTCCTACCTATTTTTAAATATTGATGAAAACCAGAAACCGAATACTTTCCTATTCAGTTTCTCACAGGTGCTACCACCAATGGAGCAATATTATGTACTATTATCAAAGGAAGAAGACTGTTCCACAAATCACAGGAAATAAATTTGTGGTTTAAGCCTCTATGAACTTTTGCTCTAACTGCTGATACAGATAGTATCTGGCCCCTAAAAACAATGAGGTGCAGCTGGGAAAGAGAGCCTTCCAGATGTGACAGTGTGAAGATGCAGATGGGCTACATGTAGCGAGGAATGAAAATGGCCTTTGGATAGTAAAATGGCTAGTCTGGGAACATTTTAGATGGACTGAAATGCATACTTTCTACTTCGACATAAATTCCCAGGATAGTCATTAGTCCTAGATATGGGCAAAATTGGAAACTCCCTTCATCACTATTTCTGTTGGTTTGAGGCTCAAGTTATTTTGATGCAGGTCGGTTAATTAGCCCCAAGCTCAGGGAAATTCATTAGATACCCCTTGGTTGAGTACTCTTCCTTCCAAGTTGACTTCGCAATATGTACTTTATTGAGTGCCCACTAATGCTTTAATTTTTATGATTTACTAAGTAATACTGATAAAATTTTAAAAATTAGAACATTACCCGGTGATCTTGGCATCCTATCAGCGACTGTTGGGCAGTCACTTTTCCTAATCACACATGGCTTCTCTGTGAAGCCAATACCCTAACTGAATATTTGCCACCTGCCTTTGGAGGACTTATGCAGGACCCAAATTCAGGGGCATGTGGCATTTTGCATGTTTGCTTAGATTCATTTTATTTAGGCCCATGATCTGTCCCCTTCAAATGATCAAATATGTTTGGTAATTTACAAGTTATTCTTATATATCCAAATGAGCAAAGACTTAGGCTACCTGAGATCAGAGAATTTTAGAGCTGGTTAGTACACTGTAGGTCATTTAATCCAATTCTCTGATTTTATGGAAGGAGAAATTGAGGCTCAGAGATTGGAGAAACTTGCCTAAGGCCATAAAAATAACTAGTAAGAGAGGTGGCTTTCAAACCCGGCACTAGTAACTTCTTAGTCCAGTGTACTTTTCACTATTACATACTGCACACCATTATTAATATAATTATTTTTTGGAGGGGGTGAGGGAAAGAAAGAAAGAAAAAGAAACTATAGCTGTAAAAATATACCATATTACTATTCATTACCTCTGGCCAAATGTTACAAGCATAGGTTACACATTCCCCTATACTTCTCTCTTGATTTCCTAAAGAAGGCAACTCTGAAACACACCTGTTTTAATTTTTTTAGATTGAATTGCACCCTTTGCAGAAACTCTTGCAACCCTACTCATAACCTGTTATTGCAGCCCTACTAAAAGAAACACAGAATTTAGTTAGCTGACCCAAAGCCTGTTCATTCACCACTGGAAAAAATAAAGTAGGGATGGAAGCAGACACTTTATATTAATATAGGTGGGTTGAAAAGAAATCTAGGTTGCTAATGAATCAATGTTGTATATAGTTTAAGTAAATTATATTTTAATAATTTAGCTCTCAGAAGCTATAAGCTATAGCACTGCATAAATTACAAAAGTACACTAAAGTTTATTATAATGCCTTCAGGTTTCAGGCTGTGAGACCACATTATTAGAGAGACTTGGGACTTCCCTGGTGGTGCAGTGGTTAAGAATCCGTCTGCCAATGCAGGGGACACGGGTTCGAGCCCTGGTCCAGGAAGATCCCACATGCCACGGAGCAACTAAGCCCATGCGCCACAACTACTGAGCCTGCGCTCTAGAGCCCGTGAGCCACAACTACTGAGCCCGTGTGCCGCAACGACTGAAGCCTGCGCGCCTAGAGCCTGTGCTCCACAACAAGAGAAGCCACCGCAATGAGAAGCCCGCGCACCGCAACAAAGAGTAGCCCCCGCTCGCCGCAACTAGAGGAAGCCCGCGCGCAGCAACGAAGGCCCAACGCAGCCAAAAATAAATAAATAAATAAATAAAATAAATTAAAAAAAAGTAGAGAGACTCGTCATAATGAAGGCCTCCCGGTACTTCTGAAGGTACCATCTGTGACTGTGGTCTACGAGAGAACTGCCTTTTAAGGAATCTTACGTAATGGCACGTTATGATGTGGCATCCCCCACCCTAACACACACACATTTTAATGTTACTGGGCTTTAACACAATAAAGATTTATAAAATTTAGAAGGAAAGGGGACTTCACACTTATTGACTACCTACCACCCCAAACACTAGGCTGTGTACTTTTCATATATTATTAACTATGGGTTAATTCAATCCCCATAATCCTGGAAAATATTATCATCTCATTTTTATAGATGGGAAAATAAGACTCAAAGAAATTAGGTGGTTTATCTAAGATCACATAGTTTATAACACAAAGACCTGAGACCTGAAACCAAGAGTGCCTGATTCTAAAGCCCCTGGACTTTCCTATATGCCATGTTGCCATCACTCAAAAAAATTTGAGTAAAAGCTGCTCTTTAGCTTCCCAGGAACTTCCTTAGTAAATCACGTCACTTTCTCACTACTTCTCCACTATGTGTCTAAAACTGTGTTGGGCTCGATTCATCCACTCACCTACACATCACCAAATAGATATCAGGTGCCTGCTATGTCCCAGGCATTATGCTAGGCACTAGGATACACTGATAAGTGAAAAAAAGGTCCTCAAGACTATTCGGGGTCTTTTCTGTTTCCATACAAACTGTGAAATTTTTTATTCTAGTTCTGTGAAAAATGCCAGTGGTAGTTTGATAGGGATTGCATTGAATCTGTAGATTGCTTTGGGTATTATAGTCATTTTCACAATGTTGATTCTTCTAATCCAAGAACATGGTATATCTTTCCATCTGTTTGCATCATCTTTAATTTCTTTCATCAGTGCCTTATAGTTTTCTGCATACAGGTCTTTTGTCTCCCTAGGTAGGTTTATTCCTAGGGATTTTATTCTTTTTGTTGCAATGGTAAATGGGAGTGTTTCCTTAATTTCTCTTTCAGATTTTTCCATCATTAGTGTATAGGAATACAAGAGACTTCTGTGCATTAATTTTGTATCCTGCTACTTTACCAAATTCATTGATTAGCTCTAGTAGTTTTCTGGTAGAGTCTTTAGGATTCTCTATGTACAGTATCATGTCATCTGCAAACAGTGACAGCTTTACTTCTTCTTTTCCGATTTGGATTCCTTTTATTTCTTTTCTTCTCTGATTGCTGTGGCTAAAACTTCCAAAACTATGTTGAATAATAGTGGTGAGAGTGGGCAACCTTGTCTTGTTCCTGATCTTAGTGGAAATGGTCTCAGTTTTTCACCACTGAGGACGATGTTTGTTGTGGGTTTGTCATATATGGCCTTTATTATGTTGAGGTAAGTTCCCTCTATGCCTACTTTCTGGAGGGTTTTTATCATACATGGGTGTTGAATTTTGTCGAAAGCTTTCTCTGCATCTATTGAGATGATCATATGGTTTTTCTCCTTCAGTTTGTTAATATGGTGTATCACATTGATTGATTTGCGTATATTGAAGAATCCTTGCATTCCTGGGATAAACCCCACTTGATCATGGTGTATGATCCTTTTAATGTGCTGTTGGATTCTGTTTGCTAGTATTTTGTTGAGGATTTTTGCATCTATGTTCATCAGTGATATTGGCCTGTAGTTTTCTTTCTTTGTGACATCTTTGTCTGGTTTTGGTATCAGGGTGATGGTGGTCTTGTAGAATGAGTTGGGGAGTGTTCCTCCCTCTGCTATATTGTGGAAGAGTTTGAGAAGGATAGGTGTTAGCTCTTCTCTAAATGTTTGATAGAATTCGCCTGTGAAGCCATCTGGTCCTGGGCTTTTGTTTGTTGGAAGATTTTTAATCACAGTTTCAATTTCATTACTTGTGATTGGTCTGTTCATATTTTCTAGTTCTTCCTGGTTCAGCCTCGGAAGGTTGTGTGTTTCTAAGAATATGTCCAGTTCTTCCAGGTTGTCCATTTTATTGGCATAGAGTTGCCCGTAGTAATCTCTCATGATCCTTTGTATTTCTGCAGTGTCAGTTGTTACTTCTCCTTTTTCATTTCTAATTCTATTGATTTGAGTCTTCTCCCTTTTTTTCTTGATGAGTCTGGCTAATGGGTTATCAATTTTGTTTATATTCTCAAAGAACCAGCTTTTAGTTTTATTGATCTTTGCTATTGTTTCCTTCATTTCTTTTTCATTTATTTCTGATCTGATCTTTATGATTTCTTTCCTTCTGCTAACTTTGGGGTTTTTTTGTTCTTCTTTCTCTAATTGCTTTAGGTGCAAGGTTAGGTTGTTTATTTGAGATGTTTCCTGTTTCTTAAGGTAGGATTGTATTGCTATAAACTTCCCTCTTAGAACTGCTTTAAGCAGAGTATTTTTAAGAAGTGCAAAACTGAATGACTGAAAGGTGTTCTACTTCGGGAAGTTATGAGAGGAATACATGGTGTGTGTGTGCTGGGGAAGGGAGGTGAAGTGGGATAGGGTGGAGTGATAAAAAAGCCAAGAGATACAGACACAGGCCTCTATTTTGTGATGTAGGCTCAATACTGAATTATCTAAGATTGGATAATCTACGCCCTAGTCACTCTCATTTTTTTGCTGCTAACCTGTGGGCCTATTCATTTCTCATAATCGATTATACCAGAGGGTTGGTAGGGAAAAGAGGAAGTAAGAATCATAAATCAATTGTGTTGCTCATTGGTTTTGGATAATGCTGGTGTGAAAGGTGGGGATGCGTAGAATCGGTGGCTAAAATGTAATTTTATATCTGTGATTTTGAGGCAGAGTGATAGAGTGGAAGAGAACACAGACTTCAGAGCCAGAGGGAATCAGGTTCGAATATGAACTCTGTCACTTACCAGCCATGTAGCCTTGGGAAATTAATTGGTCTCTTTGCACCCCAGTTTTCTACATGTAAAATGGGAGAAACAATGAGTTTCTTGTCAAGGCTGTTTTGCGACTTAGAGATGAGATGAGAGTGTTTACCTCATACTAACTGGCGGCTAATATTGTTGTTGTTGTTGTTTTTGTTGTTTTTCGGCCGTGCCGTGTGGCATGTGGGATCTTAGTTTCCTGACCTGGGGTTGAACCCGTGCTCCCTGCAGTGGAAGCGTGGACTCTAAACCACTGGACCACCAGGGAAGTCCCCTAATATTGTTTTGGTAACACTGTAATCTGAGAGAAGACAGGAAATACATTCAAAGAGATAACCTTACATACTAAGACGAGGTCATTTAATTTACTGGTAGGTCCTGATCTACATTTTCCTACTGGTGTTTATCTAGAGGCAAGTGAAAAGTACAAGATGGCAAAGTTTAGGTTTGTGAACTTTTTTGAGATAAACATAATATATTTGTCTCAGACTTTTACCATTAATGATATTGAATATATAACTATTTAATACATATTTAAAGAGTCAAATATATTCTTATTTTATATTACTGCCAATTTTGTGAAGGAGAGAAGAGATAAAAAAGAAAAAAAGGAAAAAAGAAACAAGAAGAATAAAAACCAACTGTAGTTGAGGGGTAAAGAAAGAACAGAGGACAAGAAAGGCTAAAGAGAGCGAGCAGACAGACAGACAGACAGACAGACAGAGACAAGACAGGTAGAGAGAGAAGAGACGGTTGGAAGAGGACTGACCAAGTGGAGAATCCGCCCAGACCTCTTCAATCCCTCCATAACCTTCCCCTCACTACTTCTATTTGATAGCCAAAGTACTCTAGGCTGCCTGATGTTCCAAGCTAGCTCTTCCCTTGCCCGATCATGCCACTACTATTATCTCTTGCCCAACATCTCCCCCCCACTGCAGTCTCTTAATCAGTATTTGATAGGAGACCGGGCACATTGCTATACAGCGCTCTAGGACTCTCAGTAATTTAAAAAAAACAAAACAAAACACACCTCCATTTGCATCTGCTTAACTGAGAAGGACACCCTACGATAGAAACGAGGGAGTATGCTTATAGAACACTGGGATCTTCTTTGGGAACACATTTTTAGAGGTGCCTTTGAGAAATGTTATCATTTTAAGATATATAAAGAGTGAATGATTAATTTAAGAAAATATACCAAAAGATAAATGAAATTAAATCAAGGGAAAAACCGCAGACTCTGAGATGACTAACCCCAATTTATTTAATGTCTTTTCTTACTGTGTGCTGAGGGCTGTCTTCATTATCCCTCATGTAGAAGGGCTTGAGTGCTAATGGATAATTAATGACAAAGACTGGTATGTCGCCACAGTGCTTCACCAGGTACTTTTCATGTTCAGTGTGTAGATCAGCACCCCACTGTAATGAGAAAAAAGAAATTACCAAAGGAGAAGACAGAGCTGAAATATACAATGCAGGACCTAAAAATAACCTGTATCAGTGCCAAGGGCTTCTTCTCCCTGAGGATCAGGGATGTGTGGAGCTGTCTTCTGAGGTTACACAGATAAATAAACTATAGAGAGATGTGTTAACAAGAGCATCCAAAGGCCTGGAATGATGAAAGCTGAAATTAGTAAACACTATGCTTTCTGTGCCCCATCTCAGGGAGCAGCATTTAGCAGATAAATAGCATCTGTAGGAAAACACAGTATACTTTCCATGGTGTATAAAAGCTGATTCAGAATCATAATTTTTATTAATATTGCCAAGAGCTTCTTCTACAGTTACTGTCCCTAAGTTTCAGGAAATTAAACGATGAACGATAATATTCCTAATATAGAGTCTATCTCTGGCTAGGTGGCTTCTCCCAGTGACTTTTTTCTTTTTTTGATAAGAGTCAACTAATATATCAGATGCTCTCTGATGAATATTTAATAACACTGTTCATCTATTTATTCAGCAAATACTAATGTGCCTATTAAACCCCAAGTACCATGCTAGGTACTGGAAACTGGTAAGAAAAACAAAATCCCTGAGTTCATGAAGCTTCCAGGATGGGAGACAAACATTAAACAAAAAATTATACAAAGAAGTCAGTTGATTATAAATATAACAAGCACAGGGCACTCGTAACTTAAAGAGAGCATCTGACTTAACTGGGAATGGAGCTGGTGTAAGGAATAGTTTGAAGACAAAGGTATTACATTCTTAACATTATCTTACTATTCCCGCTTGTCTGGCAATATCTTAATTATAGGAAAGAAGCACTGGCATAGGAACGAGGAGACTTGCTTCTAACATTATGTGCATGTCCACTGATAAATCACGTGGCTTTTCCAGACCTATATCCTTACCCATAAAATAAAGGAGTTCTGGGAAAAAACAAAAACACACAAAACTCAGTGTTTTTCAAAGTGGATCACAAATCAGAAGCCTCTATAAAGTTCAACGGAAAAAGAAACCTGTTTAATGTGTTGCCTAAACTTACTTGATCACATAACCTCTTCTGTCTGTCAACTGTTAACATCATTCAGAATATACTTTGGGAAACACTGAACTAGTTGATTTCCATACTGATATTCTATGATTACCATTCTTTCTAAGGAATTTCATCTTCCTAAACTTGGGAAACTTCTTTATAACCCTTTTGTCACTGCTATTCCAAATGATATGATTCTACTTCAAAATTATTTTTCATTCTAAATATTTCAACGAGGTTAGGCAAACATCAAAAAAAGCCGATGTACAGATATGCAAATGCTACACACTGCTAGTAAGAGAAATAAGGTTATTTTAAAGGATTCTTAATGAAATCAGATAAATATGAGAAACATATTTTCATACATACATACATATATATATATAAATACTACCTCTGGAGTGAAGGTGAAGTTCTGGGATGCCTGCTTTAAGATCTCCACTGCCTCAGTATAAGAAATGCTGGAGAGAAACAGGGTAAAAGCAGAGAAAGGTTAATACAACGGGCTGTTGTTAACTAGTGCATCTGAAAACTGTGAAAGGCCTATTCTCATACAGTCTTTGAGATCATATATGAGTATCAAATGATTGTAAAAATGATTATTGAGTAATCAGGAATTAAGGTTGACCTATGAGAGTCTGATCAGCATGAAGAGAAATGGCCATTCAATAATCCCACTCCTGATCCACTTGCAGTGTACACAGAGAAGCTAGTCACTTAAGCAAATAAAGATTTTCTCTGAATTCATGTTATGCTAATGCCCTAGAAGGTGTGAAATACTGAGGCTAAAAGAGCAAAACTCTCTCCCTAAAGCTGCCATTCATTTATCCAACATACACTGAGCACTTACTATGTGCTAGGTATCATTCTAGGCACTGGAGATACAGTAAATAAAAACAAAGCCCCTGCCTTGTTGTCTGTGTGTGTGTGTGTGTGTGTACATGCACAATGCCCCTGCCTTGTGTGTGTGTGTGTGTGTGTGTGTGTACATGCACAATGGGGGTAAGAAAGATAAACAAATAAACAGAAATAAGCCAGGGAGCTATTGGTGCTGTGAAGAAAAACAAGGCAAGATAAAAAGACAGAGGGTATTTGGGGGTGCTGTTTTAGATAAGATGGTCAAGAAAGGCCTTACTGAACTGGTGATATTTGAACAGAAACCTGCCTGAAGTCAGGAAATGAGCCATATAAATACCTAAGGGAAAGTATTCCAGGTAAACGGAACAGTGAGTACAAAAGCCTGAAGTGAGGAACAGTTTGGCTCATTCAAGGAACAAAAAATTCAGTGTGACTGGAGCATATTGAACAAGGAGAAGAATGCCAGGAAATCAGATTGGAAAGGTAGTCAGAGGTCAGATCCTATGAACTCTTTCAGGCCATCGTAAGGCTTTTGTAATATATTCTAGTACTGTACGACTGTTTAGGAAAAATATCATTTTTGGTTACGTCAGTAAGAAACCATCATGCCTAAAACAAGCCAAACCAAGAATTTGTTTTAACAGTTTGGATAGGTGATATATGCACATAGTTTAAAAAAAAAAATCAAGGTGAATAAAAGAGTATACATCTTCCTTCCATCCCTGTCCCATAGCTACCTAGTTCCTCTCCTCACACACAATTACTGTTATTGGTTTCTTGTGTATCCTTCGAGGGTTTTATGCATCTATAAGCAAATATTAATACTCAATCTCCCCTTTTTTACAGATGGCAGCCATAGCATACATATCATACACACTCTTTTATACCTTTCCTTACTCAATAATATACGTTGCAGATCTTTACATACCAGTATATGAAGAACTTCTTCACTTTTTGAGCTATTACATAACGTTCCACTTTGTGGATGTATCCTAATTAGTTTAACCAGTCATCTATTGATGGATATTTCAGCTGTTTCCAATCTTTTGCTATTATAAATCATGACTACATATACCTAATTTATGCTCATACTGATTTTGCACATGGGAAAAATGGAATTGTTGGATTCAAGAGTATTTGCATTTGCAGTTTTCATAATTTTGAAAGACACTGCCAAAGATATCGTTTCCCTTTTACAGGGTTATTCCAATTTATGCCCACCAATAGTATATGAAAATGTTAGTTTCTCTATGTTCTCTGCAACAGTATTCTGCATGATTAAAAACAAAAATCTACAAACTTTCTGAAGGACTCTGAGTTAAAAAATAACCTAAGAAACTTATTCTCTGAAGCAAAAATGAAGTTTACATCTATACTAACTAACTGGAAAGAGTTGTGTCAGAGTACAAATAAAGCCCCCAAAGCTATGTTTTGAGTGATAGGTTTTTTAGAAGATGGAAATTCTATTCAAACTAAAATCTAGTATTAAATAACAGATAATTTCTAAGGTAAGAATGGTGTTGGTGTTGATAGTAGTAATAATTTTTAAATGAGCATTTTACAGAAGGGAAACTGAAGCTTAGAGAGGATCAATAACTTGCCAAAAATCACTCATGTAAGTAAGAAGTAAACCTTGATGTGCTGACTCCAAAGTCTAAGCTTTTAACTGCTGAGATAATGCCTAAACCACTTGGAGTTTCATATGTTCTATCAAAATAAAAGATAATGGGCTCTGGGTTCTCCCTTTGACTCTACCACTTAGTAACTATGTAAATCACTTCACCTCAATGAAAGCATTTTATAAATTTTTGTATTTTATACAAAACTCTAAAAATACAAACATTAAAAAATTAAGTATTTGTACTTATAAAATAAGGAGACTGGGCTATATTAAGCTCTTGTCTGCTTAGAAATTCTATTGTTCTATTCCATCAATTCCTTGATATGATCTACTCATTATACTGAGAAATATAAGAGCAGTAAAAATGGGAAGCACTAGAATTTTGTGCCATTGATACGTTACAGTTACATTATTAAGAAAAAAAGGACTCTCATGTCTAAATATCTCTTGTTATTCTAGATGTTCTGCCCCATGCTCCTCCCATACCTTAAGTTGAGGCAGAACTTTCAAGTTCAAATTACATTTCTGACACTGGATATCCTTAATGGCCTTCATCAACTCTCTACTAACTTTTCTTGGTATGTACAGGGAATAATATTTCTTCTCCTTCCCAGAAACTATTTCCAAAGTGCTTTGAGGAAAGAAGACATTGTGATATTGCGTGATACAATATCAAACTACCTTCATATTTCAAATTTTTTGTTGTTGAATGAAGAAAATTATTCTGAAACTGTTGGAGTACAACTGCTAAGTTAGAGAGATTATTATTAGCATTCTTTGCCTCAAATTCACACAAATAAATGAAAAGCAAATAAAAAGGTAAGTACTCTATATTTTTAAAGCCTTAATACTATAAAGAAAATGTAAAATAAGTGTGTTCTATTTCTGCTTGATAAAGGCTAAATTCAAAGACTACACAAGTCCTTTAAATAATATACTTTCATATAAAACAATTATAACAAGTACTCAAGAACACTGAAATCTATTTATTCAAAAGAATCTAAGTCATATGGTATCTTGCATGTGGGTGTGCGCATGTATGTGTGTGTATTTCGGGGTGCATCTTGATTCTAATTCATCATGCTTAGGTCTACTCTCATATTCTCTCATGGCTTTTAAAATCTCTGGTTTCAAAGACTACAAACCCCCTCCATCTCTGGTACCCTCCACCCTGAGAATCCTCAGCATCATGTAATTTACGTACACCCTCTGGTGTTCAGTCCCCTCTGTTTCTAGCTCCTGGAACTTCTCATATATTCTAGTGAACTCAACAATGCATTTAAAAGGATTTAATAATATTTTAACTAGCGTTTTTAGATGTTTTGTAGCAGGAGGCTGTTCAAGTTATCTAGTCTTTGACATATTGCTTAAGCAGCATTTGAACATTTCAACAAAATAAGACAGACAAGTTATCACTTCATAGATGAGAAAACTGAAGCTCAGAAAGGTTAAAGATTTACTATTAGTCAAATTTGTAGTTGTAATTAAATAATTATTCATGCAAATATTTAACTATTCATCTTTTTCTCTAGATGGTAAACTCCATAAAAGGACTAATCCATGCCTATTTTCACTACTGAATCCTCAATGACTAGCACAGTGCCTAACTCATAGAAGGTAGTCAATAAATATTTGTTGAAAAATATGAATTCACTCATTAATGGCTAATAAGTGGTAGAGCCAGGACTAGAATCCAGGTCCTCTGAAACATAGTTCACTATACTCAGTGCATAAGTCAAACAAACAAGCCTCTGACCAGGCGGAGGTGACAACACCAAAAAAAAAAAAAAAAATCACACATATAAATTTAATCCACAACTATGATTAGTGCTGTGTGGAATGGATGATGGTGATAGCAATGACTGATACGGCACAGCCCATGTTCCCATCCTCAGTATTTTACAGACATGGATTCTGAAGCACAACAGTAAGATGATACATAAGGGTCATAAAGATAGTGGGGGAGCTACAACTACTCTAGCATTAATTCCAGTGCCCTTTCAGATATATGAAGTACACTGGTTGAAAGCATGAGCTTTGAAATCAGATGACCATGAGTTTGAATCCCCACTTCATCTTTTACTCCCCTAATTTCTTTTGAGTTGATTCTTCATCTACAGAAGGGCAACAATAACTACTCACAGAGTTGTTGTGAAGATAAAATGAAATACAATGTACTTAAAGTTTATCGCTGTCTGGTACATAGTAAATATTCAATAAATGGTGGGTATTTTTCCCCCATCTTAGATCTTATTCATAGATAGAAATTGGATAACCTCTCTTAAGGTCTCCCTAGTTTTCTGTTACCAGTACAGATTCCTTGGGATGCCTAATTTACTTCTTTCCTTACCTACTTAATTACAACTCTTATCAATATGCTAATGTCCAGAACTCTCCTGTAGACTCTAGGCCCATACACTCAAACTGCCTACCCAACATCTACAACTGGATGTCTGAAAAGTATCTCAATCTTAACATGGCACCTCATGATGATGAGCCTGATATCACCCCTCTCTCTCCACAACCCCCCCACTACTCTATGGCTTCCCCCATCTCTGTTAATAGCAACTCCATTTCTACAGCTGTGTAAGTCAAAAGCCTTGAAGTCACTCTTAACTCTCCTTCTCTCTCTTTTTCACTCTCAGTAAATCCTGTTTGCTGTATCTTTAAAATATATCCAGAATAGGACAATTTCGCCTACCTCCATTGTTACCATCCTGGTCTGTGATGGTTAATTTTATGTATCAAGTTGGCTGGGCTACAGTACTCAGATATTTGGTCAAACATTCAGGGTATTTCTGAGATGGTGTTTTTTTGGATGAGGTTAACATTTAAATCAGTGGATCCTGAGTAAAGATTACCCTCCAGAACAACATCCAACCAGCTGAAGGCCTTGCTAGAACAAAGACTGGCCTCCTCCAAGAAAGAAGGAATCTGCCAGCAGACTGCCTTTGACTTGGCTCTTCCTTGAGTCTCCAGCCTGCTGGACCACTCCAACAGATTTTTAACTTGCCCAGCCTCTACAATTGTGTGAGCTAATTCCTTAAAATAAATCTTTATATACACACATCACGTTGGTCTTGTTTCTCTGGAGAACCCTAACTTACACAAGGTTCAAACCACCATCTACTTGCACCTAGATGACTGTAACAATCTCCTACTTGCTTTGCTGCTCTCACTCTTGTCCTACTACAGCCTATTCTCAACAGATAGCCAGAGCGATCCTATTAAATCCAATTGAGATCTTGTCAGATCTCTGCACAGAACCCTTCAATAGCTTCCTCACCTCACCCAAGTAAAAATCCAAACTCTTCACAGTGCCCTACAAGGCCCCACCTGATTTCCCCACCTCCCTCATCTTTTCTTACTTCATCTTCGTATCCTCTTCCCTTACTCACTCTTCACTATTACTTGAACATGTCAGGCATGCTCCAACCTCAGGGTCTTTGTACTTGTTATTCCCTCTGCTTGGAATATTCTTTTCCCACTTACCCATATAACTAGTTCTCTTACTTTACTTTCTTGAGATCTTTACTCAAAAATCATCTCAGTGAGATCTTCCCTGCCATGCTATCTAAAATTTCTACCTCCTCATTCTTCCTTTGTCTTATCTTCTTTCTCTTCTCTGGTTTTTTTCCCCATAAGTATTACTCATTTTCACAGACGGTATGTTTCACTTATTTATCTTGTCTCTTGGCTATTATTACCTCCACCAGAAATACAAGCTCAGTGAAGGCATGGAATTTTATCTGCTTTGTCCACTGTTTTTAAACAGTTTTTAGATTTTAGGACAATGCCTGGCACATAGTAAACATTCAATATACATTTAAGTGAAAGGAAAAGTCTCAAAAGCCTTCACTTGTACTTCATTGCCCTTCGATTCTCTATCACAGGGCTCCTACTTCCTCCTTTTCTGATCCCACAGCTGCTGCCTTGTTACTGGGTCAGGCTCAACGACTCATCATTTTTAACTGGTAGCCTGAAGGTCTAGGCTGATAACTGATAGTCTCAGCTCAGTCAAGTCTGCCAGGTTTTTCTTATTCCCCTTCTCAAGGACAGGTTGAATTATTTATTCTCTTAGAAGAAAAACTTCCTAAACTTAAGATAGCAAGGGAAAAATGATACTAACTTATGTTCAGAGACAATTTTCTTTTCTTCAGATTATCAAACTCACTTCCTCTACACATTGTAAATACCCTGAATACTAAGTCTTATATGAATTATTTGTACTGCATATAAGAAGTTGCTTGTCGTTTTTTCCATATCAAGTATGTGTTTCATAATAAACTGTGAAAAGAATAGCCTATCTGATTAATATGGTTGGTTGAATAAACAACCAGTCCAATATCAAGTTCTACTTGAACAGGATTATAGTGGAAATGAAGCAATAATGTATGTGCTATATTTAAAATACAGATCTTTAGGTTTTAAAATAGTGGCTAAAAAAAAATTCAGAATATATTTTCAGATTTTAGCAAGCAAAGGTAAAGAAAAAGAAGGAAGACTGAAATAGAGAAAAACAGAGGGGCAGACATTACATGTATCTATCTTAAAAGCATGTTTTTTAATCAAGCCAGATTTTGATTACTAAAGAATTAGTCTGAATTGTAGGAATATACTTAATAATTACTATGATCATTATCATGCTATGATTTATTCATTTATTTATTCATGAAACACTGATTATCAACTATGAACCAGACATAAGAGCTATAAAACTAATTAAAATACGGTTTTTCCTTGAGTCTAGGGAGTGTGATAAGCAGATATACAAACAAAAAAATTTAATACAGTGTGATAAATACGATGATAAATTATGAATAAAGTTCAGAGAAAGTATAATATCTACTTACATTAGAAAGTTGTTTTTTAGCATATGTTCTAATCTGTCCTTGGTAAGAAAAGAGAAAAAAGGAAATTTATTAAATGTAATTATATTCCTTACATGTAATTAACATATTTAAAGGACTTCATCCACAAAGCTAATTACCTTTTGGCCAGGAGCTATGAATTTGTGACAGAGTTCAACATCTTCAGGACAATTTGAGAGAACTGTCATTGTTGTAGTCTTGAAGAGGCCCTCCATAACCTAAGAGAAATGATACAGAATTGCCTGACATGTAAGCTTCATGAAAAACCTGTTTAGGGCCCTGTAAGGACTGCTCTCCAGGTTTCAACGGCTATAAATCCATTAGGGCTCTTATTTCCTGAATATACTACAGCAAGTTAATTCAGTTTCCAGATTGATTAGAGGGGGCATCACAACTTCTCAGAGAAGGTTAAAAAAAAAAAGAAAGAAAAATGTCTGAACCTTCTGTTAACAGTTTCAATACTGGTGTTGAAGTGGGCTGTCAAATGAACAGCTAAAACAAACTGATGCCTCTCTAAATTTCAGTATATTCACTTGTAGAGTCAGGACAGTTAACAGTTACCTAGCTTACAGGATTGTTGTGAGAATTATATGAGATAATCCATGTATAAGACTTAGCTTAGTGCCCAGCTCAGAGAAGCACACTACAAACATCAGTTGTGAAGAGTGGAACATTTTGAAAAGTGCTTCATTCAGTCATTGGTAAATGAAAGTAAACTTTACGATTAGAGAAGCAATGAGATCTATCTACATCTAAATACATACATTTTTGCTTTGCTAAAGTATAAAGTAACGACACAAATCAGTATATAAGAATTCATTCTACCAGGGGTGTCCATAAAAGTCTCATGGGAAAAACTTGTTCTCAGAAGAAAAAAGTGACTGGAATGAAAAATATTTCTAAAGTATTTTTAATCCAAACTAAAATTTTTGTTTTGATGTCAATGAAATCATATTGTGATTTCCAGATGTGTCTTCATAAAGACACATACATGGATTAAGACCAGGCTGCCCCACAGGCAGGTATCTTCCTTTCCTCTCTGAATCACTGGATACCCTATCAACACTGGAAACACAGCGGGGCATACGCGTCTGAGTAATTTAACATGGTCAGATATAGGAAAGAACTTAATTATCAAGTGACAACCAGATAGATTTATGTACATATATAAAATATTTTTTATTTCTTTTTATATATACTTCGCATTTTTATATTATACATATATTTTGTAGAGAAGTCAGGAATAACTTGATGAAAGAAGAGCGAAAGGAGGCTGAAGATGTTTTACCTTGAGGCTATAACCACCTTCAATCTAGCAGTGAGATAAAGAAATCACTAAGTAACTGAATGATTTATGAAGCGTTATATCCCTCAATCACTGCAAAAAGCCAATGTATATTGAGAGGAAAAAAGAACAGGTAGATTGGATAGTATGCTTGCATTGTTGAGGGACACAATACACAATCAGTAAGATGAAGACTTCGACAACTGGGGCTGTTAAAGCAGTGTCTTTGATGGGCAGAACATTTCCATTCGAAGAAGGATATCACTGGCTTTTCTAACCTTGACTTTCAGACTACACTCTATAAATATATTTATAATAAGACAGAAACTTAACTGAAGGGTTAACATAACCCTCATGTTTTTAAAAATATATTTCTCAATAGCACTAAAATAATAATATTTAATTGCTTATACCTCATAAGAGGAAAATATCCTTTGTTACAATATTTTGATTTAATATTTAAGAGACTGCTCTTCATCAAGATAATAATTTCCACAGAATTCAATTTATCAAAGGGAGAAAACTGAGAGAAGCAGGAGCTTATTTTTGGGAGGAATATACCTTTTTCTTCTGTCTTTAGGAAAAAGTTTATATTCCAATTAATTAAACTATTCAATAGTGTATGCCCTGAGTACCACTCAGTGGAGTACCAAATAAATAAGAATTACTTAGTTATAGAATACATAATTATAGAGCAAAGATTATAATGTTTAATAAATTCTAACAATCTATGTATTATCTTTATAATCTTTCCCTCTGGTATTACATTGGGCAGCGGAGACAGGGACAAGGCAGAAATAGGAGGTAAAAGGTGTGGTTCCATTCTTTACAATACTCTCATTGCCTGAGTGAAAGAATAATAAAGAATTGGGTGGTGAGCTCAAACTGAAGCTGATTAAGGAATTTTACTGACTCGGTGAGGCTCAGATTCTGAATCTCTAAATCTAGAAAGGGATTAACTCAACAGTGTTCCTATTGACATTTTTGGCCAGATAATTCTTCGCTGGTGGGGAGGGGGCTGTGCATTGCAGGATACTGAACAACATCCCTAGCCTTTACCCACTAGATGCCAGTAGCAACCCGTCTTCCCTACTCCCCCACCCACTCCCTAGTAGGGACACCAAAAATATCCCCTGGGGGACAATGGTCTAGAGAAATCAGTGGGAGATGTTAAAGGGGTATATGTAAGTGGACACTGTGGTGTGTGGCCACAACATCCCTTCAGGACCAAGATCTTTATCCGCTAGGAACAGTAACTGCTGATGGTACATAGTTGGGTCCCTCTTCAGGAACTGCCCAGGCCAGGAGGACTGCCTTACTCAAGGTTACACCCCTTCCCAAGCTAGCCCGCATCCAATGACTGGCTCACAGGAGGAGGCACTTGCCCTCCTATGGGACAACTATGAAGGACCATTCTAGCTCCAAAGTTTCTCATGGAATTGGCTAAGGTCTCTGTTTGTAAATGCATCACAGTTTAACTTGTCCCTCTGCCCAATGCTGCTTTCTTCCTTTCCTTACAGATATTTCTCTTGAGAGCATTCCCTAGTAATACCTGCACACAAATCTCTGCTTTAGGGTTTATTTACTAGGAAATCCAACCTAAGACAGGATAATAAAATTGTGACTCCATTCTATTTGGGAGTATACATGGTATTCCTGTTTTAAGTGGAATTGGGTCATTTACTGGGTGAATAAGAGTAGAATGAAAGAAGTAAGAGTTGATGAAAATTGCTAAAATAAACATCCTGTAATTAGAATTCCAAACTAAGATACTAACCAAAATGGTAGTGGATAGAGAATTCATAACAACAGTTAACACATTCTGGGTACTTACTAAGTGTCATGAACTATGCTAAGTGCCTTATATATATTATCTGTCTAATCCTATGAATTAACCTATGAAATAGGAATTATTATTCCCATTTTATAGATGAGAAAACTGAGACTCAGAGAAATTAAGTCCCATGTCTTAGGTCACATAGCCAGTAAGTGATGGAGCTAAGAATCAAATCCTGGTCCATCCATCTCCAGACTTGTGTGCTCTATATGGATTTATGGCCACAGCCTCCTGAAAAGGCTCCCACCCCTATTTTTATCTCCCTCTGAATCATTTTTCATAATGCTGCTAGAGAGATACTTCTAAAATATAACTCTGACCATGGCCTTTCCCAGCTGAGAACTTTCTCCTTTACCTTTTGGATTAAGTTCAAACTCCTCAGCATGGCATTTAAATACAGTCCTTCTTTCATGAGCTGACTCTTGACTATATCTCCAGCTTCATCCCTGTCCCAGAGCTCTGACAGCTCCTGTGGATGCTTTCTAATACTATAGCTACAGACATGTTTCTCTAACTATAAAGACGTTTTGTTTATTTGCCTAGCAAATATCAAGAGCTACTATTTACTAAGCCTGCTTTGTGCCAGACCCCACACTAGATGCTTTATATTATACATACATAATCTTTCATTTACTTCTCACAATAACCTAATGAAATAGCTACTATTATTCTCGTTTTATAGCTGAGGAAGCTAAAGATCACTAAGGTTAGGTAACATCATAACAAAGTTAATGGCAGAGCTTGGACAGGAACTTAAATCTGTTGACTCCTGTACTTTAAAAACTATTACACTAACAGCATTCAGTAGATGTTTATTAAATTAAGTAGTTCTCCATCTTCTTCATTCTATGAACACCTGTAAGGCACAGATGTCGGAGGTAAAAATGTATACAGAAGCATTTTAATGTCACAGATGCCTGATATTTAGAAACTATTTTAAAACTTGAGTACCTACCTGCATGAGATCTTGAAGGCTCTCAAGAAAAGAAATCTCTGCTTCTACCATATAAAACTCTGCCAGGTGTCTCCGGCTCTGAGAATTCTCTGCTCGGAATGTTGGACCAAAGGTAAACACTTGAGTAAAAGCTCTGCAATTCAAGATTAACAGTGTAAAAATAGGATTCACATGATTAATTTTAAGTATTTAAAATATTCAGTAAGCTCTTAAGGAAAAAAAAAAGTTCTGCGCCCCTGTCTTGTCCACAAATCCACACATATTAGCTGCTACATTTCTTTAATGGGTGATTATAATAGTTTCATTAAAAATGTTACATTTATAGAAACCATTTTATTCCAAAGGAATTTGCAAATGCTTTACAAACCCTATGGCTTACTAAATATAGAATTATAACCACTTCTGATGCACTCTACTGCAGCTGCCTTAAATAGCAGGCAACTACATTTCACAGCAATTGAGAACAAAGTGAAGGAAAAATACCACAGCCCAAGAAGCCACACAGAGAATCTAGATAGTAACAGTTAAAACCAGAATTTCATGTGGATAAGGCAAGTCAATCATTTTCTAAATATATGAAAAAAAAATACCAGATATGTATGGTGATTGCCTTGTTAGGCCTACTCAAGTCCTTTACGCCCACCTAGGAGTTTTAATCAACGCTCAATGACCCCTGACATTTGGGGGGTGGGGTGGATTTTGAAGAACTGTCTGCTTTACTCTCTGGTTTTCAAGGACTATAGCTCAACAACATAAATGGAAAAAAAATTCTTATTTTTAAATTTCTGCAGAGAAGCGAACATGACACCTTCATTCTTTAACACTTACAGTCTCCTTCACATGAGAAGAGGGCAACAAGATTAGATCAAGCATGTATGAAGTAATGAATATTTCCTGAGGACCATGTAATCTTTTTTTTTTTTGAAATTTATTTATTTAATTTGTTTATTTTTGGCTGCGTTGGGTCTTCGTTGTTGTGCGCGGGCTTTCTCTAGTTGCAGTGAGCTGGGGCTACTCTTTGTTACGGTGTGTGGGCTTCTCATTGCAGTGGCTTCTCTCGTTGCTGAGCATGGGCTCTAGGCCCGCGGGCTTCAGTAGTTGTGCCATTTGGGCTCAGTAGTTGTGGCGCGCAGGCTCTAGAGAGCAGGGTCAGTAGTTGTGGCGCATGGGCTTAGCTGCTCTGCAGCATGTGGGATCTTCCCAGACCAGGGATCGAACCCGTGTCTCCTGCATCAGCAGGCGGATTCTTAACCACTGAGCCACCAGGGAAGTCCCGAGGACCAAGTAATCTTTGAATTTTAAGGTTTTGCTAGAACAAAACAAGAGGTTTGGGGCTCCTTATCTGTTATCCTCAACACTCTTCATTTGTCATCAGTCAAATAATATCAAGATCAGAAAACAGCACAGAAAACAGATTGTAGATATACATACCAGGTTTTTTTTTGTTTGTTTTGTTGTTGTTTTTTTTTAAGTAAAGATACTCTGGGAAATTAAACAGTAAAACAATTATAGTGGAAATCATGAGATTTATTTTTTCTTTCAAAGGCTATTTCAGTTAAGGCCTAGTTGGTAAGAAGCTTAGGAATTTATGTTTTGGTTCTACAGCCACCTTGCTGAGACCATGATCAGTTAACCTCCGAGAATCTTAGTTTTTAATGGAAAAACAAACCGTAAGAATTCAAAATATTACTATGATAACCTCTCTCCCAAGATTCAGATCCAGACTTGCCTACTAGAATGTTCCTAAACACACTGACCTTACCTTGTCCAAAACGAAAACTCTTGCCTTGCTCCCCAAAACAAGCAAAAACAAAATAAGGAACAGTACATTTTCCCCAGCTCTGTTAATCTCAGTTAACCCATCTCGTCACCCAAACCAGATCCCCATCCCTCCCTCACCGCCCACACACTTCCCTATCATATTGATCACAGAATTATATTGTTTATACCTAGGAAAACTCTTGCAGATCTAAAGACTCTTCTTTATTTCCACAAATATTGTCTTAGTGTCAACTCTTGTGTCTGCCACCTGCCTTTCTTCCTCCAGTCCCAAACGACTATAAGTTTTCAAACTCAAATCTGATTATATCAGCCCTAATTTAAAAATCTTCAATGGTTCTCCCCTACTCAAAGGTTAAAATTCAAACTTCTAACTTTGACTGGACCTTCCTTCACAAAGCCTTTTCTCCAGCACACTGAGGATACTCTCCTTACATGCCCCGCATGCCTTTAGGCTTTTTCATTGGCTGTCCCCTCTCTGTAGTGCCCATCCTTTGTTCCTCTCTCTCCAAATGGCAAATTCCCATCCATCCTTCAAGACTTGACTTAAATGTCACTTACTCTTTGTAACCTTACCATACACCCCCAAATTTATTGTTCCCTCCTTTCTATGACTGTAACACTTTGTTTATACATTTATTATACAGACTGTATCACTTAGAATTATAATTGTGCATTTTGTATCTTTCTCCCTCAATAAACTATGAAATTTTCTACAGTAGGAATAATGTTTTATTCATCTTTGCAACTCCGGTGCCTAAGATAAAACAGGTGCTCAAGTTGAATGAATAATAATGAGGATGACAGGCTTCTTCAGTTGTAAACTGGAAAAGCACAACATCCTTATAAACAGTAACATTACAAATAATGTACAGAAAAATACTCAGGTATATTTTACTGTGGCTGTTACTCAATAGCTAAAATGGGTCAAACAATTTAGGTCTGCCCCAAACAATAAATTCAAAAATTACAGGACCTCCAGCTTCTAATCTATGACTATGCAATCTCTAGGTAGGTTGGCAATAGTATATTTAACTAAATAAAATGACATTCTTTTCGGGCACTGCATCACAGGAAATTGTACATACAGATGTTCACTAATAACAAAGAATATTCTATTGAAATTTTCCAGGGCATAAATAGAAACTCCATGGCATAGGTGGAATTTACTTTGGAGGCTCTGAGGAAGACTTCTAAGAAATGGGCAGTTATCATCCTGAAATACAAGGAGGCCAATGGGATTGCTGTTCAGAAGAGACACATTATATATGTATTAAGGTACTAGACACAGAGAAAACAGCGGTATCTAAAAAGAACTACAGATTCAAGTCACAAGGGTACCTACTTCTCACATGGATAGGGAGGGAGCTCCAAGATGTTTAACAATAGGGATTTTTTATTTAACAATGGTTAATGATTTTCTCTATCAATACAGGGTAAACTCTCTTGTATAAAATATAGAAGAGGATCAAGGATTTTTATTTTAGTAAGGATCAGATTCTAATTGTGGTACCCAAAAGTTAAGTATTATTCTAATAGGGTAAGTAAAAATCAATGGCCATGGTGCTTTCTCTGAATTAACAAAAAGATAAAATAAGCTGGAAGGTATGTTGACAAATTGCCTAATTTAGCATCAAGTTGTTAAGCAGATAAATGTTTAAATCATTCAATAAAGATCACCCCACGTCAGCGTCCAGTGTTCTATAATAAAGTAGTGAAAGTAGTAGTAGTGATAGTGGCTACCATTAGCAAGTGCTCCTTGTGGGCCAGGCATTAGATGTGAGAGCCTTACAGTTAACTCCTTTATTATAACTCAATAAAGGATATATTGTTACTTCTATTTTTCAGTCTAAGAAATTGAAGTTCAGAGAGGTTAAGAAGCTTTTCCAAAAGTCATAGAGTCATAGCCTAACAAGTGGTAGAGGCCAGATTCAAATCTAGCTCTGACTCTAATGATCACAGCCTTCATTATGATATTAAAATAATGATGCTCATAACTGAACATGGACAAACCCAGTAAATAAGAGAGAAAAATTTGTAATATGCGCTCCCCGCCTTCTCAAAGATAACTAGGGTGAGTAGTTTGGTATATTTCTCTTCTTTGTGAATAGCTTATTTGTTTTATGTGTTAAAATTATAGCTCCCTAGGATATGTTGCTTTCATGCAAATAATGAGAAGATAAATGTTAATCAATATTTTGTAAACTTTAGCAAGACATTTTAGCCTTTCTGGTCTTCAAATTCTTACATGAGTGGGAGGTGCAGGCAGTTTGGCATTATTCTCTAGTATCTTTTACAATAATTTTGTTTCTAGGTCCATGTGAAATCACCATTATTTTAATTTATGCTGATTTCTTCTTTTTCCTCAGTCTTCCACACACATGCAAGCAATTTGCAGCGAGGCTTGGCCCAAGCAATAGTTAAAATAAGATCTGAGAACAAGGCCATTACTAAAATAAGATACAAAACCAGGTGAAAGGCCAGTACTGCTGTGAGAAGAGACCAGCAGAAAAAGAAAACACTCAGTACTAAGAATCATTCTTGTGCCAATTATGGAGAAAGGAAAGCTATATATGGAAAGTCTATGAGCTTGGAGTTGATGTTTAAGATAACAAAAGTACATTCAATACACATCAGCTAAGATAGCTACAAAAATGGCTTTTTAAAAATAAAAAGTAAAGTTACCAAAAAGAGGTTCTACAAAGGTCACTTTCTCCCTTGTGTGGAGTTTTATGAAGCCCTAAATTGGCAAGTGGATTATTATAAAATAGTCACTGATTGCTTTGCCATTTATTCCTTCTGGCCCTGAAATTTAAGAGCTAATCTTTATATTTTGAAACAAAAGAGGAATTACCGCCTTTTTAGCTGGGGAAGAACTTATCGTTCAGCATAAGGGGGGGGGATCAGCAACTTTCCCTGAGGCCGCCCACTCCCAGCCTCCTATCACTTCCCTACTGTCATTCAGGAAACATTCATTGAACTGAAGTGAACTCACAGACAACTTTAAACTGACTTTTAAAACAGTCTTTGTCAAGTGGTATTCCCATCATCCAGAAAACAATCATCTATTTTACTACTGCTTTGTATCCACTGGATTATCAATACTGTGACATATTTGTCACTCGTTGTTTCTACATGCCTAACAGAGTGGACACCAGACACCTCCTTTTCATCTTTCCCCCTTTCCTCTATCCTGCAGTAGTACACTTGGTGAAAGGGTTTATCAAGAGATGTAGCTCTGGGGCTTCCCTGGTGGCGCAGTGGTTGGGAATCCGCCTGCCAATGCAGGGGACACGGGTTCGAGCCCTGGTCTGGGAAGATCCCACATGCCGCGGAGCAACTAGGCCCGTGAGCCACAACTACTGAGCCTGCGCGTCTGGAGCCTGTGCTCCGCAACAAGAAAGGCCGCGATAGTGAGAGGCCCGCGCACCGCAATGAAGAGTGGCCCCTGCTCGCCGCAACTAGAGAAAGCCCTCGCACAGAAATGAAGACCCAACACAGCCAAAAATAAATAAATAAATAAATATTAAAAAAAAAAAAAAAAAAGAGATGTAGCTCTCACCATTCATCAACTCTTAACAAGATGTCTTAGCGAGGATGCACTGTAAAATCTAAAAATTTCTTCTTTACCACAATTGCTAAACATTTCTGCAAAATTAATTTTCTTTAGGTATCTGATTTAGAACTGAATTTGAGGTCCAAGCCAATTTAATCTTAATTGTATAATGAGATTCAAAGTTCGATGGAGTCTGACAACAATCCTGCTAAAGGGACTGGAGGGTTGGCTACTCTTCTCTGATGAGCATATGAACTGGGGAAGGGACACTTAGCAAAGGGAATACGAAGCACACAGGTCCTAAGGCAGGAAAGAGCCTGACAAGTTTGAAGAACAGAAGTAGGCCAGCAGCAAGACGAATGGTAAGAGATGAGGTCAAAGAGTTTGGAAGGGATCACAACACGTAGGGTCTTCCTTGTAAGCCATGGTAAAGAGAGTCTGAATTTTATTTAATACTCCTTGAAATACTCTCTCCTCTTGGAATATTTAACACTGTATTCTCCTAGTTTTCCTATTTATCTGATCTCCACCTCTGTCTCCTTCTACATACACTAGCTATTCATTAAACACTAGCAACTCTTTGAACCGTAGTCCTAGAATCTCTTTTCTCACTGTACACATTCTCCTTACATGATCTCACCTCAGTCAATTAATTAATTTTCAATTAATTACCTATTGGCACACAATTCACAAATTTGTATCTCCTGCCCACACTTCTTCTCTAAGCTGCAGAAGCATACATCCGCCTACTTAGTCCTTTCACTTGTCACAAACAGAACTCATGCCTCCCCTGACCCCTCACACTGGCTTCAGTCTTCTTCCAACCTTCCAGGTCAATCCTCCCATTAGGGTCTTTAATAACACCATGTACTACTGTTCATAGAGCCTCTTAAAATTAAAATAAATGACATATACAGATGTAATTATTTGTTTAATGTCCATCTCTTTCACTAGACTGTAAATTTCATGAGTGACCTTATCTATTTTTTGGTTCATTATAGTACCCTCAGTTCTTAACCCAGTGCACGACATACACTAGACAATTAAAATTTGTCAAATAACTAACTCATTTTCTATAAAATATGCTGATCCCCAAACTTTGAACCTTTGAAACAGCACTGGGATGGGGGTGAGGATAGAGGAGTAAGAGGAAGGTGGTAAACAGAATATCAATTACTAAGCAAAAAATTCTGCTATTCCCTGAAATAATTTTTCACAGAAGGCACTAAGAGATAAAAGAATCAGTTTTTTGAAAAGACTGCCCACATATTAGTTTTTGCTCTGTAGGCAACAAGTATATCTTTGAAAAGGACTCGATCAGATGAACATCTTTAGTTAGCAAAGATTTTACTTTTTGAGAAACTGAAGTATTACCACATGAAAAAAATTTCCCTTAGTCTTATTCTATGTAAACAGAGAAGCACCTGCCTCTTTGGCTTCTGCCAGAGTAGATACCAACATGTTAAGACAAGTATTGCTATTTCATCATTCCTGTAATGATGGACTCTTCAGAGGACTGACTGAATTTAGAAAATAACATAAAAAAAAATTTATTTATTTATTTAGGTTGTATTGGGTCTTCATTGCTGCATGTGGGCTTCCTCTAGTTGTGGCGAGTGGGAGTTACTCTTTGCTGCGGTGCACGGGCTTCTCTCGGTGCGGAGAATGGGCTCTAGGCCTGCGGGCTTCAGTAGTTGCGGCACTTGGGCTCAGTAGTTGTGGCTCGAGGGCTGTAGAGCACAGGCTCAGTAGTTGTGGCGCACGGGCTTAGTTGCTCCGTGGCATGTGGGATCTTCCCGGACTAGGAATCAAACCCGTGTCCCCTGCACTGGCAGGCAGATTCTTAACCACTGTGCCACCAGGGAAGTCCTAGAAAATAACATTTTTCTCAAGGGTCAAAGTTTGCTAATTGCTCTTTCTAACTGTGTATTTGTCCTCACATTTTTAACAAGATACTAAAATCACCTTTTAAAAAAGGTATACGGGGCTTCCCTGGTGGCGCAGTGGTTGAGAATCTGCCTGCCAATGCAGGGGACACGGGTTCGAGCCCTGGTCTGGGAGGATCCCACATGCTGCGGAGCAACTGGGCCCATGAGCCACAATTGCTGAGCCTGTGCTCCGCAACAAGAGAGGCCGCGACGGTGAGAGGCCCATGCACCGCGATGAGGAGTGGCCCCCGCTTGCCACAACTAGAGAGAGCCCTCGCACAGAAACGAAGACCCAACACAGCCATAAATAAATAAATAAATAAATTTTAAAAATAATCTGTTAAAAAATATATATATATATTAAAAAAAAAAGGTATACATTTTGTCAACTGCATCTATTCATGCCTAGATTATCCCTCTTGTATTTCTCATATTTAGCAGTCCTTGTACTGAGGACCATGAAAGAGACCATGTGAGAACTTTAATTTAGGTACATGCACCACATGGTATTTATATGTTATTTTAAGTCTACAAAGATTTCAAAGGTTTTCTGAGGCCTGATACTGTAGCAGTAGATGAGTCATTATGGCATTGAACTATCAACAATTTCCTGGGCTCAAGTCCTGTATTGATGACCCATACTTTTTAAAGGTCATCACAGTGATTAAGTTAAGCCTGTACTCTAAAGACCTAAATTGAAATTCTGGCCCCTCCACTTATGAACTAGCCAAGTTAACTTCTTTGAGACTAAATTTTCCCATGTGAAAATGAAGTTAAGTATGTATTTATCACGAGGTTATTATAAAGATGAAACAATATGTAAAAAGTTTAATGTAATATTAACTATATGGTAAGTGTTCAACAAATGGGTAAGAGTTTTGTTTGTTTCTGTTTTTTTGTGTGTGCGTCTCCTTTCCAAAGGTCTACAGTTCTGATTTGGTTGGCCTCAAGATCTCTTTATACTTTCAGTCAGTGCAAGAGATTTTGTTTATGTAGGTTATGTCTACCAATATTTATCATTAAAACTGATAAAATTTTAAAAAATTTATTAACTCATTTAAATACGATAAACCCATCCTATGTCATAAAAACATCTTTTTAATAAAAATTCATAAGAGGAGTGGCACTGTTTTACATTTTTGTAAACCTCCTTCATATCTGGCTTAATAGAAGACAGCTGGGTTCTCATCTGCTTTATGCATTCAATCTGTTCTGCTATCACATGTTATGAAGACTTTGGAAAACTTCACTGTATACTCAAGAGAGAATAAAAATGAAAAAGACAAATACTGGCTTAGTATTATTATGAAAATAGTTTTCATCTCAAAGGACTTCTCTGAAAGGGTCTCAGAGGGCCCCAGATCAAACTTTGAGAACCACTACATTAGGCAATGATTCTTAAGGAGGAGTATTAATTCTGGGCTTTACCTCTGGAGACTTCCATTCAGAAAATCTAGGGAGGGTTCCGGTCAGGAGTATATTTAAAAGTTCTACAAGTAATTATTATGTGAACTCCTGATTAAGAACTACTACCTTAAAAAAAAGTTAAGATCACTAATCAATATACTTAAAAAAAATTTTGATGGCTATAATTTTTTAAATGGACAATAACATGTGTTGGTGAGGATGTGGAGAAACTCCTTGCACATGCTGGTGGGAATGTAAAATCGTGCAGTTGCTGTGAAAAAGTCTGGTGATACCTTAAAAAGTTAAAATTAGAATTATCAAAAAAAAAAAAATAGAATTATCATATGACCCAGCATTTCCACTCCTGAGTACAAACACCAAAGAAATGAAAACAAGTGTTCAAAAAACTCCCTGTATGTGGATGTTCAAAGCAGCATTTTTCATAGTAGCCAAAAAGTAGAAACAATCCAAATGTTCACCAATGGATTAATGGATAAACGAGATGTGGTATATCCATACAATGGAATATTATTCAGCCATTAAGAGGAACAAAGTACTAATATATCCTACAATATAAATGAACCTTGAAAACATGATGCTAAATGAAAAAAGACAAATACAAAAGGCCAGGACTTCCCTGGTGGCGCAGTGGTTAAGAATCTGCCTGCCAATGCAGGGGACATGGGTTCGAGCCCTGGTCTGGGAAGATCCCACATGCCGCGCAGCAACTAAGCCCGTGCACCACAACTACTGAGCCTGTGCTCTAGAGCCCACAAGCCACAACTACTGAGCCCGTGTGCTGCAACCACTGAAACCTGTGCGCCTAGAGCCCAGGCTCCACAACAAGAGAAGCCACCGCAATGAGAAGCCCACGCACTGCAACAAAGAGTAGCCCCCGCTGGACACAACCAGAGAAAACCCGCGCGCAACGACGAACACCCAACGCAGCCAAAAACAAACAAACAAACAAAAAAAGGCCACATATGGTATGATTTCTTTTCTATGAAATATCCAGACTAGGCAAATCCATAGAGACAGAAAGCAGAAAAGTGGCTGCCAAGGGCTGGGGAGAGGAGGGAATGGCAAATGACTGCATCACAGGTATGGGGTTTCCTTTTGGGGTGATAAAAATGTTCTGGAACTGTATAGTGGTGTTGGTTATATAATATCACTAAAAGTAAATTTCATGTTATGTGTACTGAATTTTGTCAAAATAGAATTTTTAAAAAGTTTATTGAAACTAATTGTCCATGAGTCACTTTACACATGTTTTATTTCATTTTTGCTACGCTATAAGGAGATAGCAAGTGGTGCTATCTACTCTATAAGGCAGGTGATTTCACTTCATTTACAGTGGAAGAAACTGAAGCTTAGACAAGTTAAGTAACTAGTACAGAGCAGCATACCAAAGCTGGTTTTAACCAACACAATTTACTCCATGGCCCACTTTCTGTTGTGCTGCATGTGTGCACTCTTCAAAACTAACAAGTACAGCACAGATGATCAATGGTCCCATAAACCCACAAAACACTACCATATGCTCCAAAGAGAAGTTTTGTACCTTTAATGTCACTGTTATCTGATTGGTTTTTGCCTCTCTATACAAGGTCATTTCATTCTTGGTGGCTGTTCCTGATACACCTTCCTTCTTCCACTTGTTATCTCTGCAAGTGTCACTTCCTATCACTTAACAGCTGCTTTTTTCTGTCTTATGCTTTATCTACAGCCCCTCCTTAGTGGAAAGGGGAAAGTCATTTATAAGCTTTGATGGTCAATCAGGATACTTTTTCACTCCATTTTAGGTTACAAAAAATGATAACACATAACACTGTGGATCCTAAAAGGTTAAACTTGAGCTAAAGGAGGCTTTGCTGGAAATGCTTAGATGATCTAGAGCAGTGGTTCTAAAACTTTAGCACAATTAGAATCACCTATGGCTTGATAAAACACAGCTTGCTGGACCCCACCCTCAGAATTTCTGCTTCAGTAGGTCTTAGGGTAGGCCTAAGAGTTTATATTGCTACAAGTTGCCAGGTGATGCTGATGCTCCTAGTCCAAGGACAACACTTGGATAACAAGTGACCTAGAGTGGTTCTCAATCTTGGCTGCATAGGATAATCTATGGTATCAATACTTCAAAAAACAATCTTGATTCAATGCAATCCCTATCAAATTACCAAAGCCAGTTTTTCACAGAACTAGAACAAAAAAATCTTAAAATTTGTATGGAGACACAAAAGACCCCGAATAGCCAAAGTAATCTTGAGAAAGAAAAATGGATCTGGGTAAATCATGCTCCCTGACTTCAGACTATACTACAAAGCTACAGTCATCAACACAGTATGGTACTGGCACAAAAATAGAACTATAGATCAATGGAACAGGATAGAAAGCCCAGATATAAACCCAAGCACTTATGGTCAATTAATCTACGACAAAGGAGGCAAGACTATACAATAGTGGAAAGACTGTCTCTTCGACAATGGTGCTAGAAAAACTGGACAGCTACATGTAAAAAAATGAAATTAGATCATTCTTTAACACCATACACAAAAATAAGCTCAAAATGGATTAAAGAGGTAAATGTGAGACAGAACACTATAAAACTCCTAGAGGAAAACATAGGCAGAACACTCTCTGACATAAATCGCAGCAATATCTTTTCCGATCTGTCTCCCAGAGTAATGGAAATAAAAATAAAAATAAACAAATGGGACCTAATTAAACTCAAAATCTTTTGCACAGCAAAGGAAACCATAAACAAAACAAAAAGACAACCCACAGACTGGGAGAAAATATTTGCAAATGATGTGACCGACAAGGGATTAGTTTCCAAAATTTACAAACAGCTCATGAGGCTTAATATCATCAAAACAAATAACCCAATCAAAAAATGGGCAGAAGACCTGAATAGACATTTTTCCAAGGAAGACACATGGATGGCCAAGAGGCACACGAAAAGATGTTCGACATCACTAATGATTAGAGAAATGCAAATCAAAACTACAGTGAGATATCACCTCACACCAGTCAAAATGGCTATCATCAAAAAATTCAGAAACAATAAATGCTGGAGAGGGTGCGGAGAGAAGGGAACACTCCTACACTGTTGGTGGGAATGGAATGTAAATTGGTACAGCCACTATGGAGAACAGTACGGAGATTCCTTAAAAAACTAAAAATAGTGCTACCATATGACCCTGCAATCCCACTCCTGGGCATATACCTGGAGAAAACCATGGTCTGAAAGAATACATGCACCCCAATGTTCACTGCAGCACTGTTTACAATAGCCAAGACATGGAAGCAACCTAAATGTCCATTGACAGAGGAATGGATAAAGAAGGTGTGGTACATATATACAATGGAATATAATTCAGCCATAACAAAGAATGAAATAATGTCTTTTGGAGCAACATTGATGGACCACAGACCTAGAGACTATCATACTGAGTGAAGTAAGTTAGACAGAGAAAGAGAAATATCGTATGATATCGCTTATATGCGGAATCTAAAAAGAAATGATACAAATGAACATATTTACAAAACAGAAACAGACTCACAGACTTAGAGAATGAACTTATGGTTACAGGGGTTGGGGAGGGTGAAGGGAAGGAATAGTTAGGGAGTTTGGGATTGACATGTATACACTGCTATATTTAAAAAGGATAACCAACAAGAACCTACTGTGTAGTACAGGGACCTCTGCTCAATGTTATGTGGCAGCCTGGATGGGAGGAGAGTCTGGGGGAGAATGGATACATGTATATGTATGACTGAGTTGCTTTGCTGTGCACCTGAAACTATCCCAACATTGTTAATTGGCTATACTCAAATATAAAATAAAAAGTTAAAAAAACAAACAAAACAAACAAACAGACAAAACCCTAATCTTGATGCCCAGAAAAACCAATTAAATCTGTTTTTCTGGGGACTTGAGCTGAAATCTGATGCATCTGTATTTTTAAAAAAGCTCTTGAGACATTCCAACCACTGATCTAGACCTTCTAATTACCAATTATGATTGAAAGTAAAAGGTACAAATGATACAAAAAGTGTTATTTCACAAAAAGGGTACGATTTGCATAAAAGCTCTGGACTAAGAATGAAATAAAACATTTCTAATATTCCTGACAGATTCCAAATCAGAGCTTGGTCTATAAACATAAAAGCACAAAGGGACCATGGCAGACTAGAAACAGAGGCAAGTTCCCTTCAAAGGAGCATTTAGCCTATAGAAATAATGTAGAAAAGTGTCTATTTCTTTGCATTCATCTTCCCTGAATTCTAGAAGGTGGGGGAGTGGGGGAGGGAGGGGGTGGAGGTAGAGGAAGGAGGGAGGAGGACAAGAGGATGAAGACAGACACAAACAGAATAGAGAAATGTCCTTTTGAACCCTGCAGTAAGTCTTTCACATGTGTACCAAGTGAAAGACTAATTAAATCTGTTTCACAACTGCACCGTATGCACTAGCAAAACATGAGGAAAAAACATCCACCAGTAGTAAAATACATAATTTTTGGTATCTTCATACAAAGGGAATACCCTACAGTAGTGAAAACATTATACAACATGGATCTAATTTAGGAGTATAATGTTAAGTGAGTAAACTAAGTCACAGAATATATACATATGATTCTATTTATACAAAATATAAAAACTTTTAAACTAAGCTGTGTATTATTTATAAATATGAACATAAGTGATAAAACCATAAAGAAAAGGAATGATAAGCCCAAAATTGAGGTTAGTAGCTAGTTTTCATGGGGAGGGAAGAGGATGTGATTAGAAAAGAATATACAGGAGACTAAAGAAATGAAGCATTTTGGGGGACTCAGGTGTTGATTGTATCATTATTCTTTGTTTTACCCATACATCTATTTAAGATGTTTAATTTTGTGTCTATGCAATATTTAGACATCAAAAAAGAGTCAGGATGGGCAAGCTAATGGGACACACTGAAACCATAAAATAACAAAATTATACTAAAATTAAAAGGGAAGGCATTGGCATCAGAGCCCACAACACCTACCAAGCCACCACTGAGTTCTTCAAGCTTCTGACCTTTCCCTTCTGACTGTCCATTCAATTTAATTCAAAAAATATTAATACATACTGAATACCTACATTTTCCCAGCATTATTACTACGCTAAGGGCAAAAGAAACTGCCAAACAGCGCATGATATGGGTGCCTTCAATGTTTTATAAACTGGGCAGAGGCTAAGTCTGCATTGTTCAACATGGTGGCTACTAGCCACATGTGGCTATTTATAGTTACACTAATTAAAATTAAATAAAATTAATAAAAATTCAGTTCCTCAGTCACACTAGCTGCATTTCAAATGCTAAATAGCCACATACAGCTAGTGGCTACCATATTGGTCAGTGCGGATACAGAGCATTCCCATGACTGCAGTAAGTTCTGCTGTCCAGCACTGAAGTCAACTGTTGAAATCTCAATAAATGCAGAAGACAATCAACTGGGAAAAAAATGTGCGTTCAGACAATGGAACATGAGGAAAGGGATCAATGGAGGAGAGAGTTATTGGGTACAGCTTCTGAATTTGTTCCAGTGCCCAGTCACACATATTCTATTTTTCCCACATCTATTGCTCCGCCATACCAGACCTCTTTTCCCCTCTTCTGATAAAATGACTCTCTGAAAGTCATTAATGCACAACAGCAGAATTATTCAGTAAACCATACTTGCACCTTTTGTTAACTTTCCATCTATATGAGTGCATAACTCTCAGAATCAGAGGCTCTTTACTCAAAGTGAGCAAACTATAAGTCATTTTATTCATCATCAAGATGAGGATGAACGAACTATTCTCCAATGGTCGTAACTCCCTGAGAAAGAATATCCAAAACAGATACATGATGCAATGGATACTGCCTCCATCTTCTGATTTGGCTTCACTTATAAATATGTCTCTAAATGCTACAAAGAAACAAAGAAACAGCAAGTGCTGTAATAGATACTAAAAACAAATACTCTTAATGATATAGATCATGGTATGATTGACACAGAAGGTAGAGAGACTCTGGATTTGGATCTGAGTAGTTATTTTCAAACTCCCAAGTCACACCCAATCCTCAACAGCTATATATGAAATCCATTATCAAATCAAACACATATTTTGGCTACAAGGGGGCATGCATGAAAATTTTTGAGATATTTCCTTGTACAGTAGTCCCTGAAGTACTGTCTGCCTAGAGTTCAAATGTTTTCACTGAATCTCATACTCTACCATCCTGAAGTAGAATCAGGAGGAAAGCACAGAATTACCCAGTTGAAGAAACTAAGGAAAGTCACTAAATGATGTTCCAGAAACAAAAACTTTAGGTTTTTATCTTTATCTCCCCATCTCCATCATAATTCATACACTAAATCAGCCTCTTAAATGTGAGATATGGATGGCTCAGGTTTTGCACATTCTCCAAATTGTAGAGATTTATGTGGCACAGCAGTTTACTGTCCTATGAACCTGTTTCAAGCGGCAAAACACAGGTTTTATTTTTTCAGTGTAGGGGTATATCATGAGAGATCAAGTTGGGATTGACGTCAGGAGAAACAAAAATAATATGAATACCAACTAATGTATGCTACTAAGCTTACTTGTTACCAATTTCTACTGTGAGAAAGGAGCAAAAACCATGGCTGAGTTTCTTTATTAGAAATTTCTTCTAGAGGAGCAAAGATGAAGTTTCCTTTTATTTTGTAGAAAAGGAAGTAAATTTATTTTGGTAAAGTAAAATACACAAGTTTTTCAGTGGTTTCTATAATTCCTGCACATAGTTTACAGGTGAATTTTTAAAATATTGATTTTTCTTAAAAGACACAAAATTTTCTGAATTCATACAAAGAAGAATTCATACCAACATGAGAATATAAAATAAAATTTTTCTTTCATATAATAAGGGTATACTTTAAAATATCTAAATAAATTGAATATAATATTATTCCAAGTTCATTAATGCATTTTCTGATTGGAGATTTTTTTTTCCCCAACTAGAAGAGATTGATGAAATAAGTCAAAAGCACAAAAGTAATTCAAGCCCACAGATCATATCAGCCAAGAAGAAATAGATACAGCAGCTTAGGGCCTAGCTATGTGTCCTTACCTTACAATCGTCATTTTCTACCATAAAGTCAAATTTATTTATTTCTTCAACAAATAGTTACTAGGCTACTAACCACTATGGAAAATATCGACATAAATCAGGCATGACCTTTACCTTCAAGGAACTTACAAACTAGTAGGGAGATCACAGACCTAAACGTACAAGCTACAATTATAAAATTCCTAGGGAAAAAACACAGAAGAAAATCTGTGCAACCTTTTGAATAGGATACAAAAATTATGAATCACATAAGAAAAAAAACTGATAAAGTATACACCAACAAAATAAAAGACTCTTGTCTTCAAAAGACACTGTAAAAAAGATGCAAAGGAAAGGCAGACTGGGGGAAAGTATTTGCAATACATAAATCTGATAAAGGGCTAGTATCCAGAATGTATAAAGAATCCTTATAACTTCACAAACAGATGGAAAGATCTGTGTTCTTGGATTGGAAGAATCAATATTGTTAAAACGGCCATATTACCCAAGGCAATCTACAGAGTCAATGCAATCCCTATCAAATTACCAATGGCATTTTTCACAGAACTAGAACAAAAAATTTTAGAATTTGTATGGAAACACAAAAGATCCCGAATAGCCAAGACTATTTCTCAAACAGTCTTGAGAAAAAAGAATAGAGCTAGAGGAATCACGTTCCCTGGCTTCAGAATACACTATAACACTACAGGCATCAAAACAATATGGTACTGGCACAAAAACAGACACATAGATCAGTGGAGCACGATAGACAGCCCAGAAATAACCCACACACTTATGGTCAATTAATCTACGACAAAGGAGGCAAGAATATAACAATGGAGAAAAGACAGTCTCTTCAGTAAGTGGTGCTGGGAAAATTGGACAGCAACATATAAAAGAATGAAATTAGAACATTCCCTAATACCATACACAAAAATAAACTCAAAATGGATTAAAGACCTAAATGTGAGACCAAATACTATAAAGCTCCTGGAGGAAAACATAGGCAGAACACTCTTTGACATAAATTGCAGCAATATTTTTTTGGATCTGACTTGTAGAGTAATTGAAATAAAACCCAAACTAAACAAATGGGACCTAATCAAACTTAAAAGCTTTTGCACAGCAAAGGAAACCACAAACAAAACAAAAAGACAACCTACGAAAAGGGAGAAAATATCTGCAAACAATGCGACCAACAAGGGATTAATTTCAAAATATACAAACAGCTCAAACAGCTCAATATTAAAAAAACAAACAACTCAATCAAAAAATGGGCAGAAGACCTAAACAGACATTTCTCCAAAGAAGACATACAACTGGCCAACAGGCATGTGAAAAGATGCTCAATATCACTATTTATTAGAGAAATGCAAATCAAAACTACAATGAGGTATCACCTCACACCAGTCAGAATGGCCATCATCAAAAAGTCTACAAATAGTAAATGCTGGAGAGGGTGTGGAGAAAAGGGAACCCTCCTGCACTGTTGGTGGGAATAAAAATTGGTGCAGCCACAATGAAGAACAGTCTGGAGGTTCCTTAAAAAACTAAAAATACAGGTACTGTATGATCCAGCAATCCCACTTCTGGGCATATACCCAGAAAAGACAAAAACTCGAATTTGAAAAGATACATGCACCCCAATGCTCATAGCACGACTACTTACAATAGCCAAGACACAGAAGCAACCTAACTGCCCATCGACAGATGAATGGATAAAGAAGATGTGATATATATAATGGAATATTACTCAGCCATAAAAAAGAATGTAATAATGCCACTGGCAGCAACACGGATACTTCTAGAGATTAGCATATTAAGTGAAGTGAGACAGAGAAAGGCAAATATCATATGATATCACTTATATGTGGAATCTAAAAAAAAATGAGAGAAATGAACTTATTTACAAAACAAAAATAGACTCACAGACATAGAAAACAAATTTATGGTTACCAAAAGGGAAAGCAGGGTGAGGGGGGGAGGGATAAATTAGGAGTTTGGGATTAACAGATACACACTACTATATATGAAATAAATAAACAACAAGGACCTACTGTATAGCACAGGGAACTAAATTCAATATCTTGTAATAACCTACAATGGAAAAGAATCTGAAAAAGAACTGATATATATATATATATAAAACCTATATATATATATAGGTAAATATATATATATATATATATATATATATATGTATAACTGAATCACTTTGCTGTACACCTGAAACTAACACAACATTGTAAATCAACTATACTTCAACTAAAAAAAAAAGGAAAAGAACTCCTATAACTCAATAATGAGAAGACAAACAACCTAATAAAAATGGGCAAATGAATTCAAAAGACAATTCATAAAAGAAGATATATGAATGACCAGTAAGCACATGAGAAAAAAAGTTTAACACTATTAGTTATCACAGAAATGCAAATTAAAACTATAATGAGATATATACTTACTAGGATGATTAAAAAAATACAATACCAATTTTTGTCAAAGATGTGGAGCAAACAGAACTCTTATCCATTGCCAGATAGTACAAGTACTTCAGAAAACTGTTTTGGGAGTTCCTTCTAAAGTTAATCATACATTTACCATACAACCCAGAAACTCCTAGGTATTTACCCAAGGAAAATGAAAAAATATATGAACATAATATGGGCATAGGTACATTAATTTTCACAGAGCTTCATTCATAATAGGTGAAACAACCCAAGTTTCTACCAAAAGATGAATGAATTAACAAGTTGTATATACATGCAATGGAATAATATTCAGCATTAAAAAGGAACAAACTACTGGATGAACCTCAAACGTATTATGTTAAGTGCAAGATATCATAGAGAAGAGTAAATAAATACTGTATGATACCATTTATATAAAATATATAAATTAAATATTATATAAACACTATTTATATGAAATTCTAGAAAGGGGAAATCTATGATGAGAAAAAACAGATCACTCATTGCCTAGGGCACAGAGATGGGGAGGGAGACTGACTGCAAAGGGCAATGAGGGGATTTTTTAGGGTGATAAAAATATTCTGTTTTTTATCACAGTGGAGATTACAAAGGTTTAGACATTTTTCAAAATTTATTGAACTGTACATTTAAAATGGGTGCATTTTTTGGTATGTAAAGTATACTCAATAAAGTTGGTTGAGAAGCAACAATAACGAAAAGAGATTATTTGTACATTGGCTTATTCCATTACTTAACTATTTAAATTATAATCTTGTCCCAACTGTAGTATAAAAGGTGAAGAGTCAGGCTCATGGAACCACAGAAGGGGCACAGCAATGATTTCCTTCAAAGAACAAAAGAATCCAGAACACAGTGACACCTCACTGTCAACATAACTGACCACAGCTCTGAGGACAGATTAGGACCTAAACTGCTCTTATAGTTTATTTCTGCTTTGGTCTTCAAATTATGACAGGTATCTGATTTTTGTGTCCTAACCCCTTCCTTCGTTCCAGTCACTGGTTTTAGTTTGATGTTCTAACCTGTCTTTTGAGTCCTGAATCCTGGCAGACTCACAATTTGTCCCAATCCTCTGCTATGCGTAAACTCCAATTCTGTTACTGTTGTAAAACAACTTGATTACTAGGTGTCAGCTCTTCTTTCTGCTTATACCACCTTGGCTTCTTTCTTTAGCTAGTCCTTCATAATCACCCTGGGTTCTCCAGGTCCCAGCTGTCATCAGTACCACCATCACAGCACTTACCATTTCAGTGTCAAACTGTGATAAACACTGGGCTTTACATAGTAGCTAATTCTCACAACAGCTCTGCAAGGTCGCCATTACAATTTATCTTTTTGGTTAGGAAGTAGAGGCTCAGACCTTAAGCTTATAAAAGTAGTATGTAAAGAAGCTAGAATTCCAACTTAAGTCTCTCTAACTATAATCTCCTCAAATAACAGAACCATTCACTTAACAAATTCAGTACTCTGGGGGAGAGATAACATTATCTTAGTAGCTAATTAATTCTGTAACAGTACTGGTAACCCTCTACGTGTCAATCAATGAGGCTGTCCCATATTTTTAACAGCTTTCTTGGTGTCCAACACAGTTACATGCCATTTGGGTGAACATGAAAATTATTGCTCAATAAACGAATAGCCATAGATATTTTTAGATAGAAGAAAGCAAGTTGGGGGAAAAAAAAAGTCAAAATGACATAAATTCTCTGTGTTCCCAATGCAACCTAAATTCTGCAAACATGCAACCAACACAGATTTCTTTCCCCCTTCTAAAAAAGTAATTAAAGCCACCTGAACAAAATAGAATTTGGACAAGATTCTACAGTAATTCAAAGAAGTAACATCAGTCTTGCTTTTAATAGCTCCAATTACTGTCCATATTGGTCAAATTACTAAGTATTAACTTGATGTCTCACTATAGTAACCTGCATTTGCTTTTAGACAACGCCAATAGGCACTGCATTTCATGCAAAATAAGTTCTATAAGTATCATCACTCAAAGGATTGACTGCGATTTTTTTTTTTATAACTCACACCAAACTTGCTTATTTTAAAAGCACTCAGTACCTCAGATATTCTGTCTGCTTAACAAGAACTCAGCGAGCTAGATAACAGAAGAGTAGTAGGGCTATTCTCCTATACACTTGAAGTAGAGAAAAGGCATGTTAGTAATCTCTCTCACAAAGGAATGCAATATTAGAAATGGGGAGAGCACCCGATGTTTAGACTTCCAAGGCGGTATACAGATACTGCAGAGTTAACACATTTAGACAGAGAAATTAAATTAAGCAAGTAGTACATTAACTAACTAGCAATTAAAGAAAAGCAAATGAATACCTCTCAAGCTAGTAAAAACGAAGTTCAAATAGTGAATTAAGAACAGATATTTATATTCACTCCTTCCTAAGACAACCTCAAAATAATAATAAAAAAATTAAAAGAAACAGGAAGGGGGCCTTCAGTAGACAAGAGATCTCAGCACATCTTTGGAGGACAGAAAACGGACGGCTGAGTGATGACCAATGCATCAAAGCATGGATGCCATTATCTGGAACACAGAGTGAGTATACTGCAGCAGAAAGAAGATGACTTACACACAGACCCATGGTGAGGCGGGGGATGGGGGAAATGGAGATTCACTGAGAGTTCGCGCATGGATGTCAACCCCCTCCCCTCTCCCACCAGAATGGCCGGACACCAGATGTCCCCACCAACCAGGGAACAGAGGGTCTTTCTCGAGAGCAGTAGTCCTCAGCATCATCATCATCATCTGGTAGGTTTGTTACAACAGATTGCTGGGGCCCACTCCCACTGTTTCTGATTCAGTAGTGTTTGCCAGGTGCTGAGAGGAGAGGGGAATGGGAATTTCTTTTGAGGTGATGAAAATATAAAATTAGTGATGATGGTTGTAAAACTTTGTGAATAAAAAAACTACTGAATTGCACATTAAATTTTAATTTTTTATTATTTTTTGTTTTTGAATTGTACATTTTTAAAGGGTGAATTTTATGGTATGTGAATTATATTTCAGTTAAGTTGTTCTTTAAAAAATCGTTTATAGCTGACCCTCGAACAACTCGGGGTTAGGGATGCCACCCTTTGTGCAGTTGAAAATCCGAGTATCACTTATAGCTGACCCTCTGTATCAGCAGTTCCTCCTTGTCTGCAGTTCTTCATCTGTGAATTCAACCAACGAAGACTGTGTAGTACTGTAGTATTTATTTACTATTGGAAAAAATTCTTCGGTAAGTGGACCTGTGCAATTCAAACCTATGTTGTTCAAGGGTCAACTGTACTCAATTGCACACAAGGCTCTCACAGAAGCCCGCCAAATAGATCTGAACTATTAAATCATGTCTCACCTTTGTCTTCCCTATGCTAAACATATCCAGTTTCTTCAACCATTTCGTTAAGCCATAACGTTCATATCCCACTTATCCTGGCTGTTGTTCTAAAGTCAGACAGGATATAAAGTCATAACCTTTTCATATAAAGTACAACAAAAGATTCTAAGTATTTGGAAGTGGACAAAGGAACAGGACAAAGAAGCTAGATAATCTTCTAGCTTTTGATGATTTGGATAAATAAAATTCATTCAAGAATGACTATCGGGGCTTCCCTGGTGGCACAGTGGTTGAGAATCTGCCTGCCAATGCAGGGGACACGGGTTCGAGCCCTGGTCTGGGAAGATCCCACATACCGCAGAGCAGCTAGGCCCGTGAGCCACAACTACTGAGCCTGCGCGTCTGGAGCCTGTGCCCCGCAACAAGAGAGGCCCCGATAGTGAAAGGCCCGCGCACCGCGATGAAGAATGGCCCCCGCTTGCCGCAACTAGAGAAAGCCCTCGCAGGAAACGAAGACCCAACACAGTCGGAAAAAAAAAAAAAAAAAGAATGACTATCAAACATGACATAAAAGTACCAAAAGATGTCCCACTGCCAAATACAGATTAACATGTACTGAGGTAACTAAAAGATTCTTTCTATACCATAAAATGCTCCGCAATAATGGTGAGGAAAAGTTGTATTAACTGGAGGTCTGTTGTTCCAAGAACAGAAAAGCAATAGAATACAAACCAAATATAATAGCCAGTGGTCATTAAATATAAATGACATTTTAAAATGCACTCTCATGTAATCATTCCACTGATAAGGTTACCTCTAAATTAAATTCAACCTAGACAAGGTGAAATTCCCTTGCCATATGCCCTTCTTGCCCTCAGGACAATCTTTTTTACAACAGCTACCACATTTCTAATTTCTTATTTAATGTCTGTCTTGCTTATTAGACCGTACAGGGTCAGGAAGGTTGGAATCATATCTTTCTTGTTGATCTCTGTATCTCAGCACCTAACCCTGTGTTTGGCACACACTTGGCTCTCAACAAATGTTCAATTGAATTAAGATTGATTTTTGAGCCCTGGATCACATAAGTGGTAGTAATAGAAACTAAGAAGACAAAGAGAAACAAGATACAGTTTGAGGAATTTACTAATGGGCTAATGGGAAGATAAGCATACAAACAGATAATTTCAACATTTTTAAATTAATTAATTAATTTATTTATTTTTGGCTGTGTTGGGTCTTCGTTTCTGTGCGAGGGCTCTCTCCAGTTGCAGCCGAGCGGGGGCCACTCTTCATCGCGGTGCGCGGGCCCCCCACCGTCGCGGCCCCTCCCGTTGCGGAGCACAGGCTCCAGACGTGCAGGCTCAGCAGTTGTGGCTCACGGGCCCAGTTGCTCCGCGGCATGTGGGATCCTCCCAGACCAGGGCTCGAACCCATGTCCCCCGCATTGGCAGGCAGACTCTCAACCACTGCGCCACCAGGGAAGCCCCAACATTTTTAAATAAATAAAATAGAAACACTCTTTCAACAGGTATTTAAGCCTTTATTCTGTATTAAGTAATAGAGTTACAAAATTAAACACAGTCCCTAAATTCAAAAGCTCAGAGTCTAAGCTATAGAGAAAAAAAATTAATGATTCCAGTGTTACAAAATAGGTAAGAATAAAGCAGCATGGGCGTACAAAAGAAGGGCATTTAAACAAGAAAGATATGGGGGTGGTGGGTGCGGAGGCGGGTAGGGATTCTGGGTGAGATCATGCTTAAGCTGAGTTTAGACTGATGTGCAGGGGTTAGCTAGACAAAGGCATGGGGAAAGGACATTCTAGATAGAAATAAACAACATATGCAAGGGAACACAAATAAGTGAAACAGGATGATGTGATTAGAATATCATAAACAGTTTAGGATAGCTGAAGCAAAGGGAAGTGGAAGCAAATGACTGAAAGGATGCAAAGGGTGTGGGAAAAGAAGCATTTGAAAATGATATCCATACAACTGCTCTGACAAGGATGGAAGGATGGTAGTGCCATTTCCTCTGATAGGGACTTCAGAAGGAAAAAACAGATTTGGAGAACAAGATGATGAATTCAGTTTTTAACATGCTGAGATGAGTATCCAACAGCCAACTGGAGAAAGCAGCTGGCACTTTAGTTTATTGGTGGGGAGCTGAGCAGAGATTCCATGTTAGAGAGATGAATCTCACAATACCATTCTTTGACTATCACCTTGTATTTGTCCAGGTTTTTTTCTCTAGTATTGATACTTCCACACCAACAGTTCTTCAGTAAGATCTCCAATTCTTTAAGCCTACCACTTTTGCCATCATCACTCTCTACCCTTATTTCCTCACTTCTCTCCTTACCGAAGCATAGACTCCTTGATCTATCATTATAACCTTCTGTACTTATCTACTTCCATCATAATCATTTGGTAATACCCAACCCCGGTTAATCCACATATTCACATTCTCTGTTTGCACCCAAGCAAGCTAAATATTCCTACTAAAAAGTCTCTGCATCTTCTGCTCAATTTGCCTGAAATGCTCATCCCCTGGCTATATAATACAAATAATGAATAATGAATGAAGTTCCTGAGTCATTCATATCAACAGTCTGTTAATTCATATTTCTATCTAAACAGGGTTAATTTTTAACATAAATAATACACTAAAAGAAGAAATCTATGTGTTTTAAGGTCCCACAATCAGGAGAACAGCATAAACAATCATCATCATTCACACACGTTCAGGAAACAATAAGGTAATTGAAGATCTCAAAGTTTCATGGTTATATCATTTTCATGAATAGAGTAAAAGCAGTGATGTTATTAACTGCTGTTGTAGACTAAACTTTACAGTAGAAACAGTAGAGGAAAAGTTTTGAAGAATTTGTGCTTTACAAATTCAATTAACAATACTTACTAAATAATTACTATTTTTCGTAGATAAAAATATTTGGAATATTTATCTATGAGATAGACATATGAAAAGAACTACAAACCGGCTAAACATTAAAAACAAAAGCAGCTTTTTTTTTGTCTTTAGGACATGAAGTAGGTGAGTACTATAAAAAAAAACAGAAAAAGAAAAATAATCTCTGTTGAGAGGAGAACAGGGAAGGAGTCAAGGAGGAAGTCATTTTTCAGTTGAGCCTTGAGTAATGAACAGGTATGGAAAAAGCAGCATTAGAGGAGGACAAGTATTAGAAACACAGAGGTACACGAAAATGCACAGCATGAATAAAACAGCCATAAGATCCTGAAAATCAAATGAGTATAAATTAACAAATTTCAGATGAGCATCTAAGAATCAAACGTATGAAGAATAAGAAAGTCATACGGGATGGAAGACAATTTCACACCCAGTTATAAGGGGTACCTCAGTTTAAATCAGGTTCACATGTTGACATATTACGGCAGCCACTTAACAGTATAAGCTCATCCTGAGTGTGAATGTTTCATGGCTTCTGAGCTCAGCATCTGAACTGATGAGATAACCCAAGGGAATGAGTTTAGGATTGCTCATACCAGTCACAAAGCAGCCAATTAATCAGACTGGAATGAAATTAACTCGACCAAACTGATTTTTTTCTCCCAAAATAGAAATATCTAATTTTTTCTCACTATAAAAGTAATAAACATTAGTTTTTCAAATCTGAAAAAAAGACAAGTTTAAGGAAGACAATAAAAATGAGCAGAGATAGCCATTGCTTACAAGTTGAATATTGGTGCATATTTTTCAGACTTTTCCCCACCTATACATACACACACATTGTAAAAAACTGGAATCACATTCTACTCTGTTTCATGACCACTTTTTTCTTTTAACAACACGTTGTAGAGCTTTATCATAAATTTTAATGGCTGTACAGTAATCCACCGTTTAGACGAATCATAATTAATTTAACCCTCAGTTTACTGCCAAGGTCCATTATGCCCAGTTTTAATTTCTTAGTTTCTCTGTTGAGCAATTTTAGCTGTTTCTAAAAAGTAGTATTTCATGACTTTTATACTTTGTTAGAGGTTGTATTATTTTCCTAAGGCGGCCATAACAACTTACCACAAACTACATGGCTTAAAACAACAGAAATTTATTCTCTCTAGACTGCGGAGGCTAGCAGTCTGAAATTGAGGTGTTGGCAGAGCCTTGCTCCCTCTGAAGGTTCTAGTGAAGAATCCTTCCTTGCCTCTTCCTAATTTCTGGTGGCTCCGAGCAATCTTTAGCATTCCTCAGCATCACTTCAATCTCTGCCTCTGCTTTCACATGGCCTTCCTCCCACTGTGTGTATCTTCTCTGTGTCTTTGTATCCAAGTCTCCTTCTCCTTTCTCTTATAAAGATACTAGTCATTGGATTTAGTGCCCACCTTAATCCAGTATTTTAATTTGATCACATTTGCAAAGACCTTATTTCCAAACAAGGTTGCATTCACAGTACGTGTCTTTTGGGGAGCCAGAATTCAAGACATTACAGAGTCATCCAAGAGACAGATAAATTTCTACTATTTTTTTCTAATAGAATAAAACCCATTGAATTCTTTCATGAATCTAAGAAAATATTAGGTTTTAGTGATCTTATCTTTCCTGTATATTGAAACATTTTGCTATCTCATCATTCTAGAAATTATTTCATCATTACTTATTCCTAATTTTAAGTTAAAAAAGAGTAAAATGTTATGAGAACAGAATGATGAATGCTTAAGATGCATAGTAGATAAGAGAGAGATGCACAGTGAGATAAATCATCTCCACTGTATCATCTTCAGTTTTCTTATTGCAGTACCCAAACTATCATGTAATTTTTCAAGAAGGTATTAGAAAAGCCCGGAGACACTATTGTTGTAGTCTTTTCTGTAGTTTTCAGAGAACACAGTTGAGAATTGAAATCTTTTATTTTTTCCTCAAAATGACAAACAGAAGAAAAATAATAAAGATGCTTCATAAACATTGAACAAACCAGGAAATGAATGGGGAGAGACAGATAGTAAAATCTAGTCTCTAATGATGTTGGTAAAATTGGTTGTATAAGTGAATTCTCAGACTGTGAGCCTTCAGATAACAATATCCTAAATCAATTTTCTCAAACTCAAGAACTGGTAAGTGAATAATACATTTCTATGGGCAAAAAGGAAATATGGTATTTTCATCCAATTAGTCATCCCACAGTAAGGATTTCATCATACAATAATTTGCAATAAGAACTTGGACCATACTATTCTGCTAAAAGGATATGTAACAATATTCTTTCTTTCGTTTTAAATTTTTAAATATTTATTAAAAATTTTTCTTCTAGTTTTATTGAGATATAATTGACATACAGCACTGTATAAGCACCTTATAATGACTTGACTTAAATACTTCATGAAATGACTACCACAATAAGTTTAGAGAACATCCATCATCTTACATAGATACAAAATAAAAGAAAAAAAAATTTTTCCTTGTGATAGGCACTCTTAGGATTTACTCTCTTGACAACTTTCATATACGACACACAACAGTGTCAATTATATTAATCATGTACATTATATCCCTAGTACTTACTTATCATATAACTGGAAGTTTGTACCTTCTGACCCCCTTCAGCGAATTCCCTTTCTCCTCACCCCTTGCCTCTGGTAACCACAAATCTGATCTCTTTCTCTCTGAGTTTGTTTCTTTTGTCTTTGAAGTATAATTGACCTACAGCACTACATCAGCTCCTGGTGCACAACACAGTGATTTGATATTTCTATACATTACAAAATGATCACCACACTAAGTCTAGTTACCATTTGTCATCATACAATATTACATTATTATTGACAATATTCCCCACTCTGTACATTTTATCTCTGTGACTCATTTATTTTGTTAACTAGAAGCTTGTATCTCTCTCTTTTTAAATTTATTTTATTTATTTATTTTTGGCTGTGTTGGGTCTTCATTGCTGTGCGCGGGCTTTCTCTAGCTGCCGCAAGCGGGGTCTACTCTTTGCTGCAGTGTGCGGGCTTCTCATTGCTGTGGCTTCTCTTGTTGTAGAGCACGGGCTCTAGGTGCAGGCTTCAGTAGCTGTTGCTCACGGGCTCTAGAGCGCAGGCTCAGTAGTTGTGGTGCACGGGCTTAGTTGCTCTGCGGCATGTGGGATCTTCCTGGACCAGGGCTCGAACCCGTGTCCCCTGCACTGGCAGGCAGATTCTTAACCACTGCACCACCAGGGAAGCCCGGAAGCTTGTATCTCTTAATGTCTCTTACCTATTTCACTCATTTCCCTACCACTCATCTCTGGCAACCACCTATTTGCTCTCTGTATCTATGACTCTGTTTATGTTATGTTTGTTCACTTGTTTTGTTTTTTAGATCCCATATATAAGTGAAATTATATGGTATTTGTCTTTCTCTGACTTATTTCACTTAGCATAATACCCTGTAGGTCCATCCATGTTGTCGCAAATGGCAAGACTTCATTCTTTTTTTTATGGCTAATATTCCACTGTATATTATACCACATCATCTTGATCCATTCGTCTGTCAATGGACACTTAGGTTGCTCTCATATCTTGGCTATTGTAAATAATGCTGCAACGAACACAGGGGTGTATACATCTTTTCAAAGTAATGTTTTTGTTTTCTTTGGAAAAATATCCAGAAGTGAAATTGCTGGATTGTATGGTAGTCCTATTTTTAATATTTTGAGGAATCTCCATATTATTTTCAATAGTGGCTGCACCAATTTACATTCCCACCAACAGTGCATGAGTGTTCCCTTTTCTCCACATCCTCACCAACCCTTGTTAATTGCTATGTTTTTGATAATAGCCATTCTAACAGGTGTGAGGTGATATTTCATTGCAGTTTTGATTACTTTTCCCTGACGAGAGCATCTTTTCATGTGCCTGTTAGCCATCTGTGTGTCTTCTCTGAAAAATTTCTATTCAGGTCCTCTGCCCATTTTTTAAATTGGGTTGTTTGTTTTTTGGTTGTTGAGTTGTATGAGTTCTTGGTATACTTTGGATATTAACCCCTTATCAGACATATTGGTTGCAAATATCTTCTCCCATTCAGTAGGTGACCTTTTTGATTTGTTGATGGTTTCCTTCACTGTGCAAAAGCTTTTAGTTTGATGTAGTCCCATTTGTTTATTTTTGCTGTTTTTGCCCTTGCCGGAGGAGACATAGCCAAAAAATATTGCTAAGACCAATGTCAAATGCCTATGTTTTCTTTTAGAAGTTTTATGGTTTCAGGTCTTACATTTAAATTTTTAACCTACTTTGAGTTTGTTTTTGTATATGGTATGAGAAATTAGTCCAGTTATTCCAACACTATTTACTGAAGAGGCTAGCTTTTTCCCACTGTATATTTTTCTCTCCTTTGTCACAGATTAATTGACCATGTAAGTGTGGGTTCACTTCTGGGCTCTCTATTCTGTTTCATTGATCTATGTGTCTGTTTTTGTGCCAGTACTATACTGTTTTGATTACTATAGCTTTGTAGTATAGTAGTTTGAAATCGGGAAGCATGATACCTCCAGCTTTGCTCTTCTCTCTCAAGATTGTTTTGGCTATTTGGGGTCTTTTGTTTCTATACAAATTTTAGAATTATTTGTTACATTATTAGTGAAAAATGTCATTGGTATTTTGATAGGAATTGCACTGAATCTGCAGATTGCCTTGGGTAGTATAGTCATTTTAACAAGAGTAATTCTTTCAACCCATATCTTTCCATCGGTTTGTGTCATCTTCAATTTCTTTCATCAGTGTCTTACAGTTTTCTGAATACAGGTCTTTCACCTCCTTAGTTTGTTTTATTCCTAGGCATTTTATTCTTTTTGATGGGATTTTTTAAAAATTTCTCTTTCTGACAGTCTGTTCTTAGTGTATAGAAATGCAACAGATTTCTGTATATTAATTTTGTATCCTACAACTTTACTGAATTCATTGATAAATTCTAATATTTTTTGGTGGCATGTTTAGGATTTCTTACATATAGCACCATGTCATCTGCAAACAATGACAGTTTTACACCTTCCTTTCTAATTTGGATTCCTTTTATTTCTTTTTCTTGTGTGACAATATTCTTTCACTATTTATGATATTTGCACATCAAAATTTACTTGATATGGTTAATAAGTGGACAAACAGTGAAAGCAAGTGAGTACACAAAGGTGTTTGAAAGGAAAAGAATAACATGTAGAAATGAAAAAATTCATTGATTTCATCATTCTAATTAGTATTTAGGAAATCTGAAAACAAAAATTTTTGCAATTGTGGAGCAAAAAAATGGCCATCCCCTCTTCGACAAAATTAAGAGCTGTCAAAGTTCTTTTTGATAATGTAACTGCCAAGAACCAGAAGTAATAATAAGCTAAAGCCTATTAAAGATGTATTTGAAATTTGAATCTGTATTGAAAGTACAGACATATTCCAGGTTCATGCATGGAAGTTGATAAACAGCTGGCTACATTCAAACGGCTGCATCTATTTGGGGTACTTTCAAAACCCAGAAAAGTAAAAATAAAAATTTGGGTTTGCCACCATCATCAAGAAAATGAAAAAACACACAATGATAAAAAAGTATCTGTGAATCATAGATCTGATAAGGGACTTGTATCCAGAATATATAAAGAACTCTTATAACTAAATAATAAAAAGACAAATAACCCAACTAAAAACATGAACCAAGGAATTAAAGAGACATTTCTCCACAGAAGATATCTGAATGGCCAATAGGCACATGAAAAGATGCTCAACATTAGTCACTGGGGAAATGCAAATGAAAACCATAATGAGATGCCACTTCACACTCAGTAAAATGGCACAATAAAAAAGACATGTAAGTGTTAGCAAGGATGTGGAGAAATTGGAACCTTTATACACTGCTGGTGGGATTGCAAATTTCCTGCAGCCACTGTGGAAAACAGCCTAGCAGTTCCTCACACAGTTAAACTTACCATGTAACCCATCAATTCCACTCCTAACTACCTACCCAAGAGAAATGAAAACATGTTCACACAAATACTTGTACTCAAACAGTCGTAGGAACATTACTCATAATAGCCAAAAAGTAAAAACAACCCAAATCTCCATTACCTGAATGGATAAACAAATGTGGTATACTCACATAATGGACTGTTATTTGGCAATAAAAGGAATGAAATACTGACATATGCTACAACACTGACAGACACTGAAAATATTATGCAAAGTGAAATACACCATCCACAAAACGCTATATATTGTGTGATTCTCTTTATATGAAATATCCAGAATGAGAAAATCCATAGAGACATAAAGTAGATTAATCAGTAGTGCCTAGGGTGGGAGGGAGGATGATCAGTGACTGCTAATCGGAAAAAGTTTCTTTTTGGGTGATAAAAATATTCTTGAATTAGCTTATGGTGATGTTTGAAAAACTGAAAATATACTAAAACTCACTGGATGGTACATTTTAAATTGGTGAATTTTATGGTAAGTAAATTATCTCTCAATAATACAGTTCTTGGGTGTGTGTGTGTGTGATGAATTGGGAGATTGGAATTGACATATATACACCAATATGCATAAAATGGATAACTAATAAGAACCTGCTATATAAAAAAATAAAATTCAAAAAAAAATACAGTTCTTAAAAATTTGGGTTTGCTATATTTAAATACTTACTAAAATTCTAATAAAGTTGATTTTCATTATTCCTTTATTAATTAAAAAAATTTGAAATTAATTCTTATTGGAGTATAGTTGCTTTACAATGTTGTGTTAGTTTCTGCTGTCATTTTTCCTTTATTTTTACTTCTGCAAATTATTCATAAGATGGCTTAAAAATATTTACTAAAAATAAGGTCCATTACTTCCAGATGGTAAATGGTGATGAACATTTTCTTGGTATATTGACAGTTAATCAACCTTCCTAAATGTTTAGATTGTTAGTAGTTTTTCATTAGTATAGATGAAGTTGCTTTCAACATTTTTTTTTAACACATCTTTATAGAGTTGTCAGATCATTTCCTTAAGAAAAATTCTGGGTGCAAAGCTATTTCTCTAGAGAGCCTGTACTAATTTATACTTCTAATAGCAATGTTCAAAAGGAAAGCATCAGTTTTATCCTGAAATATGCATGACTTCACAGGTTAGTAAAAACATTCATAAGAAGAAAAAAAAAAAACCACCTGTAACAAAACATAAAAAGAAAAAAACAAAACCAACAAAGAAAGAAAAACTATAATAATCAAAAATTCTTCTAAATACATTAGACTGAGCCTTCCTCCAATTCTGGCTTTAACTGACCAAAAAATGGAAAATTTTATTACATGACATTTCTTAAGTGTAAGTTTTTCAATTTAGGACATGTCTAATTCTTTCAGAATGAACATCTAACTTACACCCCACTATTTATAGGCAGAATGTAATGAAAACACTTAGCTTTCTCTTATTTAAAAAACATATTTATAGCTCTATCTGATGAGAGGGCTTAGAAGCAATAATCCCCCAATAGCAGCAAATACCCACTGATTAAGTCCTGGTTTCTAAATACCATTTTCCAATAAAAGGAACTAGGGATCTTTGGAGAAATGGTTGATTCTAAGGCGAGGGTAAGGAAAACAAAAAATAAGCTTGGGATAACTGCCAAAACATGGAAGCAACCAAGATGTCCTTCCGTAGGTGAATAGATGAATAAACTAAGGTACTTCCAGATAATGAAATACTATTCAGTGCTAAAAAGACATGAGCTATCACAGTAATCAGGACAGTATGGTACTAGCACAAAAACAGAAATATAGATCAATGGAACAGGATAGGAAGCCCAGAGATAAACCCACACACATATGGTCACCTTATCTTTGATAAAGGAGGCAAGAGTATAAGACAGCCTCTTCAATAAGTGGTGCTGGGAAAACTGGACAGCTACATGTAAAAGAATGAAATTAGAACACTTCCTAACACCATACACAAATATAAACTCAAAATCAGTTAAAGACCTAAATGTAAGGCCAGACACTATAAAACTCTTAGAGGAAAACATAGGCAGAACACTCTATGACATAAATCACAGCAAGATCCTTTTGACCCACCTCCTAGAGAAATGGAAATAAAAACAAAAATGGGACCTAATGAAACTGAAAAGCTTTTGCACAGCAAAGGAAACCATAAAAAAGATGCAAACACAACCCTCAGAATGGAAGAAAATATTTGCAAATGAAACAACTGACAAAGGATTAATCTCCAAAATATACAAGCAGCTCATGCAGCTCAATATCAAAAAGCAAACAACCCAATCCAAAAATGAGCAGAAGACCTAAATAGACATTTCTCCAAAGAAGATATACGGATTGCCAACAAACACATGAAAAGATGTTCAACATCACTAATCATTAGAGAAATGCAAATCAAAACTACAATGAGGTATCACCTCACACCGGTCAGAATGACCACCATCAAAAAATCTACAAACAATAAATGCTGGAGATGGTGTGGAAAAAGGGGACCCTCTTGCACTGTTGGTAGGAATGTAAATTGATACAGCCACTATGGAGAACAGTATGGAGGATCCTTAAAAAACTAAAAATAGAACTACCATATGACCCAGCAATCCCACTACTGGGCATATACCCTGAGAAAACCATAATTCAAAGAGTCATGTACCACAATGTTCACTGCAGCACTATTTACAATAGCCAGGACATGGAAGCAACCTAAGTGTCCATCGACAGATGAATGGATAAAGAAGATGTGGCATATATATACAATGGATTATTACTCTGCCATAAGAAGAAATGAAATTGAGTTATTTGTAGTGAGGTGGATGGACCTAGAGTGTGTCATACAGAGTGAAGTCAGAAAGAGAAAAACAAATACAGTATGCTAACACATATATATGGAATCTAAAAAAAACAAAAAGGTTCTCATGAACCTAGGGGCAGGACAGGAATAAAGACACAGACGTAGAGAATGGACTTGAGGACACGGGGAGGGGGAAGGGTAAGCTGGGACAAAGTGAGAGAATGGCATGGACATATATACACTACCAAATGTATAACAGATAGCTAGTGGGAAGCTGCTGCATAGCACAGGGAGATCAGCTCGCTGCTTTGTGACCACCTAGAGGGGTTGGATAGGGAGGGTGGGAGGGAGACACAAGAGGGAGGGAATATGGGGATATACATATGCATATAGCTGATTCACTTTGTTATACAGCAGAAACTAACACAACACTGTAAAGCAATTATACTCCAACAAAGATGTTTAAAAAAAAAAAAAAAAGACGAGCTTTCAAGCCATGAAAAGATATGAAGGAACCTTAAATGCATATTACTAAGTGAAAGAAGCCACTCAGAAAAGGCTACATATTGTATGATTCCAACTATATGACATTCTGGAAAAGGCAAATCTTTGGAGACAGTAAAAAGATTGCCAGGGGTTAGGAGGGAGGGAGGGATGCATAGGAGGAACACAGAGGATTTTTAGAGCAGTGAAACTATTCTGTATGACATCATTTGACCAAACCTATTGAACGTACACTACCAAGAGTGAACCCTAAGTAAACGATGGACTTTGAGTGATAGTACTGCGTCAGTGTAGGTTCATCAATCACAAAAAAATAAAACAAACTAACAAACAAATCTGGGGTATCTTACAGTGCCAGAAAATAAGTAAGTACTCAAAAGACAAAAGGATAGGGGCATGTGAAAGGGATACAAGAATTAATCTGAAAGAATTCCCGACAACTAAAACAATTTGAGCATAAGAGCGAAGAAACAACAAATCATCCATACAGAAGAATTCCGAATACTCCCCCCTTCAGGAGATGAAGCATAATTCCATCTCCCACTTCCCAATCCTTCACTCCTACCTCCAGTGAGGGTGGGTGTACTTAGTAACTCACTTCCAAAGAATAAACTGGAGAAAGGGAAAAACAGTACATTTTCAGTGGAGAAACTTGGCAAAGACTACCTCACCCAAGTAATGAAGGTTAATAGCACCATATGGATATCAAGTCCCCCCGACATGATATGACAAGAAGACCACTTCACCTCTTTGGTATTCTTTCTAACCCCCCCTAAAACTTCAGAAAAATACAGATTGGCATACTTTCTGCAAGTCATAAAAAACAAGGAAAGACTGAGAAACTTGTTACAGACTACATGAGACTAGGGAAACATGACAACTAAATGTAATGTGGTACCCTGCAGTGGATCCTGGAAAAAGGAGGAAGGCATTGATGGAACACCAGTGAAATCCAAATAAAGTCTGGAATTTAGTTAATTGTAATGTACTAACATTTGGTTCTTAGTTTTGACAAATGTACCACGGTAACGTAAGATGTTAACAACAGGGGAAACTGGGTGAGAGGTATATAAGAAGTCTGCATGATTTTTCCAACTTTCCTACATTTAAAAATTATTCAAAAATATAAAGTTTATTTTAAAAACAACAAAATTAAACTTTAAAATGGAGCCATAGGGCTTCCCTGGTGGCGCCGTGGTTAAGAATCCGCCTGCCAATGTAGGGGACACGGGTTCGAGCCCTGGTCCGGGAAGATCCCACATGCTGTGGAGCAACTAAACCCGTGCGCCACAGCTACTGAGCCTAGAGCCCGTGAGCCACAACGACTGAGCCCACGTGCCACAACTACTGAAGCCTGTGCGCCTAGAGCCCGTGCTCCTCAACAAAAGAAGCCACCACAATGAGAAGCCCGTGCACCGCAACGACGAGTAGCCCCCGCTCGCCGCAACTAGAGAAAGCCCGTGCACAGCAACGAAGACTCAATGCAGCCAAAAATAATAAACAAATAAAATAAATAAAATGGAGCCATAAACCCACTAAACCAACATAGATATCCTTTTGGAAAATGTTAACCTTCTAAATTTAACTACCATTTACTCCATTTTAAAAGTCTGTTAAACAAAATTTAGAAAAACTAACTTTAGACAAATTTAGTCTTCTTTAGAAAGAAGACTAACAATTTCTTACTGGAGATTAAATCATGTATTAATCTGAAACATGATGTACTGTATATTAATAGTACTAGAACTATGCATATTAAACTAGGAACATTTGATTGACACAGAAATACTTCATAACACATTAAAAAATATAAAACCTCATATTCTGCCAATATAATCTTCTGTCAAGTTTCACTGTACATTGTGTTCTTTGGTTCACTGCACTTTACTGGTAAAGAGGGAACATATTTAATCCACTAGTGATATTATAACCAAGAAACTTGGTAAATTTATACCTTTCCCATATTATGACACTTCTGAGGGGAATACATGTTGTCTCTAACTTTACAGACAAAAGAAATGAATAATGAGAGGCTGTTAAGAAAGGTTATCCAAAACTTGGATTAAGCTAAAAGGTAGACAGAACATCCTTCCAATGTAATGTGGGGACACAGACCCACTCAAAGGTTATTTAACTACCTAGGGGAATGAACTTTGCTCCATTATTCTATTTACTATCAAACTAAATATCCTAGATTAAGTAAAGTTACATGTTAACTTATAGATTTTTGTCCAGTAGAGTTGCAAATCATTTCTGTCAGGTAGAAGAGAAAATTCCAAAGGTTAGGGTTTATTGGTCTGTGGGACATTAACCAGTTCACAACTAACCTAGCAATCTTATTCTAAAATTCTTTTATTAAACTGCCTATGAATCCACAGCTCCCCAAATGGTCTTTGAACTAGCCTTACTATTTTACTTATTTCTCAGTAATTAATGAATTGAATAAAATATTTTATATTTCTATGAATCATGTTTTTAATTTTTTTAAATTATACTTTGACAGGCATAAAGAACTTTCCATGACATGCTTGACATGGCCCTTCCCACATGCAGCTCTGCAAATCCTACAATCTCACAGGGCTATTATGATTATAGTTTTTCTGCACCGTATTCTGATAATGTTGTCAATTACTTGGTTACTGGAATTATCAAACAATTTCTTTCTCAAAGGTAAATCTAAGTAAAGTATATATTATTTTCAAGACCCTCTTTATTCCACCATTGACACTCTCCATCTTGCCAGTAAAGTCTGTAAAAAAATAAACATGAACACTATTCTATTTCCCCTCAGTTTTTCCACCCCGTGCATTTTAAAAACAATGGGAAATACAAGATTCTCTGTTTTTACTGGAGCCATTTCCTGAAGAGATTTTTAAGTCTCAAGCTCTGTATGAGAAAACAAAGATATTTAACATCTTCGTAGGAGACTCAGTACTTGCTGAGTCGGCATTAAGAAATTACCCACAGAATCAGAGAATATAAGATTTAGATAGGACTTTAAAGATTTTCCTGTCCAATCTCCAAAAAGAAAGAAAATAGGGCAAAAAGGATTATAGTGACTTTCCAGAGGTCTGAGAGTGGCTAAAATTAATGTGATCTGATTTCTAATACTTTCTAAATGGGCACACATCTCCCATGATGACTTTGTGGGTTAATTTTCTTTATTTAAACCAATTATTAAAAAAATATTTTTTCTTCCACTTGTTCCAGGTACCTCTCTTATAACTTTTAGGTGTAAATTATAACTGCCTTTACTTTCATAAACATGATTAATGATACTTATATTTTGATTATGTGTTTTGAGATTTAAGCAATGAAAGATTAGTAAAAAGAAAAAAAAAATCACAACTTCATATTTCCAGTGTTGCATTCTTCACAAAAACCAAAGTCTAGACTAATGTAACTTTTTTAGAAAGAAATTTGGATATTGTCAAATTTGTCAATCTAAATGTACTTTTAGTGAATTGAAGTGGACTAATCACAAACATGAATTACAATTTTTAGGTTTGAGCATCAGGAAAGAAAACATTATTACACTCTCACCCAACCAACATCAGTAGTCCATTAAAGCAAAAGAGAAAACTCCGTACCCTGACATCACTTCTAGATGAAGTTGTCCTGAGACAGTTAAGAAAACAGGAATATTGAAGAAATTCTCCTCAGGTACCTTTATTTTGCTTGAAGGCTGCAAAAGAAAACACAAGCCATAAAAAGCTTTTACATGTTTTGCTCTGCTTTTCACATTCACATTTGTGCCACAACTAAAAAATAATATGCTATTAAACATATATGAGGACAGGTCATTCTTATGGAAAAAAAAAAAAGGCAGCTTTCAGTATACACTTAAAAGAGAAGATTCCTGCTTGGAAAGTGCTAAGTTCAAGGAAGTTTGCTCCATATTTTTCAAAACATATAACAACCAAAGGACAAAGTACTTTTGTCACAAAATATACTCCCTTCCTAAAAACTGATTCTGATTGAGGGGCAAGCTGAAGCAAGAAATTACGAATTAGAAGTTTTAAATGTGAGGCATTACAGTCTTTTAAAATTCTGACCCATGATTGAGATTTAATTTTAAGGGAATAGCCTCTAAAACATGTCTTGTCATATTATTATTAAATTATTAATAATAACGCTTTTAATACAGATTTTTATAAACACATTATAAACTTTTAAACACGTTAATTTCACTTACTCTTCCCGACAACTAGGAGATAAAGCAGGACCATATCTTTAAAAGATATGATGAACATTTTGATTTAAAGATTTTTATGAACTTACAGTATAGATAGAGTGATTATTCCATTTGAAGCTGATAGGAAATACGTCAGCCAACACTTATTAACAGTTAAGATAAAAAATTATTTGGAGATCAAACATAATTTAAATAGTATAATTAAGAAAGCTTCTGGATCAAGTTATGACCATTATATCCATTTGGGGGAAGGAAGCTAATTTACCTACTGTTGTATTTCAAATTGTGATCTGAAAATGTCTTTGTGTAATGGTGCACCAAAACAAGTGCTGTAAAAGCAACAAAGCCAATATAAAATTTTCAATACAGGATGTAAGACTCCTTTTAAGAGACTTAGTACCAACTACTGAATTATAGAAACACATGAAATGAAGATATCTTATTTAATTCCATTGGTTGTTCTAAAAATATTGCATATCATGTATGGTTATGTGTGTGTATGAATGTGAAATCTAGTGTAAAATTACCAACTGAAATCATTCATTTATTTTGTAATTGCCTATTATTTTTAAAACTTACTTTTACCTGGTCCTAAATGTCCTATTATTGCTTTTTAAAAATCATCTTTGAAACCCATTATCACTTAAAGGATATTGTTTCCAAGGACTTAAATACTCAATACTAAAATATTCGACTTATGTTAGGATTTCAAAATAAAAGACATGTTCTCTGATATTTCTTATTTACTAAATAATTACATTTCAAATCAGGCCCAGCACATTTATAAGAATATTATACTTTCTCCTTTCCCTCACCTCTTTAGTCTACAATTTGTATTGGTGTTTTATCCTGATTTCTCTAAAAGTGATTTCTCTCATCTCCTGCACATATAAAAAAGTCTAATATTTAGGACTTGATTTTAGTCTCTCATTTATTAGCATTTGTACAAAATGATGTCTGAGCTTCTTATATCTCTTAAATCCAACTTATTTAAAGTTAAAAACATATCACTACTTCATTATGCCTTCCAATGTCATATGTAAGCATTTAAATACTGAAATTCATACTACTTTTTAATAAATTACTTCCTTTCAGTTCTCCTTTAATTACAGTGAATGCATTACAGTGACTTTAAAAACTTCTGTATGCATTAAGTTATATTACCTATATATTTTATTTCAGGATATTAAAGGGACATTATAAAATATTTTTTTAAAAAGTAATTGCTGGGGACTTCCCTAGTGGTCCAGTGGTTAAGACTTCACCTCCCAAGGTAGGAGGTGCGCGTTCGATCCCTGGTCGGGGAGCTAAGATACCTGGCGGCAAAGAAACCAAAACATAAAAACAGAAGCAATATTGTAACAAATTCAATGAAGACTTTAAACATGGACCACATCAAAAAAAAAAAAAATCTTAAAATGGTGGGATAGGTAGCTCCAAAGGCCTATCCCTCTACAGAAAAACTGAAAATAATGAGTAAAAACTATAAGCATCAACTGTGGGAACTCTGGAAATTAGTCAAAGGTTTAAAGTCACCAAACAAATGCTGAATCAAGAAAGAGGAAACTTAAAAATGGTAGACTCCACCTAACAATAGCAGACTGCACACTCTTTTCAAGTGCACACGGACACTGTCCAAGATCGACCATACGCTAGAACATAACAAGTCTCAACAAATCAGATAAATTATCTTCTTTGAACATAATGGAATGAAACTAGAAATGCAAACTGGTGCAGTTACTTGGGAAAAGAGTTTGGTGGTTCTTTAAAAAGATGAACAAGAATTATTATATATACAACATACAAATTCTACCTCTAGGTATATGTCTAAAAGAATTACAACCAAGTATTCAAGCAACAATGCATTAAAAGGATTGTACATCATCCTTCATCCCAGGGATTCATCCCAGGGATGCAAGGATTTTTGAATATCGCAAATCAATCAATGTGATACATCACATTAACAAATTGAAGAATAAAAACTATACAATCATCTCAATAAATACAGAAAAAGCTTTTGATAAAATTCAATATCCATTTCTGATAAAAACTCTTCAGAAAGTGAGTGCAGAGGGAACATACCTCAACATAATAAAGGCCATATACAACAAACCCACAGCTAACATCATACTCAACGGCGAAAAGCTGAAAGAACTTGCTCTAAGATCAGGAACAAGGCAAGGATGCCCACTCTCGCCACTTTTATTCAACATAGTTTTGGAAGTCCTAGCCACAGCAACCAGAGAAGAAAAAGAAACAAAAGGAATCCAAATTGGAAAAGAAGAAGTAAAACTGTCACTGTTTGCAATGACACAATGCTATACATAGAAAATCTTAAGACGCTACCAGAAAACAACTAGGGCTCATCAATGAATTTGGTAAAGTTGTTGAATAAAAATTAATATACAGAAATCTGTTACATTTCTATACACTAACAAAGAAAGATTGGAAAGAGAAATTAAGGAAAAATCCCATTTACCATCATATCAAAAAGAACAAAATACCTAGGAATAAACCTGTCTAAGGAGACAAAAGACCTTCACTCTGAAAACTACAAGACACTGATGAAAGAAATCAAAGATGACATAAACAGATGGAGACATATACCATGTTCTTGGATTGCAAGAATCAACATTGTGAAAATGACTATACTACCCAAAGCAATCTACAGATTCAATGCAATCCCTATCAAACTACCAATGGCATTCTTCACAGAATTAGAACAAAAAATCTTACAACTTGTATGGAAACACGAAAGACCCCAAATAGTCAAAGCAATCTTGAGAAAGAAAAATGGAGTTGGAGGAATCAGGCTCCCTGACTTCAAACTATACCACAAAGCTACAGTAATCAAGACAGTATGGTACTGGCACAAAAACAGAAATATAGATCAATGGTACAGGATAGAATGCCCAGAGATAAACCCATGCACATATGGGCACCTAATTTATGACAAAGGAGGCAAGAACATACAATGGAGAAAAGACAGCCTCTTCAATAAGTGGTGCTGGGAAAACTGGACAGCCACATGTAAAAGAATGAAATTAGAACACTCCCTAACACCATACACAAAAATAAACTCCAAATGGATTAAAGACCTAAATGTAAGGCCAGACACTATAAAACTCTTAGAGGAAAACATAGGAAAAACACTCTTTGACATAAACCACAGCAAGATCTTTCTTGACCCACCTCCTAGAGAAATGGAAAGAAAAACAAAAATAAACAAATGGGACTTAATGAAACTTAAAAGCTTTTGCACAGCAAAGGAAACCATAAACAAGAAAAAGACAACCCTCAGAATGGGAGAAAATATTTGCAAATGGAACGACGAAGGATTAATCTCCAAAATATACAAGCAGCTTATGCAGCTCAATATCAAAAAAACAAACAATCCAGTTAAAAATGGGCAGAAGACCTAAATAGACATTTCACCAAGGAAGACATACAGATGGCCAAGAGGCACATGAAAAGATGTTTTAACAACACTAATTATTAGAGAAATGCAAATCAAAACTACGAGGTATCACCTCACACCAGTCAGAATGGCCATTATCAAAAAATCTAGAATCAATAAAAGCTGGAAAGGGTGTGGTGAAAAGGGAACCCACCTGCACTGTTGGTGGGAATGTAAATTGATACAACCACTATGGAAAACAGTATGCAGGTTCCTTAAAAAACTAAAAATACAACTATCATATGACCCAGTAATCCCACTACTGGGCATATACCCTGAGAAAACCATAATTCAAAAAGAGACATGGGGCTTCCCTGGTGGTGCAGTGGTTGGGAGTCTGCCTGCCAATGCAGGGGACATGGGTTCGAGCCCTGGTCTGGGAAGATCCCACATGCCGCGGAGCAACTGGGCCCGTGAGCCACAACTACTGAGCCTGCGCGTCTGGAGCCTGTGCTCCGCAACAAAAGAGGCCGCGATAGTGAGAGGCCCGCGCACCGCGATGAAGAGTGGCCCCCGCTCGCCGCAACTAGAGAAAGCCCTCGCACAGAAACGAAGACCCAACACAGCCATACATAAATAAACAAATACTTTAAAAAAAAAAAAAAAAAAAAAAAAAAAGAGACATGTACCACATGCCGCACTATTTACAATAGCCAGGACATGGAAGCAACCTAAATGTCCATCAACTGATGAATGGATACAGAAGATGTGGTATATACATACACAATGGAATTTTACTCAGCCACAGAAAAGAATGAAATAATGCCATTGGCAGCAACATGGATGGACCTAGAGATTATCATATTAAGTGAAGTAAGTCAGAAAGAGAAAGACAAATATCATATGACATCACTTACATGTGGAATCTAAAAAAGTGGTATGAATGAAGTTACCTACAAAACAGAAATAGACTCAGACATAGAAAACAAACTTATGGTTACCAAAGGGGAAAGGGCAAGGAGGGATAAATTAGAAGTGTGGGATTAACATATACACACTACTATGTATAAAACAGATAAACAACAAGGACCTACTGTTTAGCATGGGGAACTATATTCAATGTCTTGTAAGAACTTATAATGGGAAAGAATTTGGAAAATAATATACATAAATATAAAATGAATCACTGTTCTGTACATCTGAAGCTAACACAAGATTGTAAATTAACTATACTTCAATTTAAAAACTGGTTATAAAAATTTTAAAAATCTAAGTATTCAAATAGATACTTTTACATTAATGTTCATAACAGCACTATTCACAATAGACAAAGGTGGAAACATGGATAAGTGGATAAGCAAAATGTAGTATATATAAACAATGAAATACTATTTAGCCATAAGATGGAATGAAGTACTTATATATGCTAAAACACGGATAAACCTTGAAAACACTATGCTAAGTAAAAGAAAGACATAAAAGGCTACATATTGTATGATCCCATTTATATGAAATATCTAGAGTAGGTAAATCCATAGAGACTAATCGATGAGAGCCATGGTCTGGGGAGAAGGGTAAATGGGAAGTGACTACTTAATGGGCATGGGGTTTTCTTTGGGATAATGAAAATGTTTTGGAACTTAATAGGGGTGGTAGTTGTATAACACTGTAAATGTAGTAAATGCCACTGAAATATACCCTTTAAAATGGTTAATTTTATGTTGCATGAACTTCATCTCAATTTTTTAAAAAGCATACATAAACAAGTAATTATTAGACATGACAGGGTCAAAAATTACTAACATGGGATTGCAAAATTAAGATTCACAATCTTAAATACTTCCATTAGTAATGAAGAAAGAATAAAAATATATGAATTAAGTATTCAACTTTGTGACTTTGCCAGCGGGAATGGACTTCTTTAAAAAAGATCCTTGAATTGCAACATTAAAGTTAAGAATTTCTATTTAATAAAGGAAGATATAGGCAGTTAAACAGAACAACATATTGTATTAAGGATAAAATATTTTCAGCTTCTAGAACTGACAAGTGATTAATGGACAGAAAATATAAGGACCTCCTGTGAAGAAAACAAGAAAGAGAAAATAAGCTGCTCCCCAACTGGGCAATGGATATGAAAAGCAGATTTACAGAAAAGAAAATTCAAAAAGTTAAGATGTATGAAGAAACACTCAAATTCACTATGAATTAGAGAAACACAAATTAAAACAAGGCATTTTAAGAAGAATCATTACATATATCCGACTGACAAAGATTAGAAAGTTGTATAATATCAAGTGTAGACGTAGATTCAGGATGTGGTAGGCAGATTTCTAAGATGTGTCCCAAGATTCTCAGCCCCTGGTTTATTCAACCACTAAGCCAGGTACTGATGTGAAGGGATTTTGCAAATTTAATTAAAGTTCCAAATCAGATGGCCTCAGGATTTGGAGATTTTCTGGGTGTTCTTGACCTGATCACGTGAGCCCTTTAAAAGTAGAAAGTTTTCTACAGCTGGCTGCAGAACAGTAAGTCAGTAATTTGAAGCATGAGAAGGATTTGACACGCTGTTGCTGGCTTGAAGATGGAGGAAGACACAGGGAAAGGTGCTTAGAGCAGTCTCTGGGAGCTGAGAGCAACCTGGCCAGCAGCCAGCAGCAAAATGGGAACTTCAGTCCTACAACCACAAAGAACTGAATTCTACTGAGAGCAAGAATGGCTTTGAAAGAGAACCTCAAGCTCCAGATGAGAACATAGAAAGCTTAGCAGACACACTGGTTTTGGGCTTGTGAGACCCTGAGATCCTAGCCACGCCATTCTGTACTATTGAACTATAGAGCTGTGAACTAATAAAGAGATGTTGTTTTAAGTCACTAAGTTACAAATCTATAGAAAACTACTTCATAGGGAAACAGGAACCCTCAGGTAATGTCAATATAGTCTAAACTGGCACTGCTATTCTGGATAACATAGTGAAATTCAGAATGTATATACCCTATGACCAAGGAACTCCACTCCTGGATATACATTCTAAAGAAATTTTCACACAAGTCTCTTAGGGAATATGTATAAGACTATTTATTGCAGTATTTTTTTTTTTCTGGGTGTAACTGAGAATTGGAAACAACCTAAGGGTCTATTACTAGAAAGGGTAAGTGAATTGTAGCAGACAAATATCAATGAATATTCTGCAGCAATGACAAGCAACAAATAGATGTACCTATAGCAACGTGGATAGATTTCAAAACAAAGAGCTAAATGGAAAAAAGTAGGAAACAAAATAAGATACATATTATCATTAATGTAAATTTAAAATATACATAAAAGATCACTCATATTTTATGAGGCTATATACATAATAAAAGATCTATCAAAGATATTAAAGTGAGTGCCTCCAAGAGAATATGAGGAACGGAAGTGGGGATTGGGATAAAGAGGAAAAATTAAAACAAGAAAGGGTGTTATGCTGGATGGCGTTTTGTCAGCTTGGCATTACTACTCCCACCTAAACTGAGGACTGTGTTTCCTAGAATTCCCCTTTCCTGCATGGTTCCAGGTTACAGTTGGCCATCTATTGTTGGAGAGGAATGTGCATAAGATTTGAGAGGAGAAAATGAAATTGAAGTCATTAATCTCAGAAGACTGTGGCAGTCTGACACAGTGACACCCACTCACCGTGGTGCTTGGTGATCTCTACTTTCTAGCTTGTCTCCTTACTACTGACCAACAGTAGCTCTATGATAACCACCAAGTGCTGGACTGCAGTTACTACGGAGTGGACTGCGTTAGATTAATTGCATTAATGGCTCCAATTTGTCATAGTTCTCTATATCAGCACCCCTTGGCATATCATACGCTAACCCTGAGCTTGGCCATGTGACTTGTTTTGGCAATGGCATGGTAACAAAATTGACAAAAATAGTGGCTTGAAAACATGTTTATGAAGTTCACATTCTTTCTTGGACCTATGCCACCAAAGAGATCACACCCTGATTAGCATGATGGAGGAATTTGAGAGACATGTGGAGAAGAGATGGGTCATCCCACATGAGGCCATCCTAGACTGCCCAGCTCCCAGTCAATCCATCAGCTGACTAAGCCAAACCCAGATCAGAACCACTCAAATGACCTGTAGACTCACAGGAAAGAATAAATGGTTTTGTTACACAGTGAGAGGATACAAGGGTCTTGCAAAGACCTATAACAGCAGTGTGCCGTGAATAAAAATTATGTTAAACTAAATTCTGTATTCCTGAGGTTAAAAAAAATACACATTCAGACACACATACTTCTACAAAAACAACCGTAGCCAATATGCACTTAGCACTTACTCTGTGCCATGTACTGTGCTAAGGAGTTTACAAGCAATCCAATGAAGTAAGTACTAGTATCCCCATTTACAGAGAAGGAAACAGACACAGAGGTTAATAACTTAACTTGCCTAATATGACAAAGAACATGAACCAAGGTGGTCGGGCTCCAGAATCTATTCTTAACCACACATTATTTCCAGGAGTCATAAGAAATACTTAACAATGGTTGATTCTGGGGAAGGAAACTAGATTACTGGGGAACAAGGTATGATGGAATCCTTCTGCACTTTGATTTTAAAAATTTTTTTTAAAGTTTTTTTTGATGTGCACCATTTTTAAAGTCTTTATTGAATTCGTTACAATATTGTTTCTGTTTTACGTTTTGGTTTTTTGGCCACGAGGCACGTGGGATCTTAGCTCCCCAACCAGGGATCGAACCTGCACCCCCTGCATTGGAAGGCGAAGTCTTAACCACTGGACTGCCAGGGAATTCCCTTCTGCACTTTTAAATTGGTACCTTTTAAACAATAAACTACATTACCTGTTCAAAAAATAAATTTAAAATAGCATATTTGTTAAGAGGGACTCGGAGGTATTATCAGCAAGTACTCAGAATAAAAAGTATACTGGTTTTATTCCCTGTGTATTCTTGATCACATAAACACCAACGATTTAACCTTTTGTCCTATAGTGGTGTGGATTACTCCGGTCAGCACCAATCGGAAAATCAAAAAGCCAAGAACAAAGTATGGAACAAAGTCAAATACCAGGAAAAACATAGGTGGTTAGTAAAGTCTAACACTGCTCTATTTACAATGAAAATAGTTGGGGCAGGCCAAAAGAAGAGAAGGCCAAATGATATTGAGTTCTTCGAGTAGGAATTGAGTTTATACATGTTGGTATGCTAAGCACCTAGCAAAGTGCCAGAGACAAGTAATTGCTCCATAAATGCTTGTTGACCAAAAGAGTGAGGGCAAGTGTGAGTGAGGGGATCAGCAATGAGAAGAAGCACGAGGAGCCATAAAAGCTTCTAGCAAAGTGTCATGGTGTTGCTGGTCTAAAAGATATCTTTAGTGCACATTTAGTGTCATGTTTGTTTTCAAACAAAGGTACTGATAAGCAGGTACTATTACAGAAATAAATTATTTCCTATATTAACTTTTTAAACTATATTGCTTATAAATAATTCTCCATTACTTTTCTAGCACAACTGTAAATAGGTGTTTACTGCGGTTTTTCTTTAGTATCACCATCAGCTGAACACTCACAAGTATTCTAAACAACAAAAAAGGGAGAGAATGTATTTTCAATACAGTATATGGTTGTAAGTTTAAAGTAGATTAGAGGAAATTTTTCATTTTCTTCAGAAATGTAAACTGACCACTATGATTCCATCTTCCTCCTATCCACTCCCACTCACAAACACGTAATTTGTAGATATCCTATATAATCAAATACCATTTTTGACTAAATATAAAAGACATCTATCCTCTGCCTACCTTCCCAACAGCAAATCCCTAATTCTGACATCCATCAAACAGAAAGATTTAGAAAAGATGATGAGATAGTATCATCAATATAATCTTCTGATCACTGAAAAAAATAGCTCTTCAACGTCATCTTTTTCACCTTTCTCAAGACTGTGCCTCACTTAGTTCCAGAGCAGGCATCTCTCCATATATTCTCTCATATACCTTTCTGCTCTCTAACAAATCTCTAGTTACCTCTGGGACAGCTTCATTTCCTTCTCTCTTTATGCTTGCAAGTCTTAAAATGATCCAAACCCACATCAAGCACTGTGAGAGTCACAAGTAAAAATTAAACATAATACTAAAAAATGCTATGTTTTATTTATTTTTTAAAGTTCCTGAAGCAAAACATTGAGCTGGGTGATGGCACTTGGTTGTTTATAGTATTATTCTGTGCTTTTCTGTATGTTTAAAGTTACAAAAAAACCACAGATCAGTATTTCCAGCTCTTAAAAATGTACAGCATATTATTGTGTGATCCCCACAAGTGTCAATACTTTTCATTCTCCTATTTTCTTCAAGCAAAAAATATTTTACTTTATTCAGGTTCACTGTTTTGTTCTGTCTAATTACTAGTGTTCTGTAACTTTACATTAATAGTTGTAGTATTTGTATCTATACGATGCATTAAATAGTCTCATGGCTGTGCTGTGAATATAATTATTATATATTTCTGTAACGGAAAAAGAATTCTAAGATCCAAAATAACCAACTTAAAAATAAACTTCCCAAATCTCTGACTATATTTCTGCTATACCTTAAAAAAAAAAGATAACTAAATTAAGCTAAACATAATTTAAGAAATAAAATAAAAATTAAAGTGTTTTATGCACTGTCAAAAAACCCGTAATGACAAAAATCAGTAAGCCTGAGGCAAGTAATGAGATACCAAAGTATTCTGGTTGGTTTATGTTAAAAAATATTTTACACAATAAATGAAAGCTCTAATTCCAAAAATCTATTTCACTGTATAGTACTTTAAAAAACGTTTTTATATTCTACTATTATCCCAAATCAGAGAAAATACTAAAGGGCTTTACTAAATACTAAAGAAATATGTTGAAGATGGGATAAGAGTAAGATGAAAAATTACCACAGCATTATTATCCTGATATTCCTTGGGAAAAAACATATATTCACACATAGTAATCAAACTGGCAAAAATTAAAGACAAAGAAAAATTACTGAAAGCAGCAAGGGAAAAACGACAAATAACATACAAGGGAACTCCCATAAGGTTAACATCTGATTTCTCAGCAGAAACTCTACAAGCCAGAAGGGAGTGGCATGATATACTTAAAGTGATGAAAGGGAAGAACCTACAACCAAGATTACTCTACCTGGCAAAGATCTCATTCACATTCAACAGAGAAATCAAAAGCTTTACAGATAAGCAAAAGCTAAGAGAATTCAGCACTACCAAACCAGCTCTACAACAAAAGCTGAAGGAACTTCTCTAAGTGGGAAACACAAGAGAAGAAAAGGACCTACAAAAACAAACCCAAACAATTAAGAAAATGGTCATAGGGACATACATATCGATAATTACCTTAAACGTGAATGGATTAAATGCTCCAACCAAAAGACACAGGCTTGCTGAATGAATACAGAAACAAGACCCATATATATGCTGTCCACAAGAGACCCACTTCAGACCTAGGGACACATACAGACTGAAAGTGAGGGGATGGAAAAAGATATTCCATGCAAATGGAAATCAAAAGAAAGCTGAAGTAGCAATACTCGTATCAGATAAAATAGACTTTAAAATAAAGAATGTTACAAGAGACAAGGAAGGACACTACATAATGATCAAGGGATCAATCCAAGAAGATATAACAATTATAAATATATATACACCCAACATAGGAGCACCTCAATACATAAGACAACTGCTAACAGCTATAAAAGAGGAAATCGACAGTAACACAATAATAGTGGGGGACTTTAACACCTCACCTACACCAATGGACATATCATCCAAACAAAAAATTAATAAGGAAACAGAAGCTTTAAATAACACAATACACCAGATAGATTTAATTGATAGTTATAGGACATTCCATCCAAAAACAGCAGATTACACTTTCTTCTCAAGTGTGCACGGAACATTCTCCAGGATACATCACATCTTGGGTCACAGATCAAGCCTCAGTAAATTTAAGAAAACTGAAATCATATCAAGCATCTTTTCTGACCACAACGCTATGAGATTAGAAATGAATTACAGGGAAAAAAACGTAAAAAACACAAACACATGGAGGCTAAACAATACGTTACTAAATAACCAAGAGATCACTGAAGAAATCAAAGAGGAAATCAAAAAAAACCTAGAGACAAATGACAATGAAAACACGATGATCCAAAACCTATGGGATGCAGCAAAAGCAATTCTAAGAGGGAAGTTTATAGCTATACAAGCCTACATCAAGAAACAAGAAAAATCTCAAATAAACAATCTAACCTTACACCTAAAGGAACTAGAGAAAGAAGAACAAACAAAACCCAAAGTTAGCAGAAGGAAAGAAATCATAAAGATCAGAGCAGAAATAAATGAAATAGAAACAAAGAAAATAATAGCAAAGATCAATAAAACTAAAAGCTGGTTCTTTGAGGGCTTCCCTGGTGGCGCAGTGGTTAAGAATCCGCCTGCCAATGCAGGGGACACGAGTTCGAGCCCTGGTCTGGGAAGATCCCACATGCCGCGGAGCAACTGGGCCCGTGAGCCACAATTACTGAGCCTGCGCGTCTGGAGCCTGTGCTCTGCAACAAGAGAGGCCGTGATAGTGAGAGGCCCGTGCACCGCGATGAAGAGTGGCCCCCGCTTGCCACAACTAGAGAAAGCCCTCGCACAGAAACAAAGACGCAACACAGCCACAAAAAAAAAAAAAAAAAAAAAAAGCTGGTTCTTTGAGAAGATAAACAAAATTGACAAACCATTAGCCAGAATCATCAAGAAAAAGAGGGAGAGGACTCAAATCAATAAAATTAGAAATGAAAAAGGAGAAGTTACAACAGACACCGCAGAAATACAAAGCATCCTAAGAGACTACTACAAGCAACTCTATGCCAGTAAAATGGACAACCTGGAAGAAATGGACAAATTCTTAGAAAGGTATAACCTTCCAAGACTGAACCAGGAAGAAATAGAAAATATGAACAGACCAATCACCAGTAATGAAATTGAAACTGTGATTAAAAATCTTCCAACAAACAAATGTCCAGGACCAGATGGCTTCACAGGTGAATTCTATCAAACATTTAGAGAAGAGCTACCCATCCTTCTCAAACTCTTCCAAAAAATTGCAGAGGAAGGATCACTCCCAAACTCATTCTATGAGGCCACCGTCACCCTGATACCAAACCAGACAGAGATACTACAAAAAAAGAAAATTACAGACCAATATCACTCATGAATATAGATGCAAAAATCCCCAACAAAATACTAGCAAACAGAATCCAACAGCACATTAAAAGGATCATACACCATGATCAAGTGGGATTTATCCAAGGGATGCAAGGATTCTTCAATATACGCAAATTCATCAATGTGATACACCATATTAACAAATTGAAGAATAAAAACCATATGATCATCTCAATAGATGCAGAAAAAGCTTTTGACAAAATTCAACACCCATTTATGATAAAAGCCCTGCAGAAAGTAGGCATAGAGGGAACTTTCCTCAACATAATAAAGGCTATATATGACAAACCCACAGCCAACATCGTCCTCAATGGTGAAAAACTGAAACCATTTCCACTAAGATCAGGAACAAGACAAGGTTGCCCACTCTCACCACTATTATTCAACATAGTTTTGGAAGTTTTAGCCACAGCAATCAGAGAAGAAAAAGAAATAAAAGGAATCCAAATCGGAAAAGAAGAAGTAAAGCTGTCACTGTTTGCAGATGACATGATACTATACATAGAGAATCCTAAAGATGCTACCAGAAAACTACTAGAGCTAATCAATGAATTTGGTAAAGTTGTATGATACAAAATTAATGCACAGAAATCTCTTGCATTCCTATACACTAATGAAGAAAAGTCTGAAAGGGAAATTAAGGAAACACTCCCATTTAACGCTGCAACAGAAAGAATAAAATACCTAGGAATAAACCTACCTAGGGAGACAAAAGACCTGTATGCAGAAAACTATAAGACAATGATGAAAGAAATTAAAGATGATATCAACAGATGGAGAGATATACCATGTTCTTGGATTGGAAGAATCAATATTGTGAAAATGACTATACTACCCAAAGCAATCTACAGATTCAATGCAATCCCTATCAAGCTACCAAAGGCATTTTTTACGGAACTAGAACAAAAAATCTTAAAATTTCTATGGAGACACAAAAGACCCCGAATAGCCAAAGCAGTCTTGAAGGAAAAAAACGGAGCTGGAGGAATCAGACTCCCTGACTTCAGACTATACTACAAAGCTACAGTAATCAAGACAATATGGTACTGGCACAAAAACAGAAACATAGATCAATGGAACACGATAGAAAGCCCAGAGATAAACCCATGCACCTATGGTCAACTAATCTATGACAAAGGAGGCAAGGATATACAATGGAGACAAGACAGTCTCTTCAATACGTGGTGCTGGGGAAACTGGGCAGCTACATGTAAAAGAATGAAATTAGAACACTCCCTAACACCATACACAAAAATAAACTCAAAATGGATTAGAGTCCTAAATGTAAGACCGGACACTATAAAATGCTTAGAGGAAAACATAGGAAGAACACTCTTTGACATAAATCACAGCAAGATCTTTTATGATCCACCTCCTAGAGTAATGGAAATAAAAACAAAAATAAACAAATGGGACCTAATGAAACTTCAAAGCTTTTGCACAGCAAAGGAAACCATAAACAAGATGAAAAGACAACCCTCAGAATGGGAGAAAATATTTGCAAATGAATCAACGGACAAAGGATTAATTTCCCAAATATATAAACAGCTCATGCAGCTTAATATTAAAAACACAAACAACCCAATACAAAAATGGGCAGAAGACCTAAATAGACATTTCTCCAAAGAAGACATACAGATGGCCAAGAAGCACATGAAAAGCTGCTCAACATCACTAATTATTAGAGAAATGCAAATCAAAACTACAGTGAGGTATCACCTCACACCAGTTAGAATGGGCATCATCAGAAAATCTACAAACAACAAATGCTGGAGAGGGTGTGGAGAAAAGGGAACCCTCTTGCACTGTTGGTGGGAATCTAAATTGATACAGCCACTATGGAGAAAAGTATGGAGGTTCCTTAAAGAATTAAAAATAGAATTACTGTATGACCCAGCAATCCCAGTACTGGGCATATACCCAGAGAAAACCATAATTCAAAAAGACACATGCACCCCAATGTTCGTTGCAGCACTATTTACAGTAGCCAGGTCATGGAAGCAACCTAAATGCCTATGGACAGACGAATGGATAAAGAAGATGTGGTACATATGTACAATGGAATATTACTCAGCCATAAAAAGGAACGAAATTGGGTCATCTGTTGAGACGTGGATGGATCTAGAGACTGTCATACAGAGTGAAGTAAGTCAGAAAGAGAAAAACAAATATCGTATATTAACGCATATATGTGGAACCTAGAAAAATGGTACAGATGAACCGGTTTGCAGGGCAGAAACTGAGACACAGATGTAGAGAACAAACGTATGCACACCAAGGGGGGAAAGAGGCGGGGGGGGGGTGGAGGTCGTGGTGTGATGAATTGGGCGATTGGGATTGACATGTATTCACTGATGTGTATTAAATTGATGACTAAGAAGAAAAAAAAAACCCAACATATACTCACATCACACTATCTGCCACAATGTAAATAAAAATTCTGCAACTTATCTCTGATTGACGCAATTACAGATGGTCCTCTATGGTCTGATTTACAATTTTTTGACTTGGCAGTGGTGTGAAAGCAATACGCATTCAGTAGATACCGTACTTCAAAATTTGAATTTTGTTCTTTTCCCTGCTAGTATGATACTCATGATGCTGGCAGCAGCTGCAGCTTTCAGTCAGCCACACGATCATGAGGGCAAAAAAACGGATACACTTAACCATTTTGTACCCATAAAACCACTGTTTTTCACTTTCAGTACAATATTAAATAAATTACATGAGATATTCAACACTTTATTATAAAACAGGCTTTGTGTTAGATGATTTTGCCCAACTATGGACGTAACCCCATTGTAAGTAGAAAAAGATCTGTATATGGCCACCAAGCTGACCTACCACCACTTACTTTAGTGATTCGAGATAGTATCTTTATATATTTCCACATGAACTTGGGTATATTTCTGAGCTTTCAGTTTTATCCCAGTGGTTTATTTGTGTACTGATATCACACCATTTTAATTTAGAGGCTTTATAGTATATTTTAATTCCTGGTTACTCAAGCATTTTTGATGACTGTATTCCTTAGCATTAACATGGAGACTTTTCCAAGGTTTCTCCACTGATAAATAAATTTGTGTGTCATCTCAAATATAGATATCTCCCATATTTCCAGGTCCCAGTTCAATTCATTTTTCAGTTCAATAAATATTTACAGAGTGACTAGTATGTGCCAGGTACCAGGCTAAATGCAGGAATACAGTAGTGAGTAAGAGATAATATCCCTAAGGAACTCCAATATTTTTAAATTTCATGGGTCAACACTGTGAAACAAAAGTTATTTAATATGAAGCTTTGACCTACAGAGTTTTTGAAACTTGTAAATATGTCTGAAGGAGGTTACATTGACAAAGTCCTAATTTATTCACTCACTTATCAACTGCTCTGTTAAACAGCCTGAAGGAACTTACAAAACTTTCCCCAAGTTTCCTATTTCTTTAGGTGTACCAACATTGCAGGAAAAACTGGCTCATAGATTGCTAAAAAAAAAAAAAACCTAACTGCTGCTCATTTTAATGGCTGAATATGGAGGTACAAACCATGTGATCCATAGAAAATAACTCACAAGCAGTATCCTGGCCAAGCATGCTGAAAAGCCAGTTAATACCATACACATCTATTAGAATGGCCAAAATCCAGAACACTGACAACACCAAATGCTACCAAGGATGCAGAGCAACAGGAACTCTCTCTCATTCATTGCTGGTGGGAATGTGAAATGGCACAGCCACTTTGGCAGTTCCTTACTAAACATACTCTTGCCATGCGATCCAGCAATTGCACGCCTTGGTATTTACCCAAAGGAGTTGAAAACTTATGTCCACATAAAAACCTGCACACAGATGTTTACAGAGGTTTTATTCATAATTGCCAAAACTTGGACGCAACGAAGATGTGCTTCAGTAAATGAATAAGTAAACTGTGATAAATTCAGATAATGGAACATTATTCAATGCTAAAAAGAAATGAACTATCAAGACCTGAAAAGACATGGAAGAAACAAATACATATTACTAAGTGAAAGAAGCCAATCTGAAAAGGCTACATACTATATGATTCCAACTATATGACATTCTGAAAAGCGCAAAACTATGGAGATAGTAAAAAGGTCAGTGGTTGCCAGGAGTTAGGGAAGAGAGAAGGATGAACAGGTAGAACATGGAGGTGGAGGATTTTTTGAGCAGTGAAGCTATTATGTATGATACTATAATGGTGGATATATCTCATTATGCATTTGTCCAAACACATAGTGAACCATAATGTAAACTATGGACTTTTGATGAATAATGATGTGTCGATGTAGAGTCATCAATTGTAACAAATGTACCACTCTGGTGGATGTTGATAATGGGGGAGGCTAAGCATGGGTGGGGGCAGGGGCTATATGGGAAATATTTGTATCTTCACTCAATTTTGCTGTCAACCTAAAATTGCTCTAGGGATTTCCCTGGCAGTCCACTGGTTAAGACTCCACGCTTCCAATGCAAGGGGCATGAGTTCGATCCCCGGTCAGGGAACTAAGATCCCACATGCCATGTGGCACTGGCAAAAAAAAAAAAAAAAAAAAAAAAATTGCTCTAAAAAGTAAAGTCTGTTTAAAAAAAGCCAGTAGACATATGGATCTCTGTGATCAACATGCTATATCCTTCATCTGCCAAGAGAAATGGTCTCTTTTCTATTAGTCTCAGCAAATGTAAACAATAGAGAGATAAAGAATTCTTCAGGGCTTCCCTGGTGGCGCGGTGGTTAAGAACCCACCTGCTAATGCAGGGAACACGGGTTCGAGCCCTGGTCTGGGAAGATCCCACATGCCACGGAGCAACTAAGCCCGTGTGCCACAACTACTGAGCCTGCACTCTAGAGCCCATGAGCCACAACTACTGAAGCCCGTGCGCCTAGAGCCCGTGCTCTGCAACGAGAAGCCACCACAATGAGAAGCCTGTGCACTGCAACGAAGAGTAGCCCCCGCTCGCCGCAACTAGAGAAAGCCTGCGCGCAGCAACAAAGACCCAGTGCAGCCAAAAATAAATAAATAAATAATAAATAAATAAATTTATTAAAAAAAAAGGAACTCTTCAGACACAATGCATGTAGCACCAAGAAGCTGAGGAGGTTGTCTTTATTCATACAGGATACAACTTGATCATTACTCTGGCTTCTTTACTGCAAAGATGAAACTCAGAAATAGGAATGTGGGGGGTTTTGTTTTTATTTTTTTTAACTTTTTAAATGTGCCCAGAGGTTTCAGAATTAAATGATAAAACCAATAATTAAATAAATACTGAGGAACAGGGCTGACTTAATTATCACCATATTATCTAAAACATTCCTTATTAGGAACTTTGAAGCATACCATACTAGCAATAAGGAATATAACCTCACTTGATTTAAACAAAAAATTCAATTTCTAAACACGTTCAAACTCTAGAAAAAGCAGTTTTTTGATGCAGGGGTAGCGAGGTTTAATGCATTTAAAAACTTGATAATTTACATATGAAACACAAATAGTCTGTTTCTACTAAAAGCAGTTTGCTGAAATACCACTAAAAACCTTATAATTTGCTCTTTTTTCTATAACTTTTCTGTTGTGACATACAACACACTAATGCAGAAGAGGAAAAAGTACACCTCAATGATTTATCACAAAATTAATGCCTATGTGACTACCACCCAGATCACAAGATAGAAGAGTAACAACATCTGAGGAGACTCTAGTGTCCCTTCCCCCAACAATTCCTCTTTCCTTCCCAAAGATAACTATTAATCTGACCACCAAAACATTATATTACTTTTCTAAGAAGAGAAAACTAAACTCAAAGTTAGCAGAAGAAAGGAAATAACAAAGATCAGAATGGAAAGAAATGAAAGAAAAACTAAAAAGACAATAGAAAAAAATAAAGAGCTGTTTTTTTTAAAAGATAAACAAAACAGACAAACCGTTAGCTAGACTCACCAAGAAGAAAAGAAAGGACTCAATAAATAAAATTATAAATGAAAGAGGAGACATTCCAACTGACAGTACGTAAATACAATGGCTCATAAGAGACTACGAACAATTATGCACTGAAAAATTGGACAACCTAGAAGAAATGGGTAAATTCCTAGAAACATACAACCTTCCAAGACTGAATCAAGGAGAAACAGAAAATCTGAACAAAGTAATTACTAGTAAAAAAGATCGAACCAATAATCAAAAACCTCCCAACAAAGAAAAGTCAAGGACTAGATGGCTTCACTGGTGAATTCTATCAAACACCGAAAGAACTAATACCAATACTTCTCAAACTCCTCCAAAAATAAGAGGAGGAAACACTTCCAAACTCATTTTACAAGGGCAACATTACCCTGATAATACCAAAGCCAGGTAAGGACACTACAAGAAAAGAAAATTACAGGCAAATATCCTTGATGAACATAGGTGTAAAAATCCTTAACAAAATATTAGCAAACCAAATACAACAGTACTTTGAAAGAATCATACACCATGATCAAGTGGGGTTTATTCCAGGGATGCAAAGGCGGTTCAACATCTGCAACTCAATCAAGGTTTTCTCAATAGATACAGAAAAAGCATTTGACAAACTTCAACATCTTTTCATGATAAAAACTCTCAACAACGTGGGTATAGAAGGAATGTACCTCAACATAATAAAGGCCATATATGACAAGCCTACAACTAACATCAAACTCAATGCTGAAATGCTGAAAGTGTTTCCCCTAAGATCAGGAACAAGACAAGGAAGACCACTCTCACTACTTTTATTCAGCATAGTCCTGGAAATCCTAGCCAGCACAAGTAGGCAAAAAAACAAAAGGCACCCAAATCAGAAAGGAAGAAGTGAAATTGTTACTATTTGCAGATGACATATTACATATAGAAAATCCTAAAGACTTCACCAAAAAGCTGTTAGAATAGATGAATTCAATAAAGTTGCAGGATACAAAATAAATACACAAAAATCTGTTGCATTTCTATACACCAACAACTATCAGAGAAAAAAAAAGTAGTCCCATTTACAGTTGCACCAAAAAGAATAAAATACCTGGGAATAAACTTAACCAAGGAGGTAAAAGACCTGTACTCTGAAAACTGAGATATTGATGAAAGAAACTGAAGACACAAAAAAACTGAATGATATTCTGTGCTCATGGATATGAAAAATTAACATTGTTAAAATGCCCATAATATCTAAAGTGACCTACAGATTCAATGTGATCCCTATCAAAATCCCAATGGTATTTATCACAGAAACAGAAAAAACAATCCCAACATTTGATGGAACCACCAAAGACCCTGATTAGCCAAAGCAACCTTGAGAAAGAAGAACAAAGCTGGAGGTGTCATGCTTTCTGATTTCAAACTATATTACAAAGCTATCAAAACAGAATGGTATTGGCATAAAAACAGACATATAGATCAATGGAACAGGGCAGCCCAGAAATAAACTCATGTATATAAGATCAATTAATTTGACAAGAATATACAATGGGGAAAGAACAGTCTCTTCAATAAACGGTGTTGGAAAAACTGGACAGACACATGCAAAAGAATGCAACTGGACTCCTAGCTTACACCATATACAAAAATTAACTCAAAATGGATTAAAGGCACAAAAGTCAACCCTGAGTTAAAAAAAAAAAAAAAAAAAGAATTAAATACTTGAATGTAAGACCTGAAACCATAAAACTCCTAGAACTTCAACACAGGGAGAAAAGTTCCTTGGCATTGGTCTTGACAATGATTTTTCGGATTTGACACCAAAACCAAAAATAAATAAGTGAGACTACATCAAACTACAAAGCTTCTGCACAGAAAAGGAAACCACCAACAAAATGAAAAGGCAATCTACAGAATGGGAGAAAATATTTTCAAACCACATATCTGTTAAAGGATTAATATCCAAAATACACTAGGAACTCATATAACTCAACAGCAAAAAATAAGTAACATATAAATAAGTGAACTAAAAAATAGCAAAAGGACCTAAACAGACATTTTTCCAAAGACAACATACAAATGGTCAACAGGCACAAGAAAAGATGCTCAACATCACTGATCATCAGTGAAATGAAAATCAAAACCACAGTGAGATACCCCCTCACACCTGTTAGGATGTGTACTGCCAAAAATATAAGAGCTAAGTGCTGGGGAGAACGTGGAGAAAAGGGAACCCATATACACTGCTGGTGGGAATTTAAACTGGTACAGCCACTATGGAAAACAGTACAGAGGTTCCTCATGAAATTAAAAATACCATGTAATCCAACAACCCCACTTCTGGGACTATATCTCAAAGTTTTCCAAAGGAAACAAAATCATGATCTCAAAGAGAGATCTCTATTCCCATATTCATAAAAGCATTATTCACAATAGCCACGGTATGGAAACAACATGTCTGTCAACAGGTGAATGGAAGAAAATATGAGATACACACACATACACACACACACACAAACACAATGGAATATTATTCACTCTTAAAGAAGAAGGAAATCCTGTCATTTACAATGATATGGATGAACCTGGAAGGCACCATGCTAAGGGAAATAAGCTAGACAGAGAAAGATAAATACCTCATGCTATCACTTATACGTAGAATCTTAAAAAAAAGAAAAAAAAAGAAAAAAAAAACGGGTCAAACTCAGAAACTGAGAGTAGGAATGTTGTTGCCGGGGCTGGGTGGAGAAAATAGGGAGAGGTTGGTAAAAGGGTAAAAACTTTCAGTTATAAGATGAATAAGGTCTGAGGATCTAACGTACACACAGTGACTACAGTTGATAAACACTACACTATATAAGTGAAATTTGCTTAGAGAGTGAATGTAAATGTTCCCCCCTCGAAAGAAAAAGGGAAATGTGTGGGGTGGTGGACATGTTAATTAAGTCAACTGGGAATCCTTTCACAAAGTGTAAGTACATCAAATCACCACGATGTAAAATTTAAATATCTTAAAATTTTGTGAACTGTACCTCAATAAAGCTGGGGAAAAAACCCCTTTATATTACTTTTCTGTTTCTGACTTAATATAAAGGCAATCATATAGTATGTTTGACTTTATTCACTCAAAATTTTAGTTCTGAGTCTCATCCATGCTGTTGTCTGTTACTGTAGTTCATTCATTTTTATGGTAGTAGGGTATTCCATTGTATGATTTTATTACAATATATCTATTCTGCTGTTGATAGACATTTGGATTGTTTCCAGCTTGAAAACAGTATGAATAATGCTAATGTACATTTTTGTAAATACCTAGTGATATGCATTTGTATGGAGTAGAATTGCTGAGTCATTGGGTATGGATGTCTCTGACATAGTAGATTATGCCAAACTGTTTCCCAAAGTAGCTACACCAATGTCCTTTGCCACCAGCAGTAATATACACTGCATTATATCAAAATAGTGATTCTCAATATGTGGTTTGTGGTTACCTGGGGTTTTCCAAGATCCTTTCAGGAGGTTTGTGAGGTCAAAACTATTGTCATAATAATAGTATAATAAGTTACTTCTCTTTGTCACTGTGTTGATATTTGCACTGATGGTGCAACAATCATGGGTAAAACTGCTGGTTTCTCAGTTCAAATCATGGCAGGGGACTAAATTTGTACTATAGTCATTGTACGTATTCCTCACCACCATGTGCTCACAAAGAAAAAAAAAAGCCAGCTTCACTAAAGAATGTCTCTGAATAAGCTGTTTCAATAATTAATTTTATTAAGGGGGCTTCCCTGGTGGTGCAGTGGTTGAGAATCTGCCTGCCGAAGCAGGGGACACGGGTTTGAGCCCTGGTCTGGGAAGATCCCACATGCCGCGGAGCAACTAGGCCCGTGAGCCACAATTACTGAGCCTGCGTGTCTGGAGCCTGTGCTCCACAACAAGAGAGGCCGCGATAGTGAGAGGCCCGCGCACCGCGATGAAGAGTGGCCCCCGCTTGCCACAACTGGAGAAAGCCCTCGCACAGGAACTAAGACCCAACACAGCCATAAATAAATAAATAAATAAATAAAAATTGTAAAAAAAGTGCCTTCGGTTTAAAAAAAAAAAAAAAAAAATTAATTTTATTAAATCTTGACCTTTAGTACATTGTCTTTGTAATACTTGGTGTGACAAAACAGGAAGTACACATAAAGCCCTTGTCTGCATGGTGAAGTACAATTCTGTCTCAAGCAAAAGCACTTGTATAATTGTTTGTGCTGAGAGCTGAGCAAGCTGCTTTATAGCATGGTACACCATTTTTTACTTGAAAGAGTGACTGACATGGTTATTCAGTCTTCGATACTTGGCTGACGTTTTCTCAGAAATGACTGAAGGGAACCTATTGCCATAAGGAAAACAAATGACAGCATTTTTTTTACCAATGATAAAATTTGAGCTTTGAAGCAAAAACTGAGATTTTGGAAAATGTGAATCTGCCACTGTGAACGTGATAGCTTCCCAACCTTTAAAGACTTTCATGATGAGACTGAGAGTGATATTAATGAATATAAATGTTTAAAAGATCTGCATAACTCAGAGAATCAGTATTTTGCAAATAACAACGTACGATGCTACAAAATTACACATGGGTTAAAGAGTCAGTCAAATTTTAAGCTAAACCAAAGGATTTCAATGTAACATTGTATGAAAGCGTCAAAATATATTTGTTATGGTATGAACTGGGAGGAGTATTCCAGGCACAAGCAACAGCAAGCAGTGATCAGTACCTTAAGATACCAGTACAGATTCCACATTGTAACTAATCTTTAAGAAACCACCATTTGTTGAGTTGTGGTATAGTATCACAGAACAGCCACAATCATCTACAGAGGCTATCAGAACACTCCTTTTTCCAGCTACATACCTGTGTGACGCTAGATTTTCTTAATACACTTCAACCAAAATAACATATTGCAACAGACTGAATGCAGACACAACTAAGAGAATCCAGATGTCTTATACTAGACAGATATTAATGAAATGTGCAAATATGTATAACAATACCACTCTTCTAATTCTTTTTATTTTAGAAAATATATTTATTTTTCACAGAAATATTTTATTTATGCTAAAATATGATGAACTGATTAATTTTAGGTGAAGTGATATTTATATTTTTTTCTCAGCTTTGATATCTAATATGGCAAATATCAATAGACTAGAACATGTAAATGAAAGCTCTTCAGGGTCCTCCATAACTTTTTAGTGCAAAGCGGTCTGGAGAACTGCTGAACCCAAACAATCTGTCTCCCCTGAACAGGAAGCAAAGTGAGTTTCTTAACACAATCAAGGCATACACAAAACTTTAATAAATAGAAGATGCCCAAACAGAAGAAATTACAGGCAGAAGTTTCAGAGTCTCATAGATTGAAAATCTCCAATCAAACTTCAAGCTTCCTGAGAGAATAATCTTTATAAAACTTAAATTTTGATTACTCTGAAAACAGTACAGAAATCCCTTGATGGTTCCCCATAGCCTCCCTTGAACTGGCATTTAAAAAAATTCATTTTCTGGCATTTACCATTCTAAAGCTTTCTCTCTCTAACATACTAGTCATGTTTAACTGCAAAATGTTCTCACTAACCTCTGGGTTATTGTACACAGTACACTGCTCCCCCTACCCAGAAGTGCTCTCTTCTATTCACATGGCTAACTCTTACTTGTCTTCAAGATTCAGCTCATGAAATCACTTATCCATGAAGCCTTCTTACTACTAACAGCCACCCCTAATGCCTACTCTGTGCCTAGGCTAGGACAGATGACCCTCTTATGTACTTCTGTAATAACCTATATATACATATCATTCATTCATCCAGGAACTGTGCTAAACCGTGGAGACAGAGCAATAAATAAGACAGCTCTCTTTGAGAGCTTACATTGATTGTCTAATGGGGAAGAAAGAAAATGAACATACAAACTATTAAAGAAGCAAGATAATTACAAATTGGGATAAGGGAGTCAGGGATGGGGGAAGTGGGAAGGGCAGCACTCCGGAGCAGCAACATGCAAGCAAGAACTTGAAGGATGAGAAATGTATTTGCTATATTCGGAACTGGGAATATTCCAGGTAGGTTACCGTAGCTTGAGAAGCTCAGGCATTAGACAGAGTTAAAAGATTCGGCTGGGGATGTAGGCAGGAGTAAGATCATCGTAGTGCCTTTATAGATCAAGATAAGCAGTTTAGGTTTTATTTCAAGAACACAGAGTAACCACTGAAATGTTTTAAGCTGGGTTGTGGCATTATGTGTATTAAGATTATGCTAGTGTCTGAATGGAGAATAGATAATAGGGGGATAAGAGTGTAAGTGGGGAGACTAATCACAAGACAAGAAAAGATAGTGGCTTGAGTAAGACAGGTAACATTGGAAATAGAAATGGAGAGACTGAGGGTTTATGTTGAGATAAGTCAACAGGATTTACTAATAAATTAGATACGGGGTTGGGGAAGACAGGCAGGGGAAACATGAATTAAGCTTCACTTAATTGAAATTGAAATTGAAATTGAATTTCACGTAAGTGAAATTAAGCTTCACTTCTAGGTTTTTTACTCAAGCAATTGAGTGGATAGCAGTGACTTTTGCTGAGGTGGGAAGGACTGGAAGAGAAAGAGGCTTTGGAGGGAAAAAATCTAGAATTATATTTGACATATTATATATGAATGCATATTAAACATCTCAGGAAAAATGTCAAATAGGCAGTTGATTCTAAAAATCTGGAGCTCAGAGAGAGAGGCTGGGGCTGGATATACATTTGTAGTCATCAGTATGTAGATGGTATAAAACCTTGGAACTGGGTGAGATGACTGGGGGAGAAATTACAGATTAGTGTTTCTCAACGGTGATGATAATGTTACCTAGCAAATATTTTGGAAATCTGTAGGGGCATTTAGTGGACAGGAGTCAGGGTTATCCTCTAATATGTACAAAGTCCTACATAACTAAGACCTGCAATCTCCCAACTTTCTAATGTTTTGCTAGACATTTATGTAGGTGATCAGTACAAAATTATCAACCAAACAATGCAGATTTGAGCTGCCTGATAAACACAGTCATTACTTTTATCTAGTTTATATATCGGGTTTTGGTGTAAGATGTTGTTCGGAAAAGACTTTAGAGCAAAAACATTTGAAAATCACAATGGATGATTTTAAAGTCCCTCCTACTCTAATATTCTATGATTCAACTAACCTTTCCCTGATCATATAAAGTTTATTAGTACAGTATAACAATTTAACTCAGTCTTTCTCTATCTGTACAATAGAAAAATTTTTTTTGCTAGGCTGTTTTGCCAATGGAAGACAGAAAATGCAGAACCAAGAAAAGGGAAACCAAGAACTACTAAATATTTTTAGATGTGTGTAACCACCACTGAGTTTCATATTATGGGGCTCTAAAATCATCCCTGGTTCTTTGAGGTCTTCCAAGAAAATACTAAATAAATATTTTGAATTGCCTTCCAGTTGTCTGACTCTGTCTCCTTGTAAAATATGTAGCAAGGAGAGAGTAAGCAGCAGTTAACTGAATAGTGGAAAGCAATATAGTCAACAATGGAAAATATATTTATTTGACCTCCATAGTTACTGAAGCACCTACATCCCGTTTTACCTCCTTTTACTCTTTTCCCATCTTCGACTTTGTCCCCCCACATTTCCCCCTATTCTGTTTACTCATAATCCCAGAGAGGAAAAGTTGAGAACAGAAGGCATAAAGATGAAGCACGGCACAGAAACTTAAGAGGTCTCAAATCAAAACAGCATGCCACTGCCCTGTTTTCCCTAATCTGCAATTTCCCTTAAAGAGCACGAAGGAAAGAGAGAGTACTCACCATCTGTAAGCACCACATAACCAGTGAATATCCTGTTTTCTTTCCTTACCCCAATTAAGGGATAGTAGAGAGGCTATGCCTTTTGTGATAGAGATAATAAAGAATCAAAGAACCTTTGAGTTAGATGAGACCTTAACAGAATGTCCCTTTTATTAAAAAACTAAACTAAACAAAACCTGAAAGCTTAAAAATGTTGTGTTAAATGTTAAGCCAAATGTCACACAAAACCAGTTTTTTGCAAGACCCGTAGTAGATTCCAGATTTCTCAGCTTCCAGAACCATCGTATTTCTAATATATGAGGTTGCTCCCTATTTTCTTTTCCTGTGCAGTAGAAATATTGCTATTGGATTCAAAAAGCTTTTTAAAAAGAAGTGTTAGTCTCTTGTAAGTATGGAATTCTGATCATATAAAACAAAACACAGGAACTTAATCTGTCATACAGTCCCCAAAGATTTGTGGGTTTTAAGTTTTATGTTCCCCATCAAGCTACGTCTCAAAGGGGGCTGCCATCATGCTATAGGAACTGCACTGGCATGCCATCAGGCTGCACCTCATAGATGAAAACTAACGCCAGGGGAAACAGGCCCAATTAACTGCATCCTACTTGGCTGGTTTTGTTGGTTTCGAGATGCTCCTGTTATTAACAAGCCATGTAAGTAGGCCTTTCACTAATCTAATAATTTCCAACAAGTCTGGTTTATGTTTCCATACTTTCCAGTTGCTACAAATATGTGTATCTTGGTGTACACTGAACTTCTAGTATAAAAATAATCTTTCTTAAAATAAGGATCCATTTACATTCCAGAACACCCACTAACTAGAACACCCACTCTTAGCCCTGAGAAAGGTTTCATTTTGGCAACTATGTGATCAGTAGGAAAGGAAGTTATTAGCTTAAAATGTTTGTAAACAGTCTGCTTTCCTGCTGAGCAGCCTGAGAAAGAAAGAACAAGCAAAGAACCAACAGAAGAGATCTGGAGTCTGCAAGATTAGAGGGTGAAGCTAGGGCAAAACAAAAGGTGAATAGACAATGCTGCCTTATTATTATTATTTTTTCTTTTAGGAAAGAAACAATGCAAATTGCTGAAAGTCAAATTTGCTCCCAAATGTAAAGGGGTCAGGGAAAATGTACCAAACATTTTCTTCATTATCATTCAAAAAATGTTAATTTTGTCTTACTAGTTGTCAGACTGGGGCTACAAAGATGAATATGATATGGTCCCAGTTCCACTAACTATCCTCTCATCCCATTTTCTAGTTCTTCTGTGATAAGGGCAACCTGCTGTCCAAAGTTCCTAAACCACTCATACAAATCAACCAAATGAACATTTTCTACCACCTAAGTGTGATAAAGGAAAAAGTGAGAATCTTGGGAGGAGGAGGTGAGAGGGGATTATTCAAATTATAAAGGCCAATTTGGAACATTACTTATCAGAAAAATTTCCCTTTAGCCTTCTCTGATCATGAAATATTGGCTCCAGATGTTTTCTTCAACACTTAAAAACTTCTTTTGTCCCCTCCTTTCTATTTTTACCATTACTTCAAGACCTGGTGCATATCACTTCACATCTAGATTTTACGCCCATGGCCTGCTACCTCCTACTCTCCTCTCTCCCTCTTCTAACCTGGTCTTGCTGCTTTCCTTACGTCTTTCCCATGTTACAAATCCTCACTGGTTCTGCAGTGTGTCCTCTACTCTGTCTTAACCTATCTTACCCTTCTGGGCTTCTTTCCTGTTATTCTCCATTAAAAACACTCAGAAAGAGAAAAACATATTGACTATACTCTTCAAACCTAATTGATCTTGTTTCCCCATTTTGCCTTAGTCATCCTTACCCTGAGGGTCTACGGATGCTGTATCTTCCTCCTGGAATGCACTTGCCCCTCTCCCCGCTGAGAAAGAATGTTTTACCAATCTTTCACCACTTAATTGTATACTGCTTTATAATGTTATTCAACTCTGTATGTACCCATCTCCTCTACTGGAATACAAGGTCCTTCTTGGCAGGGACTATTTTATACTTCTTTTATCCCTGCTAAAGGACCTGGCTACCACTAAACACAGTAGGCACTTAATAAATACTTATAAAACAAAACTGCACTAAGCATCATGAATCCTTATCAAATTTCCTTCTATGAAAGCTGTTCCCTTATCTCCCATGCCTCCTCCCAATATAAAAGTTGAATCCAACCAACTATAACTAAAATGACATTTTCTTGCAGTTGCTGTGAGGTGCAAGCAAGTTATGACACTTGGACCGGAAAAGCTTGGTCATCCTTCACCTCTGGCTGTGGTACTTAAGGATAATCTACAAATGTCATCATTTTGATGCTATTCCAAAATTACCCAAAAAAGATTCACATCATATTTTGGGGGAATCAAAGTGTCTCCTGAGTCAAAAATTCCATGGAGGGACCTCTCTGGTGGCACAGTGGTTGGGAATCTGCCTGCCAGTGCAGGGGACACAGGTTCCAGCCCTGGTCCGGGAAGATTCCACGTGCCGTGGAGCAACTAAGCCCGTGCGCCACAACTACTGAGCCTGCACTCTAGAGCCTGCGAGCCACAACTACTGAGCCCGTGTGCCACAACTACTGAGCCCACGCGCCTAGAGCCCGTGCTCCGCAACAAGAGAAGCCACTGAAATGAGAAGCCTGCGCACCGCAATGAAGAGTAGCCCCTGCTCGCTGCAACTAGAGAAAGCCCGCGTGCAGCAACGAAGACCCAACACAGCCATAAAGAAATAAATTAAATAAATAAATAAGTAAATTTCCATGGAATGCTCCCCTCAAGGATGGTATCCATAAAGTGAATGTACAATTTCCAACAAAAACCATTCCCCAAAACAATCAAATGGCACTGGCTCTGAAGAGTATAAGCTCAAAAGGCTTCCCAGTGTTTATGAAGCTGATATTTTCTTTCATTTATGAGTACTTAACTGAATTCTAATGAATTTTAATTTATGTACTAAGAACGTGCAAATTCACATTAAAACAAAAAAGGAAAATCCACTTTCTACTTTAATTAGCAATGGAAACAAGCATTTGTAGAAAAAAATAATCCCCTCCATATTAAAAGTTCAAAGGTCTCTAGCAGAGGTGAACTAGTTAACATAACTACTTCTGGGAAAATATAGGCCAAGAGTAGAGATAATAAAAAAGAAAGAAAACAAAAATGTGCCCTGGTACTGATATGCAAAAACTACTTTATATTCAGAATCCAACCACATTTTAGAATTTACCATTTCAATTCTGGTCTAAATCACTATCATCTGTCCACCTGGATTACAGCATTAGACTCAACTGGTTTTTCTTCTTCTGTAGGTACCCACCCACCATTTATTCTCCATACAGCAGCCAGAATGATCTCATTAAGACACCAGTGATCTATGTTACTCCTTTTCTTAGAACTCTCCAATGACCTGCCATCTCATGCAGAGTTACAATTCTTATAATGGCCTGCAAAGTCCTGTATCTAAGATTCCTAGTGGAAATGTTTCTGATTATCACTGTGATTAAGGAGAGGTTCTGCAGTTTAGTGGGTACTACCAGAGTTCCAAATATCCCATGGAACATTCATGGTAGTGAATTATGTGAATTTTGTCCTTTCAATATACTCTGAATTTTCCAGAATGCCTCCTCCATGTAAATTAAGGGAAGGCTACACTCTGATGTAGAACTTTATCAATAATTATTTACCATTTCACAAAATCCCATCACAATTACCATTCACAGTATTTGAGTAAGCAATATAACACACCCATTTAAGTCCTAATTTATAGCTCTTAAAGTCAGCCACTCTATATAAAGGCTAGCTGTATTTTTAACTTGCCATACCATAGTATTTATATAATGAAATAAACTAATTATATTACTTTCATTTTATGTCTTCTTTATATTAAGTTGGGCACACTGTATTATTTTCTTTTTTAAGTGCATAAAAAGCTTATATTATCTATATTTCATTTTAAGAGAGAAAAGGGATTATTACAATATATTTGTATAAATATATAAAATAAATTATAAATATATAAAAAAGAGTGTTTCACCTTATCACGGCCCTATACAATGTGTACCTACTCTCAACCCCTCATACCTGTCTGACCTCAATTCCCACTATTCTTCCCATCATTCAGTATACTCCATCCACACTGGCCTTCACGGCTATTTCTTGAAAACTTCAGGCAGCTCCAGCCACAGGACCTTTGTACTTGCTGTTCCTTCTGACTGGAATGTTCTTCCCCCAGGTATCAATATTACGCACTCTCTCACATCCATCGTGTTTTTGTTTGAATTATCTTCTCAGTGAGGCTTTCCCCAACCACCCAATTTAAAATTGAAAATCAATCCCTCTCCCCCTCTCTCCTTCTCTCTCCCTCTCGCACTCCCTAACCTCTTTTTCCCTCTTTTCTTTACTCCACAGTACTAAGCACCATCTGTTCTGATTATCTATTGCCAAGTAATATATCACTCTAAAACTTAGTGGCTTAAAACAATCTATTGCTATCTTTCATAATTCTGTGGGTTGCCTGGGTTCAGCTGGGTGATTCTTGCTCATGTGGTTACAGCCAATGGTTGTAGGGACTGAAGTCATCTGAAGGCTCAATCAAGCTAAACATCCAAGATGACTTCTTCAACCACAGGTGTGGGGCCTCAGCTGGGAGGGCTCAAACAGCTGGGTGCTGGCCAGGAATCACTGACTCACCACTCAGCCTTCCCACCTGACTAGTCTGGGCTAGCGCAAAGCATGGAGGTCTCCTGCTAGTCAAGACTTCTTATACAGATGCTGGCTTCCCCCAGAGCTCATATTCCAAAAGACCAAAGGCAGAAACTGAGGTTTATGACCTAGGTAAGGAAGCTTCATTTCTACCTTGCTCTGTTAGTTACACAGCATCAACCCAAATGAAGGGTGGGACAGGACAACAGAATGGTATGAATACTGGGAAGCAGAGTATACTAGAGAGCCATCTTTAGAGGCAGTTACCACAATTCTTAACATACTATAAGTTTTACTTTTATAATTTACTTATTGTGCCTCCCCTTCCTACAAGGATATACATTCTCAAGGAGAAAGACTTCTACTTTTTCACTACTATATTCACAGTTCATGTTATATACTCAATATTAATTGGGAAAAAATAATTATTGCATTAAGTAAGTGATGTACATCACTAACTCATCCTATATGCTTGCTTTTCACCATGGGCCTCACCCTTCCCCAAACTCCTACCAATTTAACTTTCTGGAAAGGGACCTGGGATGAATCTGGGTTATTTTGGAAGCAAAAAGTGAAAGATAAAATTGGGGGTAAAAATCAAAGACAGAAATATCAAAAAGGTTTGGTCACAAACTGCTTACTTTGTCCCGTGGACACCTCTGATCACTCTAGCACCTAGTTTCTCTCTGTCAGAAAACTCTCCTAACAGACTTACGAAATGTGAACCACCTCTGACATGTAATACTTCCATATAAATTATTCTGTATAACTGCCCTTAAAAAAAACAGTTGAATATTTACTCTGTCTACAATTTCATGTGTCAGCTTTATCTTCTGGATAAAGAAAGATTTCCTGAAGACCAGCTCATCTGAACTTAAAAAGCAATTTTTAATTCAAAATTCTCAACGTATGACACAATACAAATCTGTGCACACAAGTATATACCAGAAAAAAATTGAACTAGCTAGTGAATTCCCCTAGTTGGTAGAGGTAAAGCAACTATGAGTATGGGGAGAAAAGGGTATTGGTAATGATCATTTAGCTTTTTAGCCTATGTCTACATCTGATGATATATATATTTAAGAGTTTCTCCGGGGGCAATAGCTTTCAATTTTGACTATATATTAGAGGCACCTGGTAAGCTCTAAAAATTCCCCACACCAGACTGCACCCCACACCAATTAATGTGAATTTCTGGGAGCAGAACCTAGGCATTCATACTTTTAAATGTTCCTAGGTGAATTCAACATGCAGTCAAGATTGAGAAGCACTGCCTTAAACTCTCCATTCTCCTTTACCCCTACCAGTCTCTTCTAAACTAATAGTGAGAAAAAAAATTTTAATTTATAAGCCAAAAAAGGGATTTTTTTAAAAGGAAAAAAATGTACAAAAGGCACAAAATAAGATAGTTTTAAAAATCCAAATGCACAAGCAATCCCAATAAACATTAGTGGACTAAATTAAATGGTAAAAAGGGCAAAAACTAAGTGATTAAATTTTTAAAAAAATCTGAGCTATATGCTGTTTCTAAGAATCACATAAGACAAAGAAAGGTTGACAATAAAAGGATGGATGACGTAAAGAAAAAAACATACCCAACTAATACTGATCAAAACCAAGTTGGCAGGGCTTCCCTGGTGGTGCAGTGGTTAAGAATCCACCTGCCAATGCGGAGGACACGGGTTCGAGCCCTGGTCCGGGAGGATCCCACATGCCACAGAGCAACTGGGCCTGTGCGCCACAGCTGCTGAGGCTGCGCTCTACAGCCCGCAAGCCACAGCTGCTGAGCCCACGTGCTGCAACTGCTGAGGCCCGCGTGCCTGGAACCTGTGCTCTGCAACGGGAGAGGCCACCGCAATGAGAAGCCCACGCACCACAATGAAGAGTGGCCCCCGCTCGCCCCAACTAGAGAAAGCCCGCACGCAGCAACGAAGACCCAACGCAGCCAAAAATAAAATAAATAAATTTATTAAAAAAAACAAAACAAAACAAGTTGGTATGGTTGAATTAAGCAAACAATAGATGAAAGAGGACCACTATATACCTAAAGATTGATTTCACCAAGAAGTGATTCTAAATTTGTGTCTACCCAATAATATAGCCTGAAAAATACATAAAGCAAAAAGTATGAGAAAAAAATGAAAAAATATACCAGAGGATTTTAACACACCAGTAAATGGTGGGTAAAGAAGACTAAATATCAGTAAGTATACTGCAAGTATGCACATACAATTAATAATCTTGTTCTAATACACATATGTTGAACACTATACCTGATAACTGAAAAACACTATACCTGATAACTGACACTCTTTCCAAAGATACACAGAACATTTATAATACCACAAAAATATAAAGCACCTAGGAATAAATGTAAGAAAGATACTTGTGATCTTCATAAAGAAAATTATTAAATTCTATTAAAGAATATTAAGGAACTCCTAAACATAAGGAGTAATATACCATGTCCAGTAATAGGAACATTTAATACCATAAAGATACCAGTTTTTCCAAACTGATCTGTTGAATCAATGTTGTTCCAATTAAAGAACAAACAGGGTTTTTTGGAGCTTGTCAAGATGATTTGTAAGTTTATATGGAAGAGAAAAGGATCAAGAAGAGCCAAGAAATTCCTAAAATAAGGTGGGAGGATTTGCTTTAGTACCTATTAAGACTTATCAAAGAGCTACAGCAATTGAGAGTAAGTACTGGCACAGGGATATTCTGAAAACTAATGGAATAGAATAGAGCACACAGAAATAAGACACACATATATGGAAACTTGATTTATGAAAGAGCTGGCAACTGCAATCACAGGAAGAGAAATGAACTATTCAATAAATAGTACTGAAATAATTAGTTATCCATTTTGGGAAAAAAAAATTGGACTCTTACATCATATCCAAAATTCAATTCCAGGTAGATTGAAGACATATATGTGTAATGCACAAACTATAAAACTTCTGGGAGATAACATAAAAAGGATTTCTTAAACAAGATAGAAAAGCACAATACATAAAGGAAAAGATTAAATTTGACTAAGTTAAAATTAAGGACTCTCTTTATCAAAAGACCGTATTAAAAAAAGAGAAAAGGCAAGCCACAAACTGGGAGAAAACATTTGCAACAATATACGCAACGAAAGACTGATACCCAGAATATAAAAACACTGATATGCTACGTATAAAATAGATAACCAACAAGGACCTACTGTATAGCACAAGGAACTATACTCAGTATTTTGTAATAACCTATAAGGGAAAAGAATCTGAAAAAGAATACATGTATGTATAACTGAATCACTTTGTTGTACACCGGAAACTAACACAACATTGTAAATCAACTATACTTCAATAAATAAATAAATAAAACCTGCAAAAAAAAAAAAAAAGATAACACAATAGAAAATATTATAGAAGAGAAAATGAGTGGCCAATAACCATAAGATAAAATTCTCAATCTCAATAGTTATCAGAGAAAAACAAATTAAAATCACATCAAGATCCCATTTTATATCCATGAGATTGGCAAAATTTTAAGACTGAAAGTATTGGATATTGGCAAAGATGTGGAACAGCACACCCTGCTGGTGGGAGTTTAAATTCATTCTTCCCTTGTAAAAATTTGGATTTCTCTAGTGAAGTTGAAGCTATGAACATGCACTTCCACTATTCTGTATGCACCCTTGAAGGCATATTGGAATCACCCAGAGAGCCTTAAAAAATACTAATGCTTGAGTCCTATTTCCCAGAGATTCTTATTTAATTGAAATATAATATTGAGAAAAAAAAGCTCATCACAGAAAAATAGTATGATTCCATTTGTATAAGTTGAGAACCATGCAAAACGAAACAATATTTTGCCTAGGGGTACATCCACGTGGCAAAACGAGTTTTTTTAAAGCATGGGAATAATAAAACACAAAATCAGCACAGTGGGAATAGGGTGGGAGATGGAACTGGGAGGGCACAAAGTAGAGGATCAAAAGGTACTAATAAAGTTCTATTTCTTAAGTTTAGTAGTTTGTGGTACAGGAGTATGCCTTATACTGTCTACATAGCGTACATTATTATATATCTGTAACAATATTTAATAAAAATGAGTTAAGTATTATTAATACGTTATTTATACAAAAAAAGGGCAGTACCCATCGTTCTTGCCAACAGTAGGCTATCAATATATGTTGTTATTCTCCTTCCCCAAAAGGCTGTCTTGGAAGAATGGTCAAAAAGAAATGACAAGGATGCATTACTTCAGTGTGGTGCTCATTCTTAACAGTTGTCTGTACCTAATAAAAAGAGTCTTCTTTAATCTCAGAACTTTAGTCAAGGTTCTGGTACCTTTTCTCAAAAGCCAACTTCAGGAGTCATTACGGTGTGACAAACAGCATTTACTTTACAGCCAAACAGATCTTGTTTGAACTAAAACTCTGCCTCTTATTGTGTGGCTTTTGATAAATTCTATCTGAGCCTAGTTTCCTCATGTAAAAAAAAAAAAAAAAAAAAAAAAAAAGATAACTCATTCAACAAGTATTTATGGAGCGACTATCATGTGTCTGATATTATACAATGATGTACAAGAGACACGTCGTTTCTGCCCTTCTAAAGGCAAACTAATTCCTACTTCAAAGGGTTGCTGAAAAGATTATATAATATATATAAAGGAACTTGACATGGTGCCTGAAATATATTTGGTATTCAATAAATGCTTTTTCTCTTTCTGCTTGGATTAGTTAAAGCTAATAAAGTGGATTATTCCTTTTAGAAAACTTGCCTAATAGTTTAACATTATAAAAAAACCCAACAAAATAACATACATGACTACATAGTAAACTACTATACAGATATTAGTTGATTTAACGTACTTTACAAATGTTAGATGTTATTATTTTGATCCACACTCAGGTTAAAATGTCGGCATCTGAATCAAATTAAAACTAAAAATTATGAACTCAAGCATAACTGGATTCAGATTTCACAGTATTTTTAAAAATATTTTAATGATTTGACTTAATATGTATCTTATAATATCTACAATTTGTTCTTAATATGGCTAGCTTTCAAATTCACATTATTTTGGTGGCGCTTATTATTGTAGGATTTTGTTTTTCCCACTTAAAAATATCTTGCAAATTCACGTTGCTGAGATGTGGAACAGAAATAACTTTGTAAGTCAAATAGCACCAGCACAGTACTTTTCACAAAAAGGAGGCTTAAATATTTACCGGACAAATCAAACAGTAAATTTTAGTCCAGCTGTATGGCTGATGGGATTAGATCATTTTAAGAATGCACTCCACTTGGTGGATACCACACGATGGAAGAAATATCTTTGTCTTTTGAATAGGAGCAGGCTGTATCAGTTCACAGTCTGACAAAAGTTTTTTTTTTTTAACCATGGTGTTAATTCACAAGATCCTCACTTCACAGTGGAAGCGGCAAAAACACATTATGGCTGGGAGCATACCAGCTTTTTGGGTCAGTCCTCTTCTCAGTGCCCTTGAATGATCTCAGATTTGCTTATCCTAACCCAGTGTAGCATTTTCTTTCTTTCCCTTTTAAAATTATTATTTTTTTTAATTGAAAAAGTAATACATCTAATTAAAATTGGAAAAATTTTAAAAATTTGCTAATACACTCTGACAGCTGATTCATAAGAAACAGCACCCATGCATACTGCTGACAAAAATAAAAGTTAGGGGCTTCCCTGGCGGCGCAGTGGTTGAGAGTCTGCCTGCCAACGCGGGGGACACGGGTTCGAGCCCTGGTCTGGGAGGATCCCACATGCTGCGGAGCAACTAGGCCCGTGAGCCACAACTACTGAGCCTGCACGTCTGGAGCCTGTGCTCCGCAACAAGAGAGGCCGCGATAATGAGAGGCCCGCGCACCGTGATGAAGAGTGGCCCCCACTTGCCGCAACTAGAGAAAGCCCTCGCACAGAAACGAAGACCCAACACAGCCATAAATAAATAAATAAAAATAAATAAATAAATAAATAAATAAAAGTTAGTACAAACTCTCTAGAGAGAAATAAGTAACAGTGACTACCTATGGGAAGGGGAACTGGGTAGCTGGGAGTCTGGGGTAGAAGGGAAACTTATTTACTTTATGCTCTTTTGTAACTTTTGAACTGGGTACCTTTTACATATATTATCTTTTTTGTTTTTTAAGTAATATATGCATATGATCAAAAATTCAAAGAATATAGAACAGAAGGCCCCATGTCCAGGGGTGAACATTACTGTGAGTCTCTTTCTTCCAGATATATCCTAGGCATTTTTGACATGCAAAATCTGTTCCTTAATAGAAATAGACATCCTCAACAGAAAAGAAAATGACTAGTCATTTTTTTTCTTTTTTTTTTAAATTGAAGTATGGTTGATTTACAATGTTGTGTTAGTTTCAGGTGTACAGCAATGTGATTCAGTTATACATACATATGTATCTATTTTTTCAGATTCTTTTCCCTTATAGGTTATTACAAAATATTGAACACAGTTCACTGTGCTATACAGAAGGTCCTTGTTGGTTATGAAAATGACTAGTCTTAAGGTTGAAAGTTGTGCAAAGCTAAAAGCCCACAGAAAATATAATCAACAAGTATCCAAATGTTCCATCACACTGTCAGGTAGTGCGGAGGATACAGTTCTTCCCCGTAAGGAGCTTGCAATCTAGATGAGGAAACAAAATTGATGTCAAAAAACCATTAAAGAACAACTGAATGTTAAAATAGGAGATAGCAACTAAACAAGAGTTGAAAGAATGAAAAGATTAACGTTAGCTGAAAAAGAGTTGCTTTGAGAAGAGGTTTGACCTGGGTTAGCCCTCATCCCATCTAAAAAGTTTAAAAGAAACAGGGAAGAGTATTGAAAAGTGAAAACATCAAGCAGAACCAAAACAATGTGCTCCATAAATAACTTAGCCGTAAAAATTGATAAGCACCAAAATTCCTGAGGCCCAGTAACTTCTTATTATCATTTCTAGAATGCACAACAATTTGGAAAAGAGAAACCTTTGGTGCTTACATCAGCCTGCTCCTGCATATTAAGTTTTCCTTATTTTTGATTAGCAATTTTAAGTTTTCATATGTCATTTCATTTACTCTTACAAGCTCTAAGTGTAGTGTTATTCACATTGTACAAGTAGGAAGTTGAGAACTGTGGCAGTAAAAAGTAGTCCAAAAGTGACTGGCTTCTTTTTTCTTTTGGCATGACACTTCTGGCATGACAAGTGTGGGGAGCTCTGCAGACCCACTCCTCAGTGAAACTGGTGAAAGTTATAAAATAAAAAACAAAAGAAACAAACCCTTCCCCCACCCCAGCCACCTCTGAAAATGGTCCTAAGGTCATAAAGAAAATGAAGAAACACCTATTCAAGAAAATCTACTAAAACTTGGTAAGGACAAAGAACTTTTGTGGTGTCTGAATGACAATCTTGCTCCCACCCTTCCCCATCACAGCTTAGCACGACAGAATCTCCACTCCAGACTGACAGAGCTGAGGACACAGGGCTCTGCTGAAGCCCAGCTCCCAGTCAGAGGACTATTCTGACGTGAAGAGCAGCACAGCACGCCAGCATTTCTCGTCTTGCCCACAGCTATCTGTTGCTGAAGCTAAGCTGTGGGTGAGTGTGGTTGAGAGGTGGGGGCTCCCTTCTCCCCAGTCCCTGCTCCTGGGACAGAGGCTCTACCCTGGGTGAGGCCCTGCTAAGAATACTAGACCTAGATTATCTTGCCCCAGCTCACAGGGTGAGGCTTCCATGCTGGGAGCGGCAAGCCAAGGAGACCTGGGGCTACAGCCACCCACTCAATTGAACACCCAGCTCCTAAACTGAAATGTCACTTAAAGGGAAGTGTCCACTGTTCCTGCCCCCAGCACCACAGCCTTGGTTCAGAGATTTTCACTGGGGCTAGAAGCAGCCATAAACCAGACTTCCAAACCTCTTCCCAGAGGAAGTGACTTCACTTGTGGGTAAGTTCAAACCTAAGGGTGCTCTTAAAAACAGTGGTTGTAGTGAAACACCATTGGGAAGAGATTGACATTCTTTGGAGATAAAGGCTAAACTGCAGATCTGCTAGTTTGCTGGAAAGAAATGGAAAGAGACAGAAGAGATCTTTTGTGTTCAGAATAAATTTTAAACACTGACCTTGGGAAGTACATCTTTAAAGAAGCCTGAATTTGACTGGATTAGTCTGTGAAGCAATTTATGCCCCCAAACATTGTTGAAAACAACAGCGCAAGCAGCCGCAATTAGTGGAGTTTAAGAGCTGGGTATGGTCTGGGAAAGAAATAGCCAAAAGAGCCCTGCCAGAATCAATGCCATCTCTGGGTGATAGTGGGCACACCCAAGGCTGTATCCCCTGAGAGGCAACATCAAAGGCTTCACACTGCTGGTGGAGAGGGAAAAAGACAGATCTGTATCTAGAATAAGGAATTCCTATAACTCAACAACAAAAAGACAAATAAGCCAATTAAAAAATGAGCAAAGGACTGAAATAGACATTTCTCCAAAGAAGATTTACAAATGGTCAACGGGCACACAAAAAAGATATTCAACACCCTTAGACATTAGGGAATGGCAAATCAAAACCACAAGATACTGCTTAACGTTCATCAGGATGCCTATAATCAAAGAAACTGAAAATAACAAGCACTGGTGAGAATGTGGTAAAAGTGGAACCCTCATACCACTGGTGCGAATATAATATGGTACAGCCACTATGGAAAATAATTTTGGCAGTTCCTCAGTAAGTTAAATTAGAACATAAACATGTGACCCAGCAGTCCTACTCCTAAATATATACTCAAAACAACTGAAAACAGGTGTTCAAACAAAAACTTGTACACGAATGTCCATAGTATTATTTTTCACAAAAGCCAAAGGTGGAAACAAAGCAATGTCCGTCAATGAATGAATGGCTAAACAAAATGTGGTATATCCATACAATGGAACATTATTCAGTAATAAAAAGAAATGAAATTGTCATACATGTTAACAGAAGTCAGACACAAAAGGCTACACACTGTATGATTCCATTTATATGAAATAGCCAGAAATCCACAAAGACAAAAAGTAGATGAGAGATTACTAGGAGCTGGAAGTAAAGGGAATGAGGAGTTTTTGCTATTGAGCTTCTGTTAGGGTGCTGAAAAATTCTGGAAATAAATATAGTAGTGATGGTTGTACAACACTGTGACTATAACGGTACTGAATAGTTCATTAAAAATGGTTACACTGATACATTTTATATTATATAAATATCCACAATAATAAAAAGAGTAAACCCATCTAATGCCAAACTTCAGTACACAGTATGAGATCCAGTATGAGAATGCCCACAGTATAAGATTCGGATATAAAATTACACGTCTTCATGGGTTCCATTTAATAGGCTTTCAGTTCATTCTTCACTTTAAGAAGTATTTAAATGTATAAACTCTAGACCTGAATACTGTTCTTGTTATATGAAGTATTACTCCAAGATTTTCTCAGCCTAATTTCATTTCACGATATGCGATCATTTATCTACCACATTTTGGCACAGAATTGTAATTAAAAGCTTAAATATGAATTACATATTTACATATAAATTTTAAACTATCAAAAGCAAAAGGCAAAGAGAAAATCGACAATGAAATACCACTTCACACTCTCTGGTATTGCTAAAATTAAAAAAAGAAGAGCAGGGGGAGACCTTCAAGATGGCGGAGGAGTAAGACGCGGAGATCACCTTCCTCCCCACAAACACATCAGAAATACATCTACATGTGGAACAACTCCTACAGAACGCCTACTGAACGCTGGAGGAAGACCTCAGACCTCCCCAAAGGCAAGAAACTCCCCACGTACCTGGGTAGGGCAAAAGGAAAAAGAAAAAACAGAGACAAAAGAATAGGGATGGGACCTGCACCTCTGGGAGGGAGCTGTGAAGGAGGAAAGGTTTCCACACACTAGGAAGCCCCTTCACTGGCAGAGACGGGGTGGTGGCGGGGGACACTTCGGAGCCACGGAGGAGAGTGCAGCCACAGGGGTGCGGAGGGCAAAGCGGAGAGATTCCCACACAGAGAATCGGTGCTGACCAGCACTCACCAGCCCGAGAGGCTTGTCTGCTCACCCGCCGGGGCGGGCGGGGGCTGGGAGATGAGGCCGGGATTCGGAGGTCAGATCCCAGGAAGAGGACTGGGGTTGGCTGTGTGAACACAGCCTGAAGGGGGCTAGTGCGCCACAGCTAGCCAGGAGGGAGTCCGGGAAAAAGTCTGGAACTGCCTAAGAGGCAAGAGACCATTGTTTCAGGGTGTGCGAGGAGAGGGGATTCAGAGCACCGCCTAAACGAGCTCCAGAGATGGGCGTGAGCCACGGCTGTCAGCGCGGAGCAAAGAGACGGGCATGAGACGCTAAGGCTGCTGCTGCTGGAGCCACCAAGAAGCCTGTGTGCAAGCACAGGTCACTATCCACACTGCCCCTCCCGGGAGCCTGTGCAGCCCGCCACTGCCAGGGTCCCGTGATCCAGGGACAACTTTCCCGGAAGAACAGATAGCGCGCCTCAGGCTGTTGCAACGTCACGCTGGCCTCTACCGCCGCAGACTCGCCCCGCATCCGTACCCCTCCCTCCCCCTGGCCTGAGTGAGCCAGAGCCCCCGAATCAGCTGCTCCTTTAACCCCGTCCTCTCTGAGCGAAGAACAGACACCCTCAAGCAACCTACACACAGAGGCGGGTCCAAATCCAAAGCTGAACCCCAGGAGCTGTGCGGACAAAGAAGAGAAAGGGAAATCTCTCCCAGCAGCCTCAGGAGCAGCGGATTAAATCTCCACAATCAACTTGATGTACCCTGCACCTGTGGAATACCTGAATAGACAACGAATCATCCCAAATTGAGGCGGTGGACTTGGGAGCAACGATATATATATCTTTTTCTCTTTTTGTGAGTGTGTAATGTACGCTTTTGTGTGACTTTGTCTGTATAGCTTCGCTTTCACCATTTGTCCTAGGGTTCTGTCTGTCCGTTTTTTTTTTTAGTATAGTTTTTAGCGCTTGTCATCATTGGTGGATTTGTTTTTTGGTTTCGTTACTCTCTTCTTTCTTTCTTTCTCTTTTTTTTATTACTTTTAAAATTTTTAAAATTTTTAACAATTATTTTTTATTTTAACAACTTTATTTTATCTTTTTTTTTCTTTCTTTCATTTTTTCTCCCTTTTCTTCTAAGCCGTGTGGCTGACACGGTCTTGGTGCTCCAACCCGGTGTCAGGCCTGTGCCTCTGAGGTGGGAGAGCCGAGTTCAGAACACTGGTCCACCAGAAACCTCCCGGCTCCACATAATATCAACGGCGAAAGCTCTCCCAGAGATCTCCATCTCAACACTAAGACCCAGCTCCACTCAATGACCAGCAAGCTACAGTGCTGGACACCCTATGCCAAACAACTAGCAAGACAGGAACAAACCCCACCCATTAGCAGAGAGGCTACCTAAAATCATAATAAGGTCACAGACACCCCAAAACACACCACCAGACGCAGTCCTGCCCACCAGAAAGACAAGATCCAGCCTTATCCACCAGAACACAGGCACTGGTCCCCTCCACCAGGACGCCTACACAACCCACTGAATCAACCTTAGCCACTGGGGGCAGACACCAAAAACAACGGGAACTATGAACCTGCAGCCTGCAAAAAGGAGATCCCAAACACAGTAAGTTAAGCAGAATGAGAAGACACAGAAACACACAGCAGATGAAGGAGCAAGGTAAAAACACACCAGACCAAACAAATGAAGAGGAAACAGGCAGTCTACCTGAAAAAGAATTCAGAGTAATGATAGTAAAGACGGTCCAAAATCTTGGAAAAAGAATGGAGAAAATACAAGAAATGTTTAACAAGGACCTAGAAGAACTAAAGAGCAAACAAACAATGATGAACAACACAATAAATGAAATTAAAAAGTCTCTAGAAGGAATCAATAGCAGAATAACTGAGGGAGAAGAACGGATAAATGACCTGGAAGATAAAATAGTGGAAATAACTACTGCAGAGCAGAATAAAGAAAAAAGAATGAAAAGAATTGAGGACAGTCTCAGAGACCTCTGGGACAACATTAAACACACCAACATTCGAATTATAGGGGTCCCAGAAGAAGAAGAGAAAAAGAAAGGGACTGAGAAAATATTTGAAGAGATTATAGTTGAAAACTTCCCTAATATGGGAAAGGAAATAGTTAATCAAGTCCAGGAAGTCCAGAGAGTCCCATACAGAATAAATCCAAGGAGAAACACGCCAAGACACATATTAATCAAACTATCAAAAATTAAATACAAAGAAAAAATATTAAAAGCAGCAAGGGAAAAACAACAAATAATATACAAGGGAATCCCCATAAGGTTAACAGCTGATCTTTCAGCAGAAACTCTGCAAGCCAAAAGAGAGTGGCAGGACATGTTGAAAGTGATGAAAGGGAAAAAACCTACAACCAAGATTACTCTACCCAGCAAGGATCTCATTCAGATTTGATGGAGAAATTAAAACCTTTACAGACAAGCAAAAGCTAAGAGAATTCAGCACCACCAAATCAGCTTTATAACAAATGGTAAAGGAACTTCTCTAGGCAGGAAACACAAGAGAAGGAAAAGACCTACAATAACAAACCCAAAACAATTAAGAAAATGGTAATAGGAACATACATATCGATAAATTACCTTAAATGTAAATGGATTAAATGCTCCAACCAAAACACACAGACTGGCTGAAGGGATACAGAAACAAGACCCATAAATATGCTGTCAACAAGAGACCCACTTCAGACCTAGGGACACATACAGACTGAAAGTGAGGGGATGGAAAAAGATATTCCATGCAAATGGAAATCAAAAGAAAGCTAGAGTAGCAATACTCATATCACACAAAATAGACTTTAAAATAAAGACTATTACAAGAGACAAAGAAGGACACTACATAATGATCAAGGGATCAATCCAAGAAGAAGATATAACAACTGTAAATATTTATGCACCCAACTTAGGAGCACCTCAATACATAAGGCAAATGCTAACAGCCATAAAAGAGGAAATCGACAGTAACACAATCATAGTAGAGGACTTTAACACCCCACTTTCACCAATGGACAGGTCATCCAAAATGAAAATAAATCAGGAAACACAAGTTTTAAATGATACATTAAACAAGATGGACTTAATTGATATTTATAGGACATTCCATCCAAAAAGAACAGAATACGCTTTCTTCTCAAATGCTCATGGAACATTCCCCAGGATAGATCATATCTTGGGTCACAAATCAAGCCTTGGTAAATTTAAGAAAATTGAAATCGTATCAAGTATCTTTTCCAACCACAACGCTATGAGACTAGATACTAATTACAGGAAAAAATCTGTAAAAAATACAAACACATGGAGGCTAAACAATACACTACTTAATAACCAAGAGATCACTGAAGAAATCAAAGAGCAAATCAAAAAATACCTAGAAACAAATGACAATGAAAAGACGACGACCCAAAACATATGGGATGCAGCAAAAGAAGTTCTAAGAGAGTTTACAGCAATACAATCCTACCTCAAGAAACAAAAAACATCTCAAATAAACAACCTAACCTTACACCTAAAGCAATAAGAGAAAGAAGAACAGAAAAACGCCAAAGTTAGCAGAAAGAAAGAAATCATAAAGATCAGATCAGAAATAAATGAAAAAGAAATGAAAGAAACAATAGCAAAGATCAATAAAACTAAATGCTGGTTCTTTGAGAAGGTAAACAAAATTGATAAACCATTAGCCAGACTCATCAAGAAAAAAAGGGAGAAGACTCAAATCAATAGAATTAGAAATGAAAAAGGAGAAGTAACAACTGACATGGCAGAAATACAAAGGATCATGAGAGATTACTACAAGCAACTATATGCCAATAAAATGGGCAACCTGGAAGAAATGGACAAATTCTTAGAAAAGCACAACCTTCCAAGACTGAACCAGGAAGAAATAGAAAATATAAACAGACCAATCACAAGCACTGAAATTGAGACTGTGATTAAAAATCTTCCAACAAACAGAAACCCAGGACCAGATGGCTTCACAGGCAAATTCTATCAAACATTTAGAGAAGAGCTAACACCGATCCTTCTCAAACTCTTCCAAAATATAGCAGAGGGAGGAACACACCCAAACTCATTCTACGAGACCACCATCACCCTGATACTAAAACCAGACAAAGATGTCACAAAGAAAGAAAACTACAGGCCAATATCACACATACAAAAATCCTCAACAAAATACTGGGAAACAGAATCCAATAGCACATTAAAAGGATCATACACCATGATCAAGTGGGGTTTATCCCAGGAATGCAAGGATTCTTCAATATACGCAAATCAATCCATGTGATACACCATATTAACAAACTGGAGGATAAAAACCATATGATCATCTCAAAAGATGCAGAAAAAGCTTTCGACAAAATTCAACACCCATTTATCATAAATACCCTCCAAAAGTGGGCATAGAGGGAACCTGCTTCAACATAATAAAGGCCATATATGACAAACCCACAGCCAACATTGTTCTCAGTGGTGAAAAACTGAAACCATTTCCACTAAGATCAGGAACAAGACAAGGTTGCCCACTCTCATCATTATTATTCAACATAGGTTTGGAAGTTTTAGCCACAGCAATCAGAGAAGAAAAAGAAATAAAAGGAATCCAAATCTGAAAAGAAGAAGTAAAGTTGTCACTGTTTGCAGATGACATGATACTATACATAGAGAATCCTAAAGACTCTACCAGAAAACTACTAGAGCTAATCAATGAATTTGGTAAAGTAGCAGGATACAAAATTAACGCACAGAAATCTCTTGTATTCCTCTACACTAATGATGGAAAAATCTGAAAGAGAAATTAAGGAAACACTCCCATTTACCATTGCAACAAAAAGAATAAAATACCTAGGAATAAACCTACCTAGGGAGACAAAAGACCTGTATGCAGAAAACTATAAGACACTGATGAAAGAAATTAAAGATGATACAAACAGATGGAAAGATATACCATGTTCTTGGATTGGAAGAATCAACATTGTGAAAATGACTATAATACCCAAAGCAATCGACAGATTCAATGCAATCCCTATCAAACTACCAATGGCATTTTTCACAGAACTAGAATAAAAAATTTCAAAATTTGTATGGAAACAGAAAAGACCCCAAATAGCCAAAGCAATCTTGAGAAAGAAAAACGGAAAAAAAACCCCAAAGCTAGCAGAAGGAAAGAAATCATAAAGATCAGATCAGAAATAAATGAAAAAGAAATGAAGGAAACAATAGCAAAAATCAATGAAACTAAAAGCTGGTTCTTTGAGAAGATAAACAAAATTGATAAACCATTAGCCAGACTCATCAAAAGAAAAAGGGAGAAGACTCAAATTAATAGAATTAGAAATGAAAAAGGAGAAGTAACCACTGACACTGCAGAAATACAAACGATCATGAGAGATTACTACAAGCAACTCTATGCCAATAAAATGGACAACCTGGAAGAAATGGACAGATTCTTAGAAATGCACAACCTGCCAAGACTGAACCAGGAAGAAATAGAAAATATGAACAGACCAATCACAAGCACTGAAATTGAAAGTGTGATTAAAAATCTTCCAACACACAAAAGCCCAGGACCAGATGGCTTCACAGGCGAGTTCTATCAAACATTTAGAGAAGAGCTAACACCTATCCTTCTCAAACTCTTCCAAAATATTGCAGAGGGAGGAACACTCCCAAACTCATTCTACGAGGCCACCATCACCCTGATACCAAAACCAGACAAAGATGTCACAAAGAAAGAAAACTACAGACCAATATCACTGATGAACATAGATGCAAAAATCCTCAACAAAATACTAGCAAACAGAATCCAACAGCACATTAAAAGGATTATACACCATGATCAAGTGGGGTTTATTCCAGGAATGCAAGGATTCTTCAATATACGCAAATCAATCAACATGATACATCATATTAACAAACTGAAGGAGAAAAACCATATGATCATCTCAATAGATGCAGAGAAAGCTTTCGACAAAATTCAACACCCATTTATGATAAAAGTCCTGCAGAAAGTAGGCATAGAGGGAACTTTCCTCAACATAATAAAGGCCGTATATGACAAACCCACAGCCAACATTGTCCTCAATGGTGAAAAACTGAAACCATTTCCACTAAGATCAGGAACAAGACAAGGTTGCCCACTCTCACCACTATTATTCAACATAGTTTTGGAAGTGTTAGCCACAGCAATCAGAGAAGAAAAAGAAATTAAAGGAATCCAAATCGGAAAAGAAGAAGTAAAGCTGTCACTGTTTGCAGATGACATGATACTATACATAGAGAATCCAAAAGATGCTACCAGAAAACTACTAGAGCTAATCAATGAATTTGGTAAAGTAGCAGGATACAAAATTAATGCACAGAAATCTCTTGCATTCCTGTATACTAATGATGAAAAATCTGAAAGTGAAATTAAGAAAACACTCCCGTTTACCAGTGCAACAAAAAGAATAAAATATCTAGGAATAAACCTACCTAAGGAGACAAAAGACCTGTATGCAGAAAATTATAGGACACTGATGAAAGAAATTAAAGATGATACAAATAGATGGAGAGATATACCATGTTCTTGGATTGGAAGAATCAACATTGTGAAAATGACTCTGCTACCCAAGCAATCTACAGATTCAATGCAATCCCTATCAAACTACCACTGGCATTTTTCACAGAACTAGAACAAAAAATTTCACAATTTGTATGGAAACACAAAAGACCCCGAATAGCCAAAGCAATCTTGAGAACGAAAAATGGAGCTGGAGGAATCAGGCTCCCTGACTTCAGACTATATTACAAAGCTACAGTAATCAAGACAGTTTGGTACTGGCACAAAAACAGAAATATAGATCAATGGAACAGGATAGAAAGCCCAGAGATAAGCCCACGCACATATGGTCACCTTATCTTTGATAAAGGAGGCAAGCATATACAGTGGAGAAAAGACAGCCTCTTCAATAAGTGGTGCTGGGAAAATTGGACAGGTACATGTAAAAGTATGAAATTAGAACACTCCCTAACACCATACACAAAAATAAACTCAAAATGGATTAAAGACCTAAGTGTAAGGCCAGACACTATCAAACTCTTAGAGGAAAACATAGGCAGAACACTCTATGACATAAATCACAGCAAGATCCTTTTTGACCCAGGTCCTAGAGAAATGGAAATAAAAACACAAATAAACAAATGGGACCTAATGAAACTTAAAAGCTTTTGCACAGCAAAGGAAACCATAAACAAGACCAAAAGACAACCCTCAGAATGGGAGAAAATATTTGCAAATGAAGCAACTGACAAAGGATTAATCTCCAAGATTTACAAGCAGCTCATGCAGCTCAATAACAAAAAAACGAACAACCCAATCCAAAAATGGGCAGAAGACCTAAATAGACATTTCTCCGAAGAAGATATACAGATTGCCAACAGACACATGAAAGAATGCTCAACATCATTAATCATTAGAGAAATGCAAATCAAAACTACAATGAGGTATCATCTCACACCGGTCAGAATGGCCATCATCAAAAAATCTAGAAACAATAAATGCTGGAGAGGGTGTGGAGAAAAGGGAACACTCTTGCACTGTTGGTGGGAATGTAAATTGATACAGCCACTATGGAGAACAGTATGGAGGTTCCTTAAAAAACTAAAAATAGAACTACCATACGACCCAGCAATCCCACTACTGGGCATATACCCTGAGAAAACCATAATTCAGAAAGAGTCATGTACCAAAATATTCATTGCAGCTCTGTTTACAATAGCCAGGACATGGAAGCAACCTAGGTGTCCATCATCGGATGAATGGATAAAGAAGATGTGGCACATATATACAATGGAATATTACTCAGCCATAAAAAGAAATGAAATGGAGGTATTTGTAATGAGGTGGATGGAGTTAGAGTCTGTCATACAGAGTGAAGTAAGTCAGAAAGAGAAAAAGAAATACAGTATGCTAACACATATATATGGAATCTAAGGAAAAAAAAAAAATTAAAAAAAAAGGTCATGAAGAACCTAGTGGCAAGATGGGAATAAAGACACAGACCTACTAGAGAATGGACTTGAGGATATGGGGAGGGGGAGGGGGTGAGATGTGACAGGGTGAGAGAGTGTCATGGACATATATACACTACCAAATGTGAAATAGATAGCTAGTGGGAAGCAGCCGCATAGCACAGGGAGATCAGCTCCGTGCTTTGTGACCACCTAGAGGGGTGGGATAGGGAGGGTGGGAGGGAGGGAGATGCAAGAGGGATGAGATATGGGAACATATGTATATGTATAACTGATTCACTTTGTTATAAAGCAGAAGCTAACACACCATTGTAAAGCAATTATACTTCAATAAAGATGTTTAAAAAAAAAAGAAAAACGGAGCTGGAGGAATCAGGCCACCGGACTTCAGACTACACTACAAAGCTACAGTAATCAAGACAATATGGTACTGGCACAAAAACAGAAATACAGACCAATGGAACAGGATAGAAAGCCCAGAGATAAACCCACGCACATATGGTCACCTTATCTTTGATAAAGGAGGCAAGCATATACAGTGGAGAAAAGACAGCCTCTTCAATAAGTGGTGCTGGGAAAATTGGACAGGTACATGTAAAAGTATGAAATTAGAACACTCCCTGACACCATTCACAAAAATAAACTCAAAATGGATTAAAGACCTAAGTGTAAGGCCAGACACTATCAAACTCTTAGAGGAAAACATAGGCAGAACACTCTATGACATAAATCACAGCAAGATCCTTTTTGACCCACCTCCTAGAGAAATGGAAATAAAAACAAAAATAAACAAATGGGACCTAATGAAAGTTAAAAGCTTTTGCACAGCAAAGGAAACCATAAACAAGACGAAAAGACAACCCTCAGAATGGGAGAAATTATTTGCAGATGAAGCAACTGACAAAAGATTAATCTCCAAAATTTACAAGCAGCTCATGCAGCTCAATATCAAAAAAACAAACAACCCAATCCAAAAATGGGCAGAAGACCTAAACAGACATTTCTCCAAAGAAGATATACAGATTGCCAACAAACACATGAAAGAATGCTCAACATCACTAATCAGTAGAGAAATGCAAATCAAAACTACAATGAGGTATTACCTAGCACTGGTCAGAATGGCCATCATCAAAAAATCTACAAACAATAAATGCTGGAGAGGGTGTGGAGAAAAGGGAACCGTCCTGCACTGTTGGTGGGAATGTAAATTGATACAGCCACTATGGAGAACAGTATGGCGGTTCCTTAAAAAACTAAAAATAGAACTACCATACAACCCAGCAATCTCACTACTGGGCATATACCCTGAGAAAACCATAATTCAAAAAGAGTCATGTACCACAATGTTCACTGCAGCTCTATTTACAATAGCCAGAACATGGAAGCAACCTAAGTGTGCATCAACAGATGAATGGATAAAGAAGATGTGGCACATATATACAATGGAATATTACTCAGCCATAAAAAGAAACGAAATTGAGTTATTTGTAGTGAGGTGGATGGACCTAGAGAATGTCATACAGAGTGAAGTTAAGTCAGAAAGAGAAAAACAAATACCGTACGCTAACACATATATATGGAATCTAAAAAAAAAAAAAAAGGGGGGGTTCTGAAGAACCTAGGGGCAGGACAGGAATAAAGAGGCAGAAAATGGACTTGAGGACATGGGGAGGGGGAAGGGTAAGCTGGGACAAAGTGAGAGAGTGGCATGGACTTATATATACTACCAAATGTAAAATAGATAGCTTGGGGAAGCAGCCACATAGCACAGGAAGATCAGCTCAGTGCTTTGTGACCACCTAAAGGGGTGGGATAGGGAGGATGAGAGGAAGACGCAAGAGGGAGGAGATATGGCGATATATGTATATGTATGGCTGATTCACTTTGTTATAAAGCAGAAACTAATACACCATTGGAAAGCAACTATACTCCAATAAAGATGTTAAAAAAAAAAATGAAGAGCAACAATAAGTGTTGGCGATAATGGGGAGAAATTGGAACCTTCATACACTGCTGTTGGGAATGTAAAGTGATGCAGCCACTTTGGAAAATGGTTTGGTGGTTTCTCAAAATATTAAACATAAAGCTACCATGTGACCCAGCAATTCCACTCAAGAGAAATGATATCATATACTCATCCAAATGATTTCACAAATGTTGATAGTAGCATTAATCATAATAGCCAAAAGGTAGAAATAATCCAAACGTCCATCAACTGCTAAATGGATAAATAAAAGGTTGGATATCTATACAATAGAATACTAGTTGGATATAAAAGGAATGAAGTACTGATACATGGTACATGTATGAACCTCAAAAACGTTGTGCTAAATGAAAGAAGCCTGACACAAAAGGCCATATGTTGTATGACTGCATTTATGTGAAATATTCCAGAAGAGGCAAATCTATAGAGAGCAATTTAGTGGTTACCTAGAACTCGGGGTGGAAACAGGAAGGGCTTGGTAATGGGTACTGGGTTTCACTTTGGGGTGATACAATGCTCTCAAATTAGATTGTGGTGATGCTTGCACAACTCTGTGAATATACTAAAAACCATGGAACAGTATACTTTAAGTGACTGATTTTTATGGTACGTAAAATGTATCTCAATAAAGTTGTTTTTAAAAAACCTGCTCCATTTTCTCATTCCTATACACCCCAACTTTATTTTATATGATTCACCAACATAAACCTTGTAATCTGTCCATCCGGCGTCCAGTGAATACCCCACACTCATTTTAATTACTTGACTCTGCTCACATTCTTCCCCTACGTGAAGTACTCTCCCTAGGGTACAGTTAAGTCACATACTTATTTTGAAGATGTTTCTGACCAAGTCAATCCTCACGGACCTAATTACCCTCTAGATTTCATACCACTTATAACTTTTAACACTGTAACCTCAAATATATACATAAAGCAGTTTCACCTTATTTCCTATCAACGTCTAGATTTTGCCACAATCCCTAATTCTTGCCTTTAATCTCTTTTATCTTCTCAGAGACAAACTAGTTACTCCAGAATCGTAAAGATCAAACATAATTGTGGGAACCCAGCTAGGGCTCTAAGACGAAGAGGAAAAGGTGTACAACCAAATAATATTGTAGGATAAGTAACATCAACAGTGAATGAAAAGCATGCTTCTTCCTCTCTTATGCCCTGCCAACTCACCAGCTTCACCAACCAGAACCTTGACTACATCTTTATATCCCCTTAACAGTTAGCACAGCATCTTGAACACAGATGGTACCAAAGGTCTGCTGAATAACAAATTAATGCTTTGAATGCAACTCCCTACATGTGTATTCAGGAGTGCCCAAACCTTAGTAAATATCTGAAATCTTAAAGCAGGAAATGGGAATGAGGAAAAAGAAAACTAAAATGATGGGACATACATTTACTTCTCGACAGTGTATTATGTTCTTACTGTGCATTTCAAGGTGGCATCTTACTGCTGTCCTCAAACCTGAGTATGTACCAGGCATCCTTATCTTTAAGTAGTTACTGGACTTCATTGTTATCAGAGCAAAAAAGAGCACTATTAAGAGAAGCAAGGATTTAGATGTGACACTTCACTTCCTCCTAACAGTGGGGTGCCAAGACTCAAACCCCTATGCCTCTACATGCAGTCAGGAAGAAATCCACACAATGAAGCTTGGAAGTGTAGAGATGTGTGAGGTGGGAATAAGAAGGAGCACTGCTTTCAAAGGAGAGCGTGTTGGCAGGCAGAAGACAAATCTTAGGAGCTGAACTGCTGAAAGCAACAAAGGCAGCGGGCTCATAAAACAAAAGCCACAGACTGCTGAAACCTGTGCTAGACCCTGAATGCAGGAGCCTAGTATCAATGAATTCAAGAGCACCTTTCTGACACTCTGAATAGACAAAGCCTAATTCCACTACATAAAATTCCTCAACCTGGCCCTGGAGTACTATGAACATAGAACACTTCTCATTTGTTTAGCTTCAGAAATACATTTTCGGACTTCCCTCGTGGCAAAATCGTTAAGAATCCGCCTGCCAATGCAGGGGACACAGGTTTGAGCCCTGGTCCAGGAAGATCCCACATGCCGTGGAGCAGCTAAGCCCATGTGCCATAACTACTGAGCCTGCGCTCTAGAGCCTGCGAGTCACAACTACTCAGCCCACGTGCCACAGCTACTGAAGCCCGCGCGCCTAGAGCCCATGCTCCACACCAAGAGAAGCCACTGCAATGAGTAGCCCCCACTCGCTGCAACTAGAGAAAGCCCGTGCGCAGTAACTTAGACCCAGTGCAGCCAAAAATAAATAAATAAAATTTAAAAAGCCCCAATTTAAAAAAAAAAGAAATACATCTTCCTCCTTTCTGTGTATTTATTCTTATTTGGTAATTTACCTTGTGTTGTTTAGAGTCCAAAATGCACATATTGTAATCATTCAGACTCGCTTAGGGGATTTCTCTGGTGGTAAAGCAGTTAGCTCCAAATTTATAATTATTTAAGTTTGTTACAGATTTTTTTTACTTGTTTAACTTGGGTCTCTTTAATAATTCCCTTCATATTTGTAAAAACTCCTTTAGATTATACATTTCCTTCCCTATCATTTACTTTTTTTTTTTTTTTTTAAACAACAGCCATTTTATTTATTTATTTATTTATTTATTTATTTTTAAATTTACTTATTTATTTATTTAATTTTGGCTGTGTTGGGTCTTCATTTCTGTGCGAGGGCTTTCTCCAGTTGCGGCGAGCGGGGGCCACTCTTCATCGCGGTGCGTGGGCCTCTCACTATCGCGGCCTCTCTTGTTGCAGAGCACAGGCTCCAGACGCGCAGGCTCAGTAGTTGTGGCTCACGGGCCTAGTTGCTCCGCGGCACGTGGGATCCTCCCAGACCAGGGTTCGAACCCGCATCCCCTGCATTAGCAGGCAGAATCTCAACCACTGTGCCACCAGGGAAGCCCCACTTACTTTTTAATATTTGGTGGTTTAGATTAAGGGATCATGAAATGTATTTAAGGTGGGTAATTCCTCTTCACTTCAATATTCAGATGATTATTAAGGTGCAAGGAGAAAATTAACAACATAAATGGCTAGAAGAGAATGTTTTCTACAATTTACATATTGTTATTTTATCATCTGCTGCCTTCTTTGAACTCAAATACAGATGCTAACACTCCTACTTTAAATGTTCAACCAAGCATTTTTATTCTGCTTTTTGCAGAAGGCTATCATCTAGATTTCTTCAAACCACATATGAAGAAAGACAGCATTTGATTATTGTTTTGAATAATGACGTTGACACATCAGGATAACTTCTCCCAGTGAATATGCTGTTCAGTAATATGAAGAGAAAGCATCATTATCAAGAGTCAGAATATATTGAACCAGAGAGAGTAGTTTTGTACAGGTCTTGTCATTTGATGGAATCACCCAAATATATAAAGAATCTTGATGTCTCAGAGATATAGAAATCAGTAAATAAATGAAAGAAATACAAAAAGCACCACTCATCAACATACATTTCTCTTTGTACATTATTATGCTACTGGCCAATGATTTTAAACAGGCTGTCTAATTGGTAAATGAAAGGCTTTCAATTGCCTACATATAAGAAAAACTGGTAACTTTTAAATTTCCTGCAACAAGAGCAGGCTGACAATATGTGGCACATAGTAGGAGCTCAAAAAATAATTGCTGAACAAAGAACTAAAATAAAAGCCTTCATGAGGTATACAGACTAAATAATTTCTTATGAAAAATATATTTTCTAAAGACTCTGAAAAAGAAAATATTCAAATGTATACTTTTCTATTTTAGTTCATCTCTTAAAATAAGAGTTACACCCAAAAATATTACTTGGGGGTTGAATTTGCAGAAAAGATATCTTAGAATTTTTATTAATTTCTTCAAATTTCTCTAGTTCACCAATTCACAGTTATAAAAAAGGCAAATAGAGTACTAAATTAAAAATCCACTCCTTTCAGTCACAATGTAGGTAATACAGCTGGTTGGACAGAAAATTAGAGAAGTGTGAATTTTCTATACATGTTTTTTAAGGATTGTTATCAACAAAATTTCATGTTCTAGCCACATAACTCTCATTAAATTTAAAGCAAACCCTCAAATGAAAAATATCAGAGAGCAATATATCCCCCAAGATGGGAAGCACAGCTTACTTTAACTTGAAAAAGTTCTCCAGCCCCCTCACAGTCATTGGATGTGATTACTGGAGTATGAATATGCACAAAGCCACTGTCCTGGAAGAAAAAGAGAAACCACTTTTCTCAGTATATTTGTATGTGAAACACTTCCAAGAACATACACTTCATTGTATAATGAAAGTAGCACTAAGAGAATGCCATATCAAGTCCCTCCTTAATCCCCAAAATAAAACTATTAAAATATCAAATGGAGAGTTTACTAGGCACAAAGAATTTTAAATCAGAACTGACTTAGACAATATCTAGTCCAATCTCCTCACTGGAAAGACAAGGAAATTGAGGCCCAGAGAGATTTAATGAGAGGCCAAAATCATACAACTAGTCAGTGTCAGAGCCAGGACTGGAACCTAGGTGCTCAGGATCTCTCTCTGGTGCCATTTCTTCTTCCCACTTTTCCAACATACTGATAGTGATTTAACACACACACACACACGCACGCACGCACACATGCACACACACGCACACTCACTCAGGGCTAATGCATTATGATGTTGCCCACATTGCTAAGGGAATAAAAGTGATCAATATTAAGTTGTTATTTTGGAATGAGACCCTCAATTTTAACAAACCACCAAAAAGGAGATAAATTAAGGTTGACAATCGGGGACCGAAGAAATAAACAGCAAAAAGGCAGGAATGATTTTTAGGAAGTCTGTCATTAAATTGACGGCACAGTGCACCGCACATGGCACAGGCAGTGCACTTCCTTTGCCTCAAGGAAGATTGTGAGCAGCAAATCCATCCATTACTAAGGCACCCAACTGCAATTCTTCTGCTCTAAAGTCTGAGACTATTTCCATTAGTGAACCACAAAAGCTGTTGCTAGTAAAACTGAAATAACCCAGCAACTTCAAGGTTATGCTTCTTTCACTTTGACTATGGATGTAGGCGAAAGGTTACAGACAGCATAAATGCTGCAGGGTGGGGGTGGAGGCAGCTAAAGTGAATTTATGCTGCAAAGGCAGAAGAGTGTGTGTTCAATGTAAACATTTTGTTCTTGACATCAATACAATAAGTTCATATATACTCATCTAATCTCTGCTAAATTCTGCCAGTACCTACTGGTGGAATGTAAAATATGTCAGTGCATTACCAGGGGCCTCCCAAATTTGCCCCTTCCTTCCTAAAAAGGTTGAATTCAAGTATTCTGGCTATGATACAAAGTATCCAGCCAACAACTTGCCTTATGATGTAGACTGATTAAATTTTCAAGCTATAAATTAGGAGTCTCAGGAAGTGTTCAAATATGTACTTAATCTGGGAACAACGTGTGGAGAGGTGCTGCACAGAGCACATTATAGAGAACAAATGAAACAGAATCAATAACATTACTGCATAAAATTTTTATCTCCTAGAAGCCAAGAATTATGGACATGAATCATTTATTCCACATAAGGCAACTATGAGCATGAGTGCAGTAAACAAAGAAAGGAAGTGAAAAATCCAAAGGAAACAAGGGTGGTGAGAGGGAGGAGAAAATTTAACGGCTAAATATAATTGCTTAAGTTAGAACTGGTCAACTGCCACAAGGAACAATGCTGTAAATCTTATGAAAATAACTGTATGGGATTTTTTTTTTAAAATCACTCAAATAGTGGGAATTATTCTCAATTCTCAAATAATGCTAAACCTTTCAAAAGGCATCGTCGGCTTTTTAAGCCTTAACAGTGCTAGCAAGGCTTATCATATCAAAGTCTATATCATTACCACCAAAAGTTATACAGGAGAGGGTACAAAGGAACAACAAAGACGAGAACAAAGTCCACAAAAGAGAAAGTGGATAGAGAAGTAGGAAAATAAATAGCAAGAGTACTCTCAGTGGCTGCCTCCAGTGGGGTTCCAGTGTCAGGTACTTATCCTATCCCACAGCAAAGGGGTTCCTAATGAGAGAGATGAAGGCCAGAGAAGGGGTCAAAAATTTTGGCCCAATTATTCAGATCCCACCCATCACCTCTAAATATCTAAGTATTTTGATAGATACACATTGCTATAACCAGATATTTATAAGGCAGTGAATGAGTATCTGAAAATTACAAAATTCATGTACTAAGGCCCATACACATCACTCAAAGAGTCATGGACTATATTTTTCTTTAACACACACAAAATAAATATTATTTAATCAGACTCAACAAAAAAGAAACATGACAGCAATTGCTAGCCACAGACACACCACTGGTGACAAAAAGTGACAGCAAGAGGAGACCAAAAAAACAAAACAAAAACCAAAAAAACACCCCATAAAAAGCAGTCACAGGAACTCAAAGGCACAGCAGTCTAGGGTCATTCAACGCAGGGTCAAAGAACACCCCTCACCGTGACAGGCTTTGAAGGCACTGCCATACTGAGAAGAGAACAATCTGATACTCAGAGGAAGAACCTCAACTCACCAAGAAAGGGCAAACTCTTTTCTGTTGGCTCACTTCAGGAAGCCAGGGAAGTATGTAATACATTTTAGGATAACTTCCACTGGAAATTAGAAAAAAAAATGGTGCCTAAAAGATAATCCGATTATTTGAGAAACTCAGCTCTTGTAAGTAACTCATTTTTTGAGGATTCTAGATAGTCATGTTTTAGTACTCAGCAAATGTGTCAATTTTATAAGCAAAGCAAGTTATACACTACACATTTTTGATACTCAAACCAAAAAAACTCTAGATCCTTAAAGTATCCTAACTAAAAGGTTTGTGCTCAAGTTTCTTTTTCCCTGTATTTCAAGGTCTGAAATTTTTGAAAATTTTACATTTTAGTTCTTAACATCTTTTAGGGAGCCTAAAGTAACAAACATAGAAACAGTACCAAATATAGGATAATATATAACTAATATTTAATATGTCCTATAGTACTCCCATGATTTCTTTAAACAATTCAATCTTGTCACATACACAAGTGGGTAACATCTTAGAAGCAGGTATCAGGATTATATTTTCCAGAGCTTTACAATTAAGAAGTGAATTTATAAGACTCAAAAGTACCTACCTTTATAACCATCACCAACAGTGCTAAAATTCATTATTTTCAACCACCTAAAGTGTTTTTTAAATTTTACTTTACTTTGCTTATTCTTTGATTTCAGAGTTTTCTAGTTTTTTTATTATTATTTTAAAATTATTTACATACCTGTGAAAACTTCAAGTAATAAGAAATGTATAAATTAGGTAAAGCCCACTTGTTAATGGATTGCCAATACCACCACCTACTGGCCAGAAATCCATAAAACTTTCAGAATTAAAGCAGATCCACTGACTTTATCAGCTGTTAAAGCCATATAGGGAAAAAAGATTTTTACATCTGAACAAATTTTCTGTTTGTATGGTTCAAGCACTATTGAAAAGCCATATGGATGGGACTTCCCTGGTGGCGCAGTGGCAAAAAGTCCACCTGCCAATGCAGGGGACACGGGTTCAAGTCCAGGAAGATCCCACATGCCGCGGTGCAACTAAGCCCATGCGCCACAACTACTGAGCCTGCGCTCTAGAGCCCTCGAGCCACAACTACAGAAGCCCGCATGCCTAGAGCCCGTGCTCTGCAACAGGAGAAGTCACTGCAATGAGAAGCCCACGCACCGCAATGAAGAGTAGCCCCTTGCTCACCACAACTAGAGAAAGCCCGTGGGCAGCAACGAAGACCCAACACAGCCAAAAATAAATAAATAAAATAAATAAATTTATTAAAAAAAAAAAGAGAAAAGCCATATGGAAGATGCATAAGAAAGTTTATGAGAGCATATGTAAACACACCCTTTCACACTATAATGGGATGACACTGTATAATGTGACTTATTTTCCTTTGTTTATTCTTATGCTTTAAAGCCATGATGTTCTTTAGCTGTCACACCAAAAATTACCTCTTAAGGAGCTTTTCAAAGAGCAAGAACTTTCTTCGTGTGCTATGGCAGGGCTGGGCCTGCATGAATTTGGATGCCGTCCAAGGGAAGGGTATGCTGTCAGACAATCTTTGCAAGTGAGCTGGATTTGGAGAAGTGGATTAGGAAGAGTTCCAAAACTACATGGAATAATACTGAACTTTATCCATTGGGTCACTCTTGCTTCTGGAGCCCTTCCATCCAACACATGGAAGGAGGGTCCCTTCACCTCATCAACTTACCAACTACATTCCACTGTGGCTTTCCCGGGTTGGGGGAAATGGCTGAAAAGCAAAGCTAAATGAGACAAAATGTCTTTAGGCGTTAGATCAATCTACTTGATCAACACCAATAATTTTTTTAAATTAGTGCTTACTGTATACAAAATGTCTGTGACCAAGATGTAGAAATAGGAACTAGATTTACCCTCCCATTTGAAACAACAAAAAAAACCAAAAACAAAACAAAAATATCCACAAGCAAACCACATGAAATGATGGTTTTCAAGACACTGGATATCAGACAACAAAGGAGAGTGATCCCTGAGAGACAGGAAACAAACACAGTGAACCCTACCAGCAGCCCAGCTTACTACCTTGAGATTTTCCAGGCCACAGCAGGAAGAAGGGAGAAATAAAGTGGAGCCCAGCAGACTCCCTGAGTTGAGGAGACCAAAGTGGCTAGAACTGACAGGACAGAGTACCAGAGAGCAGAGAGCTGTCCAACAACTCCAGAGATGTACAGGGAGTCACCCTGGAGTATTAGGTGGAGGAATGATCAGCACATGCAAGTGAGGAAACTATCCAAGGCCAGGGAAAGAACCATCCACAACGATTAGAGGAAACAGTGCCTGGTGCTCATATGTGGCTGGAAACAATGCCTGCTCCCACAAATCAGGCTGGAAAATCTTGTAATTCACAAGGCACTAGGTAGAATACTCAGGAAGGCTTTGCCTCAGTAGTGGGGAATAATTAGACCCAGACTGAGCACTGCTCCAGATTTACTTAACAAATCATAAAAGCAAGACCCTTCCAGTAACTTAACTACATACCAAAACAAAGCTTAAGAAGCTTTATAAATATCCAGCACCCAACAAGGTAAAATTCACAAGGTCTGGCACCTAATCAAAGATTAGCAGATAAAGGAAGAAGCAGGAAAACATAATCCATAATGAAGAGACTAATCAATCAATTAAAACTGACTTATAGCTGACACATTAGAAGGATGTAAAAAGTTACTAAACAGCTATGAAAACTGTACAGTTTTAACTAAAACTATATTGTATATGTTCAAAAAAGTTAAGTAGAGACATGGAAGACACTAAAAAAAAAAAGGCCCAAATCAAACACTTAGATATGAAGCCTTTCACTTAGATATGGGGTGAAAAATGCACTGGATAGGAATAACAAATTAGGCACTGCAGAAGAAAAGGTCGGTAAGCCTGAAGACATAGTAATACAAACTATCCAAAAGAAACACACTGGAAAAAAAAGATTTTTTAAAAAGAAAAGAACATCTGAGAGCTGTCGGGATATCATCAAGTGGCCTAATATATGGTTAACTGAAGTCTCCCAAGGAGAGAGGTAACATAAAAAATATTTGATGAAATAATGACTGAAAAACTTGGTGAAAATTAAAATGCATAGATTCAAGAATTTCAATGAACTCCAAACACACGAAACATAAAGAAAACTGTGCCAAGGCACACATTAATCAAATTACTCAAAACCAGTGATAAACAGAAAATTTAAAATCAGCCAAAGAAAAAAGTACCACACAATAAAGGATGCTTGGAATAAATAACCCGAAGAACTTTCAGGATAATACTCCAGTGTTACAATTATTCAACTTCTTCACAAGAAAGAACACCTAGAAGCAAAGCTCCTTACCTTAAAGAAAGAATGGATAGCAGCTGTGGCTTCACTGCGAACCCTCAGTATAGAACCCTGAACATTAGTCCTACACCTAAGGTGAGGGTATTGTCTCAGATACTCCAGAGGATGCCTCTCTTTATATTTAAAAGGGAAAGCCTGACAATAAAAGGAAAAACAAGTTAGAAGCTAAAAGAAATACAGTTTTATAAAATCAGTTTACAGAGCATTTGTTAAATAGTAGTGCTTTAGAATAAAACTAAGATGCTTTCGTTCTTTATTTCTTAACATAACTGAATATGGTCCACATTAATTCTAACAAGTTAGTAGAACAGTGAGTGAAATCAGAAAGATGTGGGTTTAAATTCAGCTCTACTACTTATTAGCTTTGGAACCTTGGGCAAAGTTACTTATTATCACCAAGGCTCATCTGTTATTTATCAAACTTCTATCCGTTAGCTATCAATCACTACTTACAAATAGAGATATTAGGATATAGTTACCCAAAACACTCCACTGTTTGGCACACATGAGTTTAGAATATTATAGATATTAAACATTGTTTTCTACAGCTGTATACAAACATCTGGTATTGAATTTTAAAATTGCCCAAATGTCTTGAAAGCCCACAAGCGCCCATAATCAATTAGCACTATTTATCACCATTTATCACCATGTGCTGCTGTTTCAGAACATGAGCGAGGGTCAACAGCTTTCTGTCATCTGGACGAGCAATGTATATTCATAAAAATTTTAAAGGAAATTATGACTCTACCTAGAAAAATTTCCCTGCCCACACTCATTTTACAAGATTGAGAAGATAGGATAAAAGTTTCAGACCAAAACCAAAGTTTCAATAAAAAAGATAACAGAGAAGCTAAGTAAAAGAACTCTAAAACAGGCTACCAACATAGCTGTCTATTCCTTTTAGGCCTTGTGCACACATTAATTTATGTCATATAGAAATAGGTCCCATACCTACAAAAGTGACAATATGATCACATTAATAGGAATCTGGGGACTGTTAGCAGGTTCAGAATTCCCTAATGCTGAATACTTAAAAATGACTGAAATGAGGGGGAAGAGTAGTGGAAAGCATCAATACCCACCAAGGGAAAACAATTTAAGAAGATTAAAACACATGGCAAATTTTTAATAATCATACATCCCTCTAAAAAAGCAAAAATAAAAATGGTTAACATTTCAGTTATCCAAAAGAACTAAAAATGAATTTGAATTAAAATGATGCTACTTCCCTATATTCCTCATTTTTTGTTCATTAAATATTTGAAGATGAGTATAGCTAAACCACAGGGGGTTAAAATGGCTAGCGCATAAACTTCAGCTGTGCCACTAATCAGCAATATGACCTAATGCAAGTCATTTTACCTGGTTGGGTCTCATTTTCTCCAAACAGAAACTGGATTGATAATCTATGGTTTTATTCCCTCTAACCTCTTTATCAGGCTATACATAAAAAGCTACTAACAGAAGAGTCTTGCAAAAACAGGAATAAATATGTCTTAATGTAGAATTTCTTATCTTTGTTCAGCCTAAGTATCCCCACACTCTAGCACCATCCAACAGAATTTTCTGTGATAAACGGAAATGATCTGTACCTGTGCAATGCAGTACGGTAGCTGCCAGCTGCATGTGACTACTGAGCACTTGAAATGTGCCTAATGTCACTGAGGAACTGAATTTTTAATTTAATTTTAACTGATTTAATATTAAATAGCCATGGGTGGCTAGTGGCTATTGCACCAGATGGTACAGTTCTAGATCATGCAAAAGTAATTTCTAGGCAGAGCTTTCCTAAGAATGTGGTTTGCCCTGGTATGTCTTTGTCACTGCAGCTGACTAGGCATGCTTGTAAAGTGGCAAATCTCAACAGTGACAGGCACCACAGAGATACACAGAGTATTATCACTTAGCTCTCACTCCTAAGGCTCCGCCATCTACATAAATACTTTTTGCTACTCTTTCTACATTCCTCAGTCTATAGCCTGTTTCAATTATCTAGGAAGTCACAATCGAAATGTTCCAAGTGCCATCTTCCCAATAATCACACTTAAAACATTGTTAATGTTTTAAATTAAGCCTTAATGGCCTCCATAATCGTGTCACAACACATACCTTGGCATCACAATTTCCAACAACTTCAATTTTTTCTGCCTTCAGTTCCACATTTTGCCTTTTGGACAAACTTTTTACCAGCTGCCCTTGAACTTCCACAGAACTCCCAAAGGTCAGTTCTCTATAATAACAAAACAATAGCATAAACAAGATCTTACATGTAGCCCTCATATTAATACCAACCTTGCTCTCAGAACATTTAACTATTATTTATTTATTTATTTGGCTGCACCAGGTCTTAGTTGCAGCATGTGGGATCTAATTCCCTGACCAGGGATCGAATCCGGGCCCCCTGCATTAGGAGCATGGAGTCTTAACCACTGGACCACCAGGGAAGTCCCTAAACCATTTAATGATAGAAGATTTTACCTTTAATTGGGTTAAGAGCTGCACATAGTTGAGAGAGAAGCAAAGGATAGGTGGGGGATATTGTCATGTGAAGATGTTAGAGAGAGAAAAGGATCTTGATTCCAAGTATTTGGACTTGAGCCTCAAAGCTATGAAAAGCAGATTTGTTTAGAAAGATCACTGAGGGGGCAATATGAACACTTGGAATAGGGAAATGGGGAACAGAGGAGATGAAAAAAAATCAAAGTACTCTTAAAAACAAACAAAAAAAACTCACCTACTGTCAAAGCTTGAATCTGCTACAACCTGAAGGCTTTCCAAAGATGACCCATCATTGACATGCAGGAACAAGACTTCCTTCTGGGATCGGACTGAACGAATCCATCCCTAATGAGAAATATTTCTAAATGTGAGTTTAAAATACAAACATTTTATATTTTCATTACACATACACACAGAGGACTAAATGAAAAAAAAAAAAGTCTTCATAATCCTGCCTGAACAAATCAATTGCTTTTAGTTTACCGATATGCATATATAATTTTATATGGTCCTCATTACAGTGAAATACAGCTTTGGCATTCCACCTTTTTTGTTGTTGTCGTTTTGTTAATAAAGCTCATCATTCTGAATAAGAGGTCCCAAATCCCGTTAGGCTGATGAGCTTAATTCGCATAACCAATCCCCCTAATATTCCAGGTTTTCTTCCTGCCCCTGCCCTCTCCCCCACCATTACACATAACAGGGCACATACTTTGGTTCCTTTCTCCTTTTATATCAAATTCCCAGAAGGGAGATTATGTAGGTATAGATATTAAGTAGCACATGAACTTTCAAAGACACTGAATTTAAATGACAGGCATGCATGAGTACAAATGAGATGTCTTCAAGTAGAACACTAAAAACAGCTCTCTCACAGATGACAACCTCTATGCTAGTTAAATTTAACTAGCATAGAGGTTGAGAGAGAATATTCTAGCAGCCTCTGAACAACTGTGAAACAGTTGATGGTGTTCAGTTAACCATCAAACGTGCTTGGGAAAAGTGAGATGATCCTACTTAGGAAAACTGTACTGATCCTGACTTTCTTTGTATCCCCACCACACCCTAATAGACACTGTTATTAAAGCCCTTCTATTACTTATTTGCATGTCCATAATATTTTGTGGGTTTAGGAATCACATTTTTAGTTGCATTGAAGGCTATTGTCAGGCACACAGTAGAAAATCCATGACTATTTTCCAGTGGAAGAATATCTATCATGTACTGAACATCTACTATGTGACAAACATTTTACTACCTTCTTCATATACTGTTTCACCTCCTCCTCACAACAGCAATGTGGATTATCATTATTCCCATTTTACAAGTGAAGAATTGAGGCTCAGAGAAGTTAAATAACTTGCCTGAGGGCACACCGCTGGTAAACGGCAGAGCCTGAATTTAAACCCAAGTCTACTAGGAAGCGCTTATCTTTCTCCAGGGCTACACTGAATAAAGCGTAAATTGTCTCAGTCTCACATACAAGGCCCTTCATAACTTGAGCATGCCCAATCCAAAGCACCAATGCCTTGCTTTTTACTTGTTAGTAAAAGTTAACATCTATGGAGCACTGTTTAATGTGCTTCTGTCCTAAGCTCTTTATAAATATTTTTCTACTTAATCCTCACAAGAACTATCACTTTAGAGATGAAACATATTTAGAGAAGTTAGGATAACCTTGCTAAATACTCAAGGTTACCAAGTAGTACAGGTGGAATTCAAACACAGATCTCAGTTCAAAGTTCATGTTCTTGTCAACAAGCTCTTCTGAAATGATATTTCCACCCTATCCCTGGATCCTGCGCCTGAGGAACACATCCTTCCGGACTCAGCTGAAATGTCACCTCACGCAAGAAGTCTTCTTTGACCTCCTCACACTGTTTAGAACTTCCCTCTCTGTATTCTCAAAGTTTTCTATTTATACCACTAATACTTATCATGTTGTTGTCATTTCTTGTCTTAGCCATTAGACCAGGGCTGTCTGACAAAAATATGTGAGCCACATACGTAATTTTACTTTTTTAGTGGTTACATAAAAAAGAAATGGGTTAATTTTAATAGTATATCTTATTGAACCCAAAATATATATCAACATGTAATCAATATTAAAAATACTGAGATAGTTTGCATTCTTTTGTTCAAAATTAGTGTGTATTTTACAATTACAGTACCACTCAATTCAGATACTTCTAAATTACACTGCACAGCACTAAAGTGAAAGCCTCTAACCTAGCGAGTAGGTTCTGTTCATCTTTGAATCCTCTCTAGACTAGCACACAAAGGTATTAATGTATGTCAAATTAATAGATTAATGCAAGAAAAAGTTTTGATTTGGATAATAGAAAGAATATGAAACCCAAAGAAATGTAAAGAGGGGGAAATTGGTCATACTGCTAAAAACCAAGGATATGTGAGGATAGCAAAAATAACTGCATCAGTGTGTTTCAGCAACCTAGTAAGTCAAACCTCCTTGCTTGGTCTGCTCCTTTAAGGAGGTACCTTCTGTGTGGAGCCGCTGAAAATATTATTATTAACAAGAGAAATGATAGCAACTAACATTTATTCACGGTGGGCCACTGTCCTAAATGTTTTGTAACTAATCTTCAGGACTCTGTGAGATAGGGACTATTATCTCCATTCTCATAAGAGGGAACTGAGGTTTAGAGCACGTTAAGTGACATGCCCATAATTAACAAGCTACTAAGCGGCAGAGATTTAAACCGAGGCAGCTTGACTCCAGAGCTCTTTCAAACTGCTACACTCCACTCGTTTTCCTAATTTATTAACATAAGTTATATGCAAAGCCCCATTTTAGGCACTGAGGTGGTTAAAAGTTGAATAAAAGGTATGGTTTTGTTGAACAAATATTTACTGCCAGCTATGTGTGACTATCAAGATGGGTAAGACATAGTTCCTGCACTCAAGGAGCTATATAACTGTGGACACACGTTATGAGGGACAAAAGAAAACGGGCTCGTTCATTTTGCTGTATGATAAACAAGTTTACGGGTAATAACCTGTATCATGAAAGCAAAGTTCCAGCACTTTTCAGGCAAAACTAACGGTAACCAATGAGAGGAGAAAAACGTGGACGCACACGATTGCCTACATTTTCTAACTTTCCCCTGCCGGTCGTTCTGTCCGACCCGACAGCACACGGCAAGCCTAGACGTGGACGTGCCATATCAGTCAACGAAAAGAACAAACCCACCCCCTTCCGATACACTAACCTGGACCTTAACGCGCTCCCCACTTGCGTTCTGGGCCCCGAGAGCGTCCCGCACGCTCAGTTTGGCTGAAAGTTTGTGCCTCGGGCAGGGAGCCGAGGAACAGGAGCGCAGGGCTCGGAGCAGGCACCGGGCCCCGAACATTGCGCGGCCGCCCCAGGCCCTTCTCGGGACCAGCCCTGATCCCAGCGCGTGCGGACCCTGCCTACGGGAACCCACTCTTCTCCTCCCCTCTTCCGGGCCGCAGCCCTGCCCTCAGGCGCTCCAAAGTCCCCCGCTGGCTCCCTTCTCCTTCACGGGCCCCAGCTCGTGAAGGAGAAGCTCTGCTTTCCCCCTCCCCGAAAGGGCGGAAAGGACACGACGTTCAGCGGCGAACGCCAAAAAGAAAGCGCGCGCCTTAAGCTCCCCGGACACCCCACAACCCCGCGTAGCTTCTAAACTCACGCCCGGACCCCAAGCTGAAACACGCGCGGCACCCACCCCTACGTCACCACGCCAACGTCATCACGCTACGAGGAAGTTCAGAGGGAGCATGCGTACTTGTGACTCCATTTAAAGAGGTGGTGAAGCGGAGGAAGGGGCGGGGCCAGGAGCTGAGATGGGGCGGAGCTAAGACGCTAGGGTTGTAGAGGTCAGCGTTAAAGGAACTAGGTAACCCACTTGGGGCGAGGTATGAGAGTTTTCATTTCTAAAGCTTCCGGGTGATGCTGAGGAACGCAAAGTGAAGGGCAAGGAGTGACTGATGCAGAAGGAAAGCGGACCAGAAGGAGACTCTTGATTGTTGAGAGGATTAGCGTGAGGGGATCAGTCTTTTAGGAGTTCTGAGAACAGAGAAAAACAACAGAGCCCCTGCTAAAGTCACGGTTGGGTGGTATCAGACATCTAAACAGACAATTGAATAAAAGGGTGATCAGTTCCCTGACACAGCCTAAGCGTGGGATGCCAAAGATGGCTTGCTACAGAAGGTAACCCTTTGACAGGTAAGAGTAAGTAAAAAGACTTGGAATGGGGTAGTCAGAGAAGGCATAACAGTGTGAAGCTGTTGGAGAGAGAGTGGAGGAATTGCTGGGCATTGCCTGCCAGAATCTTTGAGCCTCTCTCTTTCCTTTTCCAACACAGTTATCTGCGTTTATTTGACCTCTCTCTTTCCTTTTCCAACACAGTTATCTGCGTTTATTTGACTCCTTCATGTATTAGACCACCTTTTAAACGTATCAAAAAATTCTCTAACTCATTGATACTCATGAACTAGTTTTCTATCTGATTAAAAGAAAGAAGTAAGGGCTAGTTACTTAAAGTTGCACTATTATTATGCCCATTTTACAGATAAGAGAACTTAGGCACAGAAGATGACTTGCTCAAGGATATACATTCTATAAATGTGAGATTTAAACCTGGAAATCTTGGCTCCATCCACTAAACTGTTATGCTATACAGTCTCTCCAAGGTGGGAAATAAAACCATTGTCCCTTTCATCAAGGAACTCATGGTCTAGACATGGAGACTGGCAAGAAAACAGAGAATTGGGGCTTCCCTGGTGGCGCAGTGGTTGAGAATCTGCCTGCCAATGCAGGGGACACGGGTTCGAGCCCTGGTCTGGGAAGATCCCACATGCCGCGAAGCAACTAGGCCCGTGAGCCACAACTACTGAGCCTGCGCGTCTGGAGCCTGTGCTCCGCAACGAGAGGCCGCGATAGTGAGAGGCCCGCGCACCGCGATGAAGAGTGGCCCACGCTTGCCACAACTAGACAAAGCCCTCGCACAGAAACCAAGACCCAACACAGCCAAAACTAACTAAATAAATAAATAAATTTATAAAAAAGAAAACAGAGAATTGTAATACAAACTAATAAGTACCAATATAAATGTATAAGCCAAGTGAAGTGGTAGCCTACAAAAGGAAATAAGCTGAGTTTTGGAGGAGGATAAGCATTTTGCCAGGTTGGGATGTAGGAAAGAGTGTTTCCTGCCAGAAGGTGGGCAAGAACGGTTGCCAGGAGGGCAAAAAGCCTGGAAGAATTGTAAAACTGTTCTCAAAACAGACTAGAAAATATCACCCATGAAAATACCAAGTTCTTGGACACTTCTTGAACCTTGAGAACAGAAATATGGAAACTTGCAGCTAAATGCCTTCTGAATTATGTAGCTATGGGCCTTAAAAAAAAAAAAAGTATGTCTTTGGTATTGGTTGCAAAATCTGGGGAACAAGACAATCTGGTGTACATACCAATGATATGTATCCCAGTTCAAATCTCCTCTTTGACTATGCTACCTTGTCCAAGGGACCAAAAATAGTGACCAGTTGGCTCACTTCCTACCCAGGCCGTCTGTTTGTCTTGCCTTCTTTCTTTACCTGGTCCTCCCCAGTGTGCATCTTAAGAACTGCAGTCTGAGTCTCAGAGAGTGAGGATCCTGACTTCTTTTACCCTGTCACCTACTACTCGTTTAAGTCAAAGGGTTGTTTTCTGAGCAGGGGACCACTGGCCAGTAGTATGATGAAGGCAAGGGAAACCAGTGGGTGAAACGGAAAACTAGCGATAGTTCATTTAAAATGTAGATCACTGAAAGCTGACTACAGTATTTGTGTGTCTGGTGCTAAGTTCAAGCCACTCTTTGTACTGTATCAAATCATATCATCTTCTTATTTATTTCTATTTTCAGTGTTGGAGTGACACTTCCCCTTTTAGATTCATCATCTTCCAGACAGTTGCCAGAGTGATCTTTCTAAAATGAATATATTACTGTTGGTAATAATGATGGCTAGTGCCATAGAATCCTTACTATGTTCCAGGATTAATATGTTAATATTAATGTATACTGTTAATATATTCTTCACATATTCACTCATTTAATCCTCACAACAGCACTCTGAAGTAGGGGTAGTAGCATCATCCCCAGTTTTCAAAGGAGAAACTGAAACTCAGAGAGGTTTCATAGTTTGTACCAAGTTACACTGGCAGTTTGGCACTAGAGTCCATTCTCTTACCCATTCGTAATCCAGTGATCAAGCAACCCTTCAGTTGTTCTCCCTACAACGTAAAGAGGACTTGCTTTCTTTAGCATGCATACCAGGCTCTCTATGATCCATGGAGTTCCCTGAAGTGCCCTGAAGTTAGGAACGGAAGTGAAACACCCTTCCTGTTACCTTTTGATACTGCAGGTGTGTGCAATGAACACTGTCAGCATTACTTGTCAGCTTTGGGGAAGGTTTTAACCAGGCTCGGCTTGACAGTTTCCAGCTAAACTTGCAAAGCTTCAGAGCTTCTAAAAGGTAGGCACTATGCTGATACCCCATACTACCATGGAGTACCAGTCAGTGTTCATGGTTTTCACTGTGCTTGAATCTAGTCATAAAACTTTCAACACCCAAAACTTGATTTCAAGGTCATGACTTCAGAGTACAAAGGAACACAGTACTTGATGCAGAAATTATGGAGACATTAGATGTAGAAAAGAAGTGGATATTGTAAGCATCTTGGGTTTCTCTGAAGGAGCTAACAATTATGACTATAACTTAACTTGAAAAATGGTAAGGTACAGGCACAGAGCATAAAAAGTCACATTTGTAGTTTGAAACTTTCAGAAAAGCAGCTCATAATCTAGAAAGAGAAACTGATGAGTAAATGGTCAATTAAAGGAATACACACAGCAGAGCATTAGTAACCAACTCAAATTTAGTTTCTGAGATATATCCATGTAGGTCTAGTTCATTCTTTTTAATATTCCATTATATAAATGTACCATAATTTATTCATTCTCATTCTGATAGCCATTTGGGCCGTTTTCAGTGTTTCTGTATTACAAACAGAGGCGGATTTACCATGAAGCTCATGAAATTTAGAGCCCCTTATTCGCATGCACATCTCCCCTCTGCCTTCCCTCCCATCTCTTTCCCCCCTGCAGTGCTGGGAATTGCTAGGAATTGTAGGGTGAGAGAGGAAGCAATCAGAAAGCATTTATAAAGGAACTCAGCATAAAGGGACATGGATTTCCAAGGCTCAAGAAATTTCTTCTCATTCTAAATAAACATTTACTTTAGTATTTGTAATTTTGTATTATTTTTTCTTAAAGAGAACCTCCCAAATTACATAAGCTTTGAGTCCCACAGAACTGGATCTGCCCTTGATTACAAAAATGCTGCAATAAATATACTGGATACACATGAAAGAGTTTCTCGGGATCATAAGCCTGGGGTATATGCATCTTCAGCTTTACTAGATATTACCAAATTGCTCTTCAAATTGGTTCCAATTTATCCACCCTACAACAGGCTTCTAAGAGTTCCCAGAGTTCCATGCCTTTAATGACATCTGATAAAGTCAGACTTTCTAATTTTTACCAATGCTGGGTAAGAAAGAATATCTCGTTGTTTTAGAGATACTATGTTTGATCCTCTTTTTTTTCCCCTCAAAATTCCATTTCAACTATAACCCCACCCCACCCCCCATCATTTTCAATAGCATAGTGAAAAAGAACACTAGCATGGCAACCAGAAGTCCTGGTTCAGATCTCATCATAGCTGTGGATCTTCGGGAAGTCAAACTTCCTTCACAGGGCTGTTGACAGTATTAATAACTGAAGCATCTTGTGAATTTTGTGATAGAGGAATGGGTGTTGTATCCGAGTGAACACCCTCCATCATTTATGAGTTTTAGAGTTAGGGAGTCCCTTGAATTTCATCAACCAACTCTATCTAAATCCCAAAGTAGAAGGCTCAAGATGAATTCCATCTATTTTGTGTACATTTCTTTTAGGTACAGACCTTCGGTGTGCATAAGAATCACCAGCAGAGCTTGCTAAAATGCACATTCCTGGGTCTCCTGCCTAATGATTTTGACTCAGTTTGAGAAAGTGCTTGTTCTGTAGTTGGATTTTATCCTTTCCTGCTTTCTTCCCTTTGCTTTCAGGAGGCGCTTACTTTGAGGCTTGAACTTCGTTTCTTATACTATATTACCACAACAAAACAACCTACAATCCAAGCTGCCTTTCAGGTTTAGAGTGAGGAGGCATCAGTGGGCGGGGGTGGAGCATGACATCAGGAGTGTAGAAGGAGCCTCTTCCTCAGCTGGCTCTCTTGGGGCTCCAGGCCCTTCCCAGGCAGACTCCACATCACCCAGCCATGTCTCACCCCTTCTGGGCTAGGAGATGTTGACAGTCTCCCCCTCTTTAGAGACAAGGGCTAGAACCAAACTGGAGATAAGCCCAAGCTCCCTTAAACCAATGTTTTCCAACTGTGGTCATGGTGCAGTAGGCTTGCATATTTAGATAGTAAAACCATAATTATGATACACAAAATCAACTTAGTAGGTTTTGACCAGCAGAATAGAAAGGAATAAAAAAAATCGGTATCTTGGATAATAACTGCTATTTTGTGAAACTTCTGGGATGCAAGATGTAAATAAATTTCCTACTGTGGATGGGCAAGAAAGAGTTCAAAAACCACTGCCCTGGGCCCTACTATGTGGGCCCAGTGAATTGAAATTAGGCCCTACCTGAGTCTCTTGTCAGCCCTCAAAGAAGGATCTGGTTAGTTCCAGATGTTTGCTGAAACTTTTACATACTGCAGCTTTTAAAGTTTCCTCTGAAAAATGTAAACAATTTTTATTACTATTATTATGAAAAACAATGTACAAACATGAAAAATAATTTTAGGTAGTGACAAATGGCATATAAAAAAAAATCTCTCCAACTACCCTGTTTCCATATACCATCCTCAGTGGTAGCTACTATTTATCTTTACATTTTCTAGATATAAAAGTATGTGTGTGTGTGTATACATATATGTATGTATACATATGTACATATGCAATTAAATATAGTTAAAATTTAATTTTAAATTAAATATAATTAAAATGCTACTCTATTATACAGCTGAACTATAGTTAAACTGTTTTCCCTATTCAATTCTTTCTCATGCAATCTGCATTGAGTATGTTGTACATACACTATACATGCAGAACCTGTATATCTGCAGGATAAACTCCTAGAAATAAGACCAAAATTTTGTTTTAAAAATACCTTTAATGTCATTATATGTGTCCAGTCACTCTCCTCATCCCTGTTTTGAGATATTGATCTTGCCCACCATGGTTTTACCAATCATGGAAATTTTTATGTATTTAGCCACGACCTTATGGAAATTTTAGAAAATAAATTTCTATAATGTCTTGTGACCAAACTGAAGACTGAAGAAAACATACTTACTCCCAGGGTGCCTAAAGTTTTTATCACTCTTTAAAAATTTAAATTTAGCAGAGATTGGACACAGCCTGCCACTAGATGGTTTGCTACAAATTCTGATTTTGTACAATTACTTCTGGAGTTTGGTATTTGTTTATTGGCTAGCACATTGGTAAATGTTTGCATTTCCTAAAATGGGGTTGAAAGTAAATTGTAACATCCTCTGCAAACTAGACATTATCGTTTAGCTTTGCCTGTTTTTGAACTTTATGTAAATAGAATCATACAGTATGTGTTATTTTGTGTATGGTTTCTCATGGTCAATATTATTTTTGTGAGAATCAACTATGTCACTGCCTATAGCTATAGTTTGTTCATTTTCATTGCCCTATGGTATTCCATTTTATGACAATAACCCAATTTATTTATCCATTCTATTGATTGTTTTTTTTCATTTAGCCTGAGGTTTTATTTGGATTTCCTGAATCATCCATTTCCACATTATAAGGTAAATGCCAGAGTGTATCTTTTGTTTTTTGCATTGTTTTTTTCATTTTATTTTATTTTTTTATATAAATTTATTTATTTTATTTTTGGCTGCGTTGGGTCTTCGTTGCTGCTCACAGGCTTTCTCTAGTTGCGGCGAGTGGGGTCTACTCTTTGTTGCGGTGCATGGGCTTCTCATTGTGGTTGCTTCTCTTGTTGTGGAGCACGGGCTCTAGGCACACAGGCTTCAGTAGTTGTGGCACGTGGACTCAGTAGTTGTGGCTCTCGGGCTCTAGAGCGCAGGCTCAGTAGTTGTGGTGCACGGGCTTAGTTGCTCTGCAGCATGTGGGGTCTTCCTGGACCAGGGCTCGAATCCATGTCCCCTGCATTGGCAGGCGGATTCTTAACCACTGTGCCACCAGGGAAGCCCCTATTTTGTTTATTTTTAATTGAAGTATAGTTGATTTACAGTATTATATTAGTTTCAGGTGTATAGTATGGTGATTCAGTATTTTTACAGATTATACTCCATTAAATGTTATTACAAGAAAATGTCTATAATTCCCTGTGCTGTACAATATATCCTTGTTGCTTATCTATTTTATACATAGTAGTTTGTGTCTCTTAATCCCATGCTAATTTGCCCATCCCCACTTTCTTCGCCCATCTGTTAACTGCTAGTTTGTTTTCTGTATCTGTGAGTCTGTTTCTGTTTCACATATACATTTATTTGTAATATTTTTTAGATTCCACAAAAAAGTGATATCATACTGTATTTGTCTTTCTCTGTCTGACTTATTTCACTAAGCACAATATTCTCTAGGTCTGTTCACATTGCAAATGGCAGGATTTCATTCTTTTATTATGGCTGAGTAATATTCCATTGTATTGAATATAGATATCACATCATCTTTATCCATTCATCTGTTGATGGCTATTTGGGTTGCTACCATATCTTGGATAGTAAATAGTGCTGTATGAACATGGGGGTGTATGTATCTTTTCAAATTAGTGTTTTCATTTTTTCCAGATATATACCGACGAGTGGAATTGCTGGATCATATGGTAGTTCTATTTTTAGTTTTTTGAGGAACCTCTGTACTGTTCTCCACAGTGGCTGTACCAATTTACATTCCCACCAACAGTGTACACGGGTTCCCTTTTTTCCACATCTTCGCCAACATTTGTTGTTTGTAGACTTTTGGTAATAGCCATTCTGACAGGTGTGAGCTGATATCTCATTGTTTTGATTTGCATTTCCTCTAATAATTAGTGATGCTGAGTATCTTTTCATGTGCCTGTTAGCCATCTGTATTTCTTCTTTGGAAAAATGTCTACTCAGGTCTTCTGTCCATTTTTTTTTTTTTTTTTTGATATTGAGTAGTATGAGCTGTTTGTATATTTTGGATATTAACCCCTTGTTGGTTATATCATTTGCAAATACTTTCTCCCACTCCATATGCTGTCTTTTCATTTTGTCAATGATTTCCTTTGCTGTGCAAAAGCTTTTAAGTTTAATTATATCCCATTTATTTATTTTTGCTTTTATTTCTTTTGCCTAAGGAGACAGATCCAAAAAGAAATACTGCTATGATTTATGTCAAATAGTGTTCTGCCTATGTTCTAAGAGTTTTTATAGTTTCAGGTCTTACATTTAGGTCTTTAATCTGTTTTGAGTTTATTTTTGTATATTGTATGAGGTAATGTTCTACTCGCATTGTTTTACATGTAGTTGTCCAGTTTTCCCAGCACCACTTGTTGAAGAGACTGTCTTTTCTCTATTGTATATTCTTGCCTCTTCTGTTGTAGATTAATTGACCACAGGTGTGTGGGTTTATTTCTGGGCTCTCTATTCTGTTCCACTATGTGTCTGTTTTTGTGCCAGTACCATGGTGTTTTGATTACTGTAGCTTTGTAGTATACTCTGAAGTCTGGGAGGGTGGATACCTCCAGCTTTGTTATATTTTCTCAAAACTGCTTCGGCAATTTGGGGTCTTTTGTGGTTCCATATGAATTTGATGGATTTTTGAGTTGTTTCCAGTTTGGGGTAACACTGCTGACAATACTGGAACAGTGTTCCAGTATAAGTAACACTGCTATGAATATTAATGTACATAACTTACTGTACATATGTATGTAGTTAAGCTGGGAATAAAATCTAGGAATAAAATTGCTGTATCATAGAATATACAAACTTCAGCTTTAGTAAATAGGGACACATTTTTTCTAAAGTATTATTAGGCATATATGAGACTTCCTGTTGCTTCACATTCTTGTCAACAATTAGTCTCATCAGTCTCTTAAATTTAGCTATATTGGTGGAGGTATAGTTGTATCTCATTGCAGTTTTAATTCACATTTCCCTGATTATTCTTTTTGAGCATCTTTTCAATGTCAATTTTTATTGGGTTTTCTTCTCTGGTGAACTAAGTTTTTTGTCCATTCTTCTGAGAAGTCTTTTTTTTTCTAATTGATTTTCTTATTAACCTATACAAGTTCTTATGTGTAGATTTTTAGATATGAGTGCTTCTCAGTTACATGCATTGCGAAGATCTTCACCCACTCTCTGGGTTGCCTTTATAATGCTATATTGTTGAAAAATGGCTGAATGGCAGCAAGACTTGACATTATTTGATCCTTTGCTTTGGAAATAGTGTGCAATTCTTGAAGAAAATGATTAAGGCCCTCAAAATTACCCTTTTGATTTCTTTTAGCAATGTAAGACCAGCATCTTTTATCATTTCTCCTGTCATTTACTTTAAAAATGGATTTTTTTCTATTTAAATGTTTATTTTATTTTTGATTGCATGGTTAATGGGCTTCTCTAAAATTTCTGTGTGGTCTTCAGGGAACAATTTCACTGTACATTGTTTGAAGCTGATTCTGGCTCTTCACAAATATTTTTTGATATTTAACCTCTAAAATTTCACACCAGGAAACAAGATAACTCAGAAAAGAAAAATCACATATAGCAGACAGTAAAATCTGAGCTGATCCTCATGTATTCATATTTTCTTTTGGATCACACAGAACTTCAAAGATTGAGATTAGCTTTTCAAAATTTGTCTTTAATTGACACACAGCTTCCTACTGAGCACTCCATCTTGTCTAGGGAAGTCTTTTTACTATTATACATACCTACATTTTGCAGCATTTTCCACTGATGAGGTGAGACTGAAAAGAATGGGCAATTTTTTCCCCAAAGTTCCCAAAAATGTTACACATAAAGAAGAAATGTTCACAAATGTTCAGATATTTTTTTCAGGGAGGAATACTATATCACAAACACAGTTTTAGTTTAAAACTGCAAATAAAAAGCAGATTGGCTTTTGGCCAGTTTTATTACTGTTTTAAATTGTCTACAGTTGTGTTATTGGGATGCCACTGCTGTTGAGCATGATCTCTTCTGTAGACTTCTGGCAAATACTTTTTCATTTAAGGAAGTTTCCTCCTGCTCCTGAGGGATTACCTCCCCACCCCCCCGCCCCCCCGCCATGTAAGGTCAGATATAGACACATAATGTTATGAATAATGAGAGAGATATTCGGGGGAAAAAAGCCTCTGCTTAAAAATATGCAAAGTCAAAACAACATAATTTGCCCTTATGACAAAGAATCTGAAAGAGAGGTTTTCCTGGAATCTACACAACCGTCAATGCTCACTATTGGTCTAAAACTAATAAACAATTAGGTACGCACTTAAAGACACAAAAAGAGATCATTATTTCTGGTTTTTCAAACAGGAAAAAAATGACTGATGACTCTGTAAACTGTTTTGAACTTTCTATAGAAGAAGCTTGTGAAAGGTATATTAGAACAAGGATGGCAAGCTGATTCTACCACAAGAATGGTAGTGCCTAAAAATTCAGGGACCTGAAGATTTCCTTTAATAGATTTCTTCCTTTAGCAGAGCTTCCTTGAGTTCCATCAATCCCTGTGAACAGCAGTAAGGAAGAATGTCTGACAATGTGACTTGCCCTGAAAACTGATTTATCTTCTTCTTTTCGGGATTTACTTTCAGAATCTTATACATTGACAGATATAAAAATGTAAGATTTTAAGTTTCATTTAATACTGCTTAATATTAGACTAAGCAATTTGACATTCCTTACTAGTATATGATATATATCATAAAGGAGTATGATATATATGTGTATATATAAATGTACCTACACATATGTGTATATATACATGCATACATATGAATCATAAATTATACTAAAAAGTTGTAAATTCAACCCCTGTTTTTGTAATATTTTAATATTTATCCATTTGGATGGAGCCCAGCAAAATTATATATATAGTTTGGTGTAAGTTTCCTAGTGACTGGTTGTAGTAGCCAGCCTCTAAGATGACCCCAGTGATCCTTGCCTCCTGGTATTCACACCCCTTGTATAGTGCTCTCCTCATCAGTCACACAGTAGTCGTCCATTTAACAAAAAGAGTACAGTGGATGTGTTGGTGTGTGATTTCTGAGGATAAGTCATAAAAGACCTTGCCCTTCCATCTTCTTCTCTTGGATCCGTTGGTCTGGGGGATGCTAGGTACCATGTCATAAAGATACTGAACTAACTCTATGAAGATGCCCACATGGTGAGGAACTGAGGCATCCTGTCAGTGCTGACCAGCACCACTGTAGCGCTGAGGGTTCTCTAGAGCAAAAGATCCAATAGGAAGCTACATGGGTTATTTGGTTAGTTGGTGATTGATTGATTGGTATTAGTTCACATAATTATGAAGGCGGAGAAGTCCCACCATCTGCTCTCTGCAAGATGGATACCCAGGAAGGCTCATGGTATAGTTCAAAGGCCTAAAAGCCAGAGAGCCTATGGTGTAGATTCCAGTCCAAGTCTGAAGGTCTGAGAACCAGGAGTGCAGAGGGCAGAAGATCGATGTTCCAGCTCAGTCAGGCAGAGACAGAATTCAACCTTCCTCTCCTTTTTTGTTCTATTCAAGATCCCAGTGGATTGGATGATGCCCACCCACACTGGGGAGGACCATCTGCTTTTCTCAGTGTACCAATTTAAATGCTAATCTCTTTTGGAAACCCCCTTGTAGAAATAATGAAACACCCTCACAGAAATACTAAACTACTACTCAGAAATAACATTTAACCAGCTTTCTGGGCATCCCTTGGCCCAGTCAAGTTGATAAAATTAACCATTACAACCACCTTGCCAGCCATGTGAGTCATCTTGGAATTAGCTCTTCTAGTTTGGTTGAGCCTTCTGATTGCTGCAGACCCAAATGACATCTTGACTGCAACCTCGTGAGAAACCCTGAACCAGAATTACCAAGCTAAGCCATTCCTAAACATCTCACCCACAGAAACCGACAGAATAATAAATATTTACTGTTTTAATGCCTACATTTTAGATAACTAATACACTGGTCAAATGTATCTCTCTTTCGCTTGATATAGAACATTGGTCCTCACTCCTTTTTTCCCTCTGAACCTCCAGGATAAAACACACTCTCATTAGTAACACTGGCTCATGTTGGTAGTGATTCATTGGCAGAAGGGGTGGTGGGCAGGAAGGTAAATCAGAATTTCTTGAGTTTTCTCCTAGAAATGTAAATCAGAATTCCTTAAGATTTAGATACACTTCTTTGGGAGATATAACCATTTTCCTCCTCATCCTCTGAGAATCAGTGGTAGAACATTAACATATAGCTGAAATACATAAGGCCTTTTCCTTAAAATCCACTTTTGCTATAGATCTTTTCTGATGGTGTCAGTACATCCAGTGCAGGGCTTGCCTTTAAAATTGGACTTACTTGAGGAAAAAAAAAAAAAAAAAAGGCTTCTATCCCTTTCAAGAGAAGAAAAAAAAAATAGACCTGTTACACAGTTATATTGGAAGAGAAGGTATCAAGAGAAATGCTATGTTTGCACAAATGTACTGCTGCTTGCTCACTGCATCCTCCTATCCAATAGTTTAAGGTCTACATTTTAGGGAAATACAGAAAAAAAAAACTTTAATTTACTTTGTGAGGACTCTCTGAGTATTTGAATTGTTATGCCCTCAAGTATACATATGTATTTTTCCCATTTTTATTTTTTCTTCCAGTTTTATTGAGATGTAACTGACATACAACACTGTGTAAGTTTAAGGAGTACAGCATAATGATTTGACTTACATAACATCATGAAATGATTACCACAATAGGCTTAGTGTACATCCATCATCTCATATAGATACAACATTAAAGAAACAGAAAATTGTATTTCCTTGTGATAAGAACTCTTAGAATTTACTCTCTTAACATCTTTCATATATAGCGCACAGCAGTGTTAATTATCTTTATCATGTTGTACATTATCTCCCTAGTACTTCTTTATCTTATAACTGGAAGTTTGTATCTTTTGATTACCTTCATCTGAATCCCCTTCCCTGACCCCTTGCCTCTGGTAGCCACAAATCTGATCTCCTTTTCTATGAGTTTGGTTGGTTGGCTGGTTGGTTTTGAAGTATAATTGACCTATAGCACTATGATAATTCCTGCTGTACAATACAGTCATTCAGTATTTCTATACATTTCAAAATGATCACCATGATAAGTCTAGTTGTCATCTGTCACCAAAGATACTAAATAATTATTGACTATATTCTCCACACTGCACATTTCATACCTGTGACTCATTTACTTTGTAACAATGTTTGTACCTCTTAATCTCCCTCACCTATTCCTCTGTTCCCCTCATGCCCTCTCTGGCAACCACCTGTTTGTTCTCTGTATATAGGACTCTATTTCTGTTTAGTTATGTTTATTCATTTGTTTGGTTTTTTAGATTTCACATATAAGTGAAATCACATGGTATTTGTCCATCTCTGTCTGACTTATTTCACTTAGCATAATACCCTTCATGTCCAAACATATTGTCGCAAATGGCAAGATTTCATTCTTTTTTATGGCTGAGTAATATTCCATTGTATATTTATACCATTTTCTTTATCCATTCATTTGTTGATGGACACTTAGGCTGCTTCCTAAATAATGCTGCAATGAACATAGGGGTACATATATCTTTTTGAATTAGTGTTTTTGTTTTCTTTGCAAAAATACCCAAAAGTGGAATTGCTGAATTGAATGGTAGTTTTATTTTTCAGAAGTGTTTTCTCCTCTGCAATTTTTTGTTACAGTTTGAGAAGGATAGGTGTTAATTCTTCTCTAAATGTTTGCTAGAATTCACCTGTGAAGCCATCTGGTCCCAGACTTTTGTTTGTTTGGAGTTTTTATTACTGATTCAATTTAATTACTGGTAATTGGTTTGTTCATATTTTCTCTTTCTTCCTGATTCAGTCTTGGGAGATTGTATATTTCTAGAAATTTGTCCATTTCTTCTAGGTTGTCCATTTTAGTGGCATATAATTGTTCATAGTAATCTCTTATGATACTTTGTATTTCTGTGGTTTCAGTTGTAACTTCTCTTTCATTTCTGATTTTATTTATTTGGACCCTCTTTTTTTTCTTGATGAGTCTGGCTAAAGGTTTACCAATTTGTCCATTTCTTCAAAGAACCAGTTCTTAGTTTCACTGATCTTTTCTATTGCTTTTTTAGCCTCTATTTAATATATTTCTGCTCTGACCTTTATGATTTATTTCCTTTTACTAACTTTGGGTTTTGTTCTTTTTTTTTTCTAGTTCCTTTAGGTGTAAGGTTGTTTGAGATTTTTCTGGTTTCCTGAGGTAGGTTTGTATCACTATAAACTTCCCTCTTAGACCTGCTTTTACTGCATCACATAGATTTTGAATCACTGTGTTTTCATTTTCATTTGTCTCCGGGTATTTTTTGATTTCCTCTTTGATTTCTTCATTGACCCATTGGTTGTTTACATATGGGCTTTATTATCCATTATCAAATTTTCATTCTCTCTCTCATTTATGACTGGGAACTGTGTTTTCCAGAATCCTGTTCTATGTATGGTTCCAGATTAGAATTCCAATGAGAGGAACTCATGAGATTTGGGGGGGTTGGAGGTGGGTCAAATGGGTGAAGGTGGTCATAAGGTACAAACTTTCAGTTATAAGATAAGATCTGGAGATGAAATGTACCCCATAGTGACTATAGTTAAAAATGCTGTATTGTATATTTGAAAGTTGCTAAGAAAGTAGATCTTAAAAGTTCTCTTGCATTCCTATACACTAATGATGAAAAATCTGAAAGTGAAATTAAGAAAACACTCCCATTTACCATTGCAACAAAAAGAATAAAATATCTAGGAATAAACCTACCTAAGGAGACAAAAGACCTGTATGCAGAAAATTATAAGACACTGATGAAAGAAATTAAAGATGATACAAATAGATGGAGAGATATACCATGTTCTTGGATTGGAAGAATCAACATTGTGAAAATGACTCTACTACCCAAAGCAATCTACAGATTCAATGCAATCCCTATCAAACTACCACTGGCATTTTTCACAGAACTAGAACAAAAAATTTCACAATTTGTATGGAAACACAAAAGACCCCGAATAGCCAAAGCAATCTTGAGAACGAAAAATGGAGCTGGAGGAATCAGGCTCCCTGACTTCAGACTATACTACAAAGCTACAGTAATCAAGACAGTATGGTACTGGCACAAAAACAGAAACATAGATCAATGGAACAGGATAGAAAGCCCAGAGATAAACCCACGCACATATGGTCACCATATCTTTGATAAAGGAGGCAAGCATATACAGTGGAGAAAAGACAGCCTCTTCAATAAGTGGTGCTGGGAAAACTGGACAGGTACATGTAAAAGTATGAAATTAGAACACTCCCTAACACCATACACAAAAATAAACTCAAAATGGATTAAAGACCTAAACGTAAGGCCAGACACTATCAAACTCTTAGAGGAAAACATAGGCAGAACACTCTATGACATAAATCACAGCAAGATCCTTTTTGACCCAGCTCCTAGAGAAACGGAAATAAAAACAAAAATAAGCAAATGGGACCTAATGAAACTTAAAAGCTTTTGCACAGCAAAGGAAACCATAAACAAGACAAAAAGACAACCCTCAGAATGGGAGAAAATATTTGCAAATGAAGCAACTGACAAAGGATTAATCTCCAAAATTTACAAGCAGCTCATGCAGCTCAATAACAAAAAAACAAACAACCCAATCCAAAAATGGGCAGAAGACCTAAATAGACCTAATAGACCTAAATATCTTCTTCTCCAAAGAAGATATACAGATTGCCAACAAACACATGAAAGAATGTTCAACATCATTAATCATTAGAGAAATGCAAATCAAAACTACAATGAGATATCATCTCACACCGGTCAGAATGGCCATCATCAAAAAATCTAGAAACAATAAATGCTGGAGAGGGTGTGGAGAAAAGGGAACACTCTTGCACTGTTGGTGGGAATGTACATTGATACAGCCACTATGGAGAACAGTATGGAGGTTCCTTAAAAAACTAAAAATAGAACTACCATACGACCCAGCAATCCCACTACTGGGCATATACCCTGAGAAAACCATAATTCAAAAAGAGTCATGTACCAAAATGTTCATTGCAGCTCTATTTACAATAGCCAGGACATGGAAGCAACCTAAGTGTCCATCATCGGATGAATGGATAAAGAAGATGTGGCACATATATACAATGGCATATTACTCAGCCACAAAAAGAAACGAAATTGAGTTATTTGTAGTGAGGTGGATGGACCTAGAGTCTGTCATACAGAGTGAAGTAAGTCAGAAAGAGAAAAACAAATACAGTATGCTAACACATATATATGGAATCTAAGGGGAAAAAAAAGTCATGAAGAACCTAGTGGCAAGACGGGAATAAAGACACAGACCTACTAGAGAATGGACTTGAGGATATGGGGAGGGGGAAGGGTAAGCTGTGACAAAGTGAGAGAGTGTCATGGACATATATATACTACCAAATGTAAAATAGATATCTAGTGGGAAGCAGCCGCATAGCACAGGGAGATCAGCTCCGTGCTTTGTGACCACCTAGAGGGGTGGGATAGGGAGGGTGGGAGGGAGGGAGATGCAAGAGGGAAGAGATATGGGAACATATGTATATGTATAACTGATTCACTTTGTTATAAAGCAGAAACTAACACACCATTGTAAAGCAATTATACTCCAATAAAGATGTTAAAAAAAAAAAGTTCTCTTCATAAGAAACAAAATTTGCAACTATGTGTGGTGATGGATGCTAACTAAACTTATTGTGGTAAGTAATCATTTTGTAATATATACATATATCAAATCATTATGTTGTATACCTAAAAATAATACACTGTTATATATCAATTGTACTTCAGTAAAAAAAAATAAGAAAACAAAGCCAATTCAATCCATAATGTAGCTAAAATGTAATACACTGGCAATAGAAAATATTCTTAAAAACCAAAACAAAACAAAAAAGAAATCCAAGTTAAAATTTTCTCTTTAGGAAACCAGCAGAACCTCAGAGGACTGCTCATTTTATATACTTCTCCCACCTGAAGTAGAAAGAGAAAATGAATTGCAATAAATGAACTTTCATTCCACCCAGAGGCTGGAAGTTGAAAGCAATATAATCTGAGCCTGAGAGCAGTCTTGTTCTCACTTGTTTATTTACTGAGAATTTAGGGAAGGGAGACTTTGTAAAGACAGTAAAAGATTTTTTTCTGGACAGCCTCCTATAGAAAAGCCAATGCTCTCTAAAAGAGCCTACTAGTAGAATGATAATATGACATTGAGCTACTAATAAATATAGCCCAGGAAGAGTCAGTTTTATAGTCCCTACCAGAGTGCTATCCTAAACTCACCCTCTTCCCCTTTGGAAAGTCACTACTGACATAGATTAATAAGTAGATTCACACAGAGGAAATAAAATGTTTCATAATAACAATGTTAATACCAATAATTACCATTCACCATGCTAAAGGTTCACCACGCTAAAGGCTTTAGATGTATTATCTCATTTAATCCTCTCAACAACTCTAATCATCTACTATTTTAAAAGTATGATGTGCCAGGCACTCTTGTAAGTGCTGGGGATACAACAGTGAACAAACTAGACAAACTAGTTTAGGCAGGTGGATTCTTAACCACTGCACCACCAGAGAAGTCCCTGTTTATTTGTTTTGGCAATGCTTTAAACTATAAATGACCATTCTTAGCTTTCAGGAATTACACAAACAGGCTTGGGCTAGATTTAGCCTGCTGGCCGTAGTTTTCCAACCCTTGCAAAGGAAGGAGATATGGAAATATGGGGGTTAGAGGAACAAATTAAAAATTACCATGAGGAAGAAACAAGCCCAGTCCAGAATTTAGAAGATTCTATAGGACAAATGAACTAGTTTATTCAACAATTAAAAATGGTGAGGGGACCTTTCCCCTTTGGTAACCATAAATTTGTTTTCTATGTCTGTGAGTCTGCTTCTGTTTTGTAAATAAATTCATTTGTATCATTAAAAAAAAAATGGTGAGGGGAAATTATAGATTTAAGATTTAAGAGAAATGAAGAGATATATGACCCAAATACAATGTGTAGGTCCTTATTTGGATCCTGATTTAAACAAATCAGTTGGAAAAAGACCATATATCTATATCTATATCTATAGATGATATGGAGAGAGACAGAGACAGAGAGAGAGACAGAGAGAGAGAGAAATTTCAACAGGCACAGGGTATTATTTTCTGAAAGTGTTTGTGTAAGATTGGTATTATTTATTCTTTAAGCGTTTAATAGAATTCACTAGTGTAGCCATGTAGGCCTAGAGCTCTTCTCATGAGTAGGTTTTAAAGTACAAATTTAGTATGCTTAATAAATATTTCTTTTTTGTGTCAGTTTTTTAAGTTGCATTTTAAAAGAAATTTGTCTCTCCAGTTTTGGAGGCAGCAGGCTGCCTTGTGACTTCAATTCTTTGATGGATCTAAGAAGAGTTGTTTTCAGTTTTTTCAGGTTTTTACCTTGTTGTGAGGACAGGAGTGATGACTTCGAAGACCTGACATGCTGGATTGGAAACCAGGAGGGAAAGATCTAAAAGAGAGGAAAAATTGATGCAGGAAAGAGAGAAGAGAAAGAAGAGAATGCCTGGAGTGCTGTGTTTGAGCAGGAGAGAGGGGCTGGGATGGACTGTACCAGTGGAGGGCTAGGCTTAGCTAAGAATGTTACGAGTAGTTTATCCGCATTAACAGGAGAAGGTAGAGTACATGGGCACACACGCAGGTTGGTGGGTATATGTGGTCATGGAAGGTTCTGGAAGTCCTCTTTAATTTGCTTCTACTTCATGAGGAAATAGGAGGCAAGGTCGTCTGCTGGGGGGCGGGGAGAGGGAGAGAAAGAAAGAGATATGAAGTAGTATCAGAGTTCTGAAAAGAGATAAAAGACTATGAAATAACCATTTAGGAAAGTGGGTGGACTGGAGAAAGATGGTTTGATGGCCAGAGAGAATTAGGGCCCACTTGAGAATCTCAGTCAGAATTTTGAAGTGATGCCCCTAGTCTCAGGAAACAATATGGTAAGTCCATTATAATAAAAACTGCTAGTATGTCTCAATGTCCATTTTCCTTTTTTTGATAACAGAAGCCCAGAATTACATCTGGGTACATGGCTCCCCATAATAAAGACATTTCCTAGCTTCCCTTGAAGGTAGGCATAGCCATGTAACTAGGTAACTAAATTCTGGAAAACAGAATATAACAGAAGTGGTTTGTAAAAGTTCTGGAAAGAATCATTAAAGGGAGGGTTTATCACCTAAGCGGAAGGATTGGGGAAGATAAGGATGTTTGAAAGAGAGAAGAGAAATTATGAGAAAGTTACCTAGGAAAGTGGAAGGGTGAATGCACTAGGGAACTATGTTATGATTGTTACAGAGCTTTAGGGAGTTCTCTTGTAGGTTAGTGGCTATGACATCTTATCTTATACATGAAAATGCCAACCCTTAGAGAGACTGAGACTTACTCCCCAAATCTCACAGTGATTAGGTGGTGGTGACTCTAAACATCAGTCCACTATACTTTCTGGGCACATCTCCCTGTTTTTGACGTAGACACTTGAAGCTGTTGCCTGTCTGGAAAGCAGACTGCGTGTCCACTCATCAGTAAGGAAGAAGACGTGATCCCTGAATGAGGAGCCTCACAGCAAAGCTGCAGCCACTACTGCAGGCCAGGCCAATGCTGTGATGCAATTAGCAACTATCCTAGAGCACCTGCTATATGCTTGGTAAAGTGCTTGGAACTAGATATACAAAATGGAAAGGAAGGCAACTAATACTCCTGTGTAGGTTTCTTGTGTGCCTGTCGTGTGCTAGAGCATAAATATGCATTAGAAATTATTTTTTGAGCATCTACTATGTACTGAGCCAGGCACTGTCCTAGGTTTTGAGGGATACAATAGTGAACGCTTCTGGAAACTCATTCTGCTGGATCCTATCCCCCACCTCTGTTTTGATTCACTAAATGGTCCTTTCTCTCCTGGGATTGTGAGTCCTGTGCAAAGTGAGGAAAAGAAGGAGGAAAGTCATTTTTTCCAGTGCTGTACTCTGATAGATGAATAGCCCTTGTCCTGGTTCCTGTCTAGTTTCCAAGCCTGGTTCTCCAGCCTTCCTGTTGATTTTGAAAGTTCCAAGATTATTTCAATAAATCTCCTATTTTTTCTTTAAATCTTTAAAAAATTTTGAAATTATTTTAAATTAATATAGAGTGACAAGAACAGTTCAAATACCCTTTACCTGGATTCATTAATTGCTAATATTTTACCATATTTACTTTACTGAACTCTGTGTGTTTTACATATATATTATATACATGATATATAATTTTTCCTGGGCCATTCCAGAGTTGCAGACATCATGCTTCTTTACCTCCAAATCCTACATTGTTTACTTCCTAAGAACAAGCATCTTTTCTTATATTACCACAATATAATGATCAAATTCAGAAAATATAGGAATAAGTAATGCTATTTTATAATATACAATCCAGTTTTCAGGTTATACTAGCTGTCCCAATAATATCATTTCTGTCAATTTCCCTCTCTGACCTAGGATCCAACCCCAGATTACACATCGCATTTGGTTGTCATGTATTGATACTTTTTTCTCAAATTAGCCAGAGTTTATCTCTGTTGCATATAACTAAAGAATCTTAATGATACAGCTTCTTTCTGTTTACAACCAAAGAACCTCTATGATATAGTAAATTTTATCATTTAATGTTAATCAACTCTTCCAGGTAGGTATTAAAATTCCTGTTTTACAGAAATAGACCCACAGACATAGAAAACAAACTTACAGTTACCAAAGGGGAAAGGGGGAGGAGGGATAAATCAGGAGTTTGGGATTAACATATACACACAACTATATATAAAATAGATAACCAACAAGGACCTACTGTATAGCACAGGGAAGTATGCTCAATATTTTGTAATAACCTATAAGGGAAAAGAATCTGAAAAATAATATATATATGACTGAATCGCTTTGCTGTACACCTGAAACTAACCCAACATTGTAAATCAACTATAGTTCAATTTTTAAAAAATCTGTTTTTCAGATTAGTATTATGAGGCTCAGAGAAGTTAAGAAACTTGCCCATGATGACACAGAAAGTTCTAGAGCCAGGATTTAGATCCAAATCTTTTCTTACTCCCAAGCCCCTGCTTATTCCATTGCAGGCCTGGCAAATATTAATAAACTACAACCCCTGCACAGTCTTACAGGCTAGTGTGGGAGAGATAGATAAACAAATAATTAGAATAGATGGCAGTAAATCCCAACCACAGAAGTATATACAAGGTGTGGATGGAATAGTCAGTGAACTTATTTCAAGTATGACAAGAGATATGGTCAGGGCTTCAACAGCAATAGCAGAAAGTAAAATAAGTTTTCTTTCTTGATGCCAACTGGGTATTTATAGACAGTCTGTCTACTGTCCAAAGCATAATTAATATCAGTGCTGATTGGCTAACGTCCAACATACATTCAGGAAGTGCTATGTTTAGTTGGCTAACATTGTTAACTTTGACATCTGCTCATGGAACATTACCTCTTAAATATTAGGGACCCAAGTAGTTCCTACATCATTTCAATTCTTAGCTGGCCATTTTGATGAGTGTTGACATTATCCGGTTCTGACATTTAGCTGCAACATATTGCAATGATCCTAATCTGTAAGCTTGCTTAAAATCTGCCCTGTTTAGTTTGATAGTTTTAAAATATTGACATTATAAAAGGAGTTACGAAGGTAAAAGGGTCTGATCTCTTCAAGAAATCTAGAGCCCTTTCTCTTCTCTTTTTGGAAAAAAGTCAAATGTAAGCATTAGGCAAGAGGAAAACCAGAGTTACAAAATCAGAGCAAATAGCATCTCTCATTTCGTGGCTTCAGTTCCGAATCTGGTGACAAAGAGAAAATATGCAAAGGTCAGGAGCTCAGATGGCATTCAGGGAGCTGAGGCTTGGGACAATTATGAGTATTCTCAGAGTAACAGGAAGGTGCTAGCAAATCAGTGGACCCCTGTGCTCAGTCAGGGGGCTGAGCATTTGCTGGGGATCCCAAGAGGGACCTGGGCAGTCTGTGCAGGAGAAGAACTGGAGAAGCACGCAGTGATAATATATGTTATTGATAAGAGTATTTAATTTGTATTTAGCAGAGAGATTTTCTTTTAATACTTAACTTTCATGTTAAGTTGTTCATAGATAACTTGCATAAGTAGGTGCTCAAGTAACATTGGATTGGATTAAGCTAAAAGTGGGTCAGACTATTCTACACAGAAAGATTTATGTTATTGGGGCTCTTGGGATGCATCCTCAGCCTAAGCTATCCCAAACAAGGATGCCTTGTGACCTTCCACCAGCAGCCTAAAGCCTTGGTGTAGGGGTTGACTGACTTAATAAACATCTACTGAATAGTTATTGTGGATCAGACCTTGTCTTAGGTGCTGGGGACACAAACAAAGACATCTTTGTCCCTACCTTCAAGGAGCTTATTGATGAGGGAGCCCACAATGATGACTGCCAGCTGTCCATTCTGTCACTCCTCCTCTCAGTTCATCTGTGGAAGTTCCAAAATCTGAGAGCACAGAACATAAGCATCAGAATAAACCACTGAGATCATTTTCTTCATCCCCCTGCTTTTGGCAGAATCACTCCAAATTCAACCTAAACAATAAAGAGCATATACTCCTTTTTAAAGCTCTCCTACGGTAACAATGAATTTACTGTGTGATCTAGTCTAGGGTCTCACAACGTACTGTGTGGAACTCCTTCCACAGAATAATGATATCGATGCAATGATAACAGCAACCACTATTTATCGTGCATGTGGTATGTACCTGTTCCGGTGCAAGATACTCTATGCATTTTTTTTTTTTAATAGCTACTTTATTTATTTATTTATTTATTTATTTTTGGCTGTGTTGGGTCTTCGTTTCGTGCAAGGGCTTTCTCTAGTTGCGGCAAGCGGGGGCCACTCTTCATCGCGGTGCGCGGGCCTTTCACTATCGCGGCCCCTCCCGTTGCGGGGCACAGGCTCCAGATGCGCAGGCTCAGCAGCTGTGGCTCATGGGCCCAGTTGCTCCGCGGCATGTGGGATCCTCCCAGACCAGGGCTCGAACCCGTGTCCCCTGCATTAGCAGGCAGATTCTCAACCACTGTGCCACCAGGGAAGCCCACTATGCATTTTTAAAATGCATATTAATTGTATTTATTTTTGAAGCTATAAGAAAATATATGATGTATAATTGATGACTAAATATCCAAGACTTTTGAATAAAATGTTTACAAATATGCCATATTTTACTTTTCAAAAAATACATTTTAGATAATTTGATTAATGACATTTCTGACTTATTTGAAACTTACAAAATGGCGTTGAATATATCACATACTCTATGCATTTTACCTCAGTTCAAACTCATAACAATTCTGTGAGGTAAGAACATTGTTCCTAATTTATATTTGAGAAAACTGAGGATCAAGAAGTTAAGTGGCTTGCCCAAGGTCACATATCTAACAGGTGGCAGAACTGGCTTTCAATCTCAGGGTAGTCCGACTCCAGAATGCACTAAACTGCAGTGTTCTTCCTCCTTATCTGTGGTAGATGTACTTCCCAGCTCATCTCCCCAATGTACTCCTTGACCATCGTATTAAAAGCATGTGAACTGGAGCTCTGAAGGTGGATGCCAGGGCTGGGCAGTGTGGGTAGGCATGGCCCAGGAAGGAGGGAGGCTAACTTCAGATCCAAGAGACTCGAATGTGATACACACGTATTATCCCCATCACAGCCCCATTACACCTACAGGGCTTGTAAGCTGATTTCTGTGACACTGAGATAACTCAGTCCTTTTCTAGAATTTCTCTATCTAAATTGTTAGAGGGTGTCCCTGAGCTCAAGTGTTACTTCAACAATAGTAAACATTCACTGGAGGGCCCCCTGTGGGCCAGCTCCAAAACTGGCAACAGAAACAGAGCCCTTGGTTAATTTACACAAAGTGGTTAAGAGCATGGACTACAGAGTCAAACTGACTTCAAATCCTGACACTGCTACTTACTAGCTGTATGATCCTGGGCAAGATACTTAACCTCTCGGCACTTCAAATTCCTTAACCATGAAAAAGGAATAATAGCTTTCAGTCAGAGCAGAACGATGATGGCATAGATTTTTTTAAAAAGTTAAACAGCTTCACTGAGTTGACAAATGATAGACAACATATATTTAAAGTATACAATTTGACAAGTTTCAACATAATATGCCTGTGTGTGAATTTTTTGGAATTTATCAGGCTTGATGTTCTCTGGGCTTCCTGGACCTGTGGTATGGTGTCTGTCATTACTTTTGGAAAATTCTCAGCCATTAATTACTTCAATCATTTCTCCTGTTCCTTCCTTTCTTTCTTCTCCTTCTGGTGTTCCATTGCACATATTGTTATGCCTTTTGTAATTGTCCCACAGTTCTCGGATAATCCATTCCATTTTTTCATTTTTTTCTCTCTGCTTTTCAGGTTGGGAAGTTTTTGTTGACACATTTTTAAACTTTACTTAGCTGTGTCCAGTCTGCTGATGCGTCCATCAAAGGCATCTTCATTTCTGTTATATTGTTTGTGATTTCTAAAATTCCCTTTTGATTCTTTCTTAGAGTTCCCATTTCTCTGTTGATATTACCCCTCTGTTTTACATGTTGTTCACATTGTCATTAGATCCCTTAACATACCAATCATAGTTATTTAATTTAATTTTTAATTTTTTTAATTGGCATATAGTTGATGTATAATATGTTACAGGTGTACAATATAGTGATTCACAATTTTTAAAGGTTTTACTCCATTTATAGTTATTATAACATATTTGCTATATTTCCCATGTTGTACAATATATCCTAGTAGCTTATTTTATACCTAATAGTTTGTACCTCTTAATCCCCTTCCCCTATGTTGTCCCTCCCCGCTTACCTCTTCCCACTGGTAACCACTAGTTTGTTCTCTATATCTGTGAGTCTGCTTTTTTGTTATATCCACTAGTTTGTGGTATTTTTTGATTCTACACATAAGTGATATCATACAGTATTTGTCTTTCTCTGTCTGACTTATTTTACTTAGTATAATGCCCTCCAAGTCCATCCATGGTCCTGCAAATTTTATTCTTTTTTATGGCTGAGTAATATTCCATTGTGTGTGTGTGTGTGTGTGTGTGTGTGTGTGTGTCTTTGTCTGTGTGTATGCCTTGTTAATCCATTCATCTGTTGACGGACACTTAGGTTGCTTCCATATCTTGGCAATTACAAATAATGCTGCTATGAACATTGGGGTGCCTGTATCTTTTCAAATTACTATTTTTGTTTTTGGGGGATATATACTCAGGAGTGGAACTGCTGTATCATATAGTTCTATTTTTAGTTTTTTGAGAAACCTCCATACTGTTTTCCACAGTGGCTGCAACAATTTACATTCCCACCAACAGGGCACAAGGGTTCCCTTTCGCCACATCTTCTCCAACATTTGTTATTTGGGTTCTTTTTGATGATAGCCATTCTGACATGTGTGAAGTGATATCTCACTGTGGTTTTGATTTACATTTCCCTGATGATGAGTGATGTTGAGCATCTTTTCATATGCCTGTTGGGCATCTGTATTTCCTTCTTGGAACAATGTCTATTCAGTTCTTCTGCCCATTTTTTAATTGGGTTGTTTGTTTTAAAATTTGTATGGGAACACAAAAGACCCCAAATAGCCAAAACAATCATGAGAAAGAACAGAGCTGGAGGAATCATGCTCCCTGACTACTATGCTACAAAGCTACAGTCAAAACAGTATGGTACTGGCACAAAAAACAGGCACATAGATCAATGCAACAGAATAGAGAGCCCAGAAATAAACCCACACACTTATGGTCAATTAGTCTACGACAAAGGAGGCAGGAGTACACGATGGAGAAAAGACAGTCTCTTCAACAAGTGGTTCTGGGAAAACTGGAAAGCCAGATGTAAAAGAATGAAATTAGAACATTCTCTAACACCATATACAAAATAAAATCATAATGGATTAAAGACCTAAATGTAAGACGGGACACCATAAAACTCCTAGAGGAAAACATAGGCAAAACACTCTTTGACATAAATCGTAGCATTTTTTTTTTTTGGATCTCTTTCCTAAAACAAAGGAAACAAAAGCAAAAATGAGTAAATGGAACCTAATTAAACTTAAAAGCTTTTGCACAGCAAAGGAAACCATTGCCAAAATGAAAAGATAATCTACTGAATAGGAGAAAATATTCACAAATGACATGACCCATAAGGGGTTAGTATCCAACATATATAAACAGCTCATACAACTCAATATCAAAAAATCATAGTTATTTTAAATTCCTATTCTGATAGTTTCAGATTTCTTTCATATCTGAGTCTGGTTTGAAGCTTGCTTTGTCTCTTTGGACTATGTTTGTGTGTTTTAGCATGCTTTGTGATTTTTTGGTGGAAAGCTGGATATCATGTATTAGGTAAAAGGAACTGAGTTAAATTAGGATTGTATTGAGAGCTTTTGTCTCCCCTATTGTTTTTGGAATTCCCTATAGACTTTTTTTTTTTAACATCTTTATTGGAGTATAATTGCTTTACAATGGTGTGTTAGTTTCTGCTTTATAACAAAGTGAATCAGCTATACATATACATATATCCCCATATCTCCTCCCTCTTGCATCTCCCTCCCACCCTCCCTATCCCACCCCTCTAGGTGGTCACAAAGCACGGAGCTGATCTCCCTGTGCTATGTGGCTGCTTCCCACTAGCAATCTATTTTACATTTGGTAGTGTGTATATGTCCATGCCACTCTCTCACTTCATCCCAGCTTACCCTCCCCCCTCCCTGTGTCCTCAAGTCCATTCTCTACGTCTGTGTCTTTATTCCTGTCCTGCCCCTAGGTTCATGAGAACCTTTTTGTTTTTTTTAGATTCCATATATATGTGTTATCATACGGTATTTGTTTTTCTCTTTCTGACTTACTTCACTCTGTATGACAGACTCTCCCCAGAGTTTTTAACTCTCAAACTAGTCCACACAAATTGAGCCTTCAGCAATTTGTCAATTACAGTTTAAATGTTATTACTACTTTAATGACCTGGGAGAAGAAAAACTTTCCTATGACTCAAAATCTAGAAGCAATAAAAAATTGATAAATTTGACTGTATATTAATTTTTCTTTGCACAGCAAAACATCATAAGCAAAGCTAAAATACAAGTGACAACGAGGAAAATATTTGCTACTGAAATCACAAATAAAGGCCTAAACATCTTCAAAATTGAGGGAAAAAAGACCAGCAATTCTTTAGAAAAATGGAAAAAGACAGGAACATACATTTCACAGAAAAAAAGCTTTTACACATGTGAAAAGCTGCTGAGGGGACAGAACAAACAGGGTGGAGAAGACAGACATAGAAGTGAGATTCTGTAAATTTAGGCCATTATGTAGTTTTGACTTTGGAACTATGTGAATGTTTAACATAGTTAAAAAAATAAAGTGAAGAAAGAATAATATCAGTTCTTAACAATACAAAACAAATTGAAACAAATGAGTTCATCTATACCAAGGAGGTAGCATAACTACAATGAGAAAAAATTTTCTTCAAATCATGTAAAACACTACAACAAAAACAAAATCAAAAAATACTTCTTCAGTAAGTGGCGTTGGGAAAGTTGGACAGCCACATGTAAATCAGTGAAGCTGGAACACACCCTCACACCATATACAAAAATAAACTCAAAGTGGCTTATTAAAGACTTAAATATAAGACAAGACATCATAAAACTCCTAGAAGAGAACACAGGCAAAACATTCTCTGACATAAATCGTACCAATGTTTTCTTAGGTCAGTCTCCCAAGGCAATAGAAATAAAAACAAAAATAAACAAATGGGACCTAATCAAACTTACAAGTTTTTGCACAGCACAGGAAATCATAAACAAAACGAAAAGACAACCTACACAGTGGGAGAAAATATTTGCAAATGATGTGACAGACAAAGGCTTAATTTCTAAAATATACAAACAGCTCTTACAATTCAATAACAAAAAAAAACAAACCCAATTGAAAAATGGGCAGAAGACCTAAACAGACATTTCCCCAAAGAATACATACAGATGGCCAATAGGCACATGAAAAGGTGCTCATCATTGCTAATTATTAGAGAAATGCAAATCAAAACTACAATGAGGTACCACTTCACACCAGTCAGAATGGTCATCATTAAAAAGTCTACAAATAATAAATGCTGGAGAGGGTGTGGAGAAAAGGGAACCCTCCTACACTGTTGGTGGGAATGTAAAGTGGTGCAGCCACTATAGAAAACAGTATAGAGACTCCTCATAAAACTGAAAATAGAGTTGCCATATGATACAGCAATTCAATTCCTGGGCATATACCCAGACAAAACTGTAATTTGAAAAGATACATGCACCCCTATGTTCATAGCAGCACTATTTACAAGAGCCAAGACATGGAAACAACCTAAATGTCCTCTGACAGGTGAATGGATAAACAAGATGTGATACTACCAAATGTAAAATAGATAGCTAGTGGGAAGTAGCCACATAGCACAGGGAGATTAGCTCGGTGCTTTATGACCACCTAGAGGGGTGGGATAGGGAGGGTGGGAGGGAGACACAAGAGCGAGGAGATATGGGGATATATGTATAAAAAAATAATTTTAAAAAAATAGCAAAAAAAAAAGATGTGATTATATATATATATATATATATATATGGCACAGGGAACTTTATTCAATATTCAACTAATTTCATTATGATAAACCATAATGAAAAAGAATATGAAAAAGAATATATATGTATAACTGAGTCACTTTGCTGTACAGCAGAAATTAAACACAACATTGTAAATCTACTATACTTCAATAAGACTTAAAAAATACTGCAAAGAAATCAAACTATATTCAGTAGTCTTATTGTTATTGTCACGTTGAAACTATTATAGGTTTGTTGTGAGATAAATCAAATGAGCAATTATGTTAATTTGTTTTGAAATCAGGATTTTCGGCATAAGAGGAAAGATAAAAAAGTATAAAATCAAAGAAGTTAAGCTATATAGGAGTGAGGGAGTGTGAGGTATAAACTATTGGGTTTAAAGATGTATTGTACAACACAGGGAATATAGCCAATATTTTGTAATAAATGTAAATGGAAAGTAACCTTTAAAAATTTTATTAAAAATCTAAAAAATTTTAAAAATCAAAGAAGTTAAGCAAAAACCATGTAATTTTGTATTTCAATTAGAAATGCAGTAAGAATTTATGATTTTCCTCCACATTTAAAAAAATACAATTTTTCTAGCTCTGTTCAATGAAAAGGCCTAGAAGCCATGAAAACCCTGCAGCAATGAGGACCCACACCTTCCTGACTCTGGTATGTAAATACAATTTCTTTTTTTTTTTTGCATATTCAAAGAGTATATTTTTATTTTACCATGAAAATAATTTTGGAAATAGGACAGTACATTCAATATAAGCAATTTTTTGGGAGATTGGGATTGACATGTATACACTGATGCGTATAAAATGGATGACTAATAAGAAAAAAATATACAAGCAATTTTAATACTGCCATCTTATATGTGAGAGAGGCAGTAGAGAAAGGAATATCACGAGTGTTTTTACTACAGAGAAATAGTTTACCACAGCCCTCAAGAAGGTACATGGGGAGGCACCATGAGGAAAGACGATGGAAAAAAATCTCATTCCTACAGCTTTGAGAATCCTTGGGTGGGACCTGCAGAGGTAGTAGGTGGCTGTGGAGACTAGAAAACAGACTGCAGAGGTGCACCCTGGTCTGTTGCTGCCATCTCTTTTTGGTCTTATATCCACATTGCCACCGTGGTTCTCTCATGCTATATTTGAGAACATTCCAAGATAAGAAGTGATACCCACTTAATATGTTTTTAAGTGCTTTAGCTTCTTTCAGCTTCTCTAAGAGTTTCTGTTTGGTGCTTCTATTACCTCCAGAGTTGAATGCCACTCCAAACTCATTGTCACAACCTCATCTGCATATTAGGGCCTCTCGTGGGTCATATGCTGTCACGGACCAACACGCCTGTAAAGAAACGACATGGTGGCTGCCTAAATACAACTTCTTAATAAAATGAACCAGAAATCGTTTAAGAAATGATTGATTCTAGTCCTGGGGTATAAAGTGTACAAAGTGATCTTGGGATATCCTATTCTGTCAGAAAGCAAAGAAGCTATATATAAGACTATTGGGGTCATGTCAAAAGGATATAGGAGCCAATTGGCCTAAGATAGGACAATTTGCACATCAAAATGCAATTGATTGAAAGAAATACATCACATCCTAAAAATTCTTTAGTTCATGATGATTCTTAAAAAAACCTTATTTTAAACCATATTTACACACACACACACATATATATATATGAACTAGGGCACCAATTAATTTATTTTAAAATTGATTTTAAAAAAGGGCAGAAGGAATCAAGAATGCCTTTCCTGTATGAAGTGTATTTCAGAGTTACTAAATCGTTGAAAAGAAACCTTCTTCTTCTTCTTCCCCCCTTTTCCTCTACCTGCTCCTCCTTCCCTTCCTCTTCCTTTATTTTCTTCTACCCTTCTGAAAATTACTATAATTATTATTTTTTTTTTCACACACACTGTATTTTATTTTTACAAGAGATAAATAGACTGACACCAAGCATTTTACATGGATGACCACAACAAAAGCAACAATGATTGCAATTACCAAACATGAAACACACTCATACTATGTCATAATATTGACATTCAGTCCAGTAATCCTCCACTGTAACAGCTCCTTTACTTTGCAGTGAAAATTGATTTGTATATTCTTTGCCTCTGAGTCCTTGTGGGATTTTTTATTTTTTTAAATTCAACCAGAAAGTCACAAAAATTATACTCATCCTCATCAGTTCACTCAGTCCCATGTAATTAATTTTTTTTTTTCATCTTGATCTTTTGTTAGCACTTTTATGAGCTCATCAGTTTTTCATTAGAGTTCTGAAAATGCTTATTCATTCAGTTCAGCAGTACAGTCAGGTACCAGAAACCTGTACTTGTCAGAGTCTTTTCCATGAATTTCCTGAAGATGAAACCCTTTTATAGGAACATATTTACAAAAGCATCAGAGTACACCCAGAACTGTCTGTAAATGACAAAAGACTTAAAAATGACCACGGTTAAAGATTTGATGAAAGTTCATAATAATGCAGTTGACAAGAAAATTAGCTATTTCTGAGATATACATTTTAAAGTAATAACTAGGATTATGACTTATAACATTATACCAGAACATATAAGATTTTTAGAAATTTCATGTAATGTCTGAAACATTTATATTAACATATTTACATACAAATAACCCAATGAAAGTTTAGTATTAGTTGTTTTGTTTGTTTGTTTATACTGCAGGTTCTTATTAGTCATCCATTTTATACACATCAGTGTATACATGTCAATCCCAATCGCCCAATTCAGCACACCACTATCCCCGCCCCACCGCAGTTTTCCCCCCTTGGTGTCCATATGTCTGTTCTCTACATCTGTGTCTCAACTTCTGCCCTGCAAACCGGCTCATCTGTACCATTTTTCTAGGTTCCACATACATGCGTTAATATACGATATTTGTTTTTCTCTTTCTGACTTACTTCACTCTGTATGACAGTCTCTAGATCCTACTATAATTATTTTATTTTTTCCACTTGTACCTCAGGTGTACCAAACTGGATTAATCATACTTCTTGGTTTATAATATACTAGCATGATTGGTGCTTCCCAGGCTCTCTCTTAATTATTAGTTCATTTATTTTTTAACAATATAATGAACTCCCATTTACTAAAATCCTTCACTGATAGAATGGTTTGAAGTTGTGAACCACAAAAATATTACCCAGATAATTTCAGAAATGTCCAGACAATTGCTTAACTATTGAAGAATTGCCTTATGAAACGGATCGACTTGGACTTACAACTGCATAACTCAGTGGCTTATCATCAACAAAAATATTGGGAACCTGGCTTTACAATGAGAGTTCCACTGGCTCGTGTTCCTACCTTTCCTATGCAGAATGACCTCAGTGTTGATAATGCCTTGTCAGCCATGGTCCCCACAGATTCACGAGTAGTCCCCCAAATGCCAAAGCTTGGCAGGTAGACACTTTATATTGTTTGTGGTTTTCAAAGCCTCTTGAATATGTAAGTTTATGTTTTCTCCATATGTGGGAAGTTTTCAGCTCTCATTTCTTCGAGCATGTTTTCTGCACTGCACTGTTTCCTCTCTTTCTCTGACTCCAATGACACAAAATTAGACCTTTTCATGTGGTCTCACAGATCCTTGGGGCTCCATTTTTTCTTTTTAATCTTTTTTTTCCCATGTTGTTCCAATTGGATACTTTTAATCAATCCATCTTCAAGTTCATTGATTCTTCTTCTGTCCATTCTGCCATATTGAGCCATCCCGTGAGTTTTTTAACTTTTGGTTAATGTAATTTTTTAGTTGTAAAATTTCAATTTGGCTTTTCTATGTATCTTTTATTTATTTTCTGAGACCTTCTTTCCATTTGCTTTAGGAGTGTTCACCCTTACTTTTGGAGCACTTTCATAATAGCTGCTTTAAAGTCTTTGTTAGATAGTTTCAGCATTGGCTGAGTTGAGATTTTCCTGGCTCTTCATATGCCAAGTATCCTGGATATTTTGCCTATGATGAGCCTCTCAGTCTTATTTAAATTCTATGGACAATTTAAAAACTTCAGAAGCAAGCATTTGACTAGGTTGGATTTAGGCCACAAGCTCTGACCAGCCCTCTGTGGATTGTGGTTTTGATGTCTGTTCAGTTCTGTTTTGCATGTGTGCCACCCAGTGGCCAGTCTGGGACCTGAGCCACGGCCTATTTCTCAGTTCAGTTCTCAAAGGTTACGGTACGCTGCTTAGGGCCTGATCTCCGTATGCACAGCTAGGAGTGAGGCCAGGAAGTCACAAACAACTTATGGGCTCACTGTCCTGAGCTCCTCCCTGTTTCCTCCACAGTCTCCCTGGTACTTTGTTTCCCTGAGGCTCCCTTCTTGGTTTTCCAGCCATATATCTGGGGCTTTATTTACCCCTCCTTCTGACATGTACTTCCCACAACGACCGCTCCTGCGTTGGGGCCATCTGCTGGGATGATGGAGAGAGAGAAAAAGGAGCAGGGGGTTCACCCACACATTTGAGACCATTACTCCTCTGATCAAAGGGGATATTTCCCCTCCCTTAGAGTTTTAGGTGTCCGTGGGCCTCTGCTGCCACTCTCAGGACACCCCTTTCTCACTCTTCAAGCCTGAAATAGAGGGTTTCTCCTGGAGTTCCAGCTGTACTGATGCCTACTTCTGGGTTTTCAGCTGCCTTGAGTTAGGCTGGCGGATACCAGGGGGGAATAAAAAAGGTGAACTCACTACCAATTCAGCGGCACCCCAAATTCTAGTTTTCCTTCCCACTCCAGCTGCCACTGTTTACTTTTCAGAGTCCTCATGCAGCTCTGTGCATTCTGTTCAGGTTCTGTGGCTGCTCCATCTTACCTGGAGCCAGAACCTGAAAGGTCTTCTTTAAAGACCAGTTCCAAAATTAAAAATAAATAAATAAAGACCAGTTCCACTTAATAAAGGAATAACAGACTCAGAAAGTCAGCATTTTTTTGCATTGCTTTAACATCACTCAAATCTTAACATCACGAGAAGTAGGACAGTCAAACATTACGTGCCTCCTGATGAGATGTAATAGAAAGTACACATGAATTAGTCTTGCTTGAAACAATTGAACCTGAATTTAAATAAGCCTTTAGAGCTCTAGGCCAGCTTATAGAGACTGGAGTCAAGAGTGAAATGACACTCTGAAGAACTATCACCCAACTTTAGGTTGTGAGACCTTCTGTAGTACAAGTGACCTGGTGTCTCCAGCAAATAAATGGCATTAAGAAGGTGAAACTAGGGCTTCCCTGGTGGCGCAGTGGTTGAGAATCTGCCTGCCAATGCAGGGGACACGGGTTCGAGCCCTGGTCCGGGAAGATCCCACATGCCGCGGAGCAACTAGGCCCGTGAGCCACAACTACTGAGCCTGCGCATCTGGAGCCTGTGCTCCGCAACAAGAGAGGCCGCGACAGTGAGAGGCCCGTGCAACGCGATGAAGAGTGGCCCCCGCTTGCCGCAACTAGAGGAAGCCCTCGCACAGAAACGAAGACCCAACGCAGCCAAAAATAAATGAATAAATAAATAAAATTAAAAAAAAAAAGAAGGTGAAACTATTACAGAATAAAGGGACTTCAGAGACACAACAAGTAAAAGGGAGATAAATCTCATGGGATTCTTGAGAAGGTTCAAGGAGATAACGAATGTAAAGTGCTTAGTAGAGTCTGGCAAATGGTAAATGAGTTATTACTACCTCTTGTCACCTCTCGGAGTCTCAGCCTCCTCTTCATTTACAAGACACAGGAGATGACAGCCCTTTCTTCTCAAGGCTGCTTAAGGACCAAAGGATTCAGCCACCTTAGGCCCCTTTCCCTCTGCACCTGGGCAGAAAGGCTGGACCCTGGCAATAGCCTGTGCAGTACATCCAGTCAGTCAGTAGATGGCAGCTCAGGCCCATCTATCTGGAACCCTGGCCCCACGAGGGAGCTAGTCTTGTTTCGCTCTAAGAAGCTGGGTGCTGCCTCATCACCTGTGTTCCCCTTCTCTCCCTAGGTAGGAGGCCTAAAGCTGAAGGGAGAGAATCAGTGGAGTTTCTGAGATATAATTAGGGCTCTAGTAGCAGTTTGCTGAGGATTCAGTATTTGCTGGACAGAGAGGTATTCCTTAGACCCAGTTAGACCAGAGTTCAGGCACTACCTGGCTAGCTGTGCCTGGACCCTGCTTCTTGACCCAGTGCCTCCTGCTCCATCCTGAATCACCTGTGCACAGGTCCAACCTAGTTTACCTTCTCTTCCCCATCAGACTGGGGCTAATTTAAACCTATGCTCCTACCCACACCTGGTGTAAGATGTCCTTTAGGAAAAGGCTATCAAATGAGAAAATAAGTAAACACACTATGGAGATTCAATCACATATCCTTCTTTCCTAGCCGACTCCAGTACAGGGTGTATGCATTTTCTTTTCGTCTCTCAGCCGAGGAGGTAGCCTGGGTTGTGATTAATAGTGCATGCCCTGGAACTGGATTGCTCAAATTTGAAATTGAGGTTCAAATCTCAATTTCTCCACTTACTAGTTGCATGCCCTTGGACAAGGGCCTCAGTTTCTCCACCTGCAAAATGGGGATAGCAATAGTATCTCGCTGGTTGTGCTATGGTGAGGACTAAATGAGCAAATGCATTTAAAGTGCTTAGAAAAGTCCCTGGCACATAGTAGGCACCCAGCGCATATTATTCCCATCTGAACATTGCCTTGCCCTGAGACAGACTTAATGCACTTGCAAAAATGCATTCAAGGAAGATACCTAAGGGTCTGGTATGGCTGTCTGGCCTGGGTGATAGCTCTCAAGAAATAGCAGTTTCCCCTCCAGCTCCTCCTCTCCTCCTTCTTCTTGTTATTGATGTTGTCATTATTGATTGTTTGAAGAGAGCTAAGGTAAGTCTCCAACCCCATGAGTCATGAATGCTGTTTTGCCCACCTTCTTCCAACCCCACGCTCAGCAGAGGCAACTGCAATCATTCCCATGGTGCTGGGGACAGCACATTCATTCAGGGCTGAGGGACCCTCCTCCCAGTGGCCCAAGGCTCAGAAGGCACTGAGGCAGGGGAGGAAGGGACCTCCAGAGCTGATCTCCCATCTCTGTCCCCTTTCTGGGTGCGGGACGGGGGTGTGTGTGAGTGTGGTGCTTTTGGGAGCATCTTCAAAAGGTCATTGCTCAGCTTTGGGAATGCTGTGTAGGTTAAAAGGATTCCTGTAGGAAGGTCATCTGAACCACACAAAGAGCAGGGGCAGGAGGGGCATTATTATGGTCCTATAGTGTCTCACCATGTGTTTCTGCATGTCCGTCTGGAGAGACGGGAAGGTGTGACAGGCGACCACTAGGTGGCATTGTCAATGTGAAGATACCATCAGCGTGTAAGCTCACCACCTGCCCTGTACAGTAGCGTGGAAGAGCAGATAAACCTCTGTCTGGAGAAAATCAAACCTCTCATCTCAATAAATTCCAGCCGTCTGGTAAGATCTGGGGTGCAAATGGAGACTGTCCCAGGAGAATGTACAGGTGCAGGAGGACAAAATCTGAGGGGGAAGAGGAAAAGTCTGGCCCCACCCACCAGTCCAGTCTGGGTTCCTGAGGCCCCTTCCCTGCCTTGTTCCTGAGGCCCCTCCCCTGCCTCAGCCATGCCCAGCTCCCCGCAGGATGCCTCAGTGCCTCTGCCTCACCAGGCCATCTGCCTGCCATTCCCTTCTTTATTCCTTTCCCTTAAGACTCAGTCAAGGTGTCACCTCCCCTGATCCGTGGATGGAACTGGCTTGGGGCTGCTCTGTGCCCACTGTCCCTGCACCTGCTTCTTTCCCAGGTCTTTGCCGCTTTACTGGACGTGGATGTTTCCCACTGAGTGGGGATTCCCTGGCTTGGTGTCAGCGGGCCTGGGAAAAGGTCAGGCTGCTTCTCTCCAGTCCTCCACACGCCCCAAAGATACATAAGGGATTTCTCAGCCACAGCACTGCTTTGGGTTCCAGGGACCACCCTCTGCCTGAGGGCCCTGAGAATGCCCTAGAATGCTGAAAGTATGTGTCCACACCAGGTAAGCAGTGTGGGGAGGACTGGCTATATAACTTACACAGCCCAGTGCACAATGGAAATATAGGACTGCTGCTTTAAAAACTATAAAGAATTTCAATATGGTGACAGCAGATCCTTAAACCAAGAGCGGGCCCTTCTGAGTACAGGGCCCTGTGTGGCTGCTCAGTTTGCACACCCTGCTGAAGGCAGCCCTGAGTTTGGAATTGTGCCAAGTCTTGGGTGGGAGGCCTGTGTCCGCTGAAGAGTCATCAGGGGACCTACTGGCTGCTCGAGGGGTGGCTGGCCATCAGCAGACTTCACATGAAGCCCTCCACCTCAGAAATTCCCTTGCTCCCCAGCTTTACGACATAAGAGAAACAGCCTAGAATTTGGAGTTAAGCAAACCTAGATTCAGATTCTGAGTCCATTTCTTAATATCACAAATCATGAACATCTCCAGCCCTCATATACCTCACCTGCACAACGGGACGTTATAACACCTGCCATGAATGTTGCTGTAGGTTCCAAGGAGATCTAATGTAGAAAGTGCTAGGCCTAGAGCCCACACCTACTGCATCTCCCTGAACCCTCCCCACTAACCTGTACTGCTTGTCCTCAGAAGTATCTGATCAGGAGAAAACAGGGGCAGATGTTGGGCCTTCCAGTTGGGGGGTACTTGCTCAGTGAGGAGGGTCACCATGTGGTGAGTGCCCAGGGAGCTCCTCCTGAGTGCTCCACGGCCTCTGGCAGCATCAACCGAATCAGGTAAGTAATGGAAGGGAAAACTAAGGACACCCTGGAGAAGCTCTTAGGTCACAGGATCACCGTGGGGGAGAGTCATTCATCGTTTTCCCAACAAATGTGTATGAATGCTTCTTGTGCCAGGTGCCAGGGATACGGTGGTAAGCAAAACATGTGGGGCCCTGCTCTCTGTTAGCTTAACGCTTGCAATTACCGTGTCCTGTTCTCTTGGATGCATCCCTCACTAGCCAACAGTTGACTAGCATTTACTAGGCGCCCACAGTGAGGCAGGAAATGAGAGCACAGCAGGTGCTGTGAGACTCCACCAACCTCCTCTGATGGAAATGAATGAAAGCTGTGTGCTTTCATTCCTAACAGCCAACACCTGCAACTCTTTGTAGGTGGGCTGTCCTCAGGCTGCTGGGGCTCCCTTTGCTGAGTACACAGAAAGCCAGAAGTGCCCGGGAAATGACATCCCCAGGGGCAGCCCTTAACCGATGACTGACAGGTGCAGAGATGTAAATACTCCAGCCTCTGCCCAGCTGGGGACAACTCTCAGGTGTGCCTTAGATTGTTTCCACAACTCCCCCACTGGACTGAGACAACGTTCCTCTCCTGGGACTTTGCTTGAGCTCACACCCTTGATGGCCCTCTTCCCTTCCTTGTCCCTCATCTTCATGTGTCTGTTCTTTCTGGGACCACTACATAATAACTTAATTTCAGACAAATCCTTGTGCAGCGTCTCCTTATGTAGAACTCTCCCACTCAAGACAGAAAGAGAAGCAAAAAGAAGGTAGTGATTGCTCCTGGTCTTTGCGTTACTACCCACAGTGATGCAAGTCAGCAGTCAGTCATTATAAATAACAGTTAAAGGAATAATAATTCCTTTTGTTATAAATTCGAGTGCATTCAAATTTATCCCTGTAATACTATGATCAGTCTCCCTCACTTCCATTCTGATATGCTTTATGAGTGTGGAGAAAGAGGAGGCATTCCTGCTTGCTGGCGTTTGCACATAACCTACACCTTTATTATACCAAATCTAGATAAATCCCTGGGATTCAGTCTTGAATGTAAACATCAACCATCATGTGTTTTGCTGTGTGAAAAAAGTTGACACATGCTGGATCAGATCTCTGGGAATGTGGGGCTTTCTGCCTGCCTGGACTAGGTTTGCAGGAACGGGTCTTAGGGGCCCAGGCTCCCCCAGGACCAGGAGACTAGCACACCTTCCTCCCGTCAGGAATGTCTTCTGCTCTCATCTAATCCCTTCTCACCAATCCACCTCTTCCAGGAAATTCTATGATTCCTTCCTCTTCCCACCCAGCCCACCCTGAGCGCCCCTTCTTTGCCGCTGTGGAAAGTGGTATTTGTTGGAAGCACCTTCTCAGCACTTGAGACTTGGCCCACCGCCTCCCGCCCCTCCAGCTAGCTGAAATCTCTTGAGTTTTTAGACAAAATCACAGGCTGATCAGGCAAGGGGCACATTAGGGGCCTCAGTCGAGGCAGAAGGTGTGAGCTGGGGCTAGTCTTGCTGTCACGGAATCATGGCTAAGGCAGAGGGTGAGCTTGAGTCCCCCAGGGCTTGGTTCCTCCTACAACCAGACCTATGTCAGTGAAGTGTGGATGCCAGGGCATCTGCCTGGCCTACCTGCCCAGACCCAGACACCTCCCTGGAGGTCTGGACCTGACCCTCGGACACTGATGGGGTTCTGCTCCCAGTAGCCCTACACCATCCAATTTTATATCGCCACACACTGTAGTGCCTGAAGCCCCTGGCTGCCTTGCCGTGCTTCTGCTAACAAACTGGCAACCCCCTGTCCCCAAGACTGAGCTTGAGCTTATGGTACCTCTTGATTCCAGAGACTGGGCCCCTGGCACCTCTCCCAGGGCAAAACCTGGAAGATTTCTGCTCTCCTTCGCCAGACTTCTGAGTTCTAGCAAGCTTGGATACCGAGGCTTCTGGAGTAGTGACATAGAGCAGGTGCTCCTTGGTATCACAGTCTGTTTTCTGAATATTCCTAGACTCCCTGATTGGGTGGTAATGTTTATAAGCAAAGGGTCCTGTCTTACATCTTTAGGTCCTCTAAGGCCGCTTATATATGTGAATGAAAAATACTGCCTGCCATATCAGTAAACAAAGGATGTTGCAGTCATCAAGCCATCACATTACAGCCACCCTGAAGGTGAGCCCTGAGGGAACTAAGGACAGAAACAGGATGCCTGCCATCAAGCCATTAGCTACTGTAGCTACCCCCAACGATGCACCCTGAGGAGACTCAGGATGAGAAAGCACAGGATACTGGCCCCAGGTAGCTGAGGTACATATCAAAGGAATGATTTCAGTTAGCCCAGACTCCTGCATCTTCCCACACAGAGAAAAGCGCTAAATTCCTTAACTTGCCATATCTAGTTTTCTTTAATTAACAGTAATCTTGTGATGTTCTGATTACCTGGTCTTTGTTGCAAAAACTCCTATATATGCTGGCTCCCCACTTGCCTCTTTGGAGCAGTCCCTCAGAGCATCTGAGACGCTGTGTCCCAGGCTTAAGTCCTCAGTTTTGTCCGCTGAATAAAACATAACTCTTGGGACTTCCCTGGTGGCGCAGTGGTTAGGAATCCGCCTGCCAATGCTGGGGACATGGGTTCGAGTCCTGGTCTGGGAGGATCCCACTTGCCGCGGAGCAGCTAAGCCCGTGCGCCACAGCTGCTGAGTCTGTGCTCTGGAGCCCGCGAGCCACAACTGCTAAGGCCCGCGCGTCTGGAGCCCGTGCTCTGCAGCGAGAGAAGCCACCGCAATGAGAAGCCTGCACACCGCAACGAAGAGTAGCCCCCGCTCACCGCAACTAGAGAAAGCCCGCGCGCAGCAACGAAGACCCAATGCAGCCAAAAATAAATAAAATTTAAAAAAATTTTTAAAAAAACCAAAACATAACTCAACTTTTATGTTGTGCATTTTTTTCAGTCAACGTGTACATGAAATGCTCATTAAATGTTTGCTGATTGACTGCAATTTTTTCTCTAGGCCTCTTCAAGAGCCTGCCATGGCATTCATTTAATCATCCATTATCTTTCCATCCATCCAACCACGCATCTTATAATAAATATCTGTATCTGAAAGAATGTTTCCATTTCCTCTGTTCCCATCTTACAGACTGGGGAAGAGATTTTTACCTTAAGAACTCAGTCCTAGGAGTGTAGAGTAGTTATATTTTGAAGGTAGGGGAAGGGATGACAAAGCCAGGGCCCAAATACTCTGCATACAATGTCAGGTGCTGACTTTTTTTTTTTTTAATATTTATTTATCTATTTGGCTGCGCAGGGTCTTAGTTGTGGTACGCAGGACTTTTCTTGCCATGTGATCTTCATTGCAGCATGTGGGATCTAGTTCCCCGACCAGGGATGGAACCCGGGCCCCCTGCACTGGGAGTGCAGAGTCTTAGCCACTGGACCACCAGGGAAGTCCCAGGGTGCTGACTTCTTAAAGGCAGAAGTGGGCTTGCAGATTACAGGGCAGGAGGAAAATGCTTCCATTCTTCCCGATGGCTTTAAGACTCTATTGCCCCTAAGAACTGATGTTAGTCTTTGTGAAACAGGAGGGAAGGAGGCAGGGCACAACCTTTAAAAGAATGACCTAGTCATTGAGGATATGACAAAAACTGGTTAGAACCAACTAGGTCCAAGATGGCGGAAGATTCGACTCCCAGTAGACCTTGAGCCTCATAATATGCTCATTGTAATATATTAGCATATGCTAAACGACTCACTCACAGGTACCATAACAGTTCCAAGGCTGACCATAAAAGGCCAAAAAGTGGGTGGTGGCCCAATTCCTGGAAAGCTCCGTCCCTTCTCCAAAATACTGATAGTTGGAATAATCTTCCCACTCATTAGCCTATGAAATTACCCAGCCCATAAAAACTAACCACCCCATATTTTGAGGCCTCTCGCCTTCTGAGATGGCCCACACCCTTGTCTGTGAAGTGTGTTTCTCCCATGGCCGCTCTCACTTTCCGAGAAGACGCATGCCCTGGGGAAGCTCTCACCTTTTGAGACAGATTGCATTCTGTCTATGGAATGTGTATCTCTCTAAATAAATACACTTCTTACCTATCACTTTGTCTCTCACTAAATTCTTTCTGAGAGGAGATACAAAGAACCTGAGCTTCATTAAATCCTGAGACCAGGTGTGTGAACTCAACTAAAAGACAGTGGGTTCAAGCCCCAATCTTAGTTTTGGCTAGGTTTGAGTCCCAGCTCGCGAGTTCACGTCCGAATTTGGGTTCTGGCTGGCTTCGAGTCCTGGCTGGTGGGTTCAAGTCCCAATGTGAGTTGTGCGGTTTCACCTGCAAGGTGTGTGTGTCTCCACAAATACGCATTGGATTCTGAAAGGATACAGAAATGTAATTGCAACTCCTACTGCGCTGCGACCCTGAAAGAGGACTGGCCAGGGAATGGTGGCTAGAGCCTACCATGGAGCCATTCCAGACTGATGGAGTCAGACTTGAGAGGTTAACGCTGGATGGCCTGATGCAGGCAGGGCTGGACACTCCAGTAGCAGTGGAGCTTTCCAAGGCATGGAACGAGATTTCCAGTGTGGGGCTGAAGGGAGAGACGCCCACAGAAACGCCGGCATGAGAACTGGGAACAAAAGGGCAGGGTGGGTGAGACCACGAGGAACGCCCTGTAAGAGGTTACACCCTTCTCCGCTGGATACGGGAGAAAAGGCCTAATAGTACTCACTGTAAAGTCTTTTTCCTGGCGCCTGGTAGTCTCCTCCACCGCCTCCAACGCATCCTGAAGAATCTCCCGTGCAATCTCGAGGGCGGGGTTACAGAGCGTGGCGAGCGCGGAACGTAGGGGAGGAGACTTGCCTCGCTCCCGCCCCCTCCTCCTTTCGCGAGGCCCGCGCACCTGCAGCACGCAGACTTGCCGGGAGAGCCCGGGAGGGAGCGAAACACCCGGTTCGGGAGGCGAGGCGGCTTCCATTCAGAAGGGGATAGGCAACCATCCCCCTTTTTCTCAAATACACCAGAGAGAGTGGACCCCTGCAGCAAAGACCAAGCTGAGCTTAGGGTGACCCACAGCTGGCTACCTGCTTTGGGCTCTGGGGACGGGCAGAGGATTAGATAGACACAGATCGGGTTGGGCTCGAGATGCTCACGCCCAAGTTAATTCAGTCTTGAAAGTGCCTGGCTCGTGGCAGTGTGCGGTGAGTGCCTGTCGAGAGGGAAAGGGCTGCCGGAGGGCTTCGGAGCACACTTCCACCGGGCTTGAAGAAGCGCTGAGTGCAAGGGCCCACAAGGTGGGAAAGCCTGGGTATCTTGGGGTGGGGGACGTTCCCACGCGGCTGACTGTATGTAGTGCGGAAGCGGGAGAGGGCGCAGCAGAGGAGGACCGATACACTGGCTTTGCTGGCTGGAAATGGTAGGTATCCTTGACCAAGGGCATCTGAGGGGCCATGCTGAGTAGCTTATTCGGTCCATAGTGTAAAAGATAGTGTCGTTGGCAGGGCTTTTTTGCAGTGGTTCTCAAAGCGTGAAGGGGCATCAGCGTCACCTGGGAATGTGTTACAAATGCACATTATGGGGCCCCATCTCAGACCCACTGATTTCAGAAATTCCGGGGTCGGGGCCAGCAATCTGCGGTTTGATAAACACTCCAGGTGAGTCTGGTACAGGCCAAAGTTTGAGAACCACTGGTGTAGTGGGAAGAGTACCAGACTTTGGAAGGGAGGTGGGTGGAGGGCTGGGGAGGGAGGTGTGAGGGGGAAAAGTTACACTGGGCCAAGTCCTGTTGTTCAGAGAGCAGCATGCGACATTATACGCCTGCTCCTTTAAGGTGATCTGAGCAGTAACCAGGAAGGTATGGTATGTCCCATCATACCCTCGTTATAGATAGAAGATTGAGGCTTAGAATTTAAATTACTCGTCTAAGATCACACAGTTAAGTGCTAGAGCCAAGTTTTGCACCCAATTTGGCATGACTCCAAAAATGTTTTTTCTCCTACCACTGCAGGTGCCTCCGTCCCTGGCACCACAAAAATATGACAGCTTGGGTAGCAGTGCCTGGACAGCCCATAGCTGCCCGGGTGGAAGGAAGAGAGCCGAAGCTTGAAGCTCCTTCCCGCAGGGCCTGGTGATGGGCCAGACCTGAGGCTAATGGGAAGCAATGAACCTTCTGTTCTCACTCCTGTCCTCAATTATTTGAATTTTCATAAGGTTTGCCAATCACACTAGGGAGGTGGGCTTAGCAAATGTACTTTCCTAAGTGACCAGCTGTCATCCCTGGCTTCTAGACATGAGGTTAAATGTGAGATTATGTGAGAAAAGCAGGGTGAAAAATTACCTGTATGCTGTGACTACCTTAGATTTTTTTTCAATTACCTGAGATTAAGAACACACAGAGCAAAAAACAAAAACAAAAAAACCCAAAACAATGCTAAAGGAATTTTCTTCCTCTTTTTCCAAGTTGTATTATGTGGTTATAATAATTTGTATGATGAATATTCGTTTATTTTTGAAAGTGCAACCAGTGACACCCCGTGTGGAACGCAGTGACGTGTGACATAGTGGACAATTCTGTGCCCAGTGGCAGAGCACAGGCTCTTTCCTTAGGGCAGTGTCAAGCAGTCCCGCCCCTTGGAGTCTGTCCCTGAGGCCAGTAAGGACAGCAGCTGCAATATGGCCCGGGGAGCAGTGGGGCATAGCTGATGTCAGAGGTGCTTTGACATTCGTGAGGTTAAGCCCCAGGGTCTTTGTGTCCTCTGGAAATGCCTCTCCCTGACAGCTGTCACCTGGAGGGCTTAAGAGGGACTTTGGGGCCAAGCACCAGAGCTTTGGAGGTCCTCCTGAGAACAGGAGCTTCTAGTAGTGCAAACTCAGAGGACTGGCTCAAGCAATCACTACTCCAAACAAAGGCCACCAGACAGCTTTAAACACAAAATATTCTTTTATTTGTCAACGAAGGCTACACGGGATCACTTCTAGTTTTGTTTTTATGCCTTTTTTTTCTTTTCTAGAAGGTATCTACATCTGCATTTATTTACAGCCTTGTTGGTATTTACACAGTCAAGAATACAGTGTTAGAAACACAAAAGTGTTGAGAAAAAAACTTCTCAAAATTAGTTCCAGACTTCAGGAAAACTATTTCCACATGGTAAGGCCAGAGTCTCCAGTGTTGGTCGTCCAGAGGCAGCTTGGGAGAGTCCTTTTGCTGAAGCTGTGGGTTCAGAAGTCTTCAAGAACAACAGGCAGGTGTAGAAAAGTGGGATTCTGGTGTTGGGTGAATCTAGGGCTGCCAGGCACCAGCAAACATCCGTGACTCAGCTTCTGCCAGGATAGCTGAGCCTGCCCGAAAGTTGGTTCTCCATTGGCAGTTTGCCCTCAGAATCAAACACATTTTCTTCGGGACCAAGAGGTCGCCCAGTATCATGCCTTTGGCATTCCAGAGGGGGTAAGAAACCCAACATCGGCCTGCTGTCTGGGGCGGTCACGTACACAAGGCTGGTTTCTGAGAATGGAAAGGTTGGAGAGGATAGAGTTTCTATCACCTGAGCAGTGAGTCTTTAAAATGAGTTTGCTGTTTTTTGAAGGTAAAATGAAAGGGCCTTGAACTAAAGAGTTCTTTCTTTAATCCCCTCCTGTCCAGTAAAATACAGACAAGTGTATAAACTACCTGGGAATTTTGAACCTTAAATAGAGGGCTTTTAATCCTAATGAGGATCCCCAGGGAAAAAAGAGACTGAGTGCTTTCCAAGACCCCTCAGGAGGCAGGCCCCAGCTCATGACCAGGAGCCACGGCCGGGGCTTAGTGGCTGCTGTGAGGAGTGGAGGATAGATTCGACTTTAAGCACCAGGGGAACAAACCCTAAAACCCGAGACCCCGCTGAGGCCCGGCAGACTCCTTCCTCCTGGGCACCAAGCTCAGCCTCATGGTCCTCACCTCGTGGCAACTGCAAATACCAGGCTGCAGATGTGAAACTATTCTAAGATTTCACATGGAAATCTCATCTTTGCATATTGGAAACCCCTGCCACCTATAAGGTGGTACTTAAAAGTCACAGCTAAAAAGGTCCTTTATTCTTTTTTTTGTTTGTTTTTAAACAAATCTGATTCCTTGTTACGTGCCTATAAAAACACTGCCCAGTTTTATTCCCCTTCCTTGCCTATATCACCTTCTGCTCCCAGCCCTACCTCATCCCGATTCTTTAAAATCACGCCCTCTGGCCATTTTCAACCTCTGGTCAGTTTCTTAGCAATTGTTTCAAATCCTCCATCCCTAGGTAGAAATCCGGCACTAGTCTGTTCCTTGGGTTAATTCTCAGCGGACGGTTCTGAGAGACAAGCATCAGGGGTAATTGCCCGTGGAGTTCCTTTCCCTTCTTCCCGTTGTCATAGCTCTGCCCTCCAGTGATGTCTGCCTGGAGGGTGGATAAAAAGGAAATCTCATCCTATAAAAAACAAAGTTGGGGAATCACTGAAGTCCTATTTAAGGTGATGACAGAGGGGCTGAGGATGAGGAGCTGATGGCAGCTGTGGAGGATACGGGAGAAGGCAGGAGCTCTTCCAAAATAACCCTTTTTCTAGGGTCAGAAGCTGACATCCTGCAGGATAATGAACCTGAGCCAGTGAGGGAGGGCTGGTAATTCTAAGGAACGCACACGTTTTGGTTGGTTAATGCCAAAAGGGCAGATGCCGTCAAGGACGGGATTTGATGCCTGGAGGCCGCTGAGCGGCACAGGGAACTCTGGCTTATGCCTTCAGACTCACTCTTGTGGTGCGATTGGCACTGCTGGTCTCAGCAGGACAGACTGAGAGTGGAGGCAGTGAGTCACCTGCCAGCCCAAATGGAAACCAACTCAGAAGGGGCGAGGCCAGAAGCACCACCTCCAACAGCAACAGCACCAGTGTGAAACTGAGGTGCATGATGCTGCCTGCCCCACACCTGAGGTCCTCTCTAAAGGCTGGGGATGCTTCATCTTCTCCCCATACAGAAGCTATGCCTCCTTGGTGGTATGTAGCCCAGAAAAAATATAACATCATTCGTTTAAAGGAAAGGAATGCTCAATAATTCTCTGTGATTTTGATCTTTAAGAGTCCACACTGTTACTTCGGTGGGGGTGAGGGGTGGAGAGTCAGAGGGTTGGGGAGGTGTGGGGAGATGGTTCATTCGGCCCTCGTGCTGTCTCTGACCTCCAAGTAGACGTCCCCAGCAGGTCTTGACTGATGTCAGGAAGCCAGGATGGAACTGATCATCTAGGTCAATGGGCAGGGTCCCATTGCTCAAGGGCTCCTTGTATCAAGAGTACATTTGAGAGGCGTAAGTCTATTTTGGATTAAAAAAAAAAACAACTTGTGTTCTTCAGGCCAAACTATTTTCCATCCCATCCAAGAACGATCCTGCCGGATGGGACCCGCTGCCAGCTCCCGCCTTGCACAGTGGGCCCGGGAGCACTGCATCTGACTCAGCGGAGCTCTGGGAGCAGTGGACAAATAGTCCAAGACACTGTAGCAGCAGTGTCACTTTTTTTGGAAACAGGAAGAGCACTTAGCGAAACACATCCTCTCATCCCAGTGGGATGACGTAAGGCAAAACCTCCTCTCCCGAGAAGCTCTGGGTGCCTACCTCTGCCAGGCAGACCCCGGCCTCCGTGCTGCTCCGATTCTCATGCAGTAAGAGACCTTTTCGGTTTCATTAACTCATGGAATATTCTGAAGACTCTGTGAGTAAGGCTATAAAGGTGCCATGAGCTTGTCAGTCCAACAAGGTTTCCACGGGAAGGAGCTCAGACTCAGAATTCATTTTCCACACTCAATGTAAAATGTAACCCATAAAAGTCCCATTTTCTAAGAAGCCCAGCTTAAAAGGAAGCATTTGGCTTCCCCTCCTGGTCTCCCAGAGCCTCCTGTGAGAGGTAATGACAGTGGTAATTAGGCAGATAAAACAGGAGAAAGGAGCTCCTAGCTCTCCCCTACTCTCAATGCTTCCCCCGGCCCACTGGCTGCTGCCTCTTCCTGGGCATGCCCTCCAGGTGTGGGATGTACTCGCTCCTGAAAGGACTTAAACTTCTGCCCAATGACCACAGGCGTAGGTCTTCACAGGGACAAATGTAGCCCGGCCTTCTGGATCCATGGGCACCAGCCTCAGGAACCGCCCCCAATCCTGGTGGGGTAGCTTGACGCTGCCCGGCCACACCAAATTATCTCTTTCCTCCTTTCTCCTTAATCTTGCTTTAAAACCCCAGTTGGGCTCCTCTAGAGGGGAAGCTGTTTTAGAAGAACTTCACAGAAGGAATTTCCTGAAAGCCTATCCAGCTGCATCCCAGCTCTGCAATTAGCCCAATACATGAGAGGCAGAGGAGCCTTCAGGAGCTCGTTAGAAGGATGCTTGACTCATGCTTTCCTCTCTCTGGCTGACTTTTTCTTAAGCCTCTTTCCACAATCAAAGGCCACCAAGCACCTCTCTCCACACTCCTATTTCTCAGTGGTGGCAGCTGAGCAGTGGAGGGAAGATACCCAAAGTCATGGGGAGAGGGCTTCACCTAGGAAGGCAGGCTGGTACCCTTGCCACCACTGCCATTCTTTTGCCGTGGGTGACCTTCCCTTCTGGACGTGGTGTCCACACTGAGGGCTTGCTGTGCAGTGCTGGTTCTCACATCTGACTTTGGGAGAGAGAAAGAGATGAATAAGGAACATCATGGGAGGACCAACCAACCACAGATGTCCTGGATGCCTCTGCCTCTTGGGGAGGCTTGGGCTCTAAGCCCCAGCATGCTGTCACCAGACTGGGGAAAGGACCTGGGAGACACTTTCTCCATCCCAGCATGGAGGTGGCACTGACAACTACACAAGATTTGCAAAAGGGGTTGGGGGTTTCATTTCCCATCAAAATATAAAGCTTGGACAGGAGTTTGGGGCAGCTTGAAAAAGGTGCTGTGAGATCATGAAATTCCCCAGAGAAGATGGAACCATCCATGGTCCTCTGGAGGCATGGAACACAGTGAGTAAAAAAGCCACCACTTGTCTGCGGGAGCTTAGCCAAAGATCCTCAGGTCCTGCAGACCCTCCTTCCAGGCCCCCTTGGAAATTTGCTACCGGCCCGTTACTCTCCGCACCCTTCCCTCCTGCCTGACCCCCATGGAAGAGAAAGTTGCACATGGGACAAGTTAGCACAGACACTTGTGTCTCACATCACACTGGGTACCTGGGGACAGACAAGGACACACCCCAGGAGATGCATCTCAGTGAGGAGAAGTGTACCCCAAACAACAAGGAAAACTCCTCAAGGAAAAGGGAACAAAAGACAAGAAAGTTTTCATTGTGATCACACTACGGAAAAAAAATACCTTCTGTTCTTTGCAAAAAATGTGTGAAGGCCAAATTTGTGTTTTTCTTTTCTTAAAAAAAAAGGATGTTGCATGAATTACAATGCAACCAGTATCTTTTTTGTTTTGTTTGCTTTCTGCACTTGTTAAAAAAAGGATTCTTTTTTTTTTTTTCAGTACAACACAGTCAGGTATGCGGCCACAAAAGAGTAGCTGTCTTTGGCAAGAAGTCCCGGCCATGGTCCTCTCTGTCACCTTCGGCCCATCTCACTCTGTCTCATGAAGTGGATGTTGCTGGCGCTGTCTGACACTTCCGGGTACTGCTCGACCGAGATCACGAAGAAGCCGTCGTAGCCTTGAACCCGCCCCGTGCTCAGCGCCTGCTGCTTCTCGCCCTCTGTCCAGGCCCGCAGGCCTTCCTCCCCTTCCCGAAGTCGCTGCTGCTCGCGGGCCCAGGCCTCGCGCACGGCTCTCTGCCGGGCCAGCTCCAGCACCCGTGCCTTCTCCTCATCCGGTGTTGTCCCATAGCGGGTGTTCAAGCACAGTGCCCCGTACTGGAGCTGGATGTCTGTGTAGCGTCTAGTCCTGCCACTGAGCACCGTGTTGATCTGGGACACAGTGACGTTGACCCCGTTCTCCAGGGTTCGCCGCCCCCCGCTGAGGCCCAGGATGGCCAGGTCGCCTTCCGAAGGTCCTGGTTTCACAAAGTAGTGCGTGTCCACCCCGTCAATGGTGAAATGCATGTTCTCTAGGTAGTGGGCGTTGTTCAAGATGGCAGCAACCCTCCGCCCGTCCTCGTTGGCCACACTGATGATGTCTGTGGTCACTCGGCCATCCTTCAAGGCGAACTTGACCCCTTTGCCAAAGACTGAGCCACTGGATGCAAACTTCTTTGTCTCTGGGGCCTGCTGGCAGCTGGTGATTGTGGAGCCGTAGAGCTGATCAAAACGTTCCAGGGTGACGAAGGCCTTGAGCTGCTTCTGCACTTCACACTGTACCCCGAGAATAGACTGATGGTGGGGGGAGAGAGAGAGAGAGTGAGATAAATGGGGAAAAACTTCCAACGGCCTGGAGGATCAGCTTACATGACTAAAAGTCAAACTTATTCAAATGTATTAACCTGCAGCATCTAGCTCTACTGCTGACCACTAGGACACCCAGCCCTCCTTCATCCATCTATTCACCCTTCCTTCCATTCAGAAGCTGTTCAGGGAGCATCTACTCTGTGCCCAGTCCCTTTCTCAGCACGGGAGATACAACAATGAATCAGACATCATCCCTGCCCTTGAAGAACTCCTCGTTTAGTGGGGAAAGACAGATGTGGCAATAAATAACTACAATCAAATGTGATGAGTGGTGGTCTAAGAGAAGCAATAGTAACAGCTATAGCCAACATGTCGTGGCCTTTGAGCTGAATAATTCACATTCATTATCTCGTTGGATCTTCACAATAACTTTATACAGTAGGGACTGTTATTGTTCTGGTTTTACACCTAAGGAAACTAAGCCTCAAAGAGGTTGTAACTGGCCCACAGTCATACGACTAGTAAGTATTCAAGCCAACATTCGAACCCTGGTCTGTCTGATACTAGAGGCTCAGTTCAAGGGCTGCTGGAGTCGGGAGGAGCAATCACGGCTCAGGATGTCTCAGCCTGGAGGCGGAGGAGCAAGGTGAAGGAGATGGGGTTCAAGGACAGGCTCATTCTTGAGTTGGGACTTGGAGGATGAGGGGATGATGTCAGATGCAGGAATGGCGAGGAATGCACTCTTGACAAGAAGGTTTAGTAGGATGAAAAGTAGTGATTTACATAAACCCTCTTAGCCTGCTGTATTGCTCTCTGCCATGTTTAGAAATGATTTTCAAGGAGGGCCTCTGTCCCCACAGTGCTTCCTGGGGGCTCCCCAAGTGCCCCCGCTCTTGGCTGCTTTGGGGGACAGGTTGGAAGCCACGTTCAGGCAGGCCCCAGGGCCTTATCAGCAACTTAGAGAAATGGCTTTAGAAAAAGGCCCATCGGTTTCTCACTGAAATTAAGTCCTCTTTATAATTAATAGAACCCTGTCTGTGAACAATTATTTCCTAGAGTTTCACGGAAGCTGGAGTGCTCAACAACAAAGATCTCCAATGCTTGCCAAGGGCAGAAATCAATAATTCATTGACAGGCGAGGTTGGCAAACGGGCTGTCAGAGACTGTGGCTCTGGGAGGGGGTGGAGAAGGGAGCCTGGAGGTGGGGGTGCAGCTGAGTGGCTGGAAGCGGCCCTGGGAAAACAGTCAGTGCTGTGGGCAGCTGGGCAGTACCTGGAGGGATGGATGGTGGGGATTGGAGAGGGGCAGGGGTTGGGGCTAGGGCCGCAGAGAGAGGATGGGCTTCGTGACCAGACAGACTTGGGTTCTCATCGCCTTTCCAGCTCACCTTGGACAAGTTTCTCTCAACTCTGGTCTTATCTGTAAAATGGGGAAAAAGACTGAACTCACAGGGTTGTTTACTTCTTTCAACCATCTGTTCATTCAACAAAAGTTTTCCATGCACCTACTATGTGCGAGGTGGTATGCTGGGTACCAAATAAGACCCAGTTCTTGCCCTCTTGGGGCTTAGGGTCTAGTGGAGATATAGGGAAGAAAACAGGAATGAAAATATAGTGTTGTGAGTGCTTAGCACGAGGAAGCTATAGGTGCCACCGGAGCACAGAGGTGCAGAATCACATTCTCCAGAGGTCAGGGGAAGGAAACAGCTAGGCTGAGGCCTAATGGAATCCGACTGGAGTAAGAGATACGGACGTGTAAGTTTCCGATCGCCAGCAGTATGCCATCTGGCAACCCTGATTTCCTCCTCAGTCTCTTGTCCCCCTGGTCAGGTATCCCCTGGAAGGCCTGGTCTCTGCCTGATTCTTTCCTGCATTCACTGGGCTCCTGGGGCATGGGGCCTGGAAGAGCCAGCTCCTAGCACAGATCTTATGAAAGAGGGGGGCAGTGGGAAGAAATGAGCAAATGGATGCCTGAAGTGAGGGGGTGGAATGAAACTGTTTTTAAGGATCTTTATAGCCATAAAATTCTATGAGTCTTTGAAATTGGGTCATAAATGGAAGACAGGGGAAAGTAACATTTTTTTGAGCACCTACAGACAGATCTGGGTTTGAATCCTGCTCTACTTCATCCTTGCTGTGTGGCATTCGAAAGCCTCAGGCATGAAATCTGTAAAATGGGAACAACGATACCAAGGGATATTTTTGTGTTAATTTATGTAGAATAGGCCAGGTGCACTGAGGTGCTCAGAAAATGTCACATTTGTATTTCGAACACACCTTCCCTCTTTGTACTTTTGTTCTGGGTTGGGACAAAGGCTTATTTTTTTGTGTGGAACTCCAAACTCAGTGTAACATACAAAACTCCTTAATTTGGCTTGTGAGGGCCTACGTGCTGTTACAGCTGGGTCCACAGTGACTTGCCAGTGGCAGGGTTACTAAGTATTTGCTGAACTGTTTCTGGCAGGCACAGTGAACGTACCACATTGGTTTCTACCATTGGCCTAGGCTTTCCTGAAAAGCTGGTGGGACCCATTCCTGTAATGTCTGGATGGCTTGAGGGGTGGTCAGCCATGTGTGTGAATTACCTTGCTGTTGTCCCACTCCTGAGTTTTCATCTGTGTGTGGATGAGCTCGTAGGATGGTTCCATGGCATCCATGTCTGGCTTGGGATAGCCGGGAATCACATTGTGAAGCTGGAATCCGAAGGTGAGGAGCCAGCTGTTGACATCTGGGTGGGAGAGAAGCAGAAACATCCCCATGGAGTCAGTGGACCTCAGAGTGACACATCCCAAGAAAGCAGCCTAGAGTTAGGCTGCAGGGGGGCGGGGTGAGGGCATGGAGAGCTGCTGGGGGGAGACCCAACAAGCATGCTGGAAACTGTTTCACGGTGTGAAAGCTGAACATGCTCTTGGGACCCAGTGTCCCCTCCTAGGCATGTATCTGAGAGAGATGTCACCTACGTAGAACCTAGGTTTCCAGACTCCTCTTACTACTGTCACTCTACCCTGAGGACCTTCAGCTTCACAGCCAGGGACAGCTGTTGATGGATGAAGACTCCTCCACATCCAACCCCAACATCAACAGGAGACACAGAGGACAACCAACCCCAAAGGAAAGATTCTAATGAATGACTTTCAAAGAGAAAATTCACTGAAGAAGCAAACTCTCCCTCCTTTCTCCTTTTTGAAGAGATTAGAGCCTCAGGGCCAAAGTGCATTGGGCATGGAGGTGGCCTGACCAAAGATCGAAGAGTTTTTTCCCCCTTGATCCTGCCTTTATTTACTCTGAGAGCCTAAGGAAGTCAGTTAACCTCCCTGCGCCTTCATTTTCCAGTCTTTATATTGGGCTTGAGGATCTAGCCCCATAGGCACTGGATTTACTGGTTTTTATAATATTCCTGGGGGGTTACTAATTATAAAATACTAGGTGTAGGGAAAGCAGCTGGCTCACAGAAGAGTGGAATCAGGAAGCCAAGACTTCAGGAAGAGAAAGAGGGTGGAAAGTGTGTCCTCAGTTACTTGGCCCTCTGTTGCTGAGTGTCTTTTATGTGCCCAGCACTGGTGTCACAGATCCTCAGCTTGCACACGCAGGACCCTGAAGGGGAGATGAGACATGGACACGGATAACCTTGACACAGGACAAACGCCTAGAGGAGGGCAGAAGTCTTTCAGTTCCACAGGCTGACAAGTCTTCATGAAGAAGGTTGCCTTTAAGCCAGACAGTGAAAGCTGTGTAAATTTTGTCAGGCTTCGATGGAGATGAAGGCAAAGGCCATTGTATAAGGCAAGGCCTGGAGAGGGGAGGTGAGTATTGGGAGCGTTCGGGTAACCAGACAGCAGTTCAGCAAGGCAGAGAGAGAACCAGAAAGGAAAATGGCGGCTGGAGCAGGAAGAGCCTGGGATGGCAGGTGGGAGGTGATGTGGGGTCTACAGGAGAGAGACAGACAGCCTGTGTCCCAGCGTGGCTCAGCCTTCCTTGGGAAGGGGCAGCTGAAGATGCCAAAGCAGTTGTTGACTAGAGACTCAAATCCAAAGTCAGGAGAAGGCAGGATTTGGAATTAAGTCTCTGAGCCAGCAACTCTGGGCGGTGGGCATTCAGGCCTGCTTTTGGCTTCTTCCAAAGCAGACAGATCCCTGGTCAGGGAGGTTCTTAGGGTCCAGGCATTGGTGGAATTGAGTTCATCCCAGTGATGGGAGTGCCATTTGGGGGTCATCAACTTCATCCCACATTGCCTTTCCATTCAAGAACCTCAAGTTTGCCTTTTTCTTTCTTTTCTTTTTTTTTTTGGTTTTTGTTTTTTTGATGTTCCAGAGCCCCTCTCTTGGGTTTGAAGCCTGGAGGTTCTGACGTGGAGGGGTGGTAGAAAAGGAAGCTTGGAAACCCAGATTCTACTTCTAGAAAGATCATATAAGGGAAGGAACATGGTGAGGCAAGACAAAACCCATGTCCAAACTCTGGCTCTCAACTTGCAAACTGTGTGATCTTAGACAGCTTCCTTAACCTCTCTGAGGTTCAGTTTCCTTATCTGCAAATTCATGGGAGAAATGGTTTTCACCAAGTCATGGAGAAGAGTACTAATAGTGTTACCACTTTGGGGCAGCCAACATAGAGCAGGAACTGTTCTGTTTTGTTACATAAATGATGGGATTTAATGTATTTTAAAGTGTCCAGCTTGGTTCCTGGCTCATAGAAGGTTGCCTGTGTTTCCTCAAACCCAAGCCTCCATGTGCCTGGAACTCCATTTCCTCTTTTGTAGCGTGAGGTGCTTCGACCAGTTTTCTCCAAAGTCCCTTTCCTCACTGAGTTTCTAAGTATCTCTGATTCTCTGAATCTTGGTAGATGGTTCTTTGGGAAATTAAAACAAACAGAACAGGGAAAAAAAAAAACCCTACAAAGCCATTTTGCCTGAGGCTGAGAACTTGCATCTGAATTTGTAGTTGCAAAGGAAAGCTTCTATCAGGAATACTGCAAATTCCCAGGAAACCAGGGGGCTGAAAAGAGGCCTGGGCCTTAATTACAAGTGATGGAAGGTGGGAAACTTTCTCATTATGCCTTTAGGAAAAAAGCTGAAAATTGATTCATTCACTGCTTTTTCTACTGTGCTTTTCTCAAGAGTTGGGAATTTTACCCTTCTTTCCTATGACATCAGAGGTAGACATTTCCCTCAAGTTAAAAAGCTCTTTACTCATCCATTCGTCCCAGACTTCAGTGTGGCTCCCTGGGACAGTGATGAAAAATAATAATCCCTTTCACATGTACACAGCTTTGCACTTTACAGAGAGAATTCAAATCTAAGAATGAGGATTTTGGAGTCAGACACAGCCCCAGCCTTGCTACCTCTTCCTGGGCGGGTTACTTTACCTCCCTGACCCTCACTTTCTGCCTTTGTAAATGGGGTCAGTGGTCCCCATCGCACAGGCTACAAGTGAGGGTTAAGTATATGATGGATCAGTGGTAGACATTTTTAAGTTGTCCTCCTAGTGTCCCATTCTGCCTACTCCCTCTTTATTTTTGGGGTATCCATGTATTTTTAGGGACGCTGACTCCACCTAAGGGCTTAGCGTTGAAGCATGTGACCTAGGCTAAGCCAATCAGTGCATTCTATCTCCCCAGCCATGCTGGTTGGTTCAGGCGTTGTCATGTGACATAAGCCTCTCCAGTATTATAGGCTTAAGACCCTATCCTGTTTTTGGAAGAAAGATGAGATGCCTTTTTATTGTTGTTGTTGCTGGATGTGAATGAGGTTGCATGTAGCCCACGTGGAAGCTAAATGGTCAAGTTTAGTGAGAATTAGTAGTATCTTGGCTTTTAGTAGTAAAATGGTTTTTTCTTCAGCTACAGTAACCTGCCAAGGCATCTCACAGGAAATTCATTGGAAGATGAGGCAGGGGGCGTGCTTAATGCAGACAGATGTAAGAGAAATGTCCTCTCAGTCGGTTAAGTTTTTCTGGGGCTGGCAGCAAGCTGAGTAGGGTGAACGCTGTGAAACCTCGTTGAGATATTCCTGTGCGTCCACAGGCCCCAAGGATGTTTTCATCGCACCTGCTCACCACTGTGTCCCCTCTTCCTTCCCACTCTTGGGACTCCTGCTCTCGACGTGACCACCTGGAATTCTTCCCTGAAAGAAGAATCCTCTAATTCTGTCAGCAGAAACAGGTCCAGACTGGGCCACCTCAGTTTGGGGGCCAGGAAGCCACCACGTCCCTAAGGGGCACTCACGTGGGCTGTACACATTGCCCTCTCCACACTTTTGTACGTGCGGTCCCCTCTATCTGGATCGCCTTTTTTCCCATTACCTGGCGAATGTCCACTTGTAAGCGGACCTCACACGCCAGCTGCTCCCTGGGTAGAACCAGCTGTGTCTCCTGTGTTTCACTGGCTGTCAGCGCAAGTCTCCGCCGTGGGCCCCTCACACTGGACAGCAGTTGTCTGTCTGGCCTCTTGTGGGGTAAACTCCTGGAGGGCAGGGATCATCTTTCTATCCCCAGTGCCTAAAACAGTGGCTGCACAGAGGGGGCCCTTGTTGAATGAAGGAAACTGCCTTAAACTAGGGGCAGGAGGATTATGTCACAGGACAGAAGACGGGGAGACGACCACGTTTGCAAGTTGTCATGCCCAACTTTGGTCCACCACGAGCTCTGTTCTATAAAAGGTGCTGGTTTTATCCAGACCTGAATCCCCAGAGCTGCTCTGACTCCTGAGGTCTTCTGTGACTGGCCTGGCAGCGGCTGCTTGCTGGAAGGAGGCCGTTAGAGGCATTTCTGGCATGCGTGACCTATGGGGCATTTTATACTCAAGTTGGTTTCACGGTAGTGGAGACCAAAGCCCACTTTTAAAATCAGACAGTAGGGGAAAGAGAACCAACATGAGCCAGGCACTGTGCTAGGCAGGTTATAAAATGTATCTCATTTCACCCCTGCAACCATCCTATCAGGTAAGTATTTTTTTTTTCTTATTTGTCCATCTGTTCTTTGCTCCTTTTTCTCCCTCTTTTCCTACCTTCTTTGGATTATTAATTTAGTCTTCATTTTATCTCCACTATTGACGCTGTGCCTCTGCTTTATCTTTTAGTAGTTGCTCTAGGATTTACAATATGCATATGTAACTTACCAGAGTCAGGGTAGATATTCTAACTTCAATTTATAGATCAGGAAACTGGAATTCAGGGAAAGTTAAATAAATTTTGTGACTGTCATAGCTTAGAAATGATGGATCTTTCACCTAGTTCTGTCTGTCGCCAAAGTCTGAATTTTCCATTACCTCATCCCAAATAAGAGAACTGAATTCTTCTTTTCTTTTTTTTTTGTCATACCTTCATTCAACTTATCAGGGACTCATAACCAGCCTGATCTCTGGGTCAGAAACTCTCAAAGTACATTCCAGGGGATGCATCCAGTGAAATATTAGGGTTTCATGGTCAAATAAGTTGGAAAAATAGTGCGTAAATATATGAAACAGTTCTCTTTACTACAGGACTTCTCAGAGCCTTTCATAAGCTGAAATGTATCGTGAAAATTTAAGTATGGTAGTTGCCCTGTCAAATTGATTTGATGCCAAAACAGTTTTTCCAAAGCATTTCTCTGAACTGGTGTTTCTTCAAAAATACTTTGGAAAATGCTGCTCTAAGAGGAAGTCAATATCTCCCATTACGCCATACCGGCTTTCTCAAGGAAGACTGTCTTTTCAGATGACCAGAGTGATAGTGGTTCCTGCCCTCTGAATAAGTCCTGATCCTCACCTGTCATGAAGCACTTGATGTCCTGAGAGTTACTGATGGGGTTGTTGTTTTTAAACATATAGAGATTAAAAGGCATGATATTGCTGCTACTAAGCTGCTTCCACAACTCGTGGTCTGGGCTAGTCCAGCGACCAGCCAGCACGTCGTAATCTCGCCGGCCCATGTGGACGAGCTTGGTGAGCGGATCGTAGAGGCCACCGTGGTAGCCAATGATGATCTGGAAGTTGGGGTTGGTGTCCATGTAGATCTCCCCGTAGGCCGTGTACAGGATCTGCTTGATCATTAAGCCCGTTCCACTGAAGACAGCAAGAGGGGTCCCGATGTTGTCACAGGCTATGTAGAACTCGTCTCCGCTGCTCAGCTCCATGGCAAAGAGGTGTCCTTGCAGGTCATAGTAGAGGGATGTGATCTCAGAGCTGGAGTGGTTGTACAGATGGGTGACCTTGGTAGGACTGGTCAGGTCTGCATAGAAGAACTGCAGGTGGTGGCTCTGGCTGCTCTTGCTGGACACCCGCCGCCCCAGGCCATCGTAACGGTACCTGACGCTCCAGCCACCACCCCGGTTGTAGGCCTTAATGAGCAGGCCTGCTGAGTTGTACTCAAAGACATCACTGCCCCTCTGCCTCAGGAAACCGTCCTCGTCCATCTTGTATTGCACGTCACCCAGCCTGGTGATGCGGTCACGGAGGTCATACCGTAGTGGGGTGAGCCGTGCACTGTTCCCGGGGCTCAGTAAGTGCAGGTTCCCATTGAGGTCATAGCTGTATCGCCAGAGTGGTTTGTCATTGATGGAGACTGTCTGCAGCTGGCCGTCGGCGTCGTACTCATAGGAGTAGCGGGTGGTGTTGGCATAGGGTCCCACCTTCAGCTCTTTCTTAACGACTCGCCCCATGTTATCATACTGGACGGTCATCCAGTACATGAGCGAGCGGAAGATCTCGTATTGCACTTCCTTCATCCGGCCGTATGCGTCAAAGTGCTTGGTGTGGGTCATGACCGCCGTGGTGATGATCTGGTTAATGTCGTAGTAGATGACACCAAATTTCCCGAACTGCTCCGTCTTGCCCGACACATCGTCATAGCGATAGAGGTCGATGGGCAGCGGGGTCTCATTGATCACGGCCTGCATGCTGGTCACCCGGAAGCTGTTGTCATAGTTGTAGTCAAAGCGGGCGTTGACCATGCCTTCCTCGGTGAAGCGAAAAATCTGGCGGTCGATCAGGGGCCCGATTTGACGGTAGCGGATGGTGCAGGTGAAGCCCTCGTTCTGTAGGTTGATGGTCTTCAGCATGCCGGCGGTCTCGTCGTAGGTGAAGCTCACCTTGGTGGTGTCGTATAGCATCTCGGCTAGCTTGGACAGCTTGCCATACTTGTATATCACCCTGCGGCCGGTGCCCAGGTAGAAGGTGTGGAGGAGGTGGCCGTCCTCAGTGAAGTCCTGGATGACTGAGGCGTTGCCCTCGGGGGGCTGGTAGATGTTCCTGTAGTAACCCACTGAGCGGATGGTCTCCAGCGTCTGCCGGGCCACGTTGGGCATGGTCACAGAAGAGAGGCGGTCGTTCTTGTCAAACTCAAAGATGTACTGCCTCTGGCTGTGGAGAAGCAGCACCATGGACTGGAGGGGAAGGAAAACCGAGAGATGAGAAGAGGGTGCTGGGAAGGAAGGGGTGGTCTGTGCGCCCAAGGCTTAAAGGAAAAGAATGAAAGGTCAAGGAAGCTGGTGGTTCTCTTAAGTTATGCCCAAACCAGAGCTTTCCAACCAGTGCGCCCTAGGACATTGCAATGGGGCACAAGTGTGCTAAGACAAGAATTTCTCTCTGCCCTTGACCCTGGCAGGGCCTGGGGCCCCAGAACACTCAGGCCATTTGCCTTCCTATAGTGAGCAGCCTTGTCTGTTTGCCCCTTTGTGGGGTACAAAAATGATGATTTCAGCATGGGATGAGGTTGGGAGCACTGGCCTAAAGTAGTTGCAGCAGCCTCTCTCCTGGCTTCCTTGTCCCAGATTCCTTCTCAGATCAATCTTCCTACTCAGGCAAGAATGATTATCCTAAAACACAGCCTGACAATGTCTACTGCCTGCTAAACAACGTCCGTTGACTCCCTATGGCCTACAGGATAAACACATGTCTGAGAAGGACATTTAAGGTTTTGCATAATTGTTTATGTAGTAACAGGTCATATGCCCACCCGGGGGTGGGGTGGGCTGTGGTGGGCATGGGGAAACCTGGTTTCTAATAATGGACTCATTGTGTGGCCCTGGGCAAGTTCTTTCCCTCTGGGTTGGATTTTTCAGTAGGCTGGATGACCCCCAAGGTCTCTCTTAGCACTACCACAAAATGCTGCTCTTGGAGATGCGAACACTGCACAGGGTAGGGGAGACAGATCACAGATCAAGCAGAGCCTGGGCCCTGGACAGGTGACCAGGAGCAAAACATTAAGTAAGGATCTGGGTATCAGAACTGGGGCATGAAATACAGACTGTTTCAGGAATAAGTCAGTAGCTAAAAGGCCTAAACGCATCTGGGCATCAAAGTTAGCATTTTCTCTTATTTGGGACCAACTTTTGATTTCAGGCTTTTCTGATTCCAAGTCCCTGGGATGAACTGAATCCTGACCTGAAGCAGAAGGGACATACTAAGGCCACACCTAGCACTTGAAGCTCAGGACTAAGCACCTCTTGCATAATACTAATCCCCAGGCTTTTGCCTTGTTCTCTGTGACCAGATCACACCAAGAGCCCTAGACCTGGGAGCAGACCCCTGCCTGGGTCTGGGCCCAAAATCCTGCTCTGTAACTCCAGAGAGTGTTTGGGTCTAGCTCCAGCCTATTGGGTGGGACTTTCACATTCTCCTGTCCCAGGACCCCCCACTTACCACCCCATCACCATAATCCATCCATACACCGCCCGGGACCCCCTGGCACTCTGAGGCAGATTTTCCTGAACATTTCCTTTTGGAGACCACATGGGTCAGATCCATCCCACTGAGGTCAGCAGGCTGGGCCTGGCCATGGGTTGAGCCACAGTGATGGATCTTCTATATGGCAAGGCCAGTGATGGAGGGCGACAGACACCTGCCTTCTCTAAGTACGTGTAGCTCCAGGTCTTCCCATCAGCAAAGATCCTAGATGTGATGCGACCCGCCTGATCGTATTCCATCCTCTCAGACATGATGCCCCTCTGGACGCCAGCAATGTGGCCCCCTGGGGAGTAGGTCACGTTGACACCATTCAGCCTGCTGCTAGGTGACCAGAGGCTGGGCCGCCCCGCCTGGTCGTACAGGATGCGGAGGGTGAACTTGCGGTGGTCGTCATAGATCTTCTCTGTGCGTGTCACACGGTCAAAGTCCAGAGACAGGAGGTTCCGGTTGTGAACCTGGGGAAGGGGTAGGAGGAAAGAGAGAGTTAATCTAGACCTTGAGGACTTGGTCTGAGAAGCTCCCGAGTAGAGGAGGCAGCACAGGTTGTGGGTGTCAACAGACAAGGGTTTGGGTCCTGGCTCTGTCCCTTGTCAGCTCTGTGAAGTTTCCTCATCTGTAAAAGGGGAATAATCATGCCAATTACATAGGGCTGACGTGAAGATAAAGACAATGCAGATGCTGGGTAAAGAGTAGCGGAAACGATTACATCATTTCCTAATATGATTCTCCTAATGAGGATAGAAAGGCAGATCCTTCTTGACTCCCTCCTGAAAAGGGAGAGGCCACGTGGGCCCAGCAAATCAGTGCCTGACCCCATTTATTATGTGCCAGTGTTTGCACTCGTGTTTGATACCAGGAAGACCACAGTCAGGGACGGGCTCCAGGTCCCGTGGCTGGTGAGTGAATGAGTCTGGATTTGACTCTCACCATTGCAACGTGCCAACATATGATGTGTGGTCCTCTGAGCAAGTCCAGCCCTTCTTAGGGCTTTGGACTCCCCGTCCCCTCTGGGGCCTCTCCTGCCCTCTGCCACCACAATTAGGGCTTCTTGGTCACCTCAGTTAGCTCCCAAGACATCTTCTTCTTCCTGGAGGCCCTGGGAGGCAGTGTATGTTTGAGTCTGGGATGGCTTCTCTGACTGGGGGTTGCCAGGGGACACTGTCCTAGGTTTTGGAACATTTTGCTCCTTCCTCTAGGCTCAGGAGCCCATTGTATGATCTCTACCTGGGCTGCTAGGTCAGCACACAGTTCGGTTTCCTTTCAGAGTCAGAAATACAGGGGTCCCACAGGGGTAGCAGTAAATCAAGGTTTTTCATATTTTAGTTAAGAAATATACTTCAGAGGCCTGTTTCTGTATTTGGATCCACCCCTTAGGGGCGCCAGTTGTCCCTGAAACACTGCCAGGTACTCTGAGGCTAAAATGCTGGTTCTCTCTAAGTGGTGCTGGGCCTGACAGGGCATTTGGGCACATTTTCGGACTCTTCCATTAGTTACTGGTTAAGTTTGACAAGTAGGTAAGAAGCCCCAAGAGGAAAGCAGACGATGCAGGCCATATGATGCCAACCCGCACATGTGGATTAAGGTAATGAAAGGCCCTCTGGGGCCCTGTGTGGTAGAAAAGGGCTCAAGTCTAGGAATCAGGCCAGGAGTCCAGTCTCAACTCTGTGACTGACTTTTCTGTGTGACATTGGGCCAGTGCCTTTCCCTCTCTGAGTCTCAATTTCTTCCCCTGTGAAACAGCAGGGCTGTTGTGAGGATTGAAGAAACCTCAGTAAATTACCTAGCGGAGGGCTGGGCATATAGAAGGTACTGAGTTAATGGTTGCAGTTATTTCCATTAAATGACAGCAAATGATCACGGTCATTCTCAGAGGAAGTAGAGACATGTGTGTCTCCCCCTTCTCCTCAAACAAATTCTAAAGCCTTGAAAATCAGGATTTATAATGATGGTGCTGAGATGACTTTAGCTGTGAATGGCCTGGTTAAAATAAGGTTGCCTTCCCAGCGGTAATCAAACACAATTGCAGGAGCAAAAACAGTGTGGCAGACAATTCCCATGAAAAATCAGAGGCGTTGGAGGCTGAAGCTGTGTTCTTTGCAGAGAGGGAAGGGGAAGATGTGGGGTCTGCACTGCCAACAGTGATGGGGGCCCTTTTAAAGCATCTCTGGGAAGGTCCCTTGTGACTCCCCCCCAAGGTGGTACCATCAAGCCAGCCTCCCCCCTCACCTCCTGGAGGGCCCCCAGTGAAGAGGATCTACACCTCTGCTGCAAAATTAATAAAATTGAATTAAGCAGCTCACTGGGGAACCACCTAATGCTTCCTGTGCTCAGCAGGGGCAGCAATGAGATTATTTTACATCTTTATTAAAAAAAGTTCCCAGTTGTATAAAAAATGAGCTCCATTATGGCGAGGTGCACCCGGCTAACATTCTAATTCCACATCCCGCCACTGTGGGTGGTCATTTATTTTGGGAGGACTTGGAGATGCAGTCGCCCGACTGGAGCGTCATTCATCTCAGGCTCGGAGAGGGACCAGCTGATGCCTGGGGAACTTTTGGTCCAGTTCACATGGCAGAGAGGAAATCCTAATAGCACTCATTGCTGCCATTTATTGAGCACCTGGGGTCTTCCAGCGCTGGGCTAGGTGCTTCAAATATATCATCTGGTTTCTGCAGAGGAATCTGAGGCTCAGAGGAGCTGCTCAAGGCTACACATGTGGCCCAGGCAGGAATAAACCCAGGTCAAACTTTCTACTTATCTCACTGCCTCAGATGTGTATGAAGGGCTCCTGGAGAATTCACACAGGGGGCTCAGTGAGGCCATGGATTGTGTCCCACAGAGAACAAAGAAAGCTAGGCCTTCTCTGGGGAGCCAGTGGAAGGCTGTTTCCCACATTAGATAGTTGCTTGAGTTCTTGACTGTTGAGGAACACAGGAAACCTTGTTGTCTGGGCTCTAGTTGTGTGACATTGAATAAGTAACTTACTGTTTCTGTATCTGTTGTGAGAATGACACTATGAGACAGGGTGCCTATTTCTAGTCATTACTGCCGCCGAGCTGTGTGAATCAGGAAAAATCCCTTTTCTCTCTGGACCTTGGTTATCCCATGCATGAATCAGGGGCTTAAGTGAACTTTCTTTGTGAGAAAGGGCAGGGGGCTCAAGACAGCCCCGGCCGTGTTGCATGAGGATGCTTCTGTGGCTTTTAGGAGTCAGGAGCATGTGGCTCAGTCCTGTGGTACCCTGCAGCTCAGCAAGTCTCCATGGAGCACCTGTGGTCTGCAAGGCACTGTGCTGAAAGCCAGGTCTGTGTCCTCTGTTTTCACTCTCCCCACTGCCTTCCTTTCTGAAGTCGGAGGGAAAAGAAGCTGGGCAATCTGGCCCTGGGGCAGAGGCCACACTATAGAGACATGGGAGTCAGGCAGAAAAAGGGCTGGTTCAGGGCATCCACACACTGAAAAGTGCCACGCTGCAGATGCCAACCCCCTGGCAGTGACAGCTACGGTGGGGTCATTCTGCTGTCTTAGGAAGGATAACTCTGCCTGGAAGGAGAATGTGGCTTAGGTTCCAAAGAGCTAAACTGACTCTTGGTACATGTTAGCAACAGTAATAACAGTAATAAGAATAACAATAAAAGGACAACTAGAATAGGTATTACTGACCACTTATTATGTGCCAGACTCTGTATAGGGCGCTCTATGTATTATTTCTAATCCTTGGAGCAACCTGTAAATTGGTTTGATCTTCCCCATTTTATGGATAATGAAATTGAGGCTTTAGGAGATTACGGATTTGCCCAAATTCACTCAGGGAATAATAGAAGCCGGAAGCTTGACTAACATCAAAGCCAGTGATCGTTTCACTAGCACAACTGAAAAGATACACGAGCCTCTTATTGTGTGTAGTCGCTTAATTTCCTTTCCCCTTTGCAGATGAAGCAACTGAGGCCCAGGAACACTTTCTCCCCGGGACAGTTTCAAGAAGAGTCCAGTTCTCAGATGCCTCCTCCTTCGTTCCCCCCAGGATCCAACCGCCCCCAGGGGCTGAGACCTGCTGGAGGCCTGGCTCACCCGAAGCCGGCGCCCGAAGACGGTGACCTGACCGCGAGCCTGCTCCCTGCGCTGCCGCCACTCCACCAGGTTGAGGCCGTTGTCGATGGGCAGCGTGACGTTCCGCTTGCCCACGGTGGGGTTGACGGTCCCGGCCAGCAGGTGGGGCTCCGTCTGCAGGGCCACCTCCATGCCGTTGGCCAACAGCAGCCGCAGGGAGCCGTCGGCCCCGATGTAGTAGCTGTTCCGGACCTGGTCTGAGGGAGAGAAGAGGGACGGACTCTGCTCAGGAGGGTGGAGGACGGAGGGAGGTGTGTGTACAGCAGAGGCAGTGGTGTGGTCTTTAAATGTCTTTATGTTTCTGACTACAGAAGCAAAACACTGTCATTGAAGAAAACTAGGAAAATACATGGAGGTCCATGAGCTCAATACCCAAAGGAAACCACTGTAAATATTTTGGTATATTCCTAGATTTTAGGATATTTCTGAATACATTTATAGTTAAAAATGGTTGCTGGGCTTCCCTGGTGGTGCAGTGGTTGAGAATCCGCCTGCCAATGCAGGGGACACGGGTTCGAGCCCTGGTCTGGGAAGATCCCACATGCTGCGGAGCAACTGGGCCCGTGAGCCACAACTACTGAGCCTGCGCGTCTGGAGCCTGTGCTCCGCAACAAGAGAGGCCGCGATAGTGAGATGCCCGCGCACTGCGATGAAGAGTGGCCCCCACTCGCCGCAACTAGAGAAAGCCCTCGCACAGAAATGAGGACCCAACACAGCCAAAAATAAATAAATAAAATACATCTAAGACATTTGGTTTAAAAAAAAAAAAAATGGTTGCTTATGGAGGTTTTTCACTGATCACTGTATTATATCGTTGAATATTTTCATAAATGTTTTTCTTAATGACTGCATGTTATTCCATTGCCTGGAAATACCAGAATTTATTTAACCAGCCCTCAAATAGATATTCTGATTATTTCCAGCTTTGCATAATTACAGGTAACACTGCAGATAAATATCTTTTAATCATTATGCTAAGTGAAAGAAGCCAGACTCGAAAGGCCAGATATTGTATGCATCAGTACATTTATATGAAATGTCCAGGACAGGCCAACTCACAGAGACAGAAAGTAGATTAGTGAGGGAAAAGGAGAATGGGGTGTGATTGCTAATGGGTATGGGGTTTCTTTTTGGGGCTGATAAAAAAATTTCTGGAATTAGTGGTAATGGCTGTACAACTTTGTAAATATGCTAAAAACTGCCGAATTATACTCTTTAATAGGGTGGATGTTATAGTATGTGAATTATATCTTTATTAAAAATATACATTTTGGATAAATCAATGTCTTCATTTGGGGTTATTTAATCAAAACAGACTCCTAAATGTAGGATTACTAGAGCACAGGGTTGAACATTTTTAAGCCTCTCCCACTAGGGTAATAACACTCTTTGCAACAAGGTGAAAAATAAGTACAATATGTATATCAATGACAGAATGCCAAATATATATATATATGTTTTAAATTGCTGTCATATATACATATATGTGTGTATATGTCATATATGTGTATACGACAATGATTTAAAAACAGGCTTGAGTTTGAAATTTTAAATCTGATTAAAACATTTTAGTTAGGATCTTTTAGCTAACAGAACCTTCTGGAGAAAAAGTAAATTTCAGCTGTAAAATGCACACTGTGTTCTTTTCTAAAAATGGAAACATTTGAGTCTGCGCTGCAGTCACCTGCCTCTTGCCCTTCCTTGGCTGTTGCTTCTGCCTGCACTGCCCCTGTGTTTAATAAATGCTAGCCCAAGCCCTTCCTTCAAGGCTCTGCTTAAACGTCATCTCTTCCCAGAAGCTTCCCTTGTTCCTCTGGTTGGAACAAATGCCTCCCCCTCCCTTAGCCTCTTTATTGGTCTCATTAAGGGTCCTGCAGCTGAGGGGTTGGGGGGTTCACCACTCTGTGAGTGAATGAATTCTCAAATACCTAAGTGCCTACTGTGAAAGGCACTACTGCACAGAGATTAAGAGCATGGACTCTGGAGCCAGGCTGCCTGGGCTCAAGTCCCAGCTCTAGCCGCTCTCTTGCTGCAAGACCTTGGGCAAATTCCTTAAGCTCTCATGCCTCTGTTTCTTTATCTGTACACTGGGGATAATAATTGTACTGTTACCTCACAGGATTAAGCAGGATAATGAATATGAAGAGCTGAGAGCAGTACTGCACATCTAGCGCGTGTTACGTAAATGTTAGCTATTACTAGTTGCATGTGCCTTGCGCTGTGCTGGTCACTGTCACATCTATCTCTTGTCATCTCTCCTCTATCTTCACTGCCCCATTTCACACACCTGTCAGAGTGAACTTTTCTAGTACCGATCATGGTCCTTCTATAGATCCCCCTTACTTTTAGATCAGCGCTTAAGAGAATGTGCTCTAGAGCCTATTTGTCTGGGTCCAAACACCCTACTAGTTGGGTGACTTTGGATAAGCTACTCAACCTCTCAATGCCTTATTATCTTCATTTGGAAAATGGAGATATTAATAATATCTCAGAAGGTTGTTGTGAGGATTAAAAAGGATGATGAATGTAAAACACTAAAAATATACTTCATACTGAGTAAGTGCTCAAAATATTAGCTATCATTATTATTATTGCATGTGCTCAGTAAATATTTGCTGGATGGAACTAGATATATACTAGGCTATGTCAAGCAATAAGGATGTGGTTTTTGTAGGTAACCCTCACTGAATCTTCCCTGCTAGGTGGCATCAGATCAGCCTCTCTCTCTCCCACCCCCTCGACCCCATCTTTCTCCCTTTCTCTCTCACGCACGCAGAATTCTAAAATCTGCCTCAAACTTGCTATGCATTATTCACTGACAATCTGTATTTTACTTCCTGTGAACAGTGAAAAAGCCTGTGTCAATTTATCTTTTAAAGCTGCTCCTTGCTGAATCCACATATGTCCATTAATGGTGACTTTGGATGGAACAGCATCTGTCGAGGCCCATCTCAAACGATCCCCATTTAATGTGAGCTGTGACTTCCCAAGGCTGCTGTTCATTAGTAGCTACTTCTTATTTCTTCCCATAGTTCAGACGTAAGATGAAACCGAAAGAGCTTTTAACGAAGTCTCTACTGAGGTGGCTGCAAAACTGAGGATCTGAGCCTGGTACGAAAGGAGAGCTTGGCACAGGTCTCAAAGAAGAAAAAGAGGTACCACGTTTCCTGGCAATAACCCAGCCAGAGCATAAATACCTAGGGTCTGTCCCAACCCACTGCTAAAGGTGCTTGGTGGGGACGGAATTCCAGGGCTTGATTTCTCTTTCTTTGACTGAGAACCGCTACTGTTCTTTGAGCTTTGGTAAAGGCACAGGACCACATTTGGGAAGAAAAATGGTTGTGAAAATATATGGTTATTTTCTTACGGTAAATCAAAATGCCTGTTAATTAATTAATCCAACAAGTACTTTCTAAGCAATACTATGTGCCTGGCCCATGCTGGTCTCTCTATGTATATTGTCTAAAGAAACTGTCTGAGAGGAGATTGGTTCAGGATGGCGGAGTAGAAGGACGTGCTCTCACTCCCTCTTGCGAGAGCACCGGAATCACAACTAACTGCTGAACAATCATCGACAGGAAGACACTGGAACTCACGAAAAAAGATACCCCACATCCAAAGACAAAGGAGAAGCCACAATGAGACAGTAGGAGGGACGCAATCACAATAAAATCAAATCCCATAACTGCTGGGTGGGTGACTCACAAACTGGAGAATAATTATACCATACAGAAGTCCACCCACTGGAGTGAAGGTTCTGAGCCCTACGTCAGGCTTCCCAACCTGGGGGTCTGGCAACGGGAGGAGGAATTCCTAGAGAATCAGACTTTGAAGGCTAGCGGGATTTGATTGCAGGACTTTGACAGGACTGGGGGAAAGAGAGACTCCACTCTCGGAGGGCACACACAAAATAGTGTGCGCATCGGGACCCAGGGGAAGGAGCAGTGACCCCATAGGAGACTGAATTAGACCTATCTGCTAGCATTGGAGGGTCTCCTGCAGAGGCGGTGGGTGGCTGTGTCTCACCGTAAGGCCAAGGACACTGGCAGCAGAAGTTGTGGGAAGTACCCCTTTGCGTGAGTCCTCCCAGAGTCTGCCATTAGTCCCACCAAAGAGCCCGGGTAGGCTCCAGTGTTGGGTTTCCTCAGGCCAAACAACCAACAGGGAGGGAACCCAGCCCCACCCCTAAGCAGTCAAGTGGATTAAAGTTTTACTGAGCTCTGCCCACCAGAGCCACACCCAGCTCTACCCACCACCAGTCCCTCCCATCAGGAAACTTGCACAAGCCTCTTAGATAGCCTCATCCACCAGAGGGCAGACAGCAGAAGCAAGAAGAACTACAATCCTGCAGCCTGTGGAATAAAACCCACATTCACAGAAAGACAGACAAGATGAAAAGGCAAAGGGCTATGTACCAGATGAAGGAACAAGATAAAACCCCAGAAAAACAACTAAATGAAGTGGAGATAGGCAACCTTCCAGAAAAAGAATTCAGAATAATGACACTGAAGATGATCCAGGACCTCAGAAAAAGAATGGAGGCAAAGATCGAGAAGATGCAAGAAATATTTAACAAAGACCTAGAAGAATTAAAGAACAAACAAACAGAGATGAACAATACAATAACTGAAATGAAAAAGACACTAGAAGGAATCAATAGCAGAATAACTGAGGCAGAAAAATGAATAAGTGACCCGGAAGAGAGAATGGTGGAATGAACTGCTGCAGAACAGAATAAAGGAAAAAGAATGAAAAGAAATGAAGACAGCCTAAGAGACCTCTGGGACAACATTAAATGCAACAACATTTGCATTATAGGGGTCCCAGAAGGAGGAGAGAGAGAGAATGGACCGGAGACAATATTTGAAGAGATTATAGTCGAAAACTTCCCTAACATGGGAAAGGAAATAGCCACCAGAGTCCAGGAAGTGCAGAAAGTCCCATACAGGATAAACCCAAGGAGAAACATGCCAAGACACATAGTAATCAAATTGGCAAAAATTAAGGACAAAGAAAAATTATTGACAGCAGCAAGGGAAAAATGACAAATAACATACAAGGGAACTCCCATAAGGTTAACAGCTGATTTCTCAGCAGAAGCTCTATAAGCCAGAAGGGAGTGGCATGACATATTTAAAGTGATGAAAGGCAAAAACCTACAACCAAGATTACTCTACCCGGCAAGGATCTCATTCAGATTCGACGGAGAAATCAAAAGCTTTACAGACAAGCAAAAGCTAAGAGAATTCAGCACCACCAAGCCAGCTCTACAACAAATGCTAAAGAAACTTCTCTAAGTGGGAAACACAAGAGAAGAAAAGGACCTACAAAAACAAATCAAAAACAATTAAGAAAATGGTCATAGGAACATACATATCGATAACTACCTTAAATGTGAATGGATTAAATGCTCCAACCAAAAGACACAGGCTCATTGAATGGATACAAAAACAAGACCCATATATATGCTGTCTACAAGAGACCCACTTCAGACCTAGGGACACATACAGACTGAAAGTGAGGGGATGGAAAAAGATATTCCATGCAAATGGAAATCAAAAGAAACCTGGAGTAGCAATACTCATATCAGATAAAATAGACTTTAAAATAAAGAATGTTACAAGAGACAAGGAAGGACACTACATAATGATCAAGGGATCAATCCAAGAAGAAGATATAGCAACTATAAATATATATGCACCCAACATAGGAGCACCTCAATACATAAGGTAACTGCTAACAGCTCTAAAAGAGGAAATTGACAGTAACACAATAATAGTGGGGGACTTTAACACCTCACTTACACCAATGGACAGATCATACAAACAGAAAATTAATAAGGAAACACAAGCTTCAAATGACACAATAGACCAGATAGATTTAATTTATATTTATAGGACATTCCATCCAAAAACAGCAGATTACACTTTCTCCTCAAGTGAGCACGGAACATTCTCCAGGATAGATCACATCTTGGGTCACAAATCAAGCCTCAGTAAACTTAAGAAAATTGAAATCATATCAAGCATCTTTTCTGACCACAACGCTATGAGATTAGAAATCAATTACAGGGAAAAAACCATAAAAAACAAAAACACATGGAGGCTAAACAGTACATTACTAGATAACCAAGAGATCACTGAAGAAATCAAAGAGGAAATCAAAAAATACCTAGAGACAAATGACAATGAAAACACGACGATCCAAAACCTATGCAATGCAGCAAAAGCAGTTCTAAGAGGGAAGTTTAGAGCGATAAATCCTACCTTAAGAAACAACAAACATCTCAAATAAACAATCTAACCTTAACACCTAAGGGAACTAGAGAAAGAAGAACAAACAAAACCCAAAATTAGTAGAAGGAAAGAAATCATAAAGATCACAGCAGAAATAAATGAAATAGAAACAAAGAAAACAATAGCAAAGATCAATAAAACTAAAAGCTGGTTCTTTGAGAAGATAAACAAAATTGATTAACCATTAGCCAGACTCATCAAGAAAAAGAGGGAGAGGACTCAAATCAATAAAATTAGAAATGAAAAAGGAGAAGTTACAACAGACACCGCAGAAATACAAAGCATCCTAAGAGACTACTACAAGCAACTCTATGCCAATAAAATGGACAACCTGGAAGAAATGGACAAATTCTTAGAAAGGTATAACCTTCCAAGACTGAACCAGGAAGAAATAGAAAATATGAACAGACCAATCACAAGTAATGAAATTGAAACTCTGATTAAAAATCTTCCAACAAACAAAAGTCCAGGACCAGATGGCTTCACAGGTGAATTCTATCAAACATTTAGAGAAGAGCCACCCATCCTTCTCAAACTCTTCCAAAAAATTGCAGAGGAAGGATCACTCCCAAACTCATTCTATGAGGCCACCTACACCCTGATACCAAACCAGAGAGAGATACTACAAAAAAAGAAAATTACAGACCAATATCACTCATGAATATAGATGCAAAAATCCCCAACAAAATACTAGCAAACAGAATGCAACAGTACATTAAAAGGATCATATACCATGATCAAGTGGGATTTATCCCAGGGATGCAAGGATTCTTCAATATACGCAAATCAATCAATGTGATACACCATATTAACAAACTGAAGAATAAAAACCATATGATCTCAATAGATGCAGAAAAAGCTTTTGACAAAATTCAACACCCATTTATGATAAAAACTCTCCAGGAAGTGGGCATAGAGGAAACCTACCTCAACGTAATAAAAGCCACATATGACAAACCCATAGCAAACATCATTCTCAATGGTGAAAAACTGAAAGCATTTCCTCTAAGATCAGGAACAAGACAAGGATGTCCACTCTCACCACTATTATTCAACATAGTTTTGGAAGTCCTAGCCACAGCAATCAGAGAAGAAAAAGAAATAAAAGGAATACAAATTGGAAAAGAAGAAGTAAAACTGTCACTGTTTGCAGATGACATGATACTATACATAGAGAATCCTAAAGATGCCACCAGAAAACTACTAGAGCTAATCAATGAATTTGGTAAAGTTGCAGGATACAAAATTAATGCACAGAAATCTCTTGCATTCCTATATACTAATGATGAAAAATCTGAAAGAGAAATTAAAGAGACACTCCCATTTACCCCTGCAACAAAAAGAATAAAATACCTAGGAATAAACCTACCTAGGGAGACAAAAGACCTGTATGCAGAAAACGATAAGACACTGATGAAAGAAATTAAAGACGATACAAACAGATGGAGAGATATACTATGTTCTTGGATTGGAAGAATCAATATTGTGAAAATGACTATACTACTCAAAGCAATCTACAGATTCAATGCAATCCCTATCAAATTACCAATGGCATTTTTTATAGAACTAGAACAAAAAATCTTAAAATTTGTATTGAGACACAAAAGACCCCGAATAGCCAAAGCAGTCTTGAGGGAAAAAAACGGAGCTGGAGGAATTAGACTCCCTGACTTCAGACTGTACTACAAAGCTACAGTAATCAAGACGATATGGTACTGGCACAAAAACAGAAACATAGATCAATGGAACAGGATAGAAAGCCCAGAGATAAACCCATGCACCTATGGTCAACTAATCTATGACAAATCAGGCAAGGATATACAATGGAGAAAAGACAGTCTCTTCAAGAAGTGATGCTGGGAAAACTGGACAGCTACATGTAAAAGAATGATATTAGAACACTCCCTACACCATACACAAAAATAAACTGAAAATGGATTAGAGACCTAAATGTAAGACTGGACACTATAAAACTCTTAGAGGAAAACATAGGAAGAACACTCTTTGACATAAATCACAGCAAGATCTTTTTTGATCCGCCTCCTAGAGTAATGGAAATAAAAACAAAAATAAACAAAGGGGACCTAATGAAACTTAAAAGCTTTTGCACAGCAAAGGAAACTACAAACAAGACGAAAAGACAACCCTCAGAATGGGAGAAAATATTTGCAAACGAATCAACGGACCAAGGAGTAATCTCCAAAATTTATAAACAGCTCATGCAGCTCAATATTAAAAAAACAAACAACCCAATCCAAAAATGGGCAGAAGACGTAAATAGACATTTCTCCAAAGAAGACATACAGATGGCCAAGAAGCACATGAAAATCTGCTTAACATCACTAATTATTAGAGAAATGCAAATCAAAACTACAATGAGGTACCACCTCACACCAGTTAGAATGGGCAGCATCAGAAAATCTACAAACAACAAATGCTGGAGAGGGTGTGGAGAAAAGGGAACCCTCTTGCACTGTTGGTGGGAATCTAAATTGATACAGCCACTATGGAGAACAGTATGGAAGTTCCTTAAAAAACTAAAAATAGAATTACCATATGACCCAGCAATCCCACAACTGGGCATATGCCCAGAGAAAACCATAACTCAAAAAGACACATGCACCCCAATGTTCATTGCAGCACTATTTACAATAGCCAGGACATGGGAGCAACCTAAATGCCCATCGACAGATAAATGGATAAAGAAGATGTGGTATATATATACAATGGAATATTACTCAGCCATAAAAAAGGAACGAAATTGGGTCATTTGTAGAGACGTGGATGGATCTAGAGACTGTCATACAGAGTGAAGTAAGTCAGAAAGAGAAAAACAAATATCGTATATTAATGCATATATGTGGAACCTAGAAAAATGGTACAGATGAACTAGTTTGCAGGGCAGAAATAGAGACACAGATGTAGAGAACAAACATATGGACACCAAGGGGGGAAAACGGCGGGGGGGTGGGGGTGGTGGTGTGATGAATTGGGAGATTGGGATTGACATGTCTACACTAATATGTATAAAATGGATAACCAATAAGAACCTGCTGTATAAAAAAATAAATAAAATAAAATTCAAAAAAAAAATTGGAAATTGAAAGAGTTAAAAAAAAAAAAAAGAAATTGAGCAACCCTAGGAAGCAGGAATTGTCATTCAGCCCCATTTCCCAGACCCAGAAACTGAGGATCGGAGAAGAGTGACTCCACCCAATTCATACAGGTTGGAGCTGGTACAGCAGGCACAGGGGTCCCAGTGTGTCTGCCCCCGGAACTGCTGCTCTTTCCACTGCCCTGCACCATTCAACATGGCTTCAACATGCTTTCTTTTCCCAGAGTAGAAACTTGAGGGCCATGGTGATGGGGTGGCAGAGTTAGGACTAGAATTTGGCACTCTGACTCCCAGGTCAAGGCTGTTTTTACTACTTTGTGTCAAAGCTTTTGGGAGTATGAAAAGCTATCTGGAGGCTCGGGGAAAAACATCAAGCAAGGCTTTCCCTAGTGATGGCTTCTTTTTTCTCATGCTTACTAAGTCCAACAAAGCTGCAAGCTCCACTCTGGGTCACCAGGGCCCATGAGAACAATTGAGGCAGACAATTCACAGCGAGGTTTCATCCTTGTGATTTATCTGAAGCTAAAAGATCAACTCATATCAGGGATTATTTGATGGACACAGAGAAGGGTCTCTTCTCTATAGAATCCTAGGAGAGTAACAAAGCGCTCTCACCTGGGATTCAGGGAGGCCTTCTCCACGCCCAAATCCCTTTCATAATTAGGTGTAATTATTCTTGTCCTTTGTCCTCATCTGCACCAGAGTGAGAGTCAGTCTTTAATCCGGGAGCCATTAGAATGGCAGAATAGTGAGGTCACCTGGATTAGCAGCTAACGGATTCTCTACCCTTTGTTCTGCTGATAATGGAATAAGACAATGAAATATTACTCTGAAGCTTGAGGGAGAGAATTTACAGGGCTCAGGCTGATGTGTTTTGCAAATTAGGTGGCAATACAGAGAGAAACCAGTTGTTATGCTTTCTTGTTCTTGGGCAGCTGCAGTTAGCAGCTTGTTTCTTGTGTCATCCTCTTTCAAAGGGGTCTCCCCACCCCATGGTCTCCAAGACCCCAACCCCCCACCTGGCTTACCTTGCAGCAGTGTATAGAAGGCACCCGAGGCAGACAGGTTGGTGGTTATGGTGACGTCATCCTTGCTGGACGTCTCTACCTGGACATGCACTGAGCTGTCTGTATCACTTCGGAAACTGCTCACCTGGCCAGTAGGGAAGGTCACATTGGTCAGGCGCCCAAAGCTGTCGTACCTGAAAACCAAGGGGTGGCTCTGAGTAACAGAAATATAATCGTGCCATTGCTGGAACTTGGCATGTTCTACCTTATGCCATGGTTTTGCATGTTCTGCTTTTCTTTCTGGTCAGATACATTTCCACGTCTCCTGCATCTCCTTGGATACCACTCCACCCGCTGATATTCAACTGTAGGCAAACAACTTACCTCTCTGAATCTTCCTTTCCTAATTCTGTAGAGTGGAGATGATAACCCCTGCCCTACCTACCGCCCAGGATTCCTGTGAGCAACATGTGGAAGTGCCCTGTCACTATGTCACCCATGAAGGGTGAGATGATGGTGCCCATATGAGATGGATGACCCAGAGTCTTAGAGCTGGGCGACTCCCAGAGGCGAGCAGTCAAACTGATTGCTTGAATACTGGCTCAACCACCGCCCGCCCGCCCCTCCCCCAAGAACTGTAGGTTTCTCCTGAACAGCACTGGAGATAACCCTAACCCTAATCCAGGAAGCTACAGATCCTGGGAAAAGGGGACTTTGAATTCCAACCAGGATTCTGCTGCCACATAAGCAGGCTAGACAGATGGGCTCTAGCAACCCCTTCACATCTAGGTTTCACATCTGGCACCAAGCAGCTATGTATCTGTGGCGCTCAAAACTCACAGCTTCACTCTGGTGTGGTCTTTCTGAAGCATCATAATTGAATCTTAATTCTCTTTCCCTTTCTCCTGATGAGACTAAAAGAAATACCTAAAATTATTCACCACCTACAGTATGGCGTTCATATTGTTCAGGTATGGTGCTAGTCGCACAATGTTCATACATTCTTTCATTTAATCTTCACAACTAGTCTAAAAGGTACATATTAGCTCCTTTTTGGAGGAGGCTCAGAAAAGTGAGGTCACCTGCTCAAGGTCACACAGCTAAGTGTGATAGAGTCGAAATTCAAACTCAGATCTGTCTGCTTCCAAGCCACCACTTGATTCTCTGTCTTCAGGGAGCATTTCTGTACTGTCTATTTGCAAGTATCCATCGCGTGTGCTCTCTTACCTGCTGCAGAGTGATTGGGAGATAGCGGGGAGCGGGCTACTAACATTTCATAATTACGGGAGGCTGAAGTGTAAAAAGGTAGGTTTTAAAGAGCCTTTTTGCCCTTGCGTGCGAATGGGGAAAAAGTTCTTCGCCCAGATGCCAGTATTTCTGACTTCTACTCAGGCTCAAGCTTATAGCGTTGGTTCAGCTGTATACGTCTCCCTCATGTACTCTGGGTCTCCCACTGGACTTTTTTTCCTGCTTGGCTTTTACTACTAGGGTAAAGCTGTCCTCTTGGCCCCTGAGGGTTTTAACCATGGTGAAATGAAAGGCCTGAAAGTTCAATTCCATCCTTGCTCTTCTTGTGATGCCTTCAGCTGGGCCTGGCTTCCTGATGGGACCCTGGGGTCCCACAGCTTCTATGGTTTCAGGTGAGACTTGGTAGGTGAGACTAGGCAGGCCTTTGCTGAGCAATTTTCTGTTCAAGGTCAGATTTGAATGCTGCGTGGATTCTGCCATCTGCCAACTCTTTCTGTCCCTGTGGCTGGTACTGATCACGGCACGCTTTACACCAAATGGTAATAGTCCCTGGCGCGGTCTGCCACAGAGGAGGTGTTGGTGAAGGTCTTTGGAATGAATTGCCCCAGTCCTTGACCTGAGACCGACTCTGGGGGAAGGGCCAAGGGGCTCTGGGAGAGTTGAATCTTTGGTGCTGAGGCCTGAGGAAGGGGAATGGAAGCTCTTTCCAAGATGGTGAGAAAAGCGGGGGTCTCGACCACATATGTCAGGCCTGAGCTTGGTGGGGCAAGGCTGTGGAGCTGTATCAGTCCTTTGGGTTCTCTTAGAGGCAGTTACGGGGTTTGGAAACCTGTTTCCTGTCATGATTTCTCATTTTTCTTCCTCTGTACTGAATCAGGTTGTTATAGGGAAAGGTCAGTCTGGCTTAACGGAGGGTAGTGGTGTGACTTGACCTAGACTGGAGGGTGAAAGGTACAGAGTGCCCCTCAGAGTCGGGCAAGGGAGTGACTCTGAGAGATGCTGCAGGAAGGAGGGCGCGTCTTGGGGTAAAGATCTGGAATGTCTGTCTTGAGGCCTCTCTCACCTGGAGAAGCTCACAGCTCTGCTCCCTGTAACTCTGGGAGAGGCTGGTGTCCTTTTGAACTCTTCATGGCTGCTGGAAATTTGAACAGGAAGGAATTTCACAAAAATGTTTACAGTGGCTATCTCTGGGAGGTAGAATTACAGGTGATTTTAGTTGCTTATTTATATGCATTTTATACTCCCAAGATTTTTTTATAATTAACCTGGATTATGTTCATAATCAGAAAAGTGCTGTGACAACCCAAGTAATGCCTCATAAGCATGGCCACCTTGGGGAAGAGGACTTTTAAAATTACTGGCATTTATAGAAGCATCTCATTTATAGGACATCTGCCAATATTAACCTCTAGGTCTTTTCAGTAAAATATTACTAGGGCATCCCAAATTTCTGAGCCAAAAATCAAGACCCCCCCCCCCAAAACTGGCTCTGCTCTGGTCACCTTAACTGTATCTGTGGTCTATGAGTAAGCTGAGTGTTGTCAGATCCCAGGTCATCTTTGACATCAACTGGAAGATCCATTTCAGTCCAACAGTTTCATGGGATGAGAATGCTGGTTCTTTGAACACCTGTGATCCATGTACACACTCTTTATTAATCTAATTTCCTGACCTAACTGGATAAAAAAGATTTTATTATACCATGCAAGATACTTAAAATGGAGTTTTGGAGTCTTACAAATAAGACTTAATAGATTATTAATTAGGGCTCAGATGTCACCTCGATACTACTTCTATCAAGGCCTTGCTCAAATGCCACCTCATAAAGCCCTCCCTGGTCTCCCCAACTCTTCTTCTCCCAGTGGTACTCTGGCACAGCTCTATCACAGAATGTGTCCCCTGCATTATAAGAGCTGACGTACAACTTGTCTCTTACTTTGGCCTCGGAGTGCCTGAGTCAGGACAGGGTCGTGGAGTCAGACAGCCAGACTGGGGATCTGGATTCCACCAGCCTGGAGGTCTGGCCGTTAGCTCATCTCAGCTTCCCCAGCATGGGGACTGGTAGAGGGAAGATGGGCAGGGAATGTTGGCTGAACGAATAAATGAATGCATGATTGGACATGTGAGGCCTCTTTCCTGCTCTGTGGGAGAAGACAGACTATCATTCATTCACACGCTACCCCCTGCAGGACCTGACAGAGGCTTGACACACAGTAGGTCCCTGATAAACATCTGCTGAGTGCACAAATAAGGAAACAACCACCTTCACTAAACGATACTTTAGCAATCTCTGTAGGCATCTCTCCAGAGTTTTAGTCTCCAAGATAGAAAGAGGCTTTACATAAAGGCAGACAATCGTAATTATTATTGAAGGTGGCCTGTAATACATAATTAAATTGAGCCTGAAGACGATACAATGAAAAGGCCCCATGCTTTCAAGATCTGGTTTTATTTTATATGAGATGGCCAAAAAACAGTAATTTCCATTCCTCACATTTTCCATTAGAAGGACTGAATGTCTTAATTAAATGAACATCCAACAGAACAGCCAATTTATAGAATTTTCTTGTCTCTTATTCATTCATTTCAGCGCTTCCTGGAGCTTGAGAAATGACACTGGATCTCTCTGCCGCCTGATCAATACCTGTGATTATGCCATCAGAACGCTGCTGCTTCTGCCTCTGCGGAGAGGAGCTGGAGCTGCCCATCCTCTGGACCTTGACCTCTGCCCTGTGGCCCCCTTGGTGGGGCCCTTTCTCTTCCTGCTACAGAGCTGCTAAGGGAAAGGATGTTGGTGCTCCCCAACAGGGTGTTGGGGACGGGTCTCTGTCTGCACTCCCTGGATTACAAGTGGCTGCCTCAAACCCTGGCCCCATGAGGGAAAACTTCTGGACAATGGCTTAGATACGTCTGTTGCAGCTTTACTTAAATTACTGGCCAATTTTCTTCCCTTCTGTTGAAGAGGAACAGAAGGAACACGTTGGTGTGGGAAGGTCCTTGGAGCCAGGTGGTCTAGGCTTTGAATCCAGGCTCTACACTTGCTAGCAATGCAACCCTAGAGGGTGGGCACTCAGTTCTGTTTTTCTGCTAACCATCCAACTCCTACCACAAATGATGCTATTTCAGGTAGGTTATATAACATAACCTTGTGTGCCTCTGTTTTCTCCTCTATAAAATGAGGGTAATAATACCTGTCTCAGAGAGATACTTGAAGATCAAACAAGGTAACATATTTAAATGCAAATTCCTTCCAGGGCTTGCAAGGACCCCATGAGACTGCCCTCACTAGACTATCAACTCCCTGAAGGAAGGGACTTTGTTCAGTCACTGGTGTATCCCCAGAATTTAGGAGAGTGCCCAGCATATGGTAGATGTTCAATAATGTGAATGAGCGTTGGTTGAATGATCTGCTCTTTCCTGCCTCTTTCTGATTTCACCTTGAACCCTATTCCTTCCTACTTCCTCTGTTCCATTACATTTGCTTCTGTTCTCCAAACACCCTGAGTTCAAACCAGGCTTGGGGTGCTCACACTGACTGTTCCCTTTGCTGGGAATGCTCTTCCCTCCAATCTTGGTAGGGCAAGTTCCTTTTATTACTCATGTTTTAGTTCAAAAGGTATTATTCCAGCAAGGCCTTCCCTGATCACCCTTTCTGATGGGTCCTCCCATCTTTATCACATTATCTTATTTTACTGTTTTCACTTATCATCTTGTTGATTTGTTTACTTGACTGTTTTCTCTCTTTTCCCGCTAGAATATAAGCTCCATGAGAACAGGGACCTTGTTTGTATTCTTAGTGCCTAAAGCAGGACCCAGCATGTAAAAGGTACTCAATACATATTTCTTAGATGAATGAATGAATAAATGAATAAATAAATAAATAGTAGATATTATCGTTGTTTTTTCAAGAGTTGGGATGAGGATAACTAAGAACTCCATCCCTATTACCTCTCACTTTCCATATGAGGAAGGGAAAGTTCATTACTATTCATAGAGTACATTTTAGGTACTGAGCACTGTTCTCACAACCATTTTTGAAAGTGGGCATTATTATCATCATTTCACAATTGGAGAAGCTGAGGCTCGGAAAGGATAAGTAACTTGAGTAAGATCACACAGCTAACAGAGGAATACAGATTCTGTCAGGTCTGTCTGACCTTAAAGTCTGTGTTCTTTCATCAAGCTTCCCATAAAGATGGTGCCACTTCAAATCAAAACCTTTGTGTTCAACTATGTTAAAGAAAAAAATTGGGTTTGGAAAATCTCAAGTTGGGTCAAGAAGACTGACAATTTTCTCTTCAAGATGCTTTGCTTTGCTACCATTACAGTTGACTTTGCAGTGATGCCGAGCCCCCATCTGGGGGTATGATGGAGATGGCCAGGTGATTGGCTTTTTCCTATTTCCTTCCACTGACTTTTCTTCACTCATTTTCCCAAAGCATCTTTGGAGCACGAGGAAAGAACACACATAAAAGATTCATAGAGTGGCTGTGAACTTGGCTCTCAGAAGAGGACCACTAAAGGGTATCTTCACATACACTGCAAAGCGTTCTTCTTCACACTCAATACTTCACATCTCGAGCCATTTTACTATGTGTGGCTGGTGAGGAAAATGCCACATTGCCTCTCTGATACTAAACTGTTGCTGATCGGGGACTTTTTAGTTGAAAATAAAGATTTGATTTTTACGACTTTCATCTATGATTGTTTCAAACAACACCATCACCAACAAGAGGAAATGGAGGAAATGGCCACTGTATCCTCTGTGAATAATTAGAGTTCACAGCCCATGCACACCAATAGTTCCCTTGACCCCAGGTCTCTCTGTAAGAGACTGGCATCACTAAACCATTTGCAGCTACTCCAAAACTGCAGCAGAGCCAGGCTACTTGTTGGCTTCTGCAATAAAAATTTGTCCTTCCTGCCCATTTCCCATAGAATTAAGTCCGAACAATGAATTGTAGTCTTCAGGATTTCTAAGATCTGGCCCACCCTATCACTTCAGGTCTTAGCTCTCATTGATGTTATACTTGAGGCCATGCATCCGGTGGTTAAGTGCTTAGGATTCAGGTAGATCTGAGATTGAACCCTGGCTCTGCCACTTATGTGTACAATGTCACAGAGCCAGTCAATGTCTGTTCTGTTTATTCTCTGTTCCCTCCTCAGATCCATTCTCTGCCCTTCTCTGTGCTCAGGGGGGCTGACCCCTGCAGACTGCATCCCTGGGGCCCCTTGATGGCTTGCTTCTGGTTGGGTTCAGTCAATGGCAGGAAATGGCAAGAGACTGGAGGTCAAAAGGAGGAGTTTTCCCTACTCTCCATGTCGTTTGGTGCCATATTTCTAATAGTGGGTGCATCCACCCACTATTACAGCTTCTACCAGATGCCTTCCCCTTCATGGTTACAGCTCCCACTGGGCTTTAGTAAGTAACAATATCGTATTCCTTCCCTGCCCTGCCCTTCAGCCCGAGGGTTGGTAATAGTTGTTCACTGTTTTTAGTGCCTGGATGCCTCACTGTCCTTTCTTGGTTCCCTAATCCCTGCCTATACCTCTAATAACACTTCTTCATTGGAAAGATATTTTTGCTGGATATAGAATTCTAGGTTGACAGATTTCTTTTTTTCTTTCAGCATTTCTGTTTTCTAGTTTGTATGGTTTCTGATGAGAAGTCTACTGTGATTCTTTTCTTTGCTCCTCTGTAAAAAATGTCTTTTGGGGGGCTGCTTTCAAGATTTTCTCTTTTTCTTTTGTACTCAGCAGTTTGAATATGATATGCATAGATCTATGTGTGTATAGTGTGTGTGTGTGTTTATTCTGCTTGGTGTTTTCTGAGATTTTGGGTCTGTGGTTTGATGTCTATCATTACATACAGATAATTCTCGACCATTATTTCCTCAAATGGTTCTTCTGCCTTGTTCTTTCTCTCTTCTTCTAGAATTCCAATTACATGTATATTAGAGCAGTTGATGTTCCCCAGTTCTTGGTGCCCTTTTCTGTATTTTTTTTCTTTCTTTTTTTCTCTTTGTGTTTCAGTTTGGATAATTTCTATTGACCTATCTACTTTCCTCAGCTGTGTCAAGTTTACTGATAAGCCCATCAAAGGCAGTCTTCACTTCTGTAACTGTGTTTTTCATTTCTAGCATTTCCAATCAATTTTCTCTTTTAGTTTTCATTTCTCTGCTGAAATTATCCACCTGATCTTGCATGTTGTTCACCTTTTCCATTAGCACCTTTAACATAATTTTTGGTTATTTTAAATTCCTGAAAGATAGTTTCAACATCTGTGTCATATCTGAGTGTGGTTTTGATGATTACTTTGTCTATTGGGAGTGTATTGCTTTTTCTTGCCTCTTTGTATGTTCAGTTGAAAGTGTGACATCTTGTGTAACACAGTGGACACTGAGGTAATAGCTTTGGGGTATGAGTATGAGTTTCCTTCTGCTCAAACTTTAGTGAGAGAGTTTAAGTTAATTTAGTTAGGATTTGGGCTGGCTTTGAAGTTTGTTACTTCTATGCTTAACCTTAGTGCATCACAGGCTTTACATTCCTCCAGCAATACCTTGTGTTTAGGATGTGAAACTGGTTTGCCAGAGGGTTTTTTTTCAATGTGTCTATTCTATTCTTAGTTTTAGGTCCCCTCTTTGTGCCGGGCCTTAGAAAGGGTCTCTTTGTAGGCTCTTGTATCTCTTTCCCAGTAGTAGTCTGCTTTTCATTGTTATGTTTAGCTTTTTAGCTAGCGGTGGTGGCTCGTGAGCTTGAGAGAATTCTCTTTTGTTCTGATTAAGCCTCAATCTTATGTGTGCATGTGTCCCTGAGTCTCAGGAGTGTGGCCTCTTCAGTGCTCCTGCCCCTTTCAGGCTGTCCATCTGGGCCCATTACATATTCCTGCTCCTCTTCCAGCAGTAGTTAGAAATTTTTTTTCTTCCTTCATTCAGCTGCAATGGTTTTCCACCAGTACCTAAGTAGAATAGTGTTTGTTGCCCTCCTCTCCACAGATTAAGCCTTTTATTCCATGTGGGAGATCAGGTGAGAGGGGTCTGGGTAGAGCAGGCAGAAATTTGTGCCCCTCCCTCAGCAGCTGCTGTACCCCTCCCCCAGGTCTACCACAAGGGATATTTTCTTACATCTTCCCCTAGTCTTTTCTGTGAGTACCGAGTGGGGTTTGTGGAGAAAAGTTCCGGAGGATGTGGACTCTCCCAATTTCTGCAGTCTCCAAGGGCTTCATATTCTCTTGCCAGTACACACTGAGCCTTTATAGATTCACCAAGCTGAACTTTTCCTCCCAGGGACTGGGTGCATCTACCAGGTAAGCTAGTGCTCACATCTTGTCTGCGATGTGACACTCTGTCTCTCCTTGGATTTGGCCACTTGGTTGCCCTGTGACTTCAGAGAAGGAGTTCAAGGAAAACTCATGAATTTGCCATTTGTTTGGCTCATTTTCATTGTAAGGTTGGGAACAATGCTCTTTCTAGCTCTTACATCCTCAAGCAGAAACTGGAAGCCAAGTCTCTTCATTGGAACCATTTGAACTGAATTCAATTTCCCGCTGGGAGCACTGATAGTGCTGGAGCTGCGATGTAAACCTAGTATTTTTCTCACTACAGCATATTTGTTTCTTCCCTTCATTATCCCCCTTCTCTCCTGAATGTAAATTTCATTCATAAAATAGTTACTGAGCACCTACTAGGTGGCAAGCCCCAAGCTTGTACAGAGATACATTAGTTAGGGTCTCAGAGTAGTTAGCTCGAGCATAGGGATGACAGGGGCTCTCACAGGGCACCATGGGATGCCAGAGCCACTTCCCCCTATGAAACTTACTCATGCCTAACCAGCAAGACAATTTTGGAACCCGCCTCAGCTCATCAGGCCATTTTCTTAGTCACCAAATGCCATCTGCCCAGGAGCCCAAGCCTGAAATTAATGATGCCACACGCTGGAGATTAAGAAGGCATTACAGACCCCTTTGAGGTTTCCTACCAGCAGACCTGTGGGCTGAGGGAAGAAAAGTAACCTTGATTCCCCAGAATTATAAACTCTTAAGTCAAGTTGTTCTAAAGTGTGTGGTGTTTATGTTAGACGTATTAATCTGTTGAGAGGATCAATAAAGCCAACTTGAAACTTGTTTCAGTAATAGCCCATGTAACAGGCAAGCCTGGGCTGATTTTTTAAAAAAGAATATTAGAGCATTTGGGTTTGGAATCCATTAAGCTGCCTCATGGACCTAAAAGTGGGAAATTCACTGGAGCAATGTGCATTGGCAAAATCTGTCCAAATCTGTGCTGAGAATTACCATAATGATAATATCAGACTATTACTTCTTGGGAGCATCATAGTTTGCAAAGTATTTTCACTTTCAGTATTTATTTAGTTTTTTGATCCCCATAATGGCCCTGAAATGGAGTAGGTCAGGTGTTATTTCTGTCTGGTTGAGACTTGGGTCTGGAAGCCAGTCTGCCCCTGAATCACATGGCAAACATCCAGTGAAAATAGGTATCTGGTATCCTTGCTATGTTCACAATCTGATCTGAATCATTTTTCCTTGACCCACTCTGGATGTCTTTTTCCAGCCCATTTTTGATATTCTCAAGGATCTAACCCCTTTCCTAGTTCATACCTTGATCCCTCAGACTTGACACTTGATTCTGTTCTTCTCGTCTGCCCTCTAATTCCTACCTACTTAAATTACAACTTTTGTCTGCTCCTTTGATTAGGTGACTCACAGCTGCTCCGAGGCCTTGGGTACCTTCCATGCCCAAACATCATCTCTGCAATTACTTGTACTGCCACTAATATTGCTTGAAATACTAATATTAATACTGCTTGAAATAATAATAACAACAGCAACAGCTATCATTTGAGTACTTATGATGAGTCAGACACTGAGTTTTCCATGTTTCATCTCATTGAAATTTTGAACCTTAGGCTAGCCCTATGAAAAAGGTACTATTTTAATCCCTACCATGTAGTTAAGTTGCAAAGAATTTAGGTGAACCCAGTTAGTGTAATTAAAAGAACATGGACTTGTGTTCTGGCTCTGCTATGCGCTCACTGTGTGATTTTAGACTAGTTACCTAATCTCTCTGTGCCTCAGTTTGTTCATCTGTGAAAACTGGAATTGATAATTCCTACCATCTGAAGTTGCTGTGAAGATTAAATGGGAAAGAGCCTGGCACACAGTAGGATCTCAAAAAAAAGTGAATTTCACTTTTTTCTTTTAGGGCTTTTATCTTCTACTCCTGAGTACAGCTATTAAGTGGATACTTTGGAATTCTTCATAAAACATCAAATATGGCTGTATATTTCATCAAGGAAGACAGGGAGGGAGGAACAGGATGCTTTCTGGTAGAGGTGTAGGAAATGGTTTTCAATTTCAGGGCTGCTTGAGAGTAATGGCTGCAGTGATGTGTAAGCATTCAGTTTGGGACTTGAGGGCGTGACCTTGGGAACTAATTGAGTGTACCGACTTGCTCAGACAAAGAAATCCCTGTATTGGCTAAATAACGTATAAGAGATCTCCATTGGGCAATGGGGGGAAAATTGAATTATTTAACGTATTTCCATTTCAATTAGTTAATCAAGATAATTGCTGTTTTCCTGGATCTTTGTCTTTTCTTTGTAATTTACAAGGCCCTTGTTTGGAGAAAGGAATTTAGCCCGTGAACTCTGTATAAACTGCTGTGACTTTTTTTTGTGTGTGTAAATTATATTTAAAAATCTATTACAGCCCCTTTTGCTTTGGATTCTAGGATTGTGAGAAACTGATGCTTGATCAAGCTTGAGAAAAATTTACAGTTCAAGCATTCGGGTTCATTTGGGATTAACAAACTCAGCCAAGGGGCAGCAGGGCAGAGCTGAAAGAACATGAGCTCTGGCATCAGACAGACTTGGGTTGTGATCCCTGTTCTGCTGTGTTCTCACTACAGAACAGTGAACAAATGAGCCTCTCTGAGCCTCAGTTTCTGTTTCTGTAAAACAGATACTGTCACCCATCTTCCAGAGCTGTTGTGAGGACTGAATGCAATAATGCAGTTCCTAAATCAAAAGAAAGCTGGAGTAGCAATTCTCATATCAGACAAAATAGACTTTAAAATAAAGACTATTACAAGAGACAAAGAAGGACACTATATAATGATCAAGGGATCGATCCAAGAGGAAGGTATAACAATTGTAAATATTTAGGCACCCAACATAGGAGCACCTCAATACATAAGGCAAATACTAACAGCCATAAAAGGGGAAATCGACAGCAACACAATCATAGTAGGGGACTTTAACACCCCACTTTCACCAATGGACAGATCATCCAAAATGAAAATAAATAAGGAAACACAAGCTTTAAATGATACATTAAACAAGATGGACTTAATTGATATTTATAGGACATTCCACCCAAAAACAACAGAATACACATTTTTCTCAAGTGCTCATGGAACATTCTCCAGGATAGATCATATCTTGGGTCACAAATCAAGCCTTGGTAAATTTAAGAAAATTGAAATCGTATCAAGTATCTTTTCCGACCACAACGCTATGAGACTAGATGTCAATTACAGGAAAAGATCTGTAAAAAATACAAACACATGGAGGCTACACAATACACTACTTAATAACGAAGTGATCACTGAAGAAATCAAAGGGGAAATCAAAAAATACCTAGAAACAAATGACAATGGAGACACGACGATCCAAAACCTATGGGACGCAGCAAAAGCAGTGCTAAGAGGGAAGTTTATAGCAATACAAGCCTACCTCAAGAAACAGGAAACATCTCGAATAAACAACCTAACCTTGCACCTGAAGCAATTAGAGAAAGAAGAACAAAAAAACCCCAAAGCTAGCAGAAGGAAAGAAATCATAAAGATCAGATCAGAAATAAATGAAAAAGAAATGAAGGAACCAATAGCAAAAATCAATGAAACTAAAAGCTGGTTCTTTAAGAAGATAAACAAAATTGATAAACCATTAGCCAGACTCATCAAGAAAAAAAGGGAGAAGACTCAAATCAATAGAATTAGAAATGAAAAAGGAGAAGTAACCACTGACACTGCAGAAATACAAACGATCACGAGAGATTACTACAAGCAACTCTATGCCAATAAAATGGACAACCTGGAAGATATGGACAGATTCTTAGAAATGCACAACCTGCTGAGACTGAACCAGGAAGAAATAGAAAATATGAACAGACCAATCACAAGCACTGAAATTGAAACTGTGATTAAAAATCTTCCAACAAACAAAAGCCCAGGACCAGATGGCTTCACAGGCGAATTCTATCAAACATTTAGAGAAGAGCTAACACCTATCCTTCTCAAACTCTTCCAAAATATTGCAGAGGGAGGAACACTCCCAAACTCATTCTACGAGGCCACCATCACCCTGATACCAAAACCAGACAAAGATGTCACAAAGAAAGAAAACTACAGGCCAGTATCACTGATGAACATAGATGCAAAAATCCTCAACAAAATACTAGCAAACAGAATCCAACAGCACATTAAAAGGATCATACACCATGATCAAGTGGGGTTTATCCCAGGAATGCAAGGATTCTTCAATATACGCAAATCAATCAACGTGATACACCATATTAACAAATTGAAGGAGAAAAACCATATGATCATCTCAATAGATGCAGAGAAAGCTTTTGACAAAATTCAACACCCATTTATGATAAAAGCCCTGCAGAAAGTAGGCATAGAGGGAACTTTCCTCAACATAATAAAGGCCATATATGACAAACCCACAGCCAATACTGTCCTCAATGGTGAAAAACTGAAACCATTTCCACTAAGATCAGGAACAAGACAAGGTTGCCCACTCTCACCACTATTATTCAACATAGTTGTGGAAGTGTTAGCCACAGCAATCAGAGAAGAAAAAGAAATAAAAGGAATCCAAATCGGAAAAGAAGAAGTAAAGCTGTCACTGTTTGCAGATGACATGATACTATACATAGAGAATCCTAAAGATGCTACCAGAAAACTACTAGAGCTAATCAATGAATTTGGTAAAGTAGCAGGATACAAAATTAATGCACAGAAATCTCTTGCATTTCTATACACTAATGACGAAAAATCTGAAAGTGAAATTAAGAAAACACTCCCATTTACCATTGCAACAAAAAGAATAAAATATCTAGGAATAAACCTACCTAAGGAGACAAAAGACCTGTATGCAGAAAATTATAAGACACTGATGAAAGAAATTAAAGATGATACAAATAGATGGAGAGATATACCATGTTCTTGGATTGGAAGAATCAACATTGTGAAAATGACTCTACTACCCAAAGCAATCTACAGATTCAATGCAATCCCTATCAAACTACCACTGGCATTTTTCACAGAACTCGAATAATGCAGTTCCTAGCCCAGCAGTGACGGGCAGCAAGGCTAGGTCCTTCCCCATCTTCCACGTACTTATCTAAGGGTCGCATATTTGACAGTCTCAGTTGTGTGGAACATGGCTAAGATCTCAAAAAGACGCCAAAAAAATCCAAGTAGAATAGATGTTACAAAGTCCATTCATTAAAATACCTCATAGAGGAACACCTTGGATATATATATTTAATTTTGGCAAGGATTATAATAAGCTGAATGTCTGGTTCTCTGACTACACCAGTTAAGAAGCCCTACCCTGGATGAAGAGAAGGGAAGTGAGCTACTGAAGTCGGCCCCACGACTGAAACCAACAATGACACGATAGCGCCACACTGAGGGAGGAGGTGGTAAAACTATGGATGAGGCACAGGAACTAATGAAAGAACAGTTTAGAATCACTTGGGGCAGGGATGAAGGGTTCTATAGCTTCATTTCTTCACTTCCTGGAAACTATCTTCAAAGGCAGCATCAAATGCATTGTTGTTTCTTATTAATGACCCTGACTCATAAAAGAAAGATTTCATTATGTCTGTATAATGTGTTTGAGAAGGGAGGCATGTAATGCACTTCATAAACTCCATCCAAAATGGTAAAAGTGAAAGAAAATTTTTTGAAACTTAAAGATGTGGGCTTTGATTATGTGGACAATTCTTCCACATGGAACTGTTCTTTCTCCCATTGCCACATTTCTGGACAGTGGTCATATGAAGATGCTAACACTTAACCAAGTATTGATACTTTTCATCTACATCACCTCCCTGTAGTATGTTGGGCAGGTATCCACTGTTTCCATTTTACAGAGGTGGAAACTGAGGCCTAGAGAGATTAAGATTATCATGGAGCTGGATTCAAGCCCAACTCCTCTGACTCCAAAAAGCTCATGCCTTTTCCACTACACCATGTTCCTTCCTAGGAGTAATCATCTGGGTTATTAACATGCAGAACATATAATAGGTCATGGTTTGCATCCCAAGTGAATTAAAATAAAAAACATCCACAAATTAACACTTCATCAGTTCACCTCTAATCCTACAATGCATCCATGAAACAAAACCATCAAACAGCCTGGTCTTGATACTTACTCGTAAAATGTCGTCCATCCATTTTCATTGCTTTTGGTTGCCAGAAGGCCAGAGTTGCTGTGGTACGTCATCATGGCCAACTCGTGTCCTTGTGTGGTCACGCTCTTGAGTGCACTGTTGGTGCCCATGGTCACCCAGTACACCTGGCCATCTGGGACCACCAGCCAGAGGGGCATCCCTGTAGAGTCTCTGCGGACGTTTACCATGTTGCCGTTGTTGTCTGTGATGAGCGTGATGTCGCCATCCCCAGTGTAGGTAAAGTTGTACAGGTAATCTCCTGTGGGTAGGCTTTGGGTGTACAGATGCTTGCCACTGGTATCAAACAGGTAGAGCTCCTGGTCGATTGGGGAGGACAGCTCATACATGTTCTGGGTGTTGAGGAAAGGCTTGTTCTTCCTGATAAACCGGATTCGGATATTCCCAAGGTCAGCCACATAGAGCTCCCCGTCAGCACACACAGCCAAGGAAGATGGGGTGTTCAGCTTTGCATCCTTGGCATAGCCATCGTCTCCAGAGAAACAATCACAGTTGGCATCATTTTTACAGTCACAGCCACTGGGGGCCCCGGCAACCAGTGAGATCTCTCCGCTAGTGGTGACCTGCCTGATGCGGTTGATCTTCTTCTCGTCTGTCTCAGCGATATACAGGACCCCATTGTGAGAGACAGCCAAGGCAGTGGCTGACTCCAGGGTTGCGTGGATGGCCACCTTGCTCAGCAGGAAGTGGTCGATGCCGGGCACCTGGCAGTGCATGGGCCTCCCGGCGACAATGCGAACCTGGTGGTTTTCAGAGATCTGCAGGACTACGTTGTTGTCCAGGACATAGAGGGAGTTGTCCATCGGGTTGGTGGCTAAGTCTGTAGGCCACTCCAGGCGAACCTGACAATGGAGAGATAGACACTCAAATGCCTGGCGAGGTGCCCACCACTGATCATCCCACACCCCTTAGAGCCCATAACAGTGTCCCAAGTGCCAACACATGGCAGTCTTGCCTGATCCTCACAGCAGCCTGTCATCAACCATGGATATCAGCCCCTGATCAGACAGAAAGCATGCAAGAGCCCTCACTGAGACATCTGATGGTCTACGTTAGACTGACAAAAACACGAAGAAGGGGATAACAAATAAACAAAAAAAGCAGGCGAGGGCTTCCCTGGTGGCGCAGTGGTTGAGAGTCTGCCTGTCAATGCAGGGGACACGGGTTCGAGCCCTGGTCTGGGAAGATCCCACATGCCGCGGAGCGGCTGGGCCCGTGAGCCACAATTACTGAGCCTGCGCGTCTGGAGCCTGTGCTCCGCAATGAGAGGCCGCGATAGTGAGAGGCCCGTGCACCGCGATGAAGAGTGGCCCCCGCTTGCCACAACTAGAGAAAGCCCTCGCACAGAAACGAAGACCCAACACAGTCATAAATAAATAAATAAAAATTAAAAAAAAAAAAAAAAAAAAAAAGCAGGCGAGAGGAGAGACTTTGGAGTCAGACAGGCCTGGGTTCAGATCCTAGTCCCCCTACTTGTGACCTTGGGCAAGTTACTTTACCTCACTGAGCCTCAATATTCACATCTGTAAAATAGGAATGACAATAGTGCAGAGAGTCTGACCCTCCATAAGTGCTCAAATAATGGTAGCTAATGTTGCAGAGGTGGGAGGGGAAGGCAGATGGAGTCTGGAGGCTGAAGCAGGAGCTGTTCAGAGTAAGAAAGACGCTTCATGAATTGTTGCTAAATGCATGAAGGATGATTTCTCAATTCTTTGAGTTCATGGATTAATACATGGCTAGGTGCTGGGGATGTAAAGAGAAAGTAACATTGGCTCTTGTCTGACATAGTTCCAGACCTGTGCTTCTCAAACCTGGCCACACATTCAGATTACCTATGGTGATTTAAGAAAGTATGGGTGCTCAAATTCCACCTCTGATAAATTAAATCAGATCCCTGGGTGTGGGGCTCGGGCAGAGGCATGAAAGCTTCCTGGCTGATTCTAATGTGGGGTTGGAAATCATAACTGGATCTTTCTCCTTCAAGGGTGATCATTGGACTGGCAGTGGTGGCATCACCTGAGAGTTGGTCAGAGAAGCAGAACGGCAGGCCTCCCCTGAGACCTACTGAATCCGAATCTGCATTTCAACAAAATCCCTGGGGGGCTCCTGTACACACTGAAGTTGGTGAAACCTTGCTCTCGATAATGGTTTCTAGCACCTCAGAGAACAGGTCCACCTGGGAGAGATTAACAACGTCGGCTACGGGAGTGAGGGGTTCAGAGGTCCTGGGCCCCATGTCTGAGCCTCCTCTGAGCCGGGTCAGGAAGCTGGCAGGGATCACAGGTGGGCAGGCAGGGGACTGCAGCCGGCAGGTCTGAGGCGAGGATGCTTTGTTTCTTGCCTCGGTGGCCGTGGAGGCTGGGACGTTGGGTGCATCACCCTGGGAGGTGCTGGCACTAAGGGAAGCCCTTTGCCAATTGTGTTCCCCACGAGATCCAGCCGTAGTGCACGTGGGCTGCCAGCTGCTCCCTCCAGCTGATGTTTCTACCCCAGCCCAGGGGACTCGTTGCCTTAGGTGCCTGAGCCCCCTTCTAGTCCTTGACGCTCAGTCCAATTTGGGGCTTATTGAAGCAAGTATACACCTTTGGATAAGCAATTTCTCTTCCAGAAATTCACTCTTGTGCACCCCTGTCTACAGAGGTGCTCATCACAGCCATTTTTAATAATGGTAAAAAACTGGAACCAACCCAGATGCCCAATGACAGAGAATTGGCCAAATAAATTATAGTACATTTAGTTCATCCATAAGATAGAATATTCTGTGTAGCAGTTCAAAGTGACGTTATAGATGAATATTTAATGACATGGGAAGATGTTTGCTATGTATTAAGTGGAAAGAACAGTCTGCAGACCTGTAAGCACAGTGTGATCCCAACTGGGGAAAAAAATACAATAAATTAGATAGATTATGGGTAGAAGGGAGATTAAAAGCTTGAGGGCTATACACCAAAATGTTAACCGTTATCTGGATGAGAGGTAGTTTTAACTTTCTTCTATGTCATTTTAAATGTTTTGTATTTTCTGCAATGTGCATGTGGTAGTTTACTAATGTAAAAAGAAGCCCCAGAAGATAATATACAGATGAGATGTGGCCACCTTCATCTACCTGCCCCTTCAGCTCAGCACCGTTCTCAGGATGGCGTAGGCCCCGGCCCACGGCCGTTGCTCCCAGAGTCTGCTTGCTCCCTCACCCCAGCCTGGATCCCTCTTCTCCCCAGCACGGGGCCCCGAGGCACGCCAGCGGCCCTTCCCGAAGCCCAGAGCCCCGCCCCGCAGCCGGGCTGCCTCCCTCGCCCTTCCCAGCGGTCTCTGGAGCACAGCATCTCCAATGCCTTCGGCTGCATCAAGAACGCAGTTCACCTGAAAGTGACAAGGGAATTTTCAGTTTCCTAAAGCCCATTTCTTGTCAACACTGGCTGCTAAATCTTTCATGCCCTCTGGTCCTGTGGCACCTTGGGGACATACTTGCTGAGACCTCTCTGCCTGTCATTATGGTCAAAAGAGAAGGCGCCCTGATGGGTGGGTGGGGAGGGGGGGAGGTGCCAGGGGAGGGGAGGGAGAGGGAAAGGAAGGAGGGGAGGAGGGAAGAGCAAGCCTTTCCTGCTCTCTCCTGCACACCCATGTGCACACAGGCACCTGGGAAAGAAGGAGCAGTGCTCTTGGAGTCACAGTGCCTGCATGATGATTCTGGACCAAGTACCTATGATTCTTTGATTTTACCTCCCTGTTAGCGATAATCCTGTGGAGGCTTCATTTCCCATCACCAGAATGGAGGGACAAGAGTTTGCAATTTCTGAGGTCCCTCCAGCTCCCACATTCTATCGTCCTGAGATGGAATGGAGCGCCCTTGCCCCATCCTCCAGATCATTCTGTGCCTTTATTAAAGCCCTCTGAGCTGACTGCCTTGTTGCAGAGTTATTTGCAAAAATGGATTGTCAAATGGATGAACGAATGACTGACTGGTGAATGGCATAGAGAGAGCGAGGGGTTTGGGGTCAGGACAGCGCACTTCCTAGCTCAGTCCGCCAATGTCCACAGGTGTGATCTTCCTCAAGTTACATAAACACTTTGAACTTCTTTCCCCATATGTAGAAGGTGGTAATAAATATTACATAAGAGTAGTTGTGAGGATCAAATGAGACAACTCACAAGGATATTCTTGGTAAATTATAAAGAGAATGAATATTTACAGCCTATTATTAGCTGCCAGACACTGTGCTAGGCTCTTATGAAATGTTTATTACCACCTTTTACATATGGGGAAAGAAGTTCAAAGTGTTTTACATGATGTCATAAAAAAATTTCATTTCCATACCCCTGAGGGAACTTAGCACAGGGCTCCGCATTTATAACCACATTTTCTTTCACCAAGCTTCAGTTTCCTCATCTATAAAATGGGGTACGTAATACCTACCTTGACAGATTATGGTGACAGCTAAACAAGAAAAGTGAAGTTGTAACCTTTCTGTATCCCCATTTCTAACAGTGCCTGGCACATACTAAATTCTCAGGAAGTCATTTTGGACACTAAGGACAGAGTTATACTCTGTGTCTCTGGTGGCCACAGGCTGCAGAGTTGAGCACTAATCCCCCGTTTTGAACAGGTTGCAGCATCTTCTGTTCCTTCTCTACTCTCTGCCTCCCTCTAGTTTCTCCTCCGGCCTGGTCTTTGTCTCCTCCCAGAGAGTTCCTTGGTTTTCCCCTTTGTACTCTTGCGTGAGCTGTGCTCTTATCTCTCTGCCTTACCTCCCTGCTCCACAGGGCACTGTAAAGTAGCTGCGTGTTTGTGACAGAGGAAGCTCTGAGAATGAAAGCCAGGCCCCCTTCCCGTACATGTATATAAGAGTTTATGCCTGTGTTGGAGAGTTTGGTAACAAGAATCCCATGCTTAGATTCAGAGGACGGTGTTGAGGACCAGGGCCATAGAGATTTCAGTCCAGGATTTCTGAATTTAAGGGTGGGTTTTTTTCCCCCCTCCACTCTATGCCCGTTGTCTTCCAAGCCTTTGATCGGGCTGCTTGGCAGTACCTCTGGCTAAAGTTAAACAATTTTCCAATGTGTAGACTGAAAATTTTCAGCACCCTCTGCTGGCTGGTGGCGGGCCCATTCTGAGAACTGAAAGTACTTGGACGCACATCCTCAGGCCGTGGCAGCTTCCTGATGGGTAAATCATGCTTGCTTACAGACTGGAGAGGGAAACTCTCAAGCCAGCAAGGGGAAGCCTGCCATACTGGAAAGACAGGTGGCAGAGAAGAGATTCCACACTGGAGCATAAGGATTCTATTAGCTGCTGCAGAGGGTGCTGGTGCACACCAGCATCTGACAGGGAAGGGACACGGCTGCTGGGCCACCGGCAGCAGCCCTGAGTTCTGGGGAAGGGGCTGTGCGACACACATCGGTAGTGGGGGCAGGCATGACCAGAGAGGCCTCCCAGCCGCCGCCCGCTGAGCAGGAGCAGGTCTGTGGTCAGCGGCAAAGGGCCTGTGTGCAGACTCCCCTGGAAGTGAGGGGGTTTAAAAAGCTAAGTGTGCCCACTGCTGACACCAACTCAAAATCTAATGTGATTCGAGCCTCCGTATTTCCTTGGTTTTGCTAATGTTGGCAAGATGGATGTTCACTGATTCGGCACCAGCCAGGTGCTGCTAAAGGATCTAGCAATAAAGGACACATCCCTTGTCAAGTCACTGCAGGACAAACCAGGGACATGCTGAACAGCCAGAACCTTGTGTCTTTCTTGGGTCTACACCCACCTGCTAAGGTCCAAACTCTGGTATGGTAAGGTAAGTCCTTCCCTAACTGGCCCCAAAGCATGCCTCCAGTTTCAACTCCTGGTACTTCCTTCCAAGAACACTATGCTCAGTGCCCAATTTTCCAATGTTCCTTGAACGTTCCAGGCCCATTAACATCTTTGTACCTTTGCACATGCTGTTTCCTTGTGTGAAATATCTCCTTGCTTCCAACAAACTCCTATTCAGCCTTCAAAACCTGGCACAAATGTCACCTCCTTTGTGAAAGCAGGACTAGAATTTCTGTTTATCGGTCACCTCCAGAGTGCCAAGCAGTGCTAGGAGCCCTGCGTACACCGTTTCACATATTCTTAAGGCAATCCTGCCAGGCCAATGCCAATTACTTCCATTTTACAGACATGAAAAGTGAGACTCAAAGGACCTCAGCAACGTGTCTAAAGTTACACAGCTAGTGAATGGCAAAGCTGAGATTCAGTCAATCAACCAACTAATCAACCAACAAATATTGGCTGTGCTCCTGTGCATACCAGGTACCCTGGTTACAGTAGAGGAAAAGATGGACAGAATTCCTGTCCTCATGTAGCTTACAGTCTAGAAAGAGAACAGACAATGTTCAAGTATCTGTAAGTGCTTCCAAAGAGGGAATTCAGAAGGTTATGGATTTAAATTCACACTGTGTGAGGCTCTGCTGCCTTCGAGGCTTCTTGAGGCAAATTTCTTCACTATCCCCCGAGCCTCCTTCTGTCACCCACTTGTCACCTCTGATGGTGAACTTCCAGAGCACCGTGCTGTGCCCTAACCATCTGTGTGTCCTTAGTGCTCTTCACCAAGAGTGTGCTTACAGCCTTGTGCAAGATAAAGATGAACGGCCAGCGGGCTGGCTGGGGGCCGGCGAGAGGATGAGTGTGCAGACCCAGGGCTCTAGCAGACGAAGCTTCCTCCTTTTACCTGAGAAATATCCATGACAGAATCACAGCTCAGGGGCCGGGCTGAGGTAAGATCGTTGGAGCCCAGCAGAGTGGAGATGACCCCATTCTGATCAATGCGTCTGATCATGGTGCCATCCACGAAGTAGATCAGCCCGGACTTGTCCACCGTGATGCCTGGGGTAGAGAAGCCAAAACAGGGAATTCAGCCTTCGAGGTGGTAACAACCCACATACTCATGGAAACATGCGGGTAGACAGAGCACCTCCCCTTTATGATTTGATTAGCTTCTTCCCACAACATTCATGCCCTTTCTAAAGTCGAGAAGACAGCTGCCCAGAGGCTTGTACAAAGCAGAGATTAGAACCCAGGTCTTCAGATTCTCCAGCCCTCTGGTCCTTCCACCTTGCTGCCTCTGGAGATTTTTACCTATCATCTTAGCCATGTACTACAACTTGGACTCATAACTGCTGGGAGTTTGTTAAGTGCTAGAGGTAGTGGCAAGGAGGAACTTTTTCAACGTCAAAACTGTGGATTATTTAAATTAACCTACTTCTGAAGACCTGTAATTATAATAATCAAATCCCTTTTTGACAACAATTTTTCTTTTCTTCCAAGATAATCATCCTTCACATTTTTCTAGTCTATTACTATTTTATTTTTATTTTTATTTTTATTTTTTGGCTGTGCCACGCAGCTTTCAGGATCTCAGTTGCCTGACCAGGGATGGAACCCGGGCCCGCTGCAGTGGCAGTGTGGAGTCCTTTCCACTGAACCTCCAGGGAGTTTCCTGTTACTATTTTAGTTTCATTGGTTATTTCAGAATTATAGAGCCTAAAAAAAGAATCCTTTGGATTTGTGTAGGGAAAATTGGTGAATTTAATTTCTAAAAAAAGGCACACTGAAAGGAGAAGTCATAATTATTATTCAACATCACTTCCTCCATTTGCTAGACCGTCCCACCTGTTGACTCTCCCCGGCCAGCTGTGTGACCTCAGGCAAGTCACTGGATGTCCCTGCATTTGTTTTCTCAGCTGTGAAATAAAGGGATTGTTCTAGATCTATATTGCTCACTTTTGGATGCGTGTGACAATCACCTGGGAGCTTGCTAAAATGCACCCCCCAGGTACCTGGTTCAGAGAATCTCAAGCGGAGCCTGAGCATCTATCTGTATTTTTGACAAGCACCTTGGGTAATAATGATACAAATCAAAGTTTGAGGACCACTCTAGTAAATCAGTACTTCTTAACCGGTGATATGTATCAGAATCACCTGAAGATTTTTTTTTTTTTTGATATATACCTGCTTGGTCTCACTCCTGGAAATACTAGTTCATAGGGTGGCTGGGACTGGGACCAAGTTGTGCTTTAAAAACACTCATGGGTGATATTGATACCCCAAGTCGAGAATCACGAGAGGTAGACATGCCCCCTCAAAATGTGAACTGCTCAGGGGTCCTGGGGCTGAGAGGCAGACAGGATGTGCCCCTGAGGAGAGCATGGTCTAGATGGGGAGGCCTGGGAATGAGAATGGACCCAGGGAGTGACAGAAGCCGGGAAGGTTCACGGGAAAATAAAGGAGATTCTGGTCAGTTTCATTCTGTTCAGTTTTCTCTGGGGCAGGAACTGAGAGAAGGATCAGAAAAAGCTTCATATACTTCACTTGAAGTATAAAGCTTTCCAGTTGTATAATCTCAGGGGAATCACTTTACTTCCAAGCCTCAGTTTCTTCATGGATAAAATGTGGACAATAATGTCTGACCTGTAATAGTTAGCCCTCAATAATTGTTAAGGGCTTATAATTATGAGAACATGAAACCCACCTGGTGCTTGCTCTCAGGGCCCACGTGTCTATGACCGGTCAGGAGGGTGGAGTTAAGACACCCAAGGGCCTCTGAGTGTGAACACCCACGGGAGCTGTGGTTCTTCCTGCCCCCTCCCCAGGCTGTTCAGGGCTGGAGAGTGATTTCACACGGAGGACCCGGCAGCCTCAAAGCGGGGGAAGCCTTTATTCTGTCCCTGCCTAGAATGTAAATTAATTATATTCTTTAAGCACCGAGACAGGAGCTTTCTTGTCTGCCTGGCTATGCTCAGTCTTTCTCTTCCATCTGCTAGGACTGATGAGTGCTCCAGGAACAATTGGGTTTCTTGTTTACAAAGTTGGCTGCACAGGCTAATAGAAGCGATCTGTCCCCTGATTAATTACTTCATTTTTTCTCCTTTTGTTGTGCTATATAGATGGACATCTTTTCTCCTCCCTGCTGTACAGTGTCTGCACATCGTGGCACCCTTGTCATTTCTATCTGGGTTAATTACAGGCTTTGGGGGCGACTTCATTGTCACTGCATCTGTGCATGTGTGCGTGTGTATGTGTTTGTGAGGGCAGGGTGGAGAACACACATGTGTAGGGCAAACGAGAAAAGATTTTGAGAAAATAAAAATTCTCAGAAAAAACTTTTAATTCTAAGAGAACAGAAGGTTGCGACCAAAAGGGCTCTCGGGGACCATTTGCCCAATCCTCACATTTACTAACGGCAAACCTGAGGCCCAGAGAAGGAGGACACAAGAGCCGGGAGTGGCAGAGCAAAATTGTAATGCAGAGTCCCTAAGTGCAAGCCCAGTGTTCTTTCCACTCCAGGCTACTCTTTCAGTATTAGGAAATCACAATTAGGAAGGAGATTAACCACAGATGTCACAATATTTACCCCATGGAGTTACCAGCTGACCACTTCACGTATGTGGTAGAGACATACGCTATTAAATAATGATACATGGTATGCTGCACATACAATATAACAATTATAATGCGAACTACCATTTATGGGATGTTTATCACGTGCCTGGTACTACTGTCCTAAGCAAGCATTTACATTCCTGGTAATACTTAATCTGTACTACAACTGTATAGTATATTTCTATTTCATAGAGGAGGTAAATGGGGCTCAGAGAGGTTAAGCAACTCACCCAAAGTCACACAGCTATTAGGTGGCAATGTCTGAATTTAAATATAGGACTCCTGAGTATGAAGTGCACTGTGGCTTTTTGGAGGAGTAAGTCAGCTTTCATTTGAAAACCTACAGCTTTCATTCAAAACCATGCCCTGAAATCTGGCACTATTTAAAAAAAAACCATCACTCATGACATTTTTATAGGACATCGTACGAAATATATTAATTTTGACCCTCAGAACAATCCTAGGAGGTGGACACAGAAGATACTATTACTCCTATTTTATTGTTAAGGGCCATGTGGCTTAGACACTATAGGTCATTGGCTTTAGGGCCTGCAACATGGTAAACATACACTGATGGGTATCTGTTGACAATGATGGCATCTCCTCCAAAAAGCTTTCCCAGTCTCTTGGACACAGGGACCTCCCTTGGCTCTGGACTCCCATGCACAGTTCTTTTTCCTTGCATCTCAGGGAGCACTTCTCCCCCTCTCCCATCTGAGACATTCACATTCAAGTCTTATTTTTCTGCTACAATGAACTTATTTATGCAAGTACATTGCACTGCATGCTCAGTAAATACTTGCTGAATGAGTGAATGGAAAGTGATTGTGGGTATGAAGAGGTCCAACTTTTTGAAGCACTCAGAATTGAAGCTTAGAGTTAACCCATCCTATAGCACATGAACATGTGCAAAGATGATACACTGCCATGTTTTTATCAAACAATAACATGAAAGGTAGCATAAATATCCAGCAGGAGGGTATTGATAAATAAATAATGGGACATCCATTTGCTGGGATAATATATAGCTATTAAAAGCAAGTACACCAAAGACTCTTTAATGACATGGGGAAACATTTGCGATATATCACTTAGGAAAAAGAGTAGGTTGCTAAAACAGGTTGTTTAATGTGATTTCATTTTGTTTCTGGTGAGCATTACATGCACAAGAACACTTAGAAAAAAGACTAGGGGGAAAGACAGGAAGTGTTAACTGGGAATATTTCTGGCAGGTGGAATTATGACAATTTAAACTTTGCTCCGTAGGTTCTTAGCGTTTTCCAACATTTTTTGTAATGATAAACAGATATGTCTTTTGGAAATGGAAAATACCCCAATAAATGTTACTGAGAGTGTTTAAAAGCAAGGCCTTACCCCTGGGGTTGGTCAATGTGGCTTCCGTGGCTTTTCCACCATCCCCACAGCGAGTGTCATCAAAGGGGAGGCACTGGTCACCTGTCCCTGCCACCACCTCGGAGTTCTTGACGAGGTCCTTCACCACCACGGTGGACTTGATCTTGAAGACCCGCCGGCTGTTGGTGTCCGAAAGGAAGACAGCCCCGCTCGTGGGGTCTGCGGTCAGGTAGTATTTGTGCGCCGGAGTGTGACTGGAAAACAAGGACACGGCAGTCGGTGAGCACTTTCTTCTTTCCTAACAGGCAGCCGGAGATGCACAACTTGAGTCCAAGTAAAGAAGTCTTATGGGGACAATGTTCCTATTTGGGGTGATGGTTGCCCAATTTTTCTGACCTCTCTGGTTGGCCTAACTATCCCTCCCACCCAACTATGAATGCAAACGCCTCTTGCCAAAGACCGTGATGCCCAGTGCCATGCCCGTATCAGGTGCTCAATACGTGTTTTCTTAAGAAGATTATCCGTGAGGCTTACCAGAGGCGGCCTGTAAATCCAGACCAGAAACACGAAAGACTCTGACTTTAAAAAATACTTCAGAACAAAATGACACACAAACGCTTCCCCCACAGCAGCCCCCACCCCCATCTCAGGACTGACGGCTAAGGCCTCGGCCAGATTGGACACCATCCAGTGTCAATACCATCTTCTGTTGACGCTCATGTTATACTTATCAGGAGCCCAGCAGGCTCCCTCCTGCAGACAGACATAAATGAATTGCAGGATTAGTTTGTAATTTGCAGTAATAGCCAAGGAAGAAGAAACGGAAGAGAGGAGCAGTGCTGGGGATAGCTCTGTTTCTGGAAAACAGCCACAAAGACAAGGCTGTGCTAACAGAAGAAAGCGAAGCTAGACCACGACTGTACAGAGGGCTTATGGAGACAAGGCACCGCCTCTAGGCACTGGGCAGGAAAACTGTGTGGGCTCTGGGGTCAGCTCAGTCTGGGTTCCACGTCTAGCTTTGTTATTTCCTGGTTCTGAAACCTGGGCAAGTTACCTGGCCTCCTGAGCCTCAAGTTTTCTCCATCTGCAAAATGGGGATGGGAACAGCTCCCTTGCTGGTGTATTGGGAACATTATATAAAACCATATATGAAAAATACTCGGCAGAGTGCATGGCACATAGTACTTAATAATCATAATTATTATTTTAATTATTAGTCATTATGTCTGTTTTTGCATTTGCAGAGGACTACAGAGTAGGTATCTCTTATTAAGGCTGAATTTTCCTATCACAAAGTGTGATTTACAATTTCTTCCAAGTCTAGGCTGTACTGGAGTCAGACTCATAACTCCTGGGAAGTTAACGATCGGTTCCTGCACGTGGCCTGATCATTGCCAGGGCTTCAGACTGCATCTAAATATTGGTAGTCTCTGGGGTTCCAAGTCTCTGGAAAATCTTCTGATTCAAAGGAATAAGGAATCTCCTTCTGTTCAGCCTGGATGGCCTGGCAGTGGCCACTTTCACCGGACAGTGGGACACACACCGTGCTAGGGGATTCAGGGCACAGACTGAGCAGTGCCTAGAGCACCAGCAAAGTAGGGGCACTCTATACCCCTGCAAGGTACAAGTAAGAGGATCAGAAGAGACTAGGAAGAAGCTATTTTGCATCTCATCAGGCATGCAAGTTTTGGGTCCTTTTGAAAAACAACATTTTATTTTACAGATTAGTGTGTTTTGAATTACATATGGAGACTGAGGCGCTGTAATCTTCAGGGTCAGGTTCTCTGAAGGTCTTAGTCTGATTGCTCCTCATCACACCCACCCCTTGCTTTGGGCGGTGTCTTGGGGACTGGCCAGGCCTCCAGACTCAAGGCTTTCCTTCCTGTTTTCTCTCCCTGAATACGACTAAGATGACATGATCTTCTCCAGCTGTCCTGCCTCTCTAGTCCTGACCCTACTGTCTCATGACCTCCTCAACAAAGGGCAGGTCTCTGCCTGCAGCCCAGGTCCTCCCCTAGCCATTCCTCCCTGATCTAACCCCAAACCCAACACGTCACCTCAATGCTTTCCCTTCCAGGACCCTCCATGTCTTACAGGCTAATTCAGACTCCCCAGCCTGGCAGCACACAAGGCCCCTCATGCTGGGCTGCTGCTCTATCCTCCCAGCCTCTTTCCTGCCATTTCCTCACAGACACCCTGTCCTCAGACATTCTGACAACTTGTCCCTCAAATGCGCCATCACGCCTCTTTGCCCCTGTTCTTCCTGCTCTGGGGAATACCCCGTGCCCTCCGTTTCTTAGCCTGCTGAACTGCTACTGATTCTTCAGGTGTCAGCTCAAATGGTACCTTTGCTGGGAAACCTTCCCTGACTTTTCTTCCCTGAGATTCGTATCTGTTCATATCTGGGTTACAGGACACTCAACATAATGCTGTGGCTATTTATTTATGTGTCTGTCTCCCAAATCCTGCCAATACTTGGTGGGAAGAGACGGGGTTTTATTCTTTTCTGTATTTCCAATGTTCAGCTTGGTGCCTTCTAGCCCATAGCAGCCATTAAGTGGATGGACTCTCCCTTTTTAGTTTATTTAAACAGTATTTTCAATCAAATTACTTAGCTTTTTTTTTTTACTTCTCCTTTGTGGGTGGTGGTAACAGGAGAGAGGGCCTGTTTATCTTGAAATGTCCCCTGTGACTAGCCCTATAATGCAACACAGATTTAATCTTCCCAGATGACACTGATTCTGGCTAAATAAAATGCAGTGACCTTAGATCCTACTCTGCAATGCTGGGGCAGCCTTGATCTTTCTGCTTCCTGACGACAGCTGGAGGAGGGGGTGATTACTTCATCTCTTCGCGTATCACTCATGATAAATGGTTGCTATCCACCTTGGTAGAAAATAGGTCCTTGAGGGAGTATGGTGGGGGGCCCTGTCCACTTAGATTAGCCCCCCGAGGTTTCAGCTCATGTCCTTCTGCACTGCCCTGGAGAAGTGCCACTTAGGTGACGTTTCTCAGGTCCGTGAATTCCAGAAGAGGGTGGCATTGTCAGGATTGTCCCGTGGCCCCCTCTTTTGTGCTCAAGGACAAATTTGCGGTTGGGGGGTCAGTTAAGTGCAGGGGAGAAAGCACTAGCTTTGAACTGAGAGGATGTGGGTTCTCCCTTGGGCGAGTCACCTAAATCGTCCAAGCGGTAGGTCCCTCAGGGTCGAATGATGGCATCTCTGCTCTGCTTTGCTCACAGGATTGTCATTAGGATCAAATGAAATTATCCAGCTCAACAGCCCTTTCCAGTTGGCAGAGAGCTCTTGGATAATCTTCAGCTCACGTCTTCCTCAGGCCACCTGCACCTGGAGCAGCGCCTGGACCTCTCCCAGGAGCAGCGCGACCAGAGCTGCCCGCTGCTGGTATGGAAGCATCTGCTACCTCCAGGTGCCCATTTGTCCCAGACACTGTGCTAGCGTTTTATACGCACAACCTCATTTTCGTCACAACGACTACAGAAGGCAGGTGCTTTTTATTTATTTATTTAAAAACAACTTTTAGAAATGAGATGAGAGAGGTGAAGTGACTTGAGCAGGGCCAGAACCTGCTAAGTGGCATGGTGGATTTCCATCTCGGATCTGCTGGACATTGAAGTCTGTGTTCGTTCTACTTCCCCACACTGCTTCTCAGGGCCTAGAAAGCTCCCCTGCCTTTCTCTCCAGAGCACCTGCTCATCTCTTGGGATGTAGCTCCTGCATCACCTCATCTGGAATACCTACCTTTCCTGGATTCCTGGGACCCTGCTTTGCCCTCTTTCTTTTGTTGTGGTCCCACGAGACGCTCAGCAGACTATACTTTTCGTACTTCTAGCACCTTAAGACCCTTTTCTGCTTAGTTGTCTGTCTCCTCAGGGACATCTTGGACTCCTCAAGGGCAGGGCCTGGCTTCAAGGCCCTGGTGCTTAGCACTGGGCTGGTGCAGAGTTAGTGTTCCAGAAAGGCTTGCTGAATTTATGAATCAGTGAGTGAATGATGATCCGCCTCTCTGGGATTATAGACAGGAAACATCCACCACTAAGGGTCTTAGGGTGATGGTTCTCAATATGGCTACACATCAGGTTCACCTGGAAAGCTTTTTTAAAAAAGCCTCACCCATCACATCCGAAGGGCCTGGGCATCTGTCCCTTTAACATCACTCCAGTGATTCAGAGGCACAGCTAGATTTGGAAGCCATGGCTTTAGGAGCAGTGCTTTTCAAACTTTAATGTACCCACGAATCATGCTAAAAGGAAGACTTCAGTTCAGCAGTTCTGGGTGTGGCCTGAGAGCCTGCATTTCTAACAAGTTCTCAGAGGATGCCGATGCTGCTTATCTGTACTTGGAGGAGCAGGGCCTTACTTAGAATACTCTGCAAGCCATAAATGCATGAGACGGGAGACGGCCTACCCGAGACCCCACGCCTGGTTCTGTGGACAGGGACCGCGTCTGATCCGATTCTGATCCCCAGTATCCTGAGGAGGGCTGGGCATAGAGTACGGTCCTTCTTTTCTACTTCCTTAAACATAAGCCTGGTATCTCTGGAAGCTACGTAAAATCTTAGAGGCTATAAGGTAGCAATCCTGAAGTTAATGAGCTGCAGTGAAGCCTCACTCTGCCCTCTTTCTGGACAATGTAGGGAATTTCCTAGTAGGAGCTGTGAGCCCAGAAGTCTCTTGGGACGAAAGGCAATCTATTCCCTGCTTGTGAGTGAGCATTCTCCCTCTGTCTCAGAATAAGATCTGCTTGTGCAAAGGAGCGTCCTTTGCCCACGTCATGTGGCAGCCCTGGCAGAACTTGATTCACTGGTTCTCAGAACACGTGAGAAGAGCTTGAGTATTGGAACCACACAGACATGGTTTTCAAATACCAGCTCCACCACCCACTTGGTAGGTGACATTGGGCAAATTACTTCATTACTCTGAGCCTCAGTTTTTTTCATCTTAGAAATGGGGATAATCACATCTATTTCAAAGGGCTACTTTGAGGACAAAATTCTATAAAGAATGTAAATCTTTAAGCATAGTGCCTGCTCTATTAAAAAATAAAAATGCCCAATTAATGGCAGCTGGTCACCTTACGAAACCTCCAGAACATTTATGTTACTGCACGATGGGAAAGACAAGTGTGTCATACTTAATACTGTCTGTCTAACCTATTTTTCGAGGCAATTAAGGTCTCTCTCAGAGTTAACATAATTTGCGTAGCTGGGTTTGATGGAGAACTGAGTTCAAATGTACTTCTGAACAACAGGCTTCAGACATTCCTCCGTGACCCTAGGGGAGAGATCTTGGAAGAGGTGAGAATCCTTGTTCCCTGAAGGGACGCAGGGAGGAAGATGCCCAAAGGACCAGGGTGGGGGTCTCTGTGCTGAGCATGTCCAGTATGGTGGGCTGAATTGAGGCTGTAAAGGTCAAAGAAAGAGACACATACCCACAGGCTAAGGGCACCAGCCTGGAGCCAAATGCTATCCCTGGGAGCAGCTGAACAGTAAATGCTACTGGACGAAGAGGACAAAATTTTAGAATTTCTTTAATCTACTTCTGGCATTTACTGATGGGAACACTAAGGCTCTGAGAGAGGAAGGGATTTACCAATATCCAGGTACCAGTTAAAATCAGAGCCGGAGCCCTGGTCTTCTCCCTCCTGATAGTCTTTAGAAAACTGGAAGGCAGAAAAAAATTCTGTTTTTCCCTTACGCTTTGGTTCACTTTCGAAATAGGTTTTAGCACGTGAGAAAACAATGAATTGAGAGAGGGCAGGAATCCAGCCCTGAAATCATACCATGGATACATCAAAAGATTGCTAAAAGTCAGAAACAAAAGGTACCAAAACCACAACTCTCTCAATTTATAGATGATGCAATTGGAAACCAGAAAAGCTAAGTGACCAGCCCAAGGCCGCATGAATACACAGCAAAGCTGGACAAGTGCCCTGGCTCCTAACTCTTCCCGGCTAGGTCCCCCTGTATCCCGGCTGTGTCCCAGGCAGTTACCAATACTGACTGGAGGTTTTAATGATAAATGCTAGGTTTTCATCCAAGATTTTCATATGAAATGTACTGTGTTTTCTATAAAACTGAACTTGAGGGCACATATCAATTCATAGTTCAGTATCATCCATACAAAGATCTTTGGAAATCTCTTTTCTATTTCAGTGTCAGGAAAAAATATTCCTCTGCTTAGAAGTGGGCATATTTTCCCATTTCTGATGATGTAAACCATGGAAACAATTATGTTTCCCTGTTTAATCTGGCTTCCAGGAAGCTCAGAGTCTTATTTGATGTGTAATCACATATATGTGTTTCCTCCTTTTTTCTCTTGCTCCCAAACTGTATGTAATTTACTTTAATACATGTGTCTTTGGTTGTAAGAGGACTGAATTCCTTTTTGGGGAAAAATGGAGACATAATCATCATCATATAATTGTTATGATGATGATAATAATAGTAATAATAGTAATAATAATAATAAATCATTAGTGCTCCTCTCTCCAAGGGAGATTTTATTATCCTCAAGTTAGAAACTAATGATCAGACAGATGAAATAAGTTTTTCAAGGTCACACAGTTGGGGAGCTTCAGTTTTCTCATCTGTAAATTGGGTGTATCATGAATACCTACTTCACAGGGTGGTTTGGGGGTGAACTGCTATAATCCATGTAAAACAGTTAACCCCCTCTCTGCTACACATTAAATGCTCTCTACATATTATTATTATTACCTTAAAAGACTATATATGAGTGTTACATTAATACTATATCTAATTATATCTATATAGTTATTAATTACATTAATAACTATATAGACATGGACATAAACATTATTGGATTTCTGGGTCTGTCTGACTCTTTCTACCATCCTTATCCCAAGTCAGCACCACCCCATGTGCCACTTTGATCTGAGCCACACATGGATAACTGAGAGTCACCTGGGCAGCAGTGCGAGCCACATCCCCACCTGCCATGGCTACTTTCAAGTCACCCAGATGTGTGTGAGGCTTGGGGACTCTGAGGCTTGGGGACCCTGACCATTACCCAGGAGTCAGATGAGTGCCACAATGACAGGGGATGCTGACAGGCAGACATTCCTCTCGGTGTGTCTGACGAGGACCACTTCTGCTTGCCGCAGGGTCACTGTGAGCCTACGCGACAAATCTACTCTGTGACAAAGTTCCTGTTTGGGGGTTGCTCCCTTTGGGTGGTCTGTATGGTCTGGAAATTCCCCCATTCTCTCCTTGCTGGCAGACCTTCTGGAGAGGTCCCCTAGCAACCCAGCCTCCAAAGCCAAGGCACCTGGAATGCCCACAGAAATACAAATCTGAAGCCTGTCTTCTTCCAGGATCTTTGCCTGAATGAGACGTTCTCAGGACTTCCCACTGTGACCCTCCAAGTCACTCAACACAGGATAATGTCCTCATTCATTCTGAGGATAAGCAGACTGGGGTGTTCAAATTACTATGCCAAGGTTAAAATTTCCCCCTATTACTCAGTCTGTCATGTCCACAAACTACCAGAGTAAGTGCTGCACTTTGGTAGAGATGAAAGGAGTTCAGGCTCTCCCCACTCACCCCCACCATTATTAATGACTTTCTCTCATTGTAGCTGATGTACCCCCAATCCAATCCAATCACACAGGATTCATTTGCCATTGAGCGATCTGAAATTGACAGGTGCAGCTTACCATACAGCATGCAACAAGGCAGGGGAGAGACAGGAAATTCTCCACCGGTTGGCTTACCTATGTCTGAAATCTTTATTTCTGACAGAAGACAGGAGAGCAGGGAATAGAAGAAAGAATGAAGTGTTAGCAGCAGGGTTAGAAGCATTATTCGCAGCCTGAAAACTTGACAGCAATGGTCCTGTACAATATTATAATAAATAAAGACTTAGCAGCGCTGACACTGATATATTTCATATTGGCGATTACTTGTCAGTGAGCTCACTTATAAGCAGCTACGTATCACAGAAGAGGCATGGTTTCACCTGCATCAACACTGCTGACTTACGGGAAGAGGATGAGGTTGACCCAGGCTGCTTTCACCAGGGTAAGACAGAGGCTGGAATAGTCGATTCCCTCCCCTGTACAGAGAAGCACTCCCAGAGATACACACTCAAAGCTGCATCTCTGTGTGCACACTGCCCGATGGAGAGCTACCCAAACCTGCGTAGCCCACCACAATCCTCCTCGGAATAGAATACAGAATTGGAGATACACTCTAATTAGAAGGGAGAGGGTGACACAGAGAAACAGACCTGGGAAAAAAGACTGGAAGAAAATATACCAAGATGATAGTATGTCGACAAATTTGTTTTTCTTTCCCAATTTAATTTACTCCTCCCTTCCTTACCCACTGTCTTTCACGATCTCCCCACAGCTGTGGCAGGGAGACAGGGAAAATGGGGGTCTCTTATTTAAAAGATGTGAAAATGGAGGCCCAGAGAGGGTAAGTGGTCCAGTTCTAGTTTCTCTGCCAAGGTGGGATGACCCTGTAGCCCACGACTCTTTCCATCATGGCACGGGAAAGAGAAAGATAATATGAGCAGCTGACTAAAGCAAATACACTCAAGAGTTCCCTCTTCTCTGGCAGATGTCTACACTGGTCAAACTCATAAAAGAGAGAAAAAAAAGGCAGATAATATCCCATCAGCGGCCTGCTTCTCGTTCAGCCTGATGCCTGATTTCCTGTGAGTCTACAGAATGTGAGCTTCTGATTTTCTCGTGGCCAAAGACCTTCTCCTTCCTTTGTCTCTGTGTGGGTCGGTGAGTACCAGCACCCTCATCCTGAGGGCCGTGACAGCTGTGGTCAGCCAGTGAGCCTTCCCCTCCTCTCTCGTGTGTGCTGCAGAGTGAGACTCTCAGCGGGCACTAACCTCCCGGGAATAACTAAACATGGCATTCAGCCACGGTGGTCCTCACCGGGCCATGTGACAATTCTTGGGTGAGGCAGACTGCGTGATGGCCTTCTGGGCTGGGCCTGCCAAGCTGGACCTTGGGCAGATTCCTTAAATTCCCTGAGTCTCCTTTATCTTATTTGTCAGGACAATAGTAATACATATCTTGCAGAACTGTTATACTAGGCAAATAGAAGAGGCCTCGCAAAAAGAGAGTTTCCTTTTCCCCTGGCCGCTTTCCAGCTCAAGGGCCCGTCCTGCTCACATGGACCCCAGCCCAGGAGACGGGCAGATCCCAATCCCTAAAACAGTTGTGAGGAACTTGGTACAATTTCTCCTGAAAGGGAGAGTGGGGCTCCCCCGTCTCTAACCACAGCTTCTCTATAACCCTGGAACCCACCCTGTGACAGTGGTCTGGTTCCGAAAAGATCTGGTTTAGGGAGGCGTAGAGGCATCCAACATATGAGGCCCTTCCCCGAGCTGTGAGTGTGCTGTGCTCCAACCCTCATGGTCAGAATGGGGACAAGGAGAGGCTGACAGCTGGCTCTGCTGCACCTCTGCATCTTAGGAGCAGCCCGTGGGCCTTATCTCAGTATGGGGCAGCTGCAGGGAACTTCTCCTAACTCCGACGCGTGTTAAGTAACATGGCCAGGCTTGGTAACACTGGCACCAGGGCCTAGTCCGTGACACCATCCTTTGTCCTTATAAAAAGACTCATGTGACGAATTCCAATCAGTTTGGTGCCAGGAAACAGAAAAAAGATTCAAGGGCTTCCAAGGGCTCCTCGGTTGCCAGCAGCCTTCTACATCCTCTGGATGCCAAGATATCTCCCTGTCCCAAGGGCAGTTTGTCTTCATTGCAGTGCCCCGTGAAAAGCAGCACCTGCTTCCCCAGAGCCCCCAGCTCACAGTTTGGCCTCTGGGGAGTGACAGGTGAGGCTCTGTCCTGTCTCCTTCTCGGGCTGGTGGGTCACGCCAGGTGGGCCCACAGGATGGCAAAGGGACATATTAGGAACCGTGAGGAAGGCCTCCCCTTACATACCTCAACTCCAGGATGTTGGTGACGTTCCCGGAGGGGAAGATCCTTCGGATGTAGTTGAAATCTCCCACGTAGAGGCTCCCGTCGGAGCCGCACGTGAGGGCCACGGGGGCCAGGAGCTTGTTGCCGTCAGCAAGGCCATTGCAGCTGGGGCAGGAGATGCTTCTCCGGCGCCCGTTGCCCATGATGCTCCCGATGACAGGAGGCTGCTGAGACACAAACTGGTTCTCCCCGTTCCCTTTGTGCAAGATGCCTGGGACAAGGACAGAAGAACAGAATCACCGATGGAGCAGGAGACGGCTCTCCCCTGTGGCCGGCCACAGGGTCGCCTTGATTTTGCAAGGAATGCCAGATCCCTGCCTACCATTTCCAGACTCATCTCCCAAGGCTGCCTCACTCCATAACGAAACCCAGGCCGTCCTGGACAGGCCACACTGCTTTGCTGATTGAATTCCCATGACAAGTGTGTAAGACAGGTGCCATTATGTTCCCTGTATTAACAGGGGAGACCTGACATCACACAGATGACAGTAGAAGCGCTTCTGAGTCCAGGCTCTGAATCATTCAGCTCCGCTGCCTCTCAAATAGACTGAACACACCTCACGTGCCTAGTCTACGTCTCCATCACAGCACAGAATTCTTTATTGCACTTATCTGTTTTCTCTCTTTAGAGTGAGACCGTTTCATGTGCGGAGACAATGTCTTTTCCCTTCTGTATTGCCACGGCCTAGCACAGACCTGACACAGAGTAGATACCAGTAAATGTTCATAGAAATACACAAGTGAAACTCCCAGACTCTTCTCATTGAGGTGGAGTCAAGACACTGGGGTTTTTACCTGATTTTGATACTAATGGGCTGATCCCAGAGCTTGCATGGGTCTCTTCAGTGCTTTAACTGCCCTTGGGCCTCAGTCTCCCTACCAGCAAAATGAAGGGATTGACCTCAATGGCGTGCAAACTGCATCCCATATCTATACTGTCTCTTCTCAGGCCCAGCTCATCCTTTAACTCCTGTACTGTTGCTACAGCCTCCTAACTGGACTCTCTGCCTCCGGCTTCGGCTTCCATACCGAAGCTTGAGTGAGTTTTGGTTTTTATGGTCACAAGAATCTTCTCCCAGGCTGTCATCTGTTAGCTTTGCCCTTTATTGAACAGACGTCTTTCATTTTTACGTAGTCTAATCAACCATTCTTCAATTCTAATGTTCGTGCTTTTTTTAGGGTTTTAGGGAATCCTTCTCTGAGATCATAAATACATTCTCCTGTATCTTCTTCTATTAACTTTAAAGATCTTTCAAATTTAGCTCTTTAATCAAACTTTTAAATTTATTTTGTGTACAGTGTGAACTTAATTTTTTCCTCCACACATTAAGCCCATTTCCCCCAACACCAATTTCTAAAACACCTATCCATCCTCCGCTGACATGTGATGCTACCTCTACCATATACCATGTATACATGGTGCGTGGCAGGAACTTGTATCCTACCCACCCTGCCCTTCTTCTGTAGTTATAGAACTGTGCTGTTTAGCTGGACATGTGACTGTCTGGAACTGACTACAATCCCCAGCTCCCTCTGCAGCTACACTTGGCAGGTAACCGGTTAAAGGTGTGGAAGTGGTGTGGGCAGCTGCTGGGAGGTGTCCCTACAATGGAAGGGGCTTGCTCTCAGTCCTCTTCCTCCCTCCTGCTGGCTGGAAAGTAGATGTGAAGGCTGGAGCTGAAGCAGTCACCTTGGACCATGACCTTGGGGATGGAGGCCTGAGTAGAACAACCCTGCAGAGGTCTAAACCAGCCTTGGATCACCTACCTCCAGACTTTCAGGTGAGTGAGAAACAAACTTTTAACTTGTTTGCAATTCTGTTATTTTGGCTTTTCTGACACTCATGGCCAAATGTAGTCCTAATGACTACTCATAGGTCAGTTTCTGGGTGCCTTGTTCTATCCCATGGAATCTATTTCTCTGTTCCTGTGACAGCACCACACAGTTTTAAGTGTTACAGTTTTCCTAAGATATTTTAACATCTGGCAAGTGCCTCTTTTTTTGTTCTTATTTTAAAGACTGCCTTATCTATTTATAAATCTTTATTTTATTATAAACGTTAGAAGTAGTTTTTCAATTCCCACACCCCCCAAACATCAAAGCAGTGGCTTCGATAAGCATTCTTGCATCTACAGATTAGGCAGGAGAGATCTGACATCATTACCACGTTTACCTGTCCCATCCTGGGACACAGTCAGAGGGGGCTATCTAAACTACAGATCCCACTGCGTCCCTTGCATGCGTTCAACCTTTCAGAGGCTTGAGATCTGCCTCTGGACGGAGTTGGAAGTTCTAATCTTCTTACCTGGGGCTCCAGCCGCTCAAGCCCCCGGCTCTGGCTTTTGCTATTCCCTTCATTTCACCCTTTGCTCAAACCACAATGAACCTTCTCTCCAATTACTCTTGTTTCAAGCTTCAGTGCCTTGGCACATGCTGTGCTCTCTGGCTAGAAAGTTCTCCCCCCTTGACATACAGGGTTAATCCTATAGACCCTTTGAGACTCAGTTCAGAAGTTCTCTCCCAAGAGACACCCTGCTGAACCAAGAAGCTGAGTCAGGTGCTCCTCTTCTACAGCCCCCAGAGTGTCCCCGGCTCCCCTCTGGGACGGCACTGTCCCTGGCACAGCGTGGAAACTGCCTGGGAAGTGTTTGTCTCACCCAGAGTGTAAACCCTTGAAGCCCTTCACTTCTGCATCCCCACTGCCTAGCAGTGACAAGGTAGCCAAGGAATATCTGTATTAACGCTTCTGACCGACTGATCACATATAAGACTATGTGATTTGAAGTGTGTGTTTTCTGCCTCACAGGGAACAAAGCATATGAGAAAAGGGTCACACCGTGGCCTGGTTCCTGGAATTGTACTAATCCACTCACCACTTTGGATGTTGAGGGCATGATGTTTGTCCAGGCTCCATCCTCCCAGCTTGGAAGCATCGATTTCATAGCCCTGTAGCACTGCTGTTCTTTTTTCCCACAGGATTAGATCTGGGCAGGATTCATACTCATAACCCACAGAAACTGTAGAAAACAGAAGGCACAAAATGCACAGGTGAGCAAAGCCTCTTCTTTGGCTTTGACCTATGTGCAACTAACATTGGGAGGCTGAGCCTGAACATCCTTTTTTGGAGAGCAATCGTACATCATTAGGAAACATTAAACAAATGTTCTAAATACTTTATGAAGGATCCAGGTGAAGGACCCAGGTGAATCGATTCCAGGGAAATAATCTTTAGTATGGAAAATACTTTAGGCACTAAAGTCTTCACTGCAGCATTATTTATAATAGTGGAAAGTTGGAAGTAATCTAAAGGTCCAAAGGGGGTGAGAGGTTGAGCAAACCAAGTGTATCCACCTGAGGAATATTATGCAGCCACTGGAAATTATGGTTATGAAGACCACAGGGTGACATGGAAAAGTGCTTACGGGGTAATGCTGAGTTGAAAGGACTGGTTATATACGGTATTAAATCTCTGTTAAAAAAAACTATACATGAAAAAAGAAAATAAAGTTTAATGTTAACAAGTAGTTGTATTTGTTTATAGAAATAGGTTCGACTTTATTTCTATTTTTTGGTCCACTTGCCACATTTTTATTAATGAACATGGTAATACTTTAATAAAGAAAAAAATTAAAAATCATTTATAATGAATACATGGAAAAGGAGCTCAGTTAGGGAACTCTGAAAGCTAGAAGGTGCTTTGAGGTCTCAAAACTTGAAAATCCCTGGTTTTGCTTTTGTTTCATAAACCCAGGCCTCCTGGGTCACTGGGAGGCAGGCTAACCATGGCAGGCTCCCTGAGTCTGGGTTTGTGAAAATCCCAGTAACTGCCCTATGGAAAGGAACTGGCAGAGACAAGAATGCTGTTTCTTCCAAGTATCTTTCTGTGTAGATGCTATTTTCCACTGGGCAATGCTCTATCACATGATCAAGACAGGAATTAACAATTGGGCAGCCCCTTAAAGTTTCCTTTAGGTGCTCTGAGAGATTGCTGGCCCTCTATGGCAGGAGTGAATGCACTGGAAGATGTCCCTGTGACCTCTTCCCTATGACCTTGAGTCCCTTAAGCAGCCACTTGGCCTCCTACTGGTCCCCTGTCATCTCAGGAAAGCAAACCTCAGCCCTTGACGTCTCTGTGCAGAGAGACCTTAACTGGCTGGTGGGCACTAAATGTGCTCATTTCATCTAAAGAGGTAGTAAGACTTCATTGATTTTGAAGAGACCATAGAAGTAGTTTGGTTTACAGAAGGGATTGTCAACAGTGACGGATGGCATCTTTGCTCCCAGTGTGCCCTATGGGGTAGGGCAGGATGCAAAACTACAGGGGAGATCTTGGGTAAATCCAGCTCAGTTCCTTCCTTGTGTGGCCTTGGGAAGTCACCTCACCTCTCTGGTCCTTAGCTTCCTCATGCAGAATATGAGGACAATTTCTGACTCACAGGGTGGTTGTAAGGATTAACCGAGACACCAATGTACAGGGAGCGCATCACCCAGAGCAGATGCTCAACAGACACTCTCTTACTGCCTGCCTTCCCTCCCTCCCTCCCTCCCTCTTTCTCTTACTCTCTTTCTCTCTTTCTCTCTTTCTTTCTTTCATTACTTCTCATCTGCTTCCTCACTCTGCCTTTGCCGAATCTAGAAAGGGAATGAAACTGGAGTGAGGTTCAAGTTGAGAGGGATTTCCTGGGCTGTTACTCTAAGTGCTTGGAGGATTAGCCCTGCAGGGCTTAGGACTGCTAACAATCCAGCTCTGAACCCTTCGTGGAGCCTTGCTGTCATCCGGAAGCTGAGACGAGCACAGCCAGCCCTGGAAGCCCAAGGTCCGAGTGGAGCTGAGACTCCAGGTGAGGCTGTAGTCACCTTCTGCTTCATCTTAGAGAAAAACAGCAATAACATCAACAAAGGGACTCTCTGATTGGCAAGGAGGTAAAGAGGGCAAAAAGCCTTTCTGATGAGGGAAGAATCTTAGCTCCTGCACCTCAATAAGACTGAAGAAACCCAGAAGCTCCAGACTCCCATATTTTTAATGGGTAAGTTCAGGCCCAACGGCTGGGGGGGTGGGCAGGGCTGGGGCAATGTCCACATGGCTCTACCTCTGCGGCACCAGCCTCTTTCAGCCCATCACATGCCACCACAGAGCTCTTCAAGGGCCTTTTTGGTTTTGTAACCCTCTTTTTTAATGGTCAAGTTTTCCACATGCAGGTCTTTGAGTACTTTCTTTTAGGTCATGGATGGTCACTGAAAGGTCCTGACGGCCAGCTAGACCTTAGGTATTTCTGAGAAGAGAAAGGGAGAAAGAAGAAACAAGGAAGGTGGAAAAAGAGCCCCGTCCCCCCAAGTCTTACTGTCTCTCTGAGGATGGCATTGAGGCCTGCGGCTGGGAGGCTTACCGAAGGCTTCCGAGAGCCCAAACACCTTCTGGTTGTAGACGTCTGTCTTGTCCCAGATGAAATAATAGGACAAGTCTGGGGCTGCAGCAAACCACTTCCTGAAGAGGCGGCCCTCAACCGCCACCATGAGGTGCACCTTCATGAGGTTGAAGGGGATGGTGGGGTGGGTGAGGCTGATCCTCAGGACAGATTTGTAGCCGGGGGTACGGCTGCTCAGGTAGCTCAGCCTCATCTTGCAGCCAGAGATGGCGATTTCCTCCTGCAAAGCCTAGAGAGAGAGATCACAGCAGGTGACGGTCACAGAATCACTGGTGGAGGGATTGTGGTCACAGCCCCACATACTCTGGGTGTTCAAGAGGCAGAGGAGGATGCAGAGAAGGAGGAGGAGAGAAAGGGAGAGGAGGAAGCGGAGTGTGAAGGGGAGGGGGGGAAAGGAAGAGAAGGGAGGAAGGGGCGTGGGAGGAAAATGAGAGCCAGAAGGTCTGGTTTCCGGGGCAGCTCTTACTCGGTGCATCCCTGCCTCCATAAGCCTCGGGTTCCTCCTTTCAGCAGCGATGACGATGATCATCTTATTGCATTAATGAGAGGATAACACGTGTAAAGTATTTATCATACTGTCACCTTTCATTCACTAGCTGTGTCATCCCAGAAAACTCATGGAACCTCTGAATCTGTTTCCTCACTGGATTAGTTAGAGGACTGGGTAAGGTCACATACATAAAGTGCCCAGCACATAACGGACACTCAGTAAATGTTACTAATGATGACGGTGCTACTGGTGCTGGAAGCAGGGGGCACTGGGAAGTTCCCTCCGACCGATGTGAACAGGTGGTTCAGAGAGAAGGCCTGCTTCTCTCTCAAAACTTTCCTAAAGGAAGATCTGTTACAAGTGGCTTTCCTCTTCAGGAAGGTAAACAGAGGCTAGAGATGTGGACCGAACCATTATGCAGGGTTGGGAACACAGGCTGCCAAGGACCTGCAGCTAAGGCCCCCAGCTCATCAGCAGAAAGAGGACAGATGGGCTGCACGGAGTCTGCGTGCTCCAAGGCTGTGTCAGAGGGGCAGAGTGGTGGGGAAGGCAGTGCTTTACCTACTGGTGCAATGGGCTCAGCTCCAAGATGGGAAGTTGAAATTAATGCCAAGATGCCCAGGTACATGGCAGAAGTGGAGAACTTTTATTGGCTTAATGCTCTGGGCTCTGTTCCAAGAAGGGGATGTTAAATCAATTGAGGCTAACGTATCCATTAAAAGGACAATGATTATTTTACCCTCGTGGTCACAGGGGAACTGGGCCTTCACAAAGAAAGCCTCTTCCTTTCAGTCCATGTCATAGATGGGTGTGAACTCCCACCCCAACCCATTCTCCTGAACACACGACATTTTCGGGATTGGGCCTACACCAAAGCAATCTTCCTAAATTTCAGCTCACAAGTTCTAGGCAAAGCCACGCTTGAGTGCCATCCAGATGCTGTCATAAATATTTACTCTCCTTAACATACCCTTCAAAATGTACATCTCCCTGTACTTGCAAAGGCTAGCCAATGACAGGACTGGGAGAACCCAAGAGTTTGTTTTCATGTATTTCATGAATCTGATAATAAGCAAGGTTTGTGACCCAGCTGGGCTCGTAGACACCCAGCCCAGGGAGCACTGTAAAGAGAGGGGGACCTTTCACCTCATTTGTTTCAAAGTCCCTGCTCCTGGGAAGATGTCTCGCTGGAGCTGAACCAGTGCTGAGTAACATATCACCCCTCCCCAGCAAGCTCTGTCTCCACTGACAAGCATTCCATAAGAAAGGTCAGCCTGGTGGTGGAGACAGGAGACAAGCGCTGAATGTCTGAAAAGGAGTGAGGTTTCAACCTGTGGGTGCAATGAGAATTCCGAAATGGTTGTGTTTCCTTCTTGAGGGCTGGCGTCTGAAGCCACTCAACAGGGCGCAGCGGAGAGATGTGCCTGCTTAGCCCAGCAAGAAATACACACACAAACGTGTCTAAACACCCCGCTCCGCCAGCACCGGAGATCATTAACCTGCACGTTGCCAGAGCTCTCATGAGGCCGGCGGGACGGCTGGGGCTTCTCCCCCAGTTTCTGCACTGCCATCCCTCCTCCTCCCCAGGCTTCGTTTCTGCCATTAGAAATTGGGCCGGGATGGCAGAAGAAATTCAAGTCCACCCAGCTTTGTTAGGCAAAGAATCCATCTTGGTTTCTATCAGATTAAAATGCATTTTTCCAAATTACTTCCTTTTAATGATAATGAAGTAAAGCACTTGCGTGTATAGATTTGAGCCAAAGCACTCATTAACTGGCATGAAGGCAGTGTGTGTAAAATAATCTTAATAGTAATAATGGTTAAAATGCACTGAGCACTTAGTAGGTGGCCAGATATCGTGCCAAGTATCTCATACACATTTTCTCATTTAATCTTTAGTACGACGCAAACATTTGGGACCCTCTGCCTCACTCCTCTTGGTGGAAACTATCATCGCTATTTTTAACAGAAATAAGGAGGGGCGGGGGATACACTGGAGGTTGGGGAAAGGGGACGTGGAAGTGAACTGGGTGGCAGAGTGGAGAGGGGGTGGGAATTTATTATATGCTGGAGGGTGCCAGGCACTTTACAGGGCTCATGTGTATTAAGTGTGTAAGGGGGTGGCCATCATAGCCTCACAGCATGCTGGCTGGGGTCTGGATGGTGCGCTGATGGGCTCTCTCTTTCCCCTGTCTCTGAGATCCTCCTCCACCTCCCAGATGAAATAAAGGCATGGAGAAATGCAGTTAAGAAAGCTGGGTATACCTGAATTTCCGGAACGATGGGGCCTTTCTCTGCACAGGAGCTGGCGAAGGACGTCAGTGGGGAAGGAGACAGGACAGGGTTTGGGCGGGCGAAGTTGCTCAGGTCACAGCTGGGAATCTCATTCTCCTCGTGCCGCATGATGATGGTTTCCATGACAAAGAAGCGATCCCAAGGCAGCCAGAGGGTGTGCTCCTGTGTGATGAAGGGGGCCCGCTCGAACCGCAGGATGATGGAGATGCCGCCATTTGTGACCAAGTCAAAGCTGTTTGGGAGGGGAGGGTGAGAAGGAGAGGAGAGGGGGGGCAGGAGATGAGGAGGAGGAGGAGGAACAGAGGAAGGAGGAGAAAGAGAGGCAGAGAAAGGAGAAAAAATTACATCGAAGGATCTGAGCACTTGTTGAGGGAGACTCTGAAACCTGAAAGACTTGACCGTGGTCACAAATGGTGACAGAGATTCCAGAAAGCATTATTTTTTTGAAAGTGATTCACCATAGAGAATTTGCCAAAACCAAATAACAACCTGCTTTGGGGAGCCATTTGCTAGGACACAGGACTGCTGATGAGCCTCTGCTCGGGTGCTCCTGGTACTTAGGGCCTCTTAGAGCTGAAGCCCAGTGAAAATTCATCAGAATAAAGCAGAACAAACCCTGCCCTGGTGTTAGAACTCTAAGCCTAGTCCTGGCTCTGCCGTGGGCTACTGTGTGACCTTGGGTAAGTCATTTAGCCCGTCTGATTCTCAAGTTTCTCATCTGTAAAAGGCAAAGGTTCAAATAAATTATTCTTAAGTCATTAAGATTCTATGACTCTACAGCAATTTTATCTCTGATTATGATACTCAACCAGGCCTTTGGAGTTACAAGATAGCAAGATAGTTTAGAGACGGGCACAGTTAGAACTTAGAAGTGAAAGAGGAACCAGAAGACTGAGTCCCAACCTCCTCGTTGAGATGAGATCTCCGTGGCTGTGTCCCTGAGAGCTGGTCACCCAGCCTTTGTACATTACCCTTTCGGGATGGCCAGAAACTTGCTGGCAGCTCTGTTTTTGGTTCTGGCATCTTAACTCCCACCACCTGCAGACAAACCTCGCAGGGCAGTTGCCCGTCCAAGCCTTAGCATGGACCTTTTTTTTTGAAAATCCAAGGAAACTGAGTTCCCACTTGTACACTCCATGTTTCTGACACTGAGCGTCTGATCTGAGGGTTCAGCAGCTAGGTGGTCAGAGGCCAGATGAGCTCACATTATAGAAGACGGGAAAGGAGGCCCAGGTGTAAGCCCAGGTATGTCACTAGTCCTGCAGGCTGGGTCTGCTTTGCCAACTAGAGTGTGTGGTTGCTACTTAAGACCCCATGTTCGATGTGCAACAAGATTAATTCAGACCAGAGTTTTGTGTCCTTCCCCCACCCCATCAAAACAGAAAGTTTAAAATCAAGTAACAGTTGAACCACTAGGTCATCTGACCTAGTCCCCTCTCTGAATCTGATGCTTTAGTTCCTTCTACAGAACCACTATCAAGGGGCTATTTGGTTCCTGTTTGCACACTTCCAGTGATGAGGAGCTTGCTATGCCCGCAGGTGGACTGTCCCATCTTTGGTTAGTTCTGACTGTTAGCAGACTTTTTTGGAGGGGCGGGAATTGAGCCTGGGTCCCTCTCCTAATAGCTCCTTAGCCATTGGGACATGTTCTACCTGCTGGGGTGACTTCAAACTAGTCTTCCTCTGCCTTTGACAGTCCTTTAGGACTTGGAAACAGTGATCCTGTCCACCTGCCACCTCCTGGTGATGTCTCTTTGGACAAAGTCCTTTAGCTATTACTTTTAGGATGCATTTTCAAGGCCTGTCCTCATCTTGCTTTTTTGGATGGAGGGCTTCTGCTAACTCCTTACCCACTCAGAATTCCAGTTCCCTCCCCCGGGATCCCACTGCACCATGTGCACTTCTCCTAACAGCCCACATCACATTGCACTGGAATCATACATTCACTCTCAGGCCTGGGGACACTGATTCCTCTCAGCCTTTCCAGAACTTAGCCCAGTGCTTGATGGTTATAGTTTATAGAATGAACTCATGAGTGATGTTGTCAATTTCTTCTGAATTGACTGTATACTAAACACCCTAAGTTCTTCCTTCCTTTGGCTATTACCGTAAGTCGACCTGACATTTACCTGTGCAGTTGGTTTTAGAGACCCCACTGCAGGACCTCACCTTCATCTCTGATGAACACACCTGGTGGGACTGGTCTCATTGCTCCAGCGTGCTCCTCCCTCCTCTAGAAGCTGCAGGGATTTTGCACTGAACTAGTGTCAAATCTTGCTCGTGGTAGATGGCACCCTCAGATCTGGGTCCCCAAGCTCCAAAGCCTGACTCGCCTGTCCTTTTCAGATGCTTTTCATCTGTTTTGCCTGCTCTTCACTCGGCCCCTTCTAGGCCCACATAACCTTTGAGTAGAGGAAGTTGGGTACCATCATTCTTCAATACATAATAATAGAGAAACACCAGGGAAGGTGTTTATTTTCAACTAAGAGTTCAGGTTTTGGCTTTCCAGGAGAATATCCAGGGTTTGGGGAAAATACCCAGGGAACAGAACTGAATAGCATCTGTACTTTGATAGAACACTTAACTGTCAAACAGAAGTTTGGCCTGACTTACAAGCTCCCTTCGTGAGAGGATGAGCATGGGGAGGGAGTGAAGACAAACATGAAAAGACATATTCTCAAGGCCGTGAGCCAGTTGGGGGCAGCTGGCCTAGCCAACAGCGGGGTGTGATTGGCTCTTACCAAGAGCCAGGCCTGCTCATCTGGAGGGAAACGTTGCTGTGGACATGGGCGTGACACTGACCTCAAAAGGAAGGCCTGCTTCTCAGATGAAGCCCCAACAGTGAGGGCCAGTCCGAGCACTGCCACGTAGTCCACAGGTGAGTTCCGTCACCTGTCTGAGCCTCAATCTCTTCATGTGAGATGAAGGTGACGATCATCATCACTTGGCAGAGTTATTAATGAGACAGATGAGATAATGGATGAGGAAAGCACTGGGCTCCTTTCCCTGGGCTTCGTGCTCTGTATAATCCCATCTTTCAATTCAATGAACCTGAACTGCTTCTCTTGTCTGCTATTCTTTAAACATTTTTCTTCATGATTTCTATTTTTCATCTTTTTAATGATCTCTTTGGCTAACTTTCCTGCCACTGTTTTCTGTTTGTGAGCTCTTGTTAAGACTTGAGGTCTGGTATTTCAGCATGGGGCCAGGGTGGGAGATCTGGACAAAGGCAAGTGTCATGGTGCCTGCTGGGAAAGTGAGGAATACAAAGATGAATTAGACCTGGTCCCTGGACTTGCATATACTGTTATCTCCGGGCGATATCTCTGGCCTTACAGTTTCTCCTCGGGTATGAGAAATAAGAAAGAAGGTGAGTCAGGGACAAGGGGGAGGGAAATGGGCAAGATGTTACCCATTCACATATAACAAACAGGGCTCTTCAGACACATATTAGAGAATAAGTAATGACTTTCCCATACATTATGCAGTGTCTAAGATGGGAAGAAAATTTAAGCCCCCTAATGCATTGGTAAGAACTGTTCTGAAACTCAAGCTTTAGGCTGTAGCAGCTCTGGCTACTCTGGTGTAATTTAGCTGGCCGGTACAGGAAATATGGCTGATACTTACCGCCCAGGATGCCCATCCTCTCAGGAGGTAGTAGAGATCGCAAGGGCAGCAAAACAGGAGGAATCAAAGCCTGGAGGTGCTAATTGGGCATTCCCCAAGGGCCACCAAATTTACTGGACTCTGGTGTGTTTTATGGACTCACCCTAACCAAGCACAGTGGGCAGAGGACGGACTACTCGCCATCTCACGTGAATGATGGACAAATTTTATGGCAAAAAAAAAAAGAGCGGTACCCATGGCTCCTTTTTGATGACTGTTTCACAGCAGGTAATAATGTAGTCAGGATACTTGTTGCCTATGATGCTCACATCTTCTATTTCCATAAAGCAGGCAGCCCTGAGCTGGAAGGTGGTAAAGACACCAGGAGGAAGGAGACTTCTCCATGCTGTAGCGCAAGTCTGCGCTGAGGTGCTTCTGGGGATCGGTGGCCTGGCCCGGACAGATGATCCCTGGGGACTGGCCACCAACCTCTTCCATTCATAGGGAGGGGGAGGAGGGAAGAGAGGGCTCCCCATGCCCAGCTTGCCAACCCCGTCTAAGAGGCACATATGTCTACAAACAGATGAGCCCCTACTTCATTATCACCTCGGCCAGGACATGTTCACATCTGAGATTGGATTAAAGAGGTGCTGAAATCAATCAGGCTGGAGCACAGTTTCCAACACAGAGTGAAAATCAACCTTATGGGCCCACACTTAGCCAGATGGACTATCACCACCTGATTTTATTAAAAATAGAGGACTTGTCACCACTGACAGCCTAAATATTCCACTTTCCTCCTTCCCCTCCTCTTCTCTCCAAAATAGTCTCATGGCTTGCATTGTAATCATCACCTTTTTAAGTTGTAATTTTAATAAATTGCTAATATTTATTAAAAGAGCGGTCCCCATATACTTACTATGTGCTAGACCCTGGAGATACAGCAATGAATCACAGTTGGGCAGGGAACTAAGATTTATTAAACACCTACTATGTGCATGGTGCTTCTCCATTCATCATAGAATCAAATCCTTACCACCACCATGTAAGATAAATAGTACTAGGACCATTTAACAGATTAAGAAGCTGAGGCCAAGAGAGGTAAGGAGATTTGTCTAAGAACACACAGCCAACAAATGGGGGAGCTACAGTGATTAAAGAAACTTGACTTCATTCAGGCTGATGAACTGAAGGTTCTCACAGGGATCTGAAGGTCAGAGTCCTGTCATCACTCAGTGGCTTCCATAGACCTGGGTGGTTGCAGATGGAAACCACACAGCAGGAATGCTGAGACTTCCGGAGCTGTGTGGTCTATGGAAAATGGTCCACGTGACAGTATTTTATATCATAAGCCATGCAACAGAACAATATGTATAAGGTACCGCATGCTTACTCTGAGAAACAAATAAGAAGAAGCTGCTTAATTTAGAGCCAAAGGGATTTAGGCCAGAGTCAGCTACAAGGTCACACAGCTAGCGCATTGCAGGGCTGGGCACATGGATTCAGGTCCTCTGACTCCAAGTCCTATCCTTTTCGTACGTTGTCATTCCAGCAGCAGCTATGTGGCAAGACCACGAGAGCAGGGCTTTCACCAACCCTGGTCCCCAAAAGGCCTCTTACCTGCCATCTTGCCTGCTGATTGTGTATCCAAAGAGAGGGTTATTGACGAAACTGATGTTCACACCAACCAGCGGGGTCCCATCTGATGTCATTACTTGACCACGAATGACACATGCATGCCTGTGGGTAGAAAAGAGAGAATAACATGACCTACTTTTCACGTTAGAACCCTGGCTGGCAGGTCAGAAGACTGAGGCAGGTCACGCAGACATATCTTGGTACCCAGGGGCTCATGGTATCCACTCAAGATGAGCACTACCTTTCTTCTTTTATTGTCTCAATCTAAGTCATCAAAGCATCCTCTAAAGAATTATTATTGAAAAAGGTTTTCAGATATCTCACTTAGAGGGTTATTTTCTATGGATACTGTACTATGCTGTAAGGAGAAAAAGCTGATGGGGTGGGGCGGTGCTATACAGTGTACTTATGCATGCGAATTTGGAGTCACATGACTTGGGTTCAAAACCTAGCTCTGTCACAGCTCTTTTTTTTTTTTTTTTTTAATCATTCACTTTATTTATTTATTTATTTTTAATTTATTTATGGCTGTATTGGGTCTTCGTTTCTGTGCGAGGGCTTTCTCTAGTTGCGGCGAGCAGGGGCCACTCTTCATCGCAGTGCGCGGGCCTCTCACTGTCGCGGCCTCTCTTGTTGCGGAGCACGGGCTCCAGACGCGCAGGCTCAGTAGTTGTGGCTCACGGGCCCAGGTGCTCCGCGGCATGTGGGATCTTCCCAGACCAGGGCTCGAACCCGTGTCCCCTGCATTGGCAGGCAGATTCTCAACCACTGCGCCACCAGGGAAGCCCACAGCTCTTTTTTTTAAATGTTTATTTATTTATTTATTTTCTTATTAGTCATCCATTTTATACACATCAGTGTATACATGTCAATCCCAATCTCCCAATTCATCACACCACCACCTCCACCCCCCCCGCCACCTTTCCCCCTTGGTGTCCATACGTTTGTTCTCTACATCTGTGTCTCAATTTCTGCTCTGCAAACTGGTTCATCTGTACCATTTTCTAGGTTCCACATATATGCGTTAATATACGATATTTGTTTTTCTCTTCCTGACTTACTTCACTCTGTATGACAGTCTCTAGATGCATCCATGTCTCTACAAATGACCCAATTTCGTTCTTTTTATGGCTGAGTAATATTCCATTGTATATATGTACCACATCTTCTTTATCCATTCGTCTGTCAATGGGCATTTAGGTTGCTTCCATGACCTGGCTATTGTAAATAGTGGAGTCACGTGACTTGGGTTCAAAACCTAGCTCTGTCACAGCTCTTTGAGTCTCTGTTTTTTCATCCTCGTGTACAGTAAGCTCCATAAATGGCAGTGATCTTTATTGTCACTAAGAGTCTCACTGGAAGCAGACATTCAAGAAAGTGAACAGGATAGAGGGCACTTCCTCTCACCTGGCATTGGAGACAGGAGAAGGGCAGATGCTGGTGTCCCCTTGGAGTGGTTTCTAGAACTTGGCACCTCTCCCAACATCCCCCCTCCCATTCTCCCTCTATATTCCAGGCAACAAGGCATCTGCTTTTCCCAAACTTGCCAGGCAAATGTTGTTCAAAGCCTCTGTGTCTGTGCAATGTTCTTCCATCTGCCTCAGATATCATTCCTGTACCCCTCTCCCAACATTCTCATCCTTGAAGACCCAACTTCCAATGACGCCTCTTCCCTGAAGCCTTTCTTGATGCCCCTAATTAGAACTAGTCACTGTCTCTTCCAAAACCTGGCACAAACCCCTTGATACCCTACCACACTGTACATGTTTCTCCACTCCACTAGATCACCAGCTCTTTGAGGCCAGGGTCAAGGTCTATTTCCTTTTTTCTCTTTAGAGTGCCCGGGAGTGCCTAACAAGTACCAGGTGATTGTTTAAAAAAACAAAAACAGTAGGTTGAGTAAATAAGTGGGACAATTAGAGATCATCTAGAATGATGTTTTTTCAAATATTTCAGAAACAGAATCTTTTTAGCAGATGATATTTTATAAGGATCCCCAAGTGGAAAACCAATAAAAACAAGATCTGCTCCAGATGAAGTAGGGGTGGGACCCGCTTTCCCCTTGGGGTGGTTCTGAAAGCAACTCTGTAGAGTCTTAGTTTCTGGAGAAGCCAGAGGAAAGCCAGTTGGAAAATCACGGAGTTAGTGGAAGAAGACGAAACTGGGTCCACAGACGTCATGTTATTTGCTCCAAGCCACACAGGGAGGCAGGGGCAGAGCCAGGCCTTGAGTCCAGGCCTCACACTCGGGGTCCAACTCTAGACCAGTCTGTACACCACTGGCAATGGGTGGAAGTGAAGATGCTCACTGGTGTCAATGTCCTAAGGGATCAGGGCGCTGGGGAGACAGCCCTCATGGTCAAGACAAATCTGAGGCAAAGACGCAAGGCGCTGTTGTCCAGACAACTTTTTTCCATTCACCTCAGTTCGGAAGGCTTTTTTCTGGCCTGGGGATGAGCTACTGATGAGGCCTGTGGGCATTCATAAAAAAAGATCTCAAACTCAGCCTCTGCTTTATTAGGTACCTACATCTCTACCCTTTCTACGGAGGAAAGCGATAAGCTTTTCTCTGTTTGATGAGAAAAGCAATTAACACCAGGCTTGTAAGCAGCTGGGCTCGCCGGTGTCAGTTTGTCCTTTCTGAAGGCAAGAACAACTACCCACAATGCATCGAGCTCCTCACCCCGCCTCCCCTCACCACACACAATCTGGTTAATGTTAATACAGTCAGTGGTTTTCTTCCGAGGCCCTTGGTCTAAATGCAATTACATGGCAAACAAGTTAAGCGGGTGAGGCTCAGCAAAGACTCTCCGTCCTGCTCTGAAGGTCTCCCAATATATTTACGTGAAATTATCTCTCCGCTAATGGGAAAGATTTATGCCGTCAATTGTATTCAGCCGGTACTGAGAGATGCTTTCTCTAATGGAGGAAAATTGAATTTCTTATTGCTGGAACTCTGTCCTTCCAGAGAATTACTAACAGATCTCATATCCTGGTGCTGGCTACTCTCCAGCCTCCTCCTGACATATGTGCCTTCAGATTCTGTCTGGACGATAACCAGCCCTCTGGGGATGGTTTCCTTTGGGGGCCTGCCCTGGCTGCTGCCCCTCAGCCACATGCGGGCCAGCCTCCTCTGATTAATCTCTCTTTGGGGATTTCCTGATAGTTGGGAAACACTAAATCAGCACCATTTGGCCATCATGTCGCCTCCACTTCAGCAAGCCAGAGCAGATGTAATTTTAGCCCGAGCTCCTGTGGATTGCTTTGGATTCTGGAGAAGATTAAGTTGACTCCCGGTACCCCTGTGGGCCGCAGAGGCCTCCTGCCAAAACAGGCATTTGGCTCAGGAATTAAGTCCTGGAGAAAAACACTTCCATCCTCCTTCTATTTGACTATGACTTTCAGTTGTCAAGAAAACCCAGTTCAACGTAAAGGCTTCCCTGGAACAAAGGAGGTGGGGAAGTCTGCTCTACGGAGGCCCTGGAAATGTGTCTCCTGCCACGTGTTTTTGTCCAGGGAGGTCTGAAGACATGTGGCTGCTGGGTTTCCAAACATTTTCTTTCTTCATCCAGTTATTCAATGGATACCACCAGTGGTGTACTGGTGAATATTTAACAATTGGCTTTCAAAAGAAAAGTGGCTTTCATCTGTGGCATTTGCCTATTTCTGTGGTGTAAAGACTTCCACCACGGCCGATTTCACACTACCGATGAGATATCACCGCACCCAGAGTTGGGAAGAGATGGCTAGTAGGACACCAGTATATAACAGTATTTCCACCACAGAGAGACAATAGACCTAAATAAACTCTAGAGTAAAGATGAGGGTAAAACACAGCTAAATAACTAGAAAGTGATGAGTTTTGATTATTACCTTTGTTTTAAATATAATTTGTCTAACTGTGACGTTATATAATTTAATTTTCAATAATAGTTGTGCTTAAGAACTAGCTTGCAGAATTCCTGAACATTTAATAAGCAGTCCCTGTGAGCTGGCATGAGCCGGCTTCTGTCCACCACTGGAACACTGACCCTCACACTAAGGGTCAGTGCATCTAAGAAATAGGTGCTGCTTTGACTGTGAAATTCCATAATGGAAGACTGCCTTGGTGAGAAATCACTAATGCAGGGTGCAAATCACTGTCACCAACTTGGCTTCCCAGCTGGCTCGTATGATCCTCTTATCACCAGTCCTATATTTGACGTGTTTTGCTTTTCCTCGGTCACTGTCTTGGCATATGGGGTTATTTTCTACTCATCCTTAGGGTCCCATCTAAGCTGTCATCACTTCAGTGAGGCTGTTTCCAACTCTTCCTGGCACAATTAATCACCCCTCTGCTCTGCTAGGTTGCTCTAAACCTTCCAAGGATCTCTCCATGATGTGACTGTCATACAGTGATATCATTCACATTTACACAGCTATCTTATGTGCTTCCATCTCCAAGGGCTAGGTAAGCATGAGATATTCTCCCCGAGTGTTTATTAGGTGAGAAATGATCAAGTAACTGAAATTCAGAGAGAACGGACTTGCTCAAGGTCCTACAGCAAAGAACTCAATGGGCTGAACTGACACTCAAAGCTAGGACTCCTTACTTCCAGGTCCTTCCTCTTACTACTATGTTATTCACCTGCACTCACTAAAATTCACTTAATCTAGAAAACGGGGCACCTACTCGAAGGCAGGCACTGTGTTAGGCACTGAGGTTATAGAAATACACGAATTACAGTCCCCGGTTGCTGCCTAGAGCTCACCAAAGCAAATTTGAAACGCCTGAGTGTAGTTGTCTCTGACACCAGTGAGTCAACACATGGGTTTGGCATATGTCAGGCAGCTGGGATACAAAACAAGCAATTAGGCTGGGTGAACTCTGCCAGGAAGGAGTTCTCATGCCAGGCCAAGGGGGAGAGGCGTCAAACACGCTGGCATTGGCCCAACCACATACTCAGGGCCCGACTGAGGTGCCCTGGCTGACGCCAGTGACAGGGAAGATCTGCCTGACTGCTTCCTGGGGACACTGGCCAGGTTTGGGATCAAGGGAGGAAAGTGTTGGAGAGACAAAACCACCGTGAAACAGAACCAAGCAAAGAAGAAACTCACCTCAGCCACCCGTCAGGGAGAAGTGGAGGGGTGTGGTGAAAGAGCCCTGGGCAGGGGGTCAGTTCCCAGTTCTGACTCTGGTAACTAACTGTATGACCTTGGAGCGTCATCTGACCTCTCTGGATCTCCATTCTCTCACCTGTCCATGCAGGCTGAAGATTTTCCCAAACAGATGTAAAGTGGAATGTATGATGAATTTAACTTGGTGCTCCTCAATCCAGCTCAAGCAGCCCTACTACACGTGGCTTCAGAATCCTAATGGAGCTCATACAATGCTGATACTTATTTCTGAGTTGTTCCCTCTACATGGAACCTTCCACCCGTCCTCTTCACCTGAAAACCACCTGCTTAGCCTCAGGACCCACCTGGAGCAGTACCCTAGCACTCGCACTCCCTGGGCTGTCTCTGCAAAGACTCTGAGTGCTGTCATGCTATTGGGCAACCTTTTTCCCCCGGCAGATCACAAGCTCCTTGAAGATAGGGACCACATCCCCCCTCACTGCTGCACTGCCAGCACTGAGCGTGGGTGATGCTCATTTCTGCGTGGGCAAAAGAAAGCCTCCACCAACACAGGGGTGCGCCCTGGAATTTGAATGCATGGTGCAGAGTAAGCTCTTAATAAATTATTTACTAAATGAATAAAGAACTGATGTGTTTCTGTAACTGAAGATGAGAGAGATATCAAAGAACTCTGAGCTACTTGACCTTGACAGGGATATGGCTACGGAACAGAGGGTTCCAGGGGCTGGGCTTTCTAGTTGGTCACAAGTTGCATGCCAAGGCTGGGTTCCTTCCCCTGGAGGATCCACCCGCCTCTGCTTGCAGCCCTACTGCTTTGATGCTATAGCCTCCTCTTCTGTACATTTAAAGGTTTTGAAAACTTAAAAAAAAAAAAAAAAAAAAGAATGCCAGAAATTAAGTTAGATTTGTTATTCATTGTGTATTATACAAGCAGATAGAGGAAGATGAAGGAAGAAAAACTGCAGCTTGAACATTTTTTGTTATTAAATGGAGACAGCTAATGAAGCTGGTATTCAGGAAACTGGAATAATCATTTGGGATCTATCTAGGCGGCAAAAGGTAACTTTAGCCTTTCTTTGCTTTAAGGTATTTGTTACTGTATGCCACTATTGGTTATGCAAATCACTCCTTTGCATTACATACTTTAAACAGATTTCTATGCCTGACTTGTACCCACCCTTTAAACTGTTTTCTGCCAACTCATCTGACTGACTAGGGATCTTTCTAGCACCTACTACACTTTATCCAACATCTTGTAAGAACCTTACTTGGGCCCAAAGAAGCCCCACTTCATGGCCTGTCAAATGACCCCCATCAAGGGGGTTCCCAGTCAAAGCCTGACCCTGTCCACTCAGTAGCTTCCAAGACCTTCTTTCTAGCCTGGCAACACGGGCCGTTCTGTAGCCCTTTCTTCAGAGCTTTCCATCTTGATGCTCTGCCTCCGTTTCTTCAACCAGCTTTTCTAGCCTGCCGTCTTCCACCTGTGTACGTTTTCTTGGGAACCCACTAGTCATGACATGTGCGAAGAGACCTTCCTGATCATCTCTCTTCACACTTCACACTTCTTGCAGAAGTGAGAAAATAAAGCCTCGGCAGGGGATGGATTTGCCCATTCTCGTAAGAGTGGCTGGGGAGCCAGGATTCACATTCAGGACTTCATTTATTATCCATGAGAACTCAGGAAAGTCACTTCACCTCTCAGGCTACTTACCATCTGACACAGATATACACCTAAATAACAGAATCTCAATTTGTTTTAGCCGCCTAAAAAATCTGAGTTAACATCATCAGAGGAGGGCTCTGAAAACTCTTTTTGATCACACACCCTTTCTGTAAACATTTTCTGAAGGTTCCATGGGTGTATTCATATTTATTAATAAATTGTACACACATGCTATCATCATTAGCTAATATTGGAAAGCATAATATACGCTTGGTGCAAGATTTAATGGACAAAAAATGAATATTTCAACTAGTCTTCTTGATAATTTTGAATCTTTTGCTTCCCTGTTTGTTAGATCTGATGAGAATGATCACTACTGTTTTTAACTTCATAGTGGAGTTGAGGAAGACTTTGGACCAGGAGTAGGAATATCAGCTCTGCCGTTTGACTGTTGGCTCGTATTTGCACTTGTCATCTTTGATCGGTAGTTACTTTGCAAAAATCCTTTTATGCCGCTGGACCCCATTTTTTATGTAAGTTTGGTTAAAGCTAGATTTTACACACACACACACACACACACACACACACAACACAGTCATGCTATAAACCAGTAAAGCTCCGTGAGGAGTAGATCCTCATCTCCCTCGGAACACCTCACATGCTCGTCCAGACACGTAACCAACACTGGGACCAAGCAAATCAGAGAAAACCTGGTGTTCCGTACAAGTAAACATCCATTCTTTCTTATTTTGAAAGATAAAAAGTAAATGTAGACAGACGTCCTAATATTTTCTTCCTGTACCTCATGGACCACATTGGGCAGACGCCTTGGGACCACTGTACAGCACTAGAGTTACGATAGTGTGTGTCTGTGCTTTCTTTGTATGAAATAAACTCTAATATGCTATACATTACTATATTCAAAAGCCAACTTCTAGCTGTGTTTCATTCTTTATAACTTATTTCATCGCTCTTCCTATGTTTACTTTGTATGTCTTTCAATAACCTTAGGCCCAAACCAACAGAACTTGATCTAATCACTTAACGTTTAATAACGTTCCGACTTACTGGTGGTCAGGGAGTTGGACCAGATCCTCTCTTGAGGCACCTTGCAAATCTAAGATACCCAATTCTCCAGACCTTACCACTGTCAATTTACCACATCATCAGTATCCCTGTGCTATCCATGTCATTTTCTGTAGTACCCATTGTGTCCACATAAAGTCCACACTCTTTAGCTTGGCATGTAAATACCTTCAGGATCAGGCCCCTGCCTGCCTCTCACGTCCCGGTTTTCCATTCTCACATCCTGTGCTGCTGCCATGTTAAATTACTTCTCATACCCTTGCCTTGGCATGCATTTCCATGCCTCCCTGACTTTGTCTATGTTGGTTCCTTTGCCTCAAATGACTCTCCTCCCATTCCTACTAATCTCTCCTTGAAGGCCTGCCTCTCAGTGAAACTCTTCCCTATTTTCCAGGACAAAGAATCCACTCCCTCCTTTGGTGAACAAAGCACAATGTACTTATCCCACTAAAGTGTATTCATCTGTTTAAACACCTTATCTTTTCTAGATTGTGAGTTCTTTGAAGGGAACAACTATGTCCATTTCATCTCCCTAACTCCGTGTTTATCACAGGAGTAGGTCTTTTAGTATGCATTCAATAAATGTTGAGTAAAGAAACAAATGAAGATCACATAAATGAAAAAAGATGATGACAGAAAAATATGAATATAGTTATTTCATATAGCCCAAAGTAAAAAATAGATATACATGGGTTGGGGGAAGAGAAACATAGATGAAGGCCAGGTAAATGAGAATAGGGTTCAGTTATTGGAACTTTAACTGAGCACCTACTATGCGCTATACACGGTGCTGGGTGGTAGGGAAGATATTTATTCATCCATTTTCTTACTTATGGAAACTACAGGACAGCAGTGCCAGTAGTTTCTGTTTTATTTTCCATTGTATTCTTTAAAAAAATATATTTGTTTATTTATTTATTTTGTTGTTGTTGTTTTTGTTGGTTTGGCTGCTCCATGCGGCATAGGGGAATCTTAGTTCCCTGACCTGGGATCGAACCTGTGCCCCCTGCATTGGGAGCGTGGAGTCTTAACCACTGGACCGCCAGGGAAGTGCCCTCCATTGAATTCTAAGCAGTTAAATTACTAACAATAAATGAGACAGAATCCCTATGCATGAGGAACTCACCTTTTGGAATGAATATAATTTGACTTAAAAAAAAAAAATCCTTGTATCTGGAAGTAAAGCTAGCATGGGGTAAAAAGGGGAGCTGCCTACCAGGTCATTCCAGTACGACATACAAACATCCCCACAGTTAGCATCAAGCACCAGGCCCTGCCCAAGTACCCTGACTCTGTTCTTCCATTTGGAATTGGGCTCAGTTTAGACTCCACCAGAGGCTTCCAGATCACTTGCTGGGTATGTGGAATGAATGTCACAGGGAAGTACTCCAGTTCATGACGGAACAAGCTTTTGCTCTTGGACTGTTTTGTGTATATCTGGGGAGCGGAAAGAAGAAATCCACAGACTTCTTCAGATTAACAGGAATTTAAGGTTTAACTAGAAGAGTCCTTTGGGTGCCTGAGTCCAAGCCCCTAATTTACAGGTGAGATACGTGATCCCTAGAGATGGACAGAGCTTCCCCTCCATCACCCACTGAGGCTGAGGCATCGACAGGTCTGCTATGATGCTCTCACCCCACCTGGGGGCATCCAATGACAAGATGGCCCGGCAACTGCTAGTGCCTTCTGGGCCCTTAGGTCTGCCTCCTGCAGAGCCCAGAAGCCACGGTCCTGTGATCTCCTAACTTTCTGTGGTCGTTGAGCTACTTCAGACACTCAGGGAGCACGAGCTCCCGGGCCCCTGCTCTGATCACTCAAGCCTGGGGGCAACTCGGCTGCTGAAAGCTGATGCTTTGGGCTGAGTCAGCTCTCGCAGAAGTCATCTGGAATATTTCCTGCTGGCCAACGAAGGTGCACACAAGAACAGAGCCCATGACTGTTCAGGACACCGTATTTCCAGAGAAGTGAGTCCTGGTTGTGGCAAAGGAGAAGCAGGACTGAGAGAGACCAGCCAGTGGAGATCATTTTTGAGAAGCAAGCCTCCTGATCCTGGGTGGCAGGGCTGGCCAGGTCAGGGGACACGGCTCGGAAGCACCGACCGTGTGCCTGGGGCCAGGGAATGTGAGTACATGTCTATAGAGGCTGTTCTCTGAGCTATGCAGCCAGAGGACGGCCTCTAAGAGGACTCCGCAGCAGATGGCTTGTGCTGCTAGAAAAACCTGAAGCAGCTCTGCTAAAATGTGACTACACACAGTGTCTCAGTGGACAAGTTCATTTCATGACCGCGTGTCCTGTCTTCCTGTCAGGGTACAGGACAGGTCTTGCTTCTCCCGGAAAAGGGAGACTTCGCTGCTTTACTCAGAAAGGGGAGACTAGGACGGACCACAATTAGACCCACTTCCTGGGGTGGGGCTGGAGCGGGGCAGAGACACAGAAAAGAGCTGTGGAAATCCAGCTCAGCAGGCCGGACCTGAGGTGTAGAGCAACAGACAGGTGGCATTCAAGGGAAACAGTCCTTCCAGGGGCAGGGGAGGAGGACTGACAGGGGACAGGCATGGTGAGGGAGCTCCCAGGGGCAGCTGGATGTGGATGTCCCGTGTGTCACCAGGTAACAATGCCCAGGTTCCTAAGCAGAGCACGGGTGGATCTCCAGACCCAGACATGGCAGGAGTGGGAGCCAGGTAAGGGGAAGCAAGGCTTGAATCCTCGGCGGGCAGGGCTGCCAGGCCGCTTGTATCAGGGACTTACAGATAGAAAGTGAGTTTGGGATTCTGGGACAGGACAGAGACCCATTGCCAGAGCTGGCACATAAAGGGTCAGGCAGAGGAATGGTAGGAGGACTGGAGGCTGAGCCGCTGGGGTTGCTCTAAGCCCTCCTCCTCAGAATGGGGTTAGTCCTAGAGGCCTGCAGGCTAGACCCACAGGGTAGAGCCACAGGGCCCCGCCGTGGTGGGAGGAGGTGGAGGAAGGGGGGGGCGGGTGGGCAGGTCTCTCTCCTTGGCTAGAATACTGTCCAGAGGTAGCATCGCCTCCTCACAGCCCCGCACCGTGGAGCTCACTTAGAGCCAGCTCTTGACGCCTCCAGGATTGGACTGGAGTACTGGTTAGACTCATTGCAGAGGTGTTTGGTACATCCTGAGCCTATATTCTCCATAGAGGACAATATTAGTGATGTGATGCCTGGCCCTCCAATATTTTAACTTCTCACTGCTTGAAGTTTATCAGTGTTGGACGGAAATGCAGAAAGTCCCTGACTTACAGTCACTGGAATTACTACTTGAGAGCCTCACTTAGGACTCCACGCTCACCAGGACTCAGGCTCTGCTACTGCATCGTTGAGCCAAGAGTCTTCTCTGGCCTCAAAGTCTCCTCTTCAACCACAACGGACCGCCCATCTCAAAGGTCTGTTCACCTCTGCCTGCCACAGTGCCAGGGCACTTGCATCGGTTATATAACTACATTAATGCTTCGGGCTAAGATTCTCATTTCTCTCCCAGTTCCTACGGTGACGCTAAAACCTATACGAATACAAATGCCCTTGCCAATGCGAACGCTAACTCTTGCTGTAAGTGATAACAGCCAATAACATTCATCCAGTGCTTACTGCTCTGACACGTAAGTGTTTTATATCTCCTTCAATCCTCAGACATCCCCACGAGGTACCAATTATTATCCTCATATGACAGATGAGGAAAGTGAGGAACAGAATGATTAAGAGACTTATCCCAGGTCACACAGCTGGCAAGGGGTAGGGCTCAAATTCAAGCCTCGCTACCTGCCTCTGAGGCCATGCTCTGGGGCACTAAGACCTGCTGCGTGTTAGCTTTTTACTGTGTTGTACAGTATTAGAAAGAAAGTCAGGGCCAGCTGGGGTTGTAGAGTTGTAGCAGCACCATGTTGTACAGATTTCCAAGCTGAAGATGCGGAGGTGGGAATACAAAAGACCTAGCAGAGAAGAACAGAGGCTCAGCACATGGGCTCTAGGACCAATCAGCTTGGCTTCAAATGCTGGCTCTGCCACTTACAAGCTGTCTGTCCTGGGCCAGGTTACTCAACTTCTCTGTGCCTCAGTTTCCTATCTGTAAAAGAAGGGGCATGAATTCCCTATGTTATATGGTTTCGGGGGAGATGTAAAGGTGTTACTAATTATGAAACTTACAAAGTATTTCAAATAATGCCTGACACATAGAACATCCTTGGTAAATATTCGGTGTAATTACTGAACATGTGCTATGCACCAGCCCTTGGGCTTCCTGGGTATTTTATCTCATTTAATTTTCCAAATAACCTGCAGCGTGAGAATGAGTAACCCCTCATTCCAGATGAGGAAATTGAGCCTCGCTCACCCAAGGTCGCTTGCTCTCACTTGCCCAAGAACTTGAATGCAGGGCCTCTCCCTCTAAGCCCCGAGTGGTTCCCGCTTCAGCGCAGCATCGTCTGCTAATGCTTCCTGTGATGGACAGCTAGGAAAAAGCTCAGGCTACGCAACAAACAGATCGTAATTTGGTTTCGGAATCAATAAAGGGATGATCAAGTGGCAGAGGAGGACTTGTTAGCTGCTCATCAGGATGATGTGAGAAGTTGCTGCCTGCATCCTGAATTAAATCACCTAGTTGCTTTATCATCATAAACATTCATTTCAATGCGGGGAGGGATTTTTTTTTTTTTAAACCAACATGAATAATATATAATGGCTGACATTTTGGAGGAAGCAGGATCTTTACCTTCTTCCATCTTCCATCAGGGTAATTTATCATTGCCTTCCTCCCTGCCCCCCCTTTTTTAAACTGATGGGGTAGCCTGTCAGCTCAGCTTGTTCTGAAAACGCAGGAGTATAATTCAATAATAAATTCGCTCAGAGGCCAGCTGTCAGGAAGCTGGTGTTTATATGAACTCCATTAGATGATCTCTACTGCTCAGACTCTCTGAGGGCTATCTGAGGGCTGTCTTAAGGCCTGGGGTGGGGTGAGGGGGGTGGAGTGGCAGGCAAATGCATTTCTGGAACTGCTCTGTCACTGACACTTGCATATGGCTTTAGATCTGCAGTGGGCTGATGAAAAATTATATTGTATACATGATCTTTCCTCCCTCTTTTCCATTATATTTTTCCTCTTGTAACCTTTTACTTCCAAAATTCTTGGAAACATTGTGCCTTTATAAAGGGTCTGAGAGAAATTCTAAAGGCTTACGTGGTATCAAGGTTATTTCACTTCTGTTAGTGGCAGTTTTAAGTCCTAACTGAGGTGACATGCCCTAATCTGGTTAGTGCACAGGCGAGGGGCAGATCTTTCTCAGTTTCTGCCCCAAACTACCTTTCTGGTCTCAGAGTCCCCTCTGTTCTTCTTTTTCCTCCATGGCCCCTCTGCACACCAGGATCATACATCCTAGATTCCCTGAGACCCTCTTGATTTCAAACATTAGAGCTTGTCTCTTGACTTTTGATTTGGAAAATACTGTCACCATAATCATGCTCCGGCCACATTAAAATTCTCTTGGTTCTTTGATTATCATGGAAAGTCATGCTGGTTCCTCAGTCTAGAATGCATTTTAAAATCCTGTTCAACTGAAACCCACAGTAAGCAACATACCCTAATCAAGAGTACACACCACACACACACGTGTCATGAAATACATACCCTTTTAGAGTGCTGCACTGATATTTTCTATTCCACTGTACCCTATTCCATTTAAGTTTACTTCTTAAAAAAATAGTTTCGACCCACTACATTGACTTCATGATGTGCTAACAGGTTGTTGTGACCTGAAGTGGGATAAATAATGTTTCAATGGCTAGCCCTCCTCACTGAAATCTTTGTCTCAGGCCAAAGGCCATCTCCTGCCAGAAGTCTTATTTCATTAGTTCATTTGTTTGCTTGCTCATTCATTCTCAAAACCAAACATTCACTGCGGCCTATTCTGAGCCAGGCCCTCTGCCGGGTGCTGGAGAAACAAAGATGGGCCAGGTGCAGCCCCTATGCTGTGGAGCTCAGGGACCTGGATTTGCAGTGGGAGTGATGGTCCCGCCTTTGAGCTCTCAAAACACTCTCTCTCTACTCTGTTCGAGCACTCAGCAGTAGCTGATTGGCTGACTCACTGATTCATCTACCATTCATTGTGGTTTAGTCTGTGCCAACCCCTCTGCTAGGCACTAGGGATTGAATGACCAACGAGGCATGGGACGCACAAGGAGGCCCCAGTGTAATGGGGTCAGATACACATCTTCTCGCAGGCCTAGTGCAGAGTAGGTGCTGATTAATATTTACCAAATGGAGCGCGGCAGTTCTGTCCCTCTCTGCACCTGCCCACTCTCTCCTCTCCACAGGATCTGACCCTCTCTATACGATACGATCCTCTGCCTCCTTTGGGATGAATACTCTGGTCCATCCCTCCTTTTTCTAAAGTCCCCCTGACTCCTGAAGTCTTTTCTCTTTGGGTTCAGTGTGCCCTGTGGCTGACTTTGGTAGCAACCTATCCACACCCAACCACTTGCCTGAGTGAGCTGAAAACCTATTAGGTTTCGAGGAGCCCAGAGAGACTTGACAACATCACATCCTTCCTCTCACCAATACAGTGTCCTCAAACATGTTCTGAACTGGTACTAAGTAACTTGGCGGTGGTTCTTCCTCTTCCTATAATCTGCTACCCTGTCTAGCAGTGGCAATCCACAAGTATTCACTGAACTGATCTGTCTGCCCTGTGTCCAGCTCTTTTGACCCAGTCAGTCCTTCCTAAGATAAGAGATACAACCAAAGTTGTGTAACGGGGAAACAGCTGCCTTGAGTCATCTTAGAGGAGGAATTGTCTCACACTGCCCTCACTTTCCCAGCTGTCTAATCCCAAGTTCCACGGTCTGGGTCCTGTTACCTGTCCTCCTAGTATGGACAATCCAGCTGGGGATCCTTCTTCCACCTGCAGACCTGAATGGCTCCTCCCCTCCCACACACGTCTCCATAGAGGGCACCCTGCGTTGTATTCTCCCCATGAATCCAGGGGAGGGACAGGTGCCTTCCACTAGGCAGAATGGCTCCAGGCATTCAGGCCAGGGTGGAAAGATGGTATTCAAGCCACCTAATCTGGTGATGGTGGTTCCCCTGCCTGTTTTTTCCCTCCTACTTTAGACCTACTTGAGATCAGCTGAAGTCATTCATATCTCTGTCACTTTATGTGGAGCTGAGCACAGCAGTGGCAGAGGGTCAGGTAGAGCTACTGCATTCATTAAACCTGTATTAAACACCTGCTCTGGGCCAGGCATTGTGCTGGGCTCTGGGGACACAGATGAACCAGACAGGGTCCCTGAGGGAGTCCCTCACTCTAAGTCCATCCGGCAGTACTTCTACTTTAGTTCTGAGTCAAGCTCTGGGCTTTCCTCCAAGAAGCCCAGCCCAGCCCAGCCAAGAGCCCACTCTGCTTGGCTGGGGCCCTCACATCCTGGGGATCCATTGCCCATCCTTCCCTGAGGGCTACCCCTGCTCTAGTGCCTCTGACACCAGCTGGGGTGCTGCACAGAAGTATGAGGAAGCCCCCACATAACTGCTGGTGTCATGTATGCATCTGGAGAACCTCTGCTTCCTCATCCCTGCCGTGGTCAGGCCTCTGAGGAAAAGCATCCTGGGGAGAGCCCTGGGCGCTGAGGACTGACTGGCTTGCTTTCCCCACAGAAAGGTGCTCCGGTCAGTTCCAACTGGCCCTGAATTCCTCTCCCTCTCATGGTCGGTCCCAGCATGCCTCATACTTGGGTCTCCCTGAGTCAGTCACACAGCTGGGAAACTGCAGAGTAAAGGAGCTGCACCCCTGGGGTTCCTTGCTGGGCTCAGAAACGCCGTTGGGTCTCTGGGTGACAGCCTGCTTCTTGGAAGAGCCTGTTAAATGGACTCCCATTCAGACTATACAAATTGTGGTGCAGCATACGGGGTGCAGGAAAATACAGGGTTTTTCTGTCCCACAGGCTTGTTCTTGTTAAACACAGGCACAAGGTCAGGCTGGCCTGCCCATCAGAAACCCCGCTCTCTGGAGAAGTGCCACTGGACTCCTCCCTAATAAGAACCCCGGCTGACAGCTGCCTGGCAGAATGCTGCCGTTTCCCTTCCTCAGATGAGGATTCAACAATCCAAACCTCGTTCCTCTCTAGGTGGCAGCTGGACTTTCCTGGAGGGCAGAGTACTCTCAAGTTCCACTTCCAATCAAGGAATTAGAGCTGGAAGCTCTTTCTAACATCATCACCTCCACTCTCACGTTTATCATCATCACCACCATCATCATATAATTAGCAAACATTTTTTGTGTGGCCAGTACTAGTCTGAGACTTTATGTACTTTTTGTTTTTTCATTTAATTCTCACGACAACCCTGCACAATAGACATTACTACCCTGCTCTTACAGATGAGGAAACTGGAGCTCAGAGAAGTTAAGGAATTTTCACATAGCTATAAAGTGGATGCAACAGACTTTATATCCAGGTCTTGGATATTTTTACCAGACCACACCGCTGCCATAAAAGCCACCATTTACTTATCACGAATGTACCAAGCCCTGTGCTAGGTGCTTTATCTCAGTTAATCTTTTCAATGGCTTTCATGAAACAATTACTATTATTGCCAGTTTATCATTGGAGGCAGGTACACAAAGGTTCAATCATTTACCTGGGGCCACACAGAGCTAGTAGGAGGTAAAGCCAAGATTCACACTCCGGGCGCTTTCTATGATACCACATTCTTTCATACGAGAGGAAAGAAAGCAACAACCCAAACCTGGCAACTGATTTTACTTTATCCCAGAGATGCAAATAAGCCCTGTATTACGGGTTCAGAGCATGACGATAGAGAAAAGCATCTGCTGTCTTGTGTTTGTGGGTTTCCAGTCACTTGGGCTTGTTTTACATACAAATCTGTTTGGGGATACTTAGTAGTGAATGATAGCTGTTTCTTCTGAATCTAGATCAGTGAGAAGCACCGGCATCATGTTTCAGGCGAATAATAGGTAAAAGGAATTTTAACAGTAACATTTGGAAGCTTCCGTTATCCATTCGTTTTAGAGCAAATACTCTATTCCGGGCCCTGCCCTAAGTAATATAGGTTTGGAGAGATGAATGGTCTCTACTTTCAAAGCATGTTATTTAACTGAAGGTGACAGATATATAAACAATGATCTGGGAGCTGACTTCTACTCCTGCTTCTGCTACTAATCTGTAATGTGATTTTAACAGATAATTTAACCTCTCTGGACTCTGAATCCTCAGTAGAAAATTAAGTAAAATAGATAATGTATCCATCCATCCTCTGTCCCACTGTCCCTCCCCATCGCTCCCCTCTCTCCTTCTTTCCTTCCATCTCTTCATTGTTCAAGGTAATATATCGATATATGTATATTTATCTTGAGCGACTACTAAGTGCTAAAATGAGTGAGATGCAGTCCTGTCCTGGCAGACTCAGTTTAGAGGGTTAACAGACATTTACATATTCACTATATTAAGCCCTTGTCCAGAGCCACGTATCTATCAGTGGCAGAGCCAGGATCTGAAACACAAGTTGGCCTGACTCCAAGGCCTATACTCTTTTCTCTCTGCTGAGCGGTCCATTTCTCCCAGTACAGGTTTCTCAAGTTCCCCACTTGACAGGTTCCTTAAGGCATGTCAGACTGGGAGAAACGATACTGAAATCCTTGGGCGGGTGCCGCGTGATTCGTGGCACGTAGGCAGCAGGCTTGGTGAGTGACCAGAGGACATGCAGGGGTCATGGTCCCTGTTGGTACTTATCAGGATGGCATGGTAAGGGCACCCCAAAACAGAACAGCCACTGGCAGCCAACCAGCCATAGCCCTAATCAGATCCCATAACGGGTCCAGTAAAGAAAAGGTGAGCAAGTAACATTCCCCTTGGTAGGAGTAATATTTCTATCTCCAGTTGACTAAAAGAACTCACACCATGGGAAGGCCCACAAGCGTACATACAAAATCACACAACTGAATGAAAGAGCAGAAAGCTCCCTACCCAGAGACGAAAGCTGTATTTCTGGCCAAGATAAATGAATAGGTTTTTCCTCACTCTATTTCTGCTCCTGGCTCTGCCACTTGACTAGCCTGTGAATTGGGGAAGATCATGTAACCTCTGAGGTTCTCAGTATTCTCGGGGTAAGTTGAAGGGACTGTAAAGTACCTTCATCTCTAAAAAGGTTAAAGTTCGAATGCTTTGACACACTCGTATCATGCCCCTCTTGCTGGGCTCAGAGAACTCCCTCGACTTCACTTTTCCCCTCTTGTCATTGCTCCTTGTGAGGAAGGGCTGGGGCAGTGGAAAGCACGGGCCCTGGAGTCCCAGCTCCATCACGTCCCAGGAGTGAGCCTTCTCCTTGGATTCCCAGTTACTCTCTGGGGATCATAATACTACCTTCCAGGGAGACTCCCCAGGAGTCCTTCTTAGGTCCCCACTCGGCCCCCTTACACATTTTCCCGGATCCAACTTTTGTGTGCTCATGGTTTCATCTACTGCTTGTTTGTTGATGGCTCACAAATCAAAAACCCCAGCCCTAACCTCTGTGTGAGCTTCAGATTTGCTTCTGAACTACAAATAGACATTTATTCTTGGGTGTTCTACTGAGGTGAGTCCCTTCCTTGCCCTTGCCAAGCATCTGAGTGAGAGACTCCTCTCTCCAGCATCCCTCAGACCCAGCAGATGATGAATCCCTTCTGATTTCCCCCTTTAAATAGAACTGGGGATGTCATTCATTCTTCCCTTCCCTCATCCCTACCACATCGTCCCCTTAGGGCAGGAACTCTCTTGGCACAGAAGTCATGAACATAGAAGGCACACAGTCTGTGCTGAACTGAACTGGGCTGACTTCTAAGGAAAGCTCTGTGTGCATGAGGTATCACTACCTTGGAAGACATTCAAAATAAATTATCATAAATCCCTCCTTCTTGGATACCTTTCCCAAGTTCACAGACCCTGATCTGGGGAGCAGAGAACAGACAGCTGCCTTTTGCTGGCTCCTGTACACTTTTATGCCTCTGGGTCTTTGCACAACCTGTTCCCTCACCCTGGCACACTCTCTCTCCCTTGCTGAGCTATTTCTCATCTTTAAGACTCAGTTCTTAAGTCTCAGCCTTCCCCCGCCCAGGAGCACCTTCTCTATGCTTCCAGAGTACCCTGGGGGCATATTTCTGGTCTATCACAATGGAACTATGTTTTGTCCCCTTAGTGGGCTGTGAGTGACCAATGGGCAGGGACCGTGCTCCACTCATCTCTGTGACTCCAGCACAGGACCTGGCACAGAGTAGACCTCAGTAAAAACCTGTCCAATAGACGACACCACTGAACGCTTGTGAAAGAATGCACGGGCATATGGCCTGGGGTGCCAGCAGATGCACCCCACCCCAGCCTAACAAAATCTCCCGGACATCAGCTCTGAGGGATAAGAGTGTCAAAGCTTTCAGCTCATCTGGAGACCACAGAATCAGTAAGAGCTGACTGCAAAGTGGGTATTGATCCAAGATTCCCCTTGGACCTTTGATTTCCCACTCTCTCCATCTATCACCCAGTGAGGACAAAAAAAACTTTGCTCATAAAAATTCCAAACGCCTTGGATAGCAGTTTTCTAAATGTGGGTACCTGAGGCTGCTTCCCTGCCTCCCCTGACATTCCATCAAGAGCCTTCAATGCCCACCCTCCTGGACTCCTCCCACTCCCACCCACCCACACATGGCCCTGGAGGTGAGCCATTTCCCCTTCAGAGAACCATGGCCAGAGCTGGACTCACCCTCCGTCAAAGGGGTTCTCCCCGGGGATGATGTGTGTGCTGTCCCTGCCCACGAGGAACTTGATTCGGTCGTAGAAGGAGTGCAGGTTCTGCTGGGACACAGGGGTCTGTGTCTCCTGGATGATGTCCAGAGGGTCGGGGGAGCCCAGGCACAGCGGGCTGACGTGACAGAGGGGCTGGAGGCAGCAGTCGGGGTCCATGCAGTCCACCAAGCCATCTGCAGGGGTGACAGAGCATGACGTTTATATGGCTATGTTCAATCAGCATCGTTTGTCCACAGTGCCTTCCTTATTCACTTCTCTATTTTCCATTCATTGGAAAACTTTATTAAGTGCCTGATATAAGCCAAGGGCTTTGCTGGGCACCAAGTAGATTCAGGTGTCAGATCAGGTCGCAGCCCACTAGCCTAGTAGGAGAGACAGACAAGTCAGTGGGCAGCGTGACATGTTTTTTTGTTTTTTTGTTTTTTTCAGAGAGAGAGAAGGAATTATATATATGAAGGCCCAGAGGTGAGAGACCACACTGAACATTTGTGTTGCTAAATTCAAATGCTGGGCTCAGAAGGTGAGGGGAACAGCACAAGATCAGTCTGTGAGGTTGGCAGGAGCAAACAGCTGGGCCTCCCGGACCAGGTTAGGGAGTTTGCTTTTCACCCTCTGGACAATGGGAGCTACTGAAAGGTGTTAAGCAAGAGGTGATTTTATCTGAAAGTCATTGCATTGCTGAAAGAGCATACCCTGTATCGTGGAGAGGGGACTGAAGGGGGCCCAAGGTAGAAGCTGGGGGCTGCATGGAGGCAGTGTTGCTGAGATTACACAGGAGGAAAATAATGGTTCCTGAGACTAGAGCAGTGACAGTGGAGACTGAGAGAAGAGGACGGTTTGGAGAGATGCTGAAGAGGTAAGACCTGGCGACTGATGGGCTTCGGGGGTGAGAAAGAGGCAGTGCTGGTGGAGGTGGCGAAACTCCCAGCATCTCTCCCGGCCTCGATGCAAACGTGTGGACACCCGGCTCTGCCTTCTGTGAGAGGGGATGGTTTCAGATCACCGGCCAAGCTGCCATTAGCAGAGAATTCTCTCTACCACATGGGTGGATTTCTTTATAGGGCTGAAAATTGTATTACAGCTTCCAGCTTCCCAAAGTGCAAAAAAGAAATTCCACCAGACCACAACTTTTTGGTCTCATTATCCCAAAGCGCTTTTACAGGCACCCAAGAGAATAGCTTAAAATAGATGACAAACCCAGGGATTAGAGGATACTGCCCAAAGTGGGGGACAGGGAAAGCCAGTCTGTGTGCTCTGTAGGCAGAGAACAGTCGAAGCACATGTGTTCCTCTGTAGGTTGGAATTCTGCCTCTCCTGCTTACCAGCTGTGTGACTTTGGGCAAACTTCCTCACCACCCTGGGGGCATGGATCCTGCTCTGGTTATCTCTGTTGTATCCCCGGCACTTACTACAGGTGTTTAAAACATGACTGTTACATAAATAAATGAAAGAAAATTGAATGAATGAATTGACAAATGAATCAAGGGGACGAAACCAAATGACAGTCCATAAAAGGCAGAAGACCATTATCTTCATTCAATTCAGTTAAACAGTGTGGTATGGTGGGAGGATCGTGTGGCTCAGAGATTGAAGCTCCAGTCCCAGAACTGCGCCTAAGAATGACTCTGGGCGAGTTCCTGTACTTCATCGCTCTGAGGTCCCGTCTCCTCAACACTGACATACTGCCTCACTTCTGTCTCCATGGATTTACAACACAGATGCTGCCCACAGGAATACTGCCTATGCATTGGTTAGACTGGGTGCCCTACCCACACAGGCAGCACTCTTAAGCCTCCTTTCTAGCCTTGGGATGTTGTGGCCTCAGGCAAGCTACCTGACCTCCCTGAAACCCAGTTTTTTCCTAATAAATTAGGGCCAAAAATCCCTTGTCTTTCTCTCCCAACTTCTGCATGGTATCCAAGACCTTTTACGCTATGCCCTCCTTGAGGGCAGCACAGTGGTAAAGAGTATGGGCTCCAGAGCAGGACTGTCTGAGTTGAAATCCTGGCTCTGAAACTTACTACTGTGTGACCTTGGGCAGGTTACTTAAACTCTCTGGTCTCAGTTTCCCACATCTCTTACAAGTGGATTCTTTTTTTTTTTTTTTTTTTTTTAATTTTTTTGGCCACACCGAGGGGCATGTGTGATCTTATTTCCCCAAACAGGGGTCGACCCTGTGCCCCCTGCAGTGGAAGCGTGGAGTCTTAACCACTGGACTGCCAGGGAAGTCCCACAAGTGGATTCTAAGAGTGTTACTTAAGTATTTTTTACATAAGTGAAAAACATAGTGTATGTCCCCCAATCTAGCAGAGAACCTGACACATAGTAAGTACTTAATAAAGGTAGCTCCCCTTCCTGACCCTGACCCTAGAACACAGCTCACCAAAGTGTAGGGCTGGCTGTCCTTTGTCTGCTCACCAGCCAGATCCATCCTGAGATGTGGAGGAAAGGTCTCTGCTCACTCCAGCTCTGTCCTGGGTCCTACCTTGTGGCTCCTGTCCCAGCTTCCAGATACACCAGCTAACTGCCTAGCCAAGCACCTGTTTTCTCCTGCAGTCGGCGGGCTCCATCACACATTCTCGGGCTGCCCCTGTCAGACATTGCTTAAGCACATAATTACAGCCCAAGCTGAGGGTTATTTGCATTCTGCTATTGATGTTAGCATGACAGATTCAGTTGCTGCATCCATAACTCTGCAGAAATGCTCCATTATTCAATCCCGGCGAGCAGGGACGCTGACCATTAAATCAGCTAGCACAATTGAAGGGCTGTGAAAAGTCATGGCTAATTTGAAATTTTATTAGCTCTTGCCTGCTCTTGTTTACCACCGAAGCGGTCCCTGGAAACCAGTCTTTTACCTCTTTATAAACACTCAGCTCTGTGGCACCTTGGAAGAACTGCTTCCTGCTCTCTGGTCCTGGTTGGAAGGATAGCCAGGAATGATTGCTAGTATTATTAATTTTTGCATTAAATGATGATGATGATGATGATAATCACAGCTGCCACCTACTGAGTGCCAGGCATTGTGCTAAATGCTTTACAAGGAATGTTTTCAAGGAATGTGTCATTGAATCTTCCCAACTCTACGAAGCAGCCACTGTTGCCACCATCACCCCCATTTCAGAGAGAAGGAACCAGAGGTTCCAAGTGGTAAAGTAACTTGGTCAAGGTCACACAGTCAGTGAAGAAGGTGACTCGGAATTTGAACTCAGTTCTTTCTGAAAAATAAAAGGTTCTCTGATCCTGAAGAGACTTTTAGGAACTATTTCTTGAGTGGGAAACATGAATCTACGAGTGTTGCTGAAATGCTACCCTTCTGTGCTCTTCCAGTGCCCTGGGTGACCTCCACCACTGCACTCATCTCCCCATATTGTAATTCTCATTTTCTCTGTCTTGCTCCCCACACAATGAGCTCTTGGAGAAGAGCTGCTGCCTGCCTACACCTCCCTATGTTGACTCTCCCCTATCATTCATCTGGCAAATATTTGCTGAGTCGTAAATGTGGGCTAAACCTCCACTAATAGAGACCATCATATTTAAATGAGATACATATTTTAAAAATGAGTAGGGCCCACAAAATTCTTATCAAAGTCTCAGTTTATGAGACCAGCTTCTGTGCAAACCCCTCTCTGTTATTTTCAAATGCAGCATTATGGCAGCCTGCAGCAGGGCATATGGCTGCTCTACGGTAACAGAGACTCTTCCACGGTTTCAGTTTCTTAGGCATAGATGACAAGTTTTAGAAAAGTTGTAGTAAGAGGAAAAAGTATGTTCTGAGGACAGAAAAGTAAATTTTGGGGTAGATTAGAAATTAGATTAGAAATACATCAATATACGGTTTTCAAGATTCTCTGGTTTTGGCTAGTTTGGAGACATTTAGATTTTCCAAGCACTTCTTATCTCACTTAATTGTATATTACACACACATTGGTTGACTTATAAAATGTTCATGTTTTCTATATTTCCTATTCCCATCGGGAGACCTTTGTTATCACAGGAGCAAAAACAAAACCAAAAAACCCATCAGGAAAATAGAGAGGATTTTTCCTTTATTTCCTTCGAAATTTCAATAAAACCCTCCTACACCCTAAACTCTAGCTTTTGGGAAATTACCTTTTCCCCCCAGAGATTTCCATTCTCCTTGAACTTCTGAAGGCCTCCCCTCTCTGCTTACATGGTGAAAGTGAAGAGGGGCAGATGAAAGTGTCAGGCTCCCGGAGGGTAGGAGGGGCAGCAATGCCACACCCGGCAGGCAGTGGCCTCTGGTGCCGCGGGGCGGTGGGAGAAGGAAACAGCCAGAAAAAAGGCAAAACAGAGACTAAAAAGAAAGACGAAGAAGAAGGAAGGAAGGGAAGAAGCAGAGAAAAAAAAGAAAAAAGGGGCCAGGTCTCTGGGGCACGAAATGAATATTGCAGAGCAGTTCTCGTGCTTGTGACCCTTGAACGTGAAGCCCTCTGGTGCTAAGATGCCGCATGGTGCGTGGAGCACTGGCTTCTGCTAACATTTCCACATACGTCCTACGCCACCAACTTGAGAATGAGGGCCACACCATTTCCTCTTGCCTCCCTCCTCAGCACCCACCCTGCTGGTGGGTGTCAACTGACCTTGGAGAGGGGCAAGTGGAGAAAAAAAAATCCAGGCTAGAAGCCTGAAGACAGGGTTCCTTCCCTGAGTCTGTCACTCTCTAGCCATGAGACCTTGGGCACATCCCTTCCTATGCCTGAGATGCAATGTATTCACGTCAAACCAGGATAATAAGCTCTGGCAACCTCTCAGGATTGCTGAAAGTTTCCTGGGTCGTGAAGAGTAAACCAGTAATTCAACGAAAGAAGTCTTGGAGTCCTTCACCCTCTGCAGAGGGTTGCTATGGCACAGGAATGAATGAAGTCCTCTACCATCAACTGCGGTCCTGACTAGTGGTGGCTTCCTATTCATGTTGTGACCTTAACAGATGCCAGGGAGTGGTGGGACTTTGGTGACCATCTCCCTCTCTGCTGTCAGTGTCCTCACCAATCGTGGGGGGCGGATGGGGCAGCCTCTGGGGCTAACCTTCCTGTCACCTCCTGGCCTTTCTATGCCACAGGCCCATCTCCCCTGGTGGCTGGCCTGCTGGAACTTTCACAGGAAGTGACAGGCGGGCACGAGAGTTCTATCGTAGGTGGTGACTCAGCTGGCCTTCTCATCTTTACAAAAGAAGACACTGGGGTCAGGTTAGGTGATTTACCCAACATCATACTGCTAGCGGAGTGGCAGAGTTGGGACTCTGGTCTCTTCTCTTTCTCCAAAACCAGGCACTAGTCCACAGTCTACATCTCTTTCCCTATTAGTGCTTTGGACATCCTGGATTCCCCCAGCCCTGTCCCCCATCCACAGAAGGCAGAAAATGACTTATTTCTTATCCTAAATGCATAGCACATTGCCTTGTGCACAGGGAGCATATTTGTTGAATGAATGAAAAAATGAATGCATTACGTGAGGATCCCAAATCAAACAGCTCCATCAGTTGGATGGGGCTCATCGAGGGCTGTGAGGCATGATGAAACCCCACCACCACCCCGGGAAGAGCTCGTTCCTCTCCTTAGAAAGGAGGCACAGGGGACAAGTCTGCTCTGTTCCTTCCGTGTCTGTCACATGGCTGGCAGGCCCTGCGCTAGGCACTGGATAGACAAGAAGAAAATAGTCATGTCTCCAAAGGATTTGGTGTGATGGGTCAGACAGAGATAACCGTGTGCTGGGAAAGAAGGAAGCAGAGGGGGCTGTGGAAGTCCAAAGGTGGGAACCCAACGTGGGCTGAGGGCTGGAATATTTCCTGGAAGATGGAATGTTTAAACTGAGACTAGAAGGAGGGCAAGAATAAGCCAAAAGGAGAGCAGAGCTGGGGGCAGGTTTGGGAAGTTTGTGGACTAGCAAACTCTTTTCATCAGAGTTGTCTGCATGGTTCCTTAACCTGATGGTCCCGTGGACAGTATCTAACAAGCCCACCCAGCTCTCTGCAGGCTTAACTCCTCCCGGGGCTCGACAGCCCATCAGCTGGCCTCATCTCACGACTGCCTGCAGTCTGGCCAAAGAAGTGTTTTGCAGCCGGCTGTGAGCACAGCATCTGGGGAGGCCCCGGGGGGCGGTGGGTGGAATGTGCCTCCCTGTCTGTACACATCTGGGAGAAGTTTTCGTCATTTGCTAGAATAAATTCTGTGCCTTCTTTGAAAAGGCTTGCAAAATCTTTATCTCCTCCTCGGAACCCAGGATATTTAAAGGTCAATTTCGCTCTTGTCTCTTATCACAAGAAATGTGGTTTAGAGATAGTCTGAAGTGCGGCCCAATTCTTTGCCTTTATGTGAACTCTCCATGCCAACAATGGGAGATGGGGAGGAGAAGGGAGGACAGAGAGCTCTGTTCTTGGTTTTACTGAAATTTCTCCTTCTAGGTTGCATCTATCAATTATCTGAATTGCAATCCATGATTGTTTTTTTATGGGACCAACAGTGCCTAAAGAGATGAACACACCTTGAAGCTGCTTAAAGATCCTTTATCAAAAGGGGTCTGGTTGCTTAAATTCCAGTGGGCTTTTTCTCTTGGCTTCTTCTTTTTAAACACAGGTTCCATCCTCATCCTAGCTTTCCCACTGATCCACTGGATGACTTTGGGAAAATCACGTCAGCTCAGTGAGCCTCGGTTTCCCTGCCTGTAAACATCTGCCCTGCAAGTGTGTTGTGAGGGGCTGGAGGTTATGGACACAGAGTGTCCAGTGCAGGGCCTGCCCCTTAGAGATGCTCTCTAAACGATGGCTGTTGTCTTCCTTTATGTACATTTGAATTTTTTTCCTTCTAGCAATAAGCGTGTAATAGTTTGGAATACAAAATTTAACTAAGACACGAAAAAGGTCAAAATACATTATATGGAGAAACACAGCATAATCATAAGTACAAAAAGTAGAGGATAAAATTATATAGAGAACATAATTCCAAGTTTTAAAAATAATAATTTATATATGAATATATATTTATTTTATAACAAACATCATGTTTCTGTGATTACAGGTGGAAAGGAGCAGGAGAAAGAGACCTGACATTTGCAGGTGATGAACTGGGGCTTAGAGAAAGTGAATAACTCGCTGAAGGTCATGCAGCCAGCAAATGGGGGAGCAAGGATTTGAATCCAGACAATGTAGGTACAGATCCTGTACTTTTAATCACTGCGGTATGTTGCTTCTCAGGTGCTTTAGGTACATCACCTGTAATCCTCATAGCAACCCTGCAAGGTAGGCCTTACTATTCTTATTTTACAGTCACACAGCATCTCCGGGCCACAGTTTCTCCATCTCTGAAATGGGCATGAATGCCCCATCAGAGGGTCAGTGTGCAACGCACAGGAAGGTGCACGTGACAGCACTTCACAGAGGGCTTCCTAAAGGGCGCTACATGCATAGGGATCATCTTCTTCGTCAAATGGGCCACACAGAGGAATTCGCATTTTGTGGTGAGTCCGGGCCTCTGCTTGCCAGCCTGCCTTGCTGTTCCCCCTCAGCAACCAGGGCTTGGGGTGAATCTGGAGGCAGGCTAGGTTGACTGGGCAGCCCTGACAGAGGATTAGGAGACTGGGAGTAACTAAGTCATATCCAGGATCTATTCCCCGCTTTAAAAATGTAGACAACGACCACAAGTGAAAACAGAAACAAACCAATGAAGCTAAACCCAACTCAGCCATATTGTGTAACTTTTTTTTTGGTCTCAGTTTAAAAACACTGCTACAACATTCTTAATGAAGCTTGAAATTCCAGTTTAATTTGTAAAGGACTGCTTTAAGGCTAGCAAATTGGGAAAGAAGAGAAACCAGAAGTTCTCAGATAACTTGAAGAGCCACGGTCAGGGTTACGATAGAGCCGTGAGTCTGAAGTCTGGGCACACTGAAAAGTTCTCATGTGGCCAGACCTCACAGACTATGCAGTTTCTGTCACCTGCCAGCTGTGTGACCTGGGCAAAATACTTCCCCTTACTAAGTCCTAGCTTCCTCATCATAAGACAAGAGTAAGGGGATAAGAATACCATACACCTCCCAGTGTTGTTGGATGGGTACACAATTGCTTTGCAAACGGTAAAATGACATATAAGTTATCATTGTCATCCTCTGGTCTCCTCTGTGGTACTGTTGTAGCCTATTTAAATTCGAGTAAGTACTCACACTACATGTCTAGGAGGAGGATAAAGCACTAGGAGGAGGTGGTCCATAAGATCACACAGAATGGCCCAAGAGTCTTGGGTCCTAGTCCAGCTGTGTTAATGACTTTCTGTGTGACTTCAATGTGTATGACGTCACATCCCCTCTCTGGGCCCCAGTTTCCCGGTCTGTAATGTGCAGGGGAGTAGAAGGAGGGAGCTGTAGTCTGTGTTCTCTGTCTCCTCCAGTCCTGCTACTCACATTAACCTCTGCTAATCCCTTCTCCAAGCCCCTGAGTCACATCAGCCAAAAACAATCTCTCAGCGAGACGCTAACATTTTTTTCCCTCCACCCTGACTTATTTATCTGGGATTGTGCTGTGTCCCACATCATGGCTGAAATAAAGGCACCTGTTTCATTCTGCCTCCATTAGATTTGGTTGTTTGGATAACAATTTCTTCCAAACAACTGTGAGCTTCCTGAGGGAGACAGACAGGGTCACGTTCATCGGTCTTGATATCCTCTCAGAAAGGAGTGTGGTACCCGGTAGACAGCAGGAGCCTAGCAAATGTCTGCTTGACTGAACTGCAAACAGCCAAGTGCTAAATCTGGCTCACCCCTGTGCTGCCGTGCACAGCCTGCCCTGCTTCTCCCTCCACTAAAACTGTCCCTGTTTGGCCAAGACCCAGAGGGGCCAGTGAGGATAGTCTTGCCCGCTCCGGCACTTGGGGACAGTCTAACCCTTACGGTTGTTTCATCTGTGCCACCCTGCAAAGTGGGGACCCTCTGCCTCTTCCTCTTGGCTCCCCCAACGGGTAGAGAGCCCACCAAACTGAGAGGGTCCTGAGGTCCATTCCCTCATTTCTCAGTTGAGAACCCAAGGCCAAGCTCCCTCAACAGTCTGGTCTCCCCAGCTAGCTGTCTTCCCCACGATGACGATCCATGGGATGTGTTCCTGGCTGAACTGGAAGCCCCGTGGGACAGGGGCTACATCACAGTTCCCAGGAGGGTACCCAGGCATTTGATGACATCAGTTGAATGAGTAGATGCTCCTTTATTACAGCAGTTATCCCACTGCATTGCAACTGGTGCTGTTTCTCTCTCCAGGCTGTGAACTTCACAAAGGCAGGGACTGTGTCTTATTTGTCTCTGAAGCCCCAGGACCCAGGATAGGGCCCAGTGCAGGGTAGACCTTCAGTTAATGTTTGCTGAGTGAGTGAATGAACTCAAGTTACAGTAGTACTATTGTATGGCTTTCGTAAAAAGTATGTAAAAGCTCATTCCAGTCTGTAACATGCTCCATAAACGGAAGAGGTATATTCTCCTCCACTTGGGGATTTTCTCATTGTTCTTTTCCACTTCGTGCTGGTTCATCTCCATGGCGGCTGGAGAAGGCTCTGCTCCCCTGGGGTCGGGATCAGCCCTGTTTCCTATGATGAGAAGCTCTTTCTCCCACCAAAGCTGTGGGGCTTTTGGCTCCTGTGTGCCCACGCTCCCTGTCAGCACTGGGGGGGCTGCCTCTGAAGGATGGTGAACAGAGGGTACGCTGGCATGGTGTTTCATGTGAGGGGCTAAATGAACCCTGTTTTATAACTTATTCTGGTATGCGTGTTACGGGGGAGTGCACCCTCTCCCCACATTTCTCAGGGACATTCAGTTCTTTTGCTGTCCAGATAGTCAACAGCCTCCTGAAAGCTTTGGCCAAGACCCTGGATTCCTGAGAAGGGAATGACTTCACGGTATGGCTCCTCTCCCTTTCTTTTCTAACTATAGGAATGTCATTGCTGGTCATGGAATTGTGTCTACACAGGCAAAGTGAAGGAGGGGAGTTAGGCAGATAATTTAGGCTGACATCTCTTCCCTATGAAGAGCCAGCACGATTGCACTTTATCTTGCCTGAAGACGGGGCTACTTGGTGCTCTTCCCTGCTTTGCCCATGATGTCTTCTCCCTCCTTTCCAAGAAACGCCTGCCTGCTCAAGCTTCACCTTCTTGATGAATGTCTTCCTACTCTCACAGCAGCCAATACAGAAGTCTGCAACTGCCCTTATCACCGTCCATTAGCACTTAACTTTGGTCTCCCTCCCTCATTTGAGCTCCTGGAGTGTGGGGACCAGACTTACTCATCTCTGTGCCTGGCCTAGCGCCTGGCTCCGTAACAGGAACCCTGGATATTTATGGAGCACAGAATGAATGAGCTCCACAAATCTCAGACTGATTAAGGGACATTTCAGCCCTGTGAGATCTCGAGAGGAGAGCAGGGACCTACTGCCTCTGCCTGGCTACCATGACCCAACCCCACGAGCTCCTTGTCGACAATTACCCCACGGGGCCCAGGACTGGGTGCATCAGGCCCGACCACCTCCTGGATTCAGGCAGCAGACCGAAGGACTGGCTCAGACAAAGACCAGTGGCCTGAAACAGCCCAAGGTTGCCGGAGCCAACTCAAGGCAAATGAACCAGAGTAATCACAACAGCACACACTTGGCCTTTTAATCCTTCTGGTGCTTTGAGATTGTAGAATCACCCTAAGTAGAAGGTTCCCAAAGGTTGGGATGCTGAGTTTCTGGCCTGTTGATTTCCTGCTCTGTGCAGTGTATCAGAAAGCCCCTTGGTATAAATATGAGGGAGCTGCATAAACACATCTGGAGTAGGCCAACTGTTAGGCCATCATTATAAAGGAAGGATTAACTGTTTTGATCTTTTTTTTTTTTTTTCATATCTCCATCTTTTTCTTCTCCTAGTAACCCCTTGAGATTGGTAGAGTCAGGAGGAATCAACCCATCTTCCAAGTGGGAAAGCAAGCACATTGTGTTTGTATTTATACAAGTTCCACACAACAGAAAGACAAAGGCTAATTCTAGGACTAATATAAAGACTGGAAGGGCTCTTATGATCAAATGGCCTCATTTTATAAATAGGGAGTGTGAGGCCCACTGACATCGAGTAGCTTGCTTAAGGACACACAGAGCACCAAAGACAGAATTGGGATTAGAACCCTGGACTCTTCACTCTCAGCTAATAAAAGTTCCACAAGACTAGGCCTCCCTTCCTTAGGGTTTTGACTGCCCAGCACTTGAAAAAAACCCAACAGCAAAGACAAATTCTACTACAAATCCACAGGGACAGAAGGTGTGGAGGCAAAGGTGGCCCCCAGCATGCTTGGTGAGGGTTACCACCAGAATCAGGGGAGAAGGGACCTTGACAGAGGTAACTCAACCTCCCTCCCCTGGAGAAGCATCCTTTCTGCCACTTTCTATGGTACAGAATTGGGTGGCCTTTTCTTGTCCACTTCCAATGGCGGTATCTTGTAACTTTGCCAGGCAACTCATTCCATTAATGAATTACTAGAAAATTCCTTCTTCCATATGCCTTCTCCTCTGCACTTGCTCTCAGAGGGTAACTAATTTTGTTTGCACCAGCTAATTTTAATGAATTCAAATGGAACAACCAGTGATATGCACTCATTCCTTAGATGACATGTGCTGTTTTATGCCTACCCTGCAGGCCCCCTTGACTGGACAGCTGGTGTGTTGGTGGCCTGTTATCTCAGTAATGCCCACCCTCCACTCTGTGCTTCCCACAGCCCTGGAGATGCACAGCACCCATGGGTGCTAGAGCCCTACCTCCATCGTTGTCTTTGCTGTCGCCACAGGCGGTTTCCATGGACGTGTCACAGCCAGCTCCTCTCCAGCCCAGCTGGCAGACGCAGTGCCACCCATTCAGGTCCAAGGTACATCTGCCGTTGCCATTGCACAAGCCAGGGCAACCCTCTGCAAGGCAAAGCACACGGAATCAAGGTATGATCATCCACAGCCAACTGGTCACATACACGCACACTCTGCCTGTCAACTTACAAAAGGCTTTCACATTCATCAGCACATTGATGCCCTCAGCACCGGGGGAGGCCTATCATGAGAACTGCCACTTTACCTCTAAGGCAACTGAGACTCAGAGGTGGAAGGCCTTACTAAGGATGCACAGTCAGGACGAGGCGCTGTCAGGACGTGGCAGGCATAGGTCTGAAACCCACACCTTCTGTATCTGAAACCCCCTCTTTCAAAAGTGATCAGGATTCTGCAGCAGGAGTCAGTGGATGTGGGCTCGTCCAAATTTGATCAGCGGAGCTTTCTGGCTGATCCTTGCTCCTTGTTCACTCTTGCCTGTTTTTCCTGTCTCTGGTGGCTGCGTGGAACAAAGGAATCATCTCTCTATTTACTCCTCTTATCCCGTTAGCACTTCTGGGTCTCATTCTAAAAGGCTGTACCTGTTTCAGGCCTTGTTACTAGGTTCACTGTACTGAACCTTAGGCTTCTCATTTATTTTGTCCTATTTTCTTCTGAACAACTGTCTTTGCTTTCAGGAAGAGTCCTGGAGTCTTTTTTTCCCCATCTTATCTACAGCCAGTAAAGGGAACCCGGATGACTGCCACGAGAGAGACTAAGTAGGGCTGTCTGTGATTGCCAATGCAGGTTTGGGCAGGCTTCCCTTCCCTAATTTTCTTCATCTGTACATCTGTCTGCCTGTCTGTCATTTATTAAGCACCTTCTCTGGGCTAGCACTGGAGGTACAGAGGTGAGGAAGACCTAGTTCTTATTCTTGAGGAGCATGTAGCCTATCAAAGGAGACAGGCTGGTATAAGCAAAATATTTCACTGCTAAGTACCCTGCGGGAGATGTACAAAATATGGTGGGAACCAAATACAGGAGTGGCCATCTGTCTGAGAGGGCTGTGGGTGATTTAACCAGGGAGGGTCAGGCAATATTTAGACTCTGCCTTAGTTCTGCTTTGACTATATCATAAGGTGGGGAGTTATTATTCAAGTAGATTTGCAGGTTTTTGCTGACCACCTTTTCAAACCCCCCTCTCTCTCTGAGTCTGTAGCTTAGAAATCTAGGCCTGAGAATCTGTGAAGTTACACGGTTTACTCCAGCTTCTATGTTGCTGCTTGGTTTTCGTTCAAGTCCTCCTTTTAACAAATCTGCCAATTCTTTTCTCAGAGGGGCTATCAAGATATTACCTCCCTGGGATGTCTTCTCTGGCCCTGCTCAGTCTCAGGGAAAGGTATGGATGTGAAAGCACTCTGCCATCTATAAAACTTGTTTTATTATTAGGAGCAGCAAATACAGCTACAAACTAAATTTTCTATCATGAAATAACTGAAAACTGACCCATTATTCTTAAATGGGACAAATGTGGATGTGGCTGTCTGATATAAGACCTAGGCCAAGGTAGGCACTCACTAAATGGCCGATCAAATAGAATCTAAAGCTGTAGTGTTTCAAGGCCTTTTGACAGTTGACTGTTCTTACAAAGTAAAAGAAAAGACCATGTTCATTTATGCTTGAGATGTTCAATACCAATCAATCAATCTGGCCACTGTGTTCCATTCAAAGGAAGAAACATTTACGGACTGTGTACTCTGAGCCTAGGAGGGATTCCTGCGGAAGTTTTGAAGCAAATGTAGATTATGGGGTCACAGCAGAAGCCTGCTGGGAAAGGTGGGAAGCCAGCAGCATGGCCACCCCAAAGGTGATCGAGAAAGCAGTCGAAAAGCGCAGGAGCAGTGCTGTGATGTGCAGGTGACCGCCCAGGCATTCTGACTCAGTAGCCAACACCAGCCACCCCTCCTGATCTAAGCAAATACAGACTCCCTCTTTCTCCAATTAGTCCCATTTAAAGTTTTGTCCATCCAGCTGAGACTTTAAATTAAGCCTCCTATGTATTTGAGATCAGTTTTGGAGGAAGAAGAGTCCAATCGTTAAGAATGATAGCAGACTGCTTTCTCTTGCTCCAAGATGTAGCCTCTTGTAAGATGCAAACAACATCTCTTATCTAAGAGCACAAGCTTGGGAGCCATATCAAAGGCTGGCTCTGTCACGCAGTGGCTTTAGGACACCCAGGCACCTTATTTAATTTCTCTGAGCCTCAGTCTACTTATAAAATGGGGTTGGTGGGAGGATTAAATAAGATAATGTATGCAAGATGCACAAAGCCTGACATACAGCTTGAACACAGTATCTGAATCTTCTACTCACCTTGACCTTCTCTCTAGTTTAGTAGAGGGACTATAATATCCTAAGTTGTATCCCTAACCTCAGGTAGGGGTCATAGAAAGGCAAAATAGAAAACTGAGGCAGTTATCTAGATCAGAGTTGGCAAGCTTTCTCGGTAAGGGTCCAGATAATAAATATTTTAGGCTTGTGAGCCATATGGTCTCTGTTGCAATTACCCAACTCTGCCATTGTAGCTTGAAAGGAGCCACATAAAATTTATAAATGAATGGGCATGGCTGTGTTCCAATAAAACTTTATTTACAAAAACAAGTGATGAGCCAGATTTGGTCTGTGTGCTGTAGTTTGCCAAACCCTGGTTTAGGTGCTTCAGGAGAGTGATGACAATGCCAGCTGCCATATACTGAAGGTCTCATATGGCTTGCCACTGTGCTAGACATTCTACATATATTATTTCCAAACTAAGTAACTTTTGGTTATATTTTCCAGATCCTTATTTTCTAGGGCAGTGCCAATTTCACACCATTTAATCCTAAATTTTTAATAAAAACCATGTGTTATAATACAGTATGGACTTTGTACCTAGACAGACCTCAGTTTAAGTCCCAGCACCACCATTTTACTTACTACCTGTGTGATGACTGGCAAATTATTTAACTCTCTAAGCCTCAGTTTTCTCATCTGTAAAATGGAGGTAATATGTAATTCAAAGAGTTGTTAAGAAGATTAATGGGATAATGTATATCAATTATTTAGCACAGTGGGTAACACTGGTAGGTATTTAATAAATGACAGCTGCTATTATTATTATTGGGTTTATTTGTTTTAACATTGTATAACTTCACTAAGAAACTCACAGACTAGAAAATAACCCTTTGCCAGTCCAAACTGTGTCAATGTTTGGGTCAAAAGCTGTAGTCCTCGTAAATACAAACCTTGCCAGAGGGAGCTGAGACAAACCCAGTGACATGGTCATGGGGCCAACACGCAGCTCAGCAGGAAGCAGCGAGATGGGTTCAGGGTCACGAGTCTCACACCAGGCCCACCGTTTCATGCTTTCCTAGCACTCTTTCCCCCTGAGAGCAACTGTCCCGAGCATACTCAAATTATTAATTTTGCAATAGTTTACTGCCTTACTCCCTCCATTAGAATGTAAACTCCATAAAGGCAACTTTGGACCTAATCCAGTGCCTTGCATGTAGCCAGTACTCAGTATATATTTGTTAAAATGAATCAATGAATGAGGTGGGGACCTAGGTTCTGCCTGACTAAGTTGTGGGATCTTGGGAAAGTGATTTTTCCCCTTTTGGCCTCAATTTCCTCATCTATGAAATGAAGGTTTGGATGAGATGCTCTGTTAGGTCCCTCCAGTACAGTCACCCAATAGAGAAGGTCAAAACAACTTCAAATTTGATGATTTTGTTCTTAATTTCAACAAACTTCACTTAACACCTACTGGACACCAGGCATGTGTTAATTCTGGGGTACACAGAGCTGAGAATATAGCCTCTGCCCTCAATATTTTTATATTCTATTTATTGATACCCTTTGTTCCAGGGCAATTTAAAATGGATCTTATAATCTCAAACAATACTTCTCAAAGTGAATTCTTTGAACTACTAGTTCTATGAGGTCCTCAAATACAAACTTCCGTAAGTCTGGAAAACAATATATCCTATATTCTTATCCTAGAAAGTCACACTAAATATTAATACACTAAAGGCTCTGGGAAGTCTTATAATAAAGAAACCTGCTTATTTGAGTATCAGAACGCTTTCCTCAGAACTATTCCTCCCCTACCCACAGCCATTTACAATAATGCAGAATATTCCATTCCACAAAACCCTCTGTGGGAAGCTCCTCTTAGCACACAGTGCCTGGTGCAACCCATTCTGTGCTGCTCTTAAACTGCCAGAGGAGCCCGTGTTCCTGGGGAGGGTAAGCTCTACATGTGAAATCACAGGAGCACTCTCTCAGCAGTTTCTTCAAATGGACCAGGTTCTATCCCGAGGGTCTGCACTGTCCTACCAGTTTCAGGGTTTCAGAGAGAACTGTAGTACCTGTGGCTTGAATGAGGTTTGCTCTCAAGCAGGAATTTGCATCTGGGATCATCACACCCCCATTAGCCAGTAGGAGGAAGCCTCCTCTGGGGGACTTGCTGACTTTCTTAAAGCAATATGTCCATCTTTACCCATTGCTAAAGCTCATTAATTCCACAACCCTGAAATTCATCAATAATTCAGAGAGCCCAAGTGACATTAACAATCCCCTCTGGAACGACTCACACCAGGCATTTGCCAGAGCCAAAATAATGTAATTTTAAGGTTTAGAGAAGGGCTAATAAGCTTTTGAAAAGAAACGATGCCCTTTAAATGACAGGGGACCGCTTTATCTTCAACCTCCTGCTTAAGCCTAGGAAGAAGCCTCCCTTGAAGCTAGAAGGCTTCCAGAATCCTTGAAGGTATTTATTTTTTACTTAAGTGGTAAAGCAGCTATGCAACACACCTAACACAACAAATGTCCCGTTTATGTTTCTCTTTCTGGTTTTCTTGTACTTTTTCATCCCTACAGTCACTTCCCTAGACAAGGTCACCATTTCTTCCCTCCTAGATGACAGCAACAGTCTCCTAACTGGTCTCTTCGCCCCCAAATGTTCCTTTTCAACTCTTTTCCACAATAGGGCCAGATCGATCCTTCCAAATCACAAATGTCATCAAGTCATTATCCTGCTTTTAAAAGCCTTCAGTGGCCTCTCATATGCTTGTTACGGCCCACGGTCTTGGTCTATGAGGCCCTGCCTAAGTTGGGGAGAGCTCTTCTTGCTAAGTGGCCGTGGGACTTCTCTATCACAATCATCATACTTTGTTGGAATTATTTGTTTTAGTGTCTTCTCTGCTAGGCTGGGACCACTTCCTTTGTGTGGCATCCTCATTTCCTGGCACTTAGGAGGAGTTCAACATACTTGTTGAGTGACTGTTGTTTCCTCAGTGTCTTCCAATGCAAGTGGAAAGCAAAGAAAAAAAGCTGGTTTGTCTCTGAACTGCAAAATATTCTACTCTGAAAAGTCTGGGGTTTGCATTATATCGGTCTCTGAATTCTTTTTTGGGGGAGTTACTAGTACCCATTATACCAGAAAGCCAGCCAGATGGGGGCTTGGTCCAGACCTAGATTTTGGCAAGAAACATTTGTCTTTTAAAGCAAGTTATGATTCACTGACCTAATCCAGCTCAAGGTTTGGTGATATATTTTCTGAACTAAAGATCAGAACGGGTGGTTTGAGAGAATACGGGTCACTTCCTGGTGAGGTTGCCAGTTTGGAAGACAGTTTGGGGAAGAATTTTGGAAATTAATGGGACATTCTTGGTGACTTACCGTGACAGATGAAAGAATACTGGACATACAGATTAGGCCAGGAAATACAAAATCCTGGTTCTGCCACTTACTAGGAGTGTGATCCAGAATGGGCCACTCAGCTTCTTCAACTTTAATTTCCTTTTCCAATCAAATGAGTATAACTATTCACTTGAAAAAATTCACAGGACTCCCTCAAGACTCATGGATATGGAAAAACTTCACAAAGTAGGAAAAAAAATCCACCAGCTATTAAACTTAATCCATACTGAGGATTCCTCTGATAATGATTATGTGTGAAACGCCTATTTTAAAGAGGCTCAGAGGTGCTACTCTTTCTTGCTGGAATAATTTTATTCTTGGTTGAAGGCCAGTACGTGAAATCCAAGGAACCTTGCTTCTCAACACCATTGGATGGGCCCTAGTACCACCTTTGCTGTATTTGGCAAAGATATTCCAGTTGAAAAGCATTTAGTCATTTATGTTTCCCTAAAATCCTTTCCATCACTTTTTAAACAGCAGTTGCTAACTCTTATTAAAAGCCAATTTAACCTTTTTCTTTACGATTTCAAAAATTAGTCTGGTTAATGAAGTCCTTCTCCAAATTACGGGTGAGGCTAAGAATATGATGCTAAAACAGCACAGCTAACATTTATTGAGCATCATTCCTGCCCACGTGCTAAGCACTTTACATTCATTAATCAATCCTCATGTCAACCCCACCAGGCACGTCCTGTTATCCTCATTTTATAAAGACTCTGAAGGGAAGAGAGGTTAAGAAACATGCCCAAGGTCATCCAGTTCATTAAGTATTGGAGTTTGGATTCAAACTCAGGCAGTCTGACTTCAGAGTATGTTTCCTTAACCAATGAGCACATATTTGGTGCCCGGTGCTGTGTGAGGGCTTGAGGATAAAAAGCTGAAGATGGCATGGTATTTCTCCTCCGGAAGCTTGGAGCCTTTCTGGAGCACACATATCTGATCACTCTGAGACTTATTCCTAGAGCAGTGAGGCCTCTTTGGAAAATTGGGTACTATCTACTTAATGTAAATGCTTAAAACAGAAGGAATTACTTGGCCTGTAGGGAACACTCGTCAACAATAAAACTTACCAAAGTCAGGCCTTCTCTGAAAAGGAAAAAAAAATCCAAACAAACAGACCATTCACTCCCTGAGGTCAGGGCTCTGTTTTCCCCCAATTCTCCAGAGCCTGGCACAGTATCTAGCACACAGTACTAGTACTAGTGGGAATGGAGTTCTTAAGATTTCTTAGTTTGCTCTGGGGTCTCTTCCTGTCTCAGGCCACCCACCCTGGTTCCCAGCATCTTCATTCTGATGGACCAGGGGCCATAAGGGATGGGCAGGGTGACATGAGATGGGGTAGAAAGGGTGAGGGGGTGTACGTGTGTATGGGGAGAGAAGGACAACAGCACAGTGGTAATGTCACAAAGACGGAGCACCTGGGGCAGGGGAGAATGACACTCCAGGTGTATCAACCATCTTGTGACCAAAACCCCTCTGCCCTCTGGGCAGTGGCTGCTGTGACAAAGCCTGGGATGTGGCAGCATCGAGACACCTTGCTTATGGGGTATATATACATTTCTAGATATGCATTTCTTCTGTCTGTTATGCTCATACACAAGCACACACACAAGACAATAGGAAAATAGAGGAAGGAAGACCATACCTTTAACTACCCTATCCAGATAGTGCGCTTGGGAAATAAAAGACAGCACATTTAAGGTAGGATCGAAAAAGTGCAATACTGCCTGTCACATAACCATGCCAGGTGCTAAGGAGACAAAGGGGGCTGCACCCCACATTTGGGACGGACCTGCCAGGGTGGGGAAAATAAAACCAAAGACAGGACAACACGAGAGAGAAGGAGGGAGAGCAAGCACATTCTCCAGGAAGGGCCAAAAGGAACGTCAACTCACTCTGTGATCCAGGCGTTTGGAAATGTGATCATATAAATAAGAAGACATATGGATAAGGAAAACAGCAGAAAAAGGAGGATGGGAAGCTGCAAAAGTGGCTACACTCCTGCTCCATCAGCTTTATGGAAAACTAGAACTTGCCCCTTTGTCTACCCAAGGCAGCATCCACCTTCCCTCCAGGCGACGCAGCGGGACAAGAGCGAGGGCACCCTGCATGGGCAGAGGTGACCCCAGGAGGTTGGAATTCGGAAACAGGCAAAATGTGAGTCACCCCTGATATACACTAGGGAAGTAGGTTGAGTCTTTGGTCAAATATACTGCTAACTTATCTGTTTGCCATTCTTGTATTTTCCATGGACACATGTGCCCACATAGACTTGAATGCAGAATGCGTGGTGTTCTAAGTAAGATGCATCTCTCCTTTGCATCTTACACAGAATGTGAGGTGCAGGTCAATGGATGTTGCTGTGAAAGACAAGAAAAAGAAAAGAAAACCTGACTCCTTCTCAATGCTGATTAACTTAAAAGGTAGAATGATGTATGCTCTGTTTTCCAACACATACATCATTGTTATCATCACACATCATCACTGAGGGGTTATATCCAAGCACTGAATTATTTGGCAATCTAAGGTTTTGCTCATTTGTGAGGATGGGTGTCAAATGTGGCTCTGAACTAAACCTACTGTGCGTATACATGGGTGCCTGGCTGTGTGCTTGGGGCAGGGCAGACCTCTTCATTCCCAGCATAAATCAGTCACAGCATTTCACCTTTCCTATTGGGCTGTGGTCACAGCCATTGGAGGAGCTTCCCTAGCACCTCCTTCTCTATACCTCCCCCACATGTGTTCCCACAAAGGCTGGAGAGATGGCCATTTCCTGAAGGGCTGATGCTTTCAGCCGGGCTGGTCCCCACCCTTAGCTCGATTTCACACGTGAATCAAAAGTCCGTAAGAGAGGGCTCAACTGCAATGGTGAGGCCTTATCTGGAAGCCCTAGGGCTCTATAAACTGTAAGAACATTCTTACTCTCTCCATAAAAGAAATATAAATTTTATGTTTTCAATCCTCTGGATAGGACAGACACTGTGGCTGTTCATCAATATATATTTGCCTCCTACGACTGGTGGATGAGAGGGTATGTTCTTAGTTCAGGCATCCATGTGGTCTGTGCTTCAAGATGAAATATGCTCCCAGAGGCTGCAGAGCCAAGTGGAAAATTGAGAAGAGGAGTTTTCACTGGGTCTGCACGCTTCCCCTTCATTCTTACAGATGCTGCACAGTCCATGAGCTAACAGGCTGTAAGAAGGGAAAGCAAAGGGGAGTGGTGTATGAAGCAGGACTGAACAAAGCTGTGGAATGACAGACAGTGAAAAACAGGGTCAGCCCACAAGAAAAACAACCTAGGAAACATCTCTGGTGAAGGCAAAGACTTTCTCGATTCTTGGTTCATCTGTCACTTGCGTCTTAGTCAAGCTCATTCATCTAATTTTGCAAAGTGATCTAAAATTTCTTAGACATCATCTCCCAGGATACGCCATCGGAGAACCACAAGACACAGGATCTCCTGGCTCAGCTGGTGTTCTTAGCTTTCAGATCTGCAGAGTTTTGTGGAGGGTCATAATCACAGGTTCTGGTAATAACACTGAACCCAGCTACAGAGGAGATGGAGTGAGCCTAGATTTCTCTCACAGGGTTGGCAAGGATGACTCGGCTGGATGAGATGCCATCATTGGGATTCAAATGACCATACCACTGCGCAGCATCCACTTGGAGGGAGTTCTCCGACCAGAAAAACGTCTCCAAACTTAACGGTGATATCATGGCTCTGGTGATGAGTAGAGATTATATCCACCATATAGGCTAATCTCCCCAAACCCAGGGGCTGACCTCAGAGAGCTCTCTCTCTCTCTCTTCTATTGCTATAAGAACTACTTAGCAATAAAGATCTCTATTAAATATGTTTTTAGTACCTTTAAAAAATGCTTACTAATTTCTCAGACCACAGGCAGGAACAGCAGCCAGTGGAAGTGATGGAGGCACACTCGGGTCGTAATCAGTGTTGTGGGTTTCAGGGGACAACAGTGGATTCCACAAATCCCGGGATTCCTTCCCCACACAGTGACCTCAGGCCACACTGTGAAAAAAGCTCATAATAGCCAGTCAATACCAAGACCAAGAGCTTTCTGGGAATGGAATAGAGCTTCCTTGCCTCTATTGAAAATGAAAGCGGTAACTGGGTCTTTGAAGTCCAATGCCATTTACTTATAAAAGGCATATGCAGAAGTCCACACTGCTGTTTCTTTCACTGCTTGAAAAGCTTGGCACATATGCCCTTGAGTCAAGTCACGTAAAATTTCATCGTGATTTTAAAGCAATAACTTTAAGAAAAGATGACGCAAAGTCCCTAAGCTTGCATTATGGATGGTGGATTCAGGGCTTCCCCAAATTCCTTCATCTTTCTCCTCCAGATTTCAGGATGAAAACGATGGAAGCAGAGTCATTTTCCTCTTGGACCACGCTTGTTTTTTCAACATCGGACATGTTTCTCACGCTGCTTCTACATTCCTGTCACTATGCAAGAAAGTGGAGATAGTGGAGGCACACAGCTATTTATAAGACAAGCTCTGAGCCTTAGCACGAGGGTAGCCTGTGAGGTCTTAGATCTCTTTAGCATTTCTATGACCTCCAACATGAAAGCTTCTTTCCTTCACTTGCCTGTACCGATAGAAGTTTCCGGAAATTTCTCTTAAGATAATCCCAAGAAGCTTCAGGCGCCCCCATCAAAGGTTGTGAAGAACATGGCAAGAAGCTTATTCTTCAGGAGCCTCAGTTGACTCTAATAGTTGTATCATTGGTACCCGTTAGGTCAGGTGAAACAAGGATCATTATGGCAGGTGATGATTGGGGTGGCTATAGTCATCTGAACTTCTTTCATATGGATGACAAATCATCAAAGAGATGTTCTTGTTAAGTTCTTGGATACATTAATGCTCTTCTCTCTTTGGATGAAGGATCAATGAGGAATAAGTGGCCAATGGCACCCACCCCGAGAGGGGCTCACGGAGCCCACTCACTAGTCTCCAGTTTCCCACTCCTACCATGTGTGGGCTGAAAGCTCCCAGGACCATCAACTAATCAAGTTCTTGCTCTGATAACATGGGGTAGATCTCTGTCTGTTTTCTCTTTCTCCTTGTCAGCATTTGTCCTACAACTCATGGGTCATGATGTAAGAGAATGCCTCTGAGGATGGATAAGCATAGGATTATCTCACAGGCGCTGATACCTTGTGAATGCTTGTGAGCTCTTGGTTAAGGATTGTCTGATTACAAAAAAGAAACTCTAGAGCTACCGTTCAAAAGTGGACAAAGAACTCCAGAAGATTGTGTGGCCTTTCTTTATAATTTCTCTGCATCGTGAAGTCTGGCTTTGCTCGCTCTAGTAATTGCATCATCAGAGTATTATTTTGATCTTTACTCCCAGAGGAGGATTTGTTTAAGAATCAAGATTTATATGATTGGACAGTTCTCCTGAAACCTAGTAAATAGTTCTGCATATCTGGCATCTTGAACAATCACAGCTTTGGGGTCAAGGTTGGAATTTTACAAATGTAATCAGAAGCTAGCATTTCCCACATGTGTTTTGGGACTTCATAGACAAGGGGCAGTGAAGTGAACAAAATAACTATCATAGAAGTGATCCAAAATGTTGGTGTTTTCAAAGAAATAGGAAAAATTAAACACCTTCTTAAATTTAGCTATGACTTTCAGCTTTCTCTAAAGAAATTGGAGGTCAAGCCCCAGACTTAAAAGACTCATAAAATTCCTGGAAAAGACATCCAAAAATATGTTTCTGATGACTCTGTGTTGACCATATACTTGAGAAATGGATCCTAATCAATCCATCTTACCTTAAGTTCTAGACTAGGGAAACTGGGTTCCGTATACACAAGTGGATGTATTACTAGTAAGTAAGTAAGAGTGAAAATGAAAAAATCCTTTTTTATTTGTGGGATAGTTTTAGAAGCAGGTGATGGGTGTGCAGTCTGTGGGCAGTGGAGGAGGGGCCGGAATTCCATCACCCCTGCAGGCCTCCTCCAGCCACCCCACTCTGTGATTCACAGAGGGAGAAACTGAAGCCCCCAGCGACCATGTGGTCTACCCATGGTGCTGTCACCAAGACTTTTCTTGAAGTTGCAAAGAGACAGATAATTCCTAACATAAGGAATTAAGATTTGAAATAGTCTTGCTTTTTGACAAAAATATTGTCATTAAAGAGGATGCCATTGCCAAATATCCTTTCATTCTGAAACCAATCTGTTTTGAGAAAAACCAGGTAGCTTCCATAAAAGAAAAGGTGGACCCAAGCCTCCAAAAGGAGATATTTAATTCCTCCTATATAATCTGCTCTGGGAAATGTCACTGGGGTAAGAAGGTTTTTAAGCTGGGGACTTGACCATAAGGACCCCAGACTTGTCTTACTCTTTTATGCCAGCTGTTAGCGAATCAAGTCATTCTTTCCTGTTTATGGAGGGCAGCAGTGTGCAAATGAACAGGCCTTCCTCTCTTTGGATCCCACTGCATGGAGGTCTCTGAATCAGCATCGTGGATCCTGGCCTTTTCTCTGGTATGGGACAAAACCACACTGCAAAGTATGAGCTAGCTGTGCTATGACCCATCGTATAATGATGAAATCTGATAACAAGAGAAAATTTAACACTTTGAATTTCTAACTTTTCACACCAGCAGTTTTTGCTTTTCCTAAATGGTCCTCACAGGGAGTGAAGTTCCCTGGAACATAAGAAAGTGCTTCTTGTTACCATCAAAGATTAAAAAGGGGTTTCTCCTTCTCATATCTATTCTGAAAAGAAAAAAGAAGGCACCGCCATCGTTTCCCTCGTTTGTATCTCGTACTCCATCCCTTCCATCCAGCAAGGTTACCGAAGTGTTCCTTCGGCACTAGGGTGTTGGGTTTCTAGCGGGGATGCAGCTGGCCACAGGCAGAGACGCACAGAGGGCAAGTTGCCATGCAGGGAGATTAGACAGGGTCAAAGGAAACGCTCACCACACAATGAAAGGTAATAGAATTCCGAGCCAAAGTCCTTTCATCTGAGCCACTATGACTAGTCCTTTACTTCTTCAATGTCCCGTGACATTTTTCTGGTATTTATGACTGTCAACCTCCCTCTTGAATCGTGCACATTTACCTTGGTGTATTTCTTATCCGGAGGGGAAAAAGCATCTGCAATCCCAAGGAGGAATTTGCTCTTAAAGAGTGACAACAGGGTGTGCAGGGGAGGTGGGAGGGGCTGGTTTGACTTCTTGGCATCAAAACAAAGAGATGTTCTTCAAGCTAGGCTGATGAACATCCACGAGACACTGGCTGGAACACAGCCTGCCCACAAGCCCTGCCATGAATCATCTGTGACTGGACGCAGGGAGAATTTCCGTAAATCCCTCATCATTTGACTCAGACGAGATGCTTTAATCTTATAAAAGTCTGACATCCATAAACTTTTTGGAACTTGGTAAGGTGAACCGAGGACTCTATAAGCAAGTGATAGAAAACAGAACGCACTCTCTCTGGGCTCTGATTTTGGTTTTACTAGGGATGGGTCCCCTTCTGGGCTGGGAGGCTAAAAGGTCAGCTGGTCCTTAGTCATGCAGAAAAGTGAAGGTGAAGGAAGGGCAGAGTTGAAAGAAGCAGGTGGGCCTCTCTTGTGACTAGGGCTGCTTTTCTTTAAGAGGTGTCCAGGGCGGTCGTGGGATAGGATGACATTGACAGAAAGAAGCCACCCAGAGGCACGCAGTGAGACAGCGCGGCACGTTCTGCTATGGAAAAGCAGGGTGGGCTGCCGGCGGCTATGGAGCGTCTCTGGACTCTTACGTAAGAGTGTGGCTGGCCAGCTAGCTGTGGGACTCTGAGACCAACCAGAATAAGAAGGCCCAGCCTCTGGGAAGGATGAGAGCCAGAGGCCTCTGCAGAAAACCTGGGCTTTGTCCTGCAAGGACTGCAGAGCAAGCAGCTGGCGAGGAGCTCCTCCCCAAGGCTCAGAAAACCAAGCCTCAACTTCCAGTCCTACTTCTTAACAGTTAAGTGACCTTGGGCCTCAGGTCCTTGAAAAGGAGGGGGTAATACGTGTGCCTCCACAGGGTGACGGATGGGAGTGGGAAAGAATGCAGTTAAGGCCCTTAGCACAGTGCTTGCCACGCTGTAAATACTCAAAAATCAGAACCTATTATTATTAATATTAGTAAGTATAAGGTATTCCACTGCCATGGATAAAAAGGGCGATGGTGTGGAGGCAGGGATGATGAATAAAAACTAATTTCAGGCTGCAAAACAAAAGGAATGCGGCCTAAACAATATGAAATAAGAGGTAGCTCCATTTGCTCAAAATTCCTGTGTCCCTCATAATCTTTGGGGCTTGCCTCCCAGTTTCTGTAATCAAGAGGTGACTGTCAGAGCTGGAGAGGCACCCGGAATCCTGTCTCCTAGAGCCATGTGCTTGCCATTTGATCACAGACCCTTCCTTGAAAAAAGTGGAAGGGGAAGAAGTTAAAACACACATACACAAACCAGTTGATTCAATAAAGACCTTTTGGTGAGTGTTCATTCCAGGATAATAAACCAAGCAAACGTCTGGCTGTGTTTAAAATCAACAAAACCAGCAGGAAAGAGAGAGAGAAGGGAACAGAGTGATCAGCTTGTTTTGAAAGCTGCCGCCAACAGTGCTGCTTCAGCAGGGGCTGGTGCCAAGGAGCCACCAGGAGAGGGGAAAGGAGACAAATGCAGACGGGACGGAAGCCGAGGACAGGGGAGGGGGGCACCCCAGGCCTAATGGGATGCAGATGTGGCCTGGGGCCTACGGGAAGCTTTCCCCAGGATCCCAGGCCTCTTCGGGAGCTCCGGCCTAGGAGGCTACTGGGGGTGTTCAGCGCTAAGCCCAAGACCTCCCAACCAGACCATAAACTTGATTTAATGGCTACGTTTATGGAGTACTGTACGATGTGCCAGCCTGTGCTAAACTCTTTACGTGCATTATGATCCCCATTTCACAGGTGACGAAACTGAGGCTCTGAGAGGCCTTGGGACTTGCTCACAGCTGCTAATGTAGAGCCATCTGCCTCATGCCTGAACCCCAGCTCCTAACACAAAGTTATACTGCTTTTGGCCCGGGAAGGGCTAAACCCAAGGCACGCTGACCAGCTAGCTGAGATCTGGGAGATGCAGGGTGGGAGGGAAAAGGTTAAAAATGTCCTATTGTGAGTTTGAGTCCAACTGATGTCTAGGAAAAGCCAGCCATAATGTCGTCAGATGAAAGGACTTTTGGCCCAGTTCCCACATGCGATGGGGGCCCCGAAGTGCCCGACAAAGGCACCGCGCAGCCCTGGAGAAGGTGCGGGGGCCTGGCCCTCATACCGATGGTGCAGTGCTCGCCGTTCCAGCCCGGGCTGCACTCGCACTTGCCGTCCCGGCAGGTCCCGTGCTCGGCGCAGCGCGGGTGGCAGGCGCGCTGGTCGCAGGCCGCCCCCATCCAGCCGTCCTCGCAGCGGCAGGTGCCCCCCACGCAGACGCCGTGGCCACCACACTCGGCAGCACAGATCTCTGGGTGGGGGGAGGGAGAAGGGGGAGAGAGAAAAAACAAGTATTGAGCCAGTCGTTCTTGGGAACAAGGGTCACACTTGGCTACCTACCTCGGCTCTGTGAGCAGTCGGGATTCCAGAGGCTCAGGAGGCTAATCTCTGTGGACAAGGACCCTCGGACAGGAAGAGTTCTCCAGCCAGAGGCCTGTCCCGGGCCCCTTTCCTCACCACAATGGGGTGGATTGTAGGGCTCTGCTCTGTTTGCTTTTCTCTGTGGCCAGCCTGCCCCCGCTTCTGTGCTTACCGCTTCCAAAGGGGACCGCCCTTCTGAACAGATGCGAGGAGAAGTCAAATTTAATTAAAAACCAGTTATGTGTGAAAACAAAGTGAGGATGAGCCAAGCGAAGTGGCTGTGGGTCTGGCTGGGGTGCATGAAGGGTCCTGGGCTTGCACTTCATTCCAGCTTTGACTCTAATTGAGATGGGAGGAAAGGGGAGGCTGGGCCCCCGCATCCCAGGGGGGTTTCCTCTGGTGTTCTGTTGGGTTTATGTTCAGCCCTCCTGCTCACTGCTTCATCACCCCAACTCCAAGCACCATCTAAATGGCCTTTCCCATCCAAAGCAAACAGCTGGGCTGGGGGTGGAGGCACTTCACAGCCAGACTGGAGTTGCCCAGCCCTTCACAAAGGCCCGTCTGTGAGACGGTGCAAAAGACACACGCGACCTGATCCACAAGCCCCTTGGGCCCAGGGCCAGCGACAACTTCATGGTTACTCAGGCAGAGGTTGCGAAAGCTCTGAAACACAACTCCTTTTTAGGAAACCAGTTGAACAACTGGGGCCCTTGATGCTCTCTGCCAGGGCTGTGATGGAGACCCTGACTCGATTCTGTGCCTCGTGGCCCAACATTCTTCAAACGAAGATCCCAACACCTTTAATTTCTTTCAAATTAAATTGACTGGCACCCATGTCAAGCTGCATTTGCACATTACCCCTTCCAAGCTGTACTCCTGGCTTGGAAGCTACTAACAGTCCAACTACTTTTGAAAAAGAAAATAAAATTAGACCTCAGAGGCTCAGAACTTCCATATTAATCTACAAGGCAACGGCTAAAATGTTCAAGAATTAAAAAAAAAACAAAACAGAAAACAGTAATAGTTCCCACTTATGGTGTGTTCCTATGCCTGACATCTTGCCAAGCAAAGTAGCTGGAAAGGGAGTTAATGCGTGCAGTACCACACTGGGTTTCTCAGCTCCCCAGGGGAGAGAAAGGCTGTTGTAAAATGTGTGCAGAGAGCCCTGACCTGGAGCCAGGGGACCTGGGTTCTATGCCAGGCTCAGGAGCAGAAGCTGTGTGACCCTGGGCAGGTTCCTTGACTTCACTGGTGATGCTGCCTCACAGCACCTCTGCTGCCCATCAGGGCTATGCTGAGCATTCAGTGAAGTGGACGATAGAAAAGGGCATGACAAGATGACTAACTCAAGAAAGATTTCTCAGGACAGTGAGTTTTAGACTACATGTCCAAGGACCAGGTTTGCGAGGTCTGTGTCTGCTCAGCCACGGATCTGCTGTGTGACCTTGGGAAGGTCACTTGCCCTCTCTGGGTGTTGGTTTCCTCATCAACTGCAGGGGGGAACCTGATGGCATCTAAGACTGTGGGAGTCTATGATATAAACATCCTCCATGTCACACAGCATTATCTATCCCTAAGGCTCGGCTGGAGTGTCCCTCCTCCTCTGAGAAGTCTCCCACGATTCACTCTGCGGTTGTTCTCTTGTTCCGTGCCTTTCCACGTGACGTGATAGACTGCTTCTCCATTTCTGTGTGTCTCACTGTCAGACTCAGGACAACCTGAGGCTGGATGAATTCTGATCACCTCTAGGCCTGGTACCCAGCACACATCTTAGCACAGAACAGACCCTTAATTAAGGTTTGCTGGATAATGAATAAATCCATGTGTGCCTGGGGCTATAGGTGCCTAAGAATTTAAAACAATTCAGGTACACCCTGCTCAGCCTGGCTGAGAGTCAGTCCAGACCTATCTGTCTGCTTATCTCTGGTGGGTTGCCCTTGTGAAAACTTCCCAAGTGAGCGTGGAGCTGTGGAGCAAAGTGTCAGGACACCCAGCAGCCCTACAGGAAGGGGGCTTTCTCAAGATGTTCTTCAAGTTTCCTTCCCTTCTCGCTCACATGGACAATGTCCTGGATTTTTCTCAAGATGAAGAATGACAATCTCGGGTCCCTGGGTCTCCCTACGTCCTAAGTCTGAAATTTCCATCCCTTCTGCACAGCGCTACAAGGGCATCGACCCAGGTGACTCCGGAGGCAGGGCCTGCACTCAGGGCTGGCTGGGACTTTCACCTGAGAGCCTGGAGGAAAGTTCAGCTTAGCATTTTTTGGGGTTTACTCAGCCCATTTTCCAGGTGGCAGTTTATGGTGTGAAAGTAAACTTCAGACAACCCTTCTGTTCACCGAGGTGTGAGCCTGGAGAGGGACAGGCTGTGGGGCAGCCTTCCTCGGGGCACTTGGACTTCACTGTCTTGGTGTTTTGGGCTGCGGGGCACTTGAAGGTCACGGGCTTGAGAGTAGAAGAGGCAGGGCTTCCCCAGCACTTGACGGTCTCACTTCAGGTCCTCACTACTGGGTAGTTCATTCCTTTACTAATTAACTTTGAGGCAGTGTGTGTGAAAGAGCGTAAGACTTGGAATCAGGTGTGACTCCAAATCTTGGTTCTGCCAGTTGTGGGACCTTAGACAGCCTCCTCAACTGCTCTGAGCTTCATTTTCTTCCTCCGTAAAATGGGGATGATGATAGCACCCACTTCAGAGCGTACACAGCCCTGATATACAGCTCATACTGATTCCTTTATTGTTCCAGTAATAGTTCATGCCTGCCTGCTATGTGCCAGAAACTGTGCCGGGTGCTAGGAATACAGAGGTCAATAAGACATAGTCTCTGCCCCACAGGAGATCATTGCCCAGACAAAGCCCAAACTTATTGCTAAGATCAGCCGAGTAATCTACAGCTGTTACTCACTTCGGCACCTTTCTGCTTACATGCAATGAATAAAGAACTGTGAATCTTAGGATCAGACAGATTTGGTATCTATTCTTGGCTTTGTCACTTATTGGCTGGGTAATCTTCAAGGTGCAAGTTATGCAATTCATTGAATCTCGATTTCCATTTCTGTAAAATGAGGATAATAATTCCCACTTTACCAATCTTACACGGTTGGTGTTAGATCAAATGAGGTAATGTATGGAAAAGCCATTTTTGGCTTAATAACTTAACACTTATATCAGGTTTTACAGTTTACAAAGCACCCTTCACATACAATTTCTCATTTAACTATCACAACAATGCTGTGCGAACACCTGGCTATTATCCTTCTTAGAGGTGAGGCTACTGAGACCCAGAGAGCATAGGGGAATTCTACAAGGTCATGTGTTCATCTGGTGCTTTCTCCTCATTTTGACAACCCTCAGGGCAAGGCTGCAAGATAAGCATTTTACAGATATGGAAACTGAGTCACAGACTAGACATAGGCAGGCTCATTTTACAGATATGGAAAGTGAGTCACAGACTAGACAGAGGCAGGCTCATTTTACAGATATGGAAACTGAGTCACAGACTAGACAGAGGCAGGCTCATTTTACAGATATGGAAAGTGAGTCACAGACTAGACAGAGGCAGGCTCTCCTTTGAGGGAACCTCCTGGTTCTTCCAGCAGATCTCCCCTCGTTTCTGGCCCTGTTGTTTATCTCTTGTTACGTTCAAGTCAGACCCTGGCTATGTGTGAGATGCAATGAGATTCTCTACACAGAGTTTCCCAGACACCCGAGCTCACTTTTCTCCTCTGGAGACTGCGGAGCTGTCCCTCCAAACTCTCCATTTCCCCGCCAGTTTACACTAGACATGCTGTCCTGGCACGAAGCTAAAGCTGCCTGGTGGCTGAGCACCCCTCCATTAGTCCTTTACAAGCTGTGTTGTGAGCTCTTACACATTTTGATGGAAGGGGCCTGAACAGGGTGACCTTGATGTTTATGTGGTGCTAGCTGATGGTAACACAACCTGTCAGTGTTGAGGTTCTCTTCTGCAGATGGGCTCTCAGCCCGAGAGCAGGAGACCCACTGCCTCATGACGGGAGCAGAAACCTGAGATTCTGCTTCCTCATTTGGTCTCAAGTTGTAGGCCCCATTGTTATTTTTTTATATACCTCAATTTTTTTTTTTTTGCCCTTGAAATAAAAGGAACTGCTTTATTTTTGCTTCTCTGATTCTGATTTTACACTGAAGCAGATATAACTTCCCAGAGTGGCTGGTGAAAACCAAATAGGATGATGCTAAAGACTGTGCTTTGACCGCTCCTGTGCCCTTTATGTAAATGGTACTTTGTGAAATTCGGGTCACAGCTCCTAAGTCTCAAGTTTGCTCAGTTGTAAACTGGGGATGACACTGACTACTGCAGACAGTTGGTGGAGGAATCACTCTCATTTGCTTAATTTCTTGAGCACTCACTGGGTGCAAATCCAATGGTGAGCGGGCACTGGGGGATCCAATGGTGAGTATGACAGACACGGCTCTTTCCTGACCTCAAGGAGTGACATTCTAGCATGGCAGACGGATATAACCTAATTGAATTAAATGGGTTAAGATGAATGGAAGTGAAGCTTCTAGTATGGAGCCTGGCACATAGTCAGGATATGATAAACTGTGCACACACATATTCTTATAAGAAAGGAAATGGGGTGTAGTGGCAAGTGTTATCAGACTGAATGAAGTCAGATCAGATGTGAATTCTGACATGCAACACACCTGATACAAACAAGCATTTGATAAAGGCTAGGCCACGGTCATGTGATCAACATCAGCGCTTTCTGACTACATGCTGGACGGCTGGGGCCTGGGAGGAACCCTCTGACGTACTATAGAGTACACAACCCATACAGTAGACATGGATTCAGATTCCGACTCTCCGGTCTCCTTGAGTCCTTGCGGAGTCCTTGGGAGAAGTACTTAATCTCTCTGGACCATACTTCTTCACCCTCAAAACAGGGAGAGTAATAATGGTCCCCTACAGGGTGAGTGAGTGGTGGTAACTGAAGGAAAGGGTAAATGTGAATGGCTCTATGTAATCTGTGTTATGTATGTTGTGTTATGTACATAACTGATTGATGGAGACCTACAACACCCTGTATCAGTGCAGCTCCGAGTCACCGAGAAGAGAAGCATCTCCCTGAAGAGCAAAATATTTTCTAGCAGCAGCCTCAAAATTTGGGTATGAAACTCTTTCTCTGGTTACCTAGCATGGCACCATCAGCCAAGACCGTTAAAACCCAGGTAGAAGCCACCTGTATTTGTAGCTTCGGCTTCCTCTTAAAATCAGGTGAAAATCCCCAACTGTCCTAAAGTGTTATTCCAAGTCTGTAAGTTTCTTGGCTGAACTATACAGGGCCTTGGAGAGCAACCAGGTCAGGCCCAAGAGCACCCTGGTTCTTCTGGAGAAAGCCGCAACCCCCAGCACCTCCTCTTCCCCACCCCACCTCTGCCTCACTGGTATCCACGTCTGTCTTCTCTCTAGACTGGAAGCCCACCTGATGGCAGGCTCTAGCTTTTATTCATCTTGGTTCCCAGCAGCAGGCACCAGGTCTGGCAGAGCGTGAGCTTTCAACAAATATTTGTTGAAAGAACAGATGAATTTTTAAAAAATCTCATGGCAGAGGTGTTATGTCAGTTGGCTCAACTCTATCCCAGCGCCATATTGTACAAAATTTATTTGGTTAAGTATATTCACACAGAGGCTCAGCCTCCTTTGTGCTTAACCTTCTTAGAAACTTATCTTCTCCAATCTCCGACTGATAGCTTGTAACCTTAAAGTGTCTCAGTCCTTACACCCTCACCCACATCTTCCTTCGCACCAATGCCCGTGTCATACCTGTTCCATTTCTATGATGTGGAAGCAGGTGGACACATGATGAAAAGGGTAGGGAAAAATATATGGTTTGGCTATTGGTTAATTGTGCTCCAAAGTGTATACACGAGGAGAAAAGCTGCTCCAGTCTCCTCTCATTAAATGTTAATCCCCATATGAACCTGGATGAAGCCTGGGACCTACCACAGCTACGTTTTAATTTGTCTGGACTTACTTTACAATCCTGTTCATTAAAATAGCTGGTAAGGGAAGCTGTGCCTCTCCCCTAAAGGGAAATACTTACATATAATTTTCCCATAAAATTTCTTCGACTTGGAAAGATGCTCAAAATTGACACAAGCAGGGGGATAGAGGGGACCCCACACAAGGATCTGTGTGCTTTCCTGCTGAGCAAGGAACAGATACAGGTGAAGCTGTCTTTGAAATTCCAGGGATGTGAAAGCAGAGCCTTGGCCCCATATGACCTCCTGGGAAGCCCTTTAATAAGTCTGTATTTAGCACTAAAAGGGATAATAGGGAAAATTGCTCTATTCTGCTTAGGACCTGAGGTTCTCAGATGTGACCTTAAGAAATTTTAGTAAGGGTTAAATAATTTTAAATGATTTCCACTAGGATTTTCTGTTGCATCGCTAGCTCATCTGAGTTAGTGCCCAGTTTGGGGGATTTCTCTGAAATCCTGGTCCTTGAAAATCCCTTGGGGGAATTTCTCATGAAATCCTTGGCCACTTTAAGTCCAAGCTACACTAAACAGCATTTGAGGCAAAAATAAGGAGAAATAGTAGAACCACTATTGGTGGCACACAAATATTATCTGATTAAATCCTCACAACATCCCTGCAATTTTATTTTCACTCCCTTACCATCACCGAGGAAACTGCTTGGAGAGACTAAGTGACTTGCTCAAAGGTACTTAGCTAGAATGATAGGTGACTATGATTAACACAGCTTTTTGGTCTGTGAACTGTGGGATCAGGTTTAGGCAAAATCTCAGCTGTAATCTGAAATATTTCCTTATTAATTATGTATTAGATCCTCACCCCAGCTAGACTAGAGAATCTCTGAAATCAGAGTCTGAGTCTCCTTTTTCACCCTGACTCAATGTTTATCATGTTAAGTACTTTTCCTTCTGTTTGTCTGTTCAGTCTCCATCCATCCATCTGCCTGTCCATCAGCTCATCCATCTGTCCATCAACCCAATCATCTAATCATCCAATCAGCTATTCAGTCAACAGGCCACCTAACCGCCCATCTATCCATCCATCCATCCATCCATCCATCCATCTGTGTGACTTGGGCTAGTTAATTCATCTTTCTGTGCCTCAGCTTTCTCTTCTGCAAAATAGGATAGAGACACCAACATCTCAGGTTCATGTGAGGCTTAAAAGAACATCACGTAATGTGCCTAATGTCACGTACATCTTTTACAGAGTAAACACTCACTACATGGCAACTATTTTACGTTTATGTGCTAGAAAGAGCCAGGGGAAGGGAGGGTTTGAAGACACTGTGGAGAGCAAGGGGAGGACGTGAACAATTGAGGTTCCTCTCAACAGCTGGAGAGGACTGGATCTGGAGGATAATCAGAAGGACAGGCTTCCTGGGCCCCTCATGCCCTGGGGAGAGGTAAGCGGCAAAGACCCGTGTAAGGGACAGACCAGGATAATGAGAGAGCACTTAAACCATGGCCTCCATATTCTCAGTGAGGTAGGAATCTCTGCTGAGCAGGATGCTAATGGATAGATGTGGACATTTGAAAGAGCCCCTTGGGGACTGAGTGTAAGAACTGACAAAGTACAAGAAGAACTGCAGCTGGAAGGACCCAGGAGGGGCTAAAGGTCGTGAGCATGACATGATTTGGCTTATAGCTCTCAGAAGCCCGGCTGTAAGATCAGAGATGGTGAGTGGCTGGACTGATCCTGGGTTTTGCAAGATGGATGTGGAAGAAAGGCACAGAAACAGGGAGCCGAGAGTGATGAAGGAAGACAGCTGGAAGTAGAGGACTAAGGGAACAGGGGGAAATGAAGGAGAAAGAGGGTGAGTCAGGGGAGAGCTGATGCTGGGCAGGAAGTGGCCTGGATGTGGCCAGGGGCTCGCCTTCAGGTGGGTTTAGGGGTTAAGAGAGAAAAAGAGGTGGAAAAGGTAGAGGAGCAGTTTTCTTGGTCAGAGCATGAGAAGGTATCTTAGAGATTCTCTAACCATCCTGTAGACAGGAAAACACAGGCCAAAGAGAGGAAGTGCCTTGTCCTTGGTCACATAGTCATGTGCATATTAGTACTTGAGCAAGAAGTTGATGGCTGCCTTAGGAAATAGTCATGTAAGGGGCCAGCCAGATAAATGGCTAAAAGGGGGGGGCGCCTCACCACTCTTTGGCCCCCTCCTCTGTGCCTCTGCATAGGCTGCTTTCATGGTCTAGGTGCTCCTTTCCCCCAGCCTTCACATGTTGAAGTCTGGCTCCAATGCCACCTCCTCCCTGAAGCCTCCTTGCAGTGCCCACACTGGAAGGGGCTTCATCTCCTGCCTTTCCAAAGCACTTTACGCAAACCTTTGTTTATCAGGGTTATTAGTCTACCTGTGTTGCCTCCAGAACCCTGCCATCATCAGATTAGTCTCTGTACTCTGTAGTGAGTCTCACATAGAAAATGTATCTTTTGACTGCATCCATGTACCGCCAGATTCCAGTGGTCTGAGGCAGGGCACTCCATGTAACTATTCAAGGTACGATGATTTTGCACAGGGCAGAGGCCTGGATTTGGGCAAGCTGGGTATAAAAGCCTTCTCTGCTACTTCCCAGCTCTGGGAAACAAACATGGCACATATCTGAGCCTTATCTTTGTCATTTATAAAATGGCGGTAATGAATCTTAAAATTGATTTAAAAATATATTGAGGACCTACTATGTGCCAGATACCTTTAGAAGCTGGGGATTCAGAAATTGTATCAAATTATTCCTATCCTCAAGGAACTCAAGTCTACCTAGGTGTATAAATGAGCACAAAGCTGGACACCATGCCTGGCACACAGTAGGCTAATTACAATTTAACTCTCACTTCCACAGGCCAGATATCCCTGCAGTTTGAACAATTTGGCTCGACTATAGCACCCACTCTCTCTCCCTCCCTCTCCCACAAAATTGGGCAGATGGCTTTTTAGCCTCAGTGCAGGTTGCAGGAAGACGCCAGAAGGGAGGAAGGTATAGGAAAGGAGCATCTGACTTCCTTACAATAATCAATCTCCTTTTGACATTGAGGCCAAACCCAAGTCACTCTCCTGTACTTCTCAGCTTCCATCCCTATCACCTGAGAGTCAGAGCTGCTCCAAGCCATGCCTCGGTCCCCCAGATCTAGATGGCAGAAAGCTAATCAGCCTTGGAAACCACATGGCATTTCACCTCACTCAAGGAGTTCAGAAAGCTTTCAAACCAAGCAGAAAAATGGATTCCAGTACGTTGGTGCAGAGCAGTCTCCAATCTATTCCCCCAGGACTAGAATTTCAAGCTTTATGAAGCACCTATCACAGGAAGTAGTAAGTCGCTTCTATTCACCTTAATTGGAGGGTATCTGGCTTCCTGATTAAAGGAGTTCAAAGCTAGCATGGGGGAGGCCTCCAAATACGCTCTGACTTTGCAGAATGATAACAAGCCAAGAAAGGACGGGTGAGCAGAGAAGCCAAAAAAGGTAACTGGGATGTGTATTTGTGGCCAGGGCTGAACCACTACCCCACTGAAAGGGTCCAACTGGGTATAGTGAAAAGATAGCTGATGTTCAGACCTCCAGCCCTGATACCCTTTTGTGAAGGCCCACCTCTCCACCCAGTCATGTGCTCATCTATCTAACTCTTTCCTGGACACCTCCTCCTAGAAGTCCCCCAGGCACCTCAAACTGCATGCCAATATTAGAGTAAGCTTTCTAAAACCAAACCTGACCATGTCACAGCTCTGCCTGAAACTTTTCAGTGCCTTCCACTGACAGATAAAACCTAAACTCTTTCAAGGCCATTCATGATCTGATGCCTGTTAACTTCCTTCACCTCTTCTCCCTCTCACTACTGCCACAAATATCCTCAGCTAAGCTACTCCAAACTGTGGTTCTTTCCTAGAAAATGCCAGGATCTGTCTCATCTATGTATTCATTGCAAATCTTTGACTTCTATAGTGGGCTGCTGCAAGGTGCTTGCCTCTTTCTTCCATCTCTGACAATTCAGATCCAACCTCCATCACCCACCTTAAATCCCACTTCCTCCAAGAAGCCACCTTGATCACCCCGGCTGAAAGCAACTGCTCTTTTCCTGAACCCCTGTAGTATTGCCAGGTCCACTGTGGTCATGATCCAATTTACATGGTTCCTGGCAGTGTCACCAAGTAAAGTGGTACCTTGTAAACCTGATACCTGATCCATGGACAGTATCGGCGTAAACCTTGGTAATAGCCAATGGCAGGATTATGCAGGGGATAAGCATGGGTTCAGAACCCAGAGAAGGCTGGATTTGAATCCTTTCTTTCCCAGAGTGCCTTTGGGAAAGCCACTCAAGTTCCCTGAACCCTGGTTTCCTGAGAATAACACCGTCTGCAATTTCAGAGGCTTATATATTTGTTGTTTGAATAAATCATGAAGCACATACATGGAGGAGCTCTGTAAAATGTAAATAAAATTTCCATTCAAAGGATAGTTATTATTTTAAAATTACAAAGTTACCATACCAGCAGTTTGATTCAGGAAGACAGCCAGAGATTTTGTACAAGATATCAGCTTGGGCATCCAAATAGAAACCTAATTCTGAAGCCCAATTTCAGGAGGGCTTATATTTGCATACTGAAGAGCTCCAGTTGTGATAGAAAATGTTCCAGGGCTGTCGGGGGAAATTCTACTAAATTACAAAGCTGCCAGCTTCTGGTTTATCAACCTTTGACTCTGGCAGTATTTAGTAGCATGCCTGTTTGGGCCCAATTTCCCAGGCTTTGATTAAATGTTAGGAAGTAACCATCTCATTGTGTCTGAACCTCCACACTACTTCCCAGACAACTGGTGGGCTCTTCTCTGCCTCCTTCTGACACATCCACTTCTTTCTCTGCTTCATTGTCAGTCTCTTGGATATTTATTATTCTGAACTTTGATTTTAGGCTGTCACTTGCTGTCGGGAAAGGGCACAGGAAATGTCAAGTCTCAACGGACATGATTCCTTGGGTGAAATTCTAACCTCGAGTTTCCCCTCCCATAACATACCTATACAGAAATAGCCCAGTCTGATCATTTCCTTTTGATGTTTAATTGGATGTCGGTGCTGTGCTTTCTGCGTTGAGAAGCTAATGCTTCTCAGAGAGGGAACAATTCCGGCTACACAAATGAGACTTGTAACAGGGGAGAATGCTCAACGCTGAATCTAATTTTCTCTCCCATCCATGAACAGAAGACAATTTCTCTGGCATTACAGCATCTCACTCAGTCTTTCTGTCATTAGTAAGAATTAAATTCTGTTCCCTCAAATCTAAACGTAATTATATTTTGCCTCGTAAATAAAACTGAATTACCATTTTCAAAATTTAGCACTAATGCAACTGCTATGTTTAGAGCTTTAATTTTTTTTTAACCCTGTTGCTACTTTCAGCTTTTTTTTTTTTTTTAAATTGGGCTTATTTTGTTATCAATTGTGACTTCATTTGGTAACAGAGCTTTTCTGTTCCATATCTATCTGGTCATTATTGTTATTAATTATGCTTTGTGATTTGCTTTTCTTTTTGGTAGGGGAGGAGAGTAATAGAGAAGAAATTGGAAGCTCAAAGGATCTGAGTTTGAATTTTAGAAGCTCTCGTTAAGCTGAGGTAGGACCTAGGCCATGTTGCACTGACAGAGTTAAAGAAAGAGCCCTGACGTGGAGTCTGAGAGGGAAATCTTCAATGCGCATTGAAAGATTTTTTAATTTGAGACTTTCAGCAAGGCACTGAGTGGACTCCATGACTGGGACCCTGCCTGCCTCTCTGGTCTCACTTCCTCAGCTCCTACTCTCCAGTCAGACTGAAGGAGGACTGCTCCGTACTTCTGCACATGCTGTTCCCTCTGCTTGGACGGCCCTCCCCTCCTTTGCCACCAGGAACCCCACCTCAGTCCCCTCTCACAATCTGGCTCACAAGTCTCCATCCTGGGGAAGACCTTCCCAGGTTCTTCTCTGCCCCGCTCCTGGCCGAGTGCACGCTCCTGCCCTCGTGCTCCCCAAACCCACCATAAATGCGTCGGTCAGAGGCCTTAACACCGCATGACTCCATGTCACCTCCTGAATGGCCTGAGGCATGTTGATCCCCGGGGCCTAGAATGGTCCGGCACACGAGAGGTCAGGAAGGATTGTGAGTGAAGGAGTGGACGTGTGTGCTTGTCAGCAGTGGGTGCGCATCCAGAGTTGTTCTGGGGTGCTCTCTGCGGAGGCTGTGCTCCTCTCTGGAAAAAGCTCAGGAAGCTCAGTCCCTGAGCAGAGGCCAATGTTAGCGCCGTAGGGCCCTTGCGCTGGTGTCTGGGGATAAATGTGTCAGCACATTAGTGACTCTTCACTTAGACTCGATGACCAGAGTCGGGGGCTGGGGGAAGGGGGGTGGGTAGAGAGTCTCAGTAACCACAAGAAAACCGAGCCTCCGAGAGAGAAAGCAAGTTGTTCAGGTCACATAGACTCCAATCCAGTTCTGGCTCCAGGCCTTCACCATATAAACTGCCCTCAAACTTAAATTGCTTAGAGTTGAAGGACTGTTTGGCTAATTTAGATTTAGTCATGCATTCTAAAAATATACATTAATACTTTATTTATTGAGTGCTTACTGAGTGCCAGCCACCATGCTAGGCATTTTATATACACATATTAAAACTAATTTGAAAAACAGCCCTGCAAGGCAGGTATCATTAGCCATATTCTTTGGATAAGCTCAGTCTTGAAAATCTAGCTTGGTCCTACTCCAAATCCCATGCAATTCTTTCTGACTGCACATGCTACGCCCAAATCCATACCATTGAATCTCTAAAAGATCTCTACCTGTTATTCCATGAAATCCAACTGCAATGAAATGATAAGAATCATAAACCACCAGCATGAGCATTTTACAATCAAAATCTCTGCCAGGTACTGCTTCTGTGAGCCAGCAACCCAAAGGAATAAAATGTAGTGAGAGGGCCCTCTCAAATAAAGGTCATTTATGGAAGACAAGATTGGAAAGAGCTCATAGAGAAGTGGAAACGAGGAATGAATTGATGAGGCTGAGGACAGAGATGACTGGGCTGGGGTGGAGGGGAAGGAAGACCCGCGTGAGAGCCAGTGAAGGGGCAAATGATGGGTTTAAGGGATCGAATCTGATATGGTATTCTGGACAATGCCACAGAGCCTGAAATCTTCTTTAGAAGATTTTAGAAGATTTAGAAGTCATTAGGCTCTGAAAGAAAGGTAGGCTTTTCCAATTTTAAGGACCATCTCAAAGAGGTTAAATTTCTCCCCCTTTTCTAAGGCAGCTCTGAACCAAGAGGATGAAAAGCCAACTAAAGCACTTGAGGGGGTGGGTGTGGGGAGGGAGTCCTCCTGCTCTGCAGGGCTACTGAGCATGCCCCCTTTATGCAAAACCAATGAGGCACCCAGCCCAGCAGGACTACTCCCTGGGGAAGGTGGCTTGAAGGAGGTGAAATGATGCCAGCTCTTATCCAGGAGGGGTTCTGGCTGGCTGGCACTGCCCATGAAATGAACATGGGCTAGGTCTGGAAAGTGAAAGATGGGGCCCAGGAACTCGGTTTTAGCTTTGCAGAGTGTTATGGGGGCGTGGGGGGAGCGGATAAGGTTGGGGGTCGGCGGGGGAGGTGGGTGGAATCCTGAGAGAAGGGATTAGACTGTCCAGCTGGTAGTGTGCTGGGATCTTCTTGGGCAGAGCCTTTGGCTGTAACCCCTCATTCTTCTTTGATAATTCCCTGGATAAGTCATTCATTCAATAATCACTAGAACCTAATGGCCGTCAGGCTGTGCACTAGGGAGAATGACAGACACTGACTTCATGGGGTTCACAGTTTGGCAAGAGAGAGGCACATTTATAATACATGGCTCAGTACACCACAGAGCTTAGGAGAGGCCTTGAAGCCAGACTTGGGTTGCATCCGTACTGTGCCACTTTCCAATGGGGAGATATTGGCAAGGAATTTAACTTAGTTCTGACCTTCAGTTTCCTTATGTGGAAAACAGACCTGGTAATATTTCCTTTACAGGGTTCTTATGACCCTTAACTAAGATAATGGTTGAAAGCACTTAGTTCAGCACCTGGTACATGATAAGCATTAAGAAATGGATGACTCTCTAATTAATGCTCCATCCTGTGACTTATCAGGAAAAAAGACAAGATTAATGGCAAAGAAACCTCTTTGGATGGAAAGAAGACTTGAGGTAAGAGCTGAGGACTTGGAAACAGAGGGCCTAGATTTAATTCAAATTCTGCCACTCATTAGTCACTTCGGGCAAGTCGTTTCCTCTCTCTAACTCTTTCCCATCTGTAAAACAACTGCAGTAGCAATCACCACCACCATCATCACCACCCCTATCACCATCACCATCACTACCATCATCATCACCACTATCATCACCATCACCACCATTACAACCACCATCATCACCAACCCCATCACTACCATCATCACCATCACCACCATCATCACTACCATCATCATCATCACCACCACTATCATCACCAGCACCAGCACCATCATCACCACCACCATCACTACCATCATCATCACCACTATCATCATCACCACCATTACAACCACCATCATCACCACCCCCATCACTACCATCATCATCGTCATCATCACCACCATCATCACCACCCCCACCACTACTACCATCATCATCGCCACTAACTATCATCACCGTCACCACCACCATCATCACCATCACCACCATCATCACTACCATCATCATCACCACCACTATCATCACCAGCACCAGCACCATCATCACCACCACCATCACTACCATCATCATCACCACTATCATCACCATCACCACCATTACAACCACCATCATCACCACCCCCATCACTACCATCATCATCATCATCACCCCCATCACTACCACCATCATCATCATCACCACCACTATCACCACCATCACAACCACCATCACCACCAGCGTCCCCAAAGACTGAAGCAGTGAAGTTCCACTGGGTCCAGAGCTGAGGACAGAGGTGTGTTGGGGGTGGCAGTGGGACATATAACCTGTGCTCTTCCAGGCCACAGGAATCTACTTAAACAGTTATCTTATATGGTTTGTCAGGAAGAAAGACCACATCAATGAGGCAGGATTTAAGGAGGAATTTCTGAGATGAGATGGCAAGCCAAGCTGCTGAGAACCCAGAGGCCTGAGTAAACACTTGTGTAAAGTCTGACTTCACTGTTTCCACAAACCTAACCAAAGTGCTGGGAAACTTGTCAGCTCACATTTCATTACAGGCTGGTTGTTGAGTGCAGGGCATGTTGATTTAAGCTGCTTTCATTAAATCCTGTTCTCCATGCCAAACAGCAAGACTCTCATCTCAGGCAAGAGACGGTCCTCCTTCCTAGGAGGGCCAGACAGCAGGGGCCCATTTCTGCCAGCCCCACCACCTAGAGTCAGTCCTATAGGATGCGTCTTCCGGCCTGCAGCTCCTGGTGAGAAGGCTCTGGGCAGTGCCTGTGCCAGCCCTGCTGTGCCAGGAGCAAATAACGTAAAAGGTGTGACTTGAGCTACCCTTGCTGGGTGTCCGACTTGTGCCAGCCACCATGCTAACCACTTTCTCCATATTTTCTCACTAAATCCTTACAACAATCCCATAGGTAATCTACCTAAAGGAAAGGAGGGGAAGCAGCTTGCTGAAGCCACTCAACTAGTGAGGAGCAGGTCCCCTGAAATGTAGTTCAGTGCCTGTTCACCACCCTGTTAGCCGCAGCCCTGAGTACAAAGACAGCTCCCTGGCTACAGCGGCATCTGCTCAGTGAGGCATCTCCTGCTTTAGCTTTAGGGCCCAAACTCCATCGTTTTCAAACAGCTTCCACTCAGTGAAAGTGTCCTCAGAAGGGAGGGAGGGGAAGACGTGAAATGCTCCCCCTCTACAGGCACTGTTCTCAGGCACACCTGCATTACACAACTTAATCACCACATGACCCTCTGAGGTGGGCACTGCTATTATCTCCATCTTTCAGATAAAAAAACCACAGTCGGACTTCCCTGGTGGTGCAGTGGTTAAGAATCTGCCTGCCAGTGCAGGGGACATGGGTTCGAGCCCTGGTCCGGGAAGATCCCACATGCTGTAGAGCAACTAAGCCCATGCGCCACAACTACTGAGCCCACGCGCCTAGAGCCCATGCTCTGCAACAAGAGAAGCCACTGCAATAAGAAGCCTGCGCACTGCAATGAAGAGTAGGCCCCGCTTGTCGCAACTAGAGAAAGCCTGCATGCAGCAACGAAGACCCAACACAGCCAAAAATTAAATAAATAAATAAATAAATTTATTAAAAAAAAAGAAACCACAGTCAAGAAAAGTCAAGTCCCTTGCTAAGGTCACACAGTTAGCGCGTGCAGAGCCAGGATGGAGCCTAGGCAGGGACAGCCAGGACAGTAGGGAGAGAGAACCACCGTCAACGCGCTTTCACTAGCCTTCAAACTGGCTTCCGGCGGGAAGTGAGAGCCAAGGAGAAGCTATGGCCGTGGGGAGGCAGCGCGGGGTGCTGGGCAGCAGGGGGCCCCCAGGCTGGGCTCGGACTCCCAGCTTCGGCAGGCTCAGGGTGTCTCAGGTAGGTCACCGAGTCTCAGGGTGAGGATGGGGATGGTACCATACCCGTCACCCTGCCTCAACAGCTGTTGTTGCTGCTGTGTGTGTGTGTGAAAAGGAGAGAGAGAGAGAGATCTTTGTATGCTTTGAAGCACTCAACAAACACAAATTGTTATCACTATTGCAAGGGGAGACAGGAATGTTGAAGTCATCTTTTAAATTCCTGGCCTTGTGGCAATCATGACACTGTTTTAGTCAGTTATAGGTTAGAGATTTAAAAACCATAATCCACGTTTCTGAAAGGGCACCTTTCATCTTGCCTCTCTCAAATGTCTCCGTTACTATCAAGGGCTCTCACCAGTGCGTGCTGTAATCATGCTCATAACATAGCTAACATTAACTGAGCCCATATCACGCGCTGAGTAGCGTGATACGTGTTTTTACTTTATCTTAAATAATCCTCCAAATAATTACTTTCCAAATACTAATCCCAGAAGGTAGGTATGCTTGTTATCTCCGTTTTACAAGTTACAGAAGTGAAGCAACTTGCCCAAAGTTATAACTAGTAAGCAGCAGGGCCAGCATTTGAACCCAAGACTGTCAGACTCAGAGACTCTTCTTATCACACGGAGCTCTCTGCCTTAGCTTGTGAGGCCATCTGTTTGACAGCAGCTATGGGGAGTGAGAGGCACAGAGTTGAGGAAAATGAGCACTCGCAATTCTATTTAAGGCCCTTGTAATGGGTCTGCTGTCTCCTTTTACAGGGCCAACTCAAGAATGCCTAGTGATTGCACTCAAAGTTACACCTGCCTCCGTCAGAGGCTGTGGAATCTCATCAGGGATTAACAATGCACGGACAGTTATAGTTCTATCATAAACTAGCTTTGTGGCCACATAATGAACAATACAACCCAGTGTAGCTTTCGGAAGAGCATTCCTTATATTGCTATAAACAGAGCTGTATATAAAGACTTATTCCTAAAAATGCAGACGTAGAGAATGGACTTGAGGACATGGGGAGGGGGAAGGGTAAGCTGGGACGAAGTGAGAGACTGGCATGGACATATACACACTACCAAATGTAAAATAGATAGCTAGTGGGAAGCAGCCACATAGCACGGGGAGATCTGCTCGGTGCTTTGTGACCACCTAGAGGGGTGGGATAGGGAGGGTGGGAGGGAGACGCAAGAGGGAGGGGATATGAGGATATATGTATATGTATAGCTGATTCACTTTGTGACACAGCAGAAACTAACACGCCATTGTAAAGCAATCATACTCCAATAAAGATGTTAAAAAAAAAAAAAGGAATTATTCCTAAGACATCTGTGTTCATGATCATGTCTTTACACGAGCTTTGCAAACAAGGATAAAGTCCACTTTAGGCTGCGTATTGAACATCAATTCTCCATTCAATGGGGAAAGGTAATTCAAAGTATTCCAAAGGCACAAATGCTGCACTGGATCTCATTTTTACCAAAGGTCTCAACCGTCTTTCCTGATCACTACCAGAACTGTTAATACACAAGATGATGATCTGATGTGAACTTCACTTTGTTTCAGCAACGTGGTGTGGTGGGGAACGTGATTCAGGGTGAAAAACAACGTTGATGGAGTTGCTACCACTTCTTAGCCACGTGTCCCTGGGCAGGATTACTTAGAAATTTTCTGGGCCTAAGCTTCTTTATTAGTTGATTTCTCTTCATGCGTTTGTTTGCTCTGTCTCCTGCCCCCCCTCTCCAGAATGCAAGCGCGCCAGGGTACAGACTTCCTACCTCTTTATCCCCTCTGCCTTGTTCAGTAAGTATTCACTGAGTAAAATACTATATAAATTGGTAAAATGGGGATGATGATGCCTTTCTCACAGGGTTTTTGTGTGGATTTAAACAGTGGATACTGTCCAGATGAGATACTAGAAGCAACCACACTTACTACCTACCAGTACTGTGCTAGGTGATTTACCTATGTTCTCATCTAATCCTCACCTTGAGAGGGCCTCTAAATCCTAAAGCGCTTATAAACAGAGGGTGCCAATATAAGCATTCTGTGAACTTTATATGTGTAAACTCTGTGGTGAACCAAATACCAAAATTAAGAACACATTCAATCATGTGTTCGTCATTCATTCATTCATTTGTCAAAGTTTATTGGGCAGCTGCTGTGGGCAGGCCTATGCTGAGTCCTGGGAATGTGGAATAAGACACGTTTGCTACCCTCATGGAACTTACCATCTCGTAGAGGATCTGGCCAGAAAGGTGGGTGAGGGCCACATCACAGAGCACCCTAAATACCATACTGAGTTTGGACTTCATTCTGGGGAATGGGTAAAACCAAAGGCCCATCCCTGCAGAGCTCAAGGAGGCACAATGTTCCCCATGGCCTTGCCTCTAGGATGGCCATTGTAATGTGAGAGGCGAGAATTCAATGAATCACATCTATCATCATTAACATGGTTAAGGGGCGATGTTTTGACTCTCAAGGCCACCACTGTGAAAGGAATGATGTGAATATAGGATTTGTGAATCCTCTGCCACTCTAAGAGTAGAGGTGTTGAAGGCTGGAGTTCAGGGGAAGAAGAAAAGCATTCAGAGAACAAACGTATGGAACCAAGGGGGGAAAGCGGCGGTGGGGGGTGTGGGGGTGGGGGTGGGGGCGATGAACTGGGAGATTGGGATTGACATGTATACACTGATGTGCATAAAATGGATGACTAATAAGGACCTGCTGTATAAAAAAACAAACAAAAAAACAACTAATACTAAACTTTCTTTGGGTTATTTGTATGGAAATATGTTAATATAAATGTTTCAGACATTACATGAAATTTCTAAAAATCTTATATGTTCTGGTATAATCTTATAAGTCATAATTCTAGTTATTACTTTAAAATGTATATCTCAGAAATAACTAAATTTCCGTGTCAATTGCATTATTATGAACTTTCATCAAATCTTTAAACGTGGTCAATTTTAAGTCTTTTGTCATTTACAGACAGTTCTGGGTGTACTCTGATGCTTTTGCAAAAATGTTCCTATAAAAGGGTTTCATCTTCAAGGAATTCATGCAAAAGACTCTGACAAGTACAGGTTTCTGGTAACTGACTATACTGCTGAACTGAATGAATAAGCATTTTCAGAACTCTAATGGAAAACTGATGAATTCATAAACGTGCTAACAAAAGATCAAGATGAAAAAAAAATTAATTACATGGGACTGAGTGAACTGATGAGGATGATTATAATTTTTGTGACTTTCTGTTTGAATTAAAAAAAAAAAAAAAAAGAAAAGCATTCAGAGACATGGGTAACCCCCTGCTACATGACCAAGGTCAGGGTCAGGGCCCTGAACAGGACTGAATGGTGTACACGTCACAGTGGAAACCTCCTCCCTCCATCTAAGCTGTGCCCTTATTCTCCCCACATTTACCGACAGAACAGTCGTGTCCAGTCCAGTTTGGGTCACAGCTGCAAAGCCCGGTGTCTGGGAGGAAGGTTCCGTGGCCCGAACACTGGTCCAAGCACGTGGCCCTGGGCGTCTCACAGTTGGTGCCTCCCCAGCCCACAGAGCAGTGGCACTCGCCTCTCACGCAGACCCCCCGGCCCGAACACGTGGGGTCCATGCAGTCCACTGCAACGCGGAGAAGAGATAACAGAGGTAAGTATCGGACCAGCAAGGGTGAGGCTTCTTTAAGCAAACTGCTATACTTTGTAGTGGAGGAGCTTCACATGCTCAGTGAGAAGGACCCAGATTTCCGTGGAGAGGTCACTTGGTAAGGTGAAGAGAATAACTCTAGCAACGGTAGACCTGGGTTCCCGACCCTACCCGGTGGTTGACTGTTTAACCTCTCAAGTCTCAGCTCCCTCACCTGTAAAACGTGCATACATATTTGTACCTCTTGACTTGAGGGGTGCACATAGTAAGACATATGTATAGAGCAGCCAGTGCCTATCCTAGATGTCTGTAACAACTGCAACAATGGAGGACAAGACTATTTTGTTCATGTCTGTATCTCCAACCTCCTAGCACATGGGAGGTGCTCGAAACATCACTGGAGAACAAACTATTAGTATTTACCACTTCATAAATGCAGTTTTATTTCCGCGAATGTGGGATTAAAATAAAGAGATTCCTTAATTTAAATGAGAATTTATTTTGCATTTAAATTCCTTTAGATTTTACCATCTTCCCAAAACTCTGGAGAATGATACAAACTTTCACACCTCATTTTCCAGACACACATTTGCCTGGAAATGTTTCCAGGCAAACATTTCAATTACTATTCAAAATTATATATGATGGCTGTGTTCAGCTTCTCCTCAAGTGGGGGGTGAACTACAAAGCTGTAGCTCACAGCCAAGCAAACCCCCAAGCAGGGCTCTTAGGGCCCAAGGTCAAGGTGGTCTCAAGAGACCTCCCAGAAAGAGGGAGGAGAATAATATTGTGGGTTACCTGCTCTCTGCTTACACAGTAGGAAGTATCTTATATACTTCACCGGATTGTTTTCTCAATAACCCAATGAGGTACAGAGGAGAAAATTGAGGCTCAGAGAGGTAAATAATTTATATGGGATCATAGAGCTAAACCCTGCCGGAGAGGACTCTGAAGACAGGTCTGTCTGATTCTGAATCCAGTGATATTCCTGTTCCTGGGGCTGATTTTCCTAAGTCAAAGCTTTAGTTACGGGGTTACACAAAGTTAACAGAGACCTCTAATCTTCCGCAAAGCACTTCATGGAAAAAAGAAGAAGAAGGGCATTGAGGGCTAACTTAGCATGTGGCTCCAGTGGATGCAGAAAGTGCGAAAGGCAGCAGAGAGGAGGCAGAATCAGCAAAGGGCTTGTCCATGTTCTCTACTCAACCAAAGAGTTGCTAGATCATTGTAGGGAGGGAGGGGATTCTATCCGTCTTGCCAGTGGAAGGGGAGAGTGGAGTCCTGATGGGGCCCAACATGCAGCTGTTGTTGAAAGTGTTGACGGAGCTGCTATGAATGTAGTCAGGTTCCTTCTTGTAGGGGCTCAGGAGGAAGCCGTATGCTGCTGAGGAAAGAATTTAGCATTTGACTCTCTGAGGTCCTAAGTTCAAGGGTCACAGGACAAGCTGTAATGGTTCCATGACCACGGTCAAGTCACGTACCTGCTCTGGGCTTCCATCTATAAAGCAGGTCTGGTCAAATTACCTACCTCTCAGGTGGCTATGAGGACCAAATGACACTGACGATTTGAAAGGACAGTATAAACTGTAAACTGTTGCAAAGAAGTTATCTGTCCATTTTATCAGGACATTCAGTAGCATGACTTGGGCAGACTGTGGTCAGAGCTCATTTATAATTCAGACGTGATTTTACTTTATTTATCAATTAAATTTTATAGCCCAGTATATTTGACTTTTGCACAAAAGAGTGGGAAACTCGGCCTGGGTATATTAGAATCACAGACACAAATGGGCAGAGACTTTACAAAGAGCATCATTCTGGGAACAGGCTGTTCATTTTGAGGGTCACCTCATTAAGAAAGCTCTTTCACTATTTGGGTTTTTAAAGGAGTTCAACATAATTACTTCAAGGATAAACAGGAAGATCAAAGGTCAGGAGCAACCATTTGATTAAAAACATAATAACAAAAACAACAGTAAGAATAATATTAGTGTTAATTTAGTTCCTCTTCTATGCCATATCTTGCTATTAAACCTTTTGTATGCATTATCTTATTTAACCCTAACAACAACCCCTTGAGGTAGATACCGTTACTATCCTCATTTTACAGATGAGGAAACTGAAGCACAGAGGTTAAATAACTTGCCCAAGATCACACAGTGGTTTAAGTGGAGGACTTTAAATTTGAAGCACTCTTCTCTGGTATAGATCCCTTGCTATTTCTTCTACAACCTTACTGGTTCCAAAATACATGAGCACATGTATACAGACATAGCACATAGAATAGTTAAAAACAGAAATCAAAAGAAAAGAGCACAACGAAAGAAACAGGGCAAAGTGGAAAATTAAGAAAGCCAAATGAAGGCAAAGAATTGCTTTTCTTGCAGTCTCTGGACACCACTTAATAATAATGGTTTAAACATGACCTGTTGGAGTTCCTGGTAATTAAACATGATAAAAATAAGAATAGTGATAAATTTTCATGACCTGCCTCAGATCTCAGAACCTCAGAAGGATTATTCTGGCCCATTAGCCTACTATGATAATTCCCTAGATCCAGAGAGTTTTCCAATTTGACAGGAAACGACTCAGCAGTTCTTATCCCGAGGCCTATAAAGGTATTTCCCGTTCAGTGAGTGCCTGGACCCCAGCTTGGGGTGGAAGCTGTCTCTGAGCCGCCCTCGAGGTTGAATCTATAAATCTGCACTGTTAGCGGAGCACGCTGGAGGGTGGCAAGTTTAGCAAGAGGCCCTCGGCATCACAGTCTTGTTCCTCAGACACAGTAAGTCTGATAGGGACCCAGGAACCAGCAAAGTGAATCCGATGCGCTCAGAAGCTGGTCCAGGCAGGGAAGAAAGAGCAGAAAGAAGTGATGAGAGGCTACCTCCAGGCAATTCATCATCAATTAACCATCACTTCGGAAGGTCAACTTGACAAAGCAAGTGTGGAGTGCAAAGGGAGTTTTAAAGAGGACTGCACCTTGGGGCGGTCTAGCAAACCTTGGCTGAACTGGCTGAGATTCCAGCCAGAATGCTGTCCCTGCTGATCCCAAACCTAGGGCCATTATCTATGCCACAGTGACCCTCTGTCCAAGAGGTCCCACACAGACTATGCATCTGCCTTCCCCTTCTGGGGCCTCTGGGGAGACTGGAACCCTAGGGTGAGATTAAAATGGTCTCTTTCCCTCACATTGGGTTAGTTTCCCTAACAATATTTATTTTGCAGGGAGCTGTGTATAACGTGGGAAGATCGGCGGGCCTGGGGTCGGGGAGCTGAAGGAATACAGGGGAAGCTGGCAGGGAGGTGGGCTCAACTTTGGGTAGAAGACAGTCTAACTTAGTTTCTTCTTAGAAGAGGTGCCAAGCAGTTACATTTTTTTTTTTTTTCCTGTGCAGACCCTGCCGTTCAAGCCAAAATTTCTGGCAGACGCTTGGCCCATTAATGAAATGATGGGGCCTGCGTGGCCAGGCTGCAAACACATCTCTTTTCCCCAAATGTTCCACGCTTCAGTGACCACACAAGCTATCGGACGCGCTTCAGGACCCACAACACAGCAGCTCACTTTTCACTGCAAAAGGCTTAGGTGGGCCCCTCTGCCCCTCTCCCAGCTCCCTCTAAGCATCCTGCCAGTGGCCCGGTTCAGGCTTTAAAAAACAGGGGGCAATAAACTTCAGAAGAAGGAAGAGGGAGAGAGAGAAAAAAGTAAGCTTGTTAGCTGGTGTTTTATAAACACAGTGAAACCTGTTAGAACAGAACTGAGAGGGAATGGAAAGGAGAAGAGGGGAGAGGATGAAGGCCTAAGAAAACCCCACTATAAACACAAGGACTGTGCAAGGATGCTTCACCAGAGAAACAGAAATAATAAGAGGAATCAGTACCAGATGGCCCTTCTCGGGAAAGAAAGCAGGAGTGAAAACATTTCTTTTCAAATAATAATGTAAATCAAATTGCTAAACAGCTTCTCTCTCTCTCTCTCTGTAAATGACCTTGCACTCTGGGGCACCGGCTGATCAGGAGAAGGACAACTTCCCCTCCTTGGCCCACATGACATGGTGGGGCTAGGGGTGGGACAGCCCCACTGTTTCAGGAGGAATCTCCTCTTTGTTTCTCTTTCCTTCAGAGGGTCTTCACCTCAAGTGACTAAATGAAAAGGGAAAGCAGAGGAAGGTCACCATTGTCAGGATGAGAAAGCCAAGCTCCTTTGTTCAGGGGCCGGGCTCCTCCTTGAGCTCCGACAGCCCGAAGTAATCCGCATCAAAGTTAATAGGTCTGAATCAGGACCTCCAGCCACACTCGGGGTTTAGAGACAGCCTGTCTCTGAGAGGTGATGGATGCTTTCCAGACACTAATCCCTTCCTATTCCCCACTCTTTTAAAATGGGCCCATTATACTCTCTCATTTTTTAGGGGAAATGATGCCTTGAGGAGGGGATACTCATTAAATCCCCAGTGGGTTAGAAGACTAGCTCTCCTTGGAGCCTCTTCCACCCGCTGGAGAAGGTGCCAGGGCCCTAGACGGTAGACAGTGGGAGGTAACGACTACTAACATCGTCCATCAGTTTCCAAGTCCATCCATTTCAAACGACCTTGGATACAGTGAGTGGGGTGAAACAAGAAATATGCTTCAATAGTCCCCAGAATAATGCTAATGATATAAGAGCTAACATTTTTGGAGCATTTCCTATGTGTCAGACACTGAGCTACGTGCTTCACATGAGTCATTTAATCTAGTCCTCACAATGACCCTCTGAGTAAGGAATTCCCATTTTACAGATGAGGGAACTGAGGCTAGTGAGTGGTAGAACGAGGACTCGAACCTACATCTGATTCCAGAGTGTGCACTCCCGATGGCTACTCTCTATTGCTTGTGAGAAGACCCCTCCTTTCATCGGGAAATCCCATGTGGTCGGGAGGAAAGAGTACCACGTCTGAGGTGAGAAGACCTGGATTGAATTCCAGCCCTGCCATCAGTAAGCGCTATGACTACGGGCGTGTCACTGCCCTTCCCTGGGCCTCAGGTTCTTTGTGAGATAAAAGTATTTACTTATCTCACCTGGTTAGGTTTTCTCGGGAAGAACTGATGTCACCCTTAAGTCAGCAGTTCACTTCCTAGCCTCGATCTGCACAGGCATATGTTTACTTTATGAAGGAGGGAGACACGTTTATGAGCACCTAAGAGCCACAAACATGAACACACACACACACACACACACACAAACACAGGAGTGAGGCTGTGGAAGGCGTGTATGGAGGTCTACAACAGACTCACACTTCAGAAATGGAGAGCAGAGGAACTTAAAGGGGAGGAGAAAGAACTCAGGCTACGGAGCCAGAAAGCCTGGGCTCAAACCTGGCTCTGCCGTCTACCAGCCATGGGACCTTGGGCAAGTCATTTGACTCCCTGAGTCTCAGTTTCCTCAACTATAAAATGGAGATGATTACCCTTCCCTGCTGGGGTTTGAAGCTAAATGACACCAGGCTTTTAGCACAGAGGCTTGCATACAGTAAGTGCTCAATACACACACTTCTCTTCCCCTCGCTGAGCAGGACCCTAATTCGTCTGTCTTCTCCCTTTAGGTTAGTGACCGTTGCCGAAGGCGTCCTGGCTTGGGGGTGGGGGTCACAGGGCCGCTCAGGAGGCTCCCTGGATGCCCTCGTGGCCCTGCCTGCTGGCCTCTATCTCACAGTGAGGTGCCGAGCTGCTTGCCCGCAGGTCTTACCTTCCTCGCAGTTCTCGCCCTTGTAGCCGGGGTTGCAGATGCAGGTGCCCATGATGCAGGTGCCGTGGTTACTGCAGGCCACGTCAATGCACTGGTTGGTGGGCACGTCGCACTCGGCGCCCTTCCAGCCGCTGTGGCACAGGCACCTGCCCTTCATGTACTGGCCGTTCCCACTGCAGAGCACGGGGCAGGAGGCTGCAGAGACAGTGCGGGAAGCCTGGCATGAGTCCACGCCCCACATACCCCATCTGGCCTCGATCCCTTTCTCTCCTGGGCTTCAGCTGCTTCGCCACAATTCCCATGTGTGTCCATCTGTTTGCTTCTCTTGTTTTATTTCATTCCGGTGGGATAGGGAGGGCGGGAGGGAGGGAGATGCAAGAGGGAAGAGATATGGGAACATATGTATATGTATAACTGATTCACTTTGTTGTAAAGCAGAAAGTAACACACCATTGTAAAGCAATTATACTTCAATAAAGATGTTTTAAAAAAAAGTATATTTCTTCTTTTAAATTTTATTGAGGTATGGCTGATTTACAATGTTGTGTTGATTTCTGCTATACAGCAAAGTGATTCAGTGATACATGTATATATACATTCTTTTTCATATTCTTTTCCATTATGGTTTATCACAGGATACTGAATATAGTTCCCTGTGCTATACAGTAGGACCTTGTTGTTTATTGTTACCTTTACTTTAAATTCTCAATAAAAAATAAAGAAAAAAAAAAAAACACATCAGGAATTGTAGGTGAAGGTGTACCATTCAGGGCCTGGCGCAGTTGGTGCCCACTGAACGCTGCTTTCCCCCCGTCCCCCTCATATTACTGGTGCTGCACGGTGGTCACCAGCATCCGTAGATAGGAGGCTTCAATCTGGTCCTTGGGCTCACTGGAAAAGACAGCTGGGCCTCCTGCCCTCCCCGCATTCCCTCCTCCAGCGCTCTGCTCCTAGTAGCACTGCATTTCGCTTCCCCATTCCTCACGTGCGGGACCACTTACTATCGTCTTTAACCCAGCCAATCTCAGCTTTCCTTGCCTTTCAGGTCTCCACTCAAGGCCCACACGCCGCTGCCCCCATAAGAGAATAGCTGAGCCCAACTTGGCTCTTTAAAGTATTATCTTTCCATTTTGCCACTTAGCGTAAAGGGTTTTGTGATCATCTGTACGAAGGACACTATATAAAAATAATTATATTGCACTGTGCTGTAAGTACCTACCAGCCTTACTGAGATACAATAAGGCTGCTTTATACATGACTCTTAACTTTAAGTGCATATGGGATGAGACACTAATTCTTGTTAGAAGGCATGACTCTTCTCTCTGCACCACCTTTCCCCTGCTTTCACCTGGCTTTTCTCCTTTTTAAAACACTCGGCAGGTAATCACTGTGCTTCCTCAAGGCTGCTGGCTCTGCTGTCTCACACCGAGTCTATTTCACGTTAGGAAGAATAAGTAGAATCCCCATAGCAGCACCACGGCATGGTATTTGGAGGGCGCTGTTTCCTCGGCCTGGAAAACCATCTCTGCCTTCCACCAATGAACGATTCAAGTATCTCGTCTTAGTTCCAGTGTCACCTCATCTGGGGAGCCTTTACTGGTCCTCATTCCATCCAAGCAAAGATCCTTTCATGCTGATAGATGTTCCCCGCATCTAACCTTGCTGTAGGTGTGCTTCACTTATCACTGACTGCTTTGTCATCGTCTATTTCCCTGTCTGTCTCCCAGACTGAGAGGTCCTGGGCTTGGGTCTTGCTCAGTGTTGTAACCTCAGTGTCCAGCACAGGACCAAGCCCTAAAGGGCACTAAGCAAATGCCTGTTGGATGAGGGAAGAGGTGGAGGAACCAAAGGAAAGGGCCATTTTAGTTTCCCCAAGAGGAGTGCCCAATTCTTGGGAGTACAGATCTGCTTTGGCATTTTCCTTGTTAATTCTTCCAGGACAGAAACGAAGGCCAAATGCACAGGCAGATCACGGGCAGCCTTTAAACTCTCCCTGTAGTGGTTATCATTAGCATCGTACGTGCCCGAACAGGAGGCAACATGAGTGTCCTGCGTGGAGAAGAGCAGCTTCCCCTCCCAGTCCCTCCCCTTGGTGGCCTCAGCCAAGACTCTGCCTGCACGGTAGCAACTGGAGCAGCAACTCAGGCCCTTCCACGAGGTCAGAGACGAACCACACTCGCTGAAGACAAACGTCAAAGATGCTTGGCAAAGGCAGATCAGTCCCCCAAGGGGAGATCTACTTTTTAAAAGAACCCCCATGGCCACTCTTCCTGCTCCCACAATGGACATGGGGTTCCCCGTGGCTGCCCTTCCTTCCTGACCTCCCCAGTCATGCACCCATGGATAACACGGCGGGGTCAGCCAGGGCTCTGCCTGCGGACCTCCCTCTCAGGGCTTCAGAGGACTGGCTCTTGGGAGCCCTTCTCACAGGAGGCAGGAGCTGGCCTGGATTTCTGCGCTTGCTCGGAGAAGTGGGACCTGAACTGCCCACGGGGCCACAGGGTGGACCTTGTAAGCCCACAAGCGGGGTTCTCACCTCGACCACAGTCAGGGCCCAGGAAGCCCAGAAAGCAATGGCAGGTCCCAGAGATGCAGTCGCCATTGCCATAGCAGTTGCTGGGGCAGTTATCCACAGATTCTGTGGGAGAAAAGAGAAACAGAGTTGCAAACGGAAGCTTCTTTACCCAAACAGAGGGCCTGGGAATCCAGCCTCAGGTTAACTAGGACCAACACATTTGAGCGCTTCTGGCCCAGTCAGTGAAAGGAATCAATAAAGTTAAAAATGATATATTTACTCTTACTGAGGTACATCTCAACTGACGTTAAGAGACGTGTTTGGGAAAATGTGTGCCTAAACCAATTTTTTATAAATCAAGTTTGCATCTACAAATGCAGTAGAAAACTTTCGGCTACAAACATTGGGAAAAAATAGTTTAACCCATTAGTGGTTGTCTTCGGAGGCTGGGTTATGGGGTGATTCTCGTGGTCTTCTTGACACTCTTCTATGTTTTACATTTTTCTCATAATGGGCTGATGATCCATGAATTTATTTTTTCATAAAGCTACTGAGGATTTGCAAATCTGTCTCTTCCCACTTCTGATTCTCCATCTATCAGTCCAGGCCCCAGCATCTCTCACTGGGGCTCACACAATGGCCTCATGGCCGGCTTCTCAGAGTCCTTTCCCTCTCTCCCCCTGATTCATTCACACCCAGCAGCCTGAGCCATCTCTCTGATTCTCCTACTTAAAACCCTTCAATGGCCCCCCCATTTGCCGAAATGAAAAAATCCAAGCTCTTTCAAAATGCGTCAGAGTTTTCCTTCACATTCCCTTTGCCCTACCCGCATCCCCAGCATCGGCAATCAGTGCCCACCTTCTGCAGGGATGCTACTTTCTCTAATTCTTCCTAATATTGTACATTCAGTATCGTCTGTGTGACATGCCAAGGAAATATAGGATCCATTTCAGAAAGATTTTAGTAAAAAGTTAATCAATGTTTTGTAGCTCCAGTTAGTAAACCTGTTATCTAGGAAGTCTTTATTTGGAATAGCTCGTTTCTCAATAATACCGGACATGGAATAAAGGAAGAAGCCACTACATCCTGAATGCCTTCTTTGTGCCATGTATTTCCACAAAGGTTATTTCAGTTCACTGTCACGAAATCTTCAAGCATGTATCAATATTCCTATTTTACAGACAACAAAGAAACGACAAAATGAGGAGGCTGATAGAGAGATGAAGTGACTTGCTGAAGGCCCTGGAGATACTAAGTCATGGATGCCACATCTGAACCCAGGCCTTTGGACTCCAACCCTGGTCTTCTTCAATGATGCTATGCTATCTGGGCCTTAAAGGAACTTATTCTTCAGCAGAAGCCAGGGATGAACAAGGCAGATGTGTGGGCCAGTGAGGCCAGTCCTGAAGACAGAAAGGACCAGTTGGAAGGTAGCGAATTCTAGGACTTTAGAGCCTGAAGGGATTGAAGAGACCACCTAGTCTAATGATCTCATTTAATAGAGAAGGATACTGAGACCCATAGGGCGGGCAGTGACTCACCCAAGGTCTCCGAGAGAGTCAGCAGAGTCAAGTTAAAGCAGAGAAAAGGTTAGTGCGGTGGGGCAGAGCTAAAGATTCAACCTGTTGTCTTAGCTCGCAAGTATAAGTCATGAAGCCAAGACTAAGACCTCTGTTAAATGAGATGTCACCATATGAGACATGAGTCTTACCTACAGGAAAGTTGTGGCTTAACTGGGAGACTGGGATAACAGCTGTCACCCAGGCAGCAGCACAGGGCGTGGAAGCTCTGCCTAGAGGTAAGGAGACCTGGTTCTGGGGCCCATTCTTCTAGAGTCATGCTGGGTGACCTAAAGCAACTTCCTTCACCTCTCTGGGTCTCACCTTCCTCATATGTAAAATGAAGGTGATAGCAGAGATGATCCCTAGGACTGCTTCCTGTTCTAAAATTCTATGAGCATCTTGCAGAAAAGGTGTCCTGACAGGGCATCAAGCCTTAAATCCAGGAAATCACTTAGGGCCAATGCAATGGCAGCTGATATGGGGTAAAACTAGCAGAGGGAAGACTTCTTGGAGGAGGTGAGCTTGAAGAATGGCTTGAGTATGGATAGATGGGGGAAAGGTGGGGGGATTTTGACGTGCTCACAGCATGGTGCATTTCCCAAAAAGGTCTCTTCCCAGTTGTCTGCCGTTATCCACTTGGAAAAGACTGAAAACATTTGGGAAAAGGGCTCAAATGTATGCTTCCTTTTGTGAGTGGGTGGAAAATTCCCCTCGCTCGCTGTACCTCTGCTAACCTGAGCAGCATACGACACTAACACAGAGCTAAGAACAAGAGGGCCTAGCCTAGCCTGTGTTCTCATTTCAGGGAGTCTGAAGCTGTCTGGGACCTGGCAGAGCGAGGCTCACGAGCCAGGGCCCTGAGCATCTCTGCTCTCCATTGGCTTTGCCTGGAAGAATCCATATGCCTTTAAGTCCCTAAAGCCTCTATGTTAGAAGTGGCTTCCGAAACACTGTTTTTATAGAGAGTAACTTAGGACGTTTCCTTTTGAATATTCTTCTAAAAATAAGAATTTTGAGTAAAGTTTAAGGCAAGATTATTTTCTCTTTAGGCTACTGGCTAATGGTACAAATGGAGGGTGGGTTCTACCTGCAGTCTTGCAGAAGGAGTACAGGACAGAGAGGCAGAAGGCCTGCTTCCAGCTCTCGTTCTGCTACTGAAGGGCTCTGGGACCTTGGCCACAGCACTTGATCTTCCTGCACCTGTTTCCTCATCCTTGCACTTGGCTCCTCTCATCCTCCCCTGCTAGGCGACTCCTACTCCTTCTTTCAAATCCAGCTCACATGTCACCTCCTCTGACAAGACTTCCTCATTTCTTAAACAGGCTAAGATACTCCTGGGACTTTTTCCGTCACCCCTATTAAAGCACCAGATAGGCAACACTGTTGACTGTGAGGACAGGACATCCTTGAGGACAGAAACCGAGTATATTCACTTACACATTTGCCCTGGTATCCAAAGAAGGGTCTCAGTAAATGTTTGCTGCTGTCCCTGAAAGAACTTGGCTAGATGTTCTCAGAGATCCCTCCCAGATCTAAAATTCTATGGTCTAGGCCTTCTCAAACCCAGTGGTATAAAATATGTCTCCTCATACAAGTACCATAATTTCCAGCTGTGTTTTTAATAGGATCAGTTGCAGATAAATGTCACACACTTTCTAGATTTTGATTTATGAAGTCTGTAAGACACAAACCTGTTAATTCAAAAAGTCTTCCTAGTGAAAAAGTAAGGAAAGTATATTTTCTGTGACTGAGTATGATGTCGGTTGCTGAAACTGACAGAATAGAAGCCTGTTTGCTACAAAACTTGCCCCAGGCTGTTGGTGTCAGAAGGCAGAAGTTTTAGGAGATATGGAATAATTTTATGACAGCAACATGGAAGTAGAGACATTTGGAGAATATTTCTTTTTGATGAAATGTTTTTGTATATAGTTTTTCTTCCACTTGGAAGGATTTCAGCTACTTGGGGTCCACTTGGAATCCTACAAATAATGAGTCTCCATTGACCAGATATCTCTATGCTAAACGCTAGTGTAGAAGTGACACTCACTAGCTTGGGAGAAGTGTGAACTTTATTGCATAAACATGTTATGTTTTCAATTAGTGCCTGGTGAGTTTCTTCCCCCTATAGTTCCTTCCTGCTTTGCTCATGTTCACAATGCAGCTGCCTTCATGTAGTACAAGGTGTACCTTAGATCTGCTCAGATCTCAATGAAAAATTCAGCTGCCTGTAAATAACTGATTTTCGTAATTGGGTGTATGGTATGGTAGAAAACAAGGGCCTTTCCCCCCAGCTTTTGCTTTTCTATCACAACAGTGTGTTCTGCTAGGAAATTTGATTTTCAGGAACTTGTTTTTCCTTCCGTCAATATTGGAATGCAGAATTTAAATGTTTCCTGAGCTCATTCTCTGGACATGTGTTCTGAGTGGGCGTGTTCTCTGGATGTTGACCAAAATATTGCTCGAAATACAAAGGGGCATCTGCAGAAGGAAGAAAAGACAACAATGCTCCTTCCTGGAGAAAACATGGGAGAGGGGAAACTATAGAGGCCTTTGGTGAAACCACAGCAGTGCCTCATTTTGTCTGCTCACCACGCTTTTCCAGAGACAAATCATTAGCATCGCCATGTCAAGGTGAAAGATGATCACAGTTGGTAAGTATGTCCTCCTGTGTCTAGGGCTGATGCCTGGGAAAGCCTGCCTTCATTTGCCACCTTCTGCTTTTCTTATTTGAAATCCCGGAGCCTCATTTTTGCAGGAAACAAGGAGAGACCACAGAGGGAAATCCTGTCTGGAGGAGGACTACTGGGCAGTGTAATTGCCTACTGGACTCCAGTTTCACAGGGGCAGTTATACGAGAAGGGCAGAGGAGGCTTTTCTCCTTTATTAGCTCACTGTGGTGTGGACACACCTGCTTCATGCCCTGCTCTGAGCAGGCAAACCTTTGCAGTGATTGAGCCTGAGGTTGAATTCCAGCACCAAAGACAGAAGGAACCAGTTGTGAGTGAGGTCAGAGCCCACTAGCCATCCTTGTCTCTCTTTTCTGCTCACCCAGCACTATCCCCCCGCCTCCCCCAGCACCTCCTCCATGCATTGCTTGCCTGTGATGTGTCCCAGCTAATAAAAGCCTGCGCTTGCTACCTACAGCTCCTTCCTCTGCTTCTCTTGTCTCTCCTTAAGCTGTAAAAGTGGATGTTGGCAATTCTTTGGAGGCACTTGTTTAAAGAGCCAAGGTCTACCTATTGCCCAAGAGAGATGCACTCTTTGATGCCTCCTTTTGGCTTCTCTTTAGGAGGATGGATGCTAATGCTTCAGGCAAGAAGGAAGGAACATGGACTCCAGAACAGCCAGTTGGATGATTGGATACATCATCTTGTCTACAGCTGGTGAAATTTATACTCTAGGTTACATCTATTACATCCCCTTTGATCCTGAAGCCGGGGCTGGGTTTGTTGTTGACAACCAAAAGAAAAGAGGGGAACAAACTAGACAGCACAGCTGGGTGTTAATTCTACAGTTACTCTAACAGAGACCCTTTCATTCCCTCAAATGGAACTGTGAAAGGTCTATCATATATTCTAATGTATTCCTTATAATTATGAGAATTAGGTACTTTTGCCACCATTTCACAGTCTTAGATGGAGACTGAGAGCTGAAGTCACTTTCTCAAGGTCACACAGCTGTAAGGGTGAATCTGCTGGTGAAACAAGTTCTATCTGAAGCCAAAGTTTGTGGTATATGGCTTGGACCAAAATATGGGATCCAGTCCCATACTAGCTATGAGCCCTATTGACAAGGCATCTCTAAACATCAGTTTCTTCATCTGTGAAATGGGGTTAATAATAGCACCCACCTCAGAGGGTTATTTTGAAGGCAAATAGTGCTACGCTGTGCATGTAACGAGGTTTGCCCAGGACTTGGCAGAGTTGGTATTTGGGTTTTACGGAAGGTCACACATGCTTTCCGTTTGTGAACCAAAACAACACACTAACTTGGTCTAATGAATCCAAACAAGGCAATATGGGTTATTGGGGGTAAACACACATACACACATGAAACACACAGAAACTCTCCACAGTAAAAACAGGAAAGCAAACAAGCAATGTGCTGAATGTGATGAAGGCAGGGTATTTGGGTAATTTTCCTCCTGGGGAAAAGCACTGTCAAAGCAAATTAAACCTGTTGTCTCCCAGAAGCCCAAACACAGGCTAGCTCATGCCAACATCTGAACGAACTTTTCCCCCCGTGCACTCCAGATTGGCACTGGGCAGGTGCAGGTGCTGGAAAGCTGTTCCACGGCCTATGAGGCGTCAATCTGTAGGTGCCCCAGCTTTCTTTGCAGATGATGGAATTCAAAGCCCTTCAGTCTGCAACAGTCTAGGTCAATTCAATGACAAAAATCTGACAAAGCCTCTGACAGCCTGGGCTTGAAGCCAGTTCTGCACTGGCATTTGAACTGGGAAATCTCTTTTCAGTCCTACCCAGAAGTCTACCAACCACCATTAAGAGCAGCTCCAAGGAGGGATCTAAGAAAAAGATTGTTCCCTTGATTATATTCAGTCTTGGTTCTTTGTTAATTATTTCTTTGGGGGCAAACCAAATTTCACCAATGAGACTGTGAGCTCCTTGAAAACATGCATTATGTCTGGTTCTCCAAAGAGGATGGTGAGTGTGACACACAAAGCAAGTCCTCAGTAATGTTTGTTGTATTGAGAAGCTGAGCAGGAGTGCAAGGGGGAAATGGAGGAAAGGGGTCAGGGTCATGGGCATGGCACAACAGTCAGACTCAAGAGAACAGCTGGTGGCCAACAAAGCTGTTGTTTCCTTGTCCTATATTTTTAGATGTGCAATGCCTAGAAGAATGCAGGGAGTGACAGGAAGTTCAACTTTGCATTGCACTCTCAGACCGTATTTGGAGCTCAGCTGTTCACATCTGGGAGGCACATTTAAGAGCCCAATGAGATAAACTGGAGCATGTTCATCGAAGAGCAACCGGATGGTTAAGAGAACTTGAAATCACATTGCAAATACAGAATTCTTGAGAGAATTGGGAATTTAGCTTACTAAGGGAGTATGAACCCTGCTTAAAAATAACTAAAGGGCTATTATGGGAAATAGGATTAGACTTTTGTTTTGTGGCCCTAATAACTTGACTTAGGTCCAATGAGTAAGAACTATAGTCCTTGGGCAATGGAGTTGGTTTGAAAGAAGAAAGAATTTTGAAAGAGAAGAATACCACTTACTATGTTGGGTTATCTTCTGTTGATGTATATGTATCTACCTAAATATTGTAAACTTTATGAGGGCAGGAAATGTGTTATTCATCTCTGAATCTCTAGTAAACAGTCATCCTTGACTCAAAGCAGGTCTTAAATGAATGTTTGTTAGTTGAATGGCCAAATGAACAGGCTATGTGAGCTATAAGGTCATGCATTTTCAGTCACTGATGTACTGCAGGAGAGGGCAAATTAATGACTGGGATATTGCAGGGAGATTAAAGATAGACAGTATAGCATCTTCCAAATCTGAAATCTTACAGTGCTATGAGTCATGGTGTAAGGGAACATGCCTGGACTGGATCAAGAAACTTGGGTTCTTTACTTACAAAACAGAAATAGACTCATACATGGAAGCAACCTAAATGTCCATTGACAGAGGAATGGATAAAGATGTGGTACACATACACAATGGAATATTACTCAGCCATAAAAAAGAATGAAATAATGCCATTTGCAGCAACTTGGATGGACCTAGAGATTGTCATACTGAGTGAAGTAAGTCAGACAGAGAAAGACAAATATAATACCATATGATATTGCTTACAAGTGGAATTTAAAAAAATTGGTACAAATGAACTTATTTATAAAACAGAAATAGAGTCACAGATGTAGAAAACAAACTTATGGTTACCAGGGGGGAAAGGGGGGAGGGACAAATTGGGAGATTGGGATTGACATATACACACTACTATATATAAAATAAATAAGTAATAAGGACCTACTGTATAGCACAGGGAACTCTTCTCAATACTCTGTAATGACCTATACGGGAAAAGAATCTAAAAAAGACTAGATATATGTATATGTGTAACTGATTCACTTTGCTGTACAGCAGAAACTAACACAACATTGTAAATCAACTATACTCCAATAAAAATTAAAAAAAAAAGAAATAGACTCACAGACATAGAAAACAAATTACTGGTTACCAAAGGGGAAGGGGGAGGAGGGATAAATTACGAGTTTGAGATTAGCAGATACAAACTACTATATATAAAATAGATAAACAATAAGGACCTACTATATAGCACAGAGAACTACATTCAGTATCTTGTGATAACCTATAATGGAAAATAATCTGAAAAAGAATATATATACATGTATATACACACACATATATATGTATAACTGAATCGCTTTGCTGTACACTTGAAACTGACACAACACTGTAAATCAACTATACTTTAGTAATAAATAAAGAATAAGAAACTTGGGTTCTCATCCTACTCCTGCCACTACCTTCTGAGGCAACCTTAGCCATGTCCCCTTTTTCTCTCAGGAACTTTCTTTTCATCTACAAAATTCATTAAATTTATTCAGCAAACATGTATTGAGCATCTCCTCTGGCTCAGGAAGTTTCCCAGTGCAGTGGATGACTTGGATGATCTTTCAGGTCTAAGATCCTGTGATCTAATGAATCAGATCCAATTGTCACTACTTAGAAAACTATACTAACATGAAGAAGATGAGACAATAAATCATCATGATGTTTATGGCCTGAGGGAGAGAAAGGAAGTTTGCTCCTTTAAGGGCAGACTCCAACTTTTTAAACCTCTCTCTGTGTCCTCAGATAACTGGCCTCACATTATAATCTACTGTGTGAGAGCGGCCTCCAGTGAGTCACTGAGGCCAAGGGCACAGGGATGGGAATACAGAGCAGGTGCCTCACTGGCTGCTTCTGGCTAAGAGCTCCTACCTCTCTCCCCGGGGCTGTTGGCAGCAGCTTTCACAGATGCCGGAGTCCCCACAGTTGTCTCTGCTGCCTTTCCCAGAGAACTCTGCACATGCGTAGTCTGTGGCCATGCTCCGTGAGCATATGCCAGGGAGGCCACTGAGACACACGGCAAGTGGTGATGAGACTGCCCAGTGCCATGCTGTTCAAGAGCACAAGGGCCTTCCAAGGAGACGTACGTGCTCTCATCCTTGGATACACTTTTCCTTCCTTTATAGAATTATCCATCCTTCACCCAGAGGAGCGATGCTCTGCCCGCAGTTCCTGTCTAAGCAGTAGGCACAGGTAGACCAGATGACCGGCCACAGCTGATTGGACTGGGACCCAAGGAGAGTCATTTCATAGGCTGCCCAGCGCTCTAGGACGTGGCCTGGTGCACAGAGGCTCTGGGCCAATCAGAGTCCTACTCCAGTATTTGAAATCAAATGTGCCCAGGGAATGCGACAGCCGGTGGAAGCCAAGAGACCTGATGGAAAGAGAGGGGCTGGGGAGGTTCTTCTGGCCAGGTAGGAGCCCACATTCAGAGGAAGCAGTCCTGAGTGAGCAGAGGAAGCCGGCCTGTTGGCTGGGAGAGGTAAATGGAGTGGCAGCTCAGAGAGAGGCATGAGGTCACACCGCCCATGAGAAGAAGAGAATGACGGGGACTGGGGAGCAGACTGGGCTCCCAGAGGCTTCTCAGGGCGTATTTTAGTCCCAAGCCCTGTTAACGTTTTTGAAACTACTTCACCACAACACCTACCTTTCCTTGAGGTGGCCTGAGTGTGTTTTTGCTTCTGGCAACTGGAAGTACCCTGACACATCCATTCGCCTTGGACCTTATCAGCTCTACCTGATACTTATCAGGCTTTGATGATAACTGGTAAGTGCAGGACATGATGTTTTTGCAGCATTTCTGCATACAGTTGCATACAGTTTTATTTGATCCTTACAATAGCTCTGTATGCAGGAAGGGAAGGTGCTCTTTATTATTCCCCATTTTATAGATGGGAACACGAAGGCACAGAGAACTCGCTCAAGTTCATGCAGCTAATAAGTGACAGGGCTAGTATTAAAATCTATATTTCTCCTCCCACCTAATTGAGGGATTCCTCGACCACACCACAACTGCAAATCCAATAAGAAAACATGGTGATCCCACTCCTTTTGCCTCCAGTTACGGAGTGAGGACGACACAAAGGATGCTGCCAGGGCCAGGAAATTCCAAATGGTACCTAATTTGGTTTTGTTAATTGTAATTCTGGTTTTAAAACATACCTGCCAGCATTCAGATATCAAAATGTGGCTCTTGCCCCTCACATTGTATCATACTTGGGCAGTAATATTGTTCCATCATTTGTTCACTGATAATTCATTCAAACAAGTCTCTGTTAGTTCCACTGTGCTGATGCCATCAGGAGGACCTGAAGTGTGGTCCTTGTTCTCAAGGAGCAGTAGAAAGGCTCCAAAGGAGCCTTTGGAGTCAGGCAGATCTGGGACTAAATGTCAACTCTGTTACTTCTAAGGGTGAGACTTAGAGAAAGTCACTATCTGAGTCTCAGTTTACTCATCTGTGGAATGAAAAAATCGTTTGTCTTACACATTTGTACAGATTAAATAAAGCCACTGTGTGTGTGTGTGTGTGTGTGTGTGTGTGTGTATAAACACACACCTGGTGCATGACAGGTGCTCAGGCAATGTTGCTTGCTCCTGTCCCTAGCATAGTTTTTTCCAAACTTTATCCTGTGTCAGTCCTCTGAGAGGCTTGTTAAAACATGGATTGCTGGGCCCTCCCCCCCAGAGTTTCCGATTTAATAGGTCTGGGTCCCAGGTGATGTTCATGCCCTTGGTCTGGGTACCACCTTGAGAACCACTGGTCTGGAAGAAAGGCTGAGATTTTGCACACAGGTTTATAAAAACAAGCCAGAGGGGACTGAAAGATCTAAACTATGCAAGAATGCAAAAGAATTCATGGACCACTTCCAAAGAGAAGGGTTTGATCCTCCAGGAGGGAGTGTCTGAAAAGCTCTTAAAGAATAGGCAGCTTTTTGAAATGCAAAGCAGTCCTGGGCAAGATGGGGGTCGGGTGAGAGCCAGATCCAGAGTAATCATCTTTGCTGCTCCCACGAAGTGACCTGCTGATATTATGCCAACTTCACGTCAAGTCTGTCTTTGGAACAAATTATTTAAGAAATCAGTTTTGGGTTTTTTTGGTGTTTTTTTTGTATTTTCAGTTTTCTTAAAGCTCAACTTGGCTGCTGGCTAGAGAGTTCCATCTAATGAGCATCACTTTGTGTTGAATTATTCTCTGATGACAGACAATGGAGGAACAGAAAAAGGTTCTGAGGAGGTGGGGGGGGACTGCTTATTATTCTCCAATCTTTTATCCAGGCTTGTCACCAAGCTTGACGCTGCTTACAAAGCACATAGAAAACCAGCCCCTCAACCGCCCTTTCATGTCATGTCTGAAAATGCACAGAAGGATGATGTACAGATGACCTAGACACCTGCAGATTAAAAAGGCCCATGGTGGCCTGGCCTTGGCTTGGAAAATGGCAATGTCTGGTCAGCATCACCTCTGGCCTGAACCACTGCATCAGCCCTCCAAGCGGACTTCTGCTTCCAGCCTCGTCCCTGTCAGTCTGTCCTGCACCTGGAGGCCAGAGCTGTCATCCTGAAATTGAGTCTCTTTGGGCCACCGACAAGGCCGCTGTTCCTTAGCATCTAGAGTTGATATCACAAACCGGAGGCTTATGGACACTTCTGTTTGCAAAGTGCTTTAAAAAATTTGAATTAGTTGCCAGAATTTTTCAAAAAGGAGAGTTCATAGAAAAATCTGAATGGTGGCTTTTCTTGAAAAATTGGAAGATCCAGCATGGCAGCAATCTCTTCTCATTTAGGAGAGGCCCAGATACGGTGGTTGTCCACAGTTCCAACCTGCAGCTTCCCGCACTGCTGCCACCTGCCTGGGTCCCCGAGGCATCTGAACATAGGACGCCAGCCCCGAGCAGCGCTTCCAGATGTCACTTATTTGGGTGCTGCCTTTACGTTGTTGCCATAGCCACGCACCATCTGTCCTCTTAGTCACTTAGTATTTTTAGACTCATTTATTTTCTTAAACAAATTTATTTTAAAAAGAAATTCAAAATAATAGTTTGATATACCTAATTATATTTTTTCTAGTTTACTAAAATAAAAACACAATTTTTGAAGTAGAGTCTGTCTATGCATAATATAAAATAATCTCAAGAACTATAAGAAACACTGGAGGGGAGAAAGCCCACATTTTGGAACCAGGAGGTGAATGCTCCAATTCCCTTTCCAAGGTAACTTCTCTGCCACAGGGGTCCTCCTCATGTCCTCTCTGTGTTGCTGCCAAATTGCTCCCCGCCCGCTCCTGAACCCACTCACCCTTTTCAGCCTCCCTGACTGTGCCCGCGCTGATGACTTCACCTGTAAAGCCTTCCCCTCAGCCCCTTCCCCTTGTCCAAGTCCTACCTAACCTTCAAGGCCCAATTTAAATACCACCTCTTTCATGAAGCCTCCCCAGATTCCTCTTAGCAAGACAGACCTCACAGTCTCTCATCTGAATCTAAACAGCAATTTATTGCTATCCTTTGCTTATCACCTACTGCTGTCTACCTTGCAGTCTAGTTATTTATGAGCACGGCTCCTTTTCTCTAGTAGGCGGCAAACTCCTTGAGAGGAAGGGATCCATTTCCCACCCCCTTCCGTGTCCGTGTCTCCCCAGTGGCTGGCACACCGCCTTGTCTAGAGTGGCTGTTCACTCAACGCTTGCTAAGTATCAAATGACAAAGGGCCTTGTGTGGCTGACTTCATGTCCTCTGGTGTGTCCAGCCTCAGACTCTAAGGCTGGGCTCCTTCTGTGGGGCCTGGACTGTCTATTTCTTTGCTGATTTCTTCTTTTTTAAAAATTTATTTTCTAACTTCGTTTTTATAAATTTTTTTTCCAGACCTGTGGCTTCACTTTCATTTCTCTTCCTCGGGGCCTGTTTCATTCAGCCAGACACAATATTGGGCTCTCTACTCGCCAAACAGCACTAACCACATGTTTCGGGAACATGTAGTAATAAAACTTTGCGGGGCCCCCATTCTTTTCTCCAGCAAGAGCTGTCAAGATGGCGTCTGTGAATTATGTGCTTGAATCACTTCCACCTGGACATAACACAATAAAATGATTAACAAGATGGATACATTCTCAGACTCTGGTGGATTTTGCTTTACAATACTTATAATGCATGTTGGTCAGTCGTGCGATGATTGGGACAGTACTTCTTTCTTATTTATCTAGTGGGTAACACTCAGTGTAATAACTTGGGTCTATATCTTTGGGCCAGAGGCCAAGTTGGACTTCTGCTTGACACCAAAACCTATCAGAGATCATGGTCATGTAATTATATGTTCAAGTTAAACATTTTATAGCTGCTCTAGCCACCGGGACATTATCACTCCCCCAGCCTGTAGGCAGAAACTGCCCAACGGCAAAAGGGAAATCTACATATCTTGCAAGGAATTGAGAAATAGTTGCTGCTGTGAAAAGTTTATGGAACCTTCCGGCCACCTCTGATCCTCTGGCAGAAGCAAGACTTTAAGCCACCAGTATACTAGGTTATAACACAAATGTTAGCCCCTGTCTGGGCCTGACGTGGAGGGGAAGTCTCCCAAGTTCCCTAACCAATGAAACGCTGGCCAGGCCATGTGCCAGGCTGTCCTCATGCTGGAGCACTAGACCACAACCCCTGTGGCTGGCCAGCCTTCCTCCCAGGTCCTGGGTTCCTTGCACTTGTCTACTGGGCTGGAGTGAGAGACATCCAGGTGTGGTCAGCTGGGTCCTGCCTCCCGGGCTGAGTCTCTAGGCCCTCCGTTCCTCAGAGCTGTACGTCACCTCTGGCATAATTCGGCTTCACTTGTCTGGAGCTCCCTGACCCATGACTGAGCATGGGCCGTGCAATCAGAACCTGGGTGTGACTTCCAGTTCTGACCCTCACCAGCTGGGCAACCCTGGGAAAACCATTTAGGGTCTCTGAAGCCTGGTTTTCTTACTCACCTATCTCATAGCGGGGTTGGGGGTAAATGAGATAATGCGTGTAAAGCAATTAGTGGGGCTTATGGTAAATGTTTCATCAGTGGTAGAGGTAAAACGAAACCAAGTCAAAACACATCAAACAAAGTAAACCCATTTTTGGCTAGGCCAAATCAGAGGCTGTGTAGTGTAACAGAACGAGCACAGACTTTAGAGTGAGACCCCTGGTGTTCCCATCCCACTCTGACACCTCCTATGTGACCGTAAGCAAGTCACTTCACCTCTCTGTGCCCCAGTTTCCTTTTCTGAAAAGGAGGCATAGGTGTTATAGTATAACAACTGTAGGTGTTATAGTATTAACATCTGAACCCCTATGGATGGGGGCCATGGACCCTTCTAGGGGGTTAGTATTTCCTGGCTGCCCCCCAGCTGTCCTCAGCTCACTCCTCCTTCACCAGGGGCTCCTGGCATGTTGTACCTGAAGGTGTACTTTATGACAACAGGACAGAGGGAGCCCGAGAGCTTGGGAAAGCAGCAACCAATGCTCCGACACCATCTCCACACAGGACTGGCTTATGTTATCAGGACCCAGCTGAGTCCATGCAGATTATGTTTCTTCCACCTGCATGACACACTACAACATATGGGATGTGTCCACAAGGAGGCACCAGGGCGCTGAATTCTCTCTTCCTTTCAGCTCAATCCTCTAAGGTATGGACGAACATTCCACAGACATCACCCCTCCTTTCTGTGAAAGATGAGTTGTAAGGGACTGGCCTTTCCTAGAAACCCCCGGGGACATTTCCTGTGAACCCCCTTCATACTGGCCAACCCCTCGCTTCTTCCCTCTGTTACCTCTCACCCTGAGGACCCTGCCTGCGGCCACAACAGAGGAGACCAGTTTTGCGGGCTGGGACTGATCCATCGCTATAACCACAGTGTGGGCCCAGCGGCCAAAGACAGAGCATGTGGGGACACACACACACATACACACACACACACACACACACACACACACACACACAAACACACAGGGGCTCTGTTAGCCTGAAGGTGATGAGGGCTGATGCTGAGCTTGCTGGGTCTGGAAGCTTCCAAAGGATATAGTAGAAGCAGCCAACACAGGTCATCACCTTCCCAGGGAACAGACTCCCGCTGCTGAACCTTCTGCCTCCCCTTGGGGTTGGGGTAAAAGGCCCCTTGACTCTGAGCCCTGCGCCTGTAGAGGCCGCATCTCTGGCTGCATTAGCCTTAGTGGCTGCGGAGCCTCCTGTCACTCGGCTCTCCTCTCCTGGCGGCTGGCCAGCGTTGCAGAGGATGCGGGGGCATGTCCTCTCCAAAGCAGTCTGGTCTGAGGGGGCAGCTGCTCTGGTTATCTGATGGTTTGGAAGGTCGAGGGGGAGCATCTTTAATTCCTGATGGCTTAGTGTAACCCCTCTTCCCTCCCAGACCCTGGGGAAATCCCAACCTTCACATCCAACTGCCGGGACAGCAAATGAAGAGAAAGACACTGGGCGGAGAACACTCCCAAAAGCATCCTCTGAGAGTCAAAGACGGCTTTGGCCTCTCACTCTTCCATCTAAGCTTCTTAGATTTCTAGTGCAGATACAGGTCTTTAATAATAAAGAAATAAATTCAGACACTCAATAAGGTAACAATACGACTAACAATAGCCCTCACCACCATCCTCTGTTGAGCTCTACTATGTGTTAGGTACTGTGATAAGCATGCTAACCTCATATATTATCTCATCTAACTGTCACCCCAGCATTGACATCGGTATCATTATCCCTGTTTTTCAGATGAAGAAATGGAGGCTTAGAGAGTTGAGATGCCTTGCCCAAGACTGCAGAGCCCAAAACTGTTAGGTCTCCCAAACAACTAGTTACTGAAAACCTACTATGTGCCAGGTGCCAGATTAACTAGTTCAATTGCTCCCTTCTCTGCACCCCCCTTCCCACGCTGCTCAAGCTATGGTACGGCTCAGGTGAAACTGCACTGCAGTTAGCTGTCTCCACGACCGCCTCCGCCAGTGCAATTAGAGCTTGGAGGGCCGAGGTGGGGTCTAAGCCCCTCTGTAGCCCCAGGACCCAGTTCATGGCCTGGTGAAGGGCAAAGGCTTGGTAAATGGTTAGGTGAGATAGAATGAAGGCACAACCTCTGTCCTCACTGTCTGATCCAGGTGACAAGAAGATGGGTCAGCAGGCAGTAAGTTCCTGCAATGGATAAATGTGTAAAACCCAGAGGAGAAAGCAACACCTCAGGGACCCCCATGAAGGCACCGGAGCTCAGCACTGGGGGCTGGGCAGATAGTCTGCAGGTAGAGAAGGGTCCTGGGATTACTTAGAAAGAGAGGAACACGTTCAAAGGCAGCTATTCTCAGAATCAGGTGGAGGAGCAGGGCTGGAATTCAGGATAAGCAGTGGAATCGAGGCTGTGAAGGGCAGTCAGCTGATGGATGCCAGTCATGGGGACCAAAGAGATGCCCCACAGTCCAAGCCGCAGGCCCAAAGGAGCTTTCCTTTAGGCAAATCAAAGGGCCCACTGTTCCTCTCTGAACAGCTTTTTGAGACTGACAACCACCAGACTGCCTGGAACTACAGGTCTGGGTCTAGGGCTCTGAATGCCCCCAGAAAATGACTTCATTCAGACACTCAGCCAGTCAACATGCCTCTGCCTTGGGATTCAGCCTCAAAGTACAAATTAAAGAATGTGAGAGCCCACTGCGTGTCAGGAGAGTGCGGGTACACAGAATCTCATTTGCTTCTTCCAAGCTCAGGGAGGATAATTCCCTTTCTCAAGGTCTCCCCCCCCTGAGTGGCTACAGAACGGAGATGGGAACCCCACTCTTCTCACTCCAGACACACTGCCATCTCCTACATTTCCAGTAGCTTCTCACCCTGGATTTTGGTTCCCTGGCTCCTCCCTCCCTATCCAAATCCTCCTATGCCTTCTTGGTCCACCCTAGCCAATAGTGACACTCATTGCTGACCTTCTCAAAATTCCCTTGACAATTTGCCTTGCCCCACGAGCAACCCCCATCTCTTGTCTTCAATGCTGTCAGGGTTAAGTCTTCTTAAAGGCCAAGGACTGTGAGAAGCTCTTAAAGGCCAAGGACCCCAGACTGCACTGCCTTTGTCTCCCCCAGGAAGCAGCACAGTGCTTTGCTACAAATAATGCAACCAATATATATTTTTAAAATTGATTTGCTTTTTATCAGAATTGGTAGAGTTGGGCAGAAAAAGGTGAAACCTAAAGTTGGACAACTGTGTGACTTTTGTGAAAACAATAAAGATGAAAGCAGAATGTGGAACAATAATAACATTAACTACTGTGCACTTCTGGGGAAGTCTGCTCTGCATGCAATAACTCCTCTACCCCCCATAACAAAGTCTGGGCCGATTAGTACTCCCATTTCCCAATTTGTTGTCTTGACCACATTTGCCTAAGGCTGCAGAGCTAATAAGAGGAGGTACAGGAATTTGAACCCAGTGTCAGGCTCCAGAGCTTATCTTCCCAACCATCACACTGTGTGGAAAGGTTGCTAGATTGTCTACACATTTCAACCACCACAGCATCCTTAACTTGGATTCCTCTGGATAATGAAGGCCTAGAAAGAATAGACTCTCTTACTGGAAGGAAATAAATGCACACTTATTTGGATATAATCCTGGAGGTAGATTCTCATCCAGGTAGAACTTCCTCTCAAATAAGCCATCCAAGTGGACGGGGCTGAGTGAGGAGACGTAGCAGGAACCCAGCTGGTCTCGCTGACGTTTCTATTGCTGCCTCCAGTGGACACTCATCAATTCTTTCTACCTTAAACTCTGTAGCATTTAATTTTTTTCTAAATCAATGTAATGCATGTACATAGTTTAAAAAGTCAAACAATATTATAAAGCTTACAACAAAAACTAGAAGACCTCTGGCCAACTCACACCTCTCCATGCCACCTCCCAGACAACCGCTCTCAACTCCTTTGGCTATTTCTTCTAGAATTTATTCCAATATTTCTAAGTGCTGTGCTTATACAGCTATTTTTAACTTATATCTAATGTCATCTACTACTACTGTTATCTGCTACTTCTGTCCACTACAATCAATGCAAAAGCATCATTTCTTGCTTCTTTAATTTCCTGTGCTCCTATTAACGACTCTACTCATATGAGGCAAGGAACTGAAACCCCTCTGAAATAGAATGTTCTGCATGGTCAAGCACACCGGGTAATCTGTCGGGTCCACTGTTTTCTTTCTGCCTGGAGATCTCCCTCGTGGAGCCCTCTGCCCTGCTGTGGTCTGGTCTGTTTGTGTTCTAGGCCGGCTACACATCCATCAATCTGGGACCTCTCTCTCATTCACTGAACCCCTTACTTCCTGGGCCCCCCTTCTTGGTTTACTTTATTGTTTTGGTGGAGTGCATTTTCTAGAAGCTTCCTGAGAAAAGGTGGGCGGGAGGTATGATTTCAGGACTGTGCATGGCTGTAAATATCTTTATTCTACCCCAACACCTGGTTGGGGTTTTGACTGACTATGTGAGATGAGGGAGGAGACCTAAGGGTCTAGCTGCTTCTGCTGAAGTAGCTGCTTCTTGCCCTCTGTAGCGCCTGGTGCCTCGTCCTGAGGTTTTCTGGGGCCCTGCTCCTGACATCTCAGTCAGCAGATGCCCAGTATTCAGCCTTCCCCACGCTGCTAACTCAACCCGCTTTCTGTTTTCCAAAAGTCCGCTGACATCTCTTGATGGCTACTGTCTTCTCTTCTTTTTTTTTGTCCTTGGGGGCTTGTTCCTTGTTTCTTTGTTTGAAGCCACTGCTCTCACCATGGTGGGACTCCAGAAGGGAGGTAAGTGTAACACTCAACCACAAGTTCCTCTCAAAACAGCATGAGACGATTTTCTAAGTCCCTCTTTCTTGAAGCTCTCTCTTCCCACAGCTTTGGAAACAGCACACGCTCTGATATTTCTGCCACTGTAGTCACTCATCCCCACTCTCCTGTTCTGGCTCTTCCTCCAACTGTTCAATGCTGGTGTTCCTTGGGCATCTGTCTTAAATCCTCCTCCCTTCTTAACACTTACCACTCACCTCACTCTCCCTATTGGATTTTTTGAGGTCTCAGCTTAGATGTCAGGTACTCAGAATGAACCTTCCCCGGCCCTATCCCCGTTAGGTTGCCTCCCCTTGGTAAGTGCTCCCCATGACCTCACCCTTTTCCTTCACAACTTTTCATGTCCCATTACTGATCAATGTTCTCCTCCCTGCTGTCTGAGAGACCCACCAGGGCAGCTCCCTGTCTGCCGTGTTCACAGCTGTCACCACTGCCCAAGCAGAGTGCACGGCATATTGAAGGTACCATAGAAACATACTGGATGAACAACACATGCTTGCCAAGATAAATGGATGAATGGATCAATCAATCAAACAGGAGAAGTGGATTCAAACCCAGGCTTGTCCATAAACATGCTGTGTGACCTTGGACCAATAAAAGAGTCTTCAGAAAAGAGCCTTAACTTCTGAACCTCAGCTGCTGCTTCTACTAAACAGGGGCAATAATCTGAGTGCCGTCCTACCTCACTGGGTTGTAAAGATCAAAATAAGAATGGAAAAACTGTATGTCATTGTGCTGAGTAAGCTAAAAGTCCTGTACGACATAAGGAATTATTACTGTCATGGTAAACTCTGCTACACAGAAAATTCTTGTCTGCTTTGGGTGTAGAGGATGCAGGAAACAGAATGGCGGGCTCAGGTTTCAAATCTCAGGATTCTTTAGAATATACTTTCTTGAAGTAAATCCCACTAAGCCTTCTCCGGATCCTCTAACACTAGGCATGCAGGATGGAGGGATCACCTGGGGTCTTGTCTTTCACCTCAAGCAAAGCTGAAAGCATGGTGTGCTTTCACGGTTAATGGTTTTAACTTAATGTATTCTTTAAAAAGCAGAAACAGAAAACGATGAAAATATTTACGTATACACAGGTGTGTAACAGAGACCCAAAGACACACACGTGTGTCCTAGCACCTGCAGCACTTAGAAATCACACTGGCCCCAGATTTGGTTCAACTCAGGTCCTTTTCTGGTGCTCTAGATTTGCCCATTTTATCACTTGTACCAACCAGGGAGAGGAGGAAACTTTTAGAAAATGCCAGGTCTTAGAGGCTATAAGGCAGACAAAGGTCTCCTCTTTCACAGCCCCCATCGGTTAGTGCTTTGAAACACTGCATTGGGTTCAGTTTAAAAGTGCACCAGACTCCAATGGCCAGCCTGACAAACACCCTGATGGACACTCTCTAAATGTCACTTTGGTTCCACATCAGGAAGTGGGCAGGTAGAAAGAGCAGGGGTCTCAGAGTTGAAAACTTGAGTTCAAGTTCAAATTCTGCTTCTAAACTGTAGGATTAGGCAAATTGCATTGTTACTAATTGATGTGTTCGTACTGTAAACATAACTTACTTCTGTGTCCTAATTCTGGGGCTGAAAATTACAAGCATTTCCCCATGTTTCATACTCTTGATAATGATAATTTTTAATGGCTGAACAACATTCATTAAGTGAATATTATGTAATTTGCTTATACGCTTTCTTATTATTAGACACTGGATTTTTCCCCGAATTTTCACAATTGTAAGCAATGCTGAAATAAGCAAGCAGCTTTTTCTAGGTATTGATTTATTTCTTTAAGAAAGACTCTCAAAAGTTGAAAATATGACCGTTTTTATGATTTAATGCAAAATGCCAATAAGCTTTTCCAAAGGGCTGTATTGATTTACAATGCAGCTAGAAATATATGTGGGTACAGTTTCACTGTAGCCCCTTTGGGGTTGGGTATTAGCTTATGGGGGGGGTTTCTAACTTACTAGGTAAAAAAAAGATGCACAATTATTTTAATTTGTGCTTCTCAGATTACTAATGAGGTTAAACATATTTCATGTATACTATATACTTTTGGAAGCTTTTCTGCATGAGCTTTAGCCATATATCTATGAGATCATAACTTTTTTCCTAGCATATGCACTTTAATATACATATTAATCTTTCCTTGGTCTCTCATTTTTACTGCAAGTATTTTCCCAGTCTACCATTTTTCTTCTTATTTTGATAAGTCTTATAAGACATGGAAGTTTTACATTTTTATGAGAACATTTGCTAGTCTTTTTTCTTCGTGATTTCCTCAATGACTTTTAAGCTTAAACGTCCTTCTTAAGCCAGAGAAATTGCAAATATTGGGTTTTATCCTCTTTTACTTTGACTTTTAAGTATTTACTCTTTAATCCATCTGGAATTTATTTTGCCATATGGTGTGGAGTGAAGTCTGAATCAGAGGGTGAAAACTCAAATTCCTCCAGGAGCCAGGCAGGTAAGTTAAAGGAGTAAAGCAGGTCGGGTAGAAGAAAAAGGATGAGGTAGAGACGGGGGAGAATTACAGAGTATTCGAGGGGAGGCGGCTTGTCTGTGCAGGAAGTTTTTGGTCTTCTAATTTTTCAAGGTAAGCCATAAACCTATAGTTTTATGGGAAATCATCCAACTTTTAAATATTGGGCCAACACTGCAGGCTAAAAATCCTTCTCTGTGTCTACTGGGCACATCTATCCCTCTGAATACCACTTGGTAGCCTGAAGCTGATGCTTTTCCAAGTTATTCCAACAACATTTATTGACTAAGCCTTTTCTTCTCCGTTAGTGTGCAATTCTTCCTTTTTCAAATATTAAAAGTTTACATATAACTGGTACTATTTCTAGGTGATTTTATTTCATCAATCTGCTTGATTCCTATTCTCTGTTATTATAGAATTAGGGCATGTTAATATCTCTAAAAATGAGCACCCTTTCATTATTCTTTTTAGAATCTCTTTCATACTTTCATCTGTTTATTATTCCAGATGAAGTCTTAAACCCTTCAATCAAATCCCCCAAATTCCCTTTAGGATTCTGTTTGGCATTCCATCAAGCTGATAAATTGACATATTTAGAGTAGTTTGCCTTCTCATCTAGGAACATGTTATATTTCCTAATTATTCATGTCCTATTTTATAGCTCTGAATAAAATTTTGCAGTTTTTGTCACATAGGTCACATATAGTTCTCATGAAGATGATATTTTAATTTTTATTGATTATTTTGACTGGGACATTTTTCATTATATTTCATAACTGGTTATTGCAAGTACATGGGAAATCTGTTGACTTTTGAAAAGCTGTTTTGTACCCCAGTTACAAATAGTTTTATTCACTATTAAATAGTTTTTCGATTAATGTTTTTGTGTTCTTTAGGAATGCAAACACATCCTTCACAAATAATGATAGCTTTGTCTTTGCCTCTTGTTTCTGTTTCATGCCTTATGTCACTTAAGCCAGAACTTCTATAACAATGCTAACTAATAGATACACTCTTATCTATTACTAGTTTTAAAAGGAATTTATCTAATATTTAACCAGGAAGCGTTGGCTTTTGACTAGAAATCAGTGTTCTTTATTACGTTAAGTATCTTTTTTGTCTTTCATTTTCAATACTGTTGTGACCTAGTATTGTGATCAAAGGAGTTTTTAATCACTGATTGAACACAAAAAACCAAATCTCAGCACAGTGCACTCAAAAAGTGCTGGAAACTTGCAAAATAAGTATGAATCAGATATACGTGGATTTGAATCCTAGCTCTGATTCTGTGTGACCTTGAATGCAATCCCCTCATCCGGAAAATGGGGATAATGCCTCTGATGGCACAAGTTGGTTATGAGAATTAAAATGAGTTAATCTAAATAAACTGTGCTTAGTGTAGCACTTGGCACCTATGAGAAGCTCAACAGATTTCACTTTCCTCCTCAATCATTTAAAAGAAAGAGATAATGGTGGTACAAACAATTTCCCAAACGAAAGCTTTCCAAGGAATAGCTTGCGTTTATAGGGTTGAGAAAACTCAAACTATATTGGTGAAAAACACCATCCTAGTCTTCCTGCCTTACTGCATAGGGCTTTTCCTCACTTTTTCAAAATTTACTGTCCATCCCTTGCACTCGTGCATAGATTCTTTGGCCTCTGACACAAATGAAAATAAAAAATCAGGCTGACATGTAATATGAACCAGGAATGAAACAAACTGTGTTTCCATTAGCCCCGAACACGAGTGCTGCTCAGATAAAGGCATGAACAAGCAGCTACTCAAAGTGAAGCCAGATGTTTGGAGGTTTCTGGCCTACACTTTTTTATAACCCTTCATATAACACTCATAGTCTCGTCATTTCAACAGAAGATCCTCTGCTCTGTTTAAACAGCAAGAAACCCTCCCAAACCTCTGTTAGATTTGCAATCACTAAACCCGTGCTTGATTGTGAAGAAAAAGGAGCTTCTCTCAGTAGAGATCCTTAGGTGCAAATTCTTTGGCCCAGACAAGCGCTAAGGACTGACAAAGTACACACCCTGCAGCGTCCTCAGAGCAGAGCCTCAGATAGTTACCTGTTACCCTGGGAAACGGGACCCAAGGGAAATGGGTACCGACTTGGGAGGGGCCCAGGGAAAGTATAGAAAGGCCAGTGTAGAAAGAGCATAGATTTGGAGTCAGACTGTTGTAGATTCAAATCCTGGCTCTGTCCTTACTCCTTGTGTGACTATGGACAAGTTTGTTAATTTCTCTGAACCTTATTTCCTCATCTATATAAAGAAAATAATTTCTCCTGCTTCCCTGGGACTGTTACAAAATTTAAGTTAGATAATGCATGTACAACACTTAGCTCGCTCCTGGGGCCCCATAAGCACCGAAAACAATTAGTGACTGTTATTGCCAATAACAATAACAAACCCTTGTACAGCATCTATCATGTGCCCAGCATTGTCCTCAGTATTTAACAAATATCAGTTCAGTTTCTCCTCATAATTACTCCCATGAAATGGGTACTAATATTATCATCATTTTTCAGATAAGGAAACTGAGGCATTGACGGGTTATGTATCTTGCCCAAGGTCACACTGCTAAGTGGCAGAGACTGGATGCAAACCAGGCCATCTGGATTCAAATCCACTCTCTAACCACTAAGCCGTGTTCCCCCTCTTTCTCCTGCTTTATGACACAATATAACTGATCCGATTCAGTGCCGCCTTGAGGCTTCCTTTACATGGAAGGGCACACACACAGTTCGGGCCATAGAGGGCTTACGCAGTAAGACAACCCATTTCTAGGAAGCGCTGCTGACCCTGAGATCAGTGCACACCCTACCCTGTATTCCTCTCTTCTCCACCTTCAAACCTCACTTCACCTTTTCTCATCTTCACTACCCCTTCCTGCCGCACAGGAAGAGGTGTCTCCCCTCCTTTCCTAGGACGAGCCCTTCTGCATCTGCCCTCCGTTCTGTGTCTCCCACCCCCTTGCATCAATCACCTCCCCTCTCTCCTGGGCCTCCAATCTCCTCCCCTGGCTCCTTTTCTGCAGCTGACAACACGCTCAAAACTCCCCCCACCTTATGTAAACCTTTCCTTGAACTTGCCTCCTCCTCAGGTTACTCCCATCTGTCTCCTTCCCTGCTCTGTGTAGAAGGAATTGTTTCTACTCAACGCCTCTTACTCCTGAACTTGTGGTGACCCTGCTTCCACCTGCAACAGGGGCGGAAACGCTCCCACTAACGTTGCCAATGACCTCCTAATGACCATTTCCAGCAGCTTCTTTGTCATCAGCTCCCCAACTTTTCTCTAAGGCGAATCTCTGTGTCTCTCTCCCCTACCTACCCTCTGAATACTGGGGTTCCATCCTGGACTTTCTGCTTCTCAGGGCTCTGCCCTCTCACATCCACACCACGACACCCATTGGGTTCCTGTCTCCAGGAACTACCAGAGCTACCCCAAGTCAATGCCTGTTTATCCATCTGCCTGCTGGTAACTGCCAACAACTGAAACCCACTTGGAAATCCTATGAGCAGCTCAAATCTAATGTGAATTGACCATCTCCCTACCTCCTTCCCCCAACAAATCCATTTCCCCTACTTATTTTCTAATTGAATTAACAATATCACTGTGTATCCATTCTCCAAGGTTGACACTTCCTGCCTCTCCCTGACAGCGAAGTGGTCAAGAAAACTAGTCTATAATGTCCTTGAATGCATCCCTTCCTTTATACAAAACCGTAGCACTTTCCCAATTCAGGCCCTCTTCTCTCATCTAACCATACTGGTTACTGAATCAGTCTTCCAATTCTTCTCCCTATTTTAGTCTGAGAAACTAACCCATTTGTATAAACCACTGCCAAAGAGATCGATCCAAGACCCAAATCAAGCTACATCTTTGCTTAAAAACTATCCTGTGCTCCCCACTGCCTTCAAAACCAGACTTTTAAGCTGGTCCATAAAGTCCTTGCCAGGCTGGCCCTAACCTCGTTTTCTAGGCTCTTCTCTGGGAACCATCCCATTCATGTGCTCTACCCACTTCCAGTAGATACACCGGGCACTCTCACACAAAGGCAGGAGTGGGAAAGCACATACGGGGAAAAGTGTGGATACTGGAGCCAGAGAGACCTGGATTCAAATCCCAGCTCTTTCACTGACCAGGTATGAAACTTCTGCTTAGTCATCTAATCACTCTGAGTTCCACTTTCCTCTGGAGAAAAAATACCTACTTTGCATGCCTGTTGTAAAGAGTCTGAAACAGTTTATCTAGAACATCCAGGATAATACTTAGATATATTATGCAGTGAATAAACAGTAGCTGTTAATATTAATATTATTAATTTTGCCAAGTGATTTCAGAGAGGCAGGGAGGAGTTTGTAAAGACTGACAAAATGTGAAACTAGAATGTGGCATTTGAGAAGTTCCCTATGGAATCAGAAGAAGATCAAACTTAAAAGAACAAATAACAGTTAGTGCTTTGGAATGTTCTGGAGCCCGCATTTCCATTTGTGAACTGCAGACTTGAACCAGTTTCAGAGTTGCTCTACCCCCTGAATCCAGCAGCCGTGGAATGCACAAAGCTCCCAGGACAGAAAGAACATTACTCAGCCAGGTGCCCGGCAGTGCCCTGAACTGGCAGTTGTGCCTTCTTTCCTTCAAGCTGCTCACAAGAAGTTAATGTTCACGGAAGAAGGTTCTAGGCTTCAGGGAGTATCTGTGACCTTTGACCTTTCCGTTGGTGCTCACTGACCAAGGAAGACCTGGCTTCATGTCCTCCTGTGAGTCACTGTTCAAAAACTCTGTCTTCTCATCTCTAAAAGCTAATAATGGTCCTTTCCTGCCTGGTCCACAGTGGCCATGTCTGTCATTGAGCAGAGGTGGTTACTATTTCTCCTTTATTTATTAATTTTTTTTAAGTAGCTCTTTCTCTATAGTTCCCTTCTGGTTCTCACTTCTGCTCTGGCCCCAAGCTGGTAATAATGAATATTTGCACACTGCTTTCCAGCTCACAAAACACTTTTCTCACCATAAGTCCTTTATGCCTCACAACCTCCTCCTGCATCCCCAGCAGAGGTAGCTGCCCTCCTCTCTGCTCCCATGGGAGCTCGCCCAGACCTCTCTGTTGGCACAGACCACATTCTATTGGAATTATTTATGAAAGGGTCAATTCTCCCAGTGGACTGCAGGCTCTTCGAGGGCAAAGCTTCTGTTTTATTCACTGATGAGTCTCCAGCACTTACCAAAGCTGATGTTCAGCAAACGCTGAATCATTAAGAGACACTTAAAAACGTGCTGAGAACTTATCATGAAATCAACTGCTTTCATGTCATCGTCAGACTCTCTAAAGTAGGTTTTAATCCTAACTACAGGTGAGTTAGGTGAAGTTCAGACCTATCCAATGTCCCACAGCTCATAGATAGTGCAGCCAGAATTCAAACCCAGGTCTGGTTCACTCCAAAGCCTTTGCCCTTTCTCTGGACCACACCATCTCTCTGGCCATGGCGACAATCTCAACTATCTACTGCCAATGCCAAGTCCAGCAGACTTGGGTCAGGGTTATTCCTCAGAGGGTGTCACAGAACAGGAGGCCATGTATTTAATGTTCCACACATCAGCGGTACTGAAAAGGGAAAGAAAAGGATACCACGGTGAGAACGCTCTTAAAGCTGCTGTTCTGAAATGGTAAAGCTAGCTGGCAAGATGGGGAGGAGCAGCTGCCTTTATCAAATGAGAGAAAAAAGAGCTATCAGAAAATAAAAACTAATCATCTGTCATATAAAAATTAAACCATTGCTGATAAAATATCTTCTATTGGAAACTCCACCTGAATGGGGGTGGGAGTTGGGGTTCCTTCAGCAGGAGTCAGTACAGGTCAGGATGTTCTTCAGGACCAGGCAGATGGGAGCCCTGCAGGTGGGGATGGCAGGCCCACTGCCTGCACCCTGTGAGCCTAGGAGATGTGAATGCCATGATCCCTAGGACCCCGGCTACCTTGATGATTCTCTGACTACGAGAGTGTATAAGATGTCATCACACACCAGAAACCTGGTCACTGAGATGTAAGAGAAAGAGCATGGGCTCTGAGTTGCTAACCTAGCTCTATTTTCTACTTATGAGATCTTGGCAAATAGCATCGATCTCTGAGCCTCGGTTTCTTTATTTATAACGTAGAAACATACGTAATCTAACTCCCAGGGTGTTTGGGAACTGATACTGCACCCTGTATGGTGCCTGGCATGGAATCAGTGCTCAATCAACAGACTGCTGTCATTATGATCTTGGCTTTGCCAGGCTGTGTGACCCTGGACAAGTCATGGGACTTCTCTAAGCTGTGGTTTTCTTATCTTTAAAAGTGTGATTTAGATAAACAAAACGTTTGTGTAGGCTCCTGCCAGATGTAATCCCAAAGTAACAAAAACATAAACAGGAATAAAGACGCAGACGTAGAGAATGGACTTGAGGATACGAGGAGGGGGAAGGGTAAGCTGGGATGAAGTGAGAGAGCGGCATGCGGCATGGACATATATACACTACAAATGTAAAATAGATAGCTAGTGGGAAGCAGCCGCATAGTACGGGGAGATCAGCTCGGTGCTTTGTGACCACCTAGAGGGGTGGGATAGGGAGGGTGGGAGGGAGACGTAAGAGGGAGGAGACATGGGGATGTAGGTATATGTATAGCTGATTCACTTTGTTATAAAGCAGAAACTAACACACCATTGTAAACCAATTATACTCCAATAAAGATGTTAAAATATAAATAAATAAAGTTCTAACTCAGAAGAAGAAGAAAAAAAAAACATAAACCCAAAGTGAAATGGGAGCTCTGGCTCTGGGTGGAGGAAGAAGGCTGAAATGCTGACACAGAAGAGCCCAGAAATATCTGGACTCTTTCTGTTGACCCTCCCACAGCACCTTCTCCCAGCTCCCTCCCCCCAGCTGCCTGTCTTCACTCACCTGGAAAACGGACCATTCCTCAACCCTTTTCTTTCCTTGCTTAAATCTCTTTCCTTAGGAAACGTTATCTTAACACCTGTGGTTTGCCAATAATCTCCAAGGGGTGGTAGACAGCTCAAATCGATTCATTTACCTCCATTTCCAAGGCCTCCATCCTGGCCCAGGCCAGCCTGAGCCCCTGCCGAGACCACTGTCACAGCCTCCTAACTGGTGTCCCAGCTCCTACAGCTGGAGAAACTTTCCAATATGTAAATCAGATTAGGTCACTCCAGCTCAGAGTCCCACAATGGCTTCCTGCTACCCTTAGGATAGATTAAAAAACAAAACAAAACGAAGTTCTTCACGTGCCATGTTAAAGCCAGCACGGTCTGGCTCCTAGTACCTCTCCAGCCTTACCTGATACCATTCTGCCCTTTGATACCCACATCCCACACTGTGACCATCTCAAAGTTCCTTGAACTCCCAGCTCTTGCCTATCGCAGGGCCTTTGCACATGCTCTTCCCTCTGCTTGGTGTATTCTTTCCCCAAACCTTCATCTAAACAACGAATTTCTAACCCTGTCCCAGCCATCTAAATTAGGTCCCCTGTTTGTTTCTCCAGACTACCCTCTTCTCTTCTTTACTACAATGAATACTTACCATTTACCATTATACACTTACACGTATATTGGATGATTGTAATTAAACTTAAGAATCTATCTCCTATTGTCTCAAGCATGTCTGTAAACTCCTGAGGGTAGGAAGCATGGCTATTTAATATACCACGGACACCAATGCCTGCTCAGGACATGGCAGGTAAAAGGCAACTAGTGAACACTGGTTGAATGAGAATATGAACAGATGTAGTGTCTAAATCTGCCTGCAACCACTCTGGACCTGCTCTTCCTGCTGGCCCCCTTAAAGCAGCACGCAAGGGGCTTTGAGCCTTAATAAAGAAGTCCTTGCTGCCTTACGTGTTGTAAAGAGACTGAACCAAGGCTTTTCCCTCCTCCTCAGGTATATGGGCAGCTTCTCCTTTTTCTCAGCCTCACTTAGCCTCACTTACTAGCCTGTGAGGACATCAGGGGCAGCACCACATCTGCCTCATGGCTGCACCGAAACGCCCAGGCCAGGGGCTGGCACACAGTAAGAGGCTGTCAGTGAATACCTACTGAACCAAACAGACCAAACAGTGAAGCCTGTGGCAGACACCGATGACCCCATATTCACTTCCCCTCTTCCTTTTGTTTCGAGTGCCAAGGTGGCAAGCTAAAAATATTCCTCAGACTTCCTTACATCTCTGAATGTCCAAGTGACACAGCTCTGTGAAAGAAATGTAAGCTGAGGGTTTTAGGAAAAAACTGGCTTCCCTACTTCTTTCCCCTATCTTTTTTATTCCTGCCTGACATGCAGACGTGAGTCCTGGAGCTGCAGCAGCCACTTTAGGACCATGAGAGGCAAGCATGAAAACAACAGCCAGAGCTGAGGATGGCAGAGTGCAAGGGCAGAATGAGGCTGGTCCCTGATGCCATGCTGAACTGCTGTACTGGCCCTGGATGGGCCTGCCCTAGACCGAAAGTGTACATGAGAACATCAAAATCCCACTTAAATGCCACTCTAGCAGAGATCTTGTTACCTGCACACTAAATTCATTTCTAACTATTCCCATGGAGAGACAAGCTTTATTGCTAGTACCTACTGTGTCCTTGAGCTCCTTTTGCTTCTTTCCTGTCCTCGAGGCCCCAGGCCCCAGATAATTTACAAAATAGATGGCAGAGGCAGAGGAGGGGGTGCGTGGAGGTGGTGGGAACCCTGCCCCGTCGTCTGCAGGGACAGCTGCTGGCAGGGCTGGTCTCCAGGCTGCAGGTGAAGCGCTCTGATATTCCAAGCTCTCCTCCACTGAACAGATTTTTGGCCACAGTCTGTCTCCAGTGTGCTGACTTGAGTTCTACCTCCCACCTACAATTTCATTCCACTTATACCAGATTGCTCCCAATAAATCGCTGCTATCAGGGAGAGGTGAATTCACACGGCACTTTTCCAAAGAGGTGTTTTCAGTAGAAATTTCACAGAGTGCTGCCAATGTCATTTACAAGAAGGTTAAATGGATTACCGAGAGACCTTGATTCGTCATTGCTGTATTATATCTTATAATTCAGAGGAAGGGGATATGGGGAAGGGTGGGGCAGAGCTTATGAGAAACTGAAAATCATTTCTCAATCACTCCTTAGCTTCTTCTTTGAAGTAGTGCAGGTTTTTAAACAAACCACAGTACATAATGTCAGAGATTTTTCTCTCTAGATCCTTGCAAATGCACCCAGAGGCTGATGAACAGTAGTCTTACCCAATCAAAGCAAGGGGAATATACAAGTAGCACTGTCCACTGGTCTCTGGAAAATCCTGAAAAACCCAACTTTGATGACCGTTGTAAGATAGAAGCTCATGTGAAAGTATCTATTTACACCTGGGAATAAAGAGGAATGGGTTGCAGGGACAGCAAATAAAAACACCACTAGTGCTACTGAACTGTCCTTCTGTCCTTCCTGGCTCCCCCTCCACCGCCCTCTTCTTTTTTCTCATGAAATCACAAAGCTCAAACCCAGGAAACTTCCTCTGTTATATACATTCATGGGCTCTTGTTCTGGGCCCCGCAAGATAAAGCCTGCAGCTCTAATCATTTTATTCCCTTGCTCAAAGCCTGCAATGGCACCTCATACCTGTAGAATGAGCTTCTCCCTTAGGGTGGCATTCAAGGTGCTCCCTGATGACTCACTTTTCCCCGTCAGGGCATCCTTGCTCGAGTCAATCAGGATGGTGGCTCCTTACAGCCAGCGCTTAATTTTCTGCCTACCTCTCTTTTGCTCACGTTCTTCCTGCTACCTGGAATAACATCTTCAACAAACCCCTGCCATTTCCTCCTTTAAATGTGAGAATTCTACCCATCCTTTAAGGTCCCATCAGGTGTCACTTCATCCAGAGAGCCCTCCCTGACCCATCTGGCTGGACGTGCCCTTGTCTTCCTCCAGCCCTCATGGCACTTTGACCAGTGACTCCACGAGTGAGCCTTCTTTCTCTCTTCCTGGATTACAGGCACTTACTATGTAAATGCTCATCTCCTTAGTCAAGACCATGAACTACTTTGGCCAGAAACCACGTCATACCTTCTCTGTATCTCCACCTCAGGAAAGAGTGGGAATGTAATCATTTTTGGATAAAGGCAGAAAGGAAGGACGGGAGGACGGAAGGAAGGGAGGATGGAAGGAAGGGAGGACGGAAGGATTAGATCTGCTTCTAGTCCCCGGACATAGAATAGGTCAATTTATAGCAGCTGCCTGGGCCTGAACAGAAGGACCCTCCTCTTTCATTACCATGAAATGTCCTCAGACCAGGAAGACCAAGGCATGTTTCTCGTAAAATTGCCAGGGTCTATGTTTTCTAACAAGGATTCTAGTTTCTTTTCTCTGGGTTTCTAAATCCACTGTGGGGTAACCTCTGTTATTTTCCAACTTGGCTCACATTGCCACAATGTCAGGGTGATCTGTCCTTTTATGCTTCAGCATCAACCAAAATTAAAAGATAAGATGCTATATCTAGAGGCCCAAAACACTGCAACACTGACTTGTCAGGGCTTGGGGTTGCAAGCAATGCATACAAAGGTATTTTTATTTTGAAAATTTTGGATGTTGTGAGATTTTTTTCATGGTCTTTTTAATGACTTCTCAAGAAAACTTCCTAGGTTGATTTAAGATGCTTACTTATATTGGAGGCAAATTAATAAAGGGGAAATTATATTCCATATAATACAAATAGAAATAAAATATTTATTTTATCAGACCAAACAGTAAGACACTCTGGCATCATGGACAGAACACGGGATTTGGAGACCAAGTTTCCATCCTAGCTCTGCCCTTACTGACTGTGTGACTTTGGGCTAGTCAATTAAATTCTCTGAGTCTCAGTTTCTTCATCCGTAAAGTTGAGATCAAAATGAGAATTATCTAAGGTTCTGGTTCTTTCTTACATACAGAAAAGAGCTAAGCATGGTCCCTAACACACAGTAGGCGCTCTCTAAATGTCTGCTGAATGAATGAACAGGTGGAAAACCAAAGTAAGTGTAATATCCAAAAAAGGGGGCTTGATTCTGGAAAAGAGGCAGATGACTAAAGAAGGAAGATCATGAGCTTTAGAGTCAGACAGATACAAATTCAAGTCCTGGCTTTTCTCAAAACATCCCTGAACCTGAATTTCCTCATCTACAATATGGGCTGAAAATAAAAATAATCACCATGTGGAGTTACTGCAGGGCTTAGAGAATGTATTTAAAGCCCTCTGTAAATGGCAATGGTGAATTATAATTTAGCTATTGGTATACATCTTCCTACTTCATTCAGTACTCGGGGTCAGCCAGGTCACCTACCCCCAAACGGAGCCAGAACCAGAAACAACATAACCTTCAAATTCGAGATCTCTGCATGTGGGGGAAAAGCCATTCTTTCTGCAAATAGCTGCCATGTTTTATTCTAAAATTTGCTCAGTTTCAGTGGTTTGTGTGCATGTGTGTGTGGGTGAGAGAGAAAATGCATCTAGTTCAGAGGGAGCTCTGTCAACAGCACATCTCCGTGTATATATATTTGTGTACACAGTTTGTAAAGTGCTTTTAGATTTTTTGAAGGCAAAAGATAAACTTATTTAATTTAAAATCATCAGCTGGATTGCATTAAATGGAGGGAAAAGCAAAAACGTTCACAATATAGCCATTTGTTAAATTAAACACAATTATTTCTCCCACTACTTAATTAAAAACAGACATAAATACTCTGGATTCTGACATCTCAGATCTTCTTAAATTCTAGCTCTGCATTTCAGCGTGTAACGGAGGGAGGGTCACATTCCAATTTGTGTGTTAAGCAAACCTGAGAGTTACAATTGTATATTGGGACTATAATGACTTCACTAAAACAAGACCTAAACTTTTAATGAACCTGCCAAGACAAATTACAACTCATGGTTCACAGGTAAAGACCAAAGACAGCTGAGACTCAATGCCAGAGACTCTTGGGGAGACAGGGATTAATAGCAACATCAGAGTCAGTCTGTTTTTGTATTAAAAAAAAAAGGTATTCATTAAACAATCACTGCAGCTTGAAGGAAGACAGACAAGTCAGAAAGGCAGGGAGAGAAAGGTGGACAGAGAAAGGGGATGGGAGAGAATATTAACCACTTCCATGTATCGAAGCCTGGGCTGGGCACTTTATATTTATTCTCTCCAATCTTCACAATGGGGATTGCCAAGTACTATTATTGTTTCATTTTCTTGACAAGAAAGATGAGGCTCACAGAGGTGACGTGACTGACTGTGGTCACAGAGCTAACATGCAGCAGTGGGAGAAGGAAGGAATGGAAAGCAGTGCTCAGAAGGCATTTGTTTTCACAGCTTAGTTGACAGACCGACCACCAGAATCAGGATCACCTGGGCTCTACCTCAGGCCTACTGGGAAAAGGCCCAGGAATCTGAATGTTAGACTCACTTCCCAGGTGATTCCTTTGTACAACAATATTTGAGACCCCCCCTCCCATAAGATACTGTAACCCCTTGTTACTCAGAATGTGGGCCACAGATGAGCAGCATCTCACCGGGTGCTGGTACAAAATGCAGACTCTAAACACCCAGCCTGACCGACTGAAGCAGAATCTGCATTTTAACAAGACGCCAGGTGGTTCATAGAACTCTGAGAAGCACAATACAGCCTAACTGCTCTAAAAGACATTATAGCGTTAAAGGAGGTGAAGACAGATTTCATCATTTAGGTGAGAACAGGAGAACCTGAGGGAAAAGCAAGGCCATCTCCTTAATTATGACAAAACAGGTCAGCAAGCTCTGACAAGCCAAGAGTTGGCAAGGGTACCTAACTGTACCTACATCTTATTTCTCTGAGAGGCACATCCTAATTAAAAGTAGCTTTCTTTGGGGGTTTGTATTAATTTCCTTTCATATTTGTGCTCACTTATTAAAAATACAGAATTCTGATTGTAGGAGACCTTAGTTCTGAGCAAGCATGATACTGCGCCTAAGAGAAATCAGGCTGTGAGACCATGAAGCTGTAACTCAGGCACCACTAATGACTTGAAAATCATGTCTCTAAATTGAAGCCACCGTGTCCAGAAAGAGAGAAGAAACAGGGTCTGGAGCCTGGCAGACCCTGCCGAGTGTCAGCCTAACTGATGGTGAGGACCAGGACTGGCTCTCCCATGACGGGAAACAGGCGGCACCGACAGCCTCCTGGGTCACCACTAACCACCGAGCTGCAGCCTCAAATTCCAGAGTCTCAAGGAAACAGGAGACGGAATCTGTGCAGGGCCAGAACGCAAATTAGTGGTGGAGATTTAGAAGTGAGCACACTTTCTACTGCACCTCAAAAGAAGGCATCAAGGGAGGAAACCAACAGCACAGCGGCTGCCAAGACTGCAGAGACCAGCAGCTAGGACAGACACTTCCAAAATAAGGACAGCACGAAGTGATATTTCCTACCCCGGAGCTGATGTAGCCTAACAGCTCCACCTCCCTCATTTTGCTAAGAGGGTAGAATGTTGAGCCTGCAGTTACAGCAGAAGCCCATACACTGTGCACCGTATTTAATGGGAAGGTATTCTCCGCCTCAACGCTACAGGCAAAATTGCAAGTAAGAGGAAAATGGCCTGAAAATGACTACTGCTGTTTAGAAGGAAGAACCTGGGTCTTGCAAGAGTTTTAGGAACCAACGACCAGATTCAGAGGTTTTTATTCAACTCCATTTCCCATGTCAGAGAGGCTCCCAGCCAAGGACCAAGACAGAGTTTTGAGGTGAACTCAAAACAACACAGAGGTTTTCATTAAGCAGAAAATCCATCCCCAAGCGTTCTGGTTAGTGGAGTTTTGTCTTCTGGAAGTTTTATTTTCCTGTAGGGGATTTTATCTCCAGGCTGTGTCACTGCGCTTCTGATATAAACCGACGCAACGTTTTCTGATCTGAACCACTGAGCCCAACGCATCCTATATCACACTGTGATGATCTAAGGAGGAGACAAATTCTGTGCAGTATAGGCGTAAAGAAGAGAAATTCCTTAAAACAGGATGCCAGGCTCCCCGGACACCCACAGGCTTGTGAGGTGGCCAAGGCGCTCTCTCTGAACGAGAACTCTTCCAGTACGAGGGACCAGAAGCTGTTAAGAGCTCATTTAAATCCTCCGGGCTTGCTGTCCGCCAGAGCTCAGGACATCTCGGTTCTCTACAAAACCCCCATCTGATCAGATTGTTCATCCAGCCCTTTGCATGGCTATTCTCACCCTCTTTCCAAACCTTTATCTTTTTTTTTTTTCCTCATCTGCCAGGGGTTGTTGGCTCCAAAAGCAAAAGAAACAAGCAAACAAAAGCTCAGGTAAGAAACCAAAAACCCAAATAACAAATCAGTGAGCTGAACCAAGGGAGATTATAAGGACGAATACAGGTGATGGAGAGACGTAACAAGAATTCCTGTCTCCTTGTCAGTTTCGCCCCTTGGTGTTTAAATGTAGCTGCGAGTCCACACGCTAGGCCACAGATAACACGAGAAAGGCGGTGGGCAACAGCGCTGGGCTCAGGTGCCAGCCCAACATGGCCTTCCAGCTCCTCCTGTCACTCCCTTCCCTCGTTTCCCTGCATCTCACTCCCATCCCTTGTCCAGCAAGCCCAGTCAGGATGGCCTCATGCTGGGTGGCCTCTGTAGCTCTGGGCAAGACACATCCCCTTGTCCACTTCGACTCCCAGGATCCCCAAGTGTCCTCTCACCCGAAGAGACAATATCCCACAGACCCCAGAGGGGTGGAGCTTCCTTACCAATGGCAGTGGTGAGAAAGGAAACCACTTCAGACTCCTTCCCATCATTATAAAAAGCCAGGTGCCAGATTCCTGAATCCAAATACTGGATGAAGCCCGTCTCATGGCTAGAAGGGGGGACAGCTCCCCGAGACTGGCGCTGGGGTCCCTCCAGGCTCCGTGCTTCCTGGGTCAAGAGCCTCCTTCCATCCAGCAGCTCCACAAAGTCAAACTGAAGTACAAAGAGAGCATAATTAGCAGTGGACCTGCTTCACCACAAGGCTAGATTCTTCAGGCTTCTCCCGGGGAGGACACGGGGAGATACAACCTGAAACAGGCAGAAGAGGCTAACGCCATGTGAAGGTTGACCAACCAACTCCAACTCCTTCCCAGAACCCATTTTTCCCTGGTAATAGTCTCCTGATACTCTTGTGAGTGCACTGTAATTAGTGGATTATTTTCAAGTCTCAGAGTTTGCACAGGACAACCATGCTTTTCCAGTGATCAGAAACCCAGCCACTTCATGACTGTTTGAACTCCAACCCCATGCAGGTGATGGCGGGCAGGAATCCCAGGGGTCTAGGATTGGGCCTGGAGCACTGGATGTGGCTTAAATGTCAGTCAAGTGCAAACGGAAGTTTGATTTATACCTGTCTTCCTTTCGTCAATGACGCTTTCTCAACGCTCCAGTTTCAGGGAGCAGTTTTAGGGGAACTAAACTGGATTAGCTCAAAACTCTATCAATAATTACATGCTGTGTCAAATACAAGTGCCGATTGATCCAAGCCTACCAGCGTGAGAGACTTGAAGTCAGTCACACAGTGCTAACAACAGGCAGGTGGGGAAGTCCTGCTGGCCTACTGGCAAGCAAATCATGCAACTGTCTACCTGTCTGTCTGTCTATCTTTAAAGCAAAACAAAATAGATACTTATTCTGTCTCATGTGAAAACGTCTAGGGGCATGAAGTCCAGGAGCAGCATGGCAGTTTTACAAAGAAATCAGAGGGGCCCAGGCTCTGTCTACTTTTCTGCAACTCCATCCTTAGCAAATGTATTTATCTAGCTTTTATCTAAAAATTAAATAACTACGGGGGCTAGGAAGACTGTCTTTGGCCAGGGAGTGTCTGATGGATGCCTATGATTTATATTACTCCAATTCCAGGGCTGGGAGGACCTCACACAAGTCTGCTCTTAACCCATCATGACTGGTAATGTGTCAATCATCCTGGCCGAGCTTTTTTTTTTTTTTTTTTTTAATTGAAGTATAGTTGATTTACAATGTTGTGTTAATTACTGCTATATGGGAAAGTGATTGAGTTATACATATATATACATTCTTTTTTAAAATATTCTTTTCCATTAGGGTTTATCACAGGATATTGACTACAGTTCTCTGTGCTATACAGTAGGACCTTGTTGTTTACCCATTCTATATATAAAAGCTTACACCTGCTAACGCTGGCTGTCTTTCTTAAGTGTTTCTAGTGTGCATGTGTCTGGGTAAATGTGAAGCCCTGAGGAGAGAAGGGATGCTTTACTCTGAGCCAGGTCCTGCACTAGCTGCCTTCTAGATGTGGTTCTCCACTCTTCACAACAGCCCTGTAAAGTGGGTATTGTTATCACCATTGGCTAGATTAGGAAACTTGCTCTGAAAGGATGTTACAGGCTCAAGGTCACATAGCTGATAACAAGAGGATTCAAACCCAGGTCTCTTTGACTCCAAGGTGCATGCTTTTTTCTCTAGATTACACTTCCTGGATAATTTAACTTTGAGACTGGGTACTAGTAAAAAAAGGCTATACAGAGACTTCCTAGAAAGCCTTCCTCTTAACAAGCTCCAAGGATACAACCCTACTCATCCGAAAGGTAGGGTCTGAGAGAGGGCAAATGGATGAATGGGCTATAAAATACATGAAATTTCCTTCAAGCTCAGAGATCCAGGCTTAAGCATTAGGCTTCTTGACTTAGGCTTCTTGAGCAGGGTCCGTGGGGTTCTGGTTACCTGTGTGTGTGAAGGAGGAAGGCCTTTTCTGCCATAAATGCCGACCAGAGCCGCCTTTCCCAGAGACACATTGAATTTCAGATGCATAGGATGGTCTATGAACACCTGAGACCTCCAGAAAGTGCCAGGAGGAATCTTCTGGGAAGCCCGTCTCCCCACGTCGATTTCTCCGGAGTCTATAAAACTGTCCTCTGGAAAGAAACTACTGGGCTTTCCTACCAAGACACAGGGAAGGGAAGACAAAAACATCACCGTTAGCCACATGTGAAACCAGGGACCAGAGCATCTGAGCAAGCAGGGCTCTCCGATGCCTCCCACTCCTCTCTACAACATTTTGCTGTCAGCCCACTCCCTGCCCCAGACTCCTCCGTTGAGGAGTAAGAATGCCCAGAACTTTTTTTTCCAATGATGCCCAAATTGTTCTGCTAAAAATATGCATTCTTCCAAAGCAGAACGGGTCCTCCCCAAGGGCCATCTGTTTACTGCATAATTCTACAGCTTGTTAAGATATATTTTGATCCTAAAAATAATCACTTGCAGTCACATGAGAATAACTCTGTGTGTATGTGTGTGTGTGTAAAAGCATGCATGCTAAAAAAGAAAAGATAGAGGGAATGAGGTGTTGTTATTAACTTTCCAACTCAGAATGGTTCCCCCAGCAGTGGGAAGCATGACCTGAGTAGAGTCAGGTAAATTTTACAAGTTCACTAGTTTATGTGTAATTGGGAGCCAAATTCTGAGGCTCAGACATGTGGATGAGAGTTTGTGTTGGGAGGAGGGGTAGGGTTGGGGAAGATGAGGAAAAGGGTACGTCTGAAGAGAGAAACCATCTCTGAAAAACGCTTCTTTGTCTTGGATGGAGGGCTATGAATATCACTGTGCTAAAGTGGGTAAAGATGAGGGGATTTTTCAAGTTCAGGCACAAACCTTATGACATACTTGGAAATTCAACCCAGGCTCCCAACCCTGCAGGTTGCTGGAGTCGGGGGAGTGGTCAAGAATAAGGTCTCTTGCCCAATTCTGTCACCAATCAGGAGAGTGACCGCTTTCTGGGCGCACCCCAAGTGCCAGGAAGGAAGGCTGCTTATCAGACTTCCTCTATTTAGTAATTAAACACACTCACATGTGAAAAATATAAACTCTAACTTCCTGCCAGACATCAGCCCTCTGAAGAGTTGGGCGGGGGAAGGAGGAGAGGACAGGGACATTAGAAGACCACCCTTAGGACATTAACAAGCCAAAATCAAGTCAACAGACCACATTTTATTTGTCATTAGAAGGACCTCTGGGTATCCTAGTTCCAAGGTTTGTGGTGGTGTTATAGATGTTGGAAGAGACACTTTAGAGACCGAGAATCCATTTATAAAGAAAACACATTTGTGGGAACTTTTTATGAAAAGCACTTGGGGAATAAGAAATTAAAATGTCTTTTTTTCCCTAGCTTTGTAAGATTCCTTACAAAGCACATTTGATGCTGAAATGGAGCTTGGCAGGGCACTGTTGTAGTCATAAAATATTTTACTGTTTTAAATAATAAAATTCAATTTAAATGTTAAACTTCTCCATATGTTATCATTCCTTATAGACTCCTAGGCAGAAACATCAGGTTTTTAGCTTTAAACCGTTAAACGTTATTTTAATTAAAAATATGCCAACAAAAAAGTTAAAATGCATGCTCTCAATAAAAGTATCACTAGTATTCTGTTGTTAGCATGGGAAAGAGCTTACATTTAATTCCTTTATGGAAGGAATATGCCCCAGACTTTTACCTTGAAAATGTAGACACACACAAACCATGCCACTGTGGTTCAAAGACAGAAGCCAAATTCACAAAGCATTAAGATGGAAGAGAATTACTTTCACATTCTTCCTTATCTGATTTTCGGGTTCCCAGTACCACAATCCTTTTATAGTCCAGGTAGAAGATAGTACACCCTTCAGCTTATAATTCTGTTAGGGAGGCAGAACTAGGAGGGAGTATGAAACAAAAGCAGGATGAGTTCTGAGCTTTTTACTGCTAGAAACTGCACATAAATAAGCCCGAGACTCCTAATTCCAAGGACTCATTTCCTTTGTGAGTAGGTAGGAGTCAGAGCTGATGGGATTTGGGAATTGTCTGCATTCAAATAATTCCTGTGTCTGAGAATGAATAATGAAAACTTCTCCCACTTTTTGGCATGCCGTTGGAGAACCCTGCACAGTTCATTTCCCCTCCAGTGAGCATGTTTTTACGAGACAGCTATCGAATCGGCTAAGTTCTTTAGCCTCACAGGTCAGAGGTCAAGTCCAGAGACTCTCTAGAGGTCTGCAGGCCCCAGAGTCATAAGTAAGTTGGCTCTTACCCCAGAGGAGTGGCAAAAAGGAATATTCTTTTCTAGCACTCTAGTATTTCACCAAAGCTGGCCAAAATGGGAGAAAAAAAATCACATTTGGTGTGTATACAATGATATAAAAATAGTAAATTCTGGTCTACGGCACACTCCCAACCAGGACCTTGACTTTCTTGGCTGAGTCTGTGACGGCCACTCTGGAGCTTAGGTTCAAAAGTGACCTTTGTACCAGAAGTCACCCTGTCCAGATCCTTAGGGAAGGGATCATGGCCCAGTCTAAAGGAAAAGTTTGAGAGGGAAAGAGCGTCCCCATCTTGAAATTTAACCTTTATCATTCTTCCCCTCTGGTCCCTAGTGGTCCCCACAGGGACTAACCCTAAGGATGAGATGGAAGCTTCTGGGGGGGAAGACCTACAGCCTGCCGAGTACCTCTGTCTGGTGGGAAAGAGGCATGAGATTTGCTGGGCTAAGGGCTGTTCAGAGTTAGCCCACCCTCATCCTTTCCTGTCTTTTAAAAACCCTTCCTGCCTTTCTCTCTCCAGATCTTATAACCTAAGATTCTTTGTTCTTAATTTTGAGCACCAAGATGTGAGTACTAGGATAGAAAATATCCCACTACATGGCAATACCCACGGTGTAGGTGGTGGAGTGGTGACAGGGGGTACAGGGTAGAGGCAGTTGGAGGCGAAAAGTCCTGTGCATATAACTCTTTTTATTCCTACCTACATTCTGGAAAACAATAATAATAATAAACATTATTAGTAGTAATAGTAATAGAGGTAGCAGTACTAATAGTAGTATAACCTATCATTTATTAAGTTCCAACTACATACTGGGCATCTTTATATGTATCGGTTCTGTTAATCCTCACACTATTAAAATGTATATACGGATGCTCAGAATGCTTAAGAAACCATTGAGATGGAGTCATTTGGGCCGCCCCTTTATTTATTAGAATATGGCTTCTTAGGACATCAAATTGATAAGTTATTAATTAAAACTCTTCAAAGATATTCTCAATGGTGGCAGAGTGCATTGACCTTCTTTAAGAGCGAGGGTCCAATTTAATTCACAGTCCTAGCGGGCTTAATACCAAGGCTAGACCAGGAAGATCCAAGGCCCATTGGAGAACTTCCTGCCATCCTGGGATACAAAAAATTGACAATTTTTATGAACTGGGATCCCACACACAGGCCCTAAAGTTAAAGGGAGACAGTCAGTATCTCAAGACATTCGTAAGAAGGACACTATACAATCAGTGCGTGCCCGAGAGGCTTAACAAAGTACAAAGAGCTTAACTCAGAATTAGGGAGCTCCAACAGCACGATTAGGTTTCACAGGGCAGATTCTACCGGTAACAGTCCTTTTCTTTATAAAGATATACAGATTCAGGCTTCCTATAGCTATGCTGTGGAAATATGCAATCATGTCTGTAAAAGAAATTTCTCAACAAATTACTGAAATGATTGGATAGCTCAAATAAGGGAGATTTGGAAGAACTGAAGTTCCATGCACTTCCCAAGTTCAGTCTTTATTTTCCTGAACTGAGATTTATCCAGATAGGTTCTAAATTCCTAATCAACCAACACTCTCCCCCCTCCCTCCACCTTTTTGGTTCTTTTCAATGCAATAACTTGCACAAAGATTTCTTTAGTTTCCTTAGCAACTGTTTGAAATTTATTTGGTTATCAAAATAAGCTGTTCCATTTTGGAGAGCCCAGCTGAGCCTGTGTGCAGCAATTTGCATGGTTCAAACTGATGGGCAATTTTGATTTCACTGCAGAAAGAAGAAAATACTATCCCTGGCCCACCAATTAAACCATCAGAAATGCTTGTTTATTCAATGCTTTTTTCCCTTTCTCCATTAATGCATAACATAAGTTCTTATGGTTTTACTTCGAAAAGCTGCTGTATTTGGTTTCCATCCCATGACAACCCTGAAATGGTTATAGCCACTTTGAAAATATAGTATAAATTGCAGTTTGATGTTATTCTCAAAGACACAATGAACCTTTAAAATACTGGGTTCATCATATAGTTCACTGGTATAATTAAAAAATATATACCCTTTAAAAATATTCACAAATGCCCCAGACTTTGTGGGAATCTTTGAGGGCAAAATATTAATTAGTCTGGATTTCTGAGATTCTAATAGCTGACATGGAATGGCTTGGGATTTGGGTGGACAAGAAAGGAACTAACATTTGTTGAGTGCTTCTTCATAACCAGTCTTTGAAAAGATAGGTGTTGGCAATCCTTGTTCCACAGATGAGGAAACTAAGGCCAAAGGAGATGGAGTAATGGACCTGAGTTAACAGAGCCAATAACTGGCGGGGCCAGGACTCAAATCCTGGACTGCCTGGCTCCAAGGCCTATTATCCTCTTTCCACCCACCACACTGCTTCCCCTGCCATTGCGGAACAGGGCTCTAATCTTAACTCTGGAATCAGCTCTCTGATATCCTCAGAAGTGACAGGAAATATGCACTCACATCAGGGTTAAGGACTTTCCCCCTTGAGATACGTCTAAGGAACTAGATTTTTAACATCACAATTAAAAACGTAAACTGAGTAGACACTGGTTTGACCAAGGCAAAAGAAATTAAGAACCATGTGGTCTCACATAAACTAGAGGAAGATGTGTCCTCTGTCTCTCCAGACTGATGTATTTTTTGTCACGGTAATTGCTTTCGATGCTGACCACTTTCCAGCATTGCACTGCATTTTAGGGGTTTGTAAACAGGCTTTCCATTTGCATTAGTAATGACAGATAATCCCTTTAAGCAAAAATACTCCAGTGAAAGTAAACCAATAAGCTGGTGCAATTTTATTTTGTCTCTTATCTGCACCTCCTGCTCCTTGGGAAAAAGAAAACAAAACCTAAACAACCCACAAACTAATTTCATTAGAGTGGGAGACTTTCGATAGATCCAACTCCTGTTGAAAGAAAGTCTGATAGAGAAAATACATTTTCCTAAATGAGATCTTTGAGGGTTAAACATATCTTAAATCTGTGTTTGTTGATTCTAAAGACAGTTGTCATTTATGGTATTCACCTATGACATCTGACACTATAAGCTGACACAGGAATCACAAGCCAACAGGAAGGACCATGGACAGGGCCAACCTGAAAAAAAATTCTAAACAACAATCTGGTTAATCAAATGATGATTCTGTTACTAATTTCATATGTAGAACTTGTGAATTAGAATGGACGTTACAGATAATATAGCTCAATAACCTCCTTTTAAAGAGGAGGAAAATGAAGCCCAGAAAGTCTTTCAAGGGATTTGCTTAAGGGCATCACAAGTGGCAGCAGCTGGACTTGGACTCAGGGTTCTTGACTCCTAACCTAGAGCTCTTCCCATGGCTTCATCCATGCTCCCTCCATATCCTATTAAGGTGCAAAGAAAGTGTAAGTTATTCAATGTTTTAAGTCTTAGAATCTTTGTAAAGGAGAAGACTGGCTTTGCCCCCCGCAAAGGAGTAGGCAGAGGTTCTGATTAGGCTCTTTGGAAATGCCCTCAGTTCCCTTAAAGATGACCATAGGTCAAGAGTGGATTTTGGCCTTCAGGACCATTCAGAGACCATGAATAGCTACTCTGGCCAAGCATATGCTACCCTGTTAACCAAACTGATTCCTAGAAGGCAAACTCTTGACAGGACAGGGAAGCTCAGAAGCCATGACCCAAAGTTAACTGAGCTAAGAGGAAAGAAGATGTAAGCAGTGAAGATTGGAGGCCGCTGTGACCACCTTGCTGACTGAGGTAACACCAGAGAGAGAAAGCAGGCCACAGGAGAAGGGATGGTCGCACTGCCTAGAATGATAGCCAGCCTGGCCCATGAGCTCAGACATCCTTCCCGGTACCAATTTTTGTGGGTCTGCCACTTCTTGGCTGATAGTGAAAGAATCTGTGTTGATGGCATGTTAGAAAGAGCCCTAAGAAATTCAGAACATGGGTCTATGGATGTCCCATTCAAGAATGCCAAACTCCAAATGTCACCACCACTTCCATCATTGAAAGAGAAACATCTGTGTCTCATTGTACAATGGAATTTCTTATCCACATCTCCTTCAGGGTCTTATAACCATGAGGTGAGTCAGGTAGGTCAACTTATGGAGACTGCAAGAGCCCTGCAGTCACACAGACCTGGGCTCATGTCCCAAATTCCATTATTTACTGGCTATGTGACTCTGGCCAAGTAACTTAATCAAAGTGATCCTTAGTTTTGGCATCTAAAATGGGTATAATTATACTTACCTCACAGGATCTCTGTGAGGATTAAATGTGAAGTGCTCTTGACAAAAAGCTTTGAACAAATACTGTACAAACACTAATGATTATTGGTATTGCAGATGAGGAAACTAGGGCTCAGGAAAATTAAGTGACTTGCTCAAGGTCACATGGTTGAAAATGCTACAACAGCTGAAGTGGTGTTTCCATGAAACCACAAGGTCCAAGGGTACTTCGCTTACAACACACCCTCTACCCACCTTGCCACACCCCACTCCAGGAGACGCCCATTCATCCCACGAGGTTGCCTCATCATGATCCCACATAATCAAAGACAGCCGCCCAGCAGCGTGAAAGCCCATGATACTTCCCTCAGGGCATGGGATGGGATGTCGCCTGAGCACCATGAGCCCTGCCCAAGCCCCGCTATGAGCTCACAGTGACAAGGAACTGCGATGAAGACACAGGTGGCCTGGCAGCCGGCGTGGAGTGCAGAGGGATGGAGGAAGCACCAGAGCATGGAGCTGTGAGTCAGGCACATGGCGCGCAGAATGGCGGTCTCCTCGGTTCAAAGGCAGACACAGAGGACTCACGACACGAACAACACAGCAACCCTACCTTCCGTGGCTCCTTTGCCTTTCCTGTCAGGGATCTCTAACCCAGTGCCCCCTGAGGGATACAGGGAGACGTCCGTTGGCACAGGCCAACTGCTGGCTGTGTCCTCCGTGATCTCATACATCTGCCCCTCCATCGGCTGCAGGTGCCAGTTTAGGCCAAACAGGTGCATGGCTGTGGTGAGCAATGAGAAAAGTCATCTTTTTCTGCTGGAGGTGGAAATGGAACTCCCAAGCCAGAGGGGAGGGCAAGTGGGGGTGGGGAACACAGGAATTCAGTTCAGTTCAGTTCAACAAAGAGCCCATGAAGAGAGCTCTGGCAGTGCTGAGCGCTACACAGGGGACTGGGGCACAGAGATGATCCAGGCACAGACCCTGCCCTCGAGGGCTCACAGTCTAGGGGAGTGGGGAGAGGGGCAGGGATGAGGGAGTTTCAGGAGGTCTTGGCCTTTTTTTTTTTAACATCTTTATTGGAGTATAATTGCTTTACAATGTTGTGTTAGTTTCTGCTGTATAACAAAGTGAATCAGCTATACGTATACATATATCCCCATATCCCCTCCGTCTTGCATCTCCCTCCCACCCTCCCTATCCCATCCCTCTAGGTGGTCACAGAGCACCAAGCTGATCTCCTTGTGCTAAACAGCTGCTTCCCACTAGCTATCTATTTTACATTTGGTAGTGTATATATGTCCATGCAACTGTCTCACTTTGTCCCAGCTTACCCTTCCCCCTCCCCACGTCCTCAAGTTCATTCTCTACATCTGCGTCTTTATTCCTGTCCTGCCCCTAGGTTCATCAGAACCATTTTTTTTTTTTTAAGATACCATATATATGTGTTAGCATACGGTATTTGTTTTCCTCTTTCTGACTTACTTCACTATGTATGACAGACTCTAGGTCCATCCACCTCACTAAAAATAACTCAATTTCGTCTCTTTTTATGGCTGAGTAATATTCCACTGTTTATATGTGCCACATCTTCTTTATCCATTCATCTGTCAAAGGACAGTTAGGTTGCTTCCAAGTCCTGGGTATTGTAAGTAGTGGTCTTGGCCTTTTGATTCAAAAGATAAATAACAATCTAGAGGAGAAACCTGCAATTTGTATCACCAAGGGTTAATTTCCTTAATATAAAAAGAACTCCTACAAATAATAAGCAAAGTCTAGCCAGTCAGTAGGAAAATAGGCATAGGATATGAACAGATAGTTTACAGAATAAGAAATGCAATTGGCTCTTGGTCACATGAAAAGACTCTAGACATCACCCCTAGTAGGAGAAATGTAAGTTAAACTCTGCAATATTGTTTTTCACATACGGTTTGGCAAAGATTTTAAAAAGGTTGAAAATATACAGTATTGGAAGAGAACAGGAAATAAGCACTCTCACACTTAGCTGGTTTGGTGTGAGCATAAGCTGGTACAAACCCTACGGAGGGCAATTTGACAAAAGCTATCAAGTTAAAAATACCCATACCCTTTACTCTGGAACTTAGAGGTTCCAACTCTCCTCCAGATATGTTCATATACATACAAAATGATGTACATACAAGGTTATTCACTACAGTACTGTTTGTAATAGCAAAATATTGGAAACCAGTCCACCAATAAGGGGCTAGATAAGTTTTATTTATACAATATACTACGCAACCATAAAAAAGAGTGAGGAAGCTCTTTGTATATATTTTCCTGGAAGGAAAATGGTAACATTCAGAACAGTATGTTTGATATACTACATTTAGGTAAAAACATTTCTGCATATGTATAGAATATTTCTGGAAGGATAAGAAAAACACTGATAACAGTGGGTGCATCCTGTGAAGGAAGAGATGGGATTTGCGTTTCACTGTGTATCTGTTGCACATTTTGATTCTGTGCATTTTTGTGATTTTGTGCAATGCTGTGATTTTGATTCATGTGCATGCATTTCTGTTTTAAAACTATTTTTGCAAGGTAGCAACTGCTAAATAGTCTTCTGCAACAATCGAGAAGAGACCATAAAACACCAGAGAACGGATGTTGTCCTTTAAATACACAATGCTTGCGAAGGCTAGGAAGCGTGTTTTCCAGAAAGGTTTGCAATCTAGTACAAAGCGTCGGCTTAAGTCCCACTGGCGATTCAAGACTTGAGCCTCATCAATGGTCCATACTTACCTCTTCTGGGATGCCTTCCCTGACTCCCCACATACAGAATCGCATACTCCAGTCCCCAACTCCCACAGCATCCTCTGTGTAGCATCACTCCTTCGTTCAGCTGATGAACACTTTCTAAAAGCCCACTCTATGCCAGGACCCGTGGCTGACACTGAGAGCCAGAACTGAATCAGACGCTCCCTGCTTCCATGAGCTCGTAGTCGAGCAGGGGAGACAGACAAGTGACAAAGTGTATTCAGAAGGACTAGAAGGCCCAGAGGAGGCAGTGGCTGACCCGCTAGGAGGGTGACAGGGACACAGGGAAGGATCGACAGAGATATGGAGGCCCATCGTAATTACGTTTACCGAGGACCAACTGCTTGCCGGGCAGGGCCCTGGGTAATCTGTATACATTACCTCTAATCCTCATGCAACCTTGCCAGACCCAATTTATAGATGTGGACATTTAATTAACTCAGAAGGTTAATTGAAATTATGATAATTATAAAACTGTGATTTCTTGACTGCTTTCCATGGGCCAGGCATTGTGCTAAGAGCAGTTTCAAAGTTTCTTTGATTCTTGCAACAATCCTAAAAGGTGATAATGTCATTTTGCAGATGAAGAAACTAAGACACAAAGACATCAATTAACACTGGGAAGGTTAAATGGCTAACAAGTGGCAGAGTCTAGACTAGAATCCCAAACTGCTGGAATCCTGAAATCACACACCATCCATCTTTCTGGCTGGAAGGCTCTCCCCACTTCACCATGCTGCTGCTTGCTAGCTTTTTCTAGCAAGGTGGCTGGGAATTATAAAGACATCCCCTTTTACACATCAAGCAACCTCCGAGGCTTTTACATGTCTTTTTAGGCAGCAGTATAGGATTCCGTGAGGTAGACGGAAAGTTGTGTTATTTGGCCGCAGTTTGTGGAAGGGTCACTGGTGGTCTTGAGGGGCTGTGTGACTGCCTTCAAGACGCAAAAAAAGTGTGTACAGGGGACCAGAGCACAGCATGTCCTTATGACTCTTGATCCAAACACAAGCCACTGAGGAATACACACAAGTTTGGCTTAATCAGGAGAGCGTACGCTGGTAACAGAAATGCAATCAATCAGACCCTTTGCTTTCTCTTCGGTTACTGTGATGCAGTGGGAAGTGTGCTGGACCAAGGGCAAGAAAACTGGTTTTGAATCCTAACTGCCACTTCCTAGCTACAATATTCTCATCTGAGAAATGGGGATAAAAATATTTCAAAGAATTATTGTATCATATGTGATAATATATGGCAAAGCACTTTGTAAACTGTACATCTGTGTGATTACTATATTCTATAACCATTATATTCATACCTTTGACAATACTGATAAAATAGCAGCTAACATTTATACAGCACTTTTCAGGTACCAGACACTAAATGAGGTGCTTTATACTACTCTTGACTGCCTCTCTGTAGCTGTCAATAATAATAACATTAATTTGCCTGTTAGAAGTGAATACGCTGCTACTTCCAAGGCTGAATTAGCTCACGTTTCTGCTTACCTTCTTACTGTTTTAATCTATTTATTGGCAACTCCAAAGGTAATGGAGAAATTGTTTGAATTGCGGACAACTCAGATATATGCAGTTAAACGAGCAGCACTTCTTTCCCCGTTAGAATCAATTATCTCATCTAAGTGCGCAAAAGAGCTGTCTTGTTAAAAGGTCATGAGAATTAACTAATCCCAGAATGAATAGAACTCTCACAGCTTTGTGAAGAGAAACATTTTTGTCAAAGCTTTCTCTTATTTTAAACAAGATGCAAAAGCAAGTTCTTAAGGTAAAAAATATGTGGAGGGGGAAGAAAAGCCAGTGGAAAGAGTGTTCCAGGTGAAAATGATCACAGGATCTGGCATCCAGGGACGTTAATTAGGGCAGGGCAGTCCACAGCTGGATAGGGGAGGCTGTCGGCCAGAAGCCCAGAGGTGCATGCTGGCACCCCTTCCTCTTGGCCTTGCCCCTCGGCGATCACAAACAGAGGCCCACACAGCTGTGACGCTGGTGGGTCTCTCTGTGACCTGTGGTAGATGTGCTCTTAGAAACCACCTGGGAAAGCCAAGTTCTGGATCCAGCTCTAACTTGGACTCTCAGGAGATTCAGTCCTCCAGAAATAATTCTGGAGGCTGGTGGGTAGGGAAGTGAGTACAGGGCCATCAACATTGGGCTGACAAATGGCCGACTGGAAGGTAGGAGAACCACTGGCTGAAACCACCCACCCTGGCCAGGCACCACAGTTACCACGTGCATGAGGTATCTTGCGACAGGAGGTCCTCGTAAGGAATGCGGAACTAACAAGCCACCACCAACCGGAAGAATTCGGGAAAGGTCAAAAGGAGAGAGGGGATGCCAGTTCATATGTCCTGCCAACCTCCCAGAATCCTTCTCACTGGAATCCATCTTGGCTGAGTGATGCGCACGCCACCAGGAAGGACCATGAGTCAGAGTGATTGGCCAGAGACAACCTGGAAGCTAATCCCATCACCATAAAACCCAAGACTGCGAGCCACGTGGCAGAGCAGTCCTCCTGGGTTCCCTTACCCTCCTGCTCTCCGCCCGGGCACCCCTTCCCCATAAAGTCTCTTGCTTTGTCAGCACATGTGTCTCCTTGGACAATTCATTTCCGAGTATTAGACAAGGGCCCACTCTCGGGCCCTGAAAGGGGTCCCCCTTCCTGCAACAGTAAGATTTAGACAGAGGAGCAGGAATGATACGGAGTCAGAGATGTGAAGTTCCACCAGAAATGTTGTCTTAAAGCCAGAATAAAAGGGACCTTTAATCTGTGATCCAGTCTTAAATATAAGTCAGGCTAGGGGCCCCTCAATCCTTTTACTGTATTGTTTGGTGGGTGGTCAGTTTTATAGTTCTGGGTTATGAGCGACAGAAAGAGAAGGAAGGGAAATAGTCTGCTCTGTTCTCCTCTTCCCAAAGGACACAAGGCATACTCGGTCAGAGGCTGTCCAAAGAATACACAAGCTCAAGCAACCATTCGTCTTTGTCCTTGATAATATTCAAAATAACAACAGTAACTCAAAACCTGGTATAATCTGAGTGCATACTACATGCCAAATTCTTAATTTATATTATTCGATTTAATCCACATGTAAAGATAGGTTGAAAAAACATTATTGGAGAATGGGTACAATGGAACTGAATGGAAATTGAGTTACAGGGATATATTCTGATTTACTCACAGTAAGTTACCTAACACCATAGAGCTGGTATAAGTTTGAGGCAAGTTTCAAACTCAGGAGCCTGTGTTCCCCAGCCAAGCTTCCTCTTTTACATATTTTCCTTTAAATAGGAGGTAAAATATGGGCAATATAAAGCCACCAGCAAATAAAGGCTGAAGTTAATGTTTGGGGGTCCCAATGGTGATAATAAATAGTTCTTACCCCACAGCAACCCTCATTTAAAGCTGTAGATAGCAGTAGGTGCATGCTATCCAGATGACTTGGAAATAACAGTCATGGATCCAAAAAAGCTAAATAATATAAATGGTCCTCTCCAGCCTGCTTTAAGACCAGCCCACTGAAACAATATAAATGGTAATGATCGTAATCCCTCCTTCCAGAGGAATTAATAGTAAGCACCAATATACATCACAGGATTATCTAAATTACATCCCACAGTATGTATTTATAACTGTTTGTGCAAAACTCTCCCAAGTACATTGAAAGTGACCTAAATAAGAAACTTGATACCGGTGTCCCCTTTAAACTAGTTTGTAATTCAGTGAAAAGGTGAAAAGATGCTAAAGAGTTGAGAAGAAGGCTGTGGAAAGGTAGCGAGTTCACAGGATCACCCATGTTGAAAGGTTAATGATTTCTAAAAGCCAAGAGCTAGGGTGGGGGGACTTTCTTACTCCCTCAGATCTGGTCAATCTGATCCCAGGGCTGACATTTTCCAGTCGCCTTTTCCTGCCCAGCGAGACATGAGAGAGGGCTGGGAAAGTGCAAGCTCCATCTTGACATTTTTAAGAAAAATACTCAGTAGATGTTCAGATGTTGAAGGCTCCCCCCAGCACCCAGCCAGCAGGAGGCAATTAACAAAGTCATTATGCAGAAGTCACCTAAGTAAGTATAGGAGAGTTTCCACTGTCACATGCATGCTTCCCTTCCAAAAATAGAATGCACGAACCCAGTTGCATCTGTAAATTAGCAGCTCTAGGTAGTGACTAGAGATGGTTATAACTTCAAGAAACTGTTGATTCAAGCAGCATTCTTGGTTTCAAAAGGCAGCAGGAACCAACCCAGCTGCATGGCTACCTACTTTTCTGTTTTACATTATTAATGCTCAGTTGTTTGTTCTTAACTAGCATCATTTCTGTAAAATATAACTCATTGGAGTTCTCTGACTTATGGTCCTCTAATATAGAAAGCAAAAAACAAAAAGGCAAAACAATAACAACAGCAAAACGACAGAGCTTCATTCCCCAAGTTCTTCTCCTGGTTTTGCAACAAAGCCACAACATTCAAAAGTTTCAAACCTAGAAGCCATATACACAGAGATGTACACTGCAGTGTACTAGTAAAAAAATCAGAAGCAACCTAGATGTCTTAAAATAGGAGAACAACTTAGCTAAACTATGATACAAGTACTGGATGGAATACCAGGTATACATACGAAAAAAAAATCTAGAAAGAGATATGTAAAAATGACATCAAGCTTTGAATTATAGTGGTAGGATGACTGACTAATTTTCTTCACTAGTTTCTAAACTCACTTCCATGCTGTTTACATTAAAAAGGAAGTTCTACAACTTAGTCTTAGGAGCAAGAGGTAAAGAAGGACAACAGAGCCGAGTGGGGAGATCCTGATTTTGCGCATATGCCACGTGTCAGACACTTAGGCAAGGGGAATTACATACATTATTTCATTCAGACCTTACATAAACCTTGAGAAAATCATTAGTATTTCCATTTTACAGACGAAGAAAGTGGAGGTTCGGAGAGGCTGCATGACCTGCCCAAAAATACTTCCCAAGATACTTCCCAGATGGGAAGTGATGAAGTCACTTTTGAACCCAGGTCTGACTGGTCCCAAAGTCCAGGCTCACCTCTAGACTGTTGATGAGTTACAATGCCTGAAATTAAATTAAAATTAAGATAATTTTAAGGCAAGGCCTCTGCTGACAGTATAGCCAGGTTTTCTTTTTTGAGATAGTCTGTTAAAGGACCTTCATCTTAGGGATAAAGCATGGGGTCCCCACCTGTTTACATCCTGACCGTGGTAGACAGGGTTGACCCCCAAAAGCAAAACCATGTAAATGCAAGTAAGTGACTTTGGTAGAGTCAGTCCTCAAGTTTGGGTCTATCTGGAGCATTCAGAGGCACATCATTTACTAGGTTCCTGACTTTGGGTAAATGACTTAGCCTCTCTGAGTCTCAGTTTCTTCATCTATAAAATAGATAGTAATATTTACCTCAAAGGATTAAATGAAATAATGCATGTTATGTGCTTAGAACTGTGCCTGGCACATAGTAGGAGCAAAATAAATTGTAGCTGTCATCATCTTTGTCATTTTGCTCTGCTGATTTTCCTAATTCCCAGATCCTCTGAAAGATTTATTTAAGCCAGCTCTGTTCGATCACCTTTCCTTCTCTCCACATATTGCCCCTAATTTCCCTCCCATGCCAACCGCAAATTTCTTTGAGCTGAGGGCTCTCTCCCTACCCTGCTCCCATCAGCTGACAGACTTTGCGCACAGGAACTAGAGATATCTGTCCCGTGGATAAAACAGTTTTAAAAAGCGGAATCGCTATAAAGCAGCCTGACAGGATCCCACTGCTGACTACGTGGGGCTAATTTTAAATCAAGTAAATATATTGCCTTTCTTCCTATCTCTGGATAAACCTGACTGCAACAATCAGGGTTACTGTCTCTCACCCCCAAATTAATTGTTTTCTGGAGAGTGGACTCTGGCACAGTTCATCATTTTCCTGCACCATGCAATGCTGTGGGGAAAGGAGGCCTTTCAGCAAGGATTCACTGGCACCTGCTCAATAGTTCTGGAAAACAAGGTGGGGTGGGAGGATGGGCATGAGAGAAGGGGAGAAACAGGCACGCCCGCCGTCAATGCGGAGGAGAAAGGTCAATGTAAGTGGAGGGCACTGAAAACCGGTGACACGGCAAGTTGTAGGGGGACCAGGGCTGGAATCTAATTTGTGCAGAATGGAGTGAACGGCTATTACTGCAGTAATGGAATAAGAAAACTCTCTTTTCTGGGCCCCTTTCACCCGACGGGCTCTACTAAGCCTTCTTCCGTGCATGACTAGTTTAGGGGTTGGCCACCTTGGACTGACCTCAGCCCAGTAATGTGACCTCTCCCTGCCCTACTCCCAACACAGTGCTGGTGCCAGACACAGGAAAGTGGGAGGCACGAAGTATAGTGGTTACGAGCACGGCCGTTGCAGCCAGACAGCCCTGCGTTCCTGTTCTGGTTTTCACGTTTATAGTTATGTGACTTTGTTCCTGTTATTTAAATCTTTTGACTCCCAGCTTCCTCATCTATAAAATGGTGACAATAATACCTAGCTCCAAAGAATTGCTGTGAAGGTGAAAGGAAAGAATATATTTTATGAGCTTATTATGCTGCTTGGTATTTACTCAAATTTACTACCAGAGGGTAGCCTTCTACACTGGTATCATCATCATCATTTGCAGTGTATATTAAGCTTTTCACTGAGAAAGTGAAGTACAGAGATTTCTTGAGGGAGTTGAGAAGTCTGAGTTTTTGCTCTGCTGGTGGGGGGATGTCGCTATGACTGAACCTGCCCCCCACTCGCTGGGCAGATGAGACTCAGGCTTGACGGGGGCACTTGGGGCAGAGCCTGGAACTGCGCTGAGCCCAAGTCACCGGATTTAGTTCCAAGTTCTTTCTGCTAAATGACCCCGTCACTAAGTCGCAGCAGAAAATCCTGTAACAGCAGGAAAGGCCCCTTCATGGCTTGTTCTTCCGTCAGGCACTGCACTCCCAGACTAAAGGAGTCATCTTCTTGAGCCTAAAGTAAAGGGAATGAGCCCACGGGGCAGGTGATATCAGGCCACCAGCAGGCCCTCCCTTAGGGCAGGGATCCTTTCTCTCATCTCCATCCCCCAGCACCTGGCCCACAGGAGAGAAGAAGAAAAAGAGCAAAGGAAGGAGACAGACATAATTAGGATGATTACCAAAACAGTAACAGTTCCCACTTATTAAAAATTGTACCATGTGCACGACACAGTGCTGGAGGATGAACATTCATGATGTCATTTAATCTCACAGCTTTTTAAGGAAGACAGTATCTCCGTTTTATGGATTAGGACCTCAAAACATAGTGACAAAGTAGATATTATTAACCTGATTTTGGATCTTTAGAAAACCAAGGCCCCAGAACAGTCCATCATTGCACCATTCATCATGGCAGCACCAAGATCCAAACCCAGGTCCGGGTCACTCCACACCTTGAGCTCTTCGCAGACTGCTGTCAGAGCCCAGGGCAGGCTTCCATGCCGTCCTGATTAGAACAACATGCAGCTTCTAATCAAATCACTGCTGACAGAGCAGTCAAGGAAGTGACTCCACGCAGTGGAAGACCCACCACCTGCCCTTCATATTCAAAGCCTCGTTAAGGATCCAGGGAGCAAAATCACCCCAGGGTCGCCAGCCTGTTCAACTGCTCTGCTGGGGTGCGCAGCCAGCCCTGCCCCGGCAGAAACATGTCAGCTGGGGAAAGCTGGGAAAGTTGCCTGTCATTTCCCGAGAGGGGGCGGAACGCTGGCCTAGAGCTCTGCTGGGTTTCCTTTCTTTGTGGTGCTTGCATCCAAGTGCCAAGACTGTTCACAAGGCTATCTAAAGCATTTCTATAAAAAGGTGTCTCAACTTAGCCAAGGACCAGCCTCTCATGTGTGATGCCTTGTCCCCTCCTTCCTGTACCAACCATCAAATGGGGCCGAAGGAAACACGGGTTTGGTTCACGCTTGGGAGCTCCAGAAGGAGAAAGTGCCTGTTGCTAGGTTCCATTTCCATAGCTACTAGAAAACGTCCTGTTGCAAGGCTCTGTGAGGCACCCTCCCATTGCCTGATTCCTTTGGCATATCAACCACGTAACTGGGTTTTTGTTTTTTTTTTTTTCAATGATCAAAGTCAATTAGGAGGTGGTCCCCACTGTACCTCTAAATGGAGTTTTAATTTGTGTGTATATTATTAGGATAGGCCTTTTCCCTCTGGAACAGTCATTTCAGTGGGAAGAATGAGGGTGGACAGCTTAACGCAGAGTCCGCTGCCCAGATTTGTAACTAGCGATGATATTTCTTTATAATGAGAAGCATTTTGAAAGAACATTTTAAACTCTCACAGAACAGAGTGTGTGATGTCCCTCCTTTACTCTCCACAGCTTCCCAGCCTCCTGCCCCCTGGAGCGTTTTCTAGCTCTTTGGGATCATACTACGTTTTCTTGCCTCTCTGCCCTGTCTGTGCACAGAGCCAGGCACACAATACACACGAGTCCTCTGATATGCAAGGACCCCTGGTTTGGCTCAGTCCTTAGATTAGGAAGTTTAAAGCAGCACAGAGTTCCATGCACCATGATGATGATGATGATGATGATGATGATGATGATGATGATGATGATGGTGGTGGTGGTGGTGATGATGGTGATGGTGATGGTGGTGATGATGGGGATGATGATGAATGTGGCAGTGATAACAGCCACTGTTATTAATCGTACCAAGCACTGGGGCTTCCCTGGTGGCGCAGTGGTTGAGAATCTGCCTGCCAATGCAGGGGACATGGGTTCGAGCCCTGGTCTGGGAAGATCCCACATGCCGCGGAGCAACTAGCCCCGTGAGCCACAACTACTGAGCCTGCGCGTCTGGAGCCTGTGCTCCACAACAAGAGAGGCCGCGATAGTGAGAGGCCCACGCACCGCGATGAAGAGTGGCCCCCACTTGCTGCAACTGGAGAAAGCCCTCGCACAGAAATGAAGACCCAACACAGCCAAAAATAAATAAATAAATTAATTAATTAAAAAAAAAAAATAGTACCAAGCACTGTGCTTAGTGCTTGATAAACAGACTATCACTTAATCCTTGCAAAGCCCTAGGAGGTAGGTACTATTATTATCCTCATTTGCAAGATGAGGAAACTAAGGCTCCAAGAGGTTCAACAACTTGCCCAAGATCACACATTTAATAAAAGGCAGAGGGTCACTTCAGATCTGAGCCAAATCCAGATTGCACAGAATCTGTCCCTAACCCCTATACACGCTGCCTTTCTGATTAGATGTAAAACTGTGGAAATGACAGAAATGGAGAATAAAAAAGGAAATCTCAGAATCATATGGCCCTGCCTTACTGCTCAAAGTTTGTTGGTGATATTTTCCTGAGGAGAGAAACTTGAGCATTTGAAACACTTGTTGAGCACAGTACCTGACGTTCCTCGTTGCTTCTCCCTGCCCAGGAATCTCTGTCTGTGTGGGTTTCTCCTGTCCCTTGAACACACAGCCTCCAGGCTTCGTTGATGTAATGTCTCTACATGGAACGGCCACTGTCTTTCCTATTTTTAAAATCATTCTCCCATCCTTCAAGGCCTACTTCAAACCTTAACTCTTCTGTGAGGATTTCCACCATTGCCCCAAGCCAGAAATGCCGTCTGCTCTCCCCTCCCCAGCCCCGGTTCCTGACCATTACTTCAGCACCTGTCCCATGCACACCGCCCTGACAGTCCATACCCAGGTGCTTCCCATCCGTCCCTTGCTGGCTCTGTTGTCCACCTATGTACCCAGCGGAGCAGATCTGCAGAGACAGCTGGACTCCCAGCTCTGGCCCCCCAGCTCTGGCCCTTACCAGCTATGCATCTGCAAATAAGTCACCTAACCACTCTGACCCTCAGTTTTTTCATCTCTAGAAAGGGAAAGAATACAAAACCATCTCCCAGGTTCTTATAAGGATTAAATTTAAGGAAAGTCCTTTTGAAGTGTATTGAAAATATAAGACATCATTATTATGTTGCTTAAAAGTTAATCAATGAGGGGGATTAACCAAGATGGCGGAGTAGAAGGACGTGCTCTCACTCCCTCTTGCGAGAGCACCGGAATCACAACTAACTGCTGAACAATCATCGACAGGAAGACACTGGACTTCACCAAGGAGGATACCCCACGTCCAAGGACAGAGGAGAAGCCACAGTGAGACGGTAGGAGGGGCGCAATCAGAGTAAAATCAAATCCCATAACTGCTGGGTGGGTGACTCACAGACTGGCGAGCACTTATACCACAGAAGTCCACCCACTGGAGTGAACGTTCTGAGCCCCACGTCAGGCTTCCCAACCTGGGGGTCCGGCAATGGGAGGAGGAATTCATAGAGAATCAGACTTTGAAGCCTAGTGGGAATTGATTGCAGGACTTCGACAGGACTGGGGGAAACAGAGAACCCACTCTTGGAGGGCGCACACAAAATAGTGTGTGTATCGGGACCCAGGGGAAGGAGCAGTGACCCTGGGGGATACTGAACCAGACATACCTGCTGGTGTTGGGGGGTCTCCTGCAGAGGCGGGGGCTGGCTCTGTTTCACCGTGGGGACAAGGACACTGGCAGCAGAGGTTCTGGGAAGTACTCCTTGGCGTGAGCCCTCCCAGAGTCTGCCATTAGCCCCACCAAAGAGCCCGCGTAGGCTCCAGTGTTGGGTTGCCTCAGGCAAAACAACCAACAGGGAGGGAACCCAGCCCCACCCATCAACAGTCAAGTGGATTAAAGGTTTACGGAGCTCTGACCGCCACAGCAACAGTCAGCTCTACCCGCCTCCAGAGCCTCCCATCAAGCCTCTTAGATAGCCTCAACCACCAGAGGGCAGACAGCAGCAGCAAGAAAAACTACAGTCCTGCAGCCTGTGGAACAGAAACCACATTTACAGAAAGATAGACAAGATGAAAAGGCAGAGGGCTATATACCAGATGAAGGAACAAGAAAAAACCCCAGAAAAACAACTAAATGAGGTGGAGATAGGCAACCTTCCAGAAAAAGAATTCAGAATAATGATAGTGAAGATGATCCAGGACCTTGGAATAAGAATGGAGGCAAAGATTGAGAAGATGCAAGAAATGATTAACAAAGACCTAGAAGAATTAAAGAACAAACAAACAGAGATGACCAATACAATAACTGAAATGAAAACTACACTAGAAGAAATCAATAGTAGAATAACTGAGGCAGAAGAACGGATAAGTGACCTGGAAGACAGAATGGTGGAATTCACTGCTGCGGAACAGACTAAAGAAAAAAGAATGAAAAGAAATGAAGACAGCCTAAGAGACCTCTGGGACAACATTAAACACAACAACATTCGCATTATAGAGGTCCCAGAAGGAGAAGAGAGAGAGAAAGGACCAGAGAAAATATTTGAAGAGATTATAGTCGAAAACTTTCCTAACATGGGAAAGGAAATAGCCACCCAAGTCCAGGAAGCGCAGAGAGTCCCATACAGGATAAACCCAAGGAGAAGCACACTGAGACACATGGTAATCGAAGTAGTAAAAATTAAAGACAAAGAAAAATTATTGAAAGCAGCAAGGGAAAAACGACAAATAACATACAAGGGAACTCCCATAAGGTTAACAGCTGATTTCTCAGCAGAAACTCTAAAAGCCAGAAGGGAGTGGCATGATATACTTAAAGTGATGAAAGGGAAGAACCTACAACCAAGATTACTCTACCCGGCAAGGATCTCATTTAGATTTGATGGAGAAATCAAAAGCTTTACAGACAAGCAAAAGCTAAGAGAATTCAGCACCACCAAACCAGCTCTACAACAAATGTTAAAGGAACTTCTCTAAGTGGGAAACACAAGAGAAGAAAAGGACCTACAAAAACAAACCCAAAACAATTAAGAAAATGGTCATAGGAACATACATATCGATAATTACCTTAAACGTGAATGGATTAAATGCTCCAGCCAAAAGACACAGGCTTGCTGAATGGATACAAAAACAAGACCCATATATATGCTGTCTACAAGAGACCCACTTTAGACCTAGGGACACATACAGACTGAAAGTGAGGGGATGGAAAAAGATATTCCATGCAAATGGAAATCAAAAGAAAGCTGGAGTAGCTATACTCATATCAGATAAACTAGACTTTAAAATAAAGAATGTTACAAGAGACAAGGAAGGACACTACATAATGATCAAGGGATCAATCCAAGAAGAAGATATAACAATTATAAATATATATGCACCCAACATAGGAGCACCTCAATACATAAGGCAACTGCTAACAGCTATAAAAGAGGAAATTGATAGTAACACAATAATAGTGGGGGACTTTTAACACCTCACTTACACCAATGGACAGATCATCCAAAATGAAAATAAATAAGGAAACAGAAGCTTTAAATGACACAATAGACCAGATAGATTTAATTGATATTTATAGGACATTCCATCCAAAAACAGCAGATTACACGTTCTTCTCAAGTGCGCACGGAACATTCTCCAGGATAGATCACATCTTGGGTCACAAATCAAGCCTCAGTAAATTTAAAAAAATTGAAATCATATCAAGCATCTTTTCTGACCACAATGCTATGAGATTAGAAATGAATTACAGGGGAAAAAACGTAAAAAACACAAACACATGGAGGCTAAATAATACGTTACTAAATAACCAAGAGATCACTGAAGAAATCAAAGAGGAAATCAAAAAATACCTAGAGAAAAATGACAATGAAAACACGACGACCCAAAACCTATGGGATGCAGCAAAAGCAGTTCTAAGAGGGAAGTTTATAGCTATACAAGCCTACCTAAAGAAACAAGAAAAATCTCAAGTAAACAATCTAACCTTACACCTAAAGGAACTAGAGAAAGAAGAACAAACAAAACCCAAAGTTAGCAGAAGGAAAGAAATCATAAAGATCAGAGCGGAAATAAATGAAATAGAAACAAAGAAAACAATAGCAAAGATCAATAAAACTAAAAGCTGGTTTTTGAGAAGATAAACAAAATTGATAAGCCATTAGCCAGACTCATCAAGAAAAAGAGGGAGAGGACCCAAATCAATAAAATCAGAAATGAAAAAGGAGAAGTTACAACAGACACCGCAGAAATACAAAGCACCCTAAGAGACTACTACAAGCAACTTTATGCCAATAAAATGGACAACCTGGAAGAAATGGACAAATTCCAAGACTGAACCAGGAAGAAGCAGAAAATATGAACAGACCAATCACAAGGAATGAAATTGAAACTGTGATTAAAAATCTTCCAACAAACAAAAGTCCAGGACCAGATGGCTTCACAGGTGAATTCTATCAAACATTTAGAGAAGAGCTAACACCCATCCTTCTCAAACTCTTCCAAAAAACTGCAGAGGAAGGAACACTCCCAAATTCATTCTATGAGGCCACCATCACCCTGATACCAAAACCAGACAAAGACACTACAATAAAAGAAAATTACAGACCAATATCACTGATGAATATAGATGCAAAAATCCTCAACAAAATACTAGCAAACAGAATCCAACAACACATTAAAAGGATCATACACCATGATCAAGTGGGATTTATCCCAGGGATGCAAGGATTCTTCAATATACGCAAATCAATCAATGTGATACACCATATTAACAAATTGAAGAATAAAAACCATATGATCATCTCAATAGATTCAGAAAAAGCTTTTGACAAAATTCAACACCCATTTATGATAAAAACTCTCCAGAAAGTGGGCATAGAGGGAACCTACCTCAACATAATAAAGGCCATATATGACAAACCCACAGCCAACATCATTCTCAACGGTGAAAAACTGAAAGCATTTCCTCTAAGATCAGGAACGAGACAAGGATGTCCACTCTCACCACTATTATTCAACATAGTTCTGGAAATCCTAGCCACGGCAATCAGAGAAGAAAAAGAAATAAAAGGAATACAAATTGGAAAAGAAGAAGTAAAACTGTCACTGTTTGCAGATGACATGATACTATACATAGAGAATCCTAAAACTGCCACCAGAAAACTGCTAGAGCTAATTAATGAATTTGGTAAAGTTGCAGGATACAAAATTAATGCACAGAAATCTCTTGCATTCCTATACACTAATGATGAAAAATCTGAAAGAGAAATTATGGAAACACTCCCATTTTCCATTGCAACAGAAAGAATAAAATACCTAGGAATAAACCTACCTAGGGAGACAAAAGACCTGTATGCAGAAAACTATAAGACACTGATGAAAGAAATTAACGATGATACCAACAGATGGAGAGATATACCATGTTCTTGGATTGGAAGAATCAACATTGTGAAAATGACTATACTACCCAAAGCAATCTACAGATTCAACGCAATCCCTATCAAATTACCAATGGCATTTTTTACGGAGCTAGAACAAATCATCTTAAAATTTGTATGGAGACACAAAAGACCCCGAAGAGCAAAAGCAGTCTTGAGGGAAAAAAACGGAGCTGGAGGAATCAGGCTCCCTGACTTCAGACTATACTACAAAGCTACAGTAATCAAGACAATATGGTACTGGCACAAAAACAGAAACATAGATCAATGGAACAAGATAGAAAGCCCAGAGATAAACCCACGCACCTATGGTCAACTAATCTATGACAAAGGAGGCAAAGATATACAATGGAGAAAAGACAGTCTCTTCAATAAGTGGTGCTGGGAAAACTGGACAGCTACATGTAAAAGAATAAAATTAGAATACTCCCTAACACCATACACAAAAATAAACTCAAAATGGATTAGAGACCTAAATGTAAGACTGGATACTATAAAACTCTTAGAGGAAAACATAGGAAGAACACTCTTTGACATAAGTCACAGCAAGATCTTTTTTGATCCACCTCCTAGAGTAATGGAAATAAAAACAAAAATAAACAAATGGGACCTAATGAAACTTCACAGCTTTTGCACAGCAAAGGAAACCATAAACAAGACGAAAAGACAACCCTCAGAATGGGAGAAAATATTTGCAAACGAATCAACGGACAAAGGATTAATCTCCAAAATATATAAACAGCTCATTCAGCTCAATATTAAAGAAACAAACAACCCAATCCAAAAATGGGCAGAAGACCTAAATAGACATTTCTCCAAAGAAGACATACAGACGGCCACGAAGCACATGAAAAGATGCTCAACATCACTAATTATTAGAGAAATGCAAATCAAAACTACAGTGAGATATCACCTCACACCAGTTAGAATGGGCATCATCAGAAAATCTACAAACAACAAATGCTGGAGAGGGTGTGGAGAAAAGGGAACCCTCTTGCACTGTTGGTGGGAATGTAAATTGATACAGCCACTATGGAGAACAATATGGAGGTTCCTAAAAAAACTAAAAATAGAATTACCATATGACCCAGCAATCCCACTACTGGGCATATACCCAGAGAAAACCGTAATTCAATAAGACACATGCACCCCAATGTTCATTGCAGCACTATTTACAACAGCCAGGTCATGGAAGCAACCTAAATGCCCATCAACAGACGAATGGATAAAGAAGTTGTGGTACATATATACAATGGAATATTACTCAGCCATAAAAAGGAACGAAATTGAGTCATTTGTTGAGACGTGGATGGATCTAGAGACTGTCATACAGAGTGAAGTAAGTCAGAAAGAGAAAAACAAATATCGTATATTAACGCATGTATGTGGAACCTAGAAAAATGGTACAGATGAGCCGGATTGCAGGGCAGAAGTTGAGACACAGATGTAGAGAACAGACATATGGACACCAAGGGGGGAAAACTGCAGTGGGGTGGGGATGGTGATGTGCTGAATTGGGCGATTGGGATTGACATGTATACACTGATGTGTATAAAATTGATGACTAATAAGAACCTGCAGTATAAACAAACAAAGAAACAAAACAACTAATACTAAACTTTCATTGGGTTATTTGTATGGAAATATGCTAATATAAATTTTTCAGAATTACATGAAATTTCTAAAAATCTTATATGTTCTGGTATAATGTTATAAGTCATAATCCTAGTTATTACTTTAAAATGTATATCTCAGAAATAACTAATTTTCTTGTCAACTGCATTATTATGAACTTTCATCAAATATTTAACCGTGGTCATTTTTAAGTCTTTTGTCATTTACAGACAGTTCTGGGTGTACCCTGATGCTTTTGTAAATATGTTCCTATAAAAGGGTTTCATCTTCAGGAAATTCATGGAAAAGACTCTGACAAGTACAGGTTTCTGGTACCTGACTGTACTGCTGAACTGAATGAATAAGCATTTTCAGAACTCTAATGAAAAACTGATGAGCTCATAAAAGTGTTAACAAAAGATCAAGATGAAAAAAAAAATTAATTACATGGGACTGAGTGAACTGATGAGGATGAGTACAATTTTTGTGACTTTCTGTTTGAATTTAAAAAAAGAAAAAATCCCACAAGGACTCAGAGGCAAAGAATATACAAATCAATTTTCACTGCAAAGTAAAGGAGCTGTTACAGTGGAGGATTACTGGACTGAATGTCAATATTATGACATAGTATGAGTGTGTTTCATGTTTGGTAATTGCAATCATTGTTGCTTTTGTTGTGGTCATCCATGTAAAAAAAAAAAAAAAATGTTAATCAATGAAAGAAAGAAAGAACACCCAAAGTTTAATACACAGACTAATGCAAAGATTTACACGTGAAACTTCCTACACAGCCCCAGACCGATACCATTAGGGGTAATCACAGTACAATTTAATGGACTTAATGCTCTACAGAAAAGTGAGGAGGCATAAACAAGCAAAAGAAGAGTTTCCAGTTTTCAGGTAAAGAAAAATGCTACCTCTCCTAAAATTCTCATTTAATCTTCGTTACTCCCAACTCCATCGCCTCTCAAATACCTTTTTTTTGCATGCATACTGGGTGGTGTCATGTGTGTACTCACACACAGAGACTCATACACTGAGACACACATAGGAGTCCAATGAGTCTGTCTTGCTGTAGAATTCTACAGATGGCCTGAGCGGTAAAATTTAGGACAATGTGATGAAATGCAGGCCACAGCTCAATTAATGATACTGGCATTTATTCTCTTCCCCCACTGGAGGCTGTGAACAAAATCCTAACTCCAGGCTCAAAGGCGCAATAAATCTAGCTGTTTGCCACACACCAGCAGGAAAGGCTCCCTCCAAAATGAAATGTTACACTGGTGACAATCTAATGCCACAGCACATGAAGCCTGGAGAACAGGTGAATCAGATAACACGAAGGGCTAGTGCTCAATAAGCGATGTGTATCGAGGTCCCCTGATGACATCTGGGCCTCCTTTGCTCTCCAATCCTGAAGCACTCTGGGTGCAAACCACAGCTCCACTCAATGCCACATAGGCACATAGCAATCCTGGCACAGTGCATGGCCCAGGGCAGGTGGATGCTAATTTTTCTTCCTTAAGAAAATAAGGTAGTTTCTCTCTTTAGTAAGGAGCTCTGTGCATCCTCTCAGCAGTTCAGATCAGGTGAACCGTCCCAGCCCCGCTCCAGCCCCGCTCCAGCCCCACTCCAGCCCCACTCCAGCTATGGGAATCGTAGAGCACAGTGGGAAGAGGGCAGGCTCTGGGGGCAAATCCTGGCTCTCACACTCACTAGTGATGTGGCCTTGAACAACTGACTTAATTTCCTCAGGTCTCAGTTTCTCATCTATGAAATGGAAATAAAAATAGAATGGTACCTAGCACATGGCTGGTACTTGACAAATATTTGTTGGATAGGTAGGATTGTTAAGAAGATTAAATGAGAAATATATATAACACTCAGAACATGCCTGGAACATGGTTAGCTCTCAACACATGTGAGCTGCCAACTCTGTTAGATCAGGGTAGGTTGTGGGAGGGAAGCTGGCAGCAGGGGCAGAAGAAAGCCCCAGACAGGATGGCAAAGCACCCCCTTGTTTGCTCTGAGCCTTGGGTATGGAGCACAGCTGCAGAGAAAGACATCAGAGGAGGGCTCTGAGAGCTGGCATGGTCTACATAAGGAACATAGGACTTGGAATCAGAAAATCTGGTTTCTAGGCCCAGCTCTATTACTTACCAGTCATTCCAGGCAAACAAGTAATTTAACTGCAGCAGGCCCAGTTTCCACATCTGGGGCTTGCAGCTAATAATCCTACACAGTGCAGAGACTGCTGGAGAGGACTAATGGGTCTGACAGGCCTCACATGAAGGCAAGGGATTTATTATGTATCTGCCCAGTGGAGCCTATTCTAAGGGGGAAGGCAGCCAGCGTCCTCCTGCAGTGCCTGTGGTTTCTGTAGTTCTACATTCAAGAGCCTTCAGTAAAAGAGAGACTGAGGCCCGCAGTAAGTCCGATGCACAAATGGATATTTTAATGCACAGTCTTCTGACACATGTGCCAAAAAAATAGCCAACATTTCTATCTATTGTCCCTTGCCTTTGTTTAGACTGTTCCATCTTCCAGAAAACCATTCCTAGCTTCTCTTTTAATATCTTACTTGATTTACAAGGCTCAATGCCTTGGGGAAATTTACCTGATCTTCCTGGTTAGAATGAATTGCTCTCTCCTTCAGGCTCCCACAGGGGTAAAGTTCAAACTCCAGTAACATGCTTTTATCATTTGTCTACTATTGCCTTGGGCTCCTTACACATCTGGCTATCTATGAAACCATGGAAGACTCAAAGCAGTGATGCTAGCTTATCTGGCTTTGTCTGTCCCTGTAGCCCAGGACACAACCCAGCAGACAGGCTCAGTGAATGCTCCCCAGTGTCTCAAACCTGAGCCTGGGGAAGCTCCCTCTACTTCATCCCAGATTACCTGAAATCCCTGCATCTGCAGACGGCCCTTGGCTGCTGAATCTTGGTTTCAAATCTCTGGGTGATCCAGCTGCCCGGAAGGGTGAGATCTGTATTTCCTCAGCACCCACCATGGACCACTCACCGAACTGGACCCTTTGCAGATGTTCTGTCACTTAAACACCTCTTGGATATTAATGGACAAAATTATCCATCAGGAAACCAAGATGCAGAGAGATGGAAAAATCTGTGTGAGCACGGCTGGAGGGCGAAGTCTGTGCTTTTGCTATTAGACTGTACTGCAGTCTTTAGGAGGATGAAGCCTTTTAGTTGTGGTTTTGTTGTTTTACTGATAGAAGGAAAAAAACACTGTGTTTTTTTTTTACTGCCATCTCACTTCCTCTCCCCTTTCCCGCCCCTCCCTTTTTTTTCCCCCTGAAATGAAGAGCCGCTTGGCTGGGCTTCCTCACCTCTGTCCCTAGCCTGCAGCACGAAGCACAGCCCTGACTGTACGGACCTCCTCTCCGCAAGCTAGGTATTTACGACAGTGAGAAAACAGCCATCAGGGAGACCACTCTCACTTTCTCTCTGCATCTAAGTGCAATTAAATTATGTTATTTCACAGTAATTAGTTCAGAATAAAAACAAGGACTTGGGGACATGTTCTTTCCAAGGATGCTAAAAATCTGTAAAATCGATTCCTTTTCCACACTCCCAGGGTGCAGCTGGGGAAGGATCACCCCGGCCACATAGCTGGGGCTACTCCCTGACCAACCACAGCTATGCTGCCTCTTTGGGGGCCTTGAAACTACCCACAGGACAAGGCCCCCCGAGTCCTGGGACAGTGTGTTGTCTCTGGAGCTGCCGCCATTGTTATAAAAAATGAATATACTAATAAACTCGGGTCCTTTCTTTTTTGAGGCATTTCCAAACTCGGGACGGCTTGGCCCTCAAATTCAACACAACTTGTTTGCTAGGGGGAGGGGAAGACAGATGTCATTCACTAGTGGCTCTTATTAGAAAGAACTAGGTGCCCGATTGTCATTGCATCCCCAGAACAGCCTATTATCTGCTTTCACAGAGGAGGAAACCGAGGCTCAGAGAGGGCACGGTTCTTGCTTCAAGTCTCACAGGTGTAAGCAACAGACAAGGTCTGTGCCCTACACCGACTACATTTTGGAAGCCACCTCTGGTATTCTCTCCTCTTAGTTTCCAGTAACCATTTTCACTCTCACATGATCTCCCTGCCTCTAGGCTTTCGCCTCTGTTCCCTGTAAGAACCTAAGCTTCTCTGCTTACCACTTTCTTTCCCCCTGCTCCATGCCTTGCAATATCAGTTAGCTTCTGGTCCTGACATCCCTCCTTTCTCTCCTTCAACAAACTTTGGCTGAATGCAGGCTACATCCTGCCACACCCTGGTACGAGAAGCTGTGGCTATAGCACTGGGCAAGACAGAAATTGCTTCCACCCCCATGGAGCTTACAGTCTGACAGTGGAGACAGAGCTGAGCAAATCCAAGACATAGTTCGCAGCTGCAATGACCGTGAGACCCCTGAGCACTAGAAGAGCATATGACTGGGTTCCTGGCTTACGGCGAGGGGGTCAGAGGAGCTTTGCTGAGGAAGGCACGTGTGAGCTAGGCTCTCGAGAGGGAACTGACTGGGAGAAGGCATGTGGTTCCCTCCAGGAATGAAGATCCCTTTACCTCTCTGCGTCTCGGGGCCACTTGTAACCTCCCCCGGCCCCCATTCATTAAACCAGCTGACCCACCAAGATCAGACACAAAGCTGCACGCTAACAGCACTGTGGGGAAACTGGACACGTAGCTGGGAACCCGGGGATTCAGCCCTTTCCTTCTGAGGAGCCCCTAGCAAGCAGTGAGTCACAAGAGCTTTAAACTGTCCATATCTTGTGACCCCCCGCCCAAAAAAATCCTGCTCAGGGGGACACACCCTCCCCAAAGTAAGTGAAAGAAGAAAACAGAAGAGGTTTTCTTTCATTCTGGTTACAGAAGTGCTATTTATAATAGCAAACAGTTGGAAACAAAGGAATACAATGATATAATAATGGCACAAATATGATAGAGGTAGTAAACTTGACAAGAATGAGAATTTTGTGTCAATACTTAAAAATATGTGTACAAAAAGATGGTCCACGAAAAAGGCAGAAGAACATACACATGCTGACTACACAGAGGGTTTTGGCTGTGATCCTCCAAGGAGGTCAAGTGTAACACACAGAGAACCCTAGAATGTTTCAGTTGTTTGCCCTCATATCTTAAATTCTAAACCATATCTTTAAATTTTCTCAAAAACACTTTGATGTCTTAAAGTTTGAAGGTTATTGTAGGTAACACCTGATTTTGAATCCAGTAAGTAAATCACTTCTTTACTACACATCTCAAAAACGGTACCAAAAACTACCGAGATGTGGAACGGATGAGTGGTGGCCCGAGGCTGAGGATGAGGAGACAGGACTGATTAAAAAAAAACGGGGGGCTTCCCTGGTGGTGCAGTGGTTGAGAATCTGCCTGCCAATGCAGGGGACACAGGTTCGAGCCCTGGTCTGGGAAGATCCCACATGCCGCGGAGCAACTAGGCCCGTGAGCCACAACTACTGAGCCTGCGCGTCTGGAGCCTGTGCTCCGCAACAAGAGAGGCCGCGATAGTGAGAGGCCCGCGCACCGCGATGAAGAGTGGCCCCCGCTCGCCGCAACTAGAGAAAGCCCTCGCACAGAAACGAAGACCCAACACAGCCATAAATAAATAAATAAATAAATAATTAAAAAAAAAACAACGAACTTTTGGGGTGATAGAAGTGTTCTGTGTTTTGATGGTAGTGATGGTCACACAACTCTGTCAGAATTCATAGAATGGCACAAAAAGTGTTAATCTTCCATATGCAAATTATATCTCAATAAATCTGCTTTTAAATACAAGCAGTCGGGGCCTGCTGGCTGAGTAGGTGTACAGGTGAGGGAGACACGCTTGAGTGTGGTATGGGTCTCAATCCTAGTCTTGGGCCCTGAACACTGCTAGGACAAGAACTAAGAAGACTGGGGATACTGATGCTATCCATTTGCCCTCCAGATCCACCCCATCCTTCTCGACCCTGCTCTGTGCCCGGGGAGGCTGATCCATATGGTCTGGACCAATGGGTCCGCTTGGGCTCTGGCTCTTGGTTGGGTTCAGTTACCAATGGGAGGGGATCGGAGGGTGGGGAGAGCACAAGGTCTGCAAGATGGACAATCTTCTCTCATGCTGAGCTGAAACATGTTGAATGACTTCATCATTTCAGCTAGCCTTTTGTTTACTCCTGTTTTATAGGTTCAGAAACTCATCCGAAGAAGATTAAGTCCTCGTATGGGTGGCACAGATAGGAATGGCAGAAGGACGATGAGGACAAGATCCCCTGGTCTGTGGAGCTGGGGCACTTAAGAGTCGCCCCTCTCACTGCAGACACCCCTCTCAAGCAGCCCACTCCAGACAGGCGGCTGTCTTGTGAGGGAAGTCTTCTCCCAGAGCCGGAATCGGCCTTCCCATCATTTTCAGCCAGAGGGCCTTGTTCTGCCCTCGGCAATCTCACAGAGCAAGTCTGCCCCCTCCTCCGCGTGGTGGCATTTCAGACCACTGCAGGGGGCCATGCTAGCCTCCTCAAGTCCTCCTTTTGGGGGGCTGAAGGATATTTGTCTGGGGTCTGTCATAAGGAGAACAATCTATATATATCTTGCTATTAGAAATTAGAAATTCCCACAGAGCAGCATGAAGGAATCAATCTTGGAGAGAAAGCCTTTAATACAGGATCCTGTATCTTTATCACTTTTTTCTCCTCCTAAAAGATCAAGTTCAATCATCTCCGTTTCCATTCTTTGGGCTATAATGCTAAATCTATGGCTTCTGTCCAAAAGGCCTGATGTGAAGTCGAAGAAAAAGGGGAGAAAATGAGCCTTATTGCTCACTAATAACACCCAGGCCCAGAGCGCAACGGGCCTGTGCTTAGGAAGCAAATGGCATCTGAGATCCTGATATTGCATGAGCTGAACCAGATGGGGATAACTGCGGGGCAGCAGCGGGTACAATCACCCTGGCCTCTATTTCTAATCCTTTCTCTACTCATTTCATGTCCATTTCCCCTGTACCTGAACCCCAGGACATAAAATGCACATTTCTGCCACCATGCTTGTGCCCACACTATTCTGCCTAGAAAACCCTGGGCAGATTTTACCACCTTGCAAGGTCTTTCATTCAACCACATCTTACTGAGCACAGCTACCGTGGGGCAGGCTGAGTATTAGGGGCTGAGTATGCAGCAGAGAATAAGACATTAGGAGATAGGAGACCACACTCCCAAAGAGGAGGGAAACCTAAGATCCCTTCTGCCTGGATTGCTGCTGTGCTGAAGTCACATGTGCATGTGTGCATGGTCAATGTCAGGGATCTTGAGGGAGCCTGCACAAGTCTGTGCAAGTCACATTGAGTGCCCAAGTCCACCTCTGTCAACACTGCCCAAATGACTTCAAGAGCTGGATGACCCAGGCTCTTCCAGACCACGAACTGCAATAATACTCCAACCAGCAATGCTCTCTGAAAGCTGCCTTTTGAGAAGAGGCAATTAAGCTTCACAACATTCTCACTTATAAATTAAACTCATACCACTTCGAGCAAGGGTTCTGATTTTTTTTCCAGTCCACAATCAGCTGCTGGTGGAGGTGAAAAATGTTACCTAGTTTAAAAAATGAGTCCCTTATGGCTATGGAGCATGTTGGAAAGTTCCCCTGCAGTTACCCAGAGGCTGCTGCAGCCCACACTTGGGACTCCACCCTCAATGTCCTGGTTCAATTTCCTATGGGCATCGTTCCACAGATGGGGAAGGACCTAAGAGGATCACTTACTCCCACGCCATCCTGGGCTGAGATACTGAGGTCCATGACAATGCTCTCCCAAGGCCACCAGCAAGGGACTCCTCCTTGGTCATGTGCCTTGTGTTTTTTCAACATCGTCTCTTTTAACCTGTACAGCAGCCTCAAGAAGGAAGTATTCTTCTTCTTCCCGCTTTGCAGATAAGGAAACCAAAGCTCAAAAGGGTCACACAGGTGGAGAGTGGCAGAGCTGAGATTTCCACTGAATCCTGTCTTCTGATCAGAACACCGTGCTGCCTTAGAGAAATCATAGAGGATGAGGCCCCACCCTCCAGGGGGCACCTGGACCTGACAATGAAAGAAATAGCTCCCAGGCACTCTCGGGTCTCTGTTTAAATGTAAAGCTCTTCCTGGTTTCTGTACTGTTAACAAGCTTTTTTGGTCTCCTATTCCAAAGGCCTATCTGGCTAGACAGGTGCTTGCAGAGTCCTCAAGATACAACTCCGTGCTCTTCTGCAGTACTCAGTGTCTGCTTTTTACATAGGGATTCAGAACACGAGGGAAGCTGTCAGTTTTCTCTGGATAGAGGCAACTGGCAGTGAAGCAAAAGTCAACTTTTGTCCTAGTTAAAGAAATGACATGAGTTGTTTTTTGGGTAATGATTCTCCTTGCAGCCGCTTCCCTGGAACAGTGAGACATCCCTACAAATGCTTTCTGACAGGGCCCCCTGATTGTTCTGTCAGCTGCCCTTGTGACTAACGCAGGCTGGGAAGCCCGCAGGCACTGCCATGAAACAACACTGGCCCAAGTTCTCACTCAAGACTTACTCTTTTCCATGGGATGCTAATAGTACTAGTAATACTGTTAATAACCACAATAGTATCAAACTTTTACTGAGATCCAACTCTGTGCCAGGCAATGGGATAGGTGCTTTATGCAAATTATCCTACTGGAACGTCACAAAACCCTGTGAAATGGCCACTATTATTATCCTCATTTTACAGATGGGTAGGGTAAACTGAGGCTGAGAGCGGTTAAATAAACTTGCCTAAGGTCACAAAGCATGTAAGCAGCAGAGCTGAGATTTGAAAGCAGGCAGCCTTATTTCAGAACCCACGCTCTCAACCATGATGCTACCCTCAGTTTCCTCGCCTGTAAAATGGGCCTAATCATTCCAGCCACATCCATTGTAAGAGCCAAAAGGAAAGTGGAAACTGAAGTTCAGAGAAGTTAAGCAACTTGCTCAAGTTTACACAGCCAGCAAGGGATGGAGCCAGGGCCTGAATGGGGTCTTTTGATCCTCCATTATCTGACCTACAGTGTAGTGGCTGAGAGTATGGCCTTTGAAATCCTATGTCATTCACTCGTTGTGTGACCCTGGCAAGTTGTTAACTTCTCTGAGCTTTAGTTTCCTCTTCCAGGAAATACAGAACTGTTACGAGTGTTCAGAGAGATGATACGTGTATAGTAGTGCCTTGGATCGATGGTAGGTACATAGTAAAAATTTAGAATACCAGATACAAGGAGGGGAAGTTACAGTATAAGGCTTAAGACTGTGAGCTCAAAAGAGAAAAAAAAAATTAAAAGCATCAGCTCAAGAGGCTGACTGCACAGTCCTGCCATTTACTATATGACAGTGGGTGAGTTACTTAAGCTCACTGGGTCTCCATGTCCTCATCTGTAAACTGGGGATAATAACCCATAGAGTTGCTGGGAGATTTCAATGAGAAAACACAAGCAAAGTGTTTAGAACAGTCAGGGCCATGTCCACAGGGCACAATCAAAGCAAACTGCTCTGATTATTAATGATAAAAGGTGACCCCTGTTATTTCTACTACTCTAAACCACACTGCTTTTTTGGGTGAAAGTGTTTTTAAAACAATTAAATGTTATCAAATAAAGCATTATGGCCATGGCTGCACAAGTTTCATGGTTTGACTTACAACTAACCTTCCCCTCACATCATTCTCTCCCCATTTTGTTCTGCAAACAGATTTCTTTTCTTCGGAAAAGCAGAGGCAGGGTATTCAAATGCAGACTAAAAGGATCTGAAAACCTTCATAGGGAAAGTGGGTGCCTAAAGCAAGGCACTCACCCCAGTGGTGGCCTCTCTGAATGGGTGTCCTTCAGAGGCAAAAATACACATCATCTCTCGGAAGAGATCTCCCAGGCTCAGTGAGGGTCCTCCCTAGATTCCCAGCGCAGGCCAGAGCAACCTGTAACACCCCAGGGGACGAGGAGACGGCCCAAAGGCAAGGCCCTGGGTCCTGCAGCCTTTGTGGGTGGTAAGTGCTGACTCCAATTTCTCTATCTTCCTATGAAAATAACTGCACACGTCTCTACAAATGAAGGGCCACTGGTTGCTTGTATTCCAATAAACTTTCCAACCAAGAAACTGAATGTCAAGTGGATCTGTCAGAGTCCTGTCCAGACATGGCAGCCCTGAGCAGACACCAGAGAAAGAACAAGTCTTTCCCGCCCTCTGTTTTCCACTCCCCCTCTGCTGGTGAGGCGATGTAATTCTTATCTGGAACTTGATAGGATGTAGAAAATAATTACAAATGAAAAGGTTATTCATAATTTTTAAATGAGTTAATTAGTAAACCCAGTCAGACTTGCTCATTACAGTAATTAATAATTGATTATCCTTGAAATTAAACACAATTTTTCATCAAAAATCTAATTAAATATCTGTGCTTTTTGCCTGTTGATGAGTTGGTCTGCTAGCAAAGTCTTTGTTAAGGGTAGTTGTGCTCAACAGAGACAATTAATTTGATTTTTAATAATTGATAGTTCCTTATAAGTTAGTCCTCACAGCCTGTGATGATGGCCAAGCAACAAGAGCTCATCCCTGGCCCCGGCAACTGGAGGAGAGCAAGCACAAGGCTGCCAACCCAGCCCTTGAGGATAGGTAGGAACTCACCTCGCACCTGCAGTGCATTCACTGCATTAGCTTACTCTTACTCCAGACTCATAAGCATCCTTCTGAGGTGATGGGTCATGCTGGTTTTCTAGATGAGAAATCAGAACTCAGAGAGAGAAGTGAGTTGCCCAAGCTGCTCAGTGGCTGAGCCGGGAGTGGAATCCAGGCTCTCAGGCTGGTGTGAGCTCTGCCCCAGCACCTTGCTGAGTTTCCAGGTAACAAAGGGAAGACCCCAGGCTAGCCTCTCTGACCTGGTCCTTGGATACAGAATCTAAACTCCTGTTTTAAGTTTTCCATATACATCGGGCTTTGTCAGAAGGACGCATTTATTCTTGGCAAGGACACATTCTCAGTGGACTGACGTCTCCTAACTCGAGAGACGAATTCTCCCAAATCAACCTCACATCTACCCTACCCCCCACCTACACTGTCACCCTCTTAGTTGAAGCCCTCAGCTTCTCTTGACTTGTTTATGCAATAGGGCCTGTTCTTTCTTCCTCCATCCTTACCTTTCTGAGATAAACATCTGACTATGTCCTGCCACCGCTTAAAGCCCTTCAATGGCTCCCTGTTGCCCATCCAATAAGGTCCTTAACTTGGCCTCCACGGTGATCTTCATAATCTGACCAAACTCTCCTGCATTAGCTCCAGTCGTGTCCCCGACACCCCTCAGATGCTTCAAACACAGAAACCCCTTTTGCCATCACATCATCCTCTTTCGAGACTTCGAAATGTCCCTTGGTTTGAAATTCCTTTCCTTCACGTCTACTTCTGGCTGTGACTTGAAGAGTCAGCTAAAACACCACCTTTCACAGGAAGCCTCCTCTAGTCCTCCTGGCTGGGGCTGGGTATTCCCATAGCCCCTGAGCTGCCTCAGCCACTGCTAACACCGCGATGTTATCATATCATATCAATCACTGCTTCTAAGCTACGAACACCTCAAGAGTAGGGAACATATTGTTGGCCCTAGCACTCAGCACAGTGCCTGACTCAAGGTACCCTGTTTCGTTTGCTGAATGAAAAAGAAACCTCACAAAATCGTAGATTCTGAGACTATCAATGTTGGAAGGAAAAGTACAGGTCCTCCAGAGAACATGCCCAGTCAATGAATGAATCTTTATCTTGCTTGCATGGTCATAAGCACTATTTGCACCCTTCCTAGGTAGGGAACTCACTACCATCCACAGTAGCCCCTATCTTTAGATAGCTGATGATGGACCGTGTATTCTTACTAAACGGGAGATGAAGAAGCCCATGGGATGGAAAGCAGAAGAGAGCTTATTTAATCATATAAAGATTGATGCTTTCTTTCTGAACTAGGTTACATAGTACATATTATAACCTTGACTTCAACACAAAACAAGTTGATGTCTATATGTAGTGAACTACTTGACTCTTGATGAACAGTGACACTGCCTGTTCAAAAGTCTACTCATCTATGAAATATAATAATGTCAGTCAAAAGCAAGGGCTGTGCTAGTGGTTGGTGGGGATACAGTATTGGGAGTGCCACAAAGAAACTTCCATGCCAGGTGACAGTGCTTGGAACCCCACAACCCTCACCAGTAACCCAATCTACATCAGTCATGAACCTCCTGCAGAGCCTGGGTGGGTGCTGACCTTTCCCAGTTTGGCTGTTCCTTTTACCCAATGACCCAGGGCAGGGATGGCAAATACCTGGTATGTCATCCATATTCTCCACTCCTGTGACCACAACAGACATGAGTAATCAATCACAGAGACTCTTTTCCATCGAGTCTGAATATAGCCTTGGGATCCTTCTCAACACAGCTTTCTAGGAGGCAACAGCTAATCAATCAGACAGAAGAATAGATAAACATGTATGCCAACTGGACCCTGATGCCGTGAAATTCTCTAAGTCGATCTTCACAGGGGGAAAAGAGACACCGGATACCAGATGAGGCTTATTATACCTCGAGATGTTTAAGGAGACCTCCTTGTTTGCAGGGCTATTGTTTTCCTAATTACTTGTTTTTATTTAATTCAAAGATCTTGAAAGGGAAGTAACCTTACAGCTTACATCACCCAAACCCCCAACCATGCTTGAACCCCTTCTCCGCATCCCGAACAAGTGGGAGCCAGACCTCTCAAGACACTTCTTTTCCATCCACAATGACTTTGTTTGTCGCTAAGTTCTTTTTCACAATGGGCGGCACTCGGTCTTCCTTTGGCTTCTGCCAGCTAGTTCCATTTCTATTTATTGGGCTTATACTAAAAGGTTCCCTTTGCTTATAGAATTATCTCAGAATGCCTTAGCGTGGGTTCGAGGCCTTCTCAAGCTGGTCTGACCTACCTTAAATCTTAGAATTATAGAATTTGAAGGCTGGAAAGGATAGAGGGTTAAGCCAACCCCACTGGATGCCTTTACTAAGAGGCTGATTTTCATAGAGGCAGCAGACTCTACACAACATCCCCAGATCTCTTCAGATTAACAGCTTTCCTGGGAGCAGACCAAAGACCAAACACAGGGGTCTGAAGCAGGACACCAGACTGTGCTGCAAATCAGTCGAAAGAGCGCACAGTGGGAGGCATCGCAAGCGAGGCAGTGGGTCCGGAGGAGTTGCTTACATCACGGACGTGCCCCGGGGTCAGGTAGGAAGGCCAATCAGTGCTGCTCCGGGTCTCTGCGCTCCCTCAGGCAGCTCTAACCGCTCCCTGGGACCCTTTCTGACACTCGACCTTGGCTCCCCCCAGATGGCCCTGCCCGACCACCACCTTCGGACATGCCGCCTGGCTTGAGGTCACACACTCTAATCTTCGGCAGTTTCCCTCCAACCCCAGGGCACCCTGCCTCCTTCCTGCTCCTCACTGTGGCACCGACAGGAGAGGCCAGCCTCCTGTTCAGCTGCCCAACTTGTCATTTCATTTCTAGTGACTCCCATCTATGACACTCATGTCACAGATGACCACCTCAAAAGCCGGTCTTGGTGAGTGCTTTTGCCTGATGCCAGGCCTCCACCACACGAGAGAGCCGACGCAGAGCTTCCTTCCTGGTATACGTGCAGGAGCAGGAGAGGGCCCTGAGAGCTGACCTTGATAGTCTGGGCGGGGGGAGGGGGGCGGGTGCAGGCCAGGCCAGTGATCCAGGGCTGCGCGGCTCACCCTGCAAGCTCTGACTGCCATGCTGGCAGGGTGCCTTCATGCCCACAGGTGTCTCGGTCACTGCCCTCTGGGCCAAAGGGGACCCAAGGGAAGCTGGGGTGAGGGCGGTGCTTACCCACAAAGTACGCCAGCAGGATGACCAGCGTGGCTGAGATGGCAATGGCGCTCAGGGCCGCGCACTTCCAATTACAGTACTTGGAGGGCTTCTTGAGGTTGAAGGCCGGTCGGGAGAAGGTGCTACGGGGCAGGGGTCGGGGCGGAGGTGAGTACACGGTGCTGGACGTCAGAGGGTACCCCGGCGACGTGGTGCAGAAGAGCGGGGAGGTGCCTCCCGGCTTGAAGAGGAAGTGCCTGTGGATGGAGAGAAGCCAGAGGGCGTCAGGGGCTGACAACTCACCAGGAGCCCACACAGACCTGAGGATGCAGGCAGCAGTAGAAGAAGCATGCAGAGGAGCCTGGAGAGAGAGAGAGAGAGAGAGAGAGAGAGAGAGAGAGAGAGAGAGAGAGAGAGAGAGAGAGAGAGAGAATCACCACGGAGGAGACAGAGGGACAGAAAAACAGAGAATCAGGTACCAGACCACAAAACAGGGCACACGAAGACACGTTTCCACGAAACACGGATGGGACAGCCCTGCCCATGGGGAACCCACCCAAGCCAAGGCGGAAGGTGTTACCAACTGGACAGAAGGCTGAGTGTTGAGATCCTTTTCCTGGGAAGGGATGGGGCTGGGATGCTGTTTCTTGGGGAATAAACTAGGTGTTTTCTAAAATTATTGCGGTAACTTGGAAAGTGTCTAAAATCCTGTTCTGCCCTCTGGAGATCATGAAACCGAAAAATTTCCATCTCCCTCCAATACGTCCTTTGCCTTTGTACCATGGTGGAGGAATAAAATACCAATCGTTTTAAAGGGGGTTTTGGTAGGAGTGGGAACCAAGAAACCACCACTAAGGTCTGCCATGGTCAAGAGTCCCCTAGTGGCTGTTACACAGCCAATGGCAGCAAATGCCTTCTAAGCACTCTCCTCAAAAGCCAGTCTGCTGCCTTCCAAGCCCCTGGTAAAAGCCATGGGAGGGGACAGACGGGCAACTGCAGCCTGACTACAGTCTTGAGGGCCGCACGGCAAGGTCAAAGCACACGGTTGTGGCCAAACTAAGTGCCAGGAAATCCTCCACAGCTTGGCTTTAACCATGGCCATGAGAAGACTGGGACACAGCCTGGGAAACGGGGTGCACTGCATGCCCCTGAAGTCTTAGGGTCAAAGGTTATACTTAGAGGAATCTTGTACCCTGCTGGGTACAGGCCACAGAATACATACTCAGGGCCAGCATACACACAATACAGGGCCTGTGCTGCATAAAAGTTGCTACATGAGATGGCTTTCAGAATGGCAGAGGCAGCCAATGAGATGCCAGGAGCGTCATATTAACAAGACTGCTGTTAATATGCTGGGGGACAGTGTATTCCAAGGATAAACTCTTGCAAGTTGAACATGGACTTGGGGATGGGCATGCAACATGGCCTCATCACTTCCCCCAGGAGATCCCAGGGAAAGGTCTCAGAGTCTGCATGCAAATGCAGGAGCCACAGGGAGAGCACACACAGAGGAGGAGCATGGGGATGTCACCTACCCATCACTGTAAGACCCATCATGGCGGGAGGCGCTGAGAATGTCCATCTCAATGAGGTTGTCCTGCAATGTCCCTAGGAATGGCTGCTTGCCTAGGTTTCTATGCACACATGGAGACATGAATGAAGCAATGAGTCATGCATCAATGAAGGGGGAGAGTAGAGAAACACACAAAGTGGCTGACGGGTGCAGTTGTGCGTGAGACCAGCAGGATGCAGTTTCCAGGCAATGGGTCTGTGTGCAAGCCACGAGTGCCCGGAGTCTGCCTGGCCCGGGGCATCTGGAGGGAGCACTCCCCATACAAACCTGTATGTCTGCCAGTTGTGGGCATCAAATCACAGATCTGACTGGTGAAGACTGACTATGGCTCAGGTGCTGAGCTAGGCATGTTATATCCATTTATCTCAAGTCTTCAAAAGAGGCAGTGCAAGGAAGGCAGTGTCATCCCCATTTTACAGATGAGGAAATGGAGATGTGGAGAGGTCCCAGGACTAGGCAAGGCTACCAGCTAGCAAGGTTCAAAGCAGGAATTTGAGCCCAAGTTTATCTGGTTCCGAAGCCTGTGCTTTCTCCTCTACTTCACCCTGCCTACATCTGCTTTAACAACAGCCAGCAATGCGTACTTTGCTAGTCCAAAGGAAAAAGACAGACAAGCATTTTGGGCCATTTGCTTCTAAAGCTGTGGTTTTCAAACTTGCGTAAGCACCAGAATCCTCTGGAGAGCTGTGCTTTGCTGAGACCCAGCCCCAGAAATTCGGGGTCAGAAGGTGTTGGGGGCCTGGGGATCTGCATTTCTCCCAAGTCCCCAAGCTGTGATGATACTGGAATGTCAGGGTCCTTTGGCAGTGCAGGGACCTGGGTGATGACTGATTGGCGAGGATGGCACCCCACAGAGACAGAGGGGGAGGCTCTTTTGTCCCTCCACATGCACTGAGGGCAGTGCAGCATTTCGGGACCCAGAATGAAGGTAGACACACTAGCTATTTTAGTCTCACCCGTGCCTGCTAAGTGGCGTCACTCACACATGAGTGCATGGGATCCTGTTTTCTGATATTTCAGGATTGCTGCCACCTCCCTTGAATCATTTCGAAGAAGCCGGTGGTGGCTGCAGCCTGCTGTGTGTGCCCAAGGGAAGGGCTGACTGCAGAAAGCTACCTTTCACGCCCAGCTCTGCCAGGGACCATCCTTCTGACTTTGACCAGGTCGTGAGAACCGGAAAACCTAAATTCAAGTCCCTTTTCTGCCGCTTTCGCGCCGTGTGACTTTGTGTAAACACTTTAACCTCTTCTAATCTTACACTACTTTTTCATCTGTAAAATGGGGCTAATAATACTAAGCTCACAGGTTGCTCTAGGACCAACTGAGGAATGTTGGAAGCTTTTCAAGGGCTAAACAAAGATTACAGAAGTACTAATGCTAACTATAATAGCGACTACCTACCCTACATCCACCATATGCTTTTCACTGTCTAGAACTCTGCAACTATTATCCAGTGTAAATCTTCCTCTTCACAACAACCTACAAAGTCTCTGCCATCGTCTCTGTTTCGCGGGCTGGCACAGCAAGGCTCGGAGAAGTAACACTCCTAAGGTCCTACTGTACAGTAAACAAGCGGCAGAGCTTGACGGCAGCCTGAGTTTGTCTGACGCCAGAGCTCAGGCCCTCTCTGCCTGTAACCCTGGGTCGCTGCCTAGCCTGTGGCTTTGCCCCTGGCCGGCCTCACAGACCAACGCGAGGGGTTGTAAGTACTATCTCAGAGCACCATTTCGTGGGCACTCCTGGGTACAGGCAACACTGTTTTGCAGCCGGGCCTCTGAGTACCGCCGCGGTGGTGGGGACCGTCCCTCTGAGAGGATCCTGAAGCAGTCTGGGTCCAGCAGCCCGGGTGGCAGGCGGTTCTGATAGCGTTCACTACCCCTGGGGCATCCCACAGAGCCTGGGAGTTCCTGCAGGGGAGTCCCTCAGAGTGGCCCCATTTCTACCCCCAGACAGATGGTCTCCTGATGGGAGGTCCTGTGACACAGTGGGAGGTACACAGGCCCCGGGGTCAGCAGGGTCTGGTTCCATCATGCCCTGGGGCCTCAAGCAGGTGAATCCGTCTCTCTGATCGTTCATAAACCGGGAGACTCACTCTCCTTAGAGATCCAGATGATACTTCTCCTGAAGTATCATCTGGCTCATGCCACTGCCCTGCTCTCATCCCTCCAATGGCATCACAGGAATAAAACCACAGTCCTTACTGGAGCCCACAAGATCTTGTAAGATCTGACCCACTGCTATGTCTCCAACCTCATTTTCTGCGCTACACTGGCCTCGCTGTTTCTCCAACAGGCTAAGCCTTCGCTGCTATTTGCCTGAATCACGTGCCCCCAAATACCTGCACAGATCAGTCCCTCCTTTCTCACCCTAACTATAAAAGCTCCCACCCTACTCCTTCTAGTCACCCACTGGCCCCCTGCACTGCTTTAGATTTCCACATAGCACTAGACATGCACACACACACATATGTATATACGTATATGTATGTGTGCAGGCGTACCTGTGTGTGTGTGTGTATATATATATGTATATAATACGCTTACTGTGCTTTTTCCTAATGCCATTTAGTTTCGTGAGGGTAGAAATCTTAGGTCGTATTCTCTGCCCGTGTGCCCAGAGTCTAGAAGAGTACCTGACACGTGGAAGCAGGCACTCAAATAACATTTGCCGAATACTGCAGATGATGAGGTACACAAAGATAAGCATGCCTGGCATATCGCTAGCATGCAGTTGATGTTTAATTGAGGGTAGCACAGGTGATGTTTTATTATTATTTCATCTATTCCCTGCATTTCACGAGGAAATTTTCAGCCTTCTTATAGTCTATACAGCCCAGCCTGAGCAGGCCCTAACTGCCCCTGTCCAGGGGCCCCAGGGATGAGTTCTTGCTGCCGCCCTAGGGCCTGAGGGTGGCTGTGTGGCACGCTCGCCAGAACGTGTAGGAGTCTGGCCTGCATCACTAGGTAAGGACTATGCTCTCAGAGTCAAATCTATACTTAAGACCTTAAGACGCATCAGAAACAAATAAATAAATACATTCAGGGAAAAAAGACAAAGGATAAAGATCAAAATGTTAACAGTGGGGATTTTCCACTGTCTGGTTCAAGAGTGATTTTAATTTTTAATTTTTTAATTCAAAAGGAAACAGTTATTTAAAAAGAGAGAGCAGACAAGTATCTCCTAAAAGTACAGATCTATTCAAACAAGGGAAGAGGCAATGCAACAGAACAAAGGGTTTCTAGAGTGATAGAGTGCATATGATTTCCTGAAAGAGCGTCCATACCCATGCTAATTTGGATGTTAATCATTTAGATCACTTGGGAGTATGGGGGGACATGAGCACTTGCTGAAATGCTGCCTATTCAGATGCTATTATTGCCTTGAAATAGTAAGCCTCATTCTGTACTTTCAAAACTGAGTTCTGGGTCAAATTATTAGGTCTCATTTGACTGCTGAGAAAACCAAGACCCAGAGAGACATGTGTCCTGCTCCCATCCACACAGCAAGTCAGTGGCAGAGCTGGAACGAAAACCTGGGTGTCCAGACTCCCAGTTCAAGGCTCCCCACTAAATTTCCTGTCTATCCCTGCCCCCAGCACTCTGGGTTTCTGGTTCTTCTGAAACACAGAAGTGACGAGGATTTCCTGACGGGGACCCTGAGCTGCTGAGCCCTCCTTGGGTCACAGTGCTGCAGTGTCTCCAGCCACTGCTGCTGGGAGCTCAGGTATGGCCACTGGATTCATCTGACCTCACGTTGGTGGGTGTTGTTGACTCATTTTACAGATATGGAAACGGAGGCCCAGATAGGTTAAGTGACAGCCTAAGACCACACGGCAGTGGAAAGCTAGAGATGGGACTCAAACTCAGATCTCTCCGGCCTCACAGCCCCAAGCTGCCTGTAAGGAAAGAGTTGCCGCTGGCTTGCAGAAGGAACTGCAGTGTAGTGCCAGACTGCTCTCAAAGCTCTTCTTAGAGAGGGGAGGGGACTGGCTCCCCTCTAAGCCTGAGGGGGGGCCCTGGAGCAGTCCCTGAGCTGCCTGAAGCAGGGTTCCATCTCTCTGACCCAGGGCCGGTTGAGCTTGCCTCCCAAGCACAAAATGCACGGCTTTGGGGAAGGAAGTGGCTGGGAAGCTGCAGTGGCCAGTAGTTCTTCTGGGACTGCCCTGTTCAACAGCCCAGCTTCTCAACCATGAGCCCACTGTCCTGGACCATGTTTCCACCCCCTAAGCCCTGGGACAGCCACCCGGTAGAGCAGGACAGGCAGGGATCACACCCCACACTCTGCAGACCCCCAGCCCTGCCAAGGTGTGCAGGGTGTTAAGAGACTTGGCCAAGACCACACTTAGAGTTACTTATGGAGCTGGCATTTGAACAAATGGATGAACAAAGAAACAAAAATGAACCAGGTCTTCCCTGCCAATCTCATGATGTCACTCTCAATTTGCAAGATGTTGGCAGCTACTCACCCCTACTTCTACCACCCCCAGCCCCCATGCCCACAGGGGAAAGTGCAACCTCCTGTTCATGGAACTCAAGGTCCTCCACCAGTGACCCCCATTTACTGTCATCTCCACTGGGAAGCCCCTGCAGCTCCCACTTCACCGAACTCTTGGCTCTCTCTCCAAAAGGCCAAGCTCCCTCCTGGCCTTTGCACAACTGTCCCTCATCTCAGAATTCCTTTCTCCCTGCAAAGTCTACTAATGCATGCCCCAAGATGCTACCTTTAATCATCAGGAAGGCAGCACTGGACAGTGGTTAGGGGCATAAGCTCCAGAGTCAGCCAGCCTGGGTATGGCTCTTGGTCCTGCCATTTACTGGCTGTGGCTCCTTAGGCAAGTTACTTAAGTTTTCTGTTCTTCAGATTCTTCACCTCTAAAGTGAGGAGGATAAATAAGACTACCTTTCTGTGCAGAAGAGTTAAGATAGCAGTCCTGACTGCTATCCTTCGAAAGCCCTGCTTATAAGGTTGGCCCTTGGCTGGTGTCTGGGAACTTAGGGTTCAGGAGGGTTCCCACCATCAACTGATAAGAGGGGCTGACTCACTGAGTTTTATTTGTACAAACAATATGGTTTATGCTGAACACCTGCTTTCCTTCTGGGAGTCTGGATTTTGGGTACTTGCCAGGCAGGTGATGTCCATGTGACCAGCCCCCAGTAAAAACTCTGGGCCCTGAGTCTCTAACGAGCTTCCTCAGTTGGGAGCTCATTAGAGCACCCAGTGAGGGCTCTCTGAGTGTTTGTTATGATCGTTATTTGAGGCTTCCAAGCTGAGGGAGCCACACCCTCTACTCTCCTCTCAGAGCATCATCCAGACAGCCCTGTCTCCATTCATTCATTTATGGGTCTGCCTCCCTCCCTAGACCTCCAGCTTCTTATGTGGCAGTGGCTGTATCTTATGCATGTCTGTGACGGAATCACCAATGACAGGGACGACCGTCCTTCCCAATTCCCTGCGATGCTCAGGGGCTGGCCTGGCGCACCAGCAGACACCGTGTACCATTCTGGGAAGCGCATCAGGGCTGGGCTGGAGACCACGGGATCGTCTCCCATCCCTGTGGGTGGGCAGGGCTGTTCCCCAAATTGAGTATGACCACAAGGTGGCCCCCAGGCTCCCAAACCAGGCCTGAGATCACATGAGTTAGAGCTGAGGTCTGGCAGCCCTCTGCTCCAGCTTCCCCTTCGTCCGACAGGAGCCTGATGGGTTATTAATCAGGCAGTCTCTGTGGAATCAATTACGCATCTGATGCTGCAGAGTGTGAAAGAAGTGCATCAGGTTTTAGGGGACCCTGAACACATGGCTCCCACCAGAATGGACCACAGATGCACCTGCAGGGCTTAAAGCAATATCACACCCCAGCTCTGGGGAGCACAGGTAGACTCGATCTCCTCCTTGGGGGACTCAGTCACCCTGGGGGAGTACCAGAGGCACAGCGGGGGCAGAGAAAGGAGTGGGTTAACCAAGCCCTCTCTATCCTTCGTCCTTCTGCTAGCCTTCCTTTTCCTGCCAGCATGCAATTGAATTCCCCCCTGGTCATTCTACCATCTGTTATGGTATTTGCTCAGCTATTTATTTTAGACTCTCAACAGAAACTCAGTGTGACAATTAGGGAAGGGTCTGTGGCTGTTTCTCTGGCATCAGGAGGCCCCCCGTTCTGGTGGGGCTTGGCAAAGCTGTTTAGGACAACGGTCTCAAACAGGCCCTGCTCTCTGGGGCTTCTAGGGCTTTGCTCAGGCTGCGCCTCTCCAGGCCCTCCTTTCCTTCCTGCCTCTCCTTGGGGAATCCTGCTTTTCGACACAGTCACACAGCACCAGGTCCATTGGGAAGTCTTCTCTGTGCCCCACTCAAGTCTCAGGTGAGTATATGTATCCATTCATTTGTTCCATCATTCATTCACTCATTCATTTCACCTGTGTGTTAATATCTGCCAAGCCCCCAGCAGGTGGCAAGGCTGTGTTGTGTGCTGGGGATCCCGAGGCAATTAAAACACATTTCCTGTGCTTATCTCTATCCTACTGCAAGAGTCTATTCTCTTAAATGTCTCAGGCACACAGTAGGCATTGCATGAATATTTACTGTACAACAAGTACTACATGATAAGGAGTTGAGCACTTACTGTGTGCTAAGACATTTGCAGGCATTATTTTATGTAATTGCACCAACATCCTTATGAGGCAGTATGGTAGATTCAAGGTGGATGAAAATTCTTGGTACTTCTCCCTTTGAGAAGTGGGGTCTACTGTCCCTCCCTTGAAGCTGGCTGGCCTGTGACTGCTTTGACCAACAGAATATGGCAAAAGTGACACCGTGCCAGTTCCAGGCCAAGCCGTTTAGGAGGAGCAACGGCTTCTTGTCTCAGTGTAGTGGAGCCTTGAGCTGCTGAGGACAAAGTACAGTTCCCTGCAGGGAAGGCCATGTGGAGAGACCCTGAGACTCCATCAGAAGGAGAGGGGCCCTACCGAGCCCAGCTTTCCAGCTGTCTCCCCCAAGGTGTCAGGCACCTGAGTGAAGCAATCTTGGATCCTTCAGACCAGCCCAGCCAACAGCCAAATACCACTGATGGACCCCAGTCTATCCCACGCGGAGCAGAAGACCAGCCCAGCTGAGCTCTTCCTGAACTGCTGATTCACACTATGAAGTACAATCAACTGGTGTTTTTAAACCACTAAGTTTTGGGTAGTTTGTTATGTGGCAATAGATCATCAGAACAGGAATTTGCTAATATTTTCTCCCTTTTAGAGACGAAGACTTACAAGGTCTAGGTCCACAGCTAGTGAGCACTGGAGTGGGGGGTGTCTGAGCATAGGGTGTGTCTGACCCTGAAATCTGTGCTTTGAACAACTCGCTACAGTGAGTGGACCATCACTGATGCCCTTAGAACATCAGGGCCAAACTCACTTCTTCCAAGTAGACAAGAGATAGAACCTGTGGTTTCCTCTCAATTCTTCTGGTGAGTAGGAGCTTAATAAATATTTTTGAATGACTTTTTTCTTCACAGGGTTGATATGGGGAGCAGATATATATGGCAAAAATGGAAACGGCTTTTATAGAGTGTATTTTAATGCCAGGCACTGTGCTGTGTGTTTCTCATATATTTCATTTACTCCCAACCCAAGAGGCGTGAATTCTTAACCCAATTTACAGATGGGGACATCAAGGTTCAGAGACGTTAAGGAGGCTGTCCAGCTAGTAAGCATTAAAGCCAAGGTAGGAATCCACATCCATCTGACCTAAAGCCCACATCCTTCCCACCTCACCAAGTTGATCACAATTACTTTTGATTCTATCTGCCAGACTTGACATTGATCCCTCTTAAACTATACCTTGTTAGTTTTGTGCTGTCAACCAGTTGGTATGAAGATCTAGAATTCTGATTGTGTTATCCACTGTATTAGGCACCTCTCCCAGTTTTAGGCTATCTTTAGATGCACAGAACTCTGAGGTCACAGCGGAAACCTTCCTCAAACATTTCTTCTGGGTCTTCAAGGACTTTGCTAGACCAAGAAGTGAGGAGGAAGGTGACTCTGGCAAAGAGTTGTGCAAAGAGTATGTGCAAAGGCACAGGGGCATGAAAGGCCTGGGGATTTGATGGAATACTGATAAATACACATATATGTACACTCACATATACACACATATACTGAATATTAAATTTACATAATTATGTTATATATGTGAATGGATTTAGAAAAGCAAGAAAATGTGATATAAACATGAGTAGACGCCAACATGTTAACAATGATTACCATTTGGTGGTAGATATGGGTGACATTCTTTTCTTGCTTATTTCCATTTCCTAACTGCTCTACAGAACACTAGTTGAATGATAAAGTATAAGAAAAAAGAAAACAAAGTTCCATGTGGTTTGAGCAATGGATGTGGGAGGAGAGAGGGTCAGATAGGCATGTGGGCACTGGCTAACGAGGCAAGAGACTTAAGCTGGGACCACCTTCACGTCTCAAACTAACCATCAGGAGAATGTCCCTGCTGCTGGTCCTCTATCTTCCTTTCCCTTGAAAAACTTGGAGAACCACCTACTTTTTTTTTTTCCCCAAGCCCCGGAATACCCTTTCTAGCAGCAGGGGAAGAAGAAAACAGCACATAGAAAAAGCACAGAGGCCGACAACAAGGAAAGTCAGCTGCAGCTCCTTGGCTCAGCATCTCGGGAGACTGGGAGGCCGCAGAAGGGTCACTCCACCCCGGGACGAGAACCACCTACTTTGATCCTATGTGAGAAAAATGAACATCTAAGCAGAGGGAGTGGCTGCCATGCTCCATGCAGAGAATCAGAACCATCGATTACTTGCTGGCTTCTTTCAAAACCAACCATGTGCTGTCATTCAATAAGCACTTTGGAAATAATGGAGATCTGATTAAGCTACTCTGGGTAGGAAGACATACAATTATCTGACTCGGTCCGTGAAGAGAGCAAAGGAGGCACGCAGGAAAAAGTCACACATGATTTTAAAGATTGTCAACAGAAACATATTAATTAAGGGACTGGGGGCAGGTTGGGCCGTATCTGTCAGAAATTTGCTTTTGGAAAAATGATTCTACAGGAGTAAAATGGCACAAAACGATGTTGATTTTCTCTCACTGGACCCACTAGCTCAGTGTGGGAATACCACCGTCATGTGCCAGGCAGAGTCAGATGGGTACGCTTTCCCCGTATAGATTAATTTCACTTCCTCAAATGTGGTATGACTTTTGTCCTCTTCCCAGACAAGGAACAGGAGTTTGAGAAAATCTTTGTTTCCCTCTACTTTGAGAACTACTTTCTCTTTGAGAAAGAGCGTCCAAATGTCCAGCCTGGGACACTTCATCCTCAGTTTAGAGAAAATAGGACAAGGCTATGTCCCCCAAAGCCAAGAGCGCTTATCTCAGAGTGGTAGGATTATGGGTACCTCTAACTTTCGTCTTTATATCTTTCTGCGTTTTCAGTTTCATACAAACTCCAGTGGGTTTGTATGGTTTTTATAATCTTAAAAAAATCCCTTCTGCTTGGGAAAAATAGTGGCTTAGCAAAGGGAAGGAAGAAGGCTATGAACAGAGGCTGACTGAAATCCCTGAGCTGAAAGAAGCATTCGAGGAGGCTGGAAGAAGGGAGAGGCAGAGGGGTCCAGGCCAGGAGAAGACGGTTGGTGGTGTAGGAAGACAGCACTGCACCCGGAAGCTGGGCCACCTGGGTTCAAATCTCAGCCGTGCACGGACTGCCTACCCTTTTTGAGTCTCAGCTTCCAAGTCTCTTAAATGGGATCACAATAGTAATACCTATTCCCTAAAGTTGTGAGGATTCTATCATATCCCACATATGAAAGCCCTTGTAACCAAAACTCAAATGTATCAATGTTAGGGATTATTAGGGCTTTGGGTATAGAGGGGCTAGGCCAGCAGGAGAGGAGGAGAGGAGGAGAGGAGGTGAGGGGAGATGTCAGTCACCGAGCACCCACCGCAGGCCAGGCAAGCTCATGCCAGGCAGAGGGTGACAAAGTCACGGTAGGGAAAGACAGAGGTGTGGGCCCAAATCAAACCCTAGGAGCTTGCTCTCCGCCACCTGCCAGCCCTGCTCACACACATCAGCTCTCATCTACTGTTACAACAGCCTTCTCCAGTGAGCAGCATCCCCGTGGTGTATTAAAGGGAGGCACAAAGGGGGTCAGCAAATTGACCAAGGTCACACCTTCAGTAAGCAGCAGGTTAGCCCTGAACTTCAGGGCTGCTTGGTTCCCAAGCCCCAGCTCTCTCTCCCCTACATCATCCCACCGCCCTTCTCGTATCCCTACGCTGTGGCCCAGACCCCAGCCGCCCGGGCCGGGCCCGGTGGTGGGCACACAGCGGGGCCCCTCCAGAGCCCGAGGGTCTCAGCCCGGCCGCCCCGCGCCCCGCACCTGGTCTCCAGCGGGATGTTGCTGTTGAGCAGCCAGTTGTCCTGGGCGTGGGCCGGCTCCTGCGCGCCCCCGGCCGCGGGCTCTCCGGAGAGCGAGTGATCCGTGGGGGCCGGGCTTGGGTTGCTCCTCGGAGTGAAGTTGCCCCGGTTCAGGGAGCTAATGGAGGCCGCGTGGTGCTGGTTAGGGGTGTGGGCGTGCGAGAGCGGCAGCGGCGGTGTCCGGAGCCGAGAGTGGTTCTGCAGGCCGCCCGGGGGATCTAGGGCACAAACACGCGCAGTCAGCGGGGCGGGGACGGCCCCATGGGGACCGCGCGGCAGCAGCCGGGCCAGCCGCAGGCACTGGCAAACCGGTCACGGTCATGCGGTCAATACACAGGTGCTCGACAGGCACTTATTGAGCACCTGCTCTTCTAGGTGCTGGAGATACATCAAGGAGCAAAGCAGACAAAACTCCTGTCCCCACTGAGCTGACATTTTCGTAAGAGAGATAATAAACAAGATTAAAAAAAAAAAAAAAAAAAAAAGACTAGCCTCGCATGTCATCAGCTTCCCGCTGTTTCTTTGGTACTTTTAGGGTATGGCTAGAATCAGTAACTTCAACATCACCTGGGAATTTTTTCGAAATGAAAATTCTTGGGCCCTGCCCCAGAGTTACTGAACCATGAATTCTTGGGTGGGGTCCATTAATCTGATTCCACAAACTCTCCAGGTGATTCAGACGTGTGCTAAAATGTGAGCATCACCAATTACACACAATGGTACATAGCAAGTGAAAAAAACAAGATAAGTTAATACATAGTTTACCGAGATGGTGATAAATCTGAGAACACGTAAAGCCAGGAAGGGCGCTGTGGCCTGTGTATTTGGAGGCAGTGGTGAAACTTTAGGTCACACAGCCAGTGATGGCCTCAGGTGACTTCTGACTACAGGGAATGAGCCACGCTGGTGTCTGGGGGAGATTAAAAACCACCACTAACATCTCTTGAGCCCTTACTATGTGCCAGGCACTATTCCGAGCCCTCTACCTGTATTAATTCAGCTCATCCTCATGACCCACTACAAAGCAGGTACTGTCTGTATCTCCACTTTACAAGTGAGAGAATTAAGATACATATTTTATTTATATATATTAAATATATTTATATGTATATGTTTTATTTATATATAATTATTTATATTTTATTTACTCCTTTCAAGTACTTGGAGCAATAGGTATTATTATCACCAAATTTATAGGTGAAAAACTTAGACTCAGAGCAGGTAAGTAAAGTGCCCAGAGGCATATGGCTAAGTGGATGCTATTTACGAAGAAAGTTTCTAGTGATGCCACTAGAGGCAAGTCCTGGAAGTAAATCTGAAGTACCATCCTCCTAAGCTATGCTCACAAAAAGCCTAGCTTTGGAAGCTAAGGATATTATGAGGGTGGAGAAGGTCAGGAAACTGGATTCTGTTCTAGATTTTGCCACTTATTAACCACATGACCATTGTCGTGGACTGTATGTTTATGTCCCTCCAAAATTCATAAGTGGAAGCCCTACCCCCTATGTGATGGTATTTGCAGATGGGGTTTTGGGGAGGTAATCAGGTTTAGATGAGGACATGAGGGTTGAGTGTGCTTATAAGAGAAGACCAGAGAGCTAGCTTTCTCTCTTTCTCTCTGCGCCATGTGAGGATATGGCAAGAAGGTAGCCATCTGCAAACTAGGAAAAGGCCTCTCACCAGATGCTAAATCAACCCATACCTTGATCTTGGACTTCCCAGCCTCCGGAACTGTGAGAAATAAAAGTCTGTGGTTTAAGCAACCCAGTCTATGGTACTTTGCTTTAGCAGCCCAAGCTGACTAAGACAGAAATTGGTACCCAAAGTGTGATGATGCTGGAACAAATATCTAAAAATGTGGAAGCATCTTTGGAACTGGGTAATGGGTAGAGTCTGCAAGAGTTTTGAGGTACATGCTAAAAAAAGACTATGTTGCTCTGTTGAGGGACTGTTAAATGTGATTCTGGTGAGTGCTCAGGAGAAACAAACAAAAAAGAAGTGTAGAGAAAGCTTCTATCTTCTTAGAGAATACATACATATGTACAGACTAGTGATAGAAATATGGACACTAAGGGCAATTCTGATGAGATCTCAGAAACGAGGAGCATGTAATTGGAACAATGGAGGAAAGGCGATCCTTGTTGTATGGTGGCAAAGAACTTGGCTGAACTGTGTCCGTGTTCTAGTGTTTTGTGGGAGGTAGAAGTTGTGAGCAATGAAATTAGATATTTCTCCAAGGAGATTTTGAAGTCAAGTATTGAAAGAGTGGCTTGGTTCCTCCTGGCAGCTTCGAGTAAAATGAGAGAAAAGAGAAATGCATCGAAGAAAGAACAGTTAAGCAAAAAGAAACCATAACTTAAAGATTTGAAAAATTCTCAGCCTGCCTATATTGCAAAAAATGAGAAAGTATGTACGGAAGAGAATACCATGGGTGGGGCTGATTGACCATTTGATAAGAAGATGTCTATGGGTGTGAACTATGGACCTAGTCAGCCACCCCAGAAGGAACACTGCCAATCTGAACCGAAGAAGATGGAGACAGAATGAAGGACAGCTGTCAAACTTAGAGTCTACAGGACAGGACCATAAAGCTAATTGGCTCTGAATTTGCACTATTCTTCAAGAAAAGGGAAGACTAGCCTTGAAGGTGATTCAGAGATCATCAGGGACACTGCCTCGGTTTCAAAAGGTCTAAGACTTTTCAAGGCTGAGTAGTATTCCACTGTATGTTGCACCACATCTTCTTTATCCATTCCTCTGTTGATGGACATTTAGGCTGCTTCCATGTCTTGGCTATTGTAAGTACTGCTGCAATGAACACTGGGGTGCATGTATCTTTTCTAATTACGGTTTTCTATGGATATATGCCCAGGAGTGGAATTGCTGGATCATATGGTAGTTCTATATTTAGTTTTTTAAGGAACCTCCATACTGTTCTCCATAATGGTTGTACCAATTTACATTTGAGATTGACACATACACACTACTATATATAAAATAGATAACTAATAAGGACCTACTGTATAGCATAGGCAACTCTACTCAGTACTCTGTAGTGACCTATATGGGAAAAGAATCTAAAACAGAGTGGATATATGTATATGTATAACTGATTCACTTTGCTGTATACCTGAAACTAACACAACATTGTAAATCAACTATACTCCAATAAAAATTTTAAAAAAAAGAAAAAGAAAAAAGGCCTAAGACTAAAACAACCATGCACATGTCATGTTACCTCTTTGAGCCTCAGTTTTATCATCTGTAAAATGGGGGAAAGAGTTTATTAAGGGAACCACAGAGCTACAGTGATATCAAATGAGGCAATCAATGGGAAGGAAACATTTCTCAAGTTCACAGTTTACAAAGTATTCCACGTCACTTGTTCCTCTCGAGAACCCTGCATTTCACAGAGAGGACTGAGAGTCAGTGAATATGGGATCCAAACCAAGACAGGTATGATATTCCAAAGGCTGTGCTCTTCCTTGGCTCAGCAGCCTTCTGGAAACCATCAAGCACAGTCAAGTGTGAGGCACTATCAGTGTTATGGCTACTTTTAGTGGATGATGCGCCGCTCTCTGCTTTTTATGTAACCCAGTCTTTTATGCCAACGAGTTATAAAGCAAATCCGGTGGGAGTGGGGCTGGGTAGCAATAGAAGGGAAAAAGAAACAGAAACCCATGTGAGCAGATCACTTCCTTCCTATGAACTATTTTCAGGATAAAGCCCACACGGGATCTACCAAGCCCTTTAGAATTTGATCCACGCCTGTCTTTCCAGCCTCATCTCTCATCAGCTCCCTCTCTGTACCCTCCACACCTTTCCCTCAGAGGCCAAGAGATCTGCTGGGCCACAGAGTGGCTAACATTTCAACTCCAATGAAGATGGTCTCCAGGAAGGCCACAGAATATGAATGGTACCCTCTGAAGATGTACAATGTTGTGGTCCTGGACCAGAAGACTGCCAACAGAGATGCCCCTTGATGGGAAGGGAGAGAACCTGGGAGCCAGTAGAACAGGCAGAGAACAGATAGCCAGGGCCAGGGAGAAAGCGAGAATATGCCGGGTCATTTGTTTGGTCCACCTGTCCTCAGGCAGCACTTTAATGGAGACATGTGGAGCCTGGAAAAGAAGCCAGCAGCAGAAGCGGCCTCTTGGGTTGATTGAGGGTCCCTCCCTACCCCTGGCCTTTCAGTCCAGGGCACTACTGTCCAGTGGTTATCAGGAGGCCAGCAGAGAAGGGTGACCTAGTCCTTGCCCCTGGCCCATCACTAGGAGTCAACCTTCCCATGGCATTTTACCTAATTGATATTAATAGTTGCTGCCATGTATTTGAGCACATACTAAGTGTACTTTCACAGCCTGAACCTTTCTAATGCTCATAGCAGCTCCTAGAGGGCAGTATGATTATCATTCCCATTTTACAGACGAGGAAGCTGAGGCTTACAAAACTAGTGAGTGGTCCTTACTAATGCACAGCCTGAATTCTGTCTACCAAACCATGGTGCCTTTGCATAAAACACAGATACCTGCTTGACCGTCTCAGTCCATGGCCAAAGGCAAGAAAAAGACCCTCAGTGAAGAGAGCAAGCATCTGAGGTCTGGGTCAGGATAGGCTGGCCTGCAAGCCTACAGACACTTGCTTTGTGACTAAGTAGGATGCCCGACTCTGGCTTGATAGAAGCACTGCCAAGAGTCCTGAAATGATGAGATTTTAAGTATAAGCGTCTAAAAGGAAATTCTCCTATGGGGATAAGGAATGTCCTGGTCCAAATCCGTTCTATTTTTTGAAGCTCAGCTCAATTGCCACCCCTTCCAGAAAGCCTTCCTTGATCTACCCTCCCCAAAGTTCTCTTTTCCTCCACTGAATGCTAACACAGCAGGTAACCTGGACCGCTCACCTTTTCTGTCTCCCCCAGAGCATGCATACTTATGTCCCCACCTTGCCTCCTCTAGTAGGTATAAAAATCCCTGTTCCCTCTGTGCTGTTGATCACAGGTCCTAGAATGAAGCAGATGCTCAATGTAGGTTTATTGAGCGAGTGGCTCTTGTGAGTGGTCTGGGCAATCTGTCCAGGAGGGTAAGGCTGGTGTGGAGGGTATTTGTATGCCAAAAATGACAGCAGGCCACCTGGGCTCTCTAGGCCATGGGTCCATACAGCCCTTTACTTACTTGCCTGGAACCAGAGTCCCAAATGCTTCAGCTGGGCTCTCTATTTCCCTTCCATTCTGAGAACACTAGGAAAGGGGATTCTGATGTCTCCCAGGTTTCCCAGGGAAAGGCTCTGTGTTTGGGGGCACAGCAATGGGAGTGCACTCACAACCCCCAAAAAGACATGGTCTTCCCAAGGAACAAATGTTTTCTCTGGTCTGAATGGAGACTCCTTTCTGCTCCTATGGCCAGGAGGGAAGACAGAGAGGAGAGGCCTTCTTTTCTCCCCTTATCCTCCCCAATTTATACTCTCATCTTTAGAGGGAATTCAGAACCAATTCACTCATTCAGCATGTACTGAATCCCCTTTCTGTGCCAGGACCTGTAGGCCGGGTGTTGGGAATACAACGGTGAATGAGATAGTGATGGCCTAACAGAAAGAGGAACTCTCTTGTGCTTCCTACTCACTGGCTGGGTGGCCTCCAATAATTCACGTCACCTTCCTGGTGCTTGGTCTGTGCACCCGTGAAGGCTGCAGACATTCCTGCGTCACCACTTTCTGGAGGATATCCTTTGCTCAAGTGCCAAATACAGAGTAAGCCCCTACTGTGCCCTGAGGGGAAGGGCCCTTGCGCCATTCACCCCAAATCACCGGTAAATATTTATGGAATGTGGGGGGCAGGGAAGGGAGAACAAATCAGGTAGGTGGACCTCTTGTCTGCACAAGCAATGGCTTCTCTTCTGCTACCTGGGAGTAAGCACTGGTACATTTGCAAAGCTGTGCTGTAATTCCAATTCATACCCTCTTTTCGCAGATACAGCCACTAAGTATCTCTCTGAATGAAGCCCAGATATGAGTCATTTTTACTGTTACGTTGCACACCTCTGTCAGTAAAGGCCACTTGCTTATCTGAGTTTTGCAAGCCTGGTTTTCCAGGAAGGTTTTTTGCTTCCTACCAGTTCTCACATATATTTACAGTTGCTGGTTCCCTCCAACACCTCAGACGTTTTTCATTTTATATGCACAAAAATCCTGAATACCAGATGCCTCTGGGCTGCATCTCCCTGAACCGGGATCATAGTGAGGCTTCTTCAGTATGCTGGGCAGAGCAGTAGGTGATAGAAGGAGACTAGGCTTTGATGTCAGACAGCCCTGGGTTCAAGGTTTGGCTTTGCCACTTATAAGCTGTGTGACCTTGATCAAGATACTTAACTTCTCTGGAGCTTCAGTTTTCTTATCATTAAATGGAGATAATGCCCATCTTATAGGGCCATTATGAGAAGTAAATGAGATATATATATATATATATATATATATATATATATATATATATGGTTCTTAGCACAGTAATGCTAAAAAAAAAAAAAAGGAACTACTAATTCCACGGTTATGGTAAAGCCATGCTGAATGGATAAGGTGTAAAGTGCTAAATTGTCACCGTGACGATCACTCTACAGCATTTACAATAGGGGTGCCAAAGCAAAAAACCCTGAGAGAGAAAGAGCAGGAACATGCCTGGCAGAAATGTGGTGGTCCTCTTCTTTTACAGGTGAATCCCACTCTAGACAACCCCACTGGTTTTCAGGAGCCCTGGTCTCGGGAAGGTGCTTGTAGCTCGACGTGCAGATCAGAAGCAATGAGAATGGCTGCAGCCTGACACGCAGTACTGAAGTGGACACACGGGGTCTCCATGTCCTCATAGAGTAGGGCCCCTTTCTGCGTTAGGTAAGCATCTCAGAGCAAACCAGGGTGCTGCTCTGTCCTGGGTTCAGGGTGTACCCTAAGAAGAGGGCCCCTGAGGTTGTGCAATCAATCAGCAATAGAACAGCCCTGTGTTGTGTGCAGGGACTTAAGGAGTTTTAAGATGAGGATGAGCCCCAGCCTTGACAAATAGCTGGTGTTTGGGGGACAGATGTAAAAGGAGTACCAGAGCGGAGCTCAGGAGCCTCCCAGACCTAGGTTCAACCTTGGCTCTGTCTCTGACAAGCTACATGATTTGAGGCGAGTCACTCAAGTTCTCTGAGCCTCTAATTCCTCACCTATAAAATAAGTATATAGTAGTAACGTAATAAAAGGAAGAGGAGGAGGAAGGGCTATCATCAAATGAATATACAGGGATCTAGAGATGAAAGAAACATGGTCTCTGACTTTGAGCTGCTCACAATTTAGTAAAAGTAACAGACACACCAAGAGATACTACACAAGATAGTAATTATGATGAGATGATAATAGTTAACATTTATTGAGTACTCTCTATGTGACTGGTTCCGAATGCTTTACTTATTTAATCCTTATAACACCCCTATAAAGAAGGTACTATTATTACTCCCCAATTTATAGATGAGGAAACTAATGTACAGAAAGGCTAGGAACTTTGCCCAAGATTCCTAAACCACTGAGTGATGGAGCCAGAATTTAACTCAAGCATCTGGCCCCAGAGCCCACACTCTTAACCATCCTGCTTTACGTACACGGAGGGAGTGGACACAGGCAAAGTGCCCACATTGATGCCCATCACATGGCGAGCGGTCCACAAGCATTGGCTCCTAGAATCCTCATTAGCCTTACACTGAAGCCCCGCTGGAGCTCAACGGAGCACAGAGAGGGCTGCCAGCTTGACTGTCAGGGTCGGGGCAGGGTTCATGACAAGTGACATGTGCCCTGTGTCTAAAGGCTATTCTAGGCATTGGATGATGCATGTGTGGAGGTCCAGAGTCGAGAGAGAGAGAGAGAGAGAGGAGAGAGTGAACATGAGGCCAGCTTGGGCACTTCTCTAACTAGTGTTGGGGTGACTGTGAGGGGGCAGTGGCAGGAGGCCAGGTGGAGACACTGGGAGCAGGTCTGGGTGGTGGTCACCTGGAGATGCCAAACAAAAGAAAGTGGCCTTTATCGGGAGGGTGGGAGGGCGCCCCGATGGGCTTTGAGGCGGGAGGGCCATGATCACAGCAGTGTTTGAGGCAGATTCCTGGCGGCCATGTGGAGGATGAACCAGGCGGGGGCAGGCTGCAGGCAGGACCCAGACTGCCTGTGGGATGCTTGACTGCTAGCAAGACTCCAGTGGAGCGCGTCGTTACCCTTTTATAAGAGCACGTTCATGAGAAAAAGACATAAACTTGCAGAGCTTTGGCTCAGGCAGAGAATCTGAATGTCAACAGCTCTGCGATCTAGGCTGGCACTGGCTCTGAGAAAGGGTGCCAGGCTGGGCGTCCACCTCCAACCCTGCTAAACGGCCGCCAGGCGCCGGAAGGTCTCCTGGCTGCAGAGTTAACGATGACCCAGCGTGCGCTGCAGTCATTCATCGGGCCCTAAAGATTGTCAGATATGAAGGATGATGGTATTTAATTATCATAAAACACAAAAACTCCAGCTGCCTGAGCATGCCAAGAGAAAGAGTGATTTGGCTTCCATTAAAATGCCATCGACGACCACTGACTCGGGATGGTGCAGTAGCGGTGCTGAGAGCTTAGCTAATGAAGCTTGGCCTCCTCGACCAATTCAGAGAAGCCAGAAAGCTCTCTGTCACCACAGTCGGCAGCCGGGATCTGATGGCTTGACTTCCAGCCTCCGCTCTGCCTCCTTCAAGCTATATAATCTCATACAATTTACTGAACCTGAGTTTTGGTTTCTTGTCAAATGTCTATGAAAGCACCTCGCAAACTGTAGGGTCCTGTGTGAGAGAGAAAACTACCAGCGTTATTCTTATTGCCTCAGAAGGAATAAAAACAGTGGCATCTGAATGGGAACCACTGGTCTGAGCTCGAGGCCAGGGGCTGCATTTGTGTGCTGTTTTCTCTGCCCATTCGTTCTCTCCCTGAACACATGCTTTCTGTTCATTTTCACTGCTGTGCTGTTTGTTCTGTGCCATGGCCCGTGTGCAGGGACTCTAAACGGGGAGGGCCCACACGGGCTGGGGCCGCAGGCTGGAGCTCCCTGAGGCTACTCTCCCAGTGCTCTTGATGGGGAGTAAAAAATAGCACCCTGAGGTCACAGTGTGGCTGTTTCTGCTCCCTCGTTCACTTCGGGCAGAACTTTGAGTGAATTCAGACTGTTAAAGTGCTTGTATGTGAGAAACAGTAATGAAGGGACAATGCCTTAAACTAATGCAAAAGCCCCATTGTATAGTGCAGTGGTTTTCCAAATAGGGCCGTCTGGAAATGCGGAAGGGGCTGTTTTTTCGTTGTTCCAATGACTGGAGAGCACACCTGGTGTTTGGCAGGAGGGGGCCAGGGAAGACAGCTGCATGCCATGCACAGCAACAGGTAATCTTAAAGGTGATCCTAAAGGGTATGCCATCCAGTCAGAGGTTAGTCTAGTCCTAATTAGTCTGGGATGGGTAAACAGCTAATAAGACAAGATTTTATTCCCTGTTTGCTTCCACCCCCATCCCCAGTTTCACTCACTCTCTGTCACAGGAGGTGACTGCTAAGGGCTGCCATCACCTGTGCTCCCTTGCCCCCTGGCTTCCAGATAGGTTTGGCTAATTGTTAGCGCAGCAGGACACTGGAAGGAGGAAGGGGGAAGAGGTTGAGGTTGCCCCCTGGCCCCATCCTCTGAAGCCCTGCTTCAGGGCAGCGTCTCAGGCAGTAGCCTCATCCCACAAGGCTATAACGGGTTACACTTAAGAGTGGTCTGGGGAAACTTCTAGGAAGAGCGAGACCTTGAACTGGGTACTGAGGTAGAGACAGGGTGAAGGTATATAAAGGGGAGGGAGCGGGCATTCTTGGCAGGGAGCTGGCACCAGCGAAGGCCCACAGGCTGAGAGATGCAGGCCCCTAAGGCAGCAGGATGGTGTGGAGACCTGGGCACTCGGAGTGGAGAGCTGTGAGGGGGAGCAGAGGGAGAGGCTGGAGCCCACCTGCAAGAACCTGGAGCCAGAGGGGCAGCTTTAAGGGTATTCAGAGGGCTCACCCCAACTTCCAGCCTTTTAAAGCCAAATGTCAGAGTAGTCACAAGAGTTAACCAGAATGCCCAGGCCTCATTAAAATGCACTCAGGATTCCTCATCCAGCAACGAATGCTCTCCTAGGGTGGGGTGTGGGTGAGGGACACCCTGCTGCCTTCACCAGACAGTTGAGGAAAGAGCAGTGTTAGGAGTCTCTGTCAGAGAGAGGTATAATCAGCATTGCTATTTCCAGAGTCACGGCAATTTACAAACTAAGCCAAGGGCATCAAAAGCTATCTGTTCTAAGCGTGCTGATGAACAACTTGGCAGGGCCACCATCTGAACCTGGATGAACTCTCTCCCAGTAGACATTTGCCCAAACTTCATTCTTGTGCTTGTCCCTATCAGCTGCTAATTGCTGTGTGACCTTAGGCAAGGCACTTAACCTATCTGAGCTCCAGTTTCCCCAACTGACAAACAGGAGGAGGAGGTGGTGGGAGTCCCCTCTAATTCTAAAATCAAGGCTGAATCATTCTTGGCAGACGAACCTGGGATATCTGTTAATGAACATCTGCTTGCTAAAGATGTGCACAGCAAGTTGGCGGATTGGATTGTGCTGTGTGACTGGGCACCAAAGAAGGCAGAAAGATGGACTGGAAGGAAGAGAAACGTGGTCCTTCTTTCCTCCCTCCCTCTCTTCCTGCTTCCCTGCTTTCCTTCCTTTCACAAAGGTCACTCTCTATAAGCCCTGTGCTTGACACTGGAGACCCAGAGATGGATTAGTCGAAGTCCCTGCCTGTAAAATCTGAACAGACCGATCAGAAAAGGTCGGCTACAACCACAGGGGATCTTTCCTGGGTACATGGCTTTCCCCCAGCTTAAAGCTGTGTCTACCTTAGGGTAGAACTTGTCCTGGGAAAGCTTTCTGCTTGTCAATTAAGTTTTCTTTCCTTCCACTGTTACCTTCTTGCCCTTTTCAAAAATGGTCTGACCCATAAACTGTTAGGTTAAGTCCCAAATCAATAAGGAGTCTTACCTATCAATAGGAGTATGAGTGAGTGTGTGTGTGTGTGTGTGTGTGTGTGTGTGTGTGAGAGAGAGAGAGAGTGTAGGAGGTGGAATTCAGTTTGACAGGAGGCTGCAGTGTGCTGGAGCAGATTAGGAAGCTCATGGAAATGTAGTGGGCTGCATTCATAGAGGTAAAGCACGAAGAAGGAGGCAGGTGATGGTCAGGCTGTGCTGAACAGCTGGAGTGGGTCCAGAGAAGGGACACCTGGATTGGGGGTCATGCCCGTGCTGTAGACACTGATCCTCCCCTGCAGTCTCTGGAGCTAGTCAGTGCTTTCCCTGCCTTCCTTGGATGGTGAGGGGTTTAGAAACTGTGTTCCTATGGGGATAAACAGAGGACCAATGCTGTTAGCCTGGGGAGGAGACAGGTTAGGGAAAGGGATTAAAGAATGAGTGTGTGGCTAGGAGTCCAGCTGAAATACACCACATGCCTATGATTAGCTTTCCCAGCCTCGTCACCTAGGCCACACAATTCATAGCTCGGAAATTAAACACCCAATTATGTGGTGAAGTAGAGAGTCCTAGACTGAAGAACTGTTCCCCGCTGTGTCATTAACTCACGCTGTGGCTTTGGAAAACTCCCTTCCCCTCCCTGGGCCTCAATTTGCCTGAAAAAGGAGGTTCCTTCCTTTTATAGATGATCTCCTGGGTTCCTTCCAGCCTTTGACAGTCTGATTCCTCGTGGCTTCCCTTGTTCCTCTCGGGGAATTTTCTAGAAAGAAGGAGATGGGCAAAGCACTACTGCTGCCTTCAAACAGCCAAAGGATGGAGGAAGCGGCACATCTACTCCATGGGCTTTAGGAGGAAGAATCAGGACCAAGTCCAGGAGGTTACCTGGAGGAACTCGCAGCGCAACTCCAGGAAACCCTTCTTCCTGCCAAGCTCTACAATGGGCCACCTCTCAAAACCACAAGCTCCCTGCCAATGAAGTGGTTCGAAATAAATAGCCTCAACCTCCTCCCTGCACTTCAGGCCTCTGCCGCTCAAATGAAATTCGTACGGAGCATTCTCCAGTCGGCTCCCTCTCCTGTGCTCCTGATCTCAGCGTTACCGCCTGCTGTCACACCACCCACCCCATCCATCCAAGCGGGCGGCTGGGGATCACCATTGCCTTCTCCCTCTTTTTCAGGTTCAACGACTTAGCCGTGATTGCCAGACTCTGGCTTGGCCCTCCACATCCCTGGGATTCTCACCACTGCCACTGTCACGACCTCAGCTCATCAGTGGACACCCAGACCAGGGCCATAGATGACACTGGGGTCTCAGCCCACCGGCTCACCCCTGCTCCAGGTCACTCCCCTGCCATAAAGCCTTCTATGGCTCCCCATTGCCCACAGGACAAGACCCTCACCATCTGACCTGAGCCCACCCATCACTCCAGGGCTGCGCCCACAGCTCCCTACTCCCCTCTTTAAGAAGGTGCCAAGGTTAACAGGCTAATTATAAACCACTCATGAAACGGCTCACTGCCTGTCTCACATTCACGGCTTTGCACATGCTGTTTCCTTTTGCACGGAAGGTGTTTTTTCCTCCTTTACTGGTTAACTCAGACTAGAAGTTACCTTCTCTAGGAAGCCTTTCATGACCACCCCCTCAACCCCCCGCCCCCGTCAGTTTGGGTTCAAAGCCCCTTTTCTGGGCACTTCTAACCCCCATGGCTCACTCGGAGTTATGATCACTTGTTTGCATAACTGTCTCTTCTACCAGACGGTACACTCCAAGCGTGGAGGTCTTATCTTCATACATCACGGGCTGTGAGGCTAGAAGCATGACTCCTCTCTCTGGGGTACCTGGCGGGCTCTTTCACCCGGGTGCTGCCACTGGTTCCCAAGGGGCATGGGGTAGTTTGGGCCCTCTGGGCACCATGATCTTTCTCTTTAAACTTGACCTGATGTTCTCCAAACTGCACAGGTTAGACAGCTGATCGCTGAGGCTGGCATAAACTCTATATATTTTTTTTATCAATGGTTGAAGAGGCCATGAAAAGGAAATCAAGACCATGACTCTCAAGGCTCCCACAGGGAAGAATCTGTTGAAATCGATATCAGCACTGAAGGTCAAGGTAGTTTATTGGGTGGTTTTCCTGACTGTACTCCCCAAGCCCGCCCCTCCCCCATGGCATGGGCCCTGCAGGAGGCTAAATGCCAGCACATGGAGAGGTGAATTTTCACCCATCACGTTCACATCCCTCCCTCCATTTTATATCCATCAGTAGTTCTGAAGAAACTGCCTTCTCCTGGAAGAGACATTGACATGACTAGATGAAGCGACAGGCTGCTAGAACCCACGGAGCATTACTGCGTGTGGTTAAGTGCCACGGCTGAGGCTCAAGTTGCCTTGGGCTCAAACCCACTTCCCCCACTTACACACTGGGCCGCACTACAAATCTTTTTTGGGACCCCAGTTTCATGCCACTGTGGCCAGGAGGGTGAGTGCTGAGTCGGAGGGAACTGAGTTTGAAACCAGGTTCCACCACTTACTAGCTTTATGGCTGGCTCTGGGTGAGTTTTTAACCTCTGAAAGTCTTGACTTCTCCATCTGTAAAATGGGGATAATAGCGCCATCTGCTTCTTAGTCTTGTTTCAGAGGTTTAGTGGGACAGTGCATGATGGGTCCTTAGCACAGGACTGTCAAATAGAAGGACTCAGTTGAGGTTAACTATGAATTTCCTCTCACAGCTCCTTAGAATCCCATCGAGTTACATTCCCCTTGGGCTGTGGAATCTGCAAGGGCAGAGATCTGATATTTTTCACCCAGGGCTTGGTCTTCACCATACCTTTAGCTGTTTTCCCTCTAGAGGTTATTAAGGTATCAGTAAGTGTTTGTTGAATGAAACCAAAGAAGCCCTTGTCCATGCAGGGTCTTTGGGTCTGGGCACCAGGAGGCTATCAGTGGGGAGGAGAATGAATATTTATTGGCACATGACTATAAGCTGGGCCCTCAGAAAGGTTTCCTCATTTCATTTTCAGAACAACACTAAAGGGGTCTTCATTTCCCCATTTTACAGACAAGGAAACTGAGCCTCATCAGCCTGCTCTGCCTTTGCCTATGACTTTTGCAAATGGGGTATCTCAGGCCTCAACATTCGGGGCAGCTTCATGAGATATGACATCCTGATTTACAGAAACCTGCCCAAGGTCATACCACTAGGAAATGATACAAAGCCAAGATCCCAGCACGGACCTCTCTGCTCGCTCTACTCTTGCAGGGAATCAAGCCTCCTAGAGGCAAAGGAAGAAGCAAAAGTAAATTCAGAAGTACTCAAGCTCTGTGTATTGAGCAATTTATTAAATGCAAAACCTCTCGTATATTTTTGCTTTAATTGAGCAACAGTCATGTCAATAGTTACATGGAAGAGGTGTCTGGGGACCACAAAAGCTTTACTGTTTGATGACACACCCGAATAACAACCCTGAGAGGCAGGTGTTATTATTCTTTTACACACGGGGAAACTGAGGCCCTGCAAGGCTAAGACGCTTGCCTAGGCGCAGAGCTCGTAAGCAGTGGCCTCCCAGCCTCTCGAAACTGCATGGAAACACACACCTTCTACCTCGGCAGAAGGGCACCCACCCAACCCCAGCAAGTCACAAGGCAGCATGAGAGCCCCACACGAGTGATCCTGACCTTTTTCCTCAGGCTGTAAAAGGTCCCACTTACGGGAAAAGGCAGAGGGCATCCAACAAATTATACTATCAGAGAGACGCTTTCTATCATTTATGACATGACCACGTGTGGCTTTTCCTTTTGATACAAGCTCAGGAGATCTTAGGCAGGTATTCCATCCATCAATGTCCATGAACCAAGTCATACTAGGAACAGATAAAAGGAATTTGTCCTCCTGAAGTCCTCGGCAAAGTGTCCAGCTCAATCCCCAGGCCACGCAAATGTAATCATAGCACTAATAATGGCCTCAAAGGCTTACTGAGCTGTCAGCTACTCTGCTAAGCATCTCTAATGCACTTTTTTCCCCCATTTCCTCTCTCCAAGAGTCCTTTGAGGCCGGTCTACGAGGAACACAACACAGAGTGGTAGGAGTGTGGGCTCTAGAGCCAGGCAGCCTGGGTTTGAATCCTGGCTCCAACACTTCCTAGCTGTGTGGCCCTCTTTCCTGACTTCAAATATGGAGATAGTACTCGTGGGGTGGTTGGGAGGATTCACGTAAAGCTCAAAGAGCATTCATGGCACACAGTAAGGACTCACCAAATGCTAGCTATCGTTATGTCTATTTTACAGATGAGGAAACTGAGGCTCAGAGAGAGAATTTGCTCATGCTCCATAGCTGCTCAGTGCCAAGACTGGAATTCAGATCTAACTTCAACTCCCATGCTCTTAATGGCTATGGCTTACTTTCTGCCCTTCACCCTACAGTTCACCAGCATGGCAGGTGCTCCAAGACGGTATGATGATTATTGTTATTCATAGTTGAGAATGCCTTGTTAAGTGCTATGCTCCTGGTCACGGCCCTCCCAAGGTGACCGACCTCCAGCTCGTGCCCCTTCTCTTCCGTGGCGTCATGTGCAGCTTACAGAGCAAATCCCTGCAGCCAGGGCACAGACGGCACTAACTTCATTTCAATGCAAAAAGTGTACAGTCTGTGGGCACCACCTGGGCTCATTCCCCAAGTTAATTCTTTTCTCTTGGCCGTGGAATATTTTATTTTTCCAATTTCAGAATCTACTTACGTTAAAAAAGAAAGAGAGAGAAATCCAATCAGCCCAGCTCAGGTTTGTGAAACAAATAATGCAGCTGGCATAGAACCTTAATCAAACAGTTATATTCATAACCACAGTTATCACTGCTCTACCTAATTTCTACAGCCCAGGGCCTCCTACAGAAAATGTCTCTTGACAATATAGGATGAAATGCAGAGGCTTGCTGACACTGTTGAAGGGGTGTAAAACTCCAGGCCTGGCATATTAATGAATCTGAAGCAAATATGGATTTGGAGGTACATCCTCCAGGAATTCCACCCACACCTGAATGTCACACTACATTTTCTTTCTTTCCTTTTTTTTTTTTTTAAATAAGGAAATGGAAGAAGTAAACTTTTGCTTGGCTGCTTCCTTTGTTTTCTGGAAGAAATAAAGTAGAAAGGCCAAGCTTATTGTCCTGAAGAGGACAAGTGCTTCAGAGTCTGGATGACATGGGCTTGAATTCTGGCCCTGCCATTCATTAGCTGTGTGACCTAGACAAGTTACTTAACCTCTCTGAGAGCATCAACAAAATGCAGATAATTATTCCTACTCACAGATTGAAAATTAAATGAGAGAACAGTGAGTTTCCTACTAGACTGTGAGCTTTGTATTCCCAATGCTTAGCACAAGTACTACTTTATTGTAGGTCTAATATAAATGTTTACTGATTGTACCTACAATCCTACTGTCCATTGTTTACTGAGTGATTACCATGTGCCAGGGATGATGCTTAATTCTTTACAGGCATGATCTTATTTTATCCTAAAAACAACCCTGTAAAGCATGTATTATTATCCCCCTTCCAGTTTTGAGATAACTGAGGCTCTGAGAAGTTAGGAGACTTGTCCCGAATAACACAACTAGTAAGAGGGGAGCAATCAGGAATCCCACAGTCACAGAGGCAGAGCCAAACTCACACCCAGGCCCGCTGACTCTACTTCTCTGTCCTGCCCCCTCCTTTCACAGCACCCATCAAACATCACACACAGCACATTCTTAAGGATAGTTGTTTCCCCTTTCTTCCTCCTTTTGACCTCTCATGTTTTAGATTTCCTTGGGGCAACTCAGAAATCAGGGTAATATTTCAGGATATTTAGAGGGGCTTAGTCATCCTTTTCAGCCAACATCTGTTGAACATTTGCAGCAGGCTTGCTCTTGGTTAGTTCCTGGGCAGACACTTTTATCCGTGCTGTGGCTTCCCAGATTTCTGGACTATCCAGAAGAAAGCAAAGTGAGGGATCTAACTCTCCTGAATGACTTAGGGGAAGAGAAGGTGCCCACCCAGGTACTTGGTGAGTCTGATTCAGCCTACTTATGCCCCTGCCCGTTATCCTAAGTGGCAGGGGTAGGCCTGGGCCCTAGTTGCAGCCCTGCCCTGATCTTGCTGGAATCTGGTGCAGTCACCCCACCTCTCTGGGTCTCAGTTTTTCCCTGTGTGGATGGAGAGTATTAGACCCAATTCATTTGCTCAGCAAATATTTGTCAGTTGTTTCCAAACTCTTCACTCCTAGAATCCTACTAATAATCCCCTTACAATTACCCTATGTTTTAAAATACTTTGTTTCCAACACAAGCTATATTAATTAACTAATCATTAATTGTTCTCCCATTTTTAAATCAAACACATGTAAAACTGATGATCAGAATTTCTGATAGGACCAAGAGGATTCAGTGAATGGATCCCTAGCACCCCACTCACTGCTGACACGCGGTAGGCCCTGAGTTCACTAAACGAATGAGTGAATGAATGAACGGATGGATGGATGGATGGATGGACACCTGGTGCTAAGCAGAAGGGCACTAAATGGTGGGAAAATACAGAGTCAGAGAGACCTGGATCTCGATACCAGCTCTACCATTCACAAGCTGTTTGATCTTGGATAGGTCACTTACCTCCCTAAGGCTCAACCTTCCCATCTATGAAAGGAAGACAGTTAGCTATGTCTTGCAGGACCATTGTAAAGTTGATTAATAATAATAGTAACAATGACAAGAAAAATAATAGCTAAAACATATACAGTGTAGAGTATGTACCAGGCACCAGTCTAAATGATTTACACATATTAACTCAATATTCCTAATAAGCCTAAGAGGTAGTTACTATTATCAACTCCTGTTTTACAGATGGGGAAACTATATACAAGAAAGATGTTATGTAACTTGCCCAAGGACAGACTTGCATGATGGAGACAGCATCCAAACCCAGGAGGTCTGGCTCCAGAGCCTGTGTTCTTAATCCTCCACTCTACTGCCTAGGTAGGTCATCAAAGTGCCGAGCACATAGCACGGTAACTCCCATCCTTACTGAGGGGAAGCCCTCCAGGCTGGCTAGTGCACTCTTACAGCAGGACGATCAGCACGGTTTCTAGCTGGGCTTTTTGCAATAATGGCAATCACTCATAGCATCCCTATATTTACATGATCTGTAATGGCCCAGCAACAGCACTTGGGATGGAGCAGGAGGCACTGTCAGACACTGGGCTCTGCTGGGGACTGTACCACAAAGACCTTAGTTAATGGGAGGAAGAATGAGGCAAGTGTTGTCCGTTTAGCCTCCGTTTCTGGAAGACATGCAGAATTCCTCCTGTTCAAGGCGGTTCCCATCCACCATGCCTTTGCCTCTTTAGGGTACCTAGTTGGCTTTTACTTGCCTGGCATTTCTTCTGATGATAGAAATTCTCTTTTTGTTCTGGGGAGCCCTACTCTCAGCTTCTGAATTTGGATGGAACTGACTTCAGGGAGGCCAAGGAGGGCACCCACCCCCATTCCTCCCGCCAGGGTGTCTGATTCAGGCAGGGACATGTGACCCTGCTCAGGCCATTCAGAGTCAATCCTGGATTGTCTTTGGTGCTATGGGGATTTTGCCGGAGCTATGGGGAAAGAGGCACTCTCCTTTCCCTGGGTTTATAAAGCTGGTAGCATATAAGCCTGGGGAGTCCCTTTGTCATCAGATGGGGAACACCTGTGTGAAAACGAGGCCAAAACAAAGAGAAACGGTCAAGAGAAAGAGATTCATGGAGACATTATTTGAATGCCTGGATCTAGCTACACTGATGGAAAAATGACCCCTGGGCTTTTCAGTTATATTACCCATTACATTTTCTTAAAAAAAACCGTTGGAGTTGGGTTTCCATCCTTTACAGCTGGGAGTCCTGTCTAACCCACTCTGACTGCTTACTCATCCAGATTCCCTTTTCTGGCCCCTCCTCAATCCATGAGGTTGAAACTCAACTCAGAGATGGTAACACCACATCAAAGCCCTTGCACAATCTTCAGATAGACCTGGCCACACCCTCCTTTGGCCCCATGAACTGCAACAAAATGTCCCTGCACTTGCACACCCAGGACACTAACGTGTGTGCATGCACGTGTCCCCCACTGATTGTAAGCCCGAGGTAACTTCTTCACCTCTATGGCCCGTGCACCCAGCCCCATGCTTGCCACACGGTAGGTGCCTATGCTCTGACATCACCAACGTTAAAGCACCTGATCACAAACATTCCAATTAAAAAAGAATGCTCCACTCCTATAAAGTATGACCATTTCTACCTCATGAGAAAATGTCCTGTAATGATCTGTGGATATTAAATAATGAGAGGACGTCCACATCCAGGTGGCAGACCATGACCCCTGTGGAAATGGGAGCAGCTGCGGGGCTGAGCCTGGAGGCAAGGAAGGACTGTCCACTGGGAACAGCACCACAGTTCCCATCACGTTTAAGTTCTCGTCCTCCACAGCATCAGTTGTGGACACATTCACTCTCACTGTTTTCTTTTTTCTCCCTGAGGACAAACTACATCATCCCTCCCTAATCTAATGACCGAAACTAGGCGAAAGCAGCCATCTGACACATGTTAGGCATCACCCCAGAAAGGAAGTCATCAAACAAGATGTTACCAAAAAACCTTTTAATGTCTCCATTCTCTTAACTGCCCATGCAAATCAGGCAGAATCGTTCCAAATGGAGAAGAACACGCTTGAGGCTGTGACTGTTACTCACGACCCTTCCTGTGTCAGGTCAATCAGAGAACACATCTTTGTGCCTCCCGTCTCCCCTTGTCAGCAAAAGCTGAGGCTCCTGTGTGCCAGGCACTGGGCGAGGTGCTTTAACTATATATGCTCACTGATCTGTGTTACAACACTGTGAAGTTAGATCGCTATCATCCTCATTTCCCCAAAGAGGAAACTGAGCCTCAGAGAAGCGAAGGGATTAGCCTGAGGTTACCCAATAAGTGGTGGATTCAAACCAGGACTCTACAAGGACAGGCTCTTTCTACCTCTCCCCACTGTCCCCCACTGACACTGTGTGTAAAGGGATTCAGTAAAGCTGGGAACAGCCAGTCCTGTGAATGCTGGCATGTACGCAATGTGTTGGGTCCCATCTGTAGGCTGGCATTACCTATGCCTATGTAGGTATAGGGGAGATGCCTGGGTCTGTCCTATCTGGATATTCCAAGATACTGGGACCCAGCAGATAACTCAGCTCCCTCGAGCTGAGGTCTGGGCAGGGAATGCCGTGTTACAGTGACCCATGTCCAATGACAAGTGGATTGTCCCCAAAGGAACTTCAGATATACATCTCTGTTTCTCCCTCTCTAGAACTCAAATGTGGCATTTTGGAGTATTTCTAAATGTCAAAAGCCTCCATGAAGATAGAGTCTGACTGCCCCCTTCACACACACTTGAGGTCTGAGCTATAATTACAGACACTTTTTCTCGACTCTCCATGTTTGCCTTGTCTGAGTCCATCATGCAGCACAGCAGGGCTGTAACCAACACAGGCAGGCATTGCAGGCAGGGCTCCGGGGGAATCCTGCTCTCCCGGCGGACTGATGGGGAAGGCCTGGAAATGGACTGTGTAGGGCCAAGGCAAGGAGGGAGGTGTCGGTCCTGAGGAGCCTGGTGTCTGGTTGACAGACCAAGGCAATTCTTGTCCTGAACACATCACTGGGCTAAGTCACATAGTGCCTGTTTCCCTCAAGATCTCAGAGTTTTTCTGAAGATCATAAGCACTCGCTTGGGGCCCTGAAATCCACAGACCCTTACCTTCTCTGACCTCATAGTACAGAGTCAAGTCAGCCACCTCTTACTGGAATCTCCTGTGTACAATGCCAGGTGATAGTCATTCAATGAGGGAGGGTGAGGCATGAATATCATCCCTGCCACCAAAGCACTGAGTCTCCTGTGGGAGATGGGCTTGGAGACAATGAACCCTAACGGGATAAGTAGGGGAACTGCTGGTATCAAGGTGTATTTCGAGCACAATGGGGCTGGAAGGGACTCATGTTCTCTTGCAAACTTGGGAGACAGAGCATAGGAGAAGGCAGTAACTGCCTTCCAGATGCCAACACGCAGTGGACCTCCTGAAAAACTCTTCTATATCTGGTCTCAGAGGCAATCTCTGGAGGCCTTGAAGGATGGGTAGACTTAATTGATAGCAATAATGTATAAAATATGCAGGGACAGCTTGAGCAAAGGCAGGCAGGCAGAAAACAAAGGGAGTGTGGCCTGTACCATTCAAAATGCAATTAACTAAGTCCTGCTGTCATGATGCCTTTATGATGACAGTTCTTGTTACTTAATTTTGCTGGGTTTTTGCCCAGTGTCTCCAACTAGGCTGACATGTCTACACACTTCTTTAAATCTGTTTCTCCCCAGAGCTCTCACAGTGCTCTGCTTGTTACAAAAGCTGACTCAACTATTCCTGAGAAGAGGAGGACTACATTCCAGTATGGTAAGAGAACACTGACTGGACTGATGTAAGAACAAATACCATTTCTGAGTAGCCTATCCAAAGGCAGGTTGTAACATCAGAATGAAAATCCTTTGCGTGGTGACTCAAAAACTGGAAGTGAATGGATGCAACAGTGTGGAAATCCTGGTCAAATGTGTGATTATAGTTCAGAGGTGTCATAACCCCAAACGCCGACAACTTTAGAAATCAGGAAGTATGTTCAACAAAAATGTCCCCCAAGTACAAAGTACAAACAGCTGCACTAAGGAGGCAGAAAAGTCTCAGGATCAACGTCAGAATGAAGGGAGGGAGGAGGCGGTACGTAGAAGGCACAGTGTAATGCCTGGCATGGAGCTGCTCACGGCATCCTCGGCATCGCCACCATCCTTACTGCTACCGCCTCAGTCCAGGGGGATCAGCTCAGCCCAGAATTCCTTTCAGAAACTTTTTTTTTTTTTTTAACTTGAGCACCTATTATAAGCCAGGCATTGAAAGAAGCACAGGGTACACAATGACAAACAGGAATGCTTGGTCCTTGCTCTTAAATGGAAGACAGAGCAGTAAACAAAAACCATGGGCAGCGGGCAGCATGCTATGGCCAGGGCTGGCTCTGTGGGTGTGTGACCACTGCAGCCACACAGGGTCCCATGCTCAGAGGGCCCAGTATTTGGTTCAATGTGCTGCTGCCATCTTAAAATTCTTCAACATTTTTGCAGAAGGGGCCCTGCATTTTCATTTTGCAGTGGGTCGCACAAATAATGCAGCCTGTCCTGGACATAGGAAAGAGTTTTGCCATGCAGCTTCCGTCCTACCCTTTCCCCACTGAGTAGTAACAGTACAGTCTGGGGAAATGATCTCCACACAAGGTGCCTGAGAGATCTAAGGGTGATTCCATCCCCTGGGTCAGTGAGTGGTTCAGGAATGAGCATGTGACAAAGCTCTGGCTTTGTGAACTTTGAGCGGGAGGTTTGCTGGAAGTTCCTGGACAAATTCTTGTTTGTTTTTACTACGGAGCAATGGGAAGCTGGTCTCTCTTGCCCATTAAATGAACAAGAAGGAGACTCTGTGTTGCTACTAGCAGCCATCCTACAACTACAGGGGGGAACCAGCCTAAGGATGATAGAGCAGAAACATGGAGAGAACCTGGGTCCTTGATGGTACTGTTGGTCACTGGAGCAGCCAACTCTGAAGCCCACCCTACCTCTGAGCGTCCTTTTATGTGACACAATCTAGGTCCTAATACTCGGTGTATTCTGTTAATTTCAGTCTAAAGCATCTTAACTGACACCAAGTTGACCAACTTTGTTTTAAATCCTGATTCTGCCACCTACCAACAGCACACCTTAGGGCAAGTCCCACTTTCTGTCCTCCACCGGAAAAAGAGGACAAGGAATCATTTTATCAGACTGTAGTGAAGATCAAAGGAGGTAATGCTAGTGAAGTTGCTTGGACAGTGCCTGGCACACAGCAGGGGCTCAATCAATGATAGGTATTACGATGATGATAATGTTGGGACCTAACAGATAGCTGTCTACCACTGCATTTCCTGGTGATGAGTTGGTTATGAGCTGAATTTCCAAACTGGAAATAAAAGCAGCAGCAATCTTTAAAAACAAAAACAAAACCAAAACCTTCTTTTTGCATAAACAGCAATTTGTAACTACGCTAATAAAATTTAAATAACTTGACAAGCAAATTCAATCACTTTACACATTATAGAGGCAGTTAGTGAGCGGCTTTCTCAGAAATCTGGACATTCCCTGATCACCCATCACAGTAGGGTTGTTTTCCTCCTTAGGAGTTCTAATCACAAGGTTCACCTGTGCAGGCTAAGACAGCAAAGCTGTGATTTTGCAAAATTAAAAATAATTTCATACCCATTGACACTGATACAAACCTTAGTTTCTATTCTTATTTAAGTAACCTTCCAAATCTTAATTCTTATTCTGGATTATTTGTTCTCTTGACTACTTCCAGCCTTTCTTTCTTTCTCCCCCAACAAAACAAAACAAAGCAAAAAGCACCGCTGAGATGTGTGTGACTTCAGCTTAAGAGCTGCGATGTGTGTGACTTCAGCTTAAGAGCTGCATTTTGGGTGTAGAATAAATTATAATTCATTGGTGATGGGTGATGCACAAATTCCATCCATCAGCATTTTAGCTATTATTACTTTTTTAAAAACTGGGTGTCAGGGGGAGTGGGGAGGAATAGTTTCCCTGTTGCCCACAACTTGGACCACTTTATGAGTGGAGAGTTCCAAGTGAATCTTGGGAAATTCCAATTGGGGACAGCCAGGGAGATGATTTTTATCCTTCCTTACAATGTACTGGTATATGTGGGGAAGGAAAATGCAGGAGAACTGGAGTGTGTTAGTGACTTGACAAACACCTATCCAAGTGTGGGATTTGCCCAAAGATGGCACCGGTTATGCTGGAAAGATGGTAAGAATGTGGATGCTTTCAAACATACTTCCATGTCAGTTTGAAAACTGTTTCTATGTGGTTCTCTTACACAGCCATCAGAGGAATGTTCCAGAAGGTCATTTCCCTGCCTAAAGTCCTTCTGTGGCTCCTTGTTCTCTTCAGGATAAAGTCCAAGTTCTTCAGCCTGGCATTCGAGGTTCTTTAAGATCTGGTCCCTTTTACAGCCTCATCTGTCATCACATCCCTTAGCCACACTGAACCCTTTGCCATTTCTCAAAAAGGCAATAAAAGAAAGGCAGTCAACAACTCCAAGAAAAATAAAGGCATGCAAAGAAAGGAGGGATGGCTATGGCACACTACTTGGCTCAGGAGCAAAAGAAACAAAAACAAAAAGCCCATATTTTAAATAATCATAATTATATAACCAATGACTACATATTTAACCAAAAATGATTATAACAATCATATTAGGATTGCGGAGAGAGGAAAAGCAAGAGAGTAGGTAGTGAGGGGGAGTTCTTCCACTGCAGGAAGTCAACAGATAGCTAAAATTTATAAATGAAGAAATACCACTATAGGTACTTAATTTAGAAACATGGAGATAAAGAGCAGGGGAAACAACTGGAAGAGATCAGAGTTGCTGTCTGCTGGAGAGTGGGGCCTGGCAGTGGAGACAGCTGGGGCAAGGGACTGCTACTTTTTTATTACAAACAATTTACTAAAATTTAACTTTAAAGATTTTGTGTATATATTAAGAATAATTACAAATTAAGTTTTTAAAAAAGCCATAGAGGAATAGCTTTAACAGGAGGTTTGATGCTTAAGTTACACTTTGAGAAAGGACACAGAGAGTGAACAGAGCTGCAGGGTGGTATCTGGCAGATCAAGATAACTTGCTTTCTTACATTGTGAACACCAGTAATTAGGAGAATCATCTGGAATCCATCAGTGACATGGGCTTTTGAAGACTTTGGAAATGCTGAGTTACCTGGCTTTGCAGATGATGATTTTCTAGATTTGGGGGATAAAGATTAAAATCTTTATGATACTGCACATTTTTGCTGCTTGTTATAAAGCACTGATATTCACCAAAATACGTTTTTCCTGTAAACCATTCACATTTTTTGGTTTGCAGTGCACTAAGATTCAGTGATGCATTTGCTTTTAGTCCATGCGTGAGCGTGATGTTGGAATTCCTTCACGTGGATGATTTACTGTATGCTTGGAGCTCATTTCTGATGAATTATTTGCTTGTGTGCATTGTGGCTACTGGCAAAGGAATTGATTTAATGTTAAAGTTGTTTGCAAGCTGCTGTGTGCTGTTTTTTTTACTGATATATTCTCTTTGTCTATAGGGATTGCACAGGAATTTATTCCAGTTTGCGCTCCAAGAAAAGAACCAATGGTGTATTACATTTATGTTAGAAAAAAACAAACAAAATTTGTCAGGAAAGTAGCTGGCTCTACACCACTCCCTATCCTCAAGAAACCTTAGAACACTGTAAGGTAAAGGATGTAAATGGAGAAAAAGTTTATACTGATCAAAAATATAAAGAGCAATATTTTGGGGGAAGGGATGGGATTTGGATAGTGGCTAATGTGGTTTCGAGAGGTTTCTCCTAAAGGAGCTTTTACCCATAATGCAGGATGTGTGAGTGTCTTTCAAGTGCTCACTGGACCAGTCACGCAGGACGGACACTTACAGTGCTCCTGTGTTAAGGCAAAGGGCTCAGCATTTTTAAGGCTTAGAAGATGTGTACAAAGTTTTCTGCCAACTTCTGCTATCAGTGTCCTTCAAGTCAGGAACCATGTCAAAGCACAGAACCTATCAGAGAGTTGGCACTCAATCAGGCTCAGCTTCCCTTCCATCGCAGAAGGAAGAAAATAAAAGTCCTGCTTTCTCTCTCTCTCTTAATCACACTTAATTCAAAGCAACCCTCAGTGATAGCCAGAGCTTTCATTTCCAACTCCCTGAGATCCCTAAAGCCTCTCCCAGGAAAGCACCAAACTTACACCTCCCGTCCCACTGGTTGCCGCCGTCTAAAAACAGCATCCTGGGATGCGGCGGCTGCCTTCCCTTAGGCCTGCACCATCACCACCACCCACCCACACGCTTCTCAGCAAGCAGAGGGCTGATGCCCAGGACCCGATCCCTCCTCTGCAGCCCTCCAAACAGAGCAGCCCCTGGGCCTTCAGCCATCCCTTCTGCTGAAGCTGCATGCCTTGCAACCGTTTCCAGGCAGGAGACTGGGAGGCCCAGGAAGACGCAAGGCCTGCAGGTGAGGCTATCACCCCCACCTAGCTGGAAAGTTTCAAGAGGGCAACATTATGCTTTAAGAAGCAAAGAGGGGACGTCCCTCGTGGTGCAGTGGTTAAGAATCTGCCTGCCAAGGCAGGGGACACGGGTTTGAGCCCTGGTTGCGGAAGATCTCACATGCCGTGGAGCAACTAAGCCCGCCCACTGCAACAAAGACTAGCCCCCGCCCGCTGCAACTAGAAAAAGCCTGTGCGCAGCATCGAAGACCCAACACAGCCAAAAAAAAAAAAAAAAAAAGCAGCAAAGAGGACTTTTTTCCCAGCCTGGGAGGAAAAACACCCCTCTGTCACTGATATTTAATGTAACAACTCTCAACTACTTGGATATGTAAGTAATAAAGCTAAAACAATTTAAATGGTGTGCAAAGAGTTCAAAAATCTGCAAAGGGGCTTGACAGAAAAGATTCATAGCCTTGAAATGTATCTCAGAATACGCGAGAACTCACTACATAATAAAGGAAGGAGTAAAATGTGAGGGTTACAGTGTGGCCTTTGGAATCAGATCCACACACATTCAAATTGCAACTCTCCTGTTTGCTGGCTGTGTGACTTTGTACCTATTGCATAACTTCCATTATGAAAATGAATTCTGTTTTCCACATAATTAATGGAAATAATTAAACCTGGTATATAATTATAATAAATTATTGTTATAAGGCTTAAACAAGAAAATATGAGATGCACTCAGCACAAGGACAGGCACCCAGGAGGGAGCACTGGCTGGATGGAATGGGCTCTGGTGTGAAGGCCAACTGGATTTGAACCCAGGTTCCATCACTTATAAGCTGGAAGGGCTTAGGGTCACTTTCCTCATCAGCAAGATGGAGATAATGGCTACCTTTACCCAGTATGGTGGTATTAGTCTCTTCCTACATTTTTGTGTCTGCCACTTGCAGAATGAAAAATTCACCTGCCCAGAGGTTGAGAGCAGAGCCAACTGTGAAGCTGATGGGGGAGGCCTGGCGCGCAAGCACCATCCGGGTCAGTGCCCTTGCAGGTGCCTGTCTACACCTGCAGCCTCAAGCACAAAAGAATCTCACCCTTAGAATGCTCATTACCCACACCTTTGGCTCCATTTGCCCATAAATCTGGCCCCTTCAAAGGCTGCCTGTAAATTCAGATCACTCTGCCTTCCTGTGGCATATTCCAGATATTCATGGAGGGTAAACTCGCTGTCGGTTGAGGTTGAAACGGGCAGGACAAAGAAATAGCAATCAAAGTGCTTCCCCGTGTGGCAGGTAATTACAGAATCTGCTAAATCACAGTGATTAGGCATCGCCAAGGAGAGGTCAAAAGAAGTCTCCAGCAACTTTAGAGGCAGGAGGGGGAAAGTTTAATTAAACAGCTCCTTGCAACAGATTCAATCTCTCCCTTGGAAAAAACAGCAGGTTCAGAAGAGACCAGAGGGAGAGAGGGCCAGAGAAGGGGATCCAGGGAAATCCTCCCACAAAGGGGCTGCCTGGGTCTTTAAATGGTTCTTGGAGAGTAAGTGATGAAATGGGAGACGGTGGCCTTTACTATAGAAACATAAGGCTTAAGTTGAGGATCAGGGCCCCTGGGGGAGGAGGTAAAGTGGAGACCCTGTTATAATAGTTGATAATGTCCTGCTGAGGCTGGGGCTGATTTGCATAAATACAGCCAAGCCAAGCTTCAGGTGGCTGTAGATTTTCTCTTGAAGGAATTATTCTCCTTGTGTCAAAAGTTCACCAGCCCCAGACTGTCATTTTGGTACGAAATGTGCCTTTTTTAGCCACCAAACATTGAAAACAAAGGCTGCTCTGCCGGGAGCCCATTTTACCAGCTTTCTTTGAAGACTAATTAAATTGAGATTCTGGACAGAACAGGACCCATTGCATTTGTGGGGTGAGGGTGGTGTGGGGGACAGAAAGACTGAACAACTTAGATGGCGCAGCTCTGTGCCTCCGTCCAGGATTAATCTTAATTTTACCCTGAGGGCTTTACAGAGAGGGCCGGGCTTCTGCATACTGCAGAAGTGCCTGCTGAGCTGGCATTCCCCAGGGGAAAAAGTTCTAGAGGGACGATCAGTGAGCATCTAATGCGGTGTGTTACTCATCCATTAGCTGTGTGTGATCTTGACAATGACTTAACCTCTCTGAGCCTCAGTTTGTTCATCTATAAAATAAGAAAACTACAAAGCCTCAGTGCCAGGATCTTTGGGAAGATTAGAATCACCCACCTCTGTGAAGTGGCCTGGGTCACAGCAGGTTCTCAGTGAATGCTGTTGACTGTGACAAAGGCCATACTCTAAAGATTACCAGGAAAAGGACAGGAACCTTATCCAAAAAAATCTTGACTGTAAACTCGAAGAACATCTCGGATATTTTAAAAAGTGAAGTGTGGATAAGAGCCCTTTATCCTGACTGTGGCGATGATTAAAACCAGGCCTTTAGCAAAGAAAAATTCAACACACTCTAACCCTTCAGAGGCAGGAAGCTATCGTTAAAAGGTCATCTTTTCGGCCCAGACTTCATACGGTCCAGGGGAAGGGTTCCAAATGGTTATGCTTTCATTTTGCAGTGTTGCCAAGAGGATCTGACAATCCACAGGGCCTCATCTGTTGTTCCTTAAGCAAACATCTAATGTAATTTAAAATTTCACTTCATCATTTTGATGGCCGCCAGCAACTCTCCCCCAGCCTGTTAACCCTCCCTTTTAGGGAGGTTAGGGCAGTTTTTCAGCAACCAAAAAGGTGCCAGCTCTACATGGATTCTCACTGCCCACCAGGCATGAAGAAAATTACAAAACAGGTTGTGGAGAAGTGCCTTGCCCATGATTTCCCCATGTGGCTTGCAAAGTTTTTCTTTCCTTTCTCTCTCTCTCGCTCTCATTCTTTTTCCAGAAGCCAGTATTTTTTGAGGCATGCTACCTTTGAGTCCTAACAGAAGCCCCAATACATATTAAAAAGAAAAGATATCCACAGCCCTGAAAGGAGGCACGGTAAGAAAGGAGTCGGCCGGAGCCAGGGGGTTGTCTGACTCCAAAACACACAGCCTAAAGCAAGAGTTTTCGCAGTCGTTAAATAGAAAAGATGTGCCGAAGAAAACAAGTAGTAGGTATTGCATTTGCATCAAAGCATCTAAAATATAAATAAGTAAATAATTACTGGTTACTGATCCCATAAGGAAGGAACGAACGAAGGAACGAAAGAGACATTTATTAACACCCGCTGGCTTTTGGCAAACTGTCATCTTATTTAATCCTACATACATCCAGTGAAGGAGGTATTGTTGTTCCCATCACAGAGCATCTGGTTAAGTGACTGGCCCAGGGTCCCTGTTGCTGCTCAGGGGTAAAGCCACAGTGCGGAATGGTAGTATATGCGTTCCGAAATCAGATCAGGGTTCCAGCCTAGGCTGGATGTGAATTCCACTCCTTCCAAACTATGGAAGCCAGGCAGCATATCAGATCTCTGTGCTTTAGTTTCTTCATTTACAAGTGGCAATGATAATAGCAATACCTACCTCTTGGGTTCCAGGAGGATTTAGCAAATAATTCTGTAAAGCACTTAGTAGGCTGCCTGGCACATAGAAAGTACTCGGTAAAAGTTAGCCGTTGTCATCACCGGCAGCACCATGTATAAATCAGAAGCCAGTGCACCATGGAATAGGCCTCCTGACTGCGTCTGGGGCAAGAGGCTACCCAGAGCTTCTCCTCTGGACAAGGGAGAGTCAGCCTGACTGCGTCTGGGGCAAGAGGCTACCCAGAACTTCTCCTCTGGACAAGGGAGAGTCGGTTTCCGCATTTGTAAGAAGGGGGTAATACTTCCCTGAAAAGGCTGAGGAGAGAAATGAAAGAGCATATATAAAAAACTTCACACAGTACCGGGCACCCAGCTGGGGCTCAGTAAATGGCAGTAGTTATTACTATAATACTCGTGAAGGAGTCTGAGAAATTAAAATGCTGCATAAACTCAACATCTTATTAGTCTTAATCTACTTCATAGGTCCTCAATTAAGGCATAATTAAAGATTAGCTAAGGTTACAAGGTGGGCTGCCCACCTTTTCTTTCTTGGTTTGGGCTTCAGTGCTGCTTGTAACTTTTATTCAGGCCCCAGGCAAGACATAAAAATACACTTAAACACCCAACCACATTAAATGCCAATGAGATTCTGCAACATCTAACCTAGAGAACACTGCTCCTGCTTGGTTAAGTTTAAATCTCAGAAGCACTGGGAGGCCAAAGCAGTTGGCTGCAGGGCTGTAGCGTAAGGCAGTGTGGCAGGCGGGCAGGCGGGCAGGCGGGCAGGCAGACTCGAATTGGCTGCCAGAGTGCCACGCGTGTGGAAGCCGAGGGTCTCACCCACGTACCCAGGCCTCAGTTTCTGGAGAAGGAAGGGAGGAACACCTGCCTCTGGAAAAGAACGCATGTTGCTCCTGGCAGGTGCTCAATAAACGTGAGCTCCCCTTTTCCCTTCCTTGCTTCGTAAAGAGCTCAGGGCCCCCTGACATTTGGCTCTTTCTGTTTACCGACTGTAGATCCAAATTCAAAATACCTTCCTGGGCAAAGGGAAATGGGACAAGATTGGCTTGCTGGTCTCCTGGTGCAAAGATGCACTGGGAATTAGACCTGACTTCTGTCTGAGTTACTCTTGGGAATTTAAAACATACCCATTGCTTAGGCAAGTACTCAGGGCAGGCTGTGTGCCAGGGAGGGCAGCCCAGGATGTAAGGAGGGTGGCGCCTCAGGACAAGGCCAGCTGGTACCAATAAAGGCCAAGAAAGGGGGCTGAGGAGATGCTGCAGAAGGAGAGTCTGCAAAAACACAAATCAGGGCTGCGGTCACAACACAGGGGCTCTGGTGCCACTCCGCTCACACACGTATTCATTTATTCATCTCCCACAGACCCAGCAAATCTTAGAATCTTCGAGTCTGACACACTCATTTTAAAAGGGGGAAACAACGCCGTAGGGCAAAGGCACAAACAAAATCCACAAAAAGACCTCGATTATTGCTCCTCATTGTTTTACCATGAGGTGAGCAGAGGGGCCTCAGGAAAACAAGAGTCCCCTGCGATCTGTGCCAGACTCTGTCTTGGGGGGAATCTCGACCCCTCTCCAGGCCTCAGTATCTTTACCTTTTAGGGGTCAGACTAGCAGACCTGGACCATCCTTCCAATGGTAACAGCCTTCCCGCCAAGTCTATGGAATCCACGCCGAGTGCTATTAAGCGTGCTTATGCATATCACCCAGAGGCTTTCTCTCTTCCCAGAGTGAATTTAAAACAATTGCTTCACATCAGGTCAAATTTCACATACTTGGGGGATTCAGCAATTACCTAGAGCGCCTCACCTGATCTGCTTTTTTGCGCATTCATAAAGGAGGCGATGGGAGATGTGTTAATAATTTTCATGAGGTGCTACGGCCCAAGATATGGAGATGATATGAATTATGCTCTGTGTTAAAGCCTTCCTTATTGTCCTGGGAGGAAGAAACGAGACATATTATACGTGCTTTTTTGGAGCAGAGGAACGTTTGATTCACTACTCAGGAGGCGGTTGTGTTTCACGGCCAACATTTATTTTGGTTCTATTTCATTATTGCTGTGCACTCTGCAGGCGAGGAAGTGTGCAACTTTTAAGAGTTTCTTGAACCCTTGGAAGAAAGGAAGGGAAAGGAGGGAGGTGAGCACCTCTCACGTTCCAGGCACCTTTTACTCCTTGTCTGACAATCCCACAAGATAGGTTACTGCTCTGGGCCCATTTACAGGTAAGGAAATAGGCTCAGAGAAATGAAGTAACTGACTACAACTAATCAGCCAAGTAAAAGTCTAACCATAAAGCTCCCAGAGTTTGTTCAATTTTATGAGTGTGTGTGTGTATAAAGAAAACCAGGACAGTGCTTCTGAGGGTTGAAAAGGCCCTGATGAGGTTGGGTAAAGGGACTGCAGCAGACATCTGCGGGTTCAAAGGAATGGCTGCATCCTAGCCTAGTGTTATAACGCTGATTATGAAGACGATCCCAAGACATGCAGAAAAGTCTAAGATGGGAACCAGCCACTTGACACCAATTCCAAAGAAATATAGACTCTGTTTTAAGAAACCTGTCAACATATTTTTAAAGTCCTAGGCTGGAAGTCAGAAGGTCTGGGTTCTCATCTTGGTTTGACAATAGTGTGACGAAGCCACCTCGAGCAGGTCACTCCGTGTCCTTGAGCATTTCTTTCCCTTAAAATAAAATGGGGTTTTGCAATGAGATCTCTAAGGCCCCTTTGAGTTAGAGCTCTGTGGCTCCATCTGTAAAATGCACTTAATATGACAGCTCATTCCCCAGGTGAGGGATAAATGAGGTGTTACCAGGCTGCCTTGTAAGGTTCTTGCACATGTTTCATCTCTTTCAACTAGAAGGTGAGTTCTTGGGGGGCTGGAATGTGTCTTCTGTCTGGCACCCAGCACATGTCAATAACTGTTGAGTAGACTCTATGAGTGAAAGGAAGAATGGATCTTATCATTCCTGGTGCAATGTTAAAGGACATGGACTTAGGAATCAGAAAGATCTGAATTTTCATATAGCTTCACTCTGAACCTTTTTTTCCAAGTTTATAAAATGGGAGTAATAATACCTACCTCTCAGGGTTGTATTATCACCAAGTTAAGTGTTTTTATTGAAAGGAAGACCAAAAACAGAATATATAACAATCTTAAAGGGTACAATTCACCCCTTAATTCATATCTTTGTTAGGCTAGCAGCTGCTGTGTGCAGGTATCTGCGTTCACTCAACAAGCATCTTTGAGGAATTGCTAAGTGAAGAGTACAATGCTAATCACTGGAAAGAGACTATCAGAAAGAATATTTACCAAGTACCCAAACATACTATATGCCCAGCACTTTTCTGCACTAGCTCTGGGAGGTAGGAATTGCTCCTCCCATACCAAAGATAAGAAAGCCATGTTCAGAGAGGTTGAATAACTTGCTGAAGGTCAAACAACTGGTAGAGACTAGTAGATGTGACAAAATCAGAGGGTTTAATGAACTATAGTGAAAATGCTGAATAACTTGAGTATTTCAATGATCAGCAAGCTCTAGTCAACCACAAGGTAGAGTGAGGAGGGGGGTGGGGAAGGAGGAGAGGCCACCTTAACTAATTATAGCACACAGGTCAAAATCAAGGTGGAGTTCATTTATAAGAGGGAGGAGGAGGAAAAACTATCATATCTGTTCATTCAAATGCAAAAAGAGAGGTTGATTAAGGGACTTAATTAGAAAATTACATTTAAAGAATCCTTCAAAATGCTTCCCTTCTTACAGAAACATCAAATGATTTCTCATTCCTGCAATTTTTAAAAATTGGGTTGGAAATGTGTCCTAGGCATCTATGATATTATTGTTCTCCCATTGTTACGGAGCCCACAGAAGAGGCTGCATGGGGAAGGGCGGTGACCCCAGACATGCCTGAGCCCCTAGGCTCAGACAGCTGGAGAAGGAAGGGGAGTTCTCGGGGGCACTCAATGCCCCAGTGCAAAAGGATCTGAGTATGTTTAGGCCATGGTTTCCAGTTTGCAGAATACAGAAGTACGAAGGGATTGTGCTACAAATACTTGCTCCTCTCATTTTCAATGCCAGCCAGTATTCCCTGAAGTGCTTTTTTCTGAATACAAGTCCTGTGAGAATTTCTTAAGAGGGTTCCATGGTCAAAAAGCTTTGGGAAACACTGGGAACCTTCTCTCTTTAGAGAATCACAGGGCACATTATCAAGTTAATGGCTCTGAGAACTCCTGCAGTAAGGCATCTCTTTAACATTTTTCATATTTCTTTGTCCATGGAACCCCTCTTTCAAGTAGTACCTATGAACACCCGGCAGAGCTAGTTCTCTTTGGGATACTATTAAAGATGATCCTCTCCCATCTGGGTTATTGCAACTGCCTCCAGGCTCACTTCTTTACAACTGGTCAGTCCCTGATTATCAATTGATCACCCTTAATCAAAAACCCTCCGTGGCTCCATACTATCTACAGAGTTAAGTGTGAACTCGAGCTTGATGGTCAAGATACTCCTTCATGCAGCTTTAAATGACAACCACAGGTGACTCCTTCCTATTATCTACCCTCTGGCCCCCTGACCATTCACCTTAGGCCCTAGCCTTTTAAAAAACTTTTTATTTTGAAATAATTTTGGATTTACCTACAAGTTATGAAAATAGAACAGAGTTCCTGTGTACTTTCCCCCAGCATCTCCCCCCTGATAACATCCAGCCTTTTCTAAATGCTACTCATCACTTCCTACCTTGGATTACCACTCATGATCATGTCTTCAAGGGCCACGCCCATGTCTGATTCAACTTCGCATCTTTCCCAGAACCTGACACTAAGTATAGATCAATTAGGTACAAACGCTCAGTAGTTCCCAGACTTTTGCATTTCATAGTAAAGTTTAAAAAAAAAAAGTCAAAAACAAATATAACAACCTGCTCGTCACTGCGTCACTGAAAAAGGGATATCTCCATAAGAAGGGCAATGTTAGAATAAGAGACAATCCTGATAACATATCATCCTGATTGTGTCTTCTGCTGCAAGCAGAACCCTTGTGGACAAGCACAGCAGAGCATTACCTGGTGACCCCTGTGTCAGCTAAAGCCATGGTAAAGGGAACAAGGAGGGTGCCCCAGCTTTCCAGCACTTTCAGATCTGTGATGAGGGGTTTGGGGACTTCTGTACTAAACGTAGCTCCAACCGAGCTTGGACTATAAGTACTCATAGCATTGCCACACAAGACTTTCCCTTGTTTTTTATGGCAAAGACAGAAGTGTTTGGGGCTAATTAAGCACAGAAATTTCATTCGGAACTAAAAGTCTATTTGGAATTCTCAATTCTCCCTTCTGGTGCTAACACCTTGCCCCTGTCTAGATGGTACACACATTTCTGTGTACATACGTCTCTCATCTTGGGGCTGGAGTCCACATGGCTGCAGTGACTGTCTACAAGCAGATAAGGGTAAAAGGAAGTCACACATTTCATGGCCCCCCACAGTTTCCTTTCTCCTTCTCTTCTACCTCAGCTGGCACGGAGATGAATTTTCCTGCAACACTCAGCCTCCAGAGGAACACCTCTCTCTCTACATAAGACGTAGTTTTTCACGGGGTTTAAGAAGCCACAATCGTCTTTCTCCAATGCAGAGCTGACCATGTCAGGGCTCCTCAATGGCTCACCACTGCCTAACGGAATTACGCTCAGACTTTTCAGCATGATCTTCTTCTACGCCCTTCACACAGTGGCCCCGAAGGTCTTTCCAGCTCCTCTTTGGGGAGGAAGAAGTGTGGTGTTAGCCACTTCATAACGATGTCTTGCTCTTTCTTCCCTTGTGCTTTTGTTCATGGTGTTCTCGGTACCCGAAAAACCTTTCCCTGCTCTGTCTGCCTGGAGAACTCACGTTTATCCTGTAAGAATCAGCACAAGTGCCAATTCTTGACTGCAGCCTCCCTGGCCCCGCCCCCCCCAGACAGAATTAATCTTTCTGTTCCCACAGCAGCCTGTACTATCAGTAAAATGGGTTAATAACTACCTGCTTCATGGAGTTGCAAGGTTTAAGTGTAAATATGCATAAGGCATTTAGAACATTCCATAGCACTTAACAAATGTGTCATTATAATCGCTGTTGTTGGGACTTCCCTGGTGGCACAGTGGTTAAGGCTCCACACTCCCAATGCAGGGGGCACGGGTCTGATCCCTGGTCAGGGAACTAGATCCCACATGCATGCCACAACTAAGGGGCCTGTCCGCCACAACTAAGATGCGGTGCGACCGAATAAATAAAATAATTAATTAATTTAAAAAACTGTTGTTGTTGCTGATGTTTTTGTTAAAAACATTAAAAAGAAATCTGCTTATATATGTTTATGCCCTGCGAGGCTATGAGCTCATAAAGGGTAGGGGCTAGGTTCCTCTAAATCTCTTATCCGCAGCACCTGGCACAATGTCAGCTATAAACTGGGAGTCAAAGAAGTTAATTTTCTTTTGACTCTAAAATAAAATTTCCACTAGAAAATGTATGCATAAAGGAGAAGAGTATAAAGGAAAAAACCAAAAATCTATCACAACCAGAACACTTAGAAATAACCACTGTTAACACTCCCTGGTCTCTTTCCTTCTAGTCTTTTCTTACACATAGGTAAACATATACTCATCAAATTAGGTTCAGACTGTAGATACAGCTTTCTATCCAACTTTTTTCCCACTTAATGTTACACTATAAGAGTTTTTTCACATCTTTAATATTATTTGAAAACATGATTTCAATGGCTATCTAAAACTTCATCGTATGGACAGAAGATAATGCTATTTTACCAACTTTCTATTCTTGGACAGCCAAGTTGTTTTCAGTTTTTCTGCTTTTGAAAATATTTCTCAGTTAGGTGTAAGCTCTGCTAAGGGGTAGACTAAGTCCCAGATTAAACAGACCCTCACCCTACCCCTGCCCCCTTGAGAGTAGAGGTCTGGTCTAGAAAAAGCAGAGGATGAATCCTCTTTCCAGGAGCTGATTTAAGTATCTCTTGGAAGGATAGCAGACAAGCTTGGATGAGCTCACTCATGAGGCTGACCTGAGAGTGGGCTCGGGCTGAAGTTAGTCTTGTCTCCCTCCCATCCCCCCTCCATTCTAGGTCCCATTAACATTCCTCCCGGGAGATGGCAGTTCCAAAGGACAAACAAGCATTGTTGGGACTCAAGGGCCCCGAGAATGAGCCCTGTAACACGAGCCCCACCAGCTTGGATACAGTCGGGTAGGTCACCCTGGGGACGCCCTGGTGACAGATGAAAGTGCATCTCAGAGCACTGGATTGTGTTTCCAGGGCACAGGTGTGGGGAGATTACCTTTCTGACAAGCCAAGCACTTACCCCAATCTCTACAGCTGCTTTCTCTTCTTTCTCCGGTCCCAGCACCAGAAATAGCACCCTCAAGCCACGGTCTGTTAAAGCCACAAGCTGTCTTCACCGGAGCCCCTTTGCCGAAGAGTTACCAAAAGATCCCGACAAATTGCCTCACTTTGTCAAGTGAAAGAGTGAACACACACGCTGCACCGGGAGTGCCTGGGCAGGCGTGTCCCCTCCAGCCAGGGGAGCCATGACGCTCTTGCCAGGAGCCCTCGGTGTGGTGGCTGCAAAGACATGAGCTCTGGCCCCAGACCCCTGCGGGCTTGCCACTTGCTCACTGCCTGACCGGAGGCAAACTACTTGATCTCTCTGAGCCTCAGTTGCCTCACCTGTGAAGAGGGCATAATGCTGGCGTCCCAGAATCGCTGTGATGATTAAACGAGACCAGACACGTGAAAGCACTTAGCACCACGTGTGCCTGGCAAAGGAGCTCCTGCAGAAAAACGCAGAGCTGTGAGAGGGGCCAGGTGTGCTTGAGGAACAGGAAAGTGGCACACTGCAGAGCTGGCAGATGGGCCAGCATGCCAAGGCCTGGGGACCTGCCTAAGACACTTGAGCCGGCTGCCAGCAGTGGAGGGTGAGGGTAGGTAGGCTGTTCTGTTCAGGGCTTGGCAACACCCACCGGGACGTGACTTGAAATCAGCCTGGTCTCAGGGCTGGGAGGCAGGAAGGTGAGCCCTGGCAGGGCGCCCGCTGGGACCCCACTTGAAGCAGCTACTGGGGCAGGGCGGCCAGAGGAACACAACCCACTTGGCTCTTGGTGCCCACCCCAGTGTGCTGTACAGTCCAGAGCAAGCTCTCCCCACAGCCCGAGGCTGCCCTGACTCATTCTCACCTCACAAAGCTGTCCCTGAAGCGGGTGGGGAGTTGACTCTGACAGAACACAGACTACGTTCTTGGCCTGTCTTGAACCAGATTTCTAGCTGTTAAGATTCAACATTTCCTGAGCATCTACTACATGCCTGCACTGTGCTGATGCTTCCATACACGTGATCTCAGTGGGTCCCCAGGACGATCCCGTGAAGTCGTTATTCCCATTCCTGAGTGGTGGTGAGACTCGGGGTGATGAGGTCTTTTAAACACATTGACAAGCGTGGCGTTAGCCCTGGGGTGAGGCGACGGAGGGCCAGGCCTCACTGGCTGGCACTGCTCTAGTGCAAAGGCTGATCCGCCTCCCCTTTCTCAAATCCCTTATTTATTCACGATGGTGAACTCTGTGGGCAGTACTCAGGAGAGCTGATCCTCTGGGATCCCGCGGGTGAAAGAAAGGACCGACTCATTCTTGTGTCTCCCATGCACCAGGATGCCTGCTCACCTCTCCACAAATACTACCTAACTCAGTCCTGCCAATTGCACCCCGGCTCCCCGAGGTAAGAACTATTATCCCTATTTTACAAAAGACAAAAATAAGGCTCAGAGAGGGAGACAGATCGTCCAGTGCTATGCGGCTAGACATTGGAGAAGCTGTAATGAGAGGCCAGTGCTGGCTGGCTCCAAAATCTGTGCCCTTCCTCAAAAGCCTGTGTCTTTCCAAGAGAATCCCTGTAAGGCTGAAAGTGCGCGGGGCCTTCAAGGTGTACTGGGAGTTCTGAGCAGACTTTTAAACCTGATGCAATTCTCCCCTCAAGAGTTGGCACAAGAGCCTGTGAGGGTCTCGAGGACAGACTATTTCTTCCCACCCCAGAAATCTGCATCTGCTGTTAGCCCCCCAAACGGGACCTTAGCTAAAGATCCTTAATGAGTGTGTACCTTTCAGACAACAAACACTCAGCTGTTCCCAGTTCCCAGGCGGCAGCTCCCAAGCTGGGGCAGGAGGCCCCAAGGAAGGGGGTGACTTCACACCTCAATTCTTTAGGCAATTTTTTAGTCCTGGAAAAGGCATGTTCTAAACCTTCCAATCCAAGAAGGACCTTGACTCTTGAAAGAGGAAGACAGAAAAGGAAAGGAACCCTAATGAGGGGGTGAGGGGTTGGGAGTGTGTGAGCAACAGACTCTTATCCCAAGGGATGCAGAGATTGGAACCATTCAACCCAACCTGCAAAGAAGCAGGAAACAAGTCCAGGCCCTTTCTACCCTCACCTGCCCTTTTTACATACGACTTCCTCTGCTTCAGTAGGAGAAATACACATTCAGCAAATACACATCATTTAATTGCCTGTCATAAATTCTCACCTGTCCAGAGGGATGGCGATCTTCAAGGCATATTTGAAAACCATTTTTTTTTTCTAGTAGAGAAAGATATCTAGATCTTTAGTGATATCGTAGATGATGACCTGTTTGAAGGTCTTGACAATCCAGGTGTGCTACTTCAATGTGCAAAAATGCACAGTCAAGGATCCAGATGCCAAAACCAGAATAAATTAAGGGTAGCAGATGGGAAGTAAATACTAGCTTTCTTTATCTCTTACTCTGTATTTACAATGTTCCCATTTACTAAATATTCTGTTTACCAAGTATTTTAGTAATAACGTCCTCTGTTTTCATATAGCTTTTTGGGAAAATGCCTAGTGGTCCTCCTGGCTTGAGAGCGTGCTCCTGGGGCTGCCTTCCTAGACCTCCCTTTGTGCAGCACTCACGCTTCCATGTGCCTTATCTCCTAGGAGCCACATGACAGGCTGCAGAGGCCAGCAGAACAGGGTTTTTGTTTTTGTTTTTTTTTAATTCCTTTAGAGATAAGGAAAGTAAGGGCCAAGGAGGTGGAGTAACTTTCCAGTGTCACAAGGCTAATGAGGGGCAGGGCTGGGATTGGAAGTAAAACCCTGCCTAGGATGAACTGGCTGACACTGTAGTGATGCAAATTACAATGCTGAAGCAGTATGGGGCTCTCCATCCTGATTCAGGCAGAAATAAAAAGCAAGGAACCTGATTCTGGCCCACACTCACCTGCCCATCTCTAGCTGTGTTGGCCCAAAGAAACAGGCCAAGGAAGGTTATCTCCCTTGCCTGACTCATGTCTAGGTACCTAGGCTCTGAACAGACCAGCTTGCCCTATCAGAAGGGGCTCTGAAATAACAAATTGAAGTTCCTTCTCATCCTCAGTGTCCTCTCGGCCCCATCAAACCACCAGTAGCTTGAAGGGATAGCTAAGAGACTGCTTCAAAAGGGCAGAAATCACAGTGCATTTTCATCATCCATTGGAAGGTCTGCAGGGCGGGGCTTTTGATGTCAGTCGGCTGCCCTTGATCTGTCATTCCTGGTACAAAAGAACAACTCTTGAGAGGCAGGTTTGGGTATCAGGGGCCTTCCTGGTCTTCTCAGATTCAGTACTAATTGCAGCTCTGTTCACTGAATGCTCATTATTTGCTAGGTGCCAGGCTAAGAGTTCTCCATAAAGTACGTTGATTCCTCGCTCACCCACCTAGGTTGGTATTATTACACCTTATTACACAGATGAAGTGACCGAGGCTCAGAATGGATTACTAATCTGCCTGGTCACTCTGTCACTGGGATTTGACCCCAGGCCTATCTGACCTCAAAGCCTATCCACGCTTTTACGAAAAACTCTTAATAAGAGAATAAAATCAAATTATTTTCCTGTGACTTTCCATGCGATTTCTCTTCCATTAAGAACTGTACTTTGGCTACCTTTTGGATAAAAACAAGAGTAATTTTGGATACACTTTTCTTCATGATCAAAATAAGACAACTATTTGCTACAGATCTCTATGTATTTGAAACACTCTGATGTAATCAATAAGATCATATTTATAGAAGCACCTACTGTGTGTACAGACAGGCTCCATGCACTCAGTGACCACACACCTATATGGGCTGGGCAGCCCTGTAATAAATGTTGTCTATAAATAACCAAGAGGCTGAAGCCCAGAGAGGGGAACCCACTTGCCCAAGGCCACACAGCTTCAGGGCTCAGACTCAGAAACCAGGACTTCCCGGCCACAGCAGAACCCTCCCAACCACAGGATTCAGCAGCTTCTGTGTTGGATTGGATTGTGGTCTGGGTTCAAGGTGGGAAATGGGGCGGGGGTGGAGCGTTTGGGAGCCTGGCCAAGGGCTGGAAAAGCAAAAGGAGATGGAAAAGGTTTCATTCCCAAACGCTGCCTCCCTAGAAAACTTTAAACAGAAAAGTTCGCCTTTACAATCTGGAGGAGTGTTTCATGTTTCAGCTCACGTTAAACTGTTTTATGCTTTAGCTATAAACCTCCGACAGAGAGGGTGCAGGGGCAAGGCTGGCCCAACTTTAACTATGGCGGTGCCATCATAAAGCTCAGGTTACGAGGATCACGTCTAGTGCCAAGGCGGTTTAACAAGTATGAAGGCACATAATTCCTTCCAGTTGTCCTGCCTCAGCACAGAAGGGCTGGTCCTGGGGCGCGGCTGCGTGCACTCCGGCCAATGTGGTTCCCATCACTGGCTCCAGCGCCTCGCGGAAGTCCCCTCCACACCCAGGAAGGGCCTGTTTTATCACAACTGCTAGACTATCAATTTTCTGTAAAGGTTCAGAGGGTTTCTGTATTCTGAGTTCCCAAAGGGGGTAAGGAATCTTGCTACAAAGAGTGCCCACAATTCACCCATCCCAAGAATCCTTTCCAAAAACTCAGTTGCTATCGTCTAATCTCTCCCCAACCCAAGTTAAATCTCCTCCACTTTTTATTTTGATAACTTTAAACCCTACAGAAAAGTCGAAATGACAGTATAAAAATACCCATATACTCTTCACCTAAATCTGCCAATTGTTAATATGTTGCCATGTGGCTTTATCTCTCACTATATATATAAAATGTTTTTTCTGACCATTTGAAAGTTGCAGACATCAAGACACTTTCCATCAGCATGCATCTCCTAAGAATAAGGATATTCTCCCATATAACCAAAACATCATAATCACAGCTGAGAAAAATGAACAATTATATACCACAATATCACCTAGCACACATATATGCCATATTTTTAAAATTCCCTAATTCTTCCCCAAATGTCTTCTTTAAAGCCTTAAAAAAACTTAGGATCCAATCAAGATTCAAGTGTTGCCTTTGGTTGTTACCTTTTTTTTAGCCTCTTTTAATCTAGCGGAGCCTCCCACCTACCCCAGCTGTTCTATTTCCTTTTTTCTTTCCCCATGATATTAACCTTTTCTGAAAGTCCAGGCCAGTTGTCCCACAGACTGTCCTATATTCTGGATGTGTTGCTTTCTCATAATTAGACTCAGGTTAAACATTTTAGGCAAGTACATCTCATGCATGATGGAACGTACTTCTTATTGCTTTATGATAATGACCACGAAGTTTGGTCACTTGTTCAGGTGACGATTCCTGATCTCCCCACTGTAAAGGAACCTTTTTCTTTTGTAATATGTAAGCAATCTGTGACACAAAGTCTAATCTGTTAGAATCAGTTAACTGAACTGTTTCTGCCCTCTCACCTCCCATCCATCCTCCTCTGGCTTTAGCCTCCACACCCTGAAAATGCCCTCACCAAGGTCACCAGGAGCCATCTAGATGCCAAAGTCAGCGGGCGCGTCTCACGTTTGCATTCTTGAACCCTCACAGCAGGAACCGATGTTAGTGCTTGGGTCCCTCCGTGAGGGCATGACCTTTGTCTTACGTCTTACTCCAAGGCCTACCTCAGTGCTTGGCACATAGTAGGTGCTTCAGAAATCTGTGTGGAATGAATCAATGAATCCATACACTAAGAAAAAGTCAGGACTGGGATTCAGAAGGCCCGGCTTCAAATCTAGCTCTGTCACCCTTCACACAAGGAAAGGGTTGATTTAAATCAGTGGTTTTCGTACTCCGAAAAAAAAGAGGTTTCATATTAGAAGTGTTGTTTAAAGAGGATCTTACTCAGAAGCAAATGTAGGCATCTGACAAAAGGAAGCTGCTTTGGTTGAAGCAGGTGGTGAAGGCCGCCTGATGGACCTCACTGGAGTGGGGGGTTGGGGGAGGGTCAGAGAGGGTCAAGAAGGAGGGAAAGGGGTAGATTCTCGGAGGTCCTGACTGCCAGCCTAAGATGCCTGAGCTGTAATCCGTAGTGTTAGGTTTCAGTGGTGAAAGGGGCTGCTGGGAAAATCGGTCCGGTCACTGTGGGCCTGATGCACCTGGGGGCGCAGAGCTAGGAAAGCACAGGCCGAGCGGGAAGTCAGAAATGATCCTTTGTCCCCTCCCCGTCTCAGCTTCCTCCTCTGGAGTCCTTTGTCCCTAGAATGCTCTTTGAGCCCTTCTCCCCCATTATTCCGCGTGTTCCTTCTTGCTAGGTGAGGGCGGCGCATCACAAGATGAAGAGCAGGGTGAGCAGACAGCAGAGGGGGCAAAGGCCTCCTGAGCTCTGAGGGACTCGGGCCATTTGCTGAGTGGTTCGGTGACCTGAGAAGCTTGCCCATTGTCCGGGCTTTAAAGAGACACTGCCCCTTACCATTAACCCAACTTGGGACAAAGGCCATCACCAGCTCAGACAAATAAGCTGCTTAGCCAGACCTCATGCATCATCTTGTCACCCACGCAGGGGCGCAACAGGGGTATCTTGAAAGAGTTAAGAGCCAGAGTGCAACTCAGCGGTTTCCATTCTGGGGGTCTCTGGCTAGGGGGCGGGGATTGCTGACGAAATGTGCATGCAGCCTCTTCCTCAGCAGGGGGGCGAGGTGAGGGCGAAAGAAATCTCACATCTGTTGGGGAGGCTCCCTGAGACCTTCGGCTTCCAGAGGGTTGCCAAGAAAGGGGGGTGACGGCTGTCAGATGAGGGAGGGCAGCCCAGTGGGAAGAAAAGAGGCTGGGTGGAGCCCGGCACACCTGGGAGGTGTGGCCTTGGGCAGGTTACTGTACCTTTCTGAGGCTATGTGCCGTAAAACAATAACCAGAACAACAATGATAACAGTAATAGCAGTTTCCATTTCTACTTTTTTTTTCCATTTAAGACTTTATAATAACCAAGTACTTTGCTAAGTACTGCACATACATTATTTCATATTGAATTCTAACAACACTATGAAGTAGATACTATTATGATCCCTATTTTACACATGAGGAAAAATGGAAACTCAGAGGTTAAATCATTTACTACAGGTCTCCGCTAGCAGTGGCAGAGCCAAAATTCAAACCTGCACTCTTACCTCTTCTGCTCTAGAGCCCACCAGCCATACAGATTCAGCAGGGTGCTAAACACCTATCTTAGCACCTGGCGCCCTGCAGGTGCACAGTAATGGGATTTCCTCTTCTGTTACACAGTCCAAAGGTGTGTCAGGCCCTTTTTGGTTCCTGAGGCTGCACCTGCCACCGTCACCCCCTCTCGATGGGCTCTGAAATTAGACGTGTACAGAGCAGTACACCTGCCTTCAGTCCACGCCACTCACTACATCCCCACCTCAAACCCCAGGAAAATCGAGTCTTCTAAAGAGGCTGCTCCCTGGCGGTGGGAAGGGGGGAGGGTGGAGACGGGCCCTGCCACACTAGCTCTTTCTCCATAGAGAGGAAGCCAGACTTGCCTTCCACCACAGCCCCTGCAGAGGACCCCCGTGTTCCCCTCCTGTGTCCCCTCCCACATATCTACACACGGAGGAAACAATGGTGTCTGATCAGAACTCCTCAGTACAGGACCCCTGGAAAAGTCTGCTGAATGAATGAATGAATGAATGAATGAATGTTTGAGGAGGAGAGAGTGAGCGAGCTCTGGTGTCTCTTCCTCTTTTATAAGGACACCAGTTCCTTCAGATCAGGGCTCTACCCTTAAGACCTCATATAACCTTAACCACCTCCTTACAGGACCTTTCTCCAATGCAGTCACATGGTGGGTTAGGGCTTCAACCTATGAATTTGGGGTGTGGGACACAATTCAGTCCATAGCAGCCCTACAGATCCATAAGACTAAAGCTCACTTCTGGGCAGAGCTCCTTGGGAGTTACCCTCTTTCTCCAGGAGGATCCCCTGAGCCTCCCAGTTTGCACTAAACCTCTGTAGCCCCACACACCCTGGCACACTCCCCTACCTTGCTCCTCTCACTGATGCCTGCTTTAGGGCAGAGCTGCTTAGGTGTGTATCTCTCTCCTCAACAGCCAGCGGGCGAGCGGATGCTTTCTATTCTCCATGGGACCTGGCACACAGTAAGTCTTTAATAATACTTTGCTGAATTGGTTCTGAAAGGTAAACAAGCTTCATTTCTTCCCATATCATTCCAAATCAGAAAGATCTTCACCAGTTCTCCCTCTAAATTAATGAGTTGTGTTCCGAAGCCTTTGCTCCCAAGATCGTCAGCTATTCATCAGAAGCCCTGTTCTGGGTACCAGGACTGTCCTCTGTCCCCTCAAGAACCATGTTAGTTTGCTGTGGCCACAGCTCCCTAGTGGGACCATGGAAGTAAGCAGCTTGAGAGAGTGGGAGGGCCTCTGTGAAGAAGGGCCTTGGCATCAAGCTGAGGAGATAGGTCCTGAACCGCCAGTGGTGGGAAACAAGTAGAGGGTCCCTGCAAGGGCTCTATGATAGGGGTCTGGGCTTTGAAAGGATCACCATGGGACAGTGTGAAGATGGATTAAAGGAAGAAATGGGAGGCAGGGAGGCCAGTGAGGATGCTATGGCAGTGGTCCAGGGGAGAGAAGACATAGTAGTAAACATTTTGGCTAAGGGGAGCAGAATTTTGCAAAACTAGCAAATTAAGTATTATCTCAACTTCCATTTTTGCTTATTCTCAGATGACAGCAGGTAAGCGATCACAACTTCAATTTTGATCAGATAATCTCCTCACTGACTAAAAACTCCATTCTTTACCCAAGATTAGAAGGGGAGACCAGTCAACACTCAGCACCCCCTGTAATCTCAGTGTCTTAGATGTTATCCCATCTCACTGTTGAAACAACTCCCAGACTGCTACTTGTATGCCCACTTTACAGATGGGCAACTGGGTGAGAGAGGTGAGGTCACGCAGCTAACAGGGAGGGGAACTTGGTTCATAACAAGTGTATATTCCCCCAGAGCCTCTGCTGTGGCAGCTAAAAAGAGGTTTCTGGAAGTACAGGGATATGTATTATTATTATTATTATTATTTTTAAATTTCAACAGATGTTGACTCTTTTTTTTTTTAATTTTATTTATTTATTTATGGCTGTGTTGGGTCTTCGTTTCTGTGCGAGGGCTTTCTCTAGTTGTGGCAAGCGGGGGCCACTCTTCATCGCGGTGCGCGGGCCTCTCACTGTCGCGGCCTCTCTTGTTGCGGAGCACAGGCTCCAGACGCGCAGGCTCAGTAATTGTGGCTCACGGGCCCAGTTGCTCCGCGGCATGTGGGATCTTCCCAGACCAGGGCTCGAACCCGTGTCCCCTGCATTGGCAGGCAGATTCTCAACCACTGCGCCACCAGGGAAGCCCGATATGTATTACTGTTAGCCCGTGCAGCAGCTTCCCAGAGAGGGAGTGAAGCGTAAATGAATTACCAGTCATTTTCCTCTCCTTTCAACTCTGCGGGGGAGGCCAGCTGACCAGAAGGAAAAGACATCACAGTGTTTTATCTGGTACCGAATATCACAAGCAATCCTGGAACTATGGGGCATGGCCAGCAGCACAGGGAGCTCCGCAAGGAAGGCGGAGGTTCTGTTTCCAAGACCCCATGCTATGTTTGTTTAGCTGCTGCCTTGGGCTCACTCTCCCACCCTAAATCTCTGGAAATCACCCAGGAGGAGGAGGGGGATTACAGCTCAGGACTCCGGGACAGACCTGTTAATTGCTACACCTCCTCCAAGCCTGGAGGGGTGGGAGTGTAGGAATCTGCCTTCCTTCCAGAGATATCTGGCCAAAACCTTTTGGGTTCTAGAAAGGGTATAAGGAAACTAACATTCATTGAGCACCTATTACGTAGCAATCACCATGCTAGAAGCCTTGCCCATAGTTTCTCATAGACACAACAATTTTGTGAAGTACTATTAAAACCAACGTCCATTTTACAGAGGAAACTGAGACCCAGAGAGGTTAAGCAAGTTTCCCAAGGCCACACAGCACAGCAAGGATCTGTAGACCTCCGTAACCTATCTTTCCTTCCCATGGCTCCATATTGTGCTGTTTCTGTTTTCCTTCTAGCTTCGGTCCTTTTAGGTCATTTAAAGCCGAGGGAATTTTTTTTAGTTGTTTAACCTCAGGCACCTTTATAAATAATGGCAGTTCAGAAGGTGAGGGAGGAGGGGAGAAAGGAGAGGAAGGGGAGGGAGAAGAGGAAGCCACATGGTTTCCTGGTCCAAACTGGGAGATATTAACCAGTAATGCAGGATCCAGCTGAGCTCAAAGCACCCAGCTCAGACCTGATGACAGGGGCAGAGGGCAGGAGGCTGCCAAGGGGAGGGTGGGAACAGATCACTCGGAAAAGACCACATTTAGGAAAGGGAAGGAGGGGAGGTTCTGGGAGCAGCAAGAGATGTTTATTCTCAAGGTGAGCAGGCCATAGGGGTGTAGCATTAAAAGCCTAGACAGAGTTCTGGAAAAAGCCACGGAGCCATGCATCCCATGGGCATGGTTTTAGGTGGTGTACAGTGCGAGCTGACATTAAATCACACTGAATCACGTGCAGGATAGCCTCCATCCTCTTTCAACATTTTTGATGATGTCAAGGAGGAAATCTCAGTTTGGTACGTGTGTGTTTTTAATACCTAACACTTGCCCATGTCCCTATTTAACAAAGAGAAGCAAATCTCTGCATCCTAGAGCAGGCCTAATCTCACCAGAACATGATAACCAGCTTTCACTGTATTTATTTTTACAGCTACCTTCTATTTATGGCAAGTGAATTGCCACAGTAATATACAATTTCCTTTTAAAATAACTAAATTCACTTAGGTTAAAAAAAAAAGTTCGGAAAAGGAGGCAGTTTAAAGGAAAGGAAACAAAATGGCACGGAGGGGGGCACACTGCTATAGTGCAGACTCTGACAGTGACACACAAAGGAACAAGCTTGGGAAATGTTGATCTGATCAAGTCCTCCCACTGCCCGGACGAGAGAGCCAAGGAACCAGAGGACAAGGCTCTGGAGGTCACACTGCAGGTCAGAGGCAGAGCTGGGCTCAGAAGGCAGGTCTGCTGCTCTCCGGCACCTGCTTCCTCCCAAGCAGGTTTCCAGGATGGCTCACGAGGGATTATGGAGAGGCTTCTCCAGGGGAGGGTTATAACTGGAAAACTCAGCTTATGTGGATGGCAGTGGCCCTTGCAGGTTGGATCACCAACTGTGAGCAAATCTAAAACTGGCCCAAAGAAGCTGGTAGCCAAAGGGGCAGCTCTCTGCCCAGTTGCTTCCCTCTCTCCTACCCGGTTCTCTACATTCGGCCAGCCTCACAGCACTGTGCTGTGGATCCAAGGAGATGGTGGAGGTGAACGTACTCAGGGAATGCAAGGCTTATGAAAACGTGAGGTACACTAATCTCCCAAGCTCTCCTTAGCCTCCTTCCAGGTGCCTCTTCAACAGTCTGCGCCCCGAAGTGTCAGGAGATGCTTGAAGATGTGGTCTGGTGTCCACAAGGGCCCCTTGGAGCAGGCCACTAACATGTCCACAGGGACACAAACCAGGCTTAGCTTCCAGATGGAGAAAGCCCGGACACACGGCTAATGTGCCTTCCTCGAGGGGTGGTCTAGGAATTACTAGATCCAATCAAGCCAGACACCAAAAATGTTATTTTTGTACCTTTTAATGCAATGGCATTTGGGGAAATTAGTGGAAAACGAGCTGTAACCGTGTCACGTGAGTGACTAATTAGAGGGCCCTGGTTTTCCCAGGACGTTCGGTTACATTAATTCAAAACGTGACCTGTTTATTTTGCAGGGTCAGGAAGAAGGCTTACCTCCTAGAAAGCCAATGTGGCAATTAAATTAGAGTCACCAGAGTTTGCCTGAGGTAACATATGAAAAAGGGCTTGGTGAACTGTACAAAAACAGAAGTGACCCCTGTGTGGTTGTCCCCACTGCTCCCACTTAGGGGGGCATAATTGCCTGCCCCTGGTGGGAGGCTGCAGGTGAGGGCTTTCCCAGTGGAGGGAGGTACCTGATAAGGTGGAAAGGGCACTGGAGTCTGGGGCCATACATTGAATCTTGACTCTGCACTTGGGCAAATCACTTCATCTCTGCAGATTTCTAGTTATATCATGCATGTGGCTCACTGTACTATTCCGAGGGAGGTGGTTGTGCGTGTGTGTGCGTGTGTGTATGTGTGTGTGTGCGTGTGTGTGTATGTGTATGTGTGCGCGTGTGTGTGTGTGTGTGTGTGTGTGTGTTGGGGGTGGGCTGGTGAAAAAGAGGAAGAGAGAATATCAACTTTTTTTCATTTTTGATTTTAGCACCTACAGGTGCTCAGCTGTGAAGATACAGCCTCAGACAAGGCCTCCCTCAAGGAAGTTGTAGTCTAAGTTGGAAATCAGATATGGGGACATTCAGGTTCCCAGACTGTTAGGGAGGCATCTGTAAAGAAGACAGCAGGGCATCAAAGAAAGGGGAGGTCCATACAACCAAAGGGCTGTCAGGAAAGGTTCCTTAAGAACTCAGAGTTGCCGAGTTCTAGGCTTTGGAGAATTGAGCAGTCGGCCTCTCTCCTCCTCAACTCCCAGGCCTGAGAGTCAGCCAGCCTGCTGGCGCTGGCCTCCTGAGGCCCCATGTCTATACCAGAGGGGCTTGGCCTTTCCAAGCAGTCATTACAGATAAACATAGGGCTTCCCAGTCAGCAACTTGCACCTGTATCATGCTTTCTAGTTACCAAGCTTTCTAGTTATCTCTATGACTATTCTGTTACTAAACCTTTCTGAGTCATGCGACATCCCCCAACCCTGCCCATTTAAGAAGAGGCACGATTCAGGATCACCATCCATTAGCCACCATTCCAAAAATCTCAAAACTCTAAGACTGAAAGGTTTTTTCTTTTTTAATTGTTTACGACTGAAAGTTTTTTTTTAAAGTCATTATTGAATTTGTTACAATACTGCTTCTGTTTTATGTCTTGGTTTTTTGGCTGTGAGGCATGGGGCATCTTCGCTCTCCAACCAGGGATGGAACCTGCACCCCCTGTATTGGAAGGTGCAGTCTTAACCACTGGGCCACCAGGGAAGTCCTAAGACTGAAAGTTTTATCAAAATTGTTCTGGGGGCTTCCCTGGTGGTGCAGTGGTTGAGAGTCTGCCTGCCAGTGCAGGGGACACGGGTTCGAGCCCTGGTCTGGGAAGATCCCACATGCCGTGGAGCAACTAGGCCCGTGAGCCACAATTGCTGAGCCTGCGCGTCTGGAGCCTGTGCTCCGCAACAAGAGAGGCCGCGATAGTGAGAGGCCCGCGCACCTGTGATGAAGAGTGGCCCCCCACTTGCCGCAACTAGAGAAAGCCCTCGCACAGAAACGAAGACCCAAAACAGCCATAAATAAATAAATAAATAAATAAATAAATAAAATTAAAAAAAAAAAACTGTTCTGGTTGCAAAACCTGACCTGAACTGACATGTATCTCAGAGTCTTTTTTTGTTTTTAAATCTCACCAGTGTAACTGTTCATATGTTTGACTGCAGAAATATCAATGTATTTGATTACCGTGGGCCATCCCAGCACTCTGGGAATATTAGGAAAGACACAGTATGTGTACTGTATTTTATTCCTTAAATCTAAAAATTTCTGAATTCGAAAATGCATCTGACTCCAAGGGCTTCATTTAAGGGATTTTTGACCCTATAGATTAAATACCTATTTTATAGGATATTTCTGCTTAGCGTCCCCTTCACCCCTCATCTGTTAGGAAAACATCCGCAAACACTTCAGATGTCATTGTGGATGAAGGCAGGAAAGAAGGAAGAAATCAATTTGTCTTGCTCCCAGGAGTTTAGGTACTTAACTTCTCGACATAGCTGGTGTAAGGATTTATTTACCAACAAGGGTCTTTTGATGCAAGAGAGTTGCAAAAAGCAGTGAACAAAAATGCTTGAAAACGTCACATGCCCCTATGCCCTTGTCCCTTGGGACTTGGGCAACATACAGACCCAAGTACTGTGGTTGGCATGGAACAACTAACACAGGTTCCATGAAATTCACAGAGAAAGGAGACAAAAGCCTCACTGGATACTTCTCCATTGTAGGAAACAGGCACAATTTTGCCTTCTGATTTCAAAAACTGACTTCAAAGGACCCTGGCAGACTCCCTCGGGAATCTGGATAGGTTCCAAATTAAGTTGAATGTTTTGTTTTGTTTTGTTTTAAGAAAACACTTTTGGAAGGAGCTGCATACATAGCAGTGTTTCCCATTTAGAAAGAAAAATAAACACTCTTCCACTGGATTGGAAGTCAAAACAAAATAATCCCAGCTGCTTAAGACCTGAGGAAGTCAATGAAATTGCCAAACAACAGTGATGTTGACCAGTGTCACCAGCCTGAGAAATCTGTAAGGTGAGGCAGAAGGGCCCAGAATAGGGGGAAAAGGGAAAAAAAGCCACGGACGGCCTAGCATCCAGGGCTTGGCTCTCATGAAGCAGCACCACAATTTAGTGTCTAAGTCATTGGCCTGATTCATCTTTGAAACTCCCACATCCTCACCGAAACACAACGGAAAGATTTCACTCAATGGCTTCAAACAGACTTGGGATTCAAATCTGGTTCTATGACTTAGAAGCTGTGTGATTTTGGGGAAGTTACTTAATCTCTCTGGCCTGCTATTGCCTCAATGAGACTAAAAATGGCTATGACACAGGACAGACATGAAGATTCAATGAGATTCCCTGAGATCTCATGATTTAATGAGATTAAACACCTCTCACATAATAGGGGCTTCATCAAGGTTTGTGAGGTGAGTACTAGGAATCCAACAACTAGTAATTTTTTTTAAAAATCAGCTTTTCTTTGGTGGACTTCCCCTTATCTTCTCCAGCTTCCTACTAAGAAGACAGAAATAACAGGATCTGGTATTGAAAACAAAACACAAAATTTGGGTGGGGCTCTAGAATCAGGTAGGCTTGAGTGTGAGTCTCTGCCTGGGCCTCGGTTTCCTGAATAGAGACAAACAGAAGCTCAAAAAAAGATAACGCATGTTGGGGACTTCCCTGGTGGTGCAGTGGTTAAGAATCCGCCTGCCAATGCAGGGGACACGGGTTCGAGCCCTGGTCTGGGAAGATCCCACATGCCGCGGAGCAACTAAGCCCGTGCGCCACAACTACTGAGCCTGCGCTCTAGAGCCCGCGAGCCACAACTACAGAGCCCATGAGCCACAACTACTGAGCCCATGAGCCTAGAGCCCGTGCTCCACAACAAGAGAAGCCACCGCAATGAGAAACCCGCGCTCCGCAATGAAGAGTAGCCCCCGCTAGCCGCACCTAGAGAAAGCCCGCGCACAGCAACGAAGACCCAATGCAGACAAAAATAAATAAATAAATAAAATTAAAAAGAAAAAAAAAAAGATAAAACGCATGCAAAGAAAAGACTTCTACGCGGAAGGGAAGGTGCTCATTACATGTAAATTCTCCCACCTGCTCCTACCTCACCTCGGCTTTTAGAAAAGGACAGCTTTCTCTGAGCTATTTATTCCCCGACCCTCTTAAATATTAACCACCAAGGTTTTAAATCCCTTTTACTTTAGACTTTAGATGACAACAATTCACGGCACATTTAATATTTATTCTGAAAAGTTTCTGTGGCGGTAGGGACAAAGATCTACTTAATCCAAACCACTTCCTTAGCTTCTCGGCTATGACAAGTTGCTATTTTAGTGAAATCTTTCTTTATATCTATCAGTGATTTCTAGATGGTTATCCTTGGGGTGGATTAGGATTTTGAGGACAGAAAGAGCTGCTTCCCCTGTTTTCTTTTCTGTGATGCCCCACGCGGCCTCCGTGCTCTTTACATGGGATTTTCGCAGGGCGGTTCTGGGCACCACGGGCCGGGGATCGCAGCCCGGGCAGGAGCAGACACAGCTGGAGGCAGAGGGCCTCTGGGAGCCACTGGAGCGTGCAGCCCAGCTCCCGGAAGGCTGCTTCCCAAAGGGTCAGCCCTCAGAGGAGGGTGCTGAGTCAGCTCCGGCCAAAGGAAACTTCATTTTCACCCTTTAGGCGCCCGAGGGGCTGCCTTTGTCATTTAAAATATCTTCTGAAAGAAGTCTCTGGGGAAGCAGGCCTCTAAAGGAGCCAGAGCAATTAACCCATTTAGGGTGGTCTTTAAAGTCTTCAAGTGGTGGAAGGGAATGGAAGGGTGGAGATAAGGAAGGGAGGCAGGGACTTTTCCTTGTTGAACTCCATAACGACCCCGGGAAGTTTTCCCCATTTCACCTGGAGAGCAGCTAGCTGAGGCTCTGAAAGGTTAGGTCCTGTGTCCAGGCTCGCATCTCTTGAGACCCAATTTCGGAAGGGTTGACTATGGCTCTGCCCTCTTGGCTGCACTGTGGTCCTTACACAGTTTGTACTGCTTGCTCACCCCTTCATTCCCACTCATTAATTATCTCTACATAAAAGGCATCTGCAAGGCCATGCACCAAACTGTTACAAGTGGCTATCTCTGGGAGGAAGAATTACAAGAGAACTTCACTTGTTGCCTTTCTGCATTATTTGAATGTTAGCAAGCATTGTTACTTTTATAATTGACAGAAACAATAGAGATAATCCCATTAAAATAATTTCACATTTTTCCATGAAAAAAAAATCACACAAAACTTAACAAACATTTATTGGGCACACTACGTAGCAGGGCCCACTCATCCTCACTTGCTAGGGCTGGGTCCATGCCAATACCAGCAGGCCCTTTGGCTCACAGAAGACCACTCAGTTTGGGGTTTCAGGGGACAGGAACGTGGCAGGCAGAGTCTACCTGTGGGGTGACACTCACTGGCTCCCTCATGACCCACCAAACCCAGAGCAGCAGATCACTAAGGACCCAGACTCTCCCTTCAGGCGTGGGACACATTTATTACCAACCTTTAGAGTAACACACTCAGAGCAAGGCTCCAGGGAAGGACTCTGAAGTGCCTCTAGGTCCCCTGGGGAGCAGGAGTACAGAGGAGTGTAGCTGAGCAGACAGCTATAGGCCAAAGTCCCCCCATCTTCCCTGCACATCAATAATGCAGTAATGCCATCAATTTGCTGCAGAACTTGCAACAACGTGATTGCTCTTATTCAGTTAATTAGCGAAGGGAGAGATTAAGGACTTTAATCTCCTGCCTTCTCTTTTACCTACAAGGCTTATTTACTTAGAAATGAACAAAGACTATCACTATATATATATATATTTTTCCCAAGTAAATCTTAAGAAGGCTACTGGCTGACACACCTGTCAGCATCACACAACACTAGGAAAATCAGAGTACCTTAGAAATTGCTCCATCATTGGCAAGATGGGGAAACTGAGGCCTGAAGAGGGACAGTGATTGGCCAAGGACAAATAGCCAGTGAGCTACAGAGCTGGGCCTGGAACCCATTCCAGGTTCCTATTTCTCTGCATACTTTAAAACATGGGCAGCTAAAAGCTCTAGAGGAGCAATGACACTGACCCACCAAAAGGACAATGCCACCCTCAGGAGCACAGAGGGAGAAGGCCCTGGAGGATGGTTTGGTTTTCGGTCACAGATAATGCAGGGCTCAAGATCCTGTCAGAGGGACTTCCCTGGTGGTGCAGTGGTTAAGACTCTGCGCTCCCAATGCAGGGGGCCCGGGTTCAATCCCTGGTCAGGGAACTAGATCCCACACGCTGCAACTAAGAGTTTGCATGCCACAACTAAGGAGCCAGCAAGCTGCAACCAAGGATCCTGCCTGTTGCAACTAAGAAGCCCGCCTGCCACAACTAAGACCTGGTGCAACCAAATAAATAAATAAATAAGTAAATATTAAAAAAAAAAAAAGATCCTGTCAGAAGAGAGACACAGATGTAGAGAACAAATGTATGGATACCAAGGGGGAAAGGGGAGGGGGGTGGGAGGAATTAGGAGATTGGGATTGACACATATACACTATTGATACTATGTATAAAATAGATAACTAATAAGAACATACTGTATAGTACAGGGAACTCTACTCAATGCTCTGTGGTGACCTAAATGGGAGGGAAATCCAAAAAAAGAGGGGATATATGTATATGTATAACTGATTCATTTTGCTGTACATCAGAAACTAACACAACATTGTAAAGCACCTATACTCCAATAAAAATGAATTAAAAAAAAATAGGGGCTTCCCTGGTGGCACAGTGGTTGAGAATCCGCCTGCCAATGCAGGGGACACGGGTTCGATCCCTGGTCCAGGAAAATCTCACATGCCGTGGAGCAACTAAGCCCGCGTGCCACAACTACTGAGCCCATGTGCCACAGCTACTGAAGCCTGCGTGCCTAGAGCCTGTGTTCCGCAATGAGAGAAGCCACTGCAATGAGAAGCCCACGCACTGCAACAGAGTAGCCCCCGCTTGCTGCAACCAGAGAAAGCCCGCGTGCAGCAACAAAGACCCAACACAGCCAAAAATAAATAAATTTATTAAAATAAATAAATAAAAATAAAAAAGAAGAGAACCATCAAGGCCAAAGACCTCCTCCCTGAGTTTCAAAGAGGACAGAGGCTGGGAGAGTTCCTGGTTAGGCGAGGGGGCTGGGGATAAAACACCTTTCTTTGTCATGGGGGATGGGGTGATGCCTGGAGGGCCTCAGCTCAGTACCCAGAGGAGCTCAGGTCACTTTACCATGTGGCCTTCTACACCCTTCCAAGGTTAATGCCTATTTACTGTCCAGGTTCCTAGGTGTAAAAGAGCTGGGGGCAGGATCCCACCAGCTCCCTACCTTGGGTCCTTTGTCCATGTTTTCCCTCTGCCCAGAATGTCCTGGGTTATTAAAGCCCTTGGTTATCTCTACCTGGCACACCCTACTAATTCTTTCAGATCCAGTGAACGCCTCCTCCAGGAAGCATTTCCTGATTTCCTCAGGCGCAGTGGAGGCTCTTCTCCTCAGTCACCTCCACACCAGGTTCCTATCTCCCTTACCACCTTGGGCTGTAATGATCCCAAAAGAAAAGAAGTCTGACATTCTCTGAGCATTATTAAGTGCCAGGCAGTATGGTGGGAGTTTTCACATACAGACTCTCTATAAATTCCCTGGAGGGAGGTGGGTGGTGACTGTGACCATGACTAACCTTTACTAAACTCCTTCTCTATCCCAGGCCCTGTGATGAGCCTTCATCACGAGCTGGGTACCATACTGCCCATGTTATACTTGCTTAAGGAAACAAGCTTAGAGGCAATCTGCCCTATCCAAAGTCCCACAGCAATAAAGCTTATATTTAATGCAAAGATGTCTGCTTGCAGAGCCCGTGGATCCTGCCTTATATCTCTCTGAATCTCTGCCTCCTTCTCCAGAACTTGGCCTGAAATTTAGTGCCACACAGGCACTTATTAATAAATGTTTGCAAAATCAACACACAACCTACAATATTAAGTGGGGAAAGTCTTATTTCCTTTCCTCTTCTTCGATAATCAGGAAATCATGGGCCACTAGGGAGATCCCAGGTTATGTCACATATATCACCCCACCCCTCCTGTAGGCTTGAATCCCCTCCAGGCTTTGAACTCTTGCAGAGAAGTGGACTGGCCACTGCTAGACACAGAGACGGTAAGCACCTTGGCCCAGGTCACACAGCACCTGACCAGGGGCTAAAACCTGTGTCTGCTGGCTCCTGGTCAGCCTGGAGTTTGGAGCTATTGCATCGTACCGCCCCCCGCCCTCCAACACACACACCTCTTCTCCTTAAGAGAGTCGGGGGGCAGAGCTTAGAAGAGGCGTGTGATTATGGGCAGATCCATGCTTAAGCCCAGTGGCTCTCTCTGCAGTCAGCATTCAGCCCTGCAGCTGCCTGGGTCTCCAGGGGCCCCGTCTCTGGGCAGTGTGAAAGTCCAAGAACTTCCAAAGCCAGGAGCCTTTCTCTCAGCTTTCTCATGGTCAGTGGGGAAACTATCATACTGGTCTCTTAGGCAGGGTTCTGAGGAAGATCCAATCCAATAAAGCAACAGTGGCTGGCACAGTCCCTGGCACATAGTAAGTAGTCAGTCGGTGCTATGTTCATTGCAACCATTCTTTTCTTTTCTTTTCCGGTGTCTATCTTTGTCTCAGTACCTTTGTCTTACTCAGGCTCTACCTGATCTTTCTGTCTCCTTGTGTCTGTCTGTGCATCTTTACCCCTGCAGCTCTGTCTGCCAGACGTCTGTCATGGGGGTGGGAACAGCAGCCCCCCACCCCCCGCACACCCCAGCGGCGCAACCAGGCAGTAGCGGGGCTGCCCGAGCCCACCGAGCCCCCCAGGTCCCCGAGAACCCTGAGCCCGCCCCATGCCCCCGGCCCTTCCGCCCCTGCAAGCAGCCCAAGGCCGATTAATCAGCATCGCCAATGAAAGGAAAAAACAAACCCACAGAAATTAGCAAGAGAGAGGGACTTACCGTTTGCCGCGACCCCCAGGCTGGCGGAGCCACTTTTAACTAAGAATGAATTAGGGACAAACTCTTCCTCAGAGTCTGAGTCCGGGGTTGGCTGGGCCACACCGTTGCCTAGCAACCGCCTCTGGCTCTCATTGGCCGGAGGGGAAGGGGGCGGGGAGGGGGACTGCTCAATAGGGGTTGATGAAGCGGATGAACAATGCAAGGGAGCACCTGCGAACCACAAAGACAAACACAGACAGAAAAAAAAATAATGAAAATTGGTTTTGAGGCACACGGGGAGGGGGAGGGAGCAAAATAAAACACGCATCAACAGGGGGAGGGGGTTCCCAACACAGGGCGATCTACTGCACACGTGGCCCCGGGGGCGCGCCTGATGCCTCCTTAAAGTTGGTGCAAACTCCTTCTGAAGAGCTGGCCTCGTGCAGAAGTCTGCATGCTTGCAAAGAAGGCGTCCCTCGAAAACACCTGGGAAGCCCTTCCTGCTTTGCCTGTTCTCTGAGAGAGGTCTGAAAATCTGGCGTCTAGTCCTGGTGGGGCTGTGTCATCTATCAAACAGCTGCCGGCCTCCGAGCTTCAGTGGCCTTGCTGGTAAAATGAGCAGCCGCACTGGGTGATCGCTAAGCCCCTGCAAGCTGGCCATTCTGTGATGTCACCGAACTGAAATAATGTTCTTATTGGTGAGATTTTAATCCAACATGCCTGGAACAGGCTCTGGGCCTCATAAAAGGTAGAGGGAGCTGGAGAGAATGATCCAGAGCCCCCTCCACCGCTGGCATTCTAGGATTTCAACACACTAATCTTTTACTTTTCTAAGAATCTGACATTTTAAGATTTTTAAGTCCTGACATTCTCTGCAAACCTCTTGAGAGAGCAAGAACTTTAGCAGTCTTTTTCACTTCTGTATCCCCAGAATCTAGCATAGTACCTGGCACATAGTAGGCACTATATAAATATTTGCTGAAGAGATGAATTCTAGGTGTCTAACAGACTGGGATTCTTAGTAGTCTCAACAGACTAGGATTCTTAAGTTCTAATAGTCTCAGATGAAAAAACTCTATACTATTTAGGACACTAACACTGTGAATTCCAAGATGCACTAAGTCAGGATGTTTGACTGCAAGTTTCTAACATGTCAGGGTTCCACGATTCTAAAAATCCCAGCTTTCTATAGTTTTGTGAGCACACTCCCAACTCTTCAAAAGGAGGAGGTGATGGCCGGCCGGGGACAAGACCTTTGGGGGCAGACAATTTGCAGTCCTATCTGTGTCTGGGCTTTAGGCATGTGCAGTACATCATCTACAAGAGAGGGAACATAAGCACAGACACATAAAAGTATACGGTACAAGACAACGCATCCACTTGATAGCAAGGGCTACATCTTTTTTTCCCACCTTGACTGATAGAAGGTTTAAAACATAATCAGATCCATCCAGTTTTTCAGAGGCTGAAACTTAGGAAACATAATGCAGCCCAGACATGTCATCATAAGATCTGGTAGAGCTCTATGGGGCAGGTGGCAAATAGAGCTGCTGATTGTTGAAAAAAAGCAAAACAAAACAAAAAAGCTTTCTGTGGTCTGTCTACCAAGAGAAGCTCACTCAGTTCAGTCACCAAATCTTGCAGGATTTTGCAGGTTCCGTGACTCTCATGTCAACCCTTGAGCCCAACCACGTGTGACAACATTTTATAGAGTTGCTGTGTATGCCGTTTGGTTGGTTCATATTAGAAATTCAGTAAGAGCAAGTGAGGCAGCAGGGAGCCACGATCACGGTACAATCTCGGGGTAGCTTTTCCATCCGCGTTTTGGTTTACCTAAAAATCTGGGCTATGATTTACCTTAAAATCGTCCCAACCAGTGTTTCCAATTCACCCTAGGGAGAGCCTTCCCTGACACCACTTACCACACAGCACTATAGCGATGATCATTCCTTTCTCTGAACTGACCTTTTTTTAGTTCTGTTATCATATTTGCCCTGCTGCATTTGTAGTTATCTGTAGTTCTCTCCTGTATAAAAGCATATGGCACATTCTTGGAGTGGGCTTTGGAGTTCAACAGAATTGGGGTTTGCATCACACCATAGCCTCCTATTGGCTGTATGATCTTGGGTAGATTTCTTCCAGTTCCTCATTTATAAGTTGGGAACTCCTCCCCTTTTATAAAGTTATTATAAGGACTAAAGATACTATACTACACCAGCACACAGTATGCTTGAGGAAGCAGAATCCCAGGGTCAGTGCTTACCAAATGTTTATTAAATTGAATGAAACCACCCCACGAAGAACACCATTCAAGATTTCCCTTCCTCTACAGTCCCAGTATTGGAAAGATTTTTGTCCGCCAGGCTGCATTTATTAAGCAATATACATTCATTTCCTCATCTTTTATTAACCAAAGACATCTTCTAATCTCCAATCAGAGCTTCTGATGAGCTTGAAATAACCAGTACCATACCATGCTGAGTTGTTAGAATTTCAGACAAAGGTTAAGAAACATGATATGTTGTTCCAGGGTACTTGTTACAGCCTCTTCCTGAGTAGATCTGTCAAGCTTTATGAAATAAATAGTTCCCGAACTAAGTAAATTGTTCCATCACAAACTTCAGAGACCCTGGGCTAAGAACAGCACAGTCCCTCCCAGTCCTCATGCCTGTTTCTTCTCCCTTCCATCCAATCTCCAGGCCTCACCCTGGGCCTCTGGGGTTGCTCTGAATATTCATAACTAAACATTCAAAGGACCTAACAAGGTGCCAGACCCTTGGTAGGCGCACATGACCCACAAGGTTTCTGTGATGTACAGAAACTATTGGACACATGTTAATTTCCTTCCTCTTATTCATCAGCATCTTTTAATTTAAGTGGTCCCCAAGTGGGGGCACAAAACCATCTCGCGGGTGCAAGAAAATTCTAGAAGTATTTATCTTTTATGTCACCCTTTTCTAATATCTATTTTGTATATGTTTTATAATGTATGTAATGCATTTGTGCCCAAAATACATGTAATAAAACGCACTACTGTATCAATTCGGCATCTACAGAAGCAGGGCAGGTTGTATTAAAAGAATGGGCTCTGGAACCAGACCCTACATTTGAATTCTAGTTGCACTACTTGCTAGTTCCGTAGTAGTGACCTTGGGCAAGTTACTTCACCCTTTGTGACTCAATTTCCTCATCTATGTAATGGAGATCAAAAAATAAAAAAGAATACCTACGTTACAGAGTTGCTCGGAGGATTAAAGGAGTTAAAACAAGTAAAGTCTTGAGAACAGCGTGGCAGCCAGTAAACACCTAATAAACTTTAGATGTTAGTATGCATAAATATGTATATATAAAGTGAGGGGCCCTACCTTTCTTTATCTTTTCTTTTCTTATAAGAGCAGCGTGTGACCGTAGAACTATGGTGAACACTGTTTCATTCCATAGACATTTCCTAAACACCCACCGAGCAGGCTAGAAGGTGAGGGATATATAAACTGTGAGAGGCGCAGCCCCCAAGGAGCTGGTGGAAGGCGGGGGGGGGGAGAGTGTCACATGCAGCTGTAAGCAAGGCAGAGGTGGGACCTGTCAGAACAGAAGATAGCCCAGTGTGAGGGGAGGATGGAGGTAGGGAGCTCACTTCAACTGGAGGAACCAAGGAAGGCTTTCTGGAGCCATAGAGGATTCCAGTGGGAAGAGATGAAGAGATGGGGAGAGGATTCCAGTGGGAAGAGATGAAGAGATGGGGTCTTGAGCATCCATGGCAGAGAGAGGAATACTCCGCCTCAGGCCCTCATCCTTCACCTGGTCTCAAGCAACCTGCCCACTATCACTTTACCTCTCAAGTCTCATGTGTTACCATTAACTTCTCACCAAGGATGCTGAAACTTGCTGGCCTGCCCTCATTACCATGCACTCACTGCTCTCTCTTCAGCTCAAGTTCACCGATTTGCACAACTTCAGGGCACCACTGGCATTGAATCTATCTGAATGGCACCCCCTGAAGCACAGCTACAAAGTTTTGCCTCTGAGCTTTTGCACATGCTGTCCCTTTTGAGAGTTTCCTTTCCTGTTCTCCTTTCCTCATCACTACCACCCTGTGTGTCTCACTAGCCCCCACTCAGCCTCTGGGCTTAACCTCATGATCACCACCTCCAGGGAGTCTTCCATGATGCCTCAAGCCTGAGTTTGGGTTTGGCACCCCTCTGGGGGCTCCCGCAGCTCTCTGTACTTTCCCTGTTGCAACATTTCCCACACTGCAGTGTATACTTGTCTGTGGCCACCCACTAGCCTGATTGGCTTGTCCGTTACCATATTCTCCAGTGCCCAGCACACTGTCTGGTACATAGAAAGCACTATAAATATCTGTTAAATGAAGAAAGGATGGAAGGAAGGTAGGAGGGAAGAGGAGGACCTTGATTATAGCACAAAAGGTCTATGTAAAGAGAGAAGTGGGAAATGAGTCTCTGAGTAGCAGGTTTAGGCCTTGAACACAAGGAAAAGGAAATCAGACCATAACTGGGGAATTACGCAAGTTTTTAAAGCAGGAACGTGACAAGACCAGGGCTGTACTTTAGAAGGATCTGCTCTTGAAACTTAAGGCATCTGCTCAGCCACCCAGATCTCCTTTCTAATTGGCTCAGCTCAGCCAGGATGTTGAAAGTCCACATGATCTGGGCTTGCTTTTCAGGTGGGGCCCAGTTGCAGGTTCGTGTAGGCAAAAAAGGATGCCCCATGCCATAGGACTAGGAAATTGGGGTTTGGGGTTGCCTTTCCATGTATCCTGATCATCAGCTGAAGGGAACCTGGTATTCTAGAATTTTCCACTGTGTCAAAATGAGATGGGATGACTGGAATGTCTCACCTCAACAACCAAGGGGGCCACTGAAGGGTAGAGGGGAGCCATGCAAGTTTCTTGAGAGGAGGTCTCTCTGAGCCTAGCTCGAGCTTATAGTAGATAAGGGTGGAGAAAGAAAAAAAAAACAAAGTGAGAGAGTGCAGACACCCCTGTGATCAAGGGGTGGGGCTGGGGGAACAAACATTTGCAGAACCCCTTCTTGAGGCCAGGAACGGGGCCAGGTGTTTTACAAGATCTCTTCCTCACAAAAACAATGCACTGGAAAATCCATCCCCATTTCCGAGGCCAAGAAGTGGAGGCCTACATTTGCCTGTGGTCACAGGACCTGGGTGAGAACCCACACTGCAATGCTGTGTCCACTGAGGGGTGTGAATTAAATTTATCAGCCCTGGTTAGGAGTAGGGAGGAGGAGATTCCTGTCCGTCAACTGTATCACAGCTAAAGTGGAAAGACTACGGGATTCCTGTTGAGCACACCAGGGGCCAAAGCCCAGGTTCATCCTGGCTCTATGACCTTGGGTAAGTCACTTCACTTCTCTTAGTCTGTTTTCTCCTTTGAAAAATGATGTGTCAATAGCCACTGCAAAGAGCTTTTGAGGGGAGGCTGAGAGTATGCTTGCAAGGAGCCTGGGAGTCTCAAGGTGAGGGCTCAACCAACATGGATTCCCTCTGCCATCCCTCCAGCTGTAGGTCTTTGAGAGTAAGAACAGGGTGATTTTGGGGAATAAATAATGACAGATCTGCAAGCCTGCCAATGACACCTTTATCAATATGCATCACTTACTGACATCATATAAGAGGAAAAGTGTTAGGGAGATGGACAGGATATATGAAAGGAACACATGACAAGGGAGTCCTGAGAGCTACAGAAAGAGCGATTTCAGTCCCTCATACCTTTGTGTGCATTGATGGTAGCTTTCCTTAGCGCCTGAGATGTAACCTATAACTAGGGCAAGCTGGTGCTCAAGGAAGAGCCTCTAGCATTCTGGATCCTGAGTTGTCTTTGGAATACACCGTGAGACTAAAGTGTGAAGGGCTAGCTGATGGACGAGTTTATTACTCTGTCAAAGAAAAGAAGACCATTAACAAAATGCACTTTTTACACTTTTCTCAGCAGTCCTGAGAAATCCATCTAAACGCCCAAATGGAACCTTACTGATCTCCATGAGACCCCATCTAGGCTCCAGTGGGGAAAGTCATGGCCTGCTCACACAGTGGGGAAGTGTGAGTCCTAGCTGTGAAACCAGAGCACGAGCTGTATGCTGCAGGGAGCCCCTGGGTTAGGGGAAAAGCCTCCTAATAACCTTCGAAGCGGCAACTCCGCATTTTAGAAGCTTGTTATAAAATGCTTAGCAGAGTGCCCAGTAAACGGCAATTACTCAGTAAATGATACCTAGAAAATACCAAAACAAAACCTGTAGACCTAAACAGGTAGCTCATCTCAATGGAACCTGAGCTGATGGATTCATCCTTCCCGTGAAGCCTGCCTGTGTTTCATCTCTTCAGTCTCCCTTCTAGAAATACTCTAGCCCTTCCACTTAAAACCAAATGCATTCGTTCTCTCCTCATGAGCCAACCTCATATCTATTGTCTCTTAACAGGGCAGCCAGTTGCTCCACTGAATAAGGAAAACCTTATTCAGTTCTGAGCAGAGGATGGGGCATTAAGGGGAACTTGGATCTCCTTCCGATATGAAGGTCTGAGGCTGCTAGAGGACCAGGAACTCCACTGCAGGGATAGCATGTCCTGCTTTTGATGGCAGTGAGTGATGGTCACGCCTGTAGCTGAAACAGCCCAGCCTGCCCAACAGGGACCACAGCTGCTCATCTCCGTGTCCTGGCCTGGCTCAGAGTCTCAGCTTAGAAAAGGTTTGCAGAACCAGTTCCCACCGTTATTTTAAATGGATTGAAATCCACTGTGGCAAGCATCTCAAAGTGCTGGAAATCTGAAGCTAGAGCACTAGAGGGACCATTTGTTCTGCTGTGCCAGTGACAGCCCCAATTGACATCTGTTATCCTGCAACGATTAATCATAGTGCCCTGCCTTTACTCTAAAGATGTCCTGATTTGGACAATTATATGGCCACCCCATCTGAGGGCAGTATAGATTCAGTTCCACATCAGAGGCTATAGTTTGCTGCAACAGACTAGGGGTCAAGAGATCTGGGTGCAGGTCAACAGTGTGCTGTGGGATCACGGGCAGGACCTCTGGCCTCTCTGGCCCTCACATTCCCACTTGGGGAGTTGGAGCAGAATACCCTAAGGTTCTTTTGTGGTCCAACATTCTACAAGATAGGAGTAACAGTAGTACATACCTCAAGGGGTTGTTTTGAGGATTAAAGGAGACTGGGGGAAAAATGCAGGATAAAAACAATTTCATTTATAATGAAAAGTTAGGTCCTTTCAGTACAGTAAATGCTCATAAGACATTTATAGACTAAATGAATTTGTATAAATGCATTCCTATACAGAAGATTGGCTGAAAAAAATCTTTAACGATGGTTATCACTGATATGGGCAATTTTTAATTTTTAAAATATGTCTTCAAAATTCTCTACAATGAGCATATATAGTTATCTTTATACTTTTAAAAATTATTTTTTAAAACTTCAGGAGAAAATGAAATAATAAATGTGACAATACCTGGCATCTAGTAGGTGCTAAAATAGATGTTGGTTTTAAATACAAACAAGATTCTATGCACTGATATTGGTAATATAATTTGATATAGTTGATTTTTAAAATGGGAAAAGCTTTTAACTGAGCAACTCCACTTCTAGGAATTTACCCAAGAACACAATTACGACTTCTCAGAAGATTTATTTATAAGGGTATTCATCACAACATTGTTTGTAATAGTCAAAAGTAAAATTTAAAAAAAAAATGTTAAAAAGGAAAAACATCCTTTATGTTAAAAAGTGACTAATTATGTAAATTAAGGCATATCAGTAGAATGTTAATATGTAGACATTATAAGCCATGTTTGTAAAGAATGTTTAAGGACCTGGGAAATAGGATATTAAAAAAGCATGGGGCAAAACTGTATAAAAAATAACTGTGACATTTGTTTGAGTGTGTGTGTGTGTGTGTGTATGTGTGTGTGTAATTAACAAAAATGTTAATGCCTGTTACCTTAGGGCAGTAGAATTATGAATAAATTTTATTTATTTTTTATATATTTTCTAATTCTTTCAAGGAACAAATGCGATAATAAGATTTTTTTTTTTAAAGTTATTTTAAAAAGAAGAAAACACACACACAGAAAGAAGCAAAGACAGCAGCTTCTGCTTTGTGTCCCTCATGGGATAAGCCTGGCAGACCACAACCTCCTGGGTCCAAAGTCGCCTTCTTTTCCAGCCCATTAAATCTTTGTGGGTCTTACTCCCCAAGCAGGGCAGCTCCCACTAAGTCAACTCTCCTCTCCTCGACAGTGGTTATTTTCAGAAGCAGGTCTGGGGCCATCTGTCTCTGTGACTTATGTTGGGAAAATAGTCTCTGGAAAACAGGACACAGTAAATTTCTCAGGCTCAGCTCATTTGATCTCCAGCTCTCCTCCTCACAGGTTTCTCAGGGCCAGGTTTTTTTTTTTGGTTTTGGTTTTTTTAAGCATTCACCAGGAAAGGAACTCTGCTTTCACCTGCCCGCCTGAATAAACGCTGAATAAAGAGTGACTTAGGTCTCTCTGGTCTTCACACAAGGATGACCTATCTGCTGCCCGCTAGCTTGTTTGATACAGGTATATTAAATGAGGACATTCACTGATTTTTTTGTAATAACAGCTTTATTGAGATATAAATACATACCATGCAAGTCACCCATGTAAAGTGTACGATTCAATGGAATTTAGTATATTCACAGAGTAGTGCAACCATCACAATAAATTTTAGAATATTTCCATTACCCCAAAAAGAAACCACACAGTCATTAACAGTCACTCCCCATTTCCTTCCAAGCCTCTGCAGCCCTAGACAATCACTAATCTACTTTCTGTCTCTACAGATTTGCCTATTCTGGACATTTTATATAAATGGAATTATATAATATGTGCTCTTTTGTGACTGTCTTCTTTTACTGAATATAATGTTTTCAAGGTTCATCTATGTTGTAACACAGATCAGGATTACATTTCATTTTATTGTTGAATGACATTGCATGGTACAGATGTACCGTATTTTATTTATCCATTCTTCAGTTGATGGAAACTTGGGTTGTTTCTACTTTTTGGCTCTTCCAAATTATGCTGCTACAAACATTTGCATACAAGTTTTTGTGTGGACATACGCTTTCATTTCTCTCAGTATACGGCTAAGAGAGGAATTGCTGGATTGTACGGTAACTGTGTTCGACCTCTTGAGGAACTGCTGGGTCATTTTCCAAAGTGGCTGCACCACTTTACGTTCCCATCAGCCGTGTTTGAGGGTTCCAATTTCTCCATATCCTTGCCAGTACTTGTTATTGTCTGTCCTTTTGATCACAGCCAGCCTAGTGGGTGTGAAGTGGCATCTCTTTGTGGTTTCTGAGTTGCATTTCCTAATGGCTAACGATGTTGAGCATCTTCTCATGTGCTTATTGGCCATTTGTATGTCTTCTTTGGAGAAATGTCTATTCAGATCACTTGCCCGTTTGTAAATTGAGTTATTTGTCTTTATTATTATTGAGTGGCAGGCATTGATTTTTTCATCAAATATTTATTTTGTGCCTACCTTGTGCCAGGCACTGTTGTAAGCATCACTGATAGGCAAGGAAGACAGAGCCTTGCCCTCAGAAGCGTACATTCTAGTGGAGGAGAAAATCAATACACAAGTAAGCAAATAACTATGTAGAGCAAGATCAGGTGATGATAGATGCTATGAAGAAAAGTTTAATGCAATTAAGAGGTTAGGCGTGATAGGGTGGGTGTGTTGTTTTAAGTAAGGTGGTCAGGGAAGGCCTCTCTGAGGAGGTGACATTTAAGCAGAGACCTGAAGTAAGTAAATGAGTGAGCTACACAAACATCTGGGGGAAGAGGTTTCCAGACAGAGTGCCCAGCAACTGCAAAGTCCGGGCAGTAGAAGCAAGTTCATTTGAGAGACAGCAAGGAAGCTAGTACAGCTGGAGGAGTGTAAGGAGGAGAGTGCTGAGAAATGAACCTTGAGAGGTGGCCAGGGGGCCAGATTACAGATGTGCATATTGCAAACCAAAGGCCACTAGGCATACGTGTTCTTATTAGTGAGTTCCCTGAGGGCAGGGACTGGTTTTATTTATCTCCATATGTTCACAGCCCACACAATGATTTCATATATAGTGGGTACCCAGTACGTACTGGAATCTATTTTAACTTATTGAGCTACTAATAAAACAATGCCCACATGTGAATCGTATTTACTCTACAGTTTACAGAAAATGTTCACATCCATGATCTTATTTGATCCTTACCATATCCAAGTGAGGTAACGACCATCACCCCCATTTTACAGATAGAAAAACTGAGTCTAGGAGAGGCGATAGGACTAGTGCAGGGACATACAACTGGTAAGGGGCTAAGTGGGACTCCGACCCAGGGGAGGGGCAGCAGTAAGATCTGAATTTAAAACTGGTTACTGTGGTTTCGGGTAGGTTGCTTCCTCTTTTAGAGCTCTGGGATCTTCAGGATCTGGGCCTACCTTCTAGGGGTCCTGTGAAGAGTATATAATAAAAGCATGCATATCTGGGGCCTACCATGGGCCTGGCATACAGTAAGTGCTCAACAGTGGCAGTCTTCCCCAGCTTCCCTTTATTACCAGCCCTAGCTATACACTCAGGCAGGCTCTTCGTGTGAAGCCTTGACTGGGTACTGGAGACAGAGAGCTAAGACCAGCCCTTCCCCTAGAGGGGAGCCCAGTCTCATGGGTGAAGGAAACAAACGCATTATTTAATGTGAGAGAGACAGGGATGCCGGTGGAGGGGGGGTGAGCGGTGAGGGAGGTGCTGAGGGGCAGGGCAGGGGAAATGGGAGACCCATGGAGCTCTGATTATCAGCTGCAACCCCAGATTTCTCCCAGGTGCTGTTAACCTTTTCCAAGAGTTGCCTCCAAAGGGATTTAAGATGGTCCACCCAGGCCGCTGGAGGCTCAAATCAGCCTGACGGAGAGGCCACCTTCTGTGGGATGTTGGGGAGAGGGAAGGCACAGGGCAAGCTGGATTATCTCTGTCTGTCAAAATCTGCTGGCAAACATGAATGATCAAGGAGCCACTGAAATTTATGGTGGGCCTCGAACAATCTGTGGTCTCAGAGCGCTCTGTTGAACAGGAAGGCTTCAGTTTGCATTTTTGCAGTGAGATTTGATTAAGAAAGTGCCTCCCAACAGCTGTTCCCAAAATCACTGGGTTAAAAAAAATACACACACACACACACACACACACATATACATATATATATAATATATAGTTCCCTCTCCCAGATTCAACTTACACAGCTGCAAAATTCCAGGCCCTAAGACACAGGAAGAGCACAACCTGATTGCCAAGCCCCGCTTCTACTCAGACATTGCGGGAAGGGTGGCGGTATTGAAGAGGCAAGAGATAGGGAGCTGGGGAGAAAAAAGGGCCAAGTTGCTGGAAGGAGGGGAGGGCACTGATATTAACTGGGCACCTGCTGTGTGTGCAGCATTGTGGAAGCTTTATATATACATCATCTTACCCAATCCTCACACCCCCTGTGAAGGTGTTAGGCTCTCTCCAGCTGACAGATGCAGAATTTGAGGTTCAAAGAGAGACTGTGCAAGGTCACCCAGCTGGTGGGCACAAGGCTGGGTTCTGGGCCTTGTTCTGTTAGACTCTAAGCCCATATGAATAAGAGTGATAAACAAGAACATGCACTTGTAAATTCAAGGGTTTACTTCCTTGATCTCTCATCAGCCATGGGAACAGGACTATACGTTTAAAGAAGTTAAACAATTTTCTCAAAGCCCCAGGGCTAGTGAGTGTGGAGCTGGGATTCCAACTCAGGCCAGCCACCTGAGCCCATAGCCAGAGTTCTTCCTAGAAACTCACTCTGTCTTTCAGCCTTAGACGAGGGTCAAAGAGTAGTGTAATCAATGAACTGGGCAAAGATTAACCAGGAAAAAAAAAAACTCCATATAAAATAAATCCAGAATTGTATATTTACCGTTTGTGTAGTTTTCTAAATATCCGTTATATTTCAACAAAAGGTTTTAAAAAATACCAGAAGGCCCTGTGGTGTGAATGTAAGCATATAGTGAGAGAATTTTCCTTAAATAGTTTCCTCCCATAAATGCCCTGATTCTAAACAGCTTTCCTGGAGCTTACTCACTGTGCCAAAGCCTCCTTCCCATCAGGTTTCCACAGAACTTTTTGAAACTTTTTTGGGAAAGCACCAAATGTAGTAAAGGCCAAGCTTTCCAGAAATTTCTCTACTCCCACTCCAGGAAATCATGAAAAATCAAGGAAAGCAGTCAGGGGGAGACAGTGCACAAGTAAAGAGATGGTTGCCTAAACCTTCTCCCAAGCGGCTGGGTCTCCCAAAGACTGAATTTCCCCAGAGAGAGGCTCTCAAAGCCAGAGACCCTGTAGGAGGTTTTGGACAAAAACTGGAAGAAAAACGGGGTTGTTTTTTTTTTTTGGCTGCATTGGGTCTTCATTGCTGCGTGTGGGCTTTCTCTAGTTGCAGAGAGCTGGGGCTACTCTTCCTTGCGGTGCGTGGGCTTCTCACTGCGGTGGCTTCTCTTGTTGCAGAGCACGGGTTCTACGGGCGTGGGCTTCAGTAGTTGTGGCACACGGGCTTAGTTGCTCGGCGGCATGTGGGATCTTCCAGGACCACGGCTCGAACCCGTGTCCCCTGCATCGGCAGGCGGATTCTCAACCACTGCACCACAAGGGAAGTCCCAAAACGGGGTTGTTTTTTATCCCAAACTATACTCTGTACAGAAAGGAGCTTTTGAGATGGTAAGGGAAGGGAAAGGAATAAACATCTACCAAATGCTGTCTGTGTGTTGAGTGCTGCGCTAAGCACTTTACACACGTTTCCGACATACCCTTCAGAGCAAGGGTCACTCACTCCCTCCCTCCACAAATCACTGAGGTCCCCCAACCCCATGTCAAGTTCTCCGCTAGGAGCTGGGGACACCAAGAGAAACAGAATCATGTGAAGTGCCTGTCTTGGGTAGCTGCAAGTTTCCTTGGGCTGCTGTAACCAAGTGCCACAAGCTGAGTATCTTTAAACAACAGAAATGTATGGCTTCACAGTCCTAGAGGCGAGAAGTCCAAGATCAAAGTGTTGGCAGAGTCATGCTCCCCTGAAACCTGCAGAGGAATCATTCTCTGCCTCTTCCTAGCTTCTCGTGGTTTGCTGGCCATCTTGCTGTTCCTTGGCTTGCAGCTGGATCACGCCAACCTCTGCCTTCGATGTCACAGGACCTTCTCCCTCCACCCGTCTCTGTCCGCACATGGCTGTCTTCTTAGAAGGACACCAGTGATACTGGATTAGGAGCCCACTCTACTCCGGTATGACCTCATCTTGACTAATTACATCTGCAATGACCACTATTTCCAAATAAGGTCACATTCTGAGGTACTAGGGGTTAGGACTCGAACATACCTTTTTTTTTTTTTGGAGGGGGTGCAATTCAACTCATAACACTGTCCTTGTAGAGCTTATACTATAGAAGCTTTGTTTTGAAGATGAATAAGGTGAGGCACAGAGAGGCCAAGTGACTTACTCAAGATCTATAGGTAGTAAATCCCAAGTCCAGGTCTGAGTCCAGAGCCCATATTCTGCCTACCATATCACCCTGTCCTGCTAGCATGGGGTTTCCTCAGCTGGTGGTCATTTTTATCAAAGGAAATTTTGCATACATCATCACATTTTGTCCTTGTGACACCTCTACGAGGTAGGTACTATTATTCCCATTTTACTGACAAAGGAAAGGAGCTCCAGAAAGACTGGAGTCACTCAGTTTGCAAGAGGAGGAGCAGGATTGAACCCAAGCAGGTTAGACCCTGTATCCAGGCTTTTGCTGCAGCCACACCAAGATCAATGGCCCCATGGTGGGGGACTGGACGCCAGAAATGGAGTGAGAAATCAACACAACTAGCTAATGGAAAGCCCTATCTCCAAGGCTGTCCCAGGGAAGGATAGGCACCCTGACGGAGGGCACTGGATTGGAAAAGAAAGAGGTTGGCTGGGTTTGTTTCTTTGAACCAAAAAGGCTCATCTGGAGAGGGAAGAATTTGTATTTTGGAAGCTAAAGACGTTCAACATTTTGAGTCCAGGAGTTCAGATCTCCCCTTACTCCTTGGTGAGCAGAGTCTGATCCCTGCTGGCAAATGGGATTTCTTGCTTACTGGAGGGGAGGGCCCTGGGCAACGCTTGAGTATAAATCTCCTCGGGTGTTTCTTGGGCAGAGCCAGAGGAGCAGCATCCCTATGACTTGAGCGCAGGCACACATGGACTGCATTTGCCTCAGATTTCACATGGTTTGGGGAAATGAGAGGAGAGAGAGGTGCCTGCAGGGTAGGGAAGCTATTGAGAATGTTCCTACATGCCAAGTCCACAGAGTCCAGTGGTCTGTGAGGCTGGGTGATGGGTTGTGTGTAATTTGTCACAGGTCCCTGGGCTCATCCGGGGAGGAGCGTGCCACCCTCTTGGGGAAGAAGGCCAAGCATCCTTCCGGAGTGTCCTGACAACTAGATCCTGCCCCAGTTCTCAGCAACCCCAGGGGACTCCAACCAGCACCCCCGTGGAGCTGGGGAGGGGAATCAGATTGGGTTCTATCTGCCTTTTAGAAGTTTCCAGTTCAGTGGCCGAGCAAACCCTGAATGGGCAATTATCCCTCAGTGCTGGGAGAGTGGGAACACAAAGAGCAGGGCCTTGATTAATGGAGCATGGGGCACGGTGGCACTTTCCTGCAGGAAGCGATGTTTAAGCAGAAGCCTAAAGGTGAACCAGGAGTTGGCCAGACGGAGGCGGCATTGTGGGTGTGTGCTTGTGTGTGGTGTGTGCACGTGTGTGTGTGTGGGGGGGAGGGCTGGTTTCAGTGTCTTAGGCAGAGAGAAATGCATGTGCGGGGGCCCAAGGTAGGGAACTGCAAGTATTAATGGCGGGTATGTGTGGAGGAGAGGTGGGGAAGTGGTAGAGAGTGGAATGAGAGAGAGAAGCAGGGTTCCGGTGCTATAGAGGCCTCTGGTAGACTCCAGGGCCGGCCCCTACTCCCTGGGTTCTCAGCCCAGCAGTGGTGAGCAACTAGGCTGGGCCACCTGAATTAAGTCGCCCAACTTCTCTGGGTCTCTAGCTGAAAATTCCCATGGTTACACAGGTGGCCTTCTAAGCTCTCACAGAGCCCCAATAATACAAAGTAGCCAGACTGACTTACATGATTCCGCTTCATCCTCATATCCGCTCTCTGAGTTTCTCTTTATTACCCCCATTTAGCAGAGGGGAGCAGAGAAGTTCAAAGAAGGTTAAGTGACTACATTCTGTAAGTCTATGATTTTCTGAAAGAAACTGCCCTCAGGCTTTCTGCCTGAATAACTGAGACTTTTGCTCTCAGAGGAATTTTATGCAGGAGAGAGATAACTTGTTAATAACACCAATGATAACAATAGCTACCACTGCTTGGGAACTTTCCCTTTGCCAGATATCATAGCAAGTTGTGTATAGACATGCATCCATTTTAATCCTCACAACAAGCTTACCCTCATTAGAGACTCGGAGACTCGGACTTACAGTGGTCAATCCAGTTGGCCAAGGTCACTGGGCTGACTGGGAATGGGAGAGCCAGGAGGTGGCCCCAGGTGGTCAACTCCAGCCACAGCCTGAGCTCCTAATCACGTCTCTTAAAAGGAGCAAAGTCTTCTAGCCCAACCTGTGGGTTTATACATGAGGAAACTGAGGCCTGGAGAGGTGACAGAATGAGCCCAAGGTCCATAATAAGGTGCAGCAGAGGTGGTTTTGTGCCATTAATATCAGTGATAGTAACAGGAATGAGGGGCAGCCTAACACAGAGGTTGGAAAATGGACTCTGAAGCCAACTGTCTGAGTTCGAATCCCAGTTCTGCCACTTAGGAGCAGTAGAAGCCTGGGCATGATCTTAAGTTCCCCGAGGCTCAGTTTCTTTCTCTGTAGAATAGGGATGATGATATCCCTACCTCACAGGGTCGTGTGGGGATTAAAGAGCTGGGTCATGAAAGCACCTGGCATAACGTAAGCTCTCTATCAGCGCCTGCTGTTGTCACTGATTCACAACCTGCTCTGTGCTTGATGCACTTTATCTGTAATTCTCACAGCAACTGTCGAGAGGGGTTATCACCCCCATGGTACAGATGGGGGAACAAGTCTAGAGAAATTAAATAACATGCCCGACCTTACACGGCATGGAAGCTGTAGACGCTGGGTTGGAAGCCACGTCTGTCTGACGCCCAAGTCCATGTCATATCCCATAATAACCCCTCCCCATGCATCCAGCCTTGCCAAGAGCACTGGCATCCATCACCTCATCACTACGAAGTATCGGCCTATTTTCAAATGCTGATAATCGTCATATCTCTATGGCAGTTGTGTACGCGTGTGTGTGTGTGTGAGGTTTTGATGAACAAGAAAGCACAACCACAAGCAGGATGGATGGTTCCATCCAAGTACCATCTATTATCCTACAATAGAATTAAAATTATTCTACAAGGATAACAACAATTCATCCTGCGTGCAGAGTCTTCTAGGGCTCAGAAAACCTTTTCACGTCTATTATCTCATTGCATCCCCCATAATCGCCCTGGAGGGAGGGAAGTAGAGTTAATTGTATTATTTTCCATTTGTAGCAGCCACTCTTGGTTGCCTACCAACATCAATGGCCCTTGCTAACAGAATCCTGACTTGTTCAGCTAGCCATGCCTTCGAGATGTGTCAGGTCATGGATCCTGACTTTTATAAATCACAACAGTCCTGTTCCTCTTGGGGGAATGTGAACCACTGTCCAATCAGATAGGAGGAGAGGTCTCGGGGTGCACCGGACATTGTGCCATCTGGACACAATGCCTGAGGCTGCCGTAGCTGAAGCCAAGAAGGTACATCTGAGCTCTGATGAGCAGGCCTGGAGTCGCACCACCTCCGGACTCCTTGCTAAGTGAGATAATAAATGTTGAAGTTAATAGTGATCGTTGAAGCCAGTTTGAGGTGGGGTTTTGTATAAGGCATCCTCAGATTTCCTACTTCACTGTAGACAGGTCTTCATAAACATTCATTCCTCCTACTTGTGCTTTTCCCTCTTAGCCACGCCCTGTGCTAAGCACTCGATGAACTGCACTTAATCCTCACAATAACTCCGAGTGGTAGTGATATGTTTCCATGTTACAGTTGGCCTGGTCACAGCTCAGGCAGCTAGTGTGAGGTATCCCAAATCCCAAAGCCCATACTCTTCCAGGACGCTGCTCTGCTACTCTCACCGGGTGGCCCGCAAACTGTAGCTCAGTTCCCTCTCACCGACAACGAGCAGCTCCTGCAGGCTCTGTCCCTGGGCCAGCACTTGCCAAAGGGAAGGCTGAAGGACCCTCTTCCCAAGAAGCTGGGGAAGGCGGCTGCAGGATGGCTCTGCTGCTGCTTCCTCAGCTAGTAAGTAGGATGATAATACCTGCCCTGCAGACAGGTTGAGGGGCTGGGAGTGGGGGGTGCTCTCGGGTCTCCCTCCAAGGACACGCCACTTTCCTTAATGGACAATAATCCCTGGATCCCCTGTTTGGCAAGTACTGCATGCCAGACATTGGGAACCAGTGGCAAGCAAACCGGGCCACCCCTGCTCTCTTGAATTTCTTGTCTAATGAGGCAAACATGCTTGGAGGCCTCGTCTCATGTTAGCCCCAGGCCCTCTGAGGGCTGTAGCCTCTTCTGAAAACTGGTGGTTAGAGTTGCCCTCTTCTCAGGGATGACGCCAGAGTCCAACGTCCCACCCCCTGGGCTCCCGTTTTCTGTCTGCTTCTGTGATGGACAAGTGATGACACCCCTGCTGCAAGCCTTGACCTCCTCTCAGAGGGTCCCCCGCTGCCAGATCAGGCAAGAGTCACTGTGCCTCAGGTGGGCAAGCTGGATGCTGCCCCTCCAGCCCTCCTCACACCCTCCCTGGGCCTGCCACCGTGGGACGCTTTCACACTCCCTGGAGACCTGCCTCTCCTGGCTGACAGTGTCCCACCCAGCTGCAACGCCCAACAATCCAGCCAGGCCCTGGCTAACGCACTTCCCTCGGAGGGGCTTATCCAAAGGCCGACAGATGGTTCTCCATGTCAGAAATTATTTCCTGATGCCCAGCTGAGGCATCCCAGGCCCTGCATCACCTGCTGGTGGTAAGTCCCTGCTTTTCCCGCTCTTCGGAATCTCTGCTAATGCTACACGTCGTCAACTAAACTGCCCTCCTCTGTGCTTCTGTTTTGCTCTTTTTTACATCTGCTGTCTGTTCAACGACACATTACTGATGCCTACTGTGTGCCAGGCCCTGTTCCAGGCACTGGGGGCACAGATGGACAGCACAGCTCTGCCTGCAGGGAGTTCACAGTCTAACTGGGGATGCTGACGAGCAATGTGTATGTGCTGGAGACCTAGGGCCTCCTGAAGGTGGGGAGAGGCCTGGCCTGCCTTGTTCCAAGCCTGGCAGAGGGGAGGCATTCCACTCACAGATTGTTTCTTGAGCCAAGAGATGAATCAGGATAAAAGGCAAGCTCTGCTCAGCCTTTGGAGTTGGCCGGCCTCTGTCCCGGGTAATTTCCGATCACAGTGGGGGTGGTAGGGTGAGGGGAGTGGGGTGGTTTGGATTAGCTAGGGGTTGGGGGAGTGGGGGAGGGGATGGGGTGGCAGCTGAGGGCAGGGAGTCAGGGGCCCTGGCTTTCGGGCTCAGCCTGTCACTAACTTTCTCTACCTCTGAGCAAACTGCAAGCCTAACCAGAACTTGGTTTTCTCAGTTATAAAGTGGGAGGCTTCAGGGAATGTTCTAGAAGAAGTGGCTGGTCATCCGTCAGGGATCATGGGGAAGGGATTCCAGCAATGGGAAGGAGAGAAGAAGTGGGCCAGGACAAAGTCCCCAGGCCCTCCTGACTCTGGATTCTCTGCACCGCTCTGGGCCTCAGGTTTCTCATCTAGGGGATCGGGCTTCGGAATCAGACGGATTTAAGTTCAGCCCCATCTCTGCCTCTTGCTTTGTGATCTCTAATAAGTTACTTCATCTCCCTGAGCCTTAATTTCCTCAGATGCAAAATGGGGATTTGCAACATCTGCCTTGTTATACTGGTATGAGGCTTAGAATATTATAAATGACGCCTGGCACAGTATTTGGCACAGAGTAAATATCAAGTAAATGTTAATTCCTCCTCCTCTGAGGGGCGAGAGGCCCTTGAGAGTACTTCAAAAGGAAAATTCTGGTGACACTGTTTCTCACCTGACTTGTTAGTGGGATGAGGGGTGCAGATTGCATCTGTCTCTTAGGATCAGAGTCTCCTGGCTGGACTGGACCTTGAAAATCAACAACTGTCCACCCCCTTCCTGTATCTGCCCTCCCAGATCCAACGCCTGAATCTCCTCCAAGACAAGGTTGCTGCTGACATACCTCCCGGTACAAGGAACTCACTACTCACTCCAGAGGCAGGCTGTTCCCGTCTGATTCAGCTCTGACTGCCATAAAATTCTTCCTTCTAATGAGGCAAGATGCTGCTGTTGGTTCTACTACTATCACTAATCATAACTAACACAGGCATAATTCAGAGAGATTGTGGGTTCAGTTCCAGACCAAGGCAATAAAGTGAATATCGCAATAAAGCGAGTCACACGAATTTTTTGGTTTCCCAGTGCATATAGAAGTTATGTTTACACTACACTGTAATCCATTAAGTGTGCGATAGCATTATGTCTAAAAAATGCACATACCTTAATTAAAAAATACTTTATTGCTAAAAAATCCTAACCAACCTCTCAGTCTTCAGCCAGTCATAATCTTTTCGCAATAGTAACATCAAAGATCACGGATCACAGATCACCATAACAAATATAATAATGAAAATGTCTAAAATATCGGGGAATTACCAAAACATGACACAGAGACACAAAGTGAGCAAACGTTGCTGGAAAAGTGGTGCCGAAAGACCTGCTCGATGTAGGGTCACCACAAACCTTCAATCTGTGAAAAACACAACTGTGAAGCACAATAAAACAAAGTGCAACAAAATGAGGTACGCCTGTAACGGCAAAGTGATTAAGAACACAGACTCTAGAGCTCCTAGCCATTTAAAATTTTAAATTAAAAAAACTTTAGTTTTAATTAATTAAAATTAAACAAAAAATCCAGCTCCTCAGTCACAGGAGCCACATTTTGAACGTTTAATAGCCCCACTGAACATCTCTACTCTAGGGCCAGACAGTCAGGGATAGGATCCCGGCTCTGCTACTGACTAGCCTTGTGATCTTACTCAAGTTCCTTAGCTTCTTTATGCCTCAGTTTCCTCATCTGTAAAATGAGATAAAAACGGGATAAAAATGGTGCTTGCTTCACAGGGCTTTTGTGAGAATTAAATGAATGAAAATATGGAAAGTGCTTAGAAACACGCTGGTTTCACGAGTGTTTGCTTGTTAATAAAAACGTCACTGGTTTGATACCCACTCTGTGCCAAGCCCCGTACTAGACATTTGATGTAGACATGTCAGACACACATTTTTTTCCACACTCAAATGAGATTTTTCACACGCCCAAAGATAAATTGCTGGGCTAAAGAACATGAATATTTGACATTTTACAAAGATAGTGTGGAATCACCTTCCAAACGAGGAGGTACAGATTTTACACTTTCACCAATAACATACATGTTTCCCCAAAACCTGAGCAACCCTGGATAGTCTTACACTTTTTAACCCTTGCTTATCTGATAGATGTAAAATATCTTAAAGTCATTTTCATATTCATTACTTTATTAGTGAGTTTGAGCATTTTTCCATGTTTATCAGATATTTGTATTAATGTATCTATGAATTGATGTACATGTCTGCATTTTTTCTTATTGGGTTATTTACTTTTTCTATTTATTGATTCTAAGGCTTTCTGTATGTTAAAAAGATTAATGTATTTTCTAAAATGCAAATATTTTCCCACTTTCCTTTGACAAAATGCTCATGTTGTTGTTTTCTTGTCACGCAGAAATGCTTAACTTCTATTCTTCATTCTTTTTCTTTATGGCTTCTGGCTTCCGTGAAGATCAGCCTACTTCCCGAACTGTCATCAGGTCTCCCCGGGCTCCCTAGGGATCTGAGGACCAGCGAGGAAGCTCATACAGACAGAACAGGGGCACTGCCCCACGCTATCCTGCGTGCACTCAGGGGACCGGCCACATTTGACGGACCCTGTCCTTTCAAGTCCCCAGTCTCCCTCTAGGATGCATCAGGAGAAGGATACAATCCCTGCATAAAATTTGATTCTCATTTTGAATTCACAAGGAACAGCTCTCTCTTTTCTTCTGGGCTCTTCGCCCTCCTGAAATGGAAGTGCAGGAATGTTGAGGCAGACAGAATGTGATGAGAGTTTTCAGTTTTGCTAGACCACCCAGTGAAGCCACTAGTAAATTCCTGACCCACAAAATCTGTGTGAAATAATAAATGTTGTTGTTGCTGTTTTAAGCAGCTAAATTTGAAGGTAATTTGTTACATAGCAGGTGAAAACTAATACATAAGGGCCATTTGGATTAAATGGTGAACAGCCCTCACAGATGAGCTTTAATCTTAGAGGATTCACAAGGCCAATCATCTTTGCACTGCCTGAGGGCTAAGATTCAGGTGGCTGCTTCTCAATGCAGAGCCTGGTTTTTAGTTGTTCTGTGGTCTTCGTGATTCCCTTTAACTTTTTCTTTTTGTGCTATATCCACACAGCAAAGGCCCAGACCTGAGCTATTGCATTCTTTAGCTGCATCCCCTTAACCTTAATCTTCTAGGCCTGAATACTGTCAAGTCTTACAAAGAAGAAATAAAAATCTGCAACTTGTTTATTAATAAATTAGCCCTATTGAACCCCACAGCTTATCAACAGCTGTGTTTGATACCAACTCTCTTCATTAGAATATTTATCATTAGTGTCAAGATTTGCCTGATTCTGTTAACATTAACCAGAGGGAACATTTTGATTAGGACTTAGCATTGAAAGACTGTGGAAGAATCACAGGACACAGGAAAGCACCTAGAAATAGTTCTGGCCCAGTTCTTCTGTCCCTAGGCAGATGTTTTAACTATGTTTGAATACATCTAGAGTGAGAGACTCTCACAATATCCTTCGGTAGCAAATTCTGCTTTCTACTTTTTGTTTAATCTTAATCATCAATTAAGTCCCTTTCCATCCCATGAACATTTCCCCTGCTTCATTTCAGCTCCTTTGCTCTTGCTTCATCTTCTGAGAACACGAAGAACGCGTGTTAAGAACTCTCTTTAGAGAAGGCCTTCGATAGATTCACAGAGAGTAATTAAACCGCAGCTCAGCCTTCTCATCTGCAGGCTCAGGAGCTCCAGCGCCTGTGCGCTAACCTCACGGGTTAGTGAGGTTCCCGTGCCCCATGGAGGGCCCTCCCTGACTGCTCCCTCCCTTCCAAGCTGCGGTGCTTCAGAAATGCAGCCGTGGCCCAGCGCAGAGCGTAAATATGGTTTCCCTCTTCTGCCTCCTTTATGGGATCACCGTGTCAGTTTAGAACTTATTTTCAGGGTTTTAGACCGGAGCTATGTTAGAGGTATAGATGTCATTTTGTCCCACCCCCGAATATTATAGCTTAGGAAACTATGGCCCAAAGAGGTCTCTCAAGGTCACGGAGTGACAGAGTGGCTGAGCTGAGTCTGGGACCCAGGGATCCTGACTTCCCATCACGTGCCCTTCCGGTCTCTCCTGCTTGGTTTGGCCTCATCTGGGTGTGTCCTCCCACCTGTGCTGGATCTGTACCCTCTTAGTACCACTGTCAACAACAGGACTTTGCAGCTGGTCCTGACAACGATCTCCACTGCAGCACTGTTTGTCACAGTGAAGACATGGAAACAACCGGGGCCCTCTATTCCATGGAATATTCTGAGGCTGTTAAAAAGAATGAGGAAGATCTAAATGTGCTGCTAGGGAGTGATCTACCAGCTATATTATTCAGTGGAAAAACAGACCAGCACCAACTTGCAGAACAGCAGATAGAGTATGTGATTCCACATGTATTTGGAAAGGGTATACACACATGTGATTCTGCACAGAAATTTCTAGAAAGATGCACTAAAACTCTTAACGACAGGATGGGGTTGATGGTAAAGACTTTTCCTTTTCCTTTCATACCCTTTAGCACTGTTTGAATTTTTAACCACGTGGCTTTATTACTTTTATAATAAAAATAGTACAAATGTTTAAAATGTTAATGTTGAGGACTTTCGTTTTTCACTTGTCACACTTCTCTAGTGTTTGACTTTTTCAACTACCATGTATTAGTTGTGTAATTACAAAAAAAGATATTAAAAATAAATGCACCTTAAAAATAATGCTTCATATCTGAATGCTGGTTCTATAGTAATGCTCTGAGGACACAGGGCACAGGGATGGTACACTCCGGACAGGGGAGATCAAGTTGTCACGTGGCGGTGGTTACTCAGGTGGTGCATCGTGTGTGTGTGTGTGTGTGTGTGTGTGTGTTTGTGTTGAGTGTGGCTGGAGCTCCTGGAGATGGTTTTTGGTGGTCACAATGACTAAGGAGGCTGCTACCGATACCCAGTACCCCGAAGTCAGGGATGCTAACAACATCCAGCCAAAATGCCAGTGGAGCCCTGCCAAGAAACACTGGTGGAATGTTGAAATGTAGGGTTTGAAAATGTCTCTATCCTCTCATTTACACTTCACATCCCCTTTGAGGTTTAAAAAAAAAAAAAAAATTCATTATTACTTCTGTTGATAGGGAGGAAATATCCGGAAGGTGGGCTACCCAAATAACTGGGAAAGGGAGTATGCCCAGAGGAAGAAACATGCACACAGTGACAGTATTGTGCCTAGCAACCGAGAGGTTGTTTGTTCACATAAGCACTGTATCAGGCCTGTTCTATCGCTTACCATGGTTAATAGGGTGGTATCTCCTTATTTTACAGAAGAGTAAACCAAAGGCTTGAGATCACAACACCAGCCCCAGGGAACTTGGCTAGTAAACAGCTCAGCTCAAAACCTGGTCTGGGCACTTCCAAAGCCCTTGCTCCTTGTACTTTCCCCACATGGCCTCTCTCACAGCCATGTGAGGAGACCAGGTGGCACCTGGAAGCTATTTCTCCTCTGGTTCCCCCACAGGACCCATGCTACTTTGGTAGGGAATTCACAGTCGGAAATTAACCTCTGTCTGCAAGGGCCAATTTTACAGTCTAGAATAAAAAGAGCAATGTGGGCCTGGACCCAGGCAAAACACTGGCTCCCCCTCCCTCTGCCACTGCCTGTGGAGGCAGCTGGAAAGAGCAAGGAAGGCGGCAGGGGAAATCCCATTCTATTTTGACAAAATAGTTGTGTTTGATTATCCACTAATACCAAGCTATAAAGTTGGGACAACTATGGATTTTCCCTAAATTTGAAAAATTGTGAGTCATTAACTTCTCAATCTTAAAGTAGATCCATTCAAAAGGAATTTCTCTGTGCGTTCTGGTAAGCAGGAGTTAGAGTTACTTACTGCACACTTCTCTTAGGAAAAGAACAGGAATTCAGACCTACAAAAACTTGCAGGAGAGAGAGAGAGACCAGGAAGAAAGAGCAGCTTCCAAGAGGATTTCCTCCCACCATCCCAATGGCTCTGGCCTCTCTGCCACTGTGCCCTCAAATGTAGGCACAATGAATTTTTTCTTACTGTAGTGTTTTACACTTTGGCCAGTCCTCATATCCTTGAGACTTATCTCAGGTATCACTCTTCCAGGAAGCCTTCCCTGACCACTCCAGGCTGGTTTAGAGCCCTCCAAGTCCCCAGTCTTCCCTTCTCTCCTATACTGATCTCACTTGTCACAGAACTCTTTATCTGATTGGACTGTGTGTTTCTTTAGGACAGAAAACGTACCTCGCTCATCTCAGGATTCCAGTGGCTTAAAACAGCACAGGCACTGTCAGGGCTTCACCTTATAGATTCTTGGTGGTGTATAAACCCACTTCCCGCCAAAGTCAGCATTTGATGTGTCCTTGAGCAAGGAACTGGGCTTTGCAGGTAGATGAGAGAAAGGGCAGTACAGACAGAAGGAATAACATGAGCAAAAGCACAGAAGTATGAAACTATATGATTAAGAAATGGGGTGTGAGTAGAGACCAGAGCAAAATGGTAAAAAGCACAATTTAAAAAATCAGTTTTGAGAGGAAATCCTATCAACATCATCATTATCTATGTGACCTGAGGTAATTTACTTAACTGTCTGCCTGTTAGTTTTCTCATTATAAGACTTAATTAGGTGTGTATAAAGGACTTACCACAGTACCATGCATTCAGTGAGTACTTTATAAAATGTACTTTTAAATATATTATTCTGAAAGGGGAGATATAATTCCCTTGTGGCATGACATGAACCCTACTGCTTCTCAGCAATTGTTTGCTTTGAGGTGCAGGATTTGATAACCAATCTGTGTTGTTCTTATCTTTATTCATTCATGTCTTTCATTAGTTCCCTCTACAAACATTCACCGAGCAACTACTATTGGCAAGATGTTGCAGTATGCTGTGATAGCATCAGAGGAAGATGGATTCCTAGCCATCAAAAAGCTCAAAATCTTGAAGGGAAGATGAGGCACAGACACGAAGATATGAGCCTGGAGGAAGAGGGAGCATTAAAGATGGAGAAATCAATTTATGTCTTTCTCTAGCTACTTTTAAGATTTTCTCTTTATAACTGATTTTCAGAAAGTTTATTATGATTTTCTGTTTATTTTTCTTTGGGTTTGTTGAACTTAGATCTGTGGGTTTATAGTTTATAACAAATTTGGAAAAAATTCACTCATTATTTCATCAAATATATTTGCAGTCCTCTCTCTTACTTCTCTTTCTTTGATCCTAAAAACTTCTAATCACATGTTAAATGGACTCCAACTACATGTTAAACCACTTGATATTGTCCCACAGGTCACTGAGATTCTGTTCATTTTTTTCAGTCTTTTTTCTTGTCTTCCTCTGCTTCAGTTGGATAATTTTTATTGCCCTATATTCAAGTTCATGAATCTTTTCTTCTACAGTGTCTAATCTGCTGTTAACCCCATCTGTAAAATTTTCATTGCAAATATTCTATTTTTCAACTCAAGAATTTCCACCTAGCTCCATTTCTGTATTGAAATTCTTTATTTGCTCACTCAGTGTGTTCCTATTTTTCTTTAACTCCTTGAACATATTTACAGTAGCCACTTAAAACTCCTTGTCTGCTAATTCCATCATCTCTATGATTTCTATTTCTATTGACTTATTTTTCTCTTAGTTACGGGTCCTATATCCACCTTCTTTGCATATATGGTAATTTTTGCTTGTACACTGCACATTATGGATGCTGGGATGTTTGGTGTCTGGATTTTTGTTGTCTTCCTTTAAAAAGTGTTGAGTTTTTATTTGGGTAGGCAGTTAATTTACTTGCAGATTAGCTTGATCCTTTCAAGGCTTATTTTGGCTTCATTAGAATAGGCTGAGGGGCTTCCCTGGTGGCGCAGTGGTTGAGAGTCTGCCTGCCGATGCAGGGGACACGGGTTCGAGCCCTGGTCTGGGAGGATCCCGCATGCCGCGGAGCGGCTGGGCCCGTGAGCCACAACTGAGCCTGCGCGTCTGGAGCCTGTGCTCCGCAACAAGAGAGGCTGCGATAGTGAGAGGCCCGCGCACCGTGATGAAGAGTGGCCCCCGCTTGCCGCAACTAGAGAAAGCCCTCGCACAGAAACGAAGACCCAACACAGCCATAAATAAATAAAAATAAATAAATTAAAAAAAAAAGAATAGGCTTAAAGTTGCCTTTACTCTATGGGTAGATTAACCCTATTCCTAAGGCATGGCCTTTTGGGGGTCTCTACAGAAAAGCCAGGGATGTTCAACAAGGTCTCTCTTCTCTGGATGGCTGGAACTTAAACATCTCTCAGTCTTGTGTGAGCTTCAGCATGCAGCTGCTTGGTAGTTGTTTTATTTCCTGATAGCTGCTCTTTCCCCAGTAGATGTTCTTTGTCCAGCCTCCTGGGATCTTTCTCTACACATGTGAAGCTTAGTATCTGGCCAGAGATTCAAGAGGATCTCTCTGTAGATTTCTCACCTCTTCTTAGTAGTACCCTTTCCTACAAACCCAGACTTGTCAGTTGCCTTTAACTCAGTAAGAAAGCTGTGTTCTGTCTGACCGCTCCTCCCCTCCAGTTTCATAAAGTTCGTCTAAATTGACAGCTGGGACAACAACCAGCTCAAATTGTTTGTTTTATTTCTCTTTGAGAACACAGTTTTGTGCTACCTTTTGTCCAATATCTGAAAACTGTAATTTCATGTATTTTGTCCATTTTTACAATTGTTTATGGTAGCATGGCTAGTCCAGTTCCAGTTACTCCGTCATGGTCAAAAGTGGAGGTATGGAAAATGGAGAACTGGAATAGCTACTTGAAGAATAGGTAGGATTTGGACATACGGCAATGAATGAGGAAGCTCATTTCAGGCAGAAGAAGCAGCAAATATTTACTGAGCTCCTGCTGTGTGTTATGCACTGGGGATTTTGTGAGGAATAAGACAAATGGAGCCTTGCCCTAATGGAGTTTACAGCTTGTTCCAATCTGTGTTCATTTCAACCATTCTCTGGATGGTTGTCTGCTCTGTGCAAGACACTGCTGGTACAGGAAGGTGGTGTTAGAAAGAAGAATAAAACACGATTCCTGTCTCACAGTATTTGCAGGGAGAGAGAGAAATAGTTACTTTCAACATCAAGTAGTGAGTGAGATGACAATGTTATGCCTGGGGTGCTACGGGAGGAGAGAGGCAGACTTTTAGGTCTAGGTTCCTTTATGATCTATGCACTGTGTCTCCAAGAAAGAGTAAGAGTTAACTAGAATAGAAGGAGTGGAGGGAGGCTTTCTAGGCAATGGCAGCAAAGGCACAGAAACACAAGGTACCTACAGGAAACTGTAAGTATCTCAGTGTGGCAGCGTAAGATGAGACTGGAGAGGCGAAATAGACCTTGAGAGGCCTTGTGTGCCGTGTTAAGGGCTTAGATTTTATCCTGATGGCAATGGGGGAGCCATGGAAAGCTTTTAAGCAAGGGAGAGATAGCCTGAAAACTCCTACCCTTGACTGAGCTGGCAGGAAATGTACTGAATATTCAAGGGATCTATGGCACTAGGGAGAGCTGTTAGAATTTAACTCTTTTCCACCAGGAATCTGAAGGACCTTTTCGTGAGAGCCATTTGGATTTTTAAGAAACAGTAGCAGACGCTTACAAACAAATCCTATAGTGTAGAAATCTTGTCAACAGAGATGCAGAAAAGCAGGAAAGGCAGCAGGTGAAGATGTGTTTCCTCAGGAAGGTGGTAGGTGGAGAAGAATAATAAAATTATAGGGCTATAATGGTTCTTGCAAAACATTCTGTTCTTCACCTAATTTTATAATTACACTGGAGGCAATTGAGACGCAGAGATATGAAAAGCAGAATAGGGGTAACAAAAACAGCTTTTGGGCTTTGGAGTTAGGCTGACCTGAGTTTGAATCCTGACTTGGCCATTACTAGCTGTGACCTTGGGCAAATCACCTAATCTCTCTGAGTTTTAGTCTCTTCATCTATAAATTGGAGAGTAACAAAATCTACTTCTCTTGATTGAACTAAGACCTTCATGAAGTCCGTGGAGTGGTTCCCGCTGAGCCTAAACTGAGCTTGCTCACGTAGGGTCATCAATTCCTCACACATTCAATTGCTCAACTGATTTACATGGAGAGTAGAGAGCCCACAAGGAGGAAAGTTTCCTTGGGAACAGCCTCAAGAACTGGGGGGATGACAGTGGATTAAAAATAGCTGCAAAGTCTTTGTCACTAACCCCATCAGCAGGTGGGGTTTATTTTCTCCCCCCTTGAACCTTGGCTGGCCCTGGGACTACTTAACCAATTGAAATAACCATCACAGTGGATGCGACACTATGCTAGTTCTGGGCCTAGGTTTTAACAGAACTAGTAACTTCTGCTTCCTCCCTACTGAATGTTTTCTCTTGAGATCCACCTATCATGAAAAGAAGTCCAAACTAGCCAAGTGGAAAGACCACTTGGGGAGACAGAGGCACCAGCCTCCCAGCTGACTCGGTCAAGGCACCAGATATAGGAGCAAAGCCATTCTGGCTTTTCTGGTTCCAGCCTCCATATGACTGCAGGCTCATGAGCACCCTGGGCAGGACTCACAGAACTGCTCAGCCAGCCCATGTGAAAAATAATGCATGGTTATTATTCTAAGCCACTGAGTTTTGGGTAGTTTATTATATAGCAAAGGACCCCCAGCAGAGATACAGAGGTCAGCTCTCCTGCCTGAGCCCAGGGTCAGGTCTGAGCCTATTGGAAAGCTGAAGGAATATTATATTCTGGACCCAAGCAGTAATGCTTTGGTGCCGCGGGGCCAACGTTTAGCACACAATTAGGGTGAGGGTCCTTCTCCCTCCTTCTCCAGGGAACAGAATGTTTATGGTGCAGTGTAGACAGTGTGACAGTTTGAGGGTTTGCAGCTTTGGGGATCCTTAGGGCTAGCCCCTCAGGTAGAAGAACGGTGTTATGTGGACTCCAGCTGGAAGGGCAGAGGCGTGGTGCCACCTTCCCAGTGGCTTGTGGGCAGAGAGAATATTAACAAGGAATGTGATGTAAAGGGACCATAGCAGACTTCTTGCTGAGAACATGTAAGGCCCTTGGAGTCTCCCCGAAAGTCCTGAGCAAGACTTTTGAGTGAGCTGGAGGTCCTGCACAAGTCGTTGGGGGGAAAAATCCAGGAAATCTGGATTATTACCATCAATGAGACCATAGGCTAAGGAGGTCTGGGGACATCCAGGTTTTATATGTAAAGTTCCTCATGTAATGTTTGGTCCATGGTAAATGCTCAATATCATCATCACTAGGGAATTGGCCCTAATATCTAGAGTCATACAGCACATTAACAGCAGAGCAGTCCTGGACTTTCTACCCATGAGAACCTGCCCCCTGCTGACTGCTCTGGGGCTATTTCAGAGGTAGCAGCAGTCACCCTCAAGAATGCAGAGCTCAGACTACTCTCTGGACAGTCAGGCAAATCCTGTCAGGCTCCAAAGTATGCATATGTAAGCCTTTGATTTGGCACAGAAGATAATACTCTGACTTGAGGGGTTATGAATCCCTGGATCTTAAAGTAAATGTCACCTTTCTCTGCTGGACAGTTTAACAGAGGAAGCTGGAAAAAGAAAATGACTGTTACAACCTTAATATCGAACAAAATATGTGCCATAGTTATAATTCAGGAGCTACCTCCAGACAGAGCACAGCGTTCCTCAGTAGGTTGCCTATAGGAGAAAGGAAGTTCCACTATCAGCTCTCATCTTAATGCTGAGAAGAGGAAAGGCCCTGGGCTTCAGCATCCATGGCTGGAGTTTATCCTTTGCTCCTCTCTGAGGTTTGGCTTTTGATGAACATGAGGGCCCAGTGAAACTTTCTAGGCTTCAAGGCAGCAAGAGAAAGATCTGGGCTAGCTTCCATGTGGGCTGAATATTTGTGTCCCCTCAAATTCCTATGTTGAAGCTCTAACCTCCAATGTAATGGTACTTGGAGGTAGGGTCTTTGGGAGGTAATTAGGTTTAGATTAGGTCATGTGGGTGGAACCCTCATGCTGAGATTAGTGCCCTTCTAAGAAGAGGAAGACAGTGATCTCTCTCTTTCTCTCTATGCACATACACTGAGGAAAGGCCATGTGAAAATACAGTGAGAAGGCAGCTGTTGACAAGCCAGGAAGGGCCCTTATCAAGAACCAAATCTTCTGGAACCTTGACATTGGACTTCCAGCCTCCAGAACTGTGAGAAATAAATGCCTGTGTTTAAACCACTCAGTCTACAGTAGGTATTTTGTTATAGCAGCCTGAACTAAGACAGCCCCCTTGCTCGGTGCTCAACAGAGCCCACCCCACGCCACCCCCACCCCCAGGCTCCAAGGTATAGTAGAAACGGCCCTGAAAGACAGAAAACCAAGGTGGAATTCTGGCTCAGCCAGTTTCAAGCTGGATGATACTGGGCAAGTCATTTAACCTCTCTGAGCTTCAGTTTCTTTATCTTTGAAATGGGACTAAGAATACTTGCTCTGCCTATCTCATTTAGAAGTTGTTTTGATCAAATGAGACCATGGATATAAAAGGACTTGAGAAACTATAGGGGGTATTTCTGGCTATGACAGAGTGAGAAGATGGGCAAACTCTCTCCCCTCAAAAGGAACTATAAAGTTGGACAAAACTGACAAAACCATCATTTTAACACTCTGGAAATTGACCAAAGGCATACAACAGTCTCAGAAATGTTTATGCTTGAAAAACTGCTGAACTTTAGGTAAGAACAATGGGACTCAGTGATGTTATTGCCTTGGGCTCTTTCCATCTTCCACAGATTGGTCATTACAGAGGTTCTGCCAGGTTAAGGCCACATAAGGACTGGCAACTTGGCTGCTGAGGTTGAAGGGGCTCAGTTGATTCGGAGCAGTGGGTGGTGACCTTGGTCCGTGACATTGTCAGTGGAAGTTATGATCCTTGGCAGCAGGCAAGTAGGAAGGGCCAGCGGCTCTACTAGCATAAGGTCATGGTTGGGGCAAGCCTATTCTTGGCTGAGATGTAAATAAATAGTGGAGTTCAGAGACAGCCCAAGCTATCCATACACTCCTGGTCAACCCTGAGGTGTGTGCAGGCATAGAGAAGATGCAAAAGGACCAAGCGGAAAGCAAAAGCCAGAACAGACTTAAAAATGACCTGAACTTTGAATGTGCTCCCTTCCCCACATACAGCTCCACTGAACACCTGGCTTGATGTGTCTGAGCATAATCTCTATCCAATCATTGGTTGGCCACTAAGCTATGCAGACAGAAGCTTAAAGGCAAGAATAAGAAAATAACAAAATAGAGACACAAGTGGTCACACTGTGGGACTGAAAGATTTCACATATTTAACCTAGGCAGGTTCTATACAAATAAAGAAAGAGAAAAAACAGCAGTAACAACAATCTTCATGAGGGAAAATCAGAACCCAGAGTTGCTACAATATGGTAACTAAAATGTCCGATTTTCAACAACAACAAAATTTTAAGACATACAAAGAAACAGGAAAGTATGACCCATAATCAGAAACAAAAGCAGTAAATAGAAACTGACTGAAAGTGTCCCTAAATGTTGAAATTAGCAGATAAATGTTGCAAAGCAGCTATTAAAAAAATGTTCAAAGACCTAAAGGAAATCATGTCTAAGGAATTAAAGGAAAGTATGGCAACAATTAATCAACAAATATAGAAGCTCAATAAAGAGTCAGAAACCCTAAAAAAGAACCAAAAGGAAATTCTAGAGTTGAAGTACAATAACTAAAACAAATATTCATTAGAGCAGCTCAACAGCAGACTTAAGAGGAAAAAAAAAATCAGTAACCTTGAAGATAGATCAAGATTAATCAATCTGAAGAACAGGGAGATAAAATTTGAAGAAAAATGAACAGAGCCTCAGAGACCTGTGGGGTAACATTAAGCACACCAGGAAACATATAATAAGGGCCTCAGAAAGAGCAGAGAGAAGGGTCAGAAAAAGCATTTGGAGAAATAATAGCTAAAACTTCCCCAAACTGGATGAAGAACTTTAATCTACATATCTAAGAAATTCAATGAACCCCTGATAAGATAAATGCAAAGAGAGCTAAACATAGACACATCACAGCCAAACTGTTAAAGCCAGAGAGAAAATCTTGAAAAAATTAAGAGAAAAATGACTCATTTTTTACAGTAGAGCATCAATATAATTAATGGCTGACTTCTCATCTTAAATAACAGAGGCCAGAAGAGCTGAAAGAGAAATAACTGTCATCCAAGAATCCCACATCCAGCAAAACTATCCTTAAAAACTGAAGGCAAAATAAAGACATTCCCAGATAAACAAAGGTGGAGAGACTTCATTGCTAGGAGACCTGTCTTATGAAGTCTTGCAAGTTGAAAGGAAATGATACCAGGATGTACTCAAATCCACAGGAAGAAATGAAGAGCATCAGAAATGGAAAATATGTGGATTGATATAAATATATATATATTTTCATTTCTTCTCTTAACATTTTTTAAAAACATAAGGTTGTGTACACCAATACTTATAACACTGAATTTAGGTTATATATATATATAATATACAATATATAGTATATAATACACCACATATACACAAAAATATATATATAATACCCTGTGTGTTACATATACATATCAGTAATAGCATAAGGAAGGAGGAAGGACTAGAACTATCTTTTAACAGTTTTTAGGTTTTACTGAAATTAAGTTAGTATTAATCTAAAGTGGATTATCATCATTTAAAATGCATATCACAAACCCTACAGCAATCACTAAAAAAGCCCTTAAAATATAGTTTAAAAAAATCAAGAAAGGAATTAAAATGCTACACTAGAAATTTTTATTTAACACCAAAAACCAGGTTGTAGAGTAGAAACAGAAGAATAAAAAAAGACAAGGGACATACAGAAAAACAGCAGCAAAGTGGTAAATATAAATTGAATAATATCAATAAAGTAATTAAATGTGAATGGTCCAAATGACCCAATCAAAAGGCAGATATTGTCAGACCAGATAAAAAAGCAAAAATCAATTATACACTATCTACAGGAGACATACCTTAGATTATAAGACACAAACCAGTTGAAAGTAAAAGAATGAGAAAGATTTATCATAAAAACAGAAACCATAAGACAGCTGGAGTAGTCCTGTAATATTAGATAAAATAGATACAGGACAAGAATTATTTCTAGAAACAAAGAGTCAATCTATTGGGAAAATATGACAATTATAAATCAGTATGTGCCTAACAACAAAACATCAAAATTCATGAATGAAAAACTGACAGAACTGAAAGAAAAAATAGATAACTCAGGGCTTCCCTGGTGGCGCAGTGGTTAAGAATCTGCCTGCCAATGCAGGAGACACAGGTTCAAGCCCTGGTCCAGGAAGATTCCCACATGCTGCGGAGCAACTAAGCCCGTGCACCACAACTACTGAGCCTGCGCTCTAGAGTCCGTGCTCCGCAACAAGAGAAGCCACCACAATAAGAAGCCAGCACACTGCAACGAAGAGTAGCCCCCACTCGTCGCAACTAGAGAAAGCCCAGGCACAGCAACAAAGACCCAACACAGCCAAAAATAAATAAAAATAAAATAAATAAATTAAAAAAATATAGTTCAACAATAATATTTGGATATTTCAATCTCAACAATTGATAGGAAAACTAGACAGAAAACCAGCAAAGATACAGAAGACTTGAACAATGCTATAACTAACCTAGTAGACATGTATAGAACACTCTCTACCCAAGGACCGCAGGACACACATTCTTTTCAAGTGAACGTGGAACATTCTCCCAGATAGACCATATGTGAGGCCATAAGACAAATACTAATAAATATAAAGGGATTGAAATCATACAAGGTGTGTCTTTTAACCAGACATTAGAAATCAACAACATAAAGAAACATAAGGCCTCTTCATCCCTCTCCTGGTTTAGCAAAGCATGGCCTGCAGTAACCAGATGATGGGGTAGCTATCCTTCTCCTGGGAAAGGGATACTTTTTGAGGAAGTCAGAATGCTGTTCTCCCTGATTCTCTTTCCCCCTCCCTAATCAATACCCCCCTCTCTCTCCATTCAATTAGAAATTGCAACCCCAAGAAAATGGGTGGCTCCATATCTATTGCGAGACCCTTAAGTAGGCTGAAGTTCAGTGTCAGAAACCATAAAAATGGAGTATTCACTTAAATTACTCTAGACACTCATAGGACAGTTACAACACCCACAGATCTAGAAGTGGTGCTCTGAGCAGTACTCAGAAGTCTAATTCACACTCAGGGAAGTACAGGGCAGGGTCACTTACTGAATTCCTAACTTAGATCAGGTATTATATTGACTCTTTACCAAACTCTATGAGGTAGGCATGATTCTCATTTTACAGATGAGAGAACTAAGGTTCAGAGAGGTTAAGTAAGTTACTCAAAGCCACACAAGATGTGTATGGCCTGAGATATGAATTCACCAAATTCGGATATATGGCACAGGCCTTGAGTCCTACATCAGAGAGAAACTTTGCTGTCTTTTGTTACAGAGACTAGAGTTGCAGAGAACACTGAGGGTTTTTTTGTTTTTTTTTTTTTAGAAACTTAACAATGAGTTCTTAAGTGATATTTGAATGATTTTATTTGATTGGAGCACTGAAATATTTTATGGCAACAGTTTAATACAATGAGTAGAAAGGATGTGTGTGGGGAATAGCAGAGGGGAAGATAGGACTTTATTATCCCCATTCTAGTGAGGAGAAAACCAGAGCTGAGAGACAGACGATGTAAGCGACTTGACCGGTATGACGAAGCTAACTAGGGGCTAAGCAGGGTCTAGAACCCAGGCCTCTTGGACCCCAGTGAGTGTGGAAAGAAGCAGCTGTACTGTGCATCAGGGCCCAATAACTGAAGAAATGCAAGTTGTGTGCAGGCAATAGGTTATCTGGCCACTGCTGGAGGGGTGCTGAAACCCACCACGTGGTGGGGAGTCAGGGAAGCCCTCTCAGAGGGCAGAGGGGTACTGAGTAGCCTGTGCGCCCCCCTACTCCCATCTAGGGGCAGCCAGGAAAGGGGTGTCCCCATTCCAAGGGAGCTGAAGTGTGTATGGGAGCAGGATGTCCCCCACGGCTCACTCCTCCACCCACACGCCTCACAACCCCTCTCCCTTCCCAAAGGATGGCCATCATCCCTAAATCCTCTCCCTTGCTAGGCCAAGTCCCCTTTCCCTGCCCAAAAGAGCAGCGAGAAGGTGGCTTTTGGTCATGACTATTCACTGCATACTCTGCACAGGCCCCCTTTTTTCCTGTATTTTCCCTAGTTCCTGCCCAGATCCAGTCCTGACTTGCTGTGTCGAGTTCTACCAGGCATCACTTAGCAGTGTGCCTCGCCACTGGGTTTAAAACAGCAGGGGACTCGAAAGTTTTAGACATGCAGCTCTTGCTGGGTGAATGGGATTTTTATGAGGAAGCTGCAATCGGTCTTGCATACAGGGTGCTAAAGATTTTTATGGCTGGCTGGGATTTGTTGGAAGCGCCAAGCTGGAACGTGATGGAGTTCCCCATTAGGGAATGTCCCCAGGAAAGCGGGCGCGCATGGTTCCCTGGTACTCAGAGATGTCAGAGAGCTGGTTTTATGGAAAGCAATTTCCTCAGTAAAGAAAAAATATGCTCCAGAGACAGAGTGATTTCAGCACAGGGGCGCTGCCACCCTGGGTTTAACGGGCTTCCTTAGCAGCCGGGCCCTGGTGATTGCAAAGACAAATGGGTCCTACCTACTCTGTCTGCCAGCAAACTTTTCTTCCCTCTGTTGTTTAAAAAAATACATTTTAAAATAAAATAATAAAAAGCTTGAAGAATGAGTGGCAATGACATCATCCACTCAACACTATTGTTAACATTTTGCTATGTGTACACATATATTTTTGCCATAGTTTGGACGTAGCTATGATACGGTTTTATAACTTCTGTTTCACATTTTATGATAAACATTTTGAAGTCATGAAAATCTCTTTGTAGACTTCATTTTAAGTCACTTTATAATATTCCATTAGGTTGACATACCATAAGTGGTAGTACTATTTTCCATATGGTTGGATATGGAGCCAGTTTCTGGTTTCTTATTACAAATAATGACACCATGAACATCTGGGAACATGAAGCTTTGCTTATATTTCCAATGAATTCCTTGGAATAGATTTCTAGAAGTGGAATTACTGGATCAAAGGATGTCACATTTTAAAGTATCCTGATAACATATGGCCAGCTTGCTTTCCATAAAGGTATTATCAGTTTACACTTCCATCCACCTTACACTGAGAATGCCTCTGTTACCACACTCTTGCCAACACTGCGATCTTTAGTTTTTAACATGTCTACTAATTTGCAAAGTACAAAATGCCATCTCATTGTGTTTTAATTTGCATTTTCGGATTAGTAGTAAGGTTGAACATTTTGCCCATTTGTGTATCATCTGTTTACATTTTTTATTGGAGTCTTAGTGTTTTCCTGTTTACTATAGAAACAATTGTCTGCCATATTTGCCACAAAAATATTTTTTAACAGATTTGTTATTCCTGGCAGACTTTTCAAGCAAAACCCAAAGCTGACACAAGTGGGTTTCCAGTTACTCATGTTAGCTGTACAATGATCATTCCAAGGACGTCCCAAGCCCTGGCTTTTGGTGTGTGCGTGGCAGGGCGGGAGTGTGGGTAGTGTTGGTGTTTAACCTTTGGTGAGGTATGCGGGGTACCCAGGCTGGGCCCAAATTTAGCTGCAGGCCCTCAACCAAGTATTAGATTCTCCTCGCTAGCCTGACCCTGTATGTCCAGATCTTGGAAATGAGTAAGACGCAGCCCCTTAATGAGTTTGCAGCGTACTTGGAAATTAAACAAGTACACCTACAATAGGAGTCCAAGGCAGGGGGTAATAAATGCCCTTTGTTAGGGGTATGGCGCCAGCAGCTGAGATTCAGGTTCTTAAATTCTATCAAGTATTATGGTAAGTCCTTGAACCCAGGAATCCTGACTCTTAGGCCACAGGATCACATAATGTTGTTGTGGAGGGGATCTTAGCAGTTACTTGAACCTCCCTATTTTACAGGTCAGAAAACTGAGGCTCAGAGACTTGACCAGGGTCTTGGGGCAAGTTAGCGGCAGGGCTGGTCTGGAATCCAAGTCTCCTGCTTTCCGGTTAGGCTTTTTCTGGAGCCCCTCAATTTCTTTACATAGCATTCTTTCCTGGCTCTTCACTCACCTGCCTACCTTTACACGATCCTTTTTATGTGCCAAGCACTAGGACATGGAGTTAAAATATGGTTCCTGCCCCAAAGGAATTCACCGTCAGTGAGCAGGGGTTGTGTAAGTCATCAGAGGGGCTTAGAGCAAGCACTTTGGGCTGCTGGGGCTCAGAGGCGGCTTGAGGAGATCAAGGTAGACGTCTGCATTCGGCTTATGTTGTCCTGGGTTAGTTTCCCTCAGTCTGCCAGGTGACAGCAAAGCGTGCGAAGGCCAAGCACAGACCCCAGCAGAAAGCTCCACTTCGGCACCTTGCTCACAGTGGTTTGGAAGAAAGAACACAAGCTTTAGAGTCAGGCTGTGCCCTTGACTAGCACCTTGGACAATGTACCTCTCCTTTCTGGCCTTAGTCTTCTGATCTCTATAATGAGCCTCAGAGTTGTTTGTGAGAAATAAATAAGGCACATGGCAGAATGTTTAACACACAGTAGGTGTGCTCCCTCCTTTATTAAGCTCATCCTTATTAAGGATGTGCCCCATCCTTAGTAAGCTCAATTAAAATATCCTTTTATTAAAAAGTCCCTCAATCTGGAACAAATGTCAGCTAATACCTCATCTTCTGGCCTCTGCCTGGGGGAGTTCATCACAAATGGGCCCACCTATGAGCTCTGACCTGCGCTGCTCCTTAGAGGTTGCTGCCTCTGCCCCCTGCCTGCTCCCTTCTGGCTGAGCACTATTCTGATTATAGCTCCCATTGAGGTTGACCCCTAGGCCCCTGAATGATTCTCTGAATCAGAATCACAGTGCCAGCTGTGTGCCTCCCATCTGCTAACAAAGCTCTTCCTTGGGAGTTTCTCACGCCTAGTCTCCAAACCTGTTTTGACCTTGATGTGGTGATGGTTAATTTTATGTGTCAACTTGACTGGTCCATGGGGTACCAAGATATTTAAACATTGTCTTGGGGGATGTCTGTGTGAGGGTATTTCTGGATGAGATGAGCATTTGAATTCACAGACTGAGTAAAGCAGACTGCCCTCCTTAGTACAGGTGGGTATACATCATGCAATCCACCGAGGGCGTGAACAGAACAAAAAGGTGGAGGAACAGAGGTAGGGAGAACATGCTCCCTCTGCCTGACTGCTAGAGCTGGGACGCTGGTCTTCTCCTGCCCGTGAAGTGAGAATTATACCACTGGGCTCCTGGTTCCCAGGCCTCTGGACTTGGAATGGAAGTACACCACTGGCTTTCCTGGGTCTCCAGCTTGCAGATGACAGATCATGGGATGTCTCAGCTTCCATATTTGCATGAACCACTCCCTTGTAATAAATCTCTTATATATATCTATCCTATTGCTTCTGTTTCTCTGGAGAGCCTGACTAATACAGTCCTGTTTTGAGTGTCCGTTCTCGTGACCTGACCAAGGCTCTCCTCTGCCAGTCCTGCCTTGCTTCTTCTATGAGACCTTCTTCCAAAACTAACTTCCCCGAGGTCATTGGCCTATGTGCCCAGATTCCCGAGCATAGAATCTGGTGCCAGATCCTCTGCCTGCACCCCTCTTCCTTCCCCAGGGGCCAGCTGCCCTGGCTAGGGTCTAATCCCCCTCACTCGGCAGCCCCTGTCCAGCCTCAAGGAGTTGGCTTAGTGCCTGACGCCAACCCTTCCTCACTGCCCTGACAGTTGGAAGAAACTTACAGCGAGAAATGAATATAATTTAGAGGACAACCACAAGTGAAATCACCAGCACAATCGCTAAGCATGGAGAAGAGCAGACATTTCTCCTCTGGAAAGGACCATCTTTTTTTTTTTTGCCTTTTAAAAAACCCAGTGACTCTCAACTGTCATTCTGATTCATGAAACCAAACTCTGATCAAAGTTCTTCCCTCATTTTCCTTCCTTTCGATGAAACCCACTTCTCCTTGAGAGGGACCCCCAGCTGATTTCCCACTTCCATGCATCTTTGTATAAAAGTTGGCAGGTGGCAGCCCAGTGGCCTGCTGAAACCCTCCTGACAAACGGGAATCCAAGCCACCAGCCCTCGAAGGAGCAGGGATGAGCACAGGCTCACTACATGTAAATCCAGAGAAATGGGATGGGGTAAGTGCAACTGAATTTTCTCACATGAATTTCCAGATCTTTGATTCAGAGAAACCCAGAGAAGTCACTGTGAGGGTCACCTCTAACTTTAACCCCTATGCAGCAGCTTTCCCCTGATGGCCCCCTCTGCCGGAAGACTCTCTCTCCCCAGTGATGGGGCAAAGTTTTCCAAGCCAGGGTCCTACATAAGAGAGGTGGCTGCTGGACCATCCCACCTACCCTCAGGGTCTCTCCTGGAAAAGCTCAAAAGAAGGGGGGATGGGTAATGCTTACTTCACACCTATTACGTGCCAGGTAATTCCCCATTTAATCCTGTAATAACCTTGACCCATGGAGGGAATTTACCCTTATTTCCAGAGGAGAAAATTCAGGCAGAGCTTTCCCACTAATATTAAGTAGGTACTCGATAAATGCTTATCAACCTGACCTTATCTCCAAGCTCTTGAGAAATGATAAAGTTTTCTGGAAACGTGAAGAATTGTAACTCTTATTATCAATGTAGTTTGTTGTGCTGAATGAGATATACAGGAGGTCCAAGATGGTGATGACTGAGTTTTTGGGATATTCACACAGGAGAGAGTCTAACTGTCCATCACATGTATACTCTTCCTTCCAGAGTATAGAACTGTGGCTGAGAGTGGCTGCTCAGCTAAGGACTACATTTCCCAGCTTCCCTTGCATCTAGGTGGGACCAAGGAAATGGAACTCACTATGGGATTGAACACCTTCTCAGCCTAGACAGTAAAGAAGCAGGTCTGCTTTCTTCACCATTTTTTCCTCTTTTGCAGATGGCTCTGAAGCTCCAGAAGATGGAAGAGCCACAAGATAGAAGGCATTTGGGTCTCTGAATCATTCCTGGCATAAAGAAATGCTGCCTGCCAATTAGGGACAGTGCATTAGACTGACATGTGGACAAGATATATTTACCTACGCCTCTGAAATTGTGAGGTTTTCTACTATAACTGGCATTATCCTTACTAATATACTTGATGCAGTTTATCTTTTCGTGCATCTTTCAAAGTGAACATTCAGGGCATGGAAAACATTCAAGGGACACGGGGCCCTGATAAAGTGCTTCCTGGATTCCTTCCCTTATCTCCTTCACCAAGCACAGCCACACCAGGCGGTCCCCCACCCCTTTTCAGCCCCCCTGCATTCCTCATGATGTCTCCTCAGGCTCCCATGCTCTTTCATACTGATAATATCCTACCTTCACAATACCCTCAAATGTCACCCCCTCAGGGAAGCCCTCCCCAGGTAGGATTAACCACTCTGTGTCTCTATAGTATTTTTTGTTTTAATTTTTATTTTCTAGTGGAATAGAGTTGATGAACAATGTTGTGTTAGTTTCAGGTGTACAGCAAAGTGATTCAGTTATACATATACATGTATCTATTCTTTTTCAAATTCTTTTCCCATTTGGGTTATCACAGAGTACTGAGCAGAGTTCCCTGTGCTGTACAGGAGGTCCTCGTTGGTTATCTACTTTAAATAGAGCAGTGGGTACGTGTCAGTCCCAAACTCCCTAAAACTACCCCTCCCCCCCCTTCCCCCTTGGTAACCATAAGTTCGTCCTCTAAGTCTGTGAGTCTGTCTCTGTTTTGTAGTGTTTATCAGACTTGTGCTATGCTTATTTTTCTGATGACTCCTTCCCTGCCCACCCCTCCACTGACCTCTCTGGGACAGGCGCAGGCCCAATGTCTTTCTATTTGCCTTGTCAGCTAAATTTGGGCCCAGCCTGGGTACCCCACATACCTAACCAATGGTTAAACACCAACACCACCCACAACCCCAGCCTGCCACGCACACCCCAAAAGCTCGCTACCTTGTTTGTATTCCCAATTTCCCTCCTTCCAACATTTTCTCTTTGGTCTTTTTTTTTTACTCCCTAACATACTCTGACAATTTCATTTACTTCCCTGTGCTGCCCATCCGCAGTGCCCAGTGCAGTCCCTGGCACACGGGAGACAATCCATAAATATTTGTTGAGAGAATTGAGAGTGAAGAAGTGAGTGAGTCTGGGACTCATGCTCTGTGCCATTTCCACATTAGAATGAAAGGCTGCCCTTTGCCTCAGTATCTAATTTAAATGTTATCTACACGATGCCAGAGCTGACAAGACCTTGTGGACCGTGCCCTCTGTTCTCTCCCCCCGCAGCTCACTAGCAATGCAGGAGGAAGCCTCTATCGCCCTGCTGGCACTGGCAAGAGGGTGGGGGGAGCGGGCGGGGGCCACCGGTACTTTGGGATCCATTTATCTATTAATTTCTTATCTAATTAAGGCCCACAATGACACAGCTATTTGTTCCAAAATGCCCTGGAACTAAACTCATACAGCATATGCGCATTTGAATCAACTAAAACGGTTCTCCTTAACGGCTGCCTTCAGCAGCCAATAACTGTTGCACACCCGGGTCCACAGCAGGGAAGTGCCTTGTCACTTCATTAGGCCCCAAATGGTATAGCTGTACACTGGCCACCAGGGCTCTTCTTAGAGGGCGAGAGGCAGCCTTTCCAGGGTCCTGGAGATGAGTGAGCAAGATCCTTTTCGGGGAGAACTGCCTTTTACTTGTTTGCAAATCGAGTTATAACCACAGAGACAATGGGCTCTGGGAGATAAGAAGATGGGCAAAGGTGGGCAAGAGGGGCTTACCGCTGCCTTGGCTGAGTGCCACGACTTTTACAACCAGGAAGGCTAAGGGCAGGGGATCTGCAGACAGCTCTCCATGGAGCTTACCTCCCCTTACTGGACTTGAACGGCACCCTGAACTTCTCGGGCAGACTCTGACATACGGACACACTGACGTAACACACATACTCTGACACATGGACATACTGGCATACTCTTGCATCCTCTGACACACTCAGGCATACTCTGGCACTGCACTTTTTCATGGCTTCACTCTACAGTAGTTGTGTGATACTCCCAAGAAGCTGGGGAACCAATTAGGACTGACTCATCCTTGTATCTCAGACCCTGGCAGAGGGACACAGGAAACGTTCGTTGAACTGAACTGAAATAAAAATACCTCGTTAGGCTGTTGGGAGAAAATATATGTAAGAAGCTCCCCACATGGTAATGATGCTAATGATCACAAACACTTACTAAGTACTTACGGCTGCCAGGCACTGTCTAAATACTTTACACATATTGACACATGGAATCCTCACAGCTACGATGGAAGGTAGGTACTATTTCAATCACCCCATTGGAGAGATGATGGAGTGAGGCAGAGCTGGGATTTGAACCCGGGCAGTCTGGCTCCTGAGTCCTTGGTCTGAGCCACTACAATTGCAATTACTTTTGCTGCACTGAATGTTGCCAGGAATCACTGTAACCAAATGATGCTCCGCTGCCCACACAGTTGCAAGAAGTGGCCACCTCTTTCCATTTCATATGTGGATCACCGCCATATGCGAAAAGCTACTCTGCTGATTCCTTAAGAAAAAAGCCACTGTGTGTGTGTGTGTGTGTGTGTGTGTGTGTGTGTGTGTGTGTGTGTGTGTGTTCGTTCTAAGCGACATCTTTATTGTTCAACTCCTCCACAGTGCAAAAACTATTCAATTAAAACAGCAGGTAAGAAAATTTTATACTGCAGCTTTCTAGTAAGGTCTATTATGAGAAAGAACCAAAGAAAAGAGCGGAAAGAATTCCACAGTATTTGAGAGTCAGCTGTGCGTCGAGTGGTGGGTCCACTGCTGGAGATATTACGGTGAGTGGAAGAGACATGGTTCCTGTCCTCATGGAGCTTACGGTCTGGTGAGGAGATGGACAATACACAGAAAACACGGCACACGACCAAACATGTATGACCATGGTGCTGTAATAGATGTAAATTAACAGGACCCTTGGGGGAGGGCACCAAGGTATTCCCTCAGATCAGGTTGTCAGAAAAGGCCCCTCTGAGAAGGTGACAATTAGGTTGAGACCTAAAGAATGAGAGGGGCAAAGAATGCCAAAGGTAGATGGAAGAGCTTTCTAAAAAGTGGAAAAGCATGTGCAAAGGCCAAAGGCAAGGACAAGCTTGATGTGCCAAGGACCTGCAAGTGTGGCTAGGGCAGGGTAGATGGAGTGGTAGAAAGGAGGCTGATTGAATCATAGATGTTGGAGAGTCATGTGGGCAATGGCAAATGCTCTGGATTTTATTCTAGGAATGAAGGGAAGCCATGGAAGGGTCTAAACAGGGATATAACAATGTTCTAATTTATGTCTTTCAAAGACCTACCATGTAGGAGACGAGAATGGAAAGAGGGAGAAGAGTGAACAGGACAGCCTGTTCAGGTGAGAGACCACAGGGTCTTGAATTAAGCTTATGATTAGAGATAGAGAGAAAGATGGATTGGGGATACATTTTTGGAGGTGGAACCAATAGGACTTGCTAGTGATTTGGACATGGAAGCTGAAAGAAAGGCAGGAATCAAAGATGACCTAGGTTTCTAACTTGGGCAAGTGGACAGTCTCATTTACTGAGATGGGGAAGACTTCGGGGAGATACAGGATTTGGGGTCCTGATTATGAGTTTTGTTTTAGTTTTGTTAATTTGAGAGGGTCACCACACATCCAGCTAGAGATGTCAACAGATAGTTGGAGATAGAAGTCTGGAGTTTAGAGGGCAGACCTGGGCTGAAGATATGAATTTGGTTGGTATTTAAAGCATGAAAATGGATGAGCGTACCTTGAGAGTCAAGGTAGGGACTATTAAATGACAAGACAGATGATGAGAGAGACAGTACTCACCAGGCCCAGAAAAAACAGCTGGATGAAATTTCATAGTTAATAGCATGTGTGTAAGGAAGTTCTTAGGGGGAAGAATTCAGCTGCCAGCCCCATACTGGGGGTCACCAAGAGACCCCAAGGTGACTGAGAGGGGAGATGGTCCAAAGCAAGGTCAAGAGGTGGACAGACCTGAGTTTGGATCTTTCCTTTCACTGCTACTTGCTGGTTTATCTCCCTGAACGTCAGATGCTTCAACTGTAAAGGAGTAGACCTACTACTATAAGACCTACTACATATAGAGTTGTCATGAGGGTGAAAGTGATGTTTGCAGGTGCATACTTGGCTCCTGGCACACAGTATACTCCCACGGGAGCTATTATTACTGCTAAGCTGGATCCACAGAGGTTGGGTGATTAGAATGATGGGGGGATCAATTTCTCTCTGTTCTAAGCAGGGCAGACCACCCCTGGTGGATCAGTTGGCCAGCTGTGAGGTCCACACACACAGAAAGTCACAGACAAATGAGGGAAGTCCAGACCTCAGACCCTGTGAGGAAGGGCAGAAGGAAGAGTCTAGATAAAAGAAGCTGAGGCTGGAAAAGGTGGAGTGGATGGAGAACTGGTCTCTGTTTTCGTATCTCTGGAGGACTTTGCCAGGGATGAAAAACTGCCCTTGTTCTGTGTGGTTCCAAAGGGGGGGGATTGGTAGGGGCACTTTTAGTGAAACAAACCGCTAGTTAGTGGATATCAGGAAGAATGTTCTGTACAAGGCACAGAAGATCTGTTTAGTACGTGACCTTTAGGGTTTAAAAAAGGGAGAAATGTAAGAATATGTATTTATATTTCCAAAGAGAAATCCTGGAAAGATACCCAGAAACTAAAAAGTGGTTACCTATGGGAAGGGAGTGAGGAGTATTGAGAATTGGGTGGGAAGGAGGTGGGGAGAGGGCTTGGAAGTAAAACTTTTCATCATATACCGTTTTATGTTGTTTGACTTTTGAACAATGTGAACATATTCCATATTCAAAAAGCTAAATTAGAAATATAACTGAAGCAAGCAAGCAAGCATGCAAGAAAGCAGGCTGGAGCAAAAGCATCAATATATATCCTATGTCAGAGCTGCTCGAACATGGCACAGGCTGCCTGGGGAGCAGGACCAGGTCCATGGGCTGAGGGGCCTGTGGAACCCTACAGGGCCGTGGGCTCAGAAGGTCCTACACTTGATTCAGTGCTCTGTTGCTGCTGCCTTAAAATGCTTAATAATCTTTGCACATGGAGCCCTGCATTTTTGTCTTGCACTGGGTTCCTCAAGTTACGTAGCAGATCCTGCTGGGCAAACAGTGGTCCTCAACCTTGGGGAACTGTGAAATGGGGCTAGGAAACCACTGGGGTGAATGCTGTGGGACAGCTTCAAGCCTGGGGTTGGGGGGAATGGACTGCATGACCTTGAAATGAAATCTTGTTGGCTGGCTGAATGCTGGAACTCCTAACACTAGGTGTTTCTTCCACCTGAGCCCTGTAGCTAGGATGACCACATGTTCCTGTTGGCCTGGGATGATTCTGGTTTGTGCCTGTTGTCCCAGTGTAATTATTAACAGTGATGCCATTCACTATAAGAAGTGTCCCAGTTTGGACAACAAATTATATGGCCACCCTAAGTTAAGGCTCTCCTGCCAACAGCCACCTACTTGGTGTGACAGGCCGGGGGACACGTCATTCATTTGGGTTGCTCAAGGATTGAGGCTGCTGCCTGGACCCCATCTGCTACCCCTAGACACATCTCACACACACACACACACACTCACTCACAGACTCACACACATGCCTGGCATGGCTCACCAGTAAGCTGATTATTTATAATGTGGCAGAAGATAGTTTTAAGATAAGGAAATGGAACGCAGGGCTGATTGAAACAATGTGCTTATCTCTGTCTCAAGACGAAAGAGTGGCCAGAGAGAGATTACTTGCTTCCCAGAGACCTTCCCCCAACCTCCTCTTTATACTCAGAATGAGTTTAATACGTGAAATGTGATTTGGGCGGGGCAGGGAGTGAGGAATGAAGGCGAATCACTCCAGCCAAGCTAACCCACATGTTATTCGTTGACTTTTTTAGCCAGACTTTCAGATCAGCAGTCTTAGAATGACAGGGCTGGCAGGATTTGAGAGATGGGCTAGTGCAGCCTCCTCCTCACTTGGATTTCTCCTGGAGAGCTCTGTATTTTGCAGCAGTAGTTGGGAGGGAACTCGTGGGGAAATAAAGCAAAGACAGTACAAAAAATATCCAGAGGCATTTTCTGGACCTCCTACTTGCCCTGCACACCTGCATGTCTCTGTGAAAGCTGCTGCCTCTGCCTATGATGCCGCTGCCTGCTCCTGCGGAAGAAGTAAACTCTTCCAAGGGCCGGAGCCTTCGCTACGAGCAGGGGCCTACTCCAGGGCCTGGCACAGGGAGGCGGCAGGGCAGGCGGCATGAGTGAAGTCAGGGCAGCAGTCTGGCCACACTGATCTGGGCCTCATACTGAACCTTCTAAGGGTGAAGGGGAAGGAAAAAGGCTATCAGTGGAGGACACAAAGTAAAACAGCCCACCCCCTCCAAAGTGCAGCTCTTATACTTCTAAACCACCCAGGGAGCCATTTCCCCTCAACTGCTGACTCTGCTGGGAAAGGTCAAATCACCTTCCCTATGTTTCACGTTCCTATTCGAACGTCACCTCTTCCAGAAAGCCCTCAAAGAGGACTTCTCCCTTTACTTTGTTCATCAATCACTTTCCTCCTTATTCTCATTTCTTTATGATTTCAGGGAATATTTATTGATCACTTTCTATGTACTGTGTTCTGTACTACGTACTGGTTCCGTGCTAGGAGTTGAGAAGACAAAGACCATGAGATTCAACCACTCTGCTCAAGCTCTCAGTCCTGGGAGAGGGGGATCGAGGGAGGTGGAAACAGAGACAGCATACTACTGAAGTGTGGGATTAGGAGGAAGTGCTGAAAGGTAAGGAATGCCAAGGGAATACCGCCCTCAAACCAGCCTCAAGGCTCAAAAGGGAATTCTTAGAAGTGAGACTTGAGCTGCATCTTGAAAGAGGAGCCTGAAGTGGTTTGGGGCAACAAAGGTGAAAGATAAAGATGTGTGAGGCCTCCAGGCACCGAGCACCTGGTATTCTACTGCTATCACCTATCTCAGTATCCTACCACCCTACCAGCCTGTTAGCTTTGTGGGGACTCATCTTTTCACACCCCATATCCCCACACCTTTCTCAGAACTCATCACTTCTTTGTTAGACAGAATAGCTCATGTGGGCTAAAACAAAGCTTCTTGCCTTCCAGGCGCAGACCACATCAGGCTACCTTCCAGATCCAGAGGCTCTCTTGCTGGAGAGTAGGGCAGCTGAGACTGGTCTCTCGTGGAGCCTCAGCCCCCAATTAATGCTGTGGTAAGACGGACACCGAACACTAATTTTGCAGGCATAAAAAGCACTATTAGAAATTTCTTTCCAAATGTTGAGTTCATGTTGCTGACTCTGTTTTAATATTAACTATCACATTTGGCAATTATATTTCAATAATGAAGAGGTTATCTCTACTGTAAGATGTATAATGAGGAAGACTCACTGGCTTTGACTTGATCTTTGGAATTTATGTGTCATTGGAGCTGTATTCTCAATTACGACTCAACAAACTGATTAAGTATCAGCCAAGCATGAACAATAGCCTGCAGCTCTGATTCCTCCTCCCCACCCCACCTCTAAATGCTTTTAAACCTTGGAATATAAATGTGAATTTTTCTGGCATTTAAAAAAAAAGTTGGATTTTTGACCCAGTTATCTACCAAGACTGACAACGTTCAAACCACTTGGGCCTCAAGATCAATGATCTAAGGACAAAGGTGTTTCTCGGTTGGGCAAAGGAATCATGTGGTCAGAGGTCTCTTCCTCCTGCACTGAACTGCTCAGTTCAATTCAGCCAACATCTATGGAGCACCTACTCTATGCCAGGCCTTGAGCTAGATCCAAGTCCATAGAGATAATTCCACAGGGGAAGAAAAACAACTATTGCTAAGCCCATGCCTTGCTCCTCTGAGCTCCCATGATACCCTCTGCAGCTAGATGCATACCTCCACCAATTATACATCACACAGTGTTGAAATGACCTTTCCTGCTTCCATCCCCTCCAATACACAGTGAGTGCCTCAAGGGTAGAGGATGTATCTTATTCATCTTTGCATCTCTGCTGGGCCAGCCCAGAGCCTAGCAGATAACAGAAAACGCAGCAACAAATGTTTGTTGAATCTTAATGAACCACTTGAAATTTTATATACATTATTGACTTCTCACAGCAACCCAGAGAGTACGCTCCTTTCATAGCCCTTCATCACACTGAACTTGAATGTGTCCAAGTCTCTTCCCAAGAACGTAAGCATCTGAAAGCAGGGGCCATTCTGTGATTCACTCATGGACCTTCTAGAAATTTTTGTTGAGTGAATGGTCACGTTTCCTCCAGTGCTTCCTCTTGTATCTAAGACTAAGGTCCTACTGTTTAAGTTCCCCCAGGAGCAAACCCTGAAGAAAGGATCCAGGTACAAGTAGTATCTGAGAGTAAAAGAAGTCAAAGAAATATGGGTGAAGGAGTAAGGATGTGAGACAGGAAAGACAAGGCAGCCAGTAACAGGTATGTCCTCTGAATTATCCCACCTGAGCAGTGAGGGAACTGAGGTATTTATACACCAACGCCCATCAACCACTGGCTGGGGGCTGCTTCCAGGGGGTGTTAATTCCTTGTCTCTTCTGACCTGCCCTACACATGAGCAAAGCTGGCTTCTGAGGCCAGAGAAAGCCTCAGGGGAAGAAAAGTACAGTTGGAAGTTAAGCTGGCTGCACTGCAATGGTCAGAGGGTATGAATGGGGTGTCCACTGAAGCAGCTGCAGATGAGGAATTCTGATCATATGATGACACAGGACCCCCCAGAGCATGCAAAGGAGAAGTGTGGGATTTGGACATTCATCATATACATGGAGATCCAGATTAGAGGGCATCTAAAGCTCTCTACAGTACTAACATTCTAGAATGTCATGACTCCATGTATCCCTCGGCTTTTGAAGGCCAAATCATCTTCAGAAGAAAATCCTTTTGTCTTTGGATTGAGAAAGTAAAAGAGGAATGAGTGTAACAGGAGGGTGATGGGGGATATTTGTGGTTTGGCTCAATCATTCTTATGTGAAAGCAGATCTATAGAGAAACCCAGGGGCACTATGGTGAGAAAACCCACAATGATGGAGAGATGGTGGGCTAGAGTCCTAACGTGAAATGTTAGGGAGATCCAATCATCCTGTGGGCCTCCAACAAATCATCTGACATTTACCAACCACCTATTTTGTGCCAGGCACTGCGTTGCTCTTTGCCCACATTAATTTATATCATTTAATCATCACAAAAAACCTGGAAGATGCTATAAAAATACCATTTTGCAGATGACAAAACTGAGGATCAAAGAGGCCCAATGGTAAATGCAAACCCAACGTGGGAATGTGAGTCTGCTCCTCATTCTGTGACCCCAGGGTGCCATTCTCTACAGCTGTTCATCCACAGACCTTCGAAGGACGTGCCACTGGGCTCAGCTATGCAGTAAACAGACCCAGCAAAGGAGCTTTGTGCTGATTTGTGATTAAAGGCAAAGAAGATAATCAGTCCCAGGACCGGCGGAGAGCGGTCCTCACTCTCATGTATTCCTCCATTCACACGGCCCTGGAAACCTTTCAGTGCAGTAGTGGCTGCAGCAATTACTCTGCTGACTGCAAAATAAAGGATCCTGTCTAGAAATGCAATTATTTCAAAAGAAAAGGTTTCTAAAAGGCACACACAAAAAAGATAGCACTTTGTTTTTCTGAAACTGATATTCCCAATAAGGACAAAGATTAACTTTGACCAAAGTTTATAAAGCTTTGTAAAAAATAAGGATGATGGAGACAATGAAGAAGACGGTGATGATGATGGATGAAGATGATGGTGATAATGATGCTGAGTCTATTGAGATGGTGATTATAATGAAGATAGTGGTGATGATGATGTGATGGTAATTGATGATGATGATGACAGCAACTGCCATTTCCTGAGCGCCTATATGAGTCAGTTACTATGTTGAGCACTTCATGTACACTGTCTCTGATTATCACAATAACCCTGTAAGGTGAGGATTAGCATCGCCATCGGACACATGAGAAACTGAAGCTCAGAGAAGCGAAGTAACCTGCCCAGGCTCAGAACGCCAGCATGGAAAGGCACTGATAGAGATTAGTGCTTGAATTATAACTCCAAATCCTGTGCCTCTAACCACTCAGCTATCTGCTTCACTCATTTACTCCTCCATTTGCCTAACTATTTTAAAAAATTCATTCATCTATTCAAAATATTTACTTAGTCCCAGGTATACCGAAGATAGCTGCTAGACCCTTCTAACTTCCAATGTGTCAAAAAATTGCCTCTATCCTCGTATTAGGGATAAATGAAAATGAGGATGAATTGCATTCAAATCAAGATTTATCACAATATGGGAGGGAGGGAGATGCAAGAGGGAAGAGATATGGGGACATATGTATATGTATAACTGATTCACTTTGTTATAAGGCAGAAACTAACACACCATTGTAAAGCAATTATACTCCAATAAAGATGTTAAAAAAAAAAAGATTTATCACAATAAATGCTCCCAAAACTAGTGTGAAAAGAACTATTAATGATTTTTCAGCTCCTATAAGCTAATGACAATGATCTGCTTCATGTTTAATTAATGTGGCAGTAAAAAGATGCTCCTTAATTGGTTCGTAAGGAGAGAGGTTGTCTTACTTTTCACTGAAACCCGTGCTCTAGGCAGGGGGCCCAATGGAGTAGGATGGGTGGCTCCCAGGAACAGCTCCTGAAGGGCTGATGGTGCTGGGCTGACACTTGGGAGAAAAACATGGCTTAAAATTTGGGCAGCACTTACTGTACCTCTATTCCCTGGGGTGGCCTGATGGGCAACTGTGTGCTTCATTCTCTGGCATTTACTGAGTGCCACTGCCAGAGACTTCATCTGTACAGTGGCACCATGAAAGAAGCATTAGGCCTTATTATAACCATTTCACAGTTCAGGGAAGTTAAATGACTTCTCTAGATCATCTGGTTAATAAATGGGGGACTTAAGATATGTCTGTATCTGTCTATGAGGTTTGTAAGTTTACCTAAGAGTTGCCATAAATATAGATGCCCTCCTCACTTCCTGTAGTGAGAAGGCCAAAAATAAGGGAGGACTTGGAGAAGGCCCAGAACAGGGCTGGCAGCCAGGGCATCTGGGTTCTAGGTTCTGTTCTACCACTGAATTAGGCTGTGAGGCTGCCTGCAACATCTCTGTTCTCTGTCCTGCAGGATCCTCATCTGTAAAGAGGCGTGGCCGGTCTGTGGGATCTCTTGGGTCCTTTCCAGCCTCCCCAAACTTCTAAGACTCTGGTTTACAGATTGCTCACCTAATTCTTTAACTCATCTGATCACAAGGACCACAGGAGACAGACAGGCTGGGTGGGGGGATCTATGCAGCTTCAACGGGAAGATTTAGGATACTATAATGTTATTCACAGCCAAGAAAACACATCCCTGGAGTAAAGAGGTACCTCAATGGAAAAGTCAGATTCAATATCTAGAAAACAAGTTTACACCCTAAAACCAGATCTATTTCCTTGTATTCTCTCATTCTCTGCCTAGATCATCCATGTTCATTTTTCTCTCCAATAAGAAGGTGAGTGGCTGAGAGTAGGGACTGCATCATCTGCTTCTTTTGCATCGCCCATAATAACCCTAGCACAGCCCTGCATGTAGAAAGGGACTGATAAATATTGTTGCTTGAATTTTTATGAAAAATAATGTCTCAGCACATGTGTATGGCGCCTTCTTGTACTCCAACAGAGGTTATCTTGAACAATACTTTGAATACTATCCCCATTTTCTATAGATGGAAACTGGGGCTCAGAGAAGCCAAACGGTTTGGTCAGGGGCCGCACAACCAGGAAGCAATGGAGCTGGGGCGGGCACTGGGCCTCTTGACTCCCAGGCCAAGGCTCTTGTCACTAGCTCTTGAAAGAGGGACCAGCTCCCCTCAGAGAGGGATGAGGATGTTAGGGAGCGCCTCTCCTGAAGACAGAAGCACCCCCTAGAAACACCTGCCAGGGGCAGCACTTAGACAACGGTCATGGATGCTTTGGGAACTCTAGGAGGAAAAGTGAGAGGCAGATTCCTTGAACTTTCTCCAGTTCAAAGAACTGCCACTTCTTGCTACAGAACTTGGTTATTTAAGTGCCTCTTTGTCCCTCACGTTAGCCTGAGAGCTCCTGGGCCAGGGTCTGGGTCACGCGCCTGTGAACCCTGTAGCCCCCACTAACACCCAGGAAGATCTGGCAGAACACTGGGATGAGTGAATGAATAGATGAATGAGTGATTCAGTCAATACAGTGGGGGGACATCTAGATGCTTTCAAACAGCAGGTGTGGTCTCACAGTCCCTAAAAACAGTCTGTGCTTTTTAATGGACAATAATGGCAATCAACACCTCTGTGGCTCTATGAAGCCCTGTATATGCTTCTGCAGGGCAAGGATTATCATCTCAGTTTGGGAGATTTGCCCAAGATCACAGAGACAGTATAAGTAGCTGCCATTTACTGAGCTTGTGTCAGACCCTTTGCTGGTAAATAGCTCATTTAATCCTCAGCAACCACCCTCTGTGATAGGTTATTATTATCTCCAATTCTTCAGATGAGAAAAACTGAGGCCCCAGAAGGTAACCTGCTTTAAGGTCACCTGGGCAGTAACTTTATTTAAGGCCAAACTGTTCTGACTCCCAAACCTGAGCATTTTCTACTTAGGGCCAAGCTGCTGGGATCAACATTCCCGAAGCTTGGGGTTGGATGCCCTAATGAGGCGCTGTCAGGCTGACAGCCCTCTCAGCTGAATGCAGGCTAATTGGGAATTTTATAGGAAAACAGAAACAAACCCTCCTAACCAATTACATGGAACATGGGTCTGCATGTGAGCATCATGGCTAGCCCTGGGTCACGTGCACACTGTTTATGAGTGTATGTGTGTGTGAGTGTGTGTGTGTGTCTATTTATCTTCCCTGAGGCAGAAAATACAATGGGTCCATTCAGATCCCCTCTCTTAAATAATCTAGGTGCTGCAAGGCTTCCAATCCCTATGTGCCAACAGCATAGGGTAATGGTGTTAGCCATCACGGCCTGTGTTGAGCAGGATTCAGGGCAGGATCTGGCCAGGTGTGAACTGGAGGGCAAGTGTCCTAGTGCTGAGAGGGATCACAGGTAGTGTATTTATTTTATTTTCTTAAATGAAAATTGTATATATTTAAGGGACATAACATGATGATTTTATATACATACACAGAATGAAATTATCACTGTGGTCAAGCTAGTTTACATATCATCTCATCACATAGTTATTTATTTACTTTTGTAACGAGAGCACCTGAAATCTACTCTCTTGATTTTTATTTTGTTTCACATTCATTAAGGGTACTCTGCCAGCCCTGCATGACGCTGGGTATGAGGCCAGAGATAGTTAACATGTAATGGAGACTACGGTAAAACCAACCTAAAGAGGGTGCCCTGCCAACCAGGCATTGTTATCTCGGGGAGGAAGAGAACCAATGTTTGCAGGCAGGATTCAAAGCAGAGCTCTTTGTGACAGTAATCAGGCAACAGAACAAATGATCATCACTGAAAGCAGTGAGTGGAAGGGAGGTTTATAAAGAGCACCATGGACAGTGCACAGGACTGTTTTCTACCAAAGAAATCTGGTAGAATTAAGCAGGAACTGAGCTGTTCGGACAATGTCCTCTAATATCGAACACAGTTCAGCCCTCCTGGAACCTCAGCAGTGGTATTAGAAGTAATACTTTAGTGCTTTTTAGAATGCCTACCTTGGGTCAGGCACTGCTGGGTACCTTCTATGACTTGTCACCTCTAATCCTCATAACAACCTAGAGAGGGGAGATTATTATCCAACTTTACAGCTAAGGGAATCCAATGACTTGTTAGGTTGACTCAAAAACTGTGCAGTCTGATCCCCAAACCCTACAGAGTGGCTGTGGACTTCCCTGACAGAATGGATTAATCAACATGATTATGTAGGAGAAGGGACAGAGCTTCTTGGACTTGGATAAAAGAGCAATGCAGATGGAAGTTCCTGGAAGCCTGCCATCCAAACAACCCTGTGGAGAGCTGGCCATTCTGTACAGATTCTGGTGCCCTTCTGTGTAGGAGTGTGTGTGTGACAGAGCTATATCTATCTGTCTGTCTGTCTATCTATCTATCTATCCATCTATCTATCTATCTATCCATCCATCCACCCATCCACCCACCTACCTACCTACCTACCTGTCGGGAGAGGGAGAGAGAGGGAGATAAGTGGGAGTGGGGGGAAAATGCTGGGAGTGGCAGTGAGATCTCTAAGTCAGAATTCCAGGCATTCTGATTGGATGTTTCATCCTGAGGTCGCCTCCCTCCACTATTTTTTTTTTTTTAATTTGACACAGAAATAGGAAGAAGAATTAAGATATTTCTCTCAAAGGTGCTGAAAGATGTGTAATGCAAGAGGGTAAGTGGTGAGGAGGCAGAGAAGGGGTAAATGTGGGCTAAACAAGAGACTTGAACTTAGAATTATCCAGACATAAAAGTTCTAAAAAGGAACCCTTTCCTTCTGCAAACCACAGAGGGCTAGCAATTCTCTCCAGATTAAGGGACTTTCCTGCAGAGATTCATGCAGTAACCAAGTTTCTGAGCTAGTAGTGTCTTGGGGATCATGAGTCCTGAGTTCTACCTTCATTTCCAAATCAGGGCACGTTGACTTGCCCCAGATCACCCAACCATTTTGTGACAGAGCCAAGATAAGATCCTCTTTAAGTCAAAGTCTAGTAGTTTTGGGTTGAGGATTTCTTGGGTTAGGTGACCACAGTGCCTGGATCCCATCAGAACACCCTGGGTCTCCCATGTCACTGTCTCTATGAAGACCTGGAAACCAGAATTCTCAACCTCATCTTCAGCTTCCTGAGTTGATGTTCCGCCTTCTCAACAGTTACAGATTTATGTGATTTATTTCTCCCTTTCCTCAGTCTTAGTCCACATTCTCATCTTCTCTTAAATCTGTGCCTCCTATTTCCCTGGCCATTCTTTTCTGACATTCCTTGAACCTTGAGCATCTCAGGGCTTCCTGCAGGAGAGCCCATTTCCTTCGTGCATCTGCTGAAAAGTATTGGGTGGGCCAAAAAGCTCATTCAGGTTTTTCCGTAAAGGGGGGATTAGGTAGTGGAAAAAAACTTTAAAAGATCAGCACACTGCTAGCCCACAGACTGTAGAGAGCTCTCACAGCCAGATGGGGTGACCAGTGTGCCCCAAGCCCAAAGAAGCAAAGTTTCAAAATAATATAAAATTTAAAAACAGTTTTGTACATAAGCTATTCAAGATTTCTCCAGCACTAACTGATACAAAGCACGAGGAGATGGCACTTTTAGAGACAGCAGCTTCACACCCAGAAAAGGGTGATGAGATGCGTTTTATGTGGCTAAATCAGTGGCAAAACATAATTTTCTTTCAGCATTTACTGAGTACCTAGCAAGGCTGCAGGATCACTAGACCTACCTGTCTACCTGGTGCCTGCTGGGCCCCAGGCACATGTTAGTACTTATACAGATTGAGCCTCAATTCAACCCCACAGCCGTCTTGCAACGTAGGTACGACAAACCCCATTTCACAGATTAGGACACTCAAGCTCAGCTGGGTTCCCCTGCACAAAGGTCATATAACTAGTGTGTGGAAGAGCCTCGATTTGACCCCAAGAAGTGGTAGAGTATAGGGGTTAAGAGCCTGTTAGAGCCAGACTGGATGGATTTGAACCCCAGCTCTGCCACTTAGTAGCTATGTGATCCTTGGGCAAGTTGCCTAACTTTTCTGTGCCTCAGTTTCCTCATTTGTGAAATGGGGATAGTAATCGGGTTGTTGTATTTATTTAGGGAGGAAATAAATATGAGGCACTCAGAACATAGTAAGAACCCAATAAATATTAGTTGTTGCTGTTGCCATTTAATTATTATTATTATTACTACTACTACTATTATATACCAGGTTGTCTAATTCACAAGACTATGCACTTTCCTCCATCTAACGTTTCTCAAACTCTGAAGTGCACGTGTCTTGGGTCAGGTTCCCTGGGAAACAGGCTCTGAGATGGGGATTTGCCAGCGGGAGGTTTCTTGCTCTCAAGAACAACTCCTGGAAGGGAGTGAGGGAAGCAGGATTGGGCAGAGGGAGACCTGGAGCTGCAATGCAGTTGTAACGTCGGCTTTGGCTAATCTCATTCAGAGCTCAGGAGCTGAGCCTGCCTTTCGGAGTTGTCTCAAATTTGACCAAGGAGTCTGGACCTTTTTATAATCCTCACTCCCAACCCCCTTCTCCATGGATGACTCATTGGATACAGGCAGCCTCCAGGGTCAACCTGGGCTGGGTAAGGAGCCCCTCAGAGAAGGCAATTCCCCAAAAGAAGTAGTGTGAGCTGTGAGCTGACAGCACTCCGTGGCATCTGAGAAAATGAGGGTCTCGTCTTGGGGGGCATCTGGGTGAGGCACGACAGTATCCACCACAATCTGGAAGAGCAGAGGGTAAGTATCCCCTCTCCAAGGCAGGGCTTGTGTTAGTGTAGCTGCATGGATATTGCCTGGGCACTAGCCAACGTGCAGATTTTTGAGTCCCAACTTAGAACTATTGTCAATCATCATCTCTGGGTAGGGAGCCTAGGATTCTGCAAGTTTAACAAGTACCCCAGGTAGTATGTGTGCACCCTAAAATCTGAGATCCACTGCCCTGAAGAGTATGAAAGAGTGGCCTGAAGTGGTCAGCTGCTTGTTTGACATTTCATTAAATCCTCCTATTTCACCTTAAGAATTCACTCCAATTTTGCATCCTCTTAATAATATATACATGTTTGTTCTCATACACAAATACCTTTCCCTCATATCTTCAGAAATACAGGTCATCGTTATCATCCCTGACAACCTCCACACAGACCCGAGGACACCCACACCCCTGTTTGAGAAGCCCAGCTGCCTCCCCTTTGTATCTTTGCCACCTGCTGGGGATGCAAGTAGATTAAGACCCAGCCTCTTCCCTCAAGGAGCTCAAAGTCTAGCAGAGAGGTAACACACAGGGCATCTTCCAGAGTTGCAGTCTTCCCCCTGGCCTCCTCTGCCTGCTAGATTCACTTGCTTTCAAATCTGCTTTCTGGGCGCCGATAACCTATGCTCTTCTGGAGTGAGCAAACTTGCCTTGCCTGGGCCTGCGACCTACCCCATGCACAATCAATTTCTCTCTCTCTGAGGGCAGTGTACGGCTGGTTTAGTTTCTCCTCTGTCCATGTTCTCTACTTTCTGGATCATTAAACTGTTCTCATCCAAATGCAGCAATCTGTTTCATCTTAGATGTTTGGCTGTCTTGGAAACCCAAGAGGCCCTGTGAGCGCGGAAGACCCAAGAGAACTGAATGATTTAGAACTCCTCCAAACCAGGCCTCCAAGTTTCTCAGTCCCATTCCCAGAGGGGCCTTCGCAGTTGGAATCTCAATTCAGAAAGTACTTACAAAGTTGGACGGCAAAGGAAAGGCGGGGGAGGGCATAAAATGGGACAAGAGTGAGTTGGTATTTGTGAAGAGTAGCTTTCTCTATCCAGGTGGGCTCTTTTCCAGGAAGCCCTATTAATAACACTCTTCACTTTGGGAACAGCTCTCATGCTGAGAAATCCCCAAGTCCTTTATGGGGAGAAGTCATATCACCCGACAATGAACCTGATGTCCTGAAGAGAAGAAAGTGAACAGCTGTTAAACAGCTGCATTGCTCTAGTGAAAGAAAGGGAGATTAGGGCCTTGGAAGAATTTAGGGAAAGGAACTAGGCAGAGCCCCACCTCCTTCAGTGGGGGGCAATCCGAATGCACCCAGGGTTCAAAGCAAGCTTCTTGCCTCCTTGGCATCCAGCAATCAGCAGAAGAAACTGGGAAGCCCAGAGAGTAACACAGGGGGCAGAGATGGCATTTACTGAGCACTTTCGGTGCCAGGTAGCGTGCTAAGCCATTTACAAGCATGATTTAATAGACGCCTCACACCTGCTGAATGATGTGGCTTCTAAGGTTACTCCCATTTTACATAAGTGGAAACTGAGCCTCAAAGAAGTAAGACACCTGCTCAGGCTCCCCTGGCCAGTATGTGGAAGCCGGGTTGGGTTCCCAAGTTCTCACTCTAAATCAGGAAGTCTCAGAGACCCTCTCTCACCTTGGCTGAGATGTTGGCTTTGGCGCCACCTTGGCCTGAAGATGGGAAGGCTGTACCTCTTCCAATAAGCAAAAGAACTGTTTCAGTTGGACACGCCACCTAGCAAAACTCGGCAGGGAGGGGAGAGGATCCCATACGGGGTACTGGAAGCCATCCTTCTCGGGGTGCTGCCCTCGATCCCTCTCCGTGTCTAGGAACGTCCCCCAGTGGCACACTGAGCAGAGGGGAGCTACGTGCTGCTCGCGCCCGGCTCTCAGATGATCGACAGGCCTCATATCCTTCCACCATCCGCAGGAAGGAGCCATTCTTCTAACTTAGTGTCCAGCCCAGCTGACTCCTGTCAAACAGCTTTGGTGGACCCCTTAAGCGACAGTAATTCTCCCACCAGGAGGAAGCCACAGTGGCAGGGATCTGAATGAGATACAGTGCCCCTGAGAAGCCACTTGGCTGGCCCCAGCAAACACTGCTGGAGATGGATGGGGAGGAAGGATGGAGTGAGCCAGAGAGACACAGGAGACTGAGGTAAAAGGGAGAGGCAGAGAGAAAGTGAGAAGAGACATAGACGGAGGAGGGAGACACAGAGGTGGAAAAGGGACATTTATGTGGGCGATGCTTGTGCAGTGAGAGCCTGCACTGCACCTCCCACCACACTGCAGGGACCACGTCTGGTTTTGCCCACTCCTGTATCCTCGGTACCTAGCACAGTGCCTAACACACAGGAGATGCTCCTAAGTACTTACTGAATGAGACTGAAAATAAAGAGACATAGGAGTACAGAGAACACAGGACCTGGCACATAAGAGTTGCTCAGTACATCCTTGTTGACTGACTACATACCTACATACAGATAAACAGTATTCTGGAGGGCTTGGGAGGGAACCCAGTTTCCAGGACAGATGCAGTAGTAGATCCACCATGGGGAGAACGTATTGAGGGCTGAGGGCCAAGGGCTGCACCTGATCAGAGCCTAGGCCTGGAGCCTCAAAGCCACGGTGGGGAATCAGAAGGGAAAAGAGCCTCCCAATAGGTACTAGGAAGGCAGCAGCAGGCATTAATCTCTGGAATAGAGGAGGAGTAGGGAGTCAGGGGTTGAGTCTGGAGCTCATCACTGCTTTCTCAGAATCCAGCATGAATCCAGGCATGCAACACACACAATCTCCATTTGCTGAGTGAATGGATGAGAACAGGATTTGGGAATGAGGAGGGCAAGGTGAGGGGTTTAGGACTGCACCTGTGGAAGGACAGTGTGATCTGTGAGGTGGGCACAGAGACTCAAAAGGGAATGCTGGGCTGGTGGGGACATGCCCCGGCTTACGACTTGGTGCCTCTGGGCCAACTTGATTGAACGTTGCTTCTACTTTCACTCCGGGGCAGTGGTTCTCAACAGGGGTGATTTGGAACCCCAGAGGACATCTGGCAATGTCTGGAGACAGTTTTGACTGTCATAGTGAGGAGGGTTGCTACTGGCATCCTACTGGATAGATCCAGGGATTCTGGTAAACATCCTACAATGCACAGGACAGACCCCACAATGACGAATTATCTGGCCCAAATATGGTGGCTGAGAAACCCCGCACTATAGCTCTATGGGAGTACCACTACCCTCACCCCCAGTCATGAATCCAGGGTCTCATTTTGAGGTATTTTAGTTACCATAATTAAGATCATTACCGTCAATAAAGATTTATCGAGCCCTGACAGGCAAAAACAGATACCTGTCATCCTGACTGTTTTTCCTTAAAAGAGATGACAGTGGTTCAGGACTCAGAGAAGCCCAATGTGAACACAATCCTCTGTACCACCCAGCTAGAGACCTGAGGATAACACCAGTCACCACCACTGCACCCACAGGGAGCTCTGTGCCTGTGACTTTCCTTCAACCTTCTGGAATTTATAAACCCAGACCTTAGAACAGGAAGGGGTCATAGGAGCATCTGTTCTCACCGCCTCCTTCTACAAATGAAGAATTGAAGTCCCAAGAGGGAAATGACAATTGACTTGTCCAGGGTCAATGGGAAGTGAGTGGCAGAGGCAGGCCTGGAACCCAGATCTCCAGGTTTCTCTATGAGAAAGAGCCTCTGGTGACTTAAGTTTCCCAAAAGTGCCTCCTACAATACTGAGAAGTATGTGATACATGTAAGTGACTTTTTGAAAGCCTTTCAAATGTGCAGGTAATCAGATGCTGCTCACCTGAGGCTGATCATTGTTCAGGGACCAAGAGCCTAAGAGAAGGTTCTGGTGAGAGCCTGTGGCTTTGATGAATAATTCACCTTAGATAGAAAGGTAACTGCTTGAAGATGTCCTTAAGCATTTGTGGGGGACCCCAAAGACCAAGATGACTTTATAAATAATTAGAATATTTCCCCCCCTATTGTCCCAAGGAAAGGTGGTACTAGGAAATAAAAAGGTTAACATCAAAAAACAGGCATTAATACTTCTTCCCCACACCCAGGCCCTCCAGACTTAACTTTGATGACAAAAAGCTGCTATTCATTTGTCCGGGAAGAATATGCCAGCAATTAGCTCATTTGGAGTGAAAATTAAAGAGCACAGGCTCAGCCAGAAAGGTGGGGTAGCTTAACAAGTTCAGAGCAGTAATTGCCTTTGCTCCCCACCTTCCATCCACCTACTCATCTCTGAAGACTCCTCTGCATCACCCATCCTCTAAAGTGTTTCTAACCTCCCTCCTCAAGGAAGAATTAAATCTGCACCACTTGATGACCCACTGACCCTTACATATATCTATCCCAGCCCCCTGATATGCTAATGAACTTGTTTATCTCCTCTCCTACACTGTGAGATCTGTCCCAAGTGGCTGGCACAAAGGTGGGCATACAGCAGGTGTGTAACAAATATTTGATTTACTGATGTAAAATACGGAGAAGTGGTACCCCAGTGGAGCAGGTATATACCAGAAGAGGAATGGGGAGGTGTGAGCTGGGGATGGAGGACTGAAAACTGTCTGGATGTTTAGATTCTACCAAAGAAGGAAGGATGTTACAATTTCCTGATCCCCTCAATGCACAAGGCACCTATGATCACAGGTTCAGTCCTCCTGACAAGCCTGTAAGTAAAGTATTATTGTTTCCCCAGTTTGCTGATAAGGAAAAGACCATTCAGAGTGCCACGATGATATGGCACCAAAGCACAAGCTTTCCTGGTCTATCAGGCTGCCTCTCGCTACATAAACAATATATTTCCTATAAAAACCCTGATGATGCCTACGGGGACTGTCAGGAATCTGTCACATCAGAGTTTCAGCTCATGATGTTTTCATATCTAATAGACATTTAATAAAAGTAGCTGTTTGTGCTATCAGAGCACTAGAAGCTTATCCTTAAGTCTAAACAAACAAACAAACAAACAAACCGATTTGATGTGTGGACTTATGATTTATGAAGTTGTTTATTTGAAAAGTCCTACAAAGATACAAATAAACTACATTCTGCTAAGCACTTAATGAATGGACTTTAGTTTTTAAATGGCCTGAAATGAAGTCTACTCCAGGAAGCCTAGGGTGTTACCATAATCATTAATGATAGGAGGCAACTTAGTGTAACAGAAAAAATATAGGAGGGAGAGACAGAAGAGCAGGGTAGGGTCACACGCTACCCGTCACTAGCGGATTTTCAGTTTTCTTATCTAAAATGGGTGTAAAAACACCCAGACCTATCAGGTCTGTTCTGAGGACAATGACTTGAAAGCAGTTTTGTAAACTGCAAAGGCATTAGCTATTACAGTTGCTGTGGAAATTTTGCCATTTTATGCACTCGTGAGCACTTGATCTCAAAGAAGCTTTAATTATGTGCACTGAAAAAGTTAAAAATAGAAACCACCACCCTGAAGAGAGTACAATGGTAGGGCTCCTCATGAATGTCAGTTTTTGAGTCTGTCTTTCCTTTCCCATTGCTGTGAGGGCTGAGAGGACCTTATAATTTGCAGCGTAGTTAAGTTGGACCCCAGATGCTATCCTGGTGCCTCACAAAGGCATAATCCTTGTTAACCTCCAGCCCTGAGAGGCACATACAGGAGATCCCACTCTCCTCGTGGGCATGATTAGAGACATTTTTAGCTCTCTAGAAATTTCTTCAAAGCACGAAATGTTCTCAAGAAATCATAAACCACCACGTAGAAAATACTGTGGAAGTTTAATTTGTAAAAAATTTTTTAAAAAGTTAGGTCTTTATGTGGCTTAAAAAACATCTCAAAAACTGTTTTTTGGAACAATATTCCTGTTAAGGGGCATTCCATAAAAAATGTCATCTGTGGTCAAACAGGTCTGGAAAAGCCCTGACGACAAGGTTAACCCAGGACTGTGGGACTTGTCGGGGCATGTGCCCTGCTGGTGCGCACAGCACATCTCCAAGGGCAGACCCAGCGGGCAGAGGTTTCCACGTACATTTGGGAACCTTTATTCCTCAGGGCACATGGGGGACTACCTTTTCGCAGAACAAACTTTCAGAACCTCTGCTCTAAAACTGGTTTTCACACTGTGCTCAGCAAAATCCCAAAGGTTCCCAGAGGAGGTCTCAGGAGGTCTCAGGAGCTCCCAAGGGCTAGAGCTAAGGCCCCTGCTGTCGCCTGAATGTTTGTGTGTGGCCATCCCTGCCACCTTCCCTGCCAGTAAATATGCTGAATCCCTAAAGCCCAACGTGATGATATTAGAAGGTAGGGCCTTTGGGGGTGATTAGGTCATGAGGGTGGAGCCCTCATGAATGGGATCAGCGTTCTCTTTTTTTTTTTTTTTACAGTATTTATTTTTTTAATTTTTATTGGAGTATAGTTGATTTACAACATTGTGTCAGTTTCAGGTGTACAGCAAAGTGAATCAGTTACACATATGCATATGTCCACTCTTTTTAAGATTCTTTTCCCATATATGTCATTACAGAGTACTGAGAAGAGTTCCCTGTGCTATACAGTAGGTCCTTATTAGTTATCTATTTTATATAGAGTAGTGTGTATATGTCAATCCCTATCTCCCAATTTATCCCTCTCATGAACGGGATGAGTGTTCTTAAAGGATGAGAGACCTCAGAGCACCCTCGCCCCTTCTGCCATGTGAGGACACAGGGAGAAGGCATCAGCTATTAACCAGGAAGAGGGCTCTCAGCAAAACTTGCCCATGCAGCCACCTTGATCTTGGACTTCTAGCCTCCAGAAATGTGAGCAATATACTTCTGTTGTTTATAAGCTACCCAGATCATGGTATTCTGTTATAGCAGCTCGAACGGACTGAGACAGCCCCCTTGTTCTTGAAGAGCAGCTCCCTAAAACGTGGAAAACCACTGCCCTAGAACAGATGAGGACATGGGGTCTTTTGCCTGGCTTACACCATTGTGTTAATCTTCAAACTACAATGCCTTCCCTGTTCTGAACCAAGGGGTCCAGAGCACAGAGCGACAAGCTGACGCCTGAAGGCCAGTTCACTCCTTCCTTGACCTTAGGCCAGGTACTTGACCTCTCCCAACCTCTTCTTCTCAGCTCTGCAATGGCAATGGTGCTTATCGTGCAGGCTACGCACTGGCACATAGCTGGCACACAGCAGAGGCTCTAGAAACGACACCCAGGACACCTAAAACATTCTTTAGTTGCCTTTATTTTTTACATTAAAAAAAAAAAAATTCTGAGCTCACCATCAGTTATAGTCATTTGCATCCCACAGCCCTCTGTCACCTTCCTGTGCATCCATGTTGCTTTATTTCTATCTTGCTTTGGTAATTCTTCCTGAAAACATTTCTGATCAATTTTTCTTATTATATAGTGATACACATTCAATGCAGAACATTTAAAAAATTCAGACAAGAAAAAAATAAAAAAGAGAACAAGAAAAACAAAAAAATCACCCTGTAATTCCACCGCTGGGAAGTAGGCTGTTAATGTGTTCCTTTTCCATTTAAGCTCATCTGAGAAATACCCGTGCTTTCTGGGGTTATTCTTTGCTGTGCTGTCAAACTTACATTTACCAAAATCACACATCCTTCTTATTCTTTTTTTGTATAACTTAATTTGCATACTTTTTATCTCCAAAATAATACTAGCATGTATTCCCATATTTGAATTCAAGCAATACAGAAGCAAGCCGAAAACAAACGCAAGTCTTCCTTCACTCCTTCCCACCCCATCCCACTTGCTTCCTGAGGAAACCACCGTTGAATGCTGTATTTATAGAGACGTTTTCCTATTTATTTCCATATTACAGTATTTGATGTTTAAAAACATAAAAGATGGTCTTGTTTTATTTCTCAACCCTCTTGAATCATCTTTTCCAAGTGTCTGGCCTTCAAACTCAACCTAGTATTTTCTCTGAAGTTTCTGAAATCAACTTTCTTAAAAGTCTAGGGCGGTGTTTCTCAACTTCAATGTATGGATGAACCAGCTGGGGATCTTGTTAAAAACCAGATTCTGATTCAGTAGGTGTGGAGTGGGGCTGAGATTCTGCATTCTAACCAGCTCGTGCTGTAGGTCCACTTTGAGGAGCAAGGCTCCAGGGTACATACCTGCCCAAATCCTGCATTCTTCTCCTTGGTTTGTATCAACTCCAAGACGGCCATTTTCTCCCATGTATCCCACACCCCTGCATCACCACCTTTCCTTGATTGGCCAGAGTCAAGTTCAATGCATGAATCTCCCTCAAGATTTGGGGTACCTGGTGTTATGGAGTTCCTGGGGATCTAGGTCCCACAGTAAAAGGCAACTCAGGGTTCAGGCCTTTTCTGCAGAGAAGCAACAGCCAGAGGAGCACAGACATAACAACCAGAGGGCCGAACTCCCTCCTGAAAGGCAGGGCATGAATGCTTGACCAAAACACACCCAAGGGGGGCAGAAGTGAGGAGGTCTTAACCTCAGTGGAGGAGAGAACCCCAAAGAGGCACAGCAAGATTTAGATACCCCAATTTAGCTGAAGTGGTCAAGCACTTTTCAGCGACTGAGTTGAAGTGGTGGATGGAGGCTGAGGAACGGAGATGGGAGGGATGGTGAAAGCATCCTGTCTCTCGTCACCTGTTACTCTAGCCTCAGGTGTGGCCCCTGTAGGAGGCTCTCTTGCCATCAGCTGCTGCACATATAAGGGAGCCCTTAACAACACAGCCGATTCCACCCAGCGTGGTTCTTAAAGGACAGCCCCTTAGCAATTCATAGTGACCTCAACACTGGGATGGGGACAGGGCAGTGCCTTCAGAGTTCATCAGATAGTCAGGCTTCTCACCAGTCTGGGAGGTCTGATGATAATCTCCCTCTGGCTACTATATGCTTAGAACTGAAGAGCTGGGATTTCTACTTGGTTAGTGACAGTACAAGAACCTGGAAAACACATCGTCTCCAATTTCTACAGTTAAGCACATCACTGTTCATTTTGTTTCATTTTTTAAGCTGTGGGCTCCTAGAGAATAGCTTAGTCCAAACCCGCTAGGAAAAAACCCTTCCTTAATTGACCACCACGTCTCAAATTTTCTTTGCTGATGCGAGAGACGTTTCTCCACGATTTGTATATAAACATCATTCCTCCCAAATAACTGAAAACTGCCCAAGAAAGCCAGTGGACACTTATTGGCACAGTTTTCATTCAAATCCATCAGGACATCCAAAGCAAAGAATGCAAGGGGCAAGGGAACTAAATATATATTTCTAACGCACCTTTCATGAATTTGACCTGCATGAGAATCATCAGAAAAGCTTAGTTCTTTCCTAATCACATCAGAACAATGGTGCTAGAAAATATCTCGTATGGTGGAACAAAGCAGGAGGGTTTGGGCCTGAGAAGCAATGTTTGAGAGTCAGCCTCAAGGCTAACAGGTCTTCCTTTTATGAAGCATCTCCAAGGAAAACATAACAGGAATACATGACCAGACTACCCCAACCAGAGGTCCTGCAAGACCCAAAGCTAGGCAGAGCAAGCCAGGGACCACCATCACCTGGGACCTCTGTTTTGCTCATCATTGTATTCCAGCATCTAGCACAGAGCTTGCTTATAGAGTAGGTACTGCATACATTTCCCTTGAAAGAGTAAATGAATAGATATGTGGATGGGAGAATGAATGATCCAATCTAAATCAATACTTCCAGGACCCCTTATTCAGCTCCAGGTGTTTAGTAATTATCTCTACTTAGAGATAATTCAAATTCATCATATCTCAAATTCCAAGTCATCAAGAACCACCCCTACCCCTGCAAACTGCTCCGTTGGGGCTCTGGAATTCGGACGCCATCTTTGTCTGAACTGTTCTCTCTCACCTTCTTCATCAACAAAACTCCCAGTGCAAATGCTACCTCCTCTCTGATGCTTTCCCTGGACACTCCTTGCCTGCCCTTCCTCACTGGCCTTTCCTATTTAAACACTGATTACAGTCTGAGGTGATGTCTGTCAAGAGCTTTTTGTAAACTGACAAGAGAAGGCTGGGCCAAACACATAGGCAGCTCAGCTCTCTCTGAGCTCTGTCTCAGCTGAGAAAAAGAAAACTCTTTTGCTCTTTCATTTCCTTCTGTTGCTTTTCTAGCTGCAATAAAACAGAACTCTATTCGAGGGAAGCAGAGCTGGCCAAGAGCACTGGCCGCTAACTACAGGTGTCATGAGTTCAAACCCTGCCTTGCACAGGAGTTTTAACATAGCTGTTAGGTCGCAGGAAGCCTAGCCTCACACAGAAAAAGCCAGAAAAGGGAAAAAGCTTTTTTGTGACTATTCTGCTTTCAGGAATCACCATGGAAAAGTAAGCTTTGAAACTTTTGATGAAGTCCACTGCCTGCCCCAAGAGCACCAGGATGACATCTGTGGTCATAAAACAGGTGTATGTAGCTTGCTGGATGCACCCTAGGGTTACCTCAGGCTTGGGAGGGGCCTTTTTACCCGGTTTGGGCTTGTGTTGGATGGACTTAAAGAGGAATCAGGGTAGCAGGGGCTAGTTCTGGGCTGGATACTCTCAAGAAATAGGGACAATGAAACGAGTGAGCATTTTTATTTAGAGGTGGGAGGATTAAAGCTGGACTAGAGTTGGCAATACGTAAAGAAGCAGCACTCACTCTCGGGGGGGGCAATGGCAGTCAGAAGAGGTGGGTGTTTCATCATTTTTTTGGTTACATACTGGCCATGTTTTTGCCCTGCACATGCTCACAGGGAGGTTCTGCCAATGTCTTCTTCAGAGCGTTGTTTCTGTCTGTTGGGAATGTTACAGTCTGGTTGTCAGCAGGGCTGTTGTTTACTTTCTCTGTCTTTTCTCTGAAGCTACTACTTATTCTATGGCAGGGCTTATTTAATGCCAGGCACTGCACTAATCACTCTGTATATATCAATTCATTTATTCTTCATAATGTAACCTTTATGAGAGAGGTAGGCGTTGTAACAATTTCACAGATAAGAAAGGCTTAAAGATGTTAGTAACATTCCCACAGGCACAGAGATAAGTAAATTTCAGAGCTAGAACATGAATTCAAGTCTGATCAACTCTGAATCCTGTGCCTTTACCTTCTACATAAATGCTGCCTCCATTTCATCACTACCAGTGTCTACCCCATTCATTCGAGTATTATTGAGCCCATGGTAGCCGCTGTGCTGGGCACTGGGGACATGTGTACAAGTTATGATCCTTGCCCTCAGAGAGATGGAAATAGACTCGATTCGAGAGCTGTGCTGTCCAATATGGTAGCCACTAACTACATATGGTTATTTACATTCAGATTTAAAATTAAATCAATTAAACTAAGTAAAAAATTCCTTTCCTCCACTGCACTAGCTACATTTCAAGTGCTGGATAACCACACGTGGCTAATGGCTGCTGTATGGGACAGTGCAGAGACAGAACATTTCCATTAGTGCAGAAAGTTCCCTTGGACAGTGCAGTTCTAGAGGAAGTGGGTGCCCCTTGAGTCCAGCTTAAAAAGTAGTACTTGCCTTTCAAGTCCTGTCCCCTTTGCTCTATTTTCTAGTGAGGCAAAGAAACAACGATCAGACCCTATCAAGAGCTGGAGTGTTTTTCTGATTCCCAGTGTCTGTCTGTTCTTGTTGCTTTGCTGAGTCATACCCACTTGCCTTATAGCCCCAAAAGGGTTTTGGAGCTATGATGACGGCAGAGTGAATGCCACAGACCACAGGGCAAACCCCAGCCTGACATTTTCTGTACACCAAGAGAACTGTCAGCCTGGCTCAGATTTCAGCATCTTTATTGCTCAGGAAGCTGTGAGAAGCAAAAAGAAGCCAGCTTGATTTTTAAGCTCCAGAAGCAGGAAGAGAAAACATCTTTTGACTTGTAAACTGAACAAATTTGGATGTGGCCGTCACAGGGAAGGAGTGCATAACGTCCTGGGCAGAGTTCCTTCACAGAAAAGTATGCCATTTACCAACGGGGGGGCAGGAGCAGGACTCCCTCAGATGGAGACACAGGCACCCATACTTTCAGTTAAGCCATTTAGGAAAAAAGTCCACAACCAGGCAGAGCAAACAGGACCTCTATGCATCTTTACTCCCTTTGTTCTTCCTGCTGTAAGCTGTAAGCCTTTTCTGAGGACTGAGTGCAGGCTCAGTGTGAGAGGATAGAAAGACGGAGAAGACAAAATCTGCTTCTGGAGTGAAAAGTCTAGACGGGGGCCATTTGGGGCAAAGAGATCATCTTATGCTTGGTGGTCCACGGCCCCTTCAGAAGCAGGGAGCACGCCCGTGACTTCTGGGGCCTAGGTGGCCAAGTTGTGTATCACGTGACTGCCCTGCCCGACTCCACCCACTTATCTTTGGCCTATGGCTTGATACGTAGAGATGGGCTCAGCCAATCAGATTCTTTCTCTCAGAAATTGAAACCGGAAGCAGGAAATGCCTCGCCAAGAAACAAGAAGCCAAAACATGCCAAGTGCCCTGAGAGAACAAGAGGGCCACGTCAAGATTTACTACCTCCAGCCTCAAATCCAGAACCTCCAGTGAGCTCTAGCCCAGTCCAAGCCAGGCTGGTCTGACACCTGCTCTTGCCTTCCACGCGAGCAGCTTTATCAAAGTCCGTGTGTAACCCTGCCACTAACCCCATTCCTTGAGCTGGCTTGAATGTGTCCCTGTTCCTTGAGCAACCCAGTGGTGTTTCACCTCTGAAAACAGTGTCACTCATTCTGTGACAGGAGATGAAGTTTAGGTGAGGACTGCGGAGGTACAAGGGGAATAACGTTCCAAGTGCCTACTATGTGCCTGGCAGGGCCTTAGGTGACCTCCCACCTAAGAGGTCAGATTCCGTACTCACAGCAGCCCTGCCACCTAGGCACAGTCACCGTCCCATTTCACAGATGAGGAGCCAGCTTCCTAGACATCAGCTCTCATTGTCCCCACTGTCCTTAGGTGGCTTGCTCGTAAGAAGCTCTTTTGACACTAGCTGCTCAGAGAAAGGAAAGATTACAGTGAGGAGGAATTAAGGCTTCCTGGAGACGCTGGAAGTTGGGAAGTGACTTTGTCTTTCTGAGCCTCAGTGTCTTTTCCTATAAAATGGGAATAGTAATACTGGCCAAAAAGAGTTGTGTGGAATTGGGGAGATAAAGACTATAAATCCCTGAGCATTATGCTGCACATATACAAAAGGTGCTCAGTCTCAACCAGAAGTCCCCTCTCCTCCTCCTTCAAAATCTATTGCCTTTGTCCAGCCTCGAGGACCTGCCAGCCTCTGGCCTCCTGCCTCTTTCCTGCACCAGCCCAGCAACTTCTCATGTGCTGGATCCAGTCCCAGACTCCTTGGCTGAGACCTGGTGTTCACTGCACTTATTATTCCAGGCATCCTGTAATTTACTTTTCTAGTGAGTTAATTGCAAAATCCATAAGGAGTAGAGAAAAAACATTAACCCAAGCTTGCCATGAAAAGCAAGGGAACAGAGGAAGCTTTCCATCTCAGCCAGTGCACCCTGGAAAGGCAGGGGGGAAGAAGATGTTGCCGCACTTAGTGTTCAGAAGGAAAAGCTGCCAAGCTCAGTGGAAGGCACATGGTGTTCAGGGCCTATATTCTGCCTTCGTGTTTTTTCTCTCATCCCTTTAGACAAAAATCTAAGTTTTAGAAACCCACTGTGGGTGTAAAATGTAGTTTATCAAATCTCAGTGTATATAAGAAGCACCTGGGAAGTTTATTTAAAATGCGGATTCCCCACTTTGCTGTACACCTGAAACTAACACAATATTGTAAATTAACTATACTTCAATAAAGAACTGGTTAATAAAAGAATTCACACTTAAAAAAAATAAAATACAGATTCCCAAGCATCTCTTTCCAGAGTTTCATTCAATAAGTGTGGCATGGCGCCCCAGAATTTACACCCTGCATGTACCTAATGAAAGTAATCTGCAGATCAAAGTTGAGAAACAGTGATGCAAAGGAAAGGTCAGTGGTCCTTGAGTTAGAAGAACCTAAGATTGGTTCTTGGTTCTCCCTCTTACCAGCTCTGTGTCCTTGGGCAGATCACTTTATCTCTCTGGCCTCATTTTCTTACCTCTAAAGTAGGAATGATAGTACCTACCTCACAAAAACATTGAGAGAATAAAGTAACAGATATTGAAAGCCCTTAACACAACCCTTGGCACATTGAAGGCACTCAAAAAAAAAAAAAAAAGAATTTGCTTTTCTTTCCTGGAAAAGGTTTTCTTCAAAACTGGCCCGAGGCATCTTTGCTCCTGAATGTTAATACATTTCTGTACCTGTTTACAATCTAAAACTTCCAAAGAGAGGCCTTTGAGGGAAGCCAGCTCTTGTTGTGAAAGCACTTTGAAGATGAAAAGGTGTCAAATCCTCCAGAGACTTGGTTGGTGGGAGTTAAAACAAATGTTTATTTTAATTTGGTGAGTTATAATTTATTAAAGGCTTTTGGAAAATGGAAGTTCTGTTTATGTTCTCACCAGGGACCCAACAGTTTTGCATAGTTTGTGGTTAATTCATTCATTTGTTCAAGAAACATTGATTAAGCACCCGGGTGCCAGGCCAGATGAACAAGTGTTAGCCTTCTGAGGACTCAGGGTCTGAACAATGACAGCAACTTGACAGAGACCACAAAGGAGGCTTCGGAAGCCCATAAGGCAGTGACTTCTCTCAACCTAAGGAACTGGGTCTTGGGAAGCTGATCAGCCGGAAATGACGCCATTTTGAAAGCACCCAGATTGAAACGCAATTTTAAAAGCAATTCTGGTACCCATAGATGTGCAATTTGAGATCCCTGGAGGAAAGAGCTATTCTCGGCTGAGGTTACCCCCACACTTTTAATTTCTCAGATGCTCTGAGGGGTCGGCGGACTCTCTTCTACACTTCAGGCCCTAACATCCACGTGTTCCCTGGACATCTTGATTTGGAGGTTCACAGGCATCTCAGACTCAACAATGTCTAACACTCAGCCCATTATCTTTCTCCACAAACGTGCTCCAGCATTTCCACACTCATCCATGTCGCTACTCCAATCAAAAACAGGGTCACCAGCCTGTATCCGTTTCCTCTCCCACAGCCCACATTTAGTTAGTCACCAAATTTTATTAGTTCTTCCACCTAAGTACCTCTCAAATCTGTCCCCATGACCACTACTCTGATTTTGGGTGCCACCACCAGTCTCTTACTCTCTGCCTTCAGAAGGAACCCAGGGTGATCTTTCCAAAAATACACAGAGGGTGGATCACATCCCTTCCTAGTTAAAGCCCTTCAGTGGCTTTCCCTCCCCTACAGGATAACGTTCAAACACCAACAGATGATGCCCAAGGCCCTGCTTATCTAGATTTACCTCTTGGCACACAAGTCACCCCAATACAATTCAGCAGTCACACAGTACATGCACATATGAGTGTGCCATGCGTTTCCTGGCTAGTCTGCCAGCACCCCTACCTCCCACCTGGAAGATTCCAACGAAAGGCTCCCTCCTCTCAGATTTCACGTCACATCCCCTTTCCCCCTCTCCAGAACACTCCTGACTTCCCTCAGCTGTTAGGTCTCTCTACTCATCTCTTCTACTGGATGGAAACATCTCATGGGCAGGTAATTCAACTGTGTTCATACTCCAGTCCTTCTTATGCTAAGTTATGTAGGGGCTTCTGGTGCTTACCAAGCTGGTTCTCTTCTGTTTCTGGGCACATGGCAGGAGCATACTTCCTTGCTCCCCTGCAGTCAGGTGGGGCTATATGACTAAGTCAGGCCTATAGGCTGTGAGAATCAGTCAAAAAAGCCATTTGCCCCAGATGGTGCAGCTACAAGATGGCAGAGCCCCTATCAGCCTGGGTCCTGGAGAGACTATGTGGAGAAACCCTTCCCCTGACACCCCCAAAGCATGTTGAGTACATAGTGTGAGAAATAAACTCTGCAAAGCCGCTGAGATATTAGGGTTGTTTGTTACTGCAACATAAATTAACCTATTTTGACTACTACAGAAATCAATTTCTGTCTGTGATCACTGAAACAGGGCCTAGTAGAAGTATCAGGTTCCATAAACATTTGATGAACGAATGAATGCAGGGATGGATGAACGAACAAAGAAGCCTAGGAAAAAGAACATGAGATCTGGAGTCAAAAGAAGATAGCCTCTAATAACCACCCCATATCCTTCTGTCCCCCACACCAGTGCACTGTTCTTCTTTATCTCCATTTGGTTCCAGAGGCAGGATTTAACCTTTTGATTCCTCTCTCTGAAGTATCTCTGTACTGATGCCAACCAAAACTACAGGCAGATCCTAGCTTATGCCTCCGTGTCTGGAGAAAGGGCACTGGTGATATATTTTTGCCAGTTTTCCACCAATCCATAATCCCACTGTCTTTGAACTTCATGCTTCCAGGGTTACATCTGGACTCCGCCCGCCAGATGGGGATTCCTGAGCTCCCTGAACCAAATAAAGGCTTCTAACACTCCCCACCACGCCCCAACCAAGTTAAAGAATGGCCTCATTAGAGCAAATATCTCTTTTACATGTGGGGAAAATATTCTGTAATTATCCTTAAGTCTTTCAACACATTTCAGCTAAGCACAAAAGCAGAGGCTGTAAGATGTGGATTGGTTCTACATATTTTCAAAAATAAACACAAACATAAAGAATGTCATTACAAAGTCATAGGTTCCTCAAATTATTGCTTAGCAAGAAGGTCGGGGCACTAACGCAAACATCTAGCAGGGAGCATCTAGCTAATCAGATCAGAAAGATCAGCGTGCTGGCAGTGCTGAGGATGGAGTGGGGTCGTGAGGGGGGGCCGGGAAGGCAGGGAGCCCGAGGAGGAGAGATGGTAGGGGCCTCAACCCACAGAGGTGGGGGAGGAACTGACCTTGGCAATGTCTGGCTTGCCATCCACATGGGCTCTCCAGCCTCCAGCTGTGCTGCGCTTAAGTTAGCTGGTAAGCGCCAGGCCCGAAACTGGGAGGAAGCACGTGGTACTGGAAATGTGATGGGCATGCAGCAGATAGATTTGGGTTCACATCCTGTTCCACCACTAGGAGCTCTGTGACCTTGGCCAAGTCCTCAGGCTTTGTGATTCTTAGTTTGCTCACTGCAAAGCAGGGGCAAACACAGCAACCTTGCACTGTTTTGAGGCATACACAAATTGCTGTTAAAGCACGAAGTACCAATCTGCAACGTGTTCGTCTGCTTTCCCTAATCCCAAACATTTCTGTGTCCCTGGGGCCTGATTCTACAGGTGCCCTCAATAAATGTGTGCCGAAGGAATGGATGAATTATGTGCTTTAGATTGTTTTAAGTTTTTTTTAATTACAGAAAAATATAACATAAAATTTATCATTTTAGAGTGTACAATTCAGTGGCATTTTGTACATTCCCAATGTTGTGCCACCATTACTACCATCTATTTCAGAATATCGTCATCACTCCTGCCAAAACAAAAAACAAACAAACAAAAAAAACCCTGTACCCATTAAACAGTTACTTTTCCACCTCCTATGGGAAAGTCTATGGTAGTTTTAGCTCCACTGCATACTTTAAACCATTGCTGGTGGATGCTGCTTTGGTGAGAAAGCTGGCAGAGGCAGGTTGGGCAAGAACTTATTTCCTGCGTACCCACCACGAGCTTGCTCCCCTCCGTAAACTACACAGGTAGATGCCTAGTAACAGCGCTATCAGGCATGTGCGAGGCTGTGATGAGGAAACACTTGAGTTGGATCCTGAAGCAACACAGAATGGTGAGAGATGAGGTCAATGAGGCCAGAAAGGGTGGGATGGGGGGGGGTCTTTATGCATAGAAACTTGGACTTGAGTCCACGAGCCAATGAATGGAGGCTCAGCCCTCTCTTCTCTGGTCTAGTACATCCTGGGGATGGTCTTAGAAGAGGGTGGGTACTAGGGAGACAGGCATTCCCCACCCCCCATCCTGATAAATCGACAGTGGATAGGCCCTGGCCCGGCTGCCGATGGAGCTCCAGCTGCAGAGAAGCGGGCGTGGAGGCGGGCAGCCGCGGACAGTTAACGAGGGATTTATTGGTACTGCCGCACAGCAGCTTTCCTGGGACCTGTTGCTCCTAATGAACAACCACTAACTGGAGGATACCGCTTTCTTTTTTTCAAAGCTAAAAACGGCCCCCAAAGCCTTTCTTCCTCATTGTCATGGGAGGAAAGACTTCACCTTCGCCTGCTGCCTGAGTCTAAAATACAACAGGTATTTGGCGGCAATCCCCACCTGCTCCCTCACGCGGGCACAGACACACACAAACACACCCTCACGGAGAGTCAGACCCATACACCCTTAAACATGTGATCCCCACACCGTCAGACATTTATTCCCCCAACACTAATGACACCGACCTTGTCTTGCAGCCATGCTCCTACACTGTCACGTGTATCCGTACTTTACACATACACACACCACCCTAATCCCCCCCCCCCACTGAAAGCAGGAGGCCTAGCCGTGTACTTGCACACAGCCGCATGTGTGCATCCTCACACACTCACACCCCCTGTCATTACAGTCAAGGCCACAGGGTACCCCCCCCACGGTCTCAGGCAGGAATCTTCTCTGCGGCGTCCACACCTCCAGTGAAGGGGCTCACCGACTTAGAAGAAGCTCAAGATTTGGGGCCCTGACCTGACTCCCTTGGCCGTGGGGGTGGTACATGCCAGGGAAAGGAAGGGGATGCCACAGCCAGGCCTCAGGGGCCCCGCGGTCCAGCGTGGAGAGTCCCAACTGCCATATCATTCAGACTAAAATGGTTTCTCCTGTTTGTGGTCCCTAGGACACTAAGAAGCTGCAGACTCACTTAAGAGCCAGGCTGCTGAGGGGTGATGGGGCCTGAGATGGTGCCTGGAACCTAATAGGCAGCTCACATGGACTGAAACGTTTTTCCCTGAAAAAGGCGTGTTGAAGTCTGCTATAGACTGAATGTCTACAGCCCTGCACCTCCAATTCATATGTTCAAATTCTAACCCCCCAGTGTGATGGTGTTAGGAAGTGGGGTCTTTGAGAGGTGATTAGGGCCTGAGGATGGACCCTGAAGAGCTCCCTCACCCCTTCTGCCATGTGAAGAAAGCAGCAGGAGGGGGCCCCCCCAGACACCAAATCTGTAGACACTTTGATCTTGGACTTCCAGCCTCCAGAACTGTGAGAAATAAATGTCTGTCGTTTAAGCTGCCCAGTCGATGGTATTTTTGTTACAGCACCCTGAACAGCCAGAGACAAAGTCCTAACCCCCAATACCCCAGAATGTGACCTTACTTGGAAATAGGGCCATTATCAATGTAATTAGTTAAGATGAAGTCAAACTGGAGTAGGATGGGTTCCTAACTCAATATGACCGGCGTCCTGATAAGAAGACAGCCATGTGAAGACAGAGACATGCGGGGACAAAGGTGTGTGATGATGAAGGCAGAGACTGGAGTGTGCTGTACAAGCCAGGAACGCCAGGAATTGACAGCGGCCCATTGTAAACTAGGAAGAGACAGGGAAGGATTCCCCTGCAGGTCTCAGGGGCAACACGGCCTTGTCAGTAGCTTGATTTTAAACTTCTAGCCTCTAGAACTGGGAGGCAATACATTCCTGTTGTTTTAAGGCACCCAGTTTGTGGTACTTTGTTACAGCAGCCCCAGCAGACTAACACAGCATCCAACAAGTATTAGTTCTGATCTCCTGTTTGCTCTTTCTGGGCTTCAGTCTACAACTCGGCACTATGGGCTTGAACATTCATCAGGGGGACGCTGTGAGAACCCATTCTAAGCTACACATTATTAATGGAACGTCATGTGCCAGGTCCCGATTATACTGAGATAGATAAATAAACCATGGTCTTGCCTAGAGCTACATAAATCTGTGAGAAGGTTTCTAGATAAATACAAAACGGGCCGCTGAAAGAAAAATAATGCCTCCAGCCAAGGCACCGACTATAGCAGGTCTTCCAATCCCCCTCACCCCTGCCCTCAACCCATAAAACAGTGCTGAGCTCTGAAGGGGATGGCAAAGTTAACAATCACTCAGACTTAAAAGTTTCCCCCCAGCTTTTGAGCTATAGATATTAAGTTTCATTAAGACATCGTTGTGGTGGAAAACAAACTTAATAATGGGCAGCTCTTTTTCCATATGAATCAGCCAGCTGTGCAGGAATAAAAAACAGACCCAGCTCCCCCGTCCCCTCTGGGGATGCCGGCATGGGCTCACTGTGCTGGTGCTATGACAGCAGCTCCCAGGAACCATCACACTCTGCCAGGGCCTGGACTTCTGCGGCCTGGGACATTTTTGTGGTCCCCCAAACTCCCTGTCTGTGAACACACTTCGGATTTGTCTCAGAGCTGTCATGCTCTCTGGGCTAATACCAGTCTCAGCCACAGCTTGGCAAACCACCCCTGTCAGTGCCCACCTGTCCCTACGTGTCAAAGACGCCCCATGGCAGTGAGAAAGCACAGGTTTTGGAGTCGGGCAGATCCGTGTGTGAATTCATCCTGCACCACTTACTAGACAGACAGGTGGCTTTCAGGAAGTCACTTTACCTGTCTGACGCTCTATTTCCTCATCTACAAAAAAAAAACCCCACAAAATACCAATCATGCTGAGATATGAAGAGGATGAAACAAGATTATCTATTTAAAGAGGCTCAGCTGGTACCTGACTTATAATAAATATTCAATAACATTTATTATTTATTGAGTACCTATGTATTATTAAGTAATTATTTAGTAGTACTTAATTAATATACTAGTACTTCTTATTAACTAAGTAATTTTCATTATTATTTTCCCAGGGTGCTGTGATTTATCGTGGGACAGGCCACTGAAGGGCCTTGAAGCCAGCTGTCCTCCTGGGACACTGGGTCTTGGGATGAGAAAGACAAAAGTAGTTCCTAACAGCCAGGGGTGGCCTGGCCCTCACAGCTCAGCAGTGGCTTTCTCCTGTTGAATATAGACAATATTACACACCAACTTCAGACAGGAAACTCTGATCATCATGGACCTGGACAAAGGCAAGGCCACTCTGCAATCATGTCTGACCTTAGACAAAAACTGAAAATTGTCCAAACCACAAAATGACCAAAAAGCCGCCCCCCACCATCCTGGCTGATGTGAGTAACTGCTGCTTCTTTTCCAATTACAACTTTAACCTCACTTCATTCTTCCTGCCCTCTACATACGATTCTTTATGACACCCGGGCACAGAATCACCCCTGCTTCCTGACAGCATCCAGAGCAAAGCTCCCGACTTCCTTGAACTCACCTGCCCCCCACCAAATAACCTAATATAGGGCCACATCCTGTACATCATTTCATACACCCTTTCCTGGGACACCCAATGAATCCCCAGGATGTGTGTCCTGCCTCTTTGCAAAGAGTCAATAAACCCATCTTGGTTCAACTACAGGTGATTTCCTGGTCATCTTTGGCTGGAAGGCCTAAAAGGGATTTGGATGCTGCCCTGCCCTAGCAGAGAGGGAGTCTGGGACTTTTTCACACCTGACCACAGGTGAAGCTTTCTCCTCTAGCCTACTTTCTGTATCACATAGGCACATTGGACCCACAGCCTCCAAGCTGCCTTTTGCCATTGGAAGTCCTGACAGCTGCGTTCCAGGATCGGTAGGCCTGAGAGGCCATCGTGGTGAACGTTCTTCTTCCTGTGGTCCTGTCCCAGCTCTCCCTGGATGGGTGCTCAGAGCTGCAGGTCTTAGGAATCATTTTATTCAGTTGCCTCAGCAGGGCCAGGTTTCCTCTGTTGGTCCTCTGCCTGACGGCCATCCAGGGTCATTGATGGCACTCACGTGGCACTCTGTGGGATACTGCCTAGCTATGTGTTTGTCTTCTCTACACCGTGAGCCCCTGGGGCCAGAGACCGTGCCTGCTTCACCTCAGCATTCGTGCAGCACTAACACACTGCCTGCCACATGCTACTGAAAGGAGGCACACGTGTCCATGGCACCTGTTCAGTCACTGAGCCTCACAACTCCCCTCCCCCCCACCTCAAACCATCAATACCACTGTAGACCAAGTAGCATTGTCCCGCTGTGAGATCATTTAACATGTTTTTCTTTTTCCTAAGATCCATCATTTTATTTTCTCTTCTCTTTCATTACCAGCACCAATAGTGAGCTTTCTGTATTAAGCAATTTCTTAATTTCTTTCTTTCTCAATAAGGTTTACAATCACTGTTACTGCCTGAAAGACGAAGCGTAGAGAAAGGTCTACACAGCTGACCTGAGAGGTATACACTGGGTGAGCGGCTAGGATTACTCACTAGTAAACAGGAGACCAGAGGCTTGTGCAGAGAAGAGTCAACACAGCAGCCTAAGATCCTTAGAAAGGTGTGCTTGCAAGGCTGGCTCTTGGCTGGCATCTGGAAACTTGGCTGGTAAACAGTTCCTTACCTGATATAGAACCTTCTCTAAATGAGAAGGGTGGCTTACTGTGCCTAGACTGTGTAGACAAATAATGAGGGCTTACGCTAAATACCTGCTTCCCTTTGAGAGTCTGGCATTTTGGCCTGTGCTAGGCAGAGGGTGCCTATGTGACCAGCCCCCGATAAAATCTTTGGCCAAGGGGTCTCTCTTGAGCTTCCCTGCTGGACAGCACTTTTGTCATCACAGCTCGTTGCTGGAGGAATCAAGCACATCCTGAGTGACTCTGCTAAGAGACAACGCTTGGCAGCTTGCACCTGGTTTCCCCTGGATTTCGCCCTGTGCATCTTTCCCCTTTGCTGGTTTGCTATTTATCCTCTTGCTATAATAAATATTAGCCGTGAGTCCCACTATGTGCTGAGCCCTGTGAGCCCTTCCAGTGACTCACAGAGCCTTCAACACCCCTCGACACAGGCTTCAAGTTCGAAGGTCCACTGTCAGGGTTCAAAGACAGGATGGGGGCTCAGGTGCCCTGGACCAAGGTGGCGATGTGATAATTCATGAAATGTCAGGTATTCATGGTGTCATGAGCTCTGACATACTTCCTAAGTGTGAAGAATAACAGCCAAATGCCAGAGTAGACACTTGAAGAGCTTGTTAGATCTAGCTGGGGAAAAAAATGACACGGTATTTTCTCCAACTAAAACGCATCTTTTAGCACTAACTCTAGCGCTGAGGTAAGAAATTATTGAAAGTGGTGGATGCAGGTAGAAAGCGGGGTAAATCCTTTGGGCTTAAGCCGCTTCTCTCCTTTTCCAACCACGTGAGGCCGCAGGGCGGGAGATGCCCAAGGAGCCTCGCTTGTCACATGCTAACTTCTGACTTAGCCATTTAGTTCCTGTTTGTAGAGCCCCCTCTGCCTTTTCACAGCCCACTTCACACCCACGATGGCTCCTCTCTCCTCCCTCTGCCATCCATACAGCGGCTGGAACAGTCAACAAGTGTTTACAATTGTTTGTAATTTGTTTACACCACACTTTGAATTTGGTTTGTTCCATATGATTATTTCCTTCTTGGGGACACATTCAGGAGAGCAATTTGTTTTGTAGTTAAGGTCCTACAATGTGGAGAGCAGCATGCTCATTTAGGAACCAGGTTGATGAGCGGTAGTGGAAAGAAAAGTCCTCTTTGGTGTCTTGAATATAAAGGGTTTGGCTATTTCTTTGAAGGAAAGTTTCTTCCAGAACAGAGAGCCTGGTCTGAGAGCCTTCTCACAGAGCCGACTGGGAGAAACTGGTCTGAGGAAAATCAGGCCTGCTGGAGTCTTTTCACACTTGACCTTGGCAACTGGGGAGCCAGCTTGGCAAGTGGGGAGTCGGCTTTGACAGCTGCCATATATTCAGGCATACCCCATTTTATTGCGCTTCCCAGATATTTCATTTTTAAAAAATTATGGCAGGTTTGTGGCAACCCTGCGTTGTCAGATAATGGTTAGCATTTTTTAGCCATAAAGTATTTTTTATTTAAGGTATGTATATAATTTTTTTTAGACATAATACTATTGCACACATAATAGACTACAGTATAGTGTAAACATAACTTCTATATGCCCTGGAAAACCAAAAAAAAATTGTGTGACTTGCTTTATTGCAATACTCTCTTATTTCGGTGGTCTGGAACCAAACCCGCAGCATCTCTGAGGTCTGCCTGTAGTTGTGAACAGCAGTGCATGGGTGTGGGGTCAGAGAGTCCTGGGGTTGAATCCCATCTCTGCCACTTTCCAGCTGTGTGATCTCACAGCACCTTCAAATGATGATGAGACCTCTGTCTATCTCAAAGGTCGTTGCAAATGTTAAACAAAAAGTGAAAACACTTTGTGATTCACAAAATGCTGCACAATTGATAATAACAACACTCTATGCTTATATAGCACTACCTAGGCGCCAGGCACTATCCTAGGTGCTGTAACTCTCTGAGCTCATTTAATTCATAACCATGCAATGAGGCAGTCAGTAGAATTATCCCCATTTTATAGGTGAGGACACTGAGGCACGGAGAGATTTAGAAACTTGCCTTGTGTAACACAAGGTAACACAGTTAATGAGTAGAAGAGCTGGGGTTCAAACCCAGGCAGTCTGGCTCCAGAGTCTGTGCTGATAAGTGTAAGTTGTGGGTTTTTTGGAGGGGATTTTGGCACCTTTTAAACCACAAAAGCATTGGTTGTCATTCACTCAAATTTTTGCATTCCTGTTTCCATGAGGCCATGTGGTCAGGGGTATGACCTTTGGATTCTAATTGCCCTGTGTTACGTATCAGCTTTGTGATCTCCTGGCTGGCAAGTGACTTAAGCTTTTGGGACCTTAGTCAGCTTGGGGAACCCAGACCAGGTGTCCTAAATGGCAGAAATGTATTTTCTCACTGTTCTGGAGGGTGCCAGCATGGTCAGGTTCTGGTGAGGACTCTCTTCCTGGCTTGCAGACCGCTGCCTTCTTGCTGTGTGCTCATATGGATTTTCCTCAGTGTGTGTGCCTGGAGAGAGCAATCTCTCTCTTCCTCTTCCTAAGGCACACTAATTCCATCAGAAGGGGCCCCCCATCCTCATAACCTTACCTAATAAGCTTAAATATCTCCCAAAGGCCCCATTTCCAAATAGCATCACATTAGGGGTGAGAGCTTCAACATAAGAATTTAGGGAGGGACACAATTCCATCCATTCATCATCCATAAAATGGGTGGGAAAAACCCTCTATCTAATGGGCTGATGTCCTCAACTGAATCAGGGAAAGTACCTGCCACCTTTGACCACTCCCTGCTTAAACCTTTTTTTGGGGTTTCTTATGACCTTCACGGGAAAGGCTGAAGCCAGCAATTCAGAAGCATCATCTACCATGCTGGAACCCAGCTTTCCTCTCTGGCCTCAACTCTTAATTCCCATAGGCTCAGCCATGACAAACTTCTTGCTAATTCCTGAACAGTCCATACAGCCGGGAGTCAGACCTGAGGCTCCTTTAATTGAGGCTCCTTTTCTTCACCACTGCTGCTCCCCGTCATCAGAAGAAGTTGGGCCTGTAGCTTTGGGAAGAGTCTGGGGGAGGGTCTGGGCTCCTCTGAGACCTCTTCCCTAAAGAGGTCTTTTTTTGGGTTTGCACTGAGCCTGGTTCCGGGGATCCTGTGGGTAATGACTGTCACTCTCTTCCCACTATGCTTCATGTATCAAACCCATATGAACCCCCAGGAGCCCTTCCTCACACTTTGCTTCACATGTTTCCCTCCAGTCCAAAGTTAAAGGAAAGAAAGTCATTTCTATATTGTGGTCAGTCTGCCTGGGTTGATTAGTGTGAAATTAAATTTGTGGCAAGGATCCATGGGCTGGGGGAAGCCAAATTCATCTCGACACGCTGGCTGCATGTGGCGCTCGTGCGTGTTTGCCCTGGGTTCCTCTCCAGTTGCCTTTGTGCTGATGGAGAGATTCAGCTGGTTACGTGAACCCAGATTAAGGCCCCTGTATCCTCCTGTCAGCTCATCCTGTTTGGGGTGCTTTTTCTGCTGCCCGTAGCTACTCAAGGGCTTATCAGTTACCCCAACAGCCATTGACATAGGAGGAAGCTGGGGGAGGGAAGGGGAGAGATGGCCAGGTCCTACAACCCAGGGATTCCAGCTCTGTCATTATATAAGCCGTGTGACCTTGGGCAAGTCCATCTGATCCTGGAGCCCAGCTTCTTTTAACTGAATCATGAGGCCCTGCCCAGAAATGCACTCATTCTCCATAAGGGGGCCCTAGAAATACTACGCCAATAGTTTTTAGACAAGACTATGACAGCATGAATCATGGAATCTTCAAGCTGAGGGGTCCTTGAAGGGAAGGAGGTAACATTCATCAGGTCCTGCTATGTGCCAAGTACCATCTTCTAGACTTATTATTTTTTTTAACTGAATTGCATAGTAAGAAATACATTGTAACTGGCGACCCAGTACAGGTGCTGTGTGTAAAGTATAGCTAAAATAAAAATTCACAAAATAACACTGACTTCACTATGTTTGATGTACTCTATTCTATTCTGCTCCTCTCCCATCCATTTATTATCATTATTTTAAATGATGGTGCTGAAACACAGCACTGATTTCAGGATCAGTTACGGTCCACAGTTGGGAAAAGGAAGCCCTGTATCTTTCATGTGCACACTTGCCTTTTGTGCTCCTTACAACTTTAGGAGGTAGGCATGTATTCATTCCCATGTTGCAGATGAAGAAACCGAGGCTCAGTGAGATTCAGTCATTCGCACAACATCACCCAATTCCTGAGTGGCTGAGCTGGGATTCTGAGTGTGACTCCAAGCCCATGCTGTTCCCAGTTATCTTGCTGCCTGAGAGTCCAGTGATCCCATTTGGCTCATGGGGAAACTGACGTCCAGAGAGGAGAAGTAACTTGCTCAAGATCACACTGGGTCCAGTGATAGAGCCTAACACTGAAACCAGATTCATCCCTGGATTCCACACACCCCAGCACTGGAACTAGGCTCCTGTGGGCAGGAAGCTCCTTCCTCACCATCGGTTACTCTCTTTCTTCCCTGAAGTCATCCTGGATTATATGAAGTTGAAACCGGCCAAGAGCCACTCTCCCTGGACAAAGCTGAGCTTACAATAGGAAATAATGCCTTGCAAATGTCTTTTGGTAGGAAGTTTGTCATTGTGCACATCATTGCTTCCACTGGAACTGAAAGTCATGTTGGCTCAAATTAAAAGCAAAACTCTAGATCACTGTACCTCTCAGCACACACAGCGGGTCCTAACCTAGTTTCACAAATGCAATCTATCTTAATTTAGCGTAGCTTTCCGGGTCTGTTTTTCCCTTCTCCCAGTTCAGAAGGAGGGTGTGCTTGTATTAGCACGTACTGCCCACCAGGGAGTGCTGCAGTGCGCACCAGTGGGGAGTGGATTTGGGATGTATTTAAAGTCTTCTTACAAGGAACTCACAAGAACAGCAATATTAGTGGCTGTCAGATACCAGCTCCCAGATCACAGCAATTCCAGCAGAGGTGGTGCTATGGAGAGGAGGCCCCAGGTCAGACTTCACCACGGCAGTTTGAGGCAGTGGAGCAGAAGGAAGGGCTGGAATTATGGACACAGAGAAGCCAAGATGATAACAAAAGAGATGGGACCAAGAGTCTCCTGGGGGCAGCATGACAAGGCTGGGAGCGGGAGTCGGGCAACAAGGTCAGAGATCCAGATGATCGGCAGCTGGATGGAGGGAGTATGGCGTGAGGAACGGACAAGGGGTGTGGTTCATGACCAAGGCCATGAGCTTTGAGAGAGAGAGAGTGGGGAGTGGCATGGGACAGGCCAATGCTAAAGGACTCTGCAGCTGGGCTGAAGGAGCTGTGAGGCCAGGAGAAGGATCAGGTGTGAGCCCCCTCCCCTTAGAGTACCTGGGACCCCATTTTGGTCACAGAACCTAAGAATACTGTTGTCTTCCTCACGAGGCCCTGGGGTGGAGCAGGGAAGGGCAGCTGGTTGCCCTCACCAGGTACAGATCCCATCCTCACCATCTCCATGCACTGGCCCTGGCCTGAGCGCCCACCCCCTTTCCTGAATTACTGCAGTAGCCTCCTACTCAGACACAGCCCGCTGGAGTTCAACACTGCTGCTTCCAGAATGACCCTGTCCAAGTATTAGTCAGACCCTGTCAGTCCCCAGCCCAGAGCCTCCTGTGATTCTCCCTGCAATGCCCTGCATGTGGGCCCTACCCCACGTCCCCCCTCTGATCTCCTCCCCACTGCAGCCACACTGGCCTCCCTGATGTTTTGGAACAATCCAGACACCCTCCTGCCCCAAGGCCCTTGAACCCGCCCTTCCCTCTGCCGGGATGGCTCTTCCTTCCTCAGCTCTCTCGCCTACCTCACATGCCATCTTCTCAGTGAAGCCTCCTCTGGCTGCACCCCCGGTCCCACCCTGGCATTCCCTATCCCCTCTCCTGTAACACTTATCATCTTGAAACATTCTATATAATGTAGTTTTTAAACTTGTTGATCAGTCTCCCCACTGATGAGTGGGCAGTTTTGTCTGTCTGGATCAGGCTGGAACCCCAATACCTAAAACAGTAGGTGCTCAACAAACAGCTGTTAAATGACAGAGGATCTGCCTAACTCTCCAACTTTCCCTCCCAGCACACTCTGCCCCCATATTCCCACTCACACCCGATGTTCCAGCCTCATGGGACACACCTGACATTTGTCCTCCTCCATGCCTTCATCCACAGAGAATGCCCTTTCTTCCCCCCTCCTTAACCTGGTAGAATCCCTCCCGTCCCTTAAAGCCCAGGGACCAGCACTTTTTCCATAAAACCGTCTCACAAACCTACTGGTTGGACTTTTTCTCTTAAACCTCTACAATGTCTTTTCTCCAGCATGTCACAATTAGTGACCTGGTATAATCTCTAGGGTCCTGAGTAGCTCTAACAGGTTACGGATTCAATTTCTTTTCCGGCAGTTTCTAACAGTGACAAAGAAGTTTACGTTCTGGATACAGCAAGAACCATCTCTCAGGTTGTGTATATTTTATTAGCATTGAGCTAATGAAAACATGTTTCTAGAAAACAGAACAAACTGCAGAGTGCAGTGGTCAAGAAAGATAACAGGCAGTGGAGTGAGGCAGATCTGGATTCAAACCCTGGCTCTGCCATTTACTAGCTGTGCCACTGTTAGCAAGTCACCTAACCTCTCTAAATCGTAGTTTTCTTGACTAAGAAAACTAGGAAATGTGGAAAGGTTAAGAATCAATGGGTTTGTTATCTCTAAGGTTCCTTCTAGCTCCCAGATTCTCAGATGCTCTGACCGTACTAGGCCCTCCTCAATCCTTTTTGGAACTTGGGGGCTTACAGTCCTCATTATGTGGATAACTCTGTCCAGTAAGAGACTCTAATTCCCTGAAAACATCGGGTACTTCTGCAGTATGGGAGGGAGTGTGAGCCTGTTTATGGGGCAGAAGGGTATTCAAATATAGGGGTATAATCCCTACCCCAGCTGAACGAACCCAGCTTCCTGTCCTAGAGAAGGGAGCCTTGTGTCCAATGGCTGAGTAGCTACAGTACTCTGGCCGCTTAGGGAATTAATGAGAGCTTTTCTTACAGATTTTTAAAACTAAATCCCGTGAGCATGGGGCCAGGGAGGGTAGAGAATAAATGGAGTTAAATTGGTAATGAGTTTCTTTCTCACTGTGCTTGAAGATGCTCACCTAATCTACAGACTCTCAATAAACAATTTGGCTGCCTAATTAGGTTAACCAGTAATTTCCCTTTTGATACCCAGGCTGCTTGATAATTTGGGTGTAACTGTGATTCTGTTTCATTGTTTCTTTTCTAAGTGAATTTCTCTATTTGCCTCTGGGATTAGAGCTCTGAGTAAATTCTCACTGTTCCCCAGACCCACCACACCTCTTTATGCCTCCAAACCTTGGCTCCAGCAACCTGCCTCTATTGGGAATGCCTCTCTCAGATCCCTCACGCTCAGTGCAATCCTGCTCGGCTGGCCTTCAAACTCTGGTGCACAATGTGAGTGGAACGAAGGAATGAGCCTTTGTACCTTCAAGGCAAAACGAATGGCTCCTTCTGTCATCCCACACTCACAGCTCTTTAAACAATATTAACAGCTAAAACCCTTTTAACCATTTTTAAGTGCACGAACGATTCAACGGCATTAAGTACATTCACATTGTTGTGCAATCATCACCCCCATCTCCAGAACTTTTCCATCATCCCAAACTGATACTTCGTACCCGTTAAACACAAACTCCCCATTTCCCTTCTCCCAGCCCTGGGTAACCACTGGCACACTGTTTTAGAAATGAGGAAACTGTGGCATAGAGAGGTGAGGTGACTTGCTCAAGGTTTCAGAACTGCGACATGGTCCAGGATTTGAGACCAAGTCTCCTCACTGGATCTGGAACCACCTCTTTCCACCCTGCCACACTGCCTGCTAAACCTCCACCACAGATAGGGCTGCAAGGTTGTCATAGCTCCACCTCCCCTGCTATTCATCTAGATTCTTGATTCTAGAATGACGCCTGGTCCACTGAAGGAGCTCAGCATAGCTACAGAACAAATCACAGAACGAATCTACAAAACAGACACTGTGTCCACCTGACCCTGTGGTTGGAAATGGAGTTCACATTGCAACCTCTGCTTTCTAAAGAACATTTATAGGATGCCAAGTGTGTGCCTGGCATGATGCCAGCTCCTCCTTGCTGTGGCTCCACTCAGCAGGAGAGGCCTGAGGGTCGGCTCCGCCTGACGCCCCAGAGGGGGAAGATTTGTGTTTACATTACCCAGTCAATTCTGTATTTATTTTGGATATTAAGCAGTGACATAAAAGCTGCTGACATTAACCTTCGGGGGCAGAAATTGGCTTTAATGGACCCCATAAAAAGTTATTATTGATGGCAGCTGCATGCAGCTTCACCATGACCTCAGCAAAAGCCTCCACCACTATCAATACTGTTGACAATTACTATTGACTAATGCAAGGCCGGGTGTGGAGGCAGAGTCGATGTTCCTGTGGCTGGAAGTTGCTGGGGGTCATGCTTTGGTGTCCTCAACTGCTGATTCCAAAAGAGGTGGGCAGAGGGCTCAAACTATAGCATCAGAAAGACCTGAGCTCAGATCCAAGCTTTGCCGACCTGCTGAATGACTGGCTGTACAATCTCTGGCAAGTCAGCTGACCTTTTGGGAGCCTCAGTTTTCCCATCTGGGAAATGGGAGTGCCACGGTGCTGTCATGAGGGTTGAAGGCAATGGCCCTTGTGCAGCAGCTTGACACGATAGGTCCTCAGCATGGCCTCCCCCTGCTCCTGAAAGTGGCCGTAATGCGATGTGTTGGCTGATTATGTCCAGTGGAGTTAAGCCCTGCTCTGATGGTAAGATCAGAGTTCTCATCACAGATAAAAGACAGAACTGGGCTCAGGGGGGATGAATGCGAGAGAAAGAGACGAGGGCAGGGGAGAAAGATGTGAGAGCGGAAGGGGCAGGAAGAAGAGGGGGGAAGCCGGGAAAGAACGGAGACTTCTGCATAGAGCCTGGCTGCAGCTCAGCTAGGTACACGGCCGCCGCACACCCTTCACCTCTGAGCCCCAGTCGTCAGCTGTAAGTTCTGGTTGACAACAAAGCTGTCAACCTCCTCAGTGGATAAAGGGGAGCATTCTTATGGCTCCTTCACTGCCAGGATGAGTTACTGTCATTATTTAGACTCCAGTATAGCAAAGCCACTAATATAATTTTCCAGCCTGAAGCAAGTGGACAGGTGCAGGATGTCTGAGTTTGGAAGTCCAGGCCTGGAAGGGATGAGGCGGCCAGGGAGGAGCTCTTTGTTAGATCCACCTGCCCACCTCCTTTGCCTGCCCATCTTCCGTGAGCACAGTGAGACTTAGAGTGAGTGCTATGGCCCAGTGCCGAAATGCATGATCAGAAGGAGAGGGTGGTATGGCCAGGGAAGCAGGCAACCATCTCCCTGTCCCTGTTATCAGAGCCTGAAGCTCTTCAGGCTCGCCGTCGTTATCATCCAACAGAGGCTTAATTCAGCTGGAATTCAGCTCTCAGGGAATATACAATAAAGTGGGTGGTGTGTGCCTCACTCTGTCATGACTTTATGGAAAAATGATCATTTGTCACCATGGCAAGAAGCCTTCAAACGAACAAACAACCCAAGTACTTTGCTGCAGAGGAAATTCACTATGATTAGGGCCACAAGGGTAAAGGTTTTAGAATCATACAGGCCTGAGTTCAAATCTCGTCTTGCTATGTGACCTACACAGGTTTCTTAACCTCTCTGGGCTACAGATTCCTTATCCTGTACAGTGAGGGTAATAAAACCTATCTCAAGGTGTTGTAGAGGGAGTAAATGAGATCATACAGCTAAGCACTTAGCACTGGGCATGGGGGTCTAATAATCAGTAGCAGGTATTAACTAGTATTGTTGTTATTACTATCATGTTCCTCTTGTGCACCTTCACCTTAATGTAAGGACTTCGAATCACAGAATCCTAGATCTAGAAGGGCCTACAGGTGATTCAGCTCACTTATTCCCCAAAAGTGTTCACTGGAACACTGGTCCCATCGCATGCTCTGAGAATAAAGGGTTTTTAATTCTCAGATCAATTTGGGGGATGCTGCATATAACCCTCCTTGCTAATATCTCCGTTAGCATGCATATTAACGTATTAAAGGCTCTGAGAAGTCCTGCAGTAAGGAAACTGGTTTAAGTTCCTTTAACTCAGTGTTTCCTACATTATTTGACCACAGAGCACTCCCCTCCACCCCTCTTCAATCTGAGAACTATTAACATTCTCAGAATACAAGGAATGCTGATTTCATAAAAACTACTTATTTTACAGATGAGGAAACTGAGGTCTAGAGAAAGGATCTAACTTATCCAATGCTACACCCCAGGTCAGTGATGGCACTGAGGCTTCCTGCCTCCCAGTTAGATACCATTTTCTCTGCACAGGCCTCGCACATCAAATTCAGTGTGTAGTGCAGAAGAGAGAAGGCGGCCGCTGGCTGGGCTTGGGCCTAGGTGGGAAGGTGGATGAGGGAGTGTGGATGGCTCCCCACTGCACAGAGGGGAACCCCTTCAGCTGCTGAGGTCATTGACCCCCTCCCAGGGCTGGTGGAGTGTCAGGGGAGGGTGACACTGCCAAGCTGGTATTTGGGACCTGCTGCTCCTCCACCCCTCAAACAGGTGCGTCCCTAGGAAAAACTCCGAGTTCTCTAGCAGCAGTGGTGGAACAAATAGTTGCAATTCTGCTGCACCTGACTTTTTTAGGAGATGGATTTCTCCACCTGACCCTGACCTTACCTTACCTAGTCTCCTGCCTGATCCCAAATCTGGGATTATGTCGTGCAAAACCCACTGGAGCATCCTTTCCAGAGACTAACCCACCTAAGCCTTCACCTCTGACCTGGTGTCTCCACACACGCCCCCCACCACCCCCAAACCACTTCTCCAATTCCCCCCACATCCTGGGGAGGAATCAAAGGATCCTGCATTTAGAGCTGGAAACCAGTAGGGGGCACTGGTACCTGGCTTGGTTCTTCCAGTCCTTGTTCAGATTGCCATCCCCATGTCCCCCTTCCCACCTCTGGTGTGGCAGGGCCAGCAGAGCCCCTCACTGGACCTCTGGGAAACAAAGCCCTCCCCCGGGCAGAGGGGCTGTCCTGGTCTCTGCCACCCTCCCTAAGTCTTTGCTGCCAGACTCCAGCAGGACCCTCCTTCCTCCATGTGGACCTCATCCACAAGCTGCCCAGAGACTGTGGGCACAAGGTGCCACAGAAAGGGAAATTCCCTCAGCGGGTGGCCCACTGCAGGGCTGCATCTATCTCAGGGCCCCTCAGAGATCTGCCAACAAGGTCCAAGAGTGAAGGGGAATATCCTGAAACGCGGCTCCCTTTCCTTCCCCACAAAAAAGGAGATGTGTGAATAACTTGTCCTCTTTTTCTCCCACAGCATCTCTCCGGCCTTGGAAGAGAGCTACAGAGATGAGAGTGGAATGGAGTCCAGAGACAGCCCTTCCTCCAATCTGCAGATGAGATCATGGGAAAGCTGGGGTAAAAACACGAGTTTTAAGTTTCTCCAGCGTGACAGTTTTTGTGTGAAAGCTATCCTCTGATCAGCGTAAGACCCTGGGGTGGGGCAGCACGCGTGGCGGGCGCCCAGGGTGGTTGGGCACCTGGAGGCTGGAGGCTGCGTGAGCAGAGTTCTGCAGGACCAGGCACGGCGACCCCCGGAGAGGATAAGCTGCAGGCGATGGGCTTCCACTCCCCTCTGGCCCGTCTGCTCCCACCCGCACAGGCACCTTGTAAGCAGTAACCCTGCCCCTTTGGCACCCCTCTCATCTGCAATGAAAGTGCGGCAACCCGTCTCTGGCCTGGCACCCACGGGCGGGGGTTTCACGCGACCCTGCGAGAGGCTCTGCCTTTTGACGACGGAGAGCAAAGCCATTTTCCACCGACTTCACCGGAGCCCCAAGGGATGGAGCAGAAGATCAATACTGTGGTTAAAACCCCGGCCCCGTAACCCAGGCGCCCGGCACAGGCCAAGCGGGCCACTCACCAGTCTCCACGTTCTCGTGCTCCGTGTCGGTGAGCGTGAGGTTGGAGTTGGCCCGGCTGGACAGGCAGGAGCTGCGCCCCGACCGCGTGCTGCGGGCCCACAGCTGCACGGGGTGCTCGGGGGACAGCACAGGGTCGGCCTCCAGGTCGGCCTCGGAGCTGGCCCCCATGGAGTAGCCACAGTGGGGGAGGCCGATGTCTGTCCGGTACAGGGTCCCGTGCGGGGGCGTCACCTCCCCCAAGCCCAGCTCACGCAGGGTGAAGTTGGTGCCTAGGAGGGAAGGCAGGGGAGCGGGATCAGGGTGTGAGGGGGGCATCTCCCCACCAGAAGCCCGGCCCCTACCCTAGGACTCACTCTTGTCCTTTGAGCTCACTGTGATGTTCGATGCCCGGGCCTCTCCTCTGCACCCTCTCCACCAGCCCGAACCCTCCACCCCTTTATGGAGGGCCCAATACAAATGGCCCCTCGTCTGAGAAGCCTCCCCTCATCCTACACCCTGTGTGGGAGTCACTGCTTCTTCCTCCGAGCCGCCTCTGAGAGTCCTCGGCCCTGGTCATCCTGCAGAGAAGAACTGTGTAAGAGCCTGGGTCCTCTGCTCGAGATGGCTCCACGGGGGCAGGGACTGTGTCCCGTTCATTCCTAAATCCCTGGGCCTAGAAGGCAACCCGGTACCCAGTAGCGGCTCAATACATGTCTGCTAAACTGGACGGAGAGCTTCGGCTCTCCTCTTCGGGCCCAGGGAGGGCCTGCCAGCAAGGAGGGCTCCTAAGCAGGGCAGAAGCCTGGTCCATGAAATGCCAGTGGTTCCCTGGGACGAGACGTTCCTTTCCAGCCAGGTCAGGAAAGCCTGGAGCAGGAAAGCGAAGAAGATGGTGACTGGCTGGGAAAAGTGGGCCTTGCACAAGGAGGTCGGCTCTGCCTTCTGTTTTCTCACGCCAGGTGGGCTGTGACAGGAGCCAGCAGCCTCTGGGGTAACCCAGGGAGCCAAGCACACAGCCGAGGCTGGGCCGCTGACAGGTCTCTCGAGGCCCCGGGAAAGCCTGGCTGTGCCCACGACAGAGGCCAGGAAGACATGGGTTCACTCAGGGATCCGTGTTTGAGGGACAAAGGGGATACTGACTTCCATGGGAAACACAGCCTCCACATTACTCAGTGTTTACTCAGGGACAGCTTCTTCCATATTTTTAACATTCCCATGGGTGTTTTGGGGGATGAGGAAGACCGGCAGACAAAGGCGCTAAGGATCATATTCCAGTTAAACCACCAATCTAGGAAATGGACTTACACCCAGGTAGTGCCACATTTAACCCAATCCAAGCTGCCCTCGGGTACTGATGTACAGCAATGAGCAGGGCGTGGTGCTTGACCTCACAGAGCTCACAGTCAAGTGGGGGACACACAGCCCAGGCCATGATGAAGGGCTAAAGTCCAAAGTGGGGGGATCCACGGAGAGTGTCCTGGGAGCACAGAGGCAGAGGGCGGGGTATCAGGGTGGGAGCTCAGAGGAGAGGTTTGAGGATGAGAGTAAACGTGCAGAGCGGAGTAAGAAGAGAGAAGAGGCAGATGCCCATGCTTTGAAGGATCCCGCAACCAGGGTCAGGACTGAAGAGGACAAGCCTGCAAAGGAAGGAAGAAGGAACTGCCAGTGAGGCAGGAGGGGAGCCCCCAGAGATGGCCTCCTCTCCCAATCGTGTGCATCGCTCTTAACCAGGAACCCCTGTGCCTCCCAGGGTCCTAGTCAGCTCCGTGTCCAGCCTGGCACAGAGTAAGTGCTCAGCGAAAGGTAGTTAAATAATCAGACAGACACACTCAGGTAGCACGCTGGAGGATGGATAAAGGGAGAGGGAAGGTGGGAGGAGAGAACTCTGCTACCCTCACAGGATTTTTGAGGCTCCAGGGAGGTAATGGGAGAGAGAGAACTTTGTAAGCTGCAGTGCCCATGCCTGCCTATGAGCTGAGAATGCGTCTCATTTGTTATTTATGAAGATAAGAGGGGCTCCCTTTGGAGCCTCACGTGCTAGGATGGCATCCAGGCCAACCTGGGCCTGGCAGGGCTCACCAAGCTGGAGGAAAGCTTTGACACCTCCCCTCACTGAGACCCAGAGATGACAATCAGTAGCAGGCAGCATTTCTGAAGCACCTGCTCTGTGCAAGTGTCGAGTGCTCTATTTCCAGTCCTCATCAATCCTCCCCACCACCTTACAATTAGGAGGCATGGCTGTGATCCCATTGCCCAGGTGAAGACACTGAGGGTAGTAAAAATGGCAGAGCCAGAATTCAAATCAGGTCTGTCTGATGTCAGAGTTTGAGCTGTTGACCACAAATGGGAAAGAGCTGAAGACCCCTCGTCTTTAAAGCAGGAGAGGCAGCCTTGTTAACAGGTCAGCTTTCCTGTGGATCCAGGCCTGTGGGAGAGGCACGGCATCATCGCACTTACCTCGCAACGCGTCATCTCTTTAGTCCTCAGGACAATTCAGTGCAGTAGCGAGTACTCATGGCCATGTAACAGGGGAGGCTTAGAGGAGAGCCGGTGGTGGTCAGAACTCAAGCCCAGGCAGTCTGACCCGGAGCCAGCTCCTAACCACCTCATTACGCCCACAAGGGGGGTGAGCATGAAAACGAATGAACTAAGAACGAACTACAGGGCAGGCTCTGACCAGACCTAAGTGCCAAAATAGCGGAGTGTTGGTGCTGACGGGCGCCCTCCACGCCGCTGGGCTTCCGTCCCTGCTCAAGCGTGCCCACGCCCGGGGGGAAGGGGAGGGAGTGCGCAGGCGCGCCCCAAGCCCCGCCCCGGCCGCCCTCACCTGCCCGGCAGAACTCCTCGGCCTCCTGCGGCACCATGTCCTTGACGCGGCTGCCGTAGGCGAGGCGGGCGTCCTGGTCGTAGGCCTTGAGGGTCTCGCTGGAGCTGTAGGATTTCTGTGGGGCCTTGCCCTCCTCGCTGTCGGCGGACGAGCTGGTGTAGCGGCGCTCGGCGTCGCGGCGCCGGGTCAGCGAGCGGTACGGCTTCCTCTCCTTCACGTCCATGGCCTCCGGCCGGCGCTCCTCCACATCCACGAACAGGGTCTTCGCCGCACTCAGGGCCGAGTGGTCTGGAGCCCGAGAAACCAAAGAAATGGCGTCAGTTCCGGCCCCAGGGGGCAAAGGCCATCCCCGGGTCCATCCCGGACCTCAATTCACTGTGGACAAGGGGCTGTGGACAAGGGGCCTCAGGCTCTGGAGGTGAGGGCGTCGCTCCATGGCCACGCAGCCATAAGTAGCACAGGGGCACTTGCACCCAAGGCTTGTGATGATGAATCCTTTCTCTTCCTGCTACACGACCGAACCTATCTCCCCTGTGGAGATGCCCTCAGCCTCTCCTTCAGTGACGCCTATCAAGGAAGCTGACAACCAAGGCCAGAGGGCACTAGTTTTCCCGATCCCGCTCTAGATGCGAATCACGTGTGTGTTCCCATCAGGCCTCCGGCTGGGACAGGGCCTCACACAGAACAGGGGCTCTTTAAGAATTTGTGAAATGAACGACTATATTCAGGCGCTTTGCATATATTATCTCATTCAATTGTCACACGTCCTGAGATATTATTACTGTCTCCAACCTCTTCTGGAAATGAGCCAAGGTATAAACAACCAATCCACAGTTATCACCACCAGATAATTAAATAATCACCTGCTTATTGTCTGTTTTCTTGCACTCATATGTAAGCACCATGAGAGCAGGGGCCTTACCTGTTCCGCTCACTCCTGATCTCTTGCACCTAAAGTGAAGCCTGGTGCCTCCAATGCATATTTAATTAAACAGCCAACCAGTCTCCATCTGACAGATGAGGAAATTGAGGTTCCAAACCTTCCTCAAGGTGACTCAGGTGGTAAGTATCAAAGTCAGGATCTGAAACCAGGTCTGTCTGGCTCTAAAGCCCGAGTTTTTCCTATTTTATTATGCTCCCTGAGTCCCCTCCCTCCCACCACACAGAAGTGTCCTTCCAGCTAGGCTGGGCCTGGACTACCATGCTGATCAGAGAACTCCCTCACCTCCAGACTCATCCATCTCATTGGAGGCACCATCGGCACCTGGGGAAGCCGCGGCACCTGGGGAAGCCGCAGCTCCTGCCGCATATGTCGGGTTTGCCAGGCTGTGTGGCTGGTAGGAAGCTCCTAATCTCCTTTTCTCCTCTTTTCCCCATCTTGACCCTTTTGCCCTAGGCCGACACATTTTTTAAAGCTGTTATGACACCGTCTTCCTCTTTCCAAATGTCTTCCTTTGGCTCTGGGGTAGCAAACGTAGCCCCCTACAAGAGCCAGGAGGTCAGCACAGGAGGAAAGCAGGATATCCTGCACAAAGGATGATGAGCGCTCTTTCTTGAAACATACAACCTTCTCAGTTCTTTCATTGTTCCACTTTCCAGAGCAACATGGGTACACAAAACCTTCTCCTGCGTCACTGTCCTATTAGAGAAACAACAGAGCAAGAGCTGTCATCAAGGAGTCTCAGTGCCCAGGGTGGGGCCTCTGACCAACAAAGAGGGCGGGCCTGTCCAACGGGGCAGTGGGTGTTCAGTGCCTACCAATGCTGGGACATAGGATTGTAGGGGGTCTTGTGAATTTTTAAGACAAGCTGGAAATTTGGACTTGGATGTAAAATGTATGATTTTTAAATGTAATCCATTATTATATGTAGGCCAAGTTAAACACACTGATGGGTCAGTTTTGTTCTGAGGGCTAGCGATTTCCGAGTTCTGCCTTTGATCGTGGACATCGAAGGTATCGGTATCCCTTTGGCCTGAGGATGCTCTCTTCCCTCCCAAGAGGGAAGAACCACCTCTTAGGTGGTTCTGAGGATGAAATGAGTTAATACATGTCCCTGGTACATATGATCCCTGATACACAATGGGTGCTCAATACATGTTCGCCATTATTATCATCAGAAAAAACCCACCTTTTATTTTTAAAAGGCATACTTTGGAAGGCTCCAGCTAGATGTCAGTTATAACTGGAGAAGGAACATTCCCTCAGACATACGTTAATAAGTCTGAGAGACACACTTTAGGCTGTTAAATTGGTGGATGACTATGTCTCTTACCAGTGTGTACCTGTTGACTGAAGACATGGGCTTCAAGGCAGAGGCTCAGCAATTGCAAATTAAGAACACAGTCCCCAAACTCATGGCTTCCCTATTACAAAGCAGAGGCGAGGAGAACATTTGCCTTGCTCTCATTTCCTTTTCAGTCTTAATATAGTAATTCAGTAAATATTTACTTTTTTTCAACAGATGGGAGATCAGTCATGGTGGACACTCAAATTGGCATTTTTGTTTTAAAGGTTTTTTTTGATGTGGACCATTTTTAAAGTCTTTATTGAATTTGTTACAATATTGCTTCTGTTTTATGTTTTGGTTTTTCGGCCACGAGGCATGTGGGATCTTAGCTCCCCGACCAGGGATCGAACCCGCACCTCCTGCATTGGAAGGCGAAGTCTTAACCACTGGACCGCCAGGGAGGTCCCTCAAATTGGCATTTAATTGAGAGAAAAAGAAGAGGTCGGGATGAAAGAAGTGACAGTGGAGAAAAGCTGCTCTTGGAGCAAAGGTCTGCAGCATAGCGATGCTGAGACCCTGGAGGGGTGGGAGCAGTGCCGGGGAAGGGTGCCAGAAGCACCCGCACACGTCCATGCCTACACAAGTCAGTCCCTGCTTACCCTGCTGCCCTCTGGGTTCCCCACGTGACCCTTCCTGACCCTCCCTCTGCTTCCTCTCACTGCCCACAGAACAACCTGCCACCCCACCTGGACTCTCACAGACGCACACTCCTACTGCCTGCTGAAACTCTTCGCCAGGTAAGCCCCGAGCACACAAATATGCCTTTGCAGAGGAGTTCATTTCCACAACCCATTACAGACCAGTCTCGCGCTAGGACTGGAGCCCAGAGATGAGCAGGACACAAGCCTTGCGGGGGCAGCTACCGTCTCTCTGGGGTGTCAGCCATAGGGGCCATCAATGATGAGTGCTTAGATAAAGCATGAACCATAGTTGTATAACTGTCTCCTTATGCTGACATGGGGGTCATTTTTGGTCTATCTACGGGGAAGGAGAGTGGGCTCTGGCCAAGAGAAGGGAAGAATCATGTCTGCATCGGGTGCTGTGGCTGGCGCTTCCCACACAGACCCACGAGAACTCTAGTTACTTTTTTTTTTTTTTTTTTGGCCACGCCTCACAGCATGTGGGATCTTAGTTCCCTGACCAGGGATTGAACCCTCGCCCCTCGCTTTGGAAGCATGGAGTCTTAACCACTGGACCGCCAGGGAAGTCCCCTAATTACTTCTCATTTTAGAGAGCTGACTCAATGAGCCAGTTGGTTGATAAGTTCACACAGCCAGTGAGCCAGTGATTCTAAAATCCACTTTTTTTTTTTCTTTTACATGGATCTGGTTCAGATGGATCTGGAAGGTTTGAACAGGTCTGTTAATGTGGGGAAGCCTGGAGACACATGGTGGTGATAGGAAAAGAGGCAGTGACAATACAATGACTGTTCATCTAATACCTACTCATGCTGGGAACTTTGTACATGTTGTTTCTAATCCCTACAACAACTATGCAGGTTAGATATTATCCTCTTATTTTATATTTTCTCTTATTTACTCTTATTTTACAAATCAGATAACAAGCTCAAAGAGATTAAGTGATTTGCTCTAAATCACATGGCTTCCAAATATCAGGGTCTAGATTTGAATCAGAAGAAAATGAAAATGTTTAAACCTGAAGAAAGGTATTACACACCTAGTACCAGAGGTTAATTCATTTGGTAAATAATTGCTAAGGACTCTTCTCTCCTAACTGTGGTGGAAGCTGCATGAAGGCAAGACACGAGGTTCCCTTGTGCCCTCCCCTCCTCTCCCCCTGTTCCCCCTTCCCCGCCTCCCCCCAACACTGACTTCCTACCCTGCTTTCCAAGCCTTGTGTGAGGCTTCGGTGGACAAGACAAATGAGCTTCCTACTCCTTGGAGCTTCTAGACAGTGGGCAAGTCAGACAGGGAGAGAGGCAGGGGAAGGACACCAGAGTGGCCCCTAACCTAGGTCAGGTGGGCCAAAGGTGGAGAGATGATTAAGGGACCACTGCTCAGAGAAAGTGACATCTAAACCATGACCAAAGAAAGTCAAGGAAAAGTGAGACAGGCCAGATGGTTTTGAGGTAAGGAGAGAAAAGAAGTCTAGATCTGTGACTTCCCCGTTTATTCTCACCTACGGTAAACATTTATTTCACACACATAAATCTACAACGTTCTAACTAAAACAAAAATTTCAAAAACCATGCCTAACCTTTCCTCAAGGGTGGAATCTGATATTTTCTATCTTATTCTATTTGACTAAAAGAGAATTATGGATGGATTGCTAACCTACAGTTTGAAAAAGACCATTCTAGGTCACAACCTGCATGAAAGTGGGAGGGGTGAGGGAGTTTGGGAACAGACAGAATCCAAACTTCAGTGAGGGAAAGAGGTCTAAGATCAAGCTTGAGAGGTGAGGAGTGAGCAGCCTGGTAGAAAAAATAAAAAGGCACTTCCATGAATGATGATAACACAAGTGGACAGTAAAATGTAAAAGTGCAGGGGGCAGAAAGCCTGGATCTGGGATCCCAGGGGAGCATGTCCTCTAGCTGGTTTTCTGGTGCCGGGAACTGGCCTGGAAGAAAGACGAGGAGGATGTGGGACTCGGGGAGAGAAGAGGAGATGGGGAAACAAAGCTTTTGGTGTTTGGGAGAAACTCAAAAAGCCAGCTTGGGCCCTTTACGTGGGCTCCAGCAATATTTATGAGAGGCAGGGGCCTGGAGCATTCACAGGGAGATGTCATCGGACCTACAGACCTGCCGAGGACCCTTTGCCCCTGCCAAAGCCTCAGGGAAACGGGGGCTGTTACAACCCTGGATTTCCTCGCAATCTCGGAAATGACCAGAGACAAGCCAGGAAATTGACTGAATTCCTACTGGACTAAAGTTTTATAAGTTTTCCTTAACATAAGCACATGGTGATATTTTCAGTTCTTAGTGTGTCAAAAAGGGCTCATAAATATTTGAGCTAAAATGTGTTCTGCAAAATATAAGTTCTAGGCAGTATCTGTGTGTGTATGTGTGCATAAAGTCATCATAAATTTTTACTTTCCTTAGTCCTTCAAAGTTTGCTCTTGCAAGTCCTTTGTTCACAACTCCAGTGTGATATGAAGGGGAATGCCAGGGAGAGAGGCACCTAGTCTGTGCCAGGTACTGTGCTGGGCTATGAACAAACCAAAGAGGTAGGCACCGTATCCCCACCTTACAGATTTGGAAACTGAGCCTCGGAGAAACAAAGGGATGCTCAAGTTCACATAAAATGCCAAGACTGGAATCTGATTGCTCTCTTTTCCCTGTGGTAGCCCCCAGAGCACATTTCCCTGATCTGTCACATTAGGGAATCCTTGGCCTTTTAAAATGGTAAGAGCGTGATTATAATAAGGGTGGCTAAAGGCAAGGTCTTTACATGCATTACCTCATTTAACCCTCACCAGGCCCTTGAACCATTCTCACTTGATAGATGAAAGAAGCTGGGATTTTGAGTGGTTAAATGCCTTGCCCAGATGACCACAGCAAGGACGGGGCAGAGTGAGGATTCAGACCTGGGTCTGTGCGACCCTCAGGCTCAAGCTTTGAATCAGAACCTGTACTGCTTCTCATACAGGTCACCCCTTATTCTAGTTTGCTTAACTGTTCTGTTTGTTCTTTCACTTAGTGTTTTAAGCAATATTAATTCTTCTGATGGACCTTCAGAAGAATTCTTCAGTTAGCACCTGACCTGGGCTTTTACAGCTTCATCTCCAAGTGTCCCCACCCAGAAAGCCAGCACTGTGGGCCAGGGGAAGGGCTTTCTTGGGAACACAGTGGAGTGTGGCCGTGTGCCCAGCCTGGCTGTGGGGACATCCCTAATCAGTGGCTGGCAGGCAGGTGACAGATGGTACCGCTGCCCACAGAAGCCATGTCGCCCTTCTGTTGGAAGGCTTGTCACAGGTCAGGCATCAAAGGGCCGCTGGTTGCTGTACGGGCACCGCTCCTCCAATCCCGGCTGGGGGAGCTCCCACCAGGGCGGCCCCGACCCCTCCCAGGGCTGAGCGTGTGCAGGACAGGGGACACATTCGGCCCTCGGCCAACAGGAGCTATTACGGGGGCTCCGGGGTATCTGGATTCCTCCATCTATAGTTTGTCCTCTCAAAGCTGTTTATGAGCCAAATGATTCCCCTTTACAAATGGTGGCATCTCAGAGTCAGAACATGTGGCATTTATTGTCTTAAGATTGAAAGCACCATCAAAGGTCAGCAGCTTCATGTCCCATCCCCACCAGGTGGTCACACCCCTCCAAAGCTGGGGACCTCATTCCCTCCAGGGACAGCTCTAGCTGTGAGATTGTGCTTCCTGACGTGGAGCTGGACCTGCCTCCTTTCAGCCTCCTTCCACAAGCCTCAGCTCTGCTCCTTGGGGTCTCAGGAAATAAGTCTAACAATTTGCTCTGGCAAGAGCCTTACAGACTGAAGAGGCACCAGTCTGTGCATCCTTGAGTCTTCTCATCAGACTGAACATTCCACCTTCCCAGTAACCTTTCCCCAGGTTCATCTATCTCACTCCCTCTTTCCCATCTAACAAGGCTTTATAAGATCCAGGGTGAGGTCTCTCACCTTCTGAGGTGGCTCACACTCTGTGGAGTGTTTTTCTCCCAGCGCCGCTCTCGCCTTTTGAGACAGACAGCATTCTGTCTGTGGAATGTGGTGTACCTCTCTAAATAAATCCCCTTCTTAGCTGTCAACTTTGCCTCTCACTGAATTCTTTCTGTCTTGAGACATAAAGAACCTGAGCTTCGGTAAGTCCTGACATCAGGAACTAAGGCCCTCACCCAGGTGGAGGACGGAATGATATCAACCTTCCTGACCTCAATCAACTACAGCTTGGACTCTGTTGACCTCTGCCCCAATTCTATGCTGAATTCTCCTCTGCTCGAGCCCCCTCATGAATACGGACGCACCCTTAGTTTAAAACTTCCCCAACTTTGCAGTTTGGGGAGACACTGCTTTGGGAAAAGACCCCCGGTGTTCTCCTTATGTGCTGCAAGTAATTAATCCTTCCTTCTCCCCAACCCCCCAAAAAAAATCCAGGGTAAGACTTGGGAACAAGTAGTTTGACCAGAAGCAGTCAGAGGGACAGACACACCTACAGGTGATTCCAGCACAGTGAACACAAAAGAGCAGCTGACACAGACACTTGGGGGTCAGAGAGGGACACCAGTTTGGGTGTCCTGGAGGAGGTGACACCTGAGCTGAGGAGGGAAGTCCGAGCAGGAGTTAGACAGGGGACAGGGAGAGAGGAGTGCCCACATGCCTCTCTTGTGGGGTGTAGTCTGCATGTCCCTCACCCCCCTCTCTCCTGCACCGGACACCATATTCCCACGGGGCACACCCACCAGGGGGCCTCAGGATGTGCTGTCTGCTGGGACTCAGTTTTTCCATGAACAACACCTGGAGAAACGGTCTCTTCTGCAGTGCAGCCCCTACTGAAAGGGCCCTCCTTCCTTCTCCCTAGAAAACCCAGTCAAGGGTCAAGCCTGAAACCCAGATTATTTGAGTGTTAGCTCTCTGTAAAAAGTTCACAAGGGCCCTACACTGATTTCTGATTTTCTGTCGGTTTGTTCTGGGACCACATGATGAGATAATCAGGGGCAGGGAGAGATAGTCGAGCTGATTAATCGCGCATCCCCTGTGGTGTCCAAGGCTTATCCTGTAATTACCTGGGGTTCCTGTGTTAGGCCTCCACTCTGCAAGGCGGGGAGCGCTGAACAGGGAGAGCTGGAGGGGAAAACCAGCCCCCAAGGGAAGCAGGCACTAGTTTAAGGCTCCTGGAAATGGTGAGACTCTTGGTTTTAACACTGACTCCCTCGATCCCACAGTTCAATCCTAACTCCCAGAGGCGTGAAGGTGGCAACCGCTGTGCCCTCCGAGAGCTGCCCAGGGCCCTGCGTTCATGGAGAGGAGAAGCTGGGGCTCAGAGGCCGTGACCTGCTGACGGCCACAGCCAACAAGGGAAGAGGCAGGAGCCCTCAGCTTCACACACACACACACACACACACACAAACACTCACACACTCAGCCACACAGTGGAATTCCAAGAGCTCTGTCAAGGCCCAGGAGTTCTGTAAAAGTGCAAAGATTGCAAAGCCCCTTGGGGAGGTGCCAGGAGCGGTGCTTGCAGCAGACAGAGCTTGTTAGCGAAGGTGTCCCAGAAAGGGATGTCCAGCTGGAAAGCAAGGGAGACAGAAGTGGCTTTGGCAGAATTTCGCTTATATCTCCATGTACTCAAGTCGCAAAGAGGCGGAGGAAAAGGCCCACAACGATGGGAAAACCCCAACTGCCTGAAGCTGCGGCCATTTCCAATAATTAAAGGCAGACTTAATAGATATCAGGGCCCTCTTTCCAGCAGCTGGGTGGTCAGGCAATTTTTATTTCAATAATTAGCTGCTATAAGTCACACAGAACTGGAGACAGATAAAGGGAGGGCCAGTCTCTCATGGAGCTAATTGTGCCCAGAGTTCTACATGCCTAATCAAGCTTGCACGGCTCCCATCCCTTTCATCCAAGGCCTCAAAGGACTTCGCCTGTGGTAATTAAGTCTCCTAAGTGCTGTAAAGAAAGGGATTCTCCTTGGCAGTCTGAGTGAAGAAGAGGAGGCTGGGGTGGAGATGGGGCAGGTGGCCATGCTGCTGGCCCCCAGGCTGGGGACAGAGGGCAAGGAAGAGGCCCCGACCCTGACACTGGGCCCTTTAAGCCTCTGGCCTGGTGCATTTTGCCCCAAGACAGGACAAGTGCGGACCTTGTGGTGTCACTGGCCACCTCCTGTGGAGCCTGGCTCAACCTGCCCCAACGTGGAGACAGTCCAGATGGCCAACCAAAGCCTTTCTAAATGTCGCAAACTGGATGGTCTCTGGGGGATATATTTGTTAGATGCGTCCAATCAGGTGGTGGTAATTCAGATTCCACTATCCTAGATTCTTACAGGTAGAGGGAACATAAAGGATGTCGTGGCCCAGCCCCATCTGATGCGTGCATTCCTCTGCGTACCCATGGACACCAGCCAGCCTTTGCGTGATCTCCGATGATACCACTTACCCCTAACATGTTTCATCCCCTAAGTTTGGCCTTAGTTCATTCTGATAGTGAGCTGAAATTTGCTTCCTTCAAGAGCCTTCCCACTGACCCTAACTCTGCCTTCAAACCTCACAGACAAGCCCAATCCCTCCCCTCCAGATCACGATTTCTCTCCCCCAAGCTTCAGAGAACAGTGGAGCACAGTGGTGAAAACCACAAGCTACATCAAAGGCACAATCCCCACACCAACAAAAAAGGATAAAATTGGACCTCACCAAAATCCAAACTCATGCTCTGTGAAAGACTATTAAAAGGATGAAAAGACAAGCTACAAAGTGGGAGAAAATATTTGTAAACCACATATCCAACAAAAGCCTAGCATCTAGAGCACATAAAGAACTCTCAAAACCCAACAGTAAAAAACCAAACCAAAACAAAACCCAAACAACCCAATTAGAAAATGGCCAAAAGTTATGAACAGATATTTCACTGCAGAGGATATACAGATGGCAAATAAGCACATGAAAAGATGTTCAACATCACTGGCCAGCAGGGAAATGCAAATGAAAACCACAATGTCACCACACACCTGTCAGACGAGCTAAAATGTAAAATAGTGGCAACTCTGAATGCTGGCAAGGATGCAGAGACCCTGGATCACCTATACATTTCTGATAGGAATATAAAATATTACGGCCCTTCTGGAAAACAGTTTGGCAGTTTTTTATGAAACTAAACGTGCAATTACTATACAATGTAGCGATTGCACTCTTGGGCATTTATCCCTCAGAAATGAAAACTCAGGTTCACACAAGAACCGTACAGAGATGTTCATAGAAGCCTTACTCATAATAGCTAAAAACTGGAAACAGTCCAGATGTCTTTCAACAGCTGAATGGCTATGTAAATGGAATGCCACGGAATACTACTTGGTGAGAAAAAGGAATGAGTTAATGATACAAATGAATCTCTAGAGAATTATGCTGAGTGAAAAAAGCCAATCACAAAATGTTACAAACAATATGATTCCATTTATATAACATTTTTGAAATGACAACATTTTAGCAATGGAGAACAGATTAGTAGTTGCCAGGGGTTAGGGATGGGGTAGGGGTGGGCGGTAGGTGGGTGTGGCTATAAAAGGGCAGTGAGAGGGATGCTTGTGGTGATGGAAATATTCCCTGTCTTGACTGGACGCAGATGATAAAATAGGGTAGAAGTAAACACACGCATACATACAAATAAGTACAAGTAAAATTGGGGAACTCTGAATAAAATGAATGGATTGTACCAATGTCCATATCCTGGTTGTGATATCTATTCTCTTACAATAGTTTTGGAACATGTTGCTGCTGGGGGAAACTGGGAATAGGGTACCCAGGATATATCTGTACTATTTTTTACAACTGCGCATGAACTACAATTATCTCTTTTTTAAATTTTTATTGGAGCATAGTTGATTTACAATGTTGTGTTAGTTTCAGGTGTACAGCAAAGTGAATCAGTTATACATATGCATATATCCACTCTTTTTTAGATTCTTTTCCCATATAGGTCATTACAAAGTACTGAGTAGAGTTCCCTGTGCTATACAGTAAGTCCTTATTAGTTATCTATTTTATATATAGTAGTGTGTATCTGTCAATCCCAATCTCCCAATTTATCCCTCCCCCCACCTTTTCCCCTGGTAACCATACGTTTGTTTTCTACATCCATGACTCTACTTCTGTTTTGTAAATAAGTTCATTTGTACCTTTTTTTTTAATATATATATTCCACATATAAGCAATATCATCCACTCCTGGGCATATACCAGGAGAAAACCATAATTCAAAAAGATACATGCACCCCAATGTTCATTGCAGCACTATTTACAATAGCCAGAACATGAAAGCAACCTAAATGTTCATCAACAGAGGAATGGATAAAGAAGATGTAATGTGTATATACAATGGAATACTACTCAGTCATGAAAAAGAATGAAATATTGCCATTTGCAACAACCTGGATGGACTTGTAGGGTATTATGCTAAGTGAAATAACTCAGACAAAGAAAGACAAATATTGTATAATATCACTTTTTGTGTGGAATCTAAAAAAATACAACAAACTAGTGAATATAAAAAAAGAAGCAGACTCACAGATACAGAGAACGAACTAGTAGTTACCGGTGAAGAGAGGGAAGGGAGGAGGGGCAAGTTAAGGATAGGAGAGTAAGAGGTACAAACTATTATGTATAAAATAAGCTACAAGGATATATTGTACAACACAGGAATATAGCCAATAGTTTATAATAACTATAAATGGAGCATAACCTTTAAAAATTGTGAATCACTATATTGTATGCCTGTGATTTATATAATATTGTACATCAATATAATGCAATAAAAAAAAAATATTTAAAAAAAAAGGTCAGCCCGGAAGAGAAAAAAAGTAGGTTTTTTGAGTCAGGCAAACCTAGGTTTGAACCTTGAACCTACTATGTATTTCCTATGCAACTTTGGACAAAGAAACTGTCTGAGCTTCAGTTTCCTCATCTATAAAATGGGGATAGTATCTAGTATCTTACAGGGCTTTCTTGAGGCTTAAATGAGGCAATCCATGGCAATACTTAAGTCTATGCATGGTGCATAAGTAAGGACTCAATAAACAACAGAAGTAAATGTTATATTATTATTCAGGATAATTATCTCTGTGCCTTCTCCTGATTCAATTCCCAACTAAATTCAACTTCAACTTCCTAAATTCAACTCTGGAAGTTAGGTATGGGGGTAGATTGCTCTAGTAATGATACCTCCCTGTATTACACCCTTGTGTAGTCTCCCTGCTGACTCCAGGGTTGGCCATGTGATTGCACTGACCAAGGGAATATTAGCAGCAATCAGGAATCAGAGGCATGAAAAACCCTTGAGTGTTTGGGCTTGCCTGTTTTGCTACTTTTGGAAAACATCCATCATGTAGCAAGACCCACGTTGTCCAGCTTATTGCTAGAGACCCAAGGCTGAGCCAACCAGCCGCATAGACTGCAGCCACAGGAGTGAGCCCAGAGGACAGTGGATGGACCACCCAGCTCCGCCCAGCCCAAATTTGTGACCCCCAGAAACAGAAACCAATAAGTGGTCATTTTAATCCCAAACTCCTAATTAGTTTGGAATTAAAATATATACACTACTATATAAAATAGATAACCAACAAGGACCTACTGTATAGCACAGGGAACTATACTCCAAATCTTGTAATAACCTGTAATGGAAGAGAATGTGAAAAAAGAATACATATATTTATATATATATATATGTATAACAGAATCACCTTGCTGTACACCTGAAACTAATACAACATCGTAAATCAACTATATGTCAATAAAAATTTGAAAAAAATGGTCATTTTAAGCCACTATATTTTACAGAGATCTGTTACATACAGAGGCTAACTGATATAGGTATTATAATTTCCATATTACAGATGAGGAAACTGAGGCTCAGATCATTAAAGTACCTTGAAAAATAAGAGGAAATGTTATGAGGACTAAAAGAGTAACACCTAATGTTTAAACAGTACTTCAGAGCTTACACATTTTTCCACATTTTTGTGCCATTTAATCCACCATCCTGTACTTCTCTTTTTTGGAATTTTTCAAAACTACATTTATGTTTAAGTAGTTGCTTAATTATATGCTCTAAGCAGGTGGGGATCATGTCTATCTTGTTCAGCACCGAATCTCAACTTTGAACCTTGAAAATAGTAGGCAGCTAATAAATAATGACTGGCTGGATAAATGAACAAATACCTCTGAGAAGGTATGTCATGATCCTATATTAGACAGAAAACTGATGTTCAGAGAGGTGAAGTGCTTGTTTCAAAGTCACACAGCCAGCAAGAGGCAGTGCTTAGATGCAGCCCAGGTCTTTGACTCTAAGTGCAGAGGTCTGCCTTAAATTCTCTGTGCATCCTGAGGGTTAGACAGACAAGGAAATGAATTACGACCCCACAGTTAGGAAGGAATGTTGTTGGATGAATTCCATATGTTTCAGGAATGCCAATCCCCATGCTAAGAGGATTCTGATCAAACCAAGCTTCCAGCTGGACAGAAATGTGCTGCGATGTGAACCCCAGTGCATGGGATCAGAGGTGCCTGTTAGCACAAGCCTCACGTCATTGGTACCACCCAGCCCCAAATCCCCATGGGGCGTCCTAGTCAAATGCATAACCAGGCAGCAGGCACAGGCCCACTAAGCAGCTCTGCTCTCAGCCGTGGGCCAGGCCGTGAGTTCCTTTGAGAGGAACCAGCAGATGTTAGCACCGAGCTCTGAGGACGGACACCGTGCTCCTCCAGAACCAGCAGGCTGCCCGAGCACCACAGTGGGCTCACATGGGCTGAGCAGAGCCCCCCTCGGTGGCCGCAGCTGCCTCTCCGCCTTCCAGGAGGGCCTCGAGCCTGTCCTCTCTGTGGGGAAGCTCTGGCCCTTGGCCCCTCTGCCGGCTAATGTTACACCTGGGTCGCCGCAGTCCTGCTTCCTGGGGCCAGACCCTCACTTTGTTCTCTTTATTGTAGCCCTAAATTTGTTTTCATTAACAAACTCTGCCTGTCACTCCATTGATTCTGCTTTTTTTTAGGGCTGTTAAGCTCAGTTGTTAACGGTACCAGTCTTTAAGGTGATGCCAGCCTGGAGAGGAAGTGGGATGGGGGTGCTGCTTGCTCCTCTCCAGGGCGGGAACCCAGGGGTATCACATTATCTAGGACCCAGCCTGGCCTCTACTAGGCAACTCCTCAGATTTGTCCAGTGTGTTCTTTCGAATGCGAAGCCCCTTCCTATCTCAAAAGTCACCAAGACACCATAAAGCTGAGACAGGCAGAGTGTAGGTCATCACTGTTTCCAGCTTACAGAGGAGGGCATTCCCAGTAGAGAGAAAGCAGCACAGAGCCGTTAAGAGCATCGACCCTGCAGCCAGACAGCCAGGGTTCAAATACCAGCTCTGTCACTCCCCAGCTGTGTACCCTGGGCACATTATTTAACCTCTCAATGCCTCATACTAAAGTGGAGAGAATACTTGTACTTACAAGGTAGAGTTTTTGGGAGGACTGAATGAGTTAATATGTGCAAAGTACTTAGAAAAGGCTTAGCACTTGGCTGCCATGATGATGATGATGATGACTATTATTATTATTATTATTATAAGGTATTGCGTTCTGGCCCTGATGCAAGTTTGGATTTCTCTACCCCATTCACACTAATGTATTAGGACACCTATATCCCTATTTAGCATCATGTATCTACTCATTCAGTCACTGAGCAAATATTTACTAGAAATGTACTATGTGCCCAGAGCTGTGCTGGGATGCAACGACTGTTGTTCCAGAAAGACAGAAAGGGCACCAGTTTTGAACAATGCTCCAGTTTGAATCTCAGCCCTGCATTTACTAGGTATGAGCCATGGGCAGGTCAATCTGGGCCTTACTTTCCTTATCTGTGAGATGGGGAATTATCTGTAGCCCTGCCATCCTGCCTCTTCTGAGGACCCACGTGGTCATCTGGGGGCCTGGAGAGGGAGTATGTTCTAGAACCTTTCCAGACCGGAGCCCCAGCCCTCCTCCAACTCTGGCCAGCCGGGAGGAGAGGAGAGTGGTCCCTAAAGCAGTGGCCTTGGGAAACCTGAACCACCTTCAAAGAGAGGGATTTAGTTGGCTCAGGCTCTGTGTCCTCTCTGAGGGAGCATCACAAAGCAGGGACCAGCCCCCAGGAGGGCCAGGCCCCTCAGGGAGGCCACATGGCTGGAAACTGGCCCCTTTGCCTCAGTCTTCTTGAGTTGTGTGCCCTTCAGCCTGATGCCAGAGGAAGGAGCCTGCTGCCTTTCTTTCTCTTCTTATCCTGAGTGCAACAGAACAGTGTTTAAATCGGAGCCTTAAAATGAGAAGCAAATGGGAAGGGCTTGCAGAATGATGTTTAGCACCATTTAGAAAAAGTCCAGGCTTAAAATTTACAGTCTATGACAAGCAATTGGATTTACCTTGCCAGAGGGAGAGGCCCTGGGGCCACACTGAGAAAACATAATGCTGGGGCATTTCCTAAACCTGGCACTTTAGAGTTTACACAGCACTGACAATCAGGCGACCTCTGCTCACCCTCTACTGCCCTGAGAGGTAGGTTTTACAACCTCATTTCAACAGGGAAGTGTGGCAGGCAGGCAGGAATGTGGGGTTCTGGCTCAGGAGAACTCTACTTTGAGATCTGGCTTTGTGATCCTAAGCAAACGCCAATAATACATAAATGGTGAATACAAACTGTGGCTCTTATCTACTGAGCACCCAGTATGTGCCTGGTGATCCTTGTTTGCCAGATTGTTGCCATCTTATATAAACTGAGGATCAGAGGGGGCAAGGATTTGCCCTGAGTCACACAGCTTTTTAAGAGAGCTAGGATTCAGAGCTCCACACGGAGAGTCTCAATTTTTTAAGCCATATCATGGAGATGATGAAGATCAGTTATATCCAGAGGTTGGAGTGTCACAGGAGCAGGTGGAGGCTGCTTGGAAGTCCTATACAAATATTTGTTATCCCTACTGAGAAAATTAAGGCTCCCAGAGGTGAAGTGACATGTCCAAGGTCACCCAGCTGGCAAGGAGCAGAGCTGGGACTTGATCTCCATGTTCTGGTGCCCACTGTCCCTTCCATTAGGCTGCAGCTGCCATCTGGAACACCTGCCAGCACTGCACAAGAGCTACAAATCTCTAGGAGCAATCAGACTGATGATATTTAAATACTCGGCTATTTGAAAAATATAACAACAAACAGTTGAGAATAAATGCCAAGCCTCTAACTGGTTAGGAACACCACCCGGGGGCACAGAGATTTGTCAGTGTGACTGATGCTTCCTGCTTAAATGCAATGTGCAGACACTTGCACAGAAGAAAGTCAGGCTGTGAGCGGGCGACAGCAGCGGCGTGTGAAGAGGGCTGCACTGGTTAGAAAGCATTGCTCGCATCTGAACCCACTCATTCTCTACTGCAAGTCTGAAGGAGGACTTGTTATTCCTATTTGATTGATGAGAAGCCAATGCCCAGAGAAGCTCGTGACTTATCCAAGGTTGCACAGTCAGTGAGTGCCCAAGCTGGGATTTGAACCCAGAATTGTTTTGCCCTAAAATCTCAACTCCATCCCCTGTACCTCTCTGCTGCCCACACTACCTTTCCTGTTTGGAAGGGACAGGGTTATATGTCTGGGGCTCTGAGAACTCAAGCCCTTTCTTTGGGATTTGCTGGGTCACCTATCCACCTCTGCCCATCAACCTTCCCTGAGTGCCTTGTCTGACCAGGTCCCTGTGCTGGGCATGAGGATTCCGAGGTGGTCTTGCTGTAGGCCTGCACTGTTTAGCATGGTCCTTTCCTGTAGGCCTGCACTGTTTAGCAGGGGAAACCAAGCCAGAAACAGATAATCCCCATCCAAAATCTTGCAGAAGAGTCACTTCACCCAGCCAGTTGGGCTGGCTTCCTGGGGGCACCTGATGCTTTCCAGAATCTGATGATGCAGCGGGAATCTGCCAGTCATCGGGAGAGGGGAGAAAAGGGAAGGAGTAGGGTGTCAGGTCCAGGGCCCCCACCCCTGCACCAACCAGGGCACTTAATTGTTTTTTATCTGATTCACATATTGGGCCTCCACTTAGGGTTTCATTTAAGCAATGAGATCCTTGGCCAAAAACAAGTTAGAAAACCACTGCCTTAAGACATATTCCCAATTTGTTTGCCTGAAGGAGTGTTTTATATAATATTGGCTTATCAGCCTGGCATAACTTGACTCATCTATTCTTCCTGTCTTTTCATTTAAAAAGTCTATCATAAATGGCTAATTTATCCCTTTACATATATCTATTGACTATCTGATATGAGCCAGACACCATCCTAGGGTGTTGGAGATATAGAAAAAATAAATCTCTCGCCCTGTCTGCATACTTCTACCCTGCTGAAGCCTCTTCACAGCTTTCAGAGTGATTTTTCTAAGAAGCAAATCAGATTACCGTCATGTCCCTGCTCACAACATTCAATGGCTCCCTATTGCCTAAAGCATTACTACTCAGAGTAGCTTTGAGCCACAGACTAGTGGCATCAACATTACCTGGAGTTTATTAGAAATCAGAATCTCAGGCTCCACCTCATACCTACTCAATGAGAATCTGCAATTAGGTCCCCAGGTGATTGCTGTGACATTGGGATCTGAGAAGTACAGAAGTATAAGATGTCAACACCACCCTTCACATCCTGATACCTGTTGTTACCTGTCTCATCTCTACCCCCTTTTCTCAAACACATTATGCTCAATGCCAGTCTGCCCTGCCCACCTGTCTTCTCCCACTTCCAAGCCTTTGTACACATGGGGCCCTCTATCCAGAATACCCTTCCCCTGCTGGCTGCCAGTTACAATTCCTTCCTTTCATGGAAGTCAGACTAAATCCTCCAGGAGCTTCATCAGATCCCTTCTCCCTTCTTACCTGCGGTCTAACTCCCACCTGTGGCCCCATCGCCCCATCACTACCGCAGCCAGCCCAGTGTCTGCGTGTCTGCTAGACAGCTCAGTGTGCTGGAATCTGTGTCTGTCATGTAGGTGGGCATCTGTCTCCTTCAAAAAACAATGAGCCCTGGAGGCAAGGGGTGGTCCTTTTCCTTCTTTACATCCAACTACCCTATCCCTGTGCTGCCCATCACTGGGGATGCAGAGAGGATTCAGAGTCCGCTTTGAGGAGCACCCAGTCTGGTGGGCCAGGCTGGCTTTCGAAGTAACAAGTGCAAGTTTTTGAAACAGGTTTGTGGCAACGGATACGATGTTTACTGAGCTTAACCATTTTCAAGGCCGATGGAGCCAGATTGCTTTACTCTTTGGGCAAATGGTCATTGGCTCCCCCTCCTCATCTCTCTTTCCCAACAGACTTTCTCATTGTCCTCTGAGGGAGCACTCCTGGCTTCGGGACTGAGTTCTCAAGAGGCTGAGTCATGTGTGTGAACCATTTCCTGGCTACAGGGCCCCCCTCAGCCTGGCCTCTGTATTCTCACATGTCTAGCTCGAGTGCTAGGAAGTGACATGCTTCCAGCCAGTCAGGCATGGAAAGGGACGATGCTTCCCTATTTTTTCTTTTTTTAAATAAATTTATTTATTTATTTATTTATTTTTGGCTGCGTTGGGTCTTTGTCACTGTGGGCGGGCTTTCTCTAGTTGTGGCGAGCGGGGGCTACTCTTCGTTGCGGTGCGCGGGCTTCTCATTGCGGTGGCTTCCCTTGTTGCGGAGCACGGGCTCGAGGCACGGGGGCTTCAGTAGCTGTGGCACTTGGGCTCAGTAGTTGTGGCACGTGAGCTTCAGTAGTTGTGGCTTGCGGGCTCTAGAGCACAGGCTCAGTAGTTGTGGCGCACGGGCTTAGTTGCTCCGTGGCATGTGGGATCTTCCTGGACCAGGGCTCGAACCCGTGTCCCCTGCATTGGCAGGCGGATTCCTAACCACTGCGCCACCAGGGAGGCCCGATCCTTCCCTATTTTGAAGGAAGAATAGGTGGCCAACTCCCATTACTCCCATCCCGTGCACCGTGGGTCAAGTTAATAAATTAACTGAAGTCCTCAGTGACAGGGATGAGGACAAATTAATTAAAGTAATGCATTCATTAATGCATCCATGAAACATTTACTGAACACCTACTTTGTGCCAGGCCGTTGAGCCAGATATCTGCGATACAAAGTTCAATGACTTTTAGTCCTTGCCCTCAGCTGGGGTCATTTTCCCAGTCCACAGGAGGCAGCTTGAGGGTCTGGAGAACTGGAATCTAGTGCTTACTGGCCCAGTAAGCCATTTTACCTCTCAGAGCCTCGTCATCCTCATCTGTAATATGGGGATTCCAATCCCTGTGCTGTCTCACAAACTGGAAAATCACAAATCAAATGTGCTTGGTAAACTGTAAAGTGCTGTATTAATTGCGCAATGGTTACCGAGGCAGGCAGTATTAGTGGCCAACCCCAGGGCCATTTTTTTCCCAGACTAATGCAAGCCCAGTTTTGTTTGGGAAAGCCACATGCTCAGGCCTGGGCAATGAATCATGATTTAGTTCAGGCAGTCAAGACAAGCCTGTTTTCTCTTTGCCAGATACCCCATTTCCCAGCCTCCCTTGCAGCTAATGGTAATCATGTGACCCACTTCTGGCCGATAAGATGGAAAAGGAAGTCCACTGGCAGAGGGAGTTTGGGGAGGGTTGTAGGTGATACCACTTATCTCCTAATTCACGTCTTAAATGTGATGGTAACATGTGTGCTCTGGTGGCCCTCTTGGGACTGTGAAGTGACAGGTATGAGGACTAAAAATCACCTTGTAAGGATGGTGGAGAGGATCTACTTTCCTTTCCCCCTCCCCACATTCCTGAGGCACCCACCCCATTCAAGGCCCCATCCTCTCTCTCCTGCATGGTGGCTACAGCCTCTAACTAGATACCGTCTGATGATAAACTCTGGAGGTCAAGCTGCTAAGATGGAAAAGCACGGGGAGATGCTGATCTTGAAAATAATTATGGTCCTATTTGGAAAGTCTTCTGAGCAGAGAAGAGGGAGGCCCCAGCCAGAGTGGGACTGGCTTAGAGGTCAGAAAAAGCTGGAGGAGGGGCTGGAACTGCCCCTTTGTCTCCGCGTCATAGGTGAACATCTCACCTGCACGACGTCCCAAAGACTGGGGTCATGCCCTCTCACTGCTCTCAGCTCAATAAACACTAAATAATCATACTGAACATGTGTGTCTACGAATGAGGCACGTTTTCTTGCCTCATTTAGTTGTACCAACAGCCCATATTTTACAGATGAGGAAACTAGAAGTGCAGAGAGGTGACATGGCTCACCCAAGGTCACATATTTAAGTCAATACCAAGCAAGTCAGGTCTTCCTCGTGGTCCAGGCCTATGCTGTCCAATATGGCAGCCACTAGCCACCTGCAGCTCATTAAATTTAAATTTCTAATTAAAATGAGATAAAGGTCAGTTCCTTGGTCACACTAGCCACATTTCAAAAGTACAAAAGTCTCATGTGGATAGTGGCTATTGGACTGGGAGTGGCAGAGAGTTCTATTGGACAGTGCTGGTCCAGAAGCTTGGGATGGTCAGAGACTAATTCACAGATCCCCGCCTGGAGAGCACAGGCCTGCACAGTGACCCGAGCGTGAAGCTGGAACCAGGCCTGGGGGTTCGGGCCGAGGAAGGAGAAAGGAGGGGGCAGAGGTTTCTCTGAGAGCCGAGGATGTGCAGGCACTGTGCAGAGTGCCTTACATCTGCTGCCTCATTTACCCGTCCCACCCACTCTATACCATTGCCATTTATTAACCCCAAGTGACAGAAGAAGAAACCAAAGCTCAGGGATGTGAAAAGACTTGTCCAAGGCCACACATCTAGGAAATGCTGGAGCTGGGACAGGAGCCCAGATGTGACTCCAAACCCAGCTCCCTCTACCACGCCTCTCTCCAGGAGTCAACTTAGAGTCCCTTCCTTCCCTCACTCTTGTCTGAAGGGACTCTGAAGGGAAGAGATGAATCTTTCCAGCAAGGAGGCCCTAATTCCAGTAGGGATGGGGGTGTCGCCCACACAGGCCCAGTGGGAGGCAATCCCCCACTTCGGGGTAGCTCCAACTGTCTCCCTGGCCCAGGAGACCAGGTCATAGGGAGACTCGTTCTTTCCTGGGCCTCCTCTCCCAGGCCGGGCTGTTGCTGTCACAGACCTCCATAAATCACAGACCTCCGTAAATCAGGCCCCCGTCACTCCTGGAGACTCCAGACCAGGGGGGAGGAGAGCCCGCAGCAAGAAGATCAAGCTGCTCAGGCTCTCCCAGGGAGCTTGCAGAAGCTTCAAAGGCCGGGGCCTGATTTACGAGGCTGCCAGCGGCTCCAGGCTGTCCCAGAGCAGCGCCTGCACCAGCTCCAAGCTGTGCATTAGTCCAGGGATAGATCAAAGGATCTGAGGCTAGACCCAGCTTGGGGCTGGATCTGTTCCTTCTCCCCCGCAAGATAGCTTGGAGTCAGCCATGCCTGGCAGGAGATGTGTCCATCTCCAGGATCTTGGATCAGCCGGGGCATTTTTGGTCCGTCTGATAGGGAATGGGGAGAGGGGTGAAGAAGCAGGGCCAGGTCACTCTTGGAAATGGGGTCCAGGCTGCAGTTGGGAAGCTCTGCCTGCAGCAGCAGCCCTATAGCCAGCCTTCGGTCCTCATGGCAGCCCTTCCAGAGAGCCAGGACTGCCCCCTTTTCATAGGAGGAAGTGAAAGCTCACAGAGGTCAAGTGACGTGCCCAGGAGGTAAGCAGCAGGACAGGATTGGAATTCAGGTCTGACACCAAACCCCTGCTTGTCACGCTCTGTGTCCTTGTGCAGCACCCCACACTCAGCAAGCCTTTCCTGACCAACAAAGACAAAACTTACAACTTATATCTTTAATAGGGAGTACACATTCCTTTACACTCTTTCAAACTTTTTCATCAGTTTGAATGAGTGGTGAGAGGAGGCTGCATTATCCAGCCCTGGGAAGTTTATAAAACAAGATGAGTCCCCTGCCAGGGCCAACCTCCAGGCTGCAATCTGCCAGAAGAGCCGTGGGCCTGGCGACCTCTGGAATTCTCTTCCCAATTGAGGCCCTTATGATTATTAGCCTGGTCTTCCTGATGGGAGGGGAGCAAACTCCCACCGCTCCCTGTAGCTGTAACTTCCCAGGTCCAAGCAATCCTAGTACTGTTTGCCATTTAAAGACACCTAGGAGGTACCAGGACACCCAGTTATCACAATTTCTTTCAGTAATCTGGAAAAATAAATATCTTTATCTGATTTGCAGAAGCTCAGAGGGGTTAATGCCCCACAGCCAGTAAGTGGCAGAACTAGGGCTCAACCTGGCTGTATTTGCTTCTAACCCCACTATGTTCCCATCGCAGTATCTAGCCTCTAAGACCAGCCAGCCTGGGTTAACCCAGAGAGGGTCCATGATGTGCCCTGTGAGTGCCATCTCTGCTTCTCTGCCAGATGGTAACTCACTTCAGGGCAATAATGCATACAGTAGAGGTTACAAGTGTGGGTTTTAGAGTCAGAGCCTGGATCTGGATCCCAGCATTGCTTCTTACCAGCTGTGTGACTTTACACAAGTAACATGACTTCTCTGGGTCTCTGATTCTACTCTTCAAAGTGGGGTATCCTGCCTACCTACCTAGAGGATCATCCCCAGGAAGCACCCAGCACCAGACTAGCTTGTGGGAAGAAATCAACAAGTGTTCACTGTCACGACTACCCTGCTTCCCCTGGTGGCCAGCACGGGGCTGACACTGAGTCCACAGTCAATAAGAAAAACCTGTCGACTCAACAAGGAGATGGATTGGGATGATGTACTGCCAAAGTGTTGGGTAAAACTGCTGGTGCTGCTGGTGGGGTGAGGTGGGGAGGTTCCCAGATGGAGCTCTTCAACACCAGCATCTAGTGCAATGGCTCAGGCCCCTGGGGAGTCCCCCTGCCCCCTCCACGGTTTTGGGCTCCCTTGCCTACAAGGCCCACCCGACCCAGGAAAGCGCCAATCCTCCCTTCTCCTGGTGTGCCTCAGACTCCCCCGTGTTCTGTTTTTCAGCAAAGCAGCTGTCTGGAAGCCACCCAGCGCCACCACTCTTTGGGACGTGCAATCCCCCTGCCCCCAAGGCTGGGATGCCAGAAGGACAAACCCGGCCAGACATATGGATCATTGACCCTGTAGAGCCAACAGCTGGGCCACTGGCTGACTTCTCCCCTGTTCCTTGGAATATTCTGGCAATGAGAAGACATAGTCTCAGAAACTTACAGGAAATTTCCCAGGATATCCTAGTCTCTAAGGGAACAATTTGTTCCTTTCTCACACATTTAAATCTCTTTTCTTGGAAAACCAATTCCACGACTCCCAGGCACACATACACTTTTAATTTGTTCCTGTGTATAGTTAAATACAGTTTCAGTGACAAATCTAATAATAGCAATAACTAATATTTGTTCAGTATATGCTAAGTAAGAAGTAACTCACCATCTCATAGAGTCCTCACAATGACTCTTGAGATGGGGCTCTATGTATCCCCATTTTACAGATGAGGAAACAGAGGTGGGCTCCTGTGCAAAGGGCACGCTGCTAGTCACTGCCACAGATCTGGAGGGCCTGGAGTCCAGGGGCCCCATCTCTGCCCTGTGCTGCCTTCTCAACCATGCTGAAGGAGTTAACCGGTTGGAGAGATTTTCTTTCCTTGGGGATGTTTTTTCTTTTCTTTGGGCATGTAAGGTTGACTGAGAGAGGGTCTTTCTCACCACTGGAGTCCATGACCCTGGAGGCTCGGGAAGGAAGCCCAAGCTGAATTTTCTAACATGAACCACCGCTGACTTTCTGGTACAGCTCAGCCGCTGCCAGGCATCCCCTCCTCTGAATCCAGGGCCCGGGAACCAAGCCTCAAAGTTCAGCTTGCTTCCTCTAGCACAGACACTCGGAAATTGAAATTTCCCACATTTTCACCACACAAAAGTCAGGTTGTATTTTTGTCCTCTTCGAAATATGACAAAGGAATTTCTTCTTTCTCCTGAACTTTCTCCAAAAATAAATAGAAAAAGTGAACACCATTTTGCCCTGTAAGCCGAGAACAGAAAACTCAGCACTCAGTGTGGCATTTCCAAGACATTACAGAATAGTGAACATGTGGATCTGTCTCAACACCGTTTGGCAACCTCAGGTTTACAGTAGATGATATTTCTCATCCCCAAACTCCTCATCGGGCTTACATCACAAGTTTCTTTTCCTTTAAGATCAGATCTAAAACATTAAGAGATGTTAATGAATGAACACTGCCTGGATTGCAATTCTGAGTTAACAGACCAACCATAAGCAAATTAAACCTAATATTATACAGATAATTTAGTGAAACCAAGAAGACAGCGACCCAAGGTAGACTAAACTGCTAGCGTAAAGGTTGAGCCCAGAGAAGAAGGGAGGTGTTTATCCAGTAACTGGTGAAGGCTGCAAAGAACCAAGAATAATTGCCAAGGCGCAGGGGTTATTCTCAACTCACAGAATCGGCTGTCCTCAGAATTGTTTGCTGTCCTGGTCCCGGCTGCCCAGACCCCTGGTTCTGCATCTTCAAAAGCCTCCACGTGGGTTTCCTATGTCTCCCCGACCCCATCTCCCAGTTCAGTGAGAATTATCTTTCACAAACACTGTTTGATCACATCGCTCCCTGCTCCGCTTTTCTCTCCCGGCTTCCCTTCTCCTCAAAGCCAAACACTTAGTTCTGCCCCCGGGACCCTTCTCCCGGCCCCTTGCTCCTGGCAGCCTCCTCCCCCCACCTCCGCTCATCACTCCCCAGGAATTTGCTTCAAGCAAGGCACCTGGCTGTGTGCTGTCCTCCACTCCTCACAGCCAGGGAACCTCCAGGTAGGAAGCAGGGGCCTTGGCTACTGTCACCTCCCAACTGCTCTCCTGGGAGCGCTCACCCTACAGGTGAGCTGGTGGACAGTCATCTCGAACTTGCCCTCACTGCTCCAGGAACGAGGGGCTCACTCACTCCCATTAGGAAGAGGAGCTGAAAAAGAAATTGGCTTGAGGACTGATGTCTGCATTCATCCCCATCTCTCCCAGTTCCAGCTGTGCCACGATGGGCGAGTGATGGGTCAGTCCCTTCTGGGGCTCAGACCCTCCATCTGCAAAATGTAGCTAACAAGTTCCACCTCGTTGCCATTGAAAACATCATGAACACCACCCTTATCATCTCTGGACAATTTCAGTATGAAAAGAACATGGTATTCTGGTTTTCTAATGGTATTCTGGGTTTCTAATCCCAGCCCCAAAACTTGGGGGAATGAGTGAACTTCTCTGACCTTCACTTTCCCCATCCTTAAATGGGGATAAAAACTCCCTCAAAGGGTGACTGTCTGGACTGAATGAGATGATACAGATAAAAATGGTTTTGGGCTTCCCTGGTGGTGCAGTGGTTGAGAGTCTGCCTGCCAATGCAGGGGACACGGGTTCGAGCCCTGGTCTGGGAAGATCCCACGTGCCGCGGAGCAGCTGGGCCCGTGAGCCACAATTACTGAGCCTGCGCGTCTGGAGCCTGTGCTCCGCAACAAGAGAGGCCGCGATAGTGAGAGGCCCGCTCACCGCGATGAAGAGTGGCCCCCGCTTGCCACAACTAGAGAAAGCCCTTGCACAGAAACGAAGACCCAACACAGCCATAAATAAATAAATAAACAAATACTTAAAAAAAAAAAAGTTTTATAAACTGTTTAATTTGTACGAATGTAAGCATCTATCCTGCTGAACTGAAATCTGCCTCCTGGTAACTTACCCTGTGGCTACAGGTGCCTAAGACATCACACAGAGATGTTCTAATCTTGCCATCAGGACTTCTGAGTCTTCCCTCCTCCTGTCTGAGCATTAGCCATTCCCATCCCTTAGCCATTGCCGGGGGTAGGTGTGGTGGGGTGGGGGTCTCTGGTTTGCTACTGGCATCACCTGGGTTCCTCTCCTGGGAGGATCTGCATTTGAAAGAGTGCTGCTGGGATTTTCTTCAGTGGGGATCTAACCCCAGTGCCTTTGCACCAGCCCTTCTCCCCTTGGCAAGATCTCCCTGCAGTCTTTTTGTGGAACACCCCATCCCATAGGTCATGCCTTTTGCTCTAGCATGCCCCATGCCATGAATTTAAGGTCTGTGGATAATTATGTCACAGAATTGGTTTCCTCTTTGTCTGTGTGACCCTGAGCTAGTCATTTGTCCTCCCATAGGCACTTGCTCCCTGGGGAATAAAATGAGGAGGTGTACGATGTCTTCATTGAAACTATCACTGGAACTATTACATGAAGATTTTCACCACCTGAATTTGACCTTGAACCCTCCCCTACTTTCCCCTTTAACTTTTCAGGGATATTTAGAAAGGACCTGGACTAGAGTCCCTCATAGCTGACATTCTGTGCATCCACATCTCTTTAAGGTTAGGGCTGGGTCCTTAGAGGCCTTTCCGTAATCCTTAGATCAAGCTCAAGCTGGCAATAGCCATTGTTGGTTCCAACATACCTGACAGAGAACACAGAGAGCCCTGCTACCACTACTTGGCTCTAGTCAGCCTGCATCCTTGTATCTGCCTAATGAACACCTGTACTGAAGCCCTCATGGGCATCCAACCGGGTTTTAATGACTGCAGAGCTTTCTGGCTTTCATGCATTTGTGTAGCCATTTAAATATGGAGAGATGTTCACTGCAGTTTAGTAGCAGTAAAGGGCCATATGGCTGAACACGTTCATACCAGGGCTGTTTTCTGCCTCTTTAGCGGTCTTGCTTGGTACTCTCGGATGGAGCATGGGAGACTGCCATTTATACCCCCTTTCTGAGCACCAGTTTCCTTGTCTGTAAAATGGGGATGAGGGTTTCTGTGGGCATCAAATGACATACAAATATAACAGATCAGCATCCAGGACACAGTAAGCAGTTATTTTGCACTTTTTACGACTTCGTCAAAAAGCTCATCACCCTAAACTCTCTGCCCCCCTCCTACACGTCACTGACATCTAGTGGCAGAGCCGGGTAACTGCAGATGTGAGTACCCAAAGCTCCAGATCCTTTATGTGCCTCGCACACGTCGTTTCAGGGGTTGCAGTGATTACAAGCAATGTCAGCCAGGATCTGCCTCAGCTTTTCCAAGCACTTTGATATTTATCAGCAACTTTATCCCCACACCAACATTTAAAGATGAGTAAGTTAGTAATGGTGACAAAGGGAGGATGAGAGCCAGTGGTGGAGCAGGGACAAGACCTGTCCTGGACAGCAAATTCCTGGAGGTCAGGGATTTTCCCCACATCCCCTGTGCCTATGACACTGCTTGGAACACAAGTGCTTAGTTAATATCTGTAGAATAAGTGACAATTTTAGGAAACCCCAGTCCCTTTCCAGTTTAGAAGTCCATGTGGTGAAGAGACTTGCTGCAGGTGACACAGTGACAAACTGCGCCAGGAATAAGTTTATAAGGAAGCCTCTCCCCATCTCCTCCCAATGCGTGTACAAGAGTGTCCCTAATCTTCCACTTCCTTTAACTGAAAAAGGATTATACCTGTTTCCTCTGAGAGGGTTGAAGGGTGGTGAGGACTACATTATAAACTAATGTTAACGTCCCTCAAAACTCATACCCCAATGTGATGGTATCAGGTCCCTAATCACTTTGGGAGGTGATTAGGTCACATGGGTGGAGCCTTCATGAATGGGATTAGTGTCCTTAAAAGACACCCCAGAGAGCTCCCTCAGCCCTTCTGCCATGTGAGGTTATAGTGAAAAGAAGGCCGGCTATGAACTAGGAAGTGGGCTCTCACCAGACATGGGATCTGCCAGCACCTTGATTTTGGATTTCCAGCTTCCAGAATGTGAGAAATAAATTTCTGTTTATAAACTACCTAGTCTATGGTATTTTGTTATAGCGGCTCAAGATGACCAAGCCAGAGTATAAAGAGAATAACTGCAGGAGAGCAGTTCCCTGGGATAAGGGATGGGAAGGGGACCCCACAGGGCTTTGAAGGCAGCATCATGTTCTGTTTCTTAAGCCAGCTGGTGAGGACATGAGAGTTTATTCTTTAAACTGCACACATTTGTTATAAATACTCTTCACCATGAAAGAGTATTATTATTTAAAAATTTCATAATAAATATTGTAAAAGAGACATAGTGGAAGCTATTGTCTGTAAGTACAGTGGAGGAAACACAGAGAAGGCAGGTTTAAGACATTTTGCTGTGGATTTGGTGTCTCTGGCAACATCTAAGAAATGTAATTGGAGGTTTCAAGTTCTTCTGAAACGCTTTGACGGTTCCTGGTACACAGTAAGCACTATGGTCATTGCTACTTCTTTTGTCTGTCCATTTGTTTATTGGACTGTGTGTCTTGACGTTGGCATACTCCAGCGCTGGCACCCAGGGTCGTGGCTTTCCAACCCCTACATTGGCTTGACTTTGAAACCCACTGACAAGGCTGAGAGGCTCTTGACCAATGGTAGCAGAATTCAAGAAACAGCTGCATCCCTGAGGGACTCAGTGATCCCGACCAGGGGCCTTCACTTCCCTGGTCTCCTTGTGTTAAATGGACAAACTACAGTCTTCACCTCACTTTCCTCCAGGGCTGATGTGAGGAGGAAATGAGAACATGCAAATGAAGGTGCTCTGTAAACCAGAAAACATGGTGTAACTGTAGGATGACTACTGCCATAACTACTCCTGGCAGAGAAGTAGTCTAAAAACGACATAAAGTGCCCCCCAGTTGTGAGGCAATTGTCTTATGACTGGGCATACCTCTCAGCCAAGGTTTTCTGGAACAGAATCAAGTTCTCATACCACTCCAGCCAAAACAGATGGAAAGTACACTTAGCATCTGTCTTCTAGTTCCACAGGATTGATGATGAGAGAGCTATGGCTACGAACCGGACTCCAGGGCCAGACAGCCTGTGTTCAAATCCTAGCACCACCACTTACTAGTTGGACAAAGGATGACCTTAAGCAAGTTACTTCACCTCTCCAAGACTCAGTCAGTTCTCTTATGTGTAAAATGGGGGAAATAATAGCAAACTCATAGAGCTCTTACGAGAATTAAATGAGGTAGTATCGAAAGTGCCTGGAACAGTGCCTAGTACAGAGTAAGCCCATATTAGTATGCTATAACCTCCATTTTCTGAGGGGGAAAAATTAAACAGAATAAATAGGCAACAACTCCCATTATCAATTGGAGATCTGGGTTAGACACTTGGAGGGACTTCCTGGCAAGGCTGCATAGTGCTCATCATGGAATTTGGAGGGTGCCCACTTAGCACCTTCTGGGCCAACTATGATTTGGTGAGTTGGCAAACTTTTTAGCAAAGCTAGGACTCCAACACTCTTCAAAAATACAAGCAATAGAACCCAGGATTCAGGAGAAGCCAGAATCTGAGCAGGGTAGAGGTTTGGAAAAGCTGATAAATGGCCCCCAGCCTTGTCCCCCAGTGGACCTGTTCATGAATCTGTGGGGTGTCATGAGCGTTCAAGGAACAACACACGTGAAACACTTCGACGGTTCCTGGTACACAGTAAGCACTATGGTCATTGCTACTTCTTTTGTCTGTCCATCTGTCCGCCCACCCATCCTCAAGGGATCATCCGAAAGCAGTACGGCCCCAAAGAAATTTCTGTCAAGATACACGTTCTGTATCTGCACTGCCCATATGTCCAACAAGTCACATGTGGCTGCTGAGCTCTGCCCATGTGACCAGTGTGACTGAAGAACTGAGGTTTTATCTAATTTAACTTTTTTCTCAACTGTTCTCATGGCTTTTTAAAAGGCTATTTAATTTTAGTTAATTTAAATAGCTGCCTGTGACAGATGGCTACCATACTGGACAGCACGGTATGTAGCCCTGTCATCTTTCCAGGTCTCCGATCCCTCTGACATGCACCCAAGGCCCAGCACAGCCTCCAGAAGAAGGGTGCTGTCTGTGCACACCCTGCCCTGCAACCACCTTTGCACACCATTACCTGCAGACACTGGCCTGTGCCTCCATCCCTCTGCTTTGGATGCCCTTCCTGCCTTGTCTGCATGGTAATCTCTTCAGAAGCTTTCTCAGGCTACGCCCTCCCACCTAAGTGGCCAAGAATACCGCCTCTGGATACCCCAGCTTCCAGGGCTTCTCTTCACTCCAGCATTTATACAGTAGGGTTGTACTTGAGTGGTTACAGGCCTCTCTCCCTTTCTAGTTGCTCCCTGAGAGCTGACCAGGGCCATGTTGTAAGCATTTCTGTACCCCAGGGCCCTGCACAAGGCTTGGCTATGGTTGGTGCTTTGGGGGGCACAGAGATCTAGAAGACACAGTCCATCCTTATGGTCCCACAATGCTCCCACTCTAGGAAGAAGCATCGACTTCCACCAAGGTCCTTCCACTTCCCAAGGCCGGTCCTCTTAGCATCCCTCACATACATCACTGTATTCCATCAGTCCAAAGACACCAGCAATTGTAAGTACATCATCAATTCAGTGGTAGCCTTTTTGAGAAAAAGAAAACAAAGCACAATGTGTGTAAATGACACATTGATTGTAAGACACTTTCTGCTTTCAGAAATGTCAAAATGTAAAGAAAAAAAATTGCCTCCAAGAAAACGAGCCAAACCGGAGTTGGCCTCTTGGGAGATGTCCCTCTAGAGCATCGTTCAGTGTGGTACCTGAAGGGCACCTTCCTCAGAGCCTCAGTCTTATTCCTACTGCTCTCTGATTGGGCCCCTGCAACAGGAGGATTCAGATGTGTCCTATGTTTTTTTGAATGGATCAAATGGATATTGGAATAAAAATTTTTTTTCTGATTATTGAAATAATACATGGTTATTGTACAAAATTCTTTTCCATCCCAGGGCCTTTGCGTTAGCTGTTCCTTCTTCGTAGAACACGCCTATCCCAGATTTCATCTGGTGCCTCTCTCTCATTTTTCAGGTCTCATTTAAATGGTCTCTCTATAGAGCCACCTTCCCCGCTGTCCCTGCTAAAATTGGTCTCATCCTCCCCCAGTCAGTTTCTCTCACATTAACGATCTCATTTTCTTCCCAGCACTTACCAGCATTTGGAATTAATTGTGTATGTTTTGATTCTCTGTCTCTTCCCAACAACACTGCAAGCTACTCAAAAGCAAGGATTTTGTCTAGTCGGTACTCAAGCAATTTTTGTGAGTAACCCAAAACACAGAAAAGCATTAAAGAAAATTATAAAGACCCCTGTATCCCCACTACTCAGGGAATCACAATTAATATCCTTCTGGGTGTTTCCTGCAGGTGTGGGTGGTCACACAATCACTTTTTTTTTTTTTTTTAAGAGATGCAACCTATTTACATTGCTTTGTAATCTGCTTTTTTTCCCCTCTACTTACTATATCATGAATACCTTTACCCATGCATGGCTGGCCAATCCTGTTTTTAAAGGGGACATACTATTTCCTTGTACGGAGTGACCCTACTGGATTTAACCAGCCCTTGCAGGTAGCCTTTAGGTTGTCCCAGTCCTCCTGTTATGACAGGCAGTGCCGCAAAGGAGCATCTTTGTACAAATACCTTTGCATGATTATCTGCTTATGTCCATTAAAGTGTTATTATTGGGCCAAAGGGTATGGACTTACTACCGGGCTTTGGATAGATAGCAAGAATGGGGCCGCTTTTCAGTTGAGGAGTCCCATTGTGCACAAGAACTTCGCAAGGTTCAGGGGAAGTTGAGAAAAAGATAGGAAACTGGCCCACCTCCGCTCCTTGGGCAACTCCTGTCTAGCTGGAGAGATTTATAAAATCCCCCAGGGCTGCAGCACTCAGGGCCGAACACCCCCGCGAAGGCCCTAAGCCCCGCCTCAATAGCCCTCCAGAGCTAGTGGTTGAACCACTACAGGCTTAGTGGTAGCAGTCTTATGGTAGACATTAATTTTTTTAAAATGTTGACTATCTTGAAAGGTTGAACTATGTTGAAAGGTTGTCTCTTGAAATAAATACACATGCACATGCCAGTGAAGTGCAATTTATAATTAAATTCTGTAATTATAGCTGACCGAATCCACAACTTAATACAGCACAGGTGTGAGCCACCAACTAACCCCAATTTCAGTTCAAAAGGGTGAAATCACTATTTTCTCCCTCTCAACATATTTAATAGCTAGTGTAAAACCAATGAATATAATTTGGCTTCATTTGGAACTCCCATTTCTGTCATTGCTTCCTTACAATTCATGTCACCTGTGTCCCCCATAAATCCGGTCTGACATTGGGTAAAATCCTCCAATTTGGAAGCCCAGGAACAAAGGATGTGTGACAACATGGACTTCCCCATCCTCTAGGGTTCACACCCTCAAAATCTGACTCTCTCCCTGCCCCTCCCAGCTCTGGCCTGGACCGCCTTAACTGCAGTCAGATATCAGAGTGGTGCTGATCCTTCACATGTAAACAGCACATCACAGGCTATCATATGTGTTGCACCCTTTGTGGCACCCGATACTCACAATGACCTTGGGAGGTTGGCCCAGCAGGGTTATTGCAGTAACCCTTATTTTAGAGATGAGTCAACTGAGTCTCAAGTCAGGGAAGGGACACGTTCAAGGTCACACAGCAAACAGGAAGTAGAGTTGAGGCTAAATTGACATCTTCTGACTCCTAGTTCAGAGCTATTTCCATTGTATCAGGGTAGGGCTGGAGGGACCTGCCAAATGGGCCAGGCTGGTCAGTGCCTATCCCCTGCCCTCTCCCCTTAGTTAGTTTCAACCTTTCGGTGCTGACCTAAAGGAGTCCCCAAACTTCACTTTGGCAAATATTTATCTAAACCAGAGAGGTAAAGGGCTGACCCTGGGCAGCCCTCTGAAAGAGTGAGGTAATCAAGTAGCTGGGTGGTTGTGAGAACCAGCTCAGTTCTGGGCAGACTCTAGTTACTAATATCAATTAATGGTGCTAGAAGACATTAATTATGTTCTTTAATTGGCTTACTTAGCAAAACACAAAGTTGGCAACTTTTCTTTTGAAATTTTACTTTCCCATGAAATTTCGAAATCTGAAAACCACTGATTTATACAACCACATTACATTATTTTTAAAAATTACCTAGATTCTAATCACTGTACTAATGTTTTTCACGAGCTCTTTCTTCAAGCCTCCAGATAGTTGTATGAAGTAGGAATCGTTATCCATCCCTCTTTTAAAGACCAGGAAACTGAGGCCCAGAGAGGTTAAATAATTTGCCCCAAGTCACACAACTAGTAAGTGGTAAAGCCAGGATTCTAACACATCTGTCTAGCTCCAAAGTGCAGCTACTTGGAGGAGGAGGTAGAGGAGAAATTTCCCCAAGCATAACTGGCAAGGATGCTTTTGTTCATTCACTCACTCACTCACTCCTTCATTAAACCTTTGCTCAACTGGGAGAACGCCAGCCTAATGGAAAGAAAATGCTTGGGGATGGGGAGTCCCAGGCTGGAGTCTTGGCTGTGATCCTTATCAGCTGAGTGACCAGCTGGCCACCTAACCTCTCAGAGTCTTGGCATTTCCAAGAATGTGAGAATAGAATTCCTCCCTTACCGGGCTGCTGTGAGGACCATATGCAGATAGACTGTGAGGAGAGGGCCCAGCAGCGCCTGGCACGTAGTAGGTGCTGGATGGACAGCAGTCCCCTGCCTGTCCCTGAAAGGAAAGCCACTCCACAGGTCACCAACACTCAGGGCTTTAGGTTGGAAGTGCTCTTTGATATCATCTTGTTCAACTCTCCCACTTTACAGATGGGAAAATCGAGGCTCAGACAGAGATGGTGACTTGTCCAAGTCAGGGTAATGACTTGTAATGACTTACAGTGCAGGGTGATGGCAGAGATGGGACCAGAACTCACATCTCCTGACCCTCCCCCGCTCCGTCTTCTGCATTTTCTACGAAAGCAGTGACGAGCTCTTCAGTGAAGCAGCCAAGTAAACTGTAAAGTAAGTAGGCTGGAGATAAATGAGAGCATTGACAGTGTGTTGTTGGGTAGCTTGAAGGAAAATATACTTTAAAGTATATTTTATACTTTAAAATATACTTCCTTATTTATCCAGCAAGTACACATTGCTTACTCTGTGCCTGCCAGGTACCATGCTAAGGCCTTAAGAAACATGAACTCACTTAATCATCACTCCAGTCCTGAGAGGAAGTTACTATTACTGTCATCCCTGTCTTACAGAGGAGGAAGCAGAGGCACTGAGAAGTTAATTCATTTGCTCAGGGTCCTACAACTAGTGAAGTGGCAGAGCTGAGATTCGAACCCAAGCATTCTGGCTCCAGAGTCCATATCATAACCACTGTGCCATGCTGCTTCTCACTCAGAAGACTGAGTTGCTTTCTTCTGTGTGTACCAGAGTGTAACTATACATTACTTGAGAATGGTAATGATAATCACAATCATAATAGTAATAGCAGGGAAAAGGACAATACATAGACAATTCCCTCTGTGCTTTTTTGGGAAAACAATAATACCTGCCCAAGCTTCCCAGATAGCCACTCTCCCTCTTCCTCCCCCCACCCCAACTCCATTGCCCATGCTACTCCCTCCACTGGGAGCACTTTTCCTCTCTTTGTCCTTCAGGACTCGGCTTGAATGTTGCTAGCTCTGGGAACATTTTTCAGACGGTGTGGTGTCTCCTGTCACAGTTGGTTAACATTCCTGGGTCAGTGCTAATGGTGGGATTTAACATTGCATCCCATGATGAGGATGATAAAGAGGATGATGATTTAGCTTAAGGGACTTTCCCAGTGGTCTCAGATCACTCTGCTAATCAATGTTGCCCAAGGACAAGTCAGCTGTTACTTCACTGAGGCGTGGACGTATATATTTCACGCCTTTGATGCCACAGACTTTGGGGAGCGCCTTCTTGGTACCTGTTACTGCATTTAGTAAGCACTCCAAGCCTTTAGAGCAAGTACTGTCAGCCCTATTTGAGCAGGGAAGACCCTGGCTCAGGAAAGTCGGGTAACATGTCCCAGGTCACATGACCAACTGAATGGTAGAGCTGGGGCCTGAAACCAGGTTCCCAATCCCCTCTCCCAGGGAACGCACTTTATGTAACTGTCACTGTAAAGACCGATTCCAGCAAAAATCAGTAATAGATGCCAAATTGAGGGGGAAACGATTTGATGAGAAATAGGATATTTACATAGTCCTGAAGTATCTCCCTACAAAATATCTACTACAAAGGAAAAAACTGCAATAGGGGACCTGGAAACCATGTGTGATGGTAAGTTTTATGTGGGAACTTGGCTGGGCTATAATACCCAGTTACTCAATCTAGGTGGTGCTGTGAATGTGTTTTGTAGATGTAGTGAACATCTAAAACCAGTTGACTTAATAAAGGAGATTATCCTCGATGTGGGTGGGCCTCATCCAATCAGATGAAAGGCCTTATGAGCAAAAACTGAGGTTTCTTTTTTTTTTTCTTAAATATTTATTTATTTGATTGCATAGGGTCTTAGTTGCGGCAGGAGGGCTCCTTAGCTGCGGCTCGCGGGCTCCTTAGTTGTGGCATGCGAACTCTTAGTTGCGGCATGCATGTGGGATCTAGTTCCCTGACCAGGGATTGAACCCGGGCGCCCTGCATTGGGAGCGTGCAGTCTTATCCACTGCACGACCAGGGAAGTACCTGAGGTTTCTCAGAGAAAGAAATTCTACCTCAAGACTGAAGGATCAACTCCTGCCTGAGTTTCCAGCCTACCTGCCTGCCCCGCACATTTCAGATGGGTCAGCCCCACAATTGTAGGCCAATTCCTTACCATCAATCAGTCAATCTCTTTCTCTCTCTCTCTCCCCGTATATATGTATGTAAGTCTCTTTATTTATATATTCTATTTGTTCTGCATCTCCGGAGAACCCTGACACACTATCTTAACCACGTGATCAAAATTAACATCACCAAAAAGGGCCAAAAGGGTGTCATGTACCTCCAAATGTTATATCCTCAGAAGGACACATCATTCAGATAGTATTACTTTTGTAATTGGAAAAAGACAAACTGTTAATCAAACAGTAAAACAGATCTCCCCTCTTTCCTCACGTGCTCCCAGGCCGGCAATGGCACTGGTCGCTGGCCCTGGTGACCTTCATGCCCCTGGCCCAGAAATGGGTCCACGTTTGGTGACTGTGTCCAGATGAGGATCTGCTCTCTGTCGGCCCTCCCCTTCTCTCTGCCCCCTTCCCCCTCCACCCCCTAACACACACAGACTCAAACATCCTCATAGTTAGTAATTTCCTCTCTGCCACCCAGCAGGCCCAGGAAAATTCCGTCTCCTCAATTTTACGATGCCGGGGTAGCAGTGAGTCACTTGCACACATCTGTGAATTCCTGTCAGAGCTGGTTACCTGTCTAAGGAGGGATGTTAACATTTACGGCAGTGAGCAGGGCTGTGTGACAGTTCAAGAGAGCAAGGTGCCAGCTACCTATCGGAGCTGCAGGTGGTTTTTATGGAAGCAGAATATTGCCACTTATTATTTATTTCACTTTTTAGTTTTAAAATGTGATTAATATCTCTTGCCAATAAATTTGGCTGAGCACAAGTATTTATGAAGCCCTGTCAGCAGGCTTGGTGCTACAGGGCCTAATTGCTGTGAGGGCAGAGGCAGTCAGTGAAGTGAGCCTTCTCCAGCCTGGCCATGAACCAGCCTTATTTTTATGGGCTTTTGGGGCTGTGGTTCTTTTTGTGATCACGCAGGGGGTAAGCCCAGGAGGCCTTCTAGCAAGGAAGCAAGGGGTGCAAAAGACTGATGGAACCAGAGAGGCTGGCTCTACCATGCAGTAGAGGGAGTTTTGGAGCCAGGCAGGAGGTGGAGGTTCAAAGCCCACGTTCAAAGCCATGGGAGCTGGACAAGCTGCAACCCCTCTAAGCCTCTGTTTCCCCGCATGTAAAATGGGCATAAAAGGTTTCAAAGGATTACCGAGAGGGTTTAATAAGTACACATTTGGATAGTGCCATCCAGTGCCTTCCAAATAATAGGTACACAGATATCTGAAGTTTAATGTTTCTAAGAAGGTGGCCTAAGGAACAAAGCTGAGTTTTGAATCCTAGCTCTGCCACTTACTAGCTGTGTGACTCTGGCCAATTAGTGAACCTCTCTGTGCCTCAGTTCCCTCAGCTGTAAAATGGGGATACCCGCAGTGTTGTAGTAAGGACTAAATGAGATAATCCATAGCTGGCACTCGGTCAGTACCTAATAGAGCTGCTCTTAGTGTTGTTTTTATTTCTTCCCTTACTTTCTGCCTATCACCTTCCATGGTCTGGCCCCAGAGACATTTCCTGCTGGTAAATTTCTACTTATCTTTTGAGGCTTAGTTTAAATATCACCTCTCCTGTAAAGTCTTTCCAGATCACTTTTGCAGAAATAATACCATCCCCCTGTCTGCAGCTGAGACACTTTGTACATTTCCATCATGATCGCTCTCACAGCCTGATGCCCATCCTCTTTTATAGGAGACCCTCCTACCTGCACCACCTTCAGGGTGGGACCAGGTTTTAGCATTGCTGCAAACCTACTACACAGCTGCCCAGCCCTTATACAGTTGTCCCTCGGTAACTGAGGGGGACTGGTTCCAGGACACCCATGGATACCAAAATCCATGGATGCTCACGTCCCTTATATAGAATGGCTGTAGTATAGTCAGCCCTCCTTATGTGCAGATGCAGAACCTGTGGTTATGAAGAGCAGGGCTGACTGTATTGGTCTGGCAGCCCCCTCTCTAACCACCCTGGAGCAGAGGGGATCGCTAGCTGTGCCCCCGTGTTAACTCATTCACTCACACTGGGTACCGGGGGTGGGTAGTTCTGGCCTGGTGCCTAGAGGCTATGGCCCAGCACTCAGGAGCTGCTAGGACAATGTGTGCTGGGGAGAGAAAGATGAGATGGGTCATGCGGATTTTCTTAGCAGCTGCCACCTCTCCCTGTTAACAGTTTGAGTAGGACCAGGTGACAGTGCTGGCTGAGGAGAGGAAAGGACTGTCTGTTTGGGGCTCCTGGATCCATAAGTTGAAACGGAGAAGGGAGACCCAGCCAGGTGCATAGGGATGTGCATTTCAGGTAAGTTTCAAAGTTCAGGGTGAAAAAGAGGTTGTCCTCTCCACAGGCTCCCTATCTGGGAGGATGGGTGGGATGTGTCTACTTTGGAAGGGTGACACCAGAATCTGGGACAGGGTATCTGAGACAGGCCCTTTGTCAGTCGAGTACCTGCCCCTGCTTTCCCAGGATATTAAGCTGTGGCCATTTTCCTGGGCCTGTGCAATGAAGGATCTCCCTTCCTCTTTCAGTGCTAACTCATTCACCATAGGGCTATCAGCTCCATCCAACCACAAGCATTGTGGGTGCCTCCTCAGTGTGCCAGGATGTATACTGTGGACACAGAGATGGGTTAGACTGTGGGCTCTGCCTTGGGAGCTCACTCTCTAGTGCAGAAACTGCCATGGAAACCCAGATACAATATGGTGCCATGCATGCAACAGATGCCATATGCACAAGGGACATGGGTAAAAAGAGGGGTGGGAGGGTGGTTCAAGGAAGGCCTCAGAGAGGAGATGTGGCCGAAGCACAGCTGTGAAGGAATTTGCTAGGTGGAATCAGTGTGATAAAAGCACTCCAGGTAGAGGGATCAGCAAAAAGGGACCGGGTGTTGAAAAATATTGTCTGTGGGGGGAACCCTGCATTCACAGTGAAAGGTCAAGGTGTGAGCAGAGAGAGGTTGGGTGACAAGCACAGAAGTAAGTGGCAACCTGCCCATCCTGTATGGGGGGCAGAGGAGGTGGTCTTTCTGCCCAACCACATACACGTTCTGCCATCAGCAGTACCATCTTTGAATACTTGAAGGGGATGTATACACACACGTGAGTATACCAGGGTCTGTTAATTCATATATGCTTGTGTATATATAATATGAACATTCAAATTCTAGAATGTGGGTGGTTGAGCTCTGAGATATAGGGAAATTCTTAGAAACCAGGTAGAATTCAGTATGGTGAGGGTTTCAGTGTGGCAGAGGGTATGCTAGGAGGCACAGAGAGAGCTGTAATTGAGAGAGGCCTGGTTTTGACCCAGTTTCGGTCTCTGTTCTAGGGATGCTACATATGGTTGGGCAGGTTGTTCACTGCTCAAGGACATACGGCTGATGGGAGTGATTCAGGGATGGGCTCACCTGTGTTTACCTGGGGAGGGGAGGAGCACCATTTCCTAATTCACACGAAAGGGCTGCCTGAGCTTCGCTGGTCAGGCTGGCTGTGGTGAAGTAGAGGTTCTTTGAAATGGGAGAACTGGCTCAGGTGATGTCTCAAGTCCCTTCCAGCACTAATATTACACACATGCACAAGTGGACTTGGTTTCCTCATGGGTCAAGGAGGATCATTCCTATGGCATCATCTTCTGGTTTGGCCAGCCTAGACTCCCCACCTCTCTGCTGTCCTTCTCCAGGGACCTGCCTTCCTTCAAGGCAGACCACTGCTTCCCCTAGGAAGCCTTCCAGCCACCCACTCCCACCTCCTCACGCTCCGATCCCAGGTCACTTATTCTTTAAACATCCTCGGAGCACCAGCCAGCCCTCCCTGATTCAGAGTAGGGTGAAGAGCAGATCTCACTGCCATCATGCATCAACTTGTCCTAGGAGAAGAGATGCTGAGATGGGAATTCTTAGACCCTCGCAGGTTTCAGCAATCTTCAGGCTTCTATTCAAAGTAAACCACCCTCTCAGATGGGAGCAGAGGCTGATTGTAAAGGTAAGTGAGACACACTTAATGGCTGTACAAAAGCAAAGATGAAAATCTACTTCTTGTTTTATTATTGCTGTGAGTGAGAAAGCCGCCAGCCCTGCGGGTCAGAGTTGGCTGGGGGTCAGGGATGTAGCTGGACTTCATTCAGGAAAGGGAGGAGGAGGAGAAGGAGGAGGGCTGTCTGGGAGCAGAGCCAAGACCCAGGGAGGAAAAGCATGGGGAAGAAAATTCATATCCTTCACAACCCGAGTCTCTGAACTTTGTGGGATTCTGTCTGAGTTACTCCCTGTCGCCTATTGGATTGCCGGTGGTGGCTGTGGTGTGTGTGTGTGAGGTGGGGGGAGGGAGCTTCAGATTTCATGAAATCCATTTTAATCACCCTCTGCAATCCACAACACTCTGTAATTACAAGGCTCTTATGCTCAAGTACAAAAAAAAAACTCACCAAGAAAGCAACATTATTAAGCTTGCAAGCGGAAACATGAAAATTCATAAAACGCACAATTAAGGATCCAGTGACAATGTTAATGCTCCCCTTTGCCAGCCCAGGCACTGGGGATTACCAACAAAATGGGCAAATCTAAACCCTGAGGTGTCTGCCACCGACCATTGGAAACCCTGACCCCACCATGCCCGGTCTCTCCGTGGATTCCCACTTGCTATTGTCATAGGCTGTCCCGGGGCCCAGCTTTAAGAGTCTGAGCCCTGAGGGAGGGGGAAGGGAAGGTCTAGCTTTAGAGGGCAGGAGCCAAAGAGTTGTGTTTGAGAAATGACCCCAGTGCTTGCTGTCACGTGCAGAATCCCTGAAAGACAGGGCTAGACTTTGATGTTCTTTCCCACTGGTCAAGGGAATTCAAAAGGGGTGGGGATTGCAGTCACCTCCCATCAGAGTAGCTCCAACTCCCAAACTGACCCTCCACTCTTACCTCTGACCCCTTAATCCAGGGCCTCCTCTGTTCTCTCTTCCAGGAACCTAGCTGCCTCCATCTCAATCCCTGATGCCAACTCTGCACCCCCAATCTGCTCTACAAGCTGGCTTCCAGGCCAGTCTCCCCTAAGCATGCATTTAAGAAGTCCCTCTCCTCCTCTTCCACTGTCACATGAACAAAGCAGGGCAAGAAGTTGTAGCTGAGCTATGATCTTAACTATGTTACACAGAAAACAAAAGCAAAAACAAAAAACCTCAGAAAGAGGGAAGGGCATTAACAAAATGTTCGCTGGTTACTTTTGGGTTTGGTTCCTCCAGGGCAGGAGGGACGAGGAGATTAACAGGGCTGCATACCTTTCTTACTTGTGCAAATTTTCACAATGAGTATAGTTTATAGTCAGGAAAAAAAATGAAATAAACCTTAAATGACACCTCTGTTCAAAATCCTTCTGTAGTTCCTTATTTTCTACATGGCAAAATAGAAACCCTGAGACTGGTATTTACAACCTTCTAAGACCTGGTCCTCATTGCAGGGCCAGCTGCATGAATGTGTGACCTGTGTAGTCACCACAGGGACCTGCACTCAGAAAGGCCCAGGCTTGGTTGAATGCTCTGCTATGACTATCCTGAAATTCTTAACAATTTTTAAACAAGGGATCCACTTTTTTTTTATTTTGTACTTTACCCCACAAATTATGTAACTGGACCTGTTCATCAGAGTATGTTCATCAAGAGAAATCACAATCTAATTATTCAGGGCTGAACAATGCAGATAGTCTTTGGACTGCTGTGTCAGGTAAGGGTCTCCAGGCTGTGACCAGGATGGTCATGAGAACGGGAGATGTTCAGCCTGGGCATGTCAAGAGCCAGGGGACACTTAGCCATTGTTTGCTGAGCACCTCAAACTCTCTCCTGGGCTCTAGGAACACAGTCGTGAACAAACTAGGCCAAGTCCCCACTCTATCAAGCTTCAGTGCTAGTCAGGGTAGAGAGACAATAAACAAATAACCAATTATCTATGTTAGATAGTGCTATGAAGAAAAATGAATCAGGATGAGGGAGACAGAAAGGGCTGGAAGAGGAGGGCACACTACTATCTGATTCAGGACCTGAAAGGAAGTGAATAAGCACCTGGCTGGTGGAAACTGGGGAGATGTTGACACACACACACACACACACACACACACACACACACACACAGAAAATTACAATACACAGTGGGGTTTCCCATGGAGAGACTCAGTGGGAGCATCAGTGAGGAGCAACCTGCTCAGCCTGGGGTGGAAAACTCCCCATTTCCCCCATTTCCCCCTCAGCCCCTGGCAACCACCATTCTACTCTCTGTCTCTACGATGTGATTATTTTAGGTACCTCATAAGTGGAATCACACAGTATTTGTCCTTTTGTGACTGAGCTATTTCATTTAGCACAACGTCCTCAAGGTTCATCTATGTTGTATCATGTGTCAGAATGCCTTTCCTTTTTAAAGGCTGACTAATATTCCATTGTGTGTGTATGCCACATTTTGTATATTCATTTATCCACTGTTAGACACTTGGGTTGCTTCCACCTCTTGGCTATTGTGAATAATGCTGCTATGAACATGAGCGTATAAATATCCCTTCAAGTCCCTGCCCTCAATTCTTTTGGGTATATACCCAGAAGTGGAATTGCTTTATCACATGATAATTCTATTTTTCATTTTTTTTGAGGAATCATCATACACTGTTGTCTATAGTGGCTGCATGATTTTACTTAATCCCTTTTTAGAGATGATATATCTGAGGTTGAGTGGCTAAGCAATAGACCTGAGGCCATAGCTTAGGAAGGGACAGTCTGATGCCAATCTGGGTCCAACGTGGCCTCATTCTACAGAGTAGCGGTTCTCATGGCCAGGGCTCAGCCACAAACATCAGAATCATCCAGTATGATGAACAAGTATATGTTGTACTTGTTAAACATATAGATTCCTACCCCAGGCCTAGAGAAATAGAATCACTAGGGATAGGACCCAGGAGTCTGTATTTTCAAAATAACAAAAAACAAACAGCAAACAAACAGAGAAACAAACCAACCCTCCGTGTTTCTGGTGGGCGGCCAGGTTTGATAACCACTGTTTATTATTGGGGTAATGGTTATTATTGTTGTCCTTGCCATTATCCAAATGTCCTCATAACCATTCCTTACTCAGATCAGCTTACTGATTTGTAAACATCCGGAAACAGTGGGGAATGTAAGGGTTACTAGGAGATCTCAACCCTGGGTTTGCTGTCCAGCAAGTACTGGCTTTCAAAGGGTGACACATTTAGTGTTCTAATCAACAAGGCATCAGCCAGGCGCCTGCCCGGGCCTTTCTTCGATTCCTGACTAATACTCATTAAGCAGCTCAAGCCAATGTGTTCCTAAGTGTGTGTACAGAGGCAGGCTGCTGGCATTTTAATCTCATTCGTGAATTGAAGCCCTAAGACGCAGCAGCCCCTTGTGCCTGTGGGGTGAACTTCTTCACACCCCGAGATTGGCTCCCCGTCCCTCTGCTTCTGCCATCTCCCACGCACCCCTCCAGCCCTGCATTCTCCCCTGGGCGCAGAGCAAAAGACTCTGGGAAACCAGAGCTTGATGACTTCCAGGGCGCTGGCTGCAGATAGCTGGATAACCAGCTCAGGTGACCGGGCTGCCTATATCCCAGAACAGATATTGAGTCGTCCACCCTGGCCTGACTTGTCGAGTTGGCACCAGGCCATAGGCACTGCTCCCTGAATTCAACTGTCTGCGTCCCCTCCCCCATCAATACTCTTGATAGAAGCCAGACAAGGTTCTGGGGCTTTGGGAAAGAAACATCTAGAGGCAGTCTTCTCAGCACAAAGCCCTCATTGTTGGAGGAGGAACGCATGGGAGAGGCAGAGGGAGTGCTTATCTTTTGTCAGTGCCAGACAGCTGAAAGGACTCCAGTGAAAAATGACCCTATACACTAAAAGAGAGGGGAATATGCAAACTATGACTAGCTTCTTCCTTGGGACAGAAATAGGTGGGGCTTTCTCTGAAAATGTTCATAGGCACATACACACGTTAACACATATACAAACTTATTATTTTGCTCAAAGTAAATCAAGAGGCAAATGAAAAACAGACTCACCCATCCATTCATTCAACAACTTATCCGTCCATCCATCCGTCCATCTATCCGTCCATCCATCCATCCATCCATCCATCCATCCATCCATCCAGTCACTTGTTTATTCAAACATTAACTCTGTGCCTACCATGGGCCATAAACTATGCTGGAAGAAACAGCAATGATCCTAGATCAGAGGTTTCTAACTGGGGACATATTATTCCTGGCACAATCTAGGAACCTGCATGTTAGCTCACCAAGCATTGTCTATAACTGAATCAATGTCTCGCACAATATAGGTAGGGGTGTTATGATGAATTCACATCGAGTTCAGAATTACTGAATCCAATGAAGCTTTCTGTCACTGTGGTTTTTCTGAGTCAATGAAAAATAAAAGTATAAATGCTAACCACTGGGAGATCTGGACACGGTCTAGACAACAAAAGTGCAGAATCCTAATGTATGGTTCCATGAATGGAGATAATCACAACCATCACCACAATAGTGGACTAAATAAATAACTTAATGATGTGTTGGGCATTATTCTAAGTGCTGTACTTACTTGTTAATCCCCACAATAAATCTATGAGATAGACATTACCACTACCCCATTTTGCAGATGATAAAGCTGCCCATGAGAGCCTCCATAACTCGCCGAAGGTCACACAGCAATAAGGGTGGATCTGGGAGTTAGACTTGGGAAGTACAGGTGCAGAGTCAGTACTTTGAACTCTCCTTGTCATGGTGGGCAGGGGCATCTTGTCCAAACACACTCATTTTAATGATGGGGAGACTGAGACTTAGAGAAGCCATGTGACATGTCCAAAGGGAGTCAGGCGGTGAGTTCTTGAGGGAACTGGGGGTAAGAACTTAGATTTCCTGTTCTCCATTCTGGTTTCATTATTGCTTAAATAAGCCAGACTTCATCCCAAAGTTAAAGTCAAAATAACCTGGGCATGGGGACAAAGGAAAGGCAAGAGACACTAAGGTTCACGATAAAACACATGCTGTCTTCTTGTACAATCTAGAGCAGTTTTTGTTTCCTGGGTTGTCACTTTGTCCAGGATGTCCTTGGGAGAAATTCCTGACACATGGGAAGCAAGACCCAGGTTGTGCTGAAGGTATCAGGGACTCAGGGATCCCAGCTCAAGTCACTTTATTTCAGGCTTTATGCCTGACAATTTGGTGGAGCAGCCCAGCTCTTCCTTGGCTTACATGGTCTTCGTTTCTCTCTGCTTAGCATCTCAAGGCCCACACAGCCAGGAAACCCTAGGAATGAAGGCCCTGTCCCTCTGAGCAAGTGGTGCCCAATTAAATCCCAAAGATCTGTTTCTGGCCACTGGCTGCTGTGCCAGACAGAGAGGCTGGCTTGGGAAGCCACAGTTTGTTGGATGATGGTTTGTGGGGAGGCAGCAGGTGGCAGTGGAAAGAGTTTGGAGTCTGACAATCCTGGATAGGAATTCTGGACCCACTGAACACACTGGCTGTGTGACCACAGGCAAGTTTCCTAACTACTCTGGGCACCAGTTTCTGAATCTATAAAATGAGGACAATACCTTCCTTGTATATGAGTGAACATATGCAAAATACTTGGTAGATTTTTGCTCTGAAAAATGAGAATCTAAGACTAGATCAGTGTTTTCCAAACCTTTTATCGTAGAAGAACCACTTTTTACTTTCTCTAAAGAAAAGCTAAAGTAAAATTGTAATGTCTAAAGGAGATAAAGGGTCGCTTCTGCATTGGTGAGGGGTTGGGGCTCAGGGTCCTGCCAATTTTGCCTCCTTTCCTCCCACTGTGGTGTTGAGGTTCCTCTGGGGAATTTGACTAGTTGATCACTAGGCCCCTTTTAACTGTAGTTAAGAAAAAGAAAGGAAAGAAGGAAGGAGAGAAGGAAGGGAAGAAGGGAGGGAGGGAGAAAGGAAAAGCACAGTCTTGTCTATTGCTAACTGGGAAGAGATTTATATTTGTCGAGCACCATTAAGAAGATGAACTTGATCCCTACCCTCATTGGCTTATAGTCAAGCAGAGAAGCCAGACCAAGAACAGGTAATTTAAAGATTGAAAAGTGATTTAAAAAGAATCAGGGTCGGGGGGGCTCAATGGGAACACAAAGCAGGGGTTCAGATTTAGTTCAGCCATCAGGGAAGCTGGGACCTGGAAGATGAGGAAGATGGTGGCTCGGACTAGCTGGCTGGGGGCAGTACAAGAGAGAAGGGATTGGAGATGGCATCACTAGGACTTGGTGACCGACCGGACAAGAGGCCATGACAGAGAGCATGCTCTCAAGGAAGACACCCAGGTCTCTGGCCTGTAAGCCAGGTATGATTCTGAAAGTAGGGGTGTAAAGCACAAGATTCCACCAGCTCCATCATCCGAATTACGCAGGATCCAGCACGGACCCCCATGCCCACTGCTCACACAACTGTCCATCTTTCCCCAGGGAGGCAAAGCCAGCGGGGACACTGCCACCACACCCCACAGAAAGCATTAAGGTCACGAGAACTCTATACGGCCTACAAAACATCTGTTGGCAGAGCTATGCTGGAAAGTACAGCAACTGCTTGCGGTAAATTAATAATAGATGGGCTGGACTCCCTCAGAAATATTTACCCAGCCGGAGTGGTTGAAGGCTAATAACCAGGAGCGGAACCCGAGCCTTACCTCAAACAGCCCCGACTATTGAAAACGAAGAAGCATCAGCCTGGCCCTTCTTGATGTTGGCGGAAGGAAAACAAAAGTGCAGATCACCTCACTCAGAAATATGAGGACCGCAGTCTGCTGGGAAACACTGGGGAAGGGAACTCGGACAAAGGCCTGGGAGGTAATGACCGAAAGCAGCCAACAGATGAGGGTTGCTAGTGGTTATGTGGCACTTACTGCATGCCCCTGTCTAATGCCATGCCTATTGGTACCCTTAATCCTGGGCGCTAGGAACCTGGGCACTATTTTTAGGACCATTTTACAGATGGAGGTGATGAGACACAGAAAGGTTAAGGCAACTTGTACAAGGAACTAGCTAGGACGTGATGGAGCTGGGATTCAAGGCAGTCTGGCTCCAGAGCATGTGACCTTAAGCCACTTTGCCTTTGCTGCCTCCTGTTGCCTTTTCCAAAACAGTCAAGGGAGGGGGGCAAGTTTGAGGAAAGAAACCCTACAGTCAACTGCCAAAGGCACACTCGCACAGCCTTACTGCTCTGAGTACTTTCTGTCTCCAGCCTCTGCTGAGAACGCCAGGCTCTTTTCACCAGCAAACGCAGTAGCCGTTCTTTCGTTTATTAATTATTTACCGAGCACCTGCTGCGGGCCAGACCCTGTGCTAGGTTCAGACTGGGCCTTCTATAGTGGGCACAAAATCTCCCTCTTCTAGGAAGCTCTCCCTGTCCTCTCCCAGGCAGAGCCCACTTCTCCTTCCTCAGAGCTCCCCACCAGCCTTCAGGCCATTCTCTAGGATGGACTTTCCCAAAATCAATTTGGAAAAACGGAGGGATTTGAATAGACATGCAAAAATGTGTTCTGGAGCAAGTAAGTTTGGGAAATACTAGGTGAGCGTCCTCCCTGAAGGACTTCTCAGAGCCTTTAGAGTGCTAGAGGCAGTGAGGTCTACCAGGAGCGAGTCAGTGATACAGTACTTTCCAGATTGCTCAACATGGAAACACTCCTCCTCCTTTTTTTTTTTTGCCAAACAACATTTTGTGGGGCTGATGTATCATAAAACACTATTTGGGACATTTTGCCCTAGAATAATAACTACCATGTCAAATCTGTGTTTGGGTTTGACCTGTCAGTCCACTGGCAGGACGACGAGGCCGGGAACTCTGTCTTACTCATCTCTCCAGCTCCTGCCTTCAGCCAGGCCTGGATCAGAAGCGTTCTCTGAAAGTTTTCTTTGCAAATGGCATAGGTGAGTGCTGTAACACAAAATTCTGGGACGGCACCAACGTTCATACCTGCGTCTGCCTGCATCTCTTAGTCTGTCTCCAAGGCTACAGGCACTTCTTGCTTATATGAATCTCAGGCGATGTTTCCTCTTCACCCCAGACACTCCCTGTCAGGACACAGAGGCTTTCAGCTGGCCCCCGTCCACCTCTTCTGGATCCTCTCCTACACCACACACTTCCTCGGCCTTGACTATGGGACCACAGGCCGTTTCCAGAATGCAAGATGGCTTCTTTCAAATGAGCTTCTCACCTGCTGGCCAGTCCTCAGCAATCTGCCTGTGAAGTTTCTCTTTCTTTGATCCGTAGCTCAAATCTCGTGGCTTCCGTGAAACCCTCTCTGAGACTCCCTCCGGCACCCCGTCCCCAGGGTTCAGCTGGATGCCCGTGCTGGGGCGGCCTGGGCTGTTACATCGTAAACTGCACCTGTTTCCCTGTGTGGGTGAGGGTGTGTGCTGAGTGAAGATGCCCCATGTGTTCTGTACTTTGGGTCCCAGTCAAAAGAGCTGGAAAGCCCCTGATGTTATGTAACCCTCCTATTTCAGATGGTTCCAGGCTCTGTGCGAGGTTCATACTGAGCCTTTTAAAATCTGCACATTTTCCTCCTCTGTGAAGCTCTGCCTGGCAGAGACAGGGTTACAGCCCCACTCCTCTCGCGCCCTCAGGGGCTGGTAGCCCCGTGACCCCTCGCAGGAGAGGTCGGAGGAATGGGCTCACAATTTTGTGACAAAATAAAAGCACAAAGCCAGGACTGACTCATGCTTTGTCGGCTCGTGTTCTCCCAATGTATTTTCTTCACAGTTTTCCAACTTCTACAACCGTAAAATTGCTTTGGCATGACAGTTGTTTTACACAAATGAAAGCACGACTGAGTGCAGTGGTGTTTCCGGCGCTCGGAGGGGAGCAGATGAGGCAGAAGAAGCAGGAAGGAGGAGGGAGGGAACGCGGGGAGCTAGAGCCAGGCCCCTGCAGGGGCGGCTGGGTCTCTACCCGTCTGCGGTGGGAAAACAACGCTCCCCTTGGACTGAAAGCACAGGGCCGCCTCCCAGAGGCTACGGTGCCAGACGGGGCCTGCTCAGCCGAGTTCGCCATTCCACCGACTGGCAGTGGAAACGGGAGACACGGCATCAGCAGGAGACCTAGAGTCAGTCTTCTCCCCGGCCCTGCTTTCCTCCTAGCTCTGCCCTTAACTCCGTTTTCTCTGGGTCTTAGATTCCTCATCTTAAAATGAGAGGGTTAGACGCCATCAGTGGCTCTCCATTTTTTGGCCCGTGACTCCCAGGAAGGAGTACATTGGACGTCTCAGCTCAGCCTAGACACACATACAGTTCCCACATGTAACTTGAGTTTCACTCTACAATGCTTACTCTTACTACCTGCTGTGTTTTCTACTCTCTTCTATTCATTTATAAATCATAATTTATACATTCATTTTGTAAACTTTTATTGAAGCAAAATGTAAGTCTCGTAGGTGTACATGTCATCGATAAAGAGCTGGATAAGCTCTCACAAATTGAAAACACCCACGTAACCAGGCCTCAGATCAAAAGACAGAGCATTACCCATACCTTGAAAGCCTCCACTGTGCCCTCCCATTTACCAGCCCCTCCCCCAAGGATAACTGCTCTCCTGACTTCTAACAACTTAGCTCAGTTTTGTCTGTTTTTGTACTTCATATAAATGTAGTCATAAAGTTTCTCTATGCCTGGCTTTTTCTTTCAACACTGTATTTGTGAGGGCCATTCATACTGCTGGGGGCAATATTCCATTGTGTGGCTGTATCACCATTTATCCATGCCGTTGCCGATGGTCATGTTTTAGGGTGGAAAGGTGTATGCACATCTCATGAGTGTATCTAAGGATGGAATGGCTAGTATGCATATGTCCCACTTTAGTTGATGCTTCCAGACAGTTTTCCAAAGTCATCATACCAAATTATACTTCAGACAGACATGTGTGAGGGTTCTAGTTGCTTCACATCCTTGCCAACGCTAGATATTGTCTCTCTTTTTTCATTTTAGCCATTCTTATGGGTGTATAGTGGTATTTCATTGCTGGTTTAATCTGTAATTCCCTGATAACTGATAACGCTTTCGAATGCTTATTGGTTATTTGGATATCCTCATTTGTGAAGTATCTGTTTGAAATATCTTTTGCTTATTTTTCTATTAGGTTGCTTGTCTTTTCCTTACTTATTTGTAGCAGTTTCCTCTTTTCTTCCTACTATACAGTTGACCCTTGAACAACATGGGTTTGGATTGCATGGGTCCACTTAGACACAGATTTTTTCAATAGTAAATACTACAATGTTACACTGTCCATGGTTGTTCGAATCTGCAGGTGCAGAACCTGGGATACTGACAAACTGTGTATGTGGAGGGCCCACTATAAATTATACTTGGATTTTCGACTGCACAGAGGGTTGGTGCCCCAAGCCCTGCATGTTCGAGGGTCAACTGTGTATATTTTGGATATGAGACCTGTGTTGAATACATAATATAAATACCGTCACTCACTCTATGGGCTACTGGATCACTTTGTTTCACTTTAATGCATGATGATCTTGAACCACCAAATTAAATTCATGACCCACTAATGGGTCACAACCCACAATTCGTAAAACACTATAATACACGATTATATAGTATTCCCCGGATCTGGAAACCTCGAAATGGACACCTCTGGCCAGTGGCATCCACTGCAGTGTTAGCCTGGGGCAGCACCCTGCTATGAAGAGCCAGTAGCTGTCTGGAGAACAAAGGCCATGACATTAGCTACAATAATTTCAAAAAAAAAAAAAAATCCTTGTTCCACACCTTCACTGACAACACAGTTCCCAGTCCTCCTGAATTTAAGATTTATCAGCCCCATAGCCAGATTGAGGGAGGGGACTGGGAAGGATGGCCGAGGTGTGGAAACACCTCTGGAAGGAGCCTTTTCAACAGGGCTGAAGGGTGTGCTCTCCATTCACCCAGGTGCCTGGGCCCTCAGGGTAGGGTCCTTTCAGCCAACAGGTCAAGAAGACTTCCCTAAACTCTTGACAAATTCCATTAACCATGGGAGAAGGGCACTCACACATCCCGGACGCCTTCTCAGTGTGAAGGGTACCTTCTATGCAGTTCCCTCCCAGCTCCCCAGAGTAGCCCGGCCCACACCCTTTAAGCTCCATAAAGGCAGGGGCTGGGGCACTCTTGGAAAAATGCGGCCAAGGTCACACGGCCAGTCAGTTATAGAGCGGAAGCTGACTGACCCACACCCTGTGTTTTCATTCCTATGTCACACTCTCTCCAGGCCGCCAGTCACCGTGCAGAGTGATGACCACATCCAAAGGGCCCAAAGATTCTCTCACGCATGCACACCCATGTGCACACACAAACTCACACACATAGGCGTGCGTGTGCACACACACAGACATGTGCATACATTCACACACACGCTGTTCTGCTCAGGAATCCGTGGGCTGGACCCTACTGCTTCATTACACATGGACTTTCCCCCCTCTCCTGATTTCCAAAGTACTGAAATATCTCATAGTACATAAATAATACAAACGTACATATATGTGGAGGGTACTCTACAGTTTGTAAATCCCTTTCACACTCAGTCTCTCATCTCAACCTCACAACCAGCCTTCTGAACATATACAGATATATGATGATTCTCAAGCCCCCCAGGTCTACTGGGGGTCTAAGGACCTTCCTTCTGGGGACACCAATCCTTACTATCCAGGACTGGGGCGGTGGCAGCAGCCAGAGATTGGCGGAATTTGTGCAGCTCCTCAGATCCTCCCTAAAAACTTCCCTTTTAACTGTGTATTCCGCAGCAACCAATCTTCCCTTGTCTGATTCTGAGTAGAGTTTTAATTTCATGAACTTTCCAGAGTTGGGCTTGTGTTTGCATGAGACTTTTTGGGATGTGGCCACTCCTCCCCCATCCCTAACAAGCACACCCACATATTCACGCTTCTCTCTTCACCACCTGCTGTCTTCTCCTCCAGCTGGAGGTAAGGAGCCCCATCACTACTTATGCAGCTACTAGGGGCTACCATTTATTCAACACTTCCTACACACCAGGTACCAAGCGCTTTATGTACATTATCCCAGCACACCTCACACGAATCCTTTGCCACACGTATTAATATCCTTACTTCACAAATGAGGAAATAGATGCTCAGAGATAAGTGACAGTCTAGGGTCACATAGCAAGTGATAGGGCTGGGATTGTACCCACATCCCACTGATCCCCAAGTCCTGGCCCATCCCAGTGCCCGGGACAGAGGGAAGCAGCAACTTTTTTACTCTGAGTCAGCAAAACTATCCACATGGAGGTGGGCAGCATCTTAGGACCATCTTGTCCTTCCCTCCTGTTTTCTCCAAGCTCAGAGAGATGAAGGGACTTTCCCGAGAGCATCGCCAGAGTAGATCTGGGACTGGAACCCGGGTCTGGTCCTTGGGTTTATCTTCCTCTGATTCTCACGCATCTCCTGGGACAAAGGACGCTGGTAGAGCACTGTCTGCGTTCCAGGCGATGCCTCTTTTTGAGGAGACATTTACAGTGTCGGAAAGAAGATGACCAGGGAAGGAATTGCTCTTAAAACCAAATTATGAGGGACAAAGAATAAAAAAAGATCTCAAGGAAGGGCATGATCTTTTGTCTTCAAACATTTGTAGGACTGTCTAGTGAAAAAGAGGCTTGGCAAGATGTGAGGAGAAGTGGATACAGTGGATGTCAAATCCAGATTTTTTAAATAAAAATCATAAACGGGGGGAGATAACCAGTTCCTCATTAGTCCCTGGAGTTTTCCAAACATAGACCAAATCTATCTATCTGTCTGTCTATCCATCTATCATCTATCTATCTATCTATCTACCTACCTACCAAAGATCCACATCTCTAAGAACCATTCATCTCTAAGATTCCACAAGCCTTTGAAATGTACTAAAATCGTACAGGGAAGCCAAGCAGTAATCCTGTACTCCCTGCTCATTGTTTTTAGGGAAAAAATTTCTTATAAAATAAATGGATATAAAGTCTGCCTTTTAACACATATTTAAGGGGTAGAGTAAAAAAGCACCCATATCATTAACTTAAATCATGAATACTCTCTGAAGTGTAAAAAAAAAAATCAACTCACTTTTCTTTAAATCTTCTTAAAAGGGTCTAAGAATAATCCTTCAAATAATCCTTGAAGTATGCAGTTTTAATTTGGACACGTGGTAATTTCAGTCTACCTGTTGAAAGAGACAAGAGAGAAATCAGTCATTTTTGACGAGGTTGCTCTTCTCACAAACAGCAGATGAGGTTTAGGCAGCTTGAGGGGTGGCGGGTGGGCAGCAGCGGCAGCTTGGGCCCCAGGCTGAAGGCTGGTTTTGGAACACTCAGAGGAAAGGCGACTAAGGTAGTGATCCCAGTGCCTGGCACATAGCAAATGCTCAATAAATATTTAATGAATGAATGAGGGTAAGGATGGATGAATAAACGAGTGTGCTTTATCATTAACCTTTGATACAGGGAGTTACCCTATAGGTTCAGCTCTTTGACCCTTAGGGAGAAACAGAATTTCCAGGCACTGGGCATATTTATGGAAAACAGCACAGAGAAAGGCTCATGGTGTAGTGGAGAGAGTGAGGGCTTTGGAAGCAGCCATATCTATGTTTGAATCCTGGCTCTACCACTTATAACTGTGCAACCTTGAGCTGTCTTGTTTATTTATGTTTACTACTGTTCTTTTTTTTATTTTTATTTCTATTTTTTTTAACATCTTTATTGTAGTATAATTGCTTTACATTGTTGTGTTAGTTGCTGCTGTATATATAACAAAGTGAATCAGCTATATGTATACATATATCCCCATATCCCCTCCCTCTTGCATCTCCCTCCCACCCTCCCTTACAATTGTTCTTAAATTGGATACTTAGCCCATTTGTTAATTTCCAGCCCTTCTTCTTTCCCAATGCAAGCATTTAAGGTCAAGCATTTCCCTTATGCTGTCTTAGCTATATTCCACAACTTCGATATTTGATATTTCTCTTATCATTCATTTATAATATTTTATAATTTCTATTATCATTTCTTTTTTGACTCATGAGTTAGTTAGAAGTGTTTTTGTGAATATCTCTCAATGCATTTTCCCCCCAAACTCCTAACTTATCCCTCCCCCTCAATGTATTTTTTTTTTAAACTCATCTTTCTGTTATTGATTTCTAGCTTAATTGTCCTGTGGCGGGAGAATGTGGTTTGCAGGATACTGATTCCTTGAAACTTGCTGAGACACATTTTATAGCCTAGGATGTAGTCAACTGCTGTGAATGTTCCATGTATACTTGGAAAGAACGTGTATCCTCTAGTCATTGGGTGTAATCTCGGGTTAGTTTTTCTAAACCTCCCTGCCCCTCCATTTCCTTATCTGTAAACAGGTACCTGAGCAATACACATTAGTTCCCTCCTGCCATTTAGAATTACAACACTTACTGACAAAGAGGCTGTGCAGATAAAAACAGAGAGAGTGCATAAGAAAGACAGCTTTATGCACCATTTCTTGCTTATAACAATATTAATAAGAATACCTAGATTTATAAAGCATTTGAAAGCTTCCAAATGATGACCACATCTGCCATTTGATTTCTTACTCTCGAGGAGCCTGTGAGGCGCCACCCAGATGGGTGGGGGTGAGGACCCACATGGAGAAGGGACACGCACCAGCTGGTGTGGCTCTTCACTCAGCCCTCCACACCAGAACCCCAGGGTCCCTCCTTGACTCCCCTCGCCCTCACTCCTTACATCCGCTCAGGTCAGCTTACTTACTGTCTCTCGAATCCGTCAACTTATCACCCTCAATGCCGACATCATTTCCTACCTGCTTTATTCCAAGAGATCATTAAATTCCTACTGTTATTAAAATGCAACTACAAGAAATACATCCAGACAAAATCTTCTTGGCAGGCATAGCTCCCAGTGGGGCTAGGGTAAGTGTTGGGTGATGGGTGCCAGAATATCAGAATCGTGAACGGGACAGTGATGTTATGTCTATCGAATGAAGGCATGGGTTTCAAAGGTACAAAAATAACTGAGTTCAAATAGTCTTCGTCTAACTAAGCCCTTCCCGTGACCTTGTCCCCATCCCACTCCAAGTTCTTTTTCTCCTTCTCTGAGAGAATTCCTGAAAGAGTCATCTAAACCACTTCCTGCACACCCGCGCACCCCACAAATCATTGTGGTGGGCTCCACCTCCAGAATGTTCTCTTTAAGATCATAATGATGTTGTCACTGCAAATTCCAGAGACTTCTCAGTCTGCAGTGGCCTCCCTGGGTCATCCGCCAGCAGGATCACCTTCTCCTCTAGAAACAATCCTGCCTTGGCACCTACGACACCAGTCTCTTCTGATTCTCCTTTTCCTGCAAGGACTTTCTCTGCCTTTTCTGCTAGTTCTTTTTTCTTTGCCTCACCTTTACATGTGAAAGAGTAAGGAGCCCCCTTCTTCCTTAAATTCTGTGGTTTAAACTGGCATTTTCATAATTTGTTTTTTGTTGACGTAAAATTGGTATATAATATTCTATCTTTCATAATTTAATTAGAATTGTTTCAATAAAATAAGAACCATAAGCTACTATTTATTAAGTGCATATTAAGTGCATGCCAATCACTGTGCTAAACATTATTTCACTTAATCTTCACAGTAACCACCTGGGGTAGTTATTATTAATGCTCCTTTTTTACAGATGAGGAAGGAGAAGCTAAGGAAAGAGATATAATTTGCCCAAGATCACTCAGCTACTATGTGGCGGAGCTGGGATTCAAAACACCATCTGTCTAATTCAAAGCTTGTGCTCTCAGCTACTACATTTACTCATCCTCCTTTCCTATGCCCTGGCCTCTGCAACTCGCCATTCTCCCACAACGTCACGCATTTCATGCTTCCAGTTTGCCTCCCTCAGAATGGAAGACCTTTATCTGCACTGTGAGCTGAGAAAATTCATTGTTCAAGGCTCAGCTCCAATGTCCTCTTCCCATAAAACTACCCACAAGCCCCGCCAGTATAACTGCTCCCACCTCTTTCCTGTGGCAGCTCCACAATGATACCAAACCATCCATTCATCCATCTGACCACGCATCCATCTATCGACCCAAGAATCACACAAATACAGTGGAAGACTGTTTATCCAGAAGCATCTAAACACAGGAATTTTTTATGCTCACACTTTGGAAAAAAATATGTCGTACTTCTGTCAAAACTGAAGAAAATTTGCTGGAAGTCATGGCGTCTGGGGAAGAAATGTGCTCTGCTAGGCATTTGGGAATGCTGACTGGTCAGGGACAGCCATCCCTGTGATCTGCCCAGGGTGGTTTCCAAGGTTACCAAAGCAGGTCTGTGCAATTTCCCTTACCCAATCCCTACATTTCTAAATCCTATTTATAGGATTGAGCCAACCTGGCTCAAATAACCCTTCATCCTCAAAGCCTTCCCTGATTCTCCTCCCCCGTTAGGCACGAATGAACCTGGACCCCCACCAGAATGAGTCTGTGACATCTCCGATGACACTCAGCACTTTTATCATCCATGGCTAATACTGCAGTTCCAAAAAGCACTTCAACATATTCATTTCACACTTTACCTCCCCTGCTGGTCTCCTTGGAGCTCGGAATTGCACCCACTTCACCTTCATGATGTTTTCAGAACCAAGCCCAGTGCCTGGCACACAGATAATCATGAGCGACTGGCTGACTGAAACGGATGACATTGGCCTTGAATGGGGGAGGCCATCCAAAAAGCACTCACATGCAAGCACCTAGCAGTGGAGGATGCACATAGCTGGTGCAAAATACATATAAAATCCTTCCGTCTCTCTCCACCCCCAAACGATAAGGATCAGAAAAGGGGGACCATGCATCCACTCAGCCTGAGGTTTCTGAAGGCCTGTGTCCCATGGTTCACAACATGTTGGGGTGGTGGCTTTTGACATTCTCCAGGATGGACCAGGCAGGCAAAGACCACGTCTGAATACATTCTAGTTTCCATAGTTAGGAAATGAGAGTTAGAGCTTAAAGTTAGACAGGGCTTCAAGATCAGCTACTACATCCACCTGCTGTACAGAGGAGGGCTGGGGAGGTTAAATGACTCCATCCAAGTCACAGGGCAGGAAGGACTGTGCAGACGCATTTTTGCCTGTCCCCTCCTAGACTTGCAAATGAAGCCTCTAGGAAACTGAGTGCTCTCTGAATGTCTAAAAATAAACTCCCAGAAACTTCATCTAGATCTATCACGGCTGCAGTTTCCAGCGTCTAGAACTTCAGCATGGTGTAATTAGCAAATGGATTACAATAATTTATTTTTGGTTTGAAAGCACGAATGAACACGACCTTCCAGTGCAATGTTAAAATAAGAGGCGGGGAGCCAGCCGCATTCCTCTGGCCCCTTCCGGTGCCACAGTTTTTATGCTGGCTGACATCCATCTCCTGATGTCTGATGGATGTGCCACAGAGAAAGGGCTGTAACTCTGAGCTCTGGGCTTCCTGGGAAGCATGACTTCTAGAATATAGCACCCCCCAACCCTGCCCCACGAAGGGTCCATGCTCATTTTTCCAGTGATCAGGATGATGTCCTAAATCGTCTCTCCAATGAGCTGGAAAACCCAAGGGCAGGGAATGTTTGTTGAGATGTCTCTGAGTAGGCAGTATCGAAGGCTGGGTCAAGAGGGACATGGTCATGCAGCTAAAAGGAGACTGGAGTGGGGTCAGAGGGGAACTGTGTTTGGGTTTTGTTTCATGTGTGCCATGAATAACAGCCACTCAAGTCTCTTTTATAAAATGTGGACAAATAAGTAACTTCCTCACAAGATTATCATGGGGATTAAATGAATAAAATGTAGCAAAAGGGTTTTGTAAGTAAATACTGGTGATTCTTTTTGAGTGAATACATTTCCAGAGTAGCTCTTTCTGATGAGGGCTTTTCCTGACCAAAGCACTACGGCATGCTGTAGTAGGGCGCCAGGGGTGGGCAGCAGAAAACCTGGGAAGTTGTCTTCTTGCGTTTCCCTCTGCAGAATCCAGGCAGAGGCCAGTCCATTCACTTCCCGCAAGATCTCCCGGCAGGACATTGTGATGGTAGGAAACAGGGATCCTGTTGTGGGCAAGGAACGTGAACCACCTTCTCCTTTCTCACGCACTGCGCCAAACACCCTCCAGAACACACGCTGACACGGAAGGTGAGGATGGTGGCCAGGCGGTGTGCAAAACCAAAGCAATGCTTGCATCTTCCCGTTGAAGGCAGGGGAATGGGCATTCACTGAGCATTGACCACATGCCAGGCACAGTGCTGGACCCTTTCACTTCTGCAGGGGAGCAAAACTTGCCCCCTCACTTCACCCCGCCAAATGTCTCTCTGGTATGCCAATTATTTCGAACTGAAAATAATCAAGGCCCAAAAGACTCAGGAAGAAACTTTGGCCTTCCCCCTAATTGCCTAAAAAATTTAGATAGAGGGCTTGTTCCCGAAATAGAGCTATCACCAGAGATATCTGCAAAGAATATGGGCTAAGTGTGGTAGGGGAAACAGGGCCTAGGGATCAGAGTCTACTCTGTGGCCCACTGTCTATTTGCATGGACCAACAAACATTTATTTACCAAACATTTGCTTTTCCATCTCCATGTCAATTGCCTTCCTCCCCGCTTCGAAGTCCCAAACTACTACCCCCCGACATTCTCTTTTGTCTTCAGCTGAAGATGGTATTTAAGGTGAGGGCTTCAGCCATTTTGGGGTCTCGCCCATGTTATTACGCTTTTGATTTTCTCCTGTTAATCTGTCTCCTGTCAATTTAATTCTCAGATCAGCCAGAAGAACCTGGCTAGTGAAGTAGAGGAAAATCTTTTCCTCCCCGACCCTTCCCAGCTCCTCTCACACCCTGCGAGGTGACCTCTGTCACAGTGTCACGTGGCACCTTGGTTTACACCGTGTACGGCCCGTGAAGCCTCCTCTCCCCTCTGCCTCTCCAACCAGCCCCCTGAACAGGCGGACCCTCAGCCTCACGCTTGCAATTCTTAGGGATCATTTTGGGGGAACTTCAGTGTTCTGATCACTTAGTTTGGGACAAGAACCCCAACTTGCCCGCTTCACCAGACTGCTTTCAGACAAAAGAGGGTGAGTGTGAAAAACTTTGGAAACTGTGCCAAACACTGAAGGATCTGTCACTCTCGTTCAAGACCCTCAAGAGCTGCCTATTGCCCTTCACTGAACATTAACTTTTGTTTCTGTTCCCAACTCACAGAATGATTCGCCGACTCTATCTTCTTGTCTGTACCCCTTGTTTCCTTGGCTCTGCGCAAACCAGCCATCTTTCGGGCCATTATACTCAGACAGCAAATGCTGTTTCCTCTCCCGGAAATCACCTCCCCCATTTAGGTCTCAGCTTAGACTGGGAGTCACTTCCTGGGGCAACTTTCTCTGCTACATGTTCTTCAGGGCACTTGTACTTCTTTGAATGACAGTTGATGGATGTGTGCCTCCCCAGCTAGAACGGGGCAGGGCCCACTTTTGTCTTGTCACCAAGATGTCCTCAAGGGGTGTCTTCAGCCACTCAATGTGTCTGTTTTGTTCACTGATGTACCCCTAGCATCTGGAGCCTGCGTGGCAGTCAGTGCTCCATAAATACTTGTTGGATGAATGCATGTGTAAAGGTTGGTTAGAGAGGATGTATAGCAGGAGGTTAAAAGTATGGCCTCTGGAGACAGAACACTCAGTGTGACCTTGGCTGCACCACTCAGAGCTGTGTTACTCTGGGAAGTGACTTCATGTCTCTGTGCCTCAGTTTCTTCATTTATTCAAAAAGGAATCATAGTTGTGCCTACCTCCTAGAGTGGTTGTGAGGATTAAATAATATATTGAAAGTTCTTGGAGCAAGGCCAGGCAGGTGGTTGGTACTGTTTAAGTGTGGCTGTCCCTTCTTATCAAGATCCCTCCTCATCCTCCTCCCCTGACTCAGCTCACATCCCTCCTCATCTCTGAAGCTGGTCCAGCTTGGTCCTCCTGCTCTGTCCCCTAGCTCTCAGGGCTTTTCTCTGCACTGGGGACCCTTCCACACATTGTCTGCTATCCCAGAGATAACAAACTTGTCTCCCCCGAGAGACCACAGCAGCCCAGAGGAAGGTCTAGAGAGGTAAGCCAGGGGGGACTCGGAAGAGGGAGAGAGCCAGATGATCTGGGGAAACAGAGGGGGGCTCATGGAGGGGGCGGGGTCTTTTCGTGGCAACCACTTGAGTCCACTTGGAGATTCTGCCCCAAAACGTGTTTCTGGGGGCAAAGCTTCCGGCCTGAGTACCTGCTTCATGGGCTAAAAAAAATGCCTTTTTCTTTTTTTTTTTTTGGAGTGAAATAAATGGTTAGCCATTAAGATGTAAAATGCAGCTGCCACAGTCCACAGAACAACAGACAGGTTAATACGGGCGCTTAAGAACGCTGTTTCCTCATATTAACCTCAGAGCAAGAGCAACCTATCCAGGTAGACTCCAGAGCACTTTGGAAACCTGCTGCTTTTTCCTTTAAGAATATTTGGTGTTTAAATAAAAGCGGGTGTTTGTTTCCAAGGGGAGTTCGCTAGCTCGCCTCCCTCCCCCACTCCTTGCCCCCTTCTCCTCTTCCTCCTTCCTTCTCTAAGAACATCTTGGCCTTAGATTTCTCCCTGAAATTTGGGACACAGCATGCAGAGGTGCATCTGGGGCACATGTGGGTTTCTGAACTTGCCTCCTGACTGGGTTCGCTGGCTCCCATCACTCTTTTCCAGCCGCCACCTCCCCACTCCTCCCAGCCAATCCATCCGACCTACATGGGGCCTACCAGGGGACTAATTGAACTTCAAAAATGTTTACATTTTAAAAATGGTTTTAAGTTATTCCCCACAAAGAGGTGAGATTCAGTTCCATGAAAAGTGCAAACAACTGTGACTCACTTTCCTGGCAGGAAGGAGGCTGGCCCACGGCACACACCTGCCCAGAATAAAGGCCAGCCGGGTGGTATTCAATCAACGCACAGGCTCCAGAGGGATGGGGCCTGAGCTCTGGCTGCACTTGACCGGCAGCTTGGGGAGGTGACTTTAGAGTCTGCCCTGCATGCCGGGCCAGCACCCCGCCCCCATTCTCAAAGTGCTGTGTGTAAGGGGGTTATTCCCTGGGTGCTCATCAGCACGGACGACTCAGTACCCAGCTCCCCTCTGGCTACTGTTCCTGTGCGGGTGACACACGCCCCTCAGGGAATCCTGGAGAGGGGAGAGGTGAAGGATGTGTTTCCAGCACTGTCAAAAATTACCAGCAGATCCTCAAATGGGCAAGGCTCTCTCGGGCCTCAAGCACTTTGTACATACTGTTTCCTTTGTCTCTGTCACCTCATCTTCCCCTAATTCCTTCTTGTCCTTGAAGGCTCAGCTGAAGGTCACCTCCTCCTGGAAGCCTCCCTCACCCTCTGGCTAGATCAGGGGCCCATGTTTTGAGCTTCCACAGGCCCTGGGCTTCCCCTGCCGGCACGATTCTCACTTTGGTGAAATTATTTGCTTATTTGACTGTCTCCAATGCATATCTCCAGTGAACGCTTACCAGGGCAAGGAGCTTTGGGTACAAAAAAATAATAATCAGTATATTGATTAATCTATGCATCAACTTTGTGCCTTGTTCCAGGAAGAATTTAAGGCAGCACAAAAATGAAAAATGCCCCTGGGAAGCTTAGAGTCGGGTAGAATGGCAGACACATGAGCATTTAAAAAAATATTATATGACAGGAGCTGAGATGATGTGATGTGGGTGGAGGCGTGGGGTGGGGCTGGGGGAGTCTTCCCTCTGGTCTCCCCCGGAACCTAGCCCAGAACCTGACACGTGGAGGTGCTCAGTGAGTGTCTGTGGGGTGAATGAGACGAATGGGAGGCAGGACCTGCAGGGGCCTTAGAGATCACTCATGTCGATGAGGAAAACTGAGGTCAAAGAGAAGAGATGCGGGGGGAGCCTCCCAGTTCTTGACAGCACAGGAAACCAAACTCGGGCCTCTAGAACTTTGGTAATTCTAGATCCCATTGGAAATGGAAATTGCAGAAGGCGAAGCCACTTCCCCTCCCTGAGCCTCAGTTTTCTCACCCACAAAAGCAGACGGTTAAAGTAGATCATTCTTGAAGGCTGTTCCAGCTCGTAAATCCCATGAGACTGAGGTTACAAAAGAAAAAAAAAAAAAAGAAAAAGTGCTGAGTAGTAAACAGACCACTGTTCATGTGATGTCGCCTTATCTGTCTTATTCTTATTGAATACAAATTCAAGAACCTACTAACATTTCTTCAAAATATATGTACTAAGTGTTAACTGTGTGCCAGGTGCTGACCTGAGCAGAACCAGAGGGCACCCAGAGACCAACACTTTCCCCTGGACCTGCTCCCACGTGCGGGTCTCTAAAGCCCTGGGCTGCCCCAAACAAGCTGCTCTATAACTCGGAGTACACCTCTCCATCTTCCTTTCTCCCCCTTCCTTTGCTTTCTCCTTCTCTCATACCTTCATTCGTTTATGCATTCAACAAATGCTCCCTAAGCACCTGACCCAGGACCTGCCTCCTTAATGCAGCAGGCCCCCCTTCCTGGTACTGAGTCACGCAGTTTTTACAGCTGTGGACGTCACCAACATTCATTGTCCTTCCAATCCTCCACGATTCTGTTCATGCAGTGTGTATGCCTGGACTCTCTCAAACTTCTAACCCCCTTCCAAGGTTTAGTCCACAAGCCGCCTAACCCTGTGACACCTTCCCTGACCTCCCCCTGCTGGGGTCGCACAGCCCCCTGCTTTCTACCATGATTCCACCATATTGCACTGGTGAGTTTGTCTGGTGGCTCCACTGCTCTGAACTCCATGAGGCCCCGGCCGGTGTACTTGCATCATTGTATCCATGGCAGTGCGCACCCAGCAAGCGCTGGAGAAAGCCTGGCTGAAATGAACTGCTGTCAAAACTTCCTGACCAGCATGTTCTAACTCACCCAGGCTCAGAGGCAAAGACAGAAGGGCATCCGTCTTACTACCTGTCCTACCAGCACACCCAACACTATCTCGCTCTGCAGCTTCCCTCTGCTCTCAGAGACTATTCTCAGCTTATAGGGGACCCAGGAACTCTGCTCCCTGCACCCTGACAGTTTGCAGCTGTATCCTCTGACCCCCCTTTCTGATTCCTTCTCAAGACTTTCTGTGAATTTGCTGGGAAATGTGCATGCCTGATCCAAAGAAAATCAACCTTTGAAACATTTTCACAAATAAAAAGTCCCTCTAGAACCTTAAGCTTTTCTGGCTGCACCAGAATTTTGCTAAGGTTCTTTAAGAAAGAGAGGATCATTTCCCCTTACCAAGTATATTCACAGCAGCTAAAGCATGGGTGGTGGTGGGTGCTGCAGATGGACACCCCTTGGTATGAGACAGCCAGGGTGTGAACCTTGGCTCTGCCATGCTAGCCCTGACCTTGGACCTCCAGCTAGATCGGACTCCAGTCTTGCCCCACAATTCCAGTCTTACTGCCTGGAAAAGAAGGGTAATTCAACGGCTGGCTCACTCATGCATGGACTCAATCACTTATTCATCTCTTTACTTACTCATTTACTCATTCACAATTATTCACTCATTCATTCATGTTCATGTTCTCCAATGTTTACTTATACATTTACTCAAAATCACATATTCATTCATTCATTCGTTCATTTACTCATTGACTTCTTTTATTTACTCATTCACTCATTCATTCATTCACTTATTTATTTCTTCATTTGCTCCTCATTAGCTCACTCATTCATTCACCCTTTCATTCATTCTCTCCTTTATGCACTCACTGCCTTTTCCATGCAGTCACTCCCTCAGCCCCTCACTCACCACCTACACTTATTCCTCCCTATTTCCCAGCACAGCTTCCTTCCAGGAAGCAGAGCCTCCATCACGGCTGGGTCCATCAGTCCCCACTCCCAGAACATTCTCTTCCATTTTAACATCCAGCTTGCTGAATTGCGCAGGCATGTGTCCTGGTGTGCAGAGGATATGCTTTCCACTCAGGAACAGATGTTCTTGTAATTACCGTTTTGTCTTTCACCCTCTAATGCCAGAAAATTCTACAAGCTCCTCCAGCATGCAGGAAGGCATCCACTCAGCATGGGCAGGGCCTGCAGCGCCTGGGGGTTCAGATTCTAGGACACAGGAGATGCCCGCAGTCAGAGATGCAGGAAAATGGGAGAGCCTCCCTACTCCAGGGATCTGTAACCTGGGGTCCAGGGATGAGCTGGAGAGGAGGGCAGGCCCAGAGAGCAGCAGACTTTGTGAGCCAGGTGAAGGAGTGTGAGGAGTGTGAAAAGGAGTGGACTGTCTCAGGATTACGGAGTCATGATTAGTCTGTGCTTGGGTTACTGTGATGACTGGTGACATGGTCAATGGAAAATGCGGAGGTTTATTGGCACAGGGCCAGTGAGAAGAAGTTATCAGCAATGTCATGGCAGAAGATCAAAATCATAATTTGCTGAACTACCTACCAAGTGCCAGGGACTTCCCATACTTTATGTTAGCATCCCTCGATAATCCAGCTCCCTGTTTTTCTTTTAGAAATAGAATCCTCTGAGTTTTAGCTGGTCACATGACCTCTCAGCCAAAGACTAGATTTCCCAGATTCCCTTGCAGCCAGGTGTGACTGGCTAAGTTCTAGGTGTGAGCAGAGGTATTATATGCAACTTCTTGGTTGTGCCCTTAGAAGGAAGCTGGGTGCCCTCTACTTCCAACTTCACCATGTGCCAGCTAAAGCATGGCCCTCTCTAGTGAGCCAACTTTGCCTTTGGAATGGAGGGCATATCCTAGGGCACGGCAGAGCCACAGACAGAGAAGCCTCAGTCCCCACAGTATCTTGTGAAGAACTTCTCTACCCCCCCCACCCCCACTGAGATTTTATGTGCAAGAGAAACAAGCTTCTGTTATGCTTTGGACACTGTTGTTTTGATCTCTGTTAAAGTAGCCAAGCTAATATCTACTAATACCAGAGGAATCTTCTGCACCCTGTTTCCTTATGGAGACACTTCCTTTAGAGGAACACTCTTGGCTTCTCCCACTCCTTCACTTAATCCTCTCTGTTGTGGTTGAATAGTGTCTCCTCAAAATTCATGTCTGCTGGGAACCTCAGAATGTGACCTTATTTGGAATTGGGATCTTTGCAGATGTAATTAAGGCAAAGAACTAGATGAGCTCGTGTAGGATGAGGGTAGACCCTAAATCCAATGAGAATGTCCTTTAAAAAGATGGAGAAGGACACAGAGACACAGAGAATGCCATGTGAACGGAGGCAGGGGCTGGAGTGATGTGCGTACAAGCCAAGGGACACCGAGGAAGCTACTAGAGAGGCATGGAATGGATTCTGCCTCAGGGCCTCCAGGAAGGACCAACCAACCCTGCTGACACCTGGATTTCAGACTTTTAGACTCTAGAACTGGGATAGGAAACTAACTGTGCTACAGGGACAGCTATTGAACTGGTGGGTTTGACAGACAGAACTGGACTTGCCTCCACCTGAAATACCTCCGGCCCCAGGCCCCCCAAATGGCCTACAGAAAGCCAGCCTCTCTTCTCCTGCATGGAATGGATAGGGCTGTCTCTAATTCTAGAATGCAGTGTTAGCAAGGCCCTCTGGCTACAGATCTGTAGCTGCACTGCTTTCCATCGTTGGTGCAGCGTAGTGGTCAAGATCACGGCCTCTGAAGCCAGGCCACCAGCATTAAACCCTGCTCTACCATCTACTAGTTGTGGGATTTGAGGTCAAGTTAATTAGACTTTCATTGGTGTCTTCATTTGCAAAACTGGGATGATAATAGTACCTACTACTATACAGAATTGTGGTGAGGATTAAATTAGTTATATCATGAAGTGCTCAGAACAGAGGCTGACAAACAGTAAGTGCTAAGATAGTGTTAGCGCTTAACTAGTGATGATGGTATATAAGTATTTGTTATTATTATCTGACTCTGCTATGTCTCAGTTAATTTTGAATTTAGACCAGGAAGGTGGGTATTGTTTTCCAGCTCCCCTGGAACCCCGACACTTATTGCATTGAATCTTCATTAACCTCCTTTTGCAGACAAGGAAACAAAACCTCAGAGAGATGAAATGGCAGCCCACAGTCACCCCTTGAATCCCTCTCCTCCACCCACCCTGGCTGCTCAGACACCCGTGTGGTCTGGTTGTTGGGCTCCCAGGCTCTGGCTAGCAGGGCCCGGAAGGTCTCCCTCCTGGACCCAAGGTAGCAGGTCTGGAGCCCAGCGGGACCTCCCCGAGCCAGCAGTGCCAGTCAGGCGCTCAGTGCGCTGAGCCACGCAGCCTGGTCAGGTCACCACGGGGCCATGAGAGGATCCCACAGTCTGTGTCCGCACCAGCCGGGATGGCTCTTCAGCCCTGGAGGGGCCATTTCTGTAGCCCGAGCTGTGCTCCAGGGAAAGCAAATTGCCTCTGCAGGCACAGGCGCGGTCCTCTCTGCCTGCGGGCTCCTAGACCCTGTCCTAGGTGAAAGCAGCATGTTTAATCTCAAGAACCAGCCTGCTTACCACACACCCAGGCCCTGTCACTGGGAGGATGGAAATCCCCCGGGCCCAAGTGTATAGAAGGTGGGAAGGAAAAGGGGGAAAGGGAAAGGGGAAGGGACACTAGCAGAGCACTTACTGCCTTCCAGGCACTGTGCCAGGTGCTTCACGTTTGCTGTTACATTTCATCCTCACAACAATCCTATGCCATAAACTCATTGTAACAGATGTGGAAACTGAGGCTCAAAGCTGAAATCACTTGTTCAAGCCAAGTAGCCAGGAACTATCAGAGATGCCCAGGTTTGCCTAATTTTTCTTCGACACCACAGGAGAATCAGACATGCCTCCTTCATGCCTTCATGCCTTCTTCATGCCTTCCAAATAGGGAGGGTCTTTCAGGTCCTGACCATACCCAGAGGGGCCTGGAGCCCCAGAGCAGGTTCTACTGGCTCATGCTGCATGCACACTGCAGCCATGAATCTTCAGTATCGGCAGCAGCAGCGGTGGTGCTGCCATGTTTGAATCGCTCTTTACACCCCACAGAGGACTTACAACTTTATTATCTCCTCTGAGGTGATGTAGGTTGAGACAGGCTCCACTAGCGATCTCACTGAGAAAGGCTCCAGAGCAGGAAGCCGAGGCCGTTTCCTCTTCCAGGCCTTATCAGCTCCATTCTGGGAACGCCAAGGGGATAGAGCATGCTCTGCTTTCTAAAAGGCTTTCATTGGCAAATTCAGCCACATTTCCTGATGCCCACTCTGTGTGCCAGGCACTATGCTAGGGGCAGGGGCTCCAGAGAGGAATCAAACAGTGCCTGCCCTTGAGAGTTTATGAGCAAGAGGGGGTGAAGACCTGGTAGCATAAGAATGATGAAGAGGATGGGAGCTAGCACTTATTGAGCATTTACTATTGGCTGTTCAGAATGATCGACACATTATCTTATCTAATTGCCATAAAACCCTATTATTTGCTTCATTTAATTCATGAGGAAACTGAGGCATAGAGAGAGAGGAATTACTAGAAAGTGGCAGAAGTGGGAATCAAACTTAGACATTCTAGCTCAATTTTGTAGGCAGGCAGTGATTAATTTGCCCAGAATAGGGGGAGAAGTCAGTTCCATCTTCATAGAGGAGTTAATATCAGAGCAGGGTTTTGCAGGATGAATAGGAGTTTGCCAGGCAGAAAATAGGTGAGAGTGGATCAGGAAGTTCCAGACAGAAGTAAAGAGAGAAAAGCATGAACAATGGTTGAGAGGTTCAAAACAGAGCGGTGTGTGGAAAGGATTCCAGGTAGTTCAGTAAGTCTAGAACATAAAGTCAAGGAATGCAGGATGGGATATGATTTCAGAAATGAGGTTGCAGAAGGAAAACGGACCAGCTCTTGGAGAATCATGAATGTCAGGCATAGCAGCTAGGATTTTTTCCCCCTATTAAACAAACATGGGATTTATTTGTTTCATGCAATAGTCTCGCAAAAGTAGTTCAGTCTGGCATAGCAGTTCAGCAGTGTCATCAAGGCCTCAGGCTCCTTTTCCCTTATAGCTTCGCCATCCTTAACATTTTCCTCATGGTTGCAAGATGGCTGCTGCACCTCCCAGTGGTCTATCTGTGCTCAAGGCAGGAAGGAGGAAGGGTAAACGGCAAAAGTCTGATCATTGTGATAGGAGCTCAAACTCCATTTTGTGGCCATTGGGGACCCATTGAAGTGTCTGAGGCAGGGCAGAGATGGTAACAATACTGGCTAACATGGACTGAGCACTAACTGCCCCAGGGAATGTTCTACATTTCACATATCACCTTATACATGTACTACAACTAATCCTCAAAGCAACCATAAGACACAGGTACATCCTATTTACAAATGGGGAGACACAGAGAGGTTAAAAAATCACCCGAGGCTGCCCAGCCAGAAGTGGCAGAAACTGAGTGGTCTGGCTCCTGAGTCTTGTTCTTAATCACCACATTCTCCTGCATTTTAGAAAGCGTACTCTGTGAGGAGGCTGTGTGATTGTAGAGGCAGGGAGCTCAGTGTAGAGGCTGTTTGAACCCTCCAGGTGGAGGGGATGGGACCCACACAAGGGTGGTGGCCATGGGTGGAGAAAGGGGGCAGGCAGGAGGGGAAGGGGAGGACCTCAGGACTGTCTGACTCTCCCCGTCCCTGAACCAGACTCCTCCATGTCCACAGGGCCTGCAGGAATGTGGCCGGGGCACCAATGCTGGACAGCTGCAGGGATCCTGAAAAAAGAGTCACAGCACGGTGGCAGGCAGAGCCTGACACAGGTCTGACTTTCACACTGACACCCACATCATTGTTGTCGTTCGTGTGCAGACTCTCACCCTAGACAGTGCCAAGGCCCAAAAATGCAGGAACCGGTTTGCAGAGGTGAGGCCACAGTTAGATCATTGTCTTGTGCCTGGCAGATGGGAGCAGGATGACGCTGATGTCTGCACCTGACAGGGGCCTGAGTGGAGCGGGCAGAACAAGGACTCCGGGGCTCAAAAAGACCTGAGCTCCCATCCCAGCTGGAACTTTAATTAGTGGTGACCTCAAGTCACCTCTTCAGCAAACATCTCCTGAGCACCTGCTATGTCCCCTGCCCTCAGTGGGGTGCCAGGATGCAGAGACGAATCCCACCACCCTTGACATCAAGGAGCTCCTGGTCTCCACAGCGCTGGTGCCAGTGATTGGTGCTGAGATACAGGGAAGCACAGAGGGTGTGGGAGAATGGGGTGGTGGTCCAAGGTAGTGAGGGGATGCTAAACCAGCCTGGGAGGTCTGGGTGGGCTTCCTGGAGGAAGTGACTGCCAAGCTGCATTCCTTAAGAGAAGAGTTGGCCAGGCAAAGAGGAAGGAAGGGTATTCCATTAAATGGGAACCACATGGGCTAAGGAGAGTGGAACGAAAACAAGGCACAAAGAGGAGAGTCTTTGGGAAGACCCAAGCCTGCTCTGTTTCACATCACACTCTTGGCTCCTGGCATCCCAGTGGCTGATAGACACAGTATCAGACTGCTGCAGAAAGCAGAGCTCCTGGCGCTTGTGGCAGATTAATCATAAAATTGTCACAAGTCTTCCCCTCCTCGTATTCATCCCCCTTTGCAATGTGACTGCAGATCCCATTATCAAGAGGTGAAGAGCACTTCCCCATCTGTTAAATCTGGGCTGAACTTGTAACTCGCTTTGACCAACAGAATGAGGCAACGTGATGACGCGTGAGTTCTGAGCCCACGTCTTCCTGCTCTCTTGGAGTTGTGCTCAGCTGCTAGGTGATCAAGCCCAGGCTATTTCACTGGATGACAAGAGGCACATGGCTCAGCCACCCCTCCCCTATCCCTCCATGGCCCCAGATAGCAATCAGCCCTCAGCCCATCCACCAGCTGACCCAGGGTGATCAAGTCATCCCTTTTTGCCTGGGACTTTCCTAGTTTTAAACGGAATGCCCCACGCCCCAGGGACGCTTTCAGTCCCAGGCAAATGGGGATGGCAGGTCATCCAAAACTGGCTTCAGATGTATGAATGAGCCCAGCCAAGTTTCATGTAGATCAGCAGAGCTGCCCAGCTGACCCACAGCCAAGGGTGCAGTGATAGATCGTGTTGTTTGAAAGCGCCAAGTTTGTGGTTTGAAAGCGCCAAGTTTTGGTTTGAAAGCACCAAGTTCGTTATACAGCAATGGATAACAGATACGCCGGTACGTTTGGGAATGAGGCCCAGGTTCTCGGCCTCAGTACTGGGAACCAACTAGGTTCCTCTCCTTGAACGTGGCACTGAGTGGGTCATGAGAGGGAAAACACTGACGCTCAGAGAGGTTAAGTCACCCGCTCGGGACCACAGAGCCAGTGCGTATTGGCAATGGAATGCAGACCCAGGTCTCCCAGACCTTCCCCTTCCACCAAGCTGCCTCTGTAATCAGCACATTTGTGCTGCAGTGACTGGAGCTCCCCCAGAGACTGTTAATTTAACGAATCTCTGGTCATGCTCAGGCTCTCACGATGCTTTTCTTTACAAGATCCAGTGTCAGACTGTGCGATATGCTTCTTCCCACACGAAGTATGATGAGACTAACACTCAACCACAGGCCACCACTAGTCCCACCATGGCCAGAGACCAGCGCAAAGGCAACACTGTCAGGCAGCAAAAGACACGTGTTCAGAACGTCCTGACACACAGGTTGAAAGCCACACGGACTTTTACTACGTACGCGGAGCTAGTGATGGTAGTTCTAATTCTGACACGTACCCACTGCATGACCTTGGACAAGTCACTGCCCTTCTCTGGAAGACTGGGTGTCAATTTATTACTTGAAACTTGGGTCATTCACCATAAACTGAGGGCAGAACCATGGGGTGGTCACCTTTGAACCCAGGATCCAGTACAGTGCATTGTAGCTGCTCAACGAACATTTACTGATTGCATACATTATAGCAGGATGTATCATGGGGAACTTAACTTGTGTCTCTTTTTTTGCTGATACAGCAAGAAAGCCATCGTGGGGAAGGCAGGGGAACCTGACATTAATTTGGAAAAAATGTAAGTTCTTTTCCCCCTATTCCAAGGAAGAAGGAGAACGAGACAGGACTTTGTTTCTGGGTCCTGGGGTTTGCCCCTAAAGAGAGTTGGCTGGCTTTATTGCATTCTTATGAGGTCTTCATGTTCAGCTGTGCTGAACACCTCTGAGATGGTGGGACCCTGGCAGTGTTAGCAGGAGAATGCTGCTAAGGGACCTAGTAGTCTCAGAAGTCTAGTGGGAAACATCAGAGGCAAAATTTAGCACCAAGAAGACCCCTCTCCTTCCAAGTGTCATGCAGGCTTGAGTAGGAAGCTGGGCAAGTGAGACTTTGCTACACTGGGAGACCACTACTGGACAGAGGGCCATGGGCCAGTGGCTATCCATAAGGTAAAATGGTGCTAACTACAGCAGTGGATTGAACAAAACAGAGCATTTCAATACTTGGAAGGTATTATAGGTTGAATTGTGTCCCTCCAAATATGTATGTTGAAGTCCTAACCCTCAGTACCTCGGAATGTGACCTTATTTGGAAATAGGGTCATTGTAGATGTAAATAGTTAAGATGAGGTTATACTGGAGTAGGGTGGGCCCCAAATCCAACATGATTGGTGTTCTTATAAAAAGGGGAAATTTGGAGACAGACACACACACAGGGAGAATGGAATGTGAAGATAAAGACAGAGACTGGAATGATGTTTCTACAAGGCAAGGAGTGCCAAGGATGCCAGCAAACCACCAGAAGCTGGGGGAGAGGCAAGGAGCAGATTCTCCCTCACAGACCTCAGAAGGAACCAGCCCTGCTGACGCCTTGCTCTCTGACTTCTAGCCTCCAGACAATAACTTCCTGTTATTTAAGCCACCCAGTAAGTGGTACGTTGTTATGGCAGACCTAGCAAACTAATACAGGAAGGGGAGTGTGAGAGACCTTTGGTTGGGGGGCAGATTGTATAAATGTCCTTGGTTCTAGTATAAGTTGGGAAGGGAAGCAGGCGAGGGGAATCGTAAGAGAACAATCTGGATTTGCATCAATCTGTGAGTGAAGGCTCAAGTCAGTTTAAATTTGACTTGAGAAATAAGGGCTGTGATAGAATTCTCCCTGGCTCCACAATCATCGTGATCCATGCAGCACGTTTTCATCTTACATCATGAAAAGAAGTGGTGACTTGGAAGGAATCACAAAGGTCAGAGAGACCCCTTCCCCTATTTTACAGGTAAGGAGATGAAGACCTCAGTGGGGGAGTATTTTTGTCAGAGTCCGCAAAGGGGTAGAGATGGGACCAGAACCCCGGCATCTACAGCTGTCTTTCTCCAAATCTTGACATGCCTCACCCAGCAAATACACAGAGCTGTGCCATTTGTGTGAAATGCAAAAGCCTCTGTGGGCACAACTGTATATTTAGACACTCTCAAGAAGGGAAGGAGGCTGGAACGTGGCTATTTTCATTTTCACAAAGTACTCTGGGAGCCAGGATGAGTGAGGATTGTTTTTTAAGACTGTCTCCCTTAAGGTGAACCTAGCCAAGAAAAAGCTGCAGAGCAGGGAACCATTGTTTAACACCTAACAAAGTTTTGATCTACAAAAACATTAACCATTGGGTTCCCTTAAATGGAGAGTCCCCATAGGGCAATGAAGTCTGGTGTTTTAGAAATCACTGAAAACTGGGGAAAGGTTGGAGTGAGGAGGAGGGGGAGAAGGAGGGGGAGGGGGAGGGGGAGGATGTTATGGGAACAGGGTCCTATTCTGGAGCCACAAGGCATAGATGATGAATCAGACAGCAAAGGAATGTAACCTGAAATAATCACGTAAGTTAATGAGCAAGGAAGATTCAGCTTTTGGACAAATCTTCATTAACATAGCTAATGTTGATTGATGCTTTACATTTATGTACTGTTTTTCACATTTCAAAGCACTGTTCCAACAATTCTCTACAAGCTCAAAATTCTCTCAAAGCTTGGGTGACCAGGTACTTTATCATCCAAAGCAGGTCACTTTTGAGGCTGAAAGGAAGCATTATTAATAATTATGCTGGGTCAGCAGGTGTAAACCAGGACCATCCCAGGCAAACAGGGATGTATGGTCAATCCACTACAAGCCTCCAAAAGAGACTGGGTAACCCAGAGACATCATCATTCATTCATTTACCCCAAACCTGCCCCCCTCTGTCTATTTTACCTCCATCTATTTAATTGCTCAAATAAAAATCCAGGTCACCCACAATTCGTCTCCTTTGGTCCCTTGTCTTCCCCCCCCCCGCCACCCCCCCCACTGCTCCAAACCATCAGCAAATCCTGCTAACTCCATCTACAAGTTATTCCCCACCTGTTCATCTGTGTCTTTCTCCTCTGATTTCACCCTAGTCTTAGGCATCATCATTTCTCACCTGGACAGCAGTGAGAGCCTTCTAATCCGTCTCCCCACTTCCACACATGTTCTTTTCGTAATCCATTATCCAAAAGGCAACAAGAGTAATTTTTCAAAAATGTAAATCTGATCATGTTTCTCCCTTGCTCACAATCTTCTAGCAGCTCTCTAATGTACTGAGAATAAAAAAGCTAAACTCCTTATCTTGGCTCTATGTCTTTGTTCAATAAGTATGTGTTAAGTGAACAAACATACAAGTCAACAAGTATTTGCTGAGTATATTTTATGTACAGTCAGCCCTCTGCATCCGCAGGTTTCACATCTGCTAGTGGATCAAAAATTTGCAGGGGGCGGGGGAGGGAGTTCCAGAAAGTTCCCCCAAACAAAACTTGAATTTGCCGCACTGGCAACTATTTACATAGCATTTACATTGTATTTACAACTATTTACATAACATTTACATTGTATTAGGTATTATAAGTACTGGAGAGGATTTAAAGTATAGGGGAGGATGTGGTAGGTTATATTGCAAAGAGTACACCATTTTCTGTAAGGGACTTGAGCATCCTCAAATTTTGGTACCCACAGTGGGGAGGTGGTCCTGGAACTGACCCCCGCAGATACTGAGGGACAACTGTGCTAGACTCATGCAAGGCATGTCTTATAGCTTCAGTGTGACCCATGTCACTGTTGGGAAGAAAACTCCATTCTAATTCCTGATATTTCTTTCCATGTGAAGGGAGCCCCATCAGTATGCCTTCTGGCCTCTCTCTGCCCCTTTACTCACAGGGAGTGGAGTGAGTTACACTGGTGGTAAACTGAGGAAGAAGAAACTGGGCATGCTCAGTTGAGCCCTACTCTTCTTCCCCTTGGCAGCTGGCAACATGTTTTTGCTATTCCTCCAGGAGCTGGCTCTTCCTCTGCCCCCATCCAGCACTGCCCGTGACCAGGTGGGTCAGTCTGCCTAATCCTGGCTCCAATTATCAAGTCAATTTGGCTCTCATACCAAGCCAAGTTATTCATTATCAGTAATAAACATGATATTTGGCTTCCATCTGCCACCCTGTTTATTTCTCAGTTTGTTCAGAGCTCATATGGAAAGAGGGGTGCTATTTATTGGGCTCCCCCAAAGACCTCGAACATCCCATGAGAAATAGGAGAAACCAGTTGCATAAAGCCTGGTACAGAGCCCCTGGCAACCCAACGGTATAACAATCTGGGACTTGAGAAATGAAAGCTGTAATAATGCAGCTGCCAGCTGAGCAATGATCATGCGGGGCTCACAGTGAAAACCGAAGTACAAATTTAGCAGCAGCATTTAGCCCAGAAGAACGTCTTCAGGAATGAATCATGAAGGGAATATTGCCATTTGTGCAAAGAGACAGAGGGTTATAAGGGAAAAGGTGGCTAGAGATTCTCGTTTATGTTTATGAAAACAGATGGCCTTTTTGAAAAACAGAAAGCCCAAACAAAAGCATCATTTATTCCAGGAGCTAAGAGATTGTTCTACTGACATCTCATCAAAATGCCATCTCTTAGGCTTTTTAACCCCCTGGAGAATCCATAAATGGCACTTCTTAAAATAAAAGCAAAACAGTTTTCAGAAGGATGTAAGTTACATAAGATTATCTTGGTTCCTCCCCCCTCCTACCTCATCCTCCCTTTGTCTGTTCTTTGCCCAGATGCTACTGAAAACCTTCAAAAACTGTGCTGGGAGCGGCTTGTAAGAGGTGGCAAATGTGAAACCTAGTTCACGATGCTCCCAGGGGAGAGATTTACTGACTCATACATTCCTATGTCTCGGATACTTCCACAGCAGGCAAAAGACCAGGTCAGAATTCTGATTTCATTTCCTCACTGTCTTTAATTTCTTTTTCTTCAATCCATCCTTCCCTCAGTTTTCAGACCCTGATTTGAAATAAAAGCTCGACATCCCTGCTTATGTCTAGGGCTATGCCAGTCAGAAGTCTTGGTGTGCCTGTCCAGAGCCTTCCCGCCCTTCTCCAGCCTGCCTGGTGCCCTGGGAGGCTACTCTTTAACCTGCATCAGAGGGCTCCCTCTGGCTACCAGCTGGGTTCAGCCAGCGGGAGCCGTGGCAGGAAGTCAAAGCCGGGAAGAGAGTGAGTTTGGGGTATTTATTCTCCTAGCAAGCTGCCTGCGAGGCTGTGGGTTGGCAGTGGCTGTGTTCCTGTGTGGGAAGACACAACTCTTTTGGGGCAGCCTTTTGCTAGAACTATAATACAGCTACAGCTCTCTCCAGGTTCCAGTGCCTGCTCCCTTCCCCTGCCCGTCTGGGCTATGGGTGGTCACAGCTCCCAGCTGTTACTAGCCCCAGGGGGCTTCACCAGCCTTTGTGATTGCCCCCAATCCTGCCACACATTAAGAACAGTCCCTTCGGGCTTCCCTGGTAGCACAGTGGTTGAGAATCTGCCTGCCAATGCAGGGGACACGGGTTCGAGCCCTGGTCTGGGAAGATCCCACATGCCGTGGAGCAACTAGGCCCGTGCGCCACAACTACTGAGCCTGCGCATCTGGAGCCTGTGCTCTGCAATAAGAGAGGCCGCGATAGTGAGAGGCCCACGCACCGCGATGAAGAGTGGCCCCCGCTTGCGGCAACTAGAGAAAGCCCTCGCACAGAAACGAAGACCCAACACAGCCAAAAATAAATAAATAATTAATTAATTAATTAAAAAAACAAACAAAAAAAACAGTCCCTTCCTCACACTCCCCTTAATTATGCCTCAAAACAAATGCCACTGTTTCTTGCCAGGACCCCAACTGATACACAATAGCTCTATGTCAATATCTCTGTCAGTCTTTATTTGACTCAGAAGCAAGCTCTATTTCTTGCATTTCTTCCTCATCAAACTTCTTGAATAAATGCCCCAGAAGGTTTGAGCTCAGAAGGGCTTCCTAGACTGTCCAACCTGCTGTTATCTAGGGCTTGTTTTTGAGAAGTCAGTTTGTCAAAATACAGCAAAAATCAGTAAACATGTTGAATTCCGATAACCCAGAAATCCTAATAGTTCTAAAAAGTATCCCAAGGAATCCCTGGATTTATATAAAGATGTTTCCAAGGGTGATATTAAAAGTATATAATGATATGAGCACTGCTTCATTGAGCAGGGCAGACTATATTATTGTATTAGTGCCAACTGGCTGAATATCGGCACTGGGCACTCATTGCAAAAGTGAGTACAGGAGTGAAAAAAAGTAGGAAACAACCTGAATGTCTAACAGCAGGAGAAATGTAAATACACTCTGGCATTCTGTAGGATGAAATACTATGCAGCCTTACAAAATGATTCTGTAGATGAATATTTAATGACATAGAAAGTTGTATATTATACACATCTTTAAATGAAAAAAGCAGATCACAAAATTTAATACAGAGTGTGGTTCTATTTTTAGAAATTAATAAAAAAGGTGATGTGTGTGTGTGTTTACACAACAGAAAGAGCCACAGTGTTTTTTTTCAATGTGGTAAGGTAATAGATATTTTTTCTTTTCTTCCATTTGCTCATCTGTAGTTTCTAAATTTTCAAGAATAAATAAGTATAATTTTTAAATGAGAAAATAGGACAAGAAATTTTTTTAAAGTCACACACCCAGTTTCAGAGACACGCCTAAAATTTTGGTCAGGAGTCTCTGATTATAAACTATTTGCTGAATGCATTGCCCATAGGACCAATCATTTAACTGATGGCTTCTGGTCTCACTAGAAGTGCTTGACATTTCAGAACAGTGAGATGCAGACCCTTAGGCAATCTTATACATGACCAACTCCAGCTCTGTGCAATGGCCACTGACTCTCTGCCAAGAAAACGACGCGTCCCAAGTCGAGACTGTTGCCTGCATTCTTGGCATCCATTTCCCGATGTTCTCTCTCCTGAACACTTCATATATTCCTAGCAGATTGACTGCATATTATTAATAACTATATAGGCTGTCAATCAACACATCTTCTAAGAGAAACTTTCCATGTCAGTCTTATGAAGAACCCAATTAAAAAAACAATTTAAAAGACATACTTTCTCAACAGTACTTTTAATTATTTGACACTTAATTATTTACTCGTTCATTTTTACTCTGCCTCCTTCTCCAAAGGACTCAAGGAAGCTAATTAGCCAACACAAAGCTGCATGCATATTCATGTGTATGTGAAGACAACTTCCTATACATGAATGTAGATGTAGGATTTAGTATACAGTAATATACAGTATATAGTACATATTTAGTAGTAATAATATAGTATTAGTACATGTAAATACAATCACATCCATTTTATTCACCGAAGAAGGGAAGGCATGGGCCGAAGCAAGCTGCTAGCATCTGTCGACCAGATTAGAGAAAGAAGTGGGAATTTGCTGGTTACCTGTTTGAGAAGTTCACAGTGTCATTACCTTTTACCTTGACCCAGCTATGGCCTTTGCTCCTAGATTCTCTGCTTGGTTCTCAGCCCTACCTGCTAACCTCCACACCCATGCCAGGCTCATCTTCATCATAAGCAGACATAATCATGCCACCTGCCAGCTCCATGCCCTCAGATGGCCATCTATAGCCTAGAACAGTTGTTTTTAATTAGCTGTTTAAATACTTTTTTTTAGTAGAGGGACTTTTCCTCTTAAAATGAAATTTATACTGGCGTTCAGTATATAAACAGATACAAGAATTGCTCTAATTAAAGTAAAAGTGAGCGGTTGCAGCCCCCTTGGGCTTCCATGGTCTTCAGATCTACCGCACCCACCGTCCTACACATAATTACTTTAGTGCTAAGCTCTAGTGGATAGTAGGCCATTTTTCTTTCCTTTTCTTTTCCTCCCTCCCCTTTCAAAGCATCAGTGAGTACCTATAGGTATTGTTCCAGGCTCAGGGCACAAAACCTCAGAGTGTTAGAGTCTAAAGTGGAAGTCAGACAACAAATATATGACATGTTAGGTGACGGTAAATGTTATGAAAAAAAAGAGAGGGAAATAAGAAGGAAAGAGATTGGTGGAAGCAGTCTGTTTTATACAGTTAGGTCGGGGAAGGCCTCCCTGAATAGGTGGCATTGAGCAGACACCTGAAGGAAGCGAGGCAGCAAGCTCTGCAGGTATCTGGGAGGATTAAAGTTCCAGCAAGGGCAAAGGGGGCTGTGGCAGAAGAGTGCCTGGCGTGTTAGCGGGGCAGCAGGGAGGCTGGTGTAGCTGGACTGGGGGGAACCAAGGAGAGAGCGAGATGAGCTGGGGGCATCAGGGTGGGATGCTGCTCTGACAGATGTGTAGAGCCCCGTGGGACATTATAAAGGCTTTGACTTTTCCTCTGAGGTGGGGAATCTTTGAAAGGTTTTGAGTAGAAGAATGACAGGAACAGATTGGAGGGGAGCAAAGAGGAAGCAGGAAGCAGGCAGCACAGGTAGGAGGCTACTGTGCGAATCCAGGTGAGAAATGACCAGGGTGAGGGTGTGAAGGTGATGGGAAGTGGAGCAATTCTTCACATGCTTTTGAAGGTAGAGCTCACAATATCTGCTGATGAATTAGATGTGGAATGTGGGGTATGAGACAAAAAGAAGAGACGATAAAACTCTCAGGAAATTAGCCTGAGCAAAGCAAGGAATGGAGCTGCTGTGGGAAGAACAGGTTGGTGATGGGAGAAAACCAGGGAATGGGCTTGGGCGTGTTAGGTTTGAGAAGAGCTATTGCCTGTTTGGGTGGATATACGCATTGGGAGCTCAGGACAGAGGTCCAAGCTGGAGATATAAATCTGAGAGTCATCTACATTTAAATCCATTTAAACCATAAGACTGGATGAGGTCTCCAAGGAAATGTAGAGTGGAATGAGAAAAGGTCTGTGGACTGGGCCCTGGGGCCTCCCAGCATTTAGAGGTTTGAGACTCAGAGGAAGCAGTAAAAGAGGCAGAAAAAGTAGTGGGTAGTGAAGTGAGACAGAACCAGGAGAGCATGGAGTCGCTGAGCACATGTGAAGGAAGTACTCAAGAAGGAGTGTTACCATCCGTGTAAAATGGTCAAGTCATGTGAGGACTGGGCAATGACCACAGGGTTTAGCAACATGGAGACTCCTGGGGACCTTGACAAGAGTGATGTTGGATGGGAGGTGGGGGGAACGTCTGACTGGAGTTCCTCAACGGCAGATACCACCTCTCATTCATTTCTGTATCCTCCATGCCCCTCCCTTCCCCAACTCAGCATCCAGCACAGTGCCTGGCACACAGCGGGCAATAATATCTAGTGATGGATGAGCCATTTCCCCCATGAAGTCATTAATCTTTTATATGTCCCTGTTCGTGGACCCTAATAATTTTCACAGAAAAGACCTACTCCTTTCCTATGTGTATGTACCTGGACCAGATGAAGGGATTACAAGAAGGTAAGAAAGAAAATCAAATTAGAAGACTATCTCTTCTTTGCAAAGGCTCAGCTAGGGCTGCCCTTGTTTACACAAGACTCCATATCATGCCTACATAATTAGGTTGGTAAAAGGAAGTCAGTGTCTTTGCTCACTTATGTCTGGGAAAATGTTTAATTTTAACAACAACAATGATGGTTAGGAAAATATACTTTATACATTTTAGAAGGACCTATCATATGCACCACCTCACTTTTCCTCATTACCAATTACCTTACAACATTTGCAAGTGCTGCTGGCTTAGGTAGTCCTCTAAGGAAAAGTTGGATTTAACTAGCAGGGCAAGTTGCCTTAGATCAGAGGTCTACAAACTGTGGCCAACACCTGTTTTTGTAAATAAAGTTTTATTGGAACGCAGCCTTGCCCGTGTGTTAGCATATTGTCTCCGGCTGTTTTTGTGCTACTCAGCAGAGTTGAGTAGTTGCATGAGAGACTGTGCAAAGTTGAAGACCTTTACTATCTAGCCCTTTACAGAAAAAGGTGGCCAAAACCTGTCTTAGACAAGCTAAATCAGAGGTCCCCAAGACAGGGTGCTCAAGACAACCCATTGGGACTTGGGAAGAAAATATCCAAACACCTCTCTCTCTCTTTTTAATTTTAAGAAAAGGAACATTTAAGTTTCTTAATGTTTAGTACATGGATTGAGAGTGAATCATGGATCTAATTTATAAATAAAGATGAAAATGCTGAGAATGTACAGTCAAAAACCATTTACTATTAGGGACAGATGATGAAAATATTTGAAGATCAAGCTGGTGATACAAGAGAGGGCTTGGCATATAGTAGGTACTCAAAATGATTTGGAATAATATTAGTTAACATTTACTGAATCGCTAGCCTGTTTCAAGAGCAGTGCTAAGGGCTTCATATGCATTAGCTCATTTAATTCACACAACCCTCTGATGAGTTCAGTATTATAACCCTGTCCCATTTCACAGGTAAAGAAACTGAGGCTTAGAGAGATTGTCTCCCCCATTGGCAAACAGTGAGAAAACAGTAGCTTTGGGAGTTGAACCAGGCCCTCTGACACCTAAGGCTAAGGTCTGAGCTTGTGGATTGCCATGCAGATTCAATGGTGCCATCTTGTATAAATATATTTAGGTACAGGCTGATCATTAACCAAGGAAACATGCAAAGGGAAAACACTGATTTTGCTTTTCAAGCTTCATTACCATGGTTCTAAAAATGCATTTGACAAAAAAAAAAGGGGGGGGGGTGGACCACCAGAACTTCCGCTGTATTCATGATTGTACCCTACAGTTCAGACATGCCTGAGTGTGGAGCTACCATAATAGGAATGTGACCATAGGGGAGATAATCAAAGCCTGGAATCAGACATGGGTTTCCTCACAGGAACCTCATGGTGCATAAAAACTATTTATCTTAAAGACTGAAGAAGCATCGTGGTACAGTGTCTAGAGCACTAGCGAAGCAATCAGGCAGAACTGGATTTTGCTTGATATGGACCAGCAGCGTTGCCTTGGTTAGGTCCTTTAATTTCTCTAAGCATCAGGTTTCTCATTTGTTAAGTGAAAATAATAATGCATGCTTCACAAGTTTGCAGGCCTGTAGGAGCACTTAATAAATAGTAGTCATGGTGGTTAGTCATGGTGGTTAGTCATGGCTATGCTTCATTTTGTTTTTGTTTTCAGTAATTTGTATTGTCCTAATATTTTTGTAACAATGCAGTTAAAAATAAATAGGACTAATAGAAAATCTGAATACGCCTATATCTATTAAAGAAATTGAATCGATACTTAATAACTTTCCAAAACAGAAAGCACCAGACCCAGATGGGGTCACTGGTAAATTCTACCAAACATTTAAGGAAGAAATTATACCAATTCTCTACAACCTCTTCCAGAAGACAGAAGCAGAAGGAATACTTCCTAATTCATTCTATGAGGCCAGAATTACCCTAATGCCAAAACCATACAAAGACATTACAAGAAAACTACAGTTCAATGTTTCTTATGAACACAGGTGTAAAAATATCCAACAAAATATTAGTAAATTGAATCTAACAATGTATAAAAAGAATTATAAACCACAACTAAATGGGATTTATCCAAGGTATGCAAGGCTGGTTAAACATTCAAAAACCAATGAAGGTAATCCATCACATCAATAGCCTGAAGAAGAAAAATCACATGATCATGTTAATACATGCTGAAAAACATATGACAAAATCCAACAGCTATTCAGGATAAAAACTCTCAGCAGACTAGAAATAGAGGGAGACTTTCTTAACTTGATAAAGAACACCTACAAAAACCTTACAACTAACATCATACTTAATGGTGAGAAAGTTGAAGCTTTTCTGTTAAGATCAGGAACAAGATGAGGATGTCCTCTCTCATCATATTGGAAGTCCTAGCTAATGCAGTAACACAAGAAAATGAAATAAAAAGTATGTAGATTGGGAATAAGAAACAAAATTGTCTTTGTTTGCAGACGACATGACTGTCTATGTAGAAAATCCAAAAGAATTCACACCAAAAAACTCATGAAACTAATAATCAATTACATCAAGATTTCAAGATACAAGGTTAATATAAAAAGTCAATCATTTTCCTATATACTGCAATGAACAAGTGAAATTTGAAATTAAAAACAATTACCTTTTACATTCACACATCTGAAAATGAAATACTTAGGTATAAATCTAACAAAATATGAACAAGATCTATATGAGGAAAACTACAAAACTCTGATGAAAGATATTAAAGAAGAACTAAATAGACTGGAACTCACCAAAAAAGATATCCCACATCCAAAAACAAAGGAGAAGCCACAATGAGATGGGAGGAGGGGCGCAATGACAATAAAATCAAATCCCGTAACTGCTGGGTGGGTGACTCACAAACTGGAGAACACTTATACCACAGAAGTCCACCCACTGGAGTGAAGGTTCTGAGCCCCATGTCAGGCCTCCCAACCTGGGGTTCCGGCAACAGGAGGAGGAATTCCTAGAGAATCAGACTTTGAAGGCTAGAGGGATTTGATTACAGGACTTTGACAGGACTGGGGGAAACAGAGACTCCACTCTTGGAGGGCACACACAAAGTAGTGTGCACATTGGGACCCAGGGGAAGGAGCAGTGACCCCATAGGAGACTGAACCAGACCTACCTGCTAGTGTTGGAGGGTCTCCTGCAGAGGCAGGGGGTGGCTGTGTCTCACTGTGAGGACAACGACACTGGCAGCAGAAGTTCTGGGAAGTACTCCTTGGCGTGAGCCCTCCCAGAGTCTGCCATTAGCCCCACCAAAGAGCCCAGGTAGGCTCCAGTGTTGGGTCACCTCAGGGCACACAACCAAGAGGGAGAAAACCCAGCCCCACTCATCAGCAGACAAGCGGATTAAAGTTTTACTGAGCTCTGCCCACCACAGCAACAGCCAGCTCTACCCACCACCAGTCCCTCCCATCACGAAACTTGCACAAGCCTCTTAGATAGCCTCATCCACCAGAGGGCACACAGCAGAAGCAAGAAGAACTACAATCCTGCAGCCTGTGGAACAAAAACCACATTCAGAGAAAGACAGACAAGATGAAAAGGCAGAGGGCTATGAGCCAGATAAAGGAACAAGATAAAACCCCAGGAAAACAACTAAATACAGTGGAGATAGGTGACTTTCCAGAAAAAGAGTTCAGAATAATGATAGCGAAGATGACCCAGGACCTCGAAAAAAGAAAGGAGGCAAAGATCGAGAAGATGTAAGAAATGTTTAACAAAGACCTAGAAGAATTAAAGAACAAACAAACAGAGATGAACAATACAATAACTGAAATGAAAAATACACTAGAAGGAATCAATAGCAGAATAACTGAGGCAGAAGAACGGATAACTGACCTGGAAGACAGAATGGTGGAATTGACTGCTGTGAAACAGAATAAAGAAAAAAGAATGAAAAGGAATGAAGACAGCCTAAGAGACATTAGGCTGGGACAACATTAAATGCAACAACATTCACATTATAGGGGTCCCAGAACGAGAAGAGAGAGAGAAAGGACCTGAGAAAATATTTGAAGAGATTATAGTCGAAAACTTCCCTAACATGGGAAAGGAAATAGCCACCCAAGTCCAGGAAGCACAGAGAGCCCCATACAGGATGAACCGAAGGAGAAACACACTGAGACACATAGTAATCAAATTGGCAAAAATTAAAGACAAAGAAAAATTATTGAAAGCAGCAAGGGAAAAATGACAAATAACATACAAGGGAACTCCCATAAGGTTAACAGCTGATTTCCCAGCAGAAACTCTACAAGCCAAAAGGGAGTAGCATGACATATTTAAAGTGATGAAAGGGAAGAACCTACAACCAAAATTACTCTACCCGGCAAGGATCTCATTCAGATTCCATGGAGAAATCAAAAGCTTTACAGACAAGCAAAAGCTGAGAGAATTCAGCACCACCAAACCAGCTCTACAACAAACGCTAAAGGAACTTCTCTAAGTGGGAAACACAAGAGAAGAAAAGGACCTACAAAAACAAACCCAAAACAATGAAGAAAATGGTCATAGGAACATACATATTGATAATTACCTTAAACGTAAATGGATTAAATGCTCCAACCAAAAGACACAGGCTTGCTGAATGGATACAAAAACAAGACACATATATATGCTGTCTACAAGAGACCCACTTTAGACCTAGGGACACATACAGACTGAAAGTGAGGGGATGGAAAAAGATATTCCATGCAAATGGAAATCAAAAGAAAGCTGGAGTAGCAATACTCATATCAGATAAAATAGACTTTAAAATAAAGAATGTTACAAGAGACAAGGAAGGACACTACATGATGATCAAGGGATCAATCTAAGAAGAATATATAACAATTATAAATATATATGCACCCAAAATAGGAGCACCTCAATACATAAGGCAACTGCTAACAGCTATAAAAGAGGAAATCGACAGTAACACAATAATAGTGGGGAACTTTAACACCTCACTTACACCAACGGACAGATCATCCAGACAGAAAATTAATAAGGAAACAGAAGCTTTAAATGACACAATAGACCAGATAGATTTAATTGATATTTATAAGACATTCCACCCAAAAACAGCAGATTACACTTTCCTCTCAAGTGTGCATGGAAATTCTCCAGGATAGATCACAACATGGGTCACAAATCAAGCCTCAGTAAATTTAAGAAAATTGAAATCATATCAAGCATCTTTTCTGACCACAACACTATGAGATTAGAAATCAATTACAGGGAAAAAAACGTAAAAAACACAAACACATGGAGTCTAAGCTATACGTTACTAAATAACCAAGAGATCACTGAAGAAATCGAAGAGGAAATCAAAAAATACCTAGAGACAAATGACAATGAAAACACGACGATCCAAACCTATGGGATGCAGCAAAAGCAGTTCTAAGAGGGAAGTTTGTAGCAATACAATCCTACCTCAAGAAACAACAAACATCTCAAATAAACAATCTAACCTTACACCTAAAAGAACTAGAGAAAGAAGAACAAACAAAACACAAAGTTAGTAGAAGGAAAGAAATCATAAAGAACAGAGCAGAAGTAAATGAAATAGAAACAAAGAAAACAATAGCAAAGATCAATAAAACTAAAAGCTGGTTCTTTGAGAAGATAAACAAAATTGATAAACCATTAGCCAGACTCATCAAGAAAAAGAGGGAGATGACTCAAATCAATAAAATTAGAAATGTAAAACGAGAAGTTACAACAGACACCACAGAAATACAAAGCAGCCTAAGAGACTACTACAAGCAACTCTATGCCAATAAAATGGACAACCTGGAAGAAATGGACAAATTCTTAGAAAGGTATAAACTTCCAAGACTGAACCAGGAAGAAATAGAAAATATGAACAGACCAATCACAAGTAATGAAATTGAAACTCTGATTAAAAATCTTCCAACAAACAAAAGTCCAGGACCAGATGGCTTCACAGTTGAATTCTATCAAACATTTGGAGAAGAGCTAACACCCATCGTTCTCAAACTCTTCCAAAAAATTGCAGAGGAAGGAACACTCCCAAACTCATTTTATGAGGCCACCATCACCCTGATACCAAGAGCAGACAAAGATACTACAAAAAAACAAAATTACAGACCAATATCACTGATGAATATAGATGCAAAAATCCTCAACAAAACACTAGCAAACAGAATCCAACAACACATTAAAAGGATCATACACCATGATTAAGTGGGATTTATCCCAAGGATGCAAGGATTTTTCAGTATACGCAAATCAATCAATGTGATACATCATATTAACAAATTGAAGAAGAAAAACCATATGATCATCTCAATAGATGCAGAAAAAGCTTTTGACAAAATTCAACACCCAGTTATGATAAAAACTCTCCAGAAAGTAGGCATAGAGGGAACCTACCTCAACATAATAAAGGCCTTATATGGCAAACCCACAGCAAACATCATTCTCAATGGTGAAAAACTGAAAGCATTTCCTCTAAGATCAGGAACGAGACAAGGATGTCCACTTTCACTACTATTATTCAACATAGTTTTGGAAATCCTAGCCACAGCAATCAGAGAAGAAAAAGAAATAAAAGGAATATAAATTGGAAAAGAAGAAGTAAAACTGTCACTGTTTGCAGATGAGATGATACTATACATAGAGAATCCTAAAGATGCTACCAGAAAACTACTAGGGCTAATCAGTGATTTTGGTAAAGTTTCAGGATACAAAATTAATGCACAGAAATCTCTTGCATTCCTATACACTAATGAAGAAAAGTCTGAAAGAGAAATTAAGGAAACACTCCCATTTAACACTGCAACAGAAAGAATAAAATACCTAGGAATAAACCTACCTAGGGAGACAAAAGACCTGTATGCAGAAAACTATAAGACACTGATGAAAGAAATTAAAGATGATACAAACAGATGGAGAGATATACCATGTTCTTGGATTGGAAGAATCAACATTGTGAAAATGACTCTACTACCCAAAGCAATCTACAGATTCAATGCAATCCCTATCAAATTACCAATGGCATTTTTTACAGAACTAGAACAAAAAATTTCACAATTTGTATGGAAACACAAAAGACCCCAAATAGCCAAAGTGGTCTTGAAGGAAAAAAACAGAGCTGGAGGAATCAGGCTCCCTGACTTCAGACTATACTACAAAGCTACAGTCATCAAGACAATATGGTACTGGCACAAAAACAGAAATATAGGTCAATGGAACAGGATAGAAAGCCCAGAGATAAACCCACGCACCTGTGGTCAACTAACCTATGGCAAAGGAGGCAAGAATATACAATAGAGAAAATACAGTCTCTTCAATAAGTGGTGCTGGGAAAACTGGACAGCTACATGTAAAGGAATGAAATTATAACACTCCCTAACACCACACACAAAAATAAACTCAAAATGGATTAGAGATCTAAATGTAAGACCAGACACTATAAAACTCTTAGAGGAAAACATAGGAAGGACACTCTTTGACATAAATCACAGCAAGATATTTTTTGATCCACCTCCTAGAGAAATGGAAATAAAAACAAAAATAAACAAAGGGGACCTAATGAAACTTCAAAGTTTTTGTACAGCAAAGGAAACTACAAACAAGACAAAAAGACAACCCTCAGAATGGGAGAAAATATTTGCAAATGAATCAGCGGACAGAAGATTAATCTCCAAAATTTATAAACAGCTCATGCAGCTCAATACTAAAAAAACAAACCCAATCCAAAAATGGGCAGAAGACCTAAATAGACATTTCTCCAAAGAAGACATACAGATGGCCAAGAAGCACATGAAAAGCTGCTCAACATCACTAATTATTAGAGAAATGCAAATCGAAACTACAATGAGGTATCACCTCACACCAGTTAGAATGGGCATCATCAGAAAATCTACAAACAACAAATGCTGGAGAGGGTGTGGAGAAAAGGGAACCCTCTTACACTGTTGGTGGGAATGTAAATTGATACAGCCACTATGGAGAACAGTATGGAGGTGCCTTCGAAAACTAAAAATAGAATTACCATATGATCCAGCAATTCCACTACTGGACATATACCCAGAGAAAACCATAATTCAAAAAGACACGTGCACCCCAATGTTCTTTGCAGCACTATTTACGATAGCCAGGACATGGAAGCAACCTAAATGCCCATCATCAGATGAATGGATAAAGAAGATGTGGTACATATATACAATGGAATATTACTCAGCCATAAAAAGGAACGAAATTGGTTCATTTGTAGAGACGTGGATGGATCTAGAGACTGTCATACAGAGTGAAGTAAGTCAGAAAGAGAAAAAGAAATATCGTATATCAACGCATATATGTGGAATCTAGAAAAATGGTACAGATGAACCAGTTTGCAGGGCAGAAACTGAGACACGGATGCAGAGAACAAACGTATGGACACCAAGGGGGGAAAGTGGCCAGGGGTGGTGGTGGTGGTGGTGGTGTGATGAATTGGGAGATTGGGATTGACATGTATACACTAATATGTATAAAATGGATAATTAATAAGAACTTGCTGCATAAAAAAAAAAAAATTCAAAAAGAAAGAAAGAAAGAAGAACTAAATAATTGGAGAACTATTCCATATTCATGGACAAGAAGACTCAATATTGTCAAGATGTCAGCTCTTCCGAACTTGATATATAGATTCAACACAATCCCAATCAAAACACCAGCAAGTTATTTTGTAGATATTGGCAAACTGATTCTCAAGTGGAGAGGCAAAAGACCCAGAATAGCCAACTCAGTATTGAAGGAGAGTAACAAAATTAGAGGACTGACACTACCTGACCTCAAGACTTACCTTAAAGCTATAGTAATTGAGACAGTGTGGTATTGGTGAAAAAGAGACAAACAGATCAACAGAACAGAACAGAGAGCCCAGAAACAGGCCTACATAAATACAGTCAATTGATCTTTGACAAAGAAGGAAAGGAATACAATGGAGAAAAGACAGCCTTTTCTCAAATGGTGCTGGAACAACTGGACATCCACATGCAAAAAAATGAATCTAGACACAGACTTTACACCCTTCACAATAGCTAACTTAAAATGGATCATAGAACTACATGTAAAATGCAAAACTACAAAACTCCTAGATGATAACATAGGAGAAAATCTAGGTGACCTCAGGATGGTGATGACTCTAGATACAACTCCAAAGGCACAATCCGTGAAAGGAAAAAAATGATAAGGTGGACGTCATTAAAATTAAACACTTCTGTTTTGTGAAATACAATGCCAAGACAAGGAGAAAGACAAGACACACAGTGGGAGAAAATAATTGCAAAAGACACATCTGATAAAGGACTGTTATCCAAAATACATAAACAATTCTAAAAACTCAACAATAGGAAAATAAACAAGCCAATTAAAAATGGGCCAAAGACTTGAACAGACATGTCACAAAGAAAATATACAAATGGGAAGTTAACATATGAAAAGATGTTCAACATCATATGTCATTAGGGAATTGCAAATGAGATACAAGATACCACTACTTATTTATTAGAATGGCCAATATTCAGAACAGTGATAACACCAAATGCTAGTGAGAATGTGGAGCAACAAGAACTCTCATTTATTGCTGATGGGAATGCAAGATGGTACAGCCACTTTGGAAGACAATTTGGAGGTTTCTTACAAAACTAGTTATATTCTTACCATACGATTCAGCAGTTGCGCTCTCTGGTATTTACCCAAATGAATTAAAAACTTACGTCCACAGAAAAACCTGCACAGGGATGTTTATAGCAGCTTTATTTGTAATTGCCAAAATTTGGAAGCAACCAAGATGTCCTTCAGTAAGTGAATGGTTAAATAAATTGTGATACATGCAGACAATGGATTGCTATTCAGTGCTAAAAAGAAATGAGCTATCAAGCCGGGGAAAGAAATGGAAGAACCTTAAATGCATATTACTACGTGAAAGAATCCAATTTGAGAAGGCTAAATACTGTACGATTCCTACCATATGATATTCTGGATAAAGCAAAACTCTGGAGACAGTAAAAAGATCAGTGGTTTCCGGGGGTTAGGGAGAGGGAGGGATGAATAGGCAAAGCATGAGCCTTTATAGGACAGTGAATTTATTGTTTGATATTACAATAGTGGATACATGTCATTATACATTTGTCAAAACCCATAGAATGTACAACACCATGAGTGAACCCTAATGTAAACTGTGGACATTGGGTGACAATGATGTGTCAGTGTAGGGTCATCTATTGTAACAAATGTACCACTGTAGTGGGGGGTTGCTGGTAGTGAGGGAGGGTATGCATGTGTGACGGCAGGGAGCATATGGGAACTCTATCCTTTCTTCTCAGTTTTGTTGTGAACCTAAAAGCGCCCTAAAAATAAAGGTTATTAATAAAAAAGGAGGAATTAAACAAATAAATCTCCATACTCATTAGAGTGGCTATTATCAAAACCAGAAAATAACAAATGTTGGCAAGGGTGTGGAGAAATTGGAACCCCTTGTGCATTGCTGGTGGAAACGTAAAATGGCGCTGCCATTGTGGGAAATGGTATGGCAGTTCCTCATAAACCTAAAAATAGAATTACCATATGATTCAGCAATTCTGCTTCTGTGTATATAACCAAAAGAATCAAAAGCAGGGACTTGAACGGATAATTGTACACCCATGTTCACAGTTGCATTATTCACAACAGCCAAAAGGTGAAAGCAAATAATGTTCATCAACAAATGAATAAAATTCAATATGTACACACAATAAAATATTATCCAGCCTTACAAAAGAAGAAAATTCTGATACATGATACAATATGGATGAACCCTGAGAACATTATGGTGAGTACATTATGCTTAAGTGTAAGTCAGTCACCAAAGGACACACAACATATGATTCCACTTACAGGAGGTGGCAGACTCGTATTCAGAGACAGAAGGCAGAACAGCGGTTGAAGGGGCTGGAGAAAGGGTGGAAGGGGGAGTTATTGTTTAATGGGTACAGAGGTTCACTTTGGAAGATGAAAAGAGTTCTATAGATGGATGGTTGATGGTTGCACAACAATGTGAATGTACTTAATACCATAAAACTGTGCACTTAGAAATGGTTAAAACGATGAATTTTATCTTAGGTATATTTTACCACACTGCAAAAAATTATAAAAATAAATGAGACTCAATATCTCATTCTAAGGTATAAATGACAAATAGAGCTTACGTCTTATATTCTAGCCAAACCAATCTATACATTTCTTTGAAATGAAAAAAATACTTTAAAAATACATGAATAAAATCAGAGTTCTTTACTTCTGGGCCCATGACTGCAAAAGTGACAGAATAGAAGTTTATGGCCTCATATCTGAGGCAGTGCCTCATAGGTTGACTGGGTCCAGTTAAATGGCCAGCCAATCTCCATAGTGCACCAGGAGGAGCTGGCTTGGTACCATTTGACTCTTGGTGCCAGAAGGAGACAATCCATGTGGGATTTTCCACAGAAAGCCTATTTACCAAGAGTACTGGCATACACTATTTAATTTTCACATGTTTGGACCATGTGAAAATAACGACTGATATATAATTAACCAAGGTTTAGGGCACAATCGTCCATGCTCATCGCCAAATTTTTTATTCTGATGAAATCATAAACCTTGGCAGTCCTTAGAAAAAGTGCTTTGGCTTAGAAAATAGCAACAATAGCAACAGAACATTACCACCGCCGAGAATCCTTCCATTTTCGAAATTCTTCCTGATGAGGCTTCACAAAACCTCCAGAAACAGCTGACGGGGAGGTAATATTCCTAACGATGATAAGCATGACAATGATAACAATGCCGTTACCAGGTTTGAGTGCCTTTTCTGTGCCAGGAACTAAAGGTGGTACTCTACATGTGTAGAAGATTTAATTTCATTGTCCCAATCATCTTTCCAAGCAAACAGTCTTTACCTCACTTTTAAAGATGAAGAAACCAAGCCTCAGAGAACTGAGGTAATGCGCCCAAGATAAAGTGGCAAAGCTAGGATCTGAACCTAGATCTCTCTAACTGCAAAACCATATTCTTTCTTCTATATCACACCACCTTAACTAATGCTCTCATTAGTTAAGAGATGAGTTAATTACTATCATCTTGCCAAGCCTCAAGCTTGTAGTTGGCTAAGCTAGTGATAGCTTCAGTTTCTAGGCTGATAGCTGTAGCTCAGAGTGGAGGTGCCCTAGGTAACAGAGAGTACACAGGAATCTGGGGGTACTGCTTGCCGTGAGCACCCCTCCAAGCCATCTACAGAGCCTTGTAATAACAATCTCACCTATTTGTCAAGGAACTGGTATACCAGGCACTATAGAAGAGGCTTCACATGCTTTATCTCTAATCTTTGTAGCAATTCCATAAGCAGGTATATTATCCTCATTTTACAGATGAGGCTGGGAAAAGTAAATGACATGTCAAAGCATAACATCTAGTCAGGGGCGAACCTTCCCCTTCCTATAGTAGCGTGCCTCATGGCAAGAACCCAGAATCAGTCTGCACAACAGAGAAAAGCAGAGGGTGGCGAGGTTATCAATTAGGTTACAATCCATGAGGCAGGCAATCTGGGAAAATTAACCACTGGAGGGTGAGGTGGGACAATGAGTAGAGAGACCCTCACCATCTCAAATTTTCAAAAGAAATCACCTAAGGTCACAGAACTATGCAAATAAATAACATAGGTTATTGTTCCTGGAATAAATGACTTTGAATCTATATTTGAATGCACTGAGATTATTGATTCATCTGCATCCAATGTATATGATTAAGCACACAGGTCTAATTCATTGCATCTGAAACAGCCGCGTGGAGCCTGATTCTCCAGCTATTGGCTTTGGCAAAAGATTCTCTTCAGACCATGTACTTAGACAGCAGGTGATGTTATAGGAAGGATTTTGTTAACCAAACTCTCACAAGAGAGTGGCATATTTATATGAAATCTTTAAATACGTGTTTTAGCTCCAGTGCCCCTGGAGCTAAAAAATAGGGTGGGTTTCGGGAGGGGAAGGAAGGATGGGAGTGTCTGGAGCCTGGAGCAGCCTGGCCGGTGAGGCGTCCAGAGGGGGACATGACTGGTGGACAGCAGGGAACGTGCCACTGGCCTGGGCCAAGGGGAGGGAACACCGATCTGAGCCCCACAGGCCCGGCCTCGAGTCCAGGCACTGGTGCTGTTTTGCTCTGTGACACTTGGAGAAATCACCGTGTGTCTCTGAGCCTCGGTTTTCCTCATCTTTAAAATAGGGATAACAACCTCTCCTCCGCCCATCTCATAGGCTTATTGAAAAGATCAAATGAGAAAACGGTCTGAAAGCTGCTGCTTACAATTCTCAAAAGCCTGAGCCTCACCACTCACTAGTTCTGTGGCCCCTTGAGCCTCAGGTTCTCTGCCTGTGGAATCGGGATCCTCAGCCCTGCCTCCCAGGGTTGTCGGGGGTAGTGACCGTGTCTGAGCCGTCAGACCTGCCTGGTCCTCCAAGCGACAGCCACTGTCGTCAGGAACGCACAGGGCAGAGGGCTGCACGTGCGTCGGGAATCGTTCTCCATGTTTCCTGAGGGCTGTTTCCAGGGACATTCAGGGCCTCTGTCACACCTGTTCTCAGGCTTCTCCCCGCACCACGCTGCTCAGCAAACAGAAGGCTCTGGAGGCCGGAAAGCTCGCTTTGTCTTCTCCTCAGGACCTGGGGATTTGTCTCTCTGCTGTGATAGGCCTGGCCTACAGCCTGCCTTACCTACATTTCTAGAACCTTCCAACCAGCTTCCTTGTGGCAGCAGCCTGGGTCCCGGGAATGAAGGCACTTTCTCCCCCCAAGGCCAGGCTATGTGTGTATGGGTTATGTGTGTGGTCAATAGATGCCATGCCCCGGGTGATGGGACTTCAGCAAAATGGAGAAAGGCTTCGAGTCCTGGATGCTCCATGCCAACCGCAGACCCTTTCCCAGGGCTTTTTTCCTGTGCCAACTAGAAAAACGGGGCTGGCACTAGTTCCTCTTTATGGCAAAGGTGTGACTGAAAGTGGGCTGGGTTCCTTGGCAGTCAGGAACGCAGCTGCTGGAGCTGAAGTGCCAGGTTCAAATCCTGCCTCAGCCACTTACAAGCTCTGTGACTTTAGGGTACATACTTAATTTCTCTGTGCCTTGGAGGCCCCATCTCCAAATTGGAGGTGATGCTAATGCTACCTACATCCAAGAGTTTTTGTGACGATTCAATTAGTTAATTCACACAAACCACTCAGAAGAGTGCCTGGAACACATTAAGTAGTATATAAACATTTGATATCATTATTATCATGGCATTGGTTCAGCCTCCTTATCTACAAAATAGGAATAATAACATGTCTAACTCAGAACGCTTTTGTGAAGATTAAATGAGAGAGTAGAGCTGGAATACTGATGACACTACCTGATAATCGTGGTAAGCAGGCCATTCAAGTTCAGCATCACCATGTTTACATTTAATTATTACGTATGCTGGGCAGAGGGTATGCCATGCCTCTTGGAGCAAGCTTGTAAACAACCAACTCTCCAGAAATTGGGGGGGGGGGGGCTCTTCCGGGGGAAGTGCCCTTCCCTGCAGGAATGCAAGCCCAGGGCTGGACAGGGCCCTCTGCAGGGCGGCTGCATGAAGTGCCCTTGCAGGCCAAGGATCTATGATTCTACCTGTCTCTTATCTCTGTCAATTTCAGCCCATCTCTAAAACTTTTCACAAACACATCCTGGGGGCTTTGCCCCCAGACAGTAATCCTCCTCTGCCTGTTTCCTTGCCTCGGCAAAGAGACATCAAATCCAGACATGTCCTGCCCCAGGAGCTGACAGTGCTTGTAAAGTGTTCCCCTCAAGCTGGCCTCCCAGCCTTCTCTGCCGTCACAGCAGAAGGGACACCAGCGGCCCCGCTGCTGCACCAACTAAGGGCACAGCAAGGCTGGCGGGCAACTTCCCAGGCAGGCACCTCTGAAGACAGGGACTGAGACCCAGCTCAGGGCCTGCAGGGTGTCCAGAAGCATCCAGTCGCTCCTCTACCCTCTCTCCTTGGGTGCAGTTCATGGGCGCCTTCTAAAAATAGCAGTGGTTATTTAGGGAAATACACTGTACTCCACCTCTGGGGATGCCAGCGCAGGCCTCTTTAAAAAATAGAACCCCAATCAGGTACACTTCCTAACTTCTTGTCTCTCCCCACCAGCCCCAGAAAGAATCCTTCAGAAGGATTCAGAGACAGCCCCGCAGCTCCACATGCTGGGGGGAGTCAGAGCTGGGGGTCTCATCCAGGTTGTCTCCTTCCAAATCCCTTGCTCTATCTGCTTCCACTTAAAAAAATCCATTTTCCCTTGATTTAAAAAGTATTGTATTTATTCTAGGTATTATGGAAAACACGGAAAGGTAATCTCATCATCCAGAAATAATCGCTGATCTTAGTCTGTTCTGCCTCTCTCTTCCCTTCTCTAAACACACACACACGCAAGCACACACTCTCACACACATACATTTATTTATAGAATTGGGGTAGTGCATTTTATGTCCTTTTTTCCACTATCACATCAAAGGTATTTTCCTTTGTCACTAAGTATTCTTCTCCAATGCGATTTTTTAATTTGAGTATAATATAGAGGTTAAAGCACATATGTTTTGCTTCAGAAAGATCTGGGTTCAAGTCCTGACTCTGTCTTTGTGGCTTGCAGGTTTTGTGGCCATGGGCAGCTACTTAAATTCTGTAAGCCTCAGTTTTCACATTTATGAAATGGGGTCAATAATAGTATTCATCTCGGGATTGTTAGGCAGGTAAAGTGTAGTACTTTCCTTAAAACTGCACAGTAAATGCTTGTCATGATAATACCACCACCAACAAGCTCTACTGAACTATCACTGAGTTAATGATTCTCCTGTAGATAGCCATTTAGCTTGTTTCTAAAGCCCATGTTCTCCCACCACTCCTCCCCTCTCTGGGAAGTTTTGGAATCCACAGGGGGCGGGCGGGGGTGGGGGGCTATGATGGTGGCATCCTGGCCGGAAACCTTGCAGATGAGTAACAGATTAGCTGGGGGATTGGGGTGGGGAGAGGCAAGCTGGCAAAGGCTTACACACATGATCTCCCAAGGAGCCCTGCCTCTCCCCAAAGCTCTGGAATGATGTGACAGTGCCGGCTCCCTCTGCAGACTCCCTCCCCTATGTGAATTAGGGCCCCGTGCCTCCAGCCTAAAGTGGTGCCTGGACAGTGGGCTTCCTCCTCTGATTCTCAGCCAGATTCCATCCTGATCACCTTTCATCTCTATATCCAATTCCCTAGGAAGTTGAAGTATCTTTTTTCTCCGCTTAGATCCTTTCATGGCACCTAGAAGTATTACAAGCTGGGCCCTGATGAAGAAAACAACCTCAGAGAGGTTAGGTGACTTCTCTGTGGCCACACAGCTAATCATTCATCAAGCTTTATTTAGAAGTTTGTTATGGGCTGAACTGTGTCCTCCCCAAACTCATACGTTGACTCTTTAATCCCCAGCACCTCAGAATGTGACTGTGTTTGGAGATAGGGCCTTTAAAGAGGTAATTAAGGTAAAATGAGGTTATGTGGGTGGACCGTAATCCAATATGACTGGAATAAGAAGAAGAGATTAGGACAACACAAACATAGGGACAATCAAATGAGGACACAGTGAGAAGGCAGCCATCTGTTAAGGCAAGGAGAGAGGCCTCAGGAGAAACCAAACCTGCTGGCACTTTGATCTTGGACTTCTAGTCTCCACAATTGTGAAAAAATAAATTTCTGTTGTTTAAAACACCCTGTCTGTGGTATTTTGTTATAGCAGCCCTAGCAAATTAATACAAAGCTTAAAAACAAAACTCTTGGGGCTTCCCTGGTGGCGCAGTGGTTGAGAATCTGCCTGCCGGTGCAGGGGACACGGGTTCGAGCCCTGGTCTGGGAAGATCCCACATGCCGCGGAGCAACTAGGCCCGTGTGCCACAACTACTGAGCCTGCACGTCTGGAGCCTGTGCCCCGCAACAAGAGAGGCCACGACAGTGAAAGGCCCGCACACCACGATGAAGAGTGGCCCCCGCTTGCCACAACTAGAGAAAGCCCTCGCACAGAAACGAAGACCCAACACAGCCAAAAATAAATAAATAAATAAATAAATTTATTAAAAAAAAAAAAAAAACTCTTAACAGTGTATAAGTTTCCAAAGTAATTTCATATTTTTTGATTGTTTTGATTTTTACAGTGATCTTGGGAGGTAGAAAGAATATTTTAATCCCTCTATAATTGGAGGGGATCAATGAAGTTTTGCATGTAAAGTGCTTGGTCCAGTGCCTGGCAAGACAGGGTGACTGTGATTATTCTCACCTTCAAGTATTTGTACTTGCCTTGGATTCTAAGACTTATCAAAAGTGGGTGGAAGCCACAGGGGAGACAGGTTACAAACGCCATCCAAGGAGGGTCTGCCCAAGGGTTGGAAGGGCCACCTCAGGAGGGAGAGCTCCCATCACAGGACACAGGAGCGCAGAAGTAGGATGGCCGCCGGGCAACATGCTGCAGCGCAGTGGTCCTCACTGTGATGCTAGAACAGCAGCAGCATCACCCAGGAGCCTGCTGGAAGTGCAAATTCTGGTGCTTTACCCTAGATCTACTAGAATCAGAAACTGGGGCTGAGGCTCAGCAGTCTGTTTTTTGCCAGCCCTCCAGGTGATCCTGGTGCACGGTGAAATCTGAGAACCAATGGGCTAGAGGAGACTTAGGAATGGACAGGCAGACTGGAAAGGATGGGATGACCTTTAACAGCCCTTCAGAGCCAGAGACACTGAGATTCAGGAGGACACTGACCTCCCTCCTTCCTCTCCCCTTGTCGTTCAGAGGCCACGGCCACACAATTTCAGCTGAAACAGCTGGGATTGACTTGTGTTCTGCAGTATCAACTGACTCCCCATCTGTGAAGCTGGGAGCAAGCCGGCCAGACTCCCATTGCAATCCCCCTAGGACATGCCATAGGTGCCACATCAGTGCCAGAAATGGCCTTGGAGATTTAGCACCTTTGCAAATCTAGCCCAGAGGGGGCAAGAATCATCCAAGGTCACACATCAGAGGATGCAGGCCAGGCCTTCTAGGCTTACTCCTCATCACTGTGTGGCCATGCTTGGTGTCTTTGAGGGACGTGGGCATCCAGCAAAACCACTGAGGGAAACTTCTATTTTCAACCCACCTCTCTCTTGCTCAGCTGGCATGTGGATGCCTTTCAATTCCAGGCTGATCATTCTTGACAGAATGTTTCAAAGTCAAGGCAGGGCAGGAGAGGACAAAGCTGTTGCTCCAGGCACAAGCACAGCCTCTGAATTTTGTGCCTGACAATGTAGTTTCTGTTCACATTGGAGGATTATCCTGCCTTGGAAATACTTCTACCCGGGGCATTACAAGTGACTCATACTCTGGTCACCTTAACACTCAGAGTCACCCAGGAGAGACACTCGTCAGACCAGGTTTAATCAGTCCTGGTAGGAAGTATGCTCAAAGGATGGGCACTATTATGTCCCACATAGCTTTCTGAGTTTATGGAAAAAGGCCATACTGCAGAGGGTCTATAGGAAGAAGGTTTCCTTCTAACTGGTGCAGCAGAGCCCATGACTAGGGCTGAAGGACATGAGTAACTCCAGAAGTAAGACATCAGACAACACAGAGAATGCTATCTTGGCTGGAAGATAGCTGGGAAGTTTGGGCTTGACAACTTGCTATTCTATAATCTTGTGCGTGGGGCCCCACATTTGTATTTCTAATAGCAATATTGGTGCTGGTGGTCCAGGGACCACACTTTGAGAACCACCGGCAATAGTAACCTATCTGGCCTTCTTCATGGGGTTCTAGTGCTGCCTCCTCTGGAAGACCTGTATGCCAGTATAGTTCTGTCATCTGCATGGTGTGTAGGAGCCTTGAACCATCACTAATAATCTCTGAGCCTCAGGTTTCCTATCTGTAAAATGGCAATAACAACTACTGTCTGTAGCTCAGAGTGGTGAGGGACAAAGAGAGAAACAAATAAGGCAAAAGAGTTCTAGAAATTGTAAAAACTATTCAAATGTAAGGGGGAAGCAAACATTTTGGGGGGTGCTGACCATGAGTCAGAAGTTCTGTTATATGTAAGGATACTGACATGAATAAGCCAGAATTCCCGTCCTTAGAGAACCTAGGGGTGGATGGGGAAGACAGATAAATGATCCCCTGATATAGTTGATGCAGTAGCAGAGATCACAGTAAGCTGTAGAAGCATGGAGAAGACATGGGCGAGTGGCTTAAGTTGGATTTTATTCTCAGGGCAAAAGTAAGCCTTTGTAGGGGTTTAAGGTGGAAAGTGACCTGATCTTATTTGTTTTATGGGAAGATCATTGTGGGCTGGAGCATGGATCGTCCACTGGGAGGGGCAAGGCTAGAGGCAGAGAGGCAGGAAGACAGTAAGGAGGCTGCTGCAGTGATGCAGGAGTGAGATGATGGAGAGAAATGGATGCATTTGAGAGATTAGACGTGCAGGACAAAAAAGGCGGCAGAATCAAGAGAGTACCCAGGTTTCTGGTTCACTGACTAAGGTGGGGAGGACTGGGCAAGTGAGTTAGGATGGAGATGATAAGCCTGTGCTTCCTGGATGTGTCAGGGCCATGAACAGACCCTGTCCCGTGAGCCACTGCCACTTTGACTGCCAGGTCTCCCCCACTGTGAAGAACTTTCCCCCTGTCCTCCCTCCCCACGCCCTGGCATTACTGAGCTCTGCTGTTCTCTGCTGCTCTAACACAGAGCTGCGTCCTTCCCATACGTGGAGTCATCACCAAAATAGACAACAGTAGCAATCAGCAAGCAATCATCTTTTTTGTTTTTCTTATACAATGCGTGGGCGTGCAGATAATGTTTGTGATTGTTGCAAAAATGATGGACTGAAAACTGGGGCTCCTGACAAAGAAAAGGAGAAAAAAAAACGATTTAAATAAACTCAAGTGGTTCAGACCCAATTTGAGGCTTCTTAAACTGGGGCCTGCTAAGGTTCTCTGCCCTTCTACCCTGCCAGGGGTGGGGAGTTGCCTTGTGAGACCCTGCCAAGGTGGGACAGCACACAGTGGTGGACCCTGGAAGCTCTGGGAATCGCCATGACGGTGGAACTGCTCTGGCATCTGCTCTGAGCTCTGGGTATTAATGATGGGCAGCTCTCTGGGCTTTTCACTCACAGCTTAGCTCCCAGCCAATGGAGAAGAGGTACTCACGGAGGTTCTAGGTGACTTAAGAGCATCCCAGTCAGAAAGACAGCAGATTAGAGGAGACCCATAATGATAAGTTATCTCTATTACTTTGTTCCAAGGAGAGCTGGCTGCACCCCTGCCAGTGCTAACGGTTTTATAAGCCTATTGTTTTATTTAATCCCTTCTCACAACCGTCCTGAAAAGTGGGTAATAGTAATCCCATTTTACAGAGGAAGAAAATGGAGGGAAAAGTTAATGATGGTCTCACAGCTAGTAAACAGCAAAATTGGGATTCTAGACCCAGGTTGCTTGACTCAAAAGCCCATGATTGAGATGTAATCAAAAAAATAAATAATTATAAGTGTGGAGAAACTGGGACTCTCATACATTGCTGGTGGGAACACAAAATGCTACAGACACTTGAAAGCAGTCTGGCAGTTCCTCAAATGCTTTAATATAGATTTACCATGTGATCCAATAATTCCTCACCTAGGTATATGCCTAAGAGAAATGAAAACATATATCCAGAAAGAACTTTGTATATGAATGTTCAGAGCAGCATTATTTATAATAGTAAAAAAGTGAAAGCAACCTAAATGTCTATCAACTGATGAATTGATATACTCATACAATGGAATTCATTTAACAATAAAAAGAAATGAAGTACTATACATTCTACAACCTTGAAACCATTATCCTAAGTGCAAGAAGCCTATTACTAAAGGGCACGTACTGTATGATTACATTTACATGAAGTGTTTAGAATAGGAAAATTCAAAGAGACAGAAAGGAGATTAATGGTTGCCTAGGGCTGGGGGGTTAGGGAGAAATCCCGAGTGACCGTAATAGATATGGGTATTTTGGAGGAGGGGGTGATAAAAATGTTCTAAAACTGATTGTGGTGATAGTTGCACAACTCTGTGAATATACTAAAAATTACTGAATCATATACTTTAAATGGGTGAATTATATCTCAACAAAGATATTTTTTTTTAAAGCCCATGATTAAATATTTTTAAAGTATGAAAAAGAAAATCATGATCCTTCCAAGTAAGAGCATCTAGCATTATTATAATTTTTTTCATTCATTCAACAAATCTTGAGCCCCTATTATGAGTTTGGCAAATATATCTGGGAACTTGTGACTAGGAGCTCCTAGTCGGGGTGGAAGAGATAGGATGTGGGCACAGATAATCATGATTCATGGGAGAAGAAGCCAAGGAAATTTAAACAGGAGGATACTATTTCACACCCAGTGGGTTGGCAAAAATTTTAAAAGTTTGACATTACCACATTGGCAAAGATGCAGAGCCCCAGATATTCTGATACACTGTCTGAGGGAGAATAAATAGGTATAATTTGGAAAGAAGCTGGGCAGTGTTTAGCATAACTAAAGATACACATGCCCTATGACCTAGCCATTCAAGTAGAACTAAGGATGCACATGCCCTATGACCTGGACATTCCAAGTGCCCCTAGGGTATCACTTGGATAAACTCTTGCACAAGGCACAAGGGAACATGAACAAGGTCCATAGCAGCGCAGTTTACACCAGAAGACTGGAGATAACCAAGTCCATCAATAAGAGAAAGAGCAAATAAACTGTTATACTCACACAATGAATTATACACAGTAGGTAAATTCCAACAAAATACAATGTATACAAAGTTTAAAAACATACCAAATGGGGTTTCCCTGGTGGTGCAGTGGTTGAGAATCTGCCTGCTAATGCAGGGGACACGGGTTCGAGCCCTGGTCTGGGAAGATCCCACATGCCGCGGAGCAACTAGGCCCGTGAGCCACAACTACTGAGCCTGCGCGTCTGGAGCCTGCGCTCCGCAACAAGAGAGGCCGTGATAGTGAGAGACCTGCGCACCGCGATGAAGAGTGGCCCCCGCTTGCCGCAAGTAGAGAAAGCCCTTGCACAGAAACGAAGACCCAACACAGCCAAAAATAAATATAAAAAAAAATAAATTAAAAAAAAAAAGACCTAAAGCAGAAATACATGGCGAATATCTTTAAAAACAAACAAACAAAACATACCAAACAACACTACATTACTTATGCATAGGTACATATGCAGCAAAAGTCTAAAAACAGGTGTGGGAATGATCAGTACCAAATTCTGGATACTGGTTGCTTCTTAGGAAGGAGAGGAATAAGATTGGGGAGCAGCTGTAAGAAGAGTACAGAGATCCCTTATTTATTTTGCCCAGTTTCCACAATGGTAACATTTTGCAAAGGCAAAATATACTATCACAACCAGCAGACTGATATTCATATAATCCACCAATATTATTCAGATTTCTACAGTATTACTTGTATTCCTGTATGCGTGTGTCAAATTCTACCCAATTTTATCCCGTCTAGGTTTGTGTATCCATCATCACAGTCAAGATACTGCAAGGATCTCTGTGTTGCCCTTCTATAAACCCACCCACTTCACTCTGACCCCCTAGCCCTGTCCCTAAACCCTGTCAGCCACCAACCTGACCTCCACTTTTAAATTTCTGTCATTTCGAAATGTTCTATCAGTGGAATCATACAGTACGCAATGATTTGGAATTGGCTTTAATTTTTTGCACAGCACAATTCCCTAGAGACCCATCCAAGTTGCTGCAGGTATCAATGGTTCACTTCTTTCCACAACTTGTTACACCATTCACTTTGTGAAGGACATCTGGACTTATTCCAGTGTTTGGCTATTAGAATACCTATAATGTTTTAGTCCTTCAACTGGGTGGTAGGTATTTGGATTTGTACTATAGTATCTATTCTACTTTTTGATGTGAAGGGGGTTCATACTTCGAAGAAGGAAGGAAGGAAGGAAGGAAGGAGGGAGGGAGGGAGGGAAGGGAGGGAGGGAGGGAGGGAGGGAGGGAAGGGAGGGAGGGAGGGAGGGAGGAGGGAGGAGGGAGGGAAGGGAGGGAGGGAGGGAGGGAGGGAAGGGAGGGAGGGAGGGAGGGAGGGAGGGAAGGGAGGGAGGGAGGGAGGGAGGGAGGGAGGGAAGGGAGAGAGGGAGGGAGGGAGGGAGGGAGGGAGGGAGGAAGCGATACTACTACTGTTGGTCCAGCCTGTGCAGACAAGAGGGTGGCCCAGAGTGCAGGGCTCAGTGTGACAACTGAGACCAAGGCTCTGGCCACCCCTCAGGTCTGGTGTTCAGGAAGTGGGACCCAGGCACCTACCTGCTTTGCGATCCTAAGCCTCACGTGGGTGCAAGGAAGCCTGTCCAAATCCTTCAGCCTCTGGGGCAAGTGTCTGAAAGAATGCCCCCTCTGGTCACAAAGCTCCTTCTCTGGCCTGGGTGTGTGGGTGGGCTGCCCCCAAATGGGAAAATCACAAAGAGAGCAGATGAAACAGGGGTAGCACTCAAGGGAGGCGGAATGAAGTCTGGTATCTCCTGAGGCCCTTGAGAAAACTCCAGAAGTGCAGCAAAGTGGCTGTCTGAACAGTGCTGGAGTAGAGAAAGCCAGTTGGAAGGAAACAGAAAACACTGGGAACTTTCTTTTAACCTCAGGTTAAAGCTGTTTGGGGATTTTCTTTCCAGTGGGTGGATAATGAGGCCCTGATCCTATCTGTTACTGCCAGGTGCAGGGAGACAGGCGTGGCCCTGGCCTCCTGTGTGCAACCTACGCCCCTGCCCAGGTAGCTTTAACCTGCTCTGCCTAAATCCCTGCAAACATCAATTATGACTTTCTTAGTCCTGGGCAGAGCGTGGGGCAGTGACAGATTCGTGTTATGAACAACCCATGGGGGCTACCTGGTGCCCTCAGGAGGCCCCCAGACACCCAGAAATGCTCTGTGTGGCCCAGGGAACTAGAACCAACGTGCTGAGAAGCCCAGGGGGCTTTGTGATGACCCATCCTTGGAGGGAGGCAGGAACAAGGCACCGGCCTAGGTCAGAGCGGGTTGCCACAGAGCTCACCTTCCAGGCAGGCTCGGGAGGATGAGGAAGGTTCTGACAGCCTCAAAGCATCCCAAGGGCTCCCCACTCCAAAGGAAGGGCACGTGCAAAGGCCCTGGGGCAAGGAAGTACTACAATTACAGCTGCTACCACTGCTGCTAATAATAATAATATCACAATTCACACTGATTGAAAATGCTATGGGCCAGGCGCTGTGCCCACAGCATTATGTGAAACATCTCACTTGATCCTAACAACCACCACCATGACAAATTACTGTCGTGTCAATTTTACACGCGAAGTTACAGAGGCACACAGTGGTTAAGAAACTTGCTCCTGGTGACACACCTTGGAAGGAGGAATAGGATTTGAACCCAGAGGCTGAGCTCCTTGCTGTTGATGACAAACTCTTCTGAGAAAAGGGATGCTACGGAGCCTGCTATGACACTATGAGAAGTTTGGGCTTCCTCTGGAGGCGAGGGGAAGCCACAGAAAATCACTAAGGAGACAAGAGTCACAAGCAGACTTCTGTTTCGAGGGTGCTATCCTGGAGGCTGCCCTGAGCTCCCTCCTCAACATCCCTGAAGGCCCAGCTCCTTGGTTTTATTGCTGTTCTTTGGAGCCTCTTCCCTGTCTTGCATGTTAATATTTCAGTGAGATAATATTACTCTTGTTTGGGAGAATAAGGCAACACCTCTTTCCATAATTGCAGGCAGCCGGTGAGGTGCATAAAACAGCACAAGAAGCATCCTCTCTCCAGAGTGTTCCAGACCCACTAAACTCCACATCACCCACTTCCCCTCCATCTCCCCACTCTAAGCCACCACTGGGCATGGCTGGATCCGAGTCCATCCCACAGCCTCCAAGATAAGACACAAGTGCAATGAAGCCGCTTGGCCGGTATTTCTCCAAACCTGGATGCTGGCCTCATTGAGGGTCCCCATACTTTATCGACTGTCTGGGCCCAGTGGCTGTCCAGGGCCTCTCTCCCATCTCTGAGGCATCCCCACACAAAGGAGGGGAAGGACGTGGCCTCTGTAGCCAGCGGGTTCCGGGTTCAAGCCCTGGTGCTGCCACTTACCACCTATGTGGGCAGGAGAATGCTCCCCGCTCTGGGCGTCTAGGTAGGGAGGAGGTTGGGTGAGAAGATGTCAAAGGTCATCCAGCCCTGGAACTCCTCCGGGAGAATCCGCAGCGCCCAGGGCTGAGCATGCCCTCGCCTCCCGGCTGAGACGGCAACAGCAAACCCTCCACCCCTCCACGGTCGTTGTGAAGATGAACCAGAGAACAGACAGGAAAATACCGGCCAACAGCAACGTGCTTTACAGAGCGAGAGGTGATTTCATTATTTCATAACCTAGTTTATCTCCAGTGCCTCCCGAATCCCTGTCTTTCTTGCGTGTGTGTGTGTGTGTTTCCTTTGGTGGCGGGGAGAAGAATGAGAAGGGGGGAGTCCGTTGGGGCTGAAGAAGCTGGGGGAGCCGCAGAGAACTCCTCCAGACCATGCTTGGATTTGCTAGGCCTGTGCTCTGACACGTTCTGAGCAGAGGTAATGAACCCACTCAGACACTGTTCATCACTGCAGAAGACAGGCCTTGTGGGGAAACAGAGCAGGTGTCAGAAAGAAGGCCCCCAGGAGCACCGCCGCGCTCCCTGCTCATGGGCTTGGGCTACGTGTCAGCGATATAGAGGCGGCCGCGCTCCAGTCTCGCCTGACTCGGACAGGCCTAGACGGGAATCGGGGCTGCGGAGGTGCTGGGGGAGGAGAGCAGGAGGAGGGGGCCAGCCAGGCCCACTGCTGCAAAGCACGGCTCTCTCCCTTCCTCGTGCCAGCCACTGGGATTCAGAATTGCACCAGCCTCTGGCCTCGCCCTCAGGAAGATGCAGAGACAGCAGAGGGGACGTGAGCTCAGGGCTGGAAGTCAAGCAGGGCGAGCTGCTTCTTGCCCTGGCTCTGCAACCTAGTCCTCTGGGGTAATGTCCTAACTTCTCTCAGCCTCAGTTTCCTCATCTGTAAAAGGGGGATGGGGATGATGATGATGAGAATAATAGTTGAGTTACTGTGAGGGTTGAGATAAAGCAGTAAAACAACACAGTATTTAGTAATGATATTAGTTATAATTATTAGGGGAAGGGGAGAAAGTTAATGACTTGTTCAACATATACATAATGAGGGCCTGTTCTGTGCCAGGCACTATTCAGGTAACTCTAATCTCTGCAGGCCCTCACTGGGGCACTGGTGAGGATGCTGACAGAGCGAAGCATGGAGTCTCGGGGTAACAAAGAAAGGCCACCCAAGCCTCCTCTTCCTGCTATCCTTCCTCCCTCCTTCCACAGATTACTCCCTCCTACTCACACCCCACCTGGCTGGCGCTGGGTCAACAGTGTCTTCCCTAAACGGTGGTACAGAGGCCAGGAGCTCGAGTTGAGCCTCCCAACTTAACTAGTAACTCCTGGGAAAATCCCAGACTCTCTCCCTTAAAAGACAATCACTCAAAAGCTTTAACTCCACCTGCATGTCTCAGCTTCCCTGACATTAATTGCTCCAAACAGGTTGAATATTAATTGTGTCTCTGAAGGAAGAACCAGGAAATGTTGTCTTTGATAACTCACATGGATCACCCGATCCCTCTCTTGGATAATTCCAAGAGCTCCTGGGACATTGCACATTCACGTGGCCCCAGAGGGGAATTCTCCTATACAGGTTGTTCATGGTCTGCAATTAAAACAACTTCTGCAACAAGTCTCTTCAGCTCTGGGCCCTCTCTTGAACACGTATATGTTAGGCTGGGTGGGGGCAGGGAACTCACGCCTAATAACATTTATTGAGTACCTACTAAGTGCCAGGAGATTTACATGTATGATTTCATTGAATCCTTAGGACAACCTTGTGAGGGTAGGTGTTCTTATCCCATTTAGCAGATAAGGAAACTGAGGCACAGAGAGAGCTATTCATTTGTCCAAGATTATACCAGTTGTGAGAGAGGTGGCTTTGAACAGGTATATCTGGCTCCAACGCGTCTGCTCATCCAGTTACACCAGCGGTTCTGTCTTTTTTTCACTTTAATCCTTCCCACCACCACCCCGCACTCCCAAAACCCTGCTGCTAAGACTTTATAGACTTTTTTCCCCCAAAACTCCCCTACTTCCTATGAAACGTTAATACCGCACATATACTATATATCTGTTATGTACTGGGCTCTTTGGAGGACCACAAGCCATTGTAATAACTGAGATTTCTTTTCACCCCTAACCCCCAAGGACCAATCTCGCCCTTTGGGGATGACAGTGCCCCTGCTGAGGATGTGTCAATTATAGCGGGGTCAAAGTGCTGGCCCCGGAGTGGACGACAGCAATGTCTACCCCATAAACCCAAACCAGGAAGGGAAAATAAGATGTACCATCTCTTCTCAAGTGCAGTGTTCATGTTTTCTTTGGAGGAACTGGCAAGTCATGGTCTTTTTGTTTCTAGATTTGCTATCTGTTCCTCATACTTTACATTCGTTTGTCACTTCCTATGAGAAGCCTGCCTAGACATCCTTACCCGAGGCTGGGGTGGCTCCCTTCCACCTCCAGTTTCATTCTGCCAAAGCAATGATCAGACAACGGTCCTTGTCCATGTAAATGTCCTTGTACACACGAGGAAGGACTATGGCTTATCCGTCTCTGCATCTCAAGGCCTAACGTGGGCACAGCATGGAGCAGGTACTCAGTAAGTGTTTGTGGAGTGAATGAACCGACGGGCGAAGGAACGTAAGATTGCTCGTGCCGTCTCTGCTGCACGTGGCTAAAGCTTTAGCAGGGATCACGTTGGGGACGGCTGGATCATAGCAGTAACATGCAGGCCTGCTTCAAGGTAACTTCTGGGCCCCTATCACAAAATCAGAGTTTTCATTTGACAACATCTATAGGTAATGTTCTTGGTCAAGGCCCCTGTGGGGTTGAGATGAGCACAGGGTGAGACCTCAGAAGAGTGATGATGATGATGACACTGAGAGACGGACTTGGCCTGTTGTCTGGAAACTTCCCCTTGGCTCTCTTGGCGTATTTCATGGACTCTGGAGCAAAAATACAATAAACTGCCAACCCATAATAACCAGGGAAATCCTAGCTGATGAAGCTCCTTGTTCACACCAAAGAAAGACAGTGGTGACCACTTTCAAATTCTGTTTCCAGCAGTATGGCTGCTTATTCACTCTAAGGAATTCCCCTAACGCAGGACATGGAAAATACCAGATTAAACAAACATATAAACAAACAATTAAAAAAAATAGAGAGAGAGGGGCTTCCCTGGTGGTCCAGTGGGTAAGACTCCACGCTCCCAATGCAGAGGGCCTGGGTTCGATCACTGGTGGGGGAACTAGATCCCGCATGCCGCAACTAAGGGTCCGCATGCCGCAACTAAGTAGTCCACATGCCACAACTAAAAGATCCCGCATGCTGCAACTAAGACCCGGTGCAGCCAAAAATAAATAAGTAAATAATAAATAAACATATAAATATTAAAAAAATATATAGAGCTGACCTGTCAAGAAAGAGAAGGAAATACTCAGAGGTCAGATGACCACGAGATATCACGAATCCCTAGAGGTTCCCAAGCACTGAGCGGGGGACAGTCCTGGGGGTCCTGGGGGGTATCTGCCAGTCCCTAGTGGTCTGGGGATTTTAATTTTAAAGGGTCAAGGAAAGTAGCAAAGTCAAAGTCCTTCAAAAGGTAGAAGTCAGACTGAGACCTCACTTAGGTTAGGATTTCAAAAGGAGACATTTATGCCTTAATGAACAGGTGAATCAGAAAAAAACTAAATTCCACCCCACAAAAGGAGACAGTGAGGAAACTTGGCCCTGGGGCTGGGTGAAGGGAAAGGAAAAGTTTTTAAAGTCTCCTCTGAAAATTCCCAATCACAAAGTGGTCCTCACGTGGGTCTGGTGCTTGACTACATATTTTACCTTGTGGCCAGAAAAGAACCCTAAGTCCAAACTGAGCACTGAATTTAAAGTGACCCCAAGTCGATGGTTCCACCAGGCACCTGGCAGAAGAAAATGCAAATCCTTTCTGGACCGATGAATTTTCAACTCAGGCCTCAAAGAAGCCCCACAAAATTTTAACAACCATGAACCCATGATTTGAAAATTCACAGAACATGGGAGGAAATGAGCCACCATGAGCAAGAGACAGCAGAAATAATGAACAAAAGAATCAGACCTATGAGTACTACAGGTGCTAAAACGATTAGATTCAGAAAATAAAAGAAATGTGTATAATATTTAAAGAAATATATAAGGGTAGTCAAAGCATAAACAAAGAAGAGACTCTCAAAAAAGATAAAAACAGGTTGAAAGATAACCAACTAAAACTTCTACAAATGAGACTGACATATGGGCTTCTTGAGGCTGTTCTATATACGGGCTGTGTGTAGTATCAGAATGAACCCTAGCATTGGAATCAGAAAACTAAAATGCTGTGTGTCTTGGGCCAATCACTGTCTTCTCTGGGCACCCGTGTCCTCATCTGCAAATGAAAGCATGGAACTAGATCACCTCATAAGTCCAACTCTGTCAACTGATGTTCTGTGATACAACACTTCAGCTATTGGGCACCTGTTTTTTGAGTTGCCCCTGATTATAAGCATCTTATGAGATTTTAAATCCGTACAACAGTCCATTGAGATAGGGGCTCTTATTATAACCATTTCATGTATTAGGAAACTGAAGCAGAGCTCAAGTAACTTGCTCCGAGTCCAGAGCTGGTAAGCCAGCTTGGACTCCATCAGCCTGACTGTAGAGCCTGCTCTCTTCCACTATATATCCTTCTACCATGCTTGGCTCCTAACATCTGGAATTCCACCTCTAGGATCCCCTGACCTATCAGAAGTCTCCCACGGCAAGGGGCAGCTCAGTGGCTAGCCCAGGCTGTTACCAGCAACCAGAATTCCAACTCCAGTGGGTAGCAAGAACATCATGGAGTTAATTATCAGTAACCAAATATTATTAAGTACATCCTATGAGCAAGGCCTCTGCTCATTTCAGACAAGACGTATTTATGACAGAGCAGCCAACGGTGACAGATTGCTAGGGCTTACCTCCTGATCACCCACTTTCAGAAAATGTTTCATTCTGAAAGCACTTCTCCGTGCCTTGGTTTCCTCATGGGTAAAATCGGGACGGTGATAGTACCTGATATCCCTGGGTTGTTGCTGTGATTCAGTGAGCTAATACAAGTCAGGTGTGTCATGAGCACGCCGCCGACGGTGGCTCTTGCTGCCGTGGTTATTAATTTCAACCCAGTGGGCAGAGGTCGGGCTTGGCCACAGATGCCCTTGATTCAATTCCAGCCTCCCCCACTTCCCAGCTGTGTGACTTCAAGTCATTGACCCTCTCTGAGGCTCCATGGCCCCATCTGTGAATCAGAAATAGCAATGCTTACCTCACAGGTAGTTGTGAGGGTTAAATGACTGTGAAATGCCTAGTGCAGTGGTTGACATATAATAGGCACCCAACAAATGTCTGTTCTCACTCCCGGAGCGTTTTCTGCACACTCGGCTTCTCCACCAGGGTTAGAATCCAAAGAGGCAAAGGATTCTGGGCTAAGAGATGCTGATTGGCTGTTCTTGCCCACCTGGGGAGCTTTCACAAAGAAGTGGGGGGTGGAAGATACCTAAGCACACCCATTTCACAGCAGGTAAGTCAAGGCAATATAGTGACAGAGGTTTACAGCCTCAGAAGAGGGCCTTCAGGCCATGACCTTGGCTGCTTTGGCTAAACTGGCCACGGAGACGTGCAGCTGAAGATGCCATTAGCAACAGGGAGAAAGCCCTACCTTTATGAGGATTTGGTCATTGAACCCACCTAGGGGAATGACACTGACTTTCCCATTTGGAAATAAAGCAGGTTTATAAATGGTTCTGTAATCAATCTGTACACCCAGGGCTGTGCAGCCTGAGTGATGGGGGACAGGTAAATAGGGATTACATTAAAGGGGGTGCAGAAGGGCAGGGACATCCGCAGCAGTGGCTGCATCCCTACAGGAACCCCGACCCCTGCAGGCCTTGGGGAAGGGCAGAACTCCACCCTCGGCTTCTACGGCTGCCTAGTTTTCACTTCCCAAAACATTGGCGGAGGCTGTCCAAAAATGGTTCCCTCACAGGGACTCCTCCTTTGAGCAGATAGGGAACTCCTGAGTTTCAAGCTCCATCTGTATCACCTTTTAGATTTCATCTTAGGTCACCAGATCCTTCCTCCTCCTCCTAAGACCATCTATGTGTTCACTGAGCCCAGACATTGATTAAGCAGATACAGGGTACTGAAAGAGGACGGTAGCATGGTAGGGTGGTGGGCATGCCATGTGCTTGGAGTGACGATGAAGGTGCAAACTCAGGGAGGGAAAAGGAATCTTGGAGGATAAACAGATGGTCTGGGCAGAAAGAGCCTGAAACCAGCACAAGGGTATGGATGGCCATGGCAGCACTGCTTGGACCACTGAACCTCACAAGTGGAAGCATGGCGGCGCCTCACTGGGACAAGACTCAGCATCTTCTCTCCAGCTGGAGAACAGCGTGGTGACCCCCAAGGGCGAGTCAAACAGACCTGGCTTCATACCCCAGTTCCACCAGGTACTAGGACATATGTGTCCCTGAGCAAGATTCTTCTCTGTGTCTCTGTTTGATTGCTGGAAAATGGGGGTATCCCTATCTCATAGAGCCCAGAACACATAGGTTTTCATAATGAGAATAAAATATGCAATGTGCCCGGCACAGATACTAACCCACAGCAAGAGTTCAATCAATGTTCTTTTATCCTTGCTTCACTGCCATAATTGGCACCACCTGTGACAACACGTTCTTAGCCTCAGAAGCCTTATTTGCCTTACTCAGTATTTATACAAGAACTAGGATGTTCCAATTAGGATTATTTCTCCAACTTGACCCTGAGCAAAATAATGAATCCGTCCCAAGCCCTCTGACCTCCCAGGTTCCCATCGCCAACCAGGATGGATGGTTCTAGCAGGGCCTGACCACTCAGTCGTCTCTGAGTCACTAATAACGTTAGGTAATAGTTAACATCTCAATAATGGCCAAGTCTTCTATGAAAAGTAAGCAATACAAAAGTGGGATTATTGACGGTCTGCTGTGTGCAGGGGAGCTGCCATGGTAGACTCCAAAAGGGTGGAACAAAAAAGCATAACTGGTGCTCCTGTTCGACATTCCAAGAGCTAAAAGGTGTACTTGAAAGATAAGATAGAAACGCATTTTAAAAAGAGCAGGATGTAGCAGTAAACATGCTAGGTCAAAGAAACAGTGCCAAGCCCAGGTGGAGTTGTGGGAAAAGCAGTCGTGGGCTTTAGAAGTAGACTGACTTGGGTTTGAATCTGCATTTACCAGTTCTGCACTACCTTTACTAGTAAGGTATCCTGGGGAAGGGGGAGAGGGAATGGATGCCTCAGTTTATTCATCTGTAAAATGGAGAAAATACCACCTAACTGCTGTGATGATTAGATAACATGGTGAAGGCCTAGCACACAGTGAGTGCTTGATTAGCTGTTAGTTTCTTTCCTCCTCCTTTTCCTCATTTCCCCTTCTCTTCTAGATCACTGACATGACTTTATTTGCTAGTGAATTTGAATGAGTAGTGGATGACTTTTATCTGCCCGTTGATGACCACAGTCCTCTGCACATGTCAATTTTATACCATCAAGTCATCAATGCTTGTGCAAAAACTCTCAGTGGCTTCTCATTTCTTAAACAAGAATAACAGAACATGCCAGCTCCTCTGCCTGGCATCCTAAGCCTTCCAACAGGAGGGCTCAACCTCCCAACACTCTTCCATGGCAATGCTTACCCTAGTGGCACCCACCAGGGTGCTGGGTGGATGATTCATGTTGAGCTAATATTTGTATATGGTGTGAGGAAGCGGTCTAACTTCATGTTTTTCTGTGTGGATCTCCAGCTGTCCCAGCACCATTTGCCGAAGAGATAGGCACCTCAGTGTCTCTGAGCCCCAATCACCTCACCTCTAAAACAAGCTGGGAAAGACCACCTCGTAGGGTATTGTGAGCACTCAATGAGATAGAGAGAAAAAAGTGAGCTATGAGGGGTCCCTGGCACACAGCAGCCAGCCAATGCCTACAACTGAAGAAACAGACAATGGATTAGGAAGTACTCTGAGACATTGGTCGTCCTTACTGCAACGGGACCAGAGTTCTCCTATCCCTAAAGGTCTTTCACGTTCACAGCCCCATGTGCTTGTCACAAGAACCTGTGCCATCCTGTGGAGAGTGGTTTGCAACCCTCCTTCCCAAGAATCTGATCATCTTTTCTTCTTCCTTTCCCTAATTTTCCTCCCTTATTTTCTACCTTAATTTTGCGTAAAATGCTCTTGGTCTTAATTAATTAATCAATTAAAATTTGGTAGCCCACTCACATCTTTTTTGGCAAGGTGGTGGGAAGGCATGAATGAACGAATGAGTCAAGCAAAGAAAAGGTCCCTCATTTAAAGTCAGAACAGTGAGGCCCCTGAGCTGAAGTGATGTACGGGCCACCCCACACGGAGGTGTCAGCGGCGGGCCTGTGCGATGCTCCCTCCAGCTCAGCGCTCTCTCTATGCCCCCACTCCCTCCCCCACCCTGGAGAGAGAGTGAGCCTTTTAAACCACACCTCCCTCCTCCACGGTGTTCGCAACACGTCCCAATTTAGTTTTCTCTCTGAATTTCATTAGTGTCCCATTTGCCTCATCTTCCTGATTTCCGAGGCAGGTGTTGAGCAGGAGGAGACTCAGTTGGCAACGAGGGCTCCTGCCTCTTGACTGAGGGTGAGGGAACCTGCAGAGGAGAAGGACAGGGCCCCTGGGCTGCAATTCCCAAAGTGCTCTGGTCCACTCAGCTCAGGCCAACAAACAGTAACTGGACCCTACCTGCGTGCCAGGCACCGGGGGCTTACAGATGAGGATCTGTGGTTGCCCGGGCCCATGGGGATGGAGGGACAGTGCCTGTGTGATGTGCTGCAGGGGCGTGGCCCTGCTGGGCAGGCAGAGCGCTTGCTATGTTCCAGGCAGTGTTCCAGGTGTAGGAACCCTGCGGGGAACAACACAAAGTAACTTCCTGCCTTCATGGAGCTTCCATTCCAATGGGGGAAGAACAGAAAACAGACAATTAAATTTACAGAGTAATATACAGTGCGTCGGGTGGAGATAAATGCTACCTAGAAACACTGAAACAGAAGAGGGGCACAGAAAGACCCAGAGGGTGAGGACCGCCTTCCAGTCTCACCTCCTCTGTAGCCACTTTTGCTCACGCTGGTGGCCTCCCACCGCTCCTTGAGCAGCAAACACACTGGTTTGCTGATTCAGCCGCATCTGTGCTTTGCTCCCTTGGATGGTGACCTGGAGATCTAGTCACTGCTGTTCCCTCTGCATGAAGAGCTCTCTCCAAGACTGGAAAAAGGCTTCTATGACTCATGCTCTGAGGTGGGAGTGTGTTTATGGTTCAAGGAAGAGCAAAGAGGCCACTGGCATGAGTGAGGAATGGGGTTGGCAGGGAAACGGGGCCAGCTCAGGTGAGTCCTGGTGGGTCAGGGTGAGGCCTGTGGCTTTTCCTCTACATGAGCTGGGGAGCCATTAGCGGGCTTTGAGTAGAAGAGTGATCTGATCTGACTGATGTCTTAAAAGACGCCTCTGTGTCAGATCCTGGGCGGGAAGGGTGGCAGCAGATCCCCCCGGGGAGGCCACTGCAAGAATCCAGGTCTGAGATGGTGGCTTGGACCAGTGTGGGGACACAGGAGGTGGTCACATGTGCTGAGGAGGGGAGAAAAGTGATGAGGTCGTGAAAATGTAGCCCAAAGTGCGAGGGGAGGGAAGCGGGGAGATGAGGCCAGAGAGAAAAGGGGGACCATTCCAGACAGAAGGACCCACCAGTGCCAAGGCTCAAATTCAACCCCATCCTGCCAGGCTCAGATCCTGCTACCTATGTTTCTGCAGTTGCTTCTCTCTCTCAATGCAGGTGAGTTCAAGAAGCCTCGCTCTGGGCCCAGCTCTCTGGGTGGGGATGAGCGACCCCGTCTCCAGGCTCCAAGAGGCGCCTCTGTCAGAGCTGAGAGCTGCACTCACATGTAACACTGTGGGATGTTGGGGGAACCAATGAGAGAAAGGCCCTGGATGGGGGGATTTAGAGAAGGACGAGGAGACCACATTTCTTGGATTTAGATGCAGTGGAGGAGGAGATTCAATTTTTAATTTTAACAGTCATTAAAGGAGGACTTGTAAGTCCTCCTTACAAGTGAGCATGGATGGGGCTGAAGAGTTTACCTTCAGCCCTATCCTCTTCCCTTGCTGAGTGAACCTCAGTTTTCCTATCTTAAAAATGGAATTGTAAGAACTACCTCTTGGGGTTGCGGCAGTTCAATGAGATGCATCAGTCAAGTACTTGGCACAATGCGTCAATAAATGTGACCCTAGTTTACCCGTCCCTCTCTATGAAAGGCAAAAGTCTTAATAGGTGTCCTCAGAGAACCATTATGTCTCCACTGCCGAGAATTTATCCCAGTTTGTAGTTATAAACATTCATCAGGCTGAGAGCAGAGGCTTCCTTCGTTTTTGTTTTTGTTCCCTGTTATATCCCGAGAGTCTAGCATGGTGCTGGGCCTTTTTGTCAATATTCAATATGTCTTTGCTGAATTGTTAAATAAATGACTGAATCAGAGGTTATGTATGATCTAGGCTCTGGTGCTTTTTAGCTGGGAGACCTCAGATAAGATAATTAATATCTCTGAGTCAAAAAAATAAATTACTGATAATCCCTTTAGAATGTGTTAATATTATTAGGTCCGAATGTGAGTTATTTGGTAGGTATACCAGATTAAAACAACTAAATGAAATGTAAAAATATATATATATATATATATATATATATATATATATATATATTCTCTGAGTCTCAGTTATCTTACCTGTAAAATGGAAATCATAATATCTACTATGGCAGAGACAGTTACTGCCCATCAAATATCCACATTTCCCAGAGCCCTAGAAATCAGGCAGGACCACGTGACTAGTTCTGGCCCACAGGCTACATGTCACTTCTAGGCCAAAGCATTTCAGAGCCAGTGCTTAACCTTCTGACTACCTCTTCCCCTGCCGTGGAGACCAAGGTGGCCACTTGTTCCCGGGGCTACACCTAAAATATGGCAGAGCCCTCATCAGGCTGGCCTCTGAGTCACTAGGTAGAGCAAGAGCCCTCCACCTACCTGGGTTAGGCAGGTAGCATGAGCAAGAAATAAACCACTGTGTTAAGCCACTGAGATTCTGGAGTTCATTTATTACTGCAGCATTAACTGAGCCTAGAAAGATTCAGACTTCTACCCTACAAGATTGCCCCGAAGATAAAAAGTGCTTGGTTCTTAGTAGGTTTTCAACACAGGGCTCACTCCCTGGGTCCTGGTTCCTTCCTCTGCTTCTGTAGCCTTCCTCATGACCCAGACTCTATGTATGATTCTCCCTTTCAAGCTAGAGAAGAAACATGGCAGACAGAACAGAGAGAACATTCTCTCTGCCATGTTTCTTCTCTAGCTTGAAATATCCTTCTACTTCCCCCCAACCCCCCAAGTGTGTTCTGTTTTTGTCATTGCACAGCAGTGTAAGGAAAGCCTCTGGAGAGCCATTCTGGCCAGCTGGACCTGGCCCCCGGACTGCCTGTCCTCTGGGCAGCCGCCCACTCACCTCCTCCTACCTCATTCCCAACTATGCCTCTGATTCCACTCCAACTCAGCTTGAAGTGTAACCACCAAACTCTGGACCCTGCCCTTGGTGACCTGGGCCCCAGAATGACTCTCATGGCCACTGCGGCCTCTGTGGTCCCGGACCTGCACGGTGCTTCCTGGCTGCCAGCTCCCCCATCACCTCCTCGCTGGATGCCTGGCCCTTGCCTGTTCTGTGCGCCCACCATGCTGGCTGCTGGCTTGGCTTCCAGCAGCCACCCGTCCTGCTGCTGCATCTGCTCCCAGAGAAAGCCGCCTCCACCCTGGCCTGACCTTCTCCACTCCCCATGTGGCTTAGTGGCAAAAGCCTTCAAACAGAAAGTATGCCTCTTTTCAGATTCCAAGATGGCATTTCTCATCAAGACCGTAGGTTTGCAGTTGATGATGCAGAAAATCAGAGCAGACAAGGGGACTGACCTGGCTCCATGTCAGCACGTTCTGAAGAGTCAGCAGTGTCCGTGGGCCCTGCAGCCCTCTCTCCAGGGCCATCGGATCCTGGAGGATGAGACGGGATCCTTTCTGTTAAAGCAGAGAACACAGACCCAAGTGAGCGAGGTGGCAAGGTGTCCTTGACCCGATCTCACAGATCTGTCCCTGGCAGTCAGGGCAAATGCACACCAGTAGGGAGAGGAGGCTTGTTACTGGTCCCACAGCCATGAAGAGAAGCAAGTGGGGTCCCAGACACCCTGGGAATCCCACACAAACGCACTCTCTGCAACCTTCCTTTCTTCTCCCATCTCATCTGGTCTTGTCTGACAGCCATTGTTGACATGTTTCCTCAAGCTGGCCAAACCCCTCAAGGGCAGGGACTGCAGATCGGTCCTCTTTACAACCCAGGCAAAGGCAGCTTGGAGCAAAGTAGAGTGTTTCGTGAAGGACTGACTGTACGCTGTGATGCGGGTGGGGAGCGGGTAGAACATGTGGCCAAGGCACTGGCCACTGCAACAGTTCTGCCATTGATTCACTGGGCAAATAAATACATCACTGCGCCTTTTGAACCTTAGTGTCCTGCCCTATAGGATGGGCCCATCTTCCCTGTGGTATACCGTATGGGAGTATTGGGAGTCACGTAGGCAGAATTCCTTACACACAACAGCCTGGCCCTGGCCCACTTGCTTATCACTCTGCAAACCTCTAGTAAATCACTGCCCCCCCTTGAACCTCTGTCTGAAAGAGAAAAACTCTGAACTAGGCTACGTGTGAGGTCCTTTCTGCCCCTAGAATTCTGTGACGATGTTGATTCATCTCTGCACCTCCAGTGCCCAAGGAGATATCTGTACACAATAAAGGTTTGTGAAATGAATAAAAGAAATCCTATCTCGCTCAAAAGAAGAGGATGGAGAGGCTGAAAGGTTGTAAGCCATGTGCCTTAGGTCATTGCAAGAGGAGGAGCTGGGATTTGATCGCAGACATACTCAGGTTATTGCAAGAGGAGGAGCTTTTTATATAAAAGACACTCTAGGCTAAAGGACAATGCATGAAGGAGATACATTTAGGCATCTGAGGTAAAAAGTCATTGTTTGATGGTGTGCTGAATTGGGCGATTGGGATTGACATGTATACACTGATGCGTATAAAACTGATGACTAATAAGAACATGCAGTATAAAAAACAAACAAACAAAACAACTAATACTAAACTTTCATTGGGTTATTTGTATGGAAATATGTTAATATAAATGTTTCAGACATTACATGAAATTTCTAAAAATCTTATATGTTCTGGTATAATGTTATAAGTCATAATCCTAGTTATTACTTTAAAATGTATATCTCAGAAATAAAAAAAAAAAAGAAGTCATTGTTTGAGAAATTCCCTGAATACCTATTTGCCAAATATACCTAGGAGCCTAGCTAAGAAGACATTATTGTCTATCATAAGGTGAGGAATTACTGGTAATCATCATTAAAGACAAAATTCTCTTAGGTGTGAAATTTTGCTAGCTTCATCTGCGTTTCCTGTTTCTTTATTGTAAATTTTCATTATTCTAAACACAGAGTGACTATATTAGGTGGGAACATTCGCCAGCCTCTGCCCAAGTGCAGAGTAGCCCTTCCCTCGGGGGTCAGGCTCCCGAACACCCCCCAGGTAGAAGACCTGATGGGCCGAAATAGAATCAACAAGACAAAGTTTAGAGGTAAACCTAGAAAAGTCCTGATAAATCATGCTATATTCACTAAAATAAAAAATTGGCAGTACGCTACATAGGAGATGACTATCATTTTATGTATCTCAAATGAGCAGTAATAGTTATTGTGTCCTTAATTTCTATTTACTACACCTTGTTCATTATCAGTCTACTCTCCAAAATTTCAGAGAGGAGCAGGAAATTGTTTTACTGTAACAATGGACATGGTAAGAGGCCCTTTCTCTTGTGTAAGGGCCTCTCCCCATATTCCCAGAGCCTTGAGAATTTTAGGACTCAAAGCTGTTGGCTTTGCCCCCAAGGGTCCTGCTGGGGTCCTAGTCCTATCCTGTGACTTGGATGAAACACTCAGGGTCTTTCTCAAACCCCTCTCCTTTGTCCAGGTCACACAATTCCACTCTGCCTCCATAGCTTCAGGCCAAAGCTTGTGCTTTGGGCCATCATCTGTGTCTCATTTGGTCCAAGCCACCCCCCGCCCCTTTAAGGAGCTGCAGAACTGCAGTTTTACTCCTCTTCCACTTTCATCTTTGCCACGCTTCCAGGGAAAGGCTCAACTCCTTTTCTTCTATTTACTTTTATTTTCAAGGTGTATCCCTGAATTCCCTCTTTTTTAAGGTACAGTCATCACGTGGCACATGCAGGAGGATTGGTTCCAGGACCCCCTCATGGACACCGAAATCCATGGATGCTCAAGTCCCTTATATAAAACGGTGCAGTATTTGTATAAAACCTACACACACCCTCCCAATATACATTAAATCATCTCTAGATTACTTATGATACCTGATACAATGTAAATGATATGGAAATAGTTGTAAATACAATGTAACTGCTACGTAAGTGGTTGCCAGTGGGGCAAATTCAAGTTTGGTTTTTGGAACTTTCTAGAAAGTTTTCCCCTGAGTATTTCTGATCCGTGGTTGGTTGAATCCACAGATGTGGAACCCATGGATATAAATAGCCAGCTGTACCTCCAATAAGCACCACATGACTATTAATGAAACCAAAACTGTTAATGAAACCAAAATACCCATGGGTTGGCCAAAGGTTTTAGAAGTATTACACTTATGCCCTAGCACTTTATGAAGGGAAATCCAGTTAGGTCGAAATGAGGGTGTATTCATTCCTTTACTTGCTCACTCACTCATTCATCCCTATGCTGAGTGTTAGGTGTGATTCAGGACACACCGATGACTCAGAAGCAAACCGTGCCCTCGGGAAACTCACAGGATGACAAGAAAAATATGACAACATGGCCACAAGCAATGGAAATACTTGGCAGTTTTGTAAGTGGATACAGAAAAAGCAGTGAGAGGAGGGAGGAATGGAGAGGCCACCTTGGCTGACAAATCAGGGAGCAATGACTGGACAGCATACTGTTTAAGCCCAGCCTTGCACCAGAGATAGTGTCAGGTGGGGTGGCATGGGGACAGGGCAGGGCACTCGTGTGAGGAAGGAAGTCACAGGAGGAGAAAGCGTGACAAAGAATGAGTGCGGGCTGTGTGGAGGGAAGCAGAGGATATCACACCTGACAGGGGACGTGGACCCCAATGAGCAGGGCCCTGAAAGCCAAGGCAGAGAAAGTAGCCATTATTCAATGAGTGATAGAGAGCCACCGAAGGCTTTTGAGCAGAGATGTGATGTAACTGGAGATGTGCTGTAGGAAGATGGATTTGGCAAGCTTGCACAGTTTGAATTGGAAGGGGAGGGAGCTAATTGTGTGCCAGGCACTGGGCAGAGGGTTCGGTGCTGGTACATATTTGATCTCAGTTAACCTTCTAAACAGCCGTAGGAAGCAAGCCTATTCCTTCCAGACGAGAAAATGAGGCCTTGGGGAATTTCAGCAGCTTGCCCCTAATCCCCCAGCTAGGAAGTGGTGGAGACGAGATCTGGATCCTGTTTTTTCCCTTTCCAGGTGAGCCTTAAAGCATGCTGTGACCCTGCACAGACACGTACACCGGACCCCCCAGTACACCTTCTGCTCCCAGCGTACCTCCCACCCGCCCTAGGATGGGGGGAAGCAGGATATTTCCTGGGCTGCCTTTTGAGAGGCTCAGATGAAATTAAGTGCCAAGTGCCTTTGCTCCTGCTAGCTTTCCCCAAAGTGACCCCAAATCAAGCAAAAAAGACAATACCTTGACTTGGGTCCGAAACAACATGGACTACAGTCTCTTGCAGAGAATTTCAAAGGTAGCGGGAGACCACCCTCCTCTCTTATAAGGAATGCTTGCTTCTGCCTTTCCCTTCTCAGCTAAGCTTCACAGGAGCAGTGGACCCAGGAGCCCAGGGGAACATATTTGAATACCCAAGACTCTACTGGGCCATGGAGAATGTCAACGAAGAACCCAGCGTCTATGGGCTGACTTCACTGTTTGGGAGGACTGCCCAGAGGACTCGATGTACTCCACCTGCAGCCTGGAGAGGATGATTATGAATCACTCCCATCAAGATGCCTGCTGCTAAAACTTGGTTTTTTTCAAGGGAAAAAAAAAAAAGATTTCCTCATTCTAAGTACGGGACATGTTGGTGGCTGTACCATACACCTGACAATCGAGGGTGCAGGCTTTCTTCGAGGAAGCCTGGCACAGTGGCAAGAGCAGCGACTTTGGAAGCAAATAGGGTGGGTCTTAATCACACCCCACCGGGTTACCAGCTATGTGGTTTTGGGCAAACCATTTAGCTCCTTAAATTTCCTCATTATTAAATGGGAATGATAATAAGGGATTAGAAAGACTAAGTGCCAGGCGCTTGGTACATACATAAGAATGTGTAATAATTTCTTCTTGTCTTTTTATGTTCAACATTCTGGCTTCACTCTCCCAGTGAGGTTGCTCTCCTCCTCACAAAGTTACCAACTGAAGAAATGGATTTTTGGAGAAAAAATGCTACAACTATAACAGGTTGTTCATACCCTTGACCTAGCGCTTATTACCAGTGTCTTAGAATTATTTGTCAACATGTCCTTCTCCACCAGGATGGGACCTCCTTGAAGACGCTGACCACTGTGGCTTCAATTCCCGGCACACAGATGCCCTGTTCTACCTTAGTTCCGTTAAATTGAGATCCAAACAAACCACACAGTCTGCAGTTCTTCTGGGATTTTATTTTCCCAGCCTGGTTTGCAGAGTGACTTCTAAGCAACACCTTCAAAAGCAAATCCAATCCTCTGAAAACCATCTCCTTAGCATGGAATCATGAGCATGGAATGCTTCACCTTGTTACTCTGCTAAGACCTTTGGTTCCTAACCCAAGCCAATTATATGTGCCAACATATTCAATAACATCTTAATAATGTCAAACCTCCTGGGTCTCTGGACAGAATCGGATGAGGTTGAGAGACCTGGGGTCTAACAGGATACCAGAATGGTGCATGGCAGACGGGAAGGAGATGAAGCATTAAAACTAGATTCAAACCCTGGCTTGTACAGTTGGGACAGCCCTGTGTAGTGCCTGGGATGGGGATACATGCTCAGCAAAGGTTAATTCCCTTCTCTTCCTCTGACTCCAAAGAAAAGCAAAGCCATGAAACTTGTTTCAAGTAAACAGGGAGAGAAGAGAAGATTTGCCACGTTCCTGAGTCCACTTAGAAAATTGATTTTTTTTAAGCTTTTCTCCCTGAGAACTGAAGGAAGCAGGTTATTTCATTTTAATTATGGTTGCTCCAGCTGCCGCTTGTGAACCCCAAGACCAATTTTCAGATTAAAAAGAAAAACACACATACACACCCCCAAAGACAAACTCACCGACAGAATCTACTACATACACAGAAGGACACCTCCTTCAGAGAGCACATCCACAGGGCGGAGAAATCTGGACTGTCCTGCTCGAGACACTCAGATCCAGGCAGAAATCCCTGGACGTGCTCACCACCCGCTTCCCCTCCTACATCGCCTCCTCTCGGCCCCCAGTGTCCAAGCCCAGCTGGTGAGCCACACAGCAGCATAATGGAATGTTTCATGTCGAGCAGCTGTGCACTTTTAATGCACACAGGGGGAAATAAAGGCAGCAGATGGTTTTATGTAATCTTCCTGTGAATTTTTCACTGGGTATCCTCATTCACAAAGGCCTGAAAGAGTTTTTTTACAGGACCTCCGTGGGTCCAGTGAGCCAGCCCCAGACTTGGGGGCCGGTGAGGATGGGTCTCTCATGCAGGGAAGGTGGGTGGAGCTCATTTGCCATTTTCTGGCCCATAGGCTGTATCCAGGTTTCCACTCAGTATTCTCCTGTGCGGTTCTCCCCCTGTGTCCTCCCCAGCAGCTCTCAATGTTAGCCACGGCAGACGATGGCTCATGAATCCTCCAGCAGGTGAGCTGCCCAAATCCGCACCACATGCGGATTTATCTTGCAAAGGATTGAGGCGGATCCATGCTATTGCAGGGACCTTTGTCAGGGAGAAGATTGGTTGGAGCAGGTGGGGGCGTCAGCGTTCAGCTGCCTGAGGGTAAGACAAAAGAGACTGGGCTCTCACCAGAGAAAGATCACCTGCTTACGGGGATGCACAAGAACTCTGCCTATAAGAGGTGGCATAGAAGCAAGCACAGGGGGGGAGTAAACAGCTCTCAGGTGCTACAAAGCAACCTGCTGATGTTTGTGGAATCAGCGGAAAGTTTTCTCAGTTTTCTGAATCTTGCTTTTACTTCACCAGTGTTCACCTTTAAGCCCTTCAAGCACACCATCAAAAATTCTGCCATGGGCTTCCCTGGTGGCGCAGTGGCTGAGAATCCGCCTGCCAATGCAGGGGACACGGGTTCGAGCCCTGGTCTGGGAAGATCCCACATGCCGCGGAGCAACTGGGCCCGTGAGCCACAACTGCTGAGCCTGCGCGTCGGGAGCCTGTGCTCCGCAACAAGAGAAGCCGCGATAGTGAGAGGCCCGCGCCCCGCGATGAAGAGTGGCCCCCACTTGCCGCAACTGGAGAAAGCCCTCGCACACAAATGAAGACCCAACACAGCCAAAATAAATAAATAAATAAATTAATTAAGAATGCAAATGACCCCAAGGATCAGGTGTTAAAAAAAAAAAAACTTGGCCACTGAAACGATCCTAAAAAAAAAAAAAAAAAATTCTGCGATTTGAATGTGCACGACAAATGCATACTCTTGTCCTCAGCCACCTGAGTGCTCCCAGGCCCCTGGGCCTCTGCTCAGCTTCACCGTCAGCCTGCAAAGCCTCTCCCTCCTTTTTCGTCCCCCTGCTCCTCCTTGAGGAGCCAGTGCAGAGGCCGGCATTTCCACAGAGCCATCTCTGTGGTACAGGTCAAAACTAACTGCACTCCCACGCCAGAGCGTCACCAAATCTACTTGTTTCTACCACTAAATCCTGCCCTGACCTCTGTGCAGCTCTAGTGCTCTTCAATCCCTTCCTTCAAATTATCCTACGCCCACTGCTGTTCCTAAGATGCAAGTCTGACCCTGCTGTTCCTAGCTCGAAACCCTTGTTGGTGCTCCATTGTCTCTGGGACAAAATCCAAAGCCCTCCCTAAAACAGGCACTTCTCTTCCCGTCCAGCCTGGCCATCTCTCCAGCCCCGTCCCTGCCACTCTCACCTCAGACCCGCCATGCTGCAGCCAAAGCCAGGTGTTTGCAGTCTTCACTGTCTTTCCCCATTGCCCCTTCCTTGGGCGGGGAGGCCCGGGAGTGCTCCCCTACGAGGTGACTGTGCAGCGCCCCATCTTATTCTGGGGACGCTCCTCCCTGCTTCTGGGAACCACTTTTCCCAGGGCTCCCATCGTGTGGGTTGTGAGTGTCATCAGTGCTGTTTGGCAACCACTTCTGGCTCGCTGCCTTCCAGGCACAGGTGGGTGGCACATCTCAATAGGGCCGTTCGCTAATTGAGGCCAGTGGGCGTGAGCACAGGTGTACCACTTGCAGGTAGAAGATTTCGTTGCCAACGCAGGACCCTCCAGAGCTCTTTCCCTCTGGCACAGCTGGGATGATTTGTCAGCCTGGGTCCCTGGGGCACCACAATGAGCAGAAAGCCCTCCCCCAACACCACCCCTCCTCCCCCAACACCACCCCTCCTCCCCCAACACCACCCCTCCTCCTGCCCATGGCGGACGTGGAGCATGAGAGAGAATGAAACCCTTTGTTGTTATAAGCCACTATGATTTGGGGGTGATGTGTACCCAGCATTAACTAGCTGATCTGACAGATTCATGGGTTCTACGAGGATTGTCATACTCTTTTTTTAATTGAAGAATAGTTGCTTTACAATATTGTGTTAGTTTCAGGTGTACAGTAAAGTGATTCGGTTATATAAATTCTTTTTTTTCCGATTCTTTTCCATTATAGTTTATTATAAGATATTGAATATAGTTCCCTGTGATATACAGTAAATCCTTGTTTATCTATTTTATATATGGTAGTGTGCATCTGTTAATCCCAGACTCCCAATTTATCCCTCCCTCCACTTCCCCTTTGGTAACTATAAGTTTGTTTTCTATGTCTGTGAGTCTTCTGTTTCATAAATAAGTTCATTTGTGCTGTTTTTTAGATGGAATTGTCATATTCTTGAAGGACCCTGCCTCCCTGGCCATCATTGATTGGTTCAGGGCTGGGTGCCTTAGTAAAGCCAGATTAATCGCAGTTCTGGGGGAGAGCAGAACCTGGTCAAAGCTGGACCAGTTAGAATTCTTCCCTGGGATTTCTGAAAACAGGAAGTGAAGAAGAATGTAGTCCCTAGTAGTGATGATTGTAAGATATGAAAATTTGCTAGCTATTAGTGGCCATGTGAGTGTTACGGGTTGAATTGTGTCCTCCAAAAAAGGTTATGTTGGCGTCCTAAACCCCCATGCCTGAGAATGGGACCTTATTTGGAGATAGGTTCTTTGCAGAGGTAATCAAGTTAAAATGAGGTTACTGGGGTGAGCCCTCATCCAATATGGCTTGTGTCCTTATAAAAAGGGGAAAATTTGGACACAGAGAAGATCAGAGTTATGCTGCCACAAGCCAAGGAACTACCAGAAGCCATGAGAGAGGCCTGGGGTAGATCCTTCCCTTCAGAGGGAACACGGTCCTTCTGACACCTTGATCTTGGACTTCTAGCCTCCAGAACGGTGAGACAAGGAATTTCTGTTGTTTAAGCCTCTCAGTTGTGGTGCTTTGTTATGGCAGCCCTGCAAACTAACACGGAAAAAATAGGGAGAACTGGTTTGCAGGGAGAGAAAGAAGCTCACAAGTATAAGAGAAGTGACCAGAGCAGCAAAAAGAAACAGAACAAATCTTAATAGAATTAAAACTGTGAACCCAATTCCACTGCATCGCTGCATTTCCTCTGGCTGCAAGGTTCAACTCCTTGGATTCGATGAGGCAGTAGTAAAAGCCCCTCTGTTTTGAGTAAGTTAATTCTGAGGTTTCTGTCACTTTGAATCAAGAGTCCTAAGCAGCACTGTTATTAATATTTAATCATCATCATTATCATTAATGTTAAGAAAAGAGAAGAAATGTAGGTGGCTCCAAGCAGTGCTGAACTGACCAGAATGGTGATGGAAGGACAAGCAAGCCCACTGCTTCCAAATGCTGTCCAAACAGGTCCCAGGAAGAGACAGGGTTCCCTCCTGTCTGGGTACAACAGCTTTCATATATTCACACAGATTAATCCTCTTGCTGTTTTCCTTAATCCAGTAACAGCCAGAATAAAATCTGAAAAGGATTTTCTTCTGCACAGTTCTGCCTTTCTTCCCAATCCAAACATAACTGCGTGCCTGGCCCCTTGAAATGCTCCAAAACAAAACAAGTCCAGCCCAAATCCCTCATCTCTTTTCATGTTATTTTCTTGGCTGCACAAACTTAGGGGCCTTTGTTTCTTCTGCTCTGCCCTTGGACGCTTCCCGTCCACATTCCCCTCTGTGTGACCTCCTACGTCAGCAGCAAGGGCTCCAAGCTAGCAGAGGAGAGAGGCAGTCAGAGGGAAGGCAGCTTGGAAAGTATTCGCCATCCTGGACAAGAGCTGAGGTCCCCTGAAGCAACTCGCCAGCCCTCTGGAATAACCAGTGCACACGGGCCCTCCCGGGCAGAATGTGGCTGCATAGCGGGGTCTGGTTTATGAGTTTGCTCTTGTAGAATAGAAGATAATTGTTCAAGCTGTCCTTGAGCCTCTGGGGCTGCAACCGTTGTAAGAATAAGCGGAATCATTCTACCTTGACGATCCCACAAAAGAAGAGAGAAACTGCTCTCCTCCAAAGGACTAGGGACAGCAATTATCCACATGAGCAAGATTTGATGACTGCAGAGATTATAGAGCTCACTGCCCTGCCCCAAAGTAAAGGAGGATCCTGGTTTTTTTTTCCTCATCTGTTCAATCCAGGAGAACAAACAAGAATATGATGCCTGTATCAAGCTGCCAGCTGTCTTGATGAGAGAAATTAGAAAAAAAAGCAGTTTTCTGGGAGGGGTGAGGGCCAACTCAGCCTTGAACAAAGAGGGTGGGGAGGGTGAGGGGACTGAATGGATGCTGTGCCCATCGTTTGGTTGCTCTCAGGCCCCTTCCCCACACTTGCTCCTCCGCTCTATCTCATGGGGAACTGCAATGCTCAGAATCCTTTGCTCACTGGCTTCTGGACAGGTGGGCTTATGAAGGGAGGACCCTGGCAGCAGATTGGAGGTAAGAAGAAGAGAGAAGCGAGGGTATCTCTCCCTCTCTTGCTTGTTTTAGACAGCATCCTGGGCAGTGGCCACATAACATCTGTCGCTTCAGGTCCTGACCCTATAAAATGGTTCTATCTCCTGCTGGATTGTCCCAGCTTTTGGGCTCTAGAAACATCACCTGCTCTCATTGTACCTCCAGGTCTAGGGGTGATAGTGGTTCCCTGTTGTTGTTGATCTCTGCGATGACTCAACTTGTACCATTTAGCTTCTTAGCCATTTCATTAACTGCGTGGCCAATTCCCTATATTAAATTCCCTCTGTTGAAAGACCTACGGTGGTTTCCATTTCCCTGCCTAGACTCTAATGGATAGAGGTGCTGAGAAAGAATCTGCAGGTGGAAGTGCCACTCTGCAGCCTCGAGGACAATGAAAGCATGAAGCCTCCCAGTGCTTGGGCTGGGATAGGGAGCCACTGCAAAACTGACCACTGCAATCAAGCCCAGGAGGGAATAAGTGATCGGTGAGGCACCTGTCAGGCACTGGAAGGTTGGAAAGGCATCACTGGAAGGAGGACAAAGTCAGGTCTCTGCTTTTTTTTTTCCCCCATGAATTTAGCTAGCTTGAATGTGACTTCTTATGTCAGTCAGTAAACTAATGTGGGAAAGGCCAATTACTGATGCAAGGGATGCCAAGGAGCTTGGTTGTGAAGCTTCAGAATCCTTTGGCAGGTTAGGGTGTACTGAGTCTCTGTAGGGAAACCAGGAGTTTAATGAAACTGAGACAGATCCAGAAAGACATCTCTTAGCAGATTCAGTGAGATGTTTGAGACTTAATGTGATGTGGCTGGATCTTGTCTCTGTTGACACCTACAACTGTTAAGGGTTATTATTGGTCCTTCCAAACTCAGACAGGTGGGAGAAGCCATGCTTTATTGAGAGAGGATGGGGACAGGAATAAAATAGGAGAACATTTTTGGGACTGCTGAGAGAGCATTCTTGGTTACCAAAGAAGAATTTAGATGTGAAAAAAGTATACATACACAGACAGACACAGGCTGGGACAGAGAAGGAGACAATGGAGAAAAGAGTGCACCAGAAATTGAGGGAGAATGGCTTTGCAAGCTCTCCTTGTGAGCTAGCCCCTTGGTGGCAGGCAAGTTTCCTAGCAGAGGTCAGCTTCTTACAGTCAGAACAGGGGCTCTGAACCCTGATGCATTTGCTTTCTGCTTCTGTTCAGGCCCTTTGTCACGGGTGGCCTTTCACTGACTGATCCAATTGTCCCAGACCAATGTCCCAGACCTGTGCAGGCACAGGAACTGAAAGGACCACCAGGTGTGGAAGAGCAGGGCTGTTAACGAACTGCCACATGCCTCACCTCCCTGGAAACCTCCATTGGTCCCAGAGAAAAAACCAGTGCTGGGACTTCAGCAAAGACGTGGTCTTGACCTCAGCATCCCCACCCACGCTGACACACGTGCTTGTTTCTACGTTCATGAAGCTGAAAACATTTGTGGGGGGAGAAACTGAATTGGAAAAGAACCAGTCCTTCCAGAGATGAGGAAACCCAAGTAAACTGGGGGGTTACAAAGGTTTTCCCACTTTAATTTTTTCCATGTTATCACGTCTATTATTTTTTTTAATAAAACATATTTTAGAAGAGTTTTAGATTACAGAAAAATTGCAAACATAGTACAGAGAGTTCCCATATACCCTGCTTCTATTTTCCCCTTGATTAACATCTTACAGTATGGTTCTTTTGTCACAATTAATGAACCAATATTGATATGTTATTATTAACTGAAGTCTATAGATTATTTGAATTTCCTTAGTGTTTCCCTAATGTCGTCTTTGTTTCAGGATCCCATGCAGAACACCACATGCCATTCAGTCATCACAGGTTCTTAGGCTCCTCTTGGCTATGACGGTTTCTCGGATTTTCTTTGTTTTTGATAACCTTGACACTTTGGGGGAATACTGGAAAAGTATTTTGTAGGATGCCCCACTACTGGAATTTGTCTAATAAGACTCGGGTTATGGGCCATTGGGAGGAAATGTGCCTTGTTTTTAACTCTTTCTTTGTTATAAAGGCCATGGCTCTAGCCCAGCTGGGGCCACTGGTCACTAGCTCAGGAAGGCAGCTGTGGTAGATGTGTCCTGGAGTCACCACAGCATCTACGGAGTCACACTGTACACCACAAAGTCCTCACAATGTGGCCACAACCGACCTCTCCAGCATCAAGTCCTGCATTTTCCTTTCCTTTTTCTCTTGCCGTATCAGACCTGCTTGCAATTTCCCAAACACACCCATCCCTTCATATCTTTATGCCTATGCAGTTGCTGTTTCCTCTGCCAAAAATGCATCCCTCCCCTTTGGCTACCTGGAAACCCTCACTTAGAAGACAGGACCTAGCACAAAAAAAAAAGCCTCCTCTTTGGAGTCTTCTCTGATCCCAAACAGAATTACTGGCCTTCTTCTCTGTGCTACTTTGTACATTTCTGTGCGTTCCTGATCACCCTGCTTAGAACTGTGACACCCTCCGACACTCCCAGCCCCTGCCCTATTTCTTTCCATAGCACTCTTCAGCATCTGACATGCTCTATCTATGTTTAACTTATTTATTGTTTGTCTCCCCTGCCAGAATATAAGCCTCTTGATGTTTGGGTATGTCTCTGTCTCTTCAAGTGACGATGAACTTCCAGAGAAATGACCAGATCCTATTTCACAAGGGAAGCCTTGTGTTGAAGCCATGCCCTGCAGACCGTTTCAGGACACCCTGATTATCATTAACTGCTGTCCCTTCTTTCAGGACGTCCCCCACACTCTCTGGAGTACCATCTCCTTGTGGCTGGAAGGGACAGGCAGTGTATTATTATGCAAGATCTTCTCCAGAAGTTTACAATCGAAGAGCTTCTAAGCAGGGGTGAGGCCATTCTCTTTCTAGAGCTGGATTTCTGGCCTGGAACACTGCCCCTGCTCCATTACTGGACGGTTGGGACCATCCCCAGGAGCTAACTTGGCAAGGCAGACACAGTAGGAGCCCTGACACCTAAGGAGAGGAGACCAGTCTCTGCCAGTGACTAGCATGAGGATGTGGACCACCTCCCGGAGCCCCAGTTCCCTCAGCAGATAACGGAAATAACATTGTTACCTACACTACTGCTAGAGGGCTGTTGTGGGGATCGATTGAAAAATGGGTGGCAAAGCACTTTACAATCTGTCAAACCCAATCTAAAGCACTTTTGCTGACATCACCAACAACTAGCCCAGGGGTCAAGTTTTCTGAGACCATGACACTGCAGGAGCCCTTGGGGCCGCCATAACCCATAATGCAGTCAGGCAGCACGTGGCAGGGATGGGCACTACCAGGTTAAACTTTATAAACATGTCCCTGGGCCTTTTGACTTAGACCAAAATCAAGTGTTTACTATAAAACATACACATAAGCCAATCATATGTTTATGGTACAAAAGATTTGTCCTCTGGCTGCTTATCAAAGGGTCTTGGGCTTAGTCTGCCTTTGATGTTCCTTTCAACCCACTGGACCCACTGGGGTGGGGAAGAGGTACGTGCTGCCTGGGAAAACCTGCTTCCAAACCTTGGCTGGGGTTTTAGCACGCTGATTATACAAGTTAACATAAGCGGAAACTAATTTTACTTTACAATTCTACACAACGAAAAGGAAAGAAAATGAGGTGAAAAAGACATCAAGCAGGAAAAATAACTGTAGCATAGAAGAGGGTTAATGTCCATTCAAAAAAGATCTGGTGCAAATTGATGTGGGAACAAATTTAAGGACACCAATAAATAAATTGGGAGCAGACATGGGCGTGTTACACATTAAGTATATTAAGCAAATACACACATGGAAAAAATGTTCAGTTACGCTAGTAACCAAAGAAATACAAATTAGAACAAAAAATAAAATGCCATTATACCTAAATTAGTAACCTCTTTTTTCTCATAATGCTTTGGAGCCAGTTAGTTAAGTGTACTTATTTAGCACCTACTGTATACCAGCCACAATCCACTTTCTAGTTGTGTGATCTGGGGCAAGTTATTTAACATCTCTGAGCTTCCCATCTCCTTATCTGTAAAATAAGGATAATGATACCTCTCCTAGGGCAGTTGTGACAATTACAAAGTTTATTCACATATGCTAACACTTGTGATTCACCCAGCTCTGAAACTGGCAGGCAGGGGGCATTAGCCCTGAGCTTTAAGTGTGGAAACCCACACTCAGAGGGGTGAAGTTACTCGACCCAAGTCATATAGCCAAAGTGTCCAACCCAGTTCTTCCCGCTTCCTGCATAAGCAGGAATGTGTAAGGGACTCTGAAGAGAGGCTGGTGAGTCGACCACTTCGGGTGGCTCAGAGGCTGGGGGGAGGTTAGGAGAGAGGGCCAGGTGGGGCTGGACTGTAGCGGGGGGGTGGGGGAATGCAGGGGGTGGTCCACTCCCTAAGCCCTTCCTCTTACTTGTTCCTAAATTGAAGATGTGCTTGCGGACCCCATCTGCGTGCAGCAATGACAGTGAGTGGGTTTTCCATTTCTTTGATAGATGATTAGAAAAGCAGGAGGTGGCAGCTGGCCTGTGTATTATCTGCTCCTACTAAACACTCTGGAGTGATGGGCAGATGTAGTGAGGCAGGAATGACTGAGCACATCCCCGAACAATGTGCTCTCCACATGCTCAACAGCCACGGGCCCAGACACTAAATTCAAGACACGTTGTGTCCGGAACAGAGAGAATGAAAAGGAATTTCTCTGCGTGTGGTTCAGAACTCTTATGGATAAGCAGTGTCTAGGAGACCACAAGTGTCCTTCAGGCAGAACCTCAGCCAGCCAGAAAAGGAGCCTAATCAGTGATTTGTTTGGAGGTCGGAGTCTGGACAAAAACCGGACAGGAGGCTCAAGCGAGGCACGGAGAGTGGGCGGCTGAGAGCCCTCTGTCCATGCTGCTGCTTTTCTGAAAACCATCCACGAGGAAATTCCAGACTCACAGAACAAGGCGCTTCATGATCCGGCAACCACTGTTCTCTCTAACCTCACCAGGCACTTGCAGTTCCCCAAAGGTGTAAGGCAGTGTCAAGCCTTTGTAAGTGTGCAGTCGCTCTCCCTAGATTGTCTCCCCTTTCCCCACCCTCACCTTAAAAATTCTGATCCCGGGCTTCCCTGGTGGCGCAGTGGTTGAGAATCTGCCTGCCAGTGCAGGGGACACGGGTTCGAGCCCTGGTCTGGGAAGATCCCACATGCCGCGGAGCAACTGGGCCCGTGAGCCACAATTACTGAGCCTGCGCGTCTGGAGCCTGTGCCCCGCAACAAGAGAGACCGCGACAGTGAGAGGCCCGCGCACCGCGATGAAGAGTGGCCCCCACTTGCCACAACTAGAGAAAGCCCTCGCACAGAAACGAAGACCCAACACAGCCAAAAATAAATAAATAAATAAATAAAAATTAAAATAAAAAAATAGCACTTATTTAAAAAAAAAAAAAAAAATTCTGATCCCGTGTCAGCTCCTCCAGAAGCCTGTGCTGAGGATGCCACCTGAGTCAGACATCACTCCTTTGGGTTCCCTTCACCTGCAGTTGACTTTGTTTATTTCTCTCTACCACGAGAGACTGGACCACTTCTTACCTAATGCTGCATCCTAAGTCTAGCATGAAGCCTGACAGATAGCAAATACTCATATATCCCACAAATAGTTATTGGATGGATGGAAGCTTGGAAGGCTGGTTGGATGGATAAAATAAATGTTTTAACAAAGCTCACCTGTAACTGTATGGAAGACGGAGGGGGTGGGTGGGGTACGGAAAGAGATATGAAAAAGACAAGTGGAGAGGCTGGTGCAATAGTCTAGACTATGGCAGAGGCAGGGAGATGGGAAGGATGCAGAGGACTCCAGCGAGTTTGGTCGAGGGACTGAATAGAAACTGGTAAGCTCATGGAGAGGAAAGGCTGAGAGAGATGGTGCAGGGAAGCTGACCCCTAGCTTCCAGATGGAGCAGAGTGTGATGCACTTCGGCAAGATAGGGACCCAGTGGTAACAATTCATATTGGGTGTGGGGGGTGGGGAACTGGGAAAGGAGATGGTGAGCCCAGTTTTATCAGCATGGAAGGAGGCCTAGGGAGTGGCAGAGCTCCAATCCATATTCTTCCCCTGCCTCTGGTGGCCCTTCATGAACTTTCAGTGGACAAGCCTTGGTTAAGATGGTCTGACAGGGTTTAGGTGATTAGAGCAAACATAAGGCTCTTCTGACTCAGCACAGCATCTGGGGACCTTCCAATAAGCAGGAAGAAAGGGGCTCTTTCTATATGGCTGCAGGGAAGAGTCTGACAGCCCTGAATTCACCGCCCACACGGCATCCCCAAGGGGAGCACGTGGTCACCTCTGCCATGTGATGGATTCCAAGGGAGGCCATTCAGTGAGTGCAAGGAACTCCAGACTCTGGAGTCAGGCAGACCTGGCTTCCAATCCTAGGTCTACTGCTAATTAGCCAAGCAGTCTTGGGCAATTCCCTTCACTTCTCTTAGCCTCAGATTCCTCATCCATAAAAGCGGGTGATAAGTCCCACTTTTGATTGTAAATTTCTATTTAAATAAGCCTGCCTATGCCTGGCACTTTCTTCCCTTTGATCTTCTTTCCTCTGGATACCTCATTCATCATTAGAGCAATGGGGAGAAAACTGTCATAAAGAAGCCAGTTAAGTACTTACTGGGCACTTGCTTTATGCTGGGCACCGTGAAAGCTAGAGGAAAGTCTAACAGAGGGTTTGGTCCTCTCCGGACTTAAAGGAAATAGATGGCTACACACACGTCATTCCCCGTATAGGCATGCGCACCTCCTGTCCTGTTGTCTCATCCATCCTGGCCAAGTCACCTCGGGCAATTCAGTGCAGGGTTCGGAGCTCAGCTTCCTCACAGGTTCAAACAGGGCCTGTTAACCTCTGCACCGAGGGCTGTCCCCAGGCTGGAATGACATCACTTACGGGAAAGTGAGTGCCGAGGGGCAACTGCTCAGGAAACGTCCGAGCTCGCTTCCTCCACCTCAGCAGCTTTCCCAGCCTTCTCACAGGCTCCCTTCCGCTTTCTCATTTGAACGCTTAATGGGTTTCACCCTCTTAAGTGACACCTGCTGGAAATGTAATTGCGCACATAATTGCTACGTGGAAAAGGAGGCAGCTCTATTTCCCAGTGCTGGTGCTTTAGGAAAAGAAAGAGTGCGCCCACAAAGCCTTTCCTGCATCCTGGCTGCTGGAGCTCTGCCCTGGGCTCTTTCCCTGGATGCAGGGCACCTGCCCGGAGGACTGACCAGGCAAGGAGCAAATACCTGCGGAAGCATTCAGATTTCCAGAGCCAAATAGCTGGCATTGAGTTCAGGGAGGCGACAGGGCCATGTCATCACACTAAGAGGAGAAGCCTAAAAATTCCGCTAGAATTTCTCTGACAAATTCTAATTAATTTCACAAGGCAGGTCAGTCCTGCGGTAGAGCAGAAGTGAGAGAGGTGGGGTTGAGATCTGGGATAGGGGTCCTGTTTGCCTCTCTAGTTGTGGGGTCTGTTACTGATTGTTACTGATTTTCTATTACTACTGATGGTCTATTACCAACGCCCCTCACGACGGAGTGAGTACCTCTATAGGGGTATTTGCTCCTAAATGAAATGGCCCCAGTGTTTTGTGCCTGTGAAGGTTCTATGCTTACTCTTTCTCATGCTGGCATCTCCTCCCTGACCATCAGCACTCAGGGGACACTTCGTGCGGTGCTCTATCATGCACCTTGTCCGTGAGTTAGCCCTCGGAACAACTCTACAGCAGGACTTGGCTCACTGGGCTGTAGTTATCTGGCCCCAACACAGCAGATTCCACAGACTGGCTTTCCCAACACCCTTCTCCACCCCTACCCACCCCGGCCCAGTGTGCTTTCTGTTCTACAGAGGCTAGATAGCTGGAAACATCACACAGGCTCCTTTGTAGCTCAGGTTCTCCTGAGCAAACACACCCACAGGATCACAGAGGGCAGACGCTGGCTTGGGACGTGGTGGCTGGGCTCAGGTGAACCAGGGTTTCCCGTAAGCACAGTGGCCAAGGTGATCATTTATCTGGACGGCTGCATGGAGCTTTTACTGTTTAGTTCCTAGAGTTTTGAGTCCCATGGGGTGGGGATAAAGGAGACTCCAGTCCAATAGGCCTATGCAGTGTTTGGGTACTTCTCTGGTTCTGTGGGATCCAAGCTTGGGTCCCTGGCAGCCCTGGAAAGTTTGCAAGCCACCTAATATCCTGTTTGAAATCCCTTTCTGTTTAAACTATCCAGAGTAGCTTGTCTGAAATTAAGAATCTTGACTGAGACAACATCTGTCCGCCCCCAAACTGTAAGCTCCTTAAGAGCAGGGATTCTCCTGCGTCTTTCTCTCCCCTGGGGCCAAAACATACTCTGTGCCTTTAAGATCTCTATTGACTATGGGAATAAACTCAGGACGGGGTGGACAGACAGGTAACTCCTGAGGCCCCGCCCACTACTGCCAGGATGCTTTGTTGCTATCCTGCTAATGCCTGGGAAATCAGATCACCTCCTTTATTAAGATCTTGTGCAAAGGAAGAATAAACAAATAGGTTGTGTTGTGGGTTGAGAGGATTTCTTATCAGAAAAGTGAAAAGACCGCAGTGCACAGACAAATTGAAATGTGTTTTGTCGCTGCAGAGGCTTTTTTTCCGCTTCCTGCCTGGCTGGCTCTCTGCCGTGTTCCAAGTAGCTGAGGGACTTCCAGATAATCAAAGTTCTCTAACCATACATACTGTTAGTAACTCCGTTCAGACCCCTTCCTGTCCAGATGTACAAAGAGAATAGCAAAGGGAAATAAATCCAACACTTCCTCGCTACACCCCCTAAACCGCTAAATCTCAGCAGTTCTGAATCATCAAACCTTGCATTTCTCATTAACTGCCCCTCATATGCAGCATTTTCAATTAAGCTGGGAGCACTGCTATACTGATTATGTTATGATATTAGTCCCTGCAGATTAATATGCAGCTAACAGTTTGGGAGTGCTGTCTGGATTGTATTCCTCTATCTACTTGAAAACAAACATTTCCTTGAAAGCTGTCCTTGACTTAGGGACTCAAGGCAATGGGACCCCAAAATTAGGTGCTCTCAGATGAGTTCTCTCTGCAGAGACAGCTCTGGTTGTACCGGAATCTGATCCCACTGAGCTACCAGCAAAACATCACACGACGCCCTGGGCAGGGGCACACTTATATATTTCCTCTGTATCCCCACATAGCCCTGTACTCATAGTAGGTGCTCAGTTAATGCTTTCTCATCAGACCAGCCATGAAATGTCCTACTAAAAACACAACAGAAACCCTGCAATATGTCTGCTTCTTGTTGAAAATATGTTCCATGAAAAACACAACCAAGGAAGGGCAAGGAAGTCATATATGCTGCTGTACATTCTGAGTCAGACACTTTTAAAATACATCAGCTCATAAATCCTCCCAAGTACCCTGTGAGGCAGATGTTATCATCCTCATTTTACAGATGCAAAAACTGAGGTTCAAGGAGGTCAATCACAAAGTGTGGGACCAACGTAGGAGGCCACAGAGACCTGGAGGCATTGAATCTAGGGCCCATGTTCTGTCCAGGACAACTGGCATTCATTAACTCTGTTATGACAGTGCACTGATACGGACTGGGCATCACAGAGCATATAAGATACATGTCCCTGTGCTCCAGGAGGGCAAAGGGAATAACAGTCATTTAATAATAATAATAACAACAATTACACTCATTATTGACATTCACTCAGCACTCATTACACAAAGGGCTGCTAAGGAGCATCAGGGTTACAGGACAACAGAGAGGTGAGAAATTGGATGCAGAGGTTGGGAAGGCTTCTGGAAGGTGGTGGACTTGATGGGTGCAGAGAGGAGGCCTGGCAAGTCCTTCTGGGGGCAAATCATTGAGCACTGCTGCCATGTTAGCTGCGCTCACATGCTGTGTTCCGTAAGTAGACTACAAGTTACTTAGGGACAGGGATGTCTTATCATGCACCTCTATTCCCCACAGTTCTGGGGCCTCCAAAAGCCACAGGGAAGCCTTAGTGGTAGATCCTGGATCTATCACTTTTTAGCAGAATGACTCTGGGTAAGTCATTTCAGAGCTCTCCAGGCCTGTTTCCTCCTTTGTAAAGGTGAGAACTCCTGATTGCTGCAGTGTTCAAATGAGCAGGGGTATATGACGTCATGCCATCAACTGTCAAAAGCTCTGCAAGGCTAACAAAATGTTGTAAATCAACTATACTCCAATAAAATTCAAACAAACAAACAAAAACACATGCCGAAAACCGAAAAGAAAAAAAAAAATGGACAGAAGATCTAAATAGACATTTCTCCAAAGAAGACAGACATACAGATGGTTGAAAAGCACATGAAAAGATGTTTAACATCACTAATTATTAGAGAAAGGCAAATCAAAACTACCATGAGGTATCACCTCACACCGGTCAGAATGGCCATCATCAAAAAATCTACAAACAATACATGCTGGAGAGGGTGTGGAGAAAAGGGAACCCTCCTGCACTGTTGGTGGAAATGTAAATTGGTACAGCCACTATGGAGAACAGTATGGAGGTTCCTTAGAAAACTAAAAATCGAGCTACCATATGATCCAGCAATGCCACTCCTGGGCATATATCTGGAGAAAATCATAACTCGAAAAGATACATGCACCCCAATGTTCATTGCAGCACTATTTACAATAGCCAGGACATGGAAGCAACCTAAATGTCCATCAACAGAGGAATGGATAAAGAAGATGTGGTACATATATACAATGGAATATTACTCAGCCATAAAAAAAAGACAAAATAATGCCATTTGCAGCAACATGGATGGACCTAGAGATTGCCGTACTGAGTGAAGTAATTCAGACTGGGAAAGACAAATATCATATGATATCACTTATGTGTGGAATCTAAAAAAAGGCTACAAGTGAACTTATCTACAAAACAGAAATAGAGTTACAGATGTGGAAAATAAACTTATGGTTACTGGGAGGTAAGGAGGGTGGGAGGGATAAATTGGAAGATTGGGATTGACATATACACACACTACTATATATAAAATAGGTAACTAATAAGGATCTACTGTATAGCACAGGGAACTCTACTCAATACTCTGTCATGGCCTATATGGGAAAAGAATCTAAAAAAGAGTGTATATATGTATATGTATGACAGATTCACTTTGCTGTACACCTGAGACTAACACAACATTGTAAATCAACTATACCCCAATAAAAATTTAAAAAATAATAAAATATACAAAAAAGAAAAAAAAAAAAAGCTCTGCAAAGCAAGACACTAATTGAAGCTGAAAACTATGGTGGTTAAGTGCTCTGGAGCTAGACAGCCTGAGTTCCAATCCTGGCCATTTAATATCTGTTATTTGATAGTGGGACCTTAGGTAAGGCACTTTGTCATGGTTTCTTCATCTTTTTTTTTTTGGCTGTGCCGCACAGCTCGCAGGGTCTTACTTCACTGACCAGGGATTGAACCCGTGCCCCCTGCAGTGGAAGCACGGAGACCTAACCACTGGACCACCAGGGAATTCCCTGGTTTCTTCCTCTTTAAAATGGGGGCAATGATAGCATCTACCTCATAGGGTTGTTCTGAGGATTAAGTGGGCTACTGCATGTAGAATTTAGCATTGTGCCTGACACAGGAATCTGAATGGTCATGAGCAGTGTTGGAAGTTCTACTATAGATATCCAAGAATTAATAATAGAACTTGTGAATCTTCGGCCCTTCTATGACACGGACTCTACCCTAACTTTGGCCAGGCAAGTTGTAAGTCCATCCCTTAATTGTAAGGGGTCTGAGCGAGGATGAGAAAGGCTCCTGATAACCGCTGCTCATAAATCAAATCCATCACAGACTAGCTCCTCCAGAAAGCTCACCTGGACCACTCTGTCTTACCATAACCACTTCCTTTGCTGAATTCCCGTGGAAACTGAGATTCAGAGATTTTTAACTCATCGATGGCTATGCAACTAGTAAATGGTAAACTAGGATTTAAACTCAGGACATTGGATCCCAAAACTTGTCCATGCAAGCATGGGAATCATTTGAGCATCTGTGCCCTGACACTTGGAGAGTTTTAGCATGAAATCATCTTAACCTGGGGTCTTTTAAAAAGCAATCATTTCATTAAAACTTCTCTCCCAATGTTCCCCCTACATAGGATCTTTTTTAAGTTTTTCTACTTTTTCTTGAGTCAGTTTGAGAAGCTTGTATTGAACACTTTCCCAGAAAACAGCCTGTCTTATGGAGACTTGCAAACTTGTTAGAGTACAGTAGTGCCTTGTATTGTTACCATTTTAAATCACATCATTGCTTTATTTCCTTTCTCGTGTATTTAGTTCTCCTCTTTTTAACAGAAGATGTTTTCCAGTGCTGCATCTATTTTGCAGTATATGGTTCAATACGAAGTGCACACACGCGCCGAAGTTATTTTAAAATGCTGGTCACAGAGGAAACTGCCTGGCTTGAAAAAAAGTCAGAATATATCTTTGAGAGAGAACTCTTTTGGTGAGGACAAAGCCATAATAAGACTGTTTGGCTCTGAAAGGGGAGGCCTTCTGGGTTTAAACAAAGCAATGAATGAATCTGACCGTGGACTGCTGGAAGAGGGGTTCTGGGGGGACCCAAAGGGAAGAGGACAGGCACCAAGGTGGCAAGCAGGGAAAGGTTGGCCAGGGAGACTTGGGGTGACAAGGGAGGGCCTGGGCATCATGCAGTCTGTGGGTTGGGGCCTGGGCTGTTTGCTTTTAACATGAAGAGGATTGGTCCCTTCAAGGTTGGAGGAGATCCCAGTGAGAAGAGAAGGCTCACCCCTGAAATCATAGGAGCTTCCTAAGCAGATAGAAGGAAGAATGCTTAACTGAGTTTTTTACACTTGATTAATACTTAACTCACAGGGTCATTGTGGGGATTAAACAAGGTGATGCACGCTAGAGGCCTAGCATGGTGCCTGCTTGTTGCAGACCATCACTAAATGTCATATACACTCTGTAGATGGATGGACACATGCATGATATGTGCAAACGTGACGTGAGTGAGTGCGCACGCGGTGGGGCAGGGGAATGTTGGTAGGGTTGAGGCTGAACCCTTCAACCACAAGCCTTCAGAGAATCCTTGCAGGTCCAGGCAGTATAACATCAACCACTACTCAGCCCTTAGCTAGTTAAAGCAAAACAAAACACCCAGAAAACAGCCAATGGGTGGCGGGACCCTGGAGTCCTTTGTGAAAGGCAGCAGGTGAAACCTGGCCCTGTGAAATTACCCCCCATGAGCTTATCTGTGACCTGGGATTTGCAGGGTCCCATCAACAGGCTAGCCCACGGGGCGGCCCTCCCGAATTTCATTTCTAAGCCTTGCATTTGGGGCCCATCTCAATTAAGATCAGTTAGAAGTCAATTTCACAGTGGTTGGTTTTATAAGATCCCTGAAAAATGATAAGCAGGAGACAGACAATCTCTTCTTTGGGGAGTAGAGGCCTTCCTCAGATGCTTTATTTATTTATTTTGATTTGATTTTAATTTGGTCAATAATGTTTATTTAATTTTTTTCTCTGATTTCAAAAACAATATATGGGCAAGAGGGAAAAACAGCTGTCTTAGCCCTCACCAGCCCTCAGACTAATGGTGATTTTTCCCTTCACCGCCTGTGAAGCTTAAATAAATACAGTTCCCAAAGCTGACAAGAAATCGTTTCCAAATGTAGAAAAACCCAGAAGGGTGGAAAGAAAAGGCAAAAAAGTCATCCACAGTCTTGCTACCCAAGGACAACCACGGTTAACAGTTTTTGTGTGTGTTTTTCCTTCCTGTAATTTTTCTCTAATTGTTTTACATGGCTGACATCACACTGTACGTGTGATTTTATATACCGCCTTCTGCACTTCATGGTATACCATACACATTTCCGCATGTCATTAAAATCTCTGTAAACATCATTTTTAACGGCTACAAAATATTCCATTCTATGAATCAACTGTAATTTACCTAACCAATTCCCCAAAGTGGAGCATTTGGTGGTTTCCAATTTTTCACTCTTATAAATAAAGCTTCAGGGAACACCCATGTGCATAAATTTTTGTCTGCATTTCAGATTGTTTTCTTAGGACAGGTTCCCAGAAGTAGAATTACTGGGTCAAAGGATATAGACTTTTTTGCGGCTCTTGAATCTTCTTGCCAGACTGCTTTTCTGAGCAGCAGTCCCCACCTCTGCACCGGCCCCAACCCCCTGCAGTGTGTGAGGGCCCCTCCGTGCAAACAGGCAGCCCTGTCTGGTGCATTTTTTAAACCCTACACCCTGGGAAGGGACATTGCCATTTGTCTGGGGCCTGGAGCCTGAGGAGGGCTTCAATTCCTCTGAATCCCCTTTGGTGGCCCCAGGAAGGGTCAGTGGACTTCTGTCCCCCTTGTCCCCTCCCCTTGTGTCTGGCTTCAGGCCTTTCATCTGGGGCACTGAGAGGGCTCTGTGAGCCTCTTGTTCCCAGCAAGGATCCGTGACACAGTAGGAGGCGGGGAATGGGGGAGGTGTCTGTGATTCCGAGGTCATTTTTTAGCACTTCTTAGCAATTTATCAGACTCAAGGTGTCCTGTTTTCTCTCTTTTTTAAGTATCACCACCATGCACGTGAGAAGACTTTGCTGCACAAGTCTAATTGGCTGTACTCAAACCCATCCTCACCCAGTGTGTTTTGGGGTCTGTTTCGTAGAACCCTGGAGAAACCCTCTTTCTGATTTGTACTCTAGAGGTCACTGGTCATGCCCTGATTCAAGGGCAGTGCTGAATTTAAAGAAAAAAACAAAACACTTCAAAGGGGACACCATGTGAGGCTTTCCACAAGCAGAATCGGGAGAGCTCCAGCCAAACGCCATGGGGGATATTTAATCATGAGAAAAACATAAACACAAGAGGAGGGAGGGCTGCAGGAACAGAGCCGCTGGCATCCAGGGAGGGAGGGCGAGTGTCAGCGGGGCAGGAGGTTATGTGCTCACCAGGGAGAGGCAGAAAGAAAGGATCTGAGCACCTCCTGGGGAAGCGGGACTGTGGGAGGTTTTTCTCGTAAATGTTGGGACAGCCAGAAGAGCCAAGACTTCCATCTTTACCGATCGGGACACTGAGGCTGGGAGGAGTCATGTGTCTAGCCATAATCGCACAGCTAGTAAGAGGCAGAGCGAGAATTCCACGTAGGACCAGCTGAGGCTGGGTCCAACGATGTCCTACAGGAGTGTTTCTCAAACTTTCACATAGATGAGATTCAACTGGGGGTCTTGCTAAAAAACCGATCCTGATTCAGCAGGTCTGTGGAGGGCCCCGAGAGTCTACATTTCCAACAATCTCCCAAGTGACACTGATGCTACAGGTCTAGGGACCACGCTTGGGGTAGCAAGACCCTATCACTGTGGTTCCAAACTTTAGTTAGCATCAGATTACCTAGAGAATCCCTTAAAATACAAGTTGCTGGGCCTCACTTCCAGGGTCTGTGACTCAGTAGGTCTGGGATGGGGCCTGAGAATTTGGTTCCAGGTGATGCTGCTGTTGCAGGTCTGGGTCCCACCCTCTGAGAATCCTGCTTCACACCATAGCTCTATTGGGGTGGTGGGGGAACGGTTCTCAGACTGCTCACATGCTGCTTTGGGGGACTTTCTGTGTTCTGGAGAATATCGTAGGCCCTGGTTCTTAGGAAGGTCTGGAAGTGGGACTGCAAAGAGGCACTGCTTTTGTCCTGAGACCCTCAGCACTTGGCTGTGGCATTAGGAGGGACAGGACGTGTGTGTGTGTGTGTGTGTGTGTGTGTGTGTTGGGAATTGGTATGATGAGTCTCCAAAGCCCTTGTAATCTCCTTCCAGAACCAGACAGTGATAGGAGAGGCCAGAGAGTTTCTGCAGCAGCTTGAAGACTCACCCATTAAAAAATGTCCACTTTGCAGTACATCAGTTATATGATGTTGTCGAACAGAGCTTCCTGCTTGTTGGGTCTTGGAGTTTAATAAAAAAATATATTATGACTCATTCCAAACTTTACAAAAGTCCTTGGGGAATCTGAAATGAATCATGTTAAGCTCCTGTTATAAAACAAACAGTCCTCTCTTTCACAAGCCTGTATCTGCAGCAGCCCCGCAGTGCGGGGGAAGGAAAGGGAAGACAGGGAAGGAGACTCAGAGTGAGGAGTGAACTCTCTGCCCCGGGCCTTTCTTGATTAACCAGAGACTTCTGGGATGAAGGAAGGCAGAGAGCCCAGAGAGGCTGCCTGAGGAAAAAGCCTTCTTTAATGGTGGGCCTACTTGCTAAGAGTAGAGGTAGCGTGAAGAAGAAAGGCCTTGGAGGTCAACTCCTCCAGACAGCCTTCCTTGATTTCTCCAGGCAGACATGCTCTCAACTGCATGGCCCTTTATCTTTGCCTCTGAGCACAGAGCACCATCTCCTTCTGTGCCAGCTCTTTATGGCCATGATCACTCTTCAATGGCACTGAGTCTTTTGGGCTGGCAGAAGGCAGGTACACGTTTTCTCCAGAGCTTCTGCCCTGCGTGAGGTAGTCCCCCAGAGCATCAGGAGCCCTGCGACCCTGCATGTCTAACTGACTGATTGACTCTATGAAGACCCTCAGTCTCCATGTCTGTCTTCAGACACTGGAGGAGGAAACCTCCTAGGTGGAAGTAAGCCCAGGTTGCGCGAACAAAACCCAAACTAGGAAGAGGGTCAGTGGGCAGACGTCAATCGGGCGTTAACTGACACCAAATCGGTTCCTCCATGCTGCATCCTGGCTGGGTACCCTCCGTGGAGGCAGAAAGCAAGCCTATGAACCCCGCTCCACCTCGTTCAGGCTGGGGGACTTAGAGAAAGCCACTTCACCTCTCTGTGCCTCAGTTCCTTCGTGTGAAAATCAGAGATAGTAACAGAATTGGCACCATGGTTATTGTTGGGAAGGTTAAATCAGATGACACATGAAAAACACAGCACACAGTCAAAAAAAAAAAAGAAAAGAAAGGATCTAGTTACTAGAACATGAGACCCGAAATCTGAGAGAGAGAGAGCAGTGTAAGAGGTGAAGTCCTTATATAATTTCAGGCCAAAACCCACAGGTACGTGCATGGAAAGTGTATTCCTTCCTCCCGTGTTTTATAGGAAAGGAAGCTAAAGAAAGGGCATGAGCTGCGGAGTGGCCCGTACCTTTGGCTGTGTCTTCACAAGCGGGCACAGAAGACAGAAGCCCTGTTCACCCTGAGGGCTCATACTCTGGCCCTTTACAAAGGCACAGGACCAAGCTTCTGTCTTGTTGAACATACAAAAGCCTGAGATTACAAGGATCTTCTGCAACTTTGCGGTGACCTAGTGGAACTTCACTGAGGTTCTCTGAGGCCCAGACCCCTCCAAAGTGAGGTACTACCACTCTAACTCAGAATTAGGTGGGCTACCGGTGCAAAGCCCCCAGTGAGGCGCCTGGCACACAGTAGGCATTTAATAAATAAACACCTGTTGACTGAGTTTTCACTGAATGGCCTAGATGATTCAGGGGTTAGAGCAGGGGTCCTGCAGACCTCTCCTTCCTGAGAGTTTGCACAGTGCTGGGAATTTGAATAAGCAAATCCTTCCCTTTGTGGCCAGGGACCACAGCGTTACAGAACTCCCACCAGGGCCAGAGAAGGGCATTCTGCTGGTACACAGGGTAAAGGTATTGGAGATTCTTCCACAAGTGTCCACCACGCCTCAGAGACAGCCTATTTTGGGTGTCTCAATTGTATCTATAATTCTACCCCTGAAGTCATTTTGCACATCTTTCCAAGTATTCAAAAATAAAACTCCTGCCTGATAGAGGTGGTAAAAGGATTTTCAGTAAAAAAAAAAAAAAAACCCCTTCAAATACTATTTTTAAAAAACCACACACACCTTCCTCCCTTCTCCTTTTCCATCTTCACCAAAGACCTTTGAGTTATGAAGCACACTTAACACCATTAATTGCCATGGAAACCAAAGCATCTTCCACTGAATATGGTCAACTTTTTCTGCAGAGGATATTCTTTTTTTCCCCTTCAGCAGAGACGTTGAATAATGGGCTGTTTTTGTTCCTTTTGTGGGAAGACAAGGTTCCCCTCCTCTGCCCCATTCCTTTTGATGTAGTTACTCCCTCGGCCACATCTCTGTGATAGCAGAAGCTGGCTACCAGGTTTCCAGAAGGCTGAGAAAGAGGAAGAATGTTCTTGGAATTCCTACTTTCTGAGGATGCTACCTGTGGGATCCAGGTGTTCTCACCTGTTCTTCAGCAATGATTTACTCTTCTCCAATTTTATTCAGCATCATCAACAACAACCCTAGCAGCAGGCAGTAACAATTATTAGTAATTCCATTTGCTGGAGCACTTACAATGAGAATGATAGTTTCTATCTAGTACTTACTATCTGCAGGGACTAGTATATGTGAACTACATGTGCTTCACAGGGACCGTGTAGATATTAAGATTATCCCCATTTTACAGATGAGGAAACTGAGGCACAAAGAGATTAATCCACCTGCCCAGAGGCACCAAGCTAATAAACACCCTAAGCAAGATTTGGACATGGGTCCCTCAAATCCAAACCTAGTCCACACATTTTCTACCATGCTTCTAGTCTACCTTTGAAAAGAAATGGTAGTATAACCCTCAGTCAGTAACTAAATTATGAATGAATTGATTGACTCATTAATATTTATTAAGCCTCAACTATATATCAGGCACAATACTGGGTCCTCTTTCAAATTCATCTACTCAGCAAACTCAGCTGTCTGAAACTCTTGTGAGAAAAAAGAATTATGCAAAAAAGTCTCTGAGCCACCCAAACATACCATAACATTCACACACTACATTTATTTGAGAAATACTCCCCCAACTTCTTTACTTTCTCTATACACAATGTAAATAAGCTGGTCATCTAAAATCAGAGATCTGGGTTTGGATTCCAGGTCCATCACTCCCTAGCTATGGAGTACTGGGTGATTTACCTAACTCTTTCAAGCCTGTTTCCAATATTTAAAATAGAAGTAATATCTCTGAGGTGGTTTTGAAGATTAAATCAGAAAATGGATGTAAGGTGATTATTCTTATAACTGACACTTAGTAGGAGATGAAAAAATCTGTTATTAGCAGTAGATGTGGCATTACTAATTCACTACACAAACACTTACTATGTATGCGTTGATGATTCCCAGCACTCTGTCTATGCTCTGCACTTATTTTCATCTAAGAAAACACCCAGGAGGTCAGTTGTGAGACTCATGAGATAATCAGTGTACAGGCTAAACAGGGTACCAGGCATAGGGCAGGCACACAGATGGTGTCGGTTCTGCCCATTGAAGGCTCTTCTCTGGCTACAGGGCCATTGTTTTTGTTGGAGCCGAGGACACAAGGTAGGAAGTGGCAGAGCTAAAAGTTGAACACACATCTGGTGGCTTCCAATCCTGCACCTGGGAGTAATTAGATTGGAGACATTTGTCCCAAATGGGGAATAGATTCTCACACATTCCCAAGTCACTGAAGCCAACTCAGCTGACCTACATTCCTTTTTGCAACTTTCAAAATTTCTGCCGTTAACTTTTGCTCTTCTCATTGAGGATGTCTGGTTTCCAGGCATTAAAGAAAGGAGTGGTCCTGGGGAAATATTGCCTTCTACCAATCCAACATTAGACGCAGTTCAATTTCTTAATGACATTTCTGATCATTATGCCATGCTTCTAATTGAAAATTAATAATTGAAACTCCAATTATTACAAGAGTCAATAGAAGGCAACTCTAGACAGGAACTTGCTAGGCAAAAGCTTTAATTCTCATTTGCTTTTTAAATTCAATAGGTGTCTGGTTATTCAATTATTTAATGAACATGCATTTCTTTCGGCTATATCCTGGGAAGAAGTTTCAAAATAAAAGGACCCAGAAGTGTTTTTTTTGATAAGCTGTTAAGTGTTATTTAGACTTCCGGTTCTGGCAATATGGTAGACTGAATTTACGGAGAGAATTCAGTACCAAAGCCAAAGCCATATAGAAATGTGGAACAAAATAAAATGGAAGAAAATTAAGTAAGGAATGATTAACCAGAGCATTAAGTGAAAGAACTGAAGCTGTGATGGCCCAGAAGTATAAAGACATAAGCATGAACCTTAACAGCTAGGAGCTGGGGTTTGAACATTCGTGTCGGGGGAAGAAGATGTGGACCCAGGGCCACATGAGGCAGCGAGTTAGAACAGAGAGCCTGAAACCCCTGCATGATGTCAGGACCTTGGAAGAGTCTCCTCCATCCACGCATGAGATCTCTGCCCATCGAGCTATAGAGGTGGCAAAGAAGCTCGTTTTCGCTCAGGTCTTTGGATAGAAAAAGAAACAAATTATGCCAGGATATAGAAAAACTCAAGCCTGTGGCACATGCAAGTATGAAATCTAAATTTGCACCAACTGTGGGTTACTAGAATCCTAAACCAAGAAATTAATGTAAAAACTGGCCCAGGGCCAATGAAACCTCTGTGGTGTTTGGTTAAATCCAGCACAAAATAGCTCTATCGACTCTGTAAGGACACTTCCATAACCTTGAATGCAAGAAAATCCCATTGGAAAAAATAAAAACAAGAACAAAAACCATAGCACCTGAAGATGAGTTTACCAAAAAAAAAATCACAAATCACCCAAGAAAACACTTTACCAGCAGGCACAATAAGGAGGCTTACCACCCTTGAAATGCTAAAACAGTCTGAGAGATCACAAATGTATTTCAACGACTAAAAAGATAAATGAAGGGATAACAATCGTATTAAAAGGACAAGACACTACGAAGGTAGGTTTGAAAAAGAACCAAATAAAACTTGAGAAATGAAAAAACACAGTCATTACAATTAAAATTCACAGGCTGAATAAAATGGCAGATTAAGCACCGCTCAAGAGGGATACGATGAACTCAAAGAGAGGTTTGAGGAAGTTTCCCATAATGTAGCGCAGGGAGATAGATAGAAAATATGACAGACCTGTTAAAACAAAGGAGGAGAGAATCAGAAGATCCAACGTACATCTAATGGAAATTTCAAAAGGAGAGAATGGGGGAGAGGAACTATTTGAAGTGATAAGATAGGAGAATGTTCCAAAAATGATGAATGACATGAAACTATGGAATAGTAAGGGCAAAGAAAAAATTATAAAAGCTCTTAAGTGTTGGTTTCTTTGAGTTTTCTCAAAGGGATCAATCTTTGGCCAGCTGAAGAATTAAGAAATAAGAAGCGTCCATGGATTAAAAGAAACACAAGACTGGGCAATCATCCCTGGGGAGACTGGTGCTCTGTCAAGCAATTCTGTTCTCTATCGTATCAGTCTGAAAACCAGGGCAACTACTATGTACCACGAATACTATAGAGTGGAAGATTTCATTAGCGGTCCTAATTCTTCATTCCTCACCTCATGCCCTTTGCCCTGAACTTTTCAGTACTTCCTATTAAAGGCAGAGGGGAAAATGTGCCCCAGCTACCCTGCTAGTTCAAGGGAGATGAGAGACTTACACAGCCCATACGGACCCAACCCACAGATTGGAGTCAAACCCAGCTAAGCCCAGTTTAGTTCAGCTGACACCCAACTGAACCCTAGCCACATGAGTGGGAATAAATGATCATGTTAAGCCCCTGAATTTTCCAGTTGCTTGTTCATGCAACATGATTGTGGTGACAGTTGCCAAATGCATATACTATCTCAAAAGACTTCACAACTCTGGTATAGGCATCGTTGCCCCTATTTTACAGTTAAGGAAACTCAAAGGCTCCAAGAATCAAGAAGTAACGCAACGTGCCCTGTGTCACACAAGAGGAGGTTCAAGAACTGAGGCTTATTCAGCCTGTACAGCCCAAAGTTTTAGCTTCTATATCAAACTGCTTCTCAACAAATGTTTGGTTGGATGAATGAACGAACAGATGAATAACATTTCATCGACGGCACCCACCCAAATGCATGCTCAGGGCCTGTCCACATTAAGGCCAGAGCAAACTCATCAACGTATCCGAAGAGGCTCACTTTCCTTTTATGAGGTGCCTGCTGCACAAAGAGCTTGCCCAGGAAATGAATCCCCTTCATGCCAGGGGGAAAAAAAGACTGCACTGGAGTGGAAGATAATCCCAGACTGTCAGGCTTCCTGGCAAGCGGATGGTCTTCATGGTCCAGCAGAGGGTGTCAAGGATGTGACCTCTGGAGGTTCACAATAGGCAGCTGATGAAGGCCTCATCTAAATGGATGACACGGAGGCCCACAGCTGATCCGTGTCTTAGAGCCTGGTACTTAGCAGCTGCAGAAGCACAGTTTGATTGGAATAGCTCCCCGTCTGAACCACTGGGATGGTCAATAATTAATTGCCTTGTTCTACTTGGGGTGGGAACAGGCAGACCCTTCTGAGAGGCTACAGAGGGTCCCTGTTCAAGTAGCAGAGGAGAAACGTGTTTAGACCCTCATCCCTCTGTGAGACTGGCCATCTCAACATAAACGGAAATAAAATCGATGATAAAATTTAAAAACTTGAGATTTGGATCCTGCTTTTGATTTCACAAAATAGTTTAAAATTTATTTCTGGTTCAGTAGAAAAAAATTAGACAAAGGATAGGAACAGTCTATTCGGAGAAGAACAAACACGAACAGCTAATAAACATATGAAAAGATGTTTGGCCGCACTGATAATTAAAGAAATGCAGATCAAAACAATAACAAAATGCCGTTTTTTTTTCCCCATAAGGCTGATAAAATTGGAAAAGCTTGATAATTCCCAGTGTCTGCCCCTAGGGAAGGGGCGATCTCATATGCTATTGATGGGAGCACAGGCTGGTGGAACGTTTTAAGGGACGCCTTGGCAACATCCATCAAAATTTAACTACATACGTTTTAGCCTATCAGTTCTATTACTGGAAATTTACTCTCCAGTTATACCCACCTCCCCAAATAGGTCAAGATAGGCGTGTCAGGAATTCACTAAGAAGTTATCTGTAATGGCAAAAATCTAGATATATTTAAGTGTCTGTGGACAGAGGTTGAAGTTAACAATCTCAGGTACATTGAAACAATGGAAGAATATCCAGCAGTGAACAAGAGTGAGTTAGTTCTGCAGGGATTGAAAGCAAAACATCCAGACATGTCGTCAAGGGGAAAACACGAGGTGCAGAGCAATGGGTAGAGAAACCTCTTTCGTGCAAATAAAACTTGGGTCTACATTTTTTTTTTCCTGGAATAATAACAAGAAAATCTTTCACAGTTGTCACCTTTGGAGAGAGGCAATTAGGAACCTAAGATGAGTTATGTGTTTTATCTTTCTGTACGCTGCACTTTCTGACCATGCAAGTCTTTTTTTTTTTTTTTTTTTGGCCACGCTGCGCGGCCTGTGGGATCTCAGTTCCCTAACCGGGGATTGAACCCGGGCCATGGCAGTGAAAGCCCAGAATCCCAACCACTAGGCCACCAGGGAACTCCCCCATGTCCATTTTTTTTTTTTTAACTTAACAGGAATTATCTGGGCAAGGAGATTAAAGGCCTTTTTTGTTTTCCTTACCCTCACACACGTTAAAAATCTAATAAATGTTACAATTTATTATAAAAAAGATGTGTTAACCCTAACATATTCAAGTGCCAGGCAGGTGAGGGTGAAGTAGCCAAGGCTGGGAGTCACCCACGTGCGTAGAAGTGGCCTCGTGTACAGGGAAGGACATGAAGGAGAGACCGAATCCTCTAAGTGGGTTTCTTTGGAAAGCCCGAGTTGTCCTCTCTGGGGACAATCAGAAAAAAGACAAAACTGGGGCTTGGGAGGTGGAAAGGAGACAGTGGATGGCAGAGTTGGACAGATGCTTCCACGTGCAGCCTTGAAAGACACGAAGGGAACAGAAGAAAGTCTCAAGATACTGCAAGGGCACAGCATGCCTTCCAGGCAACAGGGAGGGGAAGGATCCCAGGAGGGCCATGGCGAGAGCCCAGGAGAGGGCCCCCTGGGTTGAGGAGCATAAGCAGTAAACCCATGGGCGACTGGAAAGTTCTGGAAGCCACTGGGGAGGGGTGGGCATGGTGCAAATCCTCCCGCAGTTAGTTAGGCAGGGTGAGGGGGAAAAATAAAGGTGCCTCCTATTATTCTATGTCAAGTGTCCATGTTTCTTTTCCCACTGGACTCTAAATGAGAAGCCTCTCTGTCTCCTTAACCGCTCAGCACACAGTAGGACCTGCTTGTGGAACAAATGGGATGCTGACACCTGCTGCTCAGTCTGGTCTCTCATTTTCCTGACACCTTGTTTGCATCTCACACACATCCCTGCAACACTGCAGCCAGGTAGCCTTCAGAGCCCAGGCTCTGTGGCCAGAAGTTATTTATCCATGCAGAGAAGTTCAGAGAACTCCTGGAAAGGCTGACCTATTTCACCAGTTAGGCGATATCTAAACAATAAAGATTCATTTGACTCTATTAGATCAAATGTAAAAATAAAATTAAAATTAATTAAAAACTACAGCATACAGCTCCTTACAAAAACACCTTTGATGTGCATTCAGCACACTGACCAGCTGCAGTTAGGGAAGGCAAGGAGGTTTCAATTATCCCGGCTACTGGCGGAAACAGATAACGTGGATAAAAGAAATCCACAGATAATCAAAATTAACAATCCTTTATTCTTTCTCTCCATTTCAATGTCATCCCTAACACGCTCTTGTGAAGACCTATAAGAAATACTCAGATTTGTTGAATCTTCTATTCTGTCCCTTTTTCTGTAGAGGTAGAGGTGTTGATAAGGTCAGGGACAGAAGTGGTCTGTGCTGAGAACCTACTGTGTGTCAGGCCAGGGCTGGGCTGGGCATTCTCTGTTTGCCCCTCCACCTCCTTTTTCTGCTTTTTCCTACCTTGTTCTGTGCCCCAGGAGGCTGACTTTTGGAGGTACTGTCACTGATGTTCCTTTCCCTCTGCCTTCTGGCTGGGTTTAGCCAATGGGAGGCACTGGCATCGGAGGGCCAGAGGAGAGAGAGGCTGGGGTATTTCCTCCCCCCCATACCTCCCTGCTAGGCTGTGAGTTGGCAAGGGCTTCTTTCTTCTTTCCAAGGCCATGGGTCCCCATCCAGCATCCTCTCCTGTAGACACAGTTCTTTCTCAGTAACTGCTCCCACCCGTTCCCTCGTAGGCCTAGGGGTGGTGATGATTCCCTGCTATTGCTAATCCTGGGCTATTGCACCATCCCTTACTGGTTTCCTGACAACTTGACATTAATTAAACTCTCCTCAATCACCCCATTTGAGTGTGCCATCAGTGCCCTGCACTTATCATTCATTGTCTCATGTAGTGTCCCCATTTCCAAGAGGAGAGAGAGCCTCAAAGAGGATGACCCCTTGCCTGTGGTCATACCTCTAGGAAACGGCAGAACCAGAATCCCCAGCCTGGTATGTCTAACCCTAAACCTTAGTGATCTGACAGCTTGATTATACTGCTGAGAAACCAAAGCAATCAGTGAGAATTTGCAAAATGTACAAGAGAACCACTGGAAAGTTTCTCAGAGTTGAATGGATTAGAAGGCTGGGTCTTTAAGACTGTTCATGACAGGTGTGTCTAGATCCGGTAGGAATCCTGCGTTTTACCAATTACTTTGCCTCTTGGATTCCAACTCCTAAAGGCCTTGTTTCTGGACTCCAAGTCTCACAAGGCAAGCCACCTTCAGATTTTGTGACTTCCATTGGGCTATCGGGCTTTCTGGGGACGGGGCTTGGGAGTGAGGGAGATGCTCAGCTAGGTAATTAATCAATCCTCTACGTCTTTACTCATCCATTCGTCTGGTCACTCCATTTACTAAGGGACTGCTCTGTTCCAGGTCCCGTGGGGTTGCTAAGATGAGCAAGACACAGCAGAATATCCAGACCCTATTAGGTGATTGTCTTATGTGGTGGAAAGAGATCTGTACAAGGTGTAGTGTGAGCACAGCAGGGGGCACTTCACCTGGCCAGGATCAGTGGCAGAGGCGGTCTGAGAAAGCAACCCCTGACTTGCATTTTAGGATGCGTAGGAGTTAGGGTAGTGGGGGTATGGGCGGGGCAGGGGGGGAGGGCAGGGACAGTCCAGGCAGAGGAAGTAGCCTAAGCAAAGGATGAGTGCCAGGGAATGCCAGAAGTTCAGCATTTCCAGTGGTGGAAAATGGGCTGGAAAGGCACACAAGGAACAGTCATGGTGGGTCTTGCTCAGGGTACTAAGGGACTAGGCCTAAGTTCTAAGATTAGTGTTCAGTGTCGAGGCCAGCCTAGAAGCCTCAAGAACTGGATGGTATCTCCCAAAAGACTGCTTTACCTTCTTAAAGAACTTATTTAAAGAGTTTTCAAACCTGGTCAGAAGTAAAGACAATACTTTAATGAACCCCTACAGACCTATGACTCAGGGTGCAGTTCTGTAATCTCCTCCAGTTTCAGATCAGGATTGGACCTAGGGCCTGAAGCTCACCTGGCCTGCAGGTGCAAAGACCCTCAGTTACAAGGACAGGACAGTGGGAGGCATCAAGGGTCAGCCAGCTGAACCCCAGCCAGAGGTGCTCCCTGAAGCCTGACAGCAATAATGACAAGAAAATCCTAAATAGATGACTAATAAGGACCTACTGTATAGCACAGGGAACTCTACTCAATACCCTGTAATGACCTATATGGGAAAAGAATCTAAAAAAGAGTGGTTGTATGTATATGGATAACTGATTCACTTTGCTGTACACCTGAAACTAACACAACATTGTAAATCAAGTATACTCCAATAAAAAAAAAAAAATGACAAGCAAATCCTGACCCACTTGATTCTGTTCACCTGCCCCATAGAAGGGTGGAGGGTTAGGGGCACAGAGCTAATGAAATAAAAGTAATAAATGAGAAAGAGCTGACACATGTCTTTGGCACATGGGCTGCCAACCCCCCCACCCCGCTCCTGCCCCAAGTAGAGGCTTCTGGAGTAAAAGAGAATATACAGGCCAGCAGAGCAGATCACACAGAATCTCCACCTGACCTGTTATCAAGGCCACTGCATGTGCTGTTCAGAAGGGAAAACTTCAAGCTGAACTTGAGACCAGAGAGGATCCCAATTCCACAAATGCTATCATTAAGAATCATCATAGATAATGTGGTTTTAATTAGAAGGGTTGAGATATTGGCAAGTGTTCAAGAAGCTCATCATCTGAGAATCCGCCAGCACCGTGGGTGCAGACAGCCCGTAGAATGTGAGGCTGCGCAGGTGGAAGAGTTCAAGCCTTCTTCCTGCACCCCCGGGGGTGAGGGGTCACTCCATTCACAGTACAGACAGAGGGGATAGAAAATGCCTTGCATGAATGAGGAGAGGGAGAGAGGCTTGCTGGCTTGTCATGTGCTGAGGTAGAAAGGGGTTTTGAGGTCAGACAGGCCTCTCTATCAGATACCGAAGGTGAGACCTTGGACAAGATTATAACCTTTCTGAGCCTTGGTTTCCTTGTGCGTCAAATGGAGATAACTACACCTACGCACCGCAGGGCTAACAGAAGGATTAAATGAATTAACGCACCTCAACCCTGGTCCAAGTGACCTGGTACGAACTGGATGCCCAGAAAGCATTTACCATTTACGTCCTTTTCCTGCGTCCCCAAGCCAGCAGGCAGGGGCCACATCTGAGCCCAAGTCTTTGTGAAGCCAGAGGCTCAGCCCCTTCAACAACTGCACACAACCTCTCACCCACTGCTGGCAAGGAACCAGGACAAGGCTTTATTTCACGGGGGTCAAGTTTGCAGTCAGTAAAAGCGACCTTGACTTGTAAAACGCCAGTTTTCAAGTGTGAGAAGTTTCCTGTTGCATCTCTAAATCCTATTAGCCTCCTGCACCAGGGAATCTTTAGGAATCTTTACCAGCAGTGATTCCATTAAATACCAATAGATGGCCAGCCTTCTGAGCACATCACATAATCCTTTCCTGCTGACAAAGCTGGGGGCTTAGGCAGACGCCCCCAGTTATTTCAACCAGGGTGCCAGGGAAAGCGGCTTGCCATTGTATGCAAGTGTCCCATTGTCTCCTGGGCCCCCGAGAATGATATGTCTGTCACTCACGTGAGCCCGCACCTCTCTAGGCAGGCAAATCACCTTCATGCTGGTCTGTACCTGGCAAAGTGCATAGCTTTTACAATACCTGGCAATTACCTTATGTAGCTTTTAAACTAATCCTACAAAATAGATTTTATCAGCCCCATTTTACAGGAGAGCAGACTGAGGCTACAGAAAGTATGTGATTTACGGACGGTCACAGGATGAGGAAATCCATGGAACCCAGACTTGCCTGTTTTCTGGCTAGAGACCCCCTCGAGGGCAGACAACGTGACTTGGCCCCCTTGTGAGCCAGCAGGCAGTGGAGTGCGTCCTGGAGAAAACACATGCTTGTGGGATCAGTGATCAACCACTTGCCTTAATTCAGCTCCCTTCCTCCTCCCCGGACAGCTCACCTCCTGGTGCAAGCTCAAGGCTCTCCAAGGCTGCCCCACATTATCACACCCTCCCTGGAGCCCCTGCTCCCGACACAGAGGGCCTGAGGCTCTGCTTGGGACCCAAACCCAGACAATGCCCAGTCTTCCCCGAGCCCTTCCATTCCTTCCTCCAGCAACTCCTTGAGCAAAGAGACAACTGAGCTGTGAAAATGATGCTTTTGGAGCCTGGCTTTTCCTCTTCTTGGGAGGAGAGGAAAAGAAAAGGGAGAAAATGAAGCTGCTTTGAGAGGGCAGCCCAGTCAGTGTGTCATCACCTGGGCTCTGAAGTGGTTCTAACTGAACGACAATTTGCCATGAGGCACAGGGACCCGTGTTCCCGTGCACCTTGATCTGACAGGTATGGAGAGGGAGGCTGCCTAGCGGGTAATTTCTGACAATAAGCCCAGCAGACTGGACCTCATGTATGGGAAATTCCCGGGGCAATACCTCCCCCATCCACTGAACCCCTCACCCCAACACCTTCGCACCCCACGTTCGAGCATAACGCAGTACCTGGCAGTGGACCTGGGCCTCCTTGGGCTTCCGTGAGGTGACCCAGCAGAGCTGCCGTCATGCTTCTGGGGTGGGGGAAAGCTGTAGAATTTGACCTCACAAACCTGCACGAAGGCTTGTGTTGGGGCCCGTGGAACAGACACTAATTAGGCACCAACCATGTTCCTGGCCCTGTGCTAAGGCCTGTTTCCATGTATTCATCACCATCCCATGAAGTGCTACAGGGAATGGGGATGGGTTTCTTCTTGGGGTGATGAAAATGTCCTAAAATTGATGGTGGTGACAGTTTCACGACTTGATGAATCTATAAAAGCCACTGAACTGTGCATGATCTGCCTTGTGAATATTTCAATAAAGCTGTTATCAAAAAAAAGGAGAAAGAAAAAGAAAAGGTGTATCACTAAAAGGATATTATTTGAATCCATGTTTTCTAACTCAAGGTCTGAATCTCTAACTAAATAAAATACAGTTCCTGCTCTCAGGTTTCTTTTCTTTTTTTGAATTTTATTTTATTTATTTTTTTTATACAGCAGGTTCTTACTAGTTATCCATTTTATACATATTAGTGTATATATGTCAATCCCAATCCCTATTTTCTAATAGGGAAGAGAAGGAAAATACTCAAATTATTAAAAATGTAAGATGGAACAGGGTAAGTGCTCCATGGGAGATTTAAGCAGGAGCATGAGAGTTGGTCAGAACCAGCTCAGAGAGGTCACGGATTCGAGGTTTTCTAAGTTGTGCTGGGAATGCAAAACTTCTGCCCCAGTGTCCCCGCTGGTACACATGTCAGATCACACGTCTAGCTCTGGAACAGGGGACCAATCATGATAACACAACCCTTACACAGTTATAAGTGCTTTTGATATGCCAGATACTCTTCTAAAGGCTTCCGATATAACAACCAATTTACACCCCACCGCAACCCGATGAGGTAGGTACTATAATCCCATTTAGACCTGAAGGTCAGAGAAGTGTTGTAAGTCGCCAGAGGCCATACAGCAAGTAAGTGGCAGAGTTCCAGCCCTGGTTTTCTGGCTTGAGTTAATACAACCTCTACACTATGTGGCTGACGGGCCCCCTTACACCCTGTCTCACTACCACTGACTCTGCCCTGTGCCCTCCCTCCCCGAGATCTAAATTCTGTAAGGCTGCTGGGATTGGAGTGACCCTTGGGGTGAGTGTTACAGAGGAGTAGGGAATGTGGACTCAGAATAAAATGCAGTCCTTCAGACACAGCACAGGAAAGGGAAGGGCCCTGGCACGGGAGCTGGTGCCTGGGTTCTGAATACAGCTGTGCCACCAAGCCCTGCTGTTCCTTGCTTCTGTCTGGGTCTCGGGTTCGTCCTCTGTGAAACAAAAGGGTCGGACGGGAAACCTTTAAGCTTCCTTTTGCCCTAAAACCCTAGGATTCTCAGTCCAAGGCCTGGTCCCCACTCAATTTGCTGTCTCAGGGCTACACACTGGCTGTGAGTCCTGGAGGCACGCAGGCCCTATCTGTGACCGTCCTGATTCTCAGCATCCAAGGAGGCCCCCTGACCACACAGAGTTGGGGCTATGCTCCCCAGGAACCTTGTCAATTCCTGACTCCATCTTCCCCCTTGTCCTACCTATGCAGGATGGCCACTCCCTCCTAAATATCACTATTTTTGTCTCCAGTGTCCGGCTCATGGTAGTTGCCAAATTGTTAATGAATAAATGAGTGAGTGAGTGACTAAATGCCTGCCTGTAATAAACCCTTATCACAAGGTTGTAATGACTGTTTACTCATCTGTCTTCTTCCAAGAGCTATGATTTCACCAATGCCTAGGGCTCTTGTGCTGGGTTCTGTTCCGGACATATTCAGGATAAAATGATTGTGGTGAAATGTTCTAAAAGGTGCAGTAGCACAAAATACGTGACTTTGGAGCTGACTCAGGAAATCTGGGGAAGCTGCAGGACACACACAGCTGATACCGACAAGCCCGGCCAAGGGAAGCAAAGTGCTGGACACACAAGGGTCACAGGACTTTGAGCTCCAGAGCCACCAATAGCACCTGGAGGAGGGGCCAGGATTGTTCATGCCACTCTGGGCCAGGCCTAGGAGGGGGTTCAGACCCAGAGGTGATTCAAACTGTTCGCTTTTGCATCTGGCTGGCTCTGAACCCCTCTAGACCAGCACTGTCCCATAGAACGTTCTGCACTGACAGCATGTTTTATACACCTGTGCTGTCCAATACAGTCCTCGTCACATGTAGACTAAAACACTTGAAATGTGACTAATGCAATTCAGGCACTGAATTTCTTATCTTATTTTCTTTTAACTAAATTAAAATAGCCCATATGGCTAGCGGCTACCATGTTGGACAGCACAGGTCTGGACCTTTAATGCATACGACGTGTCTGAATAGATCCACACCTGACTTCATGATCGCACACCTCTGACCCCACACGATGTACCAGGCCAGGCCCACGAGGACTGCGTGCTGCTCAGTTAGCAAGCCTGGCTACTCCTTGACCTCCAGCTCTGGCATCGGAAACCTGGGCTCTGGCCTCAGCTCTGCCTCTGACAAGCTATGGACGCGCTGTTGGGACTCTGAGCCTTGCAACTTCACAGGCTCATTGGGGAAAAAGAGGAGAACATGTATGGCAATTAGCTGGCCCATACAGGGCACTCCACAAGCACTGGTGCCCTCCTCTGGTCCCCTCCTCCACCCAGCTCCTCACCCCTGCTCTGTACTCTGAAGGGTCCCCTGATCTGTTGGAATTCAAGGACTCTCAACCATGTGATGGTTCCTCTAGAGTCCAACCTGCCTTTTCCCTCTGGGTGTGGCGTGGGTCTGAGCCCTTAGCCCATCCTCAGCTCCCTCTGCATCCCACACCACTGACCCCTGAGAAGAGCTCTCCCCACTCTCCACTGGGTCTGGGGGCCAGGCTAGGAATACACAAGCAGACAGAGAGAGAGCTGTGGGTGCAGCAGGATATGGTAGCTTACACATTTTTTTTTTTGGATTGTTTTTTTCTTTAGGAGGAGGGATGTTATGGGTTTGGGGATGAAACTGCTTAAAAAGCACAGATCCTGACAAAACAAAGCCAGTGCCTTCTTCCTCCACAGTCAGTCTCTCAAATTTCTTCCCCAGCCCCCAGAGACAATTCCTGGGGTAGGCCTCCGAGTTCCTCCGAAGAAAGATGTTATGCTGCCAACATTTGGTTTCTTATAACCTCTGGATGGATGAAAGCAAGTCATACGCGTGCTCCATGGAGACTCCAAAGGGGCCTGTGAGGAACATGAGATCACAGCCCAGCAAGGGTTTCCTTACTTTTTGAGAAAAACAGCCTTCAGGATAGATTACGTTTTCTCGAGGTGGAGACAGCATGATGGAAGGAAAAAGTCTCAGAGCTAGGCATCTGAAGTTCCAATGGTTTGTGAATGCCCGGATATGCCAGGCACCAAGCCTGCATCTTACTACACACAATGGGTCCGAGCTCTGCACTTGACCAGGGGGAGTCTTGGGGGCTCAGTTTGCCCTCCCATACAATGGGACCAGTAATGAGCCTGCCTCACGGGGCTGCTGTGAGAGAGCCCCAAGAGGTTGAGGAGTTGTAAAGTGCCACGTAGCACACTGTTTATGGGAGGTTTCCCATGGTCTTCCACGAGCTCTATTCACGGAGACCAGCCTGGACCTTTCTTTGAAAATTACCAGATTCAACAAAAAACATCTGGCTCGGGGCAGGGAGCCCCCCCAGGAAGTGGACATCGGCCCTGACAATTAAATTACCACTACCCCTGGCTAGAACCGAACACAAATTTTCTAAGTGTAAACTGCTCCTTCCATCCATTTCTCCCAGTGCTTTGAAGATCAGGCTCTTTCATACCCCCATTTCCTCACTACAGCAAGAAGAGACGTCTTGGAAATGAGACCTCGAGATGCAACCCTGAAAACAATTTTAAAAGGAATGTGTGACACAGCGAGTGGTCGAACCGCTTGGAGAAGCGGCGTGATGTATTAGGTTTAAAGAGAGGGAAAAATTTAGATTCAAATCCCAGCTGAGTTCTAGGCTGGCTGTGTGATCTTGGCCAAGTTACTTAACATCTCTGAGTCTTTTACGTAGCTTAGCTATACAATAGGGATAATGGTAACTACATGGAAGGGTATTTTGGAGGCATATGTGGGGGTGGGGTGATACATAAAGGTGACTAACGTAGGAGAGGCTTAATAAATATTCACTGAATTGAGATGAATCGAATCAGTGCACACCATTCTTGCTTCCCTGCCTCCCCCCAACACCTCTGTTGAAAGCTCAGCTTCACTAGCTCTCCCTGCCCCACGCACCCAGCGCAACATTCTTTTCCAATGGACTCAGTGGCTACAGGAAGATGGAAAGCATTTGGCCAGAACGCCGACCTCATTAACTCCCTCATCTCTCCATCTGTTGTCTATCAGGAACCCCTTGCAAGGAGGCAGGTGACCAATAAAAGCCCTCCCGTTTCCCTTTGTCTCTGGGCCAGTGCGTGACCGTGCAAAGCCGTCCGCAACCGTGGGTCCCCGTCAGGGCTCAGCTCTGGCCTGTGATTCGTAACTAGAGCAGGGGTTTTTCTGGGCCCAGGAAAGGAAAGCTAAGTTCACAGCCAACTCGGAGGCAGCAGCCATCCCAGCTGGCCTCCTCTGTAGGTCAAGAGAGAGTCTGAAAACCAGCCAATGACACTGCAAACACGGTGGAGTAAGGAGGTCATTATTCACAGCACCAGGATCTCGGATTTAAATGAGTTCTTTATTCCCCTAGGGCATTGAAAACATTACTTGATTTATAAAAGGGAGAGCTGCACTGTAGTTTTCCAGGAACTTGAAGTTTGCAGAAAGTAAGTTACATACAGGGAGTCCATGTAGACGGTAAATGCTCAACAAATGTGAACTGTTATTACATCAAACATTTGCTGAGGACTTTATGCTTGCTGCTGGTAGGACATGGGTTTGACTCCGAGTTTCCTGATGTCCAATGGGAAACAGCAAACATTATCAATTCCACAATTTCCCAGTGTCTACAAGTGTGTGTACAATACTACCAGGATGAGTGCAACCATTACTGGTACTGATATCGGAGAGAAATATTTCCCACAGGTCCTCATAGGACAGACGTTGTATAATATGAAGAAAAGGGTGTTCAGGAAGAGCCCTGCAGGAAGACTCAGGGGCCATCATCCTCAAGTTGCTGTAGCCCTTGCTTATCAGTACCCGACAGCAGAGAAGCCGTTGCTACTCTTCTCTCTGAGATGCCAGAGCAGCAGCTAAAAATGGCTGGAATGGTTGCTTCACATCCTAAGCTACTAACACCCAGCATCCATCTTTTGGCCTTCGTGTTTTGTCAGTAAAGAAATTAGAGTATTATTAATCAACAAATCAGTCAAATAAGCCTCATTACCATTAAAGAAGAGAAAGTAAGCTTTATTTATGCAGTTATAAGGCATTTAAAAAACAAAGAGATTATTATTAATACTTGAGCCTGGCAATCTTCCCAGAGTGGTAAACCGGCAAGGGCTTTGTTCTTGAAGAGGCGACACAGCAGTTACAGATTCCCGCCTCCCCTGCTCCAAGCTCCTAATGCGTGGGATGCCTCCTGAATATTCAGGGAGGTTAGGAGGGCCCCTCTGCCTTCAGGGCTGTTTGGGGGAAACAGCAGTGGGTTGCAAGTTAGGGGACCAGTGTATTTTGTGACTCTGGCCAAAACAAACAGCCTCTCTGGGCTGTGGTTTCTCAGCAGGAGCATGTTAGAAACTGAACTAAAATTACTGGTAGAGCTTTTAAAAAAAGACTAGGTCTCCATCCCATTTCAGACCAACTGAATCAGATCCCTGAGGGCGGGGCCCAGGAAATGGTGTGTTTAAGAAGCGCTCCAGGTGATTCTAGAATGCAAACGGGGATGGCCAACCACAACCTGGTGGTTCTCTAGGTCCATCCTACCTTTGGTCTTATCAACGCTGGGGATTTCTTAGAGAGTTCTCATCCAGGGTTCTCAGACACCAATGCCTACAGTGGGCCCACAGGTAACCTAATGAGTGAAGCAGACCAGGTACAGGAAAAAGATGCTAACCTGCCTTGAGACTAAGCATAACACCTGCTGGGTTATATTGTTTTTAAGATATGGTATAGGAAAATTCAAATAGCCAAACCCAAAGTATTTGCCAGCCACAGACAGCCCACAGGCCCTGGTTTAAGACCATTGATAAACAGACATATCCCAGGCCCCTGTAGATGGCCAACTCACTGGCCTGTGATTCTTGAAACTGCACGCTTGCTGGTGACACACACCATCCCTTGTTTGACTTCACATCAGAAGCCCCAGGTGCAGAGGGGACATTCAATAAACGCTGTGTGTATGAATGAACAGGTGAACAAAGGTGTATGAATGGGAATGGGTGAACCCCGGACATTCCTTAATTCTTCAGTTCTACACTGTGTACTAAACTAAAAAGTGTAGGTGTCTAGGCCTGCACTGTCTAATACAGCAGCCACTGGCCACGTGTGGCTATTGTGCCCTTGAAATATGGCTAGTCCGAATTGCTATGTGCTATAAGTATAAAATATATAACATTTTAAAGAATGAGAATGAAAAACAAGAACTTAAATGTTTCACTGATAAATTTTTATATTAATTCCAGGTTGGAATGATATAATATTTTGAATATTTTATGTTAAATAAAATATATTATTAAAGTTAACTTCACTGTTTACATGTGACTACTAGAAAATGTTGAATATTATATTTCTGTTGGAAAGTGCTGCTCTGAGACATTTTTTTTCAGGTATGTATCCATGTCTTTCTTGTGCATGCTTTTTTACCCCAACATTTCTCTCCCACCAATAAACTTTATCCTCCTCTCTTCTCCTCTCCTCCTCATCTTCTAGAAGGATGATAATATGAGAGACGGGGAGGGAGCAGGTATTTAGATGAAAAAAAACTAGTCTTTCCCTAGGGCTGGGAGGATAGACTGTCTATTCCCACCTCCCACCCACTGGCCAAGATGTTTCCTTGTAAATGACCAGAACAACTGTCTCAGCTCCCTCAGCCCAAGATTTCCTCTGTCTGGATACCCTTCCCATTGCCCACTCGGGGAACTCTTACTCATCCTTCAAGACCAGGTCAAATGCTGCCTCCTCTGTGAAGCCCGCCCCAATCTCCCAGCTGGAGTCAAGAGGACCCCCTCTTGCCTCTCTTAGTACTCAGCTCCTATTACTATAGTAACACTTCTCTCAGGAACGTTCGTGATCTTTTGACCAGCTGGTCTCTTTCTTAATACATCTTGAGTGTGGGGCTGGTCTACTCTTCAGTGTGTTCCCAAGGCCTGACTCAATATCTGACACATGCTGAATAAGCGTTGGATGACTGAATGGATCTTCCTTGTCATGGGGAAGTATCTTTTTTCACTCCTTCATCCCCTCAACAAATACTTCCTGAGGACCTACCATGTATCAAGCATACGAAGTACAGTCTAGGCCCAGAGAATACAGCAATGAGTCAAGCAGACAAAAATGCCTGCTCTCAGGAGCTTCCACGCTAGTGCTGGTAAGTACCTTGCATCATCCTGATGCCCAGATGTTCAATAAATATTCATAAATGTTGCTGCTGGAGTAGAGGAATGATGGGGGGGAGGGGGAGAAGTTCCTGTGCTCCAGAGCCCATCCTTCTGAAAGGCACAGGCCCTTATATCTGCTACCGGTCTCACTAGAGACATCCTTAACAGAGTCTTTACAGCCCTCCAGTTACGCTGTGTACTCAAGAGTTTAGGAGGTGCTGTAGCAGTGGGACAGTAGATATTTATGGGTTCTGATGGAGATGGAGGAGGTTTCTGAATAGACCCAAGCACAGCTTTCCCTTTTCTTACAGGCATAGCAGAAGTGACCAGGAAGACTGGTAAGACTTTCAGGATCATCTAGAAAGAGGAACAATTAAATTTTTTTTTTAATTGAAGCCATCACATTCATTAAGCAAAGGCTCTCTGCCCTTCAATACCACAGAGTTTTGAGTGAGAGACATACATTATGAAATACATACAAGTGATGGACAAAGGCTCCCATCACTTGCAAGTGAGCATTTCCTCTGAACATCTCATGGATCCTCAAGCTCAGCCCACACAGAACCAGCTCCTTGTCTTCTCTCCAATCTCAGAGAATTGAGATTCACTCCACCCAGCAACTGGCAGCCACTTCTGTCGCCTTCTCACCATCCACATGTAGTCAATCATCGAATCCCGTCAATTCTGATTCCTACACACGTCTCTCCATTCACTGCCAGAACCAATGTCCAGCCACCATCACCACATCCCCCGGATGCTGCAGAGCCTTCTCGCCAAACCCCGTGAGTCTACTCTGGACACGGTCCCCTTTCCCGCCCCACCCCAATGCTCTGCAAAGGACACCCACCCTGTTCAAATCCAAAGATGAATGTCCTAGCATGAGAGGAATGTCAGAAACGCCTCATTGCCTAGCCCATAGTCCTGATTCTGAGAGTTGGAAGGATGAAGGTTGATGCTGGGTAACTATCTAGAATCATGGAGTAGGGTGTAGGGAATAAGTTTTGGAGTCAGACACACCTGGCTTCAAATCTCAAATCTCTCACTGCCTTGCTTTGTGACCTAGGACACATTAACATCTTTGGTCCTTGGTTTTCTCATCTGTAAAAAGGGCTAATGACACTGAGCTCTGTGGCACAGACTCTCTTGGCCTAAATACTACATACCATAGAGAAAAAATGATGTAAGCCATGTATAGCACTCACACATAATGAGTTCTCAGTAAATGGTAATGAGCTAAAAAGATTATTTTCAGATAGTAAGTCCTTTTCTCCTTAGTGAAAACTACCATTCCTATAGAATCCTGGTCCTGCTCCAGATGAAACACTTCATTACTGGAAAGTTCCAGATGCCTGTATAACCTTCTCTAAATTGATCACATTTTTGTGTGGAGATAATCTAACCCCCCTTCTAGTGTAACTAAGATGGAAGGTCCTTTCTGTTCCTATCATGTGAGAGCCAGTTATCTCTAGCTTTTTTAGGCTTTAAGCTTCTTTTTTTGTTTTGTTTAATTTATAAATTTATTTATTTTATTTTTGTCTGTGTTGGGTCTTTGATTGGGCGTGGGCTTTCTCTAGTTGCGGCAAGCGGGCTTCTCATTGCGGTGGCTTCTCTTGCTGTGGAGCAGGGCTCTAGGCGCATGGGTTTCAGTAGTTGTGGCACACAGGCTCAGTAGTTGTGGCTCACGGGCTCCAGAGTGCAGGCTCAGTAGTTGTGGTGCATGGGCTTAGCTGCTCCACGGCATGTGGGATCTTCCCGGACCAGGGATTGAATCCGGGTCCCCTGCACTGGCAGGGGGATTCTTTTTTTTTTTTTTTTTAATTAATTAATTAATTAATTTATTTTTGGCTGTGTTGGGTCTTCGTTTCTGTGCGAAGGCTTTCTCTAGTTGCGGCGAGCGGGGGCCACTCTTCATCGCGGTGCGCGGGCCTCTCACTGTCGCGGCCTCTCTTGCTGTAGAGCACAGGCTCCAGACGCGCAGGCTCAGTAGTTGTGGCTCACGGGCTTAGTTGCTCCACGGCATGTGGGATCTTCCCAGACCAGGGCTCGAACCCATGTCCCCTGAATTGGCAGGCGGATTCTTAACCACTGCACCACCAGGGAAGCCCAGGCTTTGAGCTTCTTTACGTCAATGTAAAGAAGGAAACATAATCAGTTATAAAATTCCCATTCTTCAAGAGGGAAAAACAAAGTATTTAGGAAAAGCACAAACCATTCCGGTATTGAGACCAGAGAGAACGTTCTCCCCTCTGAACTAAAAAAGAGAGAATTTGGGATAATACAGGGATCGGCCAGCTTTTTCCTAAAGGGCTGGATTGTAACTATTCTAGGCTTTGTGGGCTATCTGATCTCTGTGGCAACTGCTCAACTCTGCCATTGCGGCGCAAAAGCAGCCACGTAGACAGTATGTAGACACATGAGTATGACTGTGTTTCAGTAAAACTTTATTTACAAAAACAGGCAGCTGGCCCCTGGGCTGCAGTTCACTGACCCCTGGTGTCATATGGTGAACCACAATCCAGCTATCTGACTTTGAACAATTTACTTCTGCTCTTTGAACCTTAGTTCAAAATACCAAAAGATGGGAGTTACTGGCTTGATTGACAGCTAAGTGAAATAAAAGCTAGCCAACCCTCATTTGTGGAATATGTATTTGCGAATTTGCCTACACTTTATTTGTCACCCCCATGTCAATACTCGTGGGCTCTTGTGGTCATTCAGGGACACACACAGGATGGGGGAATTTGAGTCTCCTGATGCGCGAGTTCCCAGCTGAGGCAGAGCCAGGCAAGGCTCTGTGGTCTAGTTTCTGCTCTCATCCTGTAAACAAGTATCCTTTTCGCGGTCTATTTAGCGCCACATTTTTCACATTTTTGTTGGTGATTTTGCTGTTTAAAGTGGCCCCAAGCATAGCGCTGAAGTGCTGTTTAGTGTTCCTAAGTAAGAAGGCTCTGATGTGCCTTCCGAGAAAATACGTGCATTAGATAAGCTTCGTTCAGGCATCAGTTACAGCACCGTTAGCTCTGAGTTCAATGTTAATGAATCAACAAAATATACTTTAAAAGGTGCTTTGACACAGAAATATCCATGAAAAAAGATGATGTATTGATCAGCTGATGAAAATGTGACCAGAGGCTCGCAGGCACCTAACTCTGTATTTCTCTAGGAGCGGTGTTCAGCATTCATTAATTCACTGTTTGCGGCTATTTAGAACATGCCTGCCAGGAATAAGGAGAATCGCCTGTATAGGAACATGTTGTCCAAAGCAGTGGGCGACAGTCATGCTATTACAAAACTCTCAGTAAGTAACAATGCTGTGACTATGCTATTATTACTAGTGAATCACAATAGTCTTATCTCCTTATGCTGCAACGATGCTATTACTAATTAACCATGCTGCTTCAATTCTATTTGTATTATTTAATAAGAGTGCTATATTGCTGTTATTAAGTGGTTGTAGCCAAAATCAGCCAGAGAATGTGTTCATGTCTTTTTTTTCCCTTGACATCCTGCAGGCAAAATACCAAAAAGAAAGCCTTTCTACTGATTATCTTCCAGGGGCTTCTGCAGACAGAAAACAGAAATAAGGGCTCTCTGGAGCAGTGATTTTGGGTAAAGATCCGAGTGGCTCCGTCCAGGAGAGAAGCAGGGAGCTGTACCTGGTGGGGACTTGCGGCTGGGCCCTCCCGGAGAACACAGGCCTGTCCAGGACCTCACCTGCTCGGAGGGCCGAGCAGACTCTGGAAAGCAGCATCCCTCTCCTTGCTGCCCTAGTTAAAATGCCAGCCTGGTATTTATTTATTTGCTCCCACACAGATGCCAATTATGGGGGGCTGGGGAAAGAGACAATGGCCTCCGTCAGATTGACAACGGCTGCTAAACAAGGGGCCTCTGTGGCATGTTTAATGAAAAGACCACTGTGTTTTTATTGCATCTATTTGATTTTAGAGTGTCGTTTATAAAACAATTCAACCCGCAGGATTAACTGCTTCTGGGCTTTCTCTTCTCCCTGCGGCTCTGTGGGTGTCCCCTCTCTCCCGTTCCCTTCCTCCCTCTCCCCCCCGCAGGTTCCTTTCTAGACCTTCACGGGCCTCACGGAGAGACCAAGGCCTGCACAGAGCCTCGCCAGGCCAGGACTCGCCAGTGGCTCCTGGATTTGTCCCCATCGCCCTCTCTCCCCAGCACCACCTCTAGACTGGCCGCCAACAAGAGCCTCTCAAGCGTGCTTCCCTTACTTGTTCACGACCCAGAAGGCTCCTTCCCCCACCAGGCTTTTGGAAGCCTGTAGGGCAGGTTTGGGTTGTGAGCAACAAGCCAGGGAGTGTAACTGGTGCTTAGGGCCTGGGGGTGAGCACGACACAGAATGTGCCATCCAAAATGACCCCCCAGTGATTTTATTCCCCTTGCCACTTTATAGCCAAGGTGATTTAGTTTCTAGTCCCACAGTCTAATTACCAACTCGCATGGTATGTGAATTATATCCAAATAAATCTGCTATATATATTTTGAAAATCCAGTTACCATACTTCCTTACTCAAAACTCTTACATGACTAGGTATCCCCGCAGAGGATCAAGCGCAAACTCCTCAAGTTCTAGGCCCGTCTATCTCCCCCCATTTATCTCTTCTCACTGCTCCCCAGTGGTTCCCAGCCCCACTCCAGCACCCCCTTCACTTAGATTCCAGCTCCACCTGCTGTTCAGAGTCTATCTTCCAGCTTACCTCCTTCCCTGACAAATGCCTACTCATCCTTCAAGGCTCTCAAGGCATCACCTCCTCCAGGAAGCTGACCATGACTCCTCCCATCCTCAGGCTGCCTCTCTGAGCTCCCCTTGTATAATCTGTATAATTTGCAGGGCAGTTACCGTACTCGACAGGCCCAGGCAGGAAGCAGATGGGATTCAGTGCCCAGCAGAGAGCCAGGTTTACAGAAGAAGCCCATCAGGAGGGAGAACAGCCCCTCTCTCCCCAAATCTCTCAGATTTCATGAGAGAATTTGTTTGAAGAAAAGTTCTACTGTCACAAAAATTTTGGAAATGTCCTAAGTCGTTGAGTTCGCCTGATGTGGAAACTGAGACAAACTCAAACTTCTTCATGACGGTGTTAAGTCAGTCTGAGGATAAAAGGCCTGCAGGTAACTGTACACCTCACTGGCCAATGAGGACTCTGAGATCTGGAGTGAGAGAAAGCTGGAAGGGGAAGGTTCAGACTGCCCTCAACAGCCAGCTATCCTGACCTGTCGCATAAACTTCCCAAGAGGACTCATGCCTTGGAAGAGGCCATGGAATGTTGACTAGGAAGACAGGTTTATGCTTCTAGACCCTTTCTCATGTCTTTCTAAAGGACTTCAGAGACTGTAAAGCCATTTGCTCCTCTGGTTTCTTGTGTGTCTGTGCACTTATCTGTACTTTCCACACCATTCCAGAATGTTCTATTAACTGATCCTTTATCTGTAAGAGACCATGGCCTCTCTCTGGGGGAGAGGGGGTGAACTGTGTTCATACTTGTCCCCTGAGGGACACTGGGTCTGCTGAGGCCACCTCCTCATCTTACCACAGGGATCCCAGGTCCAGCCTGCAGGAGGCTCTGACCAAGGCACCCAATGTTCAATGGTGGAGCTGGATGGAACCCAACTTCCACGGCTCACCCACGAGCCCTGGACTTGGCGAGTGGCACCAGCATGGGCTCCTCAGCACACAAGCTTCCCACCTGGGCTGGGAGCAAAGGGAGTGATCGTGTGTGACCTAGCATTGCCTCTTGGGGGAGACCACCTTGTAACTATATTCCCCAGCCCCAGAAAAGGGAAGCAGAAGCAAATATATATTCACTGTGCACTGAGCACCAACTATGTACCAGATATCTTGTCACACACTCACACACACACACACACACACGCGCGCGCACACACACACACACACACACACACACAGAGCCTATAGCCAAGTAGCATGATAACACAGGTTATCTCATTTTGTTCCCATAACAACCCCAGGAGGTCGCGATTTCTGTCCCCATTCTCCAGATGACAAAATCAAGGCCAAGAGTAAATGGCAAAATGGGGGTTTTCAGACTCAAGTCTTCATGACTCCAAAGTCTGGGTGCTTTTAACACCACCTACATCCCCAACCTCCTGGGCTGACTCACTCCATCTTGAGCTCCACTTCACAGAATCATGAGGTCCCGTCAGTGCAAGTTCAGCCCCGTTCAGTAATCATTCCCTGAGAGCCAGCTGTATGTGATCCCCTACCACAGGGCCATGGGACAGAGATAATTAAGGCACAGTCCTGCCCTCCCAACGTGGAAGCCTTCCTTTCAGCAGGAAGTGGTGCATGCTAGGAAGTAAGGCAAGGCAAAGACTTCAAAAGAAACTAGCATCTACTGAGTGCTTACTGTAGGCTAGACGTGTTCTGAAGGCTTTTTATTGATTCCTTATAATGACACCATGGGGATATTCTATTGTTATTCCCCATATTACAGATGGAGGGATTTGAGACTCAAGGTGATTTTGTCATCTGTCCATGGTCACACTGTTGTGAGGACAAAGACCTGGCCAGTTCAGCCCGAAGACAAAGTCTGTGCTAGGATCAACTGTGCATTATACCCGAGGGTCAAGAAAGGCTTCTTGGGAGCAGGTGGCTTTCTAGCCCCAAATAGTATTCCAGTCTCTTTCTTCTAGGACTCCTCACAAAAGCAAAGGTAATTCACTGAAGATTTTTAAAGTTCTCCCCTGATTTTGGTCCTAAGAAACACAACATTCTCCTCTAGTGTGCCATAGGCACTGTCATCACACACCCCCTGGGTTCTCCCGTCTTCCTCACCCTGCAAGGTCCAGATCACTCCCAGCCTCCCTGGAGTCTTCCCCCCTCCATTTCAGATAAATGATCACCTCTTCCTCTAAACTCCTCTAGCAGGTCTCAGATCTGAGGGTTGGAGGAAAAAAAGGGGGACTCAACTTATGAACAGTCTAGCATTTACAAGGCATTGGGCTGGGGGGTTCACATAATTACATTTTTTTAATCTCACTTTGCTTCTACACTTCTTACTGCATGAAGCAGGTGTTACCATGATACAGAAGAGAAAACAAGTCACAGAGGAGTGTCATGGCTTGCTCAAGGTCATCCAGCTTGTGAGCAACAGAGTGAGAATTACAGGCAGACCTCAGAGACATTGCAGGTTTGGTTCCAGACCACAGCAATAAAACGAATATCACAATAAAGCGAGTCACATGAATTTTTTGGTTTCCCAGTGCACGTAAAAGTTATATTTACACTATACTGTAGTCTATTGAGTGTGCAATAGTATTATGTCTAAAAAACCTGAAGTACATACCTTAATGAAAGAATACCCGATTGCTGAAAAATGCTAACCATCATCTGAGCCTTCAGCGGGTTGTAATCTTTGCTATAGTAACATCAAAGATCACTGATCACAGATCACCCTAACAAGTATAATAATCATGAAAATGTTTGAAACTACCAAAATGTGACACAGAGACATGAAGTGAGCAAGCGCTACTAGAAAAATGGCACCGATAGATTTGCTCCATGCACGGTTGCCACAAACCTTCAATTTGTAAAGAGTGCAATGCAGTCGTCCCTCGGTATCTGTGGGGCATTGGTTCCAGAAGCCCCTGGGTACACCAAAATAGAAGGATGCTCAGGTCTCATATATAAAATGGTGTAGTATAATGAAAACAGTTGGCCCTCTGTATCCTCAACTTTCGCACCCTTGGATTCAACCAACCAGCCAGTGGAAACATCCACAGTTGGTTGGTTGAATCTGAAGATTCAGACCTTACTAATAAGGAGGGCTGACTGCATATTTATTGGTAAAAATCTGCATATCAGTGGACCATGCAGTTCAAACCCATGTTACTCAAGGGTCAACTGTATCTGCCAAGCACAATAAAATGAGTCGTGCCAGTGATCTGTCTGACCCTTAAGTCCACATTCTTACTTTATTGTGCTGGTATTGTATTTGTCTCCTTCTGTAGATGTCTATCCACCGGTGAACAGATGGTGCACTCCTTGAAGGCAGGAATAGCATTACTGATGTATCTTCTAAGGCCTGCATTGCATTTGGATGTCCTAGTAATTACTTACTAGAATTTTATCAAATAAATGAATATTTTAAATGTTCCTATATATTCAGTGTTCAGCAGAGTGCCCTACATACTATTGGTCTCTAATGAAAGATATTTTTTATTTTCTAAAAATTAAGACAAATATTTTATTAACAGTTAAGCTTAGCATTAATGATTTTGCACTCCCTCACTCCCACCCACACACATACACAAAATCCAAGACAGTGCTGTTCCTGATAAAATTTCATTGTTATTTCAACTTACTTATTATAACCCTGGTTAGCTCCAGACCTTGGTAGAAAGTTAACTTCCACCTATTCTGAATTTTGCTCTTAGCCTTTTCTGTGGCATGCATATGACTTTGGAAATCCCAGGCTTATGGAGAGGTGTAATGTGATAGAAATGCACTATTTCTTGTATCACATTTGGAAGAACTGGGTTTCTAGAACCTGCTCTAAGTAGCATATTAACCTGATTCTATCTAGTTCATCTCCCTATACCTTAGTTCTTCAAAAGAAAAACACAGTCAGCTTCCAACTAAAACTCTGATGTTCTATGAATCAGGCAAGAGGACCTCTGAGGTTCTAGTGAAGGGTCTTTTCAATGATGGAGATGAGTAAGCTTTCTTAACCACAACCGCACATTTGGCAAGATGTGTTCCAGTGCTTTCCAACAGCCCTACCATCCCCCTACCCTCCTGCATAGTAGAAATTCAAACTTTGAAGAATCAATGAGAGCTACCCACCTCAAAATACTAAGAACAAGCACCCTTTAGGTGCTATACATATAACAATTCTTTCTCTAAAGGAGCCTTTCTGCAGAAAGCTATCTTATGGCTGGAAGAGAAGCTTTGGAGAAATGCGTCCAGGGGAAGAAGTGACCCTTCAGAACCATTGTCTTAAGTATATTATTTAGAGTTACAAAGGTAACCAGAGGAAGAACTAAAAATGTGATAATACTGACTCCTAATTGCAAGTGCACCCTGGGAGAAGGTGGGAGAGGTGGGGTGTCAGTGAGCTAAGCCTTCGCTTAAACCAGCAGGGAGGCGATAGATACCGTGTAAAGCTGATACATCACTTTGGAGCAGTTTAAGCAAATGCTATTTAATGACGTGGAAGTAACCACCGTAAGAACTAAAAACAAAAGTAGTTAAATGTGGCTGCCTTCGGGGAGGGGGTGTGAGGTTGGGGAAGGATTTTGCTTTTTACTACAAGACCTTCTGCACTATTTTATTTTGTAATCATTTGTAAGGATATCTTTGATTTTAGAAAATTAAAACAAAATGCTGCTCCCCAGGAAGACGCTGTCCTTTAAGGAGTTTGGAACCATTTCCATGTCTCTGTTCAGCTACCTCTCAACCCTGTGGCTTCTGGTGAACAGGATATGGTACTAATGGAGAAGAGGGTGTGTTATATGTTCATGTCAAGGGGGTGGGCACAAAGCAATGTTTCTAGAAGTGGTGGTGAACGTTCAAAAGTGCTCCGTGTTCTTTCAGAAAGTACATTTTCTGTAAACAGTTATGATCTAAACAATCAATAATGAAGTTGGGGAAATAGCCAGGCATCAGAGCTCATTTACAGGGGGGAGTAATTGCCAGGTGTCACATCTTTGCTAATTGCTTGGAGTAAGGGACCTAGGAAAGCATCTGCAAAACGGAACCCAATCGTAGGGATGGTGCGAAAAGTTTAGATTCAGATGATCCAGGTGTCTGTGTCCTAAGCTGCATCGTCATTTTCAGGCTGGCAGCCAGAGATGGGGTATAAGAAGTGGGAAGGGTGCCAGCTTGGACTCAGAAGACCTGGGTTCTTGCTGTGCCCCTGGCAATATTGGGCTGTGGGCTCTGAACTGCTTATAGATGGCCCTGCACAGAGCAGGGTCATGTAGGTCACCTAGTTAAGTCGTCCTCCTTTCTCAGCTTCTGTCTCTTTAGCTGTACACGTGAATTTAACAATTTCTACTTCTAGAGTTGCTCTGAGGATTACATGAGTTAACATAGCAAATGCACTGGAATTCTGCAACTTCTTAACTGATATCCCTAGCTTTATCTTCCCCAGGTTACACTCCTTTAGTAACTTCCCATTTCCCGGTGCATTGTGTCCCAAAATAATGTGAGCCACAAATCTGGGCCACACTTGTGGTTTTAACTATTCTAGAAGCCACTCTTTCAAAAAGTAATAAAAATGTCATTAATTTTCACCTTATCTAAAACATTATAATTTTAATGCATAATCAATATATCAATATAAAATTATTAATGAGACATTTTACATTTTTTGTCACACAAAGTCTCTGAAATCCAGTGTGTATTTTACACTTATAGTACATTTTCGTTCAGACTAGCCACATTTCAAGTGCTCAATGGCCACATGTGGCTGCTGGCTACCATATTGGATAGTGCAGATCTAGTTCTTCTTTCAGCTTCTCCAACAGGCCACACACTCTCTGGCCTCTTCTCACATGCTCTTACCTCTGCCTGGAACATGCCCTCCACCACCTCCAACCCACATTGCTGGGCTAACTTTCAAATCAGGTCACTTCCTCCTAGAAATTCCCCATGGGTCCATTAGCCTAGGGTAAGGGCCCCTCCTACATGCTCCCACAGCATTCTGTAGAGTCCCATTAAAACACTTATTAAATGGGTTGTAATTGCTCGGATTTCTTGGACTTTAAGCTCCACATGTATTTTGTTTATCGATGAACCTCCAATGCCTAGGATGTACCTAGTTCATGACAGACATCCAGTAAATGTATGTGATTTTGCTTGTTAAAATAAAGCACCCTCCAGACCTTGGACATGGATCCACTCAAGGATGGTCCTAAGAAGCAAAGAGAAACTAGCTTTTAATATATGCACCCCTATGTTCATAGCAGCATTATTCACAATAGCCAAGACATGGAAACAACCTAAATGTCCATCAACAGATGAATGGATAAAGATGTGGTATATATATACAATGGAATATTACTCGGCCATAAAAAAGAATGAAACAATGCCATTTGCAGCAACATGGATGGACCTAGAGATTATCATACTAAGTGAAGTAAGCCAGACAGAGAAAGACAAATACAGTGTGATATCACTTATATGTGGAATCTAAAATATGACACAAATGAACTTATCTACAAAACAGAAACAGACTCACAGATATAGAGAACAGACTTGTGGTCACCAAGGGGCGGGTGGGAGAGGGATGGATTGGGAGTTTGGGATTAGCAGATGTAAACTATTATATATAGGATGGATAAACAACAAGGTCCTACTGTATAGCGCAGGGAACTATATTCAATATCTTGTGATAAACCATAATAGAAAAGAATATGAAAAAGAATGTATAGATATGTATAACTGAATTACTTTGCTGTAGAGCAGAAATTAATATAACATTGTAAATCAACTATACGTCAATAAAATAAATTAACAGTAACAAAAAGAAACTAGATTTTCCTCTCGACACACCTACCAACCTATCCACAGGTCTTGGAGTCAGGCAGTTCTCCGTTCTGATTCCACAACTTAATAAATCTGTGTCCTGGCCAAGTCCCTTTACCTCTTGGAACCACAGTTTCTCCATCTGTAAAGTGGGGCTATCAATCTCTACCTTGCATGGTTGTTGCACAGATTAAGCAACTGATGTAAAGTGGTCAAGAATAGCACCGGGCACACGGTAAGTACCTAACACCCAATTTCATCACATTGAAGATGACATCAGTGACAATTGCTCCAGTCATAAGACACATAGTTACTTTATTAGCCACTGAGAAAAGAGGAAAAAACCTCAACAACAGGACCAATTAAACTCTGACACGCCTATGGCGTGTAACACGCATCTCAATTTCAGAGATGTTAAAATGTTAAATTGCATGTGTCTTTAATTGAGGACATATGGTAAAAGCTCCCCTCTTCCCCCAGAGAGTACCCCAGCAGAACTCTTAGGTAGAAGATGCTAAGCTCTGATTTGTGTCAAATTACATGGAGTCCTGAGACTAGGGCTTCACTGGAAGGTGAGGAATGACTTTTTACTGAGTGCCCACTATTGTTTTATTTACTCCTCAAAACAATCTTCTTGGGTATACTCCTCATTTTTAAAAGGAAGAAACGGCGGCTCAGAGAGGGTAAGTTGCCCAGCTAGCATACTGTAGCCTGGGCCTGTGTCAGCAGAGCCCCGCTGTCTCCACCCGGCCTAGCCTGTATGAAAGCCCTGGGCTCCTGAGGCTGAGGCAGGCTCCCCAAGCCTTGTCAGCAGCATCCTGTTAATGTCCCGTAAAGGCCTAACCTCCTCAAACAAGCTCAGGATCAAACCGCCAGACGTGAGCTTATTAGATTTAATGCCAGGAACAAACCTTGCAAACAACAGGCTAAGGAGACCCCTGCAAAGATCTGTGAAAGGAGCGGAGCCTCGCTCTCCAGGGGCTGCAGGCTGGCAGAGCGAGGGGTTTGCACAGCTCTGCCAGCTCCACAGCCAGTGGAAGGGAAGAAAGAACAATGGCCTCCCCCTCCACGGCCTCAGCCAGCCTCAACCTTCCTCCAGAGCACCCATTTGTGGGTGGGGAGAAAGGTGAAGGGTCCAAGGGGCTGGGATGGCCAGGGATGGAAAATTGGGGGTGCTGTCAGAAGGGAGGCTCTAGTGCGTATGTGTGTGTGTGTGTTGGGGGGGGGGTCACCTGAAGTCATCAGTGCTTGAAATTTACACATCGAATGCAAACATCTAGTTGGTAGCAGGGGCGGGGGACTAAAAGCAAAAAAGCAGAAGCTTCACGCTAGCCATGGGGGACCGGATTTGCTCTTAAATCCCTGTGAGGGTCTTTCACAGGAGGCATCAGCCTTTTGCTCTCCCAGGCTCACTGAGGCTGAGATGGGTGACAAACGTTGTTCCTGCAGATTGAAGATACAGGGGTTTTGCGCCTTTAATTCTCTTGCCTTTGAAAGTTAAGCCTCTTTCCATGGTGTCAACTAAATCAGGTCCCTGATTTCCTCATCTACAGAAGTTTAGACTTAATGAGAATTTCTCAGGCTTTTTCTTTGTTTAAAGTAGCTCCCTCCATCCCCGTCATAATTTTTCTAGAATACATCTTTGGAAATCAGGTAAGAGAGGAGCTAGTCTGGCCAAGTGGAGGGCAGGACTCATCAGGCTACCCATCAGACCCCTCCCCTCCCATCCTGTGCTGAAACCCCAGCACCGGCAGAAGAGAGATTAGAAACCACTGAGCTGCCACTTCCAGCCATGGCCTTCGATGATTCTCCTATAAATTAGGGGGGGAAAAAGCCTAGCCACGTAAGAGTGCAGCCTGATGTAGTAGAAGGATGGCTGGCTTTGGATCACAGAGGAAAGAGGTATTTTCATCTTAGTTCAGCTGTGACCTGACCTTCCTCATGGTTTGGCTTGGGTTCATTCTAGGTTCCACCATTCACTTGTACACCTTAGCCAGGGTACTTCTCTCTGGGCCTCAATTTCCTTCAGGAGCTGGGAGAGCTCAGTGTCTGTCATACTGTACTCATGAGTGTCCTAAGGCCTCCCATCCCCTTCCTCCCCACTCTATCCTGCTTTCCTCTATTTTATACACTGTGGGTCCCTATAAAATTTCCTTTGAAGAGAGGTTTTTGTGGCCAATAAATGTTTGGAATCCGCCAGACTGAATAATCTCGTGCATTGCTTTCAGACTTGACATTCTCTGATTCTAAAAATCTCCAAGTTACAATCTATTTGCCAGAACAAACAATGCCCAAAGAAGTCTCAAGCTGCTGGATACGGGTAAGTGGTGTGTGTGTGTGTGTGTGTGTGTGTGTGTGTGTGTTTTCAATCCTTCAACATTTTTTTTGGATGCCTCAGTCTCTCAGACACAAACCACATGCAAACGTGTCACCTGGGAAGTTTGGCTGCTCTCTACTTATTTCTGTGCACAGAATGCCCACAGGTGATGTGAGGCACATGCGTGTCTGTGCCCAGGCCAGCTCTCTGCTTTGTCCTCTGCAGGGGGGGAGGACATTGCTGCCCCGTGGCTTACAAACAAGCAAACCAATTGAGAGAAACACAGCTCCGCCAGTCAGGTACCCACATCCTGGGCTTTCTACTTCTCCTGATGGCCTGCCTCCTTCCCCCAGGCCTTCCCTGATTCTTGCTCATCTCTCCAAGATGGAAAAAGGAAGATAGGAAATGCAATCTGGTAACCATTTCAAGATGGTGATGTGATACTAGAAAACCTGCACGGAAATGGCTGCAGACTTACAAAATTTCCCAAGGCTTATTGGGTGAAACTTCCAGACCCAGGCCCATCCCAGCACCACAGCTGCAGAGACAGCCTGAGGGAAAATAAGATTTGAGGCTGGTTCTCCCTGGGTGACAGGTAATCCTCAGCAACCTGCACAGACAGGCCTTCTGGTCCAGCCTAAGACTCCAGCAGAGGGGAGCAAATGACAGGAAAGCCAGACTGTGAATAAATCTATAATAATAATAATATATTAATAATATATAATATATATATAATAATCTATTTCTCTGGATCATGTGAGTTTTATTTGGGGGAAGGGTAGAGCACACATGCTTTTCTGATTATACCTTCACTATGCCACCTAAAAATGAGGAGACACATAGACTGTAAACCTGAAAGAGGCCCTAGAGATCATCTAGTTCACCCGCCTCATTTGAAGGATGAGAAAACTGAGACCCCATGTAAGGAAGCTCCTTGCTGGAGATCATCCAGCTAGTCTGGACTTCAGGCCATTGGCCATATTATTCACCTGCTAAGGCTCAAGTCTCCTGCTGTGGCCTTCATTTGGTCACAGCACACTGTGGTAAGACAGGACAGAAGAGCCGTGCACAGCACATGTGGGGACGTGCTACCCGTGTGTAGGAGGAGCGTCAGGGCTGCCACGTGTGGTTGGTCAGGTTGTGCCCTGCACAAGGGGCACCCACTCTGGAGTGAATGAGACCTGATACCTGGCTCCCACTCTGCCCGCCCAGCTGTGTGCCCTGGTGCAGGGCTGTGTCTGCCTGGAGGAAGGGCATCTTTTCCTCATTCTCACAGAAGTGCTGCAAGGGCCAGCAGGGTTTCCGGGCAGCAGGAAGTGTTTACAGGGGAAAGACTGGAGCAAGGCCCTGAGATGAGTTTATGAGGCAAAGAAAGGGAGGGCAGCCATTCTGTGAGAGGAGGACGTGCAAAGGGAGGTATCAGAGTCCGCAGTCTCTGCAGCTCTCTGCTGGCCCAGGCCCAGTGCCCTGGAACACATGGGCCCTGACTGCAGGCATCTCTAGGAGGACCAGGCCAGGAGAATCCCTCTCTGGACACGATCAGACTAGACGGTTACAGACCCTGAGCGTCTGGGCCACCTCCCCACCCCGTTCCAATCGCTCTGGGGTCCCAGCGGGAACCCCAAGGCCTCCGTCACTGTCATACTCCTTGCTGCTCTGTGGGGCACCCTCTGCAGTCGCCCCCACTCCCCGCCGGCCTTCTTTCCTGCTCCTCCACTTCCCGAGGAGAGAGGAAAGGAGAACCAGCCCAGCTGTTCTGCCTGCCCCTGCGGGTGGGCTGGCTGCAAACACTCCTCCCCTTCTCCCCCCAACTTCTGCTGCTTCAGGAAAGGGCTGAAGACACAGATTCTAAATATAGGTACATTGCCTATCCTTCTGCCCAGCTAATAGTAGCACGTTTGTGGAAGCCACTGATAGCATTATTCCCTTTCTTTTGGCTGCACTGGTGGGAATTCTCCTGCTTTTACAGTAAGGTAGGCTGAGCCAGCAGAAGGCTGGGGACCACGCTGAGCCACATGCAGCGAGAGCTCTGCGAACCGGGGGCTGTGCCAGTTGATTTATGGAGCTCCGTTCCAACACGAGATTTATGAGTCTGTGAAGGGGGAGGCTCGGGAAGCAGGGGTGGGGGGGGCAGTTCTGGTTAATTGAATTTGTCAGCTTCCAGATGGAGGGGGCACTAACAATTGTTGATAATTTACTCTGAGCCAGGGATACTACGAAGGACTGCAAATATGGGATGTCCTCGAATCTTCCCAAGGGCCATGAGAGGAGGTAGAACTGTTGTCCCTGTTTTACAGATGAGGGCACTGAGAGGCTCAAAGAATGACGGTAACTGGCCTATGACTAACAGCGGGTCAATGTAAAGATGAGATGCGAACCCAGGTTTTGGGGACTGCAGAGCCTTGGCTTTTTATCATGCTGTCAGGACTATTTGCTTCAACGCTGGCAGAAAATCTTTTGAGCATGGTGTGGTTTGCTCCCTCTGTATGGTCTGTAGTCAGGGTCAGAGAAGTAAAGCAGCGACTTTGGAGTCCGGGGACTTGAACTCTGGGCCTGCCTCCATCAGGCCAACTTGGAGTAACCGCTTAAGCCTCTCTGAACCTTGGTTTCCCATCTGGAAAAGAGGGGTGCAGGTAAAGGAACTCCAGAGTCACTTTAAGCCCTGGCTCTTGGAGTCTGTGTTGCATTTCTTGGCAGGGCGGAGGGTCTTCTTTATATTGATGGTCAGTTATCACCATCCCAGCTCAGAAATGTAGCCTGAAAAGAGCACGGGGTGGGGGGATGAGGTGGGGGCCGAGGGCCAACTGAACATGTTATTGACCAGGAGACCCCGGAAGCCGCCTTCCTACAAGACTGCAGCTCAGGTGTCCTGCAGTGCCTCTCTACGAAGTAAAAGAGAACAAGAAAAGCGAATGCTGCCTCAGGCAGCTTTAATACAAATGAGGTCCTCTCAGTTTCTCAAATGCACTCAGAGAAGAGAAAAGGAGAAAGCAGATTGGAGAGAGCTTGTGAGTGATGGGTAACACGTGGGGCAACAGTAGGTATTGATCTCAATCAATTGTTTCTTTTCTCATCTTGTTCCAGGGAGGATTGAAAGCATGGAGATTTAGGAGCTGGTGATGCCTGAGAGGAAGGCAATGCCATTCACCAAGAAAGGAGTCTGTGAAGACGGCGGAGTCTAGAAACAAAGTTATAAGTGCCTGTCTCCAGTGGGAAAATGTGACTGGCTGGACAAATTGACTCATGACTGCTGGATTATTCTCTGGCACCTGCAGAAATGCACCCTTTAGGGCACCCGGCCTCACTGTCAGCATTTTGATGAAAGACTCAGGACCAAAACCAGGACCTCCTGTCCCACTTAATCTTCCTGAAGCTCTCTTCTCCAGAGGCCCCTGGGTATAAAACATCATTAAGGACACACATTTTGGGTTTTATTGAGTCCCTAGAACCTCATGGAAGGATTCTCTTCCCAGACTCCAGACGCTGGAGGAGATTTCCCACCAGGCAGAGACAGAGGAAGTTCCCAAATCCTCGCCACTTCATCTTTGTTGTATTTTACTGAAGTTAAACCAATACTGAAATTTAATTTCCAGAAACGTTTCCTGGACCATTTCTCCGAGGAAGGAAGCAAGCCCATTAGTGAGCCACTAACGTGGCCCGTGGCAGTCTCTCAGGAATTCCCAGAGCAAGCAGCTCCGGAGCACTGCCGGGTATGTGTGTGCTTGTGCACAAGTGACAGGCGGGTGCGGTGACACTGTCACCAGCAGGAAATCACAAACAACGGGATTGTTTCCAAGGTGAGACAGGGGTTCTGCAGCCTCACAGAAACAGACAGAGCCTGAAGGGAAATCGCGCAGACATGCCAACATGCGCAGACCCAGACAAGTGCACAGGGTCCAGGAACACAGATGCATCCAACAAGTACCTACAGGGCCCAGACGCACATGCCTGCACAGCAGACATGTGCACACGCGTCTCCACCTGCAGAGTCCCCAGACACACAGGCATACAACTGTGGCTCAGCCCTCCAACTGTCCGCAGACTTTGTTACTGGGGCCAGGGAGGGTAGTCCCTCCAGACTGAAGTCGGCCACCTTAGGGACTCCCCTCTAGGCACCAGCTCTGGAGGAACCCACACCCAGCCCCCCGCAAAGTGTTAGTAGGTTCGTTTTCAAAACTGTTTTCTCATCACCTCTGCCCAGAAGATCTTGGAGCGAGTGCTCCAGGCAGAAGGTGAATAACACAGACTTTAGGGGGCTTAACATCTTATGAGCAGGACAGGGGATAGGATAAGATGGTGTGTTAAAGAGAGAGTGGCAGGCACTCAGGGAGATGGAGAGTAAGCCTCCTCAGAGTCAAGTTTGCTTCTGTACTCTTGGATCCCCAGAGCCCAGCAAGGCAGCGGCACTTGGTAGTGCTTCATAAATCAGGGGTCCGCGGCCCGGTAGGAACCGGGCCGCACAGCAGGAGGTGAGCGGCGAGCGAGGGAGCAAAGCTTCATCTGCCGCGATGCTCCCCATCGCTCACATTACCGCCTGAACTATCCTCCCCCGCCTCCCCACCGTCCGTCTGTGGAAAAATTGTCTTCCACGAAACCGGTCCCCGGTGCCAAAAAGGTCGGGGACCGCTGTCATAGATGATTCCTTGATGCATTAATTCAGGGCTATTTCAGGCCAAACTCACTTGGTCTCTCTACCTTGCCTCCCCACTCCCCAGAGTATCAAGTCCACGTTCATTACAGCCCAGCCTACAGGACACTTCCTAACGAGGCAGAACCTGTCCTCCCATGGCATCCCTCCCACCTCCCCATGTCTGCCCTTCACTCACTGTTCCTGTTTCATTGAACTTCTTCCCATTTCTCCAGGACTCCAGGTCCATCAGGTCTCAGAGCCTTTGTGCAAACTTTACCTCTGCCAGGAATACCCTCCACTTCCTCCTCTGTCTGGTAAACTCTCATCCTTCAAGATGCACATCGACCATCCCCTGCTCTTCTGTACCTTTCGCCGTTCTTCCCCGCCCCTTGCTCTCCCTCTACGCAGGTTCACTGCAGCCTCCAAAGAGCTCCTGAAGACCTTCCTTCATCCCTTTGTGGCTATTCCCCACACAGAGAGCAACTCTAGGGGTTGGGAGAGCCCTGTCTCACTCATCCCAAAGCTTGGCACTCAGTAAGTGACACTGGTGGGGACCCAGGGAAGTGGGTACCATCGCTCCCGGACCTGATTCTGGGCTTTATTGAGTCCTGTAGCAAGCCCCCTCCTCATCTGGGGGAGGAGGGGAACAGAAGAAGCAGGGAAAGCCAAGAATGGGGACCAGACTGGAGATGGAAGCAAGTCTTGGACACAGATTGTACTAAGTCTGCTTCTAGGGCTGCTGCAATCACACGTGCCCTCCCCTGGGGCACATTCGCGGGTGTAATTCCCATTGCTCCACACCCTTGCCCCTTGGCGGGTAGCTCCTGCAGCCTTGTGTCCCACTTAATCTTCCCAAAGCTCTCTTCTCCAGGGGCCCCTGGGTATAAAACATCTTTAAGGACATATTTCTCCCAGGTTAAACTTCCTAAGTCCTCAGTGTGCAAGAGATGCTGCTCTGCCTTTTGGCTGGAGAAACTGGGGCAGCCACACCAGGTCCGTGGAAGCAGGAGCTGTGACCTCTTCCTGTTCCCTTACGGAAGCCCCCAATTGCCTAATACCTGCTTAGCCCACTCAGCAAAATAAACGTATAAAATGAGATGATTTAAAATCTTTCTTCAGGCTTCCCTGGTGGCGCAGTGGTTGAGAATCTGCCTGCCAATGCAGGGGACACGGGTTCGAGCCCTGGGCCGGGAAGATCCCACATGCCGCGGAGCAACTAAGCCCATGTGCCATAACTACTGAGCCTGTGCTCTAGAGTCCGTGAGCCACAACTACTGAAGCCTGTGTGCCACAACTACTGAAGCCTGCGCGCCTACAGCCCATGCTCTGCAACAAGAGAAGCCACTGCAATGAGAAGCCCAGAGAAAGCCCACACACAGCAACAAAGACCCAATGCAGCCAAAAATAAATAAATAAAATAAATAAATTTATTAAAAAATAAAAATAAATAAAATCTTTTTTCTCTATTGATTTATTTGTATTTCCAAAAGGTCACAGTAAATTCTTTTTTCAACTGGATAGAAACCTGGATTGAGAGGAGGAAGTAAATTCAACTGCAAAAACACTGGAATATCTTTATATGCTGATCATCGTTATATATTAGGCTCTAAACACAGAGCAATGAGGGAGATGTGTGTCCAGCCCTCCAGGAGCCTCCAGGAAAAGCAGAGCTCCCTGTTCACATTCAGATTCAAAAGGTAATTCTTCAGCACCTTTGAGGTGCCTGGGGATGTCACAGGGACCATAACACTTCCTTCTCATCGCAACCCCAAAGGGAGGTATTATGATCATTTCTATTTCACCGACGAGGAAACTGAGGCTCAGAGAGTGAAGATAATTTGTCCAGGGTCAAGTAGCCAGGGGGTGCATTGGAATTTGAATCCAGGTCTATGCAGCTCCCAACATAGATGGTCTTACTTCCATAACGGACATCTTTCGTCTAGCTTGCAGTGGAGATTTCTGAAGCTGTTTAGAGAACCCTTATTTCATTTTGTTATCACAACAACCCTAGGAAGGAGGCATCAATGTCCCTATTTTACCAACAAGCATAATAGGATTCAGTGTTATCCACTCCAGAATTCAATATTTTTGAGTCTGACCTCCTAGTGAGCTAGGATGGCTCTTCTAGGGCGATGGAAGGGAAGACAAGGTCCAGGAGATGGGGTATGCTGGACGAAAGGCCCTAGGAGACCTGCATTCTATTCAAGGACAATTCTCCAAGGTCTAGACCTGACTTTTGCTATCAGATATGGTTTCAGTTCCGCCTCTCTGGTACCCTTGGGCTGCTGTTCAGGAAAGGTCACGAGTCATTAAAACATTTACCGCCCCAGGATAAAGCGCAGACTTCTTCAAAAAGTACACAAGCTTTTTGGATTTAGGATTTGCCTCCTGGGGTCTCTCCAAGTCATCTTTCAGCGCTGTTCCTTTAAGCCCTTGTGAATGACTGAATGTGGAGACAGACTGTTCTCAGCGACCTCCTGGTTCTGCCTGGGACTCCATCAGGCCAATTTCTATGTATCCTTCAAGTTTCCCAGTGGACCATATCTTCTCTGACACGGTCTCTCCCTGATATCTCCTCCCTCTACATTCCTGTGACCTCCTTTTATGCCTGTGTTATGGCCATGATCATGCTTGGTAGTGACTGTTTGCTTAGAGGCTGATCTTCCCCACCAGACTGGGTTCTCCCTTGGGACTGAAATGCATTCCCATCTGTGTGACCTGACACTGCAGTACAGGGCCTGCCATAGAAAAGGAGCTCAATATGGAATTGCTGAGTGAACTAATGAAGTGACTGAAGGCATGAGTGAATGACCACCACTCAAAGCGTCTTTCCTGGGGCTTCCCTGGTGGCGCAGTGGTTGAGAGTCTGCCTGCCAATTCAGGGGACATGGGTTCGAGCCCTGGTCTGGGAAGATCCCACATGCCACGGAGCAGCTAAGCCCGTGTGCCACAACTACTGAGCCTGCGCGTCTCCGCAACAAGAGAGGCCGCGATAGTGAGAGGCTGGCGCATCGCGATGAAGAGTGGCCCCCGCTTGCCGCAACTAGAGAAAAGCCCTCGCACAGAAACGAAGACCCAACACAGCCAAAAATAAATAAGTAAATAAATAAATTAATTAAAAAAAAAAAAAAGAAAAGCGTCTTTCCTTTAGAAAAGCTCAGGGACTGAACATCATCGTGATCTGTCCTGTAATGTAGTGAAACCTCAGACTCTTGTTTCTTGTTCCAAGCAATTTCAGTCAGGAATAGTCTTTCCTCATTTTCACATGTTAAAAAGGAACGAAAAACAAACACTCAACTCTTTTGTTAACCTGGATGCCGAGCTATTAATATGTGTGGATATTTTGATTTTCTAGGAGGACATTGACAGGTTTCAGGGGAGATAATGGTGTAAGCATGGGTCTTGTTCAGCATGTGGTCAAGAGGCCAATCTGTTGTCTGTTTTGGAGAAGGTTTTGCTTCAACGGAATATTCATCCAGGCATTTGTGCAGAAATGTTTAAAACAGTAAAAAAATAAAAAATTAAAAAAAAAGAGGAAGGAACCATGTCTGTCTGTCCACCCCAGTTTCCCAGTACTGAATGTCTTGTGGCGTAATGGCAGGAGACCACTGTCCTGCTCATAGGGAAATGTGCAGGCTTTAATCTAATGTCAAGTTTCTGTGGTCATAGACTCACCCAGCACAGGCACATGACAAGGCATAACTGTGAGCTGTCATAAGCTTTGTCCTCATTACAACTCTTTAAAGTTCTCAAAAAAAGAGGCAAGATTAACACAAATCCTTCATGAACTCTTGCAAAAAAAACAGGAGGGTGAACCCTTTCCAACTCATTTTATGAGGTCAGCATTACCCTGACACCAAAATCAGTCAAATATATCTCAAGGAATAAAAACCTACAGATCAAGATCCCCTTTGATTATACACACAAAATTCCTCGACAAAATAATACTGAACTGAATCCAACAAATATGAAAAGGATTATACACCATAATCAAGTGGGGTTTTCCTAGGAATGCAAAGTTGGTTTAACATACAAAACCAATCAACATAATACACCACATTAAGAGAATAAAGGAGAAAAATCTCACGATCCTGTCAATAGACACAGAAAAGCATTGACAAAATCCAGCACCGTTTTATGACAAAAATACTCAATAAACAATGAATACAAGGAATCTTCAACTGGACAAAGATCATCTTTGAAGAACTCACAGCTAATATCATACTTAATGGTGAAAGGCTGAAAACATTCCCCCTAAGACTAGAAACAAGACAAGGTATCTGCTCTCACCACTTCTATTCAACATTGTACTGGAGGTTCTAATCAGGGAAATTAGTCAAGGCAAAGTAAAAAAAGGAATCCAGTTTAGGGAAGGGAAGAAATAAAACTATCTCTACTCAGAGATGACAAAATCTTATATATAGAAAATCCTAATAAATGCACAAAAACTATTAGAACTAATAAACAAGTTCAGCAAGTTTGCAGGATATAAGATCAATGTACAACGATCATTTGTTTTCTATATACCAGCAATGAACAATCAAAAAATGATATCAAGAAAGCAATTCTATCTGCACCAACATCAAAAAGAACAAAATATTTAGGAATACATTTTTTTTAAAGGACAGGCTTCTTTACAAGTGCAAGACTTCTTTACATGCTATATGTCTGATAATATTGAACATTACAAAACACCGCAGAAAAGGAGAGATATCCCATGTTTATGGATTGGAAGAATTAATATCATTTAGATGGCAATACTCCCAAATTGACTTACAGATTCGATGCATTCCCTATTGAAATCCCAGGTGGATATTTTTTTTTAAGAAATTGGTAAGTGGATCCTAAACTTCACATAAAAATGCAAGAGACACAGAATACCCAAAGTAATCTTGAAAAAGAACAACGTTGGAGGATCCACACTTCCCAATTTTGAAACTTACTCTGAAGCTACAGTAATCAAAGCAGTGTGATATTGGCATGAGGATAGATAGAGAGATTAATCAAATAGAATTGAGAGTCCATAAATCAACCTTCACTGGGGAAATAATAGCCTCTTTAACAAATGGGGCTAGGACAACAGGATATACACATGCAAAAGAATGAAGTTGGTCCTGTACCTCACACAAAATACAAAGCTTAACTCAAAGTGGATCGTAGACTTACATGTAAGAACTAAAACTATAACACTCTTAGAAGAAAATATGGGAGTAAGTCTTCATGGCTTGGGATTAAGCAAAGTTTTCTTAGATGTGATACTCAAAGCACAAGTAACAAAAGAAAAAAACAGACAAATTTCATCAAAATTTAAAACTTCTGTGCTTCAAAGAACATTATCAAGAAAGTGACAAGACAACTCAGAGAATGGGAGAAATTATTTGCAAATCATATATTGGATAAGTGACTTGTATCCGGAATACATAAAGAACTCACAATGCAACAGTAAAAAGAAAAATAACCCAATTAAGAAATGGGCAAAGGACTTGAATAGACATTTCTCCAAAAAAGATATAAAAATGGCCAAAAAGCACATGTAGAGATGCTGAACATCACCAGTCTTTAGGGAAACCTGAATCAAAGCCACAATGAGATATCATTTCAAATCCAGGAGAATGGCTAAAAAAATATAGAGAGAGAGACAATGAAAAGAGTTGCAAAGGATGTGAAAAAATTGGAAACTTCATACATTGCTGGTGGGATTGTAAAATGGTAGAGTTACTTTTGAAAACAGACTGGCAGTTCCTAAAAATGTTGATCATAGAGTACGACCTAGCAATATCATTTACAGGCATGTACCCCAAAGAACTAAAAGTATGCATCCACATAAAAATTTGTACACAAATGATCATAGCAGCATTATTCATAATAGCTGAAAAGTAGAAATAACCCAAATATGCATCAACTGATAAACAGATAAACAAAACAAGGGTGTGTGTGTGTGTGTGTGTGTACGTGTGTGTATTATTCAGCCATAGAAAGGAATGAAGCACTGATACATGCTACAACATGGATATTGAAAACATTATGCTAAGTATAAGAAACCAGACACAAAGGCAACATATTATAGGATTCTATTTATATAAAACATCCAGGATAGGCAATCTATAGAGACAGAAAGTAGCTTAGTGGCTGCCAGGGGCTGGGGGCAGGGGGAGCAGGGAATGGGGGGGGGGTGACTGCTAATGAGGATGGGGTTTCTTTTTGGGGGTGATGAACTGTTTTAAAATTAGATAGTGGTGATGGTTAAATATTTCTAGAAAACACTGAATCGTACAATTTAAAAGAGTGAATTTTATGGCATGTGAATTATATCTCAATAATGCTGTTATTAAAAAAGAACACATGCAAGAAAGAGACAGCAGAGATGTGGAAAGATGGAAACAACTGACTTGCTAGAAGTGGGAAATTGGAAGGTAAGTTTATTTTTTTCCTGTTATTGTTGTTTTAATGTTGTTTGTACAATAAAATGTAGAAAGGAGAGAGAGAGAGAGAGAGGGAGAGAGAGCGCACCCAGTATAGGAGGTAAGAACTAGTTTGGAGTCCGGGGCTCTGAAGCTGGTGTCCCTTCTCTGCTAGTTACTGACTCTTGAGTAAGTGGCTTCACCTCTCTGGGCCTCAATTTCTCTTTGCTCGAGAGTGGAATAATATCAGCCTCCTAGGCCTGTAGGATTACATGAGACCTTACATCCCCAGAGCAGATATATAGCAGATACCCATAGTTTTCATTATGTTTCATCTTCATTTATTTCTTCAAACAATTACGACACCTCTGTTATATCCTGGAGATACAGATGAATTAAGATTGGACCTTGTTCTTAAATATCTTGGAGTTTAGAGAAGTAGACAGACATAAATAACTAAAACAAGTTCTTTGGGAAGGGTCATAGTACAGATTTCCACAAACAGCTGGTTGGACAGTTATCTGCATAGTCCCGACACATTTGGGAACTTCTGCTGGGAGCTACTGGTGAAGGGCCCAGACCAAGAGGTGGAAACTCACAGAAGAAAGACAGCATCTGTAATCACAAATCACAGGTTTGTTCCAAAGCCTGTTCTCACGTGTGTTATCACATGCAATCCTCAGACAATGCCTGCAAGGAAAGTATTATTACCCTATGTTATAAATGAGAAGACTAAGTCTTAGAGAGGGCAAAATAGTGTCCTGTTCTCACAATGCCAGCACATGGTGCAGGACCCCTTCCCTTTGCCATAGCCACCTCTTCTTCTGAGCAATCTTGGTGACATCCCACTAGGAAGGAATATTGGGGTGGTGGTGAAGAATCAGAAAATGCAGAGGAGTCCTCTGAAAGTCAGGGCTGGTAGGAGGTATTGAGGATGTAACCTGCTCCCTTGGAGTCCAGTGAGAAAGCATACTGGATGGAGACCAGAGAACCCATTCAGCTCTGGATCACCCAATGAAGATTGAAAGCACTCCTTGAGGAAATCCTCCTGCTCTATAGGTCATCAATGTCTAGTAAATTCTTCACTGATCTCGCTAAGAAAGGAAGTGGGGGTGGGGAAGGAAAACATGGTATTATTTATAGAGTGCCTACTGTGTACAAGGCATTATACAAGGGGCTTTCCCAACAGCAGGCACTTGAGGCATTACAGTGGCCACTTTCTATATTGACTCTGAGGTAACACTGAGGACCAGAGAGGTCAAGTGCCCTGTCCAAGGTCACACAGAAAATCTGTTATCAGAGAGAGGAGTGAGGACTCAAATCAGACTCTCTTTCCACTCACCCCGAGGATTCTAAAGTCCTCCCTGTGCAAAGAAGTCATGGTCTGAAGGGCAGAGGGCTGAATCGAGGAACTGGCTGTAAGAGCTCAGAAGCCTCACAGCATCAGGAGGTGGTCGGGCCCTTGTCTTCCATCTACACAACAGTAAAAAACACCAGCCCACATTTTAAGCGTGAGGGGTGGGACACTGGTTTTATTTTTGTATCTCTAAGTGCTTAGCTTCAGAATAAAGTATCTGGCACAGAATAGGAGCCTCTATAAGTGTTCTTTAACAACAACCTAATTTACCTTTGGTTTTGATGGAATCAGCCCTCAGCTAAAAGCAAAAGACCTTCCTTTACCAAATGCATCTTCCTTAAAGGAGGATTACAGATGACAGCATAGGCACTCGGCTCAGAGACCCAGGTGGGTCCCTCAGTGATGCCGCCAGGCTTTCAGCAGCTGGCCAGCTGGACCAACTGAAGTCTCATTTATCAAGAGTTATAACAAGTCACTTGTTGGCTTCAAAGTCAGCCCCATCCCATCAATCATGACAGTGAGTCTGATCCCAAAGGCTCCCCACCACTGGAGCATCTCCGGAATTCAAAAAAAACTAAATACCCCCAGCTGATGGGCCCAGGGGCCAGGCTGTGCCCAGCACTCTATAATTAGCAATACCCTGTTCAGGGAAAGCAGAAGGGTCTCCAACCCACCCGGCGGTGTGGGGTGGCCCCAACACCCTGCAGTGGTTCATAATGACCAATGGGATTAGCAACTGAAGTTTGTAGAGTTCTCAGCCAGGCAAGACTCAAAAAGGAGAACCTGGAGTCATCACCTCAACAAATATCTCAAAGGTAGAGAAAAAAGGACACAGACTTTGGGAGCTAACAGACCTAAGATAAAGCCCACCCCAGTCATTTGCAAGATGTCTCATCTTCAAAAAGCATCTTAACCTCTCTAAGCATCTGTTTCCTCATGGGCTAACCACGGATGCCGTTTATTGCTATTTTGGAGGCTAGAGAAGCGAGTCATATGGACAGATTTAGCAGGTGACCAGTAATGTGAACTGGGTGAAGAAGGGACATCTGAAGTGGCCAATGGTTGAAATAAGAATGGGTGATATGACAAGAGAATACGTAGTAAAAAGTAAATTAATTTTTTTAAAAAATTTAAAAAGAGAGGGAGAAGAAAAGGAAATGAATCATGGGGAAAACTGCATTTAATAGGGGAAAAGAAAAACAAGCCACAACTCAAATAAATGGAATGTGGTCAAAGGGAATAATGAAATATATTTTAAAAATCACATTTTCCACTAGTCATGTCAGGGAACTTGTCTAAGGTTTTCCAACTGTCCAATGTTGAAACATCAATCATAACACTGAAGGCCTATTGTTACACCATCAGTGAACGTCTCCTACAGATGGAGAGGCCAAAGGGAGCCAATGGGTTTCTTCTCACGAGCCAATTCCAGCTGGTTGGTAATGTTTATCTGGAGCACTGTTTTTGAAAAAATTCTGAGACCGCATCTGAACACAGTGGTAAAGAGAGCTGTTTCAATTAGTGATGTGTGCAGTAGGATGTAAGGAAAGAAGGGCAGCCTGCATGCCATGTGTAGTGGATGCTGTGATGTGCTGCCCAGAGGAGCCCTTTGGGACTGAGGCACTCAGTGCCCCAGCTGTGCAGACTGTTGCTGCTGGCTGCGGACAGCTCTCAGTCGAGTCCCTCTCCAGGAATGGTCCTCAGCCCAAGGGAGCTGCCTTACCCAGGGGCAGTACCCAGCTGTTGCTGCCGAGGGCGGTAAGGTCAACTCCCCTTGACTCAATGCAGGGAACTGAAGGACCATCCCAGCTCCAGAGTTCCCTGTGGGATCGGTTGATGCCTCTGTTGTGACCGCATTGCCGCTCAACTCCTCCCTCGATCTAATCTTACTTCCCTTACTCCCGGACAGGTGCTGATCCTGAGGGCAAGCCCCGTAAACTTTCAGCACACAAATCTCTGTCCCAGAGTCTGGTCCCAGGAACCCAACCTAATACATCATGTATCTGCCATTCCTGCACAAGCTATACCTCTCTATGTCTAGCTAATAGCTTGTCATCTGTGTTTACTTACTCCTCAACAAAGACTCAGCGTTAGCCAATGAGAACATGTAATCTATCAGCTTTCCCTTTTCCCCTTGTTTGCAAGGAAACTCAAAATAAGTTCTCCATTCTTTCCTCTCTTGCCTGTGCTACAGGTTCTGCTTTAGGCTTGGAGGCTCTCTAAACTAAAAATGATGGGTTGGCTCTTTTCCTCTCATTTTTCAGTCTCTCCTCCCAGGCTCTAGCTCTGGAAGAGATAGCATTTGCCACTGACTCACTTTTTGGAATCGTTATAGATTGAAAATGTCACCAGAAAGAGGGACAATATATGTTAATGACTCTCATTGGCATGGCACCTTCAACTTATATGTACGTATTATTTTATAGACACAGCAGCTCTTTAGAGTTATTATTATTTCTTTTGAACAAAAGGTACAGAGAGGTTAAGTGATTTCCCTAAGGTCAAACAGCTAATGAGGAGCAGAGCCTGGATATGAATCCTGATCTGCCTGAATCTCAAATGCATGCACTTTTATCTAACATTTCTTCTGCTATTTCTTTTGCCTTTCTTTTTTTTTTTTGAAGAAAAGGGGGAAGGAGAGAACAAATGCTCATAAGGAATTCTGCCAGAAAAGCTGGCACATCCTGCTCATTTGAGAAAGCAGCTTGTTCGTAAAGGCACAGCTGAGTTAATCTGGGAATCATGTCCACAGGCAGGCAGTAAAGCCTGCTACCTGTCTGCTAAAGAGCCATGCCAGGGGCTGGGACAGAAAAGACCAACGACCAACTCCTGCTCCCAGGTCTGCCACGGCAACATAACCAGCGCTTCTGCTTTGGTGGCGGTGGGCATGGTAGACAAATCGCTGAGCCCCACATGGCCATGTGGGCTGGTGACATTCGGGTGACTCTGTGGCCCTAGGACGGATGAGGAAGCACGGCAAGAACGTCTCAAAGACAGCCAAACTGTTTTGGTTCTGTGCAGCCTGTGGTTCACAGGCTTGTTGCTGGTACAACGTGCCTGCATTGGGATGCAGCTGGCTCTGCACAAAAGGGAGGCTTGCAACCAGGAGTGAAATTCAAAATATTTAACAACGGATATGGCACAGACAGCAACCAATCAGAACAGACACAATAGCCAATGAGAGCAAATGTTGGTTGTCAACAAACAGCGCGGCCATGGAGTACATCCCAGCCGAACACCAGTCTTGGCAACAAGGAAACCCAGTGAGCAAACAAGGAGAAGAGGATGAGCAAGGCTGGTGTCCAGGAGCCAATAGGGAACTGTCTGCCTATCTCCAGGGGAAGTCTCAGAGAGGATTTCACTAAACCCCCAGGCTTCTGCAGTGCATGGTTTAAAAATCATTGCTATGAGGGAAAAAGGAAATACCCTGGAGGCCCAGCTTCAAGAACCAGTATCACCACTGCTTTTGGGGTGCACAGGGCCAGCCTCCAGAGGAGTGAAGCCCTGAGCCACCCAAAGACATGTCCATGAAGGCTTTAACTGATGTGTCATCATGTTGTCAGCCTGCTTGCTTTTCTCTTGGCCAAGGAGTGTTCATGTGTGGTCTCCCAAAGCAGTTGTTCTGTTGTAGTGTTTAGATGAGGGTACCAGCATACCTCACTAGAGTCCCCGGGACACAGAACAAACCTGGATTCATGCAAAGTGGGCCCTGGCCCCGTCGGGAGTCAATACTCAGAATCCTAGTCGCACCCGGGCAGCCTCCAGAGTAATTGCAAGTCCCTCTCTTTCCCAGCTCACATCCCCCTCCCTGCTCCTTAACTTTCACTAAAAGCACATGCTCCCGCTCCCCTTTAGACAAAGTCACAAGGGGTCAATTATCTTGTGGCAATGTAGGTGGAGTACCATTTCTTCAGCTTGCGTAAGATGAAGCTCCCCATGATGAAATAAGTCATTGGTCCATGAGGTCTTGTGGGAAGTTACCAGAAGGGAAGGCCCTCCCTGGAGAGCAAGGCACCAAAGCCTTTTCTCTCGCCCAACATTACCCACCAACAAGTCCGCGGCAGCCTAGTTGCCAAGCCTAAGAAATGTCCCCAGAAAACGTCACTGAAACGCTTCACCACTGTTCTCAAAAGGTTGTGCCCTTGATGTTGACTTCACCCATACTTGTGTCCTATAAATCAGGTCTACTCTCCAGAAAGGAAACCCTTGTCTCATCCGTCTTATTAGTGGTTCTTCATACTGTCTTTCATATGTGACTGTGGCCCCTCCAGCCTTCACCAGCTTTCTCCCTTCTGGATGGAAACTTCACACAGCTCCAGATAGGCAGGCACTAGATTTGAGTGACAGCTTCACAGGAAGTCACTGGAGGAGCCCTGGGCATCTGCTGTGGTGTGAGGGATGCTGGGACATCTGGGGGAGGCCAGAGCACAGCGGCAAGGCAAGACACCACAGGTAAGCAGTCAGCCGGGGTCCTATTTCCAACTTTGCCACTTAGCAGCTGTGTAACCTGGGAACGTTCCTCAAAACTCTTCAAGCCTCTATTTTCTTTATTATAAATATTATTGTAATAATAGTATCTATCTCACAGGGCTGTTTCAAGAACTAAACAAAATAATATACATATAAAGCACTTAGCACTTTGCCCAGCACATAGTCAGCGATCAGTACAGGGAGGCATTATGAATATTGTTAATCATTCAAACATTTATTGATCAGTCGCTCTAAACCCTGTACCTTGCTAGGGGCTGGGGCTTCCAGTTTCTGCCCTCAAGAACCTCACAGTCCGGTGAGAGAGGACCACAGAAGAACCATCAATTAGGATGCCATGTGGTAAGTGCTTTATTAAATAATTACTTTTAAAAGAACTGTCACTAATAGGCGACAACCATTTTCTGCTCACCATTGGGTGCTACGTGCTCTATAGAAACCGAGAGTATATGCTTTCTAATCCAAACACCTGGGTTCAAATCCTAGCATTATCACTGAATACTTAGGTACTCTTGGGTATGTTAACTTCTTTGAAACTTAGTTATCTCATTTGGAAAATGGGTATAAAGTTAGAAAAAATATACCTAATATCACAGTGCCTTGCACACAGTAGGTGCTTAACAAAATAGATGTCCCTTAAAGCAACGACTAAGGGTGTTTGCAGAACTGACACTGGATGGCTACTGCCCCAGCCCTGGAGCACTGCCTGGGTAAGCCTCAAGGTCAAGGCAGCACATCCACCTCGGATGTGTAGCAGGACTTTAATGTTCAGTGGCTTATCTGGTTTGGAGCCAGTTCCGAGCCAACCAACAACTGGAGCCATAGGGACCGGAGGCTGGTCCCTGCAAAGGAGCTGCTGGCAAGAACTAGATAGAATGTTCCAAATAGGGCAGACCCTCCAGGACCAACCAAGGCACAGAGAAATTGAGTAGTTGGTTCAGTTAAGAGGCCAAGCTAGGACTCTAATGAGCGCCTGGTATATTAATCAAGGCAGGAATACCTCCACTCAGGACCACTCTGCAGCCTGGAGCTATAGCGGCTTCTACGTAGACCACAGACACTGCACGCTCAGCCCTGTGCCCGGTACCCCCGGGCTGGGTCCTGTGGAGTGAACAAGGATGATCCAGGCAGAGCTCCACACCCTAACGGAGTGCTTCACCGCTGAGAAGGAGCCGTGCAAATCAGAACACACCAGCCCCAGAACTGATCCCGTGCACAGAGAAGAACAAAATTACACAAACCCAGACCTGTTGACACAAATGAACGTTCCTGCAGCGCAGCTTGATAAGCCTGTTGCTAAGCCTACCTGGTTTCCTGTCACGGAGCACCTCGTTCTCAGCGCAGGAAAGATAATAACTCTGGGAACCAGCTTCCTTAGGAGACCTGGCAGAATGCTTTCAGTCCAGAGCAAAACCTGTCTTTCAACACAGCTTCTCATCCTCCCGTGTCAGACAAGGGGAAACCCAATCCATGCAGGAAAGGGTTTGCACACACGCACACACAGCCCTGCTGGGTGTCAGTGGCTGTAAGTGACCCTCGGGGAAAGGAAGGAGCCCCGGATCTCTGGGCTCAGAGTACTTCCTAAACAAAGACTCTAAAGTTTCCTGCTGGGACAGGGCGAGACACAGGACGCTCAGATTCCAGGCGTACCCGCAGCTATCATCTGTCAGTCCTGACACCAGCCCTGTCTGTGTCAAGGTCCAAGCAGAGAGATCAGAAAGTGCGGGGTAGGGGCAGGGGTTGGGGAGGGCAAGAAAGGGGAGAAAGGGCTTTGGAGAGACCAATATGGATAGTAAGAGTTTTTATCTGACCCCAAAGAACAGGGCAAGGGAGAGCTGTGTGATCTAAGCCAGGATGAAAGAATGGCTGGCCTCCCCTTGTAATCAAAGAGTTTAATGATGCTTATTAAAAGCCCATTTCTGGGTCCTGTTGAAAAATTATACCCGTTAAGTGGTTTCTTTTTTTCATGAGAATTGCTTCCTAGAGATTAAACACACACACACACACACACACACACACACTCGTTCCTTACAAACCCCACTCCCCACCCAGGCACACACATTCTCCACAAATCCTGCACATCCCAGATATCACACACATGCTAGTCATCTTCATTAAAGATGGCCACAATTCACAACGTACACACGCACAGTAAAACAGAGAAACCAGGCCCAGTCCCTGCGGTGATTCATGCACCCTTTGAAATTCCAGACTTGGAGGGAGCCCAAGAGCTTCCTGCTCAAGAAGTTGTCATCCCACAAACAAACAGCACAGCCTCTAATCCACATCATTCTCCATGTCTTGCCTGAGGCCAGGCAACTCTGCAAAAGCAGAAGCTCCCAGGATCATTAAGCTTTGGTGGAAAGCAACAGTGTTCAGTAGGGTCACTGCAGAAGAGGGGGGCTGTGCCCCTCTGGCCCATGGCGGGCTTTCTCTGATATGCTGAATCGCAGCCACCTGAAGGAGGTGGCCCTGGGCCTGCAGCATGTTTTCCTCTGGTTATCAGCTTACCCAGAGCCCAAGGCTGCCTTCACTCTCAGGCACAGAAGACATTGCTTTCTGGAATAATCAGTCAGACACAGGAAAGTACTCCTTGCAGAAAAGTATCTCTGCACCAGCGTGGGTTTCCTCTGGGTGCTGATGTGCCCAACATTTTACTCACTGCTAAGGGGCAGGGTACAAAAACGCCCGTTCAAATGCCAAAACCATCAGTGGGACAGTGTGCTGTTATCAAAAACAAATGCTTAGGAGCTAGTAAATCTGGTTTTAAGGGCAGCTCTAACCCTTACTCACTCAATGGCCTCAGCCAACTCTCTAAGCCATAGTTTTCTCCTCTGCAAAATGGCAATAACAACTTCTTTCCATCTTATGGCGTTTCGGGGAAGATCACAAAATGCCCTAGAGATTGCACACTCCAAAGCAGATGTTAGAAATTCTCATGATGAGACAGTAATGAGGAAATGGAGGAGCTCATAAATTGGGCTGTGAGTGCCTCCCGGGCAAAGCTTATGTTGTGTTTATCTTGTCATCCTCAGTGCCTGGCACAGAGGGCAGCACCACATATTCTGGGGGAAAACAGTTTGAAAGAAAGAATGAAAAGTGAGTGAATCCCTGAGTTAAGTGGTTTGTGCAAGGTCACAGAGCAGCTCACTGTGAGACAGGAACCCAGATCTCCTAACACCCGTAGTCCAGGACTCTCTGTCCTAGATGAACCAAACTCTTGGGTCTGTTGAAGACAGGGCAGTGATATCCCATTAGCCACAGCACAGGCCCGGTTTGCTTAAGAGGCCTTCACAAATCCACCTGTTAAACATTCCAGCTCAACAGTGGGAACAAACAGAAACCACAAGTGCAAATAATACCCAAACGCCTCTGACCAACTCATCCTATTTCCTGACTTCAATTGTGCAAAGCAGAAAAATCGCAGGATTGGGGAGATGGGGCTTCAGAGACTGAATCACAGAGACTAGACATAGATCTTATTTCAGGCTCACTTTCAGCATTATCACTTACCTACTGACCAAGTGTCCGAGAGATCACTAGCCCTCTCTGATTCTCAGTTTTTCCATCTGCAAAACAAGAAGACGATCACAATTAATCCCTTGAGACCACTGGACTAAAAGGCGTCATAAGTTTTATACCCAATATTGGCTACCAACTGCTTATGATCCCATGTAACTGGGGAAGTTGCTAATGATTAGGGGCTGGAAGAGAATTACTTCAAAAATGAAGTGTGATAGTCAAAAATGAAGCATGACAATTAAAATAGTTACATGCCAAGAAGGGCACCAACGGCACCCATCTCTCAGTACAGAAAATTCAGCTTTCCAATCATTTTGGCAACTTATTTTTATTTTTCATAGATGTCAACATGCAAGCAATCATTAATTACCAGGAGACACAGAGCAAAGAAATATGCTACTACATCAACATACTCACTTCTGACATTTGGGGGTATTTTTCCAATTTCTTTCCTTCTCTACATAGAGTTTACCGTTTTGCAGAGTAGGGGCTATGAAGATGTACTACACTGGAAAGTACCCCTCAGATCATGACTACCCCCTCCACACCCCCATGACTGTTGCCTGTGTAATTAACTCATTTTCATTCCCACGCCTTTTGTCAGTTTCCCCAACACCTTTCAGGCCTGTGGTCAAGTCTCTGCCGGGTACTGTGCACACCTGAGCCCAGTGGAGTGAGGAGAACATGGCTTTAGGAGCCCTCCGCTGGTCTTTCCCCAATCAGGGTTCTGTTACCTCATCTGGAAAGTGAGGAAACTGGCCTGGCCAATCTCAGAGATCACTTTCAACTTCGAAAGGTGAGGCCAAGGAAAAAGGAAGGAAACATAGATTCGAGTCCCTACTATGTGACAGCTATTGAGCCGATAATATCTATGGATATTATCTCATGATCCTCATAACCACCTTGGGAGATGTTACAGGCGAGAGAATGGTAACTCAGTGAGGTTTGGCCATCTAGCCAATGTCCACTGCAGTCATGTTGGTACCACTTTCACGATTTTCGCCATATCAATGTCTCACTGCTATTACCATTTGCTAATTTTTCCAAATCAATTCACATATTTTACTTAACTCTAATTTTAATGGATTTTTAAAAAACGCTTCTCACACTACTATATATAAAATAGATAACTAATAAGGACCTACTGTATAGCACAGGGAACTCTACTCAATACTCTGTAATGACCTATATGGGAAAAGGTCATTTGCATATGTATAACTGATTCACTTTGCTGTACAGCAGAAACTAACACAACATGGTAAATCAACTATACTCCAATAAAAGTTTTTTAAAAGTTTCTGCAGTTCATTATTTCTTCCTCCTTTCTCTGTAGCCCAATGGAAGACCGCCTTTCAATTAACATGGATCCTATAATTGCAAAATGGTTGCTATTTAAAGGAATTTTTAATCACAATCATTTTTTGTAAAAATATCTATGAAGTCATAGGTTTGATGTGCTATTTATATACTTTTTCCAATACTCATTAAAATAAATGACGTTTGAAATTTAAAATGCTCATCCATTTCTACCCTCCTCTCAGCAGTGCCCCTGCTTTACCTTGGGAAAGCTGGTTTAAGTTCCCTCACTTTGCTGCAGCCAGTCCTTGGAATCTAAGTCTGTCCTATTTCAAAGCTGAAACTGCAAGAACACCTGATGCTTATTATGTGTCAGGAAAGTTGCCAGAGGTCACACAGCTGGTAACTGAAGGACCTGGGACTGGGGTCCCCACTGGCCTACTTCTGACCCTGTGCTCTGCGAGTGTATTAGGTTTCCCCTCTGGCCTTCCTCAGACCCCAAATTTTCAATTCCATGTCATAAGGCCACCAATTAAGTTCTGTTTGCAAATCAAGGCAGAGTCATCCCGTTCTGTTAGGTCACCAGTTTTTCCACAAAGTCACTATATCTAACAATGCATATTTAAATTCCCCAAAGGGCACTTTGGTAGGCAGCTGCATAATTTCTAAAAACAAGTTTAGGAAATGTGAAGTGAAAGCGACTCCTTATTCAAAGATCCAAGATAGTAACGAAGGAAATAGAAAGGGCTGATAACATAATATCTAGGAATGCCATTGCTACTGCCAATGAGTATAAGATCCAACCGAGTCAGGGGAGGGGGGAGACAGTGGCACAATGACTGTATTGGACACTCTTTAAAGCTGTTGTTGAGTCCTTCTAGAGCTTTAAGCTTCCATTTCCTGTCATCTGGTTTAAAATTAATTGCCATGAATGTTTTATGACCAGGGAGCAAACAGACTGAAAGTTTTGCAGAACCGGATCAGTCTTTTCTATCTGTGGAGTTCCCTATTTCTCTTGAATACGAGCTACAAAGCTGTGCAGAAACAGGAAAACAAACCTATCCCTGATTATTCATTCTCGGTCCAATGACACCTCTTTCGTGAAGCCTGCTCCCGCCAACCGAGTGAGAATTAGTCACTCCCTTCCTTGGGTTTCCTTGCAGCAACACTTTAATTACAATCTCCGTTACATGCAGTTATTGTCTTCTCATCTTTTAAAGTATCATTTTTTCGAACTATTTACCCAAATACAATAAAAAGTCACCTACCACTAGCAATGTGATTTTAGAGAGATTTCCTTCTAAACCTCTTTGTATACATACCCACATATACAGACATTCACATACATACACATCCAGATACTTTACAAAACGGGACCATACTGTACACACTAATATTAATCTACTTTTTAAACGGTTACATAGATGTGTAATATATATTAATCTACTTTTTAAACGGTTACATAGATGTGTAATTAATTCCCTACAGATGGACATTTGGGTTGTTTGCCATTTTTCACTGGTGTAAATACTCTAATATCTTTGCACGTACATCTTTGTGTGGTTCTTGGTTAAGTACTTAGAATATATTTTTTTAACATTTAAAAAAAATTATAATTGCCACTACCCCCCCCCCCCCAACACACACAAGACCATATCACTTTCAATTTCTACCAGCAGTGTACGGGGATGCCAATTCCTTGCGCTCTCAACAGTATTAGCCATAAGCCATTAGGTAAAGGGAGTCTAGTTATTTTAATCTGCAACTGTTGAACATCTTTTTCTGTTTCTTGGCCATTTGCACTTCTGCTTTTGGGAAGTGCAAGTTTGCTGTCCTTTCCCCATTTCTTGGTTGGTGGTAGTCTCTTTCTTGTTTGTTACATAAGAGTTTCCTAGTGTTTTGCCTTGAATGTTATTATCATTTTTTTTTAGCTTTCTTTTAACACGTTCAATCACAGTAAATGGCAGCACCACCTACTAGTTGCCCCACCAGAAGCCTAGAGGGCGGCCTTGACACCACCCTGCGCCTCACTAACCACAGCCAACCAGTCACCAGGTCCTCTCTGTCCTACTTCTAAACAGACCTTAATCGGTTCATTTTTCTTCCTCTCCAGTGCCTGCACTCTCACCAGGCCACCACCATCTCTCATCTGGACTCCTAACTGGTCTCCCCACATCCTCTACTCCACTTCTCTCCACCCAGAAGCTAGAGGGATTTAAAAAAAAAAAAATACAAATGGAATCATCCCCCCTGCCTAAAACCCTTTGACAGCTTTCTATTCCTTTGAAGATCAAATCCAAAGTCCATAATGTGCCCTTGTGCCTTGAGAGACTGCTTCTAGGACCCAGTTTCTGCACTGCTTGGTTTGTCAATGCATCCGACTGCCTCCAGGCTCTGCTCTCAGCAGGCTGGCTTCCTTTTAGGTCCTCTTCTTCCCAACGCAAGGCCCTGGACATGCTGTTCCTCTGCCTGGAGAGTTGTTTGCTCTCCCCTTTGCTGCCGAATCCAAACTCATCCTGCCTCTCTCTGGGCTTAAACACCATCTCCTCAGAGAAGCCCTGAACCCGCAGACTAAGCGAGCGCCTCTGGCTATTTACTGGAGATTTCCTTTGTGGCACATCTCACAACTGTAATTAAGTACCGTCTGGCACGGTTTGTTCAGTGAGTACCACCCTGCAGGCTCCGTGAGGACAGGAATGGGGACTCTTCCCAGCACCACCCACTCAGAACTCAGCACGGTACCTAACACAGAGTAGGCACTCCACAAACACTTACTGGATTCATTTCTTTCTTAAGTTAAAATAAAATCAAATAACCTGTCTACTCCAAGGGCCAAGCAATCAACTCTAGGTTTTATGAATAAAGTAATGTGGGTATTCATACAGAAAGCAGACGATGTGAAAAACCAGGCCTGTTTTTGAGGGCACAGTCTCCGGTTGAATTAAGCCCCATCATGAAGGACTGTCTCATCTCTCTCCATGTAAACAATCTGAAGCCTTGGCTTTGGCAACCACGAGATCACTGGGGTGGAAGGATGTGGAAGTAAGGTCCACATCTTGGGCCTTTCTGTAGCTCCCTTTTTTTCTTCTCTACCTTGTGTTTTGCCCACATTCAATGCATGTCTCTTAAATGGATTTCATTTCAAGTCAAATTACATAGTAATTATGTCTAATTCACTGCCTTTTCTACTGTCTAACATTTAAAAATAAATTTGCATTATCTAGCACAATTGATTTGATGGTTTTTCCCTCTATAGATCAATACCTACATTTATGAGTACTTCCTCTTAGGTTACTTTCTGAATTAAAAACCAAAAAAAAAGTGAATTACAGGTCAGAGAGCCTTGGCTCTCCTGTAGCTACATCTCTGCCCTGCTCCCTAAGTCTACCTTGTCCTCAGCTCAGCATTCCGTGCACTGAATTTGGTGAAACTGTACCCCCTCTCCCCTTTCCTATAGGATCTCTGCGATGGAAGTCTGAGATCAGGCCAGGGTGTGGAGGCACCGTTTCCTTGGCTTAGTTTGGACTCTTCTCAAGTTAATCATGAAGCACAACATTGGGCATAATGATCAGTTGCAATGTAAGGTGTGGACGGACTCACTTTGGTCAACTCTAGCCACTGATTTCCTGGGTGGGGTAGCTGTAGATCAAGGATTTGCTGGGGTCTATTGTGGAGGGCTCAGATGTCCATCCATTCTAAGGGAGGTACAGAAGAAGAAGAAAAGCTTGTCTCCTGCCCTGGGGGAGATTGTGTTTCAGTTGGGAAGACGAGACCAAGATGCCACAGTCTCTCGGTCCTGCCAATGTCTGAAGCCCCATCCGGCCACTCCTCTAGTTGCTGCTCTAAGATTCCTTTCCTGTGAACATCCCTCTATCTGAAGTGTCCTTCTCCATCTAAAGATCCAAAGAAGAGTGATTGGGACACCTAATGGGGCTCAGTAAGTCCTTGTTAAATGTTGTTCAGAAGCATTGGCTCTGGAATCAGAGTCTGGCTTTGACCTCTGGCTCTATTCCCTTCCAGCTGGGTGACCTTGGGCTGTATCCTTAACCTTCCCAAGCCTCTGTGTTTTTATCTGAAATGCAGGGATAGTAAAAGGACCCCCATTTTGGGTTGCTGCAATGCTCATGTGCCTGTCACCTAGCAAAGGCTCAACAAATTTTTGGTGACTATTATTATTACTGCTACTATTGTAATTTTAGTTAACAGTGTAGTACTTATCATGTGCTAGGCATTGTCCTAAACACTTTACAATATTAACTCATTTAATCCTCATAAACAATGCTGTGAAGTAGGAACTATTATTTTTCTCATTCAATAGACAGAAGCTTCAGTATTAAGAGGCTAATAAAATTGCCCAAAGTCATACAATGAATAGTGGAGCCAGGATTTTGAACCCAGGCAGTCTGGCCTGGAAGTCATGCTCTAAACCACTAGATTATTAACCATAACAATTGTTATTTAATGAATTACCAGAATTCTTAGTTGTTACTAACTATTCATTTTTATTAATGATGGATGCCTGCCCACTCATATAGGTCCCCAGACACCTGGGGTGACGAAGATGGGGTTTAGGTCTGGCAGCCAAGCTCACTGAGCTTCAGAAGGGTCATCCAGTCCCAGGCTGGGACCACGAACAAGAAGAGGAAACTGGGGCAGAAGCCCAGTGCTGTGTGCTGGGCCATTATAGTGGGGATGGCAGAGGACCATGGGTGCCCACAGTTAGCCCTAGGAGCTCTGGCTGCAAAAAGTGCACTGAACTTCCAGGCCCTACCGCCGAGGAGGGCTGGGGTTGTCCCCTGAGTTTCCTACTACATCCAGATGGACTCTAGGCCCGAGTGGGTCAGGACCTGCAAGGGAAAGGACGTCAGTGACTCAGCCAAGCAGGGCTGGAGAAGGTCAGGGTCACACCACCTTTCTGGGAGTCCCTGCTGCTCCCTGCTCACGAGGTCTCATTGGCCCTCGGCTCAGAGATGCTTCTTGAGCTTTAAGTATCTCCTCTTCAGATGTGGAGGCTGTTGATCCAAGCTAAGCTGGTCGTGTTGCTGCCAGACGCCTGAGCGAGGAGCTCTCCCCCGAGGACCGTGGTCTGTCATTTTCAACCTCATCATGGTTGTGCATGGATTTTTTTTTTTTTAATTTTGCCTGTGTTGGGTCTTCGCTGCTGCACGCAGGGTTTCTCCAGTTGCGGTGAGCGGGGGCTACTCTTCATTGCAGTGCGTGGGCTTCTCATGGCGGTGGCTTCTCTTGTTGCAGAGCACGGGCTCTAGACACGCGGGCTTCAGTAGTTGTGGCACGCAGGCTCAGTAGTTGCGGCACGCAGGCTCAGTAGTTGTGGCGCATGGGGCTTAGTTGCTCCGCGGCATGTGGGATCTTCCCAGACCAGGGATCGAACCCGTGTCCCCTGCATTGGCAGGCGGATTCTCAACCACTGCGCCACCAGGGAAGCCCTGTGCATTGATTGTTTCCCCTGGACTTCTGCTGCTTATTAGAGCCTCAAAACATGCTCACTTTAGCTTTCTTCTGGGTATTTCAAGTTTCTGTCCTTCCTCACTCCCTCTTGGTTAGATTTCATTTTTTGGTGGGAAATCACAAAAGGGAAGCATTTTAGGCATGAAGCAATTCAGGAGAGAAAATTGGACTCTAGCCACAGGGCCTTGGCCTACACAACCTAACAACCCACCATGGCTTGGCAGGGTCAAGAATAAAACCCTTAACTGGTCTTCCAAAGACCAGCTGTGTCCTCCTCTGGGCGCCCTCACCTCAGCTGCTCCCAGCTGGGGACATGACATGAAGTTGCTTCCAGAGTGACGTGGTTTTCCATGTTGTAGAGCAGAGATAATGATGCTTTTATTATTTGCCTAAAAATGTGGATAGTCCAATAACAATCTAAAATGTTGCATGACACGATCACTTCTTTTCAACCACGCCCACAGAACCATGGGAGAGAGCCTTTCTAATTTTTAAAAACCAAGGAAGTCAGCTCTCCTTGACACATCAACTTTTCCACCCAGCAGCCTCATGCTCACCCTTTCATCAGCAAGCAATTGCTGGCTGCTTCTTCTGTATGTCAGACCCAGACTGGAACTGGTGGCTAGGAAAACGGAGAAAGCAGGGACCTGACCCATGTTCAAATCCCAGCTCTGACTCAGATGAGCTGTGTGACACAGAGAAAGTTAATTAACCTCTCTGAGCCTCACCTTCCTCATCTGCAAAGGGAGATCCTTATCCCAACCTTCCAGGGCTGTTGTAAGAATTCTAAGGAATGGCATTTCTCAAACACTTAGCTGGGGCCTGCGTGTCAGTCCTGAACAGCACGCATTGCTTTATAAAGTCCACTACTGGAATTTCCTGGTGGTCCAGTGGTTAGGACTCCGAGCTTTCACAGCTGAGGGCCCGGGTTTGATCCCTGGTCGGGGAACTAGGATCCCACAAGCCACGTGGCACAGCCAAAACTAAAAATAAAAAAAATAAAGTCCACTACTAATGATGGTCCACGTGACGTGCTCCCTGCACTAAAAGGTACACAGTGTTACAGGTAGGATGCGGCAGTCTGTGATCCACAGGGAGATCCAGCCCGGAAGGGGTCAGTTCTACCACGGTGGGACTGGGCAAAGCAGGCTCCAAGCAAGACTTCAAGTGAGCACGATGTTTTCAAAAGAAAAAGGTCCACGGCAGGAAGTATGAAACGCAGACCTGTCCTGAGAAATGCAAGCAGCAAAAGGAACAGTGGACACTCTGACAGATGGATGCTATGAAGGATGCAGGGCTGGAGCCTGGAAGGCCTCCGGGGCCAGGTTCTAGCAACGGTTTCATCCATCAGAGGGTCTTAAGCTGGGCAATCAGAGGCCAGGTTTGTCCTTGAGACTAATTACTGCCTGCAGTGAGGCTGGACCGGAGGGGTGAGCCTGGGGCAGGGAGAGCCACGGAGCTGAGGCTGATCCAGGCTCAAGGGAAGGGTCCCTAACTTTGTTCAACAGGCTGCTAGTTGCCCCTGCCCGGCTCCTCATAGCAGCCTGGCTGCAATGACCCAGCTACCAGAGGCTGTGGGCACGGCTGCTCCATTGCTGCTCTGAGAAGGGTCCTTTTGGCATCCACTACAAAACCATCTGCCTAAAACAACCTGTTCCTTTCTGATGTGGCTGGGACAGCACCTGCTCGGCTACCGGGCTGTCTCACAGCCCTTGCCCGGAGCCACTGACAGGGTGACGGGGCTGCTGCCCCAGCCTCCATCACTCAAATTATTTCAATTCCATCCAGTTGGATGATTTTTGGGTGTGGACCCATGCTCAGTTTTGAGGCTCGTAGGAGGTTGTAACAGACAAGGTCATGGGCCCAAGAGGTTTATAGTCAAGGACACAGGTCTGCGCTGTAACCCAAGGTTGAGCACTGGATGTGTTCAGGGGAGGGCCGAGTGACAGTGCTGTGGGGATAAGAGAGATGGAGCCGTGAATCTTGCTTGGCAGCACCAGAAAAGCTCCATGCAAGAGGTGGCGCTTGCCCGGGCCCTGGAGACAGAGAAGGCATCTGACAGGCAAGGGGTGAGAAAAGAGCATTCCAGGCTGAGGGAGGGCACGTGAGGAGGAAGTAGCATTGCTTTCTAGAGCTGAACCACAGCAGGAGAAGAGGAGATGACAGGAGGCAAAGACCGGGGGGGGGGGGGGGGGGGGGGGGGGGAGGGGCTGAGGTCCCGCTGGGAGGGGCCTGATGTCACTTTCTACTTTCTTCCCCGAGGCACAGGAACGAAGGCCACGTAAGGAAGAGCAAAAGCAGTAGCTTTTATTAAGCACCACTCTGCATCTGGCAACGTGCATTCCATTAACTCTACACAAGTCATTTGGTTTGAATGTTATAAGCATCTTGGGAGGTACATATTGTCACCGTCCCCCTTTTACATGGGAAGAAACTAAGGTTGAGAGAGATTACATGACTCCCGAGGCTGCTGAGGCAGGAACAGAGCTAAATATTTGAACCTGAGCCCAGCGATCCTTCCTCTGCACAACACCAGCTCCCTAAATGAGGGAGACAGATGCCTGATACCTTGGCTTCAAATAGCCGAGGAGACAGGATCATCATCATCACCACCACCGTCTTCACCATCATCATCAACACCGTTGCCATGGACTCCAAATTGTATTTCATAAAGGAGAAAAGGAACCATATGTGCCTCTTTGTAATAGGATCTTATAAGATTCCTGAGCATATATGTTTAATTAAAATCATCTGCTACCAGTGACCGCCTATGGTCACTGCCGGCTTACAACTTGTGAGGTGCTTCACGATGTGTTTCTAATAACCTTTACAACCACCCTATAAAGCAGGCTTTACTTCCCGGGTCTTATAGTTGAGGGAATGGAGGCTCAGAGGGGCAAAGCGATTTGCCTCAGTTGTACAGAGCGGGAACTAGACGCACACATCTCAGTGCTCAGCCCCACCTGCTGCGTTCAAACTCAGCACGTCCACGGCGCAGTCTGTACCTCCAAAGGGGCCTCTTCTGCTGGCCCATCTCAGTGAGTGATGCACTCTCCACCAGCACACGCTAGAAACCTAGGCCGCCTCTCAGTACCCCTCCCCGTTGTTTCACCCCCATATTAACCCCTCATCAAACCCCGCAGGTTCTCACTCTCCCTGTCCTATCCACTTCTCACCACCTCCTCCTCCACTACCCAAGTCCAGGCCACAGCCAGCTCTCACCTGAGCTTCTGCAATGGCCTCCCAACCAGTCTCCCAGCATCCCGCGCTCATGGAGATGCGAGCCCTTCCCTGGCTCCAGGGCCCAGAGAGCCTGGCTCCTGCTGTAGTAGCTCTGCTGCCTCTGACCACACGCCCCGCCCCGCCCCTTTCACATCCTCAAACACCACACTGTGTGGCCTGCTTCAGAGCATTTACACAGGCTGTTTCTTCCAGCTCTGCTCCCGGCTCTGCAGGCCCTGCCTTCAGATCTTAGCTCAAATGTCACTTCTTCCAGGAAGCCTTCCCAGACCCCCATCTCAATCAGTAGGTACACACCAGGACAGTTGTGCCTGAGACGTGGAAACACTTCCACATCAGTTGCTACGTAGTCACTGCCCTGAACCCCGGGATACTGCCCACCACGACCTCAGCTCCTCCCCAGGGTCCTCCAGCCCTCGCCACAAGCCAGAGGATAAGGCACGTGTGGAAAGTGGAAGGCTCCCGGGCCCCGCCTGGGCATTATGGCAGAAGCCGGTTCTGAGTGGCCTGTGCACCTGCAGTCCAGGTTGTTAAATATTTTGAAGGCCACCTCTGCTCTTGATCCTGTACTTCTCACAGTTCATGGTTATGTATTTATTTGGGTGACTATTTTAGGCATGAACTCTGGGAGGGCAGGAAGCACAAAAGTTTGCTTTACCATGTCCAGGCTCAGTAGAGAAGGCCTAAGTGACATAATGAATTAAATGAATAGGAAGTGCTGCTTCCTCCACCTTTCTGGCTGTATCTGCTCAGCTTTTCCAATAACTTCAGGGACCAAGCAATGAAAGAAGCTGGGCCGATACAACCGAACACCAAGGTGCGTTCAGCAGCTGAGGTGGCGCAGGTGAGGAGAGGGGAGGGAAGGGGGCTACCTGTCCTGCAGCGGTGAGGTCATGGTCTCCGCTATGTACAGACACTGGGGAGAGAGGAGGAAGGTAGTCTTTCTGGGCTTGACTTTTTCCTGTTCCTTAGTCACTTTATCCATCTCATAAAGAGCTCTCAAGCCCAGCCCAGGCCCTTATCAATCAGGCGACGCCTTAGTCCCAAAGCTATCTTCTCTCATGGTTGCTACTGCAAGACTCTCTTAGCAAGTCACCCTGTCTCACCTCTCACTCCCTCTGATTCTTCTCCTGCACCAAGCATGGTCTTAAAATGTGCATCTGATCATGTCTTTCTTCTGTTGAAAGTTCTGTGGCTTCCCACCATCCTCAAGATATGTTCAGACCCTCCCCTAGTTTACAAGGTCTTCCTCTCTGGGTCTTATCTATCCCTCTAACCTCACCATCTGTTCTCCTCATTCTCCTCTATTTCCCCCATCAAAACACACTTCTCCCTGTCTCAGGGCCTTTGCACATGCTATCCTGATTTCCAGAATTTTCCCAGCTCACTGTCATCAACCTTCTGTGTTTTAGCTAAAAAGCCATCTACTTTGAAAAGTCTTTGCTGACTAACACCAGTCGGTCAGCTCCTCCTATGACCCACTACCTTTCTTCTGATACACTCAGCCTGCCTGAACTAGCTGTTCAATGTCTGTCTTGAATAGAAGCCCCTTGAGGGCAGGGACTGGGCCACCTTATCTAGCCGATTGCTCAGCCTGGTTCCTGACACAGAGGGCTCAATCAATATTTGATGAAAGAATAATCAATATGATGAGGCTGTAAACTTGGACTTTGTCTCCAGGGTCAACGCTGAAATGTAAATTCTAACGGTTACTGTAGAGATGTCAGGAATGAGCCAGTCAATTTATCTCCCTTCATCTAAGGTATGGGAGGGGTCTGAAAACTCAGTGATGCAGCTCCCTAAGGGACCACACTGAACTCTTAGGAGAGAACTTGAAAAATAAATAAATAAATAAATAAATAAATAAATAAATAAATAAGAAAGAAGGACTAAAAAGGAAGGCAGGAGGGAAGGAAAAGAATAGAAGATGAGCTCTCCGAAGCAAAAGGTTGAGTAAAAGTGTAGGAAAGGACTCATTGAAGATTCTTTTCATGATAAAGGCAGCCCCTTGGCAAGCTGAGAACCAGGTCATGCTGTTCCAGGACATGGGACTCACCCTGGATGTCCCATCACTCCTCCGACCCTGACAAGCCGTGTGACCCTAGGCCAGGCATTTGTCCTCTACATCTTGGCTTCCTTCCCTGCAAAACAAGAAGCGCCCAGGTTCCCCAGATCTGGGATTTCTGCACAGGAGCCTCAGGGAAGAATCAGAGCAAGGGGGATGGAAACCATGGGGGTATGGAGAGTTAGGGCTGGAGTACCACAGCGCTCTCCACGCAGGACACAAGGGGGAGCCCAGGCCCATGGCGGGGCAGGGGGGCGGTGGGCGGTGGACGTTGCAGGAAGCCTCCATCCCCCCTCCTCCCGCCCCATCCCAGGCTTCTCTGACATCCTCGGCCACCAACAAATTGGGAGACGTTGGTCTGATGTAACTGAACATCAACAAGGCTGCACAGGGCCTGGGAAATTGCCTCTGAAGCCACTACAGGTGTGGAAGTAGAGGAGGCTGGGAGGATGACAGAAGGCAGGGCTGCGCGCTGAATGGGTGGCTCCAGGCCTGATACCCTTGGATCCTGGAGTCCAGGTGTTCAGGTGGCCTAGAGATCACCTGGGACATGGATCTCGGCCTTTTTGTCTCATGGAGCCCTTTGGCAGTCTCCTGAAGCTTAGAGACCCTTTCTCAGAAAAATGTTTCCAAATGCATAAAATAAAATCCATAGGCTTACAATGGAAACCAATTATATTAAAATGGTTACTGAAATGTTAAATTGATAAATTTCTGGTACAGTAATATTTTTATTTATCTTTAAAGTCAAGATTTGTAACATACTCTAGTGGCAGGTCTAATAACTCTCATAACCTGGGAGTAATAATGAGTGTAAATGATATTTTGAAGTATCTCCAACAACTGTAATGGGATACAAAAATGTCTGATTCCTCCCGGTAACAAAGTCCCAGAGACTTCAAATGCTATTGTGGTTTATTCACATAGGCTATTATTCATAGGCTACTGCCTATATTCACAATGGGAGAAAATGCTAACTTTTTTCCCAGCCATGTGTTCACATTAAGAACCTCTACTTTAGGGCCGTGACCTGACTTTACAGAGGAGGTGGCTGGAGCCCCCAGAGGGGCTGAGAGCTGTACAGAGCTACCCAGCAAGTTAGAGTTAAAAGCAGACTCAGCGCGGCCTCCTGCTGTCTCCCAGCCAAGCTCCGCCCACTTGGTAGAGCCATCTCCGCATGCATGATTTTCCGAACACATAACACAGGACCATCCCTACAATTCCCTGAGCCTTGGTTTCCTCATCAGTAAAATGGGAACAAGCACACCCCCCTCTGCAGGCTGCTGTGAGGATAGAATGAGGAAATGAATAGGAAAGGGCCTTGATACCTGGACAGTGCTCTGTACTTGTGTAGATCAGTAACATAGGAGTACTTATTATACATCGCCTCACAGAAAATTAAAGTGTATGAACTTTGGGTTTCAGTAAGTGGGCAGGTCCGTGGTGGCAAGCCCAAATGCTTATAGGAGTAAGGTAATAAGGAGGGGCAGGGACTGCGGCAAAGTCAAGAACTCATGCCCATCTGAAAGGGGCAGCCACCATTCGGTACCAGTGGAGGATGCCACCCAGGAAGGTGGGGCTAGTGTTGCCAAAACTGATTTTCTAAGAGATGGCAGAAATCCATATTCTTGGCAAAATGTCCTGGTTTTTATATTAAACATCTTTATAATTAAAACAGGATCAGAGCCCAAAAACATGTCTATAGGCTGTCAGTTTGCAGCCTCTGGGGGGTACAGGTTTCACAGCCTGGGAAAGGAGATGAAACAAACAGGTCAGTGCTTCCCATACAAGCAAGAGTGTCCTCACCCCAACCTGGCTTTGGAGGTCAGGTGGTGCCCATACGGGATAAGCATTCTTGTCAGGGCAACCGAGGCCTCCCCAGTGGAGACAGCTGATCCTAAAATTGTACTCCCCTCCGCTCGCTGCTATGAGGCTGCTTTGTTTTATTAATAAACTTGGATCGTGCTCACAGCACATCAAGGTAAACAGAGATGCTTCCAGGGCAGGTAATGCAGGCAGTTCTAATAGACGAAGAAACGGGCTTCCAAATATAAATAGGAAAATAAGATAAATAGACAGAGATCCAAGTCTGCTTCATGCTCATTTACAGGCTGTGAGCCACAGACTTAGAGAACCGTGGATCATCTGGGCTGGAAGGGCCCTTTGTTCAGAGGATGGGGAAACAGGCCCAGAAATGGGAAAAGACTTGCCAAGGGTCACATTCCTTATGTGAATACTTCTGATTTCTCATAGCATCAGCTTTGTCATCTGAAGACTAACAGAGCCACACACAGTTTCCTGAGTGTGTCGTATTCTCTCCAGCCCAGTGTTGTTGCCCCTGCTGTTCCCTCCTTCATCTGGCCGTCTCTGACTTGACCTTCGAGAGCAGCTTGAGTTTGCCCTTGGGAACCTGCCCTCACTCCTTCCTCCATGCCTTCATCAACCACAGCACATGCACACAGGATTGTCGCTGTCGGTGTATGTGTCTGCCCCTCCAGCCAGCTGGGAGCTCCCGAGGGCAGGACCCCTGCCTTATCCAGCTCTGCCTACTGAGAACCCAGCACAGGGCCGGGCATATGGGAGATGCTTTCCAAACCTCCGCTGAGTGAAGCACTGAACAATGTAAGACCCTCTTGCAGAGGGAGAAGGAGGTTGCAAACAAAGACTATTACGGGAGAGCTCATCAAACACCACCTTGATATCGAGTTAACATGTCAAATGATCCCAAGCTTAAGATAATATATAGACTTTGGTCTATAACATCAAAGACCAGCCAAAATGCAGGTGAGGAAAAGTACGCCGTGACTTTGATAATCCCTCTTGTGAACAAAAGAGATGCAAACAAATTACTTCCTGAGGATCCAACATGTGCCAGGCTCCGTGATGGATTTTTTCCCACATGGCCTCACTTAATTCCCAGGAGCTTTAGAAGTAGGTGATACACCTATCTTGCAGGTGTGGAATGAGGAAAGCAAGGTCCACCCATGACAGGAAGGAGAGAAGGCAGGATGGAAGGCAATCCATCCCACTCCAGAGTTCCTCCCATTCTATCAAAGTCATCACTATAATTAACAATGGAGCCCTCATCCTGCCTGTTCTAACCATGGCTTATCTCATGCAGGGACTGGAGCTTTGAATAACTCATTTCCCCACCTCCACCCCCAGGCCTGCTATTCCAGACCTGCCACTGCCACAGGTCTGGGGGCTTGGGAGGAGTGGGGTCAATGTGGGGGGTCTTTCTGGTGCTCTTGTGAGGGGGAGGGTGGGAAGAATAAAATGCGTTAAGGCAGAAGAAGCCCAATCCCCTTCCCACCCTTCCCCCCCCCCACCCCAGGCAATAACTACAGCCATGGAGTGGATAGGAGGGAGAGGGTTCTGTTCAGCTCTCTTTAGATTTTATTTTTAACGTATTATTTACATTTGTGGATTACCCCCAGAAAACTTTGGTTTCAAGGGTACCTACTCAGAGACAGAAGTCCTCAGGTTCACACATTCCTTCATCAGCCTACTAGTAATAACTCAAGTAGCAGTAAGATGGGACATGAAAAGGGGTTTGTGAATGTCACGGAAACCATTTTGATTGCTCAGGGCATACACTGGGCATTTCCAGCTTCTAAGTGGTCAAGATCCTGCATCCAACAGTAACCAGTACATTGCATTCCCTTGTGTCATAAATGTTTGAGGCAGAGGCTTGGAGTAAGATACTGAAATCTCAAACCCAACTAACCTCTCTGAGTCAGTTTCTATGCCCAGACCTCACAGGACTTCAGCGATGATGAATAAGTGCAGGATGCTGGGCAAGTGCCCAGCACAGTATCCGACACGTTGCAGGCTGGTCTCCCGTTCCCCACCGCTTTCACTTCAGAGTTGCTGGTCCTGAGTGCCAGGGACAGCTGAGACATGGAGGCGAACCAGTACAGTGGATGTGCTATTTATTTCCACAGGCTTCACCTCTATTTGACCTTGTTACTCCTACTTTGTCGATTGGGCTAGTATTTTACAAGCCCACAATACATAGTTTTTTACGAGCCCATAAAACATCTTCAGAGTGAAATCAAATTCATCTACCACTCTCTGGCTTGAAGACTAAAGCCCAACACTTGGGCTTTCCCTCCTGGGCTCTCTGTTTCCTCCTGTGCATCCCCTCCCAGCATGCACTTGGGGGCCTCCATCCAGGTGGGCTCACCCTTCTCTAGACGTGTTCTGCCCATTCCTGCCACTGCACCTTTGCTTATGTTCTTCCTCTTCTGGAACAGTCTAAACCCTTCCTTCTCTCCCCACCACCTCTGAAAAGCATTCCCTTGCAATTTAAACTCCTGCTGCCTCTCTCTCTTCTCAGAATCCCACGACACTCAGAGAAGCAGCGTCGTTTGTATTTTCTTCCTGGCAACTGTTTTACTTGCTGCAGGGCCCTAAGTGAGATCTTTCAAGGTCTCTACATACTCTCCCAAGAAGGAGAGCTCCTCTAAAGCAGGGCCAATGCAGACCCTCCCCCAAATGCATTCATCTGTACATTCCCAGTGTCTAGCAGAGAACGAGGCAGGCAGCATGGGCTCAATTAGCAAATGTTCCCAACGCCCCCGGTTGGAAGGCTGCCACCAGGCATGGTGAGACACAAGATGGGATGAGCACCTGGCAGAGAGGATACAATCCCTGCCAAGCCTGCCACAAGCATATTCTGAAGTGGGCTGTTCTCCTTCTCTTAATGAGATGCACCAACCACAGAGTGGGAGCAAGCAAATTCATTCTTGGCAGGGCAAGCAAATTCATTCTTAGCAGCACGGCTAGACTTAGAGGCTATATTCTTTGTTACCACCAGGACTGGCTGCCCACCTATTTCTACATTCATTCAGGCTTCCATACACTCGATTTGTTTTCCAGAAGGCCCCAGCCTTAGCCATTGTCAGAAATGATAAGTTTGTGTGACTGGTGATGGTCCCTGACCCAAACTAGAAGGCAAGGAAGTAGACCCTACATCATACTTCTCTGACTTTGGTTGTTTTTATAACCTTAAGCCCCTGTTCATACGTGCAATGTAGACCTTTCCACAGATTACAAAATGAGGGGTTTTCTAGTGTTACAGAATATGATTCCAAAGCCAAGTAAAATTAATCCTTTGGCTTATTTATTCCCAGACCAGGATTCCAGACAGACAAAGAAAACCCAGTTGATGAATCTGAAGCTACTGGTCCAGGTCTCCCCACCCCAGTTCTTCACCACAAAGTACAGTAAATTACATGTATTAGGCCCTTCCTCCCTACCAAAATATATCCCATGTAATGTTTTCCAAATGGATAATCCTCTGCTAAATCCTACATAATCGTCTCCAATGTTTGCTGGTAATGGACACCAGGAAGCCATCGAACTTGCCTCAGCTCTAAATACATTTGTGCTAATAACTCTTGTACAGAAAGAGCTCCATTGCTGCCGATTTCAAGGCTCTAGAAATCAGACTCCTAACAAATTTCCTTTGGCTTTGTTTCACATAATCCCGCTGCTGTCTGCTTCATGCTCTTCTCCAAATGTGTTGGGTCCCAATAGGCCATTGTCCTCCATGAATGATGGCTTCAGGCTCGACAAACGGCCCTCCATCTATCATCGGGGAGCTCCAGCGGCAACAACAGAGGCTGCTCTGTCTCCCTCGCAAGCAGGCAGAGTGATGGTCCTGCCTTGGACTTGCCTCCCCCGCCGTCTTGGGAGGGTTACCAGAGTTCGCTGGGAACTCTGAGGAAGGGGGTCAAGGCTGAGCTACTTCCCCTTTGAGTGTGCAGCCCTTCTGGTCTGGGGAGATCCCACTTATGTTCTCTTCTCCAGGGGGCCAATCCCCGCGGTCATCCAACCTCCCCTTTGCAACCTGAGCCCTTCTTCCAACCGTGCCATCCATCTCCCTGTGGGGCTCTGAGAATCTAATGAGATAATCCTGCCGAGAGTGGTTTGCAAATGCAGAATGGGCAGAGCAGTTAAGGAGAACTGGCTTTGCAGTCAGGAAAGCCTGGGTTTGAATCTGACTCGTCACTTTCAGACTGTGTGATCTTGCAAGAGCCACATAATCTCTCTCAGCCTCAGTATTCTCATCTGCAAAGTAGGAATAATAATGCCTGCATCATAGTATCAGCATGAAGCGCAGGTGGATATGGAGGTGATGGAAATAAAGCACTAAGCACAGCACCTGGCAAACAGGAGGCACTTAATAAGGTGTTCTATTATTTTAAAAATTAATAGTATCATAATATTAATAAGAATTCAATATTTCCCCTAAAACTCTAGAAAAATTGATGGTGAAGAGAAATCATCATATTTACCTGTGGCTTTGGGTCTCCCTTCAAAGATGCTGGAGCCTGAGCCTGAGAAGCCTGGTGGTGCCAGTTCCAAGTTGCCCCAGCACACCCCTGGATCAAGCTCAGACCCTGGCTCTGCCACTTGCTCTGTGACCTTGGCTAAGTGATTTAAACTTTCTAGGCCTCAGTTCCTTCCTGTGCCAACTAGGATCAATAAGGTCTATCTTATAGGGCTGTGGTGAGTACCAGTGATGTAATGCAGGGGAAAACACTAGCCTTTAGTTCCTGGCCTACAGTAGGTGCTAAAGAAACTTAAGCTAGTTACTGATTCACTAGACACTTAATAGCAGCCTAGGGCATTGTGCTGGGTGCTGAAAGAGAGAAGAAGGAAGAGAAGGAGAAGGAGGGGGAGTGTAGTGAAGGGGGAGGGGAAGAAGAGGTGACTAAGACTTGATCTGTACCCTCAAGAGAAGGAGAAGGAGGGGGAGTATAGCAAAGGGGGAGGGGAAGAAGAGGTGAATAAGACTTGATCTGTACCCTCAAGGAGCTCACAGACTAATGCAGTGATTCTTAGCCCCAGCTACACATCACAGTCATTCAGAAAACTTAAACATATATATAATCTGCCCAGGCTCCATACCCAGAGATTCTGACTTAACTGGGCTGGGGTGAGACCTGGGCATCAGTATTTTGCAGAAGCTCCCGACATCCTTCCAATGTGTCCAGGGCCAAGAAAGAATGGCCTCTTAGGGGGAAGATAGGAGCACATAGATGGTTTAATAATATATGCTTAGGGCTCCAACAGAGTTATATACAAAGAGTGATAGGAACACAGACAAAGGCAAAGGTAATCCTCTATCCCTTAGGCTGAGTAATAGCGTGGGAGTAGGGCTTCATCAGAAGGAGGATCTGAGAGAAGGGCATTCTGAGACTTTTCTGCACGACCTTAAATAAAGGCAGAGCTGCAGTGAGTCACCAGGCAGGGCCTGGAGCAAACCAGGGCAGCAGGAGGAAAGTGAGATAAGTTGGACTGTTTCCCATGTGCAGAGCTCCTTGGGGGACCCCAGCCCTGTGCTCTGTACCCCAGTGCTTGGCTGGGGCCTTGGTCCAAGAGTTTCACCACTCAGGGAGAGAGAGAGAAAGGAGAGAGCACTTCTGTCTGGTCAGGCAGCCTCTGGGAAGTTCCTTTGCTTCCCTGTCAACAGCGTCACAAGCCTTACAGAGAGACCAAACACTTAGGGTGACTCAAAGGTTGGTTGGTTTGTTGGGAGGGCCTCCTGTCCATGGTGCTGAACAGTCCCTATGCTGAAGAACCAGGCTTCTCCAGGTGTGTGTGTGGTCTGTAGACAGGCAGCATCAGTGCCACCTGGGAGCTTATTAGAAATGCAGGATCATGGGCCCTGCCCCAGGCCTACAGAATCAGAATCTGTCACTTATCACATCCCCAGCTGGTGTAAGTAAAGAAATGAATTTAATGCTTTGGAAACAGCATTTTCAAAGAAAAAAAATGGAAAGGCATAGAAAAGAATAAAAAATGTCAGCTTTCTTCACATCTAAGAGCAAGTTTTGCTATTACATATATGGGTATACCGAGCAGGATCCAAGAAGTGTTTATTCCTATGAGCTGCATTTTAAACAATGTCTGAAAGACCCTGCTCGTTTTTCCTAATCCCGGAACACTGATGATTTTTATCTAATACCTTCTAGGATTCTGAGCCAGGTGAGAGGACACAGATAGTGGGATAAAAACAGGGTATAGATCAACAGAGAAAGAGAATGAGAATGAGACAGAGACTGGACCTGCGGAAGAGGTAGATGCTGAGAGAACAGTGGAGAAAGTAAAAAAATAGAAAAAAAAAAAAAAAAGGCAGAGGAGACCAGATTTGAGTGTTAATGTCTGCAGAGTTACTTCTTTAAAGTGCTTTTGGCTTTCTTCCTTCCTTTTTCTTTCTTTCTTTCTTCTCTTTTTTTTTTTTTTTTGTCAATGACATTTTGTAAAATTTTATACCACCCTTAGAACAAACTTTACAGTCAGTTTCTATTTCTTAAGGCACGCAGTTGTTTTGCTTGAGAAATCCCTCACATTTCCGATGGTCTCCTCCTACCAGCCCCAGGAAAGCTGGTGGGGGGCAAAGGGTGGAGAGGGCCCATGACTCGGAGTCAAAGCCTCCCCTCCCCACCCCCGCTAGGTTTTTTAGGTTTCCCAATGCTCACCGTCAACCAAAACAATCAGAGGCACAGCTCTAAAGAACTTTGGAGAGAACGAAATGGAGGCCTCTTTAAAATGCAAAGACATTTTGTTTGCTTCAAGGGGTGAAAGAAAACAAAATGTCAAGAGTAGAAGTGACACCGTGATTTTTCTTCCTTTCAGAGCCGGGCAATGGGAGTTATTAACCTCTTGCCACGAGCCTGTTCTTTCATTTATACAAGAGTGTTCTACATTTGATTTTGCCTAGGAAATTGGTGTCTAATGGAAGATGACCAAAAATGACTTTTAAAATAATTTTCTCTCAGGCTACTAGAGTTCAGAAAACACTGAACTCAATACTCTCACTTAGGGAAATTCTGCCTGGAGGTCACGATATGGGACAAAAGTTTGTTAACACCTGCACATGGTTTCAGCTCCAAGGAAGACACAACTGCATGTACTGACACTTGTGTTTGTTCTGTAAAATGGCAGAATCAAGACCACGATCTCCTCCATAACGAGCTACGATAAAGCCAACAGGGACAGTTTTAGTTTATTTTTCAAATAAAAAAATGACAAAGTAATATATATCTACTGCCTCTAAAGACAAATTCTTTTTGATGCAAAGAGAGTACCTGACTCTTCAGGGGCAGTTTAAGTCCCTCAAACCCTAAGTTAGCTGGCATGACTTTTGATATAAGTAGAGTAGCTTACTAGTACTTACTATGTTCTGGAGCCTTCATATCTTTATCTTATTTAATGCACTTGACACACAATAGGATTGCATGTTACAATCCCTATTTTCAGAGATGGTAAAATGGAAGCTCAGAGAGGTTTAGTGACCTGCCTAAGGTCACACAGCTCATCAGAGCAACACAGCCAGAATCTGAACTCCAGCATGTCAAGTCCCAAACTCCAACCAAGTTGACCAAGTGTCATCTTGTTCAGCTGCCTTTCTGCCTCAGTCTCAAAAGCCCCAATCTTTCACAATAACCTTCTTCCCCAAGGGCTCCTGGTTATTTTACCAACTTGCCGCTTTCAACTCTCTCTCTGGGTCTTGCTGCTAAGCAGGCTGACATTTCTCTCTGGTTTTGTCTGGCACTGAAGAAACCGTCCTGGGTGCATGGCTGGTCACTCACAGAGATGGATGTCTGGAAGGGCACTGGATTTCCACAGTGGCTCCAAATGAGACCTGCTTTCCCTTTATTCAGTCAATGATTTTACAGTCAAATAGCATTTACTCAAAGTGGGAATATGTAAGTACATTTCAGCTTCAAGGCTGGATTTCTTCAACATCACAATTCAAGCATTTCTAAAACTGGTAAATGCTTAGAGGGAAAAGTCCCATCTGAGAAATGACAGTTTTAAAATCCTGATCTGAATACAAAGACGGTCACCTTAACACAACAATAATTTCTCCAGGGCGTCCCATGCTCCATGTACTGTGAATAGGGTGGCTACAGAAAGGCACCAAGACATCATCTTAGACTGGGGTATTTATTGATAGTATTTTCACCAGTTAAAACACTAGTATTTTTACCAGTTTAAAAAAAAAAATCACTGAAACATTCTAAGTTGAATTCAAGCGAGAAGGAACACATTCGAGCTCAATATAATAAAGAATTCTCTGACCATCAGCACTTGTTCAACGATGAAACAGCTGACTTTACTAGTAAGTTTTACCCAAAGTGTGCTGATAAATATTTAACTGGCTCTCCAGGAGACAAACAAACAAGCCTGATTTGTAGCCTTTGCTGATTTCCGTGGTGTAAATACTCCTACCATGGCCGATTTCAAGCTCTCCAAGTGGAGCCATTGAAAGTGGAGTTGGGAGAGGATGAAGGAATGCAACTATCAAGAATATTTCCATCACGCAGACAACACGGATGTAAATAACCTCGGCAGCAAAGTAGAATGTACTAAAATAATCAGGAAGTGGTGAATGCCAAGTATTTTTCCCTTTTTCATATAATTTACTTAAGTGTAAATTTATACGATTTGATTTTTAAGTAATGGCTGTGTTTAATAACTGGCTCACAACATCCCTGAAAAAGGAACAATCAGTGCTTGTGAGCCAGCTTGGTGGGCTCTGCCATTCCTTGGGGCCTTTACCATAGTGGGGTGGGGGGACGATCAGAGGCTGGGGGGCCATTTGTCATGGATATAAGTACCTAAGTCTTTAAGCATATCTGACTGCAGCAGCATCATTGCTGGCATTGGTGGCATTTCAGTGCCTAACATGTGACGAGAGCTTTGTACGCCTTGTCTCATTTATATAATATCTTGACGAAAACCCCATCAGGTAGATGGGACTAACATCATCCCATGATAGAGTTGAGGAAACTGAGGCTTAGAAAGCTTAAGTAAGTCACCTAGAGTCACAAAATAGTCAGTGGCACTATTGAAGTGTTTGACTCCAAATCTCTTTTCCTTAAACCACGATGTTACACTGATATTATGAGAAATGCACTATACCTACTGGTTCATGAACCTCCGTTATCCCTCAGGGCACTGTGATCTGTGAAGTAAGAGAAAAGAAGAGATGGGCTGCTCCCAGTTGCAGATTTCAGAAGGGTTGGCTAATGCATCTGAGTTCAGAGACTTAAACTGAACCAACAGTACACCAAGGAAGTGTTTAAATGAATAGCACCTTCCTTTCTTTGGCAGCACTAAACAAACAACTAAAACCTGAAGTTAAGTAGATTCATATAAAATCACCATCTTTATAAGCAAAAAAAAAGTCGAATATCTACAACTTAATTTTGTTCCACCGAATGGACCCTTTTGGACATACTTTAGGGACTTCCGGCAACGTGCAGCCCGATCTAAAGTCTTGTGTCTCTGTGTTAACAGATAACAATCTTTTCCTTTAATCAAACTAAATAGCTAATATGAGTGGGACACCATATCCGTGTATCACAAAGGTGCAGGTGAGTAGAGACATCTTGCCCAGGATGGCCACCACATTCTCTACTGTACGCTCAAACAGTGGAAATCCCAGGCTAAGCCAGCAGCCTCCCGACCTGCCCCATTCTCAAGCCCCGACCTTAGTCCCTGAATCCACACTAGGTGAGCACCCCGATGGGGCATGTGGCTGGCTGATAAGATGTTCCCACCGGGTGGAGGTTCCCTGGTGATTAAGAGGCCTGTAGGGTCACTCACTCCCTCTATGCGTGGCCCACCTACCTTCTACTATGATGGAGGGTCCCGGCAGGGCAGAAAGAATGTCACCCACATTCAGTGGAGCAGCTTGGCCCCAGAGCCCACTGGGAGAGGCACAGCCAACGGGCTCCCCTTCCCCCCGTCTTCTGCAGCCTCCTACCTCGGCAAAATCCCAGGACTGCAATTGAATGTAAGCGTTTGCACTCAGTGTTTACCTGCAGAGGCTCTAGTCATCGGCTTAACCAAGATCCCTGGGCTGTGCATGCTAGTTGCGTTTTCATCATGCCTCCGTTGCGTGGAATTATCGAGGTACAGCTGCATGATGCAAACTACCTAAAGTCTGGGCTACCGCTCCTGTAGCAACAGACGCAGGGTATGGGGAGGGCTGCTTGGTTCTTGGCCTGGAGGAATTTTACTTTGAAGTCAATCAAAATTGCAGTCGAGAAAGATATAATCACCATTATAAATTTGTGAGCATAAACAATGTGACAGGTGAGTTACTTGCAGTCCTCACAAGCAACTCTTCAAAGTAACTATTGCTACCCTACCTCTTGGATGGGGAAAGTAAGGTTCGGGAAAGTTGAGAAGCTTGTCCAGTATCACACTGGCAGTAAATGGCAGAACCAGATTTTAAACTCATGTTCATTTACATCCAGAGCCCTTATTCTAGGCACGCTGCAACTCTGCCTACACAAAAGGGGAAAAACAATTACTAGAGGTTTGCTTACTCCACGACAACGATGGTGAGGGTAATGATAACAATGAGAATAGCTAACATTTACATAGTGCTCACAAGGCTCCAGGTACTGTTGAAATTCGGGTGTTTAAATTTTCGCAACAGCCTTCATTTTAGAGAGCAGGAAACTGAGGCTCAGAAAGGGTATACAACCTGCCCACAGTCCTACCAAGGTCACGGTTAAGGACTGACCTAGGTAGCTCTGAATAATACTTCTCTTAGCATCCTCTTATCAGTCTTGAGGAAAAGGTGGTTAGCATCCCCAATTCACAGATGAGAAAAGTGAGGCTCAGAGAAGTCAAGAGACTTGCTCAGAGACACCCAGCTAAAGAGGTTGGAACCATTTATCCCAGCAGCAAATACATCTCAGGAGTAAAAGATCTCCTGTGCATTTCTCATAATATCAGTGTAACATCGTGGTTTAAGGAAAAGAGATTTGGAGTCAAATATTTCAATAGTGCCACTGACTATTCTGTGACTCTAGGTGAGTTACTTAAGATTTCTAAGCCTCAGCTTCCTCAACTCTATCATGGGATGATGTTAGTCCCATCTACCTGATGGGGTTTTTGTCAAGATATTATATAAATGAGACAAGGCATACAAAGCTCCCGTCACATGTTAGGCACTGAAATGCCACCAATGCCAGCAATGATGCTGCTGCAGTCAGATACGCTTAAAGACTTAGGCTTGGAGGTTAGGAGGTTAGCTTACCACTTGCTATCTGTAGCACCGCAGACAAGTCCCTTGGCCTTTCTGAGCCTCAGTTTACCCCTGAGGACAGTGAGGGCCTTGAAGCAGGGGCCTTCTGATCCCTCCCGCCTGGATGCACCAGAACCCTGGGGCTGGAATGGCCTATGTGAGATGTTCTCTCAGCTGAGAGGAGGAAAAAAGTGCTACTTTCAGACTCAACACATGTGTCTCCACCACCTCCCTGGCTGTTATATTTTCAGGCAAATAAACAGCCTCAAATGCTTCCCAAATCGCTGCTTAATGCTCTCCTCGGAGCGTGATATCGTTTATGGATCTGTAGAAAGGGTTTATAGCATCGCCGTTGATAGCGCAACATCCCAAATGATTTATCAGGGAAGGTGATGTAAAAAGCAGCAAGAAAGCACAGGGGGGAGGAAGGGGGTTAACTGCTCGGTTTTTGCTGGGAAGGAGAGGGGCAGACTGCGCTGGAGGGAGCAGGCCATATGTACGAGTTGAAACAACTTGTCACAGGGCTGCCTTTAGGTGACTTCCTGTACAAGCAGGGAACTGCAAAACATGGACAGTTGGGAAAATGCTGAAGGAGCTGACTGAAATTCACGGCGCCTGTTGATGACTCAAAGTCACAGAAAATTTGTGGGACACTGAGTGTGAAACGTGTCTCACAGCTTTCCCCATCGTAGTAGCTAGTTTGGGGCAGCCAGGAGCTTGAGGTATTAAGAGGCCTGTGTACGGATTTCGCATTAACAATGACGGGTTAGCCTGTCCCAGTGCATTGTGGGAATATCAGGCTGCATGGGAGGGAGGGGCAAAGGTCAGATGAGGATGTCTTGGGTCATGCGGACCCTCTGGGATTGGGATTGATATAAATTCCAGGTAACAGGCATGGCTCTTGGTGATTTATAGAGTCTGGCTGGTCTCACCTATTTTTACCTCCCCTGCATCGTCTCCTGTTACATCCCCTCTCACGACTCAACTCCCACATCCCCGTGTCTTAGCACCAGCTGTTCCCTCTGTCAAGATGGCCCCCCTAACCGTGCTTTGCTAGCAAAGTTCTACCCTTCCCTCCGGCTTGTTCAAGTGTCACCTGACTTGGAAATCCTCCTTCCTAACCAGGGCTGGATGCGCAGGCATGAAATGTGGGCAGTAGCACAGGGCTCGTGTTCAGAAGAGCCCTACGCTTGGTTTAATGGTCTGCTTGCTACTGCTGTCTTCAAATTCTTAATAATTTTTACAGAAGGGGCTCTGCATTTTTGATCTGCACTGGGACCTGCAAGTTATGAAGCTAGACCTGCTCCCACCCCCTGAGATGGAGTCAGGTGCTCTCTGCTCTGTGGTCTCAGCACCTTGGATGCTCCTCCAGGTGGGACCTGTCATTGTGCTTAGTTATTTGTCTGTGTCTTTCCACAATGCCTTGTTGCCAAAGAACAGAGTATTCAGGCAGTTAAAAAGGATGCAAAAAATAAATAAATAAATCCAACACAACCACAACAAACAGCAGTTTGGCATAAACTGGTAGTAGGTTAGCAATAAAACAGGAAAAAGAAAGGCAGGAGGTAACCAAAATTACGCCAGGAATGAGGTTAATTCTCTTAACAGGCAGACTGCAGGTTCGGCCCTGTGTTCCCTAGCAGTCTATAGGGAAAATGAGACAGTACTGTTCACACAATTCCGTGTGTATAAGATAAAAACAAGCCAACTTCTCTGGAGAGACATATTTATTCTTAACATTGAGAAGAGATGAAATTTTTCTGAGAATCTTCATAAAAAGGACCTTGTCAACCAGAGGGATCTCGCCTGGTGTCTGTACCTCCTGAAACAGTCACAACATTTGGTATGTCTTGGGGCGAGCACTGTTTTGAAGGAAGGCTCCATGGCTTGGGATGGATTCTCAAAGGCGCCCACAACTCACAAAGGATTAAGATTCACGGGGCTGTAATGACAGGCACAGTTGATGGTTTCTCATAACAACCCTCAATCCAGGGTGACGGAATTTCCACAAAGCACAGTTTCCACAACAAGTCATCAGTCTGGTACTGAGAACTTACTATAATGTAATTGTTTATGTATGGGCCCATCTCCTTAAGGCAGTGGCCTTTTCCTTTTCACCTCTGGTCCCAGAAGGCCTAACCTGAGACTCAACATATAATCAGCATCTAGTAAAAGTGGCTAAGCAGCTGGATGGACAGCTGGATCGCTGGACAAAGGAACAAATGAGTAAGTGAACCGACCTCCTAACAATCCACATAAAGCTCTTTTCACTCCAGCATGGAACTCTTGCTCAGAAACATCAGCCCACTCTCTGGCTGCACATCTGGTAATAATTCCCTGGGTCTGAGAATTCAGCAAAGTGGGTGCTTACCAGGCCCTTGAGCTTCCTAAGAAAGGTGCTTTGCGCTCTACAGCAAGCTTCTCAGGGACTGTGACGGTTAATTTTATGTGTCAACTTGGTCAGGCTACGGCGCCAGTGGTTTGGTCAAAGGCTAGTCTAGACGTCGCTCTGAACACCTTTTTTTAGATATGATAAACATTTACACTCACTTGACTTTAAGTAAAGCAGATTACCCTCCATAATGCAGGTGGGCCTCATCCAATCAGCTGAAGGCCTTCAGAGCCAAGACTGAGGTTTCCCAAGGAAGAAGCCATTCTGCTTCAAGATTCAACATTGAAATCCTGCCTAAGTTTCCAGCTCACCTGCCCTGCCCTGCAGATTTTGGACTCAAGACTGCAACTCCAACTTTTTCTTGGATCTCCAGCCTGCTGCCCTGCCCTACAGATTTTAGTCCACAACTGTGTGAGCCAATTCCTTAAAATAAATTTCTGTCTTGGTCTCTGTCTCATTCTCTTTCCTGATATCTGTGTATGTGGATACATGCACACACATACACACACACGTACGTATGTATATATGTAGATGTATAAAGAATGCATAAACAGATATATACACCCTATTGCTTCCATTCCTGTGGAGAACCCTGTACAGGACTTAGGACTCAATATCCTAAGCAGGTGACACTGCTCCTTTCCCCAGGGTTTCACAGGAGGAAAACAGTGAGTATGAGGAAGGGGATTTCCAGAACCACAAGGAGTATGATGAACCAGCTGCTTGGCCTTAGGGTCAGACGAAATGGAAGTCAGAAGTGGCCACTGTCAGGAGACAGGCTCGGCCCCTCTGTGCCTTCTTCCATTCTTGGGGAAGGTCCTAGTAAGGGCAAACATGGCCAGTGACGGGTTTTCTAGGAAGGAGGACACTGTGGTGCCCCTCCCACATCTACCTGTCTGGGTAAGTCGTTGAGAGGTGTACAGGTTGGCATGTGATGGGGGAGAGAGAGGCTGTTACAGGGAAAAGCTGGCTTAGGCCGGCTCTGCCTTGTCCTGAGAAGTGAGTGCTGTCCTGTGCCAGGGGGCTGGGGATCCCAGCCTCCTGACATTTAGTGACTCCCCAGAAGCAGCTCACATCTGTGGGTGCCTGATGGGGGCCAGACAGGCTCATTTAACCTCGTCATGGCTACTGTGAAAGAGGAATGACCACATCCATTTTACCATCGAGGAAACCCAGAGAAGCAAGGTGGATTTGGGATTCATAGCAGAACTGAAAGACCATGACAGTTCCCCTCTGCTTTGTCCTCTGTTGGCTCATGTTCTGCTCTCAATAGAACGTCTGGTTGGTGTAATTCTGACTCCGCCTCCCAGCCACTCAGCGATCAGCTGTGCGAGCGCGGATACGGACGCGCTGCCTCTGGACAGCAGTGACCTCTGTCAAATGCCCACCTTTCAAGACGGTGCTAAGTGTGAACTGAAGCCATGCTGCCCCGTCCTTGGAGGGCACTCGGTGAGCGGAGGTTATGGTCGCTGCGTTACCCTCCCCAGGTCAGGGATGTGGATGCCCAGTGACTGGCTCCCACGCCTATAAGGACGCACCCACACGGCTCCACAGCCCCCAGCAGAGGTTACACCGCCACCCCCTGAGGCTCCTGCCATCCTCAAGGGATCATGAGATGCCAGCTCCATCAGAGAATTTTTTGCACCAGGGTGGGAGGGGTGGGGGGGTGTGAAAATTAGGAAACAAAACCGCTCTGTGAACTCATTAAACGTGTGCCTGCTTGCATCTCCGCGTGCTTCTCCTGTTCCCACTTCGGGTCGTGCGCCTATTATTAACCACCACCCGCAGAGAGGAAACGTGCGTCTCGCCCCAGGAACATATTGTGGGGGGAGAAGCTGCCTGATATAGTGTAATCAACAAGTTTTTTTAAAAGTCCCACCTCTCTGAAGTAGAAGCTGGCTCAAAATCCATCTTGGACTCCCCACTGCCTGGAGAATGCACTACAAGCTCCTAGATGGACATGCAAGGCCTTTATGACTAGGGTTCCGCAATCTCCTTTCCACTTGCTTCCAGTCTCCTATTATACATAACCCAGCCCATGGGCCACCCAAGGTTAACCCAACAACTCGGCCCACGTGGTGCCTTGCTCAGAGTCACCACTGCCTGAAGCCCTTCCCATCGTATCCTTGCTCATCAGGTGTCTATCCGATCCTCACAGCCCTCCCCAAAGGCTTCTTTTTCTGCCAAACCAGTCTGGACTCTCCAGTCCAAAGTAAACCCCCCTCACCTGAAGTCCCATAGCTCTTGGCTCATTTGTCTTCCATGGCACTTATTGTACTAAATGACAAACTGTCACTTTCTTATATGTGTCTCATCCCCTCTTCCTGTCCCACTTGCTGCCAGATTCAGGCTGGATTCTCCAATAGCAACTACCCACCAGGCATGGGATTTATAAGCCACCCCTCTCCCATCAGAATCCCAACACTGACCAAGAGCCATGAAACTTGGTGCCACATACTGGGTTCCCACTCAACTGTGTCTCTTTCCCCCGTTCCCTGGAGGCTTTTCATGTTCATGACTGTCTCCTTAGCCAGGCAGACACCTCCTTTTAGGAGGGGGCTGGGTCTCATTCTTCCCTGTCCCCACAGCCCAGTGCTAGTTATATAGTAAGTTTGGGGAAATACCTATCAACCATGGAAGAAATTAGGAAACGATCTAATCAACCAGTGAAAAAAGAAAAAAAAAAAACCCTGGATCTCAAGCTCCTTAAGGGCAGGGGCCCCATCTTAGTTTTCTCTCTACCCTTTAACGCTTTGGCTGTAGCAGATGCTCAATAAAAGAGAGGGGTTGCCCTGAACTGAACTATACGCAGGTCTTAATACTTAAAGCAGATCATTAATCTTCGCAAGCACTCAGACATTTTCCCGCCAGCCTTAGTGAAGTGAGGTTATGTAAGTCAGCCAGAAGGTGAAGCAGAAAGACTATGTGGACAATTTCAAGTGCCACAGAAATAGATAATTTTAATGGATACAGTATTTCTACAGAAATAAAACACTATGATTGAGATAGAGGCCAAGGGTTTCACCACTGGATGACAGTGAAGTTTAATTTGAATCAATGAGGAAGGTCTACAAGTCAATTATCTTTCACTTCACTCCTGTGCAATAAATGAAAGTTTAGGGCCAGTAGCAAAAGAATCTCGGAAAGGAGCATTTTGCAATTTATCAATTCATACATAACCACTGGCACAACAAATTTTCTGTAGAAAACACTTTCACATTGATTAGCCCATTGAGTTTAAGTCAATTTCAACTTAAAGTTCACAGTGAGTGAAGCAAACCTGTGTGTAGTCCCATTATCATTCCCATTTTACAGCTGAGAAAACTGAGTCTTGGTGAATTTGTGCATCTTGCCCAAAGCCACTCATAAATCCAAAAAAGGCAGAGTCAGAATTTGAAATGAGATTTTTTTGACCTCACCCAAGTACTATGGCATTTGTACAAAACCAGATCTACCTAAGAAACCAATGGAAGAAGGGGTGGTGGTAAAAGGCAGCTTAGGGAAGGAATGTAAGCCCAGTGATCTGCACCCAGGAGCCTCAAAGGCCTCTGTGTGTCTCCAAAGAGGCGATTCCACCACTGTCTTTTAAGTGCCACTAAAGTAGGAAACTGCCTGAGAGCTAAAGGTTTTCAGGCTCTGCCCATATGGACTGGGAGGGAAAATGCTCCCCAGGCACACAATTTAGGAAGTGCTTAATGACAGCCCCACGACCTGATCAAGCCCCTTCTGTCACCCAGAGGGACCATAAGCATGGGGAGATTGTTTGAAAAACTTCCTTTGCAAAACGTCTCTTCCCCTTGTTTTCTCTTGCAGACCCATCCCAACATACAGCCAGAACTTCCACTGAAGTGCCCTGGGCTCAGCAGTGCTGGGAGAGACCTTCTCCAGACTGCCTTCTCTTGGAAAAGTGAGACATTCATTCATTCATCAAATATATTTGCTAAGCACCTCTGATATCCCAACCTCAGTCACAGACAACGTGAGGCTTTTATTTCAATGGAGGGATGGCAAATGAAGTAGGAAATAGAAGGCCCGGGGAGCTACCATAGAAATTAACTTGGGGCAGGTGCAGGGGTAGGCAGGCAGGTGGACTTGTCTATATTGGGAGGGAGGGGTGGTCAAAGAAGTCTTCTCCAAGGAGGTGGCACTTGAGTAAAGATCTGGAAAACTAGAAGCAGCAGCCATGCAAAGACCTGGGGGCACAGTACTCCCAACAGCAGGAGAAGTGCAAAGCCTTGAGGTGGGAAGGTGCTGGCTTTTTCCAGTAACAGTAAGCCCAGTGTGTTGGAGGCCAGGTTAACAGGGGAGATGGGGAGATGAGATCAGAAGTTGGCAGGGAAGGTAGAGTAGGCTGTGTGGGTCTCAACAAGACATTTGGTTTTTATTCTGAGTGTTCTGGGAAGCCACAGGAAGGTTTTACAGAAGGGAGTGACAGGAGCTGACTTACGTTTTTAAAAGGTCTCTCCAGCTGCCTTGTAGGAATGGGTAGTAGAAGGGCAAGCAGGGGAGCCATGTAAAACCCGCTGAGTAAGAGGTGAAAGTGGTTTCTGCTAAAATGGCAGAAATGGAAATAAAGGGAAGTGGAGAGATTCAGGTTACGGCATTGATAAATGTTTAATAAGTGGCTCTCAGGGGAAAAAAAGCCCAGTTTGCCAATTTCTGTGGTGTAAATACTCCCACCATTGCTGATTTCAGCGTGACATCAAGGAAAGCAGAGCTGGAAAGAGCTGTGCAGGTTCCACTCTTGTGAGCCAGGGGAGGCGGCCAGCACACCACTGGGCTCTGGGTAGACCTGCAGGACTTGCTAACAGCCTGACCGTGGGCTGAGGGAAATGGAGGGGTGAAGGGTGACTTCTAGGATTTGGGCTCCAGTGACAGGAAGGATGGAGAAGCCACTCTAGAATCATCAGCTTCTGTCTATTGCCTGGACTCCTGAGTTCCTGAAAGGCAGGAGGCTTTGGGGAATGAGGGCACCCACCAGGCTCTGGGCTCCCTGGGAGCTGACCCCAGGCCTAGACCTCCCTGTTTCCTCAGCACCCAGCACTCAGCGTGGTACACAAATGGAACTTATAAAGGACAAATGCAAGACAGAGTGACCTCAACTTCCTGATCTGCAAAATGGAACGGTGATACTAACACTCCCCAAGGGTCACTGTGAGAATCAAACGGGAACTAATGTAACAGCCACAAGAGTCGAGAGCTATGGGGCCCACAGGCATTACCTCATGATCCTCACATCAGCTCTGTGAAGTTTTTCTACCCCATTTGACAGACAAAAAAATGAAGCTCAGAGCCATTAAGCTATGTGTCCAAATTCATTCAGCTTATACGTGGCAGGGCCAGATTCAAGCAGCCCCAGTCAGACTGACATTCTCAGCTGCTGGGGCCACCCCAGCCAAGGGCTGGTCAGTTTCCACTCTTTCACCAGGAACAGCAGGGGCCACATGGAGTCATGGGGACACATAAGCCACCCCTTCCTTGCCAAGTTCTGCAGGGGAAACAACATGCGTGAAACCCAGGCAAGAGTTGGGAGCCAGAGCTTTCCTTCTCCTGACCAGGAAGGAGGAAAAGAGAGGCCCACCAGGATGGAAGAGCATTGGCTCGCCCTGTTTAGGATGAAGGATTCCAAGTGAGGGAAAGTGTAGGGATGGAGGCATGGCAGCCGGGCTGGAAAAAGCCCTAACTGTGCTCAGCACAATGGCAAGTGTGTTCCCCTGGTGGAGACGGCCTGCCCTGTCCCTGACTGATAAGGGGATTTTTTAATTTTTACCCTTTTGCACGGCCAACATTTTTTTCCCAGGCTGATAGAGATTTATGAGCCCAGGCCTTGGGGTCAGAGTCCCGAGTATGGATTATGCTCTTGCTACGCAAGGACTGTGAGAGCAAGTAGTTCAGGTAAGCTCCCTGCACCTCCACTTTCTCATCTGTAAAATGGGGGTCCAAAAGAGCCCTCACCTCCAGGGGCTGTGGTGAGGACAGAGTGGGCTCACAGGCTGGGTCAGGAGGAGAGCTGGGGTGCAGACCATGTCAAGAGGCATCCCCTTCCTCCCCAACGTGTCAATAAACTGAGCAGAGAAAAAAAAAAAAAAACAGGAGGGAAAAAAATCCCATCAACTCACTTGGAAGTGTTATACAAATGGAAGCGACATATTCGTTCCCTCGCACCCTGGGAAGGCTATAAATTTTTTGATGTCAAACAGAGCCTAATGGCCCTGGTAAATCACAGCGCTTCCTGCAACTACCTGGCAGGGGAGGCTCACAGGGGCGGAGGAGCCTCAGAGGGCCCAGCCAGCCTCTCCTGCTCAGTCAGAGGCAGTGGGGTCTCCAGGCAGAATCCCCGCTTTGCCACACAACGGCTGCAGTCCCACCAGCCTCTGCTACTCATGCGGAGAGGACACCTGTTCTGAAATCACTGTTGTTGAAAAACTTCTCAGGTTTTGGTGCTCAGGGGCACCACAGCAAAAACCCAATCAGCTTTAGGAAAGGATGATTCGTATTATAACAGGATGCTTTGCTTTAACAAGTAGATGCTGTTTGCTAAGCACTTACTCAGAGCCGGGTACCCATTTGATCCTCACACAAGCTGTAAAGTAGGTTTGATTACTACCCCCATTGTACAGCTGAAGAAACTGAGATCAGAGAGATTAAGTAACTCACCAGGATCAGCCCAGCAAGAAAGTAGCAGAGCTGGGACATGACCCAAGGCAGCCCAGCACCGGAAGCCAAACCCTCAGCCACCACTCCAGGCTGCTGGATTTATTCCCAGATGAGAGGCTGGATTTCGAGGCTAAGTCCAGCATTTAGCATAGAGGGCTAAGGGTACAAATCAAATGCCTTTAGAGACCAGAAAGCAGGTCTGGCCTGGGTTTCAAAGAGACAACTTGAAGTGGTAGGGAATGTGGCAAACTATAAAGGCATGCTATAGCTCAGCAATATGTGGCCAGGTGAAAATGAGGGCCCAGTCCCCATATCGTCTCTCTTTTTTTCAAAAAAGTTGAACAACCTGAACTTTCATGTGAAATCTCTAAGAAAATAATAGGCCGACATTATGCAGGCCCACCAAAACCCAGCTGGGGGCCCAGCGTGGCCTTAGGGTCACGGTTTCCAACCTCTGTTGTTGCTTTACTGTTTATAAGCATTTCTTCACACCCATTGCCTCCTTTTGCTTGGATATCCAATGCTGTTTTACCCCCATTTCACAGATGGATAAGTTGAGATCAAGAGCTTCGCAACGATTGAATATTAGAGACGTTGAAGATACAGTCAGTACCTCTCTGTTGTCCTGGTCAAGCATCCCACAACCTCAGCTTACACACCTCCTCCAGGGCCAGGGAGTTCACTCCTGTGACAACACCTCAAATCATGTTTAAGCAGTTCTAATCTTTAGGAAGTCACCTGAACTTCCATCTGCCCGTCCCACTCTGGAATGCTGGAGATATATGCCCAATTCCCCGGCCACATGACAGGCTTTGCCAACCAGACAGCAGTGAATATGGCAGGGTAACAAAGAGGAATTGAACACTTCCAGGGCAATAAGCTCAGTGTTCAGAACTTAACACACATGTTTTCACTGAATCCTCAGAAGAGCACAGCACAGTTGGCTTCTCTATCACCATGTGTAATTAAGGTACAGGGAAGCCAAATACCATCCCCAAGGTCACAGTTGGCATATGAGGCCAAGGGGATTCAAAATGAGGTCTGCCCAATTCCATGGCCACCTTTCCATCCATCCATCCATCCAACCATCCATCCATCCATCCACCCACCCACCTGACCAACAAATATTTTTTAAGAACTTACTATATATCAGACACTGGCTCTAGATACAGAAGCATCTACCATACCACTTCCCATCATCTTCTTTTTCAGGCTAAGACATGTGTGCTCTTTCATCTACTCTTTATATAGTCAAGTTTCTGGGCCCTTCTCCTTCCCTGACTTGTTAGTACCAACAAGTGTCAACATTCCTATTACAGTTATTGCCTGGAATGGAAGGCGATCTTTGAACAGAGCCTGAACAAGCACGTGGCTGGGAGTATCCCCGGCCTGACTTGGGTTCTCTCCTTTTCTTGATGGAGCCCATGCTCATATCAGCTTTTCTGGAGGCCTTCCCACAAGCAACTTTTCAACCAAAACCGTGAAGACTGTTTTCACAGCTGCTGCTACTAAACCATGTCTGGGTTTGGGATATTGAGTTTAAAGACCCAAGAAAAATGGAACAACCCCTGATATCTACTGAGCCAATTTTATATGCAAAACATCTTACAAACATTTTAAAATTCATATGACTATTTCCATTTTCCAGAAAGAAAAGTGAGGCTCAGAGAGATTAAGTGACTTGCCTATGATTATCCAGCAAGGCATGGAGCTGGGACATGGGTCCATGACTGTCTGACTCCAGGGCTTATGTTTTCCCAATGGGTTTCACTTTCATACCTATTAAATTTCCTCTCCTTTGAATAGGACTATTGCTTTGGACTATTGTCTTTGATCCAATATCCTGGTGACTCTTTCTGCCTTTCTTAGCACAAAGAATAATCTGTCTAAGTCAGCTATAGTTCCTGAGCACATCGACATTGAACATGGCAAACACCATTGACTACCTAACTGGGCTTGTGGCAGAAAGTAGACAGAGTGACAGCCCTAACAAAAACAAGCACCAGAACCAATAAGCAGATCCCTGCCACCTTCCAAGTAAAGAGCTGCTACTAAACACGGGAATGCCTTGCAGTGTCACATGCTGTCCAGCAGGACTCAGCTGGACCTCAATGTGGGCTAGTCTGGAGGTCCTCAACAACGTCTCTGAGTGTGACTGTCTTGGGTTAGGGCTGAATCCCCTGACCTAGGCCAGGTGCCAGGGGATGCCTACATGTCCACAGTGAGAGACACCAAAAAGTAACTATCGCACAGCCTCCAACCTGGAATCCCAGCCTCCAGGCTCCCCTCCCTGGCCCATTTTCCCTCTGTGCCCTGAGTACTTTATAATACAGGCCCTGTTGAAAATCTTTCCTTGGCTACCCATCACCTTCAGGATAAAATTCCATCCTCACTCTATGCTATCAGAGGCCCCTCAGGAGTTGGTCCTGCCTCTCTTCAACCATCCCCAGGAAACAACCCTATAAGGTAGCTTAGCATTTTCCAAGATAGATTCCAAGGAACCCTACTCTTAAAAAGATGCTCTAAGTGTCATTAAGTCTAGAAAATGCTACAAACAATTTCATGATTTTGAAAAATCACAATAAACAGTAGCAAGTTGCATATGGCTGAAAAGTCCTGTCATTAAAAAGATCTATTCAACTTTAAGCCTGAATTTCTTGTTTGGTGACAGAGCCTCCTATCTGAATAATACCCATTAAAGTCCCAAGGGAAAGATTTTTTTTTTTTTTTTGATTCACTGGTGATGTCACCAACTTCCCACTGCTTCTTTCATGCCTTTAGGGTACTGCATTATGCTGTCCCCTCCAACAAATACCTTATTCTTATTTCAACACCTACAACACTCATTCATACTTCAAAGCCTGGTTCAACTTATAACTCTTCTGAAAAATATTCCTATAAACTCCAGGCTTGATTTTGTTCTTGCCTTGATAATTGCACATATCTCAGGACCTGTTACAAGCCTGTCTCTCCCCAGGGACAGGAACCAGGCCTGGTGTTTCCCTAGAAACACCAGTGTCTGGCACAGTTCCTGGAATAGTGGTCCACAGTCATCGTGTGATGGGATATATGAGTCCATGAATGAATGAGGAAGTAAACAAGTCCATGTGCATGATAGGGATTTGGTTCAGCCTGGCCCAGCTACAGAACCCTGCCAGGGATCCTGCCTACATGACTGGGGAAAGCCCCTCCCCTTGACAAAGCAACATGATCTCAAGGCAATGGTTGCCACTCTCAACGGGAGTCAACAGGTCACTTCAGGAAGATTCAAAATAGATGCCATCCTGCTACATCACTTGGTGTTGCTAGGAAACAGCTAGTTTGCTACAAGGCAGGTTGATTAGCTTTGCGAAGAAGACCCAAACTAAGAAATGGCTGCGTCTTCTCACCCTTTCTAAACCAACCATCAACACAATTGCATCAATTTCTTATTCAGCCTAGCTAGAAAGGCAAAATTTGAAGTCAGGATTAAAGACCTGTGAATGCTACTCAGAGGACTCTGAGAAGCACTTCCTGAAGCATGGCAGTGACTCTGTAAGCACTGAGCCCACAAAAGGATGTACTTAATTCCACCTTAGCCCTTTGCTTAGGGCCTTTGTGCATCTTGGCCTGGGAGAAGCCTGGAGGAGACACAGGATGGGAACGATGAACATCCAGAGAGAAAGAGGGGGCCTAGGTGCCTGCCGCTCCCTCTCCCAACTCTAAGTTATAGAGACCCAGGGGTTGGAGTGACTCACTCAACCCAGAAGATTGGGAGCGGTTCCCTGGGGCTTTCAAAGGGCAAGTAGAAATGACTAGACCATTACAGGATGAAGTCTTACCGGCAGTTTCCTTTCAAGGAGGCCATCTTAGGAACCACTTCCTCTAAGAAGCCCTCTTTGCTGACTCCCTGTCTAAACTTCCAGAGCAGTGTGCTAGGTGCTGTCACGAGGATTATCACCCATTTATGGATGAGAACCAGAAGCGCACAGTGATCACACTACAAGTAATTGGCAGGCCAGGACTTTAACCCAAGTCTGACTAACATATGTGCTATGATATCAGTTAAATCTGAACTAAACAGGAAACAAATGCAATATTTTATCTTTCGATATTTTCCTTCTCCTATATATGGAAGAGTGTCTTGAAGGGTGGGAGGAAAGCACAATTTGGTACACAGAGCCCCACATGTGTAGTCATGGGATCGGGTTGCAGACCCTGCTCTGCCACTAACTAGATATGTTGCCTTGAGTCTCCTCTGGGCCTCTAGCTTCTGATGTTAAATACGGATAACAAGAGCCATCCTGTATACTTGCTTCTCTGGGTACTGGATGATAAGTGGGGAAAGAGCTTTAAAAGGCATAACACACTGTGAATACATAGCACACAGTATGTGCTCAGAAAGAATTGGCTGGTTGAATGCTTATAAGCTAGTACTGCAATGCCCTAAGGAGCCCAGACAGCCAGGATTGGGTTCCCACTTGGTTTCCACCATTTTGAGCAAAGTACTTAATCTCTCTAAGCCTCATTACTTCCATCTGTAAAATGGGGATTATAATGCCCCCTCGATAATATTGCTAAGAAGGTACAATAATTTAAGGTCTATGTAAAGATCCAGGCCCTATAGGGATGCAACATATTTGAGTTACTCTCCACCCTTCTGTCCTCTGTCTAGAACCCCTGGAAGGCAGAAGCAGCCTGGAGCTGCCTGTCACTCCTGCTGGCCAGCTGCCCGGGAGGCCCCCAGCTGCTGGGATTGGCCAGTACACATGATGGCACTTACTCAATCATGCCCAGCAGGATGAGACAGACTGTAATTTCCAAGGCTGAGCCCTAGCCTCACGCAGGGACACAGCATGAAGCCACTTTGAGAAATCCACATGCAAGGCACAGTCTCCCCAGGCCCCAGGGAAACGCAATAGCTGAGGGAACAAGAAGGTTACCAAGCTAATCGTTCCCCGATTAAAGCAACTGGCTGAAATCCAGCCAAGCCAGCCTTTGCAAAGTTTAAGTTCTGTCAGTAACCAACAGCGATGCTCACACCTCACATCTGCACAGCATCTTACAATTTACCAAAGGCCTCTGCAAAGAGTATTCATTCAATAAATCCTGGCATCGTACAGGCAATCAGCATGCTAGGCATTAAAACAACAACAACAACAACAACAACAAAACCCAAAACAAAAACCAAAAAAAACCCCTCATTTAATTGGTCAGGGCAGCCTGGGAGGAGCAGGTGTGTACCAGATGTCTTATGGCGACTGCACGTACCACCACCACCTTCTAAGAGAAGCTGTCCCATCCACAGCCACCATGTTTTATACCAGGGGACCTGCAGCAGCCATTTTTTTGTATCACGTAACCAGGTCCCACTGTGCTCATAGCTGATTGGACCAGAGGTGGGCACCTGTTCCATGCATGGTCCAACGATTGGCTGTTCAGTAACCTGCAGTTTGTCTCAGTTCAATTTCTCCTTCATGGATTGGGACCTAGATCTGGGGAACAGAGACTGGGTAGCTAGCTAGTAGAGGGGAGAAAAACCCAAAGGAGTTACTATGAGTTGTTAGGTCATTGAGAAGGCCAGGATGGCGGGGACGGGCCTTTGCAAGTCAAAGCTTTGTGGGACCATGATCTACGAAAAAGCAAAAGAAATGGGTGAGCGGAGAGGAAGACAGAGTAGCAATGCAGAGAAGAAAAAGGGCCACTAAGAGAGACCACCTGGATGCCTTAGCTATTGGTAACTTCCCATTCTGGGTTTCCATGAGGTCCTGCTGCATTATGGTTCTTACCTGTGGACTCCCGGAAAGATCCTGCTACGTTATCACCAGCCATCCTTTCCCTTCCCCTGAGTTGGCTTGAGTGGGTCTCTGTTCCTTGTCAAGAAAGACCCTGAGCAGGACAGTACCGAGTGGGTACTGCTGTCCTCCCTTTGCAGACTAAAAACCTGAGCCACAGAGAACTGACGCTTGCTGGCTGCTCACAGCTAGATCGGGGTCAATCCTGACGCAAGCCCAGCTAGGTCCTCAGAACACAGCTCTGTTGCTTTTCTGCTGTACTTCATTGCTTTTCAGGCTGCAAGAAGATGGAAAACTATTCTCTGAGTCTCAGAGGAAAGAAGAGATGGTACTAGACAGACAGATATTGTGACGATCTGTTTCTCATCTGTCTCTTCCACTAGAATGTGAGTGCTGAGAGGGTGGGGACAGTGTTATCTTGTTTACTGCTGTCTCCCCACAGCCTAGACTAAGGCTGATGGCAGAAGAGATGCCTAAGATTGTTTGCCAAATGAATAACCGAATCAATTAGTCAGTCCCAGGACCTTCCGGCCATGATGAGTCTTGCACATCCTCACCCACAGACAGCAGTTAAGTGCTGCTTCACTGGGAATTCCAGATACTTCTGGGGAAAAATTTTTCACTTCCTTCTCCCTTGGGAATTGTTTGTGAAAAGCAGCTGCTGTAAGCTTGGGTTCAACTCCCGGTCATCGCCGGGAGTAAGAGGCACAGAGGACCACTGGATCCTTGGAACGGGCTGGGCCCTGACTGCCACCCAGACATCAGATGCAGGAATTCCTGCCACAGCATCTCCAACAAGTGACCTGTGCCCCTGCCCAGGGGGGCTGTGTCAGGAAGCAAACCACGAAGGTTGTCCCTTTCACCACAGAGCCACCCTGGCTGGTGGAAATTCGACTTAAAACTCACTGTAACTTCTTTTCACTTGGCCCTGGCTCTAGGTCTCAGGGCTTCACACAAGAACCCTAAACTATCATAAGTGGAGTAGGGAATGAACAAATGTTCTGGAATGGGGTCTAGGGAGACATGATTTCTTCCAAATTTGCTGGGTGACCTTGAGGCAGTCGCTGACACCGTGAAACCAATAGTTCTGAAGTCTGGTAGACCTGGGTTCTCGTCTCAGCTGAACCTTGGGCTGATAGCTTTAGCTGAGCCTCAGTTTCCTCAACTCTAGGAGAATAAGACCATCCAGCTGAGAGTAACATCTGCCTGCGCAGAGCATTCAAATGGGCTGTCAAGTCAAGGCTAGCATGGAAGTCAGGTTTACTCTGGTGATGGACTCAGTTCACTTTGGGGCTACAGGACCACAGACTGGTCCTTGAAGTGGGAAATGGTGGAGGCCAGCTTGCAACCCCTTCTCAAATCTCAAACAGGACACAGTAACAGAGCTGGGGCTTGGAGGGCTGGGGAGACCCAGAATAACCTGATTTTCCCCAGACTCCAACTCCAGGGTCAGGAGAGAGGCAGGAGGCCAAGTGGGAGAGGGTCGGTTGGATGGGCCGTCCTTGCATCCCATTCCATTATCCAGCAGAGAAAATCACACAGGCTCAGGGGACAGGCGATTCGAGTTGGGTAACGTGGGACGGGTAACTAACATTTTGAGAGCCTTGGTTTCCTCATTACAGGCCAGGCTGGGTTACCTGCTCGATCTCCATCAAAGCATTGCCATGGAGATCAAGCATGGTAATGGGTTCAGAAAACTCTTGGTAAACTGAAAAGTGCTGTTCCTTCGAAAAGTATCATCCTGTCTCATGGTTTACAAGCAGCTCTGTGCCTTCCTCACCTGGTGCCAAGTTCAGGGGCTCCTGTGCAGAGCTGCATGGCTAGCACTGGCCCCCTTCCACTCTGCATATCCCTGTCTCCCTGGGGACTGTTGAACAACTAACTATGGAATCCTGGTCACAATCCTGTGAAATGCACATTACAATCCCCCCTTTACAGATAAAGAAGCTGAGATCCAGGGAGACCGAGTAACCTGCTGGGTCACATGATTGTTGAGTGATGGATACACCCCCAGGGAAAGAGTATGCGCCGGGGGGGTGGGGGGGGGGTGGGGGGTGGGGGGGTGGGGGTGGGGGGTGTTGAAGATAAATGAAAGAGCAAGACAGGGACAAAAATGGAAGGAAGTCAATATCAAAAAAGAAAGAAAGAGGAGAAAAGGCAGGAGGGGGAGAGGGGAAAAGAGGGGTGGGGAAGGAAGAGCAAAGGAGAATAGGCCCCCCCACGTTGGGGGCCAGAGTGGACACCGGCCAGCCACTCCCTGGGGCTGGGTATGGGATTTGAGGCGCCTCTGACCCCCAGCCTCGGGCCTGAGGAAGTGACAGGTCAGCAGAACCATTCAGCGGAGTTAAAAAAGCCTTCTGCCAGGGTGGAGAAAAAACATCAAATGAGACTTCCTCGGGCTTTAGAAATTGCTGAAATACAGAGGCCACAATGGAAGATGAAGTGTCCTGCAAAGGGAGTTCCGAATGGAATCAATTTCCCTGGGCCGACTTTTATGCCCTATTATAAGAAATTGAAAAATTATTTCTGTGGGAATTTCGCTTTGCTGGTCCATCTCACCAGAAGATATTAAGAAGGAAAATGGCTTCCAATAAAGGGGCCCCGGGTCTGGTCCTCCATCACTGGAGTTGATCCTCTCTTCTGTGGCTTGGGAGCCAGGGGAGGTGGGGTCAGGGGGAGTCTGGGAGGTGGTTCTGTTAGGGTTTGGGGGCTGAAGGGAAAGCAATGAAACGGAGACAAATGTGACAGCCCCAGGAACACCATCTCCTGATGGCCAGACACACATGCTACCCAGCTGGAACTTGATACCCTTGAGGCTGGCTAGACTGGGCCAGAGTGGAATACCAGGATTCCCTGGGCAGGACGTCACACCACAGAGAGGACTCCAACAGCTGCCGCCATACCACACCTGCTTGCTTCCAGGGTCACGGCATCAAAGGCCTGCCCCCCGCAGCGTTCCTTCCCTCGCACCACACTCCTGTCGCCATGAACTTCTCACTTCTCCCTAAACATGGCAGGCTTTCCCTCCACGCCTTGGTGCCTTCTCTGGAGGGCTTTCCTCTATCTGGATGCCCTTTCTTGCGCATCAATCTGGAAAGTTCCTCCAACCAGCTGAAATGTGCTTCCACAGGAAGGCATTCCTGACCTCCCTCCCTTGGGCAGCAGCCTTCTGTCCCCTGGTACAGCAACCTAAATAATGCCCTCCCCACCAATTGCCCATATCCTAATCCCCAGAACCTGTAAATATGTTACCTTACATGGCAAAGGGACTTTGCTGACGTGAATGAGTTAGGGATCTAGAGATGGGAAGCTTAGGCTGTATGATCCAGGAGGGCCCAATGTAATCACAGGAGTTCTTGTAAGAGGGAAGCAGGAGGATGAGAGTTAACAGCACAAGATGTGAAGCTAGAGGCTGGAGTGATACATGGAAGAGGCCACAGACCAAGAAACGCAGGCAGCCTCCAGAAGATGACAGAGGGGAGGACATGCATTCTCTTTTCAGAGCCTCCAGAAGGAACCAGCCCTGCTGACACCTTGACTTGAGCCCAGTGAGACTAATTTTGGATTTCTGACCTCCAGAACTGTAAGAGAAGACACTTGGGTTGTTTTTAGCCACTCAGTGTGTGGTGATGTTTTGCAGCAGCAATAGGAAACTAATGTACCTGGCAGGTTCTTCTCGCTCCCCAGAGCCCCCGGAACTCCAGGGTCGTTTCACACCATAGCTCACGTGCGAGGCCTATTCTAAGTGCCATACGTGGGTTAACTCACTTAATCTCACCACACCCCTGCCGGGGAGGTTCTATTATCCCCATTTTACAGATGAGGAAATTAAAGCCCATAGAGATTAAGCAACTTGCCTAAAGAAAATCGCACAGGAGAAAAAAAAAAAAAAAAAGAAAATCGCACAGGTAGTACATGACAGAGCTGGAACTTGAACCCAGGACATACTGTACGGAAATCGTATGTTTAAGTGTTGGTCTCTTCAGCAAGAAAGTAGGGTTACAGGGTAGATGTTGGAGTGTCTCTGGGTCCCCAGTACCTGGTCCAGGCCTGGTTTAACCAAGCCTCCAACAATTGCAGAATGAGGAAAGATCTGAATGGGGGCCTCCCTGACCCTATCCGAGAGCTCTTTTTGTTCAGTGAACACTGTTGTGTGAAGGAGGTAGATTAGAACTAAAACTTCTAATCAAACTAGATTATTTGTAATATGAACATAAAGCACTTTATTGTGCACTTTCAATGAGCTTTCCTTTTAGGTGGCATGGAAACATGGGAGGAGTCTGGGAATTAGAGTCAAGAAACTTCTGGGCCAGTTCCCACAGTGTATTGCCTCAGTTTCTTCATCCACAAAATGGGTACCATAATACCACTGCCGGAAGAGGCGCGGGAGATGATGTATGAGACGTGCATGGAAAGCCCCGGTGCACTGAACAGTGCTCTCGTCCTCCGAGCCTCACGACAAAGCTGTGCAGCACCTGGGCAGGTGGTCTTACTCCCCAGTCACAGATGAGGAAACAGGGTGCCCCACCCCCGCCAGCCTGATACAGCACCCCAGTAAAAAGCATCAAGCTGTTGGGCCTAAGTACCAGGGGGGCTGTCCAAGCTAGGTGCTGCCAGAATGCTGATGTGCATCACGGGCTGGGGTGATGGGACAGTTTTCTAGAAACACCAGCCTGTGACAGTCAAAAATAGGTGGGACCTGATGGACACGGTGAGAGGAGGGATTGGAGGGGGCGCACGTGGGCTGAGCAAGGAGAAGAGCCCAAGGGAGAGGGGAGGCTCTGAGACCCTGGGAGCGTGGGGTGTGTGGCAAAGGTCACAGGGTCCTACCAGACCTGGGAGTCAGACTGGAGTAGTCAAATGGAGGTGGAGAGGGAGGGAGGGAGGGAGCAGGGAGGGTTCCTGGGAGAACAGTGGGACCACCGGGAAATGAGGCGCTGCAGGGCCTCTAGAAGCCTTTTGTATGACCAGAAGCTAAAAGTCCCAGGGCCTCTCAGTCCTGAGAAGACTGCAGAGAAAAGTCATCTGGAAAGTTTTCAAACTCCCGACGCCCAGGCTGCACTCCGGTCCAATTAACTCAAAGTCTCCAGGGCCGGGAAGGGGGCACCCAGGCATCAGGGGTATCTGTCATAGCTCCCCATGTGATACCAAAGTACCCGCACAGCTGAGAAGCACTGCTTCTAGGGCTTGGATCCAGGGCCCAGAGGCCAGCCTGGAGTCTCCTGGATTCCAATTTGGTGAATTACCTTCAGCCATTCTCAGTGCTATTTAAATGCGTCCCTTCCCCCTGCTCACCCCCTCAAGTCCTGCAGCTTGGCCTGAACACGGTACTTCACTTCCTGTCCTTGGCCTGAACTGGGTCTTTGTGTGTGTGTTGGGAGGGGTGGGTAGGGAGGTGGTGCTGTCAGTTGTTTGTGGATAAGTTTCCAACCTCCTCAAATCCCTGTGCCCGCGAAAATGGTTTGGGGGCCCCGCCCTGAGGCACCCCACTTGCTGGGGGCTGGCGAGTTGGGGGCTCCAGAGGCCTCAGCGCTCCCAGCTCACCTGGAGCACCACTAAGTGTCTCTGCGGCTGACCCCTAACAGGAGAGGCCTGGGAACAAGGGGATGGGAACGAGGAGCTTCTTCCTACTGGCCCCGGAGAAGGAAAGAAATAGCGTTTACTTAGCACTTGTTCTGTGGCTGGCATTGCAGGAGGCGCTTCTTATGCACTCCAGTTAATTTATCCTTATTATACCTTATGAAGCAGATATTTGAAATCATCCTGTTCTACAAATGAGAACACAGAGGCTCAGGCAGGTGAAGTGACTTGGCCTAAGGTTTCACAGATGGGAAATGTGAGGGCTGGGTCTCACCCCCAGGTCTGCTGACTCCAGGGGCTTTAATGCTCGTGGTCTCCGTTTCCCACTTGTAAAATGGGAATCACAGTATTTCCTCCTTCACAGGGTTATTGTGAGCATTAAACATGTAGCATGTTAACCTATATAAAACAGAGAACAGGCTGTTTAGAATTCAGCTGACGTTTCATAAAAAGGGCCCTGATTCACCTTTTAAATAAAGGACTCCATACTAATGTGTAGATGGTTTGAAGAGGTAGTATAGCTAAGTTAGAAAGAAAAAAAAAAAAGGATGGAGACCAGAGTATTCTTTTTTCCCATCTGCACTTTGATTCTTCCTTCTCCATGCTCTTTGAAAGCTTGTTACCAGTGCTGATTAGCTTTTGTCCTGGCACCCAATCAATGAGAAAAAGTCTACGGTCAGCCGCCTGGGGTCCTTTGGGTGCAAGCTGAGAGATGAGAGGCAGGGCTGATTCTCCAGGCCGATGCCTGGATCTGCTGGGGCCTGGGTCCGCCAGGCCTCTGCTCAGAGGCACGAAGACCACGTATGAGGTCTTGGGCATCCCAGACGGTGCCTGGCTACATTCACAGAGATGCAATTTTAGTGTTTATCCTTTTCGATTACCAATGTTTTCTTCCTATTCTAAGCCAGTCTCCTGTCAGTGAGGCATCCCAGATCCCACAGTGAGAAATATGTTCCAAATAGTCCCAGACCTGGGACAGAAGAGGTACCTAATAAATGTACTGACTGAATGAACGTGTGAAAACTCACTTATGCTGCCTATGACTCCCAATTTCCAGACGAAGTACCCTGGAGTTTTTTGGCCATTACTCACGTGGGTGGTAACAGGGGCTACTCAGAGCATGAGGCTTCCATGAACCTGAGATCAAGGAAGAACTGTCTCTGCCCCAAAAGCTGCGGGAGGTGAGGTCAGGAAACAAGGGAAGAGAGTCTGACCTGGGCACACAGATAAGTACCTGGGAAGACAGGGAGGGGCTGAGGGTAGAGCCAGGGAATGGAAAGGACAGGAACCTGTGAAAAGTCTCACATGGCTGAGTTGGCTGCAACTACAGAGCTTTCAGGAACAGATGGCATGGGAAGGCTGTAGTTAGACACCCACAGAAGGGGCCAGTGTATGTCTGGCCATGGCGGACTGGCATTGGAGTTTTTGAAAATGAAACTCCTCTTTGACCAACACTCAAGAATGCAGACCACTTTGAGAGGCTCAGAATCCTTCTCTACCTTCTCCCATCCTTCCCTGGCTCTTCCTTTTGACCCTTCCGGAAGAGCAACATTTCATTTTTCTATGAAAAGCCATCAGCCCAAGGCAGGAAGCAGAGTAGACAGGCCACCTTCCCAATTCTACCTAAATTTCCTGCCTAAATTACCAAGACAAATATTTCAGGAAACTGCACTTGGCTGGAATGGTCGGGTAATTCATTTTATTTACCATCTAAACGCACTTGAGAGCTGAGATAGATTCATTCAAGTTGCCGCTTCTTAGTCGGAGGCAATTCACAGTAGAAATCACTGCCATCCAAAGCTTCCATAACTTCCAAAGTGTAATGGATTTTTTTCAGCCCATCTTTCTTCCCAGCTCATATTTGCTTGAGGATTCCAAATGGATTCTATTTACTGTAATTACTGTTCTAACTGCAGCTCACTTGCAATGTATCAGGTTAATGTTAACAAGATACCCAGCTGATGCTGGTAATGTGTATTCATTGTTCAAACTCTTTACCCGCCCCCTTTGGTGTTGTCTCAATTCTATTTTCTGAACCCGAAGGGGAGGGAGCAAAGGCTGGTGTTTTTTTCTCTGTTTCTTTCTTCTCTAACGCCATGGGCATTTTTTTCTCAATGGCTATCCATTGTTCTTGGGTTTTCCTGCTCCTGTATTTACATGGCATCATTACAAATGTTATGCTTTGCTTAAATACTGATTTACATGCTTACCCTCTCAATTTTTTTCATGTTATTAGTGTCATTAAATTTCCTATCATTTATTGATGATAACAATTAGCATCAACGAAGGTCCCAACAATTTGAAAGACATAGTTCGCCTCGCTATCTCTATAATAAAGCCGAGAAATAATGGCCCAGTGTCTCGAGAGTCTTCATCTCTCAATTATTGAGTAGGGTTATATTTATGTGTGAAAAAAGCACATTTCACAGTAGGGAAGACTAGCCTTCAAATTCTAGTTTCACCACTTATTAACTATATGAGTTTAGGTGAACTGATCTCTCTGTACTTGAATTTCCTCATCTGTAAAAGAACAAAACTAACACAACACTGATCGCCTATTGCTGGGAAGTTCCTTGCACATAGTTAAGATGCTTAAATTACATCTGTTATTATGATACCTTATCAATCATTTCAATCATGTAGCCAGATCTTAGGACCACGACACACACAGGTATGGCTGTATTTTAATGGGGGTGTATTTAGGATTTCCAAATGGACTTATTGAACTGGGAGGATTTTAGAGATAAACGCTTCTTACAACTCAAAAGTGTGGTTCAGAAACCAGCAGCATTGGCATCATCTGGGAACTACTGAAATGCAGACTCTTAGTTCCTTCCCCAAGAAAAAAATTATAACTCCATGTAGTTGACAGAAAAAAGAGATTGTCCCTAGAAAGTGTCCTGACTTCCTGGACAATATGTTTCAAGCTGAAGGTCTTAGGAGATGCCAAGAGGAGACATGCCCAAAGAAAACCCTGAAGTCCATTCTGGCTTATTCCATTATACAGGCAGCTATAACCCCCCCACACACAAAGAACATTTTGCTCTCCTCCCAAGAGCAATGATCATTCAGCATGATGAAAACGAATGCCGTTTGTCGATTCAGGTAGAGCCTGAGACACACCGCTTTGATGTAAGTCAAGCAGTTGCCCTCAAACTCTGGGTAAGTCTCTTTTCCTTTTCGCCTAGGTCACCTCATCTGTAAGGTGAGGATAGCAATACCTACCTCCAGGGTTGTTTGAGAATTAATGCAAACAGATGCCAAGCCTGATGTCTGGCACACTTAATTATGGCTGCAGCAGCAACAGCCTTAGTAATAGTAATAATGTGTGAGGCTGGAGTGGGAGGTGGGGATTGGATCTGCTGCTGCCATTATTACCATGTCTGCAAAAGCAGCGACCACGTCCCTGTCTGCAAAGCCAGAGTCTTAGAGTCAGTCACCTCCTGTCATCAGAGAAGGCAAAGAAGAACTAGAGTTGGAATAAAAAAATTCAGCTTCCCTTCCTGTCTCCTAGTAACTTTCTTGGAAAAGCCACTTAACCACTGACAATATCACTTTCCTTATCTATAAAATGGACATAACACCATTTCCTCTGAGTGCCTCAGGGCTGGAGTGAAGAGCTCATAAAATAAAGCATCTGAAAGTGATTTGTAACCATACAACCAGGCAATGCCAGTTGAACAACTGTAAGTGGTCCCTGTGATCTCTGCTTCCTCCTAGGCCCCAAGCCCTGGTCTTGCGATGCTTCTCATCTGTTTTCTCTCATTCTTCTCTCTTTCCCCCTTTCCCATCAAACCCCCTGCCTCTGCAGAGGCCTCCACTACCGCACAGGTTCCCTGGAAGCTCCATCCTGGGTCTTACTCTCATCCCCCTTCAGACCAATTTACTCATCACTGGGGATGAATCTTTCTTAGGGACACTGCCCTTTCCCTTCTAAATCAGAGGTGGCATGATCAGGGATGGGGGTGGGGTGATTTAGCCTCCATAAACTCCATTAGTCTCCACTATGCATTGCCTGCTATGCCAGTGAACTTCTAGGCAGGTCCTCCAGCCCTCCGCCCCACGCCCCACCCCAGGCCCCCAAAAGGTGCTTCTCCTCTGGTCCTACAGAGATTCTAGAGCCGCCTTGAACCAAACCCTCATGGCTTCCTCTCCATTTTCTGAACAACCCCTGCTGTGCCTAGGTCTGAGGGTAAGGCTATAAAGGCTGACGTTGACTCATCTCTTCCCCATGGTGAATTCAGAGACAATGGAGGAGACCAAGGTGACTGGCTGACTTTAGGGCCAGGGGTTCTTGCAGCCAGTAAAGGAGGCGTGGTGGGTGGGAGCTGGCCTCAGTGCCCTCCCCAACAGGAGGGCCTCACTCGCATGGCACTTCGGCATCACCCTGCTTGCAGGTGGGGCCTGCCGGCAGCCATACCTTCCGGCATCTATGTGACCTTTGGCACGTGGCTTCTCTGCTCCTCAGCTCCTGGGCCTCTGAGCTTCTCTCAGCCTCTGTTTCCTTGTCTATTAAAAGAGGAACTGGGCTTCCCTGGTGGTGCAGTGGTTAAGAATCAGCCTGCCAATGCAGGGGACACGGGTTCGAGCCCTGGTCCGGGAAGATCCCACATGCCGCGGAGCAACTAAGCCCGTGCGCCACAACTACTGAGCCTGCGCTCTAGAGCCCGCAGGCCACAACTACTGAAGCCCACATGCCTAGAGCCTGTGCTCTGCAACAAGAGAAGCCACCACAGTGAGAAGCCTACGCCCCGCAACAAAGAGTAGCCCCCTCTCACTGCAACTAGAGAAAGCCCGCATGCAGCAGCGAAGACCCAATGCAGCCAAAAATTAAATAAATGAATAAATAAATAAATTTATAAAAAAAAAAAAGGAACTTATCTCAGGGTTGGTGTGACGTTTGAATGAGGTAAAATGTGTGAAAAGAAGCTGGGAGGTTGTGGCATATATCGGATGTTTATTGCCCTTCTCCTCACTTCCCTCGATGAGACCTCAAGGGGCCCCATCTTCGCAGGGTACATGAACAAATGCATTTTTTTCTTTGGCTGCGCCGCGCGGCTTGCAGAATATTAGTTCCCCGACTGGGGATTGAACCCAGGCCCCCTGCAGTGGAAGCACCGAGTCCTAACCACTGGACTGCCAGGGATGTTCCCAAAAACATTTTTTGAGCTTTTTATATTCAACCATAGTTATCAGTCTTTAACAGAGCTATTCATTTATATAGTGACTTATTTAGTGAGTTTCTCCCACGTTCTGGTACAAGGCTGCATGCTAAGGACGTAGTGGTGAACAACATTCCCGTGGTCTCTGAGCTCATGGAGGTTGTCCACTGACTGCAAGCTCTAGCCCTCTCCCGAGGACCCGTCCAATCTCCAACCCAGGAGAATCTCCTAATTGGTATCTGGTATCAAAGCAGAGGGATCATGCAAGATGCCTTAAGAGTCACAAAAAGGGGGCAGCAAGTGATAGCAGTTAAGTTCTATCACTTGCTAGCTTTGTGACTGTTATGGACTGAATGTTTATGTTCCCTCATCCCAAATTCCTAACCCCCAATGTTGAAGTCCTAACCCCCAATGTGATGATATCTGAAGATGGTATCTGGGAGGTAATTAGGGTTAGATTAGGTCATGAGGGTGAGGCCCTCAAGATGGAATTAGAGGGTTTCTAAGAAGAGAGAGAGAGAGAGAAAGATAGCTCTCTCCATCCGCATGCACAGAGGAAACACCATGTGAGGACATGGCAAGAAGGTGGCTATTCGCAAGCCAGGAAGAGACTCCTCAACAAAAACCAAATTAGCTGGCACCTTGATCTTGGACCAGTCTCCAGGACTGTAAGAAATAAATTTCTGTTGTTTAAGCCACCCATAAAGTATTTTGTTATGGCAGCCTCTAATGCAGTGACCTGAGTTACTTATCTTCTATATGCCTCAGTTTCCTCATCTGGAAAATGGGGATAATTACAATCCTATCCACGAGTTGAAGTGAGGATTAGATGAAATAATATAAAATGCTTAGCCTAAGGACTTGCTAAACAAATGGTAGTTATTACCATATGATCCAGCAATTCCATTCCTGGGCATATATCCAGAAAAAAAGAAACCACTGATTTGAAAAGATGTATGCACCTCAACGTTCATAGCAGCACTATTTACAACAGCCAAGACATGGAAGCAACCTAAATGTCCATCAACAGATGAATGGATTGAGAAGATGTGGGGTTTGTGTGTGTGTGTGTGTGTGTGTGTGTGTGTGTGTGTGTGTATGTGTGTGTGTGTGTATATATATATATATAGTGGAATATTACTCAGTCATAAAAAAGAATGAAATTCTGCTATTTGTAGCAACAGGGATGGACCTAGAGAATATTAGCCTTAGTGAAATAAGTCAGACAGAGAAAGGCAAATACCATATGATATCACTTATATGTGGAATCTAAAAGACAATACAAATGAATGTATACACAAAAAAGACACAGACTCAGATACAGAAAACAAACTTGGGCTTACCAAAGAGGAGAGGGAGGGGATGAGGGACAAATTAGGGGTATGGGATTAACGGATACAAACTACTATATATAAAATTGATAAGCAACAAAGATACATTGTGTAGCGCAAGGAATTAAACCCATTATCTTGTAATAACCTATAATGGAGTATAATCTGCAAAAATACTGAATCACTATGTTGTACACCTGAAACTAACACAATATTGTACATCAACTATACTTGAATTAAAATTTTTTTAATTAAAAAAATAAATAAATGATAGTTATCCTCTACTGTGCCCGACTGGAAATGTAAATCATAGGATGATAGAGCTGGCAGGGGTCTTGTCAGCCCCCTCATTGTATGGAGGAAATGAGGCTCAGAGAGGAACGGCTTGCCCAGGACCACACAGCGAGGGAGAGCCTACCCTGGGGTCTCTCCCTCCTGCTCCAGGCCTGTTCCCATCCACCACCCGGCAAAGTCTCGTCCTCCCTCCTCACCACCCATCTCAGCCTTCCGCTCATCCCTGCCACTTGGTACATCCAGTGGAAACTGTCACCTCTCACGTGGTGAGTGGCTCCTGTGTGAGGTTGCTAGGAGATGAGGAGCCATCACTGAATTCCGCACCTGGAAATTCTCTTAAATTAGGTTGTTGGAATTCTTCTCTTTGAAGAAAACCCAAATAGAAAAAAAAAAATTCTCATCCATGTTTGCCTTGAAAAATGCTGTGGGCGGCATCAGGGCTATGCTAGAGTGTGAAGTACATTTATAATAACAGCCCAACACCTTCCATTGGTTTTGCCCCTTATGGTTTGCAAAGCATGTTTCCACAGATTGTTGGGCTAAGCCTCTACAATCATTCATTCATTCATCTATTCATTCATTTATTCATAAATACAAATTTAGCCCCTTCCATGTACCAGGCACTATTTTGGTGCCAGGGGTTTAACAGTGAATAAGCAGACAAAATCCTCTGCCTTCATGGGGTTTCTGCTCTAGCAGGAGAGACAGACAATATATAAGTAAATAAATAAATATGCAATACAGAAATACTGGCAAACGTTATGAAAAAAATAAAGCTGGAGAAGGGAAGAGAGAGGGAATTGTTTCGAGTAGCCAGGAAAGCTTTCTCTGAGATACATTCTGGGTAGGGATTATTCACATTGCTGGATAAATGACTGACTCTCATTTTATAGATATAGAAACATGGCCCAGATTCACAGAGCAGGTAGATGGTGGAGCGGGAGAATTCATATTCTGTCCATCCATTCCTGTGACAATGCAAAGACTCACGTCTGGATCCAGGAAGCCAGATCCAGGGACAAGGTAAACTCAGTCTGCAAGGAGATCAAGCACTTGTGTCCCATCCAGTCCCACCACCCACTATCACTGTGCACTGGGCCCTAGGCTGGGCACTGGGGCTAAAGAGATGACGCAGACGTGGTCCTGCACTCAGGGAGCTTCCAGGCTAGCGAGGAATGTAAGACAAGTTCACATGTAACTGTGAGTTGCGTTAGAAAGGACATGTCTACTCCAGGCCCTTCAGAATGGGGCTGCCTCTCCAGCACACACTAAGAAAAAGCTCTCCAGTCTCCCAGATTTTCCTGTCTTTAATCAACAAATGTGAATTACGTGCTGACTCCAGGTTGCTCACTGCAAGGGATCACCTGCACAGTCTCTACCACCCGGGCACCTCTACAGCTGGCCCCCTTCTCCACGCCATGGCCCCTTGCCTGGAATACCGTACCAGCCTCCTAACTTCTGCTTCTCCCCTTGCCCGTGATCAGCACACGCTTTCAGCATGTTCTCCACTCAGCAGCCAGAGCAATCCTGTTAAAACTTGTATCAGTCATGCCACTCCTCTGTTCAGAACCCTCCAGTGGTGCCCAAATCATTCAGAGGAAAAGCTAAATCCTTATGTTAGCCTCCAAGACTCTACGTGATCTGCCCCCATCTCACATCTAGGACCTTACTTCCCTCTTACTACTCTCCTCCTCGCTTCCTTCCCTCAGTCACACTCACCTCCTTGCTCTGCTTCCCATGCACCGGGCGTGGGCCCACCTCAGGGCTGTTATACACTTGACCCTTGAACAATGCTGAGGCTACATCACATGTAACTTATAGTTGGCCCCCTGTGTCCCAGGTTCCTCTGTATGTGCAGATTCAACCAACCACGGGCCACATCATACTGTAGTATTAATACTTACTGCTGAAAAAGATCTATATAGAAGTGGACCCACACAGTTCAAACCCACGTTGTTCAAGGGTCAACTGTACTTGCTATTCTGCTTGGAATGTTCTTCCTACAGGTATTCACAGGACTTGCTCTCTTACCTCCTCTTTGTCCAAATCTCTATTTTGATTTGCAGCCTCCAGCCCATCCCCATCCCAACGTTCCTATTCCCAGCTTCTTCTCCCTGTCATTTATCACCTTCTCCTATATGGTATCATTTACTCATCTATTTTGCTTACTGTCTGTCTCCCCTTACTAGAATGCAAGCCCCATGAGGACAGGGATTTCTGTCTGATTTGCTTAGTCCATATCCCAATAGCCCAATGGGACAGTGTCAGTCACAGAGAAGGTGGCTGATAAATATCTGTTGAATAAATAAGTATCTAGACAAATCACCTTCCCCACACCAAGCCTATTTCTCCTCCGATATCCCTTTTTTTCTGTTGATGGCAGGATCCTCCCCAGCTCAGCAAGCCTTGCTTGGAGCCAAAGAGTGATGAAAATATTTTATCTACACTGTGGTGATGGTTCTAAGACTCTGTGCATTTGTCAGAACTAATCCAATTGTACTTTATTATATGTAAATTATACTTTAATAAAGCTTGACATTAAGGGAAAAAAAAGGTCCAACAAGCCTTGCTTGGAGCTGAGAAGATGACGACCCTGTGCTGGCGCCATGGGAATAAAGTGAAACCTTCTAGTTCCTCTTTTTTCCCCACTCCTCAAATCCAAATGAAACCTCAGTTTTTACATCTGTAAAATCAAGGTAATACTACCTACTTCATAAAATGAAATGAGATCATGTGAATAAAGATTCCAGGAAAAATATGTGCCACAGAGCAGATGCCTAATAAAAAATAATCCAGCTGGCACTGAATTCTGGGGAGACTTGCTCCTGAATATCTCCAGAATATGTCAATTTCTCACCCTCTTTCCCAGCCCTGCTGCTGCCGGGATGAGTCAGGAGGCTGGAAAGAGCCGTGCTTGGAGGAACAGAAAGCACTGAGGGGCAGAAAGGAGAGGCATATGGCGGGGGGCAGGGGGGTGGTGACCCCGAATGCCAACAGGCATTTGGTTTTAGTTGAATTCCCAACCCAGACACGATCAGCAGCAGTCATGTGTACCAGGGGTGAGACCACAACTCTCCAGGGCCACAGAGCCCCCTGAGCTCCCAGAGAACCGAGGGAGCCCTCCTCCCTCCCGTCTCCTCTGCCTCAGTCACACCCAACCTCCATCCAATAGGCCTCCTCTCTCTAAAGGGGCGCTTTACACCACTGCCTGGGTGACGGCTGTGGGAACAGAAAAAGCCACAGAGCATGACTGCCTGCAGCTAATTGATTTGTGTGAGTTGCTGACAGAAGGATGTGCACAGTCCCCACGGAAGATCAGGGGTGGGGGCATTCCAGGCAGAGAGGGCTGGACCAGCCAGAGGGGGCGGGGGGAATCCGCCTTGGCTCTCTCCGCCAGCCTGCTGTGCAGTCCCACAGCAGACTCCCTGTCTGGCCTCTGGGAGTTTACTCCAAGGGAAAGAAAAGGAGAGAGACAAGCAGGAAGGGAAGAAAGAATAAAGAGAGGGAGGGAGGGAGGGAGGGAGGGAGAGAGGCAACCCGTAGGAGACAGACATAAAAATAGACTCACAACAAACTAAGGTTTTTGAGCATTTACTATGCATCAGGCCCAAGTTCTCACTAAAGAAGTAGACAACAAAAAGGCAAGGGAAGAGAGGTGGACCAGAGAATGAGGCGGGGACAGAAAAATGATGGAGGGACCCAGGCCACTTGGTACCCCCTCTGACCAGGCTGGTGATGGATGAACAAGATCAGTCCTGAATACTGGGATAAACCTGTCTCTGAGTTAGAGGTTAGTGAGGGGGAAAGGACATGGAGCTCTTTGGGCCCTAAATACTTTTACCTAAATGGGAGAGGAAAACAAGGATTAGCCAGCACAGAGGCACAGAGGAGCAATGCCCACCGCAGGCAGAAGAGGGGGAGGAAACAGCATGAACACCACGCATCTCCCTCCCTGGACCAGATCATCTCTGACATCTCATGACCTTGTGCTTCAATGGAGTGTAGTTTACAGATCTTTCTCGACTTACGACGGGGTTATGTCCCAATAAACCCATCATAAGTTGAAAATATGTAAGTCAAACATGTATTTAACACACCTAACCTACCAAACATCACAGCTTAGCCTCACCTACCTTAAACGTGCTCAGAACACTTACATTAGCCTACAGTTGGGCAAAATGATCTAACACAAGGCCTGTTTTATAATAAAAGGTTGACCATCTCATGCAATTTGTCGAATACTGTACTGAAAGTGAAAAACAGGAAGGCTGTTAAGTGTATCGGTTGTTTATCCTCGTGATCACGTGGTGTCTGGGGCCTGTGGCTGCCTCTGCCCAGCATCACCAGAGGGCATCGTAGGGCTCATCACCCGCCCGGGAAAGGATCAAAATTCAAAATGCAAAGTATACTGAATTATGTATCACTTTCGCACCATCATAAAGTCGAACCATCCTAAGCTGAACCACCATAAGTGGACCATCTGTAGTTTAAACTTGTTTTCTTTGGGGATTTTCCTTCTCTTCAAACCCATCTGATAAAACCGATCGTACAGGGAAAACTCCTGGTGATGATTCGTAGAGAGGGAGCATCTTCACTCGGACAATCAAGCCCAGGAAGGTTTTCTGACCTAAGCAATCTCATTTCTGGACTGGCTCTTAATGTGGTTATCAGGGAAAAAATAATCTTCGCCTTGAACCTGACACATCAGACACTGTGAATTGCTTAGACTTCCTAAGCCTCATCTGTCACTCCATAAACACGCCATCCTGGAGCTGTGACGATCTCTAATGCATCATGGTTTATAAATGAGTCTGACATATCACCTGGTACATGAAAAACACTTATAATCAATCAGGTAAATCTGAAACACTGTAAAAATAGCTTATAGGTTATGTACCTACCGCCAAGAAAAGCTACGAAGGAAATACGCATGATCCACCAGCCAGAGATGTGCAATTAAAATAAAAGAAGGAAAAAGAGGGGGAAATGAGAGGACAGTGTAGTGCAGTGGCTTACACCACGGGTTGCCAAACTCTGGCCCATGGGCTTTTGCGAATAAAGTTTTATTGGCACACAGCCACACCCATTTGTTTACACATCCTCTACGGCTGCTTTCCTCTACAAGGCAGAGTCCAGCAGTTGTGACAGAAACTGTGTGACCTGCAAATCCTAAAACATTTGCCATCAAGGTCTTTACAGAAGAAGCTTGCTGACCCCCAGGATACAACATGGGTTCACGCTTTGTGTTCACAGAGGCTAAATCCAGGGCGTGTTGTTTTCTGTGACCTCGGTTTTTCCACTGATAAAATGGGTTTATAATAACGATCTCCCAGGCTGAGAATTAAGTTTTTTTAAAACGTTACGTAAAAGCACTTTACCCTGCTTGTCACACAGGAAGCGTTCATCAAATAGCACCTTTGTGTTATCAGCATCATTTTAGCAGATGCTGCTTCCAGGAGACACAGAAGTGCAGGGGAGGCAGGGCTGGTTGACAACCTGCACCGTGATAAATGCATCCCAGGGACTCTCAGAGGAAGGTGAGGGAAGCCCCCGCTTAGTGAGTGGCGCTCTGTGGCAAGTTCATATTATTTCGTCTCTGATTCTTGGAAGAACTCTGTGCCACGTAACAGGGAGGATGCTGAGGCTCAGTGAAGTCAAAGTCACACAAAGCCAAGGAAAGCAAGCCCAGCTCTGTGTGCTTCAAAGCTTATGCCATTAATCTGAGTGTTTGAAGACGCCAGTGGTATTTTACTTAGAAGAAGAAGAATTAGTGGTGACACAGTGGCCTGCCTCCAAATACTTGTGTTTCTGTGTACGAAAGGGCCCTGATTTACAGGAGCTTCAGAAGAGAAAACCAGGACAAAATCTGTCCCTTTTCTGATCTCATTCTGTCTCGAGGATACATGATAATCTCAATGTGAAATGCACAGAAACACAAAAAGCAAAACAAAAAGAATCTGAAGTCCAAAAGGTTTAAGTCTGTTCTAAAAATAATCTGACAAGAAGAAAATAATATTCTATGTGTGTAGAGTATTGGTGAGTTACAAAGAATTTCCATGTATATGATTTTATTTGATCCTCACAAAAATCACATGAGGTGATGATATTTAATAATACTGTGTTGTATACTTGTAATTTGTTAAGAGGATAGATCTTAACTCTTCTCACCACACACACACACACACACACACACACACACACACAACAGTAACCATAGAGAGGTGGTGGATCTGTTAATTAGCTTGATGTAGTGATCATTTCACAATGTATGTGTATACCAAAGCATCAAGTTGTATACCTTAAATATATACAATTTTTATGCCAATGATATCTCAATAAAGCAGTTAAAAGTAATTTATAGCATAAATGTAAAATAATATAAATGAGATTTAAAAATAAAAAAGTAAAGCACACAGAAAATAAAAAATTTCCTAAAAGTGTAAAAACCAATCATACAAGGAAGGTGAGACACATGTCATATCCTCCCATTTTACAGAGAAGAAAAACCAAGTCCTAGAACAGTAAGTGCCTTAGCCAAAGTCACAGGGCTCGCTGGCTATAAATCAGAGCTTTGGCTCAAACCTGAATTCTCTGAGACAAGAGTGATAAATCACGGGGCCGCAGCAGAACAATTTACACAACTGAGTGTCTGTCAAGATGAGAAATGAAAATTACTCTCCTCCTTTTAGCAGCCAGAGTCAAAAACTTGCAGGGAAAAAATAAAAAAGCATTTTCTACCTTCAGAGGTCTGAGGGGCCCAAGTGTGACAGAACCTCTCATATCCCTTAGACCTACAGCTAGCTTTGGAGGCCCCCATGGGCACCCACATGGGGTGTTCCCTGGTGGTGGGTCTCATCAGTGGTCAGGGGCATCTGGGCAAGACAAGTGCAAGGTGTGGTGCCTGTCAGCCTTACATCTAGACACGGATCCAAGGAGAGGAAAGAGAACTCTCCCTCCTGTATTTAAACTTCTTCTGCAAGAGCGTGGGTAGCAGTAATAAGGGAGCCCTGGAGGCTGGGATTCAAGTCCCCCTAACTAGTTGGGTCACCTTAGGCAAGTGACATGACAACCTTCTCCATCCTCAAGCTCTTCATCTACTAAGAGGGGTAATACTTGTATCTACCCCTGGGGTTGCTGTACGGACCAAACAAGCAAATGCATGTGAAATAAGTGGCCAAGTGTCTGGTGCAGAGTCCGCAGTAAAAGCATGGTGGTTATCACTGTTGCCACTGTCACCACCACTACAACACTGGACTGCATGACAGCACGCTGGAAGAGAAGGACCACTTCTGGGGCTGCTCAGGCTCCCAGTATGACTCTTCTCACTATTTGACCCGAGATAAGCCACATAAGCCCGCTGAGCTTTAGTTTTCTCCTCTATCAGATGGAAATAATAAGCCCGTAATATCTGTGTGGTGGGGTCATTAGGGGGATCAAGGAAGATAATAGATATGAAAGGGCTCTGTAAACAGTGAAGCGGTGATCACAAATGAATCAAGGTCGCTACCAGCATCACTACTGTTAGTCCTCAATGACGAAAGTGTTAGTGTATTGGGTAAGGAGCTAATCTGCAGAACCATTCCTATTCTTTTTTTTTCTTTTAACATTTTTATTGGAGTGTAATTGCTTTACACTGTTGTGTTAGTTGCTGCTGTATAACTCATTTTTGTATCTAATAGAACAATACCTTTTTTTCCCCCCTTTGGTCTTTTGTTTCATGATCTGGTGCTTGCTCTAGGCAACCATTTCCATACTATATACTCATAATGGATATGATAATATAATGAGAGCTATCTCTTTTTTTTGATCCTACTACTGTATCCCAGGAAGAGAGACTTCTTCTGTGACATCACAAAGCCACTAGGAGTCAGGCATTATCCTCATTTTACAGACAAAACTGCCCTGGGTCCCAGGCAGGGACCGGACTCTCCTCTCCTCTCCTCTCCTCTCCTCTCCTCTCCTCTCTCTCTCTCTCCTCCCCACCACACCCCAGCAGGCCAGAAGACAGAGCAGATGAAGTGCTGGTTACACATGGTGGGAGAAGTTTCAGCAAGTGACCACGGGCAGCCCTCTTAAAAAGGTCCCACTAAACAAGGCAGTAACTAACATAGGCCTTGGCTGAGGGCTATAGTCTCTTACCTAGAAGTTTCCAAAGAAATGGCATGCCCTCGAATGCTACACGCTCTCTTAAGTGTCTCCAAAGATGCACGTATTGCAGATTTGGCTCAGGATATTTCTCCCTCTGTTCTGAGGCCACTTTCAGGTCACCTCTGACATCAGCCTGACTTCAGAGATGGCCCTGTTGGTAAAGATGCACAGATGAGGCACACAGCCTGCCAGGGGGTGGGGGAGGCAATCCCCAACCAGTCCCCAGGGCATAGGTTGAGGCCATCTTAAATATCACCTGGAGTTTTCCTCCACTCCACTTAGTGTCCCAGCTCAACCCAGCTATGAGTGTAACGGGGCAGCAGTTAGCGCGAGACCGTTAGCGCAAGTCCCGCTCCACCAAGGGTCCATCTCCCGGTGGTCCTCGCTGCAGAGAGTGCTGTGAGAGGGCGGATCATGGCCTTCTCCCCGGTGTCCGCCAGGCCCTCCAGACTCAGGCTGGCGAGTGAACTGGGGGCCCCGGGGGACAGGCTAGGGGTTGTGTCCTGCAGAGCTCCGGAGCCCTCGCCATGGCCTCCACTGGCCAGGCCCAGGCCTTGAAGCAGCAGCAAACCTCTCCCCGATCCCCATCTCTACGACCTAATTGTAGCAGCGGCTCCTTGGGTCACAGTCTGCGGGACCAGCCTGGTGGTCTGAGGAGCCTGTGGGCCGGCTGGGTCCTGGGCGCCTGGCTCCCTCAGTGATGACAGCTGGGCGGGGTCTGGGGACCTGACCCTGAGGGCACTGCCACCTGAGATCTGCCTCCTCAGCTGGGCCTGGGCAGTGGCAAGAGGACCCAGACTGGGTGCTGGACTAACGCTCCCGGGCAGGGTAACGGGCGGTGCAGGGACCCCTTCCTCTTAGCCAGGGCCTGGACCTCGGAGGGCGAAAGTTGAGCCTTGGGACCTTGCCCTTTCTTCTCAGAACAGAGAATAACATTTGTTTTGGTGGAGGTTTACAGGAACATCATGACCTGACCATGACCTGACTTCAAGAACAAAGGATCTGACACCAAGAAGCTGGCAACAACTAACCTCATCCCCTCCCTCACCTTTCCCATAAAAGGGCTTTGCTGAAAGCTTTCGGGGAGTTCAGGGTTTTTAAGGCATGAGCCACCCGTCTCCTTGCATGGCCCTGCAATAAACCTTTCCCTGCTCCAAACTCTGATGTATTGGTCTTGTTTGGCCTCACTGTGGGTCGGGCACACGGACTTGCGTTCGGTAATATGAGGACCCAGGATCTTGCAGTCGTATTTCTGTCGAGTTGACTCGATCTCTCTTGTTCTTGACCACCCTGACGGTAACCCACTGTCTTGGCAGTTCCTGTAGCGTGTATAAGGGGGACATTTTAAACAGCCAAGTGACTACTGATACAGCATAATCACAAAATGCTGTCCATAGTACAGCAGGTATGAAATCATTCTAGAAACAATCACTTTACATCAAGTTCTCCCATCCTCCCAAAAGAAAAAAAGGGAGGAAATGAGTGTAACTGATGACATTTTTGGGGTCAAATTTATGCCTGGGGTTGATAACCCCGAAATTATCTCGCCCACTCCTACCAACAATTACCGGAGTTTAATGTGTCCAAGAGTGGTGTGTGTTTATAGGTAAATAAACACTGTAAGACATACCACAAGAACAAACATTCGATTCCTGGAACATCAAAATAGCTCCTGTACCACTGTGCATTAGGTTAACTGAGAGATGGAAATAGACTAAATGGAATGGAAATGTTTCCCCATTGATGTTAACACAGTAATTACCATGCCCAGAGCCTGATTTGCCATGATCTGAGGCTACCAGATCACTCCTTTACAGCACTCCCATCCTAAAGGCTTCTGGGCTCTGGTAGAATCAGGGCTATAATCACAGCAGTCCTGCTAGATGAAGAAGCCTCCAAAATGCCTTAGAATTATTAGCTCTTCATTCACTTAGCAAACTGCCCCCCTGCAACATGGGGTTGACAATTTCCGGAATTAAATGATATTTTTAAAATGAACTTTAGCACAGTGCCAGCTGTGTGAATGCCAACATTCAATCACATTGCTCAGAGGCCTGGGCAGCCTGTGAGGTGAAGGTCTCTCCCCAGGGAGCTCTTGCCAGATGCAGAAGAGGCTACTGTCAGGCCTAGGGACTCCCAGGATGGGATATACATCAATCACTCATGGGCCCAGTGAAAAATGTTTAGGTCACCACATGTAAAAAGTAGGATACATACACGCAGTATGATCACAAGAGTACCAAATTATGCATTTGTAAGACGTTGCATTCAAAAATTGATGTGGGCAGTGAGGCTAGGAATTGTCTTCCTTCCTCCTTTCCTTCCCTCCCCTTCCTTTTATTTCCTTCCTTCCTCCCTACTTTCTGTCCTAACTTACCAACTTCCTATATCCCTCCTTCCCTCCTTTCATTCAATAAATACTATGGGTCAGGCATTGTGCCGGATACTGATGGTAATATAGTAAAAGTGAAAAAAAACTTTATCTTTCATTGTATATTTATGCATTTTCCCAAGCCACTTTTTTAAATAATAAAAAGACATTTCTTCTTTCTTGACATAAAAATAAATGTATTATTAAAAATAACTGGTTGTGAAACTTTACAAGACAATCATGGAACCTGGCATATTGACTGGATAGCTGATGCTATTAAGGATTTACTGGCAATAAGCTACCCATGATCAACGTTTTAGGGTTTTCTTTAAGGTGAGGAAATCTTAATTTTCTAGAGATATGCAACTGAAGTATTTACAGATGAAATAATATGATGTCTGGGATTTTGACTCAAAGCAATCCAATGGCCAGGTATTGATAATTGTTGATGCTGGGTGGTGAGTACATGGCGGTTATTACAGGAGCTTTCAGTTTTGCATAAGTTTGAAATTTTCTATAATAAAAGCAAAACAAAACAAAAACAAAAATTACCATATAAAAGTAAATGGGACAAGTCTGCTGGAAAGTGCTGAGGTCCTGGGGGTTGGGGGGGGTGGAGGTGGAGAAAAGGAAAGTGGGTACCTAGACAGAAAAGACATAAAAAAAATTATTTTTAACCTTCCTCTACCTCCTCATTTAGATAGACTCTATCATTGTGAAGTTTCTCCAAACACAAAAACATTCCTCCTGTATTCAAGTTCTTCATTACAGAACCACAGCCTCTACCTCAGTGGGTCCCCACAGTACTCTGCACTGTTTGATGATGGTTTTTATTCTGCCATATTATTGTTCATTTATGTGTCTGACATCTCTGTTGACTCCAGGAAGGCAGAAGTTACATCCTGCCATTCCTGAGTCCCAGTTCTTCATACTGGGCTGGGCATACAGTGAATGCCTGGTTAAAGTGATCTCACAAAATCCTGGTACAATTTGTAAGTTTTAAAATGTTTCCCCTAAAATTGCAATAACTGATGTCATAGGTCAGAAAGAAAGAATCTACATATGAAGTGTAAAAGCAGATTGGCATTTTTCCCCACTTCAGAGCAGCATGTTGATTCTGCCCACACAAAGAACCTCTCCCTTTTCAGCTGGAGTAGGAATGTGTCTTTGGCCAGGTTTGCCTCCAATGGAACTACCAAAGAGCACGCAGGACTGTGCAAAACCAACTACAGGAGCAAATTCCAATTCCAATGATCAAGTTAAATACCTCTGTTCGGGATTTGAGTGGCTAGATGAACCGTCAGATATTTAGCCATCTCAAGACCCAATTCTCTTAAGACTTTATTTAAGGGTAATTCTTATGAATGAATGGGCTAGCAATGAGACATTTTCATTATTTATGAGATATCTTAAAGTGAGAAGGGGAATTTCTTAAATTTAAACCTCACACCTACATTGCACAATGTATTATAGGAATCCCAAACTCCATTGTGTCCCGAAATGAACTAAAATCTGTCCCCAGGTGACCTCTTCCTACTGTAAGCCTCACCTTGCTGAAAGGTGGAAACCACCCCTGTTGAGTGGTAGCATTCGCCAGGCCTGCCCTGCCCAGTACCCCCAGCAGACCAAACTACTGGGCACACCACAGCCTGGTCACATTACATACAGAGCTGCATGAGATGGTACATGCATGATGCCTAGCAATTATCAGGCAACTGCGACAATGTGGCAAGATGGCACTGAGGGCATAGATGGCAGAACCTAGATGTCAGATCCAGAGGATGTTGAAGGCAATAACGTTAGACTTTTGGAGTCACGTGGGTGCAGGCCTAAGATCTGAGATGCATACTATCAGTGCCACCACTGTGAGGAATTTGGGGAAGCCTGAGAAGCTGAACTCAACGATCATCTCCCAGACTCACCTGGTGTCTTCAGCTGTGGAAGGATCCTTTGTGTTTATTGTAGTAAAATGTCACTTGTATCAGATTTAGGAGTTTAGAGTGCTCATTTTCACCAAGCCTCAAGCCTCTGCTTGACTCAGCCTCTGCTGGGCTAGTTCCCATCCCCACAACAATGTCAGAGTGAAATCTTTTCAGTCTGAATCCAAACAATGCTATCATCTCTTCAAACCCTTCCATACATCCCCATCCACGGAGCTATTTTCTCTGGGTTCCAGTCCTTGTGCCCTCCCCTCCCCCTCTAGGCCCAGGGTGATAACAGCTCCCCACTGTTGCCATCTGCTGAGAACTTCACCATCACCTACCGGGGGCCCTGTCCTTGCCCACACCTCTATAAATAGACCATTCATTAAACCCTCTTCAGTCACCCTATTTGGATGTGCCATCTATTTCCTGCAGAGAAATACATGGACTACTTTGTAAAATAAGAATAAAGAAGGGGCAGTTGCTCCTCCAGATATCAAGCTATGCTCCTTCAAAAGTGTGGTATAGATGAGGAGATAAACAAATAGGTCAATAGGAGAGGATCAGAGGCCTTGCATACGTGGGATATGATATACGCTGGAAGGGGCAATTCAATGAATGTGGGGGAAAGGACACACTCTTCAATAAGCAGTGTCAGGATCAGTAGCCAGCCACATACAAAAGTAAAACCTGTACCATACACACTGGGCAGGTGCTTACTTATAAGCCAAGTCTAAAAACTAGGCCCTGAGTTCCTCAATACTTAGCACATATTCAGAGACTTAAAGAATCATCGAAGTTGGGGCAAAAACAGATGTATCTCAAGAGATTTTCTGGACCAGATCCCTGCATCCTGTTAGGAAGAAGGATCATTCCCATTTAACAGATAAAGAAACTGAAACCCAGACTGATTATATGGCTTATCCGGGTTCACCTAAGCAGTAGCAAAGGGGACACAATCAGTAGGGCCTGGTCTCACACAGCTTTGAACTTGAAGACAAGACACGTAACTGCTGAGTTTTGCACTGTTTTCCCCGGCATCCCAGTTTTTTGTGCAGAGGCTTGGACACGAGTACAGACAGCTGCTGCATGTCAGCAGAGGGGGAAATAATACCTGTTCATCAGGGAGCTAATTCTGCAAAGCGCACCATCTAATTGGTACCATATACACGTAAATAGGATGCTCTAATCAGCAGGAAGACATGAACTGCAATCTATCCCTCGTGGACCCAAACTATAATGGAGCAAAACTGAAGGTTTTACGATGCACAGAGCACTTTACTTGGAAGACGGATGCTTTTCTAGGCAACGTGTTCATTTCCAGAACAAGTTCCCACACTGTCAGACATCCAATCCCTGGAAACAATGGACACCAAACAAAGAAATGTCTGGGGCAGCTTTTCCATATTTCTGGAGTCTGTGGGAGACAGCACAGTGCAAAGAGTAAAAAGCACAAATTTAGAAGCAAGGCAGATCAGGGTTCAAGCCCTGCTCTGCTATTTCATAACTCTGTGACCCTAGGTAAGTCTCAGCATCTCCAATCCTTCTCTCTCGCCAGAAAGAGAAGGATAATAATAGCCCACTGGAGTGCTGGGATATTCAATAAAATAACAGAGGTAAAGTGCCAGCACATCCTCAACAGTCAACAAGCTTTAGCCATTACTATTAGACTGATTTCTTTGTGTGGCCCATTGTCTTGTTAAACAACATTCCCAGGGCAGTGTTCTAAAATGTGAGCAAGGCCAATACTGCTGGATTCAGCACATTGCCTCTTGGAATGCAGCCCTGCCAGTTTCATTGGCCTGCAAAGTTGTTGTTTTTTTTTTCTTTAAATTTAGTTAATCGACAATAAATTAAAATCCTAACATTTCACGTAAAAATCTGGATTTCCAGTTTCTCTTGGGACAATAAAAGGTGTGATGACAGAATATCTGCATTCCCTTTTTGCCACAATGAGCTGGAGTTGAATGGCAGCTGCCCCCTTTAGAAGGGCCACCATGGATTCTCCACTGCCATAGTCCCTACCCAGCCCAACTGTCCCACCTGCCTGATCCTTTCCAATATTTGAGTTTGGCACTCATCCTGATGTGAAGCTTTCTGTCCCCAACCTGAAGGTAAAAAATGTGAATTTGGCAAATGTAACTCTTTGTCAGAAGGCAACTTCTGATGTAATGACTGTGGATTTTGGAACTTGGATTTTGGAATTTGACGGACCTGAGTTTGACATGGGGCTCTGACACTTCCTAGCTGTGTGGCTTTGGGACAGTTTGTCTCTGAATTATCCCTGAAATTCACATTTCTTCATCTGAAAAAGGGGGCTCAAACCCTTATCTCCCAGAGCAGGTATGAGGATGAGATCAGGCAGTGAGACGCCTGTGACTTTGTTTGCTTAGTTGAAAGTAGTACATAAGTCAAAGGAATTTTTTCCAGATCTGGTCCTTCATCTTAACGAATTTGAAGTTTTCACCTGGAGCCGCTGGCTCCCACTGTCCAAATTCCATTGCGTTCCCAGAGATGAAAGGTCACTTCACTGATTGAGATTGAAAAATCCTCTGGGGGACCCTTATTTTACCTACATGACTTGGCTGAGGGGGTGTTTTTCAAACACTATCCACAAAACAGAAGGCTACTATGTAATCTTAACTTTGGTCCTGGAAACTATTCGCTAAATGCACACATGATGCACATCTACACGGGCCAGATGTTACACTTGCTGGACAGTGGGGATAAAGCAGTGAATGGGACAGACGTGGTCCTTGAACCCATGGATCATACGTACTTGACTGGGCACGTCAGAACCTGGTCACCTTCCTTACATTCAGCTCCTCTATCAGTCCCACATAGATGATAAGACATTGGAGGTATGGGGCAGAGTTCCTCCCTCCATCTTTCTCCTCTTGCTGCCTCATCGATCTTATTTATTCCCTGCCCGTGTCTGAAACTTTTTTTTCTAGTTATCTCCATCAAGAGTGATGTCAAGAGTCGTATGTATCTAACTAAAATCCTCACAGGTGTGGAAAAGATATCTTAAAAATATGAATGAGGGAAATTTACTGGTGGGCAATGAATTACTACATGATCATATTAACAGTGACAACAAAGACAATGAGCACTTAAACATCTGTCACTTGCCAGGCACTGTACTATCTCATTTAATCCAGCAACCACTCCTCAAGGTATTAGAATCCCAGTTTTACAGATAAGGAAGCTGAGGCTCAGATCACACGGAAACCCAGTCACACGGCTGTAAACTCCAGAGTGAAGGTTTTACCCCAGGCCAGTCTGACTCTCAGGCCAGTGGGCCTCTCTTCTATATATTATCCAATATCTGCTTTAAAAATCAGTCTGTATAATTTACCACCTTATAAATCCTCTCTTCTCAAGTGGATATAATAGGAATAGTTAAAAACACTCAGCTGGAGACGTACAATACAACAGATACATTGCTTTTTCTTTAAAATTTAGTTATTTTTAAAAGGAAAACAAAAACCTTTGGGAGACATGTTTCAAAATCTTCCTAATGAGGTATTTAGCTGATAATCCACAATGGCTTTGATTGCGGGATAAATATGGGATTGCCGTTCAGACTTTCCGGAAAACATATGTAATTACAAAGATGTAGCGAAGTATGAATAACAAATTGTTTTTCAACTCCTGGCACTGAAAATTGCAGCATCAAGAGGCTTTAGGCTGGGCGGATAAGCATCATATCTGCCCCAAAATACCCATTAGACTGTAGGTAAGCACCTTTCTCTGTGCCAACTCCCTTCCCAAAGATTGGGATAAGGTGTCTGCATGTTCTTTGATGAAGTAAAAAAGCCAGCCCATTGGCCCTCCCTCCTTCTCGGGCTCACCACTGCCCCCTAATGAGTTAGCCAGCTTCAGAGCTCCCAGCAGCAATTACATTATGAGTGATTCCAGGTTCTTTGTATCGGGAAGGTTTTGAAGTCATGAGATTTTAAAGCAAACAGGACCCTGGGTATTTAAATCCTGCCAGATGGGAGGAAACTTCCACGGCTGATGGATCAGTTGATGGCACTGATAACGATGATGGTTTCACGAGTCTATACTTATCTCCAAACACATCAAGTTGTATATATTAATTACCTACAGCTTTTTGTATGTCAATCATATCTCAATAAAGTGGTTAAAAAATGTTATATTGGTTAGATACTGGATGTGTAATAGGCCAAGTGTGCTTCAAGACAGGTTCTTTGTCCTAAAGAAGATTTTGTTCAGAAGGTGTGGTTGAAAGTTGTGACTGTCTTACTTCTTCCCCATGGACAGTTTGAAAACCAACCCCAGGTGGTCTCCTAATAAAATATATTCTGAGCAGTTAAAAAAAAAAAATCCTGTCAGAGACAGAAGTCAAATAACCATATGAGGCTGACCTCTGCCGCCTTCTAACCATGCTCACTAAATTCCATCGTCTGCTCCAGAACCTCATTTGGCCAAGCTCTGGGCCAGGGGCCCAGGACACAAAGATGAACACAAAGATGAACAGCATGGCTACTACCCTTTGGAGTTTATATTCCAGTGGAGAGACAAGTATTAACAACCAATTACTGGGTCAGTTACAAGTGCAGAGAGACATAGGAGAAGTCAAGAAAGCAGATGAACACGGCAGCTCAGCCAGATCTTGGGAGGGTTTGGGATGGTCCATGGAGGAAGTAACACTGGAGAAGCAGAGTACATTGGAAGAACCTGAGGATGCCCAGTGCGGGTTGCAGCGGGGGAGCCTATGGTGGGGATAAGGCTGGTGAGGCTGCAGGGGTTGGGTAAAAACGTGTTGAGGACTTTGAAATCTATTTTGAGGTCAGCGGGAAGCCACTGATGGGCTCTAGGCAGGGAGTCCACTGTGAAAGGTGACCACAGCACAGTGGAGTGGATGGTGAGTTGGAGGCAGTGGTGAGCTGGAGTGAGCTCGCCCAGCTTGAGAGAGCCACACATGCATCTCTTCCCAACTCTATGTCCAGTCCCATCGTGTTGGTAGCAGGAAATCAGCCATGGTGGGAATACTTGCACGACAGAAATCGGAAAACACTTCAAATCAGGGATCCCCCTGCCTCAGAGCGCCAGTTGCTAAATATTTACCCCAGTGCACCACTGGTTTAAGAGGACAAGGATGGTGGGGAGAAGAGCACTTAGGAACAGGGACCCGGCAGGAGAGGGTTTTCAGGGTGGTGGCAGTGGGGATGAAGGAAAGGAGGCGAGTGTATGTTTGTCTACCAGCTGTGTATGATGAAAGGGAGAGAGAGACTCATAGGCATCACAAATATTCCGAAGCCCCTCCTATGTCCAGGCTGCGGATAGAGAAGGGAGAGGACGGACTGCAGGCCCTCAAAGAGAACACAGCCATGTGAGAACTACTTTAGTTCATGGTCAGATATGCCCACTTTCAGAACGCATTAAATCCTCTAAGATACATTCCGGCAATAATAATAACAGCAGCAGTGGCAGCTATAATACTTACTGAGTGCTCACTGAGAGACTAGCACTAATCATTATTTAATCCCTATTACTACTCAGTGGAGTACGTATTATTCCTGTTTTACAGATGAGAAAACTGCGGCTCAAAAGATTGCGTAATAGCCTCACAGACATAGAAAACAAACTTATGGTTACTAAAGGGGGAAGGGGGGGGCTTAAATGAGGAGTTTGGAATTAACAGACACACACTACCATATATAAAATAGATAAACAACAAGGGGACTATAGCACAGGGAACTATATTCAATATCTTATAATATAATGGAAAGGATCTGAAAAAGAATATATATATACACACACATATGTATGTATATATATTATATATACACATATATATAAAACTGAATCACTTTGCTGTACACCTGAAACTAACACAGCATTGTAAATCAACTATACTTCAATTAAAAAATCAACATCTGGGCTTCCCTGGTGGCACAGTGGTTAAGAATCCGCCTGCCAATGCAGGGGACATGGGTTCGAGCCCTGGCCCGGGAAGGTCCCACATGCCGCAGAGCAGCTAAGCCCGTGCACCACAACTACTGAGCCTGCGCTCTAGAGCCCGTGAGCCACAGCTACTGAGCCCGTATGCCACAGCTACGGAAGCCTGCGTGCCTAGAGCCCACGCTCCGCAACAAGAGAAGCCACCGCAATGAGAAGCCCTCGCACTGCAATGGAGAATAGCCCTCACTCGCCGCCAACTAGAGAGAGCCCGTGCGCAGCAACGAAGACCCAACGCAGCCAAAAATAAACAAATAAATAAATTTATTAAAAAAAAAAAAAATCAACACCTAACATAAAAAAAGGTTGAGAACTTTCCCCCAGCACCTATCGGTGTTGGAAGCACCAATGGAGGAAGAAGACCCCTTTCCAGGGAAGGTGGCACTGAGCTCTGCTCTGAAGGACGGGAGCACGTGAGGAACTGCGGACAGAGGGAACAGAGTGAGCGAAGGTGAGGAGGTGGGGAGACAGGACTCCCAGGCCCCTGAGTGCACCACGGTCTCTGTCACCAGTACTCACTTCTACCCCTGCAGCACTAAAATAGCCACAGACAATACAGAAACAAATGAGCATAGCTGTGCCCCAACAGAACTTTGTGGACGCTAAAATTTGAATTTCAGATAATTTACGCATGTCACAAATATCATTCTCCTTTTGATTTTTCCCCCCAATCATTTACAGTGTAAAAACTTTCCTTACACAGACCATGCACAAACAGGTGGGGTGCCAGATGTGGCCCTTGAGCTGTAGTTTGCAGATCCTAGTCTACACCTGAGCTGTCCAAGAGAAATAAAATGTGAGACACAGCAGTAATTTAACATTTTCTAGTAGCCGCCCTTTAGAAAGTAAAAGGAAACAAGTGAAATTAATTTAATAAGAGATTTTATTTAACCCAGTATATATAAAATTTTACCACCTCGATGGGTAGTCGACATAAAAATTATTACTGGGAAATACATCTTTTTAAAAAAATTGGTACCAAGGCTCTGAAATCTGGTGTGTATTTTATACTTACAGAATATCTTAATTTGGACTGCCACATTCAATGGCTCAAGAGCCACCGGAAGCAGGACTAGACTCTCTACATTTTTGTTGTTTAATCCTTAAAACAACTTGCACAACAGGCAACTGTGTGCCCATTTTACAGACCGTGCTTTTTCCACTGGGACTCCCCACCACTGCTCCACCCCCAGCTCTGACAGTGTGGCAGGATCGCCCCTGATGACTCAGGGCAGCATTCGTGGAGGTACAGAGTTTTCCAGTCATTCTCCAAGACCCTTCTCAGGGACCGCCCCCTGCATGTCACCTTCTTGATGAGGGCCCAGGCTGGTCGGAGCCTGGGAGTAAGTTTACCATGGCATTTGCTACCCTGCACGGGGGAGGGGCCTCATAGGAGCATATTTCTTTCACAACTTCAACTATACAGTTGTAGGGGCTGTTCGAGAGAGAAAGACTTGAATACTGTAAGAAACCTACCAGCCCCTGGCGCTCACCATACACATGCCCTGGACTGAGGGGGTGCCTTGGAGTGACATGACTGGAATGTAAATTCAGTGTTCCCTCAAGCCTCACATGGTGTGATCACCTCTCTGCTTCAAGGGCAATTTAAAGGGTTTTCAAGGGTAATGTAACCTATAGGCAATTTTTTAAATTGAAGTATAGTTAATTTACAATGTTGTTTTAGTTTCAAGTATACAGCAAAGTGATTCAGTTATAATACATATATACATACATATTCATTTTCAGATTCTTTTCCATTATAAGTTATTACAAGATATTGAGTATAGTCCCTGTGCTATACAGTAGGTCCTTGTTGTTTACCAGTTTTATATATACTAGTATGTATGTGTTAATCCCAAACTCCTAATTTATCTCCCCCCATCATATCCCCTTTGATAACCATAAGTTTGTTTTCTATGTCTGTGAGTCTGTTTTATAAATAAATTCATTTGGATCATTTTTTTAGATTCCACATGTAAGTGATATCATATGATATGTGTCTTTGTCTGACTTATTTCACTTAATATGATAATCTCTAGGTCCATCCATGTTGCTGCAGATAGCATTATTTCATTCTTTTTTATGGTTGAGTAATATTCTACTGTGTGTGTGTGTATGTGTGTGTGTGTATGTGTGTGTACATATATACACACACACCACATCTTTAGCCATTCATTTGTCGATGGACATTTAGATTGCTTCCATGTCTTGGCTATTGTAAATAGTGCCACTATGAACATTGGGGTGCATGTATCTTTTCCAATTAGAGTTTCCTCTATATGCGTGTCCAGGAGTGGTATTGCAGGATCACATGGTAACTCTATTTTTAGTTTTTCTAGGAACCTTTATACTGTTCTCCATAGTGGCCGTACCAATTTACATGCCCACCAACAGTGTAGGAGGGTCCCTTTTCTCCACACCCTCTCCAGCATTTATTGTTTGTAGACTTTTTGATGATGGACATTCTGACCAGTGTGAGGTGGTACCTCATTGTAGTTTTGATTTGCATTTCTCTAATAATTAGGGATATTGAGCATCTTTTCATGTGTCCATTGGTCAACTTACAGGCAATTTTTACTTCTGGTCCTGACGTTAGATGTTAATTCCACCCCCACTACTCCACAGTATTGTGCCCCAGCGGTCAGCCTCCCTGTCTCCCCACATTCACTGCAAGCTCCTTGTGGACAGGTGACGTGTTCTATTCCCCCTGGGATCTCTAGGCCCTGGAAGAGTAGCCAGCAGCTGAAATACATCAAACCACGGAGATACCACATTAAGGTAGATGGTTGATGAATGAATGATACAAGTCTCTTCAGAAAAGACCTATCATTCATTCCACAGCTCTGTCAGAAGACACAGGCCCCTAGATCAGTCAACGACTAGTCACCCGCTCACAAATCTCATCTGAGATTTATCCATATGTGCTTCTCGCTTGGATCAGAGAATAATAATAATAAGGTAAGTATCGTTGACATAGCTCGGGCAAAAAAAAAAAGGACTACAAAAGGCAGAAACAACACTTTGGGATTTTCAAACCTGGGTTCACATCCTCATCCTGACACAGATCAGTTGGGGCACCTTAGACAAGCCTTTCCTTGGGCCTTGGGCCTTCATTTCCTTATCTGTAAAACGACGAGATGGAGCTCTAGCTAGCTTGGCAAAATTGGCAAGATAAAATGAGCAAATCTATATGTGAACATCTGCAAAGGAATCCCTGCTCAATAGATGTGGTGTTTTCTTTTTTTCCTTCTGATCTTAATATGTGTATGTACGCTAGAAGCCCTGATGTTCTCATTGGAGGGTTCCTTTACAAGCAGCTACTTCCCATGAGTCAGCCAGAAAGAGGGCATTTGATGGTGCAAGATTATATTTGTTCTCTCTCTCTCCCTGCTTCCTTCCCTCTTCCTCTTTCCAAGAGAGTCTAAGAAAATGGTTCCATTAAACATCTATTCCTCCTGCCAGGAGTTAATAGACATCACACCTTCCCTGATGCACATCTGTAATTGATTAGGTACAATGGAAGAATTGCCATCATTATGTCAACAGCGACTTGTGAAAAAATACATGTAATTATTTATTTGCTTATAATTTTCTTGGCTATATGAATTGGGGCTTTGGAAATAACTTATTTATGCTAATCCAATGTGTCAACAGCCTGCTGAAATCACCTAAAATGGAGTAATTTTATGATCATTTTGATCCAAATTATTGGAAGAAAAGAAAAAGTGTGACATTCAAATGGCCTGCTTTGGCCAAAAAAACAAAACAAACAAACAAACAAAAAACACAACTTCTTCCTTGAAGCCTTCAAATAGCCACAGCTTGGATGGTTACTGATCTTCCTTTTTGGGAGGTCTTTTATTCCTCAGGATCAAGAGTTTCAAACCTTCTCTGTGTCAGATTAATAGCAATAATAATATAGTCTCTTGCTGTAACTAAATCTGACTAAAGCGGGTGGAGGTTGCTGTTTCTTTAGTCGAAAGAGAGCCAGCGTGGTGTTGAGAGAGTCAAAGTCCTGCCCTTTCCAGCCCTCAGCGTCTGTGGGGGGAGGGAGGATTTGGCACCAAGGCCAGGGGCTCCTCCAGGGCAGGACTACTGGGCAGGTCCCATCTCTGGTCCTCCAGCACACAGCCTCGCCCAGAGCACCCAAGAGCAGACACTCACTGTTTGTTGAAACACTGTTCGTTCCACAGATCAAGTTTCCAGGAACGATTCCATGAATGTAATGCAATGAGCCAGTAAGTGAACCCCTCCTATTTAGAAAGTGGCCCAGAGCCACTATTAGTGGTGTGACCTTGGGCAGAACATGTGGCCTCTCTGAGCCTCAGTCTCCATCTACCTCAATGGGAGATGGTAAGAATTAACTACACAGCCATGGGAAGCAACAAGCACAGCACCCACTCATGCTCAGCACTCAATAAATGGTCACCTGTGATATTATTTATAATAGTAACATCCTTATCAAGGAGCAGGGTGAGAGGCTGTGGTTGAAAGGGCAAGGACTTTTCGCGTATATCAGACCTGCTTTCCAACCTCCATCCTAGTGGTTAAAGCACAGGATTGGAGCCAGTCTCCCTGCTTTTAGGCCAATTCTGCCATTTATTGGCTAAGGGCAAGACTCTCAACCTTTTCATGCCGTACTTTCCTCATCTGAAAAATGCAGATCATACCAGCACCTACCCTACAGGGTTACTGTGAGGATTAAATCAGTTACACATGGCAAGACCTTAGAATAGTGTCTGGCATATGAATATCAATTGCTATCATCATCGTCATCATCACTGTATTGGGCACGTTAATTAGCCTAGTTTCCCCACCTGCAAAATGGGAATAACAACGCCTGCCCACAGAGATGTGAGGAGTCAATAACAGGTACCTAGTACACAGTAAATGCCAAATAAATGTTAGTTTTCCCCCTCCTTCCTTTTCTCATTCCAGTAACTAGCGAGCTCTGTCAGAGGGGCTGTGGCATTTGTAATGCATACGAGGTCATTCTTGCCTGCTTTTATTTCTTTGCAGAATCCCTTTCTAACCATCTTTTCTTTTAATAGTCTCAGGTCCCCAGACAACAAAGAACAGGCCACGTCCTTGGCGGGAATGAAATCTTTTTTTGACTGGGCAGGGCCAGGAGCCAATGGAAAGGACGCCACCAAATTACCAACTGGTCTCTGAGGTTTCGGAGAGAGGATTAAGAACCTGGGCAAGGTTTGCAGCACTTAACTTGCCGAAGCCTCTTCAATTGCAGCTTGTCACCCCCTGAGTGAAGTAGTGGATGAAATCAGCATGTATAATTTCTCATCTTCCAAAGGTTCAGAGAGGAGCGTTACATTTCAGCATGATTAACACTGCATTTACTTTTATTTTTTTGCTTTTGCATGTTCCCTTCCCAAGGGTCAGTGTTAGGGTTCAAAGAAGCGGATAGGGACAGAGGTGAGTACTTCCATAGAACAGCTGCCCAGCTTTAAGTGAAACACTCAAAGGATTGATAGTCAGGGAAAGAAATCTTCCTTTCCTCTCGCTTTGCCAGATTTAGCAATTTACCAGCAAGCTTCCCTGTGCCGAGAGAGAGAGAGAAAGACCAGGGTGGGGAAACAACCAACTTCTTAAACCCATGCTCACAGTCATTCATTCATCCATCCATCCACCCATTTGTTCAACAACCTCTCACCTCTACTAGGTTAAGCTGGACTCATCTGCAGACTTCAGCCCATTTCCTTCTAGAACCTTCTCTGATCTGAGACAAGGTCAAATTCCTCCAAGATCTCACAGCTCTGAGCATATCTCATCTAAAGCACTGGCCACAGTGGCAAATACAACATTTATTTATGTAATTATGAAATGAACAGCTGTTAGAGTGAGGTTCAAACCCAGGACCCTCTGTCTCCAAAGCCTGGGATCTTTCCAAGTGGAGCAGTCAGAGCTCTGGCCTGACGTTAGGAAGCCTGGGTTCTAGCCCTGGGTCTCCAATTCACAAGCTGTGTGATATTTCATAAGCTACTTCCTCACTCTGGGTCTGTTTCCTCATCCTGCTTTGATCTTCTAGAATTCGTCGTCATGTAGAATCGATGTGTACAAGGAAGGGGCCCTGGGAGTGAAGCCCAGCAAATGTCAGAGGCCCCTTGACGCTCGGAGCCAGGCTCCCGCTCACATCCCACGGCAGCCTTTCTCTCCAGAGATGGGCTCACTAACGTGGAGGCCTGGGCCCTCACGCCATTACCACGACAGCACAAGCCTGTCTCCTCCCTCTTTTCCTCTGACTTTGAATTTCACAGGTGCCTCTGTGCCAGACACCAGGAGCTATCAGACTTCACTGGGGATGGGGGCCATGGGCCTCCTCATCTTAAGATGTTATAGCAGCAGAGGTCCATAGGGACACATCTGCGCATTAACTATTGCCTCTGTGATATGAGGTATGAGCACCCCTGAAGTTCAGAAAAATTAGAAAGTGGAAAATTTAAGTAAAGCCCTCTCTGTCTAATTGCCTTCCTGTTGGCTTATACGGTCCTTCGAAGGAAAGAAAACAAAACTCTCTACCCTCCATGTAGGCCTGGGATTCATAAAACTTGAGCGTTCTGCTAGCAGGAACACAAGGCTGATGTCCCCTCTGCCTCTGTAGGCTATTAGAAGGAAATACTGAAGAATGTCTTTGTGACCAGCTGATGGGAACAGACTTCTCAAACCACCCCACCATGCCCAAATTCTAAGGTGAAAAATATGAAAAAAAGATGAATTTGATAATCCCAGAATTAAAGTGATTGCTTAACAAAATCAACAGATGAATAGAGTTTGGGAGAAGATACTTGTCTAAAAGAGACAAGGGATTAGTATTTAGAACACACCAGGAACTCCTTGCAGTGAACAAGAAAATGTCAGGAACCCTAACTGACAAATAGACAAAGGATATGGAGAAGTAGTTCAGTGAAGAGAAATGCAAAAGGCCAACATGCTATGTAGATACTCAGACTTATTTATAGTCAAATAAATAAAAAGAAAGTTTTTTTTTAAAAAAGCTATGCCTGCACCCATCAGATTGGCACAAAATTCTACCCCAAGTGTCAGAGGCTATGAGGAGGTATAGGAAAGAGGAAGCTTCATGTTAGGGTGAGCGCAGATGGGAGCAGCCTTGGAGGAGAGCCATCTGGAACTACTTAGCCAAGTTAAATACGCATGTGCTCTCTACCCCTGGTAGACAGCCTGGGACAATTAAACAGTTCTCACACAGGTCTGTTGGGGGTGTGTAGGTGGATGCCCACTGCAGTGTTGTTTATAATGGCAGGGAGTTGGAAACCCTTCTGGTGTCCCTCTCTGGAGGAATGCATATGTAGAACGTCATGCATGCACAGAGGGACAATTTTGTATACACAGCAACACGGATGGATCTTAAAAATGAAGCACAACAAGAAAAAAGTAGGAAACAGAATGAGGTCTACAGGGCAATGTCATCTATGTCAATTAAAAATATTTGAACACAAAACAATACCTGTTTTAAAAGAACACACATAAACAAAAGGCTTACCTTCAAACATATGGGGGAGGGCAATAAGAGTGGGGAATGGAGATAAAAGGGAATCATTAGTTCAAAAAAGTGGGCCTAGCAAGGCTCAAGGATGATGTTTCATAACAGGAAGAGAACAATGAACTCAACATTCAGCACCTGAAGTCTAAAAACAGCAATAGCATTGACCTGCCTCGCTGATGGTGGCTGTTGCTTTGTCCTTCTCACCCAGCAGAGGCAGAGACTTATACTGAGATAGCACCATGGCCTACCAACAGCCCCCATGAGATGTTCCAAGGCAGTTCTTGGGACTCAGAGGAATGTGATGGGCCTGGAAATCTGACTGACCTGGTGTCAACCTCCCCTCTTTCACATAGCAGCTGTGGGACTCAGCCAAGCCACTGAACCTTCTCTAAGCCTCAGTTTCCTCCTTGTGAGATGGGGTACTGACCCCACCCTTCTTTGAGTAATTATGAGATTTTAATTGGATACATATGAAGCACCTGATCCCTGGGCCATGCTTGGTCTATAGCAGGTACTCAATAAACGATAGTGTCACTTCTACACCCTCTAAGGTGTCCAATGTTCCCATGGTTTCTTCCCCATTTCCATCCCTAGCAAACCCTCCTCAAGAAGGATCTAGAGGGCTTCCCTGGTGGCGCAGTGGTTAAGAATCCTCTGCCAATGCAGGGGACATGGGTTCGAGCCCTGGTCCGGGAAGATCCCACATGCTGCGGAGCAACTAAGCCCGTGAGCCACAACTACTGAAGCCCGCACGCCCAGAGCCGGTGCTCCACAACAAGAGAAGCCACCACAATGAGAAGCCTGCGCACCGCTCTCTGTAACTGAAGAAAGCCTGCGCACAGCAATGAAGACCCAATGCAACCAAAAATAAATAAATTTCTTAAGAAAAAAAAGAAAGAAATGAACACTATTAAAAAAAAAATTAAAAAAAAAAAAAGAAGAAGGATCTAGAACCCACATTAACCACAATTATGACTGCCCTCTTCTAGGCCAGTCATAGATCTAAGTGATATAAAGACATCATAAAGTTGGGAGTCTAATCTCTACTCTGTGGATGAAGAAACAGAACCTTAGAGTAGTGAACTCACAGACTTATTCAGACTTTGTGACCAATTCATCACTTTAGTGAAGTTCATCCAGGAATGAGGCTGAGAGTAAGAAGCAGCTTTCCCAGGACCACGTAGTCCAGCCAGCATGGTATGTGTTTGTAGTTCGTGAGATCAGTACATTATCCAGATTAAGCCTCTCTATGCCAGGCTCTGCCTTGTTTCCTAGTGGATCATTTTTCTTCTCAAAGCAGGGCTTCTTAGTGAAGACAGAACAACAATGTGGACATTCTTTCATATCACAAATGCTGAGCACCTACTGCATACTAGTAGAAGCAGTTCCAGGCACTGGGGGTATAGCAATGAACAAATGAGACATCACCCTTGCCTTCATGGAGCTTACATTCTAATAGGGGAGGAAAGACCACAGAGAACAATGAATAGATAACAATATAATGTCAGGGAGTGATGACTGCTGAGAAGAAAAATAAAATAGAGAGAAAGAAGAAAGAAGGGTTGGGGATGGGTATTATTATAAAAGTTAGGACTGAACTCTGACCAATTAAAAACAACAAGGGCAGGGCAGGTGGACATGAAGAGGGGTGTGTGACTAGATTCCCCAACCACTAATTGATTTAATAGTAAGTCTTGCAGGGAATAGTAAACATGCATCTCACAATATTCTTCTCCCTCATCTCAAGAGTGCGCAAAAAACACAACCATAAAAATCTAATGGGGAGCAGCAAAAGCAGTCCTAAGAGGGAAGTTCATAGCAATACAGGTCTTCCTCAAAAAACAGGAAAAATCCCAAATAAACAACCTAACCTACCACCTAAAAGAATTAGAAAAAGAAGAACAAGCAAAACCTAAAGTCAGCAGAAGGAAGGAAATAATAAAGATCACAGAGGAAATGAACAAAATAGAGGTTAAAAATTTTAAAAAAGTCAATAAAACCAAAAGCTGGTTCTTTGAAAAGATAAACAAAATCCACAAACCTCTGGACAGGCTCATCAAGAAGAAAAGATAGGGGACCCAAATAAACAAAATAAGAAATGAAAGAGGAGGGGCTTCCCTGGTAGTGCAGTGGTTGAGAATCCGCCTGCCAATGCAGGGGACATGGGTTCGAGCCCTGGTCTGGGAAGATCCCACATGCTGCGGAGCAACTGGGCCCGTGAGCCACAACTACTGAGCCTGCACATCTGGAGCCTGTGCTCCGCAACAAGAGAGGCCGCGACAGTGAGTGGCCCGCACACCGCGATGAAGAGTGGCCCCCGCTTGCCGCAACTAGAGAAAGCCCTTGCATGGAAACGAAGACCCAATACAGCCAAAAATAAATAAATAAATTTTAAAAAGAAAAGATGACTACCATCTTAAAAAAAAAAAAAAAGAAATGAAAGAGGAGAAATAAGAACCAATAGTGCAGAAATACAAAAAATCATAAGAAAATGCTATGGACAGTTATATGCCAACAAAATGGACAACCTACAAGAAATGGACAAGTTTCTAGAAACATACAGCCTGCCAAAACTGAATCACGAAGAAACAGATAGGGCTTCCCTGGTGGCGCAGTGCTTGGGAATCTGCCTGCCAATGCAAGGGACACGGGTTCGAGCCCTGGTCTGGGAAGATCCCACATGCCACGGAGCAACTAGGCCCGTGAGCCACAATTGCTGAGCCTGCGCGTCTGGAGCCTGTGCTCCGCAACAAGAGAGGCCGCGATAGTGAGAGGCCCACGCACCGTGATGAAGAGTGGCCCCCGCTTGCCACAACTAGAGAAAGCCCTCGCACAGAAACGAAGACCCAACACCGCCATAAATAAATAAATAAAAATTTAAAAATATATATATATAACCTCATCTTACCATGTGTTAATACACTTTTGCTCTTCATTAAAACATACAAGTTTAAATAAAAAAAAAAAAGAAGAAACATAATTTGAACAGACCAATTACTAGAAGTAAAAGAGAATCTATAAAAAATAAACAAATACACAAACAAACAAACAAACAAAAGCCAAACATGAAAAATCCAGGACCAGATGGCTTCACTGGGTAGGGAATTCTACCAAACATACAAAGTAGAACTTATACTGATTCTTAAAACCCTAAAGTCTTCACACAAAAACAATTAGAACTCATAAATGAATTCAGCAAGGTAGAAGGATACAAGATTAATATACAGAAATCTGTTGTGTTTCTTTACACTAACAATGAAATATCATAAAAAGAAAGTAAAAAAAAAAATCCCACTTAAAATTTCATCCCAAAAAAAAAAAGAAAAACATACCTAGGAATAAACCTAACCAAAGAGATGAAAGACTTATATGCTGAGAACTATAAAACACTGATAAAGGAAATGGAAGGTTATTCAAGGAAATGGAAAGATATCCCATGCTCTTAGATCGGAAGAATAAATATAATTAAAACGGCCATAGTACCCAAAGCAATCTACAGATTTAATACAATCCCTATCAAATTACCTATGACATTTTTCAGAGAACCAGTTTAAATAATACTAAAATTTACATGGAACCACAAAAGAACAAAGCTGAAGGCATAACCCTTCCAGACTTTAGACAACACTACAAAGCTATGGTAATCAAAACAGTGTGGTATTGGCACAAAAACAGACATATAGATCAATGGAACAGAATAGAGAACCCAGAAATAAACCCACACACCTATAGTCAATTAATCTTCAACAAAGGAGACAAGAATATAAAATGAAGAAAAGACAGTCTTTCCAGCAAGTGGTGTTGGGAAAGCTGAGCAGCTGCACATAAATCAATGAAGTTAGAACACTCCCCCTCACACCATACACAAAAATAAATTCAAAATGGCTTAAAGACTTAAATATAAGAATGATATCATAAAACTCCTAGAAGAGAACATAGGCAAAACATTCTCTGACATAAATCATAGCAATATTTTCTTAGGTCAGTCTCCCAAGGCAAAATAAATAAAAGCAAAAATAAACAAATGGTACTTAATCAAACTTATAAGCTTTTGCAAAGGAAACCACAGACAAAATGAAAAGACAACCTATGGACTGGGAGAAAATATTTGCAAGCAATGCAACAAACAAGGGCTTAATTTCCAGTATGTACAAACAGCTCATACAACTCAATATCAGAAAAACAAAAAACCTAATCTAATAATGGGCAGAAGACTTAAATAGACATTTCTTCAAAGAAGACATACTGATGGCCAACAGGCACATGAAAAGATACTCAACATCACTAACTATTAGAGAAATGCAAATCAAAACTACAATGATGTACCACCTCACACTGGTCAGAGTGGCCATCATTAAAAAATCTATAAATAATAAATGCTGGAGAGGGTGTGGAGAAAAGGGAACCTTCCTACACTGTTGGTGGGAATGTAAATTGGTGCAGCCACTATGGAGGTTCCTTAAAAAACTAAGACTTATATGATCCAGCAATCCCATTCCTGGGCATACATCTGGAAGAATGAAAACTCTAACTGGAAAAGACACATGCACCCCAATGTTCATAGCAGCATTATTTACAATGACCAAGACATGGAAGCAACCTAAATGTCCAACAACAGATGAATGTATAAAAAAGATGTGGTATATATACAATGGACTATTACTCAGCCATAAAAAAGAATGAAATAATGCCATTTGCAGCAACAAGAATGGACCTAGAGATTATTATACTAAGTGAAGTAAGTCAGACAAAGAAAAATATTATCTGATATCACTTATATATGGAATCTAAAAAAATAATACAAATGAACTTACTTACAAAGCAGAAACAGACTCACATACATAGACAACAAACTTATGGTTAGCAAAGGGAAGTGGCGGGTGAGGGATAAATTAAAAGTATAGGATTAAAATGATCAACAAAAAAAAAGGAGTGTGCAGATAAAGTTCTACAATATGCAAAGCACCTTCACTCCCATCTTCTAACTCTGATCCAGTTAGAAGTGGGCTCCATTTTACAGATACAGGAATTGAGCTCAGAAAAATGACTTGCCCGAGATCATCCAGCAATTAAGCACCAGAGGCAGGAATTAAAGCTCAGTCCCACGACCCCTGCTCCAATGCCATCTCTACTAGGTAACACTGCCTGACTTGCTGATCAATAAAACAAGGCTGGTTTGTTGGCTTGTTGGCACCAAGAACAAGAATGTTAATCATATTGCATGATCACTTTATAGTTGCAAGGTGCTTTCATGGCACAATTTCATTGGATACTTTCAAGAAATGGGCCAGAGAAGAGCCAGGCTTGATCTTGGTCACATGGTAGAAAGCAACATGGGTGCAGTTCCAGGGCTCTGACATACTGAAACTGTCACCTTTACCATCATAGGACGGGCCTCACTACCAAGACAAGAGCATAACAAACGCTTAAACACAGGGCTCACAGTTGGTTTTGAGTTCTCCTAAGACTCACTCATGCCCCCCTCCTGCTCCCCACGGGCTTTCTTACCTTCTCTTCCGGAAGAAGAAAATCTGCATGAAGGGTCTGCCCTTCCCAACAGCCCAGATCTCTTCACCCCTGCTGTCCTAACAGCCCCCCTCGCTGAGATGGGCTTTGAGACAAGCTAGGGAACTGTGGTCCCCACTTTTGTGGTGTCCCTTGAGAAAAGGCACAAAGGAAATATGAGCTGTTGTTAGGACGATGCTGGTTATTACTAGTGAAGGCAAGAAACCTCCAGGGAATGTATACAGCAAATGTGATCACCCATAGCCCCAAACCCTGTAATTCTGAAGAAAAGAGACTTCATTCTACCTCCCAAGCTCGGAGTGACACTTTTGCCCTGATGAGTGGGGCAAATGGTCCCTAAAGAGCATTTAGAAACATGCGGGGATGAGAGGTGGGTGTGAATGCATGACAGCTGCCATTAACTGCTTACAAGCCCAAGATGTCGGGGCTAGAACTTGGATTTGGAAATGGCAAGGGATCCTTTGAGAGCCCCATGAGCAGAGCTCCTGCTCTGCCCTACCCCCCTCGTGGAGATGAACTTCTGGACTTTTACAAGGGTCAACAAAAGTGGCCTAGACAAAATGACTTTTGCATCATTATGTCAGCTTATGAAATATGTTTTGAGTGGCGATTTTATTTTTATTTTTTCCAATCTCGATCTCGAAAGGTCAATCCAATACTTAATAGATGGACATCCCAGGGTTTGTAATAAAGTCAGGACCCATATGATGGGATTTGGATGGCAGGACCATTTTCTTTTGCAGAAAAAATGTAATAAGAGAATCTGCAAGAAGGGGAGGTTAAAATTATATTTTGAGGGTAGTGGATAGTGCTGTTCTGTCAGAAGTGCAAAAGCCCCTGCCCCTCCGGTGGAACCAGGCCTCTCCCTTCCCGGGGTTCCTACAGAAAAGCAGCCCAGGCAGCAGGGGGACAGGGGCGGTTAGGGAGATGGGGCCAGTCCCTCGGCTGCTAATTACTACACGTGAAACCAGAAACTGATCTTTTTCTCCAAGCCGATGATGGAAGCAGAGAGGACTTGTAACAGAATCAGGCAGAACTGGTGTGAATCCTGGTCTGCATCCACCAGCTTTGAGAATATGGACAAGTCATTGCCTTTCCTAAATCTAAGTTTCCTCTGCTATAAAATGGGAACAAAATGCTTGTTTGGCAGGATACACAAGCTCATGAAGCTATGGGGCTTAGCATGCAGTAGGTTCTCAATAAATGTCAGGTTCCACATGACTCCCCTTTCTTTTGACAAATTCACTTATAATATTATACATAAGGGAGATGGATATGAGCCTGGGCGGGGTGGATACCAGCTGACTTGGGCAGGGGTCCTCTTCCACAGCCTGGTGGGAAATCAGCCATGAAGCCAACAAAGTATATTAACAAAGCCATTTTCAAAGCCCAGAGGAGAGATGACTAAATGCTTTAGGACAGGAAGTTTATGCCTGTTTTGTTCATTAGTGCAGATTTTTTTAATTGAAAAAAAATACATGTATAACAAAAGACATTATGTGTGTGTGTGTGTGTATAAAGAGATTTTTATCTTTATTATTCACTGCTGTATCTGCAGTGGCTAGAACAGTATCTGATATATAGTACATCCTCACTAAACATCCGTTGGATGGATGGATGGATGGGCGGATGGACGAATGGAGGTGTGAACAGATGAATGAACAGGTGGGTGGGTGGATGGTCACGGAGCACTTCAGAGAGGGGGTAAGAAGGAAACCAGCAGGGAGACGCAATGAAGGAAAGAAGAGGGAGGTAGAGAGAGCATGTAAGATTACCAAATCCCTGTACTTTCTCCAACAATACAAATTATCATCTAAAACAACAAAAACCATTTTGTTAATCTAAAATGTAAAATATGGTGAGGTGGCTGATTCCTAAAATAGTTGTTTTATATAAAGGCCCAACGCACCACGGGGTTCAAAGTAATCTCCATGAAGCCACTTAGTTAAAGGCCACGATATTTATTTCCAAGCTCAAGAGTCTAGTGATTACTTTCAATTCCGTGCATTCCCAGCAGAGGAAGGCAAGTATTCCAGGATATTCAGGGTGGAGGGCTATCCAAGGGGGTTAATTAATATGTAATTAATGGTGATATCAGCAGAAAAGCTCCCCGTGCACTTTTGCAGGGATTGGGGAGGGTGTGGGGAGAACATGTGCCCTTATGTGACAAAGTCACTAGTCATATAAATCTTTATACATATATTTACATCTACCCACACACTAATGTAGAAACTGTATCTACAGTAATAAATATTTCACATACTGTCTCCTATTATTTAAAACCATCATTTCAAATGGTAGCATTTAGCCCGCTGAGTGAACACAATTACTGGAAAACCCATTCCCTTACTGCCAGAGATTTAGTTCACCTTGTTTCCAACTTTTCTCTACTGTAGTTGACAGGGTAATACTTCCTTTAGGTACAAAAAATTTTTTTCACCTTAGATCATATCCTTAAGGTAAGAATTCAAAAAATGGCATCATTGAGTCCAGGATATAAGCTTTGTCAAAAAGTTTTCCAAAGGGGTTGAGATTAGTTATTTTACATGAGGATGCTAGTTTTGCACAGACTCACTAATAGAAATAACTACTGAAATTTTCATTTAGTAGTTTCATAGGAAAAATTATGACAGGTTAATTTCTAAAATAGCTGTAATATATAGAAAGGCATAATAGCACAATAAAGTTTTAACAAACTCTAAGAATGCATTACAAAGAAGGTAAATGAAGATGAAAGTCTGGGATAATTAGTAAACACACACACACTTGATGAGAATTCTGCTCTGGCTGTGACTATGGGCACGCCTAGAACTCAATCTCCTTTCAAAGACACTAATGCCACTTTCCCCCTTTCTGGGCATTAGTCCCTGTGGGAATTCCATGAGAAAGACTGGAAAGGAATGAGAGAGAGGGATTTCAAATATTCCCTTTGTACAGCCCATAATAAGGATTATTCTAAATCTTTTGTCCAGCATATATAAGATACCATGGCAGTTAATGAATAAGTTAATTGGTTAAATCATTCTAGTGTGGACCTCCAATTCATTCCGAGTAAGCCCGTAATCTGTGTGTAAAAGATTAGGACTGTGTACAAGAAAAGACCAAGACACCAGATGGCTCAAAGGAGCCTCACTGATATTTTAATTTTAATTTTTTTACAGAAGTGGTATGTTCTCATTAAAGAAAACCTGGAAAAAAGAAAAAAGTAAAACAAAAACAATTATCCTAAAGTTTCACAATCCATGGCCAATATGTTTATAGATTTTCAAGTGAATATACACGAATTTTATAAAATTGAGATTAGACTGTATATAGATTTTTATCTTGCTTCTTCCATTGAACAATATAAGCATTTCTAATAAAAAGAATTCTTCCAAGATGTCTTTAAGGCTAAAGATTATTATCTTGGGCTTCCCTGGTGGCGCAGTGGTTAAGAATCCGCCTGCCGATGCAGGGGACACGGGTTCGAGCCCTGGTCCGGGAAGATCCCACATGCCGCGGAGCAACTAAGCCCGTGTGCCACAACTACTGAGCCTGCGCTCTAGAGCCCGCGAGCCACAGTTACTGAGCCCACGAGCCACAACTACTGAAGCCCGCGTGCCTAGAGCCCGTGCTCCACAACAAGAGAAGCCACCGCAATGAGAAGCCCGCGCACCGCAATGAAGACTAGTCCCTGCTCGCCGCAACTAGAGAAAGCCCACGTGCAGCAACGAAGACCCAACACAGCCAAAAAAATTAATAAATAAATGAAATAAATATATTTTTTAAAAAAAGATTATTATCTAGTATGGATGTATCATGAATGTTAAGCCATTTTCTTTGTTTAATACTTCTGAAGTTTTCTTTGATTTTTATTATTCTTTCATCCACTCAATGTATATTTAGTATATGTTTGCTATGGGGTATGGACTGGGTCAGTAAGACAGTCTTAGACCCCCACACTCAAGAAAAATATTAAGCACTTAACACACATATTTAATCCAAGCTGTGTAGATGCAGTAAGAGGTGTGCCCCTTAAGCTGAGAGGGGACAGTTGACAGTGGATAGCAGGGTCAAATGGGAGTAAGCATGTCCCAGCCCAGGGTAACACATGTGCAAAGACTAGGCAGGGAGGAGCTGGTGTCGCTGGTGGAAGGACTGTGGGAGTGTGATGGGAGGGGCAGAAAGCCACACAGCTGGTCACTCCATACTAAGTGCATCGAAAAGCCATTCACACTGTGAGAAACACAGGATGTGCTTTTATATTTAAAAAAAAAAAGGTGCGTTAACACTGAGATCACCATGGGACTGGATTCCTTAGACCTGACAAGCCTCTAATTAGCAGCTGGTTTGCGTTCAGATTTCATGGCTGGCCAGCCTGCCCATCTGCCGACTGCAGGCCACCTGGACAGGAGAGCAGGGCAGGCATCCAACGGGAGACGAGCCCAGTCACCCTGCAGAGACTCCAAGAACCTGTTCTTTCCCTTTTCAGGGGTTTCACCCAGAACGAGGGCTAGGAGGGGGGACATATACCAGGCACACTGCAAACAATAACAACAAGATGAAATATCTGGCTCTAGGCATCCTTGTCCAAAATTTAACTCAGTCCTAAGATGACTGAAATGGAGCAGGCATAAGATATCTGCTCAATAACTTTTTGATGAATGAATGAATGAACTGTGGTCCCAACATCTCAAATTTAATTCTTGTTACGAGCTGGCCAAAGTGTACCTCCCTCTCCAAGGACAACAATGATCGCCCTGCTAACTGCTTATCCTGCCTCTGCCAGGGTGGCATGTCCCCTCTGAGGGGCTCACTTTCAGCCCTGCCTCCTGCCCACCCATATCTGTGTTCAGCAGAGGATCTGAACTTTTTTTGTGCAGCCTCTAGAGCTGATGTGGTAGGCTGAACAAATCAAAGACATCAAGTCCTAATCCCTGGAACCTGTAAATGTTACCCTATTTGGAAGAAGGGTCTCTGCAGGTGTGATTAAGAATCTTTAAAAGGGGGGATTATTCTGGATTATCTGGGTGGGCACTAAATGCCATCACAAATGTCCTTAGAAGAGAGAGGCAGAGGAAGATTGAACATGCACATGAGGAGAAGGTGATATGAAGATGAGGCAAAGATTGGAGTGATGTGGCCAGAAGCCAACGAATGCTGGCAGCCACCAGAGGCTTGAAGAGGCAAAGAATGAATTCTCCCCTAGAGGGAGCACAGCACTGGTGAAACCTTGATTTCAGCCCAGTGGTACTGATTTTAGACTTCTGGCTTCCAGAACTGCAAGAGAATAAATTTCTGTTGTTTTAAGCCACCAGGTTTGTGGTAATTTGTTTTAGCTGCCACAGGAAACTAATACATCTGAGTATTGGATGGTTCTGAGGTCAGCACACCTGGCATGTCATCCTAGCTCTGAAACTCACTCAGCAAGTCTCTTTTGGAACTGGGTTTCTTGCCCAGGCTTCAATTTGACTCACAGCTAACGCTGGGCAAGCCTTTAGTTTCCTAGCCAGCAAGGTGGGAGAGTAGCAGTAACCAGCTGACAGAGTTGCTGGGGATTGAGTGGGACATGTACAGTACAATGCCAGGCACACAGTAGTCACTCCGTGTGATTACTCCCGCTCTCCCTTTAATATTACAAAAAAAAAAGTCAGCACTGGCTGAGTGCTCGCTGTGTGCCAGGCAGGAGCTAGCTAAGCCTTCACTTGAGAAGGAGGTTCTGGCCAGCATCGCCAAAAGGGGAGCTGGAAGGGTTAGGTATGCCCCTAAAAGAGAGGCATTTTGAGCTCCCTAGAAAGAAGGATGACAGAATGGGATTTACTGAAAAGGTACAATGTCCCAGAAAGAAACACAAGGCAAAAAAACTGTATAGCCCAGTCACAAAATATAGAATTCTTTACCCTGCCAGGCTACCCTTCCCATCCTCTGAGGATATCATGCCAGTATATTTTCCTAGGAAGTGTGTCTTTCCCATAACACAGAGGTCAGATCCAAACACTAAACACAGCTGGGTATCTTTTCACTTTGTCAGTTCCACCCTCTGTGCCTTCCTTGAGAATTGACTTTTCTGGACTCACTGGTCTAAAATGAAGGAAAAAAAAGGTAAACCAAAACAGAAAGTTGCGGGTATCACCTACAAATCTGGGAGCTGAAAGGATGGCTGTTTTCCCCGAAGTACTAATGCTTTGCTCTCTTGTGTGAACTCTCTCTCACCCATGCCATGGATCCTAAAGACGTGGAGAAAACCTGCCAAAGCCCCCAGGTCATCCTGTGCCCTTGGGGCCAGCTGCAGGCTGGAAGCAAAGCACTGGGCCAGGAGGCCCCGTCTCGCGTTCCTCCTCCTGGTCCCTGGGTGAGGCCTCACAGCGTGGATATGGGATCAAGTCCTCCCACAGGTTTGAATCCTAGTCCCACCACTGAAGAACTAGGAGATCTTGGGAAAGCATCTCAACCTTCTCATCCATAAAGTGGGGCCAATAAAAGGAAGACGGGGAAAGCACAGCTCAGCCAGGCTGTAACTTATTCCTTCTTTATCCCTCCTACTGCATTCATCCTGGAAACACAGCGGTCAAGCCGAGTCCCGTTCTCAAGGAGGGTAAAGGGCCAGTAGGGGTGCCTGACAATAAATGAGAAAATAAACACTATAATTACCACTGGGGGGAAGTACACATTTTGATGAGAAAGACAGTCAAAGGGGAAGGCCTTTAGAAGAGAGAATGCTGAACAGGTGCATTGGGTAAGAATAAGCCAGTATTCAAGAATGAGCCAGCAGCATAGGCAAATTCCACTATCTGGCAAAGGGCTGGAGGGGTTCAAGAAACACAGCAGAGGTGTTAGAGTGCCTGGAACAGCACAGCAGGGTGAGAATGGCACAAGGAAGGCCAGAGAGCTACCTCACAGGCCAGGTCATGTCGGAGTTGTTTACATTTCACTTTAATTGTGATGCAAAAGCTACTTTGAAGGCTTGAGGCAGTGGAGTGAGTAAGGCTGTCACATCTGGGTTGTAAAAAGATCACTCTGGCTGCTGTATGGAGGCCATCCGAGAACAGACTGGAAATGGGAACCCGTTTGGAGGCTACTGCAATGGTTCAGGGAGAGCTGACAGCGGACTGGACTAGGGCGGTACCAGTGGAGATGGAGAGAGACGGACAGGTCCAAGAGGAGTACTGACAACGGCTGCCATGAACTTGAGTGCTGTGCAGCACTGTAGAAAGCACTACGCACTCACTATCTCATGGGATCCTCCTGGCAGCCCTGTGAGGTCAGTACTTTGATTTTCTCCAGGTGAGGAAACTGAGGACCAGAGAGGTTAGGTAACTTCCTTAAGACCACACAGTTAGGAAGTGGTAGAGGCAGCTTCTGAACTGAGGCTATCGGGTTCCAGAGCCCACACACCAAACTGCTCTTCCTCCAACAGGCTGGCCAATGGGTGGGCTGAGGGCAGTGTAGGGAAGGAAAATCGGGAAGACTTCTAGGCTTTAGGACTGAACGACTGGGCCGATGGTGGTGCTGTTTACAGACAGGGATGAGTTGAGGAAGGGACTGGCTAGAGGAAGGCAGGGTGGGCTGACTGGGAGTGGAGGACCACTGGGTTCGAGAGCTCTGTTTTGCCCATGTTGAGGCCCTGTCCCCTTCACTTACTCCTCACTCCTTTTCTGTTCCCTGCAAAGCAGTGAGTGGTTGGGGGAGTGTAGGGGGTGGGCTGGTGGGACAGAAAAAGCCGGGGCGATTGTCTTCTGTCCCTCCCCCAGCAGACACAGGTGTGAGCCTCCCAATGTCCTTTTGTAAGAGGAGGTAGGATGGCAGACCTGTTCAGAAATGCAGGAAACGTTTAGTGAAAAGAGCAAAGCAAAACTATCCAAATGCATTTTTTTTTTTGTTTTCTCATAAGTTATCAGGGCATTTTCCACATCAAGACAGTGTGAAGAAGAAATGGGAATGAGTGACAGTACAGGACTGTGCTGTGTTTCTGAATCCCAGAGGCAGGAATCCAAAGCTATTTCAGGGGTTGGCACAGCATCATGAGAGGATGCTGTCCTCGGAGGCCCACTTGCTGAGCCTCCGGGCCCTGGGAACGAGGCTGATTCACCTATTTCAGCGTTTACTTGGCTCTGTAGGGCTTTAATAGCATTAACAAAACAAAGGTTCTTGTTCACATAGGCTCGGGAAAAGCTGGCTTAACAAGGCTTGTTTACTGCAGCCCTTCTCAGAATCTTGAACCTGGGAGTGTGCATTGTGACTCTCCAAGAAGGAGACCCATTTCCCAAACGTATCTGATCACAGGATGCTTTTGCAGGCAAGCATCGCGCGGTACAAGAGCACCAGGGAAAAGATTTTGGGAAACGTTCAGCTAATCTGTTCCATTCTTAAGGGAAAGGCAATGCTGAAGGTTCCAGAGCATGTGATGGGAAGCCTTGTAGGGAGTATAGGGTGTTAGAGGCCGTGTGGTTAGGCTTGGGGCCGAGTACATGCTGTGTGACCATGAACGAGCTAATGAACCATCCTGAATCTTGGTTTCTCAACTGTCTGTTGAAGGTGAGAATAACACAGATTTCTGTGAGAATTACAGGAGTTAACTTATAATAAGGCCCAACTGCAGGAGACCAGCACACAGTAGGCCCCTCTGGAGCTCAGAGCTACCGGTCTCCAGCAGGCTCCTTGCCGGTGTGACTCTTCAGCACCTGATCTGTGCAGGTCAGATACCCCTGCTGACTCCCCTGCTACCCCAGCTCCACCTTCCCTTGGCAACAGTCCCCCTCGGGTGGCCCAATTCCAGGCTATTATCAAGCTTCTCAAGTGGTCACTCAGGGGGCAGCTAAATCCAACCTGGAACTTCAAAACAAGCCCCCCTCTGGCAGGCGGTAATTGTAGCCAACGATGCAATCATGCGCCACAGCTTAAATGGCCTGAAAAGACTCCAGGAGGAAAGAGTCAGTGTGCCTAGCTTTCTAAATGCATCGGGTTTCTGGAATGCTCGAGGCTTCTCTATTTACGGCAGGCATGGCTTCTGCAGTGGCTCAAACGTGACAGGCCTAGATTTGTACTTCAAGAATCCCCATCATTTGCTCACCACTCAATCATTCATTCAACACAACTTGACTGATCCTCTCTCTGGACTGGACTGAACATGGGTACTAAGGACCTGTTAGTCCAAGTGGAGAAGGTAGACAAGTGAGTCTGTAAGCATTGGGACAGAGCTATGAACAAAGTTGTATGAGAACAGGAAGCACGAGGCTTTGGTTCATTCCAAAAGGTGGCTTCAAAATCAGCTCCCATTTAGGGAGCATTTGGCATGTGCCAGAGAGCGGGGAAGAAGATTTTTGCATAAAGAGCTCAGCTCAGATACAATTATGATGCCTTTTTACTAAGGAGAAAATTGAGAAGCAGAGAGGTATAGGAGGTTGCCCAAGGCCTCACAGATAATTAGGGGAGAGCTAAGATTCAAATTTACGTCCTCGGTCTGGGCGCCCTTCTGTTGGTGACCCCTGAGCTGATTCAGCTGAGCAGACAGTTCCCATGCCAGGGGTTCCCTGAAGATTAGATGAAATGGTCTCTGGGAACATCTTTCATTAACCCAGGGGCTTCGAACACATGCCCTTGTTTCTTTGGCCTTGTATTTCTTTCTTCTGCGGTGTGCAAGCTTTGCTTTTGATGGAATAAATGTCTGCCACTTAGGCAAATGCCACTCTCGGTCTAGCATTTAGAGAAAATGAGCAAACATAGATTCCCAAAGAAGCTTTTACCAGTGCCCACATGTCCCCAAGCCCTGAGAGATGAAATTCAGTAACTCCACTGTCAGTCTCTGGGAAGACTTCCTGGAGGAGGCTCTCCAGGAGGCAGAATCAAAGGGATTCCGAAGTCCAGAGCCCCTGCAGCCCACGCTCCTGAGCCCTCAGTGGAGCCGGGGTGGGACGAGGGGGATGGGGAGGGGTGCTACCATGAGATTTGCCCCCCCAAAAGAGGCTGGGAGGCTCACCCCTAAAGGCTTGGGGCTGGCTTCCAGCCTGGGAAACCAAACCCCCCCTCTCTTGTGGGGAGAACCCTTAGAGGAATATTTAGGAGACATTAAAACTACTGTCCTCAACTCTTTAAAAAATTCCTGTATATGTAATTATGGGTCCAGGATGAGATTCCTGGATATAGTATAATTACTTCCCCGAAGCTCACATTCCCAGGGACGGAGGGCAGGAACACTCTGCCTGCAGATCTGCTTCCTCGTCTCCCGGGTCTCCCTCTGCACCCACAAACTCTTCCTCTCTTCTGTGTGCTGCTGCTCTCCCACCTGCCACCCCTGCCCCCTCTGTCCATTCCCCACCCCTCGCTGCCCTGTGCTGAGCTGGGGAGGATGACGCAGAGGATGCACGGCCCTGTCCTCTTGCAGACCAGCACCCGGCACCTTGGGCTCTGGCTGCCGGGAGGACGGGAAGGTGGGGAGGCAAGAGGAGAAGAGGCGGAGGCATTTCTCACCTGCTCCCCCTCTGCTTTGCTACCGCCTCCCCCGACCCCTCAACAACCACAGCCTCTTCAACCGGGACCCCGCTCTCCTCCGGCTCCAGAAACACGACTTTCTCTCCTCGCCCCTCAGAACCTGGGGTGGTTTTGGGTCCACCCACCTAGGTGGCCCAGCATCCCTTGTTGGTTTCCTCAACCCTTTGCGTCCCATTAAAGTCACTTAATTTGAGCCCTCTGGGATGAATTCTCTTTTCTGATGGGAATCTGACAACCAGCAAATCAGGAAGAGGAGTACAATATTTCAGGATCAGGCCACAAACTAGGTCAGGAATAAACTTGCTCAGTCATCACCTCGCTGGTGCGTACCGGCATCTGTGCCACGTGCGAGCACTGGAGATGCAGGGGTGCTGGGCAGGGGAGGGTGTCCCACAGCCAGGGAGGAGCACCCGTTCCTGCTTCTCTCTCCTCTCCTCCCCTCCCTGCCCACCCTGTGTGTATGGGGGGGTGTATATGATTTTATATATATATATATATATTTATACACACATATATGTGCAGATATGATTTTTTTTACCCTAGTCTGAAAGAGGACACCACACTACCCACATCCTTGGTCAATAAAATATTAGAAAGAATAACAGATTTTTCAATTCTTCATTCATTCACCAGACCTGCCTGAGAACCTTCTCTGTGTCAAGCCCGGTACCAGAAGCTGTGGAACCAAAGTGAATGGCTACATAAGGTGTGATCCCTGCCCGGCTCCTGAACCTCCTATTTCTACTGAGTGACCAAGGAAACCTTCTCCACTAGGATAAAGAAAACCTGTGCCTTGTCCTTCCCTCCCCACTGGTTCACCTGGTGGGACACAGACACACACACACACGCGCACACACGCATGCTTCAGCCTCATGACCAGGAATTCTCACCCAGTGCCACAGCAGTACCAACCCGCAGTGTATTAGACGCAGGCGGGCCCCAGGCCACACAGTTCCTTCACTTTCCTCCACTGACACCTAATCAGTGTTTCTCTGTTGAAAAGAGTATTAACACGAGGCTTTGCGGGCGAGCAGGGTTCATTCACAAACACTCACGGAGCCCTGGTCTGTGCCCAGCCTGGCACTTGCCCCTCGGTCTGCACAGCTTCCCTGTTCGATGTCCTTCCATCTAGTCAGGGCACACCCCCGCCCCTGCCACCGTCCTGCTCTGCAACCCTGCCCCTCTGCTGAGAGGGATAGTAAGACAAAGCTGCCTAAAGACACAAGGTGAGGTTGCAGCCCAAGGAGGTGCTGGAGGAGCTGGAAGGCGAGTCCAGGGAAAGTGAATTCATTCTCTCCGGGCCAGTGGGTTTCTCCTTGGCTGCACATTACAATCATCAGAGGAGATTTCAGGAATCTTGATGCCCACGTTGCTCCCGCGAGCAATCAAATCAGAACCTTTAGGGCTGCAACCCAGGCATCGGTAATTTTTTCAAAGTTCCCTGTGTGAGAACTGCTGATGTACATTCACTGTCCACACTTTAGGCAACTTCCACCAGATGGTCAGTCATGTCCATTTAAAACATATATTTTAGATTCAGAGGGTAAGGTGGTCTTTAATCGTAGAAAATTAAAAGCAGCTAGGTTATTAAACACTCTCCATTTACTTGTGCCTCATCTACCAAAATATAATCCCCTATTAAGAAGAGAGCATATACGGATTAACATCTATAATCAAAAAATGTAATGAATAACCCAGTTAGAACAAGATTTTGAAGAGCTAATAATTGCTAAGTACAAATTATGTACTCTCATTAAAATCTAGCTGTTACAAACTCCACTTAACCAATAACCCCTTGTCTAACAATTTGCTTTACTTTAGAGCTATTTAAAAAAGCATAATTTTTCCCCTGTCCTTTGGGATTACCTCCCAGAGCTTTGCAAAGGTTCATGGGCTTCAGCGTGTTGCCAGCACTTTTCCCCAATACCTCCCTCTCAGTGTGTAAACACAGGCTCTCATTGTCCCTCTTCCCTCCAAGTTATACCAAATCCCCACACAGCCAACCCCCATTTGCCATTTGGGACTTTGAGTACCTGCCACATCTCTGTTAGATAGCACAGAACAATCCCACTCAAACACAGCATATTATGTCCTTTCATCCTTAGCTTGTTCCAAAATCACTTACTCAAATTCTTTCCATTATAAAACAATGAAAAGAAGATACACTTTGAAATCAGATAGCTTTGGCCTAAAAATTTGACTCGAGGATTCCAGAAGCAGACCCCCAAATCTGTAGTCACCTGACGGCTGACAAAGTTGATACTAAAATACAGTGGGGAAAAGGGAGTCTTTTCAATAGATGTTGTTAAGCCAATTGATTATTCATATAAAAAAAAAAGAACCTTGACCTCTATTTCACACTATATAGAAAAATCAATTCCAGATGTACTGTGGATCTACACGTAAAAGGCAAAACAATAAAACTTTTACAAGGAAACACAGGAGAACATCTTCATGATCTTGGAGTAGGCGAAGTTTTCTTACAAAAGACACAAAATGTTCTAACCATAAAGGAAAAAAAAATTGATAAACTGAACTTCATCAAAACTAGGACCTTCTCTTTATCAAATGATACCATTAAGAGAGCAAACATAAGCCACAGAATGGGAGAAGCTATTGACAGTATCTGACAAATGACTTGTGCCAGAATATATAAAGAATTCCTAAAGATAAATAAGAAGAGGGACTTCCCTGGTGGCACAGTGGATAAGACTCTGTGCTCCCAATGCAGGGGGCCTGGGTTCGATCCCTGGTCAGGGAACTAGATCCCACATGCATGCCGCAACTAAGAGTTCGCATGCCATAACTAACGAGTCTGCATGCCACAACTAAGGAGGCGGCCTGCTGCAACTAAGGAGCCTACGTGTCTCAACTAAGGAGTCCATGTGCTGCAACTAAGGAGCCAGCGAGCCACAACTAATAGCTGGTGCAACCAAATAAATAAATAAATAAATATTTTTTAAAAAGAAGAAGGAAAGCAGACAATCTCATTTTTTAAAAGTCTTAGGGCTTCCCTGGTGGTGCAGTGGTTGAGAATCTGCCTGCCGAAGCAGGGGACACGGGTTCGAGCCCTGGTCTGGGAAGATCCCACATGCCGCAGAGCAACTGGGCCCGTGAGCCACAATTACTGAGCCTGCGCGTCTGGAGCCTGTGCTCCGCAACAAGAGAGGCCGCGATAGTGAGAGGTCCGCGCACAACGATGAAGAGTGGCCCCCGCTTGCCACAACTAGAGAAAGCCCTCGCACAGAAACGAAGACCCAATACAGCCATAAAAATAAATAAATTAAATTTAAAAAAAAAGAGTCTTGAATAGGCACTTCACAAAAGAGGATATCCAAATGTTCCAATAAACACATAAAAAGGTGCCTTACTTCATCAGATACTGGGAAAATGCAAAGTAAACCGCAATGATATATAATTATACAACTACCAGAACAGCTAAAATGAAAAAGGAGGTTGTTAGGGAATACATAGAGGAATCAGAACCCTCATACACTTCTGGTGGGAGTATAAGTTAGTGCAGTCACTTTGGAAAACTCTCTGGAAGTATCTACTAAATTAGAACTTACATGTATCCTATAACCCTGAAACTCCGATCCTAGGACCAAATTAACGCCCAAAGACATGTAAAGAATACTCATTGAAGCACCATTGGTGACAGCCCCAAACTGGAAGATAACTGAATGTCCACCAACAGCAGAGTGGATAAATAAACTATGCATACTCACACTAGGCAGTATGTACAGAGCCACAAAAATGAATGAACTCCAGCTCCACGGAACAACATGGCTGAATCTCACAAACATAATGCCCAGTGAAAGCAGCAGACACAAAAGAGTCCGTGCTCTATGATTTCATTTAGATTAAATTAGAAAACAGGCAAAACTAATCTCTAGGATTACAAGTCAGGATAGCAGTTATCCTCGCAGGAATTGAGGGGAAAAAGAGACTGAAGGGGGACACGAGGGGACCCCAGGAGGTGGCAATGCTCTGTTTCACGATGAAGGTTCTGGTTACGTGGTATGTTCCCTGTGCAAAAAATTCACTAAGCTATGCATTTACGAGTGGTATACATCGATAAAAAGTTTACACACACACACAAAATTTGGCTGTTCAACCTTTTAACTGTGTGTGACCTTGAGCAAGGCACTTACTCTACCTGGTATTAAGTTTCCTCTTCTGTAAAAATTGGAATTATGATACCACCTACCTTGAAGGATTGTTGCAGGGATAAAATGGAAAAAAAAAAAAAGTAGATCCACGTATATAGCACCTGGCACGCAGAGCATGCACTCCATAAATGAATTTCCCCACCCTTCCCTAAGGTAACTCTATAATAGCCTCATGTAACATGGGACTTGAGGACTTTCCTTTTTGTATATTAAAAATAACCAAACCAATACCAAAACGAAACAAAAGATATTTTGAGTGTTAAAGGTGGCACAGGGCCCTTCATAGATAGTCTTGAAATGTTTGGAGAGTCTGTCTATGGGTGGAAACAATCCCCACCTCCAGCGAGGTTAGAACCGGGCGTTGGTCACAGCAACAGGGCTGTGAGTTAAACACAAGGACTGCCCCCCAATCCGGTTAATCCATAAATGGCCACAGCGAGCACTGCACTAAGAAAGAGGACAGAAAGAATGCAGTAGGATGTTGCCTGCCAATATGGCAGCCACTATCTTTTAACCACACATGGGCTGAATTTTCCAGCAGCAACGTTCTTCACAGACAGAAAAAATGAAGAAAAACCACTGTTTCCTTAAAACAAGTGCCAAGTCACAATGTGAGAAAGTGCAAGTCACAGAAAACATGAGATATCCAGAAAGTAAACTTGTGATTACCAGGAATTGGAAACCCACCATGGTCACACCTTCATCCCCACCACTCCAGACCTGGCTCCTTTTGGTGTGGGGGGAGTCCTCTGACCTGCATGAGGCCAGGGCCCTACGCAGGCCACTGAGTTTGTTCCTTAATTCTTACATTCGCCCAGCAAACATTTATTGAGCATGTATGGATGGGGGGGTGGGGGGCGGCCAGCCTTGTGTTTGCTGGACACACGGCATCCAGAGAAGAATGCGCCTGGACCCTGCCCTCATGGAGCTTACGGCCTATGGAGTATTCCAAGAGGTAAACAGGCAAATACAATGCAGGGTGTTGTGTGCTAAAATGCAGAGAAATACAAGGGACTTAGGGACCAGAGAGGAGAGGACACCTTCCTAGAGAAGGGGACACCTGAGCTAAAGCTTAAAGGATAAAGAGTCAGATGTGGGCATCCCCAAACAGAGGGGACAGCGTGAGCAAAACCCAGAAGGAAGACATTGCTACTGGTGTTGCTGGAACAGAGAGTAGAGACAAGGAGTGCCAGGAAAGGAGGCTGGGAGGTTGGCAGCACCAGATCAAGGTGGGCCTTCCGTGGACTCTGTCCTGTGGGCCAGCAGTTCTCTGTCCTGGCTGCATATCACACTCCCTGAGCATCTGTCAAACCACACTGATGTCCAGGTTCATGCTCCGAGCTGCTTGCTTAATGGGCCCAGGCTTGGGCCCCATCATGAGTGATTCTAGGATGCATCCGGTGTTGAGAAGCATTGCTGTCATCCAGAGGTCTGCAAACCACAGTCCTGGGGCCAAATCCATTTCTTTATGTGACGTGAGAACTAAGAATGGTTTTTACAGAGAAACACTTGTGATCAGTTTCACGGTAGGGAATACTAACCCCACTTAAGCAAAATGTTATACCCCGCAAAAAAAAAAAATGAAATTCCATTCTTCGCATCAGTCAACCCGTATTGCAAAAACGTATTCAATTATTATTATATTCTGAATTTCATCAATTAAAAAACTCATGAAGTTTGCCTTCTCTCTTATTATATAAGTACTCACATAACACCCTCAGTTTTGCCTCTCGGCCTGCAAAACCTAAAATATTTACTATCTGGCCATTTACAGATGAATGTTTGCTGACCCCTGCCACAGTTGATGGGGAGAGATGGGCTGGTTTCGAGCAGGAGAATAATATGGTGGGTTTGTGTTAAAAAAGAGGCCCCTGGCAGCTGTGTGGGGACAGACTTGGGAAGAAAAGACTGGAGAGAGGGAGGCCAGGAAGTTGCCACTGTTTAGTCTTGGCCCAGAAAAGAGCAGCAAAGCGGGGAGGTGTGCAGTGGAGGTGGGGCAGCAGGCCTGGACCTCGCAGGTTAGAGGAGGGGGTGACATGCACAGGCTTGGTGGCTGTTGTATGTGTGAGGTGAGGAGAAGAGGGAGGTCCAGGAGTTGTCCTTGGACCACAAAGGACCATACAGGTGGCCAGCACCACCACTTCCCCACCCTGGTCGGGGAGGGGAGCCCTGAGGCTGTCCCAGCACAGCTAGAGGGAGGCGACTAGAGCCTCTTTGTCTTCTATCCTCTGAAGATACCATTCGCTTTTTGTAGCCCTTGGAGATAGTTCCCTTCCTGATACATATGTACACAGACAAAAAAGCACAAAAAACAACATACTGTGCTATGGTATCCTTTGGCACCCTGAATCCCAAGGACCATCCAGCATGGCAGTCTGACCCCATTTTACAGACAAGAAGTGGGGGCCCAGAGAGCAGCTGCACCTTGCCCTAGTGGAGTCTTTCTATTCCCCCTTCACGTGCTGATATGCAACCAAGACTGCATGTCTGGCCCCGAACTGTTCTCAGAATGTCCTCCTTGTCTCTGTGTCACACATGTCCCTGAATCTCCACATAAGCTCCTGGAGGCCAGCACCTGTGATCTCACTCCCTCAGATCCTTGGCTCCCATGCCAGTCGGCCCTGGGTTCAAATCCTTGTCCCGCCATGTCCTCACCGCTCTGAGTCTCGGTCTCTCCACCTGGTAAGTGGGGTTGAGACTCTTCCATATATGGTTGTCGAGAGGTTTAAGTAGTATCCTACAAAGTGCTTAGTCCAGCGTCTAGCGCATGATAAGTCCTCAGTAATGCACAGTATTTCCTTAGGGTCCTTCCCTCTTGGCACTCTGAATTCCTATTCACTTGAGTCTGGCTGGAGTGGACGTATGCAGAGACGCAGTATAGTTAAAAGTGTCAACTCAGGAGCCAAAAGGCTGGGGTCCCAAGCTCAGCTCTGCCACTTAATAGCTGTGTGATCTTGGGTGAGTCACTTACAAAAATAGTTGGTATCTCATAGTGTAGTCATGAGAATTCAGTGAGTTAAAATACGTAGGGCATTTGGAACAGTGCCTGTCATAGCAAGTGTTCTATAAGTGTCAGCTATTGTTAATGTTTCATGGTTATTTTTATTTTCCATGGTAATGTGAACATCAGGCCAGGTACAGGGGTCCAACAGAACGTATACCAACAGTGAGCCTGGTGCGTTAGTTTACCCAGAATTTTCCAGGTGCTGCCTCAGTGCCTGGCCTGCGCTAGCCTTTGGGATGTCAAGTTGAATCAGGCTCCCCCAGCATATCTGAGGTCCTCACTTCTTTGTGAACTGCTAAAAAATGATTTATACAGCCTCACCCAGGTGGTCCTCATCTCTGTATGGATTTATACCGTGAAGTGGTAAATATTTATCACATAGAGTCACAGGTTCTTATCAATCCTGACCCTCAAAAAATTCTAAAGCCAAAAGATATTTCTTTCTTTTAATAACTCATTTGCTGGCAAAACCTGGCCTGAAGTGATGGGAAGCTATTTATTGTCTTCATTTTTCCCAGTTAGTGTGAACAGTTCACTGCAGCAAAATGAATGGGTTTGATTATGGAGCACTGCCCCAGACTCCAGCGGGGTTATTACATAATATACAGTATATATGTCCTCGCTCCTCTCTAAAATCTAAAAATGCACCAAGTTCCGAAACACGTCTGACCCCCAAGGGCTTCAGATGACAGATTGTGGACATGCATTTATTATTTCCATGGGACAGCTGTAATCACTCTTATCATTCCCTTCAACCAAAAGATACAGAAAATTGGTGTTTGCCCATAACCAAATGACTTTTTATTTCTCTTTGAAAAAGAAATCTGGGGTGTTTTCCAGAGTGATCTGAGAAGTGAAATCGGCTTTCCTCTTTTTAATGCATCTGATATTTCAGAAAACATGTACCTTATAACCAGCACAGACTCCATCAGACTGTTCTCAGACAGGAAAATCCAGGTCTGAGGTCAAGGACAGCCCCTGTCTCTGGTGGCTGAGTCCAGGAACACTACAGGATGGGTGCGGAGATGGAACAGAGTCTCCCTGAGCAGAGGCCTTAATCCTCTGTCTCATAACCCAAGATAACACTCTCCTGATGATGTCTGCTCACTGTGAAATTCTGGGCGGGCGCAGAAGGCTAGTGGTGAAGCTGGGCAGGAGAGAGGCATACTGTGAACTTGGAGGCAGAAAGAGCAAGGCAAATGGAAACGATTACTTCACAGGCTAATTGGGAGAGACCCACTTTGTAAATTGCTAATAGCCTTGGGGCACTGGAGTGACAGGCTAAATTAGCAAGCAGGATGGCTGGTTTGCTTGCTAGTGAATACCCTACTCACTAAAGGAAAGTCTCAGAAAGGAAATGCACCCATATGATACTTCTATATATGTGCTCCCAGATTGCAAAGTTTGGGGTAAGGAAAGTAGGAAGTAGCAATCAGCCTACAGGGTTCCATTTCCCCGGGCATCTGGGCACCATCCCCCTGGCCCCAATCCTGTGGCATACAGGGGCAGAGGGGACTGAGCTGGTGATGGGAAACATGAGTACTGATCTCTATCTACTTGCTGAGCAACTCAACTCGGGGCAAAGCCCAGAGCCCTCCGCGTGTCACCTTACAGACTTGTGAAGCAGGAGGCATAGACCTTTAAGCTCCTTCCTAATCAAACAGGCTTTGATGCTTGGGCTGCTTCAATCACTAGCCTGCCTTTTCTTTCTCCCTTTTCTCTCTTCTCACCCACAATGAAATATGGAATTCCCAGCATTTGAACGTGGAGAAGGGAGAGAGTGATGCATACACATTAGAGGGTGAAGAGACAACTAAGAATTCAGGGAGAAATTCATGTTGGCCCCATGGCTCTCCACTGAATGTTATTCAGCTGGGACCTGGCTTCACCTCTACTCCTCCCATCCCCCACCCAGTGCCCAGACAGCACCTGACCTCTTCCACACCCTCCAGCATCCTGACCTCTTTTCCCTGTAGTCGTAATTTCTTCTCATAATTCCCTGCTCCTTCCACTCTGAAATCCAGCTATGTCCGACTAAGTGCCTACCATGTGCCAGCTTAGTACCCGCACAGAGATTACTGGGTTTACTCCTCCAATCAGCCTGTGGAATAGACAGGTCACCTCCTTTTAGAGAAGGGGAGGTCGTGGCTTAGAGATGAAGAAACTCACCCAGAGTGACGTGCCTGGCAGGTCGTGGAGGAGATATCTAAACTCAGGTCCTTGGGAAGGCCTAGGCATCCCTGGGCCTCCATTTCCTCATCTGACCAAATAAATACTACCTTCTTCACAGGATGCTTTTAAAAACTAAATGGGACAGCAAAGCTGCCCATCAGTCCTCAGTGGCTATCAGAGTGTCATTATATCCCAGGAAGGGGTGAAAGCACAGGTTCTGTTTCCCATCTGTGGTCTTTGCATGACAGGACCACACCAGCCCTCCTGGCAGCTCAGCTGGAAAGGAAAGAAAGGCAGGCTGAGGAGATGGGGGCGGGGGGGGGGAGCGTTGCTGGGGAAGAGCCTGCCCAAAGGAGCAGAGGTGGGAACTCCAAGACGCATATGGGAACAAGAGAGGAGCTGAGTCTAACTGCTAGACAGAAGGGGGAAGGAACGTTCTAGTAGGTGGTGGAGCCAGGGGAGTCTGGACTAAGCCCTGGCGCAGTGGGGAGCTGAGTTGGGGAGTGGGGAGCAGGTGTCCAGCTCTGGCAGTCACCAGGTGGGGGAAGGAACGAGGTGAGGGTGGGCCTGAAGGGAGGGGGTGAGACTGAAGGAGGGAGGGGGACCAGACAAGGGGAGAGGAGGCTGCTGAGGCCTGAACTCTGGCAGAGGCCTCAGGCTTGTTCTTTGAAAGGGAGAAAAGGAGAGGTGCAACCCTGGCTCCCCACAACCTGGAGTGAAATCAGCACAGAATCGCCCAAAGACTCTCTAAACCCTAGTTCTTCCCAAATGTGGCTTGCACTCTCTGGCATGTTAAATAATGGTCATGTTTGCTATCCTTGAAGGTTCTCTCCAGGGCAAGGGTGAGCTCCCAAGTGCATTTACAGACTGCCTGGCTCTCACCGAGCATCCCATGAGCCCTACCTGCCCCTGCATCCCAGCCGCTGCCAAAGGGCAGATGCACAGCGGGAAATGGCCAGGTTCCAGTCAATGTCCCAGCTTCAGGTCCTTCTCCTCTGTCACTTCCTAGCTGCATGATTTTGAGCAGGTTGCTTTTTGAACCTCAGTTTCTGCATCTCTAATCAGGCCAGTGAGGCCACCTACTCTTACGATTTTTGTGAGACTTTAATGTGATAATCAGTGCTTCATGAGCTATAAATCACCCTATAAGCATACTATTCTGTTTACCACTACTATGTGATGACTATTGAGGGTTGGATTCATGTCCCCTAAAAAAAAGATGTTGAAGTCCTATCCCTGGTTCCAGTGAATGTGACCTCATTTGGAAACAGGGTCTTTGCAGGTGTAATTAAGATGTAACTTAGGTTGAGGTCACACTGCATTAGAGGGAACTCTTATTCCAGTACGAGTGGTGTCCTTGTAAGAAAAGGAGAAGAGACAGACACGCAGAGAGATGAGAAAGCTGTGAAGACACAGAGGTGCACAGAGGGAAGATGGCCACGTGAGGACAGAGGCAGAGATTGGAGTTATCAGCTGCAAGCCAAGGAACACCAAGGACTGTTGGCGGCCACCAGAAGCCAGGAGAGAGGCGTGGGACAGATTCTCCCCCCTGGAGCCCCCAAGAAGGAACCAACCCTGCCAACACCTTGATTTTGGACTTCTAGCCCCTAGAACTGTCAGAGAATAAATTTCTATTGTTTTAAGCCACTTAGTTTGTGGTACTCTGTTAGGGCAGCTCTAAGAACCTAACATACCAACAATGCTACCACATAGAAAGTGCCCTAACAGAAGAACAAGGTGTGCAGCACAGAGAAAGAAGCACTCAGTTCCTCCCCAGCTGCTTGCATCTGTTGCCGACTCCTTCAAGCCAGCCCCTTGCCTTCCCACCCTGTGCTCAGTCAGACTTGTCAGGAAGGTCTCTCTGGAAACGAGCCTAACTGGTACTGACCAGCATTTTCTAAAATTGATACGTCCAATAATAGTTAAGCACCCACTACATCCCGGGGCCAGGCATTGAGGGTACAGAGATACACCATACAGATCCCATTCCCCCCTGCATGGAGTTGACAGTCTAGAGGGAGGATGCTTTGAACAAGACATTGCAAGTAGGAAACAGGCATCCAGGCACCGCAGGGGAAGTAGCATGTGCGGTGCTCCGGGGAAATGCAGCAAGAGGATAAAACATCACCCACTGCGTCTGTCAGCAGCTCCATGTTGACAAATTCACACAAGTCCTAAAAGGCCACAGGCCTCAGATCACTCCACAGTTCAGGAATTTTCTATGACTCCCAGTGGCTATAGGCTCAGGTCCCATCCTTGTAGGTTTTATTCTGAATTCTCCCCATCCCTCTCTAGACTCTTGTCACTCAATCCTCTTTTACAAACACTTTATACCCACTCCGGCAAACAGGTAATGCAGGCTTTGGGGAATCCTGAGTTAGAATCCATACCCTTGAGTATGCTGTACGCCTTTTAATATCATTGAATATTTGTCAGAAGCCTGTTCTGGGGTTCTGTACTCAGGATACAGAGATTAATAAGACATGTTTCTCTTTGTTTGCCAGCAGCTAAAGAGCTAGTTAGAGCTCCTGGGCCTTGGTTTGCTCATCTGTAAAATGGAGTCATAATATCAGTCCTACCTTACCTGTATAAGAAGTGTTGAATGCTCTGCAGGTATGTGATAAACACCAGATCCTCAGGCATTTATTTCCCTGGCTGTAGCTTTTCTCAGACCTTCCCCATGCCTATGTCCTTTCCTTTTGTCTTTACTTCCCCGTGGCAAATACATTTTTAAGACTCAGATGAAATCCTGGTCCTTCTGCAAGCTTTTCTTGACCAGTCTAACCACTCCTCAGCATCCTAACCTCTATAACGCATGAATCTCAGTACTCTCCCCAGTTGTATGGTCCAGTTAGGCACCTTTTCCTTGGCTTGGGTCTTAACCCTGTCCTAGGCTCCTTGCCTCTCTTCGTTCTTTGTATCATGCTTTCTATCTGGTTCTTATTCAAGGAACTCTGTAGATTAGTTGCTGATTGCTTCATTATTGCAAGTCCCCCCAAAAGAGGGAGAAAGTCAAGTAAAACCCCCCAAATATTGAGCCACTCAGGAGCCCACCCTGCCTCAAGGTTAAGACAAGGCGACTGTCTGCAATAGAAGCCTTGTGATCCCCAGACCTGAATGGCCTCTTCACTTCTGCCTTCCTGGCTCTCAAAGTAGCCCAGCTGTTCACACTCTCGCAGTGGCCCCTTCTGCCCAGGGGCAAGGAAATGGTTGCCAAACTGCAGCTCTGATTGGGAAGCAGGCAGGGGAATGGCTGGGGACACAATAGCCCATGGTGGCCAAACTGAAACATCTGTCCCCCCTCCTTATGTGTGATTCCCAGCGCATTAAAACGCAAAGACCCCTCTGACTTTCAGGCACGGCGGCTGCTGGGTCTCCCAACCCCTCTCCTCTCTGGTTCACACTCCATGGGGTCATCTAACCTCTCAGGGGTACAGAAGGGAGAGCGGCTTGAATAACTTTATGAGTCACCAAAGCCCAGAAAGACACACCCAAGGGAAAGCTGCTCTCTGGGTCGGCAGGGGCAATGGCAGCAGGGAACTGGGCCATCGTCATGGACAGAGGGACTCTGCCCCTCATTCCTTCTGTACATGAGTTTTTCCTGAACGCTGCATCAAGGGGCTTCAGGGTCAAGTCAAGGACACAGGAGTTTCAGCAGGGACTTTATATTCAGATGGCAGATCTACAGGGCACAGAGAAGGAAGCCACTGACTTTGGCTTGAGGAGTTAGGGAAGGATTCAAAGGGCTGGCATCCAGGGAAAAGCAGGAGCTAAGAAAGCAAAGTCCATCAGGTTAGCCAGGGCTGGGGACATAACATTCATGGTCGCCTACTATGTACTAGGCAGAGAGCTCATTGATTTTTACACATGATTTTACTTTATCATCAGATTAGCCCTCTGTTATAGGAATTACTGTTATTAACATCTCCATTTTGCAAATGATGAAACCCAAGCACAGGGGGCCGAGTGACCTGAACAAGCTGAAAGCCAGTAAGGGGCAGAGGCAGGATTCTAATCCAGGTCTGAGGGACCCCAAAGCCTGCCCTCTCTACCATGTGCTACACAGCTACTGGGTGACAGCACACACGTTCCTATCATGCTTCTTCTCTAGATGCTGTTTCCGGAGTTAATCTGCTATTCCCCAATATTTGGCATCTGGATAATCCCTTTCCAGGCCAGAGGTAGCTGCCAGTCATGGCCCATAAGAAAGGATGTGCCCGTAAGCAGGCACAGTGTAAGATTAAGTGGGGGAGTGCAAACAGCTAGGCTGCTCTGAGAGCCACCAGGCAGAAGCGACAAGGCCATTCAGGTCTGGAGATCACAGGGCTTCCGCGGAGAATGTTCCTCTTGTCCCAGAATTTTTAGGGAGGGCTAGCTTCTGGGTGGTCCAATACTTGGAGAGGGGGAGGTTATATGACTTTTTTTCTCCCTTCTTCTGAGGCTCACAAGCAATCAGCAAACCAATCCATAGATACTGCCAAAGGGAGGCTGCACGGTGGAGAGTTAGAAAGAAAACAGCATTTAAGAATGCCAACTTTACGGCGCCACGCAAGACCTCTTTATACGTGGTTTCTCATTAAATCTGCATGACAACCTTGCACAGAAGCTATTATTGTTCTCATTCCGACTGAAGAAAAATTAAAGTTCAGAGAGACTGTTTCTTAAATTAATGAACTTACATATGCGTGTTTATTTACTTTTACCCCAACTTGTGCAAGAAAAATTATACGGAGTCCTGTGCAGACAGAAGGTATGAAATCTGAAATGTGGCCCCAGGTTGCTGCAAGTTCTGTGCTCTTCTGTCTCTCCTGTGCTCTGCAGCACCCACCGCATGTGTCCTTTAATCTAGGACACCCCCAGCCCTCCCCTCCCAACCCCATGGGTCCAAAATAGGATTCAGTATGGAAAGGTTCCATTTGGCTGTGAATTTTCAGAAGCAGCAGACAAGCGGGAGGGGGGATGTCTCATCTGGGTTGAGAATTTAGGTGAGCAATGTTCACCCAGCCCCACCTCTCAGAGCCCTGAGAGAGACATGAACTTGAGGCCGCTGCTGTACTCGCAAACTGCACGATCCTGCCTGGAACACTTAATCTCTTTCTAATTTTGTTTTTTCATCCATATCATGAGAATATTAATAGCCCTGACTACTGCTCACTGACAGAGCTGTTCAGGGGCGTGAGTGGGGAGACGGGTGTAAACACACTTTGTCAGCCATAAACTGCTAAACAAACGTGAGGGCTTACTTTCATCCCTACCCAGGTAACCACACTCAGCAGTATGGACCCAGCGAGACCGAACCTTAAGTAGAACACGCTCAGGGCTGACAGAAGAATTTATTCAGCTATGTTCAACAGTCATATTGGAGTAGCTGGCTCTGGGATGGGAGAGCAAAGACAGACACTGAATAAAATAAGGGCCACAGTGCGTTAGGTTCTAGAACTGACATGGAGGCCCACAGAGGAGGCTGGTAAAGTGGACCAAGGATAGACAGGGCAGGAGCTGCTGATGAAAGGATATTGGAACTATGTCTTGAAGAATAAGTAGATTTGGCACAAGGGACACAGAGAAGGCATTTCAAGCAGAGGGAACAGCATGGCCAAGGCACAGAGATCTGAGCAGGACAGTGTGTAGAGAGAAGTGTGCTAATTCAGTGGGGAGGGGTGAGCCTCCCCGGTGCCCAGTGGGCAGCAAGCCTGGCCCCCATCCTTCATCGGGAGGGAACAGCATTTATTCATCAGTGGAACATCACTGCAACTGCCCTGCATGACTTTTCACAGCCAGACCCAGGGAGACAGCCCCAAATCTCACCAACCCAAAGGATTGCCGGCATTTCTCTAGCCATTTGTTACTCTGATTTGCTAGCAGTTTTCTGAAGTCAAACCAATCTACTGGGCACATAAGTTCCCACTGCTTTAGCGAGCAGAAATCTAACGGTTCCATTTTCTTCCCTGGGGAAGGAGGAAAGGCTGAAATGAGTAGTCATTTCTCACATTTACATAGTTCCTTTCTTCTTGCTTGCAATGACTTATGGACAAGCATTAATCTGTTAGGAAGGCAGAGAAAAATTACGATCTCTGCCACGTTGGCTAAGGAAGAGGGACTGGGGGTGGGAGGGTAATATTTCTGCTTTGTCAGAACAATTAAAGACTTCGATTCTTTGAAATTTGAGATGAGGACTTAAAGCTAGAACAGACCTTGGATGTGATCTCGTCCAACATATAAGTGCAAGACTCCCTTATAAAACTGCCTGGCCAACAAGCAGGTACCAAGATTTTGCCTGAGTAACTTTTGTTTATTAATTTGATGATTTGATGGATCTTACTTCTGATGGAAACACAAACACTGCACATCAAGAAAAAGGGGGAAACAGGGGAAAATGAGGATTTTTGGAAAGGGGCCTGGAGTCAAATTTGGCTTTTCTGCTTCCATAGATTAAGCTACTATGACCTTAGGCAAGACATCGAAACTCTCTGAGTTTCCTCCTCTGCAGAGAGTGGGTTATAAAACCTTCCTTGCTGGGGTTGATGTAAGGATTAAGTGGACTCGTTTATATAGAGTGCCCAGTAGAGTTGCCTGGCACGCAGCCGGCACTCAATAAATGGTAATTATCATTCTCTCATTAGCCCAAACGCCCACCCAAGGCAGAAATCCTTCTTTAAACAACCCTGACACACTATAGAGCTATCAGATCGCTACTTGAATAAATATTTGTTGATTGATTTGGTAAGCTGTGGGTTCTAAGCACCCAAGGACATACATACCCTACCTTTATTACTCCAAATTCTTAGAGATGCTTTAGTAACAAGACCACATCCCTCTCCACTGGGTGGTACTTAATGGCGAAATCCTTCCCAGTACGGAGCCAGACTCTAGTCACTACAACTCTTCACCAGTCCATGGTTTGCTTTCTTAACCACTTTTGTTTTAAACATGCAGACTCCTTTGAAGAAATTCCCAGAAAGCTGCACATACATGGAACCAATTGCCTACAACTTCAGGGGTGTCTCAGACCTCGTGAAGGGCTCTATGTGTTCCAAGCTGAGCACTACTATTCTGGAACCTAACCAAACAAGGTGCAGACACTACTGCTCTGGTTCACCAAACATCCCTCTCATCCTCTCTGCCCAGCACCTGCCCTGTAACTTCAGAAGAGGAAAGTGGTGCAGGACTCAAGCTCTGTAATCAGTAGACCACAGTTCAAATTCCAGTTTCCTCATGTAGTTCGTCGTTAAGCCTCAGTTTCCTCATCTACAAAATGGGGATAATCACAGTACCTACCCTGTAGGGCTGTTTTGAGGGTTGAGGGGGATCATGCATGTTGATGCTTAGCACAGTGCCTGGCACAGTGTAAACACACAATAGAAGTTAGCTATTGTTATTTGTCCTAGTATATCTGTTCCCTTGCCCCCATTCCCTCCATAGACACTACAGCTTGGCACTGTTCCACTTAAGGGGATGCTCCAGAACATACATTCAACTCCAGGACTCAGGATAGGCCTGGATGTCATGCCCGGGGTGTCAGGCAGGGTGCACTCTGCCCAAGTCAGACTTGGGGCAGCAGCTAACAGGTGTCAGACTCAGCCCCAGAGGACCTCTGATTGGCATGTATATGGTCTTTGATTAATAAAAATGAGAAAAATTGAAGCACTGATTTAAAAATGCAGTGTTTCTGCAGATTAAAATTTAATAAACAAATGGTCCTGGAGAAGGGAAAGACGAAATGGGATCTATGGAGATTAAAAAAAGAGAGAGAGAATCCCAATGTCCTTTCTTCTTTATTCTCCAACCTCCTTTCCTCCCTCTCTTCCTTCCTTGCAAAAAACAAACATGTATTGAGTGGTTACCTGTGTCAGCCTTGTGCTAGGCACTGGGAATACAAGACGAATAAGCCCTGGTTTCTGCCCTCAAGGAGCTCACAGTCTTGGGGTGGGGGTGGGGAGGGGCGGCGGGCACAGACTTAGAAAGAGAACACAGTGGGGCAAGTCCAACAACAGTATAAGTATAGGCGCTCAGGCTGCAGGGGACAGAGCCTCAGACTCCAGGTGGGACACAGAGGAATAGGGGTATTTCCCCAAGAAGGGGACAGTCACATTGAGACCTTTTAACCATTTCTTACTAGACATTTTTGCTGGTTATAAAGGTAATATATACTTACTACAAGAGATTTAGAAAGCACAACAGTGCCAGACAAAAAAAAAAAATCAACCATTTCTCACCACAGAAAGCAACCACTGATACATTCGGGAGCCTTTCTCCATCTTTCAACCTATATATTTAACATAAATGAGCTCATGATGCCTAAACAATTTGATAGGCTCCCCTTTTCACTTAACATCGAAACATAAGCATTTTTCCTTCAAGTTCAGTCCATAAGAGTGACCTCTGGATCTTTGATTTGGGGGACAGAGCCCCCGGGGCAGCCAGGGTTGGCCCAGAGGAGACGGGACCAGCTGGGTTTCGGCAAGCAGGTCAAGTCAGCAGAGCATCCCACATCCCACAACTGTGGACGGTTGGAGAGCAGGCCGTGGCACGCAGGAGAAGGTCCAGGCCGAGAGGGTCCTCGGCACACAGGCGGTGGTCGACGCCATGGGATGGATGAGACCCCTCAGGGAGGGTGTGCAGGGTGAGAAGAGAGATGACTTAGGGTAAGGTCCCTGCCCTCTAGAAGCTCACAGTCTAGATGCGTTCATGTGCAAGTCGTTTACCCCCAGCTAGATTGTAAGCTCCTTGAGGGCAGTTACCACTTCACACACAGCGGTCCCTCGCCAACCATGGGGGTTGGGTTTCTGAAAACCCCTGGGGAGGAAAAGTCAGGCTTGAGGAATTTAGGACCTTACTGGGGAAAAAACAGGGTTAGGGGAATGAAGTCACGAGTGAACTTATGAAATCATCACATTTTTACATTGATAGAAAGAAAAACAACAAGCACAGCATATTCAAAAGGTCGAGTAGCAATGACTTCAATTATCAATGTGCTCTTCAATTAACAACACAGACTTTACAATTTATTTTCATTTACCATCCATCCCTTGCATTGATCCCTCCCCCCTTCACAGGTATAATATGCTTGTACATCCATTTTTTTTCATTGCTAGAAAAAATACACTGGCTAAGAGTCATCTTCTTTGGTATGTTTCCCCATGCAAATGTTCAATGCCTTTCGGGGTTTTTATGACTCTGAGCTACTAATTCCTATCTCTTGGTCCCCCCCTGCAAGCACACTCCCACATCTTAACAGGTAGGAGTGGGCTTCTGCTGTCTGATGGACCCCTCTCTCGCTCTTTTCTCTTCCCTGCTTCGGCAAACATCTCTCTCCTAGTCTGCCATCCACTTCACCTACTTCCCTCTTCCCAACCTCTGGGCAGATTTCATCATCCCCACGGGAATGACCTCAGATTCTCCATGGCTTCTGAAAGAATATGCAAACATGAAGTTGTCAGTATTAGAATCTGGTGTCTTTCTTCCATAGCGCCTAGTACATTGTGCTCTCACTAACTCACAGTAGGTGCTCAGAGGACTCTTGCTGAACTGAGCCATCTCCTAGCCCAAAGGAAAGGATGTGAATTTTATTTCTCTTTGCACTCACTGCTCCAGATGAATGTTAAACCTTGCACACAGCATAAATATTGAAATATTTGTAGGCACATTTAATTTTCCCTTCTGACAGGTCATGATGACAAGAAGGAACTAATAGATGCAATCTACCTGCATTCACGAAGGCAATTTTGAGCTCCACATGACATGCTGTCAATAGACTCAAAAGATATGGCCCTTTAGTGAAGGAATTCTCCATCTTTTCCAGCTCAGAGACCACTTGGATAAAGCAAAAGACCTACTAACCCACAATTCCCCCATGCACATTCAGGACACAAAAAGTGATCACCACCTGACTACAGGGGAGAACTAGCTCTATTTTTGATAAGTATCAACAAAACAATACCTTTTAAATGAAATGATAATCAGTTACATTTACACAGCACTTTATAGTTTGCAAAACGCTTTCATGTACATTTTTTTAAATCTCACTTGTTTTTCACAGCTACTCTGTGAGGCGGTCAGAGAAAGCACTGATATCTCCATTTTGCAGATAAAGAAACTGAGGCTTATTCTAAAGAAAGGAGTCAAAAGGAGAACAACTCACTAATTTAATTTGAGTTCTCACCATGTTGTTACAGGCTGGATTACATATAAAAAAACAACTCAATTACAATGCTGTTTCACGTCCTGTAATTGCCACTGCCCAAGACAAAGCCTCCCCCTACTTACTCCCCTCCCCGCCACCTGTCTTCTGCTATCCTGGCCAAGAACTAACCAGCCTGGCCCATGAAGACATTTGAGTCCATGACCTACAAGGAAAAGTAATGAAGACATGTCAAGCGCCACACGTCCACATGTACCAGAAATTGCATTCTGCACTTCTTATGCATGATCTCATTTTATCCCCAAAACAGCCCTGCAAAGGAGGTCCATCTGACTGAAGCCTGTGATTGGAGAAGGGATGGAGAGTATATTCAATGTTTCCAATTGTGGAAAAAGTCTTAAAATATAAAAAAAGCATTTTGAAAAGACACATAATCACATTAGCCAGAAATAACCACTATTAACACTCTAATGCATTCACTTATGATTGTTTCTGTATTTTATATAGTTAAAATAAAGCTACAGGTGCAATTACATATTCTGGGTTTTTTCCCCTTACAGTGGACTCAACATTTGCCCACATCTCCACAAGTCCCATACATCTTATTTTGAATAGTTGTATCTATTCTGTCCCAGGGATGCCAGAACTAACTTTTATCTTAATGTTGACCAGGTGAGGGCTTTCCAGTCCTTTGTGTATATAAATAATATATAAATAAAATATATAAATAATATTATATTATTTATGAATAAGAAATAGTTGAACATTTTTGTCCATCCATTTCCTCTGCATTTCTGCTTTTTTCCTAAGGATTTTTGTATTCTCGACGTGCACTGAACCCCATTTCCTCATCTGGAACCCTGCCTGGCAAGAGCACCATCAGTGGAGGTTTCTCCAAATACACACCCCTGGCTCCACCCCAGAGCTAGGACCCTAATCTCCTGAGTGGGGTGGGCTCACTCTGGTGGCTCTGGTCCCCCCACTGTGCCAGGACTGATGCTCCCCAGCCTCCTATCTGGCCTGATTGCACTGCACGGACATACAGTCTTGACACAAAGGAAGTTTTCCCCTCCTCACTGCACCGACTCCTGACAGGTAGAGCCCAAGGCCTGTTGGCCATCATCTAGGTTCCAACCTTCTTGCTCGATTTTTGTGATTTCTACCACACTTTCAGGCTACCTGCACTATTATTAACCTAATTTTTTTTTTGACTCAACTTATTTTTTGTCTCTTGAATTCATTTATTCAAAAAAAGGAAAATGTATCTCGTTATGCTAAGTTAAAAAAAAACAACAAAAAAAAACCAGGGCTTCCCTGGTGGCGCAGTGGTTGAGAGTCTGCCTACTAATGCAGGGGACACAGGTTCGAGCCCTGGTCTGGGAAGATCCCACATTCCGCGGAGCAACTAGGCCCATGAGCCACAAATACTGAGCCTGCGTGTCTGGAGTCTGTGCTCCGCAACAAGAGAGGCCACGATAGTGAGAGGCCCGCGCACCGCGATGAAGAGTGGCCCCCGCTTGCCGCAACTAGAGAAGGCCCTCGCACAGAAACGAAGACCCAACACAGCCAAAAAATAATAATAAAAATAAATTTAAAAAACAAACAAACAAAAAAAACAACCATTTCGTCATGTATAGAAAACTTAAAAATAAACACAATGAGTACAAAATCAAGTAAAGACCGTTGCCTCCTTATCCAGACCCAGACCTTTGTTAAAATGGGAGATGAGCAAGCGTCATCCAAGGTATTTAATACCTACCAGCACCACAATCAGGCTCTCTCCTCAACTCAATCACAAAGATTGAACAGGAATTGAAACAGGACTCTCTCACCATGTGATTCAATGTTATTTAACACTCTGCTTCGGTAACACACCTACAACCATTTGGTACTGGTCCCCCAGTGGAAAACACTGATCTAGTCCAACTTTCTCCACTTACACAGGACAAAAGATGCTGAGAGTTCAGTGACAGGCCTTTGTCACATCCAAGCCAAGCCGGCAGGAAAGCAGAACCAAGAATCCAGGTTTCCTGGCTCCTAAGTCTTATTTGATCACTCGAAAATTTCATTTAAAAAAATGTTAGGCAGGAGAGTATATAGGGAGAAAAATATATTTTTCCTTTGATTTGTGCTTATAAGATCACAAAGCATGTTATGATAGAAGAGATTAAAGATACAAGCATTTCTTTAAAAAAATTCAATCAACAGGAATTATTGACCATTTACTTCCGAGCCAGCTTCTACCCTGTGTGCTGGGCTTATAATAGAGAACAGGAGACAACTTCCAGCCTCTGTCCCCCAAAGTGACTGTGTGTGGGCAATGTTCAGATTTAGAGTAGCATCTGTGGATTGATCATTCATTCATTACTCTACAAACATGGATGAGCACCTACTATGTGTCAGATTTCCATAAATGATTTTTAATGGGAACACTGATGCTTTTAGACAGTTACTCTGATAACCATACTAATTGCTAAGATTCAAACATAAGAATGGCAGGCTTTAAAAATATCACTCAAGTTAGCTACAGAAAACTGTTTTATAAAACCTATGCTGAAGACATAGAGAATGGACTTGAGGACACGGGGAGGGAGAAGGGTAAGCTGGGATGAAGTGAGAGAGTGGCATGGACATATATACACTACCAAACGTAAAATAGATAGCTAGTGGGAAGCAGCTGCATAGCACAGGGAGATCAGCTCGGTGCTTTGTGACCACCTAGAGGGGTGGGATAGGGAGGGTGGGAGGCAGACGCAAGAGGGAGGAGATATGGGGATACATGTAAATGTATAGCTGATTCACTTTGTTATACAGCAGAAGCTAACACACCATTGTAAAGCAATTATACTCCAATAAAGATGTTTAAAAAAATAAAAATAAATTTATAGTGTTTAAAAAAAAAATCTATGCTGAACTTCTAAATGGAGGATACAATTTTAAAAGCATTACACAGTTTAGATATTACTACTAACAATAGTTAACACAAGCAAGCCAACCATACAATTATTAACAATTAGCTAATATTTATTGGACCCTTATGATACACTTGGCATTAGGCTCAACACTTCTGCAGACACTGACATTTAATCCTCACAAGATTCCTGTAAAGGATTATTATTATCTGTTATGTACAGACTTGGAAGCCAAGGATTATAGAGGTTAAATAAGTTTCCCCAAATCACATAGTTAATAAATGGTGAGACCGAGATACAAATCCAGATAGCTGGCTGAAAGTTTAAATCTTTCCAAATTTGAAAGGCAAGCTTACTAAAGGAAAAATAAATGTTAGGATTTTCTTCACTTTAATGATACCCAAAGAAGAGGGGGAATTTCAAAGCTCCTTCAAAGTTTAACCTCTAGTTTAAGCATCCATTAGCAGTTAAAAAATGGTCAATGACAGTGTTTTTCCAAACTTCAGAGTGCACCAGAACCACCTGGCGGGCTTGTTAAAACAGAGTGCTGGACCCCAGCCCACAGTCTCCCATCCGGTAGGTCTCAGGGGAGCCTGAGGATGTGCATTTCAGGTGATGCTGCTCTGGAGACCGCATTCTGAGAATCACCTGGTGTGGGGATCATGGGCTTTACAATTAGACTTGGGTCTGAATCTTGACTTTTCCAGTTGCTTTAGGTGTAACCTTGGGCAAGTCACAGAGGCTAAGTTTTTCATCTCTAAAAGAGGAGATCACTATTGGATAAGGTCATTGTGAGGATTATATTAAATGAAATTAGGCATATAATCTGCCAAATACCTGGCATGAAAAGAGAAAGGAACAGAACTGCACTTCGGGGGATAGTAATATTTCATCCCACATAATCACATTCGTCTCTTCTATGCATAATGATGTTAGAGGATGTTGGCCGATACAGAAAGGAAGATATATGTGGTGGGAAACCCATCAAAGCCAAATGCCAGCGGGTTAAGAAGGGCCACTCTTGCCCAGCAGCCACAAGAGGTAGTGGTAGCATCGCACAGAAGAATTCATGGATGGCTTGTACGCAAAACCAGAGGGACCTGAAGGCATCTGGGCTTTTCCTGGGGCTCACTGCAGATTTAATAATTATAAAATAACAATATAACTGCTTGGGCTTTATAAAGCACCTTGCTGTCCAATGGAATAAATGGGAAGCGTTAAGTAGTCCTTTTATCTTCTTCTGCCTGATTTGTAAAGTGTTGTCTGTGGGGAATATTGTGTGTACGTGTACGTGTACGTGTATATGTGTGTGTGTGTGTGTGTTGTTTGTTGCTGGTTTTATAGTAACTCACAGAGACAAACCTGGTTGTGAGCTTCTCATCCAGAAAGAGTGGAATATATTAAGGCTGGAAATAGGCCTTGGGGCTAAATATAGCCCAGTGGTAGAATGGAGTGGAGGGTGTGCTGGGGCACCTTTTCAAGCTGTTGGCGAGTATTTGAAACATTTAAAGGTAGATCCTGGTGTGATGGAGCGGTACTTAAATCATCCGACAAGGGATGTCTTTCTAAGGCCATTTGTAAGTTCTTTGGCTAAATAAGAGTGAGGCATATTGTGTGACCCAGCCAAGAGGGACCAAAGAGGGATGGAGACGGCAGAGACCTGCCTGGCCTGCGATTAGTACCTGCGGGGCCATGGCTGATGAGCTTTCACTCCTGAAACTCCAGGCTCCCACAAAGGAGAGTGGAAGGATGGTTTCCCAGGAGCCACGTGGCTTTCACTGCCCCTGGCTCCCTGCTAGCCAGCCCCTCTGATTCATGCCTCAGCTCCCACGCCGTCTCTCTGACCAGCCCACCTACAGCAGACACTGTGGATCCCCTTGCCCCCCCTGCTGTGTCCACGGACAGTCTCCAGACCACACAGGCTTCCCACCTCGTTTCTCTGCTGGGGACTCTCTGGCAGTGGAAACCCACGCACAGGGCTGGGTGGAAGCCCCTGGAGGTTAACATCCCTGGAAGCAATCCACAACCCATGAGAAGCGTACCTTGGTAGATGGACACCCCTGCTTCTTTGCCCCCTGATGGAACAACTGTCTGGCCAGTGCATCAGTGTCTCTCGGACGGCCCTCGAAGGACTGAGCCCCCTGCCCACGGTGGTGACCCAATCAGTGATGTACCTGCGCTTAGCTTTCCTCCCTTCCCTGCTCCCTCACCATGCCTCCTGGAATCACGGCACAAATAAACCCTTTTCCTCTGGGTCTGCTTTGGAGAGAACCCAAGCACTAAGAACTAAGACATTATCTCAGCTCCTCCTCCCCCCCCCCCAGTCTCTCTCTATCACACCGTCCCGTTCCGTTTCCTTCCTGACCACTCTCTGAACTGATTTGCTTTCTCTTCTTACTTCTTCACAAGGGCAGGGCCTGGGTCTGCTCCATCTCTACCACCTGGAACTATGCCTGGCCAGGGCTCAGCAAACATTAATTGGCTAAAAGAATAGTATTTGCCACTTGGAAATGGCTTCCTCCTAGAACTGTTTATATAAACAGGAATTATACTCTCACCTCTTAACATCAACTCCCTTTCTTTCCCCAAATATAGCCCTGTCCTAAGACACGTCTATGAATAAGCAGAGAGGTTTCATGGAGGGGTTTTGAAATTCAGAGAGCTGTGTGACTTTGGGCAAATTATTTGCCTTCTCTGATCTTCCTTGAGACCATCTCAAGAACTAGGAATAGTATTGCTTATCTAATGGATTTACAGCAAAGGTTAAGAGCTTAGAGATGTAGTAAAGTGCCTGGTACTTGGCAGGCATTTAATAAGTGTGAGTTCCCTTCATCCCGTTTCTTCCTCTTATCTTCTCTCTCAACCTCCATAATAAGTCCTACACTCTATAGAGAGACGGGATTCTTTGAGCACGTCTCTCCATGTCTGAGCTGCCTCCAACCCCTACCCGCTTGCTAGTCATCCCTGTCCCTGTATAAACACACACGCGTATGCGCGCGCGCGCGCACACACACACACACACACACACACACACACACTTGTAGATGGGGTCATTGAGTTACATAGCCAGCACCATCTTCTGAATTGTCTTCAACTTCCTGCCTCCATTTAGTAAGCCCTTCTGGGCAGGTCCAGACCCTTCCATGTAGGCTACTTGGCCATTTCACAGATAGGGAGAGTGAGGCTCCGAGAGGGTGGGTGAGTGCTCAAAGCCTCAGTGCTAGGGCAATGCAAGCCTGCCTACTCCTCTCTAGACCACACTACCTTCACCAGGCTCCTAGCAAACTCCAGAGACTACATGGCTATGACTGAGTAACGCCCTAGGGACCTGTGGAGGTTTGCAGCAATAGATACCCCTGTGCTAAATGGTCCTCCTCTTGCTTTTGTTTAATGAAAATTGATGCAGTGCCCTTGGCAGTGTCCTGGACAAACCCACCGCGGTAGGTATTATGAGCCCATTTAACATTCGAGGAAACTAAGACTCAGAGAAGTTAAGCAATTTGCTCTCCATCACAGAGTGAATAAGTAGTGGAACCAAGAATCAAATCGAGGTGTGTCTGACCCAGAGCCTAAGTTGTCCTTAGAAGACACGGTCCTTCCTCTCTCCGCTCCCTTGTTCTTCACTGCTGCTCTCCCAGTGTTTTTCTGTCACAGCCCCGCTCCCTCTCAGCTCTCCTTTTCACAAAAGGCAGGAAAGAAGAGCATCCACTACATTGCAAGCTCCCTGAGGTTTCCTTCACTCATCTCCAGGAACTGTTATAAGCTCAGGAAAGATCTGTCCACTTGAAGTGAACAAAGCCTCAAGAGGAGTTGATTGGAAGATGTTTTAGCTTCCTTCCGACTCTGGAAGGCTACTCCCTGATGGTTCTATTTCAGCTCTGTCAACACATAAGGACAAGCATTTGTAGCCATTCAAAACACTGAACAGCATTATTAAACACCAACAAATGTTCATCCTCAAGAGGGAATTCCATGACCATGGGAGCCAGTGGCTGGGGACTCCACCTTTGCAGGGGAGCCCAGAGGAGCAGCATCTCTGTTTGGATCCATCATGTCACAACACAGCTCCACTTGCTCAGCCTTCCTGCCAGGGGATGAGGCTCTGTGATCAGGAGGTGTTAGGAAAGGGAACAGGCACAGCCACCACGACCGCTCTGGAGCCTTCCTGAGCACCCCAGGAGAACACAGCCTTCCCAACCCTATTAACCACTTAGCTGACCGGTGAAGTCCAAGGGTATCCTCAAGAAATAGCCACACTCACTGAAATCCTGCCCTGTGAGGGTACCCAACAGGGAATGAGGCATCAGGCCCCAGGACTGTCAGAGAGTCTGGCTCCTTCAAGATGGCCAAGCTGGGTGACAGGTCCTCTGCTGTCTGGTCACCCAGGACAGCCTTAATGCCATCGCTGCTACGCAACTTTCGGCTATCAGAGTGACTTCGTGATCTTGGAACACCCAACCCCACTCAAACACATAGTGCAGTGACTGAGGGTGGACTCTAGAGCTGGATTATCTGGGGCCAAGTCCTGGCTCCACTGCTGACTACCTCCATGACCTGGGACAAGTCACCCAACCTTTCCATGCTTCAGTTTCCTCAAACATACGGTAGGAAAAACAACAGTCCTTACCTCATAAGGGTTGTAAGAAAATTAAGTTATTTATAAAGCACTTCTAAAGTGCCATTGCAGAAGCATTTTATAAGTATTTATCAAATAAATAAGTACTCATCCCATCTCCCAATAACTTCCTAGTACTAGCCTCTTGGAAAACATACCTATTTATTATGCTCTCACACATGCACGCCTCCGCTCATTCATTCTTCTTCTATGCGCTCCCACGGTGTTCTGCCTAGTCACAGCCCGTATCACTCTGGACCACCATGGTCTATTCCAAGAGAATCTTCACTGTACCACAGCCACACGCCGTATCAGCACTGAGAATGCAATGGTCAGTTCAGAAGGGAGGGGGATACGGGCCAGGGTCACTACGTAACGAAGGCAAGGGTGCAGTGCTAGAGGCACCAGCAGCGGGCACCTTATGGAGGTATCAGTTATACTATGTCTTAATGATGTTGTCATAATTAAAAGGCATCTGATCCATCTACAGCAAATAGGAATCTCTAGATGTCCACAGGACACGTTCATTCTCAAAAGGGATAAAATGCGAAGCAGAAAAAGAAGTCAGAGTAAAAACACATATTCCAGGCCCCTTATATTCCAAATCTGCTCCTATTCCTCATAGGGTTCCCAAACCTCCTGGCAACTGTCCCCCGTCCCCGAGGCCAGCGGCCACGGGTTCACACTCCAGGCTGTTTACAAAGTCTTGTGAAAACTTCCTGCCTCCTGAGCAACTGGCCATGGATTCAGGTCACTCTGGTTCCAGCTGCCTTGGAATCCACAACTTTTCTGGCAGGCAGATAGATCACTCTGCCTTTCCCTGCCTCACTGAGACTCTCCATCCCGACTCCAGCTCCCCCCACTGATTGGTCAACGGACATCAGAGGGAAGGCACAAATGTTCCCGTGAGAACTTCAAGGCCAGGCCCTAACAGCTGTCTCAGCTGGCGAGGTCTTTTTCACTCTAATTTGGAGATGATTCTAGCTCATGAAGACTGCTTATTACGAATGTTGGTTCAACATACCAGCCAAATATAATGCATAAATTTTATTTGGATCCTAGCTGAGGAGAAAAAAAAAGCCATGAACACATTTTTTGGACAATTGGGGCAATCTGAATATGGACTAGACATTAGATGACAATTATAAATTATTGTTACCTTTCTTAGGTATTATATAAACATCATATCATGGTTATGTAGAAGAATATCCTTATTTTTAAAAGAAGCATGCTAAAATATGTAAGAAAAAAGAAGCATGTCTGCTAAAGTGGAGAAAAACATATATCTACATATATGCACACACACAGATCAAGCATATATGGCAAATGCTTTAGGAAAAAGAATGATCAATTCCTTGTGGCTCTATATAGACCTTATTCATGCACCCTATATACAGAACTGAAAAAAAAAAAAAGATGCAGAAAGATACATACAATTTATCTCCAAATTTCAAAATTCAACTTGACTTTGCCCTGGGAGGGGAAGAAAATCCCTTGGCCGTCCCCACTGCACCCCTGCCAACACACACTGGAAGGTACCTCCTTTGAGTTCAAAGCCTTAAGAGAAATTCCAGAAAAGCTGGCCTGGAACAGTGAAGAGCTGGCATTCCCCACTGGGAGACTTGGGTTCAAACCTGCTGCACAGGAGCTGGTGATCTTAGAAGCCACTGAACTTCTGTGGGTCTCACTTTCCTCAAAGTCACGCAGGAGTTGAACAACCCTGCCTCCCAACCCCACAGGCTGAGTCCAAGGACCAGGAAAAAGAAAGCCTGTAAAGGCACCATCTCAACGTTCCTTATTACTGCCTATGTTCACAAGTAAGAGAGGCCGAGAATCGCACGCGTGGAGGGGTATCGGCGCTCTGTCAAAAGCTTCCCGTGTCAATCTTCTGGAATTGGGCCTCCAAGAATTTACTTTTCCAAGCTGTTCGCTACTGGAAACAGACATAATTCTTTTAGCCCTACATGTTATGGCCCAAACAATAAAAACACAACTGGCTTTCGATTTTTTTTTAACAGTCATTCCCAAAGCAAACTTATATAAATGGTTCTGAAACACGAGGCAGAGACAGAGGGGCTGAGTAGAGAGACAGAACTCAAACAAAGAGTCCTGCCTCGGTCATGGACAAAGAATGCCAAAACCTTGGCCCGTGGCCCCCTGAGCTCCTTGAATCTGACTTGGGCAGAAAACCTCATTCATTTAAAACTCATTAAATCTGATCATTGGGACATGGCCTCAGCTGACCTTGCCCCTGTTCCATCTATGAAATGCAGTCTGGCTTAGAGGTAGGGGCCCCACGGAGCACAGGCAAGCTGGCTAACTGGGTGGCCAGGAGACCAGGTTCACTCCTTACCCCACCACTCTGTAACCTTGGACAAGACACCTTCCTTCCCCAGCCTCAATGGTCGTCCCTATTAAACAACAGTGTTGGATTAGAGGCTGTTCCTGTCTCATCCAATTCTAAGATTCTATGATTAGTCCCTTCTTTTGGGAAGTCCTCCTGATCCCTCAAAGAATGTTTGCTGAAAGGAACTGGTATCTGTGAAATTAAAGCATGCTTAATCAACCAAAGGGAACAAACTGTTTTAGAGCACATTTAAAGCACTCATTTCTGTGCCCCAAGGGAGAAGAAAACATTAACTCATTTTGATCCATAGGAATTTTCACCTGTTTGCTGTTGGTTTGAGGTAGCTAAGTACTTTACAAACCTGAAAGTAATAAATAATACTATCATTACAGAGAGCAATTTGGGGCATTCACTGCATAGAGTCAGACTCTAGGCTAAGACCTCTATATACCACAGCAATGGCATGATACAGGCTCATTAACTCCACTTTTGTATGAAAAAACTGCAGCTCAGAGAGGTTAAGTAACTTGTCCAATGTCACACAGCAAGTGGTAGAAGTAGGAGTCTAACCCTATTCACTGTGGTAGCATCTGAAGCTAACCTGTCATTTTATAAACACACTCTGGTTTATGAGTATGTTATTTGTCTTTCCTTGTAGTGGACATCAACTTCGAAAAAACTTTTTGAGCTATAACTGATGTGCAATACTATACATTTTTTAATTGTATAACTTGATTTTTGGTATCAGTATACAAACTGTGAAGTGTCACTACAATCAAGACGGTGAACATATCCATCACCCCCAAAAGCTTCCCCTTAACCTCCTCCCCTCACGCATCTCCAGGCAACCACCGATCTGTCTACTATCACAAGATATTACTCTGCATTTTGTAGACTTCTGTATAAATGGAATCAGCACATATTTTTCTGTTTGGCTTTTTCCACTCAGCATAATTATTTTGAGATTGATCCATGTTGTTGGGCTTATCAAGAATTCATTTTATTTTTATTGCTGAGTAATATTTCATTGTATGGGATATACCACAATTTGTTTATCCATTCACCTGCTGATGGACATTTGGGTCATTTACAGGTTTTGGCTCTTACCAGTAAAGCTTCTGTGAACATTCCTGTACAGGACTCTGTATGTAAATATGCTTTTATTTCTCTTGGGTACCTATCTAGGAGTGAAATGGCTGGGCCATAAGCCAGGGGGACATTTAACTTTTTAAGAAGCTGCCGAACTGTTCTCCAAAGTAGTAGAAACAGAAATTTTACATTTCTGTTGCTTCATGTTCTCACCAAAGTTCAGTATAACCAGTCTTTTCAATTTTAGGCACTTGAATGGGGTTGAAGTCATACCTCATTACGGTTTTAATCTTCATTTTCCTAATGATTAATGATGTTGAGCATCCTTTCACATGCTTATTGAAAAAAATCTTTAGCTATGATATAAAAATTTGACAAAAATAACAGTGCTAGTTACCATGTATTAAACTGTTACCCTGCTACCCTACTATAGGTATACCTGGAGGTATTAGGGGTTCAGTTCCAGAAAATGGCAATAAAGTGAATATCGCAATAAAGTGAGTCACATGAGTTTTTTGGTTGTCCAGTGCATACAAACATTACATTTACACTATACTGCAGTCTGTTAAGTGTGCAACAGCATATGTCTAAAAAAACAATGTATACACCTTAATTAAAAATACTTTATTGTTAAACAATGCTAACCATCATCTGAGCTCTCAGCTTTTCAGTCGTAATCTTTTTGCTGGTGGAGGGTTTGAAATATTGTGAGAATTACCAAAATGTGACAGAGAGACATGAACTGAGCAAATGTTGTTGGAATAATGGCGCTGATAGACTTGCTCAATGCAGGGTTGCCACAAACCTCCAATTTGTAAAAAAAAAAAAAAAAAAAAAAAAAATGCAGGGCTTCCCTGGTGGCGCAGTGGTTGAGAATCTGCCTGCCAGTGCAGGGGACACGGGTTCGAGCCCTGGTCTGGGAAGATCCCACATGCGGCGGAGCAGCTGGGCCCGTGAGCCACAATTACTGAGCCTGCGCGTCTGGAGACTGTGCTCCGCAACAAGAGAGGCCGCGATAGTGAGAGGCCCGCGCACCGCGATGAAGAGTGGCCCCCGCTTGCCGCAACTAGAGAAAGCCCTCGCACAGAAACGAAGACCCAACACAGCCAAAAATAAATAAATAAATAAACAAATGAATAAAAATTTTAAAAAAATGCAATATCTGGGAAGCACAATAAAGTGAGGTATGTCTATATGTGACAGATATGATGCTCAGAGTTTTACATATATTATAGCATCTCACCCTCATAACACATTAATGAGGACAGTATTGACATCCAGTTTTATAGATGGGGAAACAGACTCAGCGAGGTCAGCTAGTTTGGCCTACTTCCCACGATAAGCTGGAGGCAGGGCCAGTTTCCCTTCCAGACCTCTGCTCTACACCCCGGAGGGCGGGCCTGCCATTTACACTGCTCTCGTGCAGGGCTGGCATCCCATCTCTCAGCCACAGTCAGGACTTGGGAGCATACCCAGACGGCGGCCAAAAACGAAAAAAAAGAAAAATTTTGCCTACACTGCAGACAAATGTAACGCTGACACTGTTACCCCTCACGCAGTCATTCCCTATTTGCTAGAAACACAGGACAGTTTAGCCAAGGTACACTGTGGCTGAGACCCTGATCAATATATTGATACTGTATAACATTAAAGGCAAAACAGATATCTGGAAAGTAGTTAACTGAGAGCCTCAAATCTAAGAACTGGCATCAGAACACCGATGCTGCACACATTTACGGTGCGCTGACAGAGTCACTGAAAAGAACTTTATTTTTGTTCTTTAAAGGCAGGTGTCCTTCAAGCTGTTGACTCTTATGTAAGCACTGGAAATGCGTCTGGAGTTTTCCTTAGCCCAGAGACTAAGTTCTAGCACCCAGGGCAAGGCTACGTGCTGTAAGGGAAAGAGGAGCAGCTAGGAGCAGGCCGGCTAGCCTCTCTGGACATCAGTTTCTTTCTCTGGGCTGCCGATGGCTCATGTGGGATTCCTCCTTAATACCCTCCTAGCGCTGGGATACTGCCGTTTGCACTTAATTGGCAGGAAACACCAAACATGAGAGTGGTAGTAAATGAGACAATGTAACAAGAAGAGCCCTACCTAAGTAGAAGAAATTTTACCTTTGCATTTTACTTTAAATCCTTGCCTTTGAATTGTAGTGTTTTCGTTCCATGTCTACAGAATTACATAGCCCTTGGAAGAGTAGTATTCACATCTCCCGCCATCCTGGACGATGCTCGTGACTCTCCTGCTGATACTCACGATGTGATATCACCTATATATAGCTCCCTTGCACCATCAGAAAAAAGTCCAAACTCCTGAGTTGGCTTCCTTCCTCCTGAGGTCACCACATCCCACCCGGCTTCCCCTGTGGATGCACTTTTCCAGAGCTTACAGCCTTTTTCTCAGGCTCTCTCCTCTGCCTGGGGAGTCCTTCCACATTTCCCCACTTGGAGAGCTCCTAAACTCACAGGGCCCATTAAGAAGAAGGCCTCTCCTCTCTAAAGGCTTACCCTGGTGGCCCCCAGGCAGATTAAGTCACCCTTTACCTGCATTCTCCCTGGCTGGAGTGCTCACCTCCAAGGAGGCCCTTTTCCCACTGTATATCTCACATGGTGAGATATATAGCATCAGCAATGATATACAGCATTGCATATATATCATATATATATGGCGTATATGAAGCACTGCGTCATCAGTAAGCTTGTCTGTTTCCTCCCACTTGACCAGCCCAGCCCAACAGAAAGAGAATATACATATAACAAATAATTCTGCATGATAAATAACTACTACAAATATAATAAAGTATAAATAAAATTTTAAATTTTATTCTACCCACATTTCAAGGACCCAATAGCAACATGTGACAAATGGCTACCATATTAGAGAGCACAGATATAGAACGGTTCCATCCCGGTGGAGCTTCTACTGAAAAGCACTGGTCTAGAATATCTCTTTGGGGAAGTCTTCTCAATGGTGGTAAATTTGCTTCTTTAAAGTGCAGTTGATTTCCCTAAATAAGCAAAAGATACTGGGACTGCAGTATGCGGAACACGGACACCACCAGGTATACAGATACTATTGGTTACAAGATGCCACTTCTATCTGATGAGTCACAGCCAACCGTGTCACTTATAAGCTGGCTTTGAAGGTCAATGCTGGCTATTAGAAACCCCTGCAATCTATTCTCCCCCTTACCACTTCATCACCCAGTACGACATCTTTTGCTTGAGTCCTTCTGAAATAACTTGATCTACCATTTTCCTGTTTGTATTTGTAGATGCTGTTCCTGCCATGTACAACATCCTCTCCTGTCACCCTGGCTGACTCATGACCCTTCAACATAGTTCAAGCTTCACCTCCTATGTGACACCTTCCCTGATGGCCTCTATGCAGAAGTGGCTGCCCTCTTGTATGCCCCCTGTACATGTACACCCTTCTTCAATCACTCCTTCACAGGCATGTGTCTTGAAGGTAGCAGTTGTCTTTTTCCCTGACTTGGCCAACCACGGTGCCTGGCAAATTGCACATGCTTGACAAATACTAATTGATAGACTTGTGAATGAATGCCTGAACTCCCAGAGTCCCAAGGAGGCGTCCAACCCTGTGTCCTGCAGTGACAGCATCACCTGAATGAATGTGTGGCCCCTCCAGGTACCACCTCTGAAGGCAGCGCTCCTCGTTGGAATGTGTACATTCCAGGCCATATTTATAACAGGCTTGGCTTATAAACGTTTGAAGCATAGGATGGAAAGAAGTCCATGGACGGCAGCTGAGCCATCCCCCTGCCTTCACAACAAACTCACATCCAAAGCAGTCAAGAAGATAAAAACCTACCTGGCTTTTTAAAGAATTCAAAACCACCCCCAGCGAGCCATGGCAACCCTGAATAAAGAACTGAGGGCACCTCCCTCTCTGTGCTGAGTCAGCGGTCTCTGTCTGCTGTGTGACTCACCCCGCTGCTTATAAACCACCTGAGCAGCTGGGAACAAGGAAGCTGTGCGGCCCACACCCATGGGGATGAGTACTGCTCCCTCCATGTTCAGAATGGCACCCACAGCGACCACAGCCCGGGGATGGATGTGATCCCTCCTGCCTCACTCACTCAAAGGCAACGGGGTCCATCAATCCCCAGCTCTTTCCTGTGAGTCAGGGGTGGGTAAAATTAGATTGTCAGTCAAGAAGCTCAAAATTTGGACTTGATGCTGTGATATGGACTTTACAGTGGGTTCAAATGCCACTACACAGCCAGTTACCATACATGGTGTGTTGCGAATCACGTCCCAGCCTTATTTCCTCCACTTGAAGTGAAGCTAACGCCCTCCTACCGGGTTGGTTGTAAGGAGGTAGAGAGATTAGGGGCTGCCACACAGCAGTTCAGAAGATATTGGACACCATCCCTGTCTCCTCCCCCTGGCCAGACGTCCCATGAACTAACTGGCTTTGTGGGTTGAGGCAAGGTCCATCCTTCTCTGAGTCCTCAGTTTCTCTAGCTACATAGGTGAGCCAAATTATCGCTCAGTTCCCTTCCAGATCCAGGGTGGAAAGGTTTTGGGTATGACAGTTTGGGGTGTGACAATTCCAGTGTGACTCTGTGTGTGTGTGTGTGTGTATGTGTGTGTGTGTGTGTGTATGGGGGGGAGAGAGGGAGAGAGGGGGAGAGAGGGAGAGGGAGAGAGAGAGAGAGAGAGAGAGAGGTCATTTTTTTTTTAGTTCCCTTAATGGAACAAGGCAGATTTAAATATTTTGATTCCAACCCATTGTGTTCTCTTTGTTCTGTATATATTTTTAAAGCTTATCTTTGTCTTTTAGCTCTTTCAACAATGCAAATCCTCACAATACAAGGTAAAGTTTTTCTCCCTCCCGATGACTTAACATATAAAAAAAAGTTAAACCCTTATTCTCTGTATTTAAATCTTTGATGCTTCCGATAAAACAGGTTGGAAGGGGTTGGAACAGAAAAGCACTCCATTTATCTGAGTGACTAATAGAAAGAGAAGGCAGGCTTGCTGCCCGCCAAGAAGAATGGCAACCAGAGTGCTTGCAGGGCAGCCTTCTGCCTTGATCACTTCTCAGAACCCTGTCCCTTCTTGAATCCGTGGAGTCAGCACTTCCCAAAGAGTTTCTGAAGGAACGCTGCTCTTAGGAGAGGTTCTGCAAACACTTTTTTAAACTCTTATGTTGGGAGTTCAAGAACACTTATGCGCTATTTCCCTCTCACGGAGATTCACATCTGTATAGTCAAGGCTCTGAGAATTCCTGCAGTGCAAGAGCACGTTTAACCTGTCTAATTTGGCATTTCTCAAACGTATTTGGACACAAACCAGTGTTTTAATGGGGTTCTTCTCCTTCATGGAAAAAAAAAAAGCTATTACGCCCTTCCATATATCCACACACACACGCAATATGGAAAAAATGCTTGAAACCCTGTTCCAGGAGGCCAGCATGGGGCAGAGGTAACAGCACACATGGGGCAGAGGTAACAGCACACATCAGAGCTGGACAAAGTCAGGTTCAATCCTAAGTCCACCAGCAGGGTAGCCTTAGAGATGTTATTTAACTTTCCATAGCCTCAGGTTTGCCGTCAGTGAAAACCCAGCTGATAATATCTAGAGTGGCGCTTGTGTGTGCCTTAGGTGAGACGAGCCCTGCACAGAAGTATCTGCCACACAGAAGGAATTTTTTAAATGTGACTCTCTCTCATCTCTCCCCTTTGCAAAATCACATGCGGAGACTTCTGAAAACACACTGGTCATTTTTTTAAACGCTCATAAAATTTTAAATCAAATCAAACTATTTCACATAAGAAGCCTTCTTGGAATGTCATTCCATTACCGAGTCTGCAAGTTTTCTTAGAGTCATCCAGAAAAAAAAAATGGCACAGCCGCTTCCATACGCATATATGTGAAGGAGACCGAGTATTTCATACAGCTCTCTGGAATTTAATACCAAGGAATCTGCCCGTATCAAATAGTACTTTATTTAACGGAATGTGATATCACTTGATACAGTCATAAAGTGCCTTCCTATCAAAATACAGCTGTTATTAACATTACTAACAACTGCTTTATCCCAGTGCATTTTATTGAAGTCATAACGATGGGCACTTTTGGAATAAGTGTCCCTGGCTAATTTTCAGAGGCCTATCTCCCACAGAGAGTTCATATGGTAATTCCAGCGGGGTTTTCACCAAGGTAGAATGAAGAGTTTAAAGTGCTTGAAAGAGAGTCATCTCCAGGTCACCAATAATTAAATAGGAGCTAAAGGAACAGAATATGGAAAATGCGTAATCTTCCCTGGCTCTGAAATAAAAAAAGGTATCAGGGGGACAGTACCTTTGCAGGGAGACTTGATCTCCATCTACAGTAGGATTCCTTTCAAGCCTGGATGTCTATTTCAAAATACCCATTAAAAGTCTATGATGGACTTTAATTATGAGAGGCAGGTGATAAGAGTGCACTCTCACCCGTTGTCTGGGGTGGTTTAGAGCTGCCAATCACCCCCTTCTAAGAGGTGCAATGTACAGATACCACTTTAAAGAGGATGGCTGGACTGCGAGGGAGGGCTTCTTACCCCACAGGTGGTGCTGACGGAAAGCGAGTTAAAATACCTTGGGGCCCTGCAATGTGCACTGAAGGGACCTCTTGTTAAAAGCAGCGACAGTTTGCCCATTAATACACAGTTGTTGGACCAAGGGACTCCCTCATCCCGGCTTCTCATTTCTGAGCCTCCAAGGTCCCTCTTTCCACCTCCAGTCACCTGCACACCGTTTGGGGGTGATTTGATGAGATGCCCTGGAAGCTAACAGGTAGCATTAGTCTACGCATACACACACACACACACACACACACACACACACACACACACACACACGGTAAAGGACAGCAGAGAAAGGAGCCCATCTTAATAGAAGTAGCCAACTCTAGAATCAGAAAGACCTGAATTTGAATCCTGACTCCCTCACTTCCTGCTGTGTGGTCTTAGGTAAGTTACTTAACCTCTCTGAGCCTCCACTGTCTATCTGTAAAATGGAGACAAGAATACCTGCCACGTAAATTTAATGAGGCTCCTGCTTCATAATAGGATACCTCATAATGTCATCCAGCCCTAGGAAAGCAGAAGCCTTGGAGTCTGTGTTTGTCTGACTCCATTGTTTCCTGTATAACAACTCCCTCCGCCCTGAGAGAGAAACTTGCTGGAGAGGCCAGCTGAGAAAGAAAAATGATAAATTATTCAGAGGCATTAACATCAAGTCTGATGTAGGTATAAAAATAGTTACAAAACACCACAATCCTCTTGTTTTCATTACAGCAACCTTGCCTCCCTGGGAGCAACAGGAGAGGCTAGGGTCTGGCCTGAGGCTGGGGCCGGGGCCTGGGGCAGGAAAGCCTCATCAGGTTTCTATTTTGCTCTTCTAATTACTCATCTTTGAACAAAGACCAGTGAAGGCACTTGCTTGTCACCTCTTTATTTTAAACCAGCCTTCGGATAGGCTGGCTTAGTTTGGAATTGACAGTATGCTCGGCTATTGGAGCAGCAAGAATTCTCTACATCTTGCCTTCTGTGTGCTCTCCAAGGATGCTGGGCCTGATCCCAAAGCTCAGATGCAAAGGAGCTGGGTGGTAGGCTGCCCTGAGCCTAATCCCTCTAGGAGTCCCACGCCACGGGCCTGTGTCACCCAGAAGGACTATGCTGTTCCCAAAGGCACATATTCTGGGAAGAGAACAGGAAGAATCCAGCTGGAAAGTTAATGTTTACTAAGCACCTACTCTGTGCCAGGCACCCTGCCAGATACTTTACCTATATTGCCTCTGACAGCCCTCACAACAAATCCCTAATTAGTTGAAAGCCTGTACATTTCACAGGTGAGGAAACTGAGATTCAGGGAAGTTAAGGGACTTCCCCCAAAGTTCCACCAAAGAGTGAGGGCTCAGACTGAGATAACCTGACTCCCAAGCTTGCTCTCTCCCCCACCCCCTCCATAAGAGCAGAGCATGTGGTATGAAAAGGTCTTCATGAAATATTCAGCTGCCTTTGTAGCTCCTGTTGCCTCCAGGCCAGATCTGAACGCTTACTCAGGGCATTTTTTTTGGCAGGGGAGCTACATGGAAACAATTTCCAATTCATACTTAACAAGACAGGGAAAAGGGCCTGTTCTTGGCCTGCTCCAGGTTTGGGGGAAATCTATGCTCACGCCAGGAACAGTAGGCACGGGGCGGGGGTTGAGGGAGGGTTAAATGGGAGGCCAGAATCAAACCTACTGCTTCCATGAGCCAAGGGTCTCAGAGAGTCTCTTTGGCCGACTTTGCAGGAGAGAAAAGGGTAGTGATCAGCAAGTGAGAGGAAGCCCCGGAGGACAGAGGGAGGAGGAGGCATATGATCGCAATATTTCTTGTCCTTTTGAAAAACATATTCTCACCCTTCAAGTCTGACCCCAAACACTTCTTTCTGTTGGAATCTTGTTTTGCCTCCCCCAGACAACCTGGGTATGAGAGTTCTTTCTCAGATGTGTCTCCTTGGTGCCAGGCTGTGCTGGAGGCCTGATTAGCGTTACTCCGTTTCCTCCTGAAAGCAGGTCCTGTTACTCCATACTAAAGATGAAGGAACTAAGACTAAGAGGTTACTGAATCTGCCAAAGGTCATACAAACTAGCGCAGTGGATCTCAACCAGGGACCACTCCCCCACTACAAAGAATCATCCAGTCAATGGTGCCAAAGCGGAGAACACGTGGGCCAGCGATGGCTCAGCCAGGATTTAAACAAGGTCGGCCTGACTCTCCAACTCACCACGTCTGATAATACTCTTAGGCTATCGTAAGAACCTTTAGGTCTGAGTGGATTCCCCTGCCCTTCTGTCCTGAATGACACCTACGGCAGGTTACAGCTGACTCAGCAAGCTTTAATGGACTGATTAGTCAGGATACTCCACAACCGTGCCAAGGATCCAGATGAGCAGCCTCACCAAAGGGAGCCAGCCGTTCTGTAACTGAATCTTTAAAGAGGACAGTGAGTCCAGCTTCCCACAGCCTGCAGGAAGCTTCTCCTCCACACTCTGACAGCCCCTGCTTGCACTCCTCCCATGATGGGGAGCTCACTCCCTTCACAGGCAGTGCAATACTTGGTAGGATGTTCTCCCTGATGCTGAACTGAAGCCAGCTCTCCACCCAGCTCTGGCCTACCTTGGTCTCTGGAGCCCTTGGGGAAAGATTGCTGGTTAGCTCCTAAGAAACCAGCCCCAGAGTCCTGGTCAGGTTTTCCTGACTGCTGGAATGGTGAAGTAGAAGAACACAGACGTGGAGCCAGAAAGATCCAGACTCAAATCCTGGCTCCACTGCTCACAGAGTTGGTAACGGAGCATCGCAAGTCAGCCTGGCAGAGCTGCAATGTTCAGCACACAGTAGGGGGGGTGCTCAGCACATAGTAGGGATCAAATGGCCTATCTTAGCTGGACCTGGTACCCCCTCTGCTGTGAGCCCTGTGACATCTGCTGGCCTTCCCCATGTCACATCCTCTCTCTGGCCTCTGCCTGCCTGCCTGCCTCTGGGGTCCACTTCTGAACAAGTAACTTGAATTTCACGATTATTAAGGGATGGGAAACTGAGATGAGTGACAACACCAAATCAAGAAATGACAACCATGAGAGTTACCATGGCAACACTTTAACTTGAAAAGTTCCAAGAATGTGCTGTAAATGATAGGCATTCCACCCACCCATCCCCGCCACCCACACACACACACACACACACACACACACACACCCCGGCCCAAAGGTGGGGGCCTTAGAAACTTGTTTGGTGCCTGAGACAATCACCCAAACTCTGGTGTAGAATGAATTTCCAGCCTATTTCCACCTTCAGGGGTAGGTTATGAAGGGAAATTCTCTTTCTAGGAACCTTAATTAATTTTAGCTACAAGGCACCAGTCATCAGTGCAGGCAGGTGTCGGGAGAGGCTGCACATCTTCTATTAAAAGTTTTAGCTGAAAATTCAGAGACATCTGAAGATGGTGTGTATCTTGCTCCTGCCACAGTGGAGAGTGGACGAGCTCCCCACCCCTCCACTTCCCGTGGACTAACTACAGAACAGCTCCTGCAGACGGACGTCTCCTTTACAGTCAGGTAGATCTGGGCAGGAACCCTGGCTCCCTGACTCACTGGTGGCGGGGCGGGGGTGACCCTGGGTAAGAGGTCAAACCTCTGTGAGCCCCCTTTCCTCCTCTGGAAAATGGGGCAAACAAGACCTCAGCTTGAGGATTGCGGGGACTCAAGAGGTCATGTAGGCCAAACGCAGCACAGAATTCAGCAAAGACTGAGACGCTCTTCTTGAGAGTGGCAGACGCTCTCTAGGCACTGGGGTTACCTCAGTGAACAAAACACAAAGATGGCTGCCTCGTGGAGACGCACCATAGTCCTGAGAGGCTAAACAGACAAATGGAAAACAGCCAGACATACAGGAAAACAGAAATCTGATCCCCCAAGCTCTGTGGGAACCAGCCCCCCATGGTCAGGACTTGGTCAGTAACCTGCCAGCTTTCCTAATTTTTCCTCCCCATCCACCTCGGGACCAATGAGAAAAGACAAATATGCTTCCCAAACCAAACACAGAAGACGGCCCGCCCCCAGCTTCCTCAGGCCAACAGCCTCCAATCAAAGCAGCCCTCAAGCCTTCCCCTTTTTTCACTGTCAACCTTCCCCACTTCCCTGCCTGCCTTTGAGTCTCACCGGAGGCTCATGATGGTGGCCGATTCCCTTGTTACAGGGAGCTCTGAATAAAGAGCCTCTGCTTGCTCTCAGCTGGGCGGTCTTTATTTATGTCCACAGCCCATATGCATAACAAAGAAGTAAATTATATAGCATGTTCTGCCCTTGAACTGGACCCCCAGTCCTGCCCTCAGATTATTCTTAACACAGCAGCCAGAGTGATCTTGTTAAAATCGTAACACATAGTATTTAACACCATGGAAAGAAGAAAATATACAGCAGGGTAGGAGGGGTCTGGAACACTAGGGGCAGGGAAGGGGGTTCACCAATGCAACAGGATTGTCAGGGTGGGCCTTGAGGAGAAGGTGATGGAGGAGCAAAGACTTGGAGGTGGGCAGCTGGCCATGCAGATGTCCAGGGGAAGAACACTCCAGGCAGAAGTCATTGCCTTGAGGCGCGAGTGGGCCTGAAGTGTTCCAGCAGAGCAGGAGGTGGGGTCAGAGATGCAGGGGAGACTTGGCATGGAGGACCTCTTTGTAGGTCGTGTAAGGACTATGACCTTTACTCCAGGGCCAACGGGGAGCCGTTACAGAGTTTTGAACAGAGGGGTGACCTGTTCTGATTCACGTCTTAATGGGATCACTCTAGCTGCTGTGTTGAGAATGAAGTGCAAGGGGGTGAGTACAGAAGCAGGAGCCCAGTGAGGGAAGCTATGCAGTCCTCCAGATACGAGAAGATGGGGCTCCGACCAGGGTGGCAAAAGTGCAGGTGGTGGGAATGGTCAGGCTCTGGATATATTTTGATTATGAGCCTAAAGTTTGGGAGACACTGTGTTAGTAGCTTTCTTCTCCCTTTCCCTCTTCCCTCAAAAATACAGACATCTTCACAGATCCAGGAAGCAAAATGCGGTCCCGGTCACCCTGACAGCCCAATGACCATCGCACTGAGCACGGATGCCATTCCACACACACTGGCCAGGAGCTGGGGCGCCAGCGGGGCACGTCTGCTCTGGGTGTCTCCAGTGATACCCTGGCACTGCTGGTGAGTGACAGCTCCCCACATAAAATGTGAGCAATGATAACTTCCTTGATCTAACTCTTAGCAAACAAGAGGGAACTTAAACTGGGCTCAATCCTTCCCCAGGACCATTTAGCATCACATATCAAAAGCCTTAAAAAAAAAAAGCTGCATAATCTTTGACCCAGCAATTTCAAGTAAAGAAATTGGGCTGAAGGAAATAAACAGACAAGCCCATTAAAATGTTGATCTCAGCATTATTGACAGTGGTAGAAAACTGAAAACAGCAACAGGAAATTGGTTAAACAAATAATGACATAACCTTATGACGGACTACTACGTCGCTATTTAAAGTCATTTTGGAGAGACAGTTTAATGGCATGGGGAAATATGATATATTAAGGTTGCAAAACAATATGTACAATCTGCTCCAAATGGCGGGGGAGGGGGTTTGGGGGAGGGGGGGAGTAGGATTATATGTAGACTCAATACTGGAGAGAAAACCAAAATGCTGGGAGGAGCTACCTCCACATGGCAGGATTATGGGTCATTTTCATTTGTTCTCTGGGTTATCTTAGGTTTTTTAAATTTTCTGTTGTTTACAGGTACTACTGGTGTAATCAGAAAAAAATCACATTAAATAAAAACATGATAAATGTTATAAAATTTTCAAAGTAATATTTATCCTAGCAATAAAAATAACTACCTATTCCACAATGTGTCATGAGGTTTCATTAGTTTGAGGACATGAAAGGAGCCTGAAGAGGACCATGTAGTACGTGGAACTGGAATCTTTCTGTGACACTATGAAAATGACCACCGTTTACTATGTCTAGTGTCCCCCTGCAGCTGCCACGACTGAGGCCACCACAATACCGACAAAGAGATGCACAAATCTGATGGACTCCACTCACTCTGATACTCCACGCATGGTCGTCCTGAACTTGGGGAGAGGAGAAGGAGGAGGGAGCAGGAGCAGGAAGGAAGATCAAGGTTTTAGAACCTGTGGGCCTTGAACAAACAGCATCAGCATCTCCTGGGAGCTTATTAGAAATGCAGAGTCTCAGGCCCACGCTCCCGCTGACTGAATCAGAAGCCATGCTTGGAAGAGTCCCCAGGCAGTGCCCATGCATGTTAAGTTTCAAAGGCCCTCTCCAGAACACAGCATGTTTTCCCAGCTTGGGGTACGGGGGTGGGGTGTGGTTTGAGATGATCTCAAGTAGGAGGATTTCTCAAGCAAATATTAATTACCTAAAAGATGTAAAAATCACCCAAACCATCCAGAAGCGCAGAGTCTCCAAGCCTTTGGGCCATATCAGGATGCTGGCACCAACCCTGAAAAGCTACTTCCATCTCATTAGCCTTTTATAGGAAGTGGACACAGGTCAGGCATTCCCTTTTCTACCCAGGGAATCCTGAGGTCCCGCTGGCTGGGTGGAGAGCTGTGCAGGAATAGTTAATAGCGACTCTGCCCAGAAACGAACATAAAAGGAGCAAAACCAGGTCAAAGCAGTATCACAACATCTCCAGGCGAGGGCTAGGCCTTTTCTAGCACTCAGAACTTAACTGTGTTGGAACAAGAGGATAGGCTGGGAGACAAGGCTACTTTTCTAACCCTTGCAGATGCCCCAGTTTGCCAGAAGGCCCGGGGAAGGGGTGGGAAAGAAGCCTTGATTGCTATATCCGTAGTCCCACGGCTCAAATAAATTAGGTCACCTGCCTCATACATAAATTCCTCAACACAGGATCACTTTACACTTCTTTGAAGAAGGGAGGAAACAAACATGTCACGAGGCTCTACACTCTGCACCATTTCTCAGTCTCGGCTACACCTTGGCATCACCTGGGGAGCTTTGCAGAGCTCTGATGCCTGGGTCCCAGCCAGAGCCGTTATAGGGCACTCGGAGGTGGGGCTGGGGTGCTGGTCACTGATAAGAGTCCCCAGGTGATGCTAAGGTACAGCCAAGGCTGGGATCCACTGTGCAGGGTGCTGTGCTGGAACTCAAAATCTAGCACCTGACGGCAGCTCAGAGAAGCAGGTAGAGAATGATTCTGACCAAGCTGGTGCAGCGTGGCAAAGGGACAGAGCTGGAATCAGAACCAGGATGGTTTTTCCATTTCTACAGGCACCTCCATTTTCAGAAGGCAGGGATGCCAGAGGTCCTCTCGGAGTCTGACCTGCAAAAACCTGAATAGGGTTCCTTGAACCCTCCCAAGCACCCAGACTGCCCCCCACACACATGCACACCTATGTCCACTGCTGAACTATGATGACAGTTCAGTCAAGGCTCTGGAAGGAAGAATCAGAGGACCAGGAGGTGAGTGGGCGAGGAGATAACAGGAAAGAAAAATAGCAATGCCAAGAGCTACCATTCACACAGAAGACGCTGCCTGTGAGGCACTATACAGGCTTCACCAATCCCACACCAACCCTTTGAGGTAGAGACTTCTAGTTTCCATTTTATAAATGAAAAAAAGAATGTTGAAAGCTCTGAGAAGTAACTTACTTGAATTCATACAGCTACCAGGAGACGAACAGCGAACTCAACCCAAAATCCATTGGCACTGACTACTGTCTTACATGGCTTTAAAAAGTACTTAACTGAAGTACCGGGGAGAACCACCCATAGTGGAGGAAAAAGAACTCATGACTCTGGTGACCCTCAAGAAGTTACTTGGAAGGCTCTGGAAATAACGATGCTCATTCAACAATGAGAAGGACTCACAAAACTGCCACATTCTTTCATGATAATCCTCTCAACATCCTTACCCAATAATCATTATTATTCCCAATTTATGTATAAGTAAACTAAGGCGTGTAGACATTAAGTAACTTGCCGAGGTCCCACAGAAATAAAGTATCAGGATTGGCAGCGGGGCCATCCACAAATCTGGGGTCTCTTTCAAGCTACCAAGAGGGGAAGTGTGGGAGGAGACCTTTCAAGAGGGCAAAAAGTGAGCTGGGGGCTTCCCTGGTGGCGCAGTGGTTGAGAATCCGCCTGCCAATGCAGGGGACATGGGTTCGAGCCCTGGTCTGGGAAGATCCCACATGCCGCGGAGCAACTAGGCCCGTGAGTCACAATTACTGAGCCTGCGCGTCTGGAGCCTGTGCTCCGCAACAAGAGAGGCCGCGATAACAAGAGGCCCGCGCACCGCGATGAAGAGTGGCCCCCGCTCGCCGCAACTAGAGAAAGCCCTCGCACAGAAAGGAAGACCCAACACAGTCAAAAATAAATAAATAAATAAAAATTAAAAAAAAAAAAAAAAGTGAGCTGGACCACAGCGTCCTGGATACTTCCTGGAAAGTGCTTCTAGGCCGAGCATCCCTGCCTCTGTCACTCTATCAGGACTGCTTTTTAGTTAGGCATCTTTTTGCTATAATCATTCAACCTGCATAAAAGGAATGTCCACTTTATTTATTCCTTGAGAAGGACGAGTGCACGGCTGGGAAATGTTGAGGGGTTTACACCGGATTAGGATGAAGTGCATCCCAGGGAAACCAATAAACAAAGGAAAACGGCCCAGGCAGCAACAGAGCTTGCCAGCCTGGACCAGAGAAGGCACATGACTCAGCAACAGCCAGGCATCGGCTGAGTCCCAGCTCTGCAAACCCAAACCCACGTGACAGGGACAAGTCTTGGCAACCACCAGATGCCACACTCCTTATCAGGAAAGTAGGCATCCTGCCAACCTCCAGAGAGCAAGCATCCTGGGGGACAAAGTGGCTAACGTTCTCAATGGCACCGCACACCCGGCCCCAAAGTCACCTGCGTCATTACTTACCTGTGTGTGCCAGGTGTTCTCCGGAATGAACACTTAATCCTCACAGCCGTGTGATATGAGATGGGCTCTGCTGCTTTCCCGATTGTACAGATGAGGACTCTGAAGCCCAGAAGGGTTGCCCAAGGTCACACAGCCAGGAGGTGAGGGTCAGGGTCTGACCCAGTTCTTTCGGGCTCCAAAGCTGATGTTCTCCCCAATACTCCAGACTGCTTAGTCGTAATCACCTCAGAGGGCTCACCGTAGAAACTGACTTCAGGGCCTGTAAGGAGCAATTCAGGTTGGATGCTAGGAAGCACGTCCAGGCCTTGACGGTAGACAAACACTAGACAGGATAAGCCAGAAATTCCAAACTGCTAGAAAGGGCAGATTAGGAACAGCTGGGAGTCCCTGACCGCACAGCACAGGGGAGAGCACAGGGCCCCAGGGGGGCACGCAGTTGCCAAACTTTATAGGTTAGTTCACTTAAAAAAGTAAAACAAAATAAAAATAAAACACAAAATTTAGAGGAAAAAGCTAAAATGATTCTCTCAAAATCATCAAAAATTCTATTAATTCACAGGTTACAACCTTTAATACTTTGTCTATTTCTTTTTAGCCCTGTTTCAACAAATGCCTGCTTTGAAAAATATATTTGGGATTTAATAGTAGAGCGTTCAGTATTTTTCTAAACATAAATTTTATTGTGGCATTTTCCCATGCCACAAAAAACATGTCAGAAACAACATTTAATCTTTGTATAATATCCCACTGCTTGGCTCTGCCATATTTTACTTGTCCAATCCAATTGTTTTTCTTCTTTTTTCATCATTATAAATAACACTACAATGAACATTTTTATTCTTACATCTTTTCTGTCCATCTCTGATTATTTTCTTTGGCGAGATTCCTAGAATTGGAATACTGGAATAATGGGAATAAGTGTTTCTAGGACTACTGACAGTTATTGCCAAATTGCTTTCCTAAAAGGGTATGTTAATTTGCTTTCCACCAGCAGCAAAGGAGAATACCTGTCTCCCAGCCCCTTCTGCAGAATCTAACATTGTCTTTCAAATAATCTTGGCTAATAAGTGAAAAATAGTAGCATGAATCTGCAAAGAGGCACAGAGAGTTTAAATAACCTACGTCTAGTCATAGAACCAGTACGTGGATGAACAGGGATTTGAACTGAAGTCTGAGCTCCAACGGGTTGGGTCCCTACCCACCACCCAGAAGGACCCAGCCACAGCTTGCGTTATATAATGGCTGTCAAATATCAGGTATCCTTTTAGGGTATTTTACATGAGAGTTCCAGAAGGGCAAGGACCTTTGCCTTAGCCTTTGATTATCCCAAGCTTCTAGACCAACAATGTCCAAAAGAACTTTCTGCGATGATGGAAATGATCTGTATCTGGGCTGTCTGATATGGCAGCCACTATCCTCTCTTGAGCACTTGAAATCTGGCTAGTGCAACTGAGGAAATGTATTATTAATGTGATTTAATTTTAATTAAATTTAACTTAAATTGTGACTAGTGACCACCACCTTGCACAGCACAGATCTGGAGTTACCTAGTGTACCACCGAGTATTTATTAAGTGACAAACTCATGGAGTCCCCTAATTTCACCTACCTCTATCATCCTTCCTGAATGAAAGGCAAGAGTTTGCTTCTTCTACCCTTATCGCTGTGTGTCCATTTGTTCTCTCAGATGCAGGGTTAATGCTATTTATCTGCCATGTGGGGGTGATGTGAAGATCAGCTAATTAATGTTTGCAAAGAGCTGCACTGCTGACTGGTTCTCAGAATAACTGCACATTAATAAAACGTTTCAACGACCAATACTCATCCAGAGGCCAAAGCAGGGCTGGGTTTATTTAGTAAAAGGCTGGTTTCTCTGACTCATCCTGAACCAGATCCTTCCACTGTGGCTCTCATCAATGCAAAGTGCTTTTATTTGAAAGATTCCACCAATCGGAAGATACTGAAATTTACCTTCACAATGGTTTTGATGTCACAGTTTGATGAATAAATTAATAATACAAACAAGATTGGGGAGGGCGGATATTTAACCAACTTGAACAAATTGCTTTTAAGCTCTTAAGCACTTTAATTGCTTGCTTGATAATGATGCGAATTTTTAAATGTCTTGATCCACTCTTACATAGGCCCAGTAAAAGCACCTCTAAAGGGAAACACTTTGCTAAGCACTCAGTTTTAATTATGTGGCATTCTAGAAAGTTACAAAGTTGCCATGCTAAGAAAAATAAGGTTTGCGGGCCAAGAAGCGTATGATCAAATGCTGGGCCTTGGTGTGTGCCCCTGGGCGGATGGCTTGACTTTCTCAGCTTGTTTCCCCATTCAGAACACGGCCATAACAACAGCAGCTACCTGACACACAGAAGGCACTCCGTTTGTTTTGCTGCTGCCCCATTCTTCCACTTCCTGGACAACCACAGGATGAGAGGATTGACCATGTCCCTCCCCACCCTGCCTGGGGAAATGAAGATGCCAATTCTCAAAGCCCCAAAGGCAAGAACGGACACATCCTTTTACAACACCAAACTATAAATATAAGACCGTTCCCCCTGACATCTGGAGGTCACTATTATTACTTTCTGTAATAATGTCAGAGTAGGAAGCAGCTTGAAACCTTGCTACTCCAAGCTGGACTACGGACCAGCAGCAAAGCATCCCCTGGGAGCTTGTCAGAAATGCAGATTCTTGGGCCCCAAGAATCTTCAGACCTACTCTGGACCTACTGAATTAGAACCTGCATTGTAACAAGATTCTTGGGTAAGGTGTGTTCATATTAAAGTTTGAGAAGCACTACCTTATAAAACATCAAATCTACTCTCCTCTCCCAACCTAATTTTCTAGAGAGGGAAACTGATTCCGGGAATGGGCAAGTGTTTCACCGGAGCCCTAAGTATTAGCTCCAACTCTTTGGTTTGACTTTCAAAGAGTTCAAAGACCAGACTTTTAGAAATCAACAATCATTCCACAGCGAGAAAATGGGGTCTTTATGAGACAAACATCCTTAAAACCTAGGGTTCTTGACAATTATAATGATTAATCAATTGCATCTGATACCCTTTCCCCACCATGGGCCCAGGCCACAGGGCTACCATCCATCAGCAAAGCAAATGCAGGACTCAGGGGACAGGGACGAGGGGACACGGAACACCTGCTCTTGAGATCCTGCTACATTGATGTCTTGCTTCCTTTTTGTTTTCCAAATGAAAGAAAAGCCCCGATTTGATGTTTGGAATGTGACAAAGGACAAAAATATTCTCTCACCTTCCCTAGTGAAACTGGAGTGGAATCAGTATCAAGGCAGCATCTAAACACTTGTCAGAATTCAGAGTCTGTGACCAGCAAAGTGGGTTTCCTTTATGGTGACCACACCATCAAACAATGCTGAGGTGACCTCTCCATCCTATCTAAAGGAACTCCTGATGTCTCCTGCTGAGCCTGGGGACACCTTGGTAATGGAAGGACAGGACTTCCCCCACTGGCTGCACAGAATCCTTTGTCAGATGACGAGTCATCTAACCACAGGGAACAAATCTTTTCTGGGTCACAGAAATCTGACACGTGAAAGAGGAAGGCTGACAAACGCACCCTCAGATTGAACTGGCCCAGGCAAGGATGGGACAAGAGTAGCGCCCAATTACTACCACTTTGGAAACAGCATGTAGGCAGTTTTTTTTTTATTGTGCCCAGGGATCATGAAGTGAGACATTTAGGCTGATTTTCCCAATAAATGCTGTGCAGGGTAGGGTGGGGTTAGGAGGGCGGATAAGCTTACTGTGGGGTGGTTTCCTTACTAAGCCTCTGAACCAAAAAAAAAAAAAAAAGGCGGGGGGGAGGGGGGCAGGTGGTGGGAATCCAAATGCAAAGACACACTCACTTCTCTGAGGAACTGTTTGTCATTCACCAGGGAGCCAGCCCCACCTACAATACAGAGACACATATTTACATATTTCAACTCCATTACTGGCTGAAGGGCTACAGAGAGTGAAGACTCATTCGAAGAAAAATGTTCTTGGAAAAAAGATTTGCCTATCAGTTTAGCAGAACAGCTCAAAGTTATGCAAATCCCCTGCTTGAGGTTTGTTTATCACCCCTACCTTCCTCTACTACCTAAGCTCCCAAGAGGGATTGCAAAGTAAGCTGCCATAGTCTGGTTAAAAAAATGAAGTAGAAATCACAGTGGACCCTACTGCTTCTCATGTGTGACAGAAGTCTCACCATGGCATATGCCTCTGACCCTACAATCCCACTTTCTAGGGATTTATCTTAAGGAAATACTAAAATTACACAGTGTGTACAAGAATAATTACTGCAGCTTTGTGATAATAACAAAAAAAACTAAAAATAAACGAAAAGTCAAAATTTGGGTACTGTTCAACTAAATTATGCCATATTAAAACATTGGGGTTCTATGTAGCCATTAAAAATGTTCCCATAGGGCTTCCCTGGTGGCGCAGTGGTTAAGAATCCGCTTGCCAATGCAGGGGACATAGGTTCAAGCCCTGGTCCGGGAAGATCCCACATGCTGCGGAGCAACTAAGCCCGCGAGTCACGACTACTGAGCCCACGTGCCACAACTACCGAGCCTGTGCGCCGAGAGCCCATGCTCTGCAACAAGAGGAAGCCACCGCCATGAAAAGCCCGCAACCGCAATGAAGAGTAGTCCCCGCTCGCTGCAACTAGAGAAAGCCTGCGTGCAGCAACGAAGACCCAATGCAGCCAAAAATAAATAAAAATAAATTTTTTTAAAAAATGTTGTCATGGGGGGAAAGATATAACATGGAAAGATTTATCATTAAAGGAAATTAAGCATTCAAAATATTGTAACTATGATCTCACTTTTTTCTACAGTCATAAAGAGAAGTCACAAGGTACAACCCAAAATGTGGTGAAACATTTTCTTTTTGCTTTTCTCTATATTGTCTTACTTTGCTACAGTGAACATATATTGTTTTGGCAATTAGAATAAAGACAATAAAAGTTAGGAAAAAAACTGTGACAAAGTAAAAATATATAACCTACAGAGGACTAAGCCTCTACATTTACAGTTTCATTAGAAGCCTTCCTTATGGAAAACTATAAATTCAGGGATCCACGCATGCTTGGTTCCCTGGGAACTGGGGCATGTTACTTTCAAAGTGGCCCCCATAGCAGTCTGTCAGCCCAAAGTAAAGATGGAGCGATTTAGCTTTCAGTTACAATAAGCCAGGCTGATAGACCATGTAAGAAGGCAGGTAAAAAAAAAAATTGGCCCTGAAATTGACGTTGATTTACCCTGCTAGGCTCTTGGAATCAAACCTGCAAGGAGGTGATTGAAATCCCATTGTTCTTATGTTTTATGTTTTACATTTCTGGATGTGGGAGAATGTATTGGGACAGGAACAGCAGGAGGGCTGGGGTCCAGGTAGAGCAGCTGTTCATTAGAACTATACCGGCAGCTAAGTACCCAGGGGAGGACTGTACTGTGTGCTTAGTAGGTTTCATTTTCCTTCAACCTCTGTGACATTTAAAGAGTGTGAGCAGGCATCTCAAACTGAGTCCCTTGCTTGTGTTGCCCAACAGCATCTTAGATTCTTAATCACCTTCTTTCCCATATTCGTAATTTTTGATCTGGAAATATCAGGTTACGCAACACGCCAACCTGCACAACCATGTAATTCTGTCAGAAAAAAAGGACTCAATGAGGGAGAAATTCTAACAAAACTGGAAATGACTTTTCTAAGAAAAGATAAGATATTTTGGTTTCAAGCATTTGAGCTGTTTTTAAATAGACTGTGGATGCAATATTGCTGGTTCTTCTGGGGCTGTTGAGTTCCCTGCCCATTCCCCACCCTCAAATGCACAATGTTCCAAAGGGATGAAGGAGGTGGGAGGGAATGACCATCTGTGAATGGCCTGCAGTGTGTCAGAGGTTTTATGGACCTTAATCCTTATAGTGTTGTAAACCAGACAATATCTTCCCATTTTACAAGCAAGAGAACTGAAGTTCCAAAGGTAATTTGCCTAAGGCCGCAGAGTCATGACTCCCATCCAGAAAATTAAGGGGTTAAAGTCACATCCTATCAATTTACTGCCACAAAACCAGAGAGGGGTGAGGAGATTCTACTACCTAGAGTCAGATCTATTGGAAGAGAGCCTTTGGAGATCCAAATCACCCACTCCTACAAAACCCAGCCTTCTACTGCAACACTCGTTTCTACAGAGTTCGCTACCTCATATTCCAGATCGTTCCATTCGCTTCTAGAACTGTCTTCTGACGATTCTTTTTAGGGCTGAGCCTTGATTCTGCCCCCTGGGCCCCCGCACTGAGCAAGGCTGATCCTGTTCCCCCCACAGTCCATCAGGATGATTCATTGGCCTACTGCCCCCATTCCACCCCCCTTCCGCCCCAAAAGAGAGGCCTTGATACGAGGATGCTGACAGACGAATCCAAGAGACCTCTCTCGAAAACTGAACCTCTCCATCCCTGACAACTTCCCCACCACAGAAGATGGCGAACTCACACACCAACCTGCACCCTGCCCCCACTCAAAGACACGTGGTAGGAACAAAACCTTCCCTGAATCAGTCCCCTAAAACTATATGAACGTCTCCATCCTAAGTCCTGAAGAACGTGGGGACGTCCAAATCTCCAAACATTCGCAAAGCAGGGCCGAGAGGAGACACACGTTCACCTCAGGAAATCAGCTCCGCTGGTCCAATTCCACCAGGTGAAAGGACTTCCCATCCTCACCGTCACCAGAGAAAACACATTGTTTCTCAACGCGCCCTTCCAACGCCTACAAAGAGAGGAATCTCTTTTTTGCCAGATGAGTGGCCTCGCCGCGCACCTCCCCTCCCAAGCGCGCGCGCAAACACAGGCGCGCGCGCGCTTCCACTGCCACCACCTGTGAAAACATCTCTTGTAACTTTGGCGAAGAGAGCTCCCGGCAAAGCTGAGCGGCAGGGCGCCGGGAGCGCGCCGGGGGTGGTGAGGGTGGAGGGCCGGGCGAGGAGAGGGGAGGGACGCGCCGCCGGCACTCCGCGCCGCGCCGCGGGCTGGAACTTGGCCTGGAACGCGGCGGTCTCGGCTCGGGTTTCCCGCCCCGGCCCCGCCCACCCAGCGGCCCAGCTCGCGCGGACTGCGGCTCTGCTCGCTAAGGAGCCTCCAGCCGGGGACCACGGGCAGACGCCGGGGGGAGCGCGACTGGGCCTCGACCCGCGCAGCCCACCGTGGACCCCCGGAGGCTGCCAGAGGGCGGCGGGGAGGAGGGTAGCGCGGGGCCGGCGCCGAGGCGAGGGGCGGGAGTGCGCCGCCCCTGAGCGCAGGGAAACAGGTTGCTGCGGAGCCCCATACCCTCCCCGCGGCCGCCCCGCCGCGACCCGATTCCCGCCCTGCCCCGGGAGCGAACCCAGCCCCTCCAGGGCGCCCTCCTCCTTCCCGGACCCCTGCAGGCAGCCGGGTTAAAGGCGCCTTCAGCAAGGTCAAGACGAGGCCGGCCGGCACCTGGGGATTTTTCCCAGCCGAGCACGAGCTTTGCAATCGCATTGTTAAGGATCCTGGCAGTGGCAGGAAATCCGAACGGCCCCACAGGTCTGCGGGAGGGAGGATTTATTTTACAGCGCGGAACACACTCAGACAGACCCGAGATTTCGGCGGGGGGCGGGGGGGAGGGGATGCGAGGTTTCCGGAAGATGGAATGTGGCAAAAACAAAAATTCCCCACCCGTGCACGCCCCCACCCCCCGCCTGCGGGAGGAGGGAGCTCAGGGGTACTGTGCCCCTGACTTCAGCGATCTGCAGGGCACTGCCAGGTCTGGGGTTGCTTATCCCGCTATGGGCGAAAAATAAGATTTAAAAACACTCTACTACTATGGTTTCTCTATCAAAGACCATCAACGTGCTGCAGGCGGCAAAGGGCAGCAGCGAGATGTGGAGAATAAACACAACAGAAGCAAATTGCTGTCCGCGTAGCAGAGAAGCGAGGGGGACGGAAGCCATACTCGGCACCCGTCCCCATCCCATCAAAGCCGGCCTAACCCAGGAAACCAGGAATAGGTACCTGATGGCGGACTCTGGCAGAGGCCAGCACTCTCCCTCCGAACCCCGCGCCAGAGTGGGCCTGCATTGCTGGGATGCTTGGCATCTCCGGGGGGGGGGGGGCGGGGCGGGGACCAGGCATCGCGGGCAGGTTTCTAAACATGAAGGGAACTGCGTGTGGCAGATGGGGAGGAGGCGCTCGGAGAAGCAGAGAAAAGGGCCTTTGGGGTTCCCCAGGACACAAAGCCAGTTTCCTAATACAGCATTCCCTGGAAGGCCTCCCAACACCCCCAAGGGGAGGCTTGGGCCCTGTAAACTCAATGGATCCTGAGTTCTGACCGGCTTTTTCTCTCTGATCAATCCCAGATCCTTTTCCCAGTCCCTGCCTCGGTCGCCGGTCCTTTGGGGACAGCAGCATCGGCACCCAACGCCCGTCGCAGGAGTGGGCGCCGTGAAGCGAGGCGGCTCTCTTGTCTGGTCCCGGGATAGGAGCGCACCGGTACTTACATTCCTCAAGCAGGCAAACTTTCGGGCTTGTCTTTCGCGAACAGGGGGCTCGCATCACGGTTCCCGGTAATCACTGAGGCAGTTTATGTAATTGCCCGCGATGCCATTTGGCACATCTCCCGGCGTGCGCGGCCGCACAGCTCAGCACATGGGCACCCTTTCAGCCCGGCGCTCGAATCCCGAGTGTGCCCCGCAGCCGCCTTCCAAAAGTAGCGCAGCGATCTCGTGGTCTAGTCAAATACCAAGACTGCAAGCAGGACCCGGCAAAACCCAGGCTGTCTCTCCGCGCCGCTTTCGCCGCATTGGTGGCTTACAGATAGCTGCATCTCTACAAACCTCGCCAGGGCTGGTGGTAGGAGGGGGTAAGGGACCGGGCGGGGGATTGCCGCGATTCTGAAGAGGGATCCGTAAGCCAACTGAGTAATAATACCCTCGTCCACATGGACCAGGGTGCACAAACCACTTTAACGTCTCGCCCTGAAAGGGGAGCCAGTTTCCAAAGTTAGAGACCACGCAGTTGAATTTCCAGTACTTTCCAACCTCGCCTAGGCGTAGGCAGGGCAGAGAAGGGAGGGCAGCGGCCAGCAAAGCCCACCCTACTGCCCAGCTAACGAGGACTCACCAGTTGAACCTCCCCTCGCCCGAGTAGTTGACTGTGATTCCCTGGTTGCGTGTACACACACACACACACATACACACACACACACTCTCCTCGAGACCACCTTCCCGTCTGCTCCTCCAATATAAAGACTGCATTTTTAAATCACGAGGAAAATGACTGAGGAGCTCGGTGATCACATTTCATTACAGAGCACATTTCCCCGAAGCTGGGGTACGAGCAGTCTCTGTCTCTTTCTCTCTCTCTCTCACACACACACACACACAAACACACACACACACACACGGGAGCGTTCCGAGTGTCCACCCGGCGGCTGCAACCTCAACTCGCTCCGAGGGGAAGGTGGACACCGCGGCAGGCTGGGAGACAGGAGCGCCGCGCCGGCTGCAGAGGGCGCGAGGCTGGGGTCGCGTCTCCCGGTTCTTCCCTCCAACCGCAGCGCGTGCGGGGCCGCCGCAGCCGGCGCTCGCCCCGCAAGGCAGGCTGCAGCCCCGGAGCCCGGCGCCGCCTCGCGGGCTCCTCCAGCGCCCGCCGGGGCCCTGGGGCGGGCGGGTCTGCAGAGCGGCTGCGGGCGCTGGGGCCAGGGTGGGGAAGGGGATCCGGGCGAGGCCGACGAACCTCGGCCCGCGCCCACCTCCCTGCTCTCCCCTAGCCCTGGCTCCCAGGCTCCAGTCCGCGGCAAGCTCCGGGGGCTGCGCGGCAGAGGCTCGGGGCTCCAGACCGACTCGCCTCACCGGCAACCCGCGCCCCTGCCGTCCTCCCTGCCTCCCCCGGTGCGGGCCGGGGGAGCGGGCGAGCCTCTCCCGGAGCCCTGGACATCCTCGCGAGCTGCTCCGACCCTGCCCCAGCTAGCGAGCGCAGAGAGTATTGAGAGCGGGCGAGGCGCCGCCGCGGTCCCCAAAGGCGCTTTTCCGTAGAACGGATCGCGCCGCCTTACCGTGGCTGCAGGCTGCCACCGCCGGGGAAGCGGGGAGGAGGGCGGCAGAGAGGCAAGGCGCAGCGCCGGTGGCTCCTCTCGCTCTCGGCGGCGAGGCTCCTCGGCTCCGCGTGCCCGAGCAGGGCGCCCAGGAAGGAGCAGGTCCCGGCTCTGCGCTCAGCTCCAGCGAGACCAACAATAGCTCCCGCAGGGAGCGGAGCCCCAGCAAGTCTCCAGCCGCGCGCGCACTCCTGGCTCCCGCTCCCGGCCGCTCCCGGCCGGCGTCCCTGCCAGCACTGCTGCCCCACATGAAACAGCTGCAATCCCGAGGCTTCTGGGGGGTTGGGGCGGGTGTGTGCGCGCGCGTGTGTGAGTGTGTGTGTGTTTAATAGCTTCCCTCCTCTTCTTCCCCTCCCTGCCTGCTCGCCTGCCTGCCTCCGTCCCCAACCCTCGCTCTCTACACACAGACGGAGAGGGCGAGCGAGAGACACACCACACACACTCACACACGCACACGCACACGCAGGTTACATGAATGGGAGGCTGGAGCCAATCCTAGGAGGCTGGGCGAGCCGCGGCTCACAGACGAAGGGAGCAGGACCGCACCACGGCACCGGGGGGCGCCACGCAGGTGATGCGCGTCCTCCCGGGGCCACTCACCCGCCTCTCGGCCAGCCCAGTCTCTCTGTCCTCTCTGACGCCTTCCCCTCTCCCCTTCCCTCTTTTCTCTCCGCTTCTTTCTCCGTCTTCTCTCCTTCCTATTTCCTTTTCGTTCTCGAATTCTCCGAGTTCTCTCAGTTCACTTTCTCGGTCTCCTCTTTTCTTACACCGTCCTCGCTTGCTCTCTCGCCCCCTTTCTCAAACTTTCTCCTCCCTTGTCCCAACTTTTCTCGACTTCCTCTCCTCTTGCCCTTTGTTCTCTTTCCTCCCGCTTTGCCTTCTCCCCCGTCTCTCTGCAGTGTTTTCTGGTCTCCTTTCCTTCCCCCCATCGCCTGTCCCTGGGTCTCTCTGGGGCGCGTGGCCCCGCTCCCAGCCGACTCCCTGTTGTTATTTCACGCCCGCAACACTTTTGCAGGGACGTCTCTCTCGCCCTTGCTGCTTCAGCACAGCCAGAGGTAATAAAAAGCTGAGAACTAGAGTTCCTTCCTCAGGCACGCAAGACGCCCAAAGAAAGGCCCTCCTTCTTCGGACAACTTCCCCAGAACCATGGTAACAGCTACTGAGTCGCGATAACAATCATTTAAAAAATAACTGCAGTGAATGTGGTCCAAGAGGTTTCTGTCCTTCGCCTGTCTGGATCGTGATCGCCAGCACAATCCAAGAGAAGGGCATTTTTATATGATGGGAGAGGCAGCTTGGTGCAGTGGCAACTTGCTGGGGCTTAGGGAAGAAATTCCCACCCCAGCCCTGCTGCATGCTAGCTGTATGACCTCGTGCAGGCCATTACTCTTTATCCAGCCTCAGTCTTCTCATCTGTAAAACGGATAGTTATGGTGAGGATTAAAAGAGAGAACAAAGGAAAGAAAGCTCTGGACATACAGGAGATACTCCATTAATGTTAGTTTCCTTCCCTCCCATCCCTTTTTAAAACTCCCTTCATGATCTTCTGCTACATTATATCTCCATGATCTCCAGCGCTTAATGAAGGAGGAAGTGTGACAATGCTAATGTCATAAAAATGTGAAACAAGGTCGAGGATATTTTAAAATCTGGATTGTGTGGTCAGGATACTGTCTAGCCAGTTGCCATCCACTGATTACAGAGGCATCAGAGATTACAGTATAAACTTGGGGAGCTGGAACCCCCTTTCAACATCTAACTGAGGCTTCCCAGAAAGTCAGGGATGAGGGGAGGAGTGGGTGAGAGATTTCCACACACTCTGTTCAATCTATTTTTTAAATGTTCATGACCACTGAACACTGACCAGTGACAAAGCCTCTGAGACTAACTGAAATGTCGAGTCTCTGCCTTTGGATAACATTTATCAACTTTGTGTCCTCACCGCAGACATCAAATGCTGGGGATAAGCTGGGGTTGGCAGTCAGATTCAGTCCTCTGACAAAAATCTGTTGACCACTTACTCTGTGGCTGGCACTCTGACTGGCTCTGGGCATCCAGTACTGAGGCAAATGGGCCCTGCCTTTGTGAGTGTACAGTGCAGTAGACATGTGTGACAAAGGTGTAATAGGAAAACGAGTCACATATACCTTGAGAAATGCCACTTGTTTGGTGGACAAAAATCTTTCAAAATATGAGGTCCATGGAGCAGTAGGGGGTAGAATAAAGGGATCCTTGAGAGTGAAAATTTTGGAATTCACTCTTCATTCTGTGCACCTCATTTGACCAATGAGAAAGCAGAGGCCCAAATGATAAAAGTAGTGGATGAAAGTATCATGAGAAACAAGATATTTTGCATAGTCTCAAAGTATCTTTGATTAACTTCAAAGGGGAAAACATTAACTTTACAGTTGAAAAACCTGGCCAACTCCACCTCAATCAAGTAATTACTAAGTCAGCATCATTAGGAATATGGCAGATAGACATCATATGCCTCCTGATGTGATGCACTGAGAGGGACATCACATCTCTTCTGTGGTATTCCTGCCAAAAATGAATAACCTGAGTCGAATCGTGAAGATACATCAGACAAACGCAAACTGAGGACCATTCAGGGAAATAACTGTCATGTACTCTTCAAAAATACCAAAGTCTTAAAAGACAAAGACTCTAGACAGTTCCAGATTAAAGGACCAGTTTAGTTGTCATGACGATAAATGCAACATGTGGTCCTAGATTGGGACATTAATGGGACAGCTGGTAAAATTAAAATAAGGTCTGTAGATTAGATAACAGTTTGTATCAATGTTAATTTCCTGGTTTTGATAATTACTGTGGTTATGTAGGAGACTATCCTTTTTTTTAAGGAAATACCTGACTGAAGTATTTAGTGGTTAAAAAGATGAACAAAGCCCAATCCCCACCTTCAAGGAGAGGCACAGTGTGGTGGGTTTCTGCCTAAGAAATGGGCAGAGTGTGAGCACAGAAGGATGCCCAACCAAATCATTGTGGGTAAAGGAAGACTTCCTGTAGGAGGTGGCATTCAAGCTGAGTTTTGAAGGCAAGAAAGTTTGCTAGATCATGAAGGGAGGGGAGGTGATTTTTAAGTAAAGGTAATAGTACAAGGACCTGGACAAAAGCATGAGACACTCACTAAGGCCATGGAGTCGGCCTGTGAAGGGAGTGCCTGGGGTAGAGTCTAGAGCAGTAGGTAGGGTTGGTTCTTGAAGGGGCCTCAAGGAAGCTGAGGATCTCACGCATCCTGAAAGCTCAGGTGCTGGGTGTGTGGGGAGCAAGGAGTTAGTTATTAAAGGCTCTTAGTTAGAGGAGGCAAGTGATCTTAAGTGTATTTGGAAAAGGTGATCTTAACAGCACAGTGGAGAAATGAGTTAAAGGGAGTAGCTTGGGAAGACCAGAGATGCTCATTTAGGTCATTTAAGTAGACTAAGGCAATTGCAGTGAGGCTGGAGAGGGGAGGAGACATTTGAGAGAAATGGAGGATGTAAAACGAACAGATTTTGGTGCCTGGTTGGATGGGGTGAGCAAGGAGAAATCCAAAGTGACACCTAATTCTCAAGCTTGGGTACCTGGATGGAGGGTGGCTCTAGTCACTTCGGCGTCCAGAGAAATTCAGGAGGAAGTGGAGGTTTTAGAAAGAAAAGTAAGGTCAGTTGTTACCATGTTGTAATCTAACTCTACAGCTAGCTTGAGATTCTCCTGTACAGCTCCCCTGTTCCATAGAGCATTTTACACTGCTGTAAAATTCAACCTAACACTCTCCAAATGGCCAGTCCCATGTATTACCCAGAAAAAAAAAAAAAAAAACCACAGTAGATTAGATATCGTAGTAGCACATTATTTGTAATAAAGGGAAAAAATGGAAACAGCCTAAATGATCAACTAGGATAAGTAAATTGGGGACAGCCTTGTTGAAATATTATGCAGCCACTCTAAAGTTTTTCTCTTTTGCAGAGTTTTTTATGCCATGGGAAAATGCCAAGGTTAGCATGCACATGTTCTAAGAGGCAGACTTCAAAACTGTTAACTACATAAAAATCATCATGGAGAAAAATCTGAAAAAAAATCATGGCAAGTATTAACAATGGTTGCCTCTGGGTGATAGGGTTATGAGTAATATATTTTCTTCTTCATGCTTTTTTGAAACTTTCTAACTTTCCCACAATGAACATTCATTATTTTCATAACAAAAAATAAAAATCCATCATTAACAAAATGGAAAACGGCTGTGACCCCCCTCTTCCACTTTATCCCTTTTCAATCCACCCTTCCCACTCCTCCTGTAGACTAACTGCCTTTAAGCTTTATCTTTGAGAGTGAAATAAGAGAGCATTTAACAAATCAGGGGAAATTATCAGCTGGGCTGAAGAGGGGGAGAAGGTGTTTTAGGCAGGCAGATATGTTATTAGAGCTGTTGAAACTGTATATATTAAAGATGTTTGCATTGCCCTTACTGATTCTGTGATATGTTACAAGGAGAAGAAACCCTATAATGGGGCCAAGAAAATGTGCGTCTTTAAAGGGCAAGTTTTAATTAGGAAATGTATTTATTTGCAAAAACACTTCTTTTCATAGTCCAGCAGTTACTGTAGAATTGTTTCATAAAGCAGGTGTTTCAAGTAAGGAGGCAGGTAGGGGCAAGGGGCAATGCTTCGTGCCTGTTGTCTGATACTGCATCAAATACGCAAGCTGGCTGCATAGGATTTGGATACCCGCTGATAAGCACCATCAAGTGTTCACAATTAGAGAGAAAAGTGCAGACCGGAGGATGCTCTTATTCTTTGGAAAGGTTGCTGTAAATGGCACCCTGGTTAGGTTCCCTCAGCATCTGTGATTTTTCATCTCATGGAAATATTTACTACGTGGCTAGGTTCCCCAACCCAGTAATAATAACACCTTCCACAGAACAGCCCTTTCACCTTTTGAAAGGCCCTCCACATCTGTTGATTCACTCAAGCCTTGCATCCATCCTGGCTGGGATCCTGTTATTTGAAGTTTACAAGGGAAGAACAGGGACCCAGAGAGGCAGAGCAGTGGCTAAAACTAAAGAAAGAACAGGGACGTTCTTGGAAAGCCTTCTGTGTGGCTCTGGGGCGTCCAAGGTTTGTTACCTCATCACAACCTCAAGATGACTTGGGAGGGAGGGTGAATAAACTGAGGCTTATGTGGTTCCGGCTCAGTAGAATCAGAATGGGAACCCAGTTCTCAGAATTCCCAGGCCAGTGCCTTTCCCAGCACGACCCCATTTTTAAAAACCAAGAGGTGGGGGCTTCCCTGGTGGCGCAGTGGTTGAGAATCTGCCTGCCAATGCAGGGCATACGGGTTCAAGCCTTGGTCTGGGAAGATCCTACATGCCACGGAGCAACTAAGCCCGTGAGCCGCAATTACAGAGCCTGCGCGTCTGGAGCCTGTGCTCCGCAACAAAAGAGGCCGCGATAGTGAGAGGCCCGCGCACCGCCGCAACTAGAGAAAGCCCTCGCACAGAAACGAAGATCCAACACAGCCATAAATAAATAAATAAATAAATAAATAAATACATACATACATACATACACATACATACATACATACATACATACATACATACATACCCAAAGTTTTTAAAAAAAAAAAAACCAAGAGGTGAGGCTAGGTGTTATTCTCTGACAGTTTGTGCAGAGAGCTGTCTTTCTGTATGATAGAAATTAAAAGCTGGTATGTAGGGGTAAACGATGACTTTTGAATGTGTCTGCTAGAAAGGAAGGGGAAAGCCTCTGCTTGGATTCACAGAAATTTTCTCTTTTAGTGAAATGGTTGGTTCTTGTCTCTCTCTCCCCGCCCCCACTGCAACAGAGTATTTGGCACTTCGAGGTTCTTAGTAAATATTCCTTCCCTGAGTGAAAAAACAAATGCTAATAACAAAATAGCTAGCATGTATTAAGCACTGTGCCCAGGATGGAGCAAAGGGTATTATTGCCTCATTTAAGTTTTAGAGCAACACCATGTGGTAGATACCATTATTATCCCTATTCTGTAGGTGAGAAAACTGAGACAGGGAGAAGGCAATTTGTCCAAGGTCACATGGCTGATACATGGCAAAGCCAGATTCCAACTTGGATTGTTCTGAGTCCAGGCTCATAGCCACCATATGGTATTGGATGGATGGATGGATGGATGAATGAATGGAATTAATGATACGAGCAAGGAAGTGAGCTCTCCATGAACTGCAGTACACTTTATGGTATGGTTAATCTTGTCTAGAATAGGCCATCCCATTGCTCTCCATGATTGCACCCCATTTATATCCTACATCACCTGTTTCACAAGCTGCAATTATTTGTGTATGCATTTGTTTTACTTAGTTTTTTGAACATCTGCCCAACTTGCAATGTAATTTCCATGACTGTCTTGGTCACTGTTACGATGACCAAGCACAATGCTTGGTGCAAAAGTAGGTGTTCAATAAGTATTTGTGAAATGAATGAATGAACGTGGGCTCCCGTCCCTTTAAAGTGGTAGAGGGCCTGTGAGTAGGTATACACATGCCCTTGTAAAAAATGGGTATCTTACATGAATTTACTGCATCCCACACCAAATCTACTCTCCGCCTTAAGCGCGTGTGGTTCTGGCAGTGGGGCTGAGGTGCAGATGAGCACGTAAGGGTTCTGATTGTGTTCCTTCACTGACATTTGCTCCCAGATAGCAGGGAAAACACTCATCAGAAAAAAGCAGCATCTGTTATGGTCAAAGGTGACAAGCTGGCAAAATTCCACAGTGGAAGCATCCTCTCTGATTAGGTCACCCCCTACTTTCACAGCAGAGAGGCGCTGTATCAGCTGACATCCCTTTCTGAGAGCTGGTGGCAATGGTTTCCTCAAAAGGAGCTCTCCTAAAGCTTTCCTCCTGCGTGCTGAATGCCATGTGATACTTTCCAAAGAGGATGCATCCTCCTTTCTTGACAGTTTTTGTCCTCTTTTCTCATCATTTGCCTAACAGACCACTCTTGTGGATTTGCCTCTTTTTGTACACCAGGTAGATCAGGTGGCAGCTGCTGGTCTTCTGCAAAGCTAAATCAGATCCATTTCCTAGTCTTGGATGTCTGCAGCCTTAGAACTGCACATTGGTCCAGAGGGCCGTGGCCATTGGTCCAGGGGTAATCAGGAATATAACAAACAAAGCAAACAAAAAAGCAACCACAAAGTCTTCCACTAAATAACCAAAGCCTCTGTAGGGTGATTCTAATGACTGTGATGCCACACCCTGACCCAATTCTTTACACAGATCCATACACTTAAGCCTTATGACAGTCCTGCAAACTAAATTCTATTACTACTCCCAAATCAGATTGTAATCTGGTATTTCTAGGGCTGATTAGCCTGTGGGATGAAAGGAGTGGCATTAATGTTAATTCCCAAATAAGCACACACTGTTCTGTTCTGTTCTGCATACTGCCTTTTCCATTTAACAATATGTCTTGGAAATAGCTGCCTCCTCATTCTTTTTTTATGGTTGCATACTATTTCATTATAGGGATGGACCCTTTGAATTTAACCACAAGGATCACAGTGATTATGATACATTCATTTAAATAAATCTCAAGAAATTAACGTAAGATCAGGTACCATCCCCAAAACGTTAAATAAGTGAATTAAATTATATTCTCACTATCAAGTCTGTTGACTCTTAAAAAGAAGCAATCCAAAAGATGTTGAAGTTTCAAATCAGTTGGAAAAGGATGAACATTTCAATTAACAGTGCTGTGGTAACTGACAAACCATTTGGGGGTTGAGGGGAGTTAGATCCCCATCCCTTTTGGTACCACTTTAAAAATTTTCACACTGAATATTAAGAAGAGAAAATATGAAAGTTCTAGAAGAAAACATAGATGAGAATGTACATGATTTGGAGATGGATAAAGATCTTTTTAAGTGAGTCATGAAAAGGAAAAAGTCATAAAGGAAAATGTTAAAAATTTGACTATATAAAAAATTTGGAAATCTTTATACTTATAAAACCGAGAGAACTTTGTTGTAAAGCAGAAGCTAGCACACCATTGTAAAGCAATTATACTTCAATAAAGATGTTTAAAAAAAAAAAAAAAACCGAGAGAAAAATCAAAAGAACAACAAAACGTTGGGGAAATATGTGAAACATATATGAAAAAGTGCTATTGTCCTTAATATATAATGAGGTTTTACAAACAAATAAGAAAAAGACATCTCAGTAGAAAAGTTGGAAAAGGACATAAAAAGCTACTTTACTAAAAAAGTACAAAGCTAAACAAATGATGTATATTTAACTCACTTGTAACTCCAAGAAATGCAAGATACAAGAACACTGAGAGTTTTTTCTTTTTAAGTATCAAATGAGAAATGTGTAAGACAAAAATGACATACTCAGAAAACAGTTACTCTTCCTATACTGCCAATGGTTATATATTGACACAACCTTTCTGAAAGATAATTTAGCAATATTTAACAAAAGCCTTCCATTGTGTGGGGCTTTCAACCCAGGAATCTATGTCTACATTTAATAGAGTTAATTAAAATAATCATGGATGGACACTAAGTATTATGTAAGAGTTTTATCAGTAGTAATAGTGACAGATTGGAAACCATCTTAATTGTCAAACAATTAGTAAATTATCAAATGTATTATGGTACATCGTAGTATGATAAGCTATTACACAGCTATTATAGATCATGGTGTAGAAGAATATGTAATGAACTTGGAAAGGATTCACAATTAATATTTTTGTGACTTATTAAGGAAACTTATTAAGGAAAATCCAAACAAATATAAAGTTTGGTGAACAGGCTCTACCCATCACCTAGTTTCAAAGATTATTAATAAACAGCCAAACTTGTTTTATTTTTTGTTTGTTTTAAAATTTATTTATTTATTTATGGTTGTGTTGGGTCTTCGTTTCTGTGCGAGGGCTTTCTCTAGTTGCGGCAAGCGGGGGCCACTCTTCATCGCGGTGCGCGGGCCTCTTGTTATCGCGGCCTCTCTTGTTGCGGAGCACAGGCTCCAGACGCGCAGGCTCAGTAATTGTGGCTCACGGGCCTAGTTGCTCCGCGGCATGTGGGATCTTCCCAGACCAGGGCTCGAACCCGTGTCCCCTGCATTGGCAGGCAGATTCTCAACCACTGCGCCACCAGGGAAGCCCCTTTTTGTTTGTTTTAATAGATCTTTATTGGAATATAATTGCTTCACAATACTGTGTTAGTTTCTGCTATACAACAAAGTGAATCAGCCATATGCATACATATATCCCCATATCCCCTCCCTCTTGAGCCTCCCTCCCACCCTCCCTATCCCACCCCTCTAGGTCGTTGCAAAGCACCGAGCTGACCTCCCTGTGCTATGCGGCTGCTTCCCGCTAGCTATTTTACATTTGGTAGTGTATATATGTCGATGCTACTCTCACTTCACCCCAGCTTCCCCCTCCTCCCCACCCCATGTCCTCAAGTCCATTCTCTATGTCTACGTCTTTATTCCTGCCCTGCCACTAGGTTCATCAGTACCATTTTTTTTTTTTTAGGTTGAATATATATGCGTTAGCATACGGTATTTGTTTTTCTCTTTCTGACTTACCTCACTCTGTATGACAGACTCTAGGTCCATCCACCTCACTACAAATAACTCAGTTTCGTTTCTTTTTATGGCTAATAGTCCATTGTATATATGTGCCACATCTTCTTTATCCGTTCATCTGTCGATGGACGTTTAGGTTGCTTCCATGTCCTGGCTATTGTAAATAGTGCTGCAATGAACATTGTGGTACATGTCTCTTTTTGAATTATGGTTTTCTCAGGGTATATGCCCAGTAGTGGGATTGCTGGGTCATATAGTAGTTCTATTTTTAGTTTTTTAAGGAACCTCCATACTGTTCTCCATAGTGGTTGTATTAATTTACATTCCCACCAACAGTGCAGGAGGGTTCCCTTTCACCACACCCTTTCCAGCATTTATTGTTTCTAGATTTTTTTGATAATGGCCATTCTGACCCGTGTGAGGTGATACCTCATTGTAGTTTTGATTTGCGTTTCTAATAATTAGTGATGTTGAGCATCTTTTCATGTGCCTCTTGGCCATCTGTATGTCTTATTTGGTGAACTGTCTGTTTAGGTCTTCTGCCCATTTTTTAATTAGATTGTTTGTTTTTTTGATATTGAGCTCCATAAGCTGTTTGTATATTTTGGAGATTAATCCTTAAACTTGTTTTACTTATACCTCTTCCCATTTACTCCCTCCCCCATTATTTTGAAGGAAATCCCAGGCACCATTTCATTTTGTCCATAATTATTTCAGTAGATAGCTCTAAAATATATGAACTATTTTTTTTAAAAAACCCACAATATATTATTACATCAAAAAAAATAATTTCTTAATGTCGTCAACTGTCTAGTCACTGTTCAAACTGCCCTGATTGTTTCATAAGTCTTTTTTTTTTTCCAGGTTTTTTTTTTTTGCATTAGGATCCAAATAAACTCCATGCACTGCAATTGGTTGAGATATCTCTTAAGTCTCTTTTGACCTATAGGTTTCCTCCATCTATTTTTCCCCAATTGCACATTACTTGTGAAAGAGAACAGGTTGTTTATCGTGTAGTTTCCCGTAATCTGAGTTTACTGATTGCACCCTTCTGGTTTAACATGTTCTTCTACATCTTATATTTCCTATAAACTGGTAGTTAATTCTAGAAGCATGAGTTCATTCTTTTGGGCAAGACTGCTTCCTAGATGGTGCTGTGTACTTCCACCTGTCTTTGTGATGTTAGCAGTCTTTGGTGTTCCTCGACTAGATTCATCATTTCATTAGAGGTTGTAAACTGGTCATATTCTAATTCGAGCATTCCTTTTTCACTTTTAACTGGAATACTTTGATAAAGAGAAACTTCCTCTCATGAACTCTTTTCTTACCTGAAAAGGCAGGATGCACGTTTGTTTCTTTCCTTTTATTTACCAGGTTTCCAAAGAATGAGTTAGTTCTCTAGCATCCTTCAGAGGTAAGCAATGAAGTTTTTTTTTTCTTTTTAAGAGTCATTATGAGCTCATGTATTTAAATATATTTGATGTATTTTTATTCGTTTCAGTTATTATTCATATTGATGTTCAGTTGCCCCATCTCTGGTTGGTGGGAACATCTTCTTATTGACTCCCAAGTCCTTGATAGCCTCCTTTTTTTCTGGAATAATAAGGTGCTCCAGGCTCATCTTGTGTCTATCCTAAGCCAGACCTGAAATCATCCATTTTTTTTAAGGACCCCTGGTTCTTTTTAGTGGGAAATGGTATTTAGAAACCATACTATTGCTGCTAGGTGTTGCTCATTGCTACTGGGTTAGCATTGTTTCTAGCTTTTTTTCAATTGGCAGGTTTAGGAAATATGTAATTTTTTAAAAATGAAAATTCACTATGAGTTTATACAAATACTTCTAATTGAGTTTTTACTTAACTTCTTCAGTCTTCAATCTGTAACTCTCTTCCATTAATTAATGATATTATAGAAAAATATTTAATGATTTGGGAAAATAGCCATAATATCTATTTTAGATAATCATCTATATATAAATATGTAATATATAAATCACATGTATATCTCAAACATATGGAAGTTAGTGATTATTTCTTGATGATAAAATTAAAGGTAATTTTAGTTTCCTCTTTTTGCTTTTTAGTATTTACAAAATTTCCAGAATAAACCCATTTTATTTTTGCTATAAGAAAAAATTTGCTAAAAAACATAAATAAACCAGATGGTACAAATTATAATATAGTAAACTGTCTGCCAATCATACGTGGGTAGAATAATGATATTCTATTACATCTGTGGAGTGCTTTACAGTTTACAAATCATTTTACATCCATTATCTTTCATGATCATCACAGCAGCACTGTTAAGCAGACAGAATAAGCATATTGTCTTATAGGATTAAAAAAAAAATGAGGTTTAAAAGGATCACATATGATGGAATCAAGGCTGGAACTCAGGGCTTCTGACTTCTTGGTCGATGTTTCTCCCCTGCGTAACATCTGTCTCTAGATGGTTGTTACTGTGCTGTCGTTTTACAGTAAGGCAAGAAGACCCTGCAGTGTCCTGCCTGCTGCTTGGAATGTTATCCTCAGAGCTTGCTTTCTTTAGAGTGAGGCTTGGAGGCCCATAAAAATGCCAATACTTATTTTTCAATTTAGTTTTTATTTTTATCAAAGTGATTCATTAACCTAATTTTAGAAGTCAAACATTCTACAAAGATTTTAATGCAAAGTAGAAAGCCCCTGCCCTGAAATTCACCACCCCACTCTACCTAATATTCCTTCTCCCCAGAGGCAACCACTTTCAACCACTATTTTTTTTGAGCTGCTTCTTATTTTTATTTCTATATTACCAGGTAATCTGTTCTACTGCAATTCCTAGGTTTTTAAAAATTGCTTGAATTAATTTTATTTTTTCTTCCAGTTTTGTTAAGATATAATTGACATACAGCACTATATAAGTTTAAGGTATACAGCATAGTGATTTGATTTGCATACACAATAAAGTGATTATCACAATAAGTTTAGTGAACCATCCACCATCTCACACGGATACAAAATCAAAGAAATAGAAAAAAAAATTTTTTTTTCTTGTGACGAGACCTCTTAGGGTTTACTCTCTTAATACTTTCATATATAACATAGAGCAGTGTTAAGTATTTTTATGATGATGCTGTACATTACTTCCTTAGTACTTATCTATCTTATAACTGGAATCTGGATTTTTAATTATTAGGTATTATCAATATACTTTCTATTCTTGAAGATGATAATTTAACTGCCTTTTTTCTCTTTACACAGACAATTTCCCTTTTCCCCATCCTCTCAATGTACTTACATCATAAGTTTTGGTTAAACGTTAGTATTTCCATTATAATGACTGTGTAAGTATTATTCTCAGCTGAGCCATGTGGTATACTATGATGTGCTTTCTTGTATTAGTTTTTGTTACCTCTTGAATTAATAACTGGCTTTTTTTTTTTCATATGTGCTTAGAGTTTTAGGTATCTATCACTGTTTCATCCTCAAACTCTCTACCAAATTATAAATCTTCTCTCAGTTCTCTCCGATTCATCAAATCATCTGTCAATTTCTTTTCTTATATTTGCTTTCTTTTACTTTCTCCTTTCCTTTCCTTTACATAGAAATGTAATTCCCCTTGGTCTGAATGATTCCAATATGGACTGGTTGCTTTCTAGGCTTGCTGTTATAGCTCTTGTTCTAGGATCTCCCTCCACCATATTCCTGGAAATTTTATTGGATCTCCTGTAATTGTATCTTTTATTTACAGGATCCCATGTCTTCCTCCTTCTTTGTTTCCTCTTCACACTGAGAGCAAATGTATGGGAGGTAAAGTTTTCGAGACCCGACTTGGTTGGATATAGAATTTTAGGTTGGAAATAAATTCCTTATAATTTTAAGGACATGAATGGTTCCATTGTCATCTTGCTTCTGGTGTTGCTGCCATTTTGCCTCTGATACCATTTTGCCTCTTTACCCTGTTTATGTGACCTTTTTTAATCAATCCCCTCTGAAAACTTAGGATCTTCTCTTTTCCCCAGTGTTTGGAAATTGTATGACACTTGGTGTGGGTCTTCTTCCTTCCAATGTGCTGAGCTGTTTCTGGATTCTTTTACTTTGGAAACTGAGAGATTTGTTTGAAATATTTCATTGCTGATTTTCTTGTTCTCTATTTCCAAATCTCCTTTTATTCAGATATTGGACCTCCTAGACTATTTCTAATTTTTTAATCTTCTCTTTTTTATATATATGTATATCTTTTTGTTCTACTTTCTGGGAGATTTTCTCAGCTTTGTCTACCCACCCATCTGTTGACATTTTTTATTTCTGCTATCATGTTTTTTAATTTTCAGGAGCCTGTTTTAGTTGAGTGTTTCTCTTTAAACACCCTCCAGTTCTTGTTTCGTGTACATAATATCTTTCTTTATCTCTCTAAGGATATTACTGATGCATTTTATGAAATTTTCTACCATTCCCTGCATTGTCTCTGGGCTCTTTAAGGTTTTTAAAAAAGGTTATTTTGTTTTTGTGTTTATTTTTCATTGTAAGGGCTTTGCTCATCAGATACTGGTGATCTATGGTTAACCATGCCCAATCAACTAAAAACTAATTGGAGATTTTAGGGCATACGAGCCAGACGTGTTGCCTGGTGGGCTTCCCTAGAGGATGATCTGTCTAGGTCATTTCATGGGTGATTCCCTAACAGTATCTGTAAGTCTTTTCTCAGGGGCCACTCAGTTTCACAAGAAGGGAATTCTCCAGTCTCTTCCTGGGGGTGGAGGTGGGGATAGGGACAAAACTGGCCGCTAAGATTTTCTAGAAGCTTAATGGGGGAAGGACTGGGAGGCAGTCTCACCATTTCTATATAGATTTCATTCACTCCACCTGTTCCTGTTTCCAGCACATAATATCTACCCTCACCTGTGCTGCTTTCCAAACGCCCAGAGTTTCTCAGCCTCATTCATTCCAGACAACAGATCTCCAGTCCTCTCCTTGTTGGAGGAGGGGCAGGCACCCAGGAGAGCAGGACAGTGGAGGGAATCTTAAGACATTCAACCAATCTTCCTGTTTTCAACCCTACCCAGACCCCTCACTTGCAGAAGTGCCTGAGCTTCTAATTTCTGAGTCTTCCTGGGGCTCAGCAGTGAAAATATATAGATTCTGGGCTTTCGCCACTTGTCACTTAGGTTTTACTTTCTCAGGTCTGCCTAAGTCAATTATTTCCTGTCCATCTGCTTGGTAGATCCAAAGTGCTACTGTCTCCTTTCCAATTCTTTTCTCATTTGTGGTTTTGTTCCTTTTATTCATTTCTCTCTCATTTTTTTTAACATCTTTATTGGAGTATAATTGCTTTACAATGGTGTGTTAGTTTCTGCTTTATAACAAAGTGAATCAGTTATACATATACATATGTCCCCATATCTCCTCCCTCTTGCATCTCCCTCCCTCCCACCCTCCCTATCCCACCCCTCTAGGTGGTCACAAAGCACCTAGCTGATCTCCCTGTGCTATGCGGCTGCTTCCCGCTAGCTATCTATTTTACGTTTGGCAGTGTATATATGTCCATGCCACTCTCTCACTTCGTCCCAGCTTACCCTTCCCCCTCCCCGTGTCCTCAAGTCCATTCTCTAGTAGGTCTGCATCTTTATTCCCGTCTTGCCCCTAGGTCCTTCATGCCCTTTTTTTTTTTTAGATTCCATATATGTGCGTTAGCGTACGGTCTTTGTTTTTCTCTTTCTGACTTACTTCCCTCTGCATGACAGGCTCTCTCTCAGTTTAGTAGGTGCTGGGGAGGGAGCGGGGATGAAAGCGTGTGTGGTAAACCCTCCATGTGCAGCAGAAGTCCACCCCTCGATGGCCAGCGCTTTAAGGGGTATTCAACCACCTCCTGGTCTTGTGCTACTTCTGGGAGAAGCACTGTGGCTTTGCTCTTCACTGTATCCGGGGCCTGAACTTGGGACCCCGAATTTCCTCATCTTTCAAGAGCAGATAATAGTGCCTGCCTTGTTGGTTGTAGCGAGGATAACTGGGATGCTATCTGGTTTGTATTTTTAGTTCCTAGCCCTTTGAAAGATATCAGTAAATACCAGCTACCGTTTTAAAGATTAAAATTGCTGGTAGGCTGTGTTGGGGGCAGGAGGAAAGCTCACTGGGTTACTGAGGCAGAAGGTAATGCATAGGGAGCTAGAAAAGCCTCTTTTACAAATGCTTTGGTGACAAGCTCTGGACTTTCAAAGGTAATAACAATAATGACGATAATTACTATTTACTGAGAATGTGTGTGCATCAATCACCATGCTTTACATGTTATCTCAATGGAACATCACAGTGACCCTAAAAACAGGTACCATTCGTATCTTCATTTTAGAAATGAGCAAGTAGAGGAGTGGAGATGTTAAACCACTTGGTCAATATCACACCACAAAGATGTGACAGATCTCAGATCAGAACCTGCAATTTGTCTAGAGCTGTTAATACCAAGGCCAGAGCTTCTCAAACTTCAATGTGCTCACAAATCACCCGGGGATCTGGTTACAGTGTAGATTCAAGTTCAGTCGGTTTGGCACAGGGCTGAGCTTCTGCTTTTCTACCAAGCTCCCAGGTGACCCTGAAGCTACTGGTCCAGGGACTGCCTTTTTACTAGGTTCCCGACTGAGGTGTCTCTATGGCAGCTGTGTCATATGGAAGCTAATTTATTTCTCAGGGTACAAAGGAGCCGATATGAACAGTAATGGTACCCCTTTCACTATCTTCCTCTCCTGTGGGTACTCATGTCCCCACCATACACATTCCCCAAGAGTCCCAGTATGTCTCATATGTGCTCACAGCCCTCGCTACTGCTGTGGCTGCAAGATGCTCACTTCTTCCCACCACCTTTGAAGTCCAAGGGTAGCCTTTCACTATTACCAGCGCTTCTAGTGCCTTCTCTGAGCGTTCCACCTGGAGTTCTAGTTCTAGGTGTTCTGAAACACAGGACCCTCAAGGGGCAGAAAGGCACTGAGTGCCTTCCTACGAGCCCTCACCAGAGTTGTGCCATGTTTCTTGCAGAAACAGGGAGAAGCCCGTCTCCCACACAAAGTCACGTGGACCCCAGGCAGTAGCACTGAATCTCACAGGTTCCTTATGAAAACAACTCTGTCAGCTGCCACCTGTAGGCTTACTGACCTGGGGAGATAGAACTTCTGTCCTCCTGTACCCCCTCCCCCCTCATTAGCCTCTACTCCCAGCTCTCCTAGAATTCACCACCCTGCAAGCAAGTCAACTCAGGCCAGCTTCCAACCTGGGTGGAAGGAGTGATGATCCATTTAATTTGCTAGACATACCTAGTTATGCATGAATCTCAGGCTCAGCTAGAACCATGCTCGTGTGTCACGCAAGGCATAATAAAGGAGATTTTGGAGAGGCATCTCAAAAATTCAAGTATATCAGAGGCTCAAGGAAAAGCACTGGAATAATTCTGGGATCTGAGGTCAGAGAGGCACCTCCGTACTTAGCTGTGTGACCCTGGGCTTTTCAGGAACCCTCTCTGATTGTTTTCCAAAACTATAACATTATGAGGCAGAGGCTCCAGATGGTCTTTAAGCTGTACCTTTCAGTTCTGTCTGAACTTCCGTTATCTCCTTATAGCACTTAGTGGTTTAGATTAGTCTATGAGAAATTATTCCTACTCATGAACTATTTGTTCGACCAATTAGAAATCAGAGCAGTGCTCAGGGGAGAGAGCTCAAAATATAAAATCAAATGACTTGCTTTTGCCACTTATTAGCTCTGTGATGTTAGTCAATTCACTCTCCTTTCTAATTCTCAGTTTTCTCACTATTAAGTGAAGGGGTTGGACCAAATGAACTCATAATATCAATAATATACAGTGGTTTCAAACTGTAGTCTCTTGGGCGGCATTCAGCCCACAAGCATGTTTTGCGTGACCCATGTAACATTAAATAAACTTTGAGTCGGGTTGCCAGCCTTTGAAAATTAGGAGATTTACATAAAAATCTGGTTTCCTGGCTTTCCTTGAAAGATCAGAAAATCAGCAACACGGGTCACTGTTCTTGGAGAGTCACCAGTGGTCTGAACTGCGTTGCAGCTGTCCTTTGAAAGGGCCATGCCACCTCTGTATTGTCACAGCCCCTCCTGGGCCCATAGTACTCATTCATATTATCTGCCCGAGTCCTGTAGATGGCTGAATTTGTGATCCCTGGGCAGTAGTTACACTGACTAGCTGGGTAATATCAGGTGAGTACTTATCCTTTTTAAGACGCAGTGTCCAAATTACAGAATGGGGACAATAAATGCTCACATTATTTCATTGACTATATTAATGAGATAAAGCAGAGATCAGCACACTTTTCCGTAAAGGACCAGAGAGTAAATATTTTAAGCTTTGTAGGCCACATAAGATATCCGTTGCATATTGTCTTGTACTTCTTCTTCTTCTTCTTCTTTTTTTTACAATCTTTTAAAAAATGTGAACATTCTGAGCTCTCAGGCTGTACAAAAATAGGCCCTGGGTGGATTGGGCCTGTGGCCCGTGTTGCCATTCCCTGAAATAAAGTATGTGAAGTGCTTACAATAATGCCTGGCCAACTGAGTATCAAGAAATGCAGTTCTCGATATTGCAATTTCAGGCCTCTCGTTCCCTGACTCTGGGACATGGGTGGATTCTGCAGTGCCCATCAGAAGTCCCTGTAGCTGCTCTGATTCTCTTCTGACAATACAGAGGGGGACAGCGTTCTGCCTGCTGAGACACGTCTTGCTAAACAGAAAGCCCTGCGTGGTGTATAAAGAGCTCCAGAGCTGCACGACAAATACAGTGCAACTGTGTCATCACCATGAAATCAAAGCCATTGTTTAAGCCATTTGCTAAACCACGTTCCCATTCCAGTTATTCTGCCTGAAACAATCACCTCTGGAGGAAGAGTTGCAGGCCCTTTAAAATCTGACTAGAGGTCCCCTGTTCTCATAGCCTTCCTCCTTTGTTTTGGTCCTTTAACTCCCCTCCTCCCTACCACCCCAAACACCTTGTGCTGTATTAGTTATTATTTAACTTGAATGCCAGGGATGCAGCTTGTGATGAAAGGCACTTGACAAAATAAAACTGCACTGTGTTGTATGACTCTCACACGTGTGGCTTGGCATAATTAAAAAAAAGACATGATATTGTTTTCTCATGCAAAGAATGTGATAGCTGAATCTAAAGAAATGCCAGTTATTTTCCACAGTGTCCAAGGAACCGGAGGAGAGCATGCATTGAAATAAAAGGGCCAAGGAGTGCATCAAGAGATTGTGCAAAAGATCCACTTACTTTTGTTTCCTTACTGGTTCTTCACCAAGAAATGGAACAAAATCATATAGGGTGGCATAAGCCAAGCTCCTAGAATGACTTTGACCTCAATTCCTTTGACCTGGGCCATGTGCATCCTGTTTGTGGGGACTCATCACTCTTCCATTCATTTAGCAGGCACTGCTTGTGTCCCTACTGGGTGCCAAACCCTGTGCTAAGTGCGAGCAATGGAGAGATGAATAAATCAAGGGCCCTGATATCAAAGAATTTATGGTCTAGGGAGGGAGACAGATAGGTTAAACACATATAAAGTATTCATTAGTGCTGTGGTAGCATGAGCCAACACTTAATAAGCACTTACTATGGTCCAGGCATTGTTTTAAGTGCTTTCTATATGAGCAATTCATTTAATCCTCTCAACGATCTGAAGGGTTATATACAATTTTAAGTGTCCATCTTACAGATGGAGAAAGTGAGGCCAGAGGCTACATAATTCTTAATGCTTTAAGGCCATGTAGCTAATAAGTGGTAGAGCTGTGATTCAAACCCAAGGACCCTGACTTCAGGGCCAGAGCCCTTGAAAGACACTAAACAACCTCTTGATAAAAGTGCCTGGACCATGTTTTGGAAACACAGTACCAAAAAGCCCCAAATTCTGCCTTTAGAGGCCAGGGAACACATGAGATAACATGACACTTGCCTGGAAGATTCCCTTCTCAGGGAAGATGGGCAGGACATTCTAGGCAAAGAAGAAACACATGCTGAGAGAATGATATTTGTAACAGATCCCAAAGAGAGACTATTCAAACCTGTTATGCTTGACTCTTTTTTTTAAAAGCAACACTCAGCATTACCAGCGGTGCCTTGTTCAATATTAGTCTTTCCTGCAATTCTGGAAACTTCAAGAGGGCAGGTCCCTGTCTTGTTGATTACCGTATGCCTAATGCCCAGCACAGGCTTAATAAACATATCTTGAGACTAATGAACAAATCTACTCAAGTTTGAAGAGTAGGATGAGGATTAAGCGAATATTATATCTACTATGGACAAGGGTTAATGCTCAGCTTTATTTTATACTCATAAAATATAATTTTAAAATTCTCATTTCACACTGCTTTTTTTTAGACATGCCCATGGTATTCTTAAAAAGGCTTTAAAATCACAGTTATCATCAAAGCTCCCATTAATACCTGTATCAGTAACATTCTGATACCTGGAGCAATTTTTCTGTGTGCAGAATTCTAAGCATAATGCTGCACTTTACCCATGATAGCCATTAATTAGGGGAAATGAAATGATGTTACAGTTGCATGCAGCACATTTTTAAATGCAAACCCATGTGTGGTGAAAAATGAAATTTCTTTTTTTTCTCCTGCAGAAGGAAACCATGCCGATGGCCAATGTAGAAGCCTCCCAAGCAGTCAGGCTTTCTTAGGGAAACTGGCACGACTGTCTAAAGAAAAGAACTGTTTTGATTTGCTAGTCAAATCAGCAAAGATGTCTAAGGCTGGGGGTAAGAGGGAAAAGATGGGATCCATTTGCCAAGGACTTGGGAATAGGGCTCCAGAAGGTTTAGTGATTTCATGATTTCCTTCTCAGACATCTTTGCAAGTATCACACTGAGAGTAGATATGTCTGATAGGTTACTCCTACTCTTACAGATCTCAGAAGAACAGGGACATGCGGTTGTGTGAGCTGAAGGGGAAATCTTTCCATCCATTCTGTTTTTCTAACGTCTCCGTGAATCTGTGACTCTTTCCTGATTATTTTTTCCTACCGATAAAAATTTTTGATGAGGAACTTATTGTAGAAGAATGATTCAGATGTTTAAGACAATATTTGACTTTCCCCTGAAATAATTTCCCAAGAGTGGGCCACAGAGAGCTTTTTACCTACAACCAGGCAGAACAACATGTTAGTATAATTCCTATGCATCTAGTGTAAGCAGTGGAGTGTTGAAATCACGAAATAGTGTCCATTCCCACCTCCAGGGGGACAACCCTCATAAATGCAGGTGGAAGTTTCCAGCACCTACCTACAAGTGGGCTTCCTCTGGATAATAGTTGATCTTCAGGTTGTTACATATACTCTTGTAGGAAGAAAAGTGGAGATCTTTGGGTTAGCCTGACCTGAGTTCCACTTCTGGCTCTGCTACATAGTAGCCCTATGTCTCTGGACAGATCCCGAGACTGGCATAGAACAGTGTTCCCTCCCCTTGCTGATGACATGTCCAAATCTGAGAGCGGAACAGAAATGGCAGCAAAAGCTACATGTTCCTTTAGAGATAAAACAAGTTGTGACTTGCCTAACCCTGGAATTGGAAAGACATTTATCGTTGGAAAAAACATATTACCTGGCCCTGCCCTGTGCTCTGAGACAACATGAAACATGAGAACCATATTTTCTTTTCATTCCACAAATACTTATTTGTGTTTACATTGTTCCAACCAGTGTGCTAAGCTCTAAGGATGCCATGGAGAGCAAATGCAGACATGGTCCCTTTGAAGTAGTTTGTATATACATTACCTTCCATACATATTAACTCAATGATGTGAAATTTGCATTGTTGATGACTCCATAGTACAGATGAAAACGTTGAAGCAGGAGCCAGGAAACCTGAGTTTAAGCAAGGGGTGGAATCAAGAGCTACAGTCAGGTAGCCTGGCTCTACAGCCAGAGCTCTTTGCACTGTACCTATGGCCCCTTCATTTCTGTACCAGCAATAGCAACACAGATGTCTGTTTCATGTGGGCAATGGACAGAGCACTTTTGCTTACTTGATTCCAATTGTCATACAACAATGCTGTAATATTGGTATTTTTATTATTATTATCTTCATATTTCATTGATGAAATTGACCCAGAGCGGTATGGTAGCCTGTCTACTTGGTTAGTGGCAGAGCTGAGACTAGACTCCAAGACTTCTGATGCCCAGGTCTGTCCGCCAGAGGTCAACTCCCAGTTCAAATATTTCTAAATTCAGAATTCTGAAGCCATATTTTCACTGTTTTAGATTATTTCCATAACCCATGTAAATTAAATTCCTGCTAACAGGCCATTTTGTGGCAAATTCTCAATAATCAGGGAACCAAGGCCCGCAGGCTTGCAAAGTTATTTATGGCTAACTCTGAGGGCTGTTATTACTCACTCTGTGTGCTACAACAAACTGTTTACTCGTGTATGCAAGCTGGCTAGTCCGCTATATTTCTCCTCATTCCCCCTCAGCAAAAATGCAGACACCAGCTTCTAGCATATGGAAGCATTTCTACACCGCTAGATTTTCTGAGGAGGACGGGGTGGAATGTCGGAAGTGTGATTTGCAACTATGTGTCAGAAGAAATGCATATTTTTGAGTGAGGCTGATTGGACCAGGTTCCAGGTGGCAAAAGTTGTCTCCAGAAAAGAGCTTTTCTCTCCACTTTACCCACAATTCACCGTTTGTGAAAATAAGTGCTTTCTGAATCTGCTTACAATGTGTAAGGGCACAAAATCCAGGAAATCCTGGCTTTTTGTTTCTTGTGCGAACGCTGATGTTCTCTGAGAAGCTCGGGTTTCTGCCGGCTGCTTCTAAACAGGGTGCAAACAGGGAGCTCAGAGCTCCCTGCAAGTTCAGCAGCTGCATGCGTGACCACACTACAATTTTTTTCTTAAGCAAATTAAATTACTACATGTGTAAGTACTGTCTGAAGAGATGGTACCTTTAAACTTAGAATGCCCAATATGATAATTCTATGAATAAACCTCTACATAATACATTATTCTATTCTCAAACTAACAAAAGGCTTACAAAGCTGCAAAGGGCATGACAAGATGACACATATTTTTAATGTTCTAAGAAATATCCATTTTTCTCCTTCAAACAATGCTTTTTTTCCCCTTTATTTGGGTTGAAAATTTTTACAGCACTGGTCTAAAGCATCAGCTAAAGACCTCTCCACTGTATAGGTCCTTCGCTACCTAATTTGCTATTTAGAAACCTATATAGGGCTTCCCTGGTGGCGCAGTGGTTGAGAATCTGCCTGCCAATGCAGGGGACACGGGTTCGAGCCCTGGTCTGGGAAGATCCCACATGCCGCGGAGCAACTAGGCCCGTGAGCCACAATTACTGAGCCTGCACGTCTGGAGCCTGTGCTCCGCAACAAGAGAGGCCGCGATAGTGAGAGGACCGCGCACCGCGATGAAGAGTGGCCCCCACTTGCCGCAACTAGAGAAAGCCCTCGCACAGAAACGAAGACCCAACACAGCCATAAATAAATAAATAAATAATAATTAAAAAAAAAAAAAAGAAGAAACCAGAGGAGTCATCTGCATGACTTATAAGAACTTGTGGAATATTCTAAACCAAGGGGTTTGACTCTTTTTCTCCTGCTTTGTCATTTTCACAGTCCCCTAGGAGTAACTAAATTTGTGGCCCTCCACCTAGTTCTCAAAGAGCTCCAACAGACAGACATCCTCTCATGTGGTCCCCATAGCATCCCTGGGATAGCATCATCTGTAAGCATCCCTGTCTTACAGGTGAGAAAACCAAGGATCAGAGAGACTAGGTAACTTCTCTTAGGTTACACAGCCAGGGAGTGATTTGAATTCAGATCTGTCAGGCTCTTCAGCAGATTTTTCACCTCCTCGCTGGAGGCGTGTGGGTACATAGGGAGCTCTTCCCAGGGTTTGGAGGAAAGAGCACTGGACCAGGAGTCAAGGGACAGAGAGGTTTGATCTGACTTGGCTGTGGGCCCCGAGGAGGTCATAGACCCCTGGGAACCCCGGTCCCACAATTATAGAGCAAGGGGGCTGCCCGGGGTGCCATCCATAATGTTTCCCCTTCTCTGATACCCTGTGGGTCCTGTACCTTCAAGACTCTATACCTCTAGAGAGTGACACTAAAGGTCTTTCATTTTGATTTTTACATTTTATTTACTGCCTTTCAAGTATGTCATATAAGTCAAATTCATAAATACTTAAGGATAATAACACTATTTCTTAAATGACTCAGAAGGAGGCGGGGATTGAATGTTTTCTTAAATCTGACATCACCCTTGAAATGTTCACATGTATATCTTATTCCCTAATATGACTTAACTCCTTAATGGCAAAGTTGATGGAACTGACATGATTGTCCTTCCTCCCTACAAGTATCCCAAACCCCTTTTTCCACCTTGGGCACTAGTACAGTGCCTCCCTAGTAGCTACTCAATAAAGAGCGGCCGTTTTGCTTTTGTTATTTTTATATTCGTATTTAATTACTAATTCCTAATGGCCACAGGATTTCTAAACATTAAAGAAATATTAATAATTAATGCCTGTCATATAAAATAACTTTTTATGATAACATATCAGATCACTATTTTCACCTGTGCAAGCTATACTCAGATAAGAATGCAGATCAATTAAAAATAGGGCCACCTTCTAGAAAGGTCTGAAGAGTTTCCAATGTAAAGGGCACTGAATACTGTGAATAAGGGTATGCCTGATTTTCTAGGATACTTCTGACTTCCTGCAATGTTACTCTTCTCAATAAAGGCAAATCATTAAATGTATGACAGGATGTGATTCTACCTTTATACCACTGTCAGATTTCTCATACATATAAATGCATACAAATCCTTTTTCAGGCCATGTCTCCTGATTTTAGTTTGTAGAAATTAGGTCCCTACAGGGACCCTTGAGAAGCCTGTTGGGTAGACGGGCACGTGCACAATCCTCTGCTGTATAATGTGGGAGCCAAAAGACAAATACTGCAAATCAGTTCATTTCCAAAGCACCCAAGTGATGGGTGTTCAGCGTGTACAAAGTTTTGTATTATTCACAATAACCATGCCTGCTGATTATATTAATTATTAATATTATTATTAAACTCTCATTATCCCCAGTTTATAGGCAAAGAAAGTAAAGTTCAAAGCCGCACTGCTGGGAACTGGCAGAGCAGAGTCAGATGGTGATCTTCGGAGCCCAAAGCCCACGTTCTTTCCACCACCACCTAACAGGGCTCAGGGGCCCCCGACTTCCTCCTCTATGCAGAATCCACTGGCTCCAGAGCTCCCAGCTAGCAACCATTGCCTTCATATGACACGGGAAAATCGAGTTGGTCAGATGCGACCCAGAGCAAAGATCTAATTCAGAATCATTTAGTTTCATATCTGCCACCTGAGACCACAGCCACATTCCTCCAGTGGCGGTGCCTTGACCGAAGAGCATACTTTTGTAGACACACAGCAAGATTCTCTCAGACTCACTTTTTAGGACCAGCATTTACGGAGGCCCTGCTGCCGAACGGCTTCCCAGCAACTAACATTTAAAAATCACACTTGGTACACGACAGCAGGAACACGCATGCCTACTTACTCAAAATTCCCGTTCTCTGGTTTTTCCTCAGATCCCCACTTGCTGTTCCGCCCTGTGGCTGCATCCCCAGAACCACTGAGCAAGTCTCAAAAGCAAATGCTCAATTTGTTCTAATGATGCAAGAGGTGGAAAGAGCCTCTTGAAGTCCTAGCTAGCTGATAAAATTCATGGGACTCATCCTTTGCCACAGCTCACGCTTGATTTTTATATTAAAAACAAACTCAAAAATGCTGAAAGTGAGTATCTGATCTCTGAAAGAGAAAGCACTTCTAAGGATAATAAAGGGAAGAAGTCACAATGAGAGATATCAGTAGATTGACTACATAAGACTTCAATGGCTGCATGTCAGAAAAATTCATTAAAAAATAAAAGGCAAATAACACTGAGGAAATATTTTTAATAGAGTGACAAAGGTTTAATATCCTTAATAGAGATGGATCTTTTATGAGTTTGTGAGAAAAAAAATCAGTAGAAAAATGAACAAGGGTCATGAAAGGATAATTCATAGAAGAGTAAAAACAAAAGGCTAATAAACATGAAAAAGAGTTTCGTCTCACTAATAATCAAAGAAATGTAAATTAAAACAATATTAAAGGACTAGTTTTTGTGTATCAACATGTCAAAGGTGAAGAAGAAAAATAATTCCCAATGTTTGTAAGCATGTGGAAAATGCTTTTACTTTTTTTCAGTTTGATACACACACACTTGCCCCTCATTATTGTTTTACATCGCATTTCTTTGACTATAAAAAGTTTTTAAAATGTCAGTGTTCTTTGACCCGTTAATTTCAATTCTAGCAATCTATCTGAAGGAAATAATGCCAAAGATGAGAATAGGAATTATGACTGTTTATCACAGCACTGCTTACATTAACCAAAATTGGCGAAGAGGGGGATCTAAATGCCCATGAAAGAGGGCTGGTTAAATAAATTATGGTACCCGTATTACTATGCAGGCACAAAAATTGTTATAAACAAAGAGCTGTAATGACATTAGAAAAGGCTCTTGATATGCATATCATACATAAGCACATACACACACAATTACACAAGCAGTAATCTCACTGCTTAAAATGTTCCCTACACACGAATGCACCCAAGGAGGAAGGAAAGTCTTAAGTGTGCAACAGTCATCATTTCTGCGTGGAGGAAATATAGTATTGTGGGTATCTTATTTTCTTCTTTATGTTTAACTAACATTTTCTATAAGGAACATGTATTGCTTTTATAATCAGAAAAAAAAAATCCTCCAAAAGATGTTATTAACAAATCAGAAAAGAAAACTCGTAGGCAGCCTGTATTGGAGGCCCCGCCAGGAAAGTCTAAACACAGACCCCGGTCCCCAAGAGCTCCACCCACAGAGCCCATCAGAGAGCAGCTGCTGAGTCAGACTCTGGGGCACTGGCAGGGGTATGAACCTCCTACAACTAAGCTTTAACCCAGAGCTAAAGTCAGGACAAGCCAGCCAGAGCACACCTGTTTATTGTCATCACACCATGGAAGCGGTAACGTGCAAAATACATTCTGATACCTTCTTAAAAGTAGGGTACAATGCCAGTGAGATATTTGCTACCACAAAGGTGAAATATTATTAGTTACTATTTAATGTGATGGGTAGAAACATGTTATACTGAAAAAGCACCATTACTTATTATAAAATTCCTTTTAAAATATTAAAAATTTTTACTTAAAAGTAATATACGTACATCATGGAAAATTAGAAAATACAGAAAAGTGGAGCAAAGAAAGAAAATTATATTTCTACCATGCAAAGATGACCACCATTCAAATTTTGTTGTATTTCTGCCCTTAAGAATGGTATTTTTGTTCTTATTGATTAGTTTCTACTCTTACTTTTCCCACCTCATAATTGAGATCACAGTATATTTTGTTTTTAAGAAAATAACTTGTAAAGTAACCAGTTGCCCCTTTCTCTTTTGCGTGGGAGGAAAGCTCATCAGAAGTTTAAGGGAATTGTAATTCATTGAGTGTGTGCATGAGAGAGAGAGAGAGAGAGAGAGAGAGGGAGAGAGAGAAATACTGTATCCATGCCCATGATGGAAGAAGAAGCCCATACTAGAGGTTCGCAGGACAAAATTGACAAGCAAAGACTATTGCAAGTAAATTTGAAAACACATAATAGTGGTACTTTCATTTCCTAACTTTAATCAGTATATTTTACAAGACTTTGGAACTTTTTTCAGTCTCCTTTTGGAAATGAGGGCTTCAGTTTCAGAATGTTCATGAATTCATATCCTCTGGCCTGAAATGAGGCCTGGAGTCTAAATAGTAGTTTGAGGTTCTGAAGGCATTATATTGTATCCATTTCCATGCCAGTAAAAATAAGAACGGGCCAATCATGGTCTTTATTTTCAAGGGATTTGTGGTTCTTGTTTGAATCATCAAATACTTTGTCAGACGTGCTTGGGTCTGTAACTGCCATACATACAATCATAACCTGTAGAGTCATGTCAGCCAAAGACGGTTCACCCTTAAATTTCACTGCTCTCTGGCAAGGAGAGTCCATTCCTGAAATAAGCATTTGGGGGTGATGTTTGCAGCACAGTTAAAGCCTTGAGAAATGTCTAATACTTGAATAAAATCCAGATAAAATTTTCAGTTATCGCCACCCATCACTTCAGAAAACAACAAGTGAAGAAGTCAATGAAAGAAGAGAGGAACTGAGAAGCTTTCATGTGAAGAAAACAGGACCCAAGTATCAGGAAAATTATGTTAAAAAAGATATAGAGTATTTTTGTTCTTTGATTTTTTAAATTATGGATTTGAATAATAAATACTAACATAATAACTGGTACCATTTATCAAGTGCCTCAAGCACTGTGTAAAAGCTCTTTCGTTGATATTATAACATTTAATTCTCCAACAGCCCTTGGTTGTTACCCCCATTTCACAGATAGTAAAACCGATGCACAGCAGAAAAGATGGAATTTGGATATAATGTTTTTTGGTTTTTGGTTTTTCATTTTTGGCAGTGGATGTCGTAATGCAGTCATTCAGTTGTATAGATCATGAAGATACAAAGGGATCATTTTGGTCTCTGATAATAATTAGCTGAGATTTATTATTTATTTTTACAACCATCCCCATAAGTGTTTCAGCAATAGGACACTTTGTTAAAATGTGTTGTTTTCTTTATCCATTTTTGTAACGTCAAGAGCTGACATGTATCCAATGTGACAGGCACTGCTTCAATGTTTGGCAGGCATTGCTACCTTTCATCCTCACTGCAACTCCACTCTGGGGGGTTGGGGGGAAACTAACTAGCAAAACCATTTTTCAAATGAAGAAACTGAAGCATAGGAAAGTTCACTGACCTGCCTAAAGACACACAGCTAATAAGTGACAGAACCAAAATTTGTACCCCTAGCAGTCCAGGCCCCATCTACATTCACTGCATTATCGTTTCTACTAATCAATAAGACCTTCTCATCATAGAATCACAGGATTGACAGCAGGAAGATATCTTAAGGGGCTCCTTATAACAAAGAACACAGACAAAGGAACAGGAACCCATAGAGATCAGTCATTTGCCCTGGGTCACACAGCAGAGGAGTGAGTGGCAGAGCAGGCTGTCTGGCTCCCAATTCAGCCTCTTAAAACTAATTTCATTATCATCTGATACAGGATTTATAGTCACAATAGGAGTTTTGCTGGTAGCTTCTTGGCTATCAATCTTTGATCTTTTGAAAGTTCTATCTAATTGCCTTGACTTCTGACTCTTATTCAGTCCTTCATGTCAAAGACCTTCGGCAATAGTGTGATGAGAAATGCTTGGCAAAGGGACAGGTGCCCTGGCTGTTCCTATGCCCCCCTTCATCCCCTTGTCCAAGGCCCAGAGGTTTACCAAGCACCTGCTTCTACTGATGGTTCACAACCCTTGAGCCACTAAGACAAGGTGGAGCTCCTATTCGCTCACATTTTAGACAGCTCTTGTCTCCTCTCCTGCAACATGCTTTATGGCCTCCCAACTCCCCCGGGGGGCCACCCAATCTGTGACAGGGACTCAGTGCTCAGATCCCCTAGGTTGGAGCCCGTGAACAGGACAACTAGAGATAGGTCTAGACTTCAGAGCTCTCTGTGTAGTGCGGTCCTGAGCATCGCTGCTAATAACCAAAGTCCAACCACCACATCTGGGACTCTGCATGGCCTGCATCATTTCATGGCCCCTCGGGTGCTTCTCCAGGTGAAGAAGAGTAGCAATAAACAGCAGCTTGACCTTTCTGCTCAGTCCCCTTGCCTGTGCTTAGGGACATCTCTGCCTCTCTTAGAGCTTGCTAGAATTGGCTGGAGAACAGTCCTTGACTCAAATAACTGAAAAATATACTTAACACTGCATTGATTTTCCATATAATTTTATAAGCACAAACATTCTCTTTCATTTCCTGACAAACAACCCTATTCCCCAAAGTGTCCAATAAAAATCAGTAACTTGCACATCACTGTCTTCATCAGTGGCTGTTGTTTGGAGTTTGTCACCAAGGCCAAGGTCTTTCTCCAACCGCCTCCACCTTCTGCCACCCCTCCTCCCAAACCAAAGTGGGGGGTAGTGGTGGGAAGAGCTATATAGATCTCTCTGACTCCGTTCAAAGCCCTTTATAGGAGAATACATAAGTTTCAAGCAATCCTTCACATTTAAAGGAAACCAGGGGTGGAGATGAAGGGTGTCACAGGAAACAATACAGCGCTGACCCCTCAACTCTTGAGATGCATAGATATGCAGGGCACCTCCCCACACCATCTCAGGTCTGGCTGTGAGGCTGTGATCAAGGACATTTCTTCCAGGTGCCTGTGCACACCTGAGATGACTAATTCAATAACTGACAAACGTCTGAGGCTAAACGGGCACCCTGACCTCCAGTGGCAGGTATTACTCTAAGGTTGCATCATAAGACAAGCAATGACAGAGTGAGAATTGAAGTGGGAAGTCGTGTTCCTAGGAATCTTTATGGTGGCCTCTCCCCCGAGCACCAGAACTTGGTGCTCCGCTTTACGTGCCATTCCTAACTTCCAGGAGAGCCTTTCCTCCCAACCAACCTCACCTCTCTTTGAAACAGCAACCCAGGCTGAATGTGGCAGCAAAGGAACAAAGAGGAAGGTGTTGATTCTCACCCAGAAGTCTTGTTTCCACGAGGTCCTTCAGAAGCACGATCCTCAGGACACAGAGCACGGGGGTGGGGGGGGGGTTGCCAAGGGGACCTGAAATACCGGTTTGCCACAATCCTGAATGAATCGACTCCCAGGGCCAAGACAGGAGAAGGTGTCAGTCACTCAGAACCCACTGTAGCTCTGATTCTGAAGTGGAAAAAAAAAAAAAAAGAAGCAAAGAAAAGCATCGCTCAGCGATGGGCAGGCAAGGGAGTTAAGACACTGGGCTCTTTGGCGAGAGATGAGGCAGCTCTTTCAAATCCTGATGGAGTCAGGACCTCAGGGCTGCCTGCGTCAGGAAGTGCTCAGTGTTCAGGTGTGTTTTTTCCCCCTCCCTCTTTCCCTGAGCCCTGGCACTGGGGAGTGTGGAATGGCTCAACCTGTTGTAATCGAACATGTGAGTTGCTGCTTGTTGCAAAGCTATTGCAGCAGCCTCTTCATTAAAGGAGGCTGTTGTTGGATGCTGAGAATTAATTTCCTTTTCTATGGTTGCTGGCTTGTACTCTGGGCTGGGGGTGGAGTGGGGTGCTGGGATGGAGTGTGGGGAGCAGGGCAAAGGGAACCCTGGGCAAAAGGGGACCGGCTGTGCTGTGATGCTCCCTGGAGCAGTTACCTACTGTTCCCACTGGCTGGAGCCAGTGGGCTCCAGATGACCACCTTGGTGTTCAGTTCTTAGGAGATGTGGCAGCTGCTACAAGGGACTCCCAGCAAAGGGATATTCTATGCACAGTTGGGCCCTAACCCTTAATCCCACCCTCAGACCTTTAGCCTTGAACGCTGCCTCCTGGAATCTCAACTGACCCTCTGAATCATAGGTTTTCTGATCACCAGCACACTCAAGGGGGTGGGGTGGTCCTGGGGGAAAGGGGGAAGGCATTCATTCACCCATTTGTTGGCTTATTCTCTCATTCATTCATTCCTGCATGCATGCATTCAACAGTTCATTCATGTATTCATTCATTCACTCCTCCTTGCATAAATTCATTTACGTATTCTTGTATTCATTCGCTCTTATATGTTCAGTCGTCTATTTAATATTCATTCATTCGTGAATGCACTATTGAATCATTAATTCACACATTCATTGACATATTTATTCATTCGCCTATTAATCCATTCATTAATGGGTTAATTAATGCACTCCATCAAGGTGCCTGCATGCATTTTTGGGTATGTACAGCATTCACTTTTTCTTACGTGTGCTTAATCCTACACCCATCCATTCATTTATTCATTCAATCATTTCCAAATTCATTTATTCAGAAATATGCTCTCCATTAATTTATATGTTCATTTATTTATGAATTCATTTATTTAACTCTCCATCCATTGAACACACATCCTAAGTGCCTACTACATGCTTGGCAGTGTGGGGGGAAGTGAGAGGAAAAAGACAGAATCAGGCACCCCTGTTGGCTTCCATGAGTCAAGGAGAGTAGACAAAGCTACGAGGAACCATAACACAAAGAAGAAATGATGGTTGCTAAAAGAGTGGGGGTGGAGGAAGGTCAGGGAAAGATAGGAGGTCTCAGGGGCCCCCGGGCTGGGGGGCAGCTTGGAACATTGGAAAGAGCACTGGGCTGGGATTCAGTCGCATTGACTTGGCCTTGAATCTTGCTATGCCATCCAGTGTAGCTTTACCCCAGTTAAGGAACCTCTCTGAATCTCACTTTTCTTACTTGTAAAGTAGGGAGGAGGCAGGTGTACCTCACCACGTGGTTGGCAAGACTAAATGAGGTAGTTGATATCAGGTGCCTCACACAGTTTTACAAATGTGCTCAGTAAATAATTATTTTCTTCCTCCTCTACATTTTTTTCAAACTTTTGTCAGCAAGTTTATATTTCCCTTCTCTGGGAGGTGGGGAGAGGCGGAAGAAGAGCTTTAGCTCACACAGGGACCTGGTCTGAGGGCTGAAAGCCAGTGTTAATCCTGAGAGGTTTCTAGACCTTCCCTGGGGCCCCTGAGAAAGGCTGAGTGAAACTCTTAAATACTCTTTCAAATGTAAAACCTGTCCCGTGAATCGGCCAAAGGAATCTATTAACATAGGATTTGCACAAACCCTCTTCATTGGGTGAAAGGGGACGAAGGATTTTATTGAGAACCCGTGAGATTTGGGGCTGGGTGCCAGCTGCGGAGGGGTCTGAGAGGTGGGGTGCTGGGTGTACCCCTGTAGGTCTGTGGTCCAGGGGGATGGGAGGGAGCTACATTTCCGGAGCAACCCACTGTCTTGTTGAGACCTTGTGTAGATGTTGTCTGTACCTTATCTGGCTTGTTTCTGAAAGTGGCCTCATAAGCCACATGTTATTACAAATGAGGAAACGAAAAGGCTCAGCAGTTTGCTCAAGGTCACACAAATAATAGGTGGTAGAAGCAGAATTTAAATGCAGGTCTATCTGATTCCAAAACCTCAGGTTGTATCCGCTGTAACGTGTTCCTCCCTGAAGATTTCCACCCTCTGTGGACATTTTTTAAACATCCGTCTAATTGGGGTATGAATGGCTATTGCCCAAAGATTCCTTACTATCATTTCTAACTGACACTTGAAATGTGACCAGAAATAGGCCACACCTTCAAAGGGAGTAAATGAGAATTTTTATTTTAGAGCCATACACAATATGTGTACATAGTATATCTTGTTTTCATTTAAAAAATATTTTTAGCTGTGAGGAAATAAAAATATCATGCCGAACACAAAAGGTTTCATGGTTTCCCATTCTGCTCCAAGGTAGGGGGTCCGGGTCTGTGGCTGTCTTGGCAGTACTGGTTGCATAGCCCAGGCTTGCAGGGGAAAATGAAGAATGTGGAGGGTTCAGAGCTGCTTTTCCAGACATGTGAGCACAGGTACGGCAGGGGCACAGAGCAGTCAGAATCCTGGGTCACAATCGAGGAGGGCCAGTGTTCTGGGCTGAATTGTGTCCGCCACCGTTCACATGTTGCAGCCCTCATGCCCAGGACCTCAGAACGTGACTGTATTTGGAGACAGGGCCTTTATAGAGGTAATTAAGTGAAAATGGGTCCTGACCCAATCTGACTGCTGTCCTTTTAAGAAGAGGAGATCAGGACATACAGGGAGATGCCAGGGGCACGCCCAGAAGGATGACCATGTGAAGAGGCAGCAAGAGGACGGCTGCCTGCAAGCCAAGCAGGGGGGCCTCAGAAGAATCTAACCCCGTTGACACCTTGATCTTGGACTTCTAACCTCCAGAACTGTGAGAAAATAACCTTCTCAGCCTGTGCTTTTTGTTTCAGCCTATGCTTTTTGTTATTTGTTACAGCAGCCCTTGCAAACTAGTATATCCAAGGAGCATCTGTGTTTGGGGGGATTAGGAACAGCTGTTATTCGTAATGAGTAGGGAAGTTCTTCGGTATTTTCACAATTACTGCAACCATTCTGGGGCATACCTCTGAGTCCTCAGGAACCATAGTGGTATAGATCAGGAAGAGGGCCTTAGATGGGGAGACCCTGATTTTTGGTCAGAAGAGACATTCCAAGTTGCTAGAGACCCAGTGTCACTGGGAGAGAGAGGGGTGTGAGGTGTGAGCCCTGGCTCCCCCCACGGGAGGGTTCCCGGAAGGCTCAGATTTCGCGAGTGAAGGAATTATGAAGGCACGATTTCCTGACAAAGGCATAGGATTGAGAACACGTGTCTAGTTTTATTCCCTTGGACAATGCACTACAGTTTTTGTAAAAGGCGTAATCTGATGAAGACAGAGAGAAGGAAGAGAAGGTAACAGCAGCATGTGAGCAGCTGGAAAGCAGGGGAAAAGAGGCGGGAGGGAGCCTGACCCCAAGTCAGTGGTGGGGAGACCTGCCAGTTGGCGTGACCCCCGGCAGAACCCGTAAACAGCCCAGGGATGGGCAGCTCAGGGACTTCTGGACCCGGGGGGAGGGGAGCAGTGAGACCCCCAGACCCCCTCCCTTGCTTCACATTTCCTGGAGGTTGTCCCTCCGCCACCTGGCAGACATGCAGATTTATTTTCTGGAGAGAAAGCATGTTCAACAGAGTTTGTCTGAACTGAAGGACAACAGGTAGGTTGAGGCAGAGCCCTATACCGAACATAAAGATGTGGAGGGCATCTCTGCACAAGGCAGGTCAAGGCCATCCCCACTGCCAGCTCTCAGCACCAGGCTGCTATAATTACCAAACAACACAGATTTATTATTTTACAGTTCTGGAGGTCAGAAGTGTGCAGTTGGTTTCAGACTAAACTATGGTCAAAGTGGCAATAGGGCTGTGTTCCTTCTGGATGCCCGAGGGGAGATTCTGTTTCCCTGCCTTTCCAGCTTCTAGAAGCTGCCCACAGTCCTTGGCCCATAGCCCCTTATCACTCTGGCCTCTTCTTCCATAGTCATATCTCCTCTTTTGATTCTGAGCCTTTTGCCTCCTTATTAGAAGGATCATTATGATAAGAGTGGGCCCACTGGATAATATAGGTTAATCTCCCCATCTCAAGATCCTTAATTTGATGACAACTGCAAAGTTCCCTTTGACGTGTAAGGTAACATACTCGCAGGTTCTGAGGATTAGCACTTGGACATCTTTGGGGGACCATTAGTGTGCCAACCACACACGGCACTGGAAGTATCTTCTCTGGAGAATCTCACTAGTTCCAAGAAGAAAGAAGTAGAAGAACTGATGATAGGGGTTCCCAACACATGGCTCAGCCAGCTCTCCCCACGGTGGCTTTCACACTGGCAAACCCCACCTGCACGTCCAGCCAGCCTTTTATCGCCAGTTCTTAGATACTGCCAGACAGCTGAGGAGAGCCTCTAGCATAAAAGATGGAGACCAAAACAAACAGAGAAAAAGGGCTTGGAGGAGATGGAGTCCATGGAGGGAGTAGAAAACATGAGAAAAAACCTTTCAGGGAAATTGCCCTCATTAGGAGAAAGATAAAGTTGAGGAGATCTCCTGGGAAGTAGAGCAAAAACAAAAACAAAAAAAATCTCAAGGAAATGGAAAGTATGAGAGAAAAGGTAAGTAAATTAGAGAAGACAGGAGGTTCCATATCTAAATAGTAGGAATTCACAAAGAGAAATCACAGGAAATGAGTAAGGACATCATCAATAAAATAATTCAAGAATATTTCCCAGGATTGAAGGACATGAGTTTTCAGATTTAAAGGCCCACTGAGTGCCTAGAAGAGTGGGTGAAAACACATTTGCTCGAGGCAAATCACTGTGGGATTTCACAACACTGGGGACAAAGAGATCTTACAACTTTGCAGAGACAAGTGAGAGCCAGACAAGGGATGAGTGATGTGAAGGTCTTTGCATTGCTCAATGGCAGCTCTGGGAACTGAAGACAGAGGAGCAACGCCTTCCAAATTCTGAAGGAGTTACTTCCAACACAGAACTCTACGTGAGAGTGTGGGATAAAGACATTGTTAAATACTCAAGACTTCAAAGCATTTTCCCCTCCCACGTATCTTGTCTCAGAAAGCTACTGGAGGATGTCTTCCCCCCAAACAAGGAAGTAACCAAGAAAAAGGAAAGATGCAAAACTGGAAATAGGGGATCCAATAGAGGAGACAGGAGAAGGTTGAGGCCAGGAAGGCAGCAGTGTGCCAGGCGTAAAGGAGGACAATCCAGACTAGAGAAGGTTACAAGGTCCAGGAGAGAATCTGCATCCTGCTCTCAGCCCTGCCTGGCCAGGGGCATGTAAGGAGCTATCTCCCCACCAGTAGATGAGTCTAGAGTTAGTTCTACTGCCAAAGATCCTGGCAATGGTTTTCCGGGGTGAGTCCACACCTATGTGGCCTCATTCTCTCAGCCTTTCTCCATTTTCCAGCTCCCTCTTTACTGCTCTGCCTCAGCTTACCCTCCAGCATTCTAGGTCCCCGATGCCCCACACCCTACGCATTTGACTGGGATCCTGCCTCCCTGACAGCTTTCCCAGTTTTTGCCAGTCTTTTCCTTGGGGAAGGTCTGGAGGCTGCTTCCTGGGCTCCCAGCCGTGTCTGGGCAGCTTACCGGGGGCTGGCGCTGCATAGGCTCATCCACCTACTTGCCAAGGAACAACCCATCTATCCTGACACCCTCTGGCTAATGCACGCTGGACTGGACTCTCCCCGTCCCTCAGGATTATCCTCTAAAAACAAGTCTCCCCCGCTCATACTCTGCACTGTCAAGGGCTCTTCCTTCATCCCGTGATCCAGCGTGCTGACAGGTGTGTGAGCAGGGAATAACACAGCCCAGGATGTTTGGTGCCAGAGCCTCTCAATGTAGAACACCACGGCCTTTTAGGCTTGGCATCCTCCTCCTGCTGGCTCCAAAACCAGGACCTGAAGATGAGGCTAAGCGAGCAAATGAAGAGACTCAGTCCGTTGTTGCCTGGCTATGCCTTCACCCTTTGCCCCCTACCAAAAAGTACATTTGAACACAGAGAGTGATGGTGATTTTTGTTATAGGGGTAAACTTGGATCTACCCTAATTTTAAAAAGCAAATCATTAGCAAATATCAATCGGATGGTGTTATGAGCTATCATTAGTAAAAATTGCTTATGCATACTTCACTGCAGATCATGACATACTAGTGTAAATAGTGGTCAATCACTGGTTTCTTAGAAAAAGGCCAAACTCTCTTCCTCCTCTATTCCATGGTTTTCCCAGAAAGACACCCATCACTTGGAGAAAGGGTGGGGGTCATAGAATGGTATTCAAAAGTGCTAGTGGAAATCAGTTTCAAGGAACATTCATTGCACACTTGCCATGCACCAGACATTGAGCTACAGGCTTTACAATACTCCATCTGACTAAATCAGGGAGATGGTAGCACCCAGAATTCTTATTATGAATTATAGCCACCCATAAACTGGGCATCATGCAAAAGTCCCTTGGTCACCCCTCCTTTTCTGCACCTGTAAAATGGGCATGACGTTTTCCAGCCCAGCGTACTCTACAAGGCAAAGGACCTTATCACCCTGCAGGAACCCTAAGGTGCCTCGCAAGTATTGCTGCTGAAATGATTCTTCCTCATGAAACAGCACTTCACAGGTTTGAAAGCATTTCATACCGATTATGTATTTTATCCTCCCAACATTCCAGGGAAGTAGGCTGGGATTAGAACTTTTCTAGTATTTTTGGCAGTGCCATCAGAAAGGGGAAAGTATGGTGTTGACCCAGTGTCATCAGCATTTGGAATCTACCAGGTATGATGAGTTTTTTCAGTGTAAATTTTATTATTTAAAAAGTGTTCTACATAAGGATACTAACACATGAGTAGGGTTGGTCTGTTCTCTTTGGCAGACCACGGGCTCCCTACCAAGGACTGTGTCTCACTCAGCTCAGTGTCCCCAGAGATGAATCTAGCACCTGGAAAAGAAGACGGCTCAGGTGTGCCCCTGAATTAATGAATGAATGGATTCCCATTCATTTCCATACAGGAGATTGCCCTGGCGGCCAGAAAGTGCTATCACAGCCATCTGAGACTGGGCTGCCTCCCAATGTAATGAATACAAGATAAGAAGTTCCCAGAATAAAAACTGGAATTGTAAACTGGGACGGGAATAGATTAAAATGTATATGTAATTTAAACATAGGAACATATGTTATATTTAATTAAGATCAACAATAAGCAAATGAGAAGCTGTGTCTATGTTGACAACTCAGTTCTTACCATAATTTTTGATGAACTTATATTTCCTCATTATGAGTCTTGAGATATTAAAGGGGCTTTTTAAAGGGAGCGAAATCCTGAGAATTTGCAAGTAAAACAATACACACAGCACAATTTTCCACTTAACGAAATTTAAATGATATCATTTTTACTTAACCAACTAAAGAGGAATCAGCTGCATTAATTAAGTGCTCAAACATGGAATGACCAATAGCAGCGTCAACACAGACCCTTCCCCTACACTGCCGGTCATAACGGGCTTTTCAGCTGATTGACATTAGTGAGCATATAGCAAACAACAGCAAATTTCACTAAGGCCTGGAGGCTAAAGTAATCGTGCTCTGGACTTTTGGTCAGAAGATGTAAATAAAGAATCATATTATTTTCACAAAAGTAAATTCTTTCCTGGACCAAATATTTTTCTCATCTATTAAACGGCAATGAATATAATTCAACACTACTGACAGTGAGGAGTTGCTCATTTAAAAAAAGTTTTTGTGGAATCGGCTTGATGACCTTGAACAATTTATTTATGGTCTCTCAATTTCTGTTTCCTCACCTGTAAAATGAGAATAATAATAATAATAATAATAATAATATCTGCTTACATGGTGAGCTCTGAGGGTTATGAATTTACAGAAAATGATCGGCAGACTTCTGTCATGTATTGTGTTGAGCAAATGTGGATATTATTTTTGTTATGCCCCTCCAAGTGGAAAACAAATTCTAAAGCTTTTCCTATTGTTCAAAACTTTGGGGTTTCCTCTTTGGGAATAGCATGCAGGGGTCTCATTTCTAAGCCTCTCACAGAAACCTTCAGGTCTGCTACTCTTCTTCCAGCACAACCTCAAGGATAATTTACTGTCTTCACTTAGCCTTGCAGCACATTCACTAGATTTGGCCTCAAATGACTCAAGATTACTTTTAAATTTCAACTGGAAAGGCCAAAGACTTGCCCTCACTGAGAAACCTAGAACCAATGTTTTATTGACAACTTGGGGGTAGGGGGGGACAGAGGAAGTACTTTCTAGAAGAAAGCTCTCCTTATCACTGGCTTTTATTTGACCCTTTGACAACTTTAGAAAAGCTAATTTTTTGCGTGTTTATTTTGTCTGTTTGGTCATACAGTAAATTTCTGCAGGGAGAAAAAGAATGGTAGTGAAAGATGTTAGAAGGTTGGAGACATGGAAAAGACACACTCTTTTTGATATTTGACATCTGATATTTACATTTCAGGAATCAGATTTGGGAGAGTGGAGATCCACAGATCTCTAGGGGACAGGACAAGGAATACTCATGTTTCCCCTAGTCTGGAACAGGGTCTCCAGTGATCTTAACAGTCTGTTTTTGTAGTTTTGAAGCAGCCTTCGAATTAGACATGGGCTGTATGTAGGTGCTGGAAAGGAAGCTGGAAGGGGGCTGGAAGCCAGAAAGTTCTAGCTCTGTGTCTGCCCTCCTGTGGTGTGGTCTTTGAGCACATGAGTTCCCCTCTTTGGATGTCAGTTGAATTATATTTGTAAAATAGTGAGGTCCTTCATGCCCATCCTTTTCACCACCAAGGACCCTCTTTTCCTTATTTTCCCCACGGGACTCTATGCTTTGCTAGACTTTGCCTACTAAACAAACAAGATTGAGAAGGTGATTGATAAGGAGCTTGTGCAAGAGCAACTGGAGGCAGACAGATGACCTGGGAGGCAAATTAGCCTTTGGAGGGCAATTCTGTCCCAACGGCCGAGATAATCCAGATAATAATTCTAGCTGCACTGACTGCAATCATTTATTAGGAGCTTACCATGGGCCAGACACTCTCTACACATTATCTTATTTAACTCATACCACAAAGTAGGAGAAAGCTGACATTATTTCTCCATTTTACAGGTGAGGAAATCGAGGCTTAGGAGTTCGGTAGCTTGCCTGAAGTTACACAGCTAGTGAGGGTCAGAGGAGTGGCTCAGCTCAGGTGTAACTCCACAGTCTAAGCCCTTAACCACTAGACTCAACTGCCTCTCGGTTTCAATAGAATAACGTTGCTTGTGTAGGGCTTAGGTTCCCAAGTCAAGAAATATGCAGAACAGGGAGATCAGCTCCGTGCTTTGTGTCCACCTAGAGGGATGGGATAGGGAGGGTGGGAGGGAGATGCAAGAGGGAGGAGCTATGGGGATGTATGTATATGTATAGCTGATTCACTTTGTTATACAGCAGAAACGAACACAACATTGTAAAGCAATTATACTCCAATAAAGATGTTAAAAAAAAATATGCGGAAAGCCACATGGAGTTATCATTGCCCCTAAAGTCCCCTAAAGGCATAAGTGTGGCAAGATGCTCACACTACAACTGAGGCCAAATATGGAAGAATTGTACCCACTTCAGGTCTGCTCTGGGCACACCTTGTTAGCAGAAGGGTGGGCAGAACTGCTGCCTTATCTAAAATCTTTATAGACATTTCTCCAAAGAAGACATGCAGGTGGCCAATAGGCATACGAAAAGATGCACAACATTGCAAATTATTAGAGAAAAGCAAATCAAAATTACAATGAGGTTTCAGAATGGCCATGATTAAAAAGTCTACAAATAATAAATGCTGGAGAGGGTATGGAGAAAAGGGAACCCTCCTACACTGTTGGTGGGAATGTAAATTGGTGCAGCTACTATGGAAAACAGTATGGAGGTTCCTTAAAAAACTAAAAATAGAGTTACCATATGATTCAGCAATCCCACTCTTGGGCATATATACGGAGAAAATTCTAATTCAAAAAGACACATGCACCCCAATTTTCATAGTAATACTATTTACAAGTGCCAAGACATGGAAGCAACCTGAATGTCCATCGACAGATGAATGGATAAAGATGTGGTATGTATATACACACACACACACACACACACACACACACACACACACACACACAATGGAATACTACTCAGCCATAAAAAAGAAATAAATCCCATTTGCAGCAACATGGATGGACCTGGAGATTATCATACTAACTGAAGTAAGTCAGACAGAGAAAGGCAAATATCATATGATATCACTTATATGTGGAATCTAAAATATGATACAAATGAACTTATTTACAAAACAGAAATAGACACACAGAGGTAGGAAACAAACTTATGGTTACCAAAGGGGAAGGCGGGGGTGGGGGAGGGATAAATTAGGAATTTGGGATTAGCAGATACAAACTAGTATATATAAAATAGATAAACAACAAGGTCCTACTTTATAGCACAGGGAACTATATTTAATATATTGTAATAACCTATAATAGAAAAGAATCTGGAAAAGAATATATGTATATATATAATATATTATATATTCACATATATATATAGCTGAATCACTTTGCTGTACACCAGAATAACACATTGTAAATAACACATTGTAAATCAACTTCAATTAAAAAAACCTTTATATTATATATTGTTCTTCCTTTCCACTTTTTTTTCCTCCTCCTTTTCTTTATTGAAACAGAATGTTAACAATAGTCCATGTAGGGTGGTAGGAATTTTTTGGCCTACCACACTGTTTAAGTTGAATGACGGCACGCTGGGATGACACAGTATTAGAAGTATGTGCCACGTAAAGCTCCTACGAGCTCCATGTGTTCCTTGAGGGTAGGTCCCGGGATATTTCATCAATGGATCCTCAGAACCCAGCACAGTGTTTATAGTAGGTGCTCAATAAATGATGGTTGCATAAATAAATGAATGAACTGACAGAATGGAAACTTCTAGTGATGATCTCCCTGATGCTCCTTTTTTCCTTGTTTATTTTTTTGCTCCCTCTTTTGAAGACCAGCCATTGACATCAGCCAACATTAACTACTGTTAACATTATGTTTTACATACACATTCTTTCTTGAGAAGTGCTGTGCTAGGTCACTGAGATAGCCACCAGGGAGACAAAGACTTGTACTTTGGGCTCCAAGAAATAATCCAGTCCAGTCTAGTCCAATTCAGCCTGGCCCTTAGGCCATGCTCCAGTGCTCAAGAACAGGACTATATCCATTCTGGAAGCATACGTTCTGCTTGTTTAACAATCAGCCTTAACTGTGTATCGCCATGCTTTAATGCCACCTTGGAAAACTCTACTTCTAGGAGTTTCCTCAGTCAACAAGAAACATCTCTCCTGAGAAGGGACAGAGAGATGTCCTGGCTTCCAGTTCTGACTCCACACTTCTCTGGGACCTTTGGCAAGTTACTTGACCACTCTGAGTCTTATTTGTGCAAAGGAGACAATAATAATAATACCTATTTCATAGGGTTGGTGTAAGGATTTGATAAAATGAGACGTAAAAAATGCCAGCTATGCCACTGATTACTCCAGTCTTCATGGTGGAAGGGAACTTAGGGTCCGTCTGTCTCTCCACCAGATGGAGATGCCCTCTTTCTAATCTTCCTGGTAAGTGTTGGTTTGGCCTGTGCCTTTTCACTTAGACTGATGGGGGCACCCTGCCTGGTGCACAGGTGGATTGTGGGTAACCACTGGTCCAGCAGTGCTCAATCCTTTTCAATGACATGCATGAAAAATCCCCAGTGAGGGTAGGAGTAATTACAGCAGTGGTGGCAGCAGTAATAACAATGATGAAAGTTAACGTTTATTGAGTCTCTGCTGTGCTCTGTACATACTAAGTGCATCATCTCCCTTAATCCTCCTGACGATCCATAGGGTACGGACTAAATTTATGTTTATTTTTAAGATGAGGAAACTGAAGCTCAAAGAGGTTAAGAAATTTGCTCAAAGCCCCAAGGTCAGTACATGGTAGAGACAGGATTAAAACCCAGATCTACTGAATTTCAGAGCTTGTAACCTCAGTTCCCGGGGTTTCACCTACCCTCACACAGAGGCCAGGCAGGGCATTTAGATGGTGTCCCAGACCAGCAGGTAAGACTGGGGTGAATTGCAAACTACTTGCCCTATTTAAATGGGGTGGCTGCTTGTCTGCTTCACCTCACGATGCTGGGGTGGTGGGTGGAGGGAATACAGATACAGAATTGTCAAATCTTTTCCTTTTTGCAATAAACCCCAGGAATCTGGATATTTTAATGTGGTACATCATGATTTCAGATGTTACCTCAAATTTTTGGAAATTGCTTATGACCTACCTAGCTTCTAACTATTGTCATTGCCCTTTAAATTCACATTGAAGCTAATGTCCTGAGTACTGTTACTCTGTCCCCTTCTCTCCCACGCAAGTTCTGCCATCGTAATGGAAGTGAGAGAGGGGACCTACTTGCCCAGAAAGCCCTGCATCTACTCTGATTATCTGTTATGCAGACATTAGTCCTGAATGTTGGAGCTTTAACCATTACTTGTGGCTGGTTGAGAGGCTAAGTGTTGGGGTTGAGGATGGGCTGGGGGTTAGGGTCAGAGGGGGATGGAAGGGGAAGGCAGGGGATGGATCGGGGGGGATGAGGGTAGTGGCCTGTACAAGGTAGCAGTTCTTCAATTGCATACAAAGGAGGGAGGGGATGAAGGGAATCCTGGTGGTTTACGTGACCCCAGTAGCCACCAGGGATCCGCTGTGGGAGAGCGATCTAACCCTTTCTCCAAAATCTCAAGGCAAAATAAATTTCACAACCTCTTGGAGGAGGACCATCTCTTGGTCTGAGCCCAGCCTCCAGGCACTTTCCCAATCCTGCTTGCTGAGCAGTTTAACCTCGTGTCCACTCCTGGAATAATTAAAATAACTGTAAATGTGTTATTTATAGATTGACTTAAACTGTTCCTTTTTCCACAAAAAGAAGCTGAGGGGTCTAATTTGCACAGCAAGGACCACATACTGAAGAGCTTTCACAGGATTTCATCATTTAACCCTGACAACACCCTCGTTTTACACAGGCAGAGACTGAGGGTCAGAGAGGTTATGTGACTTGCCCAGGTCACTTAGTGAGTAAATGCCAGAGCTGGAAATTCTAAACTGGCCCCCTGACTTTGTCACTGATGCACTGTTTCTTGTACTCCACTCTGATGGAGTGAGGATTGAGCCCTGCCCCCCAGCATGATCAATAGCATCGGCCCCATACCAGGAACAGAACAACTGCAACCTTAACAGCCCTACTCTCACATCCCCCTGTTCTTATACAGCTCCCTGAAGGCAGGAATTTCTAGCAACACAATGTCACTGAGGATATATTCATACTCCACACAAACTTTCAGTCCTCTGCCCCACATCTCATAAACACTATGTCAGTGGCCTTCCTGGGCTACCAAGTTTGATTGTTGCATTCACTGATTTTAGAGTTTCTTGATTTATGTTTTATATAACTTTTCCCTCTAACAATCTGAAGATAAGATGGATTTTTGATATGCTTTTAAGATATCAGTGTAAAGGATTTTTTTTTTTTTTTTTTTTTTTTTTGCTGCTTATGTTTTATTTTGCCTCAACTTTCTGGAGTTATCTACAGAACAAAGTTTCTTCTTTTCAAATTAAAAAATGTATATAGATCTCTCTGGAATTTTTATTTTTATACTTTCAAAATTCTTAGAGCTTCTTACAAATCCACGTTATAGTAGAACTATCTTAAGAAAAGAAGATGAAGCCAGATCTAGGTACATGGTTGCTTACGGAGTTGACCCTTGAACAACATGGGTTTGAATTGTGTGGATCCACTTATATGCAGGGGTTTTTTTTTGTCAGTAGTGAAGACCACAGTACTACATGATCTGTGGTTGGCTGAATCCACAGAAGCAGAGCTGCGGATATGGAAGGAGCAACTGCGTTAGTGAAGGAACCTCGGAAAGGGCAGAACCGTGTATATGGAGGGCCGACTATAAGTTATATGTGGATTTTCAACTGTGTGGAGGGTTGGCGCCTCTGACCCCTGTGTTGTTCAACGGTTAAGTGTATACGGTCTTTAACAACTTTTTAAAAAGTATGCATAAGTCACATGTGATGACTTTGATGGAGTTTTCCAGTAATGCCTGGTTGGTAGAAAGACTGGGATCCTGGAGGTATCACAAAACTTCATATTTAATTCTAAATGGTTCCTATTTTACCGCCGTGCAAATAGAGGTCCATCAAAATTAAATGAATTGTTTCAGGTGACATAGCAAGCTTTTTAGTCAAAAGCTGACTGAACTGTGAAACTGGGCTAGATGAGATTTCAGGGCCACCGCTAGGTACGGAGAAGAATGGCTTTCCTTTTAAACCACCTACTGCTCTCCCAATGTGGGTTGTGTTTCTGGGAATTTCCATCCTTAAAGAGGAAGGGTCCTACAGCATGTAATCTTACTTTGGGGGGTAAGAATGGGATGGGGTCTAAATCTCAGCATTTTTGAACTTGGTTAGAGGTCACAAGGTCTCCTTCAACATTTTCCCCAGTAGGGCATATGTCCCTTATGCAAATAAGACTCTTTGTCTCCTCTGAGTTTCCTGGTAAAATTGTCTCATAAGGCAATCAGTCATTCACACACTAGTATGTTTTAATCCTCTCTAAAGAGGTAACTCTTTGAGGCTAACACTCTGAAGGGGTAGAGGTGGGAGGTAGGGGAAAGTAATACTTTGCTCTCTCATCTTCGTGCTGTGAAATCCTATTGATCTTTCAAGATCCCATGATTTGATTTGATTCAGTGAGTCAAATGTCATTTCTTCCAGAAAACCTTCCTTGATCTCTCTTGTTAGAGAGATTGCTCCCTTTTTGCTGCTTCAATTCATACCACCCTTTCTCATGTTCTGGCCTCGTACTTCTCATAATCTCTTCCATACATTTAATTATTTGTGGGTTAATCTTATATTCCTTATATTTCTCCCAGGACTGTGAGCCCCTTGAGGGCAGGGATACTTTTACTTCCTTGCCCCCATCTGTTGCCTAGTTTGGAAAAGGTAAGGTTATCTTCTGGTATCTTAAAGCCGTGAAACTACTTAGAAGTCAGATGCAAGGTGTTTATGTTCAGTTTTGCACAGCTTCCTTAGCTCCTGGGTCACCTCTCTAAAGCAAAGTTTGCACGCTTGAAAAGGAGCCTTCAATCTCCTCTCCACTCTCGTAGCCTCGAGTCTCGCGGTCTCGTAGCCTGCACCATTGGTGCAGAACCAATGGTCTCCACTGAGTGTGTGCTGCCTGCCCAGCTGGGTTTAGATAATGCAGGGCAGATTCCTAGCTTCATGACCTTAAACAAGTTACATCATCTCTCTCTTCAGTTTCTCCTTTTATAAAATAGGCATAATACTTGCCCCTTAAGGTCTTTGTTCTGAGGATTGGGGATATTACATCTGCAGTACTTAACATGGTGCTTTGCACATAGTAATCTCAACAAATAGTAGCAATTATTATTTTTTCAATGAGGTAAAGAACAAAAAAATTCTTAGGACAGTGTCTGGCACATAGTAAGGGCTGTGTGTAAGCTGTTATTTTTATTCTTGTCTTAGGAAAGCAGTAAAATGTAGCTATAAAGAGAAAGAGCTTTGGAATCCGTTTTGGGTCAAATCCCTGGGTCAATCCCTAATTGCTAGCTGTGGTATCTTGGAAAAATTACTTAACATTTCCAAGATCCGGTTCCTCCTGCCTAAAATGGGGGATTTTGCTATCTTATAGATTTGCTGCAATGATTCACAGGGGGACAAAAAGGATTTCGAAAGTCGTGGCAGATTGCATTTACCAAAGCCGTGAATAGATAGCCGTGAACTTTGGATTCATTGGTTATGCGGCAACAGTTATCAGAACAGAGTTGCAATAAAGCGCTAGTAACATAGTAGAGACCAGATAAAAGAAGTAACAGTATGTGTTATTAGAGCAGTTATTAGAATTATGACTATCTCATGAGGGTAGTCCCCCCGAGAACCCCTACTGTGCCCCCCAGCTGCCAGGAGAACTCGGCCCCTCAGGCTTCTGCCCCGCCCACCAGCCTCTCAGCCAATGAGAACCCAGCCTGTAAGCCTCCCTCTCCCCGCCCCCTCCTCCTGGTCGTTGGGGCCGCAGAGCTGGAGCAGGTGCTCGAAGCGGTTTTATCGGCGTCCTGGGTCAAAACTGCGGGAGCGTTGGGAGCGCTTCTTCCTTGTTTGGGCACAGCTGCGTGCCCTGCCCGGCGAGGGGGCAGCGAGTGCTCCAGCTGCTTTTGTGTAGGGCTGGCCGGCCTCGCCTGGGTGAGGGCAGCCTCGTTAATCTCCCGTCCTCTGCCGCTGTGACACGGTGACTGGACAGGGGTCAGCTTCATTGGACACATTCTTTGTTGCAGTTAAGCCAAGCCCTTCAGCTCTTAGAATTGGTTTAAGCTTGATTAACTCGTGAGGAAAAGGAAAATTTACATTTGGGGGACTGGAGAATAAGGTATTTAAGCTGCTCTCTTAAAAATAAATGCTTTTCCATCTTGCTACTTTCAAAGCCTGATGCTCTCTGGCCTGCGCACTCTCCTTCTCTCTCTCTCCCCTTCCCTCCCTCCCCTCATACCCTTCTACCCCTTTACTCCCTTCTACTCCTTTTGTTCTCAAACTGACTTTCTCGGGCTTCCCTGGTGGCGCAGTGGTTGAGAATCTGCCTGCTAATGCAGGGGACACGGGTTCGAGCCCTGGTCTGGGAGGATCCCACATGCCGCGGAGCAACTGGGCCCGTGAGCCAGCGTCTGGAGCCTGTGCTCCGCAACAAGAGAGGCCGCGATAGTCAGAGGCCCGGTCACCGCGATGAAGAGTGGCCCCCGCTTGCCGCTCGCGCAACTAGAGAAATCCCTCGCACAGAAACGAAGACCCAACACAGCAATCAATCAATCAATAACAAAACTGGCTTTCTCTCTCCTTTCCTTCTCTCTATTGTTTGCGCTCTTTTTCCCTCCCCCTCCCCGCTCTCTGTTCTCTCCCTTCTCTTCCCGGTCTGTCTCTCCCTGCGTGTCTCTGGTTTTTCTGTCTCTGCCCGGCTCCTTCCAAACTTGAGGTGCCACTTTTCAGCACCTTTGTTCCTGAGTGGCAAATATGTGCAGCTGTCTTTGAAGCTGACCCCAGTGTAGTCCCTAGAAGGTTGCAGAGGGAAGCTGGAATTCTGGAACTTCCGCATTTAGCTCTGCTTAGAGTCCGAGCTTTGTTGGTGGAGAACGTGCCCAGCAATGTGTTGCACATCTCATGAGCCAAATATTCCTTTGTCAGCAGAGGGTTACTGCAAGCCGCCCTGGGGTTGGTGGCCCATCCATCAAGGCTCACTGGGATGTTTCCCAGGCTGTCCTTAGGGGACAGTCACAAGGCAGTGAACAAGATGGAGATCTGAGGATGATTAGGCCTCTCTCTGAAGGCTGAGGGACCAGCATTGGACTTGGGGAAAAGATCTCTGGCCCCCATCAGCTGTGGGATCTCCGGCCAGTCACTTTACCTCTCTGAGCCTGTTCTCACCCATAAAATGGGTTAATGGCAGTCATTCTGCCTTCCTCAAGGAGTTATTAGGGGGCTCCCACGAGCTAATGAATGAGAACACATTTTGGAAAGTATAAAGTGCTGTACAAATTTAAATGCTTTTTATTATTGTTGTTATCATGATCATAATTTTTATCTCCCACTAATGCTCATCTTACAACTCATCAGTGTTAAGAAGAATATGCTCTAAGTGGAATGAAATCTTGTTTCTCCCTCGTGCGTGAATTTAAGGTGTACTTGTGGGAAATCAATATTACTGTGTCAAGAGGCCTTTATCAAGCCCCCTGCTTCTGCCCCATCCGGCTCCTTTAAGCCTGGCGGGCCCTCCCCTACAAATGAGGCTGGAAAAGCCAGAGTTGGTCCTGCAGGGGACCCACCCCCTTTGTCCCGCCCTTGCTCCCCACAGCCTGCTTCATTCCTGCATCTGCCTAGTGTCTCGTAAGCCCGGCACCCATCTTTGTTCCTGAGACAGAGCAGCTTCTCCGAGGGTAACTCAGTGCACCCCAGTGTACCTCCATCTAGGTATTCGCTTGGCCCTTCCTCTCCCCTAACCCCGCTTTCCCCCATCCTCAGCCTCAGTCTCTTGGGCTCCCCCTTGTGGCAGGTCCTGAGCAGGCCCACTTTACTGACCCTCCAGGAGGTCCTATAGCCCAAGAAGCCATAAATCACCCATTTGGGGAACTGTGGCTCCTCTGACCTGCAGATTTCTACATCCGTGCAGGCTGCTGAGACCACTGGCCCCAGGTGCCTTTGGGAGGAGCAAGGGTGGCTGCAGGGAGAGGCATCCATCTCACCACCTGTGCTCGATTTGGCAAGCTGCTTTGTTAGTAAAACCAGTCACCATAACCTTGTTCCCACCTGAATCAGTGTTCTCGTCTATTCTCAAACCTGCATCAGACTCGTAACTCTTGAAAGATGAGGAGGGGCTTACAAGGTGGCACAGGAAAAAGAGAGGGGTGCATTCAGCAGAGTTTGGCTGCATTCACCGTTGGGCCTCACCCTGGGGGTGGGGACCGCTCATCCAGCCCTGAAGCTCTGCTTCTCCTGTGGCACTTTGCCCCTTCTTGCTCCTCTCTGGGCCTCTGTCCCCTCTCTGAATCCTGGGGTAGGCTTCCACTTGGTTTCTCAATAGCAACCCCACTTTGGCTCCCACACCTACTCTCCAAGGAGCTATTGTTGCATTTTACAGATGAGAAAACAGAGGTCCAGGATATTAAATGACTTCTCTGAGGGCTGAGGGCTCTTGGAGTGGTGGAGCCAGAGGGTGACCTAAAGTCATGCTCATTCCATTACAATAGACTGCCTCCTCTTTGGTTTTACAAAAAAAATGATAGAGGCTTGGCCTCTGCCCTCAAGGAGCTTAGGGCCTAATGGAACAGCTAGGCACATAAACAAATACCTACTACCAACCAGGGCAATAGGGAGATAATGGAGATATTTACCCATATCTCCGAAAATACAAAAGAGCTAGTTACTAATTTTGGTTGAAAAGCTGTTGGTGGTGATGGTGGTGTGGTAGTGGTGGTAGTGGTGGTGGTGGTGGTGGTGGTGTGTGTGTGTGTGTGTGTGTGTGTAGTACAACTTTTAGAAGAGGGGGCTGTTGTGAAGCAATTTTGTCAGTGTTTTCCAGAGGTCAGAAACTCCAGAGAGCAAATACATACAAAGCTTGGGTGCTGCCACTTCCACAGCCCTGCCTGGGGCAGACATCACTAATCAATCTTTCCTCAGGAACCCAGGCATGTCTTCAGAATCCTTTGCAACAAAGTATCCAGGTGGCTTTACATTTTAATTGAGGCTGGCAGGCAAGAGAGCATTTTTGGCTATTCTGGAGTATTAGACAAAATGAGCGTTTTCTAGAAGAAGAAACAGGCTCAGAGAAGAGTGACTTCTCTAGTTCACTACTGTGCAAGAACACCTGAAATCCCAGCAGGATCTGAGTCTCTGAGTGATTTTTCTTATCTCGTGTACATCAAGGAACTAACATTTAATGACTTCTTGCTAGGTGGCACCTTCTGTGACATGAACAGGGAATATTACCTGTGTTACCTCTCATTCTCACAGCTATCTGTGAGGTAGTCAGGATGATTGCCATTTTACAGAAGACAAAACTGAGGCTGAGAGATATAAATGACTTGCTCAAGGTCACACAGCCAGGAGGCTGTGGAACCGACACCTGTGTTCAGGTCTGTCTCACTCCAAAGCCTATTTATTGTTTTCTTCTAAATTTATTACAAAATGTTTAAAATTTAAAAAAGGTTTCAATAGTGACAATACATGCCCTTGTCACTATTCCCCACTTAGGACATGAAACAAAGCCTGTTTTATTTTTGCAGAATACCACATGACCCTTCACAACACATAAAAAAGGGGATTTAATAAAGTAATTGAGCAATGTTGAACATTTCTCAATGAAGCCTGCTTTTAGTGGAGTTTTAAAATGAATTTTCTTTATAAATTGAAATCATGTCTTTGGATAGTTCAGAGACTGCAGCCAGGGAAGTCTGCAATTTGCAGACCTGCTCGTCTGAAGGGTAATTGAATGCCACCGACATGGATCTCTATTTCTCTTTTTTACCTTTAATCAATTTTAACAAGCCAGATGGTCATTGCAAATGGGTCCTCTAGCATCTCCCTTTTCTAACTCTGCTGCTCTCGGGGATTTATTTAAATTTGGTTCCTGGCAACAATCTAATACCTTCCTATTCTCTGCTATTCCTGGCTGCTGTGTGGGTCACTCCATAACTATGTCTTCCCCAGCCTCCCAATTGGAATTAACCTTTCCTGATATACTCTACAATCTCCCCCAGCACACAGTAACTCCAGTAAAACAGACCTATACCTTGTGTTACTTATTTATATGTGTGATTTCCCCATTAGACCCTACCTTGCTCATCTATAGTCAATGCAACAGTAATTATCATAACTGCTAATGCTTTGCAGTTTCCAAGTACTTTTCCTAGTCATAATATTATTTAATACCTACAATATCTCTGAGGTATTTTAAAAATATATTCAATTTTACAGATATGACCGTGGAGCCTCAGAGAGGTGAGGCAACTTGCCCCAAATCACAGAGCTAGCTAGCTGTAAGGTTTAGGAGCAAATTTAGTGTTCCTTCCCTGTAACTAGAATATTGAATATTCTACATATAATTTTAAAAACTGAGATTTATCAAACTCTCACTCCTCAATTCTCTTATTCTATAAATATTTATTGAGCCCTTACGTACCAGGAATTATGCTGGGTTCTAGGGAAACAGTAGTCAAAAAGGCAAAGAAAGTCTTTGTTTCATGGGGCTTACTGTGTAGTAGAGAGATAGTAAACAAGTAACCAAATAAATAAACAAAACGTGGTAGGCTGAATTATGACCCCCCCAAAGATGCCCACATCCTAGTCCCCCAAACCTGTGGATGTTAGCTTACATGACAAAAAGGACTTTGCAGATGGGATTAAGTTAAGGATTTTGAGTTGGGGGATTAACCTGGCTTACCTGGGTGGATGGACCCAATGTAATAATAAGAGTCCTTAGGAAAGGGAGGTTGTAGGCTCAGAGTCAGAGAAGATGTGATGACTAAAACAGAGGTCGGACTAATGCGATTAAAGGTGGAAGAGCTCCACGAGCCAAGTAATGAGGCAGCTTCTAGAAGCTGGAAAAGATAAGGAAACAGATTTTCCCTCAGAGCCTCCAGAAGGAATGCAGTCCCGCTGACCCATTTTAGACTTCTGACTTCCAGAACTATAAGAAAATAAATCTCTGTTGCTTTAAGCCATTAAAATTGTGGTACTGTGTTACAGCAGCAATAGGAAACTAATACTCAGGGTAATTACAGATTGTGGTCAAAGCTATGAAAGAAAGAAACATCTTGATGATATACCAACTGGGGAAGGACTCTCTGAGGTGAGAATGAAAGTGGACCAGCCCAAGGAAGAGCATTCCAGGCAGAGGGAACGGCAGGTACAAAGGCCCAGAGGAGGCAATATGATGAAGATCAAACACAGGCCAGTGAGGCTAGACATCAGTGAAGGATGGAGAGTTAGGCTGGAGTCAGATCATACCAGGCCTATCAGGCCATGGCAAAGGGTTTGGATTTTGGACTACAAGAAATGGGAAGCCCTTGAAGGATTTCAACCAGGAGAGAGGTAAACTGCCATTGCATTGTCTAAGGTTCCCAGAAGGACAAAGACCCTTCCTTGGGGCAGAGGAAAACTTAAACTCAGTCAAGACCAACCCATCCTCCAAATTAGTCCTCCTGTGCTCTACCAGGTTCTGAGAACGGGTCCAGTCTTCATTAGAAAGCACGGGGTTTTCTTTGTGCCAACCTGGCACTCCAGTTCTGTCAGGGGCAGGTGCCCCGATGTGAACCATGGGCAGCAGACATGGCTGTAAGCTTGGGTGTGATTTATTACAGTGAGGGAGGGCTTACGTGCAACGTGGAGGGGAACTTAGCATTACTGAGCTTAGAAATGCCCCTGTCAAGGGGCAGAACTTATCATTTGAAGTACGTATATAATTATTTTGCTTCTGTCTTTAGACTGTAAGCTCTGTGAAGTCGGGGACCATCTGGACATTTATCCCTGTGTTTTCAGTGCTTATTCGCAGTAGGTACTTGACAGGCACTTGTGAAAACATGGATGACTGGAGGAAAAGGGCACCAATAATTTAGCTCAGCTTTTGTAGGAAACAGGGACTTGAAGGGGACTAATAAGCAGTAAAATACAAACATCAAAATACATTCGGTTCTGCTGAAATGCTTGTTTTGAAAGTAGGAATTTGTTCTAATGCAACTTATACGAGGGAACAATGTAAGCATACCTACTTTCCCCAGTGAAAAACACTAAATGAATGCCCAAATCCCAGCTGAACGGAGCCATATAAGACGCAAAATGCACACACACATATGCATCAAACACCCGCCAGTTACCTTAGTTCACTGCCTGTGGTATGAGCCACAAGCATCCACATCTGGGTTCCAAATCTCTGTCCAGTTTCAGACAATTCTTCACAATAACTCAAGGTTCTGATGTCCGCCTCCACAAGCAAACCCCAGGTCTTTTTCAAGGTAAAGGGCTATATTTATTGTAATATGCATTTAACCATTCAATATATTTTAAACTGTGCTGCCATTTTTAGTAAGGTCCCATTTTTTCTTTTTTTAAACTGTGTCATTGGTGAAGCTTTTGAATGTTGTGGCTTTAACTCCATTTCTACCACAAACCGGGGTTTTTTAATGCATGATTTTGGATAGCACAGTGATTTTCAGAACACATATGTGGTGTTATAGCAGAACTGACTGTACTTTCTTCTTGCAACACCAAGCAAACAAGAAAACACACACAGTGATTAGCAAGATGTTAAAATCAAACCACTGAGCACTAGGAATGATTCATAATGTCCGTCTGGTGTATAGAACACTCCTCATTATTTATTATCTATCCTTCCATCCATTTATTTAGTCTAAAGATGTTTATCAAATGCCTATTATGTGTCAAGTCCTGAAATAAACCCTGGTGATATAGCAGAGAACAAAATTAGAGTCTTAGGAAGTCTTAGCATTGGTAGAAAATAATAATATATAAATAAAAAATAATGATAGCTGCAATGGTCCAAATGTTTATGCACCGCCCGCCACCACCCCCCCCCCATTTCCAAATTCATGTGTTGCAATCCTAACCCCAAGTGTGATGTTATTTGGAAGTAGGGCTTTTGGGAGGTGATTAGGTCATGAGGGTGGAGCCTTCATGAATGGGATTAGTGCCCTTATAAAGGAGACCCTGAAGAACCCCCTTCTCCCTTCAGTCATGTGAGGACACAGTGAGAAGATGACCATTTATGAACCAGGAAGCAGTACCTTACAAGACACCGAATCGATCAGCACCTTAGTCTTGGACTTCCCAGCCTCCAGAAACATGAGAAATAAATTTCTGTTGCTATAAGCCACCCAGTCTATGGTACTTTGTTGTGGCAGCCTGAGCTGACTTAAACAATAGTAAATTCTATTGTAGGCTTACTATGTTCCAGGCACCATAATCTGCAGTTTAAATGCATTTTACTTAATCTTTTCAGTACTTGGTAGTCATTGGTAGGTGTTACCAATAAGTGGTGTAGGCATTATTATTCTCCCCATTTTCCAGATGAGGTTACTGAGGCTTAGCAGTAAGTGGTAGAGCCAGCATTTACACCCAGGCAGTCTGACTCCAGAGCCTGTGCTCTTGAATGATACTGTTGACATCTGTCTACCCCACCTCTGCTTGATTATCTCCAGTGGTGGGGAACACCCTGCCTCTCAAAACAGCCTGTTCCGTCTTTGGCAGGATATCAAAGGGGTGAAAACTACTTTAACAGCTGACACTAAAGTTCACTGTAGGGGAGAATTGAATCTGTTTAAGAAAATACATCAGGAAGCCACCACCCTTGGGGGTGCAGAGGAAGATGAGGGATAGTCTGAAATGACGCTAAGTTATACTGTTTTACTTAAGACTTTAATAGGAAATTGTGGGTTGGGGCAGAGCAGAGGAGGATGAAGAAGAGAAAAGGTTCCGTGCAACCAGGCAGAGCACCGGTGCCCATGGGGAACAGTGGCCAGTGAGGGGTTCTCATGGGTGGGTGGCTACAGGTTTTCAAAGGCTAGGGAGGCAAATGTTTTCATTTACATAGTTTGCCTTGCTGCGGATGTAAATACCCTTCCCCTCTCCCAGACCTCCATACAGTCTGGGGCACACCTAGGGGAAGATCAAAGCTGATGGATCAGGTGCCAGACTGGGCTGGAACAGAGCACACCTGGGTAGGAAGGGACCCCTGTACGTGCCCACTAAGTGATGGCCAGTCACTCCTGCTCCTCCTCTGTTAGCTGAGGGACTCGAGAGCCACTGGAGGAAATCAGAACCAGCTGTGCAGTGAAGACCCAAGTTCCCGGGAATTTGCAGACATCCGGGGAGAGCTCAGCTAGAGGTTGGGGGCATACAGGTCTGTTTTTATGCAATTCTCAAAGGACTAGGGAACCTTAGATGGCCTCTGGGTTACAGCTGTTAGAAGCAAGGCTCTCAAATGGGGACTCTTGGGTTTGAATCCCAGTTTAGCCATTTAATGGGTGACCTTGAACAACTGAACCTGCCCGCCTCTCAGGTTTTTTCATCTACGGCTTGAAGGTGGCCTTTCTTACCTCGCAGGGTTACTTTGAGAACTGAACGTATGTAGAATGTTTCGCACGTGCTTGGCATAATGATCAACCAGTGGTTGTACTTCTGACTCACTCTAATGGCGTGGTGTAAACAGCATAGGCTTTCTACTTGGTGGCATCAGGGTTGGAGATCCACTTCCATTACTTACTAGGTCTGTGTCCCTGAGCATGTGACTGAACTTCTCTGGCTCTCAGTAAAATGGGGAAATAAGACCTCCCTGGTGGGGCTGTGAGGATTAAATGAAAGAACAGAATCTGCTAACCACTCTGGTGGGCATACAAAAGGTACCCAGTGATCAGCACCAAGGCTAATCCATAAAGCCTTTTGAGAATTAGGCTTTAAAGAAAGATGTCTCCGCTGGGAGATCCAGCCCATACAGATTTCAGCTCCAATTCACCCTGGCCTGGGGGCTTTTGTGCAGTGTGCAACTGGCAGATCTGTACAGTGCAGCCTGCCAATGATGGGCAGCTGTTATGACTGTGCTAATTATGATTCTTTTGCCCCTGACTTGCCCCCTATATTCTGGCTCAAGACTGTTCTAGGTTTGGAAGAAAGTACCTAGGTCCCTTCCTAATTTTCTCTCTCCGGGTTTCAGCTGCCCTCCTTCTTGTGACCTGGTTTCTCCATCCTACTCTCCCACTTCCCATCCTCCTCTCCTAGTCCTTCCTTCCCCCCATCCCAGGATCCTGACTCCCCCTCCCTGTGCAGCTGGCTTGAAGACCACTCAGCGGGGAGGCTGGATCAATGACCTCCCTCCGGCCTCGCAGGCCCAGCCTGGGTTCTGGAACAGCCTCTGCCGAGATAATCTAGTGCTTTAATTGCCAACTGCAGTCAGAAGGAAGCAGATGATCACGGCCCATAAAGGGTGAGAATCCTCCGTGGGGAGCTGGGTTGGCTGCAGAGCCATCGAAGGCTATTTTTAGCGCCTGGCCACGGAGGTGCCAGGAGAAACTGGCAGCCGGCCTGAGGGCTGGGCTCCGAGGGGCCTGCCTGCACTGTTCAACCCCAGCTCTTGTGGTTTCTCTTCCTCCATGGCGAGGGCTCCAGGCATAGCTAATGGTGGCAGCCATCCCTCCGCTGGAAGCCAACGTGGGCCGGGAGGGACAATAGTCGCCGGTGCCCGGGTGGGGCTTTGGAGCCAGGTGTTAACTCACTGCTCTGGGGGCTCAGCTCTCTTGTGGCTCGCACTTTGCAGGCGAGGAAACTGGGCCTCAGAAGTAAGGAATGACTTCCTTCAGGCCACTCTACCGTGAGTTCTCACTGTGGCTGTCTTTGTCCGTCCTTCCTCAGAGCATTTAGTCAGTGGAGAGGTGAAGGGGTGCGGCCAGAATCCCTGGGTTTGCCTCCCAGCCTCGGACTGGTGTGTGACCCTGGACGAGTTCCCTACGCTCCCTGAGTCCTAGGTTCTCATCTGTCAAGTGCAGGGAGGAGAGTGTCCCTGCATTGGTTTGTTGGGAACTAAAGAAGGGACAGCAGGGAGGGCTCGGACAGGTGTGCCTGGCCCGTCGGAAGTACTCTATAAACGTTAGCCGTTGGTGTGGTACCTCTGTTGCCAGCCCATCTGCCAGCACTGGATGTGCATCCCAGCTAATCCTCACATGGACTCAGCAAGGCATTTCAGCTCCATTTTTCAGATATGGAAACTGAGTCCCAGGGATGAACTGAATTCCTCAAGTGGGAAGGGTAGGAAATGGGCCTTGAGCTCAGGGCTCTGCCCTCCCAGTTCCAAGATCCTTCTTCCATGTAGGCTGGTACTTCCTGTGTGCTGTGTCTCTTGGGTGTTTGAGCAGAGGGGATAGGTGTCAGGAGCTGTGGAAGTGTGACCCCCATGGGGTTACTCTCCCATCCTGCCCCTGCTAAGAGCACACCGAGGGGCTGTGAAAACCAGGGGCTCTCCCTTCCTGGCTGGGTCTACCGGAGTCCAGGTGGTACCCCTATGGTCTGGTATCATGTATGGCTCCCTCAGCCCCACCCCGCTTTGCTCTGCCCCAACCATTCTGCCTCTAAATATTTCTTATATGCACCCTTCCCTCCCTAGCCTCCTGCCACTGCCCCCAATTTAAACCTGCTTCTTTCAGCTGGACCACTGCCACAGCCTCTTAACTGGCCTCCCTGACACAGGTCTGGTCTACCCTTAATCCCCAGGGGCTGCCCCAGAGGGGCCTCCCCAAATGGGAATCTCATGGGGTCACCTCCCTCTTTACATCTCTTCCCAAGCTTCCCAGGGCCACACCAATATCTTGATCTTCTAGCTCCCACGCCAGCCCCGTCTGAGTCTCACCCCAAACCCCAAATACCCAGGTAGTGAGGCTCATAGTTCTGAAAGGCGTGTCCCCAGAAAATAGGTCTTTGGATTATTAATGGGGGGGGTAGCAGGGTAGAGCATTCCATGGGGAATTTAGTCTGGGGAAAATACTGAAGGAGGTTCAGCAGGTTTATTTGTTGTGGGACTTCTCAGAGCCTCTGTTATGCAAATTTATGACACAAAAGCTCTCCAGTGGATCCCTGGCAAGGTTGCCCTGAAAACAGTAGGACTCTTAGTTTTAACAATAGCTGACACTAACATAGCACTTACTACATGCCAGGCACTGGTCCCTGTGCTTTATTACATTAACTCATTTAATCCCCACAACTCTGGGAGGTGGTGCTACCATTATCCGTATCTTACAGATGAGGAAACTGAGGTACAGAGAAGTTAAGTGACCTGCCTACATTCACCCAGCTAGTCAGCAGGGGAGCTGGGACTCCAGCCCAGACATCCTCTGAAATCAGCAGTTGTGGCCACTATGCTAGACCCAAACTTTCAGGTCTTCTTAAGTACCTGGCATTGTGATGAGTGCCCTCGCTGTGTTCTTTCACTGAATCCTCACAACAACCCCACGGTTATTATCAAGGAAACAGAAATGAAGAAAGCACACATGGAGCCAAGAGGTGCCTGAGGTAGGACTGGAACTCAGGTCTTCCTGTGAATTATGAATCTCTAGCCTGTCTTGCTCTGAACAGAGCAAGACATCCTTTCATCAAGGGGCATCTTGCAGGGTCGGTGCTCCGTAAAATACCCACTGGGAAATGCTTCCCTGGCATTTACTTGGAAATACTCACTGTCACCAAATTATCTTATTTCCTGACACCAAGACTTTGTGCCCTTCCCTCTGCCTGGTGTGCTGGCTCTCTACTCAGTCCTCCTGACACCAGGGAAGAGCTAAAATAAGGTCACAGCTCTGGTTTTTCCAGACTTTTCCTTTCCAAGCAACTGTTCCCTTATCTGCGCTTCCTATAAAAAAAATGTGCAATGATGGTCTGTTTCAGTATAGATTCCTTCCTTCACTCACTCTCTCCCTCCTTCACTCATTCTTTCATCCATTCACTCATTAAATATTTACTGAGCAACTACTAAGTGCAGGGCATTGTTTTAGGGCCTGGGGGTACAGAAGTGAACAAAATAGACATGGATGTAGACCCTCAGGAAATCTACATTGTAGTGGGAGAAAAGAGATACCTAACACAATAAATAAACTGCATTTAGTATTTTTGAAGGGATAGGGTAGGGGCGCAGGGAGTGGGAAGGGACTGCAATTTTAAGTAGGGTGTTAGAGGAGGTCAGCCTGAGGCTGTGACCTTTGAACAAAGACCTGGAGTAGGTAAGGGAGCCAGCCACAAGGTATCCTGGAGAAGGGTCACAGGCAGATGGAGAGAGGGGATGCAGAGGCCACAGTGGGAGGCATGTTCCCTGACCAGGACCCAGGCCCTTGCGGCTGTTGTGGGGTGAGGGAGGGCAGAGTAGCAGAGGTGCTCAAGAAAGGTTTATTTGGATTGTTTCAGGAAAGTTGAAGATTTTCCCAGCACAGTTAGCGCCAGACTTCTCATTAGCATTTTCAGAAGAAGATATTTGACTAGGAACTAAAATGCATGTAATCACTGAGTATCTAACCGGCCCCTCGCAGTCTGAGGGGGCAATGAGAACCCAGGGAGTTAGGGGCCTGCTTTGCCTTTGACCTTGGGCTATCCCCTCCCATCTTGGCCACTGTTCTGTCATCTATATAAGGTACCAGAGGATGTCTCAGGGTGCTTTCTGATTCTGGCTCCAAGCTGTTTCAGGAGCTTCAGTCCTCTTTTCTGTGAAATGGGGGTTATAATACCTACCTCCATCCCTCCTTTGGTTGTTGTATCAAATCAGGGAAGGCTGTGACTTTTTTTTTTTTTTTAAAGTAAAATTGGAGTCTGAACTAGATAAAGGCTAGTTTTAATAGAAATGCTATCATTACGCCGTAGTAACCAAATCTCTCATTTCCGATCTTTAGATTACATCCTCCCATTGATTGTAGCAGTGAAGCTATGACTTGGGCACACCGACCGCATTTTATGGTTGAGGAAACTGTGCTCAGGAAGTCTAATTCACTTGCCCAAAGGCACAGAGCTAGTGAAAGGAGGACCCAGATTCAAATTCCAGAATGTGTAAAAGTCTCTGCGGATTTCCCAGCTGCACAGAAGAAAGGCTGAGGCTGGAGCTAAGCTACCAGAGAAGGACAAAACAGGGCCAAAGACTATATGAAACCAAAGGAAAATTCCCAGCTATTCCTTACAGTTGCTGCTAGCTGGGAACAGGGTAAAAAAGAGATGGAGGGTGAAATGAATCGTGGGCCACTCCTAGGGAACAGAGCTTTGGACCGAGACTCTGGGCCAGGTCAGGATGAACTGTGACACGAGAAGCTACTGGCCAGTCCTGGCTGTGGCCACAAGCCCTGGTGGGCAGAGAGGGCCATGCCCAGGCCCCTGCCAGTGCATCTGTGGGTAGCAAAGGGCCAAGGGTGTCAGTCTTACCCAATGGGATATTAAATATATTGAAATAAATACCAAAGACCCTACAAAACAAGGGGAAAGACTATACAGGGGAAAAAAGAGCAGAAAATTCTTTTATATATTAAAATAAGTAAACGTCCTAAACAAAACTATCTTTATTAATATTTCCACACTGTGATAAGACAGATGGGTTGGAATTAGATCTGGAAAGATGTAATATTCTACAAAGGAAACTCTAGGGAGACCCAGGGAGTTACGAAGGTCATTTCTCATCAAGGGTGAACTTTTCTGTTCTTTCCTCCTCTGCCTTTCTTCCAACTAAGCCTCCGCCAGGGCCAGCAAATCCCCACTCCTTTTGTGTGCTGGAAACAGGCTGTGGCACCAAATGCCCCTTCAGCTCATCCGTGCAAGACTATTTTTAGTTCTGCCAAACAACAAATGGGATTGTTGTCCATTCTTGGGTAGTGGAGTTTTTTTTTAATTGTCTGTTCAGCTGCTCTGGAGTACAGGCAGCATATTAACTGCATCTTTTGGACACCTAGGACAGGGGAAGGTGATGAGCTTCCCTTGACTTGGACCACAGGAGAAGCAAAGTTGCCTGAATTTTGGAGGGAGCGGGCACCTTAGGAGAACGGTGGGCTTTGAGGTAGACCCGTCCCAAGACATAGGCACCTTGGCTGTAAATGTGCATGGTAATAAGGAGGTCGTGTTGCTGTCTGTGAAGTGCCTGTAATGGCATCTGGAAAATTCAAGGAAGAAATACTTGCTCAAGGAGTGGATGGGTGTCAATATGGGTGTGGTCCCCAGCAGGGCAAATGGCTGTTGAATGCGTGAGAGTGCGCGTGAAGTCTTAGCAAAGAAAATTATTGCTGGGGAGCGCTATGGGTTGAATTGTGTCCCCCCTCCCAAAAGAAACATTGCAGTCCTAACCCTAGCACCTCAGAATGTGACCTTATTTGGAGACAGGGTCTTTACAGAGGTAATCAAGGTAAGATGACTTCATTAGGATGGACCCTAATCCCAAAAGATTGGTGTCCTTAGAAAAAGGGGAAATTTGGACACAGAGACACACACAGGGAGAAGGCATGTGGAAATGAAGGCAGAGATCAGGGTGATACATCTCCAAGCCAAGGAATGCCAAAGATTGCCAGCAAACCACCAGAAGCTAGGGGAGAGGCCTGGAACCGATTTTCCCTCACAGCCCTCAGAAGGAATCAACCCCATAGACACCCTGATCTTGTACTTCTAGCCTCCAGAACCGTGAAGCAGTAATTTTCTGTTGTTTAAGCTGCCCAGTCTGTGGTGCTACGTTAGGGCAGGCCTAGGAAGCAAATACAGGAGCATTAGTGAAATTATGTGCTGTGCTATGTAAATACCTGGCTCTGGCCTGGCATAGAGCACAGACTCAATAAATGTTTCTAAAATGGATCCATGAGAAAATGCAGAGGAAATACCCCACACCGTATCTGGCACATAATAGATACTTCCTAATATTCGTTAGTTAAATGAATAAATGAACGAATGAGGTCATTCATAAAGCATGTACCCCAGCGCTGAACATATGAGCAGATGCTCGGTGAGTATTTGCTCGTTGGTTGGTCATCGGAGCTAATATTTATATATCATTTACTAAGAGTCAGGCGGTGCTCAAAGTGATTGACATGTATGTTACCCTCATTTGATCCTCACAACCACCCTATTATTGAACCCATTTAAAAGAAGGGGGAACTGAGGCACAGAGAGGTTCAATCACTTTCCTGAATTTACCCAGCTGAGTAGTAGAGGTAGCTTTTGGATCTGGCTGGTTTAGGACGAGGGTCTCTACTCTTAACCACTGTTTGAAATACTGCGTGTGAAGAGCCTGGCACACAGTAGGTGCTCAATTCCAAACAAGTAAGTAGATGAGGAGACGTGCGCCAAGCAGGGAGTGCAGGGTCCTGCCCCTGGTGGCCTGAGAGCTGAGAGGTGACCCCGTTGTTCCTTCCTCTCCTAAATTCCCCCGGGGGGGGTCGGGGCATACATGTCAGCCCCACCTCCACTCCTGTCCCTCTACTGGGAACAGAGGAAGAAGCCTGCTTGATGCTAAAGAAGGGAGTGGAGCAGAGAGGACGTCAAAGACGTGCTCCATCTGTCAGCAAGGCGGCTTGGCTGTCAGAGGGACAGGGCACGAGCACCTGCCTCATCTCCATAACTCATCCCAAACCAAGTGCCCAGCATTGACTCTGCACTTCCACTGCAGGGCTCTACCGGCTGTTCACACGCTTTCCCAGACTCTCCTGCCCTGTGCCAAGGACCAGGCACGGCGGTGATTTACGACGTCACAGGCCAGCCTCTACCCTGACCACTGTTGTTGGCCACAGGTTTAATTATTTAAACAGATTTTACATTTTATGCGCATGCCCTCTGTCCTGGCAGAGGAAAGCCTTAGGAGAAAAAAAAAAATTTTTGCTTGAAAGATTAAATTGAAATATGCATGGACAGAGGATGGGAAACATTCCAAATTCCCAAGTGTGAGTGTGGTGTTCAGGCCCTTCTAAATTTTCCCCATTTTACCGGCCCCCCCCTCAGCAAATGCACATTTCTGCCTCACTGCAGAACAAAGCAATTCATCATCCTCGCAAGTCCACAATTTTGCTTCTGCTGGCCAACGTGTTTGTAATGCACGTGCACCATACACACACACACACACACACACACACACACACGTTTGCTCATAGGATCTTGCTATGTGCCTCTGCTTTGGTAGGGGATTCATTAGTAAGCAAAACACACACAAATCCCTGCCCTCATGGAATGTCCATTCTATGGCAGAAGATTTCCTTACCTCATCTTTTGAAGACCCTGTTCTCCCATGAGGGTCCTGCTAAAATGCTACTTCCTCTGGCCTGCCTGACCTTCCGGGTGAAATTAATGGCTCATGTGACACTTTGTAGTTGGCTACCAAAGCTCAAATTCACTGTGCTGTAACTGCCAGTGAACTTGATACTCTCCCTCTGTTTTAGACTGTGAGCTCCCTGAGGGTAAGAACCATCAAATTTTGTTCCTATCCCAGCACCTGTCACAGTGTCTGGCACATAGTAGGTGCTCATAATATGGACGGCCACTGGAAGACTCTTCTGCTTCTTTTTGGCCAAGAGAATCTCCTGCATGTTCTCTCTACTCTCACATTTTCTGGTTTGTTTTGTTGTTCATTCATTCATTCACTCCCTCTAACCATTCATTCATTCAGCATTTAATTACTGAGTACCACTAGGTATGAGAGCCTATTGTAGGTGTTGGGGATGTGCTGACAAAGACAGAAAAGGCCCCTGTCCTTGGTGTGTTCACATTCTGGTCATGGAGACAGAGGCTGCTGTTCTCTGGTTCTCTGGCTGTTGGCTTCTCAGATGGCTGTAGGCAGCCATCAGCCCTCAGGGCCACGGCACACCCAGGCTGGATGTGTGGGATGAACTACGCTAAAACTCAGATCAGGAGGTGTCCGTTTCCCTCCTGCCTGGCTCAGAGGACAAGGCTGGAGCAAGTGAATTTCACCAATCTCCCTCATCTAAGCTCTCCACCTCTGTGTAAACTGGGGCCACGAAGTCCTAAGCTATTAAAATAATAATGCAAATAATCTATACTTTTCATCTTAAAAGCACTTCTGGAGCGTCCGATTAATCTTTCCAGTCCCTTGCGTGTAGCTAAGTATAAGTTTTTGCTTCTAGAGGAAGAAAGTGAAACACAAGGTGATTAAACTACTGGCCTGAGGCTACAGAGAAAGCAAGGTTTTGAGCAGGGATTCGATTCATCAGTCCTTAGTTATGTTGCACAATTGCAGACTCAAAGGCCCATGTCCCTCAGGCAGCTGCTGGGGAGTGAAGCCAATTTGCCTTGGTGGGCAGGGCCACTTGGTGGTGAAGCGTCAGAGCTTTGCAGGTGCCCAGACCTAGGTTTGGCTCCTGTCCCGGACCCCCACTTACAGTTGGGTGACCTTTGGCAAGTGGTTCAAGCTCTCTGTGCTCCAGCTTCCTCATCTATAAAATGGAGGTAACACCTGTGTTGCAGGATTAGGAGGGTGAAAATAAATGAGATTATGTTTGTGGAGTGCCTAGTGTGGTGCAGGGTATCTTAAAGATGTATTGAGACAGAAGGCTTGGAAATGGGCAAGGTGTTTAGAGCTAATCATCATCATCATCTTCATCATCTTCTTCATCTTCATCATTGTCATCATTATCATCCAACATTGTTTGGGCACTTGGTATATTCCAGATGTAAAGATGTCCTAGCATAATTTCATTAAATGCTTGGTGTCTTTTTATTAATACCAGTTGGTCGCCACACCTACGTTATGTCATCCATCTGATTTCTTTCTCCATGAATGAGTGCCAAGCCCCTGCGCTACATGCGGTGTGGGATACAGAATTGCCTTGAATGTGAACCCTGCCCCCCGCCATTGGTCTGGGCCTTTTCAGCCCCGTTAGAGTCATGAATGCCCTTGGCTTACACCTCTAGTTTTACTCAGGTTGTTCTGAAGCCTTAGTGTCACCTGCAGGGGGTGTTGCACTTACACTTCCTATAAATAGCTAACATTCTAGACATGCCTGGACGGTGCCAGGCACGTAACATGCATTGATTTTAATCCTCAGGTGTTTAATCTTCACACCAACCCTATGAGGCATGAACAATTCTCACTACTCTTTTGTAGATGAGGAAACCGAAGTGCAGAGAAGGAAGTAATTTTTGCAAGGTCCCGTAGCCAAGTCCATAGCTGGCCAGTTTTGAGTTTGGTATGCCCCAAAGGAGATCTGTGTCTGAACAGAGAGTCGAGAGGTGTAAACTAAAGCCAGATTCATAATCCAGTTCATATTAACTTGCTGTGCAGATTTCAGGCTGTCACCAAATTCTCTGTGCAACTTTACTTGACCACCAAGTATTTATAGGACCTCTGTTATTGGCCCAGACTGTGTTAGGCTCTGATGATGTTACAAGAGTGATAGAGGAGTCCTTTTTTCTTGAAGATATATTGAGACAGAAGCATTGGAACTGGACATGGTGCTCGGAGCTGCTAATCATCATCATCATCATCATCATCATCATCATCATCATCATCATCATCATCATCATCATCATCATCACCATCGCCTTCCAGCATCTTTAGGGCACTTGCTATATTCCAGATATAAAGATATTTGCTCTAGACTATCCCATTTAAGCCTCCCAAATCTCTGTGAAAAGGCATTATTCCTCCCATTTTAGAGATGAGAAAACTGAGGCATGCCAGAAAGCTCACAGAGGTTAAGTAACTTGGTTAAGGTCACAGAAGCCAGCAAATATGAGAGCTGGGTTTTAACTCATGCATGGCTGGGTACATGGGAGGGATTGCTGCCACTCCAGTAGGGTCCTGCGGGGAAAACCTCCTGTCTTATTTCCTCCCTCAGTGTTCTAGTCAGGTTTCTCCTCCAGCAAGAATGAGAATTCATAGCTCTAAAGTTGGAAAAGTCACTCCTTGGTTTACCCACTTTTGCAGGGCTGCCTTGGGAGGACACTTAACCTCTGTCTGTACCTCCACTTCCTCATCTCTAACAGGTGCCTGCCTCCCGGGGGTGTGTTTGTATTACTAATGATGGTAAAGTGAGCTGAGCACCCTGCACTGAGATTCACAAGACATGCAGAGTGCCATTCATCTCGAGAACCACTTGACAGGGTCACGTGGAGCTGAAGGACATGGGAACCCTGCTTCGTGCAGGGCCTTGGCATAAATGCTTTCACATCACTGTCACATCTGATCTTCTCCAAAACCCTGCATGGTCGGCTGCATGGGAGATGGGTGACAGAATATCAGGGCTTCAGAGACTGATAGAACTGTGGGCAGGAAAAGAGATTTGGGGCCAAGGAGAAACGTGTGGCACAGAACCGCTAGTGCTCACTACTACCAGCTATACAAATTTCCCAGCCTTCCTTGCAGTTACGTGTGTCATGTGACTCAATCCTGTCAATGGAGTGTGGGTGGATGGGGTGTGTGCCACTGCCAGGCATGGCTCCTACACACCTCCCACTTGTGAACTTGCTCTCTTACTGCCAGAAGACTTAAAGGAGGTGGAGCCACAAGACGGAAGGAGCCTGGGTCCCTGAATGACTGTTGAGTCCCTGCAGACTAAGAACAACCTATGATGTGGGAAGTCGACTTTTACCACATCAAGTCACTGAGATTTGGGGTTCACCTATTGTATTCACTAACATTAATTGCCTAATAAATAATAAAAATAATGTGACTTTTATAGTGTTTATAGTTTTCCAATCACTTTCATATATATTATAACTGGAGGATCCTTGGGAGACCTTTGTGGTTTCATTATCATAAATAGTTGCATGTTTCTGGAGAAAATTATTTGTCTTCAACCTTAAGGATATCTTGTGGATGGAACATCTTTTCCTCTGATACCCTGGCTGCTAAAAAGCTCACAGAAATTGTGGCCTTGTGAACAGAATTGCATGAGGTTCGAGTACCAACCTCACTACTGGCATCATTTTGCTTCCTAAGGGATTCGTTTTCTCCAAACCTCTGTTGGTCCCATCTGTAACATGAGGACTGACAGAGGGCCAACTTGATTGGGTTGTGGGGAGGATTCCATCTGCCTGGGTAGCTCACACCCAACTCTGCTGCAGAATCGTTTTCCAAAGCGATTGAATTCCAGAACACAGGACGTGGAAGGAGGCTTAGAGATGACCACTCAAACCTTTCTTTCAGTGCTTCTCAAACTGCTAGGGATTGTCAGTGGGGCACTGGGAGGTGAAAAAAGCCACAGGATAAACATGGCACAATTTTGCTACATTTTAAATGTACAGAAATAAAACTTTCAAATTTGGATGTGACGTATGCATACGCAACCTCAGGAAACGTTTTCTGTGTTACCCAGTCTTAAGGTTCTCCCCACCCCCACCTGAAAAAAACCTGAAAGCGGAACATTTTTCATATGTGCTAGTGAAACAACAGTTTGCCACTTGGCTATGATTAAAGTGCTACCGGGTGACCCCTGGCCCTGGCAGCCCTGGCACCCTAAACTGCTGCCAGGTTGCTCTGTAGGACTAAGGCTCTGGCTTTGACCACACTCCCTGAAAGCAGCAGTATCTTTTTTATCCTTGCACGTCACTCCCTAATTTGCATGAAGTGCCCTATGTCAGGAATTTCTCCCTGACTTTTGTGTGGGAAAAGCATGTCCTATCCCAAGGAAGAGTCCTGTGCTCTCCCGCTGCGATAAGGAGCCTGTGTAAACTATCAAATTCCGCCTTTCACCTCGGCAGCCTGAAAGCCCTGATGCCCATTAGTGTTCTCCTGTTTCATTTAAACTTAAATTGTTTTTTTTTTCTCTCTTCCCCTGTCCCTTTTCTTCTGAAGTTTATCATGAATGCCTTTTTTTGGCAACTTTCCTCAAATCTTTTCTAGAGTAAGGCAGCATATAAATCAATTCAAGGTATTACATAATGCCCACGAGGCCGGCCTTGTTAAAATTCTAAGTGGGCCAGATGCTTTTTTCTTCATGTCACTCCCTCCTCCTTCCTCCACGCTCTGTAATCACTGGTCACTGCACAGACCTCATGCCTCAGCCCTCCGTTACCCTTCCGCCTTCCTCCCTGCCTCCTCATTCTTTATTACCCTGAGAAATAATGCTGGCAAAGCCACCAAGTAAAAGGAACTAGTAGCTTTGATGAAGTCAGAAGACATCCAAAGCTCCCCTTTAATGTCAGCCTCAACTGTTGGATGCCCCAGAGGTGGTGCAGAGCAATTAGGCTGGGGAACTGTCAATGGGAGCTCCCTGCACGAGGGGATCTGCAGGGGAGGGGAGTGTCTGGTGGGAGGAGGGGAGGGCTGACGCTGGAAGCTGAGGGGTTAATGCGGGGAAGAGGGTGGTCAGGTGTACTGGCAGTGCTGAGGCTGCTGAGGAGCTGGTGTTACTATTTTTAAGTGGGTTGAGAAAAATAAGCCTTTTCCCCCGTGTGTTGGATTTTTAAAAAAATTGTAATATTGGAAAGTTGTGCTTAAAACAAGGCTACCGGAAACAGAGCCCAGGGAATTAAGCCTCCACCATCAAACATTAAAAACCACTTTCGGGGGCTTCCCTGGTGGCGCAGTGGTTGAGAATCTGCCTGCCAATGCAGGGGACACGGGTTCGAGCCCTGGTCTGGGAAGATCCCACATGTCGCGGAGCAGCTGAGCCCGTGAGCCACAACTACTGAGCCTGCGCGTTTGGAGCCTGTGCTGCGCAACAAGAGAGGCTGCGATAGTGAGAGGCCCGCGCACCGCGATGAAGAGTGGCCCCCGCTCGCCGCAACTAGAGAAAGCCCTCGCACAGAAACGAAGACCCGACACAGCCAAAAATAAATAAATTAATTAAAAAAAAAAAATCACTTTGGACCTAAAAAAATCCACTTGTGAGCTTTAAATGCTTTTAATACATATGTTTAAAAGCTCTTGTCTTCTTTTGCTTTTTATTTTTTGGATTCAACGTCTTCTCCCTGCCTCCCACCTATGACATCTCAAGTTTTTTTGTTTTTACTTTTTTTTTTTTTTTGATAACCGGATCATAATTCATTTCAACCAGGTTCATTGTCAGGTAATCTTTTCCTCAGTGGTTAGGGAACAAGGGTGGAAAATTAGGAGCCTGATATCACTGCTACAGGGGCAATTCTGCCAAGTCCTGTTGACCCCATCAGTTTGCAAGACATGATTCTTGCCTGTTTGGGTTCCCAGACAATGAAATAGGACACAGATCCCCCTCCACTCAGCGCATGTGGATTGATGCCCTTATTATATGCTGGGCCGAGTTCAGCATCATCCTTGAATTCAGAGAGGGGAAAACTGGAGTCCAGAGAGGTAGTGTGATAACCCCTAAGGTCAGAGAGCCTGTAAGAGGCACACCTAGTACCAGAGTTCAGGTCTCCAGATTCCTTGGTTACAGAAAGCCTGGGGCATTTGAGTCTAGTTGGAGGCACATGAGAAGTAATATTTATTGAGCATTTACTATGTGTCAGGCGCTATGTTGAGTGTTTTACTACTACAATTACCACCACTGCCAATGTCAGTTATTTCTTGTTGAATATCTGCTACTTGCTAGACTCTATGCTAAGTACCCACTTGCATTTGGTCTAACTCTTATGGTACCCACGGGGCAAGTACTCTTCTCATCTTTACAGATGGAAAATCAGCCTAGAATAGCGAATTAATTACCCAAGGACACATAACTAGGAAAAGTGGGAGCTGGGGTGTGAATGAACCCAGGGCTGTCTGACTCTAAGCCTGTGTTCTTTCTTGAATCTCTATCCTTTACCTTCAGTCAAAAGTTCTCATTCAACTAATCCAGCCTCGGCAAAGTCCCATGGTAGGTATTTGCGATCCAGCACGTGGGTAAAAGATGTCCTTTTCTGAGACGTTTTCTTTCTCCTCTCTCTGCTGTGCTTCCTGCCCTCTGATCAAGATTCACACTCTTCGGGGGAACACGCATGGCAGAATGGGAAGAGCATATAAATGTCAGTTCAACCCCTGCTACAATTCGACCTGCCATGATATCAGGCAAGTTCCCTAGCTTCTCTGAGCCTCACTTTCCAATATCTTTTAAAGTGGAAATAATAATGTCTACGCTTGCAGGTCATGAATTTGTCTGACTCACAGGAGCTCAGAAGGTGATAATTCTGTTATAGTATCCCTCGCTAGTTCTGGATGGCCTTGCTCTTAGAGAGACTGCCGAGAGAGCTCTCAAAGGTCCCCTGAAACCTGAGTCCTGTCTCAAAGGTCCCCTGAAACCTGAGCTCTTGTCCCTTCCCCTCCTGTGTGTGACTTTGAGCCTAGAAGTTCTGGGAGGGCAGGGCCGAGGGACCGTCTGTGTGGGGCTGTTCTGGGTCATGAATCATTGCCCAGGGTGGGAACTGTTGGGTTCACCAGACTCATTTCCCAGTTCATGATTCCCACCCTCATTACAGGGTGATGACAAAATTCTCACTTGTTCTACATGTAATATGGAGGAGGAGAAGAAAAATATCCCCAAAACATGGCTTGGGAGGAGGAGGCATTCCCAGAGGTGGATGCCAACCCCTTCCTGCAGACGTTGAGGCAGGGCAGTGAATAAGAACCATGCAACTCAGTGGTAGAAGATTTCCTGGGTGCATGTGTGTATGTGTGTGTGTGTGTGTGTGTGTGTGTGTGTGTGTGTGCACATGCTCCCTTTACCTTGGTTTGAGCTCTTCCATTTCTGAGAAAGTTCTCTAGGTCTCTCAGAAGCTGCAGGCTTGGTCTGTTTTAACCCGCTCTGTTGGGGACAAACACAGGTGTGGTTGATCTCGTTACTAGAAGTACTGAGATCTAGTCTAGTGATTCTCAAACCTGGCTGTCATCAGAACCCAGGAGCTTACAAAACACCCTGCAGTGTCCCAGGCCCCCACCTCTAGAGAGCTTGATAAGAAGGCTCTGGGTGGGAACCAGGTATCTATTTGTGTTTTAAAGGGCTTTCCCTGTACTCCTGCTGGGTAGAGGCTAGGAGCCGTGGTCCAGCTTATGCGTCATTGGTACAATGGACAGGTCACGGTGTAGGAACCAGACCCGAGTCTGAGCTCCCATTACTAAGGACTAACCAGAGACCAGCAACTCACACTGCATCATCTTATTTGCTTCTCAAAGCCTCTCTTTGTGGCATGTATCAGCATCCCCCTCTCACAGAGAAGGAAAAAGCCTTACCCCGAGTCAGTGCATTTTCTCATCACCACTACGCCCACAGACCATGGACATAAGGTATTCTGGCACTGACGGTCCTGGAGAGCCAGGGTCAGGCACACCCCCTCTGGCCAAAAATGGTCATTTACTTTAAAAAGTAAATTACAATTGGAGCATTTTCAGTCTGCAACAATAAAGAATAATTTCTCTTCCTTGTGCACAAGAGCTCCAATTATGATTTAATTCAATTCCGATTAACTATGCTTTGATGGCATTCCCATTACCTAAAAAATAAATGTATTAGCCAAGCATAATGTGTTTTGGCTATAGTTCTGAGGCTAGTAAGGAGGCTGTTTGGTGGCTATGATCACACACTTCATTCCACAGTTGTAAAGAACCAGAGAAGGGAGAAAATAAGGATGAGGCAAATAACTCTGAGAAATCCCACACAGAGAGGTTTTGTGGTTTGGGGGTGGCAGGGTGCTGTCAGCATATGCTTGGTATTCACAGGTTTGCTCTCTCAGCCGCTGTTCAAGATGCTTCGGGATGTGAGTGTGGGCAGGTACCAAGGGCTATTCCGCCCGTGAGGGTGGACTCCTGGGCAGGGGTGGGGTGGAGGAGAGGTGTGAAGATGGAGCTGATTAAACACACTGCATGTGGGCGTCGTCGGCAGGCCTGTCCCCGCTACGTCAATGACAACGGTGCCCCTCCCAGCTCTGGGACTTCTCACAGTCTGAGTAGCTTGCAGCCTGTGCCTTAGCTCCTGGCCCCCAGTCACCTGGTGTCCAGCTGGACAGTGCTCTTCAGGTGTCTAATCACCCTCCCTCCTGCCCCTGACGCGTCTGTGCCATTACTAACACCTTCCTTGGGTCTGTGGCTCCCAAGCATCCCTCCATCCCTGAAGAAAGGGACTGACCTGGGTGAGCCTCGGTCCTGACACTTGCTTTACAGCCACTATTCTCTCAACAACTGCCTGAGGTAGGTTTCTGTTCCTGTTTTATGGAAGAGGAAACTGTGCTATATCTGGGCCTATTTGCCCTCAGATTCATCTCTTGAAACTTTCTCTCTTCTCTCTTATATGGCAGGGGGTGCTGACCCCTGCTGGCTGGTTTCCCCTGGGTTTGGCCAGTGGGATGCACTGGCCTGAGGGTGGGGGGGTGGAGGTTGTGTTACTTCCTGGCACTGGCTTCCATCAGACACGTCTGCCCCAGTTCCAGCTTCTACAGGGAGACCCCAGCCCCGGGCTGTGGAAACACCAGGGGTTCCCTTTGACCCTGGGGTGGGCTCTTCAGCTTCTTGCTGTGGCTAATCTTTGAGTTGCCTCATTCTTCCCTGTTTGGCTTTTCAGCCCTCCATCTCCTGTGTATCCAGTTCCATACAATAAATTCCCTCTGTTTCAAATACTCAGAGAAGTTTTTGTTTTTCTGGATGAAACAGAAGCTGCAAGAGGTTAAGTAACCACCCAGAATAACAGCCTTCAACACTTCAGTGTATTTCCTTCCAGGTTTGAAAAATGTGTATACTGATTAAATCTTCTCTTTGGAGTCTGTCTATCTATCTATCTATCTATCTATTTGAATAACCAAAACATAAATGGGTCATACTCTATGTATGTTTTAATCTGCTGTTTATTACATTGTGAGAATTTAATTTTCTCATATAAGTTCAAAAATACATTTAATGACTACTTAATATTGTTTTAAGGATTACTTATTTAAATAATCTGAGCGTTTAGATTCTCCATGTCTTTTCACTTACATAAATAATTACAAGGAAGTTCTATCTAAGGTGGCAAAATGAAGATAGTTGAGCAATTGCTTTCCTCTGGTTCTGACTAAATGAACAATAGAAAATAAAAATCTGCTCACTTTCTCTCTCCCACCAAATCATAAGTAGCATCAAAAAAAAAAAGAAAAGTTCCCACGTCATGCCATAAACTTCAAGGAAAGCTTCTGACCCTGCTGGTGTGTCCCCTAGTCCAACCCCCTCAAGTCAGAGGCCAGACTGGGGAGATGAGATGACTGAGCAAAGGTTGGAGGCTTCTCACTGATCACCCCACATCTGGAGAGAAGCAGAGAAGGATGTGGGCATGCCGTTCAGAGAAAAGCCTCATACTCCCTACTCACTATCGCTGGAACTTTAGGATTGAAGCCAGCATGGGCAGTCTGCCCCAGCTCATCATTTTTCTAGGATATTATGTTCATGCTGTGAAACATGTCAGGAAGCACTGCCTGGGACCACCGAAAATGCCTAGTATTGCAATACCAGGGCTATTAATGCAGAGCTGGAAAAGGAAGAACAGATATCACATGTAATGGGAAGGGATTTGAGAAAAATTTAATCGTATTTCATAGAAATAGAAAGAAATGGGGTCTTCCCTGGTGGCGCAGTGGTTGAGAATCTGCCTGCCAATGCAGGAGACACGGGTTCGAGCCCTGGTCTGGGAAGATCCCACATGCTGCGGAGCAACTAGGCCCGTGAGCCACAACTACTGAGCCTGCGCGTCTGGAGCCTGTGCTCCGCAACGAGAGAGGCCGCGATAGTGAGAGGCCCGCGCACAGTGATGAAGAGTGGCCCCTGCTTGCCGCAACTGGAGAAAGCCCTCGCACAGAAACGAAGACCCAACACAGCCAAAAATAAATAAATAAATAAATAAAATTAAAAAAAAAAATTGGTCTTTATAAAAAAAAAAAAAGAAAGAAATGGATAGTCTGAACTGCCCAAGTTAAGCATGAGAAAGATGAAAAGAAACCATGTAGAAAGTAAACAACCAATTATAGTCCCCACCCAACCTAGAAATAAATGAAAAAAGACACATAGATAAAACAAAGTGCATTTCTTACAAAAAAAAAAAACAAACCCCAAACCCCCCAAAAAACCCAAAACAAATGAAAAACCCAACCTGAAAGAAAACATATCCCAAGAAACAAAGAAAACTTCCAACGTATATTTTGCACTACAGAGGAATTTACCAAGAATCTGAATCCAATAAAACAAGGATTCAACAATGAGAAATTAAATACAATAAGAAAAACTCTTGCAACTCAATGCAAGAGGTTTCTTATTGTATCTTATTTCCTTTTTCAATATTGAGAAAACTCAATACAATAAGATTAAAAGAAGTTCACAATGCTAGGAAAATTAAGGACTCATACTACACTATTACAGAAATTATAAATTATAAATAAAAAACTAAATCAGACGGCTGAAAATTGTATTTCTGACATAGAGAGAAGGTTTGCTGTAATAATGATGAAAGCTGACAAAAAGGAGAGAGATTAAGACAGAATAAAGCTAATGCATGTGAAGGACAAAGTTGATTCAAAAAAAAGGATAATCTCTGCTGAGGAGAACCCACAAGTGGAATAGAAAATACATTTTATTCTTGATAAACAGGAGAGAATATCTTGATACTACCAAACTTGAATCATGAAGAAATAATTCTTCTGGCATCTAAACAGAAAAAAACCAGTCACCTTCAAGGAGAGAAATCAAGCTGACCTCAAACATCTCCACAAAGATGTTCAATGCCGGAAGGCAGTAGAGCGATGACTAAAGAGTTCTGAGGTAATGACAAAGGAACTAAACATGACCATATGTGACCAAATTATTGTGGAAGTATAACGGCAAAAGGTAGACATTCAAAAAATGAAATAGAGGGACTGACCATCCATGAACCCCTCCAGAGAAACCACTCACTTGAAATTCAGCCATCGATGGCATGAATGGAAAAGATACGGCAGAAAAGCTAATGCCACACTCAAAGGCGGAAGATGGTGGAGCAATGCCTACAAGATCCAGGGGGAAATGTGTGCCCCATGATTGTTACATTCAGCCAAAGTATCTGTTATAGATAAGTGCAACAGAGGAGTACTGTATTTTCAACTTTTAGGAACTCAGAGATTATAAATATGAGCCCTCTGTTACAAAAATCAAAAATGCTGGTTGATGACATTCAGTTACCATAAGATGAACCAATACCCAGAACTCTAGAATGGGGATGCTAGAGTTAGCACTAAATCGACTTAAATAAAGAAGAAATAAAATAAAGACTAAACAACTACAGGGAGTATAGTTATATAAGAGAATTTAAATATTACAAATGTCGATAAAGTAAAATTACTAATAGACCCCTCAAACTGGAAAATACGGCAGGGGAGGAGGGAGTGTTATAAAGGTGCTAACTTTCTCATCTTTCATAGCAAAGGGTCTAGCAATACTACCTAAAATCAGGCCATGGAGATAAAAACATAATGAATCAAACTTCATATGATATTTTCAGAATAATTTTTCTTAAAGGAAATTTTTATTTCATGTATATATTCCTTATGGGTTGAATTGTGTCTCCCTAAATAGATACATTGGAATTCTAACCTCTAGTATCTCAGAATGGGACCTTATTTGCAGATAGGGTCATTAGAGAGGTAATCAAATTAAAATGAGGCCACTAGGGTGGGTGGGTCCTAATCCAGTATGATTGATATTCTTATAAAAAGTGGAAAATGTGGACACAGGGATATGCACATACAGAGAAGATGGCCGGGTACAAGCCAAGGAACACCTGAGGCTACCAGAAATTAGGAGAGAGGCCTGACACAGACTCTTCCCTTGTGCCTTCAGAGGGAGCATGGCCCTGCTGACACCCTGATTTCAGACTTCTGGTCTCCAGAACTCTGAGACAATAAATTTCTGTTGTACAACCTAGTTCGTGATACTTTATTAAAGCAGCCCTAGAAAACTAATACAATGGTTTAAAATGCATTGTTTTATAAATGAAACACTCTTATAGTAAAAAAAAAAAAATGGTCTAACATCTAATAATGCCCCAGTTTTACTTCAATTTCTTTTTTTTTTTTTTTTCTGTGAACCAGGTAAAATAAGTGGAATGGTCTGTTTTCCTAAAAATAGTATTATATGAGACTATTTCATGAAATTATTTCCATCCATCCAAACACTTACCAAACAATGTGCCCTATCCATCTTTCTCTGTACAGGTTCAGAAATGTATCTGGAATGTGGTCACCTTATTTTAATGATGGTTATTACTAGGTAATATGATTTTGGTTGACTATTTTGCTCTCTTTTTTTGTGCTTGTTATTGTTTGAAATATTTTTCAATGAGCATGTGTACTGTATTTTAAAATCCTAATACTGCAAAGAAAAATCCTTGTATTTCAGTCCATGTCTACATAACTCATTTTTTAAAAGCTATGGACTCTTAGATGGAGTTTGAATATTTTTAAGGCTCATTGATACCTGTGGTTAAATTTCTTTCTGGATTATAACAGTTTAGAGTCATACAAGCAATGCATTACAATTCCTACCTTATTACACAATTGCAGCATTGAGTACTCTTATTATTTATAGTAATTTGATGGGTTAAAAATGGCATCTCATGTACACTAGATCCTTTAATTACTAGAGAGGTTGAACATTTTTTGCAAATCTAGGGGCTACTTGTATTTCTTGTTCTGTTTGTGTTTTTGTATCTTTTCTGTGGTTGTTTCTTATTTATGATTACATTACTCACACACACGTTCTCACAACCATCTGTCCTGTTCACTGGTAATAGTCTCTTAATCTGTGCTTAGCTTTTTAATTTTGTTCTTCATGTTTTGAAATGTTCATAGATTTTTAATATTTTAATCTGATATTTTATTTCCCTCTCACTTCCCTCATTGATTTTGATTGATTAATTTTTTGACATGTTTTATCTTTTTTTAGGAACACATCACATCCTCCTAACTCTGGTTATTCCTTGAGGCTAGCATCTCTCACCACTTCCCTATGCATTTTTCTCACCATTTTAACCACTTTGGTGCAATTCAGTGGCTTTTAGTTCATTCACAATATTTCCAACGATCACCAGTATCTAATTCCAGAACATTTACATCACAACAAAAAGAAACCCATGTTAATTAAGCAGTCATTTCCCAGTCTCCTGTGCCCCCAAGTCCCTGACAACCACAATTCTGCTTTCTATCTCTATGGATATGCCTATTCTGGACATCTCACAGAAGTGGTCATACAATATATTGTCTTTTGTGTCTGGCTTTTTTCACTTAGCATAATGTTTTTGAGGCTTATCCATATTACAGCATGTCTCAGTGCTTCATTCCTTTTTATGGCTGAATACTACTTCATTTTATGGATATACCACATTTGTTTATCCATTCATCAGTTGATGATTCTTTGGGTTGTTTCCACTTTTTGGCTATTATGAATAATGCTGCTATGAACATTTATAGGCATGTTTTTGCTTGAACACCTGTTTTCAATTCTCCTGGGTAAATACCTAGGAAGTGAATTGCTGGTTCACATGCTAATTCTATGGTAAACTTTTTAAGGAACCACCAAACTATTTTCCACAGTGTCTGTACCATTTTACATTTCCACCAGCAATGTAGGAAGCTCCAAATTTAATCACATCCTCCCCAATACTTGTTATTTCCCATTAAAAAAAAGTTATAACCATCCAGTGGGTGTGTCATCTCATTGTGGTTTTGACTTGCGTTTCCCTAGTAACTAACGATGCTGAACATTTTTCTTTTATTTTTTTCTTCCAGTTTTATTGAGATATAATTGGCATATAACTTTGTATAAGTTTAAGGCCGTAGTGGTGATTTGATACATGTATATGTTGAAAAATGTTTACCACAGTAATGTTAGTTAACACATCCTTCATCTCGCAAAATAACCTTTTCATTGTTGTTGCTGTTGTTATGGTGAGAACGTTTAAGATTTATTCACATACCAACTTCCAAGTATACAATACAGTATTATTAATTATAGCCACCATGCTGTACACTAGATCCCTGGAACTTATCTATCTTATAACTGGAAGCTAGTACCTTTTGACCAACATCTCTCCATATTCCCCAGCCCCCAGTCCTGGGTAACCATCAATCTACTCTCTTTCTGAGTTTGAGATTCTTGGATTCCACATATAAGTGAGATCATACAGTATTTGTCCTTTTATGTCTGACTTATTTCACCAAGCATAATGCCTTCAAGGTCTACCCATATTGTTGCAAATCACAGGATTTCCTTCTTTTTTATGTCTGAATACTATTCCATTTTATGCATATACTCCGCATTTTCTTTATCCATTCATCCATTGATGGACATTTAGGTTGTTTCCATGTTTTGGCTATTGTGAATAATGCTGTAATGAACATGGGAGTACAGATAGCTCTTCAAGACAGTGATTTCATTTCTTTTGGATATCCAGAAGTAGGATTGCTGGATCATATGGTAGTTCCATTTTTAATTTTTGAGGACCCTCTGTACTGTTCTCCATAGTGGCTGCACCAATGTAGATTCCCACCAACAGTGCACAAGGGTTCCCTTTTCTCCATATCCTTGTTGGCATTTGTTACCTCTTATCTTTCTTTAGTTGTTGTTTGTTTAGTGACTGGGAGCCAATTTTCTAAAATCTGTCTTGTGTGGCCACTGAATTCTGTTCTGATAACTTAGTGGTCAGCTAGTGATTCAACAGAGACTGCCTTAAATGTCAAGGTTTAGCTGTTTGTTCTTCCTTTCTTCCTTCCTTTCTTTCTCTTTCTCTCTCTCTCTCTTTCTCTTTTTCTCCCTTTCTCCCTTCCTCCCTTCCTCCCTTCCTCCCTTCCTCCCTTTCTTCCTTTCATTCGTTCTTTCTTGAGTGAAAACAGATTTATTCAGGGAGATACACACTCCATAGACAGAATTTGGACTGACTCAGAAAGTGAGGGTGGCGTAGCTGTTATTTCTTCATTCAGCATTTGCATAGCTCCTGTAAACTTTTGATTAGTTTTCTGAGTTCTGATAAAGTTGATTCTTACAGATTTTGCCAAGGTATTCACTGCTTTTGTAGAGGGATGGGCTCTTGGAATTCCCCATTCTACCATTTTTGCTGCTGTCACTACTTAGGTAGTATCTTTTTCATGATTTTATTTGCTAAATGAATGAATAATTACAACTCTTTATTGAGTACCTACTACATGTAAGAAACAGTAGTAAGGGTATTCATATATTATATAATCCTAAGGATGCCCTTATAAGCTAGGCAATACTATCATCATTTAGGTCTCTTAGGTCAAACACATATGACTCTGTCCTTGACAGCAGGGAGGAGAGGGCTTGAGGATGTCACCATGGGATACCTTGATATCAGTTGTATAAGTGCTTGAGATTCTGGTCAGGGAGGATTAGATTCAGCCTTAGATGCCAGATTCTCACTTTTGCCAGTGAAAGTGACTGTCAGGCCCCAAAGAGCTGACTACAGGCAGACCTTGGAGATACTGCAAGTTCGGTTCTAGACCACCACAATAAAATGAATATCACAATAAAGCGAGTCACACATTTTTTTTTGGTTTTCCAGTGTGTATAAAAGTTGGGTGTAAACTATAGTCTTTTGAGTGTGCAATAGCATTATGTCTAAATAAACAAAGTACATAAATTAATTAAAAATACTTTATTGCTAAAGAATGCTAACCATCATCTGAGCCTTCAGCGAGTCATGGTAGTAACTCAGTCACTGATCATGGATCACCATTACACATATAGTGATAATGAAAAGCTTGAAATATTGTGAGAATTACCAAAATGGGACACAGAGACACAAAGTGAGCAAATGCTATTGGGAAAATGGTGCTGATAGACTTGTTTGACGTAAGGTTGCCACACATCTTCAATTGTAAAAAATGCAATATCTGTGAAGCACAAAAAACCCCCACAAGATTCGCTTGTACTTGCCGGGAACCTTTGAGGTGATCTCATGCCATTCAAGGGCCATAGACTTCTAAATCTCATTAACCTGAGTGCTCACGACAGCTTCGCTACTTTCCTAGTTCTTGTATCTTCACCGTTTTGAATCCCCATTTTCACACCTTCAATATGGTCTTTCAGTGAAAAAGCTCCTCACAATGGGCATGGCTCAACAAGTGGGGAATTTCAGTTTGCTCTGGCTGAAGGAGGATGACGTGGATGTCCTGTGGAGACTGTAATGATCTAGGCACTGTGTTGGCACTCAAGGTCCCAGGCTGTTATCTACCACACTCCTGATTCTATTATAAATTCATCTGGTTTTGCAGGTCCAGCTGTTGGGCTTTTCTGTGGTCTGTTTTCCTCCATATTGTGCTCCTGTTGCCAGAGCTGACGCCAGATCCGTGCTCAAAACCCGCCAACTCCCCCTGAACAGAAACTGACATACATCTTTAAGTCACAGGGTCTGGAGGCAAAGAAAGGAAGCTATACGAAGAGAAAAACAAAAACTAAGTAAAACCAGCCAGAATCAAAATGGCGATGAATCTGACCTCCAACAGACACTGAGTCTCATTTTATGTTGATTTTACCACATTAGCATACTAAGTGCCACACCAAGACTGGAAGATGTGGACCAAAAAAGGTTAAAAAGAGGGTGGCACCCCATTCCCTCAGAAAGCCGTGCCCCCTCCCTGTAGACTAATGCATATGCCTCCCCATCATTAGCCTCACGCTCCTTTCCCCATTGCCCTAACTCTTTAAAATCAAATCCCTCCTGCCACGTGGGCGAGAAGCTGATCTGTGAACTAAGTTCTAAGTTCCCGCTTCTCCATTCTTTGGCCATTGAATAAAACTTACACTGCATTGATCTCAGCTTTGGTTTTGTTTTTTGGCTGCATGAACCTGAACGGAAAAAGAGCCTCTGAGCAGGGGCTCCTACGATTTAATTCGCTAACACCTCTAGTCAAGCTATACTTCCACCTGAATCCTGTTCTTCTTTTCACAGCTACACATGTCAAAATTCCATCAAGGCTCATATTCAGGGTCACCATTACTGGGAAGCCTGTCCTAGCTCTTCAACTGGAAGCCAATCCATCAGGCTCTGAGCTCTCGCAGCGCTTGGTCCAGAGCTTCATGTTCTCCCATCCTCTCTCCCTCTATTGCATCCACAGCCTTCCTCAAGTATGAGAGTTACAGGCAGTGAACAGCCGGTGAGCCAGCCACTGAACATAACCAAATTATAAATGCCCTCGTCAACAAAGAGTAATGCTCACTGATGCTCTGATAACAATGAAACATTATTGTGTGATTATGAAGTATGATTTTCATGGTTAATTTTTATAATTTTCTTTGTCATCATTTTTTGGTGTGTATATAAAACTTTGGTTATTTTGGGGAGGACAAGGGGCTCACCCATGTGAACATCATTCCTTGAAGTGGAAGAGGCAGGAGAAACACTTCCCAGGAACATGAGCTCTGCCGTCTGGATCCAGACTTAATCCAGACTGTTTCCAGTCCTTTGGCATCTTAGGCACAAAGTCTATGCTCTGGGAACATTGCAGAGTTGAATTTATCATATTCCCAAGAACAGCTCTTTTCTCTCTGACTCTTATCTTTGTCTGACTTGTAGCATTTTTAAAAAAATGAGTCAGGTCTGTATATTTCAATACGTTTAGAAAATGACTTTCCTATTCTTCCTCTCTTTCTTTTCCTTCTTTCTTCCCACTGGCATAGAAATATCTCATTTCCGTAGTAAGTGTTGAGATGGAAATTTAAATTTGAGGGGCTTGCTTGTCAGGTTCAAAAAACAGTCACTTATATTAGGATCTTACACAAACCCCCTCTCTTCCACCTACTCCCAAGGCTAACTTCTCTTGAAGGAAGCCTGAGGGGGGTCCAGACAGGGATCTGCCTCCAGGAAAATACCAGTGGTCCCTTGGGTCACCTACTGTCTGAGCACTGCCAAGGTGGAAAAACCACAGGCATGGGAGTTGGGATAGCCTTAGATTCCGATTCCAATTTTTTACCCAGGATTTGTATTTCTTTGGGCAAGTTTCTTCACTTCTCTGAGCCTCAGGATTCTCACTGTAAAATTGGAACCATAATATCTCCCTCATAGGATAATGATCAAGGTTAGGTGGGTTGCATACATGCTCGCTGAATTCATGAGTGAATAAATGAGTGAATGGTGTCCGCCATCACATGCTGGAGCCCTGTAGTTGGCCTAAAAATTCATTGACTTAGGCAATGGCTTACCAAAGAATATGATGGGAGCAGTTAGCCCCTGGGAGAGATATTTCATCACTGACATTGTTTGGAATTGCCAGAATTTGGGGATAATAAAAAGCAGTTTGATTTCTTCTTCCATCACTGTTTTTAAATTCTCTACAGACTGTGTACCCTCTTATGTTTATACCCCAGTTGGACTGTTCCCCGCCCCTCCTTCCCCAGTCAGGGCTGCAAATACAGCCACTTCACTTGAGATAGGACTCCAGGATTATGGAGATAGAAGACCTGGCCCTGGCTATCCCTCTGAGCCCATGGTTGTAGATTCTGAGCTATTTCTGAAACTCCTTGCTGGTTCAATCTGAAAAGTAGTTTGCAATGGAAATTTCTCCCCCTTGAAATCCTTGTTAATCTAATTGCAATTGAAATGCATAAATGAAATGACAAAAGCTGCATTTTATCAGCAATTATAGCAATTTTCTTTTATTTACTGGAGTCTGACCTCTGCTGTATTGATGAATTGCCCTTTTTCAAGGTCTATTTTCCCATCAGCAAAGTCAGGTTGTTTATAAAATGATTGGCACAAAATGTCGTTCTCCCGTCACCTGTTATTCCCCCCATGTTTTAAAAAATGTGTCCCAAGTCTGAAGAAATTGACTAGGAATTTATGGAGCCTGGACATTTCTATCTGAGTGTATATTTTTACAGGGAGCTCTAAAGCATCCAACAACAATCTTTTCAATGCCAAAATCTGAAAAATACGCAGCATACAGCATCTTGCACCTCTGTATCCTTCTGAGTCCTTAGAGATTTGGTGCGTGCAATCTGTACCCATTATCTTTTCAATCAGCTTTCTAATTGCTCCTTTTCAAGGTCACATTATTAGGAAGTCACAGAAGTTTGAGACAAATGAGGGGCCGTGCCCCTCTCCTCATGTCCAGGCAGTCCTCAAGGCCTATTGACCACACCTCCTTGAATTTCTCCCTTTCTCTCCAACTCTACTACCACTGCCCACTCTCAGGCTTTTATCCCCTCTCCCCTGGACCCCTGCAGCAAACAGCCTCCATACAGATTTCACTGCCTCAGCCTCAAAGGCCTTACCTTGCTCCTTTTCCATCCTCCCCACAGCTGTCAAAATGACCTTTCCAAACCACAAATCAAGCTGCTATTGCTCTGCTTAATCTCCCCAGAAGTGCCCAATCACCTGCCGGAAAACATCTCACCTCTTGAAGATGACCTGCAGGGCCTCAAGTGACCTGAATCTGAATTCCTCCATCTTTCCCCAGCATGGACCACCTCTCCCTGCCCTGCCCCTCGCCCTACACTCCAGGGACCCAGAACTGGCTCTTGTCATCTTCTCTGTGTGGTACCCGCCCTCCTCCCCTTTCTTTATGCAGTTGCCTTTGCCTGGAAAACCTCCTCTCCCCTTTTTCTTCACCTGGCTAACTCTTACTCCAGTTTTGTCATAATTTATCTCTCACCTTTTCTGTGAAGTCTTGATTTCTTTTTTTTTTTTAACATCTTTAGTGGAGTATAATTGCTTTACAATGGTGTGTTAGTTTCTGCTTTATAACAAAGTGAATCAGTTATACATATACATATATCCCCATATCTCCTCCCTCTTGCATCTCCCTCCCTCCCACCCTCCCTATCCCACCCCTCTAGGTGGTCACAAAGCACCGAGCTGATCTCCCTGTGCTATGCGGCTGCTTCCCACTAGCTATCTATTTTACATTTGGTAGTGTATATATGTCCATGCCACTCTCTCACTTTGTCCCAGTTTACCCTTCCCCCACCCCGTATCCTCAAGTCCCTTCTCTAGTAGGTCTGCATCTTTATTCCCGTCTTGCCCCTAGGTACTTCATGTCATTTTTGTTTGTTTGTTTTTTAGATACCATATATATGTGTTAGCATACAGTATTTGTTTTTCTCTTTCTGACTTACTTCACTCTGTATGACAGACTCTAGGTCTATCCACCTCACTACAAATAACTCAATTTCGTTTCTTTTTATGGAAGACTTGATTTCTTTTATTTGATTTGTGTTATGCATCCCTTTATCAAAGTACTTACTACTTTATATTGAGATGATCTTCAGTCAGTTGCTCCCCTATCAGACGGTGAATGCGTTCCTTGAGGGTAGGAAAAGTAGCTTAGTTAGCTCTATAACACTAGGGCCTAGTGCAGGCACCCACTTACACACGATCTGTTAAATTATGCTACCTAGTAGTTGTTCAATAATTGCCAATTTCCTTTCCTACTTTCCTCATTCCTCGGAGTACTGGTTCCCCCCATCTGTAAACTGTGTATGAAGTTACTTATCTCACCTAGCTCCATGCATTTCTTTGTGGTTCAAATGACCTATTGGCTATAAATGTGTGATGTAAACATGTAAGTATATCCTAGTGTTAATTTTTTCTATTACTGCTCCTCTTTGGCACCTCCATCTAACTCTCCAATCATGCCCCTGCCACCATCAGCAACTCTGATTGAGTAAAATATTTCGGATGACCCCTGACAAACCAAACACCATAAGTCAAACAAAGCATAACACCAAGTGAAGTGGATCTTGACTAATCTAGGCTGTTGACTTGTATTGGGGGCTTATTCAATGTTTGCCCCTTTCCCCTTCAAACCATATATATGTCCAGGCTTGTGATAGCTGCCCCTTCTTTTGTCTCCCATTTCACACTGTAGCTCTCAATTCCTTTCTCATGGACTGTCTTGTATTCTCAGCAAATGATAGTTAACATTGTTAATGATAGCTGACATTAGCATTCACTATGTGTCAAGTGCTAAACTGAATGGATCGACTCATTTAATTCTCCCCCAAATCCTTGGAGGTGGATACTCTTATCATCTTTTACAGATGAGGAGAGTTTGGACTGGCTAAATCCCTTGTTCAGTAGCTCCCCAGTTGATAAGAGTTAGAAGGGAGTCCAGAAGCTGCACACTTGACCTTCACCCTCTACTGCCTCTCAAGGCTATATGTCAAGTTCTCCCTCTGGACTGCAGTTTCTTGGATCATAGCGGCTTAGTCAGGTATACACTTGCCCCTCCAGACTTCCAGAAAACATTCCTCTGACATGGAAATACTCCTATTGGAGGTACTGTACTGTTAGGGAATAATTTCCATGGAGACAGAAAATCCAGATTAAAAATCCTGACTTCATAGCCTTAAAAGTGAGCTTCAGTTCCCACTTCTGAAAGATGGGAAGAAAAAGAAATTGACCTCATAGATCTGTTGGGAAATTGAAGAAGGCGTTGCAAGTATAAACACGTAGGCAGTGACTGAGTTACAGGGGATGCTTGGTAGATACTAGTTTGAGCCTCTTGGAGCTTCATTTTTACCAGTCATGGAAGGGTCTTTTCTATATATTATTGTGTTAAAGCTTACATCAACTCTTTTGGTGTGTGTGTGCGTGCGCGCGCGTGTGTGTGCATGTGTGTGTGTTTGTGTGTGTGATTGCCATTCCCATTTTATGAAGGAGGAAATTGAAGCACAGAGAAAGGTTGATTGGATGTCCCCTGAGCACGTGCCCCTGACGTGAGAAGCACGGTTACCCTGGCTGTCCTGGAATGCCTTGGGCCATTTAGGAGCTTACTGCCGTTGCCAGGCCTGTTGCAAGTCAACTTGGATGACTCTCACTCTCTTTGCTTTGTGCAGAGTCTGGTGAAATAACTGTAAATGATTCTGTTGTGTCACGTTTCTCTGAAGTCCCTCAACCACAAATGTAAGATGTTGTGACTAACCAGGTAGAGTTAGATCTTTGACCTGAAATCAACCTAAGGGGAATCTCTTTGATTTCATTCTGTTGTCCTTTAATTTTTTTTTTTTATCCTGATAGTTGTACCTTAAGTGCCTTTGACCATGAGAGTACCAACTGTGCCATCTAGGACTGAGTGGCTGTGACAGAGCCCTCCAGCACAGATGGGGAAAAGTCAGTTGGTTCTTACTCTCAAGGAGGTCCTGGACAGCAGGAGAGAACACATGTACGCCAGGATTCCAGAAGAGTCATGTAGAATTCCCCAGGATGGACATTTGGTATGTTTTTCTGGCTGGAGGTATCAAGAAGTGGATTTGAAGCTGGTCCTGGAAGGACCCGTGGTAGTTTACTATGGGGAAAAAGTGGGAAAATACAGTTCTGGTGGAAAGATGTGTGGGCAAAGGCACCCACCATAAAGGTCTAAGGCAAGGAATCAGCTCTCTTTCGGGGAAGTGGTAGAGTCAAGTCTGCATTATATTTTGAATCTGCAAAGCAACAGGTGGGTAAATATTTCAAGAGGGACCTCCTAGCCAGGAGAAAACAGGATCCATTGGTCCTGGCCCTTCCCTTTCCTGGGAGTTTATTTCCACACTTGTCATCTTAGCTCTAACAAATATTTAAAGTATGAATAATGGGGACCCATGGTTAGGAAATCAAAGTCTGATATTTCTCTTCATTGAGATTAATGATTGTAATTTTCCCTGTGGGGGGGCGGGGGGAGTGGGGAGAGCTGTGTAAGAAGAAAGGTTTACTCCTTGAGGAGTGTAGGCCTCACACAAGGCTTAGCTTGACAATTACAACTTTGCACAGAGTTACACGGAGGAACTTGAGGCAGCAGAGATCATCCCGGGAAACGGCTGGCCTCATGCGCAGCCCAAGCCAAGCAAGTTTCTTTCCAGGATCCCAGCTGACCTGTGCCCAGCCTGGTATGGCTTCTTCAAGCTTTATTCTGCTTCTGTGCCCTGCACAGTGCCTTATACACTCAACACACAATTGACAAACTCAGCATAAAAACAAGATCTGAGAGGCAATACAGCATAGCAGTTAACAGCAAGGACTGAGGCGCCAGGAAGACCCAGGAACAAATGGTGGCCAGCTACTTGCTAGCTCTGTGAGGCAGGTTATTTCTCTGAGGAAACTTCACGGTCCTCATCTGCTGGTTGAGGGTGTCATGAGGATAGTCTGGAACATACTAGAAGTTTAGTAGGATCATTTCCTCCTTTTCCCTAGATATCTTTACCCTACCCCATGTTCTCCTCTGAGGCTCCCAAAGGCAACTGGAGAAGTTGCCAACTGCAAGTGTGCTGTTCAGAAAAAGCACTGGGTATATTGGGTCCAAGCCTTAGGAAATCTGAAGACAAGACATTCAGGGGCATTTAGCATTTCCCCAACTCTGAGTGTGTTCCTTCTCCTAAAGACATCACCAGCTTTCAGGGATGGGATGGACTAAACTATGACCTGCCAACCAGAGATGATAGTAGGATCTGTGGTTACGAATATCACCTCTGGTACAAAGCTGTGTGTTCAAATCCCATCCTTGTGACTCCCTAGCTTAGTGTTCTTGGGCAAGGGATTTTACCTCTCTGAGCCTCAGTTTTCCCATCTGTAAGATGGAGATAATAATAAGACTTGCCTTAGGGGCTGTTAGTTCAGTAACATATGTAAAGTTCTTAGGTTCTTGGAACAGTGCCTGGTGCATAGGAAGTACTATGTAATTGTTTGTTATCACTCTTTCCTTTTATTGATTCTTGCCCCAAGGTTTTTTTTCCTAATTAAAAAATGTTTGATTGTATCAATACTTTAACATTCCCCCTCCTTGGGATAAAAGCCCATCTCTGTCTTTCTGTCTTCCTGCTCTCATCTTTGTGTGGGTGCCTTGAGATGCCAGGGCAATGAAGAGAAGGTCACTTTGTGCGTGTGAATATTGATCATTGGCACTCAAGACTGTTGCTTTAGGAGACATGACACCCTAAAACTCCTAGAAGAGAACATACACAAAACATTCTCTGACATAAATCATACCAATGTTTTCTTAGGTCAGTCTCCCAAGGCAATAGAAATAAAAGCAAAAATAAACAAATGGGACCCAATCAAATTTATAAGCTTTTGCACCACAAAGAAAACCATAAATAAAACGAAAAGACAACCTACAGACTGGGGGAAAATATTTGCAAATCATGAGACCAACAAGGGCTTAATTTCCAAAATATACAAACAGCTCATAGAATTCAATAGCAAAAAAACAAACAACACAATTGAAAAATGGGCAAAAGACTCAAACAGACATTTCTCCAAAGAAGACATGCAGATGGCCAATAGGCACAAGAAAAGATGCTCATCATCGCTAATTATTAGAGAAATGCAAATCAAAACTACAATGAGGTACCACCTCACACCAGTCAGAATGGCCATCATTAAAAAGCCTACAAATATCAAATGCTGGAGGTGGTGTGGAGAAAAGGGAACCCTCCTGCACTGTTGGTGGGAATGTAAATTGGTACAGCCACTGTGGAGAACAGTATGGAGGTTCCTCAAAAAACTAAAATTAGAGTTGCCATATGATCCAGCAATCTCACTCGTAGGCATATATCCAGACAAAACTATAATTTGAAAAGATGCATGCACCCCTTTGTTCATAGCAGCACTATTTACAATAGCCGAGACATGGAAACAACCTAAATGTCCATTGACAGATGAATGTATAAAGAAGATGTGGGGCTTCCCTGGTGGCACAGTGGTTGAGAATCTGCCTGCCAATGCAGGGGACACGGGTTCGAGCCCTGGTCTGGGAAGATCCCACATGCCACGGAGCAACTAGGCCCGTGAGCCACAACTACTGAGCCTGCGCGTCTGGAGCCTGTGCTCCGCAACAAGAGAGGCCGCGATAGTGAGAGGCCAGCGCACCGCGATGAAGAGTGGCCCCCGCTCGCGGCAACTAGAGAAAGCCCTCGCACAGAAACGAAGACCCAACACAGACAAAAATAAATAAATAAATAAATAAATTTATTAAAAAAACAAAAGATGTGGTATATATATAAAATGGAATATTACTCAGCCATAAAAAAGAATGAAATAATGCCATTTGCAGCAACATGGATGGACCTAGAGATTATCATACTAAGTGAAGTAGGTCAGAAAGAGAAAGACAAATACCATATGATATCACTTATATGTGGAATCTAAAATATGATACAAATGAACATATCTATGAAATAGAAACAGACTCACAGACGTAGAGATCAGACTTGTGGTTGCCAAGGGGGAGGGGGATGGGAGAGGGAAGGATTGGGAGTTTGGGGTTGGCAGAGGCAATCTGGTATATATAGAATGGATAACAACAAGGTCCTACTGTATAGCACAGGGAACTATATTCAATATCCTATGACAAACCATAGTGGAAAAGAACATGGAGAAGAATGTATATATATATATATATGTATAACTAAATCACTTTGCTGTATAGCAGAAATTAACACATTTAAAATCAACTATACTTCAATAAAATTTTTTTAAAAAGATTATTGCTTTAGGGATCCAAGCCCTTCCTTCTGCTTCCCTCCTTTCTTTTGATGTTAGAGGAGCCCTGCCTCATAGTGACAAGTGGAAAAGGGGCAGGAGAGGGGAGTCTACCTTTGACAAAAGAGAAAACTAAGGCAACCCTTAACCCATCTGAACCTCTGCTTTCACATCTGGAAACTAAGCAGTTTCAACTAGATGGTCTCCAAGGGCTCTGTCAGCTCAAAATTTCTGACACTAAGACAGCAGGAATTTAATTCATCTGAGAGCAAAAAAGAGATTGAGGGCACGGTGCAAGATCTATTCCACATAAGAAAAATGCATTTCTAAAAGCAATGGTATATGCATGTGGTTATTTTTTAAAAACCTGTATTACCCTGTTTTAGCAAAAAAAATATGCAGTCTAAGTCTGAGCATGATGGGAGATCATCTTCCTGAAAATTAAAGTCCTAAAATGCATTGTTCCATATCCGAGCATAAATGCTATTACTAAATAATCTTTGGATATTCAGAAGAGGGGCGATGTCTCCCATAGAAATAACAACAGTCCCATTAATTACAGGGCATTTCATGATTTTAATTAATTTCTTCTCATTGTCTTTTGGCCCAGGGTGCCATTGGAAGTGCACATCATTAATTCCAAGGAGCAGTGTTCTCTCATTTCTGGTAGGGGGAGTGGGGGGACCTCTCCATCCTATGATTAATAGCACTTTTGAATACTTTTAAGTTCCATTTTGCTAATAGAAAGTAAATTGGACTTGGCAATGACTCCCGTATTGGTTTTAAAAAAGTCAGTCCTTGTAAAGTGACACACAGGTGTCTACCTTCTGGTCATATCATTGTTAGGGATGGCTGTTCCCTAACACCCAGCAATCACAGGTCAAGTTAGTTTAAATCTCCTTCCTTAGTAAAACATCCCAGTAAGGCATTTGGAAACAGTAGATAAAACATTGTAGGGGAGCTCATGTTGCTTTCTGATGCAATAACCCAGTTATTTCTGGCACGATGGAAGCTTGATGCTGGGGGAAGGACCCTGGGACACCAATTCAGGTTTTATGAATGACTTGCTGTGAGACTTTTCACCAAGCACTTAACCTCTCTGAACTTTAGTGATCCCAACTAAAAAATGAGAAGAACAAGATTCACCCTTTTCCCCTCCCAGGGCTGTTTTGAATATCACATGATAACTATGTGGAAGTACTTTTAAAATTCTGAACTTTTATAGTCAAGTAATTAAGAGAGAGTGATGAACAGTCAACATAATATTGCTTAAAAGGGGGTACCAGTAGTAATTCTCCGAAATAATACAAATTTGATCTGGCTCTGTAAAATTTTCTAAAGATCGAAGGTGTTTGGCAGAGTGAAAACTAGTGATTACATGTTGATCAATCACCCTTTAGTTATAAAGTCCCTACTATGTGTGCCTTGTCTAATTCTGCTAAGTTCTGGGGGGAATGCACAGTAGGAACAGAACTTGCCCAGCCTTCTTCGTTTTTGAGGGTTAAACGACCTCATCTACAACATATTTTTTACCTTCCTTCCTCCCTTCCTCTAACAGATGTTTATTGAGCACTCACTATGTGACAAGTATTATTTAGGTGCTGGAGATAGAATTGTGCACAGATAGAAAAACTCCCTGCCCTCGGTGAGTTTACATTCCAGTGGGGTTGATGAACAGATAAATATGTAATATCTGGTAGAGATAAATGCTCAGGAAAAAAATCAAGTGGGAGAAGAGGAGGGAGAGTGTCTGGGGGATTATTTAAGTAGGGTGTCAGGGAAGGCCTCTTTGAGGAGATGCCAAGAGCAGAGACCCGAAAGAATGGATGGAGTGAGCCACCTGAATATCTGAAGATTGTGCAGAGGGAAGAGCAGTGCAGAACCTTTGGAAGATGGAGAGCGGGGAGTGTCCTCTCTGATTATGTTTCAGAAGGCCCACTCTGGCTGCCAGACGGAGAGCAGACCGTGGGATGAGGGGAGAGCAGGACCAGGCAGACAAGCGAGGGGGCTCTTGGCCTGGGGCGGGAGGAGCTGATGGTGGCTCCATGGAGGCCAGCAGTGATGGAGGATGGGAGAGACGGTCTGATTCAGGGTATACGTGGAAGGGAGAAACAACAGGACTTGCTGGTGGAGGCTGTGGGGAGTGAGAGAAACCGAGGGATCCAGAAGAGCTCCAGTGTTTTTGGCCTGAGCCCTTGGACGGAAAGAGTTTCCATTTGGGTACACATGGGAGACCATGGGTGCAGCAGGTTTGTGGTCAAGGAGCAGGAAACACGAGTGCACTTTTGAGAGATGCTTTTTGTGTATTTTAATGGAGATATCCTATACACCATTGGATATGTGAGTCAGGAGATAGATTGGGACTAAAGGTACTGGCTTCATCCAAGCATTCCCTAAACACTTGTAATATGCCCTTTGGGTAGGGTTTTGTCTAATCACAGCTTTATCCCTTAATGTTTGCTTAGTATAGAACAATCCCTCGCATTGGCAGTTAGGTGCCAATAGGTATTTCCCTTGACCTGTCAACCTTGGTGCTGAGGATGCACAGACCAGGGCAGGGAGGTCCCTGTGAATTCTCCCTTGGTGCCCACTGCCCCTTTGCTGCTGCTCAGAGCCCTCAGAAGTCTCAAGAGGGCCAGGTCTCTCTGACAGTCTTGACTCTACATGCGTCAGAAGGAAATACTGATTATCCTGTTTATTCTGGTTTCTAATCATAACCTCCGGATTCAACTCGAGGACAGAGTCACAGATTGCACACCAGGAGCCCCCATCAGTCTCCCCCTGGTTTCCGGGCATCTCGCTGGGACTGCAATGTGTTTTGCCTGAAGCTGTGGCTATGTGTGGAGAACTCACATTTGGGGGAAATTAAGAAGTCGTGGCGGACAACTGCTACTGGTTCATTAGCTGACTGGAAGCTGTCACCCTGTCCTTCTTCCAGACTGAGAGAAATAAGCCTGCTTCAGAGCAGGGAAAAATGTCAGCACCCTAAGCACCTACCTAAAGGGGAGAGAACTCCATGCTGGCAGTGTCTAGGCAAAGACTGCAGCCAGGGTGGTGGAGGGAGCCCTGGGCTGAAGTCAGGTGACTTCTATTCTAGTCCTGCCAGGAGTACTGTTGTGCTGTGTTACCTTGGGTAAGTCACGTTTCCTATCTGTTCCCTTATGTGTTCATGAAGAGGCTGAGTTACAGGATGTCTACGGGTCCTTTCTAAAGCTCTAAAATACAGTGACTCTGAGTGGGAGAGTCAACAGGTGACTTTGCCACTGTACTTTCCTCTGCTGGCTTTCCTCTGTCTTATCTCCTCCGTGTCAGGTTCCCCAGGTGGAATCTCCCACCTGCTTCTCCTCTCTCTGCACACTCATGATGGGTGTGCTCTTGCCTGGGCCAAGGCAAGAGCTACCACCCGTGTGACAAGGATACTGGTGCCTCCGGCTCTAGAGTCAGCATGACACTGAGAATCTTTATCCAGCTGTCCACAGATCCTTTAATATCAAGACGCTCAGAACTGAACTCATCACTTTCCCTTCCAGAACTTTCTCTTCCTCTTGAATTTTGTGCCCTCATTAATGACACTTAGTCTCCACATTCAGAAATTTGAGTCCACCCTCGGTCTGTACTTCTTATCCGATCAGTCATTGAGTCCTGTCGGTTCTATTCTGTTGCTACCCGTTCTATCCATCCCAGCTACCCCACACTCCTTGCCAGGGTCCTGGTCTAGCCTGACACCATCTGCCTCTCCTCTCAGCCTCTGGCTGCCTTTAGTGGTGTTCTTCTATCTCCGGGCCTGCCTTGTTAATTTCTTGCTTGAACCCTCCAATGACTTCTTACTTCAAAGAATCAATGTTTGCTCAAAAAATGAAAGTTCATTTTTAAAAACAGAAGTAGTCAGTGTTTGTTGCATTGGGCTTAAAGCTTTATTTTCATTATCTTATCTAATCTTCATGTGTGGAAGACATTTTTACCCCCACTTTATAGATGGGAATGGAGACTTAAAGAGGTGAATTCACCTGCTTGAAGAACCCTTCTGTCAAGTGGTGGGGCTGGCAGTGAAATCAAGGTGGAGTCAGACACTGAAGGTCTGTCTGTCCTCTCTGTCCTGCTCCTGCAGGGGCCTTCACAGTGGTCTCAGCTTAGTCTTTCTATCTCCCACTGTTCTCTTCATCTCCTTCCAACACATACCACTTGTCTGTTTTTATTAGAGTATCTACTACAACTCAAATCCACCATGGACTTTCACATCAGAACGCCTATGCTTTTGCTATTTTCTCTGCCTGGGATGCTATTTCCATCCGGCAAATTCCTACTTCTCTTGGGGGTTCCATTCTGAGAGCATTTCTGTAAAAACTCTTCTCTGTTCCCCAGGCAGAATCTATCATATTGTCTGCTCTGTCAAAGCGCCATACTTTGCGTTCTTCCGTGGCATCCACCGTGCTGTGATTGAATGACAGCTCACTATGAATACACCAGAAGATGCTGAGTTCTTTGATGGCAAGGACTGTATCTTTTTCTATTTGTAGCCCTTTGTATCATTTGTCAATGCCTAGGTAAGTGCCTGATGCATACGAACAGCTCAATAAATGGCTAGTGAATTGAATAGAGCCCAACCTCAAATATCATGATAGCAGTGGATGACGTCACTGGTAATGGCAGCGTTAAAGAGAAGAGTAATGTAATTCAAGTTATCATACTCCACAGTTTTATTGATCATTGACTGTGTATCCTGCTGTGTGTTTCAGTTTGGAGGAAACCAAAGATAGAAAAGGCATAGTTATCATACTGGTTACCATTAATCCAACACTTCCTATGTTTCCAGCTGTGCTTTATGTGCAGTTTCTCATTTAATTTTCAGACCAGGCCTATGAGCTACACATTGTTTTATTCTTATAAAAAGAGAGTCTATAAGAAAGAGTGTCTAACTTGATTCAGAAGACAGAATTCACATACTGAAACATAAATTGTAATGTGTATCCTAATATTATGAGATGTAGCAGAAGTACAGGAGAATGCATTAAACTAGAGATCAAGAACTTGGGCCCTAGACCCAGTTATGCTGTTCATTCACAGTGCGACTTTGAGACCTCAGTTTCTTCATCTGTAAAACTAACAAAGGGTCAGACAGACCCTTTTATGTCATGGGTCATAAAATCTCAAAAAGACTTGTAGCTTTCCATCACTACTATCTCCAATGTTTGCCACAAATTTGGAACTTCCAAAATAGTCATTACCTTGTGTTTTGGGTTGAATATTATCTCTCCACCAAAGTTCATGTCTACCTAGAACCTGTGAATTGACCTTATTTGGAAATAGGGCCTTTGCAGGCGTAATCTCATTAAGATGAGGTCATACTGAATTAGGATGGGCCCTACTCCAGTGACTGGTGTCCTATAAGAAGAGGGAAATTAAGACACAGAGACACAGAGAGAAGGGTACCATGTGAAGACAGAGGCAGAGATTGGATTGATACACCCACAGGCTAAGGAACACCGAAGACTGCTGGCAACCACCAGACTCTCGGGTCAGATTCTTCTCCTGGAGCCTCCAGAAAAGAACCAACCCTGCCAACACCTTGATTTCAGACTGCTAGCTTTTAGAATCTGTGAGAATAAATTTCTGTTGTTTTAAGTCAGCCAGTTTTAGTACTTTGTTGGGCAGCCTCAGGAAACTGATGTATATTGGATGGTGATTTTGGTGACGACAATAGTGATAATACTAGTAATAATCTATAAAAATAGAATTGAATTTCCTTCTGTGGAAGCGTCACTGCGTAAGTTTAAAATACCTGCGTGCATCTCGACCAGTTTGTTTGGGGTGGTCTGGCTGAACATGTAAGGCAATGTGTTTGACATGCACTTAACTCGGCTGCCTTTGAAGGCTCCTGGAGGAGATAGACAGTCACCCTTCAGGAAAACCCCATGTAACTACTGCTTGGGAGAGGTACGTCATATATCTTGAAACACCTTGGACAGAAAAAGCAAATAGTGGTTTACAGCAACAGGGCCAAATAGAAGTGCCCAAGGACAGACACTGGACCTGCAGGCTCTGATTTGTGAAGGAGCTACTTCTCACAAGGACACCTCTGTGTACCTGCCTTCCAGGTGAGAAGCAGGAGGTGACTGATTTCAGTGTGGCTAATGATTCTTCAGCCTAAACCTAGGGAGGCCAGCTGGCGCTTTAGAAGAACCAACCCTTAGGGAATCCTTACTCTGTGAGCTACACTGTGTGAAACACATGACAGCATCTCATTTAATGTTGAGAACCACAATCACCCATATCTTATAGAGGAGGAGACCACGATTTATTAATAGAAAATCCAAGTAGTTTTCCCCAGGGCACAGGATTTGAACCTGGGACTTTGATTTTGGGGCCTGAGTTCTTAACCATGACACTTCACTTGATGAATCCCTCCCATTTTTCTGACGGAAGAGAATTGCCAGAAGCTGGTCAATAGCGTTCGAGGTTAAAGGTCCCATTAACTACCCCATCTATACATCCCACTGTCCAGGATGAATGAACAGTTTCTTCTATGAAGTTCAAAACATTTTGTCCCAACAAGTTCAAAGTATGTTATCTGCCTTTTCTTTAGCGCATCTTTCATCCTGGGCTGCATTGTAGTTGGTTTTATACATAACCAAGATGCCAGTTGAGGCTGGACATTCAAGTTAAGTTGGCTCGAACCCCATTCATGGGCAGTGGGAGCCCCAAATCCTACCTCTCTGATGACTTTGAGTGTGTGTGTGTGTGTGTGTGTGTGAGAGAGAGAGAGAGAGAGAGACAGACACAGAGAAAGAGAGAGAGAGAAAAGAGAGAGAGAATGTGGTTTTCTTAGTCCCTTCTGCCTCCAAGGTTCTGTTTCTGTTTACCACTTTCAGTTACTGGAGCATCTCACCATTCCTTCAGTCTGTCTTGGTTCTATATTACTACAGATGGGGAAGAGAACCTTTGAAGCCATTTATTGGCCCAGGTTGCTCTGCCGCATTCCCCTCAGGTTTTTCACCTTTTCCAGGCTCCTCTCTACTCAGTCCCCTTACCGTTCCCCACTCCCATCCCCAGGCTCTGAAAGGCCCACCTTGCCATGTCCAAAGACTCAAAAATACGCTTTGCTAAACAATGAGCTATTTACGCGAGCCCTGTCATTTAGCAGAAGTAAAAAATTGGCAGGGACTTTGGAATTTGGGTTCATGCCTCCCCTGCCTATCTCAGTGAGGGCAAGGGAGCAGTTTAGGAATGAGATAATCCCAGTACAAACAAGCAGAAGTGGCTATTGTTAATTTATGCTGTAAATTGCAGTGATATTTTTCCCCTCCTCTTGGTCACTTGTCTGACTTCTCCGCCAGACCACATGCTTCCTGGGGGAAGGGAATGGGTGACATTACCCCTGAGTCCTTCTGGGGACCCACCATAGTGCCTGTTACAGCAGAAGGGCCCAGGGGGAGCTGGTGGAAGTGGATTGCTTCTCTAGGTGGTCATTTTCTGGGGACGTCACCGTCAGAGAATGTAATTTCTTGCCTCGGACTTTTAAAGAATGGGAAGCAGAATGTATACACCTGGGAGAGTGTTAAATGGGGAGTATTGTGGGGAACGCTCCCAGGATTACGACTGCTGGCTTCTCTTATCTCTGCCTTCACAGGGTCCAGCATCCTGGCTCCTTTGTTGGAAGCACTGCTCGATCAGGGTGCCTTATCTGGATCAGTGGGGATCCTTCTCCGTGCAAGAGAACTCATTCCCTGCAACCGCAGGCGGGCCTGAGTCAGGCACAGTGGGGACAGAGCAGGCAGTTCCCGTGCTGGGAGGTCTCTGTGTTAAGTGTCCAACTGATTAACACTGCTCAGTGGAGGGACATCCCTTTGATTAATCACAACTTGCAGAGAAGCCAGAGCCTGGAAAAGCAGCACCTTCACTGATGTAGTACCTGCTACGTACTAGGCGTCTATGTTGAAACTTTACCTCTAAATCAAAAATGGTTTCTTCAGGCAGTTACACATAAACTCTTTGTTTTTTAAAAGTCTACTTAGAAAGTTTTACATAATATGGCCAGGGAAACAAAACTAGCCAAACTTAGAAGTTTGTCTTAGAAGAAATTTTTCTTAGAAGAAGTGTGAAGTCTAGGGCTTTAAGAATAAGAATTTCTGAGTTCAGTCTCTAGCTCTCTGATGTCTGTGACACCCTCTCGAGACTATAGGTAGAATCAGACTGTACACGTAGTAGGTATTAACTGAAGGATTAAATGGAAGAATCAATGGGACAAGATCTTGAGATACTGGTAGGCGGGGCCTCTCTCCTCCCCTGAAGCACTGATACAGAGGGAGCACGCACACACACACTCATGCGTGCACACACACATACACACACACAGACACGCAGAGGGCATCCAGGGATGTCTCAGAGACACAGGGCTCTTGGTTCCCAGAGCATATTTGTGTCATCTGGAGTTGGATGGAATTTTCCATTGCTGACACTCTTTCACCAATCACAATATGCCTTATTTCTAAGATACATAGATATTAAAGAAGCATTGTGCCACAGTTTAATTAGTGGAATTTTTTCCTTTATTCATGTACATAGGATAGTTGTGAGTCCTTGGTGGCATTTTAGATTTGATGAAATATAGTATGCAGAATCACTGTTAAATTGGATTTTTATTGATTATTTTGTTATTATTTAAGTAATGATTGGCCCTATTTTAATTGTTATTCCTGCCCTCTTAATTCTTTGTTGTCTCTGAGTCCTTTTACATCTAGGAAGAAGACAGAGGTGACAGCTGGGCTGCAGTATTTTTTGACATACATCAGGGGGCTCCAGTCAAAAGAAATTGGAGTAAGGACTTCTGCCCCAGTCCAGGGTCCATATTCAGAGAGCCTGTGCCATCTCACCTTATTCCTGTGTCTGTGTCAGACATCACTAATGGATCACCACACTCTTTCCTGTGGAGCTCAGACAGGGCTCACAATCCTTCTTACTCTACTGCGTGTGGCAGTCACTATCAATCACCTGGGCTCGGCATTCAAGATAAAACCTATTTGACATCACAAGCACTCTAGATCCTGTTCCTGGATCAAGCCAAACCATCAGAAGGCTTTGCATTTTATCTTATTTTCTTTGCATTTGGCAGCTATACCCTAGGCTTTTATTGAGAAATGATAGAAGATTTGCCTTATGAAACTGTTTTCTGCATTTCTGTGGGGAAGTTGTTAAGGTCACCGTTTACTACATCGTTTGGTGCACCTCATATGGAATTTTTTAAAAAACTATTAACTGCTAGGAAATACTTAAATACTTTCTATCTCTTGAGAAACAGTTCTACTTCCTTCTCTGATGATTAAGACTATAACCAACCGGGTCTCCCTTTGGTTTCGGCTGCCAAGAAGCTCAGAGCCAGATCTCAGAGATCTTTATAAATTTGTTCAGCATTTATATTTGTGTTCTTTCTCAAGCCCCAATTTTTGACTTTTAGCCTTTATGTATTTATGAATTCCTCTTTTATGCTTCATCACATGCTATGCTTTCATTGTATAATATGTATTTTTATTGTAAGGCTTCTTGTGGGCTAAGGTGAGCTAAAGAGTTCAGTTGGGTGTTTCAGTCTATCGGGGCAACAGGAGTTGAGACGAGAGAGTGGCATGGACATATATACACTACCAAATGTAGAATAGCTAGGTAGTGGGAAGCAGCCCCATAGCACAGGGAGATCAGCTCAGTGCTTTGTGACCACCTAAAGGGGTGGGACAGGGAGGGTGGGAGGGAGACGCAAGAGGGAGGAGATATGGGGATATATGTATACGTATAGCTGATTCACTTTGTTATAAAGCAGAAACTAACACACCATTGTAAAGCAATTATACTTCAATAAAGATGTGAAAAAAAAAAAGAAAAAAGAAAGAAAGAAATGGCCAAAGTTTTCGTGGAGGAGAACAGGCATGCTCATAATGAGATGGGAATGCTGACTTTTCAGATCTGGGTGGCTGGGTAGGAAGCTTCTAAAATGGTTCTCAGTGATTACGGCCTCCTGTTCTTCACCCCCTGTGGAATCCCCTCACCTTTACTGCAGCCTGTCAGAGACCCTGGGCCAAACGACCCGGCTAAGCCACAAAAACTGTGAAATAATAAACTTTGTTGTTTGAAGCCAATAAGTTTGGGGGTCCTATTTTTGGGGCTGTAATAGACAACTAAAACAGTGATGCTTCACGGCTTATGCAGGCCTGTTATTGGATTCACATGTCAACACTCACAGGTAGTGTCATCCTCACTCAGAGAGAAGCAGGTCATGATTAAGTTCACCCAGATAATGGTGGAGAACGTGAGATCGGGTTGTCTGATTCCAAGTCCAGGGCTCTGCTCCCCAATAGTGAGTTCTTAACTCAGGGTAGATATGAGCTCTGTTGTATGGCAACTGACTGCAATTAAGTTAAATTAAGTGAAGTATAAGTTGCATTGATGGAACTTGACAACTTCCACCTGTATTCTCATGCTGTTGCTATAAGAGCACGTTTTATTGACTGTCTGGAGACTCCTTCATTTGCTGAAGTTTTAGTCTTCACATACAAAGTAGATTGGACAGTGAATATCTTTAGTAATTACAATTTTGTAACAAGCATATATCGAGTATCAGTGTGTCAGTTACTTTTACACCTGCTATCTCATTGAATTTATGCCACTGGAGCCTCACAGCTGCCCATGAGGTAGATTACAGATAGGGAAATCTGAGGCTCAGAGAGGTTGAAGGACTTGCCCAAGGTTACCGAGCTAAGAAGTCACAGAGACAGTGAACCCAGCTGTGTCCAATGCTAAATCCTGAGGTTTCTTTGCCATGAATCAGCAGCCTTGCTTGGATTCCTTTTCTGTAGCTAGATTAATTCCAGAAAGCTGGCAAGAGTTAAAGTAGGGGGAAATTTCCATCTAAAGTTTTCTCTTTTTGTTAGTGGAAACAACGTCTTTTTGACGAATCCTAAAACTCTAAAGAACAAATTCAAATTCCTATTGCTACCACTGTTAGAACTTAGGACTCAGAAGCCACAAAATCCCCACTGTATTAAAAGACATCTTCTCGTCCTCAAAGTAAAAAGAATAAAGACATTTTGAAATTGGTATCAGCTTCATCTTTAACAGAGCCTTCTCAAGGACTTTTACATGTAAAGAACATCATTGAACACTTAATTTGACATTTATTACCTTTAAATATTCATAAACCACTGAGTACGGGAAACACCTACTGCACCGTTCAAGCCTGGCTGAGTCTCTCAAAATATGACGAGCTCGTGAATTACCTTCAGGAACTGTGGGGAAACTTCATGGTGCAGCTTTCTCCCCTGAAACTTTCATGGCGCTAATTTTATGAATTGTCTTGTTTGCAAACAAGGTAGTAAACCTAACAGAGCAACCTGTGTCTATTTCATTACCCATGTGAGTAAAATTCCGCTTTCCTGTGAAGGAGTTAGCAGAAAGACATGCACATTTTATCTCAGCCTGTCCTCCCAGGCTTTTCCCTTCCCCTTGGTGAACCACCAAACTCTGGAAGGATTGAAGTCTGCCTCCTTTTCAGCCCTGATAATTATGACCAACATTTGGAATCAGTTCTAGAATGTGAGATGGGAAACCAACTTAGCCTGACAGCAGTGAGAAGGAAAAGGCATTTCTATTACACTGCAAACACTGTCCTGTGTAGATGGGGAAATAAACCAATACACCAATACACTGGTTAAATTCTGGCTGTGACTTGTTTTCCCCTCTTGGATATTGGAGTAAAAAATATTACTTGGGCATGAAGTCAGAGCAGTAAGAATCTGCCTAAGGATGTAGAGGTGGTAGGGATGAGGCAGGTGAGAGAAAGAGATCTATTCTCACCCTTCACAATTCCTCCAGGGCAAAGTCACACCATATTGTTGATGCTGTAGTTGTCAGTATCAAATCTCTTTCATGTTGATCATAATCGTAATAATGACCATCATACCCATTTTATAGGTAAGGAAACTGAGGCTCAGGGAATTTGAAAGATTAATTCAAGGTCACATAGCTGAGATTTAAACTCAGCTATTCTGACCCTAAGTTTAGTACTCTTTCCACTACAAACACCTAATTTTAAAAGTTCTGCCCCCATCTTTTGGGATTTCCCAGCACCCTTTGAAGGAGCTAGAGATTAAGAGCATGAATCAGAGAAGTCCAAGGGGAGATGTTCTCTCTGTCTTCAAGTAGAAGGGCAGATGGGAAAGGAATTAGGCCTGTTCTGTGAGGTTGTGGATAACAGGGTTAGATCAATTGGTGGAAATTCAAGGAAGCAGATAAAAGGAAGAATTCTCTAGCTGTCAACACTATCCAACAATAAAATAAGCAACTGTGTTAGGTGTTGAGCATCTTGTTCTGAAAATGCTCCAACAGAGGCTGGCTGGCCCTCTGATTGGGATGCTGTGGCTGGGATTCCTGAGCTGGGCGAGAAGTTGGAGTAGAAGGGGTTCGGAATTTGTGGTATACTTGATTGCTGAGAACAGAGGTCCCTGTTACAGCTGCCCATGACATCAGCTCAATTAAGTGCACTAATGTAAAACTAACGTAGAAACCTCAGAATCACGCAGAGGTGCTGCAGGGTCCTCCAAATGCTCAATTTGAATTTGAATTTTTAAAAAAATTTAATTTTATTTATCTATTTTTGGCTGCATTGGGTCTTCGTTGCTGCACGTGGGCTTTCTCTAGTTGCGGCGAGAGGGGGCTACTCTTCATTGTGGTGTGTGGGCTTCTCATTGCGGTGGCCTCTCTTGTTGCGGAGCACTGGCTCTAGGTGCACGGGCTTCAGTAGTTGTGGCACGTGGGCTCAGTAGTTGTGGCTCATAGGCTCTAGAGTGCAGGCGCAGTAGTTGTGGTGCACAGGCTTAGTTGCTCCGCGGCATGTGGGATCTTCCCGGACCAGGGATCGAACCCATGTCCCCTGCATTGCCAGGTGGATTCTTAACCACTGTGACACCAGGGAAGTCCCCTTGAATTTGAATTTTAAAAGTTTTATTTTTTTCTAAAGAAACAGAAAAAGGAGACTTTGAAATAGAACCTAAACAGATGAAAATTTATTAAGTAATTAAAGGTGGCATTAAAAAAAAGGATAAATGCTTCAATAAATATTTTGGGACCAATGTCTAGCCATTAGGACAGAAACACAAAGCTAGACCCCCTTCCTCATTCCTTACATGAAAATATATTCCAGGTTAATAAAAAATTAAACCTTAGAGATAAATATTTAGGACTTCCCTTGTGGTGCAGTGGTTAAGAATCCTCCTGCCAATGCAGGGGACACGGGTTCGATCCCTGGTCCAGGAAGATCCCACATGCCGCGGAACAATGAAGCCCGTGAACCACAACTACTGAGCCTGCGCTCTAGAGCCCGTGAGCCACAACTACTGAGCCTGGGTGCCGCAACTACTGAAGCCCGCATGCAACAACTACTGAAGCCCACACGCAACAACTACTGAAGCCCACACGCCTAGAGCCCATGCTCCGCAACAAGAGAAGCCACCACAATGAGAAGCCTGTGCACCACAACAAAGAGTAGCCCCCACTCGCCACAACGAAGTACCCAATGCAGCCAAAAATAATAAATAAATAAATAAAATATTTAGAAAATATGTGTGAATATACAGGCACATACCCACAGACATGCATGCGTACAGCACACATGATAGATGAAGGACTGATTTCCTTCGTCTATACAGAGCTTTTAGCGCATACTTGGAAGTTCTTGCATATGTGTCATTGATCAGGCCAGTTGCAGCTCTGCATTTTTTGGTTGTTAAAAGTCAGGCGAATTCTATCAAACATTTAGAGAAGAGCTAACACCTATCCTTCTCAAACTCTTCCAAAATATTGCAGAGGGAGGAACACTCCCCAACTCATTCTACGAGGCCACCATCACCCTGATACCAAAACCAGACAAAGATGTCACAAAGAAAGAAAACTACAGGCCAATATCACTGATGAACATAGATGCAAAAATCCTCAACAAAATACTAGCAAACAGAATCCAACAGCACATTAAAAGGATCATACACCATGATCAAGTGGGGTTTATTCCAGGAATGCAAGGATTCTTCAATATACGCAAATCAATCAACGTGATACATCATATTAACAAATTGAAGGAGAAAAACCATATGATCATCTCAATAGATGCAGAGAAAGCTTTTGACAAAATTCAACACCCATTTATGATAATAAAAGCCCTGCAGAAAGTAGGCATAGAGGGAACTTTCCTCAACATAATAAAGGCCATATATGACAAACCCACAGCCAACATTGTCCTCAATGAAAAACCGAAACCATTTCATTGTCCTCAATGAAAAACTGAAACCATTTCCACTAAGATCAGGAACAAGACGAGGTTGCCCACTCTCACCACTATTATTCAACATAGTTTTGGAAGTGTTAGCCACAGCAATCAGAGAAGAAAAAGAAATAAAAGGAATCCAAATTGGAAAAGACGAAGTAAAGCTGTCACTGTTTGCAGATGACATGATACTATACATAGAGAATCCTAAAGATGCTACCAGAAAACTACTAGAGCTAATCAATGAATTTGTTAAAGTAGCAGGATACAAAATTAATGCACAGAAATCTCTTGCATTCCTATACACTACTGATGAAAAATCTGAAAGTGAAATTAAGAAAACACTCCCGTTTACTATTGCAACAAAAAGAATAAAATATCTAGGAATAAACCTACGTATGGAGACAAAAGACCTGTATGCAGAAAATGATAAGACATTATGAAAGAAACTAAAGATGATACAAATAGATGGAGAGATATACCATGTTTTTGGATTGGAAGAATCAACATTGTGAAAATGACTCTGCTACCCAAAGCAATCTACAGATTCAATGCAATCCCTATCAAACTACCACTGGCATTTTTCACAGAACTAGAACAAAATATTTCACAATTTGTATGGAAACACAAAAGACCCCGAATAGCCAAAGCAATCTTGAGAACGAAAAATGGAGCTGGAGGAATCAGGCTCCCTGACTTCAGACTATATTACAAAGCTACAATAATCAAGACAGTTTGGTACTGGCACAAAAACAGAAACACAGATCAATGGAACAGGATAGAAAGCCCAGAGATAAACCCACGCACATATGGTCACCTTATCTTTGATAAAGGAGGCAAGCATATACAGTGGAGAAAAGATAGCCTCTTCAATAAGTGGTGCTGGGAAAACTGGACAGCTACATGTAAAAGTATGAAATTAGAACACTCCCTAACACCATACACAAAAATAAACTCAAAATGGATTAAAGACCTAAATGTAAGGCCAGAGACTATCAAACTCTTAGAGGAAAACATAGGCAGAACACTCTATGACATAAATCACAGCAAGATTCTTCTTGACCCAACTCCTAGAGAAATGGAAATAAAAACACAAATAAACAAATGGGACCTAATGAAACTTAAAAGCTTTTGCACAGCAAAGGAAACCATAAACAAGACCAAAAGACAACCCTCAAAATGGGAGAAAATATTTGCAAATGAAGCAACTGACAAAGGATTAATCTCCAAGATTTACAAGCAGCTCATGCAGTTCAATAACAAAAAAACAAACAACCCAATCCAAAAATGGGCAGAAGACCTAAATAGACATTTCTCCAAAGAAGATATACAGATTGCCAACAGACACATGAAAGAATGCTCAACATCATTAATCATTAGAGAAACACAAATAAAAACTACAACGAGATATCATCTCACACCGGTCAGAATGGCCATCAGCAAAAAATCTAGAAACAATAAATGCTGGAGAGGGTGTGGAGAAAAGGGAACCCTCTTGCACTGTTGGTGGGAATGTAAATTGATACAGCCACTATGGAGAACAGTATGGAGGTTCCTTAAAAAACTAAAAATAGAACTACCATACGACACAGCAATCCCACTACTGGGCATATACCCTGAGAAAACCATAATTCAAAAAGAGTCATGTACCACAATGGTCATTGCAGCTCTATTTACAATAGCCAGGACATGGAAGCAACCTAAGTGTCCATCATCAGATGAATGGATAAAGAAGATGTGGCACATATATACAATGGAATATTACTCAGCCATAAAAAGAAACGAAATGGAGGTATTTGTAGTGAGGTGGATGGAGTTAGAGTCTGTCATACAGAGTGAAGTAAGTCAGAAAGAGAAAAACAAATACAGTATGCTAACACATATACATGGAATGTAAGGAAAAAAAAAAAAAGGTCATGAAGAACCTAGTGGTAAGACGGGAATAAAGACACAGACCTACTAGAGAATGGACTTGAGGATATGGGGAGGGGGAGGGGTAAGATGTGACAGGGTGAGAGAGTGTCATGGACATATATACACTACCAAATGTAAAACAGATAACTAGTGGAAAGCAGCCGCATAGCACAGGGAGATCAGCTCTGTGCTTTGTGACCACCTAGAGGGGTGGGATAGGGAGGGTGGGAGGGAGGGAGACGCAAGAGGGAAGAGATATGGGAACATATGTATATGTATAACTGATTCACTTTGTTATACAGCAGAAACTAACACACCATTGTAAAGCAATTATACTCCAATAAAGATGTTAAAAAAAAAAAAGTCAGGCTTGGGACTTCCCTGGCAGTCCAGTGGTTAAGACTTCACCTTCCAATGCAGGGGGTGCAGGTTCGATCCCTGGTCAGGAAGCTAAGATCCCCCATGCCTCATGACCAAAAAAAAAAAAAAAAAAAAAAAAAAAAAAAATCAGGCTTGTGCATGTTGTTCATGGGAATTTATTAACTCTCCAGCCCGGGTCTGCTGAAGAGAATGCTGTGACCTATTCCCAGCAAGGCTCCTGTGCCTCTATTCTTGGCTCCATAAGAACAAACTGCACAGTTGAATAAAAGTAGCAATCACATTTTAAATATGGTATTTTGGGGTAATATTGAGTTAGGAATAGTTTTGCTGTTTGTTGTAACTTTGGGGGATTCCCTTTCTATATTTCAGATGTATGTAAAAAAATACAAGGTGTTGCTGGAGGTCATTAGTGATTCAAGTTTGAAAACAGTTTCCTGCTGCTGCTCTTTGGCGCTGTTGGATCAGATGATTTGAGGAACATCCTGAGATTGCAAGACAAGCCATTAAAAACGTGCCATTTGTAGCTACGTATGTGTGCAAAGAAGGGTATTCTGGAGACTGGCAGAACTACACAACGTAGAGAAGTAAAATGAATGCGGAGGCTGATGTAAGTCTGTAACTTCACAACCTCATTATTCTCATTGACTTTATAAGTCAATGTTACATTTTGCACATAAGAATACATTGAAGCTAAATAGACTTTTGATTTTCTTATTGGGGCTCTTGATAGGATTTCATTGGGGGAAAATGTTTTTCACTCTTAACATGTTTGAAAATCAGTGACCTAAGATGTGCTTTTTTTTTCTTAAAAAAGCCTTCTTCTTTGATTATCATTGACTTTACTTCTCTCTTTTTTGCCTTGGCCACAAAGATGCTCAGAACTATGATGTTTTCAACTGCAATAGTGCCCATAGCCTACATTTTCTAGGATAATTATTTCCCCTCCCCCCATCATTATTCAAATTCCTTCTGCTAAGGATATTTGTTTTTCTACTCTCTGTAGATCTGTTGCCTACTCTTTTTAAACAAAATTATTTCTTTTTTTTCCCCTGGAGGCAGGGGGTTATATTCATGCAATAAATATTTAATTTAACAAATATTTATTGCATGTCTACTATATTTCAAGTACATTTCTAGGTGCAGAGACATGAATAACAAAGCAAAATCTCTGACCTCATGGAGTTTACATTCTAAAAGGTTGAGGTAGACCATAAGAAAATAAATGCGTAACATATCGGGAAATGATGAGAGCCATGGAGAAAAAGGAAGCAAGGTGAGGGGGCAGAGGTTGAAGGTTAGAGGAAGGGTCTCATTTCACGTTCACAGATGGCCTCTTTGGGAAAAGGAGATTGGAACAGGGACTTTAACAGTGAGGGAGCAAGGTATGGTGACATCTGAAGAAATAGCCATTCAATCTAAGGAAACAGCAAAGGCCATGAGACAGGAGCAAATCTGATGAATTCAAGGAAGAGCCAGAGGACAGGGGCGGCTGGACTAGACTGTGTGAGAGGCAGAGCAGTAGGAGACAAGGGTAGAGAGGTAATAGGGAGCCTTGGACACAGTGTGTACACATCTGTAAGTGAGAATGATAGGGGTGATTGCATTTTCTCCTTATGTCAACGGACAATGACTTGGTTTTGTGGACTGCCAACTGTATCCTCTCTCACACTTGTTTGCTTTTGCTGTCCACTCACTTCTGTGGACGCTCTTAACCAGGGCAACAACAGAGTCCTTCTAAAGAGCTCAGACACTACAGAATTCTTACCCCTTGGGTTCTGCCATTTTTCAGTTCCCCTTCTCTATAGACAATGATGTCTTCAGCCTTCTGGCTGAGTCCTTTCAGCTCCCAAGCTGGTCCTAGTCAAGGGCTGACCCAGAAGTGAAGAACTAACCTTGATACTTTAGACCTGGCATCTTGACTACCAAAATGATGATGGTGATGATGATGATGATGACGATAATGATAATGATGATGGTAGTGACAACAGCAGCACCTACCATTTATCAAGCACTTACTCAGCAGTAGTCCTGACAATATTGCAACCCTCCCGTTCTGTAAATGAGGAAACTGAGGCTAAAAGATGACAAATACATCACCCTAGACCTCACATCTTGGGAGTGGTGAGCAGGTGTTTGAACCCAGGTCTACCTGACTGCAGAGAATGAGTTCTTTCCATAACGGGTACCTCTGAGGGAGAAATCTGGGCTTCTGTGTGGTCACTAAGAAGGAGCCCACTCCAAATGCATGCCTCTTTGGCTTCAGTTCAAGTTTAGGGCCTCTTTCACAGTTCCTGATGAATGCTCTAGCCATCTGTTGGAAGAACACTTTGACTGCTATCTTCCAGAATCTTGCCTGGGGTGATGGACCCTAACCATCATTACCCAAGAACCCCCCAAAATAAGTCCTCTCTTAAGTTTTATGGACAACTGTCATTTTCTGAACCTTGGACATCACTGCTGATAGGCATTTTGGCTGTTACACTTCAACCGCCATGAATCAGGCCCATATTCATAGCTTTGCCATATTTTTTTTTTTAGTCCATATAATTTGAACTTCAGCTTCCTTGCTTCAGGGGCCGGTCCTCTAGCTAGTGATTTTCTTTAGCGTGAGTTCCAGACAGACCCTGCATGGCTTATTCTTCTTTCTCAGGCCCCCTGGGTTATGATCCTTTTCGTTGATGTGAGAGCATATTCTACAAATGCAGCACTATTTTGAGCATTTTTACCAAGATTTTATCCCCTGTGTGCTCACTTTTCTTGGGATACGGTCCAAAATAATTTTTTTGCAGTATAATTTCTGATGAAGGAGATTACTGTGTTTAAAACCTGATTTTTTAAGGGCAGATGAAGGTTTTTTCAAGAATTAAGAAAACACTTCGTCACTTATTTCTTTGGCAGAGTATCTGCATTTGTTTCCCTTGAAATCCTCAAAAATTAAGACCATACTGCATTCATTTTCAAATTACAGAAAATAAGCTAAAGAAGGAGTGAATAGAAGAAAAGAAAGACAAACTTTGCTGAAAGCAGAGTTTTCTTAAAATGCTTTGTCACATGGATTCATTTATTTGTTTAAAGCAGGAACTGGCAAACTTTATTTGTAAAGGGTCAGATAGTAAATATTTTAGGCTTTGTGACCATACAATCTCTCATAATAACTTAATGCTGCTGTTGTAACATGAAAGCAGCCATAGACAATGTACAAGTGAATTTGTATTACTGTGTTCCAGTAAAACTTTATTTCTAAAAACAAGTGGTGAGCCAGATTTGGCCTGTAAACTATAAATTGCTGACTCTTATCATCTTAATGCCAGCAACAAGACAGAAACAAAGACCATCAGAACTGGAAGGACTCTTACAATCCAATTCCAAGTCCTTGATGGTATCTATGAGAATTTGTTGATTACTCGAGGTTACACAACATCTTAAGAGCAGCATCAAGGAAGGAAAGAAATTAACATTTATTGACTATGCACCATGAAAAAGATTGTTAGTTGTAACCTAATATCCACTTTCTCCATCTTCCTTAGTAACAGAACCCAGATTTTTATGTGGAGTAATGGCCACTAGAATTGACTATATTTCCCAGTCTCCCTTGCCTTTGAGTGGGTCATGTAACTGAGTTCCACTCAGTGGTTGTATGCTACTTAAAGCAACTGTTCTTAAAGAAAGGGAATGTGCCATTCTTCTTCCCTTTTTCTTTTCTGCTGGCTGGAATGTAGATTTGATGGTTGAAGCTTGAGCAGCCATCTTTCATTATAATGAAAGCATTGCACTGAGAATGGTGAATCAATAAGAGATAAAGACGTCAGGTGCCTGATGCTATGGAGCACCACATCTGGAATGAACTGTCTCCAGACTTATTTTAGCACTGTGAAGATGTTATTCGATTGCCTTCTGGTTTGGATTGCATCTGATGAGAAGTCTGCAGTCATTCTTATGTTTGTCCCTTTCTATGTAATGTGTCACTTTCTTTCACTGCTCTTAAGATTTCCTTTTTATTGCATATGTTTAGCAATTTGATTTTGATGTGCATTGGTGTGATTTTCTTTGTGTTTATCCTACTGGAGGAGTGTAAAATTCTTGGATTTGTAAAATTTTAAGCCATTATGACCTTAAAAATTCCTCTCATCCCTTCATCCAACTCCCAGTTTCTGAGACTTCAGTTACATGCATGTTGGATGACTTTTATTGTCCTACAGGTCATTAAGGCTCTGTATTATGTTTATAGCTTTCTTTCTCTATATGACCCAGTTGGATAACTTCTATAGTCTTGTCTTCAAGGTTACTGATTGTATTTTTTCTGCTGAATCTAATTTTCTGGTAAGCCTATCTGGAAAATTTTTATTTCAGATATTGTAGTTTTCAGCTCTGGAAGTTTTATTTGTCCTTCTTTTTAATTGTTTCCATTTTTCTCTTCCTTATGTTCATATTTCACCTGAAATCCTCAAAAATGTTTGTTATGGCTTTTAAAAAAACCTTCCTCCGCTAATTCAAAAATATTGATAAATTCTGTGTCCCTTTCTATTGATTAATTTTTCCCCTTGTTATAGATTACAATTTCCTGCTTATTCACACGTCTAGAAATTTTTATTGGATGCTAGGTATTATGCATGCTATGTTTTTGAATGTCTAGATTTTATTGTCTCTTTGAGTGTTGAGTTTGATTTTGGCAAGCAGTTAATTTACTTACAGATAAGCTGTTTTTTTGAGACTTTAAAAGAAGTTTTATTAGGGCAGGTCAAAAGGTTTTACTCTAAGGATAGTTTAGTTCTCTTCCTAAGATGTGATCTTTCTGGAGTCTCTACTGAATATTAACTGAGTGTTCAATGTGTTTCAAATTCTGGGAGTTGTTCGACTTACAGCTTTCCCAGTTATTCTCTTTCTGTTATTTATTCTTTGCCTGGCATCATGAAGTCTTTTTTTTTTTTTAATGTATTTTTTTTTTTAATTTTATTTTTATTTATTTTTTATCTTTGGCTGCTTTTGGGTGTTCGTTGCTGCACGCGGGCTTTCTCTGGTTGCGACGAGCAGGGGCTACTCTTCGTTGCAGTGTGCAGGCTTCTCATTGCGGTGGCTTCTCTTGTTGTGGAGCACGGGCTCTAGGCACACGGGCTTCAGTAGTTGTGGCTCGTGGGCCCTAGAGCGCAGGCTCAGTAGTTGTGGCACATGGGCTTAGCTGTTCTGCGGCATGTGGGATCCTCCGGGACCAGGGCTCGAACCTGTGTCTCCTGCATTGGCAGGCGGATTCTTAACCACTGCACCACCAGGGAAGCCCCAACATCATGAAGTCTTATCCTACATATGTGAAGCTTAGTGTTAAGTCTAAAACTCAAGGAGATCCCTATGCTGAGTTTTTGGAATTCTCTTCCTGAATAGTTCCTTCTTCTTTGGTATAATACTCTGTATTTCAGCTGCTTCAGCCTCCCTGAACACTCTATTTTTGCAAGATTGTTGTGCTTTGCTTCTTTCCCTCCCTGTTCCAGGGGGAAAGCCTCCAGGTAGAAATCTGGGGCACTCATTAGTCTCACCTTTTTTGTTTCCCTTATTTCAGGACATGCACTGCCTTTTATCCAATGTCTAAAAATAGTTGTTTGATATAGTTTGTTCAGCTTTCTAGCTGTTTATGGTAAAAAGGCTAGTCTAGTACCAGTAATCACATGATAAGTGGAAATGAGATTATACTCATGTGTAAAAGAAAGAGAACAAGAAATGTCTACTTGTATCTTGTTTAAACCAGTGTAATTTTCAGTTTTTCTGCTACTTGCAGCCAAATCCAATCTTCAGTACTCCAATATGCCAAGCACAAGCTAAGTGTTTCATACATATTATTTCATAGATCTCACTTTAATGCCATCAAAATCTCATAAAATAGTAGTTATTGCTATTCCCATTTTACCGATGAACAGAACTGAATTAGAAAGTAAGAGAAAATGGAATTAAGGAGTCTCCTTAAAATTCAATTAAGCAGGGGGGCGGAGTCAAGATGGCGGACTAGGAGGAAAAGGAATTCGCCTCTCTGCACAACTAGGGCACCTACCAGGCACTGGTGGGGGACCACGGACACCTAAGGGGATAACAACCAAAGTCAAAAGGCAAAAAAAAAAAAAAAAAAAAATTCAACGAAGCAGTTAATAAGGGTCTGTATTTGAGTATCACAGAGAAAATGAAAAGTAAGTTACCTGAAAGACATTGGAAAGATAGAATTAGTTGATATTAATAAGTGATTAATATGGAAAGAGGAAGAAACTGTGAGTCTTGGTGTTTAGAATAATAGCAGTATCCTGATATGCACCAGAAAGATTCAGTGATGGTCACTGTGCTCACTGAGGCAAGATGAAGAAGTTCACAAAAAGAAGTTCACAACTCAAGGCAACATATACTTATGTTATACTGCTTATGACGTCATCAATTAGAAACCCACAATCCTCAATTCTTTTGAGATATATAACTAGAGTTTCACTCTTCGGGATTTCTGGCCATCAAAGGGGACTTCTGTAAATTTGGGCCCAGTGTGATCAGCACAGGGTAGAGTGGCTTCTTCCTAGACTAACCTTACGTACTGGATGCCTCTTGGGGTTCACCTCAGCATTCTCAAAGCCTAACTCCTTATTTTAGTCACTGCTCTGATGACCCATTTTTTTGCAGGTTTTGGCTGCTTTGTGTAGGTATGATTGGACAGTACCTTGTCTTGGGCCTCATGCCATGTATCTTACACTCCTTCCTTGGGACTTCTCAGACACCACAGGGTGGGATACCTATAGAATCTGCTCTACTCACATACAGCAATTAGGAAGTTCAAGGGAGATAACACCTATGGGGCCAACCTGACTAATGAGGATGCCCAAAGGATAAGTTCTCCCTCTCATTCCTCAGGCAGTTAACTCTGAGTTGCTTTCATAAGATTTCTGGGAAGGTCCTGGCAGGATTGAGAACCAGTTGCTTTTGTGGTGACTAGCTCAATGTCACATCCTTATTTTTGCTTCTCTCTTTCTCCCTTCCCTGGGATCACATTCCCAGATGTGACCCACACACATGGTCTTAGACTCTGCTTTGGGAGGAGCATAGGCCAAGCCTCCCTACAAAGAGGAGCAACTCATAGGGAGCAATTTTGAGAGCACAGCAGGTCAGCATTTTGGGGTCAGTCTCCTAGAGAAGAAGGCACTTTTGGGACTAGAAGAATAGATAGAAAGAGATGTGAAAAATGAGAGAAAATTCCAGGAAGAAAAGGAAGATAATGTCCTCTATCATATGAAATACTGGATCATGGAATTTAGAGATAAGTGAGCTCCTTAAAGTTTCTCCTGTGACCAGTTGTCTAGAAATCAACTTAGATTTATGAAGAGAAATTGGAAAAAGCAATTTAATTTCTTCTTAAGATGGCCAGGTAACAAAGCGGGAAATTAGTATATATAATCCTGTTCACAGAGACTTGATTTCTTTGGATCTGAGGGTCAGGAGGCAATGAAGGTCAGGTGAACTGAACTCTTGATTATAAAGTTGACTAAACACTTCTCTAATAATAGCCCCTTTACTGGGATCCCCACCTCTTGCCTCTTCGTGATGCCCACAATCAGGTCTACTCAACAGCAGCCAGAGAATCATTCCTAAAGCTCAGCAGTGGTAAGATCAGTCCTCCCCCTCACAGACCCTCAGTGGTTCCCCATTGCTTAATTTAGCTTTCGAGGCCTACAGAATGTTCCCAATTTACCCCAAATTTCAGTTAAATTGGACTACTAGCATGCCTTGAATACCCTCTATACTTTCCTGTCCTCAGGCTATTTCCTTTGTCTGGAGTGTCCCGACTTAACTACATCTGTTGCGATTACACCCATCATTTGAGACTCTCTCCCAAGCGCTACTTTCTGGAGGAAGCCTGAACACCCAATCAGAGTGACTACTCCCTTCTCAGAACTCTGTGGTATTTTGTGTTTCCTCTCTAGGGCTTACTATAAGCTGCCTTGTATTAGAGCTATTTGTGAAAATGCCTGTACCACATTTAGGGTATGGAATGTTCTTCTCCATTCATAGGTGTTGAGTTGAATTATGAAATGGATATATAACCAAAAGAGGTCCTTAGGAGACTATAAAATAAGAATCCACATTCTTCTGACTTATATAGGGTTAGGTGAAAATGGAAGGAAGAAAGTAAGGAAAAGATAATTCGTCTTTATGGCATATTTACTAGGGTGCTTTCCAAAGTCAGCTCATTTTCTGAGTCTTCACAACACCCTAGACAACATGCAGTATTGTCCTCATTTTACAGAAGGGAGAATGTGAAGCTCAGAGAGGTTGGATGAATTACCACAGAGCATAGCTAGTAAGTGGTGGAGTCAGGATTGGAACCCAGGTCTCCATGACTTGAAAACCTTTGCATATTCTATTATAAATAAGGGACATGTAATTTATCATCCTAATAGGGATGCTTTTGAAAGTGAAAGGGAGTGCTATCACCAATTACACTGGGGTAACTGGAGTAAGCTGAGACTGTCCTAAGCAAACTGGGTCCTATGGTGACCCCAATTAGAAACCATCATTGCCTCTTTGCCTTGAGTATTAAACTGGTCTGAAGCAGAAAACGAAACTAAATCTCTTGAGATCTTAATTCTCTCAGACAGAATAACTTTTGAAGAAATAATTTGGTGTGGGAACAAGTTTCCTTAACTGATAATTGGAAAGAAATCCATATTATCCAAAAGAATAGATGAGGAATCATGTCTTCTCATGCTGTTTTAAGAGTTGGGAACACTCTTGTCCTTTTTACTGCCTTCTCTAAAAGGGTTGGGAGTTGAACAAACCATCTACTGAGGCAGACTACTTATAAATAGATGATAATAATAATAGCTATCTTTATTGAGCTTTTAGTATGTACAAAGCATTTTATAAATGCATTATTGTAACCCAACAGGGCCCTTTGGGGCCTTCCCAGGACAGACCCCTCCCCCATATTCTCTGCTTTAGCTGCTCTCTGAAGCACCTAGATAACGGTATCTGATGCACATCTCCTGAGTTGTTTTATAGATGCTAAAACCACCACCAAACGGAAGAAATTAACTACTTGATGATCATGAGAACGTAGCCCCCAGACCTTCTGGCACCTAAGGATTGATAATGTTACCACTAAGACATTGTCCTGTTACCTCACCATCAACCAGTCAGAACTGTACGTGAGCTGATCACATACCATGGGATATCCCTCCCTCACCTGGCCTTTAAAAATACTTGGCTGAAACTCATCAAGGAGTTTGGGCTTTTTGAGCACTAGCTGCCCTGGACTCCTTGTTTGGCACCCTTCAATAAATGCTGCACTTTCTTTCACTACAACCTGGTGTCAGTAGATCAGCTTTACTGCATGTGGGAGAGTGGACCCAAGTTTGGTTTGGTAACATTATCTTATTTGTTTTATATACATTTTATATATTTTCTCCTTATCTCATTTATTCTTCATGATAAGCCTGTAAATTGGGTTCTATTTTTACCATTTTACAGATGACAAAATTAAAGTACAGGGTGACCAACTGAGTTACCTAAAGCCACTCAGCTATTGAAGCTGAACCCAAACTGTTTGACTCCAAGACCCAGTCTCCTAAATACTGAGCAACGTGGACCCCCATAAGGGGATCATGGTACCAAACCCATAGGGTTAGTGGGAGGATTAAACAGTAGCACATTTATAAGGCTCTAAGCACTATGCCTGGTAGTAGGTATGTAGTCAATGAATGGCATATGCAATTAGTATTTTCAAACCCAGCTACACCTTTCAAGGAAAACATGCTAAATACCTGTTAGTATCCCATGTCTCTCTCTGACACACCTTCTTTGATTCTACCATAGAATCACAAGAGGTTATAAATGCAAAGAAAATTCACCATTTAACAAGCCAGTGCTAGGTCCTGGAGACAGAAAACCCCAGTGTCCTATCTGGTTGAAGTCACATTCCAGCAGAGAGGACCAACATCTAGGGTATGCAAAATAGTGCTTGATATAACAAAGATATGCTCATGATGCCCTGGGGTCATTCATTCCAGAAACATTTGGTCCATAACACACTAGACCTTGGAGATATACAGACTATGGAAGCACAGAGTCAAGAGCGGCTAGTTCTACTGAGGGCAAGTCAGGGGCATCATGGGGTCAGATGGTCCCTGCCAAGATGCCACTGATACCTGGACTCGTCATCTCTGCATGAGCATCCCTCTGCTGAGGGTTAGTGCAACATCTGCCCTCGCCCATTTGCCTAATTTCTAGGTCAGGCTTTGGAAATGTGTGTTTTGTGGCTGTGCTCTGTCAGGGAGGGGAGTGAAAATCATCTTTCCTTGGGAGTTTGGCACTTCACAATTAAGACATGTACAAATCACATCACACCCTTTTTGTTGGTGTTTGGGCATGGGTCCCTTGCGGTAGCATTTCCATTATGGCTTCATGCCTTTTTTTTCAGCTTCCATGTTGCTGTTGTCAGTACTCAAAATACAAGCAGAGGTTTTTTGATTGGGGAATGTACAACACAGAAACTCCCCAACATATAAAAGATCACAACTGAGGGTATGGAAGACTTTTCCAGAAGCCAGTGAATGAATGTTGGAAAGTTGCTAAAATAAACAGATTTTTAATTTCCATTTTGGTATTTGAATTGCCCTCATGAACCTTTGTAACTTTAACGAAGTTATTTGGACTGCTGTGGAGTAGTGGGGGATGAAACCCATTTATTGAGCACAAACTATGTGCCCAACCCTGTGGGTAAAAAGACTCAGCTCATGTAACAGGTACTAAGTGTCTATACCACAGTGTTAGGAGCCGAACTGTGTCTCTCCCAAATTCATATGCTGGAAGTTCTAACCTCTAGTACCTCAGAATGTGACTATATTTGAAGACAGGGTCTTGAAAGAGGTAAAGTTACACTGAGGCCCATTAGGGTGGGCCCTAATTTGATATGTCTGATGCCCTTTTAAGAGGTTAGGTCATGGTCACGGAGAGTAGATCATGGGAAGACACAAAGAGAAGACGGCCACCTACAAGCTAGGAGAGAGGCCTTAAGAGAAACCAACCCTGTCAACACCTGGATCTCGGACTTCTAGCTTCCAGAACTGTGGGCAAATACATTTCTGAAAATCATCCAGGCTGTGATGGTTTGTTATAGCAGCCCTAGCAAACGAATACATCAGGGGTTGGCAAACTTTTCCTTAAAGGGTTAGAGGGTAAATATTTTAACTTGTGCAGGTAAAAGGTCACTGTTGCACATCCTCAACTCTGCTGTGGCAGAGCACAAACAGCCATAGACACAATGTAAGCCAAGGGCCAGAGCTCTGTGCAGCCCTGTCTCTCTGGGACACTCACTGGGGGAGGGGAGTTGCCTGAGGAAGCCTCAGCTCTCGTAAGAGATTATTCTTCCTGATAGCTTTTATCACTATATTTTTTGGGGCGAGGCATTCTATTTTCTCTGGTTTTAAATTTGTACTATACACACACACACACAAACACACACACACACACATAATCGCAGAATATCTGGAAGATATTAAAAATTGTTAGCAAATAGGAACATTTACTATGACCTCATCTCTCTGAAATAATCACTATATATGTGTTGGCATATTTCCTGTATGTTGTTTTGTTAATTAAAAAAAACCTAATCGAGTTGTTTTTTTAATACAACTTTGAAATTTACTTTTTACCCTTTAATATTATAAGCATTTTCCCATACCATTAAAAATGTCCAACTCCCATCTTCCCTTCCCTTCGCTGAGTCTCAGGTTGCCTGAATAAAGCTTTCTCTGGGCAAAAAGCAATCCATGAACCTTGGCCAGGCAGTAGGAGCCCTTGGAATGGGCACCAGGAGACCCCGCCCTTGACTTGCTGGTGAAGCGGATCTGGTCTCGCCCATTCACGGGCCCTCAGTTTCTTCATTTTTGTGGAGAGGTCTGGTCTGTATGCCCTCCGAGGTATTCTCTAGCTCCAGGATGCTGCCCTATGCCCTGCTCTTTCTAGTAAAGCGCCTGGATAGGTTTGCTGATAGGGAGTTAAGAAAATTTCCAAGCCAGCTTTCCTCAAACACAACATTACTTTGAACACACTGACTGAATTAGGTGTGCTTTGCTCAATTAAAGATGATAGATTGCTCTATAGGGGCAAACAGCCGAATGCATAAATTAGATACTGTAATTCAAGTCATGCCACTATCTAAAAATATTTTGAAGGTGGGGAAGGGAGGGTGAATGGTGAGAAATAAGCCTAAATTAGGAGGGTCTGCAGCTGACAATTCTCTTTCGAATGCCTAGCTGGCCCTTTCCCTCTTCTGTGGTCCTCAGGGTTCACCCTGGGCCTCTTCCTCTTCCTTTGGTAGAACTGAGAGTAAAACATATTTTTTAATACTATACTCCCCTGAAGCAATGGGGTGGGAGAGTTTGGATTTTACTCTGAAGCTAGAAGGGAGCCACAGAAGGGTTCTGATTTACCTGAGTGTCCCCTGGACTTTGGAGGGGCCTTCACCTGGATTTGAATGTTGGCTCTAACGCTTTTACTTGTGGGACTTTGGGCAATTGCTCTGAGTCTCAGTTTCCTGATCTGGGAAATGGACATGGTAATATCAAGCATGATAGAATTGTTGAGTGGAATACATGAAACAACACACATGCTATATCTAGTACCAAGTTTAGGAACTTTATAGGGAGTCATAATTATAATGGGAATGGGCTTGGTAAACCTGTGTATGTCATTTATGTCTTAAAGAATGTGATGCCTAAAATTCCCAGATATAATTCTCAAGACGTAAACTACCTGTAGCCTCTAGCACGAACGTATGCATTCTCTGTGTACAGAATGAATAGTGAGTGAAATTCCTTTATAATAATCCGACAATTTTTCCTTGAGCAATGACAGAATTTTAAAACCTTTCCCTGGGAGAGATTTTGATAAGAGCTTTAGGTTGATTACTTTTTATATCCCATGTCCTGTTTGGCTGATAAGCTCCCAATCTCTGCATTTCACATTGTTTTTATCTTCCTGGGCTGTACTCATCTTGTCACTGTCATCTTTTCAGTTGTCAAAATGAAATTGAGGGAAGACAGAGGGGGAGTGAAGCATTGGGAAGGGGGTGGCTAAGCCCCCAGGTGAGGGTGACAGGTCAGTGTGTCCTCAGAAATGGCTGTTCTGGATGCAGGGATTAAGGAGGTAATCTCCAGGAGACAGGCCCTGACTAATCTGGTGTGCAGAGTCTGGCTTTCATGTGATGCTGAAGCCCCAGGGCCCCTCTTCCTCTGTCTCGGGCTAATGCAACCATGGATGTTTGCCACACCTACCTCCTATCAACATGCTTTCTTATCCCATTGTCATTTCTGGGGAGCTAAAGTGTTTTGAGAATCATAGACTTTTAGGGGACTCAGAAAATGTCCAGTTAAGGGAGACAAAGCCTAAAGGAAGAGGAGGTGCTTCCCCAAGTCACTCAACAGGTTCCAGATGGCATCGCAGGATATGAGCCCAGCTCCCCTCCGTGGGTGGGCTGGCCCTTCAGTGATTTGCAATTGCACCGACTTATTTGTGCTTAAGCCATCCGTTAATGAGCTCTGGGTGGTTCCTTCCAGATTATGGGTTAGGTTCTCAAGAAATAATTCCTTGAGCTTATAAAACCTTGATTTTATAGGATACCTTTTGGGTGCTGTTAGGGAGAGAGACCCAAACAATTTTGGAATCATTATGCCAGGACCTCATTTGGGAAGCCTAGAAAACGAGTGGATCGTATGGAATGGAATGAAGCCCAGACTGTATCTCCTGACTGAGGACTGTGCTGGATACTGGTTTGCTCTACATCCATTTCAATTCTCCTTCTATCATGTCTGCGTACAATGTAGAACCTGGAAAGCTAAAAATGGTATTTCCCAGAGTGCTGTATGGCTGGGGTCTACATGTGATTTAGTTTTCCCTATTAAGATACACCCATGCACAGTGGAACTTTTTGCCCTGGGCTTCTACTGTTTTTGCTGGCAAGGATAGTCATGGAGGCTTTGATTTTCTGTGTGGCTTTAGCAGAGGTCCCTAGTGGGACAGCATTTCTATCAGCAAATGAGGCACTGCTCTGGAGCCAGCACATGCAGTGGTAGCTTCCCACTCTGTTAGGCAAGTTCCTGTTTCTATTGCTTCCTGATGACAGCAGGGGCAGCAGCCCTCTTGGAAGCTCAATTCTGCTGTGTGGCTTTGAGGGTTATTCCTGGAAGCTCAGCCTAGAGTCAATTTCTTCAGCTCTCTCAGTGGCCCTATAAGCCAGGGGTCAGTAAACTTTCTGTAAGGGACCAGGAAGTAAATATTTTAGGCTTTGTGAGCTACATGGTCTCTGTTGTAACTATTCCACTCTGCCTTGTAGGATGATGGTAACAGCCATGGGTGCAGCTGTTTTCCAAAAAAAAAAAAAACTTTATTCACGAAAGCAGGCAGTGGGTCAGATTTGGCCCATGGGTTGCAGTTTTCTGACCCCTACATGATATATCCCTTTTTACTGAAACTTGGCAATAACCTCTTCTTTTTGTGCTGTGCTCTCCAGTTTGCCAAGTGCTTTCACATGCGCTGTCTCATTTGACTCTCGACACCCTATGAAGGATGTGAAGGGGGTAGAGCTGGGAAGTCTTAGAAGCACTCAGGTTGTAATTTTCTCAAGTCACATGGCTTGTGAGGAGGGGAGGCAGAACTTGAAGCTAGGCCTCCTGAGTCCCCCAGTCCAGTGCTCCTTCCAGGGTTCCGTTACAGTCTCAGGAGCTCTGGACCGATGCTGGGGTAACCTTCAAAAAAGAGTCTGACAACGTTTGGGATTCCACTTGTGGAAGTTCGGAGAGCATCAAGGGACTTTGTGCAGAAAGGCCTGGTAAGAACTATCTACAGCTTTGCTACTCAATGTGTGGGCCATGGACCAGCAACACCTGGGAGCTTGTTATAAATGAAGACTCTCAGGCTCTACCCTGGACCTACTGAATAAGAACCTGCTTTTTAACAAGATCTCCAGGTGATTCTCATGCACAATAAATCTTCAAAGTAAGGTAGAAAGGGGCACATTCAAAAGTTTAATGCTTGTAACTGAATTGTCAAGGTTTAGGAGATACGGCATATGCAGTAGAGTCAAAAGTCATGGGGAGTTTGAATAACATTAAAGGGTGATACTAAGATGCTCTTGTTATGCTATTTGGCTAGGAGATCCAGGGATACCCGAATCTTCCTTGATCAGCCACTTCTCCTCACTGTAAATTTACAGTGAGTTGTATACCCAAAGGAGGAAAAACAAAACAAGATAAACCCTAAGGTAGAACTGGAGTAAATATGTTTCACATAAAATATTCTTTAATTTTGCATTTTCTCATTTAATATTACCCCACTGACCCTGGAAAATAAGTGCTATTATTTTGTTTTCCATTTCACCATCACCACCACTACCACCACCACTTCTACATAGCTTGTATCAATGTTCTAAGTCATCTGCATAGATGACTTAATCCTTGCAATAACTTTATGAAGTAGCTCCATATTCCAGATAGGAAGACTGAAGCATAGAGAGTTTTAAGCCACTTGCCCAAGGTCACACAACTAGTATGTAGTAGATCTGGGATTGAAGGTCAGGCAATCAGGCTTTAGACTGCATGCTTGGAATCACTACACCATACCCTTGTGCTGAGCAGAACAGTCAACCAGCCCAAGATCATACAGCTAACAAATGGCAGAGGCAAGGTTTAAACCAGAGTCTCCTTCCAGACCTGTGCTCTTAACAATACATGGTGCTCCAAAGCAGGGTGAAATTCCTGGTATCCATGCTGGACTTCCTCAGTCTCTGGTGATATCTATCTGTCATCTATCTATCTATCTATCTATCTATCTATCTATCTATCTATCTATCTACCTACCTACTATTCTATTGCTCAGCTCTGGTCAGGCAGCACAGTGCTACACTCTGTCTCTGCTGAGTTAGCCACATTTGTAGTCTCTATGGGATGTTAGTTTTTTAAAGACATGTTCTGTGTCTTATTCATCTCTATGACCCCAGTCCCCAGTGCCTAGCTCAGGACTTGCCTCATAGTAGTTTCTCTATAAATGTTTGTGGTTTGAATCAAGCTGTGTACTCCCCAGGGGTCATCACTCTAGGGCAATGGTTTCCAAACATGAGTATGCACCAGCATCACCTGGAAGGTTTGTTAAAAGACATTACTGGGTCCCACCTCCAGAGTTTCTGATTTGGTAAGGCTCAAGAATTTGCATTTTTATCAAGTTCCCAGGAGATGCTGATGTTGCTGGTCCAGGGACCATGCTTTGAGAACCACTGATCTAGAGAGTCTTCAGAAAGGAGGAAGGGGGCTTCCCTGGTGGCACAGTGGTTGAGAATCTGCCTGCGAATGCAGGGGACACGGGTTCGAGCCCTGGTCTGGGAAGGTCCCACATGCCACGGAGCAACTAGGCCCGTGAGCCGCAACTACTGAGCCTGCGCGTCTGGAGCCTGTGCTCCGCAACAAGAGAGGCCGCGATAGTGAGAGGCCCGCGCACCGCGATGAAGAGTGGCCCCCGCTTGCCGCAACTAGAGAAAGCCCTCGCACAGAAACGAAGACCCAACACAGCCAAGGATAAATAAATAAATAAACAAATAAATAAACAAACAAACAAACAAATAAATAAATAAATAAAGGAGGAAGGATTGAGCCAGGCTTTGAAGGATTTGCAGGGAACACAGACAAATGAGGAATGTTATCATTATACTGTTTAAAGTTCACATTTCAAGAGATGAGTCACCATACCCTCTTATAAGTACACGACCCTGTAAATTAAGTATGGGAAAAATATGACCTCTGATAATAAATGCTTTGAGACAATGTGCCTTTAACTAGATCATATTCGTTAATGTGAAGAAGTGCAGACATAGACTTCAGCTATCATCAGCTGATTGGGAATGCATGGTCAATCTTTTCATTTTCTAACAATGCATTATTGTTAGAAATTTATCACTACAGGGTAGAGTGACATTACTTGGTTATTGATTTGAATGTAACACATTTTATTAAGTCATATTTGGGTTAGAAATCAAAAAAGGAAACCTTATCTAAAATAGAAACAGACAAAATGAATGGGTAAAAACAAGCTACATGATATTATTTGCTCTTATTGTTTCCTAGCAATGCAGAGTGCAGACAGCTGGTTATGGAGGCCAATAGCAGTGCTTGTGTAGACCAAACCAGCGTACTATCTAGGAAGGGGGTTAGCATTTCTAGTCCTCATGGTCTTCTCTGGTTAACAATTTTATTCCAGTGATAGAGACATGGGATGGGGCAGAAAATGTTTCTCTAAAGTATCCTTTCTCCTCCCCAATCAGATTCTTCCAGGAATTACCTTCAGACAAAGACAGATAAACAGGAGCCACCCAGAGGATGGTGGCCAGATTGGTGAGGGGCCTGGAAAAGAGGGACAGGAAATTCTTCCCAGAGAAGGGAATGCTGGGTGTGGATGTATATGATTATGCTCCCTTCATAGGGTCAACCCTCATATCTTCTCTGGAAACTCTAAACATTCTTGGTGTGTGTTACTGTTTAACAGATCAGACTGTAACCTACACATTTGCTTACCTACCGGTCTCTCCTGTCTCACCATGAGTTTTTTGAGGGACTCAGTCTTAGTCATGCCTAAATCCCTAACATTATAATTCCTTGAATAGTATGGAAACTCAATAAATGTTTTTTGACTTTAATTTAAATATTGTATTGTTGGGAAGAGGGGGCACACCTGGTTTGTGTGACTCCAGATAACAGAACTGGATCAGGGTGGCTATGGAGAGGGAAATTTATTATGGTCTATTGTATCAGTTTTTGCATCTATATTAATACGTGGATAATAACGCTACTTGTGAAGAGTAAATGAGATAATTTTATAAAATGCTTAGCATACTGCCTGGGGCATAGTAAGTATTCGAAGTTTTCTGTTGCTATTAATATTATCAAGTAGCCCTTTTAAATTCTATGTTGTAAGTTTCCATGGATGCCCTAGCTTTGGTCTGAATCTCTTCTTTCCCGTCTCTTCTCCTTGCCTTTCTTCTTCCAACTACCACTCATCCTATCTTTTTATTGACTTCTTATCCATTTATCTATCCAACCACCAGATGTTCATTCACTCATCCTCTTGTCTACTCTTCATCTATTCACACCTGTATTACTTACATACTTAACCCATCCATTCATCTTGAATTGGGTGGCTGTGGTGTAGTGGGAAGTGACTGGATGTAGTCACATCCATACCCTATGAGTTGAATCCTTGGACGGCATTGGCTGTAACAGAGAGTAGGGGGCACTGATACTGGTGTTTTGAGTGGCTGAGAAGTAGACTGTGGTCCCTGTCCAAATGACTTTTCGTGGTTACTTCTGAGATCCATTGAGGTCTGTAGTCCCCATCAGGGCACTGAAGCCATTCAAAGTAGTGGGATCTGAGCGGCGATGTGTACATTTACAATTAGATGGTATTATTCATCACAGGAATATTTTATTTAAAGAAACCAATAAAGCAGATGGAGATTGTGAAGATGTGCCTATTTTAGCTGGCACGTTTGTTCAGTAACTGGCACAACGAGAGAGGTGCAGAAGAGCGGATGAGATGAAGAACACCAATTATTTTAATTTTCTTGAAGAGGGGAACTGAGATCACAGTTTTGACCTTCACAAATCTGAAAATTATCTGGAATCTAGGTAATTCAAGATGATCATGGGACACTTGGCAGAGCAGGAAAAAATTGGCTGTAGCTTTTATGTTTGACTCTCCTGTGCAGCTGAATTAATTGAAGTGAAATATCTAGAGGAATAGGAGTGATTCTGCTAATATAGTAGGAAGAGCATGGGTTTGATGTTGTTCAGATGCAGGTTTGGATTCCTGCTCTTCTACCTACTAGCTGTGTGTGCTTGGCAAATGGTTTAATGTTTCTGAGCTTCAATTTCCTTATTGGTAAATGGTATTAGTGACACCATTACATTATTCAATGAAGATTAAAATGAGATAAAGTTGATAAAGCAGCTGGCCGAATGCTAGCTCCAGCTCAATACATATCGTTCCCTGTTGGTTCCAACACTGTGTGCTGGTTAAGAGACACCTGGATATTCTGTTCCTTTCTGCTCAAATGCTATAAGAGTTTAGCATGTGCTCTGAAGAGTAAACAGGATGATGAGGGACTTGAATCCATGTTCTGTGTTCTGAAAGGAGATGAAATGTCTAATCTGAAGAGCAGATACTCAGGGGAGACAATATTGGGGTCTTCAAATACTGAACAGTATTGAGGAAAGAGAGTGAAGACTTATTGTATATGTTCTCTAAGAGACTGAGGAGTGGAAGTTACAGGAAGATACATTTTAGCTCAAATACGAAAAAAGAAACAAAAAAAAGACTTTCTACCAGTGAGTCTAACTGAAGGAAAGTGGCAAGGCTACTGAGAAGAGGAGAGGAATGATCTGGGTCTTCAAAGTGCAGGGGGTCCTAGAGAGCCTGGGGACATTGGTGGTGTTGGGGGGGGGGTCATCCCAGACAGAGGAACATCAGATTTGGAACATCATGTGGGGGTGAAATGGTGTGATGTATGGACATTTAGCCGATTCTGGAACATGGATTAGGTGGACGTTGCAGTGAGTGGCAGGGATCATGGAAGATTTAGAGGTTTTCCTGAGATAATCGAAGGCTTTTGACTGGACAACAATGTGATCAGATGTGCTTATTAAAAGAGAATCAGTGATGACAAACAGGACAGCCACGACAACCATGCCTAACTCTGCCATTGAGTATGTGATCTTGGGCAAGTTATTTCAAGTCTCCAAGACACACTAGGAAAATGGAGCTAATAGTCTTGTCTTGCTTCCTTCTTGGGTTTACCTGAAGGCCAAATGCATCATGGATGTGGAAACACATGAGAAAAATGCAAAATGCAACAAAGGTATTTTATTGCAATTTTCCCCATTCCTGATGAAGGTGAGTGGTGTGACAATGGGTTGAGAATATGTGTTCCTTTGAGATCTTGGCTTTTTTTTCCTGCATTTTTTTCCCCCTTGACTATGCTCCAACAAACAATAGCAATGCCCTGTGTCCCCACCTCATTTTGTAGACCAAAAGTGTTCTGGCCCTTCCCTTCCTCACGGTCTCTGTCTATCCCTGCTGTGCAGCTGGGACTTGGGCTCCTGGGCTGTGTAACTGTGAAGTGCTGTCACCTATCAGGCTGCTGATCCAAATCTCCGTTAGAACATCAAACTCATGGTATCAAAAGTGGGGCCTGAGAAAGATCACAAATAGGCTAAGGTTCTAGTTCTTTCATCTTTAAGTTGGGAATCAGTCTTCTGACTTACAGGACTATTGGACGGATATAATGAAATATAGTAAAGAGCCCGTATAGTCAATAAAAGCCAAAACAATAAAACAATAAAAACTATAGAAAGCAGTAGTCATTTAGTGAGCCATGGATATGAATATATTTGTACATATTTTAATTATGTGCATATGTACTATATAGCCAGGGACTTCTGTTGTTTGAATAAGAAATAAAATTAAGAAAAAAGAAGCACTGGATGTACCTCATTTCATCCTAGTGAGAAGACCTAAGTGCTTCCTCGACACTGAGGCAGGACTCAGTGTTGCATTAGAATATTCTCCGGTGCAGACTGTTACCTTGTTTAGGTCAAACTATAGCAGTAATTTGGATGCACAACCTCTACAAAGGCGTAGAGGTGGGCCTGGCAGCCTGAAGAGCATCAACACAGCTTCCAACCACAGGTCGTGGGCTCTAGGTCAGGATGTCAGCTTCCAAAGGCTCCTCATAGTTGGGCTATTTTGTTAAGCTCTTGATGGCTTTATTTTCTTGCAAAAATGTTGTTATTGTATCATCTCCATTTGCTCCCGCTGTGGACTGGTGTGAAATTCAAGACCAGAACCTCCCTTCCCCCACCTCCAGGTGCTTGTATTTGGAGATGGACTTTGAGATTTCACTTTTCCATAAAAATGGCTGCTTATCTCTCTGGAGTGGTCCTGCCAGAGGCAGAGGCCTGGCCCTTGTAACTATGACTGGGCTCTTTGAGCTCTGATTATGAGTGGCTGTGTGGTGGGACTAGGGGACATCCCTCGGAGGGGTACTGACTGCTTGCTTCTTCACAGTGACTTTCAGGGTATCCCCAACTTCAGCTTATAGAAATGGATTTGAGGGGCTCTCCATCATTAGCCTGTAAAAATTCTTACCATTTTTGGAAGTATTTTACCCCTGAGCAATTCTGATTTTGATAGAATTTATGAGTCCAGTGGTTGCTTCATTATTAATAACAGTATCATAATAGTAAGAGTATTATATAGAGTGATTTTGGTAATTAAAGTTAGACCAGCACTGGAGTCTGGAATCTACTTCTTATTAAATTATGATTCTGGGAAATTCTCTTAACCTCTTTATGTCTCAGTTTCCACATCTTAAAAACAGGAATGATCACACCAACTTTTCGGAGTTATGGTTTGTGAAGGGTAATATGACTTGCCTGAAAACCAACCCCATCTTAGTGTCATATTTCCAAAGGGCATTAAAAATAATTGATAAGTGAGCAAGACAAATATATATGATATCACTTATATGTGGAATCTAAAAAAATACAAATGAACTTACTTATAGAACAGAAACAGATGCACAGACATAGAAAACAAACTTATGGGGAAAGGGGAAAAGGGGAGGGGAGGGTTGTTAGGAATTTGGGATTAACGTATACATACTACTGTATGTAAAATAGATAAACAACAAGGACCTACCGTATAGCGAACTGATAGTGATAGTGAACTATGTAGTTCACTAGTATGAACTATCATACTGATAGTGAACTATATCAATATTTTGTAATAACTTATATGGGAAAAGGATCTGAAAAAGAATATATATATATATATATATATATATATATATATGTGTATATATATATACACATATATATATCTCTCTCTATATATCTATATCTGAATCACTTTGCTGTGTACCTAAAACTAACACAACATTGTAAATCAATTATACTCCAATTTTAAAAAATTGATAAACCATTTAACTTTTTACCACAGACCTCTCTCAAATACAGTAAGTATAGAGTATGTTCATAGCACACAACATTCATTAAAACATTGCTTTCTCCATCAGTTTATTTTCAACATCTTTCGCACACTGCAGTTTCCACTTTCTCCTTCTGGACGCCTGTAGTGTCCAGGCTCTCTCATAAAAACCAGCCTGTGTAAGCTCTTTGGTTGCCCTTTCCTCCGTTCCTGCCTTCCCTGGCTTTCCCCAGAAAAGGACAGCCCTGGGGCTGATCCTGCAAACTGGAATCCTTCCACCTTAGGAGAGGGGGAGGGAGGAGGGGGAAAGGCTACAGACACAACTTGGGTAACCGGCTGGAGAGTGGAGGGTCGGCTACTGGGATGGAAAGCTGGGAACAGTGGGGTGAGGGGACCAGATTCTAAGAAAAATGATCAGTGGCCACACATTCTGGCCTGACCTCCTCCCCCGCAGCTTGAGAACTGTTTAAGCAGAAGACGAGGGAGATGGGGAAATCCTTCCACCGCGAGTCTTTAGTCTAGCCCATGAACAGGCTGAAAGAACCCTCCACTGAGGACACTGGCTGTGAGAGGCTGTGAGGTGGGCCACACTGGAGGGGAGTTGTGTGTAGGGGGGCAGGTTTGGAAGACTTTGGCCAGGATGTGAACTTCTTTCCTGGTCAGAGAAACAAACACTGAAAAGATCTCCTGCCCTAGCGCAGCCCCCTGAAGAACTCTCACATGTGCCCACAAGAGAGCCAGGGTTTGGATCTCCGCCATCAGGCAGACGTTGTACTTAGCCTGAGAAGCTCAAGGCGGAGGTGGTGACACAGGATCCAGGTAAGTAAGAGAAACGTGCTTCATCCCACCTTCCGTTCCCTACTTTAAGGTACAGGTGCGTGAACCTGCCCCTTACCTCCATAAGTCACTTATGCTGGAGACTGGCTAGCCCTGGTGGAGAGAAGATGGGATATGAGATGTCAGTAGGGTGTAAGATTGAAGTTTCAAACTAGGTGGGACATTTTATACCCAAAAGCAACCAGAAAAATACAGAATCTGTCAAAGGTGTCATTAAGGGCTGGGAAAGGGACATTTGACAACATGGTTGAAGGGAAGGATTAGAGAGGAAAAAAAGACAAAAAAAAAACCTGTTTGTATTTGTGCCCAGCTGAGTTCAGACTGTTCAATAAGCCAGTTATGTCTGATGAATTTTCCTTTATCCCTGATGCAATAATATAGATGAAAATGTCCTATAAGCTGGAATGTACTATACAAGTATTAGTTATGATTAATAATCATTACAAATAGAAGTAGAGAAATAACATGAGGGTTTTCTTGAATTATCTCAGTGTTATTTTAGAAATCTAAAGCATCAAAGCACAATTCCTGGTCTGGAGTGAGATGGAAATCAGCAGTGTTTCAAAATACCTAGCACATGGCCACAGGGGAATAGGGCTAGATTTCTGGATTGGGCTCAGGTTTCTGGCAGAGCAGGGAGTGCCTCATTTCGCATCCTCCCTAATGACACCACCATTCTGCAGACACCCAGGACCCTCTGACTATTTTTTTTCTCCTATCGCTTACCCGAGAGCAGTAGTTATACTTTGTAATTGTACTTGTGAAATGCTTTCACTCCGAATCCTCTCTCTCCACCTCTATGTACATAATGAAAACAGCTCAGTGAGTGTCAGATACTGTTTATGCCTTATCCCACTCACCCTTCACAGCGGCCTCATGAAGTAGGTACTACATTATCCCCACTATATTGTACAAACGCGAAGACTGAAAGTCAGAGAGGGACAGTCACTTATCCAAGCTCACATAGCTAGTGGGTGGCAGCGGGCAAACTTGACTTGGAAGATTCACCTTAACCCAGGTACTCTATGTGCACTTTCTCCATTTTCATTCATCCTCCACCCTGCTGCCAGGGTGCTCTTCCCAAGTCTTGTGCTGTCCTTGTCCTGATGAAAATCCGTCCAGGGCCCTTTAATGCCCATGGACAAATTCCACATCCTCAGCCTGGTGGTCCAAGCTGTCCAGGAACTGCCACCAATCTCCTTCAGGCTCCATACTCCTTGGAGCCCATCGGACCCCGTCTCTGATGGGCCGTCTCTCTCCTTCTCCAAGTGCTGAAGCAATTACTGTCTGAGCAATGCCTGACCCACACAGGCCTCTCTGGTTCTCTAGCAAGAAGCAGTTATGTGGGATGGATTTGGGTTCTTACATCAGACTCAGCCTGTTCCTAGCTGTATGAACCAGGACAATTTATTTAACCTCCATGAGTTTTGGTTTCCTCATCTGTAAAGAATGGTAATTATGATAGAGGTACATGAGGATTTACTCAGCTGATACAGGCGAAGTGCTTAGCATGGTGCCCAGATCATTCTAAGCCCTTCATTCATTCCTTCCATATATGTGGAGCATATTGCGTGCCAAGGGTATGCTAGCTTCTAGGGATACCGCGATGAACAAACCAAGTCTAGTTCCTGCCCTCATGCAGTTTATAGTTTAACTGGTGAGATAGACATTAACATACCAAACATAATTATTTGAGGTGCTTTCTGAGAATGTTCCCTGAGATGTGGCTAGGTGGTACGGGGGTTACCCTGTCTTACATAACGCGTGACCCTGGGAGGTGAGCATTGCTAGCCCCACTTTACAATTGAGGAAACTGAAGCCTGGACCCATTAAGAGATTATCTCAGGAACAGCCAGACAATAAGGAGTGGATACAAGTCTGGAACCAGATTCATCTAACTTAAAACGCTAAGCTCTTTCTTCTATACCTACCTGTTTTGTGCTATTGATGGGAACCTCGACTGCTCTTAAAGAGTTTTCCTAACCTCTTGCTCCTGAATGATTAGATGACTAAATGAATGAATGACTGAATGACTGAATGACAATGCATTAATTGGTTGAAAGTATAACAGAAGACCTCACAGGCTAGCGAAGGAGAGTCTTACTTTAAAGTGGAGGTACCCAGTCAGCAGTGGTCCTTCCCGATCCCCTGGGGGTGGGAGGCAGACTTAGGCCAACCGGCACGTAAATATTTAGGAGTGTTAGTAAACGTCTTCTGAATAATGGATAAATATATCAGTTTTTGTGAGTTGGCAGCTAAGGAGTTAAAAATAAAGACACTGCTTTGTCCCCTCTCCCCTACCATCTAGCTTCAATCTAACCAAAGCAATACTACCATCATCAATTTCATACTTGGGGTGGGGGTGGGGGAGTCCCATGAAATATTTCTTTATAAATAAGAATTCTATGCTTTAACAAAAGATATTTGGAAACCACTGCTCTAAGGGATCAGCTGCCACAAGATGGCTCAGGAAGATCCCCAGATTTCCAGACCTATGGAGGGAGGGGGCGGCTGGCAGCTGCTGTTTACCTTGAATGCTACTATTCCTCCTCCATCTCAGTACCTTCTTACTCAGAAAACACATCCAGCTTACGTCTGGGGAGTGCTTTAAGAGTTTACAGAAAGCTTTCACATGCATTATCTCAGCTGATCCCAACAATGACTCCTGAAGAACTGGGGTCCTCTCCAATTTAAAGAGGAGAACACTCAGGCTGGAAACCATGAGTAGCTACACAGTTGCAGAGCCTGGGCTCTGAGAGTTGTGTCAGGCCTCTGTGGGGCTGCCAGTCTTTGTGGTCACTTTACATGAAGCAGATTCCACTTTGCTATTTTCAAGAAGAAACACAAGCTGGCCATCTTGCCTGGTCTAGGCTGGATGTGGTCTTCTTTCAGAAGCATGTGTGTGAATTGGGGGTGGGAGCCCTGGAGAAGAGGGTCACTAGACTGTGGGGCTCGGGTGGGGGGTGGTCATTTCATTGCAGAAAAATAACCCATATGTGCAAAAATCCCTGCGCCTCTGCCAGACAAAGTAGCTTTAAAGGGGAGGGAAAGGTCTAGTCCATTGGGTAACATGTCTTTCTTGGGAACTGTTTCTGTCTGGACAGCTTGGCATTTGTATGGTTACATTTCCATGGGAACCCAATCAACCAACTCTCTGAACAAAATATAGGCAGAATGTTCTAGAAGGGGGAGCACTGGATGGGAGTTAGGGAGCCTGGTTCTCACATTGCCTCTACCACTGAACACTTGGTAGCATTCCTCCCACAGCCCTTTCTTCCTTTGTAAACCATTCTAAGACTTCTCTTCCATTCCAGCAGCCTCCTGCCTTCCTTCTAAGCTCTGCTTCTCTTGGTTGCAATTCCCAGACTTGAGTCCATTTGATCAGGATGTTTGTCTGAGCTGGATATAAGCTCGCTCTCCTGGTCCTTGGCTAGTCAGGCTTGTGCCTGGGTCTGAACTGCCATATGTCATGGAGGATATTTGCTCCTGATGCAGGCTCTTGGAAGGCCAGTTGAATATGTTTCTATATGTCTAATGGGCTCTTTCATCTCCTGCTCATGGGCTAAAGGAAGTCATGTGACTTCCTTGTCCAGAAGGTTAAGACCACACCTCATCACCCCAGACCATTTCCTATACACAGGATCAAATCCAGCTGCTGTAAATCACCTGTACAGTCTCTCTCTCTTTTTCTCCTAGACGGTCTGGCACTGAGCTCAGAGCAATGACTAACTTCAGGGATCAGATTCCTGCTGCTAGGAGGTTGATTAAAATTTCAGAGCCTGAGGTGGCTTTGTTTTCCCTGCTGGGTAGGAGGAAAAGGGGCTAAATGCAATTAATCTAGCCCTCCTTCCATTCCTTCCCCAGGTCTCTCTGACCCGGAAGACAGGTTCAGATGAAGGCAAAGGAATAACAGGGTAAATGGGCGAAGTTAAGAGAGGGAGAGAGAAAATAAAGACAGAGTGACCTATGCTCAATTCCTTATGCTCTGTTGGTGAAGTCCACACTGGAGCAATGTCACTTGGAAAATAACCTGGCCTTGAATAGCAAGAGCTTGAAAACTGTTCATGTCGTTTGATCAGTAATTCCGCTTCCTCAAATCTGGCCTGAGGACCTGATCAGAATTGCAAACAGAGCTTTATGTACATGAATGTTTATCACAGGGCTACTTATTGTTATAATGAATGTTGTTAATAATCTCAATGTCTGATCTGGGATTAGTTATGTAAATTATGACTCATCTATATAGGATGAAACATCCTGTAGTAATTTAAAATGATGCTTACATAGGTATTTTTATCATGCTTATGATGTAATGTTAAGCAAAATCAAGCAGAACAAATTTTGGAAAAAATATCAATAATAATATGTAAAGATAAAATATGCTTAAGAAATATTGTGGGAAGAATGTGCCCACATGTTATCAGTGGTTGACTCTTGAATGGGATAACATTTGCTTGAATTTTCTAATTGTTTATAATGATTACGTACTTCTTTTATAATTAAAAAACAGGGGTACAGTGAAAGAGAACTAAAGAGCTATTTTCTCCCTTGAAATCATGAATGCTCTGGATGTCTGTTGGGCCCTTGGTTCTGTAACTTTGGCCTAAAGGCAGTAGGCTCTTGGCACCAATAGCAACCAAATCAGAAGAGTCCTTTATTTAAGTTCTATATTTAAGGGCCAGATAAAGATGGTATCAGCAGTGATATCCTGGAAGCTATAGAATCATCTTCTCTAAGAAGCCTTTCCTGGCTCAAGTCAGGCACTTCTTCCCATGCTCTGTTCCCTCACATGGCCCAAATGTGCTTTAGCATCTAAAGGATTTTGTGGCATTTTAGGGATGAGCAAGATCTTAAAGATCATTTAGCCCGTTCATTCATTCATTCACATATTCACTCATTCATTCTATACTTAGTGCCTAGCCGATAAATATTTTCTGAAAGACTTCTAATTGATCCTGATTAGTTCCAATACAGTCAATATTATAACTATTTTGGGATTTGTTTTCAAGCATAGCTTTCCAGGCAAATTGCTCCTTTTGGGGTTGACTCGTGCCCTGCTGGCTTTCCTGGACTTTCCAGGCAGGCTCATCCTTGCTTACTCCCATGTTGTACCCTGAAAGCCAACTGTTGCCCTGGTTTCCAGAAGTCATACTTAGCCTGCCAAACTCAACTTCCTCCCCACGTTCCTGCCACATTGGTTCCTTCCTGGGCTAGTCCTTAAATCCACCTTGTCCAATCTGCCCGTCTTCTGTGGCAGATGCCTTACTTACCGTTCAGAGAAATGACCAAATGAGCCGTGCACGCGACTTATCCTGAAATCCAGGCCCGCTATCTGGAGAAGCCAACACTGCTAGGATGCGGGGGGCCGGGGTGGAGGTGGGGGTGATAATGCTGAGCGATGGGGGGCTCACACCACTCTGATTACTTCGTTCCTTACGAGAGTAAACAGATCAGGTGGAGCCTTCAGGAATGTATCTACCCAAGTTTACCTGGCTCCACCTGGCCATGCTTTCCCACGTCTCAGGAAGTGAAAAATGACACAGCGGATCAAGCTTGGACGACCTGGAGGGCGCTTCTTTCACGCCGTCCTCCTTCTCTACCCCAGCACATGGGCTGCCCCTTCTCCTGCCTGTCATGGCTCTTAGGATCACTCCTGCTCTAACGCTTACAGGAACCTCAGTCCTGAGCCTAGGCCCAGCTTCCTGGCAGAAAGTTTGCCTGGGAAAAGGGGCTGAGGAAAAAATGGAGAGTACTGGGAAGAACTGGGGCTTGGAGTCAGGCAAATAATGTGAGTCCCTCTCAGTTGTGAGACCTTAGGAAATTGACTGCCATGCAACCGAGTTTTTTTCCCAAGCAGTTTTGAAACAGGAGGGAAGGGTGCAGGGCACAACCTTCAAAAGAATGACATAGCCATAGGACATGACAAAAACTGGTTAGAACCAAACTAGGTCCAAGATGGTGGAAGATTTGACTAACAGTGGACCTTGAGCCTCATCATACGCTCATTGCAATACATTAACATAAGCTAAGTGACACACCCACCAGCACCATGATAGCAGGGGCCGACCAACAAAGATCAAAAAGTGGGCGGTGGGGCTTCCCTAGTGGCGCAGTGGTTAAGAATCCACCTGCCAATGCAGGGGACACAGGTTCAAGCCCTGGTCTGGGAAGATCCCACATGCCGTGAAGCAACTAAGCCCGTGCACCACAACTACTAAGCCCGCATGTCACAACTACTGAAGCCCGTGCACCTGGAACCCATGCTCCACAACAAGAGAAGCCACCGCAATGAGAAGCCCACGCACCGCAATGAAGAGTAGCCCCCGCTCGCCGCAACTAGAGAGAAAGCGCGCACGCAACAAGCGCGCAACAAGGGAGACCCAACGCAGCCAAAAATAAAAACAAACAAAAAAAAGTGGGCGGTGGCCCAGTTCCTGGAAATCTCTGCCCCTTCCCCCAAATAGTTGGAATAATCCTCCCACTCATTAGCCTATGAAATTACCCAGCCCATAAAACCTAACCACCCCATATTTCGGGGCCTCTTGCCTTCTGAGATGGCCCACACTCCGTGGAGTGTGTATCTCTCTAAATAAATCCACTTCTTACCTATCACTTTGTCTCTCACTGAATTCTTTCTGCAACAAGACATCAAGAACCTGAGCTTCATTAAGTCCTGAGATCAGGTGTGTGATTTCAATTAAAAGACCGTGGGTTCAAGTCCCAATCTGGGTTTTAGCTGGGTTCGAGTCCCAGCGTGTGGGTTCAAGTCTCAATCTGAGTTACACCGTTTCAGTTTCCATTCACCCTCTTTTTGGTAACTAATATTCTGCACTCAACTACCATGTGTAGGTTTATTTCCCCCATACCACTAAGCAATTTTCCGACACCAGCTGGGTGTCCTACAATTCAACTCAATTCTGACACTATCTACTTAGAAATAGCATCCACTTCCACAGGTAGAGGGCTGAGTCCCAGGCGATACTGCCCTTCCCCAACTTCAAATGCCAATCACAAGTCCAGTTTGTCACCTGTGCTTCTGACTGACTGGCTATAGATTGGAGGTTTCAATGATCCCCTCTTTGGGTTCTATTTGTTTGCTAGAGCTGTTCACAGTAACTCAGAGAAACACTTTACTTACTAGATTACTGGTTTACTTTAAAAGGATGTAACTTGAGAATAGCCAGCTGGAAGAGAGGCACAGGGCAAGGTATGGGAAAGGGCACAGAGCTTTCCTGTTCTCCCTGAGTGCCACTCTCCCCAGATCTCCATGTGGTCACCAAGCTGGAAGCTCTCTGAGCCCAGTCCTTTAGGGTCTTTACAGAGGCTTTGTTACATAGGCATGATAGATGAAATCGTTGACCACTGACTATTAATTCAACCTCCAACCCCTCTCTCTGCTCAACCTCCAACCCCTCTCTCTGCTCCCAGAAAGTCAGGGAGTTGGGACTGAAAGTTCCAACCCTCTAATCACAAGGTTGATTCTGCTGGCAGCCAGACCCCATCCTAGATTCAGTCCAAAAGTCACCTCATTAACATAACAAAACACACCTTAATCACTCCCATTTACTGAGGAAATTCCAAGGGTTTTAGGAGCTGTGCACCAGAAACATGGATGAAGACCAGATACATATTTGTTATAAATCACCATACCACAGTAAAGGCCCCCTGACTCTCCCCTGCAGAACTGCTCTCTCCCACACCGTTCACCAAGGATGGAGCATAGGACTCAAGCCAGTCAGCCCAGAGACTTCCTTGGATCACCGTCCTGGACTCAGGGAGGGGCACATTGCACACTCAGCCTCTGAGAGGAAGTGGGAATTTTGGTAAACCTTTTTGGAATGAGAATCTGTTTTTCCCAAGGTCCTGAAACTAAGAGAAGGCAGGAGCTACAGCTGTTACTGCGAACCTGAAACTTAAGACTGATGTCAGTTCAGCAAAAATGGATCAAGAGATGGAGAGTCAGGTCCCAACAAGGAAGACACGTAAGAGATCTCTTTCGAGTCAGGGTCTAACAGGAAACAGATGGTTCACCTGAACTAGATGATATGAGCAAGGTTTACTAAAGGGACCGACCATTCACTGCAGGCAGAGATGCAGGGTGCCGGACCACGTAGTGCAAACATACTCCAGGGACCCAGGGCCAGTCTCAGTGAACTGTTACCATTTCTAGGTCCAAAGGGATGTGGGAGGGGGTAGTTTCCAGAACCTGCAAGGAAAAGGGTCATGTAGAGAGTGCTACCTTGAGAGAAACCATGACCTCGAATTGAGGGACAGAGCCAGCCTGGGGTGATCCTACAGAGGGGGAGCCCGAGGAATAAATACCTTGGCCTCCCTTCGCTCCCTCCCTTCAAACCTCTGCTGGCCTTTCCCATTGGCTACCCTGGCAGCCAGAGGTTGCGGAAGCCCCGTGGATACAGCTCAGGTAGCACAGGCTCCAGGGACAGAGGGCAGGGAGAGGAAGGGTAGCAAGTGGATCTGCAGGGGGAAAGGGAAACAATCCTGCACAGCCCTGAACCCAGTCCTACGCCTAGACTGCTCAGTTTATGTGAGCCAGTAAATTCCCCCTTTACCTAAGCCAGCTGTACAGGGCTTTCTGTCCTTTACATCCAGTAGAATCCTAATTGACACAGTGGCCTAAATGAGCTTCATTTTCTCCCTTGGTATCTGTGTTTTATTATTTTTTTTTTAATATTTATTTTTTTATTGTGGTAAAATATATACAACATACAATGTTAACCATTTTAACCATTTAAAATTTTAACCATTTTTAAGTGTACAATTCAGTGGTCTTAAATCCATTTACATTGTGCAACTGTCACCAATTTCTAGTTCCAAAATTTTTTCATCACCCCAAAAAGAAACTCTGTACCCATTAAGCCGTAACTCCCCATTTCCCCTTCCCTTTAGCCCCTGGCAACCTCTAATCTACCTTCTGTCTCTATGAATTTACCTATTCTAGCTATTTCATGTAAATGGAATCTTACAATGTCTTTCCTTTTGTGTCTGGTTTCTTTCACTTAACATCCTGTTTTCAGTTCATCCATGTTGTAGCATGGGTCAGAACCCTATTCCTTTTTATGACTGAGTAATATTCCATTGTATGGATATACCACAGCTGGTTTCTCCATTCATCTTAGGATGCTTTCACCTTTTGGCTATTGTGAATAATGCTTCAATGAACTCTTCCTGTGTATTTTAAACGCCTACCATCAGAAGAAGAACGAAGGAGTAAAGGAGATAATGGTAATAAAATGCATGGAGCCTTGTGGCGGGAGCTCACAAAATGTGCTCAGAGCTACTGCCATTGTGTGTCAGGGCACACCTCCCACTCAGGAGCCAGTCTCCTCTAAGACTGGCACCCAAACACCCTGTGCGGAAGTGAAGGGGGTGAAAGAGAGAAGCCATTGACTTCTGGAGTGTGGAGGCCGGTCGACTTAAGGTGTTATTTTTAAAAATACCAGAAGCCCACAGTAACCTAGTAATTAGAGTGGTGCTGTCGCCGGCGTTTGTTTAATGGTTGAGTGATCAGAAGTTTTCTTTCTTTTTTTTTTTATTCTCCTGTCACCTCTGGCTGATTAGAAAGGCATGTGAGTCTTTCCTTACACATAATTTTCCAAGTCTGAAGTTAGAAATTGAACTGAACACAATTACAGCAGCTGATCTAATATACTTAATTGCACACAGGAGCTAGGAATTTGAAGGGTTCCTTGGAGGATGGGGTGAGTAAAGTGGACTTGGAGTTACAGATGTCACATCTACCTGTGGGCGTGCACGTGGTCTCTAGGGCACCCAGGCCTCACTCAAGCACAGGTTTGTGTGTATACACAGATGAGAGGCAGATGCTCTAGGAACATGTCCTCCAAGATGGTGGCACTTCCTGTGATGGTTTGGCTTATGAATTTACAAAGGTTTTCAGGTGCTAATTCAGAAGCTTGCAGGATTTTTAAAATGTCCCCCCTCCTCACTCCACCGCCACCGAGAAACTCTAAGAAAACTAATGAAAAGAGGTGAAACAAAGGAGGAAATTTGATTGGAGGGCAGAGCCTGTTGACCAAAGAGGAAACAATGAGTAGGACAGGTTGAAACCACCACGCTGTCCCTTAGCAGCTGTCAATAGCAGCAACACGGGGTCCCTGAGAACTACAGGGCACTATAATCCACACAGCAGCCCCACTCTGAGGAGCTAAAACTCCTCATAATAATGACCGTTTACTGAGTACTTCCTGTGTGCTGGATACTGTGCCACTGCTTTTCACATGTTACTTTCCACCTTCAAAACGATCCTGCACGGCGGGTGGTATTGTTCTGGTTTTACAGGCGAGGACTGAGAGGTTCAGAGTACCCTGCCCCTTTGTACAAAGCCTTGCTGAAGCAGGATTAGGTCTCAGGTCCGAGCTAAAGCCAAGGATTGTTGCATTACATCCCAGTGTCACATCGCAGTTCCAGAGTCTGTGGCACAGAGACTGCCAGGCAAGACGAACACACTATCTACCTGCTCCCCCTTCCTCCTCTTCCCCAACCTGCCTTCTGCTTCTGTTCTCACGATCTAGTCTCCTCATCCTTCAGGTTTCCTGCTCTCGCATCTCCATCCTCCTGCCAAACAAGCCCCCATTTCCCTTCTTCCCTCCCCATTCTCATCCATTTTTGATCAAGAACTGGTCACAGGGTGGTCACTCTGAAAACAAAAGAGGGAGCCCCAGGAAAGAAAACTTTCCTTTGACATCATTGTGAGCTGGGAAGTTGGCAGGAGCTGCCGAGGGTGAGCCATGAAACTCTGAAGGGCAGCAATGAACGGACGGAAGGAGCCCCTGGTCCATACCTGGCATCTGCCACCCTGCTCCCATCCTCTGACTTGAGCTGTAACTCATCAAAGGGGTGGGAGAAATGTCTTTAACTTGGAGAGGTAGGTGCTGCCCCAATCCAGGGCCTGTGTGGAGTTGAGCATCACACGGTGGGAGGTGGAGTCGAGTTGGCTTGGTAAACAAGGCGAGAGCAGCCACAGGGGAAGCAGGGCGTGGAGCCAGGGAATGGAAGAGCCAGGGAGATGTGAGTGGTGAAGTCACATCAAAGCCAGTCAGCAGGAGGGTGGTTCCAGGTGAGCCCGGGCTTGCTGCCAGTGACTAGCTCTGATGTGCCCGACTCTCCTTGGCATGAGGTAGGGCCGGCCTGAGCCATGTCAAGGCCCGGGAAGAAGGTTGCTGCTATCTGCTCTATGACCATTAACACTATTCCTTACTGTTCGCTTTTGTACACTTCAGACCCACTTTGGTGAGTCTGACCAATGAGGTCATCAAGGCAAGGACCACTTACATGATTATCCTATTTCTATAGATGATAAAACTGAGAGTCACGGGTATCGAGAACCTTGTTCAAGGTTCCAGAATTAAGAAGTGAAAAGGCTGGGGTCACACGTATAAATTCTTCCCACTTGCCCAGGCTGCCCAGTGCCCTGTTTGAAAACCAGGTGGAGTGGTATTTGGATACAAGCACAGGACTTGCGATGCCCCAGACCCAGTCTTGAATCTTGACTTCAAAACGTATCTAGCTATGTATGGATTTCCACTCTCCATGTTTTTCTGCTATACCAGGCTCTCTCTGTGCTGTGGTCTGCTTTATACAAGCAAATACAACAGAATTCAGAGGGAGAACTGCTCCTTGGGGCACAAATGCTTGGTCCCCGTTAGCCACTCTGAGCACACAGAAAGCAGCCTGACAGCATGGACCTTGTGGGAGGGAAGCCTTAGTCCTGCCTGGAAAAGCCTAATTATCCCCAGAGAATAACTTTCACCTGGTGGGATCCGGGCCTCCAAGGATGCATACGTGTGGCAAAAAGCATTTTCCAAGTGGGAACTTGGATGCTGTAAAAACAAAATGGAATGATTAGGGAGTTGCTGGACCATGGGAATGTCTTCCTTGAGCAAGTCTTTTAACCTTGTGGGAAAGCTGACCCTCTCTCAGGCACTGACAGCCTTTTTGGAGCACAGGGGACAAGCTAAGTCCTTTTTAATATATATTAAACTGAGCCTGTTAACCTTGACAAAGTCCCTTTAAGTACATGGTCACTAAGAGGACAGCCTGCCCAGAAGACACGCTCCAAGGCTGTGTAGATGGCACTCCCTCCCACAATTTAGGCTGAACAAAATCTTGCTCTCTCCCTCTCTCCCTTATTTCCTTTCTTCCTTCTTAAATAAAAGCGATCTCCAGTTAGTGGTCACATGGTCCAAAACCTGTGCCAAGGACTTAATATGTATTCTCTGATGTAACCCTTATAACACTCCTATGAAACAGGTTCTATTTTATTCTCATTTTACAGAAGAGGGAAGCAAGACTCAAAGAGACGCTGTGTCACAAGTCAATAGCTTCTAGTAAGTTAGTCTGACTTCTACGCTTAGGCTCTCCCTATCTTTGGATATTATTAGCCTAACAAATGAAACTCTTTCCACTTGCTATGTGTTCTTCCCGGCTTCCAAGCCCATGTGTATACATAATCTTTACATAATTGAAACTTTAATTATTGTAGAGCTATGCTCTGGTATTCTTTTAAGATTAAGTTTCATTTTTATCCAAGTACATCTTTTAAAAAGCCACATAGTGTAAAATACATGCTTTAGAAAACACCAATCCCGGGTCATACTTGCTCTCTTCTAGTTGTTGTTCCTGACATTGATCTCCAATGACTAAATCATATGTTTATGCGGCAATTTTTCTTTTTTTGGCCACACCACACATCTTGTGGGATCTTAGTTCCCGACCAGGGACGACGGAACCTGGCATCCCTGCAGTGGAAGTGTGGAGTCCTAACTGCTGCACCTCCAGGGAATTCCGCTATACGGCTATTTCTTGCTTGATCAGTTTTGGCTGTTGACTTCCTTGAGTGGTAGATGAAGATCTTCTCTCTCCCTTTTCTTCCCTTCCCTACCACCAGCATGGTTATATCATTCATTGGTCCCTAAGTCATGAGGATTTCTATTATGCATTTGTGGATATTGTGCAGAGTCAAGTTAAATGGATTATACTTTGGTTTTTGAAAGGTAATAATTACTTTGCTTTTTTATTTCCATACTTTCTTCTACTCTATCTCTAACTTTCTCTATATGTTCCCATATCTGGGTCACTCACCTATCAGGAATTTTTCTATAAACTCAAACATATCAATTCTAGTTTTTGGTTTTTCTTTTCCCTAGAGATTATCCCTCTGGAGCCATCTGTCCTTCTGTTCCAGTGTTAACTGGTTGCTTTCCTGGATGGCTGCACAGCTGGTGCATGAGATCTTCTTCTGATTATCATCCTGGGAAGTCCTTCTGTGGCTCTCTTGTGTTGATTTCTCATTTCCTGCAGCCCATAGCTTCCTATGTTGTGATTCACTTTTCAATTTACTTTCCTAAGAAAGAGTATATGAGTTATAAAATTTTTTGAGTCTTTGATTGTCTTATTACTCAGTTAAACTTATGTGATTGTTTGGCTGGGTATAAATTTCTCATTTTAAATTAATAATTTTCTTTCAGGATATTGAAAACAATTCTCCATTGTCATCCAGCTTCTGGTCTTAGTATTGAGAAGTCTGAGACTGATTTGATTCCAACTTCTTTGTATGTGACCATTTATCCGCTCTGGAAGCATCGGGATATTCTTTTTATCCTTAGAGTTCAGAAATTTCATGATAATGTGATTTGATGTAGGTCTTTTTGCATGCATTGCACTCAGAACTTGATGGATCCTTTCAATTGGAGACACATGTTGTTTAGTTCTGGGAAATTTTCTTGTTTTACATTGATTTCTGGTGGAAAGATTCCCTAAAATTTGGCCTAATCTGTTTTACTCTACACAAAAGAATGGAAGTCAATTAATGTTTGAACAGCTACTATGTGTCAGTCATTGAAATAGAGAATTTTCATGTGCTATTAACTGTATCCTTATAGAAAATCTTCAAAACAGCTGTTGGCATTGCTATCTTATAGGTGAGGACTCTGTGACTTAGAGCAGTGGAAGAGTTTGTGGACAGATACCCAGCTGTTAAACATCACAGTCAGAATTCAATCCAAGTCTGGACAACTCAGTCCACTACATGAGCAATTCCCCAACGGTGCTCCTTGGAACACCAGTGTCTCATATGTTCCTGTAGTCTAATATGTTTAGGAAATTCTGGGACTCAGTTAACAGGATTTCTCAGAGTCCTCGATATCCTAATTTGCATTGTGAGCCTCTGAGGAGGAAACTGTAAGGTGCCATTTCCCAAAGCAGATGGATGTGGTATTGAAGCTGTGCTTTGAAGGGTAGGTAGAAATTGAGTATGAGACATTAGACCTGGTTGCTGGCTAGCTGGCCATAGCGGCGATGGACTCTGTGGACCTGCCTGTGACACCCTGCTCTCCTTGATCCTATTCTCTCTTGTCTCATTCTCATCTCCCATAAGCCCATCTTGCCCAGTTAGCACCAATCACAGGGCCCTTTTTTTTTTTCAGTTTCTTGATTACTCAATAGCCATATTGGCTGTCTTTCAAATGAATGGAAGCCTCTTTCTGCCTCTGGACTTTCTGGTACACTGCTCTCTGCCTGGAGTACTCCTTCCCTTCCTCACCTCACTCACACCTCCTCATCTTTCAGAGCTCAGCTTAAAGGCAGCCTCCTCAAGGAAAACTTTCCTAAACATTCTGATTAGGTTATGTCCCCCTACATTATGTTCTCAAAGTATACTGTACTTCTATATCATATCAATTATAACATCATTTGCATATGATATACATGTCAATTGCGATCATATAATTATATGGTTTTATTGTTTGTTCATTTGTTTACGTCTTCTTTCTGTAGATGGTAAGATCCTTCTGGAGCAGGGACCATGTCTGTCTTGCTTATTATCGTATGCCTGGAGTGAGTGTAGTACCTAATGTATGCTAGGTGTTCAGTAAACATTTGTCAAGTGATTGCATGAATGATCAAATTCATGAATGAAAAAGGTTACTTCATTTGTCATTATCATTAATGATGATGTTAATTATTAAATTTTCCTTTTATAATGGTGGCTCTTGTTAGAGTTCCAATAGCCCAATTCTGTTTCACAATTGATCTGCAATGAGACAAGGAAATAATGCAAAATATAACCTTGAATGTGATGACTATTCTGTGAAACAAAATCCTAATTAAAAAGAAAAATGTTTCTGTGCATGAATTATTCTTGCCAACAGGTATCTCAGCATGAGACTACCTCTACCCCAAAATACCTAGCCTCAAAAGCATATTCAAGTAGTTCTTCATGAGACCTGTAAATCAAGTTCTCATCAGAGTCAAGAGAGCAGATGAATATTCTCTTTTAAAGTGTGAAAAAGCAAATGCTTAGAATAAAAAGAAAGATTTGGGTTGGATATTTTTAAGGGCTCACTTTTCCAGCCTTGGATGGCTAAGCAGGTAAGCCTGACCCAGAGTCCTGGACCAAAGCCTCCATCTCCCATGAAATTTGTGATTCCACTAAGATGGGATAGTCTGGTAGCTGTGCCTTCCATTTTACCATAGAGGGCTTCTGGGAAGACTAAATAGCATAATATCCCCCAGTATCTAGCACAATGCTAGTTCCTTACCCTTCCTCTTCCTCATCTGGCTGCCCGCTGCCCTAACTTCACTGATGGATGAATTAGCTCTTCCTGTAGGTACCTCCAGCCTAGACAGTAGACACTTAAAGGCAGTAATAATGTCTTCTTATTCATCTTTGCACCTGCAGCCTTCCTGCAATGTCTGGCATACATGGGACACTCAATGTGTATTTATTGACGAGGAGTAAATGATCCCATCAGCAGCCCTTCAAAGTGAATGTGGGACCTTGTATCATCCCCCATCACACAGTGGAGGAAACTGAGTCTTGGACAGTCCATGCAACTTACTCATTTGAGGATTCCACTGATGATCCCCAACCTGTACACACTCTTAATGAAGGATGACATTCACAGTCTTGCATGAGCTGGCCCCTGCCTACTGTTCCAGAATTTTCTCCTGCTGTTCGTCACGTTATCCTTTTCTCTCTAGTAAAGCAGAAGAGCATGTGACTCTAAACCTGTACACTGACTGATCGAATAAGTGTTGGACGAATGCTTTTTGTGTGTGGCTGTCCCTTTGTTCATTTCGTCCTCTCTGTCTGGCAGGGCCTCCTTTTATTTACCTTGCAATCCTCTCTCGAGGCATCACCCAGGGAGCCTTCCATGCATAGCACTTCCCTGCTCTGGAGTAGCTCTCCCGGCTCTGTGCACTTATCATCACACCTGCAACGTGTGATGGTGATTGTTTACTGGTCCGTTCCCGACTGGAATGTGAGCTCCTCTGGGGTAGGGGACGGAGCCCACTGGGGTTAATGGAAGACATGCTGCAGAGTGGAGCTCAAATCTTTGTGAAGAACAACCAGGAACACACTGGGGGTCCCAGCCTGCCCTCCCGGTCCAGCGCTCTCTCCCAGACACCACGCAGCTCCACACATTGCATAATGTGAACATCAGGAGAAAAAAAATAGATCAAGTGGCAGCACAAACCCAAATTGGCAGCCCTCCTGAAGATGCTGAGAGGTCGCCCATCTGCTCTCCTCGCGTTCTAAACCCACAGTTGTGCCCTACAAGCTGAGAGTGCTGGCAGCAGCTGGCCCCCTGCTGTGAGTGAAGCAAGGAACCATTTATGACAAAGGGCCCTCTCTAAATCAATCTCCGAATCTGCTCCACGGGCTGAGAGCAGAGGAAGCTTGCAGGCAACGCCCTGTTCCCGCTACCCATGCCTCTGCATTCCAGCCACATTTGGCCAGAGCCTCACCAGGGCTTGAAGGAGATGCTGCTATTCATTTCTGGGAGCAATTTTAGGAAATCAGAGATTAGAACATTTGATCTTGGCATGTTCCACGGCTGTAGCCACCATGGCTGGTATCTGGGTGATATTCATGGTGCTGCCTAATGGCTTCTTATCAATGAGGTCTTTTGTGGAAACTGGCTTTCATTCCTGATGCCTCCAAGTATCCAGTGATGTCTCTGGCAGCCCTATCTGGGGATTTCTCTTCTTTGGGAATCACTTACAATATTCATATCCTCAGTTGGGACTTGCAGGCTGGATCATGATCCAGTACTCTGTAGGAAGTTAGCCTGAAGTCAGAGGTGAAAGTCAGCCCTGATGGGTCAACACGGATATTTTCTAGAGTCAAGCTTGCTCTGTTTGGAGCCCAAGCTGAAGGTCATGGCCCTCTATATCCCTGAGTTATATATAAAACCCTACCCTCTGGACAGCGCTGATTGAAATAATTAAGAGTAGTCAATCTACAGGCTGGTGTGTGACCCACAATGTGGTCTGGTGCTAAAAGGTCAGCTGGGCCAATGCACTTAACTGTCTTAGGAATGAGAACTAAGGTATCCCCAGGGAATGAGGCTGTTCATTTCTGGGAGCAATTTTAGGAAATCAGAGATTAGAACATTTGATCCCTTTAAAACATTTGATCCCTCTACCACCGTAGAGCTGAAGCTGAAATGTCAGATAGAGAGAGACCGGAGGGGAGGGGTATTGATGGGCTACATGCAAGCTGAAGTCAGTTGCGAGCAAAATGATGAGTGAGTAGCAGCCGTGGTACAGAGACACATGGGCAGAGGGAGAGTGAGGGAAAGGATGGGTCAGACGTGTGCAGAAGGGAGGCATCCTGATGAGAGACTGCAGACCCTGCGAGGATGCCTGTTCCACGAACTACAAAAGCCTTACTTATGCGTTTGTGCATTGAACAGGCCTACGGTAAACCCTAGACTAACTGCGGGGATACAGGTGTGATCAGGGTAAGATCCCTGATCCTAAGGTTTCACTGTCCTGTGGGGGAGAGTAATGTGTAAAGGGGCAATGACACAGCTCAGCAGTGAGTAGCAAAATGCATAAATGTAAAAGGTGACATAGGAACAGAGGGAGGAGCATCTCCGTTCCAGCCAGGTAGGGGGAGGGTGGGTAGAAATTCCAGGCATTTGAAATGGATTGTGTAAAAGCCTGAGAGCACAGTGTGTCTCTGGAGATCTATAGGAAGCAGGGAACTGCTGGAACATAGCTTGAATATTCATTCAAAGAAGAAAATCTAAGAGTAGGTAGTTATGATGAGAAGGTAAACAATGAGACAGCAAATTCGTCTTCAGAAGAACAGTATGGAGGTTCCTCAAAAAACTAAAAATATAGCTACTGTATGATCCAGCAATCCTAGTCCTGAGCATATATCCGGAGCAAACTCTAATTCAAAAAGATATTTAGCTGGCCAAAAAGTTCGTTTGGGTTTTCCTTAAGACGTTACAGAAAAACTTGAACGAACTTTTTGGCCAACCCAGTACATGCACCCCAGTGTTCACAGCAGCACTATTTACAATAGCCAAGACATGGAAGCAGCCTAAATGTCCATCGACAGAGGAATGGATAAAAATGATGCAGTGTATATATACAATGGAATATTACTCAGCCATAAAAAAGAATGAAATAATGCCATTTGCAGCAACATGGATGGACCTAGAGATTATCATACTAAGTGAAGTAAGCCAGACAGAGAAAGACAAATATATGATGGAACTTATATGTGGAAACCTAAAAAAAAAAAAAGATACAAATGAACTTACTTATAAAACAGAAATAGACCCATAGACATAGAAAACAAATTTATGGTTACCAAAGGGGAATGGCGGGGAGGGATAAATTAGGCGTTTGGGATTAACATGCACACACTACTCTATATAAAATAGATAACAACAACAAAAACACACTCAAAAAAATTAGTCTTCTGAAGCAAAAATCACAAACTTAGGGAGATGGAAGGAAACTTCGAGATCATCTAGCCCAAGTGTGTTATTTTATCCGTGAGAAAACTGAGGCCCAGAGAAGGGAAGGCACCTGGATGCTCCGTGGAGCTTTCTGGAATTGCCCAAGGAGTTTGGGGGTGGCGTGAGGGCCGGGACAAGATGGGCCACCTGAGTGCTGGTTCCAGCCTCTGTGTAAACCGGGTGGCTGGAGTGTTGCAGTGGCTTTTCCACTTCAGCCTGATGCTTTGTGGGGGGAAGGAAAATCCAACTGACTGCTCCTGGACAGAAGCACTGAGAGCCCAGTGTAGCCAACGCGGACACAATACACTTTGACTCCGTGAATAAAGGCATAAGTGTATGTTTGGTTCCAACGCTCACTGACAACCTGGAATGCCCTCTTGCTCTTCTCCAAATCCTGTCCTCCCCTCAGGATCTGGTTCAACTCCCTCCTTCTCTAAGAAGCCTTCCATGACCACTGAGAACCCATAGTTCAGAGGCTTCTCTTCTATGGTCCCTTGGGCTCTGACATTCACAGGAAACTCACCTTCCCTTCCTGTTGCTATGTGAGTTTCCTGCTCATCTGTGTGATCATTTCTCCAACTGGAAGCTCCTGCCTGGTGGAGGGGCTACCTCTCATACTTTCTTGTACTCTATAACACTTAGTTCAGTGTCCAGTGCAAAGAAACTAATGGACTATTTTAGACTTTACAAAATGATCTTTTCTGCCTTCCCTCATACCCTTCCAAAGCTAATTGGACTTGTTATACTGTCTAGTTTATACTATTGTCTGCCAGGGATTCCCCATGTTTTCTTAGCATTGAATGATGAGTTTAACATCATTTATATTCCTCTGGAGCTTCAGAGTTGAAAAATACCATGCCACACATGTGGAGATCGAAGGTCAGGAAAGTAAAGCCACCCTCTAGATTCTGGGCGTGTTGCTGATCAAAGTGATGGATGAGTTCCAAGTCACACTTAGGCTGGCTAAGGTCTAACAGGAGCTTAAGGAGAACCACTGATTTAAACATCTTCAAGTAAGTGGGAGTTTTTGAAGAGGCACAGGATGTAGAGACCACCCCCTTCTGCATCTCAGAGTTTTCATACATGAAATGATCCAAGTGGACAAGCTTAGGAATCTCTCACCTCTGACAGTCTGTGATAACGCAATAGTTGCTGTGTGGGCTTCATACGCATGGCCCAAATACTAGACCCATTTATTTACCTGCTCTTGGGTGTTTATTTTGTTTTGACAGATGAGATGCTTATTCCCATTCTCTGATAAATTCTAAAACACAGCTTTTGCTTCTTCCTTCTTTCCACATCATCTTCCTCTTTTTTTTTTTTTTGAATTTATTTATTTATTTATTTATGGCTGTGTTGGGTCTTCGTTTCTGTGCGAGGGCTTTCTCTAGTTGCGGCAAGCGGGGGCCACTCTTCATCGCGGTGCGCGGGCCTCTCACTATCGCGGCCTCTGTTGTTGCGGAGCACAGGCTCCAGACGCGCAGGCTCAGTAGTTGTGGCTCACGGGCCTAGTTGCTCCGTGGCATGTGGGATCTTCCCAGACCAGGGCTCGAACCCGTGTCCCCTGCATTGGCAGGCAGATTCTCAACCGCTGCGCCACCAGGGAAGCCCCATCTTCCTCTTAATTTACTGCATATTCAGCCTCTGGCTCAGTCACATTAATCACATGCCCAGTGTACGTCAAAGGAGGTCACTATGCTGATATATTTCATTCGACCCCCAGATCCAGTTTCCACTCTCCTCTACCCTGCCTGTACTCACAGAGGTGTCCCCCTCCCAAGGACTACATCCGTGGGCTCTCTTGACTCTGGTGTTTTACTGGGTTTAGCCAATGGGAGGCACTGGCAGGAGGTCAAAGGGTGGGAGGAGAGTAGAGGTCAGGGCATCAACTCCCCTGGCTCCCCTCCTGCTGGGTCACTGCAGAGCCCTCCATTAGAGACCACAGCTCCTGTCAGGGGCCACACAGCCACCTTTTCTGGTTCTGGTAACTGTCCCTTTGGGTCTGGGGGTGATAACAACTCCCTGATGTCACTAGTCACATGGTTTATATCCTCCCTTGTAGTTGCCTTAAATCCTGTCCAAATCTTTGCAAATAATCCCTTTCTTAGGTTCATCAATTATCCAATTTGAGTGTGTCATCTGTTTCTTGCTGGGGCCTTGACTGATAGTCACTGTAAAAAAAAAAAAAAAGGAATGCTTCCACTTATATGAGGTACTTAGAATAAACAGTCAAATTCATGGAGACAGGAAGTAGAATGGTGGTTACCAGGGGAATGGGAGTTATTGTTTAATGGTTACAAAGTTTCAGTTTGGGATGATGAAAATGTTCTGGAGATGGATAGTGGTGATGGTTGCACAACAATGTGAATGAATTTAATGCTGCTGAACTGTACACTTAAAAATGGTTAAAATGGTAAATTTCATCTTATGTATATATTACCACAATAAAAAAAATAGGGGGAAATAAAAGCTGATTGCTCATTAATGCTTGGGAGGCTAGAGCCAAAAACATATCTTTTTTTTTCTTCCATTTTTGATATTCTAGAGGAGAGACGAGGCTGGGTCAGCCCTTGCATTGACTGTGGACTTTTTATTCTTGCCAAACAGTTTATTATGTTCAGGATGCTGTTTAATTTATTTGGGGAAATAAGATATGTGCTGCTCTTGGTCTGGAAATAAAGATGGTGCTGGTACCTAATACTGACAGGTAGTAGCCTCCTTTGGCCTTATCCTTAGTTCAAAGCCCAGCTCATCTCCACTTATTTCATGGAACTTTCTGGGATTGCTACAACATGCTGTGTTGCTCTTCTCTTCCCTGACTCTGAACTCCAACAGCTCTGTGCCTGCTTGGTAGAAGTTAGCCTCTTATTTTACTCCTGGTTCTATTTCCAGACAATCGTCACGGAAAGATGCAGAGCTCCTTGAGAACAAAGATCATGGCCTTACTGTCTTATTCCCCACACAGCTAGATCGATGCTGAAGCGTACTCCACACATGCTTGGTGAATGAGTACAGGCTTACATACATGGTATTATGCAATTTACGTAATGAAAATACCACAAACCAGAACGTGTTTCTCTCTGGGTCTGATATCTGCTTGCCAGAAGGCTAGTTTTCTTGAACTTATACACAGACCAGACTCTTGACAGCAGTTTGGCATCCAGAAAAAATGATTGTCTTGGGTGCTTCCCCCCATCCTCCGCTTTCCTTCAGTTTTCCACAGCCTCTGAGCCAGAACTTTGCAGAAACAGCTAAAATCTTCAAGGAACCGTGAACTCCACTCCAGGAACCTCAGAGGTGGGCAGCATCAAGAGAGCCTCCGTTTCACCAAAGAAGAGCCATCTGTTCTGCTGGAATTGTTCTCAGATTGTTGTCGCATCCTCTGAATTTCTCTTTTTCTCTCTTTTTTGAGTGGTAAACTACATGGTTTATTTATATCACGATTCTTGTGTTGTTTTTAGTGTGGCTTTTTCAGTAGAAGGGGGAATTTGGTTTTATTCACACTATAACAAATGCTAGTAAACTCCAGTCCCATTCATGCGCTTTCCTCACATAACCAGACATTTTAGAGACTTGGCCGGGAAGCCCTGTCACCCCAAGGTTAAATCTGCTCTTGTTCTCTGACTTGAAAACTGTAAAGTCCTCAAACTTGGATGTGAAGATGCATTAGAACCGTAGTGTGTGCAAGTTCTTAGCTCTTTTATTTATTATAACCTCTTTTTTTTTTTATTGGTTTGCATAAACTCTTTCTACATTAAAGATAATAACCCACCGTATGTCAAAGTTATCACATTTTTAGATTAGTTTGTTGTTGATCTCAATTTTATTTGTGGCACTAATGGAAACTTCATTTTTATGTAGTCCTTATATATTAGTATTTGTTCTGGCTGGGTGTTTTGCTCCATTGAATTGTCATTTTCTGTGTTAATACCATGTTTAACGCTAGTGAATTTAGTGGGCATTTTCACACCCTTTTTTTTGTGGGATATAATTGATCTAACTTTTCAGGAAAAGCAATTTGCCAATAGATTTCAAGAACTTAAGACCTGTTTCTTTTTTTTTTTTCGGCCGTGTCACATGTTTTATGGGATCTTAGTTCCCTGACCAGGGATTGAACCCATGTCCTCGGCAGTGAAAGAACAGAGTCCTAACCACTGGACTGCCAAGGAATTCCCCCTGAAACCTGTTTCTATCCTTTGACCCAATATTTCCCTACCTAGGGACCTATGCTAAGGAAATAGCAAGAAATATAAAATATTTATGCCCTAAGATGTTCGTATTAGTGTATTAGTATTATTTATAGTAGTGAAAAATTGGATCTAATGTCTGGAAATAAGATTACCATGTTTATCATTAATAGATTATCATGTATCCATTAACATTTTCAATTTTAAGACCCAAGAAATGCTCATGATATAATCAGTGATGTGCTTGCTAGTAAATGTTTAACCACAGGCTGTCTGAAAAAATAAAAACAAAACAGCCCTGCTTCGTAGTGTCTGCCAATTTCTGTGGTGTAAATATTCCCACTGTGGCTGATTTCAAACTACCAATGTGATGTCACTGAATTCAGAGTTGGAAAGAGATGAGCTTTGGCTCTCGTGAACAAGTGCGAGCCAGATACCATGTTACTTGACAAAAATAGAATGCAAAGGGTGTATACAGTATGATCTCAACAACATAAGTAATCTACTTAAAAAAAGGCTGGAAGAAGAGAGGTTACCTTTGGGTAGTGGAATTATGAGGAATTCTTTCTGCCCTGCATCTCAGTATTTCTCTGAACTTCACAGAATGTTGATAGAGAGCCTAGAGGATTGTTATGATCAGAAAAAACAACTGATGCTTGTCCTGCTTCCCTCCGCCCCCATCCACTCCCCGTCATGGAGCTTGGCTTCTTTTGCCATTCCATGGACTCCAGTAACAGTACTACGTTGGGGCCTCTGTGGGAGTCAATCTTGAAGACTTGCTTGATCTTTCTCGAGGCTTTTCTTTGCTTTAGAATCTCCTGTCCCTACACTTGTCTCCTTTTTCATCCTCCACCAAGAAGGTGCTTCATTATCCTGGCACAGCAGGCAGAGGGATGAGAAACACATATGTGGGTAACCCCCAATATAGCTTATGTTTCTGCTACGTGTGACAAAAGTGTGCCTCCTGTCACACGAAGTGGATGGGAAACCCTCACTCTGGAAGGAGTGAGTCATCCCACCTCATTGTCAGATGGGCAGCATAAGGCCAACAGATTGATTTGAGGGTCCACAATGAGTGAGTGGCTGGGAACCCAGGTCTCCTGACTTCCAGTCGGCTGCAGTATTCAATGGAGAAGTGCCAAAGGCAATGATCCATCTAGAACTTCCCATGTATAATAGAAACTGCTAAGAGAAGGCGGTCTCTTCATATGCCCTCATTCTGTATTTAGACTCGTGTGGACCTCCAACGCTATCACTGGGCACTCTGCCTCAGCTTGCAGGGCGGTGAGGCCGTGCTGGGGAGACTGCAAACCTTACTGTTCTCTGGCAAGCAGCCCCCTCCTTTGCTTTCACAGGTGCACTTTTGGATGTGGTCAGTTATACACTGAGAAGAGGACATGGCAGGTGCTTGGGGGCAGTTCAAGAACCTGCACTTCCAAAGCTTCATTCCAATAAGCAGCAACTTTCCAGGAAGTCTGTTAGTGTACAAGTAGGCACAAGGATGGATACATAAATAAAGAGGAACTTGTTTTTCTATGTCTAGGGCACACGTGAAGTGGAGGCTCAGCAGCTTTTCTCCGGGAGCAATATTGGCCCCTTGAAGTGGGGCCTCAGTGAAGTCTTCTCCACTTTGGAATTCTGAAATACAGTGTCCTTGCTTGACTCTCCCACGCATTTTCTAGGATGCGGCACTCCTGCCCTGTTCCCCATCTCAGAGAAGCGGGCACTAGTTAGAAACCTCGTCCTCGCTTGTGCACTTGTCCTGATGTGCCCTGATATTTCTTCCTGCTCAGTCGCATTATCCTCCAATCCATCACCAAACAGGCCACTTCACTCCCAGGCAGCTCCGGATTCGCTCTATTTGCATCTGTGTCCCTCGCCCTGAGCCATGCTTCCATTGCAGGTTGCCTGGATACCACAGGAGCCTCCGTCCTCGGCCTTTCTGCATCCACTCTTCCTCCCTTCCAGGCCATTCTACACACGGTAAGGCAGCCAGGGTTGTCTTTTCACAATGCCCTTGGGTTCATGTCACTCTGACTATAACCCACTTCTCTTAGGACAAGAACCAAACCTTCCCCGTTGCGAAGTGCCCGGAAGCACTTGTCCTGCACCCCATTCCTGTCTTCCCCTGGCTTTCTGGGCTCTGGTCCACTTTCAGTTCCTTGACTGTGCTGTGCTCTCTCCTATAGGGCTTTTTTGGTCTGTACTACAGCTCTTAATGCTGCCACCCACGCCCTATAAAGCCTGTCTCCCCCCTTCCCCAGCTCAAGCATCCCTTCCTCAGGGGATCTTTGCTGCTCCCACACCCCCTCCCCATACCCCCTTCGGTGACCAGGTCCTTTGTCATATGCTCTCAGAAACTCATGCCTCTTTCCTTCAGAACACTTATTTTAATTTACAGTTACACATTTACTGATTAAATCCACGCCCTGTCATGACTGTGGGGACCATGATAGCAGTGGCCACGTCTTTCACTGTTCATGAATGTATCCCCAGCATCTACCACCGTGCTTGCTCGCAGCTCGTTAAATGCCCTTTAAATTAATGGCTGAGTGAACGAGATATGACTTCCTCTGTGAACACTTCCAGACTGCTCCTTGTGGAGTTGGTAACTCCTGCCTCTGTGCTTACCTGGCACTTCTTCGTATCCATCTATCAGTTTCCTCATCTGTAAAATGGGGCTTACGATACATCCCAGTGTTGAAAGGAAGGTGAGTTATGTTGATGGGTCTGGATACACTACAATGGCTGCTATAGAGTGGGTACTCAAAAAATACTTGCTTTCTTGACAGTCATACTTGTTTCTTTTGATCATGAGCACTTTAAAGGTACAGGCCTCACGTCATGCATCTCAATGGTCCTCACAGGGACGGCCTTGCACACAGCAAGTGGGCCCCCATGAATGCCTGGATATGTTTGAACAACGGGACTGAAACATTAGCTTACATGGTCCCTGGCTGCCATTTACATGACTAAACCCTTAATTACCTCATCTTCCCCTGAAGCATCTTTTCTGATCCCATAACTCATGGCACTCTCTGGCTAATTCATTTTTGATCAGCTGGATTGCTCTACACTTACATTCCTCTGTAACGTCGCCTCTGGAGTTCCCCTCAGCACTGGAAGGCAGTCTGGCTCATTTGAACAAATTGCTTAACATGTTAAATTAGATTCAACCGTCCTTAGGAAGAAAAATTAAAAAGAAAAAAACCAAGATGAATATCAATTGTCCTCATACCCACGATCTCCCAAAATTGCCTTATTTTACCCCTGACAGCTCCCAAGGCATGTCTGCTTTGTAATCGTGCAGGAGGTTTAAGTAATTTTCGCCGTCACCAGCCAGCACTCCCTGAGAATGTACTGACGGCTTGGCACCAAGCTCACAGCATTGTAGAAACGTTGCTGACCTGACGATACGCCTGCTGCAACTGGGGTAATTCATTCCCTGATTGTTAACATCATTATTTTGTCTAGTCATGCTTCTCTCTTTCACCCAGCCCAATCCACTGTGCACCTGTTGAACTCCTATTTATTCTCTAAAGCCCGGCTCAGGTTTCCCCGCCTCCCAGAAGCTTCTCCATTCTTTCATAAAAAAATTAATCCTTCCTTTAAAGTGGGCTAATTCTGTATCTTGAACACACTTCTCACACTCAACACTGTGTTTCTTTGTTCAATGTTTCTCTCCCTTATTGAAGTGTGAGATACTTAAAAGTAGGTTATTAGTGTCCTCAGCACCTATTATGGTGATTTGGATATAGTACATGCTCAATAAATGTTTCTGGACTGAACAGATAAATTCATTCAGCCAACAAATATTTATTAGACCTACTATGTGCTAGGTGCAAACAGTAGCTTCTAGATCCTGCCCTCTAAATGCTTGGGGTTATTTTGGGAAATGACAGAGACATATATAAAACATAAAACAGAGTGTCATCAATGGGATCACAGAGGTGGGTGTAAAGTACTATGAAAGCCCTGGGGGTGGGGATGGCTACCACATACATAATGAATAGACACGTAACCACGAGACAGTAAGTCAATACTTAGAAGTGAACCACTAAGAATTTAGAGGAGGGAAAAATTAGTATGACTGGGATGATGAAGGCAAGATTTGGCCTAGTCCTTTGATATTTGGGGTATGATTTGATTATACAAGCAGTAGTTTCTTTCACCATGATCAAGTGAAAATATACAGTATTTATCCACTATAAAGAGGATGGATCCAGACTGAAGAGTGTGTGAGGCCTGGGGCAGCTGACAGCCAGCTGGTCTCCATCAAGCACCATGACAAGTGTCCTATCAGGGTTTGCCTTCTGAAACCCAGTCGGCTGAGTTTTAGAGCTTGGACACTAAAGCATATATAACTAATTACAAATAAAAGAATTCATCCTAGATGTAAGCTTTGAGTTGGAACCTGGTTTGTCAAGTTCCCATAGTGTGGGAAGGCACACACTTCACTGGGCACCAGGCAAGGCCACCTGCCCTCGGAAGCAGCCGCAGTGCTAAAGCCACAGGGGGAGCAGTTCAGGCCGTGGCCTCAATCCGGGGAGCTGGGTGCACTGGCCTTGGGCAGCAGTGGCAGCTTGCATGCTGCCCCCGACTAGGGAAAGGACTCTTGGTGGGAATCCAGCACTGGGATGGTGGTGAGCTTGGGGCGTGGGGGTCAGGTGGCCTCTGGGAGGTTCTGAGCACCCTCCATGGACAGACCACCATGCAGAGAGGACAACAGCCCTCAGGACCCCCCCTCACCCCAGGCGAACATACACATTCACGGAAGCTCCTCCTTAAAATGATGGTGTTAGAACTACCTGAAGCGGCGTCACATAAAAATCAAAGATGGGAAATCAGGAGGCATGGCTCCAAAGTCTGCCAACCTGGTAATACGGCAGAACCACGTGTGAGTTTCGGAAGCTCCTCAGTCATCTTTAGCGGCAGGTCTGGACAAGAGAAAGGCATGGAAGCCTGTTGCTTGACCCCTTTCCTCCAATCCGGGCCACATTTGGGTTCCTCCTGACCTTAATAACGCATCACTGTTTCGCAGGAAAAAGTGAGCGGGAAGATGACTCAATCCTGTTCCTTCAAGACCTAGTTCAGAGTCACTTGATCCACCCTGTCTGTATTTCTTTTCTCCTCTGCTCTGTTCTGGCCCTTGTAAGGGCAACGCTGTGCCCATCTTCCCTGCGAGCTGCCAAGGAGGGAGCTCAGACAATCAGGAAGACGAGCCATGCAGGGAAGACAATCTAGCTTCAGTCCAGTTGCTTTTATGGTCCCTTTCCGCCTTTCCTTCAACGTCCCACCTTGTTACAAGAGGCTTCACTGTGTGCGCTTGTGCAGGGCACTTCCTGGCCCCTCCTCTGGATGGGGAAGAGGCCTTGGCTTCCCCAGCGCCTGGAATGTGCCACCAATGGGCTGGATGCCCGGGCACGGAGCAGCGTTGAAGGAGCACTGCAGGGCACACCTCTTCCATAAAGCGCCGCTTCCGCGAAGCATTTACTGCTTGTTACTTTTCAGTCCTCATAACAGCCTCAGGAAGATAGTATTAGCATCGTCTTACAGATATCGGAGTGCAAAGCTCAAGAAATAAAGTGAGTTGCTGCGGTTACCTCTTTACTGGAATGAGCTTGCTTGCTGCAAGGAAGACACCAAAACTAAGTCTTTGTGAATAAACCCATGTGTGGACCTGAAATGGAGCCACAGGCTGGTGGAAAGAAAGGCGGCTTCAGAGAGAAAGCATTCTGGCTTTGCATCTGTTTCTTTTTCATGTAGACTTCCATGCTCTCTGCCCACCTACCCCAGTCTCCCCTCATGCTGACTGGCCAGCTCTTTCCACTCTCCCCATCATACCCAGAGGGGCCAGTGAAAGTAGCTTAGCCATTGCCCCTTCACCAGTTGGGCAGAACTCAGGTGCTCAGATAACTCGTTGGGCTTTGAAAACAGTGACTTGCACACTTGGGAAAAAAAAAATTCATTATTGTAAAAAGTATATTTTACATCATGAGTAGGTACACACACACATATACATATACACACACATCATGAGGTAAAGATATAAATTTATATGTACTACTTACAAAAACACACAGATATATAAATATACACACGCACATATATAAATATATGTTTGTTTTAGAAACATATATAACTGAGAAATATTTCATCAAACCACACTATATACAAAGTACTCTGATATTTTCCATTCTTTTTTTTATCGTATTAGAAAAAGTACGGCTCATTATCCTCCAAATTGATTTCATGATCCACTAATGAGTAGAAACCCTCCCTTTGAAAAACACGGATCCAAAAGTTGGAAGGCCGCGGGGCTCAGTCCTGGCCCCTCTTCTGTTCTCTTTCTCACACTCTCCTTTGGTGAGCTCCTCTAGCTTCATGATACTGATGATACCCAAATTCACACCAAAGCCTGGACCTCGTCCTGCATCCCCAGGCTCCTACAGCCAATGGCCTATTTGACATCTGTACTTGGATGCTCAATGGCATCTCAAACCAAACTCCTGTTCCCATCCCAAGCCCACTCTTCTTGCAGCCTATCCCACATCAGGAAATTGCAGCTTCATTCTCCCAGATACGCAGGCTCAAGCACTTGGAGTCATCCCTTATACCACTCCATTTCCAAACCACCTGTAGGTACTCTTGGCTTCAAACTATGTCTAGAAATGAACAACTCCTACCACCTCCACCACCACTCTCGCTTAACCACCATCACCTCTCTCCTGGATCACTGTAATATCCGCTTAACAGATTTCTTGTTTTCATTTCAGCCAGAGTCATCCTTTAAAACTATATCAGACCATGTCACTCCTCTGCTCAAAGGCCTCCAGCGAATCCCCATCTTATGCAGTGTGATACCCAAAGCCTTTCCACAGGTTGGACCCAGTGCCTCTCTGACCTCAGGCCTTGCTGCTCTCCACCCCACTTCCCCTGCTCTCATGGTTTCTCTGCCACACCAGCCACACTCCTCCCTCGAGGCCTTTACTCGCTGTTCCCACTGCCTGCACCTCTCCTTCTCCTATTATCCACATGGCTCACTGTTGCAGTCGGGATTCTGAAAACAGAACCAATAGGATGTTTACATGTCTAGAAAGAGATGTATTACAAGGAATTGGCTCCCGTGGTTATGGAGGCTGATGAGTCCCAAGGTCTGCAGTTGGCAAGCTGGAGACCCAGGAGAGCCAATGGTATAGGGGGCCTACATGCTCATGACCCAGGAAAAGCTGAGGTTTCAGTTCAAGTCTGAAGGCAGGGAAAAAAATGATGTTCTAGCTTGAAGGTGGCCAGACAGGAGGAGTTCTCCTTACTGGAGGAAGGATCAGCCTTCTGTTCTATTCAGGCCCTCAACTGATTGGATGAGGCCCACCCACATGAGGGAGAGCAATCTGCTTTACTCAATCTAATAATTTAAATGTTAAACTCATTCAAAGACACCCTCATAGAAATAACCAGAATAAAATTTGACCAACGATCTGGGCACCCCATGGCCCAGTCAGGTTGACACACAAAATTAATCATCTACTCCTTCCTTCACCTTTAGGTTTCTGCTCAAATATTGCTTAATAAGACTTCCTTCAGCCAGTTATATATAAAGATACTCCTTCCCTCTCTCATGGTCCTTCAAATCCCCTTACCCTGCTTTCTCTTTCTCCAAAGCACTTACTACTAACCTGACTTATTATATATTTATTTATTACTATTTTAAAATTTATTGTTATCTACCCCAAATTGTAAACTCCATGAGGACAGGGACCTTGTTTTCTTTTCACCCATCTTTCCAGTGTCTAGAACAATGCCTGGCATATAATCACTGCGTAAGTAACATTTTTTGAATTAATGAATGATTCTCCACACAGCCAATGAAGAACTCATTCTTGGACTAGGTACTTGCCCTGGGCCAGTCAGTGGTCACTTCTTGTAAAGAACAGTTGCCTTTGTTTCCTGAGCTGGGGGCAGTGGAAGGACTGAGTCAGTTAGAAGGGGGTCTCTGGGCATAGTAAGCCCACATATGTTGAATTGGTGTGGACTGTCAATCAGTGTTTTTGTCCTTATGAAGTCTCATGGAAAATAAAATTACAAGAGTCACAAGAAACTTGAAGACGCTATGCATGTTCAGAGAAGGGGGGATTGATTCTAGCTTGTGGAATAGAGAATCTTGTTGGAGGAAGGGTATCTTAACTGAGCCCTGATAGTAAGAGCCAGGATTGGAGATGGGGCTGAGCAGGAAGGGCAGGAAGGGCAGATCAGGTTGAGGGACAAGCATACACACAGATAAAGGGGTGGGAAAGTATGTCTGCATGCAAAAATGAGTGAGAAGTTTTGCCTAGCATCGTGTAAGGACCAGCTGAAGGCAAATCATTGTCCTGGGTGTAAGAACACTGGCACCTTCAGGTGAGATACAATTCAAGCCCCCAGGTTTCATTTTCCTCTGCAGTGGTTAAATGACCTGCATTACCCAGATCACTGCTTCTCCTCTCCCCTCTGGTGGGCTTTGCATCAGTGCAGCAAAAGCTTAGAAATCCCCTGGCTGTCCTGTTTAGGACACTTTTGATATTCAACAAGTACGGGTGAGATCGTGGTAACTCCAAGAAGTGATGGGAATTTGTAATTGCAAAATGCTTGTCTCCACTTTTGGAGTGCTTAATTAGTTGATTCTCACACCTTCCACTGTGCAAGGGCACCTGGAGAGTCCTCATGACAGCATTAGCTTTTTCTACAGATCAGGAGCAGGAGGCGGGGTGGAAAGGGTGAGTATTTGACTGAACAATTTGAAGCTTGTCAGAGCCATGATTTTCCTCTCAGTTTTCAACAGTTTCAGAGCTGCTCCTGATTTATTCAGACTTGCCAAAGACCTGTACTCTTTTTCACCCGCCTCTTTTAAAAAATCACCAACTTTTCATCATTTTAAGGACCTCTTGGAAGAAAGAAGAAAGATGAAAAGATGTTCTTAGCTTCTAGGACTCTGACTTTCTTTTTCTCTTTATTTTTTCTTCCTGCCTGTCTCTGTTTCTGTGTCTGCCCCTTTGTCTGTCTCCTCTTCTCTGTTGTCTTTTGTCCACTCAATCTCTCAGAGAGGCAGTAGTGTCTACTGCACAGGAAAGAATACTTGAGAAAGAACGAGAACGATTGGAATGTGTGCATCACCAGCAAGTTGCTGAACCTTTCTGAAACTTGGTTTTTCTGGACATACAATGTGGATTTGCCTCAGGATTGGGAAGGCGGGTTGGTGTCACCAAAAGCAAGCGATTCTACGTTCTTTGTGGGTCCTGTCAAATACCAACTCAGTGGCCCTGAGCAGGTTCTTAACTGCCCCCCTCACACACACGCACACTGCATATCACATTTCTCACTTGATGGAATAAGGACCACATGAGGCTGTGGGGAGAAAAAGAAGAGACAGTGACCTAGCAGGGAAAGTGTGGCTTCAAGCTCAGGAAGCCTGGGGTTTGATTCCCACTAATGACTAGCTGTGTGGTCTTGGATAAGTTACTTACTAATAATAGTTAATAGTCATTGCGCCTGTATCACGTGCCAGGCATTAGTCTAAGCTTTTGTTTGGATTATCTCAATGAGTCTTCGTAATCTGATAAGGGGGGGATGATATTATCATCTCCATTTTGCACACAAGAGAATGGAGGCTCTGAGAGGTTCATGCCATTGCTCAATGTCAAGGGCTAGGACCTGGCGGAGCAGGGAAGCAAGTCCAGCTCCTCTGACTCCAGAGCCCACGCTCTTTACCAGTAGGCTATCATGACTCCAAGGCTTCACTTGGGGATTGCAAGTCCGCAAGTAGACTTGCTTATATGATAAGTACTAAGTAGTACTTACCTCGAGGCTATTGCCAGGAGTAAATGAGATGCTACTTAACAAATGACTTATCACAGTGTCTCATATAATATAATCCTGTAATAAATGTCAGCAAGTATGTATGTACTACCTTACATATTTATTTTTGGACCATGATGGGGTAAACCCTGTATACTGCATGTATGTGAATAAGTGGCAATGACCTTTCATGCAGTCTACAAGTCACAAATCACTGTCGTGAGGACAATCGCTGACATTCCTTCTCGCTCTGGATTCAGACCTTCTATGACTCATTTTCCCCAGGCTCTATCAGCCCCAGTGAAAGTTCCCAGGCCACTTTACCCAATGATGACAAATGGTTCCAGAACTCTTTGACTTCTGCATTAATTAAATGTGAGAAAACAGAGAGCTCCATGAAAAGACACCTCCGTGGTTTCTTTTTAAAACCTGTACTTCCACCTCAGCTTGCAGCTTCACCACTCAAAACCGCCTGCGATAGAACAGTGTTCTATTCATTCTGCCCAGTGAGTCACAGATCAGTTATCAAGACTGCACCTCATGTTCCCAAAAGAAATGATGCACCTTGAGAAGCAGGGGAGGAGAAAGGTGAGTCAAGGGGCTTTGAGTCGTTGGTGCAAAGGTAGCAAACACGATGCCAAGCTTTACCCACTCACTCACTCACCAATCATGTATAAAGCCCTCACTCGTTGCTAGGCACTAGTTAAAGAAACAAGTCCAGTAAGTCTTGCTTGCTGTCCTGGAGGAGGAAAAGGGAAAGGATTTCCCATCCATTGCTTGCTTGCTTTGGGCTGGGCACTGGGCTGGGAGTCTTACACTTAATCCTTACTATAATCCCCTTGAGATAGGCATTGTAATTCCCACTTTGAAGATAAGGGGATTGACAAGGGATTCACTCAAGGATCATACAGCTGGGAAGTGGTAGACTGTTGGTTCTGTCACCATTTTCACCATGCCTCTGCTTAGAGAAGCTCATGTCTAGTGGAGGACATAGACTTAAATCGTTACTCTACGGGATGAGAAGGTTCTGGAAGGTTAGTCTTGCAGGATGCATGAAGCCTGTAGCGAGAGTTCCTAGCAGCTATTGTGAGCGTCTCCACTCTCAGTCTTAGAGAAGGGCATGATGGATCAGATTCCTGTGTGTTATCTCAAACCCTGTGTGTCCATCTCTTCAGTTCAACTGCAAAGGAAGATGGCTTTTTAATTCCCAAGAGACTATGATTCTAAAAGTCAAGACTTCTAGGCTTCAAACTAGTGGTTTTGAAACCCTTTGTGAAAAGCAGCGTAACTTTACCTTTAAACAAAACACCATGTAATCCCAATTTATAAAACAAGTAAAACTGAAGCAACTCTGGCTAATGTGCAGGGCCCGGCTCTCCTGACCTTCCCTCAGATGCTGAGAAAACAGGTTGAAAACCACAGCTCTAGAGAATCCAGGTCCTTGGCTTTCTTTTGGCTGAGCAGATCTGAGCTGTAAGGCCCTGCTGGTCCAGTGCCTCCTTCTTCCTCTCTCCATCCAGGCCCTTTCCCTCTCCTAAGACCCTCTCTGACCTTGGCCATGAGAGGTTAAGGATCCTACTTAAAGGATCCACCATGGTAAAATGGTGGCACAACCAAGAGTCCCAATCTACCACTTCCCAGCTGTATGATCCTTGGGCCAATCCCTTGTCAATCCCCTTATCTTCAAAGTGGGAATTACGACTTGCAGCGTATGGCCCTGGCTCCGGGCCTGGCTCTGACTTCGCAGACTCTCATGTTGGGGCTCCTGCAGCAACTGACTTTAGTCTCCACTTTCCTGGCTCCTAGTCTCCACCTAGAGTCCCCATCAAGGCACTAGAACACTTCCCCCCTCCTCATCTTCTCCCTCTCCATTTGCCCCTTCATCCCTGGCACTGAGAACCCCCATTTTTGGGCAGTAACTCACATTTCCTGAGCACGCCCTCTGAGCCGGGCACAATGCCCCTGTTTGATACTCACATCAAAGCCGTGAGTCAGGCTTTACTAACTGTACCCACGTCACAAATGGGGGCACTAAACCTCTTAGAGGGCAAGTGATTTGCTCATGGTCACTCAGCTGAGAAGCTGCTGAGCTGAGCTCACCACCCGGTTCTTCCCAGCCCTAGAGCCCACATCCAGTCCATGCTCCAGGGGAGCCCATGCCTCCTGGGTCTGGACCCTGCCTTCCTCTTCCTGGTTATCCTCTCAGGCGACAGGACCACTCACTGCCTGAAGACAAACAAACTTTCTGCCTGCTTTTCTGAGTCTCAGCTACCTCTGAATTTTGCTTTGTCCTAATCTGTTTAAATACTCTCACATTTATTAAGCCCTTGGTACATACTGGGCATGGATTTCAACACCTTACACGTATTAACTTATTTAATCCTTTCAACAGATATATGAGGTAGCCATACTTGTTATGTCCATTTTACAGATGAGAAAACTGAGGCCCAGTGAGGTTGAATAACAGTCACACAACTATTAAATGGCAGAGCCAATACAAACCTGGGCCTCTGGCTCCAGAGCCTGAATTCCTGTATGTAGCCTTTTGACTGGGCAACTATGTCCTCCTTGCCAGCAGCAGAGATGGTAAGACTCAATGATATGGGGACTCAGTGAGGCTTAGTGACTGCCCCTCCCTAGAGGTGTCAGAATGGTAAATACTCTACACAGCTACTTTGTCACGGGACCATTTTTTATTCAAGCTAATAAATCAGTGATGAGAGCTTTGTGTGTGTGTGTGTGTGTGTGTGTGTGTGTGTGTGTGTTGGGATGGGGAACAAAGATATCTCTGCATATATTACTTGGTAAATTAGCTTTTCCATTTCCATCTAGCTGCATCAAAATATCTTGTTTTGCTTCAGTGAATGGTTGAAGTTCTGGGTTGACAAATAGATTTCATCTCTTGTTCCAAATTTGGTCGATTTATTGTGGCTGCTTAGAACCATGAATTGGGAAGAATTCTGCAGTCACATTTGGTCTCAGCAGGAAAGAGAGTCATGATCTATTAATAATGTCTGCCATGTGCAAGGGAGGTGAAGGTGATGCATATGAGTCATTTACCTGATATCCATGGACTGATTTCCTATCCTGGCTCATTCTTATCTGTTTTATCCTCAATCAGTGAAATGGGGGCAGGCCTATCCTTATCCTTAAGATGTGACCTGAGCTTTGCCAGGCTCTCCATCCACTTCATGTCTGGATGACCTCGATATAAACATGATGCTGGATGGGGAGATGGGAGGACGGACAGAGGGATTTACAAAAAAAGTGTTGCTTGAGTGTGCTTTGTCTTGGCATTCCTTCATAATTCAAACAGAGCATAGAAGTGTCCATTAATAGCTTGGAGAATCAGAAAAGAAGATCTCTTTCTATTCAGTTATTGGGCTCATGGCTCTGAGATCTTTCCCAAAGGCACTATTCTCCATCTTATTTTGCTGAAAGTCACAGCAATAAAAACAGCAGCTCCACTGTTCTGGGCTCAGTTTCCCCCCTCAGTGCTCTTGGACCAGGTCGTGGTAGATTGTGAGATCTGCAATATTTTTCCTCAGGTCTTTCCAGAGCTGATTTTCCCTCATCTTTCAGATTTTAATTCATATGACCCTACCTTAAAAAGGCTCTCCTTCAGCACCCTATCAAAAGTCTTCCTTGGCCATTCTCTATTGTATTATTTTATTTTCTTCATGTCTTGCTTCACTGGCTTGACTTGTTTTTCTTACTGATTTGTTTACTTGTTAAGTGTCTGCCATGTAAGCCCCATTGCTTTTCTCTCACGTTTGCCATGTAAGACCCATTGCTCTTCTCTTGTTCACCACTGTATCACCTATAACTCTGAAAAGTAAAACAAAAACCAAGATTGATGCTAGAAATTCCATGCGTGGTCTTCTCTGAGGTGAATGACAGCTGGCATTTCAGTGTTTGCTGGTGGTTTGGACCATCTGTTTGGACAGGTGAGACAATCTCCCTTGTAGCAGCCTGGATCTCTGAAGTTTCTTATAATCCAAATGCCTCTCTACCCTTGAAGATCTTTTCCCACGGTACACACCCAACGTACCCTTCCAGCTGGCCTCCAGCCTGGGGTTTCCATCAGATCTGTCAGAGGCTAGGGATATCAGATATCTGGTAGGTTCCATTCGGAGAGTGAATTGTAGCTCTTCACTCACCCAGCCTTCTTGGACCAAACCCAAGAGTTTCATGCGGGCTGGAAGAGCCCGGGTGCCCAATTTCTTCCAAAGTGGCCTTATTAATACATTTCTTTGGTCATATCCCTCCCACATCCTCTCCAAAATCTCTAGTGGCTCTCCAATGCCCATAGACCAAAGTAGTTAGATTAAGGCATTCAAGACTTTTCAATTCTCTGTCTCTTCTCTTGATTTAAGTCAAGAATGGATGTTGGTTTCTTCCCTGCACAGGCCTCGGGCACACTCTTTCCGCCTTGTGGTCCTTGCCCAGCATCACTCCTTGGGCAATCTTCCTGGTCTCCCTCATCTTTGCAATGGATGACGCCTCTATGGGCCTGCTAGCACTCTGCACTTTTCTGCATTGCTGCATGCTGACACGTGATTTTGAAATATATTTTTACATGTTATCCCAAATAATAAGCCTATATAATAACATTTTAAACTGTTATCCTAAATAATAAGCCTGGGGATAAGTACTACCTCTAATTTGTTTTTGTATCCTTAGTACACCTAGCAGAGTGTCTAGCCCAGATTACAAAAGAATGAATAGAATCACATTTTCATTTTTATGAATGAGGGGAAAAAAGATCAGAGCATTAGGGTCTTGCCCAAATCCATGCAGCTGGTTGCCAGGGGAATCAAGATTTGAACATCAATCTCTTATATTTAAATCATACGCCGCACACTCAAAAGTCCAAAGGGACCAGGCAGATTACATAAGCACCAAAGCATGTGGGTGAAATACAACCTGAAGTGGGGGGACCTGTGTATCCAGGAGGAAGGCACCAAACAGCTCAGATGACAATCGTCAGGTGAGCATGGGAGTCCAGTCTGCAGGTTCCACAGAAAGTTGAAAATCTGATTTGTGAGTGACATCTCACAAAATTTTGAATGTTGCCAACTAGTTCTAAATAAAAATACTGCATGGTTCAAACACATCCCCTCTGTGAGCCAGATGAGGCCTCAGCCTGCCAGTTGGTGACCCATGCTGTTCATCCCTGTGATGTCACCCTGGAGATGGTACCATGGGTCAAGTGGCTCAGACTGGCAGAGCAAGAGACAAGTTCCAATAGCCTTTGTGGTCAAATTATTTAAAGCCACTGATATTGGGCTGATTTTGGGGCCCTCAGTGTGAGTGGGATGAACATCCTTGAGTTTCACATGGGTGCTCTGAAGTTGTGTCAACTCCAAATGATGGTTTTCCTCATCATTGAAACTGACCAAGAACTCCAGTGATGGTCTGCAAATGGGCTTTGCTGTGGATAAATGGAAATCAATACAAATTATGAGAGGGGTCCCTTGTTGGATTGGCTGGCTGTCAAGAAAGATAAAATACTGAAGAACCATTGCAAAAGGGGTATCCGAATTCCTGGCTCTTTGGAAGTGGAAGGCAATTAACTATGTAACAGTTACATACACGGGGTGGGGCTAGTGCTCAGCCTTAGAGAAAGGGATCAGCTCTGTCTTAATACAGGCAGAGAATTAGGCAATGGGAGTTTTGGCCATTGACTTGAGCATTCATTTATTATGACAAAATGAGCCAGTATTGACCTGGAGGCTCTACTGCAGGGTATCAGCCTATTAATAACAGGCTGTTCCATGCTCTGTGTAAAGGCTGGGGATTGAAATGTTGCTGTCCTTTCAAATATGAAGGAAGCAGTGTCTTTTAGATTTGTAGGTTACCATGACCACATGCGAGTTGGAAACTGGGGAATAAAGGGGGACAGCATGGAGTCAGCACGGGCTCACCTCTCAATTCCAGTCCCCACTGGCCTTATAACCTTGGGTGCGTTGCTGAACCCATTTTCAGTCTCAGATTTATCATTGCTAAAATAGGGATGATAACGCTTTCCTCTCCTTTGCGCAGTGCCTGGCACAAACTGGATGCCGTGTGCATGTTTATTTCGCTTCCCTTCACAATTTCCACAGCACTTTATCTGAGTCACTTTAGCGACTTGGTTGGCTTTCTATCTGAATTTTATAGTCTCTCTGTCCATGTATTTTCCTCTGTTAGGCAATGGATTCTTTTTGAGCTGAGTCTTCCACTGATTCATCTGTACATCTTTCACAGGGCCTGCCCATAGTAGGTCCGCAATCCCTATTTGTGGCACTGATGGATGAATGACACAGGAATTGCAGAAGTCTGGGTCCATTGCACCAGTCAGCATCTTCCCTGTCAGCCATTGCGCCATATGCCTCAGGATAAGCAGACACACCTGCTGGTCCTGCTGGTGCATACGTGCTTTCCTAGATCATCACTTGCTTCACGTATGGACCGATGGCCACTGAGCACGGAAGGAGAAGCTATAATATCTGTGACTGAGGGTGCGAGGTAGAACTTAGGAGTCTTCCTTGAATACACGACTTCTGAAACGGGCCGTGGGGGATCAGGGAAATTTTTCTAGGCAGAAAATGAGGAAGGGCATTCTAGGCAAAAGAACCAACCTGTGCAAAGTTATGCAGGTGTGAAAATACAGGATGTGTAGCTAGAGGAGGAAGAGAACTGGACTTCATGAGTACCTACTACGTGCAGGAGCTTTATATCTGTTACTGCATTTCATGCGCTCAGTTGTCTTGCTAGCGAAGCATTGTCCTTCTTATTTTAAGGGGAGGAAAAAAATAGGGATCAAGTCTAGTAATTTGTTCAGAGCGCAAAGCATGAAAGTGGCAGGGCTGAATCTGGGGCCCATTCTCACACCCACAGCACATGTGAGGGGCAGGGAGCACGGGCTAAGGGACTGATATTCACTGGCAATTCCCAGCACACCTTCATCCACCTTAACCCTGAGGGTGAACACAGTGTCTGCTTCTCTGAAACTGTACTCTCTTTCAGTTTTGAACATTTCTGATGAGTTTGAAAAGTGATCCTCAAATGTCTAGCAAGAACTGGTTTGGGCATGTGCAGAGACAGATCTGTCTTCAGTCATAGGGTTTGTTTCATTTTGCAAGTTGTAGTCAAATTGCTTGAGCTATTTTTATACTTGGATTCCAGACAGCTTGCTGAGATTCATATTATCTGATTTGGGGTGTTTTTGTGCGAAGCTTTTTTATTTTATCAGGTGCATTTCACTCCACCACAGCCCAGGCTAATCGCCCCCGTGATGCCTCGGGAAATTGGGTTGGCAGCTTGCAGAGGCACTGGAGACAGGCATTTATTTCCATAGGCGTTGTTAGTCCAGGTGCATAGGGGCTCCTGATAGAGCGTCTCTGGGGATGAATTTGGGAGACCTCCTTCTATCTGATGTAATCATCTTTTAGATTCCGTGGGCTTCTGGGTTCCGACGGGCTGGCAGGCTAAGTTGTCACGCTATTTTTTCCTAAGTTGAGTGCCATCCTCGGTGTGACTTTATTAACTGGATGTGGACATTTGTTTCAATAAAGGTGTGTAAATAGATGGGTACTCAGCAAACCATGTAAAGTCAACAGAGGGGTCACCCTGTTCAGGAGCTTAGACTTTGAGGGTCACACAACCTGGACTTAGAATCCTTCTCCTCCCTTTACTGGTTGTGTGACTGCAACAGGGAAGAACAAATCTGACTCCATATTGGATACATTTCTTTTACTTTGAACCTTTGTATTCTATTGCTTTTGCTACAAGTTAAGAATGTTGCCTATAGCCTGAAATATACAGGATAGTCCATTTTCAAGGCTCTGACCTTTAAAGGTATAACACTTTCCCCTGCCTATAGAGATAAAAAGTTGCAGAACAGAGAATAAAATTTGTCTTTTTGGAGGTTTACAGGAACATCATGACCTGACCTATGTGGACACCTGCAAAAACAAAGGATTCCAAGAGTTTGCAACAATCAACCACACACCCTCTCCCCTTTTAGTATAAAAGAAGCCTGAATTCTAACTTGGGTAAGATGGTTTTCTGGGACACTAGTTCACCATCTTCTCGCTCTCCTGGCTTTCCAAATAAAGTCACTATTCCTTGCCCCAACAAATTGTCTCTCAATTTATTGGCCTGTTGTGTGGCGAGCCGTATGAGCTTGGACTTGGTAACATGACATTGGGTGAGCATTTTAACCACTGCACACCTTAGTCTCCTCAACTAAAATATGGTAATATTAATACCTTTCTCCTAGGGTTGTTGTGGGAATTATACAAAATGGCATTGTAAAGCTCTAAGTACACTTCCTGGCATATACCACCCCACTCCTGAATCCCTGATTGGGAAAGAAGTTAAATAACTTAAGTGATAAGTAATCAAAGTGTTATTTTTATACCAAAACAAAGACATGCTTTAGGTAGTAGATATCAAAATTTACATGACATTTTAAGATTTATAAAGGAAACCTCAAAGAAATTTGAAGCTTCCGGCAGTTGCCTTGAGCTAAGCTTGCAGCTCTCTAGAGGGAGACAGTTTTGCCTATTGTAGAGATTTGGTGGAAAAATTCAAGTACAGATCACGTCCAGTCTTCCAACCATTGAAAGAAGAGTCTAATCACCAGCCATAGACACTGTTTACACATTTAGGTGCCCTTTTCCTAGGTGGAATGTCAAAATTATCTCTGTGAATAGTTATACAATCACTTCCTTGACTCGCAGAATTATAGAGAACTCAAAGAGAGCTTTTTTTATGCCACATGAACCTCACTCTACCGGCCACTTGCCATAATTGGTCCAGGACAGTTCTGGAAATAGGTTTTCTGCTCGGCAGGAGACACAGAGAAAATTGTTTCCACAGGTGGTGATAGTTCAAGTGCAAGGTGGCTCCTGGTAGAACTTCTTTAGGGACTAAAGGTAGGACCGGAGACAATGGAATTTGCAACATTCTTGGTGAACATGTTGGATTTTCCATAGGATTTAGAATGAGATTTTGAGATGTTAAGGGGCAGGAGACCACCAGAGGACCTCTTGGTCACACAGTGTTTAACAGACTGGCCAAATGTGGAGGCTTGGGAATCTATGTCTGAGTTCATATCTCAGATCTGGAAGCCTTGGCCAGTCACTCAATCCTTCTGAACCTCTGTAAGGTAAGCCTAATGTTAGTAGTCACCTTGTCTGGTTGTGGTGAGGATGAAATAAGAGAAGCACGTAAAGCTCATGGCATGGAGCTTGGCCCAGGATTAAGCCCTCAACAAAAGGTAGCTTACACCTCCCATCACTACGGCTACCACAACTAAACAACCATACATGGCTGACTGTGATCTTCCACATCTGTAACACACTGTCTATGCTTCTTTCATGATTCATGTTGCTTTCTCCCTTGAATTAGCAGGATTTGTGTCCCTGTCATATCTCCTGTAAGTCACCTTGAGCCCAGTGACCTCAGACAATTTATGGCTGTGTCCTTCCAGCATTCAGCTCAAGGCTATGTCTTGGTTCAGATCCCCAGATAAACCCCTTTTGCTGCCTATCTCCCCGCCCCCCCCCAAAAAACAGAACACTCTGCAGTGATGCTTTCTTTCTCTGTCACTAGTTGTTCTCTTAGTTGGAGCCTATCGACGTAATATCTGATGCTGATGCAACAAATTATATTGCAGTCATTTGAACGTAGGAAAAATACATGTTGAAATGTTAGTGAGGAATTGACTTTAGCTCTGTGTTTTCATGGAGCTGGGTTTACTTGTATCTGGGACATTCAGTGCTGATGCCTGAACGCTTTTACAAAGGTGAAAACCACACCTAGGCCTCCCATGAATACATAGGGTGTTATGGCCACCTTTCTGAGGCTGCTTGAGCTACAAGATGTACGCCAGATCGAGCGCTGGCTGTTGCCTCAGAGTCAGCCCTCAGCAGTTTCCTTCCTGCTGACAGTGTACTGGGGACGAGCACCCTGCCAGGACACCTCCACAGCCCCTTCACTATTTTTTTTTGTTTTTAACATCTTTATTGGAGTATAATTGCTTTACAATGGTGTGTTAGTTTCTGCTGTATAACAGCCCCCTCACTATTGCAAGGGTGAGCAGTACGTGTCTTGAAGTGTGAAAAGCAAGATCCTTGACTCTCTTTTCTGGCCAGAGAGCCTCCTTTTTTCCTTCTTGGGGCCTGGGGAAGACAAGAGGGGTTTTAATCCTGTGTTCTTTGTGCAAAGCCCTTTATTTAGAGGAAAAAAAGTCTGCATCTCAACTTTTCTCTGGAACTAGAAAGTCAGTCTCTGACGGGACAGATACAGGTTGGCATGTAGTACTCAGTGATGGGTTTGACGACCTGGTATTGCGGAAAGGACATGAATTTTAGCATCAGGCAGATCAAGATTTGGATTCCTGCTCTGCCACTGACTAGTTTAGGCAAATCACTTCCTAAGCCTCACTCGCAAAATAGGGAAGATACCATCCACCTCTCAGGATTGAGAGAATTTAATGACATCACATATTAAAATCACCTAGCAGTGCTTGCTTGGCCCCCAGTGAGAGCTAAACAAGAGTTAGTCTCTTTTGTTCCTCTTTTCCTTTGTGGAAAGGAAATAGTTAATGTGGAGACTGCACTGGATGCCGGGGTAAGGGAATTCAGATGCGGGCTCAGCCACAACTCCTGGTGCACCAGGGGATGTAGTAACCTACCTTTTTAGATGTCAGTGTTCTCATTTTTAAAACAGATGTTAGGGAATTTGTCCGTCTAGCGTTAGCATCCTCGATTTGACAGAGACCTTCTTTAAGGACAAACTAGCAGTCTGCTAAGAGCCCACTTCTCTGCTACTCCACGGCCACTTGCTTTTCCCTCTGCTACACCAGCCAGATCGCAGGTGTCCAAGTCGGTTTTCCCTCTGCTGTGTATCATTAACAAATCCAAATCAATTCAGAAATCTGCTGCCTAGTTATCTCCACAGTTCAAATAATTCTTTTCAAAATGATGAAACTGGGTCTTCTGTCCTATGCAGAACAGAATTTTGATTTTACCCGATTTCTAGCACAGAATTTTCTATTAACCTCTAGTTAACTATGATCTCATTCCCTCAAATCAGAGACACGTAACACTCTCTTTCTTTGCACATTCTATGTGGACAGCATCTATACCAAGAAGTAGAACATTTTGACAAGAACACAGGGTTTGTTTTCCAAAGCTGATCCAAAATGTTCCCTTTCATGATTTGTTGGCCCTGGGACAGTGGGCAAGTCAACACCCCCTGAAGCCTCTGTGTCCTCACCAGGAAGATGGGGACATAGGAAGATAACACCTTTCAGATGCATCCCTTAAGGCTACTCAGAAGATTAGAGTAACACCATATATGTAAATGGGGCTTTATGAACTATTTTTATATGTGTGAATTCTCTTTACCCTTCTGAATCTCAGTTTCCTCATCTGGAAAAGGGGTTGGTTAAGTCATCCTCAATGAAGATGCTTAATGTAGCAGTTGACACAGACGGGCACTCAGAGAATGGCAGCTTTTAATAATCAGTGCTGAATCTCATGATAACCCTTGAAAATTGAAATAAGATTATAATTCCATTTTACACATAAGGAAAGAAAAGTGCTGTGTAAAAGTTATTATAATAGTATTCATCACTACAATGATTATTTTTAATGTTTGGGAGCCAACCAGAGCTAGTTTATACACATTTTCTCTTCCTCTTCTTTAATATCAGTACCATGGGACTCAAAGCATGAAGCATGCTTATTAGCAATTGACAGTTTACTGAAATCAAAGAGGAATCGGCAGAGAATCCACTTCTAAGAGATGCTGTCAGCACCCACCATGGAGGATCCCTTTTACTGAGTGTGTGCTGCCCTTAGGGACTCCCAGCTGCTCTGGAGCCCAGTCCTTGTCCGTGTGGTTTTTGCTGCTTTCTCCATAAAAAGTAATAATGTGACAAGCCTTCCGGGGGCAGGAAATAGTTTTGCACTAATGAGTTTGTGCTTCACTGATGCTTTCGCATTAAAATCATGTTAACTGTGCCCCCCTGATTATCATCCCCAAATCAGTTTATTAATTAACTCATTTTGGGAAATCGCAATTTAGCCAGTGCTCTCCAGCTCATTAGCATGTTACCAGGACAGAGAAAATAGATGTCATTGAAATCCCTCCTTACATGTTTAGCTCATCAGGGCACAGAGTTTTCTTCAACCCTGTTGGTTTGCTCATTCACTAATTCATTGGATAAAGAATTATTGAAAGGGTCCCATGCGCCTGACTATGCTTGGTTTGGGGAGAAAAGATGCAAGGCACAGCGTCTGCCTCAAGACCATCAGAAGGTTGGGGGAGTGAGACTTGTGATTGGACACAAGTGCCAGGGGCCTGTTTAGGGTCCTGCAAGCTTAGACGACCCTTAAACCAGGCACTGTCTCAGGAGCAGGCATCACCTTTCAAAGTCACTTCTGATTCAATGGGAACTGGCTAAATGAGTTTCTGTAGGGAGCTCTGAGATTATACAGCCCAATCTCCATCTTTATAATAATGAAAATATTAGTAGCAATAAGAGATAACAGGACTTCCCTGGTGGCACAGTGGTTGAGAATCACCTGCCAATGCAGGGGACACGGGTTTGAGCCCTGGTCTGGGAAGATCCCACATGCCACGGAGCCACTAAGCCCATGCACCACAGCTACTGAGCCTGCACTTTAGAGCCCGCGAGCCACAACTACTGAGCCCGGGTGCCACAACTACTGAAGCCCGCGTGCTTACAGCCCGTGCTCTGCAACAAGGGAAGCCACCGCCATGAGAAGCCCGTGAACCGCAACGAAGAGTAGCCCCCGCTCGCCGCAACTAGAGAAAGCCCACGCGCAGCGACAAAGACCCAACACAGCCAAAAATAAATAAATAAATTTATATAAAAAAAAGAGATAACATTGATTGATTACTGTGTACTAGGCACCGTCCTAAGCATTTTCTATGCAGTCACTCAATGATAATGACTTAATAACTCATTTAATCAATGATAATAATTGAGTTAGAAATTCATCTAGTCTTCACTAGAATCCTATAAGGTAGGTACTAATAGTCTCTCCATTTACAGATGAGGAAACTGAGGCAGGTTACACAGACTTGAACCCAGGCAGTTCGGCTCCAGACTCACATAGGAAATGAGAACCAGGACAGGAAGTAACTTGCCCCAGGTCACCTAGTGAATAGTGAGAACAGAACTTGGGCCTCCCCTGTGGCCAAATTGACATTCTTTGCACTGTTATTTGCCCTGTTATTTGCTTCCAGAAATTCCTACCTCTGGATCAGGCCACTGTCTCCTGAAGGTTCCCTGTAAGATATAATACAGACTCTGTGTCTTGAGGTTAGGGTCCAGGTCTCAATTGGACTCTATATCTCTAGCGTCTGGCATATAATACTCACACAATTGATATTTATGGATTGGTTATATGAATGTGTAAATATTTAGGATTTAGTCATTTGGTAATACAAAGATCTGATCCTAGAGAACCTGCAACCTTCCAGCTGCGTAAGTATGAATTCTTTCTAAGCCTCAGTTTTCTCATCTGTAAAATAAACCTGAAAATAACTTCCCAGGGGCATTGTGAGGTTAAATGAAATGAAATTGAAAGTGTCTCATGACTAGTACCTCACTAGGCCAATGTCAGCAGAAGTTACCCTCCTTATTAACTTTGCCATTTTTTGAGTGTCAGGATGGTCCTCCCTGAATGGCCTGAGGGCGGCTGGGGGCCAGACTACCTGAAAGCTGTTGGCCATTCCTTTTGCTCACCAGCCACTCGAAGGGAAGCCCTGGCATTAGCAAGCTTGCCTGCAGATGCTGGGATTTCCCTGGATGCCTTTGCCCACAGAAGATCCAGCCATCAGCTAGCTGCCCATAGGCCATTAGAGCACATGGGACAGAGAGGAAACAGGCCAAAACTTCTACCTTGCTCCACCTTCTTGGTTGAACTCTTTCTTCCGGAAGAGAAGGGATGATGCTTGGGGCTGGGCAAGCTTTGGTCCTGGTGGGGAGTGGAGTCATTTACACAGCCTGCAGCCATCACCGCAGCTGCCACACCTCAGCCTCCCTTTGTGCCCATTAAACACCCACGTAAATTTTCCTTCTCATGTGCATGTGGTTCACTGTTCTGCAATCATAAAAAATATCAGGAACTGTGGCAAAAACACCACCACCAGCAACCACAGGGGTAAGATATGGTATCTGGATAGCACTGAGGTTAGGAATGAGGGCTCTCAAAGTAGGCTACCTGGTCCACGTCTCAGTCATTTACAAGTTAAGTGACCTTGGGCAGATTATGCAGCCTCTCTCTCTGTGAGCTAGTTTTCTGATCTTAAAAGGGGAGTAAAAACAAGGACCCACCTCTTAGAGATGCCGCAAAGATTAAATGAGTGCGTTCATGTAAAGAACTTGAGAACCATGCTTGGCACTAAGTAGGAACTTAATATATAAAATGTTAGTGACTACTGTTATTATTCTAAGTTTCCTGCCCCCACTGTGGTTGGTAAGGCTGTCTGAAAATTGCATCACTAAATAGAAACAAAGGTTCCTGGTAAAATAGCTATAGGGTAGACAGTGAACTTTCTTAAACTCTATGTCCAGCCTTTGGGACTGGGCTCCATCTGGTCTTTGCTGCTAACTCCAGTTTCTGGACAAGGAAGACCTGTACCCATGGGGAGGTCATGAGTGGGTATCAGCCTGAGGAAATGCTATGCCATCATGGTTTGTGAGAAAGGAAAGCTTGTGTTGAGTCTGGAGAGTGAAAGTGAAATTTTAAAAGTACGTTTAGGGCTAAGAGGCAGGATCCACATAAATATGAATAAATACTACATAAATAACATGGGGTTGCCTTATTTTATTTAATGACTTGCTAGCAGAGCCTGGGGAGATTTCCTATGAGGGAGATGGGAGAGACTCAGCTTTTGCTACCAATAGATGTCATCTGAAGATAAGGGGGTGGGGATGGTCCTAAGAGGTAGACAGAAGTTCAGGTCTCTTGGATTCTACAGCAGTAGCTTTCCAAGTTTTTCTTGTGAACACAAATTTTCCTAGAAGCAGCATTCTACACAGAAGACCAATATGTAAAACCACGAAGAGAGGGGAATGGGTGTCAGAAGCCACCATACTCAACTCCTCCCCTCTCCCACAATGACACAAACCAAAACTTCTTTGCAATGTGAGTGACCACGAGCCTCCTTAGTAGTGGAGACTCTCGGAGTCCGTCCTTCTGCAAAGGCTTAACAGCGGGAAACTTGATGTCACCCAAGCCTGAAAAGCTATGAGGTGGTAGGACCAGGTGAGGGATCATCCATTTCCTGTTAGATCTTCTTCAGGCATTTCATCCCCCGTTTAGCAGGACTCCTCTAAGCTTTGTAAAGGAGAGTTAGAGTCATCAGTACAAAGGGTAGTTCTGTCTATATTTCAGAACCACTGAGTATGAGGAAGGACGACTCAAGTGACAAGAGTTTCAGGGAGCTGAGAGGAGCCTGAGAGATTATTTACTCCAATCCCACTCACTCTTCTTATGATGAAATAATTGAGGCCCAGAGAGGAGAGAAAGCTTTGAGTGCTGGTGGCTAACCCAGCCCTGGCCAGGCCCAGAGCTAAATTAGGTGGGGATGCCATGCTGACAACGGCTGCATTTTAATGAGTGGCTGCCATTTACTGATACCTTGTGCACTGCACCTTGACAACCTGACCCTATTTAATCTTCACATTTACACTATGAAGCAGGATGGTAAAGACATTGCTGTGTGTTCATCATATGTCTTCCCAGACACAAGGAAGACATTTCCCATCCTAACGTGCAGTTATGTTGGGGCCCATACCACTATATTCTAGCCAATGGGATGTGGGTCAATGTTATATCTCCTCCAGGCTTGATGTAAAAGCCCCTGTTTAATCCTCCAATTCTTTCCTTCCCTGCCACAGCAAACTTGGAGGTCATATGTTCCAGAAATGTAGTTAAAAGACAGAGGAAGTTTACCCTACCCACACTAGACTTATTAGCACAAGTAAGTAATACAGAGTGTAATGAGCCACTGAGGTTTGGGGGATATTTCTCACTGCAGCAAAGCCCGACCTATTCTGACCAGTGCAGATAGTTTTTATTATGATCCCATTTTACAGATTATGAAATCAAGGCCTAATGAGGCAGAAGAGCTAGTTATGGGCAGGGTCAGCATACAAATCCAGGTTGGTCTGACAATATAGCTTGTACTCTATCATACCATGACTGAGATAGATAGAGAGGGTGGTGAGATGGAAAAACAGCAAAGAAATAGAAGACTTGCACCTAGATGTGTAACTCTGGACAGGTTTCTTTAGCTCTTTGGGTACTGTTTGCTGGTTATAAAAGAAAAAGCCAAACATTTCCCATCATCTTCGGATGCTGACCAAGATGTTGGGTGGTGGTGAAGAAAACAGCATGGCACTGGGGGTCATGAGGTCTGGGTCCTCCTACCGACCATTCACTTGTGGGTCCTTGGACCCCTGTGGACCTCTTTCCCTCTATGGGGCTCTTCTTTATAATCTGTAATAGCAGGGGACTGGACCAGAGAACCTGTGAGGCAGGTTTTAGCCATAAAATGAACCTGACCTACCTTGCAGGGCTCCCGTGAGTGTCAAGTAAGAGGTTACAAGTTCAAGAGTTAGTAAATTGTAAGCATTATGCAGAGGGGAGGGAAAACCCTGGTGAGATCCGTTCAGGAGCTGCAGAATTTCTGATCTGATGCCTCATTAATAGGAATAAATGATTCCTTCTGGATTGTGTCAGACAAAGACACAGAAGTTTTGAAGGTTGTTACTAAGAAGCTGGCAGGCCACAACATGGGCCAGGTCACAGAGATTCTCCTTGCCATGGATGAACAGACGGTGGCCCAGGCTTATCCCAACTCAAGAGGAATAGTGACCCCTTGACTCCTTCCCTCTCTTCCTCCCTTTCTCCTTCCTCTGCTTAAACACTGTGTTTCAGTCCGGCCTTTCCTGCCACCATTTACTGTGTCTCCCTCACCATCTTCCCTGTAGCCTACTTCATTTTCTTCCTGGCACTCAGGGGCTTCTGCCTGTGTACTGTCTCTTCTTCTACTGAGATGTGAGCTTCCTGAGAGCAGGCACTTGTCTGATTTGTTCACTGCAGCAACCCCACTTCTAGAAGAGTGCATGATGCCTAATAAAGATTTGTTGAATAAGGTAAAGGAACCACTGATTCATCTTATGGATGGTTATTCCCCCACTCTTGCGAAATGCGTCCAGAAAGAGAATTCCCAGAAGAACAGGTCCTGAAGGCACGTGCAGGATCAGGTACCCTGAGCATGTCACTTATCAGAGAGGAACTAGGGGTTCTAGGGAGAGGGGGGACTTAGAAAAGAGGGGAAACCCCTAACAGCCACAGCTTAGACTTGATATTTGGGGCCCTTCTGAAGTTGAAAGCAGGCTGCTGTGACTGCAATCCCAAACTCAGGTATGTTCTGGGCTGTGGACTGAGAAGGCTGAATTGCGGGAAGAGGTTGTATGGCTTGGTCCTATATTCAAAGTTCAGGTGCATCAGAGACTTAGTCTCCACAGGCAGGGCCATGACTGATCCATATCCTGTGGTCCCAGCAACCAGCAAGGAGCCACCCCATAATGGTCAGTCGGTGTTGAAAGAGTGCACAGAGCTGAGAATTTCCTTTCATTTCTGGTGTCCCTGCTCTGGGTCCCAAATTTTCACACTCTGTTTCAATTCTCCTTCTCCACCACCACCTCTCACCATATATACAATCATCTTAAACTTCTCCTTCTTCTCTGTTTCTCCCAGTCCTGCTAATAATTCGTATTTCGCACCCATTTCCTCCATACAACCCCTGCTTCTACTTAGAATTTCTTCTCTCTTTTTCAGGCATTTGGTTTTTTGAGGGCAGGACCTCTGTCATTCATCACTTTATTCTCAATGGCTCATACATTACTTGGAACCAAACAATGATAATAACAATGATGACAATGATAATAATAATAATATAATCATAGCAGCTGTCATTTATTGAGCACTCACTCAAGACACTGTGCAAAGCATTTTACCTGATTCATTTCATTTACAGCCATGAGTTGGTGAATTACCATTCCCACTTTACAGAGGGTAAACGTTAATGAATTAGTAGGACTCAGACCTCAAAAGTCATAATAGTCACCCAACTAAATATTAACTGGACTAAATTGGAGGGGAGGGGGAAGGATGAAGCAGATTGAACTCTTCCTTCCGCTCTCTCCGTCTGTGTGTGTATGTTTTCTTTCTTTTTTTCCCCTTGAGCATCAAGAAAAAAGAATCCTATTTCCTAGAGCTCCCAGGCAGGCATGCGCATGAAAATGAGCCAAGCCCGAGGAGGCGCCATGATACCCATCAGGCCTTTGGGGGCTGATGAAATGAGGATTTTTCTGTGAGGCTCCCGTTTCCCTTCTTGGAGAAATCTGTGACTCAGCAGCATCCCCTCTTCCCTCAGATGCAGGTGGTACCTGGAATCCCATCCCGTCCCCCACAGCAATCATGGAAACCCAGTTGAGTTGTAAATTAATATGCAATTATGATCTTGGCAAGTGCTCCAAGGAAACCCAAAAAGGGCTTAATTGTGTGGCACTTTCCCTTGTGCTCATCCCCAGACAAATGGGACAAAACACTTCTGATGAGCTCCGGCCTCAGACAGCACAGGGGAGGGTGTTGTGACCTCTGGGGGTGAAGGGTGCTGCCATCTGAGGTGTAGTGATGGGAATTCAACCTGACAAGTATTTGCTAAGCTTCAGGCGAAATTCACACCTTTAAGGAACTCACAACGTAGAGGAAGAGATAGGAAAAAAACAAAACAATACAAAACAACAAACTGGACTACAATTAAAATCAAATGTCCTAAGTCTTCCCAAGTAGGATTCTTTGGAACCCTGTCAAAGGCTGGAGGTTCGGCCTATGTGGGGGAAGGTGGAGAAAGGCGGGGCCCAGCGTTAGTGCCCCACAGTGTTAGCTTGAGCTGTGCAGTGTAAATGTCAAGGTCAAGACCCAGGATTGAGATTATAGGGAGGCAATTTAGACTCCACCCCAATAAGCAGTATTCTCATGAATCTCCTACTTCCCACCATACACAACAATAATGTCCAGATGCATTAAAGATTTAAATGAAAAAAGGAAGGAAATTAGCAGAGTATTTGTATAACCTTGGAGTTAGGGGAAACTTCCTCAACAAGACAGGAAATTTAGAAGCCTAAAAGGAAAAAATAAGTATATTTGAATATATAAGCAGTGAAAATGTGTGCATGTCAAGACACCATAAACGAAGGCCAAACCCTGCACCACCCTTCCCGCTCCCAAACCCCAAACAATAGTCTGCAAAAATATCTGCAAAGCATATGAAATAAGGATATAGGGTCCTAGGTTAATGTGCCTGTAGACAAAGTGCCTTTACAAGTTGATAGAAGAAAGCCAGGCAACTTAATTTTTTAAAATGGGCACTAATTACACACAGCAATTAATGGAAGAGAACATCTAAATGGTCAATAAGCATGTGAAAGATGCTCAATCTGGCTAGTAGCCAGAGAAATGGACATTAAAGCCACAGTGAGACGCCACTTTTCACCATCTAGACTGGCAAACACCACAGATGGCAAAAATACCTATTTACACAGAGGATGTGGGGCAGCAGCAGGTCTCACGCATGGCTGGTGGGAGTATGATTTAGTGATGGTTCTGGAAAGTTACCTGACAATATCTTTTAAAACTAATATCACACAAACCATTTGACCCCAGATTTGGAAATCCATTCTACACCTAAAAATATTGGTATGTAAGGATTTATTTTTAACAAATTTTTTTTTTTTTTTTTTTGCAGCAAACAACATAAAACATTACCAAAGAGACCTGGAAACAATATGAATGCCCATTAATGTGAAAATTGTGAATAAATAGTAGTACATTTATACTATGGAATATTACGCAGTTATGCTCTATGAGTCCGTTGTGTATCTTTTTATAAATTTTGACCTGGGGCACTCTCACATGGTACTGCTAAATGAGAAAAGCAAGCGTAATGTATATGTTATATTTGAGGGTAAAAACAAATGACAACAACAACTCTCTTTGTACACATACGTATATTTTTATGGCTATGAGGAAAGGTGTGGAAAAGGGAGTGAAGCGGGCGATGAATATTAGACTTTCACTTTTTCATCGTTAGTTGGAATGCACATAAATTGTTTTCATAATTTAAAAAACCTGAAATAATGGGAATACAGAATGAGAACGAATGAATAAATTATAATAGTTAGCAAACAGATCCAGGGAATGGGCTGGCCACTCAGGAAGACAGTTGGAAGAGACTGGTGGATTGCAAGTCAGGATTCCCGCTCTGGTTGGGGGATTTAGTTGAAGACATCTGAATGCCCCTGTAGCTCGAAGAAACCTTGGTTAGGTTAGAGGAAAACCAGGACAGTGCAAGGGCACAGCAAAGTGATGAAGGGGGGACTTCTGAAGCGGAAGTGGCTCAGGCAGAGGCCATGCCACAGTGGGGGCACGAGGGTGAGGCTCCAGGCTCCCATCTTTGAAAAGCAGATGGTGACGGGTGGCCTGTAAGGGAGCAGCTCTGGATGGTCTGTAAGAGCCCCTGGATGGCAGGAATTGTAGCGGGGAGGAGTATAACCCACCGAGTCTGCAAGCTCTGGGCTGAAAGGTCGGTGAGAGATGATAGCCAGGCGGAGGGAAGGTTTAGGCTTGGACACACCTGAGCTCATTCACAGAAAGGGTGCCGATGTGAGCAGGTAATCTACTCAGCGAGGTGTGCTAAGAGGCTGGGGGTGGGGTACTGTGCACAGTAAGAGAGTGTCCGAGTCTGGCTTGGGGGCAGAGCACTTGATCTCTAAAACAAGACAGCAGGAAAGGGATGAAAGGAAGGACTTTGTGTTGGATGGTTATCATCTCTGCAGACAGGCAGATCCTGATTCACGATCCAGGGGACTAGCTCTGTGGTCCTATCTGTCTAAGCCTTAGTTACACTTATTTAATGGAGACACTTAATGCCCACTCCTCAGGCTTGTTGTAGATATTCGGAAAAAATGCACGTCATGACTGGCCCATAGTTGGCACTGAATGCATGACAACTGCTCCTACTGCATAAGAGGCAGCATAGCATGGAGGGGAGGAGGTGGAGCCGGGAGTCAGACAGACAGGGGCCAGGATCCAGGCTTGGACGCTTGCTAGCTGGTGACCCTGCAGATGCTAAGGGAGGCTGGTCTCCTCATCTGTGATGGGAGCTCTGCAGGTCAGGTTGTTGTGAGGTTCAGAGAGAACGTTTGGCGAGTAACACGCCTGGAACAAAGAAGGTGCTTAACACACAGAAGCTGTTATTGTTTGTTTTTCTCATCATCCGTCTCACGGCAGGTGAGGTCATGGGGTGACGGTCTTTGCAGCCCATTAGGAACACTCTGAGAAATTCACAAACAGTTTTCCCAGTGGCAGAGAGGCCCTGCTCTGTGAACATGATGTGCTCTAGCTGGTCTCGGCTTCCTGGACGTGGGAGTGGGCAAGGAGACAGAAGATGGGGAGCGAGAGGAGTAAGGAGAGGGTGAGGCTGGCTGCCCCCTTTTGATCACCACCCCCTACTCTTTCTTGTAACTACACTTCTTTGTGAGCATTTCTCTTTTATTTATTTATTTAATTAATTTATTTATTTTAACATCTTTATTGGAGTATAATTGCTTTACAATGGTGTGTTAGTTTCTGCTGTATAACAAAGTGAGTCAGCTATACGTATACATATATCCCCATATCCCCTCCCTCTTGCGTCTCCTTCCCACCCTCCCTATCCCACCCCTCTAGGTGGTCACAAAGCACCGAGCTGATCTCCCTGTGCTATGCGGCTGCTTCCCACTAGCTATCTATTCTACATTTGGTAGTGTATATACGTCCATGCCACTCTCTCACTTCCTCCCAGCTTACCCTTCCCCCTCCCCATGTCCTCAAGTCCATTCTCTACGTCTGCGTCTTTATTCCTGTCCTGCCCCTAGGTTCTTCAGAACCTTTTTTTTTTGTTAGATTCCATATATATGTGTTAACATGCATTATTTATTTTTCTCTTTCTGACTTACTTCACTCTGTATGACAGTCTCTAGGTCCATCCACCTTGCTACAAATAACTCAATTTCGTTTCTTTTTATGGCTGAGTAACATTCCATTGTATATATGTGCCACATCTTCTTTATCCATTCATCTGTCGATGGACACTTAGGTTGCTTCCATGTCCTGGCTATTGTAAATAGAGCTGCAATGACCATTGTGGTACATGACTTTTTGAATTATGGTTTTCTCAGGGTATAGGCCCAGTAGTGGGATTGCTGGGTCGTATGGTAGTTCTATTTTTAGTTTTTTAAGGAACCTTTGTGAGCATTTTTGACGTGTAAAGATTTCTTTGTGTCTGTGTGGTATTATGTGGAACCAGCAGGAGACAGGGGTCCAGGTAGACCTGCAATTTGCTCAGTTGATCGCTTGCTTGCTGGATGATAATGAGCAAGGGGTTTTAGGAGCTTCAGACTCTTGTCTGTAAGATGTCTAACGATTCGCACTTCGAGATTACATAAGCGTGAGCTGATACCGAGCCGGGCGCAGAGTAGATGTTCAGTAAATATAAAGTTTGTTTCTCTTGGCTGCTAATGAGGGCCATTGTCTCATTCATCTCTGATGCTTCATAGCCAAGCATGAGTCCTGACCCAAAGAAGGCACTTACACAACAATTCACAAGTCAATGAATCAATGAGGGAGCAAATGAACTACTGAAGGCTTGTGAGGACCACGTCAAAATGGATGAGCCCTGAAGGTATTGGTCCACTGTAACAGAGCTGTGTGGTTCTGGTCTCAGGAAGTACGGTACCTAAGAGAACTTGCTTCCTGCTATCAGAGGCAGTGATAAATGGTAGATTATTTTACGGCCAGCAGTAATTAGACAAGAGGGTCATTGGAGTCTCTCAGCTCTCTGGGAACATTTACGGGGCTCAGAGGGCAGCCATTTCCTGCCACCCCTGCATCTGTGCCGATGCCTGTATTTGTGGGCCTCACGGACCCTGTGCTGGGGGAGAAGGCCAGGGCAGGGCTGGCTGTCACTGCCTACCGCAGCACATCCTAGGCCCGCCAGATCATCTGAGCAGGGTCCCGAGTTCCCAGACAAATAAGTAGGATTTATTAGCTGTATAAGCTTTGCCAGGTCTGTCCTCTCTCTGGTTCTCTCTTCAAAAAAATGGGAAGTTTACCTTAAATGACATTTAAGGCTCTTTCCACTTTCGAAATCCCATGTCTCTATTGATCTTTTTGAAGCAAGTATAATATTTAGCTTGATTTTGGGTCAGGAATACCCACAAGAGACAGTGCCTGTGCAGGTTTTCTGGAAGTCCCTTCTGGAGCCCTCAGATGCTTATGGATGCTGTACTTACTTTAACAAGCTCAGCTGGTGATTAAGATTACATAGAGCAGAACTAATTCTAAAAGGAACCCCTGTGGTCTTCTAGTCTAGAGCTTACAGTCTGATGTATTACTGGCCAAGTTTGGCCATGGAAGGGTTTTGTTTGGCTGCCCTCATTCTTAAATGTTTTAAAATCCCTTATTATCTTAACATGCACCCTGATTTACTAATTCTTATTGCCAATCTGCTCCTCAAGGCCTTCGAGTCTGTGACTCTTGAAAGAAAAGTCTTTTTATTTTATACACAAGTTATCAACTAAGAAGGAGGGAAGGCAACTTCAACAAGGGGCTTCAACAAGAACTTCTGACTCTTGACCCCAGGCCTTTTCTTCCACAGCGATCTAGAGATACAGCTCAAGTATGTATGTGACAGGGATGGGCAGGCCTTTGACATAAGCTACCCTGCGGGGTGTCTGATAGTAGAGTTCTCCTTGAAGTAGATTTTAATGGGAAGAACAGAGACTTAGAACAAACAACATGTCTCAGATGGTACTGGCCTCAGTTTCCTCCTCTATAAAAACGGATGCTCCTAATCTGCTCTCTACCTTGAAGAGTTTTGAGGGCTTTAAGTAAAACAGTGCCTGGAAAGGAGCCTCAAGGTGCTCAGGATTGAGGGACATTTTCCCTGGAACTGCCTGAATATGGCCAATGGGTTGACTGGATCTTACTGTTCTAATCTCCCAGATTGAAATCATCGCACGCATTCTTGCTTTCAGGACAGGGCAAAGGTGGAGAATATGGGGGATTTATAGGAAGATGCACATGAACACGTTGAGCTCTCTACCAAGAGAGACTTGGGAATACCAAGGCAAAAGCCCTCACGGTAACCTCAATACCCACCCTCCCTCCTTGTGGCACCCGTGCCTGAGACAGCCTCCTGCTAGGATGGACCATGGGCTTGACTCAACTTCCCTGCATTTGCATGCTGCAAAAAAGCATTTATTTTCACAGTCCTACCCTCTCTAGGCTGAGAAGCATTTTCCTTTGCTGAAAAGAGCCATTGCAGATGCATCACCATACTGACAACACATCCTCTCATGCAACAGATTGGAGTGATCATTTGAAAGCTCTGAGTGAAAGCTCAAGCTTCTGATTGATCCGATCATACTGTCTCATTCCCATTTTAAGCTACTTGTTCCTTAAATTGCATATAAAAATACAGTCCATGCAATATTAATACACTAATGAATAATACACTAACAATTTGAAGCGTGCCAACACACCCAAGGATTTTTCATCTCCTGTATGTTTCAGCAGAGACACTTAGTATACACGGAATAACTGTTAGGATGATGAAAATGATAATAACCATGAAATAAATACAGAGGAATTTTACCTGGTGGGGAAAAACATGAAAGGCAATTCTCAATTAGAAGTGAGAAATGGACGCCTATGATCCAGGGTTGGGTCTCTGCTTTTGGTGTATCACAGGCAAGGGCAGCTGCAGCTGTGTGGGAGTATATGTATAACACAACCTCATGTGTCTAGTGTTGTCAGAGGAGGTGGTATCGCACAAAAATGGAATTTCTTGACATCAGAAGTAAAACGGTGAGAGGCAGAGGACAAGGACTTTAGGGACAGCTGGCCCTGGATACAAGCACTGGGTCAGTCACTTAATTGCCCTGTGAACTGTTTCAGGATTCTTTTCCCAACAGGAAAACAGGATAGTGATTACCCCACAGGATTATGGTGAAGATTAAATCATCATGTATATGAAGATGTCGGATCGGGGCTGGAGACCTGAGAGGTGTTCAGCAAACTGTTTCCTTCCCCAAAGCCCGGTGGATGGTACCTGCTGAGGCTCCACAAACCTTAGTTCCCTTTCACTTACACCTGAAGCCTGAAAAATCCAGAGGCTTTTTTCTTCTTATCTGTGAGTTTGAGAGTACGACTCAGACTATTGGGGTTTGGGGATCTCTGATCTCTAAATAGAGAGGTGTTACAGCACAACTACATCCAAATATGGATACAGAAGCATGGAAGGTGTGCCAAACGCTCTACCAAGAAGTGACCCCATCGACAAGCATTATAAACTTTTTTTGAAGCAGGAAGTAGATTTTAAAAATCCATGATTTGGAGGAAACAATTTTAAATGGGATTTATTTTGTGAGGAGTTGTGGATTTTTTTCTCAAAATAAAAAAATAAGTGCATTCATTCATTCATTCTTTACTGAGTATTGACAGTGGGCTAGTCACCATGCTGTAAACACCTAATCCAAGGAGGATGACAGACCCATAAACTAGTTGACTGGTTAAACATAGTTAAAAGCTAGAATAGAGGAGAGAATGACTGGTGAATTCTGACACCTGTGCTGAGGGACTCTTGGGAGGAAGTGGTATTTAAGGTAAAGAAGGTTGGGAAGTGCGTTGGGGCTTCTGGCATAGAGTTAAACTGAGAAACGCATAGGGTCCTCCAAAGACTTTGGAGAAGGGTAAGTGTCGTAAGGTGGTGTCAGGGTACAGGACGTGATGTGCTGTGTGCACATATATGTATGAGGGTTTTGGTTGGGTATGATGCTAACACTAGTCTTCTATTAGTCATTGGCTGCCCAGTGTGTTCCAAAGCACTTTGCAAATCAGTAGCCCATGTTGTCTCATTTGGGCATCATAACTACCCTGCAGGCTATGCAAGGTTGTCCCCATTTTGCCTTTGAAGAAACTGAGATTCAGAAAGGTAATGACTAGGCAGTGCTGTACTTGGAATTCCATTCCATCTTCCTGGTTCAAAGGTTGTGTTTGAGCTCTACTGAATTCCAAGGCACTGTTTTAGAGAGGATGCAGAAGTGGATAAAACAAGATCTCGCACCCAAGAAAATAGTTGTGAGAGGAAGACTTAGATGTGAACAGAAATTTTAAGATGCGATCAGTTTCAACCTGGAGGCAGGTGAGCTGCCAAGTTCATGGCTGGGGTGAAGTTTAACAGAGAAGGGGCTTTTTGAATGAGGTCTTGAAATAGGGTTAAGGCTTTAGCAAACTCAGAAAAGGAAAGGGCACACAGTCAAGGGGAACAACAGAGTCTGGGAAGCACACATCTAATTCTGGTTCAGAAACAAATGAAGAGGAAGACGATGTGAGAGGGGAACAGGAGTAGAAGAGACTGGAAAGACCTTTTAAACGTGGCTCCAGGACACCAGGAATTTTTTGCCACTTCCTTTTTTGACTAAATGTGACACCTTAATTAGGCAAGGCTTTTGACCTTCTTTATTTAATCTTTTTTCCCTCAACTGTCAAGAATGGTCTTAAGAACTGTTATGAGGTTAAGTCTGACTCTATGAAAAAAGCAATCAGAAGTCACTGAAGGGAAGGCATGCTGTCAGACTGGGGAGTTATATTGTAATGAATAATAGCAGCATGGCCCAGGGCAGTAGGTCACCATGGCAGGGAGAGGGGAATGAACTTGACTCTCACATACCTACCAGAGACACTTCTGTATCAGGCAGCAGACACCTAGCCCAGTCCTGAAACTCACCTCACAACAACCGAAACTGTCACTGTTTAAGCCTTTAGCAATCTAGGGAAAGTTTTGGGCCATATGACATTAATAGAACACTTTTTGACCAAACCAATTAAAACGTGGATATGCCACTATTTGTGCTTTGTGATTCAGGTAATGCTGTTTTGCCTCCCTGGATCTCAGTTTCCCTAACTGTAAAATGAGGGAGCAGGAGATGTTCCCTAAGGTTATATTCAGATATAATGGTTTGTGACAATGGAAAATAACAATTCATCCAGGGTTACCTGTGTATGGTCAACATTTCTCAAAATATTGTTCCATGGATGCTAATGTGTATCAAGCAAAAGTCAGAATGAAACAAATAAAAGCAGACAAAGGAAATATTAAGGAGGAGGGATTCTATGGTTAAATTGGGTTAAACAAAATTAGGGCTCTTTACTGTCTAACTTATTTATCTACATATCTAAAACTTATTTGTCTACATAATCATTTTCTCCCAGAGCGAGTGTACAGCAGATCATACTTGATGAAATAATACACTAGGCTTGACCTAATGAATTCAAACCCTTGGTAAGTCTTTCTGAGGCTGAGGACCAAGCGTGATGCAGTAGAGAGGCCCTGGACTGGGTGTTTGGGCCCCAAGGGGACCCATGTTTTAAGTCTAGTTCTGTCCTCCTTCCTGTTGTGTAACCCTGGGCAAGTCATTGCCTCTCCTTCCCTGTAATTAAAATGAACGGGATGCAATGATCTCTGAGGCCTCTTCTAGTTCTAATATTTTATGAATACATAGTTTTCTGTGGCTTATTCATTCATTCTTTCATTCACTCAGCAAACATGTGTAGAGCACAGGATGTGTGCTCGCGACTGGAGATAAAGATCAAAAAATACAGGGCTTCCCTGGTGGCGCAGTGGTTGAGAATCTGCCTGCCAATGCAGGGGACACAGGTTCGAGCCCTGGTCTGGGAAGATCCCACATGCCACGGAGCAACTAGGCCCGTGAGCCACAACTACTGAGCCTGTGCGTCTGGAGCCTGTGCTCCGCAACAAGAGAGGCTGCGCCGATGAAGAGTGGCCCCCGCTCGCCGTAACTAGAGAAAGCCCTCGCACAGAAACGAAGACCCAACACAGCCCAAAAAAAAAAAAAAAAAAAAAAATACATCCACTACCTGTCCCAGAGGAAGTCCCAGACCAGTGGGGGAGACAGACCCATGCCCAGGCAGTAAGAGTCCAGAGTGATCAGTGCTTGTGTCCAAGGGTGGCTCAGAGATGGCATCTCACCAGCCTGGGGGAGGGGATGGTTAGAAAAGTCTTAGTGGAGGTATTGTCACTTGAAGGATGAATAGGAATTAACCTGGTGGTGAAAGGAGCTCTGCATGAAGGGACATCGTGGATAAAGGGATGGAGGGAAGAACGAAGGCAACACATTTTGGGAACAACAAGAGCAATGTCGTGAGCAATAAAAGCAACAATAACAACAACAGCAACAGCAGGTGTGATATTTCAAGCAAATATTAAGTGTCAGGCAAGAGCTAAATGCTTTGCACTCAGTAACCTCCAATTCCCACAACCCTACAAGTAGATATTATCCCGATTTTACAGTTGAGGCAATAACACGCAATTCGTTTTACTTTGTGGGGATTTTTTTCCCCCAATACAGTTAACTTTCAGCGAATCCCAACCGATCCATCCACTTCATCTATTACTCACGTCAGTTTCAGTTCAAGACTGATCTTTTCCTTTCATTTAAGTTACTCCTGGCTGCTTCTTACCAACTCTACTGAGGACACAACGCATAACCCCCTTTCAATGTTAGCTTAGGCAAAGCATTAAGATGCACAGAGATAATGATGCATTTTCAAACCAAAAATAAATGATTTGCAGATTTTCCAAGCAACAGCTCTCCCTTCCATTGGGGTGGATCATTGTGATATGAGGGCTTAATTAAATCATTTGTCCTTCCTGAAGGAAAGGCTTGGACATTTTTTATATTAATGCATTCATTCATCAATCACTTATTGAAAACCTATCCCATGCCAGACAGTAAATAAGATACTCTGGGGATTACCTCAAATCCCCCGTAATTCAGTGCAGGTGGTACATTTTCCAGGAAGTCTTTCTGGTTCCACCTTCTCACACCCCACCCCTGCAAAAAGCTGGGTCAAGAGACTTTGTGCTCCCAAACTGCCCTGGACCTTGCTTCATCATAATACTGGACAATTGTCTATTTGCTTATTTGTAATTTTTGGCTTGGTGTCTAGGTTATAGTCTATGAGGGTGGGGATGGTGTGTGTTAGATTAACTGCTGTATCTCCAAAGCCCAGCACGTTGCCTGGCTGCATTGTAAGTGTTCAACAAGTAGTAGTTGAATGAATGGATGGCCTTTCAGCTCTAGCAATACTGAGACTATGCCTAATGTTTTAAAAATCCCAAGTGCTTACAAGGCTGCGTGGAAATAGTAGGGGCTCCTTAGACATTTGTTGAATAAAGTGAATGAGTACAAGGTAAGAGCTATGCTCTCTATCCCAAGGAGACTATTATCTAGCAAGGGAGCTAGATTACGTGTTGTTGACCAGCATCCATCATCTCTGGAGCAAGAGGACTCCATCCTTCCCTACTTGCGGGCCAAGTTGTTTGGATGGGGATCCACCCCTGGCTACGGAGAGAGAGAGCTCAGTCCAGAAATTGATTCACGGAGAAAATATGAGCCCTAAGTCTTGGTGGGGAGAGTGCTGGAGGGGACCCTGGCTTGCACTGCCGTTGGAAGGAAGGATATGAGACTTGGAGCTTCTGCTACTATGAGGGAAGCAGGCTGAGAGTGGAGCCAACCCAGAGGAAGGACAGCCAAGAAATTGCCCTCAGCTGAGCTCAGGGCCAGCGTCGTTCCCTTTATTGCTGACAGTGGTGTGAGTTGGAGTTATCAGTCATTTGTAACAGAGATTTCCAACTGATAGAGGCACGGGCCCATGACATTATAAAGAAGGAAGATTCTAGAGAGATGCGGAGAGAGTTCAGGACAGTGATCACTTCATCAAAGGGCTCAGGAAGCAGGTGGAAATGCTGACCTCATGTGCATCACTTTGAGCACTCAGGTCAGACTCAGTTGGTGATGTTTGTATCAGGCCTTGAGAGATAAAGAGGATTTGTCCGTCAAGTAGGTGAAGCAATTCCAGAAGAGGACACAACAGGAGCAACGTTATGAGCCCAGAGTATAAGGAATCATTGGGGATAAATATCTGGGTGGATCCTGAGATCCATCATAGGCAGGGGCAGGGGAGAAGCAAGGACAGGTGGGCAGGAGCTGGCTCACAAAGCCCTTGGATGGCAGGCACTGCAGACGAGCCCTGCAGCAAATCTGAATTTCTCTTCCTGGGGAGTGTGGCATAAAGTGGTACTGCCCTATGGAATGCCCATGGCTTGTCTGCCAGGACCCACAGAGAACCCTCTAAGTCCAGCCCAGACTCTGGGGATTAGAAGCAGAGCCCAATCTGCCTCTGCCTCATGACAGATACATTTCCCTATCTCTTTCTTGATGTCAAGTGCAGATTTCTGACTGCCTATTTGTTAGGACTGGGAGGGAAGAAGAAAATGGCCAGGTACGCATGAAGAGGCCCTTTTGAAGCCACAGATCTCAAGATGAAAACTGCATCCTAAAGATATATTGCCTGACAATGGGAATGAACCAAAGGAAAGGAGACGAGGAAATAGTGAGAAAAATAGTGCCGTGAAGATCCTCTTCACTTGTCAGGGCTGGAAAGGAGGAATGGGGCCTTGGAAAGTAACACTTCCAAACTGGCAACTGGGCACATCTCTGGAATTCCACTCCTATCTGAGGCAGAGGATGGGTTTTCATCTCCTCCCTACTCTGCTGCCTGGACCAAAGTGGGTGTTGCAGGCTGTTTCTACTCAGCTCAGATTCAGTAAGAATTTGGGCAAAACGAGCCTTCTATGGAAGGTCAGCTTCGCAAGCGTGCCGTCTCGCGGGCCCCATGCTTGTACGGACCCCAAGCCCGGTTTAATGTTCTGCTGGCACCCTCTTGAAATTCTTAGTACTTTTTGAACAAAAGGCCCTGCATTTTCATTTTGCACTGGACCTTGCACATTGTGTAGCTTCCTTTGCTTCTATTTCTCTGAGAACAGAGGAAAAAGTCAGAGGTCACTGATTCTCGGATCCTCTCCTTTGGCCATCCTGGGTGGCAGGAACCTGCTTTCCCCGGGAGGTCTTACATACGCCAGCACCTGCCCTTCCCTCTTCCTTTTCTCTATTCTCCCTCCCTTAGAAAGTGCAACCTCCACCTCCGTGAGTCTAAATCCTCCCCACCTCTCAGGAGCAGGTAGAAACGATACTTCCTCCATCCCGTGGTCTCTGATTTCTCTTTTAGATGTATTTCCTCCTTCTTTGTCACCTTACGTTGAACTTTTGTCACTTTTCTGTTGTATTATGGTTACTTTTGCCACGTGAGATGAAGTCAGCATAAGCTTTTAGAGGGAAAGTCCTGGTTGCAAATAAGTGACCCAGGACATCACAAACTCTCTGAGTCTCAGCATCCTCAGTGGTAAAATGGGAGGCAGAACGGTGCTTTGTTCAGGGTAACAATACGTAATTGACATACAAATAGAGGGCTGCATCTCTGGTTTGACCAGGACAGTCCTGGTCTATGCCAGTCACCCAGATGTAAATATTAATCGAGCCCCCTTTAGCCACAAGTTGTCCTGATTTAGGTGATTAAGTTCGATGGCTCCCTTGTTTCACATTTAAAGGTGCCCAGCTAGGCATCTGACATATTACATAAAGATGCTCAATACAAGTTTGCTGAATAAGAAGCTTAAAAAAATGTTCCCTTCCCTCTGCTGTGTGTGTGTTAGCATTTTTGTATCTCTACCAAACTTTCCAGATTTATAATTAACGAAAAACTATGCAGAAACTCAAACAAAACAACAACTCAAAACACCACATGATGGAAAAAATGACAATAGCAGCACTTTTATCGTGCTTCTGATTTTCCAAGTATGTGGTAAAGAGGTCCTGCTGATCTTTTATCTTATCTCCATTCCAGCAGCCCATGTGTTTGTCAGTCAGGGGCCCAGCGGCAAGGGGGCTGTGACTGATTTTATTTTATATTTATGCTGAGTAAATTGACGCTAATGCAGACCACTCTCCTCCATCTCCCTTGGGGAAGTCTGGAGACGGGGAAGGGAGCCCCTCTTTGTGCAACTCTGAGCTATTTAGTGAGTATCTACTGTGTGTCCAGTGCCAAGACCAACCCTTTATACCGGCTACAGTGGGGTCCATGTCCCCTTACAAGTGCTTCTGGGGTAACTGGCTTCATGGAATTTTGCTTCAGCAGGTACATTTCCCTCTCCTGCCATCCAGGGAACATCTGAACTGTGGAGCTGGTTGGCATGACCTGCCCAACTCTCTGGCCAGACCCCTCAAAAGACTCCGTTATAAGAGAAATGTATCAGGAAACGGAAAGCAGGGCATTTTGATCTTGTTTTTTGGGCCTGAACACTTTGCCTTTGCTGCTTTTTTGTTTTTGTTTTGTTTTACTTTTTTAATTTATATTTTTAAAATAAAATTTGTATATATTTAAGGTATACAACATGATGATTTGATGTACATACACATAGTGAAATCAATACTACAGTCAAGCCAATTAATATATCTATTTCATCACATAGTTTTATACATATATTTTTGCTTCTTTTGTGGGGAGAACACTTGATATCTACTCCCTTAGCAAATTTCCAGTATTCAGTACAGTATTATTAACTATAGTCATTATGCTGTACATTAGATCTCTAGACATATTCATCCTATGGAACTCCAACGTTGTACTCTTTGACCAACATCTCCCCATTTCCCCCAGCACCCCACCCCTGGTAACCACCATTCAGCTCTCTTCTATGTATGTGACTTTTTTAGATTCCACATATAAGTGAGATCATGCGGTTATTTTCTTTCTGTTTTTGGCTCATTTCACTTAGCGTAAGGTCCTCCAAGTTCATCCGTGTTGTTGCAAATGGTAGGATTTCCTTCTTTTTTAAGGCTGTGTATGTATATATACCACAATTTTTTTATCCATTCAGCTGTCCATGGGCACTTAGGTTGATTCCAAGTCTTGTCTATTGTGAATAGTGCTGCAGTGAACATGGGAGTACAGATATCTCTTTGGGGGTATTAATTTCATTTCCTTTGTGCATATATATATATATATATATATATCTCCAGAAGAGGGATTGCTGGATCATATGGTAGTTCTATTTTTAGTTTTTTGAGGTGTTTTCCATAGTGGCTGAACCAATTTACATTCCCACCAGCAGTGTACAAGGGTTTCCTTTTCTCCACATCCTTGCTAATACTTGTTACATTTTATCTTTTTGGTAATAGCCATCCTACTAGGTGTGAGGTGATATTTTATTGTGGTTTTGATTTGCATTTCCCTGATGATCAGTGATGTTGAACACCTTCTCATGTACCTGTTGGCCATTTGCATATCTTCTTTGGAAAAATGTCTATTTAGGTACTTTGTCCACTTTTAAAATTGAGTTGTTTGGTTTTATGATATTGAGATGTATGAGCTCCTTGGATATTAACCCGTTATCAGATTCATGGTTGACAGATATTTTCTCCCAATCCATAGGCTGCTTTTTCATTTTGTTGAGTGTTTTCTTTGCTGTACAGAAGCTTTTTAGTTTGACGTATTACCACTTATTTATTTTTGCTTTTGTTGCCTAAGCTTTTGGTGCCATATCCAAAAAATCAGTGGCAAGGCCAGTGTCAAGGAGCTTCTTCTCTATGTTTTCTTCTATAAGTTTTATGGCTTTAGGTCTTACATTTAATCCATTTTGAGTGGCATTCTATGTGTGGTAGAAGATAAGGGTCCAATTTCATTCTCTTGCATGTGGATTCCATGCACAATAAATGGTGGATTCAGAACACCATTTATTGAAGAGCCTATCCACTCCCCATTATGTACTCTTATTATATGTAGTATGAGAATGGGTTGGAATGATTGGATTAGAAATGCAATGGGGCTGACCTAGACTTTAGTATGATCCTGAAATGTCTGACAGGTATTATACCTTACTCATGAATTAACTAAACAATAAACAAATCGATTAGTTTCTTATCTAATTCATAATGAATATCACTGCGGAAAGGATCAACTTTAAACAAAACTGATGGCTGTCAAAATTGATTTCCCCACAGACTAGATTAGGCGCTTCTTCTTGACACTCCCTTGAAATTTGATGCTTCACCAGCGGTCACACTGCTTTCTAATATCTGAGCTTATGTGTCTCTCTTGCCAACAAGACTGGAAACTTACTGAGCAAAAATTCTTGTTTTTGTGTCTATGTCCAGTTCCGAGCAGTATTAGTCCAGAAGTCTAGGACTTGCCTCACCCAGGGAAGGTGAAGCAGCTTATCCATCAGAACCTTTACCTCCATTTTAATTTTAATTTTTAAATTGAAGTATAGTTGATTTACAATGTTGTGTTAGTTTCTGGTGTACAGCAAAGTGATTCATTTATGCATATATATTATTTTTCATATTCTTTTCCATTATGGTTTATCACAGGATACTGAATATAGTTCCCTGTGCTATACAGTAGGACCTTGTTGTTTATCTATTTTATGTATAGTAGGTTGTATCTGCTAATCCCAAACTCCTAATCACCCCCAGTTTAGAATCTGCTTTGTGTGTGGAGGAAACAATACAGAGCCTTGTAAGTCACTGTGAGGACCTTCACTGGATTTTATTTTGAATGAGCTGGGAGCACTTAAAGGGCCTGGAGCAGATGAGTGACATGAACTGACTTATGCTTTAAAAAGAGGGTCACTCTGGCTACTGTGCTGAGAGTAGATTGTTGGGATGGAGGTGCAGGAGACTGGTTGGGAGGCTGTGTCAGTCATTTAGATGATGTATGATGGTGACCTGAACCAGGGCAGGTGTGATGGAGTGGTGAGAAATATTCAGAAGTGTTCTGTATTTTGAACACCAGGCTGATGCGACTGGCTGTTAGAACAAATACGGGGTGTGACGGAAAGAAAGAGGAGCCAAGGATGAATCCAGTGTCTCTGACCTGAGGAACAGAAGGTAGGAGTTGCTATTACTGAGCTGGGGAAGAATAGAGGTGGGGGTAGGTTTGGAATAATGTTCCATCTAGGGTGGGAGAGAATTGTCGTCATTGGGTTTGTTCCCAGCCTTTCCCAGCTCCACTTTGCTGCCTTCGGGAAACCTCAGTCCTGCTGTGGCTCCTAAGACACCAACTTCTGACTCCTGTCTCCTTCAACATCCCTTTACGTGCCGCCCTTTCCCTGGAATGTCCTCGTGTCTGTCAGATGCAGCGGGAAGGAAAATCAGGTTCTACCCAATTAGCTCATCTTAAGTGGATTTCACTGTGCATTTAATTAAACCTGTTATAATCTTGAAGGGTATTTTCATACATGGTACTTGATACAGAGTAATTAGACTACTGTGGGCATGCACATAAATATCTTTGGGCTGAGGTTTTAAGCTGGGCTCTGCTGCTATGGGTTTGTATGAGCTACCCTGCCGATAATTTCAAAGCTGATATGGTTTATACACTCCAAAGTTTGCAGGCTTCTCAGCCCTTCTGGCTGGTGGATCAGTTGCAGGGTCACTGGATATGTTTTTCCATGGCTTTGGGGAAGGATTCCTGATCCTATCACCCTCCTGTCCGAATGATTTTATGGCTCCTCACGGAGTATGGAATGAGGTCAAAACTCCTTGAGTATGTGTTCTTGGCCACACACAATTTAGTTATCCACTGCGTTTCCAGTATAGACTGTCTGAACAACCCGTCCATGAGATACCTATATTGCATCTGCCTTAAGCCTTTGCTTCAGTGGTTTCTTCTACTTTGGGATTCTTTTGTCTCATATTCTATGTCTGTCAGAATAGGCTAGGTTATGCTGCAGTAACAAATGACCCTAATATCTCAGTCGCTTATGATATCAAAGGGTTTGCTTTTCCTCACTCATTCTCTACGGCCATTGCAAGTCAGCTGCAGCTCAGCTCCATTGCCAGTTCTCAGCGCAGAAGGAAAAAGAGAACATGGTGAATCACATACTGATCTTAAATTTTCTACTTAGAACTAGAACATTCACTTCCACTAACATTTCCTTGGCCAGATAAGTCACATGACCAAGTCTGCCATCAATGTGGTGGGGGGAGTATAATCCTCCCAGGCAGAGAGAGTGAATGTTTGGGAGTGACAATACAATCTAGAGCTGTATTACGGCTCTTTCTAAGATGACCCTTCATTTTTATTTCCAAAGCGGTAATCACCCTGTACTTCCCATTAGAGTTTTTTGTTTTTTTGTTTTTTTTTTTTAAGTTTGTGCTTTCCTCCTTTAAGAGTCAGAGTGTAGCTGGAGGGCAGGGCCATGTTCTTTGTCATCTCTCTTATCTATTGTGCCTAGAGAGTGCTTTTCCCCATTGGACACTCAACACATGTTCTATGAATTAAATGTTGCATTTCAACAATGTATTAATACCACCCAGGAGGCAGCACCTTGAATTTGAGAAGCCTGAAAAAGCTAGAACTGCTTCCCTTAGAAATACCTACGAGTCTATTCTGTGATCATTTTATCACATTCAATCCTGTGTCAGCCTTGGGATGTTGGCACTATTTTTACCCCCATTTATACCTACCAGCACCTGGAGGCCCAGAGAGATATGGCCATGCTCACCATCATAGTGAACTAAATTACAGCCAATTTAGCACCACCTTTGAATTTAGAATTATGTCTACAAATGGTTACAGTTTCATGGCCAAAGGGATAAGCCCAAGCCTTCTGTCTAACAGGAGAATGTTTTTGCTAATACATATGTCCTCTGAGTTCCAGGGAGTGGGGATGGGGGAGAATCACCCAGTAACCCTGCAAAATTCAGACAGATTCACTTAATTGTTGGAGTTTACTCTGAGTTCTTTTTTTTTTTTAATTATATAATCTCTTTATATTTGCCAAGATCTTTACTAGCTTTTAAAAATTTACCCTTTATATCTTTTTTCTTACATTAAAAATTGTGGTTCCCAGCAACATTAGTATTAGCGTTATTCTATAATACATAAAATACATAAAATAAAATATTACTCTGTAATACATAAAATAGTTAAAAATAATCAAACTAATATTATTACTAACAATTGGACTACCAAATGAAGTTTAAAGTTTCTCTCCAGCTTTATTTTTAATTAAAAATTTGTGTGTGTGTGTGTGTGAATTCATTAGATTATTTTGTTAGAGAGAGCCAGAGAGTGAAAATGGATCCTTTGGGGTGAGAGTGGAGAGAAGAAAGAAAAAAAGAAGAGAAGAGAAGAATGGAAGGAGCCAAAATATGAGTGGAGACATGTTTAAGAAAGTAAATTTCTAAAAGAAATAGTCTTTACGTGATTCATTATTTAGTACTATCAATTGCCAATACATGTGCTACGTATTGGAGGTACAGAGATGGAAAAGAACTAGTTCTTGCCCTTGAATAAGGCTTCAGCCTGGAAGGGGAGATCCTTCCTGATGAAGGGCAGAGTCACAGCCATCCTGCAGGAGGCCCACACCAAACACACTGGCAACGCAAGGGAAGGAGGAGGGGAGGGAGCACGGCAGGGAAATCTGCTGACCCCAGCGGCGTTACTCTGGTCCAGGCGGCTTATAAACCAGGTTGTCAATAATGTCATGGTAAATGTTTCTAATGCTTTTTTCAAAAGCCTCCAAGCATTTTATTGCATCTGACCCTTCATCTGATAAAGCTATCTTCCTACACCAAGTGGTGTCGGCACGCCACTTAACATGAGTGGCCCAGTCCATTCCAAGACTCACGAGGGTGCAGGGGGAGCCTTCGTGGTCCCCCCCACCATATGTCTGGCCCAACTCACACCCCAGGGCAGTCTGAGCTGTGTCCTGGGGTGTGCAGGCCAGTCCCCCCCCCAGGCCTGTCTGAGTTACATCCTGGGTGTGTTTGTGGGTCCTAGTTCCATGCATGACACCAACAAGCTGTTCCTACTGGAACAGCTCCAGATAGCATCAGCCAGGAGTGTGGGCTCTTGAGCCAGCCAGCATATCTGGGTTCACGTTCTGCCTCCACCATTGAGCCTAATCTCCATGGTGAGCATCAGTTTTCTCATCTTTAAAATAGGAATTGTGACCACCTGCTTGCCAGCTTCCTGTGGTTACTGTGAATCTCTCAACATTTCTCTACTACTGGCCCTGCCCCCACCGGTAACTCTCAATACTTAATGAAGACTTGCTTGGTGCCAGGCTGGAGGCTGGACACTTTCTGCTCAGGATCCTATTGAACCTTTACAATGCCTTTGTGTTAACTGTGTCTTTACCTCATTGCATAGATGAGGTAAGTGTGGTTAGGGTTAGGGTTAGTTATCTCAAGTAACCTGCTCAATGTCACACAGCTATTCAGTGGCTAAGGCAGGACTTGAACCTAGATTCATCATGCTACCAAGATAAACCTTTATGATCACACTCTACTCACAAAATAAACAGAGAAGTCACGCCCAAGCCAGGCTACCTACATTACCTGGGAAAATTACACCACAAAACACACACACACACACACACACACTCCCACCACAGCGGATTCTGATTCTGTGCATCTGGGGTGAGGTCCGGCAAGATGGTCCAGGTAATTTAGACAAAGACGGCACTTCACACAACTCTTGGAACCAAAATTTGACTTGAAGGATATCTTGTTCAACTCATCTCTGATACCTGAATCTGATCTATATCCTCAGACATTTTTAATCTCGCTGGAAGGTCGTCCCTCCATCCACTGACTCTGTGTACCTTTGTGCTGGGCATTGGTGACAGAGGCGGGAGGAAGGCACAGTTCCCAGTTTGGAGGCACTCGTGGCTCACGTTGTTCCTGTGTTTACCAGAACTCTACCTCCCTTCCGCTTCTGGGCAGTAGCTCCGGTACGTGTTCTGGAGGCCTAGTGGATGAGTCTTTTGTTGGCCTCCAGCCCTTCCTTGGTCCTTTCTTCTCTGGGTACAGTATCCCCGAAGGAGAGGATGGAGGGAAGAGTGGTTTGTAAGTATGGATTACATATCTCAGGGCTCACTGTCTCTCTTCAGCGCTCCCTCACCGGCAGTTGGCTTGGTGAGGACCTGTGGTTGCTTTGTCTACCTTCCTGTTGCATCCCAGCAGATCCCCAAGATAAGTATCAGCAGCCAGAGGGGGACCTACCCAGTCCCCACCCTCAACAGCTCAGGAAGGGGTTTGGCAACTTGGAGGTGGGATGGGGAGGGAAGCAGCGCCAAACCAAAGGTTCCCCTGGGGAGTCATGGATGGGTTTTGGGGGGCCCATGAACCCTTGAAATAGTACACATATGCCTTCTATGCATTGCATATGTGTGGTGAGGGGAGGTCCACGATTGGCACTGGGTTTGCAAAGTGTTTGTGACTCTCAAAAGCTTGAGAGCAACTGCTATCCATTCCCTCAAAGGGGGTAAAACCCTGTCTTCAGAGAAGAGCTTCCATTGGGCCTCATCCCTTCCCTCAATTTCTTGCTAAAGAGTCTTATCTCATTTGATCTTTGCCACCGTCCTGTGGAGTAGTTATTAGCTCTGCTGAATGATTGGAGAGATGAAGGTTTCTCAGTTTCAGTAAAACTGAGGTTGCTGTTTCAGACAAGAACTCGGCCCATGACCCACAGCTACCAAGTGGAAAAGGCAGGGCCCACACCTAGCTCCAGCTGACTCCCAGCCCAGGGATCAGGCCACGACATCCCTCAGGCTTGCTCTCTGCCACCGTCTCCTGCTGGCCAAGGACTGAGACCCTATTTAACGTGGACAAAGTCATTCATTTCACTAGAAGAAATGAAAAGTTTCTCAATTGCTCTCAGGAAAAATCTGAGAAGCAACCACTTTAAATGAGTAATGGGAATTCAGTACCCCCTTTTGAGTACCTACTGTATGCCAGGCACTCATAGATATTATTTCACTTAAAGCACTAATGTATATTATTTCATTTACTTTTCATGAGAACTCTGAAAGTCCAGCTTTCTGCTCTACAGATGGGGAAGATGAGTCCCAAAGAGGCTGGAGAAAATGGCCCAAGCGTCCACCTCTGGAGTGCCAGGACTTGAACCCATGTCTATGGAAGTCTTCACAGTTTACAGTTTTGTTTCTTTCTAAACCTTCCCCCCCAACCCCCAACTGTGACTTATGGGATCTGTGTAGGAAGTAGCTGGCTATTGGCAAAAGCAGAGAGTTGAGGGAAGGGGAATGGAAATGGCAGGCTACTAAAGCTCTCTGAACCTCAGTTTTCCTCATCCGTAAAATGGAAGTAAATCACATATTGAATGGTGACTGCAAAGACCGAGTGCGGACATGCATTTGTGAGCCTGACACGTGGTAAGGCCTCATTGCCTTTAGCTGTTCTCATCTGCTGGGAGGGAGAAGCACAGGCTGCCAGCAGTTAGGCTGCTTCTCCTCAGGTCTCGGCTGCTGGCAACGACTTCCTGGCCTCCTGTGAGGCGGAACCAGCTTTATTAGAGAGTTTCTCTTTTTTATCCTGCCGGGAGATTTGAGGAGTTAAAAACCGTCTTTCACAATACGTTTTGACATTTAATTATACACATCCTCCTCTTTAGATATAACTTCCCCTGTCATGTCTGCAACAAGCAGGGGGTTTTGATGTACTAAAGCATCACTCCTCCCCCTCCATGATCAGTTCCCTGCCTTGAAAAATTAGTAGTCTGAACATCGAAGTCCAAGCACCCAGGTTACTTAATTATTTCCCCTTCTCCTTCCCTTAACCAAGAAGAACCAGCAAATGACACATTGGTTTATCTAGGATTTTAAAAATGTGACATTAGACTGCACAGGGGAACCAGTGACCCTTCTCTCAGACCACATTCAATTAATATGCAAATGAGTTAGACCTTCTGGGTCAGTATTCAAGGAGGGGTGGGGAAGGAATTAACCCTATGCCCTCTGAGGAGGTTCAGACAGAGAAGAGAGTTTGAAATCAGATCAACCAGGATTTGAATCCTGGCTGTACCATTTACTTGCTTTGTTACCATGGTCATGAGATATATCCTATCTGAGCCTCAGTTTCATTAACCTTAGAATTGGGATAATAATTTTCTGTCCCCCTCTGACCTCACAGGTTGGGACGACATTTGCCGCCTGGCTAGATGTCTGCCCCTAGGAGAGCAGAAACTAAAGTTTCTGTCCTTTGTTTCAGGGGTCATCATTTGCTTCTGGTGCAGAGGTTGTGAACTCAAAGGCCTCCAGGTGTCAGGTAGGCAATGCAAATGAGTCAAGTGGGCCAGGGTAGCATGAGGAAGTGGTAGGGAGTGATGCTGCAAACTAGAGAGTGCAGGCCCCATACAGACAAAAGGCGGCAGCAACAGCCCTGCTTCAGTGCAGCAGACCTGGGTTGTCACAACTTCTGCTCTTTTGAGACGAGCCTGCAATCTGGATTTTACGTAACCTCTCCCTGTGTGCACTGCGCCTGAACACACACAGCTGTAGGCTGCCTGTAGCTGGGGAGCATCCAATGTGCACTAGTCTAGTATACTTGGGGAGCAGAGGCTTGGCTCACTTTTGCTCAGAGTCAGTGTACCTTGTAGCCAGCCTCCTTCTGCACCACCTCCAATTTTCCTTTTAGCCCCTGAGACCCCCCCACTTCCTATTTTCCTTAACCACTGGAGAGAAAAGTAAAAAATCCTGTTTCTTTGTCATGCACAGCAACTTGGCTCTCACTGGCCACCTAAAAGCAAGCTCTGGAACTTGTGTGTTTCCACCTCAGAACGTCTATTAGCAAGCTTTCCCGAACAAAAGAGCCGTGTTCTGTGAGATGGGATCCCAGGCTGGAGCAGGGAGGAGGGGTGGAGACCTCTGGACACAGCGTCAGGACCGGGATTCCACTTCTTGCTCTACCACAAGGCAATTGGGTGGAAATGCTCCTGGAGATGTTTGCATCTTAGTATTTTCATGTCCATGATAGGAATAATAACAAACACTTCCCTCCCTCCCTAATAGTTTAGGAGAGTTAAAAATCCAACAATAATTTAAAACATTTTCTGAGTGCCTGCTCTAGACCAGGCCCTGTGTAAGAACATGGAGTCGCTTAGCTGGATGAATGAGACCAACCCTGTTTTCAACAAATGCAGAGTCTAGTGGAAAAGACACATGTTAGCAACCGCTTACTATAGAGTAAGGTGACCGGACCATGGGAGGAATGTGCCAGAACAGTGGTAAGAAGGAGGAAAGAGCCTACAAGTCTTCTTGGGGCAAAGACACCAGGATGTGTTCCATAAAGAAAAAGAATTTTTATTGGTTGGGTGAGAGAAAATAGTCAATGTATTCTGTCAAACAGCAGTGATGTTATAGAAAGATATTGGAATTTCATTTGGTTTGTTTACTGTTTATTAATCTATTAATTTATTCAACACATTTACTGAGTTCGTAGGAATGTAAATCTCATTGTCTCACTTTAGTCATGTTGCTAGATCTGTTGATTCCACTCAGTGAGCTGGTATCTGTATTCTTAGCCCTTAGTAGAGACCACTGAGTATTTGTTGAAAGTGAGCAAACATATGAACACTTTTGATGCAGTCCAAGACTTTAGAACTGGTCTCTACATGTCCTTGCAAAGATAAATTTTTTGTGATTCTACTAATTTGGGTCTATTGCTGTCAAATGCACTGTGTTTGGGAAGAACAAGTCTTGCTCAGAATTCTTGAGTTCCTGGGGCTTTAAGAAGAATGCTTGTCCTATGCGACCAGTTTATCATCTAGTTCAGGGGTGCCCAACCTCCTGGCCATGGACCGGTACCGGTCTGCGGCCTGTTAGGAAGTGGGCCGCACAGCAGGAGGTGAGTGGCGGGCGAGCGAGCAAAGCTTCATCTGCAGCTCCCCATTGCTCCTCATCACTCGCATTACCGCCTGAACAGTCCCCTGCCCCCAGCACTGTCCATGGAAAAATTGTCTTCCACGAAACTGGTCCCTGGTGCCAAAAAGGTTGGGGACTGCTGATCTAGTTAGTGGACTTCTGCCTGGGAAGGACTCAGGGACACGGTGGTGTGGAGAAGTGGAAGCCGGTATCGGCAGGCTTTTCTCTCCTGCTTCCTTTGTCCAGTCTTGCTTCCATAGTGGAAGGGGTGCCACTGTTCATTTTGGTCCAGGGCATCAGATTGCGCTTTGATAGACAATGGGGTGTGTCTCACTGCATTCTGGAGCCAGGTGGACCTCCCAGGAGAGTAGAACAGGACTGGTACAGGCGAGGGAAGAGTAGGGTGGGGACTGAGGACCGAGGAGGAGGCTGGGGAAGGTGTGAACTCCCAGGGATTTGGTCTGAGCTTGTGGACACCTCGAACCTTCTTCGTGCAAATGTTCAAGGCCTGCTGGGTATAGCAGCATGGCTCTCTTTTTGACCACAAAGCAAACCCTTTATCCATCCATCTACTCACCCACCCACTGACCCATCCACTCAATCTATGCAACCAATCATTACTGGCAGGCTCACTTCTAGCCACTGTGTGTACAGAGATGAATAGAGAGCTATGGGCACATGAGCAGGTAAATTAGGTCACAATATACCTAAGCAATAGATAGATGTTGAGAACACCCAGAGAAGGAAACAACTAATGTGGTGAGCAGGACTCAGAGAAGGCTCCACAGAGAAAGCACTGATTGGCTGGGGCTAGAGGAATACATCTGAGACTCCCAGGACAGGTGATGGTAGAGACTTACACCAGGAGCTGGAAGGGGCCATTTCAAGGGCATGCGGGCGAAAAGAGTGTGAAATATTTGGGGAAGTGTGGCTGGAACCCAGGCTTGTGAAGTTCACAACACATTTCGCAGGGCTGATTGATTTTTCGTTTGCTGAGTTTTCAAGAGCTGACCTTTGGTGGTACAAGCCTCGAAGACATCAAAATTTAATATCAAACAAGACTAGGTTAAATGCCCAGCTCTGTGCTCTCATATGTGTGTCCCCTGTATGTCCCCATTTGAAATGCCAATTGCATGTTATTTCTTCTTTTCATTTATTTTAAAAAACAAATGTTTATTATGCAAGTACTCTGTGCTAACAAAGGTGCAGCGGGGTTACTTTTTCCACATTTACCCAGCTATGTTCACCATAGTAAGTGTCTCCTCATGGGTCCCTTCTGCCCTTGTATATCAGTGAACAAAACAAATGAAGACTCCTCTCCTTGGAGAGTTTAGGATACCGTTAAGTCCCCTGCATATGAACGAGTTCTGTTCCGAGAGTGCGTTTATAAGTTCAATTTGTTCGTAAGTCCAACAAAGTTAGCCTAGGTACTCAACTAACACAATTGGCTATATACCACTGCTTTTAAGCTTGCTTTCAGACATCCTGGGCTTGAAATAAAGATATTGTACTACTGTACTCTATACAGTACTGTACAGTAAAGTACACAAAAGCACAACCGCTCGTAGAGGATGCACGCACGTGACAATGTACGCCAGACACGTGAACTAACTTAAGTGATTGGACATACGAATGCACTTTCGCATCTTTGAAAGCTCACAACTTGAAGGTTTGCATGTAGGGGAGTTACTGTACAGTGTAAATACTGGAAATTACCTGTTCAAGATGGCGTTGATTTCCAGACGTCAAGAGCAATGAAGCCTGTGATTATGTCTCTCTTATTCAATGATCCGTCTCAATACAGTGCTTGGCACACAGTAGGACTGTGATTTTTTTTCTTTCTAGTCTGCCATCATCATTATGGTATTAAATGACAGTGGGCAAGCCGATTACTGTGGGGCTAGTCTGGTGTCATTTTGGAGAGGTCTTAATGAGGCCCAGCATCGGCTTCATTGATAATGAGGATTATCAATATTGTGGCTCAGACCCTGTGAGGAGTTGTGTTAGGTTGTTTGGGCTTTATAGAAAGCATCTAGAACCTAGAGACAGCAGGCTTGAGTTCTAATCCTGGCTCTGTCACTTGTGAGCTGTGTGATGTCATCTTAATTACTTAGCATCTCTGGGCCTTGACTCTTCATCTGTTAAAAAAAGAGGTTGGTCCAGTCATTTCTACTCTTCCCCAGCTAAGTGCTCTCCTTTCAATTTCCACTGCTAATGAATTAATTTAGCCTCTTTCGGGTAAAAACTGCTGCTATTGACTAAATGTTTATGTCCCCTCCATTCAAATGTATTTGGAAGGGAGGTCCTTTTGGAAGGTGATTTGATCATGAAGGCAGAGCCCTCATAAATGGGATTAATACCCTTATAAAAGAGACCCCAGAGAGCTCCCTTCCCCCCTCCTTCCACCATATGAGGACACAGCAAGAAGACAGCCGTCTATGAACCAAGAAGTGGGCTCGAATCTGCTGGTGCTTTGATCTTGGTTGGACTTCCCAGCCTCCAGAACTGTGAGAAATAGATTTCTGCTGTTCAGAAGCTACCTAGTCTATGATGCTCTGTTATAGCAGCCTGAACAGACTAAGACAACTGCCAAGCCTCCACAGCTAGTTCATGTACAAATTAGAAAACGGTGATCCATCTGGGCATATGAATTAGAAAGAGCTGACTTTCCTCTGTGACTGGACCAGGGGCTTGATTTTGACCCTCAATTCCCCCGGGGGAGGCACTCTAGCACACTCTACAACCTGCCCCAACATCAGCTGTGGCCCTGTCCTCCACACTGGTCTCCCAGCCTCCAGACACAGCTATTCCATTCCAGTCCTTCCTCCACACCCTTCCAGGAAATCACTCTCAAACTGAATCTGATAGTCACACGCCTTCCTGCTCAAACCCTGACTGGGGGCTCATGGTTTCAGGGTAAAACCGATCTGCTTTGCCAAGCCTCACATAAGCGCTTCATCTCTCTGTGGGCCTCAACACGTACATCACATTCATGGCTCCCTGAACATGCAGTGCTTTTCCTCACTGCCAGGCCTCTGCAGGCCCCCCTGCTCAGAAGGTCTTCCCCAAGGTCATCCTCTCCATCCTTCATCTCAGCTAATGCCCAGATACCCATTGAGACTCAAGCGTCATCTCTGGTAATCTTTCTGTGACCCCCCCAACCCTCAAGACAGGTGGGGGTCCCCTCACTGAGCCTTTGCATAGCTGATCCTTTGCTAATAAGAATGAGAACACCAGGAGCGGCATCACTTACTGAGAACTAACCGTGTGTCTGGCACTGACAGCCCCCTGGTGATGGAGGCTTTCTCATCTCCAGTTTACAGCTGAGGAAGCTAAGGTGATGAGTGACAGCTCTTAGTGTAGTCCCCAGTCCTACAGCATTGGCTGGAAACTTGGGAGAAGTGCAGAATCTCCAGTTGACCCCAGACCTAACTGAATCAGAAATTCTGGTGGTGGACTCAGAAATATGAGTTTAAAGCCCTCCAAACAATTCTGATGCATGCTAAAATTTGACTTATTGAGCACCTACTCTATGCAAGGCAGTTTGTGAAACAATGGCCTAATATGCAGCTGGTAATGGGTGGTGCTAAGATTTAGAACCATATGAGTGACAGTTGAAAAAATTAATAAGCTTGTGCTTTTAACTTCTATGCTCTGAACACCCTTTGCTCAGGGAGGCCTCTCCTGGCCACCTGATTTAAAAATCACAGCTCCTCCCCTCTTACCATCTATTGCCAGCATTACGACCTCCTGCCCCTTTACTCCAGAGCATTTCCCACCAGCTGGCATGCTATACACTTTTAAGTATTTATTTACTGTTCATCTTTCTCTTAGCTTGGGCTGCTATAACAAAATACCAATGACTGGATAGCTTAAGCAATAGGAATTAATTTTCTCGCAGTTCTTGAGGCTGAAGTCTGAGATCAGGGTGCTAGCATGATTGGGTTCTAGTGCGAGGTCTCTTCCTGCATGCACGGGGGCCAGAGAGAGAGAGAGAGAGAGAGAGAGAGAGAGAGAGCGCACGCGTGCATGAGAGAGCACATGGCTCTGGTATCTCTTCTTATAAGGGCACTAATCCCATCATGAGGGCCCCACCTCATGACCTCATCCAACTCTACCTCTCAAAGACCCCATGTATAAACACCATCTGGTTTAGGGCTTCAACATATGAATTTGGGAAGGACACAAACATTTAGTCTGTAACAATCTCCTACTACCTGATTGTAAGCCCCAGCTGGGCAAGGGTTTATCTGTTTATTTCATCTGTTAACTACTAAATCCTCAGTGCCTAGAACACTGCCTTGCACATAGTAGGTGCTCAACAACTGTCCGTGGACTAAATGGTCACACAGCTGGTTGGGGACACAGAGGCAAGGCTCACTTGGCTCTGTTTATTCACATCCCAATATATTTCCTATGCTCCCCCTTCCTTGCCTCCATTTAGTGTTCTGATTAGCACTCCCTCCTTCCTAGAAGGGTCATTTTCCAGAAACATTCCTTTACCAATCCTCACTTGCAGGAAGAGAATCTTTTCCCAACAAGGCTTGCAGAGAGGTTACCCTAGGTATGATTTAGCTCATTTACTCAGTGCTTTGTCTTAATGGTTCACCAAGTGGAGATTCTTTCAGTAATGACAGTAAATGCATTTGAAATGTAGATATCGACCCAGGCAATGCTGCATATTCGGCTCATCAAATTTTGATGTTAAAATTAAAACCCTTTTTTTTTTTTTTTTTGGTGGGAAGGGAGAAAGCTAAGTGTTGATTCCAATTCCATCACTGGCATATTTTTTTTTTCCAATGAAAGGAGAACGTTTTAATCCTCTAGCCCTCCCTTGGCTGCTGCCACATAGTAGGAGATGATAACAAGAGAGAGGCAAAGAAACCAGATGTGTTTGGACATACCACGTTCTACTCATGGTGCTAAGCTCTACACAGGAAATGTACATGGCATGCTTGGCCTTGCCACCCTCAGGCAAAAGAAATGCCATCATCATTCCATTCTTTCTCTCCAATGAAATCTTTCCAGAGCTCCTAGCTGCCTCAACCCCCAACCCCTGCCACATGATTAAAACAATCCTCACTGTATTTCATCTGATTTATCTCCTCCTCAGCGTAGTTTTACCCACCACCTCTTCAAGTAGATAAGCTTGTTCTTCTCTATGACATCCTCCTAGTGTATATCATAATCCACAACTATTTTCTTCATTCATTTTTTTTTTTTAAACTAGTTTATTTTCCTTTGGTTTGTTGTCTACTTTTAGGAGAGCCAAGACTTATGAAAACATAGCTAGCCTCTCTTTCCTGGAGGAACACCAACATATTTCCTATTCATTTACCCTTCTACCTATAGGGTCCTGACTTACTGCTTGCAACAGCAGGCTGAGGTAGGACACAGCATGGCTACTTTGTCAATGAGGCCATTGAGGCCAGAGCAGTTAAAGGGAATGACTGGTGCAACACAGATCATGAGTGAGGGGACCTCAATTACGACCAGGCCCACCCAACTCCAAAGCAGAGACCAGTGGCAGAGCCTGCAGGCTCTGAAGCCAGTGACTAGGTTCAGATTCTGGCTCTGGCACCTGCCAGCTCTGTGCAGCTCTATCAGCCTTGGGTGAGTTATGTAAGTGCTCTGTGTTTTAGTTTTCCCACCTGAGAAACGGGAATAATAATGACTTCCTTCATGGGGAGGCAAAGGTTGAAGAAGTAAAAACATAAAGGGCTTTGAATAATATCTGGCACATGGTTGCTATTCAATACATTTTAGCTAATGGTTCAGCTTTGCCATGCTGGTAATTCATGATTTCTCACATTTGAATAGGCTTTCACGAAAGTCTGAATTAAGATAGGTACTCCCCCATTTTTCAGATGAGGAGAGTACGGACCAGAGATTTCTAGCCACTTGCACAGACCACAGAGCTAAGAAGCTGGTAGAATTAGGACTAGATTCTGGGCCCCTGGCTCCTTCTCCAGTGGCTGCCTTTTCAGGCCAAATATTTACATGGGCTCTAGGTTTCCAGGTTGCATTTGTAGACTTAGGGTGCCAAAGCTTTCCCAATTCCTTAAAGGGACTGACAAAACGTATAGAATGCAGCGAGGCCTCTCTCTGCCAAAGCAATGTTGTGAAAGGGATATCCAAGCCAAGGCTTTATAAAGAGTGGCTGGTGGGCCTGTCAGAGTAGAGATCTGGGCCCCCTGTAAGTTTTCCCTGATGAGCATGTGAGGGTCCTTCTGGCCATGCTGGCATCTCCCCATCGCAGGCCTTCGATTATCCTTCATGGTAGGACCTCAGCCGCTGGCCAGCAAGACTGGTGGCTGCCTGCACGGGGTGATTGGAAAAATTCCTCTTCTGTCTAACATATCCAAAATAACCTCCCCAGACAGACGGCCAATTGTACCATTCAAGATACTTCTCTGGGATAAAGCGCTGCTCTTCTAGCCTCTTGCCCACAGGGCAGGGGAAAGTTTTCAGGGTCACTTCTGAAATCTGGCTCTCCCTGGCTTTCCTCCAATCTACCTGTCAAACAATCCTAGCAAAAGGGAAGGAGCCTCATATTTTAGCTCGGGCAGCTTCTATGTTCCAGGAACAGGTAGCCTCTTCTGCATATACTGTATCATTCAACCCTATATCAACACTGCAATATATGTAGTAGTGTTTCTTTTTGACGCATAAGGAAACAAACTCAGAAAACTTAAAGAACTTGCCAGAACTTACTTAGCTCATAGCGATGGGCCTAAAATTCAAACCCAGGCATGTGCAGCTCTGAAGTCTCTGCTGTTTCCATGACAGCAACATTTCCGAGGTCATGAGCTCAGCAGCTTGGCTTTCCGTGCGACCATGCACGTATCCATGCAGACTTTTCTGCCTTATTGGGCTATTCAAGATGGCACCATTGGAGTCCCCCCTTTTGAAAACCTGAGTCCGTTTTCTCGGAGGCTAGGGGTCATGCTGAAAGTTCTGGAAATCTGCTTTCCCAAAGTCGAGAAGGCATGAGGGCTAATGCTAGATTAAGCTGGAAATCTCAACCTAGTTTTACTCCAATATGGCAGTTTGTTGTTACCAAAACTTATGTCTCATGGGCCTCACCATCAATGATTCAGTACCACTCAGCCCTGAGGAGGGTGCCTAGGAGCAATGTTTCTTGTGGCTCCTCCATTTTGAATATAAAATGGTCAAGAAAAAGAATGTGTGGGTGGTCCTCCCTGCATCCAAGAAACTTTTGGGGAGTCTGCTATGGCTCAAGCCTGAACCAGTTCTGGGTTCCGTATTAGAGTGACCTGTAGGTGAGCAGTGTGTATGGTTGGTAGCTCACTCCCGAGACAGTGTCAATTCTGTGTCTTTCTTTTCTTTTATCCACAGCCCAAATGCTTTATCTCACATTTCCACCACACTGTGTAGATGTCCAGCTTGGTAGTCCAAAGCCTTCATCTCTCCCCTCATTAGAGTATTTTCTCTTCTTCTTCTTTTTTTTAATAGCATATCTCTTTCCACTGTTATATTACAGTTATTCAACCAAGCCCACCAAAGCCTTCAAGTGGTATGTGAGTTCCTGGTATACGCTCTTAAGTTTTCTTTGTTTCCTTCCCCTACTCACAATAACAAAGCGTAGACAGCTGAAGCCATACATAAGGTACTGAACAGAAACTTGTCTCTTGTCTCCTCCATCCTTGCACTAATGTATGTCCTGTAAATCCAATATTTAAGGAAGGGGAATTAACATGCATGGAGCATCAGCCATACGCCAGGCACCACTTTCCCTCATATTGTCTTAAGTACACCTCAGAGCAACTAAGAGAGGCAGGAATTTTCATACCCATTATATAGATGAGAAAACTGAGGCTCAGGGAGGTTAAATAATATGGCCAAACTCAAACTCTTGAGGGTCTTCTTTCGACCATTCTTTGCTTAACTTTGAAGGCTAGGTCTTTCTAGTACAAAGCACTGGCTAGCTAACACTCAAGACTTCAGCTCTTCTGACGTGTTCTGCTTTCTGGAGGAACCAGGTATTACAATATGCTGTTCTTTGTCACTTGTGGTCAGGTTGAAAATTAGAGCAAGGCACGTCAACTCTATGCCTCAGTGGTCACTCTATAAAGCAACATGAAACCCACACATATCTGCAAACAAAATCTAAAAAAACCATGACTTTTTAAAAGGTGTTTTAGAACCTACAATCAAAAAGCCATTTATTAACAGTCCCATCTACATTCACCAGTTAGGTGGCCCTGTCATTTATCTGCTTGGACATCAAGCAGGTCGGCAACTATTGTTTTAATTAATTAATTCAACCCTTTATCCCCAGGGCAGGCCCTGGGAGACACCTGGCTTATTTTCACAGCGGTCCCTGATGTTCAGCTGTCAAGCCACATCACGACTGGCAGTATGAGCTTCATGCAAGGCCAAGCACTTAATCTCTTTAAAGGAGACCTGTCATCACTTTCTTTCACTCCGGTGCAGCCCCAGTCTATGTTGAGACATAATGTCTCATGCACCTGTCTCTCCTTTCCCAACCTAACAGCCACCAACTGGGTTTAGACGCTTCTCAATTCCTCTCTGAATCATTGTTCCTACAGTTTGAGTGCCTGCTCTGGGCTGGGCACCATGCTATGTGTTTCATATTCCTCTTCTCCCATTCACAAGACAACCATGCAACATAGTATTGTCATCCCCAGATTCCCCCAAAGGAAATGGAGTCTTAGGAAAAGGAAGTGACTTGACCAAGATTTTTTAATCAAGAAGTTGCAAAGCAAGGATATGAACTGAGTTCTGTATTGACTTCAATAATTACGTTTCTTCCACACTTCCGTTTTGCCTCTAGCCCTGCCTTTAATCTCTAAGATCTGGGAATGAAAAACAGGTGCTAGCTAGACTATATCCTGCATAAAAAGGTAAAATAGGGGCCCCCAAAAAGACATGGCAGAGAGAGGACCTAGGGGACTTAAGAAATTTCAAACAAACTTTTAAGCAGTCTTCTGTGGAAGTGCCACGTAAATTCTCTCCATTGTTTTGTTTGTGGGTGCTTCAGTAAATTTCACATTGTTCCTGATATTTATGTACAGTATATTTATTTGGTGGTGGGGGTGAAGCTGGTGTTCAGGGCTAAGAGGAGAAGGAAGAGACAGTAGACACTTGGAGTACACTTGGCTTTGTCATACTGGCTGAATTAAAAAAAAAAAAGTAGATGAAACAGGGTATTGGGGTGTAGTGGTCCCCAAAATCTGAATAAAGGAGAAGGATATTTCAGGTGAGGAAATAGCTGGTGTGAAATTCCAGGGCTGTGACAGGGCCCACATTCCACAGCCACATGTGTTCCTGGGGGGATAATGGCTTTCAGAGGGATTCTTTCTGCATAGAAGATGCTGAGCTTATCTACTTATCTTCTTGACCAGCCTTCCATGCCAAGTCATCCATAGTTTCAAAAGTTCCGACTTTCACATTTTTCCCCCTTGCTGCTAAGCATTTAAAAAGAAGAGGAAGGAGGAGGAGGAGGAGGAGGAGAAGAAGAAAAAAAAAATCCAGCCATTTCATAACCATTGCTTCTTAGCTGCCCTGGGGGTGCCACCTCTAACCTGAAACCTCCCATAATTGTCTGGGGCACATGGGGTCTCCCAATGGCACCTTCATTTAATGCCATTACAGTGGGCTCCAGGGTCTTAAAGCCTGGTACCTGCCCTCTCTGGCTCTTGCTACCAGAAGGAATTGCACTTAAAAGCTATCCCTTATGTGACTAAGTTGCCTCTTTCTATTGCATCTTGCATCCAGGTAAGATGGTGGGACAATTAAACTTCTCATTCCCCTGGTCATGGAAGTAGTTTGAAGCAGGTCTGCTGAGCGCTTCCCAAAGCATTTCCAATAGAACACTTGGCCCATGATCGTGTCTTCAAAAGGTAAGTTTAGCGATTGAATATTCTTGGGAAACACGGCACACTCTATCTGAATCTTGGAGACCCCCAATGCATATTGGCAGATTAAAGGCACAGGGAAGTTCTGCAATAGGAAACCTCTTTAACCAGGTATTTCCTAAACTTATTTGGTTAAGGAACCAAACTTTTTGCATTATTCCTACACCCTTTGAGAAGGGCTGCTCTAGAAAATAATAACCCCTTCCTGGTGCATGTTATCTCATATTTTACATTCTGTTAGAGCAGGAAGTGCGGAAGGCAGTATGATTTGCATTTTACAGGCGCTGACATTGAAGGGCAGACGTGTAAGTGACTTGCAGTAGAGAAAGCAGCTGGTAGGAGGCAGAGGGAATCAGGGTTTCTGATCTGAAGGGTGGGGATCTTGTTGCCAAGCTGCCTGGCTTTTTTGTTGAGGCTGTCTGTACCCCTTTAACAGCCGTGTCTAGACCACACATACAGAGCAAAGTGAGCTCTGTAAATAGGTTATTACTGTTTGAAAAAAACCACAGTGGGGTAGTTGGGGAAAACTAAGTAAAGAAATAACTTGTTTAGTGCATAGAGGGTGCTGGGTGCTTTGCCCCCATTACCTCCTAAATCCTCACAATAATCCCGAGAGGTAACTGTTATTATCACCATTTTACAGGGCAGCACACTGAGGCTCAGAGAGATTAGGTAACTTGCCCAGGGTCAGCCAAGCTTTACGGTCACACTTAATTACAAAAAGCATTCCCTGTCCTCCTATCCCACTACCAGTTTTTCATAAATGGCACCATCTCTGTGATCCTAGAGCCCAACAGAGACAGCTAGATTTATCTGGATGCCTCTGAGGACTGGACCCTGTTTGTGTTCCAGCAGCTTGTTTAGACAAGACTGGTTCAATCTGGAGGTTCAAGAACAATAAGAGTATTGAGAATTAGGAATTCTGCACTCAAAGGGGATCAAAGGGAGTTTACGCTTAAATGGTTTGACAGTGTTTTGTCCCATGCTGGAAAGTGTATTGGGGATTTTTATCCCCCAAGCCAAACAAAATTGTTGATGTCTTCTTAGGGCACTGAGTGAAAATAACCAAGATAGACTCTGGAGATTCCTCAGGCAGAGAAGTTGCTTGTAAGCAAACAGTGCGGGGCAGGAAGAAGGCCACGCTTCTATTCTGGGCTATGCACCCACAGAACGTGTGACCTTGGCAAACCTCTTAAACCCACTTGGCCTCAGTCTGTCATATATAAGAAACAGGGGTGTGAGAAGATGCTCAGAGGTGATAATTACTGTGAAGGATAAGGTCTGTCTGGAGGTCAGAGGTTACCACTTCTCTGACCTGGATGGCATCCTCTCACCTAGTTAGTCCTGCAAAGAGAGGTCATTTTAGGTCCATAGGATGGGAGAAGTTTTGGTGCCCTCATCCTTCCCACATGAAAATGAGACAGTGTTCCCTACCTTGTACCTTACAGGGAGGGCGCTGGGAACCACAGGCCTCGGGTGCTTCCTTCAGTGGTTTCCTGGTTACCTGAGCTTGTGTTCCAGTTGGGAAACCTGTAGACGGCTTGTTTGTAGTCTATCTCTTTGGGGCTGGTTGGCGTGGAGGTGCAGGGACCCTACTGCTTCAAACCTTCTACCACCAGGCTCGGGTGAGGAGGGCCCTTAGGGGTGGAGAGGGCTGTGGTAGTGCTATAAAGAGGGAAGGAAGCCGAAGGAGGCCCTGGGGCTCGTGAGAGGGAGAGGAAGGAAGCCAATTGCTGACCTAGGCCTGGGCAGGACCCTGGGCTGAGCAGTAGAAATTTCCAGAGGCTCCTACGATAGGAGGTTGGTTTAGGCAATTCCTCAGCCCCCTCTCAGATCACACTTCAGGTGCGATTTCATGTCCCTGCCTTACCCCGCTGCAAACGAATGCCTCGGATGAGCTCAGACTTGAGAGTGACTCACAAAAGAGCATCGGGGCTGCCAGGCCTCAGACAGCAGATTATGATCGGCTCCTTTGTAGGTCCCTGCGCACGTGAGGCCTGCTCCAGAGGAAGCTCTCTGTCTCCTGTCCGGGTTTCCATGGGCAAACACAGTGCACAGGTGTGGCTCAGGCCCCCACGGGGACCAGTTGGGTACTGGATTCCAGATGTTCTTGGGGCCTCCCGGGGACCCCTGCCAGTTCACCCGACAGAAACGAAGATCTTAAGAAACCTCACCTCCTGGGTCCCTCAACAGAGGAAAAGGAGGGGGAGCTCTGTTACTATTCGGGAGAGAGACACAAAGGCGGCCACGCCTAGATTCCAGAGTGTGGGCGGTCGGATGTCATCAATACTTCAGTAGCACCAGCTGTCAGGACCCAGCCCCGGGCTTTCCCTCCACCCCTCCTTGCAAGGCTCAGGGTCTTCCCACCAGAGGATGTTGGCAGGCTCTTCCAGGCTGGGGGCTGGGGGCAGGAAATGATGTCAGCAATGCCATGAAGGTGAAGCTAAAGCATGGCATCTCCAGGGGGCAGCCAGTCTGTGGGTGGTGGCTGAGTGGGTGGCTTGGTGTGTGCAGGCTCTGTGAAGGCAGGGACAAGGCTTGCAGAGTCCCTGACCGCCGTGGTCCCTTAATAAACAGTTGTTGAATGACTGACAGAGAGGTGGTAAAGTGAGGATTATTGAGGGGTCTTAAAGAGTGTGACTGGAGAGCTTGGGAAAGCAGAGGTCTCCGGGATTTGGGTTTGGAGAGGGAAAAGGGAGAATTAGGGAGGAATCGAGTACCGACTCTGTGGCACAGACATTGTGGTTGGCACTTCACATGAGTTACTTCTTTTAGATCCTACCCAGGAGTTATTACCCCTCTGTATGAGTTGAGGTTTGTGAGGCTATGTGAATTGCCCAAAGATAAATCATTTGTTAAGTGGCAAAGGCAGGATTCAAACCTGGGTCTTCGGATTTATCTGCCTTCATCTTGTTAGGTCGTGATTCCCCCCATTTTATACAGAAGAAGACTGAGGCCCCGAGAAGCCAACTCCCAGGTAATAGAAGGTGGAGCAAGGATGAGAACTCAGAACTCTGACCTCATTCTCTCCAAGCCCCTTGTGGCCTGCCTGATCTTCTCCAGTGACGGCTCTCCCTCACTTCAGGTGGCACTGAATACATTGCACAGCTCCGCCTGTCCCCGAGGCGGCTGGGACTCCCCTCATCCCGCAGGCTGCATCTTCTCCCTCATCTGCTCATTGCAAGCCAGGGAATCCCTGGCAGCCCCTTTGGGGAGGGCAGACATCTGGTTCACAGCTGGCCGAGGTACGGCTCATGCAAGTCTGTGGCAGAGAATGTGGGCTTTGTGTGTGTTTATTTTTCTTTTCTCTGTAGACAGTAAAACTGGATAATGAGCCTGATGAAAGAAGCGCCTCCAGAGACTGGTCAGGAGTCCTGGTTCTAGCACTTGCTAGAGGTGCCAAGCTGTGCCCCTGGAATGCCCTCTCTGGGTCCCCAGGTTCCCATGTGGAACACCAGAAGGTGCACCAAATGACACCCCAGCTATTCTCCCAGCGCTGACTTTCTAGAAATCTATTTGAAACAGGTCAGCATGCATAGACCAGAAGAGTCAAATACTCTTCCTTATGTAGCAACCTCTAAAATTAAACACACATAAAATATTTTGTTGTTTAAATCAAACCTTGGCATTTTCTATTCTCTTTATCCTTTTATCCTCGTATGAATTTTTAAAAATAGTCTTCATTTTATGATAAAAGTATATTTTCCTTTCATAGATGCATAGAATTTCAAACTCTTTTTGTTGTTTGCATGCATTTTTTTCTAAAACGTAATTAAGAACCACAAAAATTGGGGTGGCTACAGTGGTGTAAATATAAAAACTTTCTGGGGTCCCTGTTTATCTACATCTTATGATGGTTAATTTTATGTGTCAGCTTGGTGAGGCTAGAGTGCCCAGTTGTTGGTCAAATACTAGTCTAGATGCTGCCATGAAGATATTTTTAGGTTATGAATAGCATTTGTAATCTGTTGACTTTAAGTAAACCAGATTACCCTCCATAATGTGGGTGGGCCTCATCCAATCAGTTGAAGGTCTTAAGAGTCTAGACTGAAGTTTCCTAGAGAAGAAGGAATTCTGCCTCAAGATTCACATGGAAACTGGCCTATTGGTTCTGTTTCTCTGGAAAGCGCTGACTGATATATCTGTTAGATTCAAAGATTCTTCCACCAGAAATGTCATAAAATTCATTGTTGTTAGACTTTTTCCAGGAATGCCATCTTCACTCTCTGGCTATGTTACCTCATGGTCATGAGTTCGGGACTCAAGCAACCTGAGTGCGACTCCAGCCCTGTTGCTTACTAGTGCGGGGTCTTGTGTGGGCAGGGCTCCCACTGGGCCTCAGTCTCCTTACCTATCAAACAGAGGCTGGGCAGCAGGGTGTGTGATGGTAACCCCTGAGCAAAGGGAGGGTCAGATGAGTTGACGCATTAAATCATCTGAAACAGAACATGAACTTGATAAAGAATAAACACTACTAGCATAATGAGTATGACTCCTCCTCCTTTTATCAGCATTATTAACTGGACTCAAACAATATTTTTGGTGCACCGGCTGGCAGCCAGATCCTATGCTTGGGAGCTGGCGACGGGAGATGAAAGTCAACGTCCTCCCCCTTCAGGAGTTCAGAGTTGACTGAGGGGGGAAAGCTCTGTGTGCTCCATGAGCCACACGACAGGAGGGCATAAATCATAGCTCTCCCAAGCTTTCAAGGCCCAGTCCAAATCCTATCTCCTTCACGAAACCTTCCCAGATCCCCCTCTTAGAAATTAATCTCCCAGCTCCCATGTCCCCAGGGCCTCTGGCTTGTACCTTTCCTGCGGTACTTACCACTATTTACCTTGTATTAGAGTGATTTATACACAGGTCAGCCTCTCCCCCTAGAATGTGAGTTTCTGAGGACAGAAATATTTATGAAGGGCCTTTCCATGACTTTGGCTCTCGTCTGAAGGACCAACATAACAGCATCAATAATCTGCCTCACATTTTAAAATGATTTTATGGCAAAATAATTAAAATGGAATATCGTTTTAAAATTATTTTCACATTTTTATTCTCATAGTCATCCTCTCTTTTTTTTGTGTCCATTTTATAGATGCTGTGCAGAAGGCAGAGAGCTTGCCATGACCTGTACCAGGTCACAGAGCCGGTTAACAGCCGAGCTAAGCCTAGAACCTGGACTGTCTGTGCTCAGCTGTCTAAGGCTGGCACTTAATTGAGACGACTGTGTAGCATATGCCTGGTCCTGTTAGGTCACTCTTACCGACTAATTCCACACCCTGCCACGCACAAGCAGTTTGGTGTCCTAGCCATGTGAGTTCCCTCCCTGTTTAGACAAAATGAAGCCGGATGAAAAACACTGCATCTTTTAACTGCCTTTCCAGTCTGGTTGTGACTCCTGCCCTGACAATTTTCAGGTTGGCAAAGGCTGGTCTCCAGCAATTTCTCCAACAAAACCATGTGGCTTTGGAGTGATTAGAGCCGGGCGTGCTTGCCCAGTGATCTTTCCACTCTTCCTCCCTCGGGCTTCTCAAGGCCCTGTGACAACACTGAGATAGACGCTCAGTTACTGTTGCTGACAGGTGAGGACCCTGAAGCTTGAAAGGATGGAGTGAGTTACGTGCCCAAGGCCACACATAGCCAGGGTTCAAATCCATGTGTGTTCTGATGCTAAAGACTTTCCATTATGCCCGCACTGGATTCCTTCTCTAATTGGGGGGGGGACTTGGAAAGCAGAGGCTGATTCTCCTATCTCTAGCTGACCAACTTCATAAGATGAGTGAAGTTGGTCAGCTAGAGATGGGAGAATCAGCCTCGGCTTGGAAAGCAGAGGCTGAAAATCACTAGAGGAGTGATTTTCTTGGAGAATTAGTCAAAATCATTTGATGATGACAGCAACCCCAAGAATCACTTTTGAGATTGGTACATACTAATAGAAGGCTGATAATGATTCTTTTTTAGTCTCCCAGTTTGGAATTTGAACACATTCATTGGCAAAACTTTCCACTGTGATTTTCTACTGCAACCTTCCTTCCTGCAGCCATATCTGACTAAGGAGAACACTGAATAAAACCCTTCATCCTCTCACCCCCATGCCTTTACTTCTGTCGTGTTTCCCACTTGGAATGTCCTTTCTCCACACTTATAACTAGGCTTCCTTCTCTCCTTCAAGATCTGACTTGATTGGGCCTATGGACTGACTGAATTGAATGAATGCCAATTTTTACCTTGGTGTGAGACCAGCTTTCATGCAATAAATAGTAGGGGAAGAGTCAAAAGTAAAGGATAACTAATAATTTTAGGCAAAGTAGGGACGTTGGTGAGGGCCACGTTTGGTTAAGAAATTTGCACTCCTTTTGTTGAGTGGTGGGGAGCCATGGAGCACAGGGGAGGGCTACATGAAAGGACTTATGTTTTGGGAATGTAAATCTGGTAGAAGAAAGTAAAAGTGTTTTCACTTTTACTACTCCATAGTAGACTCTTAGAGTAGTCTAATTATATGGTGATCAGAGCCTGAGCCAGGGAAGTGGCCGTGGATTGGAGAGGAGGGAGAGACAGGAGGTATTTCGGATGGGTAAACTAGAGTTATTTCCCTAGTGGAATCTTGAAAAGAGATGGCACAACACAGAAGCAGGGATATGGGCTCTGGAATGAGGCAGGCTTGGTTTTGAATCTCAGCTCAGCCACCTGCAGGCATGTGACTTTGGCAAGTCATATAAACTCACTGAGATTGAGTTTCTTCATCTGTCAAGTGGTAATACTGTTGAGCACTCATAGGCTTTTGTGAAAATCAGCAGAAACAACAAAAACACAAAGGTAGTCACACGGTAGGTGATCAGTTAGTGATCATCTTCATAGGCGACAGAGGACATCCTGGCTAAGACCTGGGCTGGAAGCATTGCTCTGCTGTCCCTTGTCAGCTGTCTGAACTTGAGCGAAACTGAAGCTAGGAGAACTAGGTAAAGTGGAGATAATAATGGCTCTCACAGGTCTGTTGTAATGAACTTTAAATCCACTGGGAGAAATGTATGTTAAGTGATGGGCCCAGAGGAAGTCCTCAGGTAGGAGGGAGTTGTTATCATCAGCATTATTAGTGCCCCATGGACACTGCTGGTTGGTGACCCAACTTCCATTCCCACCCCCTTCCCTCTTTTCCTCTCACATGATAGAATCTACAAATGCTAAATACTCTTTTTCCCAGCTTCCTTTGCAGCTAGGGTAGCCATGTGACTGAGCTCTGGTCAATAAAACATGAGCACATGTCTGCTGGGGGAATCCTGGGAATGCTTTTACTTCCATGATTAACAGAAGAGACCCAGTCAGGATGGCCCAACACCCCTCTGCCCCTGATTCCTGCTTTAAATTCAGGGATGATGTCTGAGGCTGGGACTGCTAACTCACAACCATGAAGAAAAGGCTAAGAGAATGACAAAGATGCCAGCCAGCCCAATGCTGGGGAGCTGCCAGTGTACACCAGTGCCAACAGCTATTCATTTATCCAGAGTTCTTGTCCTGTGAGGAAAATAAACCCTTACGTTCAAGTCACTGTATTTGGGTTTCCTGTGTACTTGTAGCTGAATGTTGGCCTAACTGATATAAGAAGTAATGGAAAGATAGCAGAAAAAGTCACTAGGTGGTTTCGAGCAGCAACATTTCAGCTAAGGAAACTGTTCCTTGTTTTTCATATAGGCTCTGTGTTTCCCTCCTTCTGTGCTTTCTCTTACAGGAATCTCCCTAAACGGAGCCTTCCTGCCCTGCTCTGTGTCCCCAACCCCCATCTCTGTGTGCATAAATCTTCCCAGCCTCAGCCTAGTGCCACCTAATCCACAAACCATCTCCATCCCTCCATGTACAATGAATCTCTCCTCTTTAAATTTCTGTTTGAAGCACTTTAGGTTTCTATTTTTTTAATTACATTTTCAACTACTACGTAATAATTTGTTATCAGTGTTCATATCTTACCTCTTTTCATAGAAACTAAGCGCCTTTACATATATTATTTCTAAATGAGATTGTGCATGAAAAGTGTTTGGCACAATCTTACAAAAAGTTAGGTATTATTATTATTATTATTTTGTACTTCCAATATTTGGTCTAGTCATTCAACAAGTATGTAGTAAGAATCCACTTAGTACAAACATGTGATGACGATCTATGTGTACCATCAGTATTAATAGCATCTGCTCTAAGGACGAACTGTTTGGGCTTCATGGGACAATTTTCTCAGTTTCTTTATCTTTCAAATAGGGATAATGGTAGTAAAAGAGGTATTATGGGGAATAATTGCTTTAATATATGCAAAGCATATAGAACAGTGCATGGCAGGCATCAAACGGAATATTATTATTTTGTTATTACCATTACTAACCATGCTATTAGTCTCAAGGGAGATACCTAACATGCTTTCTACCATATAGTAGGACCTCAATAAATATTGAACAGATAACTTGTGAATAACTTGTGTATGTAAAAAATTCCTAAGACTAATTTAAATTCATATATAGTTAAGTATATTAACGTTCATGAATAATTCACTTAACAAATATGTGTTTTTAAAGTGATTTTCTTTGGAGATTACATTAAGCATTTCACAACAGCTCTTGAAGTAATTGGAGAAGCACTGGCAGATACCACAAAGCCAGAAAGAGGAATGACTCAGGTCAACTAGGAAATTCACTCATTTTTAACCTCAACAATTGTCTACACTCTCCCTGCTTCAGCTCAGCACCTGGGGAGACTTTTACCACCTAAGTCTCCAGAGTGAAAGTCAACCCTCTCCTCTGGTTCAAAGGTAACCCCCCAGGCTGAGCCCAACACTCAAGATCAGCTTTGTTTTCAACCCCTCGTGGAGAGTCTGGGCTCTGCGATCAGAATGCCTGGGTTCATCCTCCTATACTTTTGATGGGAATGTAAACTGGTGCAGCCACTATGGAGAACAATATGGAGGTTCCTCAAAAAACTAAAAATAAAGTTGCCATAAGATCCAGCAATCCTACTCCTGGGCATATATCCAAACAAAACTATAATTCGAAAAGATACGTGCACCCCGGTGTTCACTGCAGCACTATTTACAATAGCCAAGATGTGGAAGCAACTTAATGTCCATCGACAGATGAATGGATAAAGAAAATGTGGTATATATATGCCATGGAATATTACTCAGCCATAAAAAGAATGAAATAATGCCATTTGCAGCAACATGGATGGACCTAGAGATTATCATACTAAGTGAAGTAAGTCAAAAGGAGAAAGACAAGTACCATACGATATCATTTATATGTGGAATCTAAAATATGACACAAATGAACATATCTATGAAATAGAAACAGACTCACAGAGAAAACAGATTTGTGGTTGCTGGGGGGTGGGGAGGGGGGGGGACGGATTGGGAGTTTGGGGTTAGTAGATGCAAACTATTATATAGAGAATGGATAGACAACAAGGTCCTACTGTATAGCACAGGGAACTGTATTCAATATCCTGTAATAAACCATAATGGAAAAGAATATGAAAAATAATGTATATATATATATATATATGTATAACTGAATCACTTTACTATATGGTAGAAATTAGCACAACATTGTAAATCAATTATAATTCAATAAAATAAATTTTAAAAAAAGAATGGCTGGGTTAAGATTCTTGTTCTGCTACTTGCTAACCATCCCTCCATGCCTTCGTCCACCATGTACAAAATGGAATAGTAAGAGTATCCCTCATACTGAGTGACTGGGAATCTGAACTGAGTTAATCCGAGTAAACTGGTGAGCGCCGTGCACAGCAGAGGGTGTGTGCTCACTAGGTTGACTCGTCTCATCTCATTTCCTCAGCAGTGCAGCCTCTCTGAGTTGTTCCCTGGGTTCCTTCCACACTCCACAACTTTGCACCCGCCCATCACACATCATTCATTCTTTTTCTTGTTCTTCACTGGATAAACGCCTATTGATTCATCCAGACTCATTACAAATGGCACCCTCAGGGGGTATATGACATGACACGAGCATGCATTCCCGGAGTTTATAATCTTTGGGGGGAAACCAACAAGTGAACAATAGCACTAACAACAACAGATAATCTTACGAGTGAATCACTTAAAGGACCCCTTTCCCAAGCACCCATAGATCCTACTAGTCTGGGATATTTGACATGTCTTTCTATTCACCGTTTGATGTAAGAGAGTGCTAGGAAACACCTGGGAAGACAGTCCTGTTCCCTTGAATTGGGGTAGAATATCCCATCTTTGCTGATCAGGGAGGGGGCTGGTATTTGCGGAGTACCTATCATGAGTTGGCCCTGCGGGAGCACTTCTTATGTCCTCATCTTTTTTTTTTTTTAATTGGAAGCATTGAAAATCTATTTAATTGTTCAACGATATTATATCTTGGAAATATCAGACAAAAGTTCATGAATGTCTTCCCTTTAAGAAGCCTCTAACATTTATGAGATTTATACAAACCCTGTTGGGACAACTGATTTCATTTTAAAAGGTCTAAGAACTTTTTATTTAAGAATAATAAAATGAATTTAAATATAAAACATAAAACGCTTAAACATGTCCTTAAAGTGTGTTTTAGTCCAAACATTGCTAATTCGTAGGAATCAACAGGCAAAACTCTTGCCGTTGAAGTAAACTAAAAATGAAGTTGTCTGATCTAGCTTTCGTCTTAGTTATTTCATTCAGTTCTGAAATTCCTGTAAGAGTAAAGCCACATTTTGATAATGTACTTACACTTGTATGTCCTCATCTTTAATCTTTACTATCACCCTACGAAGTAGACAGTGTTACTCATTTTAAACAGGAGGAAACTGAGGCACAGAGAGGTCATATGACTTGCTTGCATTGACACAGCTGTATGCTGGCTCTGGAATTTGCATTCAAATCTCTGTGCTGACAGAGTCATGTTTCCCTGGGTTTTGCTGGAGAGGAGACAGAGCAGTACGGGATTAGGCGAGCGGAGGGAGAATGAATAGAGAAGTTCAGGCAGGCAGGAAAGCCAGATTTTCTACCCTTGCCAATCCTATTAAGGGCGGATCCTGACCAAAATCCTGCCAGGTGTACATCAATAAGAGAGGAAAACATTCCTGCGTAGGCTCATTTTATTTGCAGAGTGGGAATTACTGGGCTATGATCCCCAGAAGTGCTTCGCTTGGAAACCAAGAACTTTGGCCATTGTATTCTTCTGAATTCATATTGAACTACTCATGGTGTGTTGGAAAGCCTGCTTTAGAATCAGTCATTCGTAACTTGGGATCTGGATTCTAACACACAAGTTGTCAGACTTCAGGCCAGTGATGTGACCTCACTGAGCCTCAGTTGTCTTGTCTAAAAATGGGATTACTGGAGATACCAACTCAGAGGTTGATAATGAGAGACTATAAATGACGTGTGACTAGGGTGCATGTAAAATGTATTGTTCAAACGGGGACACTGTGTGGGGAGAGTCCTGCAGAGAATTATGCTGGGACAACAGGGGTAAACTGGTGCCGTCTTGAGGAAACTGCACAGTATGGTCACACCAGGTGTGAGCTGTAAGAAGTGTCTAGCAGAGGGGCTGCTACCTGGTAAGCCCCTGCAAATGCTCTTCCCTGCCAGTATTTTCAGCACAATTCCAAAGTCAAGCTACATTGCACCACTTACAATTTTCTGACCATATTAGACTCACAGGCAGAGATAGCTCAGCCTGGCTCCTATTAGTCATCAGTTAGTCAAATTTTTAAGTCTGATCGACCAGTGAACGTGTGGAGACTCATCAGAACAACGTAAGAGGCTTCTCAGTGTAGTTAGGACAGGACAACGGGAGAGAGTTTGTTTATAGGGAAGAGGAAGGAAGGTGTGTGCTGTAATCTATTTAAAAACAAACAGAAGACACACTAGCTTCAGAGCAGAAGATGAGGGGGGGGATGTAAAGGAACAGGGGGAGATAAGTTAGAACACTCCGTTTAGTCACCTATATCTGCTAAGGAGTGAAGATGGAGTGACCAACATATTCCAGCAACGTGAGGCATCTTTAGCAACTGCTGGACAATACCTGGTGGAAATAGGAGAGGAAGGCAGAAATCCTAGGATTTCGTTCTTCCTGACACACGGTGGATACTTAATACGTGTTCAGTTTCTTTCCTTTTGCTTCTTTTGTGGTAAGGATTTGTAAAATAATCTGAGAAGGTGATTTATAGTTTACACCCATAGCCTAGAAGCTGATGATCACGAATGCCTGCGTGGTCATCAATTTCTCTTCCTTTCCTCCCTATCCTCCACTCCCTCTCTTCCCTCCTTCTCGCAATTTACTGAGCCAGGAATTGAGGATATGAGGGTGAATAGACAGGTTCATATTTGTCAGAGAAGACAGACCCTGAGCAGGTAATTAACCACAATTGTAGTTAGTGCCCTGAGATAGAGTCTTCTCCTCACCCCAAACCCTTGACTTTTACTACAGTTGACATGCCCATGTGGCTTTAACGCTGAACTCACGGTCTTCCTCCCACATCTGGCTCTTCTTCCTGCCTTCCCTGTCAGAGTTGATGACATCACTAACCCTCAAGCCCTTGTCTTTTTACTACACCGCAGTGCATGGTTCACTGGAGCAGAGTCTTGGGGAGAATGTGATTTGAGTTTTCATAGAGACCTGCAGAAAGCTCAAGGGAGAGCAAGGGTCAGGGGGTGCAAATTCTGACCACTAACTTTGGGGTTGCACTAGAGATGAATGTACGTGTGTGTGTGTGTGTGTGTGTGTGTGTGTGGCAGTGGGGGCCTATGTTGGGAGTGGGAGAAGGGATCTCTGAGTCGAGATAACAATCCTAGCTCTGATGAATCCAAGTTCATCATGGATTGAGGAATGTATATCTCCCCTTCCCCTCTGCAGTCACCCTCACCCCTTGATTTGTCATTTTCACCATCAACAACAAAAAACCCAAAATACAGTAGGAGAGAGCCTAAGTCTCTGTTCAACCTGCGTTCTCAGAATAAAAAAGACTCATTTGCTAACCGCCCTCTGTGACAAGAAGACAGCAGCTCCTGTGGAAATCTCCACCCAGACACTCTCCACCCCCATCCCTCCTTATCTATCATCTATTTACCCATTTGAGTAATGGGAGGAAAAACCAGCTTCATAATCAATCTCATTTTCCCCAAGTGCTCTGTTAAAAGTCATTTGCATTTCGACAATGGTCCAGCCATTTCTTATCCCATCCACCAATGTGAATGATAAATTGGCTGCCCGGTTTCCATCTGATCTTTAAATGAATAACTGCATGTTATCAACATAAATTTGCAGTTTGGCCTAGAGCTTGTTTTTCATGGGGGTGGGGGGGATTTGCTTCTTTACTAAAGCGTTTCCAATTTTAAATTTCTATTATGTCCGCATAGTAGTGTGTGGTGGAGAGAGAGAGCAATGTGATGGGCTGGGGAAGAGAGAGAGTGAAGGGGTGAAACCACAGACATGAACACCACTAATTAGAATGGGAAAATAAAATTCTTTCACTTGGGGCCACAGGCAATGAATGTTCCTTAAAAAAAAAAAAAAAAGTGAAGTCCCTGATACTTACAGATTTGCAACCAGGTAATAACTTTGCAAAATGTGACTGACAGTTACCGGATTATCTCCTTTATCACACCTTTATTTCTATTAAGCAGGGCTTATGCTCCCAGCAGGTTTCAAACATGTGTTAATGCTGAACATCCCATGCAAGAATCAAAGGGCTGTAGTGACTGGAGCTTTGTGGAGGGATTCTACAAATAGAAACATCCAGAAAAAGGGGCAGAAAAACCAGGGCAGAGCAAATACAGCTTCAGTCTGCTCTGGCTTAAACAAATATCTCTTCCCCGCAACCAGCGCAGACTGTCAGGAGCTTCGCGCAGACCGTCAGGAGCTTCGGAGGGAGGTGATAGGAACGTAGGGGAAGGCATACAGATCAGCAATCCTGCAGAAATTCTTTTTTTTTTTTTTTTGGTCTCAATGAAATCTTAGGATTCTAAGAGTTGGTTGTTTTAAAGGACTAATTCCCATAAGACATAATTAGCATTTATACGACATTTTATTATGAGTGTTCTTTTTCTTTCCATCCAAACGTCTAACTGCTCAGAATAGTGAACCTGCCGGTAAACCCTCAGCAAGAGAGGAAAGTGATCAGAGTCCCAGTTTGTGGTTTAAAACTGAACCCCTCCTGAGGTCCAAGGTAGTAGTTACTGGATCCTCTTCCCAGGAGTTTGCACAGAAGGGGCAAAGGGAAGTAGATGCTAGTGAAGGATCTAAACTAGGTACTGCGTATCTATTAACTCAGTCAATCCTACCATCTGCACTGTAAGCTAGGTATTGTTATCCCATATTAGAGATGAGGAAACTGAGCCCAGAGAGATCCATTAACTTGCTCATATTTAGAAAATCATAGTTAGGATTTAAACTCAGATCCTTCCTCATTAGCCAGCTAAGTGAATGGAAAAAAGAGCTCAGGATGGTCTCTAGGTCCATCCATGTCTCTACAAATGACCCAATTTCATTCCTTTTAATGGCTGAGTAATATTCCATCGTATATATGTACCACATCTTCTTTATCCATTCCTCTGTTGGTGGACATTTAGGTTGCTTCCATGACCTGGCTATTGTAAATAGTGCTGCAATGAACATTGGGGTGCATGTGTCTTTTTGAATTATGGTTTTCTCTGGGTATATGCCCAGTAGTGGGATTGCTGGGTCATACTGTCATACAGAGTGAAGTAAGTCAGAAAGAGAAAAACAAATGTCATATATTAATACATATATGTGGAATCTGAAAAAATTGGTATAGACGATCTTATTTACAAAGCAGAAATAGAGACACAGACGTAGAGAACAAGCGTATGGATACCAAGGGGGAAGGGGGTGGTGGGATGAATTGGGAGATTGGGATTGACATATATACACTATTGATACTATGTATAAAATAGATAACTAATGAGAACCTAGTGTATAGCACAGGGAACTCTACTCAGTGCTCTGTGGTGACCTAAACGGGAAGGAAATCCAAAAAAGAGGGGTATACGTATAGCTGATTCACTTTGCTGTACAGTATAAATTAACACATTATTGTAAAGCAATTATACTCTAATTAAAAAAGAAAGAGATCAGGAGCTGTTTGGAGGTTTTCTCTCTGGATCCCATTTTGAAGGATCCCTGCTTCCCCTCTGTTTTGTCTTTTAAATTTCCTTCCAATATCCAAATGTGTGCATGTTTTCCATTGGCTCCTTCATATTCACTCTTTTCTACCCTGATCTGTGCCTCAGATCTGTGCCACCCTTGCACTCTGGCTTTGAGTGGTGTTTGGCCAATGGAAGGACCTGGTGGCAGATTGGAGGGAGGGAGAGGATGACCTTGGGTCACTGCCAGGTTGCAGTGGTGGTTTTCCAGGTCCTGCCAGGTGGCCATCTTCACAGTGACTCTCTCCAAATTGCAGTCACCCAACAGTTCCCAAATGTTTTGATTCAGGACCCCTTTAGACTCGTAAAAATTGTTGAGGATCCCCCAAAGAGCTTTTGTTTCTCTCTCAGTGTTTACCACACTAGAAATTAAAACTGAGAAATTCTCAAACACAAGAATCCACAAGCATACATTCCAGTAAGCCATCAGAGTGAGGACACCATCACAAGTCATGTAGCCTCTGGAAAACTGCATTGAGCGCTCATGACAGGATAAGAGCGAAGGAGGCAAAAAAATATCTTAGTATTACTTGACAAATGGTTTTGACCTTGTGGACTTCTGACAGAGTCTCAGGGACCCCACAGGTTTCCAGCTTTGAGAACCACTGTTCATACTGCCCCTTCAGACTCACCCTGGGATGCTTCTCCAGCCCTGTTAGATCTCTCACTCTGCCTGTACCTTCAAAATTACCCCCTTATTCAACTCCCCTCCATCATTCCATTTTGACTATGCCCTCTGCTTCCTACCGGAACCCTGACTCATCACGGACTAGGGTATGACTGGAAATTCACCTTGGAGGTAGGGCTGGGGCCAGAAGTGGCCCAGGAGTGCCAGCAGCAAAGAAAAATATTCCTTCTACTTGCACTGACCTTCTTCCTGTGAACTTTGATTCATCTTTTAAATTGTATTTATTAATTCCTCACTGGTAGAAGGGTGTATCTAGAATCAGAGAGATGACCGTTTCTCTTTCCTAGACTCAGGCCAGAACATAAGAGATCTATTTCCTGTTAGAGGTGTAGACAAACTGGACCATCTTTAGAGGAGACTCTGGAAACCAAGTTCGTAAGGAAGAAATTAAGGAAAGTTTTCTCTGAAGAAAAGGAGCCTCAGAGAAACTTGGCCATTTTCAGCTATCGCTTCATCTGGTGGCCTTTGTTTCAGGGAAGAGTTCTTCATCCCTTCTACTGGGGTCCCACTGAATTTGTACCAGATCTCAATTGTCCCATATCACTTTATATTGTCATTATTTGCATATTTCTCTTTCCCTTTCTAGACTGCTAGCTCCTCAAGACAATTTCAGTCACCAAGGCAGTTCCATCTCCAGTGTGTGATAAATGTTCGTTGAAGGAAGGAGTAGAGATGGCACGCTTTTTCACAACCGTCATTTTGTTTCCCATAGTCAGTGGGAGACAGTTCATGCTTAGCTGCAAAGACCCATTTTTTTTTTTTTAAACAGTTTTCTAGGGGTATAATTGATCTACAAAAAAAATGCACATATTGAAGATGTATAATTTGATGAGCTTGGACATATGCAAACACCCATGATACCATCAGCACAATCAAGGACATAACCAATACCACCCAAACTTTCCTTATGCTTATGTCTCTTCTTTAATTATTGTTTTCTGTGGTAAGAACACTTAACATGAGATTTACCCTCTCATACGTAACAAGTTTTTAAGTGTGAATACAGTGTTGTTAACTGCGGGCACCATGTTATACAACGGATCTCTAGAATTTGCTCATCTAGGTTAAGTGAAACGTTTTACCTGTTGAACAGTGACTCTCCATTTCCCCTTCCTCCAGCCCCTGGCAACCACCATTCTATTCTCTGCTTCTATGAGTTTGACTATTTTAGATATCTCACGTAAGAGGAATCATGCAGTGTTATTTTTATAAATCACATAGGAAGTCATTCAATATGCCTGCAGAAACAGAAAGGGAAGCCCCTGAAATGTTTATGCAGGTCTTGTGATACCTTGGGGATGCATGATTGGAAATAAAAAAAACCTGAGTTTCCATCCCAGCCCCACCATTGACTAGTGGGGCTGCCTTTCACAAGTCACTTCCTTTCTCTAAGCCTCATGTCCTCAGAATGAATGATTTGGACCAGAAGAGTGAATGCCAACTTGTACGCATGGTTCCACATCTCAGGGTGCCGTTGCAAGGGATCTGGAATCCACAAGGGTAACAAACACTGTTGGATGCCTAAAAAACTGGTATCTCTGGTGCGTATCTGAATTATGTCTTCACATATATGGAGCTGTGCTTATAATTGATAAAATATAAGACTCTCAAATCACTCTTGAAATTGGTATGTATATTTTGACTCTTTTCCAATCAAAAGATAATAAAATTATTTGGTGTGTCATACTCTGACTCTAGAAAGAAGCTCTTGTTCTTGGGAAAATCGGAAATCACTGAGCCTCAAGCCTTGGTTTTGCCTCTGAAGGCTGTGGATCTGATGCAGGAAGCAAGAACAGGCAGTTTTTCTCACTTGCAGATAGGAAGGGCTCTGCTAACCATAGTTATGAACACTGATGTAGGAAATATCTGGCAAAAGTCAATGAACATGTTTTCTAGTTTTCTAATTTATTTCCTTCTCCACAGACAGCATCCATGACATAAACACAGGCCCCATACTATGAGAAGAGCCTGAAAGTGTTTAAAGCGTGTAGAGGCAATAAGATCTTTTTTTTTTTTTTTAAACAGACAAAACATTATTTGCTCTCACTTTCACCCATGCTAATCTATTATCATCACTCAAAAATATTTTAGAAACTTCCTTCCTCTAATGGACGAAAGAGATTGGGGGGAGAATTAAAGCTATGGAATAACATGTCTGGGGAGCCACTAAACAGATTAAAAGAAATTTGTTAACTTTCAGGGATATTTGTCAATGCCCAATTCAAGAAATTCAGTGACAACTGAATGGGAATTGTCACCTCTTATAACCAATGAACTAAACAATCATGCTTTAAAATTTTTCGATAATAATTCTTTTCTATATTTCTGCTACCAAAATAATACATATCTATTGTAGAATTTCAAAAATATAGAAAGCCTCAAAAGAAGAACACATAAACTACCATTAATTTACATGCAGTATTTTATATGCTTGCATATATCCCTATCTCCATACTTAGAAATTTTAAATGGTTTCATATTATTTATTCATGCTGTTTGATAACTTGCTTTCTCTTAAAAATTTTTATTACATACTATTAGACACATAATAAAGGACTGTAAATAAAGTATGTATAAGTTATAAAGCATGATAATAAAATGAATAACCATTAAGCTACAATCCTACTTACAGATTCAAATATCACCATTATTGTTGAACCTATCTATATGATTCTCCCCAGTTCTCCTGACTTGAATGCAGATGTGATGCTGGAGCTATAGCAGCTATATGGTGGTCATGAGGAAAAGGCTAAGAAATTTATGAAAAGTCTGGCCTTGACAATTCTTGTACCAACCTATCTACAAATTTCTGCTTATGTGATTTTAAAATCTGGTTATATGATTTGCTTAAGTACTATAAATCCGATTTTATGCAAATGAGAAATGAATATAGTCCTGATTGAGATGACATCTTTCATCCACTTAGTCCCCAAACTAGATCCTCACATTCAACAGCAACCAAAAAGGTAGTGAAGAAGTTCCACAAGTGATTTTTCTAAATCAGAGTACACATTTCTTAGTGAGGCTAACATGGTCTGGCCACTCCCTGTTTTCTCAGAGTGTTGTTATCACTCTGCCTCATGCATTTGGCTTCACCCACTTGACCCTTGATAATTTCCAAGAAAATACTAAATTCTTTCCAGTTTCATGTCCTTCAAGCATTCTATTTCATTCGCCTGGATCCCTTTCCCCCTAAGTTACCTTCCCATTCTAAATGAGCCCCACCTGTTACTATCTCTTTGTAAGCAAGTCACTAGGCTTTGAGTTCCACTAGAGGAACCTCCATGTCAACTTTGTTGATTGTACACCAAGCAGAGCCTAGCACAGCGCAGGAAAGATTATAATCACTCAAAAATATTTTGTTAGATGAGAGGTGAATATGTCGTGTACTAATCAAGTGTCAAACGATGCCTATCCCCAGTTGTTCTTTAATTTCCCAATCTCGGGTTTTTCATCTTTGAGATGGGTTAACAATCCTTCCCTCTCAGTGCTGTTTGAGAAATAACTGCAATCACTGTGTGTAGGGGCTTAGATAGGGGCTTGAAATGTGGTTCATTTGCCTCGATAAGGGGACTCTTTATTTCCCAATCAACAAATTTTCCTTCCAACTTTTCACTTTAAAAGTAATACTTGGTAGAATTATTATTACTGATAATTATAATCCACTCCAACACATGCTGAGTGCTTGCTCATATACTTTACATGCCAGTACGTTATATACATTATTTATTTTTGTGATGTAGCCTCTGTTATTATCCCTTTGTTGCAGATGAGGAAACTGAGGCTGAGACTAAGGACAAGCCTCTTGGGGTGCTTGGCCGCTGCCTACAGACAGACACCTGCAATTGGGCTTGGTCAGAAACTAGCTAACCAGAGGGCCTGCTATTTACAGGATGTGTTCCCTGCACTTGTTTCATTTTGTTCTTTTCCTGAGAAAAAAGGCAAAGCAGAATAAAATGAGCTGATATCAAATTTTTTTAAGAAAAGCACCTTCCAAAGACTGCTCTGAGGTCAATACGGATTTTCATTCCAATCTTCTCTCCTCCTAGATCCACAGGCTCTGAAATGAAAATTGATGCTCAAGCTGGTGACCCCAAGGCAGGATCCTCAACCAGAAAACAATGCCTGAGTCAGGCCTGGTGCAGCATAACTTTCCAGGTCCAGAAAGCAGATTGATACACATTACAGAGATTTTGCGACAAGAAGTGATAGCAAAAGCCATTTGTTTTAACCAGAGCTCCGTATTTAGAACCTTATATGTAGGAGGTGTTTAATAAATGCCGGTTGAAATGCATTCCATGGTCTCATGTTATAGTGAGATTTTATGATTTTAATATAGTTTATTCTGCATGTCACTCAATTTAACATAGCAACCCACGCTCTTCAAAACTTGCCCCAAACTTGCCTTCCAGTTTCTTCTCTTAACATTCCAGCTCTTGCACTAGTTCTAATCACACCTGAGTACTGTTTCCTAAATACGCCCTGGCGTTCAGTTGCTCTGTGCCTCTGCTTTTGCTGCTTCCAAGAATTCCTACACCCCAGCCCCACCTCTTTTCATAAAACTGGCCAACTCATCCTGTAAGTCTCTGTTTCAGTGACTTTTCCCCCATGAAGTCCATCCCAGGTAAGACATATCCATACCCATGAGCTTTCAAATTTTCTAGATATAATTATAGCAATATTTTCCATCTGGTGGCACAGCGTGGCTGGCGGATAAAGCATAGACTTTAGAGTTGGAAATATCTGGCCCCAAGTCCCAACTCTGCCACATCAAAGTCATGCATCCTGGTGTGATTTACCTAAATGTGAGCTTCCATTTCCTCTTTGGAAGTGAGGGTGCTATGACTTGCCTGTTAGGGCTGTTGTGGGAATAAAGGGGGAGAACATTTAAAGTTCCCAGCACAGATCTGGTTCGTGGTCAGCAGCTGCCTCGTTCTGGTTATTCAGGTTCTCAGCTCACATATTCTCTCTTGAGAATGGCCTCGATCTAATATCCCACCCCTCCACCCCACTCCCTTCTTTAAGCTTTGGGCCCAGGTTGTCCAAGTTCAAATTCCAGCTCTACCACTTATGAGTGTGGGTAAGTTACTTAATTCTGTTCCCTCACTTTCCTCATATGTAAAATGGGGCTAATAATAATAATGGTCTCATAGGCATGTTATAGGGACCATTGGAAGGCTCAGACGAGTACCAGACAAAGAATAAACTCTACATGTTCCTGTATTGTTCATTTCTCTATCCCTGGGGTACACATTAGCGCCTGGCCCAGGGAGGTACTCATCTCGTGTTTGTTGAATGAATAAGTGCACACTCTCTGGTTTTTTTCTCCTTCCCTTGCATCCTATCCCTGGTTCTTAGAATAGAATGTGGGCTCTTCTGGGGCAGGAAGAAGGTGCCATTGCTATTAGGTGGTTAGCCCCCAGCACAGGGTCTGGCACCACGCAATGCTTAGTCAATTTCACGGAATTGAAGGGATGTTTTCCGTGGTGTATTCCTGCTGCATTCTGTTGGAAGTGAGTTCATTAGCATCAGCTGGCAGAACAGTCAGCGCTCTGCCCAACACTCGGCAACCTCTTGCCATTGCTTATTCAAGCACACTTAACAGAGGGTGACCCAGGGACGCAAAGCCGCTTCCTCTCTGGCATGACAAAGACCCAGACCATTATCTCTCTTGACTGGGTACAAGCTTTACCTTATTCTGCTGGCAGATGTATTTAGATGATGCCCTGTTTGGCTGGCAGCAAGGGGACTCTTTTCTTTTTTTATGGGTCTAATCCCTTGAATCAATATTTGTTCCCACCTCCCCCAGTTTACAGATGGAGACTGCTGGGCTGAAATGGCATCTCCAAAGTAAGAGGACAAGCGTGGGCCAGGAGGGGAGAGTCTGGGAAAGAGAAGGAAGGGTCCATCCAGAGGGTATTTCAACAGGTCAGGGGCTCTGCTTTCCAGTAAAACCAGTCACTTCCTTGGTGAATTAATCTAACCTCTTTGCCAGCTTCCCAAACGAGGTGGCGTCGGAGGAGTGGAGGGGCAGCCAATTAAAATTAAGTCTGACCAACAAAGAGAAGTAGGCCATGGCTGACTAACAGAGAGGCATTGACTGAAAGAGGCCCTGGCACCAGGAGGCCACATGCTTGAATGTTCTTTTCTTCCAAAACAAGAGGGCCTCCCAAAGCATGGAGTCACACTGTCGACGTCTGGGTTTTTAAAGTGTGTGTTTCTTTCATGCAGAGCCCGAGGCACAATCTCTTTGGCTTGCTTGCCATTCCCTCCCTTCCTCTCTATGGGACACAGACTATTTTTGTCCATTCTCGATACCATCATCACTGAGTTTTCCTCCTATTGCCAGATGTAATATCTCTGCATAGCTGCAGGCAGAGTCTGACTCTGTTACCAGACTGATGCCATTTCATCACACATGCACTCTGGATGTCAACATGAGAGCCTTTCCAAAGTCTTCTGCTGGCTGATCACTTTTTAGGTCAGATGGGAGGAGACAGGGGGAGAGGGGTAAAGAGAGAGAGGGAGAATGACTGACCGAGGAAGCCAAGGGAGTATGAGACTTGAAATCTCTGACTTTTAAACCAGATGTGATGGAAGGCTGCTTGAGAGAATGGCATACCCTACTTTCATTTGTGTGTCCTTGAAAATGGGTATGAAACTCGCAGCAGGAGAACGTCAATCAAAAAACTTGTAGAATAAGGACATTCCTTTAAAAGCTAAAAGTCATTAAACATTCACTAACTTATCTTACTTTTTAGACATAACAGTTGACATACAGTCCGTTCATTTCATACTTAATTGTTAATTTGGCTCTTCTCTTGCACAAATGAACACAAGCTGGAAAGTTTCAGCCCAAAATGGGTCCAACTGAGGCCAGAGTTTACTTTTTGGACAGTCTTAACATTTGCCGTCCTTGACTCAGTTGTATTAAGGTAACAAGACCGGTTTTACTTCCTGTGGCTGTCACTTAGCTATTATAACTGTCCTTACTGTTATTCTTGTCACAGATGAGGGAGGGGACACTGCTGTTGTCTGGGAGTCAGCATCTCCATGTTCACAGTGTTTATTTCACCAACTGAATGACAGCAGTGCATGAAGTGGAAAAGTCCTGGTTGCTAAAAAGTCAAATGTTAAATAGTCAAGAGCCATCTGTGGTGGGTAAAAAATTGGGCTTTGTCAACAAAGGAGGGCTTGAATCCCATGTGCTGGTTCTGAAACTCTTTCCACAGTGTCTGCGGTCCAGAAGACCAGGATATGCCTAAAGGTCAGCGCTATAAATATCGTCATCATCATGAGCTGAAGCCTGATCATGGGAGGAATAAGGAGTCAGAATAAGAATAAGCCCTATTGTCAGCTAGTAGTGAAATTTATTTGCCCTGGAAGGGGCTGGCCAGTTTTAACACTTGGCGTCTCTTTTGTCTGTCAGCTCCCCCAAAGCCACCCAAGCTGGGCTTCCGTCCTTTTCAGTAGAGCACAGTGAAGGTCATAGACTTGAGAGTCCCAGAGCCCTGGCCCAGACCTAGGCTCCTCATCTTGTGCATGAACTTGGGTACATTCATTACAACATCTGAAATTTCATTTCACTTATCAAATGAGAATAGTACTGTTTATATTAACTCTTAAGAGTGTTATGATGTTTAAATGGATACACATATGAAATTATTAGCACAATCTGACACATAGTGAATACTTACACTGGTAGTTCTCAACAAGGTGATTTTGCTGCCCAGCAGACATTTGGCAAAATGTCCGAGACACTGTCCCAACTGTAGGATTGGGGGCAGTAGATACTACTGGCATCTAGTGGGTAGATGTCAGGGATGCTGCCATACATCCTACAATCCACAGGACAGCCTCCCATAATAAGGAATTATCTGTCTCAAGACGTCAACAATGCCAAGGCTGAGAAACTCTGGCGAGGTAAATAACAGCCATTATGCGTCAGGCGTTTTCCTGTACACGTCTGATCTCTTTCAACTCTACAGGTTCCAAAAGGTGGATGCTGAGTTATAAGGCTGATAACAATGACAACATCTACTCATTTATGAAGAAATTCCATATATATATATAAAATTTCATTTGATTTTCAAAAGGACCTGTTTATAAGTATTATTAATGCCATCTTATTTTACAGGTAGACAAACTGAGGCTCAGAGACCTTGGATCACTCAGCTAGTAAACAGCAGCCCAAGTTTAGGACACTGTTCTCCTGCATGCAACTCTTGTGCACCATCACATGCATGTAGCATGTTCCGATAACATGGAAGCTCAGCTTTGAATAGTTTGGGTAATCCATTCAGCTGTGAAATGGGACAAATCATACTGATCTTTGGGGAGCAATCATTGCAAGGAGGACATGAAATGACGTACACAGCAGGCACTCAAAAACCAGAGCTCTATCGGCGTCTCCGATTGTTCTTGATGACTGGGCAACATACAGTCCTTAACCCCCATATGTAAGCCAAGGGACTCTCAAGGCCAACCCAGCCTTCGTGTGTTTTGTCGGGTCCCCCGGCATCAGCCTGTGCAGGAGCCTCGGGCTTCGCCAGGCCCCACCATCCACAGTTGCTTTGTTCACTGAGTGACACCGCCCGTCAGGCATCACCCTGTGCTGGTGGCCGAGGCTTTGCAAGGGCCTTCAGTCCTTCTGGTGCCCAGTACCCCGGGGCTGACGCCTTGACAACTGCGCCACTGCTCTCTCATTACCTATCAGGAGGGTCACCTTTCTGACAGACAGCTCTGAAAATTCTTTATTAAAGATTTTTTTTTAGTAGAAAAGACAGATTACTTTATAGTTCTGACATGCTCTACTTATTATGACATGAAACAACGTTCTTGTTTCTTTTGCTTGGGGACGTGTAACTGCTGACTTTGGCTCACGTGGCATGTCGCTATGATGTATTGGATATTTGGTCAGACCTTCCACAACCTTTACATATGCATTCATTCATACATTCATTCACTCAACTAGGCATCTGAATTTCTGTTGGGAACCTAGCACTCTGCTAGGCATTTACTGGATAAAAAAAATACATTTCTATTCAATCCTTGATCTTGAGGACTTCTCAGTCTAGTAGGCAAAGCAAGGGTGTAAAGAAGATAAATTTTTAAAGTGGTAAGTGAAACAAAAGAGGTATGTGTTGTACCTGGCAGGATGGAATGCAGAATTAGTAGTGGATCTGTAGAGTAGGGCGCCTGGTCCACTCTGGATGGTGATGGTAGGGAAGCAGCAGAGGCTGAAGACTGGATTTGGTTGCAATATGCTGTAATCTGTGTACAGGGGATGGAAGAGGACGGAGCATCCACAGCTGAAGTAAGCTGATGATACTTTGATCCGGAAGAAGGCCCGGAAGCCCATGTTTTGGCCCTGAGTGACTTTTAACAGCCATGACGTATACCTGATGAATGATATCTCAGAGGCACCGCTGAGTATGTGAATGTATTAGCAGAAAGCTGTAGAAAAGGGAGTTACTAACCCTGCCCCAGAAGATGTGTTATTTAAATAGGGCATAAAGTATTTAGAGAGGCTCCTCTTGTGGGGAAGAGAAGTGAGGGCTTTCTGGGCAGAGCAAGTGTGAAGCTGACACCCTCGGGGAAGGGTGATAATGTGGCTGGAGCAAAGCACGGTGTGAGGGAGTGAGGAGTGAGGTCGGGGGGCGGGGTGGAGGTGAGGTTTGAGGGCCCTTTGGGCCATTTGAATGCTGGGCCAGGGAATCTGGACCCTCTGTAGTGGGACTTGCTGAGTTGTGGCTGATTTACGCAGAGAGGCGGTTTGGTAGCATCTGCACTGCTGACGCATCTCCCTGGGAGTGGTAGGGGACTGTGGGAGGCTGGCCCGGGAGCTCAGAGACAGGAGGCAAAGGGACAAGTCAGGCGGCTGCTGCAACCACCTGAGAGAGACTGTGAACTCTTCCTCAGGTTTCATCCAACAGAGCAGTCTGTACCCCTGCCCAAGCTGGTTACCCATGCGTCCCACCAGATGCCCCAGCACATATTCAGAGAAAGAAACAGGGAATAGGCCGAGAATGAATGAGTGTCTTAAACAAAAATTTAAGAGACAAAAGTAAGATGTGTTAAATACTCCAGCACCTCGTAGAATTTGAAGTGCACATACTTGATGGAATAAATGCATAAAGACATGAGAAACAAGGAAGTACAGAGTGAGGGTGAGCGTCTAGTCAAAGGGGCTCTGAAAATGTTGTCGGTTAGCTTTCCGCGGTGCTAATGTCAGTCTCATGCCCAGGCAGGTGTAAGGCAGGGGTTAGTGATTTGACTCATCCTCTCCTTAAGAACCGCCACTCCAAATTGTGGGGCTGCTGTTATGGTTCATCGTGCATGATGCTCAGGGTACCACATATACCGTTTCAGTTCATCTTTATAACAACTACAAAGCAGGTTTATTGGCCCTGAGGTTTAGAGAGTTTAGGGATTTGCTCAAGGTGACAGCGTTAGTAAGTGTGAAATTGTGACTTGAGCTCCAGTCTGTCCAGCTCTAAAGCCTTCTGCATTAGTGAGTACGCTACTGAGGACAGCAGATCCATTATTGTAGGACGAGAAATGCGTGCAAGTTGTTAATATCATCTCCCTTTCTGCATAGTAAAGACCCTGATTCAGAGCCTTTAGATACCAATGTGGACAGAAAAAGCAGATTTGGGGTAAGGGAGGAAATGGTGGGAAAGAGAAAAAGAAGAATAAAATATCTACCTCCAATTTTTGTTTTGGGTTTGTGTAAGCTCATTATCCCCTTTGGGTCTGAGATTTTTCTTCAATAAAATGAAGTAAGTCAACTAAATCATATGCAAGCTATATTCTGCCTTAGCAGTCCTGGGAGTCTATGCCCTGAGCTGAACTCCTTACCATGGAGTGGAAAGCAACATCATGAAATATGATGGTGTTGTGTTTTTTTAAACCAATCTGAAGATAAATTAGGAAATCACTGTGTTCAGTTTCAGAAGAGAATGGAAATGCAGAGTTTCCAGATTTAGCAAATAAAAATTTAGGGTGTTCAGTTAAAGTAGAATTTCAGACAAGCAACACATATTTCCTTAGTATGACTATGTCCCAGGCAATATTTGGGACGTAGTTATACTAAAAGTTTTTCATTATGTACCCAAAATTCACATTTAACGGGCTGTCCTGAATTTTACCTGGCAAGCCTAAAACCTTGACAAAATAAAAATCATGGATGATTAAAGCCAGAAGGAAAGGTTGAGGAAAGTATAGAGGAGTTGGTTTTCTTATCTCACAGAGTAGCAAACCAGTTGATACCACCTATAGTGAGGGTTAAAGAAACAGAGGTTTAAATTTAGTATCCGCAGTTATAAAGATAACCAGTAGAAAAACTGATCAGGAGAGTATAGTAATAATAATAAAATCCCCAGGAGGCTGGGAGGGCAGGAGGGAAGTCATACAAGGGTACCAAATGCTTCTTTTAAAGAAAGGAGCCCAAGATATAGTCTGCAGCGGATGAATCAAAAAGTAAAAACATAAAGGTATTATTTAGCAATATGGCGGTAATTGCCAAAGATCTGAAAATGAAACAATTAAAAATGGCTTTTTCTGGGCAGTGGGGTTTGGAAAGTGGGTAAAGAGAGAGACAGCTGATTTTCATTTTATTCTACCCTCATTGGATTTTTAAATTTTTTGCCATGGGTAACATTAGATTAAAAATAAAATAGTTATATGAACCATTATTACTGCCAACCATCATTCAACAGATTATAAGGGTTTTGCTCATGTTTACTCTCATGTTCTCAGTCCAAAGCTTTTTTTTTTATTTGCCTCTACCATCTTCACTTGGTATAAAACCATTAACAATCAGATTTATGAACCCAAATATCTGCTATTGTTTTGCCATGTGTGGCAAAAATATTTCCATGTTTTCTAGTATAAAAGATAAGAACCTTCAGATAAATAAACATGGTTCATTTAATTTAAAACAAATATTTGGGGAGAGGCACTCCCTTAGCATGCCTTTAATTGTGAGTTGCCTTACATTACCCTTAATACATACTTGCAAATGAATTAAGCTTTCATAAGCAGAAATCAGAGTACCAGCCAGAGCAAAGTTCAGTTGACTTGCTTAGGATTTGATTGTTCTACCTTAGAAATATATGGATTTTTGTTGGACACTCCCATTCAATTGGAAGGAAGGTACACGAGTTCAGTTGGGGCTATCAGAAAAAGTCAAGTATTAAGAAGTCGCTTGATGTTGAGGCCTGATCGTGTGTGTGTGTGTGTGTGTGTGTGTGTGTGTGTGTGTGAGATACATAGCATGACTAAGAGGCAGATGGTTTGGACCAGAAAAAAGTTGCTGATTCTAAGGTGAAGTCCCATTAGGAGAATGCTTGTTAAGTACTGTAAAGATGTATAGCTGTAGCTTGTGACTAACGGTGCTTCCACCCAAAACATTACTAATGCATCCTGTAGCCCACAAACCTCTAGTTACCTTACTTCAAACCAATCTTTATCATCCTTAAACTCTCCTGCCATCACCAGCTTGTTGTAGACCCTTTATATGAACTTTATAATGTGCTCAAGTACACCATATTTCTAAGGGCATTAAAGACCCTCCCCAAGCTTGCTGATCTCCCAAGATGGAGATCAGTATGCAAACCGTATTCCTAGGCAGTGCTCGTGGAGACTTTAAAGGGACCCCCACAGCAACCAACATTTTGGCCTGCTCTTCTTCTTACTTTGCCCTGATATGGAATCAAACCTTCCTTTACAGCCTGGCCCAAAGGCCACCTCTTCCAGAAAGACCTTCTGTCTCCCTCAAAATCAAGAGCTAATATCTTCTTCTCAACTCCTTTCAGAGTTATTCTGAAGAATAAATAAGATGATGGTGGAAGCTTACTAAGGAACTGAAGATTTATATTATGCAGAAGAAAAAAAAGCCAAGGCCTGTCTGGTTCCAGGGCAAACGACATAAGAACTTTAGAAGTAACAATAAAAACAGCAACAACTACTACTGCCACAATTTCCATCACTTACTGAGTACCTATTATGGGTATGTTAGGGTTTTTATAATTTTCAGCTAATTTAATTCTCACCACGGGATGGGGCATTATTATCCCTCCCTTCAAAATGAGGAAAATAAGGCACAGAGGAGTTAATATCCAAAATAAAAAGAACCTGTATAACTCAATGGCAAAAACTCAAACAATCCAATTAAAAAATGGGCAGAGGAATTGAATAGATATTTTTCCAAAGAAGACATACAGATGGCCAACAGACACGTGAAAAGGTGCTCGCATCATTAATCATCAGGGAAATGCAAATCAAAACCACAATGAGATGTCACCTCACACCTGTTAGAAAGGCTATCATCAAAAAGATAAGAAATAAGAAGTGTTGGCAAAGACATGGAGAAAAGAGAACGCTTGTGCTCTGTTGGGTAGGAATGTTAATTGATGCAGCCATTATGCAAAACAGTATGGAGGTTCTTCAAAAATTTAAAAATAGAATTACCATATAATCGAGCAATTCCACTCTGGGTATTCATCTGAAAGAAATGAAACACTAGCTCAAAAATATACCTGCACCTCCACATTCATTGCAGCATTATTTATAATAGCCAAGATAGGGAAACAATCTAAGTGTTCATTGATGGATGATTGGATAAAGAAAATGTGAGAAATATATACATATATATGTGTATGTATATGCACATACACATATATATGTATACACACACAATGGAATATTACTCAGCCATAGAAAAGAATGAAATCTTGCCATTTGCAACAACATGGATAGACCCTGAGGGCATTATGCTAAGTGAAATAAGTCAGAGAGAGAAAGACAAATCTTGCATGATCTTTGTTATATGTGGAATTTTAAAAAAGGCACAGAGAACAACAGATTTGTGGTTGCCACAGGTAGGGGATAGGGGTTGGGCAAAATGGGTGAAGGGGTACAAACCTACAGTTCTAAAACAAATAAGTCCTGAGGATGTAATGTACAGCATGGTGACTCCAGTTAATAATATTGCATTGTATAATTGAAAGTTACTAAGAGAGTAGATCTTAAATGTTCTCACTGCACGAAAAAAATATGTAACTCTGTGTGGTGATGAATGTTAACTGGACTTAGTGTGGTGATCATTTAGCAATATACACATATATTGACTCATTATGTTACACACCTGAAACTAATATAATGCTATATGTCAATTATATCTCAATAAAAAAAATTAAAGAAAAAAAGAAGGCATAGAGAGGTTAAGTAACTAGCCTAGACTCACAGAGCAGAGAAGCTACAAAGACATAATTCAAGCCCAGGCCTGTTTCAATGGGAAGCCCACGCTATAGACTAGTCCATGGAATTGCCCCTCTGGGATTCAGTAAGAAGGCTAAAGGAGAAACTCATACAAAATAGCAGAAGCAGTTTATAAACAAGCACTGACAAATTTTGTGTGTGGTCCACATTAGCTATTTAAAATCACATGCCTAGAATCCCCTTCTAGGTCATCCCTCCACCCAGAAGTGTTCAAGCCTATGTGAACATGCACTTAATAAGGAGCGCCAGCGATACATACGTGATGGTGCATTACTGCCCCATGACGGTGGCACAGAACAGAGGAAAGTGTGGGCTGGGGGTCACACAGCCCCGAGCAGCTGCTGAGCAGTGATAACCTTGAGATGCAGCCCAGCTTTTTGCCTGGACTGTACAAGCCAGGCAGCAAATGAAGCTGATCAGATACTCCTTAGGGTGTCTGTCGCTGCGGGGCCCCAGGGAGACTGTGGCCACCTGAGAGGGCTTCTGATTGCAGGGAGGGGGTTTAAGAGCATGCAACAACTTCTGAAGCACTAGACAGGCATCAGTTGCTCTACAGAGAAGCATTTCCATGGGCTAGTTTACAGCATGGCTTCATATTGAAACTGACCTGGGTTTGAATTATGCCTTGCAGCTTTTTTTCTCTGTGATTCTGGCCTTGCTACTTAACCTTTCTGCACCTTATTTTCCTCACTTTGAAATGAGGAATAATCATGCCCCATCCCGCGGTGAGAATTAAATAAGATAAAAATTGTCAACCCCCTGATATACCCATAGTAGGTACTCAAAGATGGTGGAAACGCTGGGGGTAGTAGTTGTTGCTGTTTTACTGTTACTTTTGTAATGCTTATGTCTTTTGCACTGGAACCAGACAGGCCTTGGCATTTTTTTTCTGAATCCAATTCAAACTTGCCAAGTCACGTGGCTGGCCTAGTAAGAGTGGACAAGTTGCTTCCTGGTTGGATCAGAGGATGGCTTGAGATTAAGGTTTGTCCACTGTGAGTGTGGCTGCCCCTGCTTCTTCTCTCTTGCCCAATTCTCCTCCTCTTCCTCCTTCTGTTTTTTTTTTTTTTTTGGTCTTATCTTTTCATTTCCTTTTTTGGTTCCTCTGGAATTCCTGGTCCCTGTTGCAATGGTTTTTGTTTAATTGCTTTTCCTGCTTTTACTGAGTCTTATTCCTACCTCCTTTCTTCCTATCTCCCTTAACAGAATATTCTTTACTGCACCAAATACTGTAAATACATAAGATGAAGGACTATTTCCTAGGGACCTGACAACACCTCAGGGAAAAAATTGTCTGTAACTATAATACGGGATAGGCTATATTAAGTGCCATTCTTAAGGTGTTTTCTTCATTCAGGAAATAGTTTTTTTCACCCCTTCTAATTACCATGCACTATGCTTGGCACAGATAAAATTCTATGGGAATTTAAGAAGGGTGTAATTGCTTCTGGCTAGCCAGTGGCCACCAAGAGGGCAATATTGGTGAAAATAGAACATTTACCAGAGATAAATGTTAGGCTGTTATCAGAAAGCCCTATTCCTTTACGTTTAGTCCTCTATTGGCCAATAAAATAGGATTGTCTGCTGCTACTTCTGGTCACGTAGGAAAGCGTCTTCTCTCCATTCTCTTATCTGGTGTTACCTATGGCCGTAGTAACTATCTCATCACACACACACACACACACACACACATGCATGGACATCACCTCCTCCCCTCTGTCTCCTCTGTATCCCTCCTGTTCCCTGTGACTTGCTCTCTTCTTTTCCTTCTTCCTGTTTTTTTTTTTTTTTTCAGCAGTGAGTTTCAGTTTTATTTGGGGACCTTACTGACGACTATAACCCAGGAGACAGCCTCTCAGATAACTCTGAGGAACTGTTCCCTTCCTTCTTCCTTCTCTCCTCTGTTTAACTCCATTCATTCATTCTGGTAGCTTTAGTTGCCGTGAGTGGTGCTCAGCTCAGAATGCTCGCTGACTTCAAAGTGTTCAGCAGGGACATTTCGATCATGAGATATTTCCAACAACTACATGTTTAATATCAGGTGTGTGGTTCTGTGAATTATTATTGTTCGTTCATTTCACGGAGTATTACGGAGGCTCACTTTAGCCAGATCTTTGCTTAATTGCATATCCTCAGACAGACTTCCCCTCAGACAGCACGCTAGCCTCCTACCCTGCCTCAGTCTCCCTTAACTGCCCTTACAACTTAAGTGGTTCTCTTATTGTGTGTCTCCTCCACAACACGGCAAGCTCCCTGAGGCCAGGGGCTTTGTCTTCTCTACTAGGCATCTGGCAGATGTTCAATAAACATTTCTTGATTGAATGGATAAGTATAGGCATTATAATTGTATAGATGCATAATATTTAATAACATGAAATTTCCCTTTCTATTAAGTGAAATGGTAGAAAATTATGCTATACCATCATCCCAATTGCATAAGATATACGGCAGAGAAAAACTACGGAATGGAAGGATTCACGTTCACTGTGCTTATTCTGGGTGGTCATATTTTCCTTAGATTGATCTATATTAATCTGAATTCCCCTGATATCTTCCAATGAGCACATATATTTTTAAAAAAAATTAGCTTCCTTTAAATAATAGTGAACGCTGCCGGCTCAGTGCAAAGATTTTTGTGGCTGGGACAGACTGAGGGATGTGAAAGCGACAGAAGGATCAGTGCATGGTTGGGAAGATAGTCAGGATCTAGCTGACTCATTGCCCTGACCAATAGCTGATGATTCCTTTGACTGCCTGTGATATGTTTAAAGTGAATGTTTTGATGACATCGTGAAAATGAAGAAGTAGAATCAACAGGCTCAAGATTGTTTTCGGGGTGTTAGAGCTGAAACATAAAAGAAAGTGAGGGTTTGGCAGAGCCCGTGTTTTGATGGGTGCCAAACCCTAAATGATCAAAAACTGCTTCAAGATGTTGATGAAACCTCAAATAGAGGTTGTACACAGGCCACTCATTCGGTCTTAATGTTTTGCAGCCCCAGGACAGACTGAGATGGAAGGTCACTCCTTTGGCTGAGCGGATTGAGGGAGGCTCTATGGAGAAGTGTTTTATCTGCCTTTTCAGCGTTTTACTTGCTGCCACTGGTGGTATGTCCTGCCCACAGACTCCGCTTTCTTCTTCTCTGAGCACATCTTCCTTCAGAAGAGCACATTCAAACTCATCCAGTAGAAGTTCAAAGAAGTCTTGCTCTCTGAATTTTCATCCATTCCTTCAACCGTTTGTGGAGTGCCCACTATGTTCCAAGCACTGGGCTGGACTCTGGGAAATACGTGCATTAATAACCCAGACAAAAATCTTTGCCCGATGAAGTTTACATTATAGTAGCGGGCGCATAGTCTAGTCTTGAGTGCTTGCCAAGCCCCACTTTTCTCTTATTGCTTTTAGAAAAATTTCTGGATTAGTTTCGGTTTTACAGTGGGATGGTTGCCTCAGTTCCCCAATTAGCACTAGTTCCTGGAAGGAGCTGGAAACAGCCTTGGAAAATAACTTTGGCTATGACCCCGACGCCCTGCCTTGCTCCTAATTTTCCTCAGCAGATCTCCTGAGGAATCTGGAGTTGTGCTGCCCCCTGAACCTTTAGAGCCATCTAGAGTTTGGCTTTGAACCAAATGTTTAACCAGAGCAACTACTCTGTTAGCTGTTCATCCTAATAAATAATAATAGCTATCATTTACTGATCACTCACCACGTGCCAGAAATGTGCTGAGCTTTTTCTTTCATTGTCTCATTTAATAGTCACAATGTCTGTGAGGTTTCTGCTTTCAGTATAGCCAAGTAAACTCCTACCAGATCCTACCCTTCCACAGGTCACATCTGTAAACTGTGGGCTAAATACAAAAGCAAAAACGAAAATCAAAACAATGATGTGCAGGCACTAGAAAGTGACAAAATAGCAGGTGGATTCTGGAGGGCAACAAAAAATTTGAAAGAAGGGTGTAGTCTGGGGTATGGTTTTCATTTTTATGGCATTTAACCTGAGGACAAGCCAAACTGATGTTATGCTGAGTGGGTAAACCTATGATACAAAACACCAAGTCCTTCCAGCTTGAAGAACAAAGTAAAAGAGTTCAGGGTGACCACAGCCCCTGAAAAGTGAGAGAGGAATCTCAGAAAAGAGAGCCAAAGTTTGTTTATAAACTCTGTCCAAGTCTCCGGCTTACTCCCACATGTGTGGGGCAAGCCAAAAGTAGCTTGTACTTAAGGCTTAAAGAATGCACATCTACTACAAGTGTGCAACTTTGCAGTGTGAGTCTAACCAAGTGTGATGGTTAGTCTTAGATGTCAATTAGGCTAAGTTATAGTTTGCAGTTATTTAATCAAATACTAATCTAGGTGCTGCTGTGAAGGTATTTTGTAGACATGGTTAATATCTACAATGGATCGACTTAAGCTAAAGGGGATTACACTTGATAATGCTGGTGAGCCTCATCCCATCAGCTGAAGGCCTTCAGAGCAAAAACTGAGTTTTCATGGAGAGGAAGGAATTCTGCCTCAAGACTGCACATCAAATCCCGCCTGAGTTTCCAGCCTCCAGCCTCCAGATTTCAGATTTGCCAGCCCTGTAATTTTGTGACCTAATTCCTTAAAATACATCTCTTTTATCATAATCATATGTATTGGTTCTTGGGAGAACCCTGACTGAGACCCCAAGTTAATTGCTAAAGCAAAAATATCAACACTCTTCAGAACTGTAACTGAATCTAGAGGTTCCACAACATAATAATCACAATGACCAGAATAAAATCCAAAATGACTTGATGTACCAAGAACCAGAAAATTGTAGCCCAGTTGCAAGAGGAAAGACAACCCACTGAAATCAACTCTAAGATGACCCAAGGGTTGGAATTAGCAGACAAGGGTTTTAAAGAAGCCATTTTAACTATGCTTGGTGAAGTGGAGAAAATATGGTTGTGGTGAAGGAAAAGACACACAATCTCAATAAAGAAGGAAATGAATCTAATAACCAAATGGAAATTCTCAAAGTGAAAAATACAATCTGTGAAATAAAAATTCCCTGGGTGGACTTCACAGAATGGAGATGATGGAGGAAAGAGTCTAGATATTATCCGAACTGAGAGTAGGGAGGAAAAAAATATTGAAATAAATGAAAGGAGAATCAAAGGAACTAGGACAATAACAAAAGGTTTCCTTCTGAATATCCAGAAGGAGGGGAAAGAAAGAAAGGGGCAGAAAAATTACTTAAAGATATAATGGCTCATGGGATGGTTAATATCATGTGTCAACTTGACTGGGCTAAAGGATGACCAGATAACTGTAAAACATTATTTCTGGGTATGTCTGCGAGAGTATTTTCAGAAGAGATTAGCATTTGAATGGGTTGACTAAGGAAAGAAGATCACCCTCCACAATGAGGGTGGGCATTGTCCCATCTGCTGAGAACCTGAATAAAAGTAAAAGGTGGAGGAAGGGTGAATTTGCACTTCTTTCCTCAGCTGAGACATCCATCTTTTCTTGCCCACTGACATCAGTCCCTTGATTCCTACGTACTGAATTATACCACCGTTATTTCCTGGCTCTCCAGCTTACAGATGGCATATCATGGGACTTCTCAGCTTCCGTAATCACGTGAGCCAATTCTTATAATAAATTTCCCCTTTTTTATACCTCTCTCTCTCTCTATCCTATTGGTTCTGCTTTTCTGGAGAACCCTAAGACAGCTGAACTTTTCCAAACCTTGAGAAAGACATAAATTTACAAATTCAAGAATTCAGAGAACTGCAAGCATGATAGATATAAAGAAAATCACATCTAAGGAAATCATAGTCAAACTGCTGAAAACCAAAGATGAAGAGAAACCTTTAAAGCACCTTAAGGAAAATGACACATTACATAAAGGGCAATAACCACGCAGAATATTGCTGACTTCTCATCAGTAACCATGGAGTCCAGAAAGCGGTGCAAATATCTTTAAAGTGCTAAAAAGAAAAACAACCCAGAATAAGAATATCAACTGATATTTTCTTTCAAGAATAAAGCTGAAATAAAGACACTTTAAAATAAAACAAAACTAAGAGAATTTATTGATTGAAGATCTGCACTACATGAAATAATAAAAGGAAGTGCTTCAGGCTGAAGGGAAGTTATACCAGATGGCGACTTGAGTCCTTGGGAGGGAAGAAAAGGTACTGGGAGTTGTAAGTATCTGGGTAAATATAATAGACTAGATTTTTCTATTAAATCTCTTATTTAACATATATATATATAGATAGATAGATAGATAGACAGGACTCACTAAAGCAAAAACTATAACATTGTCTTGTGGGAATTATAATGTATGTAGTTGTAATAATAGGGCAATTATACCTCAAAGGAAGGTGAGAAGAGATAAATGGACCTATGGGGTTGCAAGAGTTCTACATTTTATGACAAATGTTGCAAGATTAACTCTAAGCAGAGAAGAAATTTAAGAATGTACATTGTAATCAATAGAGTGGTCACTTTTAAAAATGCAAAGAGATATATTAAAAGGCCAAGAGAGAAAATAAAAATTGAATTCTAAAAAAAATTCCAAAGAAGGTCATAAAGAAGAAAGAAACAAAAACAGAGGAGGCAAACAGAAAAAAATTAATAAACTAGTAGAGCTAAAACCAACCATATCAATAGTTACAATGAATGTGTATGAAGTAAACACTCCAATTAAAAATCAGAAACTTGACAGAAGGATTAAAAAAAGACAAGGACCAACTATAGATGCTGTCTAAAAGAAATGCATTTTAAATATAAAGATGCAGATTTGTTGAAAGTATTTGGACAGAAAAAGATAAACCATGAAAATAGTAAACATAAAGAGGCAGGACTTGCTTGATTTGATATCAAACAAATTACACCTTTTGCCAGTAAATAATTTATTGTTTCTCATCTCCAAATCCATCCTCCTTGGCCTGCTTTGTGATGTTGGAGGTGGACCCTGTAAATATTTCACCTTTGCCGGTTCTGTTAACTTTTGTCAGTAGAGGGCGCTGTAGGGCCACTGCAGGAGGAAAAGGCTTCTCTCCCTGATTGGTGTGCTTTTCTCCTTACTCTCTCCCAGGGCATGTGGTGGTCCACAGTGTGTGTGCAGGACCTCCAGTGGTGCTCACTCCCCATGGACTGTCAGTGGCATACTTGTGGGTGGCTTCTTAGCAAATTGACACCAGCACCCAAGCTGGCAATCCAGTGACTCTTGCAGGTGCCTCCTAGGCACCTTCCCCGTGAGTTTCAGAAGCAGCCTAGCAGGTGTCTTCCGGGAGCATTCATTTGGTGCCTCAGGAGGTAGCTTTCAGTGAGTCTCAGTGATACCTCAGTAGATAATTTCCTAGAGAATTTCATCAGCTCGCTAGTGTGTTCTTTCCTACATGAGAGCTGCGGTCTGTGGCACCTCATTGACCTTCTCTGCCACCAGTTTGTCAAATCACACACTTTCCAACAAGGTCTGAGTCTCTTGCTTAGGGTCCTCTTCCTTGGGTACTATTTCTCTGCCCCAGAGGTAGTGGCTGCTCCCTGTATCAGCTATTATTGTGTTCCTTAGAGGTCTCTTTTCCCCTTAGTAATTAATCCTCTGTTACTAATTAATAATTCTTTACATGAAACTTGCCCTTCAAATGCTGTGCGATCCCTGGACCCTGCCTGATACAGACTTCAAGACAAAGAGCTTTATCAAGGATAGAAAGACCCTTTGTAATGATAAAAGGACACTGATGAGAAGACATTTAAAATTGAGAGAATTAAAGAAATAAATAGGTAATTCCAATTATAGCTGGAGACTTTAACACCCTTCCCTCAGAAACTAGAGAAAAAGAAAAAGTAAAGACATAAATGTTCTGAACAGCACTGTCAACCACCTTGACCTAACTGATATCTGTACAACACTATACAACTACAAAATGCTATTTTTTTCAAGTGCACGTGTTCATCAAGATAGGTCATAATTGAAAAGGATCAAAATCACATAGAGCTGTTCTCTGACCTCAGTGGAATTAAATTGAGGTCAGTAACAACACAATATCTAGGAATATCTAAAATATTTGATAATTAATATACTTCTAAATAGTATATGGACCAAAGAAGAAATTAGGGAAATTAGAAAATATTTTGATCTGAATGCTAACAAAGATACAATATATCAAAAATTATAGGATGGAACTAAAGCTGTGTCTAGAGGGAACTGTTGATTTAAATGCTTGTATTTAAAAAAAAAGAAAGCTTAAAAAAAAAGCAATGACCTCTTATTTCACCTTAAGAAGCCACAAAAAGAATAGCAAAGTAAATTCAAAGTAAATAGACAAAAAATAAAAAATATAAAAATAAGTGTAGCAATCAAGGAAATAGAAGACTGGTAAGCAATAAAGAAAGTTAACAAAATCCAAAATCCATTCTTTGAAGAGCCTGAGAAACTTAGTAAAAGTCTAGCTAGATGGATTAAGGAAAAGGGAGAGAATGGAAATTACCAATATTAGGCATAAATGAGGGATAATTACTACAGATGCTGCAGACATTTAAAGGACATTCGAAGGATTATCCATAACTCAAGAATTCAACAAATTTCTTGAAAAATACAACTTAGCAAAACTGACTTGAGAAAAAACAGATCATTTGAATAGTCCTATATCTAATAAATTTGAATTCATTATCAAATACTCCCCCAGAGAAGATTCTAGACCCACAAGTTCTGACTGGTGAATCTTATCAGATACCAAAGGAAGAAATAATATCCTATCAGAAATGAAAGAAAGAAGTTAAGCCAGTTTTAGATAAATTATTTCAGAAAACAGAGAAGAAAAAACTTCCCACTTGTTTTATGAAGCCAGAATAACTATAGTACCAAAACTTGACAAAATATTTTAAAAAGTTAGACTAACCACTGTTGCATATAGATGCAAAAATACTGAATGAGAGATTAGCAAATTGAATCATGGAGGGCTGTTTTAACATTTAAAAATCAATTAATGTTATTTGCCATATTAATACAGTATAGGAGATAAACTACATAATCACTTTAACAGATGCAGAAAAAGAAATTTACAAATTTCAAAACCCACTCATGATAAAGAAAAATTCTTAGAAAACTAGGAATAGTTGAGAATTTCTGTAATCTGATGAAGCACTCCTACAGAAATCCTACAGCAAACTTCATACCTAATAGAGAGTAATAGAGAGACACTGGTAAGGAACAAGCCAAAAAAAAGGAAAGAAAGAAAAAAAGGAAGGAAGGAAGGAAGGGAGGGAGGAAGGAAGGAAGGAAGGAAGATGACTGCAGTAGAGTACAACTGATTGTATTTTCACATATATAATCATTTACATCGAAAATCCAAAGGAAACTACAATACATACATCAGCCCTAATAAATGTAGTTAATAAGATAGTAGGGTACCATATTAATAAACCTAAATTACTTGTAGTTATATATCCTTGTAGCTAATATGTAAAAGATTTCATTTAAAACAGTGTTTATAAAACATAAAGCATTTTGGAATAAATTTAACAAAATATGTGGAAAATCTCTATGCTGAAAACTATAAAACATTGCTGAGAAAAATTAAAGTAGATCTAAATAAGTGGAGGAATATACCATGTTCAGTTACTTAAGATGTAAACTCATCCTAAATTGATCTATAGATTCAACACAATCCCAGTCAAAATCCCAAGAGGATTATTTTTTTGGTAGACATTCACAAGCTGATTCTAAAATTTATATGGAAATGCAAAGATATCCAAAGCAATTTTGAAAGAACAAAGTTGGAGAGCTAACATTACCTCATTTCAAGACTTGCTCTAAAGCTACAGTATTCAAGATAATATGGTTTTGACATAGAGATCAAGAAATAGATCAATAGAACAGAATAGAGAGGTGGAAATAGACTCCCATTTATACTGTCATTTTATTTTTCGACAAAGACATCAACTCAATCCAATAGGGAAAAGACTTTTCCCCAAGTTTTAAAAATTTGTGGTAAAATACACAAAACATTTACTATCGTAAGCATTTTTAAGTGACAGTTAGTGGCATTAAGTACATTCATACTGTTGTGCAACTGTCACTACCATCCATCTCCAGAACTCTTTTCATCTTGCAAAATTTAAACTCAGTACCCATTAAATGTGAACTTCTTCCCTCTTCCCCCCAGTCCCTGGCAGCCACCATTCTACTTTCTGTCTTTATGGATTTGACTACTCTAAGTACCTCATATAAATGGAATCATAGGGTAATTTTTTTTTTTTTTGGACTGGCTTATATCACTTAGCATAATGTCCTCAAGGTTCATCCATGTTGTAGCATGTGTCAGAATTTCCTTCCTTGGGACTTCCCTGGTGGCACAGTGGTTAAGAATCCACCTGCAAATGCAGGGGACACGGGTTTGAGCCCTGGTCCAGGAAGATCCCACATGCTGTGGAGCAACTAAACCTGTGCACCACAACTACTGAGCCTGTTCTCTAGATCCCGTGAGCCACAATTACTGAGGCCTGCATGCCTAGAGCCCATGCTCCGCAACAAGAGAAGCCACCACAATGAGAAGCCCGCGCACCGCAACGAAGAGTAGCTCTCACTCGCCACAACTAGAGAAAGCCCGTGCCCATCAACAAAGACCCAACGCAGCCAAAAATAAATAAATAAATAAATAAATAAAAACAAATAAAGAAAAAGAATTCCCTTCCTTTTTGAGGCTGAATAATATTCCATGGTATGTATACCACATTTTGCTTATTCATTCATCTATTAATGGACACTTGCTTCTACATTTTAGATATTGTGAATAATGCCGCTATGAACCTAGGTATACAAATATCCCTTTAAGATCCTACTTTCAGGCTTCCCTGGTGGCGCAGTGGTTGAGAATCTGCCTGCTAATGCAGGGGACACGGGTTCGAGCCCTGGTCTGGGAAGATCCCACATGCCGCGGAGCAACTAGGCCCGTGAGCCACAACCACTGAGCCTGCGCGTCTGGAGCCTGTGCTCCACAACAAGAGAGGCCGCGATAGTGAGAGGCCCGCGCACCGCGATGAAGAGTGGCCCCCGCTTGCCACAACTAGAGAAAGCCCTGAAACAGAAACAAAGACCGAACACAGCCAAAAATAAATAAATTAAAAAAAAAAAAAAAGATCCTACTTTCAATTCTCTTGAGCATATATCAAGAAGTGCAATTGCTGAATTATATGGTAAACCTATTTTTAATTTTTTGAAGAATAGTCATACCATTTCCCCACAGTGCACTATTTTACATTCCCACCAATAGTGCACAAGGGTTCTAATTTCTCTACATCCTCACCAGTTAGTAGTCAGAAAGAAAATTTTTATTTTTATTTTTTAGTTGTACCCATGGCTAAGACTTATTATAGTGACATAGTAAAGGACACACAGCTGGATCATAAGGGAAAAGGCAGGCAGGCAGGCTCTGGAGGAATCCACGTGCAGGTTTCCTTATGTTCTCTCCCTTCCTTGAAGGGTCACACAGAGCACACCTCTCCCCCAGCATTGAATATGCAGCAACATATGTGCAATGTTTTTGCCTAGGGAAGACCATTAGAGACTCAGCACCCAAGATTTTTACTGGGAGCTGGTCACATAGGCACCAGAAAGGAAACATTTTTAACAAATGTGCTAGAAAAATTAGATGTCTGTAAAAAACAAAAAAACCCACTGTGACCCTCCATCCTTACTTCTCACGATATACAAAATTATTTCAAATGAATCATTTAACTCTCTCTGAGTAGCCACGTGCTTCTCTGCTAGGCAAGTGGGGTATCAGAGTAATGAAGCCACTCTAAGATTACACAAGTAAACGGCAGAGTCAGGCTCTGAAGCCCGATTTCTCCATCTCCCACACCTGCGCTGTTCATTGGTCAAGTTCCATCCTAGAGTTCTACCTAATCATCTTTTTCATCATTGAACCCCCAGGGACCAGCAGCTTCTGGTTCCCAGTAGACACCTTGTAAATATTTGTTGAAGAGATGACTGAATGGTCTCTAGGACAACCTGCTGCCCATCTGAGCAGCACCCCCATCACAATATGCAGCACACACCGAGTAGCCAACATCTTGCCTGGCTACCTCCTCTGTAAGGAGCTTGGATGTCAAGCTTCGTGCTTAGAGATTGTAGCCAATTTATGAGAAAGAGAGAGAGAGAGAAGATCACTATAGGCCTATACACCAGAACAGAAGTAAGTTTTACGTAGAGAGTTAGTGACATATGAATTTAAAGTAAAATAAATTTTAAATATTTGAGCTCAAAATCAACATCATTTTCCCTCTGATTCCATTTAGAGAAAATTTAAGATACTCAAGTTGCTTATCTTTAAAATTAAGAGGGGGCCATCAAATTCTATGTATGATGTATTGCAGTTAGTGGAGAAAGAGGGCTTGTAGGAGAATGGATGAGGCTGGAAGATGAAATAGAAAAAATGTGGAAGGGAGAGTAGGGGGAGGGAAAGCACATGTAGAGGGAAGGACCGTAAGGGAATATTCTGCTCATTAAACAATGCATGGAATCTGGCTCAGTTTTAAAGTATCTAAATGGCCAGGACTGTGTCCTGGTGAGTTTTTCCTCCCCTGTGGGTTGTGATCCGTGATGCCCCCCGGGGTGATCCTGGTTCCCAAGAGTATAATGTTCAGCTTTTGAAATCTAGCCTCAGAGTAGAGAAAAGCCTGTGTGTAGCTGTGTAGTGGAGCACATGACATCTCTCAAATTAACACTGCCAAGCACTCACGGAAACCCCAGAGGAAAATAGGGGCACCAGAGCCACTGTTATATTCACAACACACAGATTTCTGCCTCTGCAGCAGGGAAGCCCAGGGACACCCAGGGACCCTGACCTGGCTTCCTGCCTTCTCCGCTCTAGGTCTGCCTCTCCTGCCACCATCACTTTATCTCTTGCCCCTCAGGTCTGTCTGCAAGAGTCCATGTCACCTTCCCGATTGGGGTCTCCAAATCCCCATCTTTAGTTCCCTTGAGTAACTTGTACCCAGTTTCCTTTTCTCTTTCTGTCATGAAGAAAATGACTCTTCCACAGTCCTCAGTCACCTACATTTATGGACATACAGAGTTTACAGGCACTTGCTCAGAAGAAGCCTTTTATGATTTGATTGGGGTTCCTTATTCATTCATACAATTTATCAGTCAAACCTGGATACTTCTGCAAGCTAAACAGAGACCTGTTAATAGTTACACGGGGACAAGAGGCACACACAGGTTGTTTGGGGCTGGATGTATGGTTGCCCTAGTCATAGACTCACAGTGAATAGATACTCTAACCCCAAGCTGTCCTATTACAGTTTGTAATACAAATCATCACACAAACAGTAATCAACTTATTTTCTTCAAGAGAGAAAGATAGATAGAGGGAGAGAGTCATACACATAAAACTATATAGGAGGGTGAGAGGAAAAGGGAGGAAGAGAAAGAAGAGAGAGACATTGTAGGTAATTGTCTCTACAGGTATTGGAGTGAATGCTCACAGCATAGGTCTTTTTCTGTGTTTATACAGAAGAAATTTGTCCTTTGGGATGTTAAATGCTCTATTTCCTTAATTCTAAGAGGGACACTTTTTCGTATTTTAATGATTCTGAAATCTGAATGTGTATTACAAGGGAAGCCAGAAAGAACTTTTTCACTGCTCCTAGGAAGAGGAACAATTTGTGACAGAGTTGTCATTGCCTGTATGCGTATGAACTCAGCAGTGGGTAGAAGGTAGATCTGTTCCAACTGACATCTTGGGTGAGATATTTGCAGTGGTAGCACCCTATTTTGAATTTTACATTGAATTTTGATATATACTAATTGTTTCAAATGTCCCCAGAATGGTTGTACTCTGATGTCATATTATAACAAAAAGTTACAACATGCAGAGAATGATCTGCACTTTCCAGGCAGTGCAATTAAAGGCAGTGGAAATCACCAAACCTCTTCAAGTGATTCACAGAATTTTCAAATCTAATAGAGGTAGATGTTGACAAGTCATGTTTCAAGAAGACCTACCACTTAGGTGCCTGTTGTCTATCTCTCAGAGGCTAAGGCTGACTTTTAAGAGAAATCTCTAGAGATAATTAGTTCAATTAAGCAAAAAAAAAAGCTATGAATTTAACCATACAGCTGATGTAGATCAAAGAGTAGTCTCTTTCCATTTGCTGTGAAATCACACTGTCCTTTGCAAAGGTGTTAAAAAGGATGAAAGCTAGGCTTGCCCTGTGATGCAACACATGACTGCTCATGGCCAAAATATTCCAAAGAATCGCAAGTGTTAAGAAGATTCAGACTCACATTTTCACGATGACACTTAAAATAAATGGTGTGTATATGAGTAGATAAATTGATGTTGTTATTATGTTTTCTAAAGTTAATATGCACATAAATAACTGTGCACTCCCTGTATACCAATAACTACCCCCAAACACTGTACCTGAATTAACGGTCCATTTCCTAGTTGATTCTGTTTTAAAGTTAAAAAAAATATGATAGTTGCCACCTCCACACCTGCCTTAATCCTGGTCTCTGGAGACTCCCTTATCAAATGGTGAAACTCAAGTTGCCTACTCTGGTGGGAATCACTTAAAGACGCAAGAGTAGTAATTAGAACCCTATGTCTTCTAGAGCTGAGAGATATCTGACCAAGAACTGGGTTTATCTCTGAGATGAAAAATTTGTATTCCTGATATTGGTATACATTTTAAAGCTAGATACCAGTGGTTCAAGGTGTCTGAACTAAGAAAAATATACTGAGTATGTGATAGCAACACCACTGCAGAATAATTTAATTTTGATAGCATTCATGTTGCATCAGTACAAATTAAAAATTTTAGCCCAATTGAGTGGCTACTGGAACATTTAACATTAACAGTAAATGCCAGATGAGAAAAGATTTATTGGTCCTTAATCCCAAGTTAGTAAACTTCAGCCTTAAAGTGAAACAAAATATTCACTGACTGTGCTTTTTAGATGATTTCTCTTAGATTTTAAGAGTCTTGCATGGGAAAGTTAGAATCCACCAGAGCACTGAAAAACCTGAGGAAAAAGGCCTAAACACATCATCGAAAAGGGTAGTCATTCTTGTGGTACTATTATCTTTCTATTGTTTCATAAAATATTTACAGAAATATTTATGTTGAGATTATGGACAAATCATTCTATCCAACTTGCCCTAGAAGTAAAAACTGACTTCAGATGAGGTTAATGTACAATATTATTTCCCTGTTACATAAATATTTACACTAAAACATTTGATGCTCTGTCCTATATTAATGTTAGCAACTGAACTGGATTCAATAGTATTGTAGAGATGAAAATAATTCCCTACAGGTATGTTGAGGGACACACCAGAAAAGTTCCTTGCAATGGCATTTTGGGATTTTAAGATGCACACAATATGTTTTTCAAATGTAATTGAAATTCTGATTTTGTTTTTTATGATGTTAAAAAATGAAAAAGTTTCAAGTACGCCAATGTTTTCAACAATGTGCCAACAATCCAAAAGTGATTATATTGTACTTGGATGGGAAAATAGAAATGGAATTGGCTTAGAACCAAAAGTAAAAATAGTAAGGCATTTGTGATATGTGGTGATGGGAATGGAGGAAGGGATGGAGGAATATATGATCAGGTTGGTAGAAGGAATATAATGACTTTATTTTCTGAACCAAAAATCAAAACGCAAGGTCTAAGACTCCAAATATATCAGTGGGATCAAGGATAGAAAGTTATGGCTGCCCCAGAAAGTCCAAATATTGTTGCTTTAGGAGTGCATGAAGAAGTAGTGAAACATTGACAAAGTGTTAATACAGGGAAAGAAAACCACAAAAAGAACCAATTAGGGACTTCCCTGGTGGCGCAGTGGTTGCGAATCCGCCTGCCAATGCAGGGGACACGGGTTCGAGCCCTGGTCCTGGAAGATCCCACATGCCACGGAGCAACTAAGCCTGTGCTCCACAACTACTGAGCCTGCACTCTAGAGCCCGCGAGCCACAACTACTGAGCCCACGTACCACAGCTACTGAAGCCTGCGCACCTAGAACCCGTGCTCCGCTACAAGAGAAGCCACCGCAATGAGAAGCCTACGCACCGCAACGAAGAGTAGCCCCCGCTCTCCGCAACTAGAGAAAACCCGTGCACAGCAACGAAGACGCAATGCAGCCAAAAATAAATAAATAAAATTAAAAAAAAAAAAGAACCAATTATTGTAAAGTGAATTAGATTTTTCAAATCTGCTTCTGTTTTCCCCAAATTATTGCTAGTAGTACAGGCAAAATGTGTGGGTATAAAAAAATGTGTTATGTTAACTGTGCCTTCTGAGTACATTTATTATTCCCAATTCATGCGTCAAAAAAATATCTTGCGCAAAAAGCAAGAAACAACTTAGTCTCCAGAATGAACCCTTTTCTTTATAGAAACAAGACAAGCTTCTTATCACACACCTCTAGGTGCCTCCCAATAAACAAAACTGCAAATCAACCTCCCTCAAAAAAAAAAGAACAAAAAAAAGAACAAAAAACAAGAACAATATCCCAATCATTCAAAGACTATAAAACATGATCTGAAGAAGAGACCAAAATAGATAACATGTCTGGAAATATATTCTGCTCTTCCATGGGAATGTAGCTAATGTGAAGGTCAGAATTCTTTTCAAGCAGTTTTGAAATATTTCATTTTAATATCTACCCTTTGATTTTTCTCAATCTGGGGCAAACTCTGTATCTTGTCATCAACATTTCAACAACATATCAAACCAAAGCAGTTATGACAGCAAAGTTTCATTGTTGAACAGAAGATACACTTCCAGTGTGAATAAATGATCACTTGTTGAAGAAGACAAAAAAGGAGTGATTGTTTAATTTTTCAGATAAAAATTGTTTAATTTGTCATATTTTAACAGGATTCCTTTGAACATCAAATTTCTCTAGAGGATGTAAATTTTATATTTGCTTCACAAACATTTGGTTTATGCACAACTCTCCAGCAATGCACGAGTGGCCTAAAGAAAGTTTACCTCTAAAGGTGTATAGAATACCTATATGCCTAGCAGAGTATCCAAGCTACAAGCCTGGGAGGTTTGAGAATCATGAATACAAAAGGACTCAAGAATAAAAAGTACCATTCAAGTCAAGTTCTGACCACAACTTAGCTCATGACCAAAGGTGACCAATGGGAAATAAAGAACCATATAACTCACCAACACCACCGTTATCTGGGTAGAAGGACCCTGTGACAAATCCAAGCTCTATCAATGACAGTCCTGTAAAGAGAAAGAGGAAAGGAGTGTTATCACTTCTGTAGAAGTGGAGACATCTATGAACAAGGAATACAGTTGACCACATTTTGGTGGAGCCATATTGCAAGGCAGATTTGGGTACATGATGGGAAGGAAAGGGAGGCCGAATATTAGAACTGCCTTGCTGCTACTTCTTCAACCCAAACCCCATATGTCTACTGTACATCCCTCTGGCCCACATATTGAGGCCAGTTCCAACCCTCAGCAAGAAGTAACTAGCAAGGTTTTGATTAATACCGTCTTAATGTACCATTAAATGCACTCTTGCTGGTCTTTCTAAAATGCAGATATCATCAAGGTACTTCTCTGCTTAAAATAGCTTCCCACTTTGAGGGTCAGGGCAAAACTCCTCACCAGGATCTATAGGGTCCTTCAGGACCTGATTTTAGCCTCCTTGCCTTCCCAGCTTGCTGTCTCCTTCCCAGCCTTACTAACTCATTTGCATCTTTAGAAAGTCAAGCAATCACCCTCACCCATAGGCCTCTGAGTATGAGGACCCCTCTGCCTTGAAAAACATGCCTCCCCAGTTCCCATAAAACCTCTTACCAGCCTGACCTCATTCACGCTCAGAACTCATTCAGTTATCATCTCTGGAAAGCCTCTCCTGACCACCCAAAGCTGATTCAAGGGCACACTTACCATTGTTCCTACACCACCTTATTTCTAATTCTACCTTAGCATTTAACAGCTTAGATTGTGATGATTTATCAAAGAATCTGGTCTTTATTGTTTTGTATTGTTATATATCTTACTTATTGTCATACTGTCAGTACCTAGCAGAGTTCCTGGCATATAATAAGTGATCAATATGTGTCTGATGCATAACTATACAGACTGAATGAATAAACATATGACAAGCAAATAATTTAGTCACTATTTATCAAGTACTTATATACCAGGTACTGAGCTAAATTCATTACATATATTCACTCTTTGTTCTTGCCTAGATTCTGTCTTCAAATGGTACAAATGATTTGTCTTGATTCTCTAAACCTATTCTATTCTCAAGACTGTTTGTTATTCAGCCTTCTAGCTTGGGTTCCTGGCTTAACTACCAAATCTGGAGTTTGCCTGAGGAGACCTGTCTTAGTGGACTTTCTTGAACTTGACTCTTACGATCTGCCAGAACTCTTATTAGTTTTGAATGAGGCTTTCTGTTCTTTTCTTACGATAAGAGCTTTGAAGCTATTAAAGGCCAATAGGCTATTTGGTTTAGGTAGGCCATTTGGTTTAGTTTAAGAGGTTGACAAACTATAGCCCATGGGGTAAATCCAGCTCACTGCCTCTTTTGATAAATAAGGTTTTATTGGCTCACAGCCATACCCATTTGTTTACACATTGCCTATGGCTGAGTTTGTGCTACAACAGCAGAGTTGAGTAGTTGGAACAGAGACCATATGACCTCCAAAGTCTAAAATATTTACTATCTGGCCCTTTACATGAAAAGTCTATCACCTCCTGATCTAGAATATCTTCTCATCTAACGATGGCACCTCCCTCTACAACCTTCCTGACACATAGTTATTCAGTCTTTTCACTGAAGAGAAGTTTTTAACTTGTTTAATTATTTATTGGAAGATCTAACACAGAAAGATCTCTCTTATGTTAAATTGAATCTCTATGCTACAAAAGCAAAGAACAAGACAAGAAGGAAAATCCAAAATGTTAACTTTCTTTGGTCACTGGTATATTTGAATTATACACTTAAAAAAAAAAAGTTTTAATTTTTCTAGACTTTTTAATGTTTTTCTTTAGCTATACGTGAAAAAAAATGAAACATGTAAAGACTTTTACCCATTTGTCCTAGGTCTATCTACTCATTTGAGCTCTTTATGGAGGTTATAGACTCTTTTTCATGAATTTCTCTGTAAAGTGAGATGGTAACAATATAAGGGTGAACAGAAACTCTGGTCGTACAAATAAAACTACCAGGGGAAGCAGATAGCTTCTAGATTGCGTTGGTGGCTTTAGTAGGTCTAGAATAGGAAGACCATGAGGTTAAACAGGTCATTGAGAGTTACCCTATGAAAAGAGAGTCATGTGAGTTCTTCTCCTTGGACTTCCTGCCTTTAGTCTGCTTTTCCCAGAGTTCTTGAGACCACCAAGCCTCACGGCTGGCTGCAAGGAACTTTAAAGTTCCTTGGTTCTCCCTTAATCTCCCCTATCCAGTCCTTCAGACTCTTCTGCATCTCCGTCTCTGCAGACTCATACCACACATCTCTAACAATGGGCACCTACTTTCTCCAGAGGTAACACATTCTGCTCCCGAGTTATAAAAAACATTCTTTGACATCTCATGTTAAGATTGATCCTCTAGCATCTTCCATTCATTGGCCCTAACTCTTTCCATGTGACCCTACACACCAGTCTACTCCCTTTCTTCATGGCAGCCCTTGAGAAGTTTGAATCCCTGAGTTTCTTCTTCTTCCAGTTGGACATCCTCAGTTCCTCTAGATTTTCCTTGTGTGATGCTATTTCTGGTTCCTTCACCATCCTTTGTGCCTTCTCTGAATATACTCCAGTTGGTTCCTATTTCCAGTGTGGTTTGCCCCAAGACAAGAGTGGCACTATCTCCTTCCTACTTTCAGATACTGCGTTTTACTGAGTCAAATGTTACATTACGCCTGATGTCATGCCCTTGCTTACAGCCTTTCAATGCATGGTTACGTATACGTTCCAGGTTTTTACATGGTTCTCACATCATAATTTTAGATCACGTTACCATATTCTCTCTCGGAAAGACCATCCATTTATGTGGTCATTGTTCTGATATTGGATGCTTAGGTTATTTCTATATTTCTTCTATTATAGATAATACCACAGAAAGATTACTTTTCCCCCCTATAACTCTTTCTCATTCTTAGAACTATTTTAAAGATTTTCTTCCCAGATAATTATTCTTCATCAATAAATAATTTTTGGTTGAAAAATTATAAGATAATAGAATATAAGCACATTTTATAGATCACTGAATCCAATCTCTCATTATAAGTAAAGTCACTTGACTGGGAACAAATAGCAACTGAGCAGGAGAACTCATGCACCAGACTTCAATCCAAAGGATGTTTTCATGACTTTCCTTTTCTACCCACCCCCTACCAGAACTACTATCTCTGTCCATTTAATGAGGCACATAAAGTCCAGGTGAGTAATGTGTATACGTTCCAAATAAACACAGTGATTAAAACATAACAGAAAATAAAACAAATTAAGAACCTCTACAAAACAAAAAAATATCCCCCAAGTAGATATATTTTAAAAATATTTCCATTTCAATGATTTAGGTTACTAGAGGAAATAATCAAGGGGGTGTGGATTTTTAGAATATGAAGATTTCTATATAGAGAATAGTCTTCAATTATTTAAAGCTTGTGGAATTGCTCAGCTTTTCAAGCTTGCCTATATGAGAAAGGCTCTTCCATTGCAAACACATATATTTTAAAATATGCACAACTTCTTGGATTATGTGCAGGATTTGCCTCAAAATCTTTAAAAAGATTTCTCCAAGCACTAGTACCACTTTCAAAATCCTAGACACTGAAAATGCTTATCTATCCCTCACTGGAGCAAGACTGGCAGAGAATATCCTCCCGTGTTATCTCTGATATGTTAACCTGGGAAATATTTCCCCTCATTTCCTTCCCTTCATTTCTTACTCTTCTTTTTGTACCAGTCTGGGTGTGTAATGAATAATACTTTCCCCTTGAAGTTTCTGCATCATGTAACTGGTAGATCTCCCATTTCCACTGAGTTCCAGGCACCATGTTTGGCACTAAGAATACCGCTATGAACATGGGTGTGGTCCCCACCCTCATGGTAGTTACTGCAAACTCCCCTTGGCAGTTTCTGCAAATGATCACTATGATCTTTAAGTCTCTGATTCTGGCTTCACCTTCCTCATTGTCAGCAGACTGCAGAAAAAAAGGATAATTTGATGCGGGGGAAGTACCAGACTTATTTCAGCATCTGGTCAGTTTACAATGATCTCTCTTTAAGCCCACTCCTACTTCCATAGGGTAGACCCACAGAGGCCACTCTGAATAAGAATACAACCTCCCTGGCGACAGTTGCTTGGACCAAGCACTGCCGTCTTGCTACTCAGAGTTCTTTCTCCAGCAGTCTGGAAGGTGGACCAAGACAATTAGATTTTTTTAGGTCGCTGTATTGTAATATATACATTTAGAAGCTGGAAATGACCACGTCTTTTCCCATGTGTACAAGAGACCAGAGAAAGCCAGTCGTTGGGAGAGAAGAATAAAGTGGCCATGTAGAGAGGGGCAGAGATGAGAGATGGAGAAAGTCCAGGCAGCGTTCTGAGCTTCACCTCCAATCCTGACCTTGTTTTTCACGAGAGAATTTTTTTCTTATAATAAGTCCCACTCTTTTGCTTAAGCTACCTCAGGCTGCTTTCTGTAATCTAAAATCAAGTGGCCAAACTAATATGCTGGGGGTGGGAAGGTGGAGAAGGAGACTAGGGGTGTCCCCTCAACAAATCCAAGTGTAATGGTTTCACAGCGAGGGTGACTAGAGTTACTGTGTGAAAGAAGGGGAAGTTATATGCCCAAACTTGATGTAAGTTAAAAGGAAACCTGAAAATGAGAGGTAATAAAAAATCAGGGCTGTCAGAATTTGAGAGTTGGACAGAGTCTTCTTAATCAGAGAAAGAGAAAGAGCCTTGGAGATGTAGATTTAAAAAAAAAAATAGAGGTGAGTTTTAGGTATAATTCAAGATACTGGCTTGTACACTGGTCTTGCATTCAAAGTAATGAGACTGATTGCTTTAACAGGAAGGCCAGAATTTAAACATAAAAATCATCCCCGACTCATTAAAATCGTCACCTAAAAAGGTGGGATTCTTATTCCTGTAAAGCTGTGTAAAACAATTCCAGAGAGCTGGTTGTTTAGATCCCATGGTACACAATTAAAGAGCGCTTTAGACAGACCCCAGCTGGCTACACAATTACCAGCTGTGTGACATCAGGAAAGTCACAGAACCTCTGTAGGCCTTAAGTTCTTTCATCTGAAAAATAGAATGATGTATATGCAACTTAGAGGATTTCAGTGAGAATAAATGACATACAGTAAGTAGCAAAAGGCCTGGTGTAATATCTGCCACTTAATATATGTTTGCTCTCTTTCTTTTTGGCTTGTGACGATACACTTATGTTTTTGGTCAAGCCAAAAGGTGTTTGGAAGAAAGACTAGTAAATACAAACAAGGTGAGAAATAGTGTTTAAAACAAGGTGAGATTGTCTAACAGATATTTATTTAGCATCTACTGCTTGCTGGACTCAGTGCCAAACTATTAAGTAATAAAACCTATTAACTTCTCTCATATTAACTTTACTGAGCATAAACTTTGATTTTCTTAATCTTAATTGACATTCCAAATGAGGACAAATCATTCAGTAGAGCACAACTATTTCACAAAAACTGGAGCCCATGACTTCTTATTCCCGCGTTGCGTTTCCTGAAATGGCGAACCAAATGAATAAACAGTTTCTCGCCTAGCACACAGTGTCATGATGGTCTGGCTTCCTGTTGGAAGGCCTGGATGGACTATAATCTTCGTAAGATAAGCTTACTGATCTTTTCTGCCTGATTAAATTCCCAATTCTGAGAGCGCTGCCTGATACACAATAGGTAATGTAGGAAGGAAGGAAAAATAAGAGAAGGATGGAATGAAGGAGGAAAACAAGGAAGGAAGAAAGGAATTTTATACCTATAAAATAAGGGAGTATGGACTTTAATAAACTTTAGGGTCTTTCTACCATGACTACTTTAAGATTTTGTAAGTCTATTTCTAGAAGACATATAGTAGCAGAGGACTGCTTAGACTTCTACCCTGATGCCCCTACCAGGAAAATGACACAGAGAGTCTTGTGCTTTTTATAACTTATCAGGAAAGAGTCAAAACATTTTCTCCAGGAAGCAAAATTCACAGAGAAGCCCTAGTTGTGAGTTGTGAGTTGGAGCAGAAAGGACAAGAAATCATCCGTAGAGGTCCAACTCTACTGACTGAAGTGTACAGATACAACCCCAGGATGGGAATAAAGTCCTAGGAGGGCAAAGCCCACGGGTAGCACAGTGCTCAGGGCAAAGGCACCATCCAACTACCCCTAAATGTGAGTGAGCACACTCACTTCTTGGGCAGATCTAATTTTGGGGTGAATAGGAGAGAGATTAGTGATATAAGTTCCAGGATGCAACTTTGCCACTGAGTCTGTGGGTGACAGTCTGATTCATTTATATATGTACATTCAATTAATAATTCAACTAATGGTTACTGATCAGGAAGGCCAAGTTATATGAAAGTGCTTGGGAAGAACCATCAACCTAGTCTGAGACTTTAAGGAGGTAACGTTCGATGTTAGGAGGTAGCATTTCAGATGAGAGAATGGATGAGTATGAGCTGGTTAGCTGAAGAGTAGGAGGAAGGATATTCCAAATAGAGGAGACGACATACACAGATCTCTGGCCATTACAGGGAACCTGGTATATTTGGGGGAGTTACAAGGAGTTCAGTATGGCTGTGGCATGAGCAAAGAGGGGAAAGGCAAGTGGTGGGGCTGGTGTCTCGAAGGGGCCAGGTCGTGAAGTGTTTTGTTTACCATGCTAATGGGGGCGTAATTTTTTTTGGAAAGCAGTGGGAACCATTGAAGGGAGCCTGGAGACCAGTTAGAGGGCTGTGGAAACAGTCAAGTGAGAGATGATGGAGGCTTGAATTCTACAGTAATGGCTGTGGAATAGACAGAAATGGACAGATTAAGAGATAATTAGGAGGTAAGAATTTTAAGTCTATCTTTGGTTTACAGATGGTTCAGGTCATGTTTTCTCTGTGGTTTGGATCACTCATTACAGGCCTGGGTGTAGACTAAGCGCTTAACAGAAGAGTCATCATCATGACATGGGTGCAAATATATTGTCATTGCTTTTGAATGTTGGCCAGGGTCAGGCCTTTAACTCTGCTGTGATATTAGCCAGATACCACATGTAGCCCGGGGTATATTTTTTTATTTTTTAACTTGTCAACACCCAAGGTCAGGGACTCTGTCTGCTTCACTTCCTTGAAGCTATAAAACCACAGCACAACTAATGTAACACAATAGACCAAAGACCGACCTCAGTTTTCCCATTGATCTGAAGGCCCTGAGGTCAGCTCTTCTCAGGGATCAGGCTTTCACAGAGTGGGGGACCTCTGCTCTTTGGTACCACCCCTGCCACATGCATGCCACAGTTAAATGTGCAATTTTAAGAGAAATGAAATGGAGTTCAGAAAGTGGTTGCTGAAGCTCTGGGTATTCGATCCTGATACTTGGGTGTCTGTGGGTAGTAGAGATGCACAGTCCTAGATTCCAGGGCAGTCAAGGTGATCTTGCAGCCTCAGGGATTTGGATGACTGCCCTTGTCCCAGCTCCTCAAGTTACGAGTACATACATTAATTGTTTTGTCTGTTGTCTATTCCCTCCTACTCCCAGTAGAATGTAAGCTCAATGTGGGGAGGGATTTTTCTTTTTGGTCTGTTTTCATACTGTACCCCCAATGCTTATAACAGTACCTGGCACAGAGTAGGTGCTCAATTAGTCTTTGTTGGATTATCAAATTAGCTGAATGAGCTTGTGGAAAGTTATTTGAAATCCTGCTTGAGGTTGATTTGTATTTCAAATGGGATTAATCATATACGTCTTATCTCTTTCACGGCTCTTTTAAAGGTAAAATGAAAAAGGAAAGGCCCCCTAGTTGAATGTTCAGCTGCCATCTTTTGTATTTTACCTAACTTACAGTGTCTTTCTGTCTAGCTGGCTATCCATCTATCCATCCATCCATCCATCCATCCATCCATCCATCCATCCCTTTAGTTTAGTACCCACTATGCACCTTTGTAGAGCATCTACCATTATTCCAAACCAAAGATTGTCTTAGACACAACATTCACCATCTCTAATGTTTACATCAGTATTGCTGTGTAATCATCTGTATCTTCTTTTTGTAAATGAAGAAGCTGAGGCTTAGCAAGTTCACACGTATGGAAAGTGGCAGAGCAGACATTCCCATTCCACGTCTGTCTAATTGGCTTTTGACTGCTGCCTCTTCTATTTCCTCTCTCGAGTTTTCTTCTCTGCCTGCTTCACAGGACACTATGCATGTGCCTGGCACATACACAGTAAATTATATAAAGCACTTGCATGGCACCTCACCAGTTGCTGCTGTTATAGGTATTCCCACGGGGCTCCCCTAATGATGATCCTCATGGCAAATCACACTCAGTGCTCTTTTTTGATTACCCTCATGTCATTCATCATTTATGGCCACTTCGGCAGGAAAACTGCATGATGTTGCAGACTCCTGTGGATCGCTCGTGTGTGTTGGCACCTAGGTGTCCTCTGAGCTTCAGAGATTCTTCCTCAGCTCTGTTTTTTCTCTTCTCCTGGGTAAACTCTCACTCCTGAATTCAGATGCAGGCTGTCTCTGGAGAAGCTCCAGGTGTTTTCTTATGGCCTCTCATCAGTCCCTTCCTATTTAATTCCATGAAAAAGCCTTCTCTTAAAGACTCCATTCAGTAAACAATGACATTTGATAGGAATAGTAAAAGTAGTGCCCTGTGTATTGTTTATACAAAGCTTAGAAAACAATATTAAATACTAAAAAGAATACAAATATTTCATTGCCCCCTATTAACTGTGGCATTTGGGGGTAGTTTCTTACAATATTGAGTATCAAGGCCTTGTCTGTTATGTAGAGAGGCCTTCTGATAAACACAGGCCCAAATCCAACCCAGCTCTTTCTAAGAAAGTAACCTACTGTGTGACTGTGCATTAGACACAGAGTCATGCCACCCTGGAAACTGATTTTCTCTCTTTAGGCTTCTGTTTCATCATGGCAAGGAGGAGAAGAACGTTATTTGAACATCGTAGCAGCTAGTTCCATACTCAGATCACAGGGGAGCAGAGGGTTGAGAAATCAGCTACTGGCTGCCTGCAGTGAGCCAGGCAAAGGTAAAGGTGTTTTACACGTATCTCATATTATTCATTTTTCACAACTCTGCCAGGCACATGATCCCATTTTGTAGGTGTGAAATCTCAGAGATCTAACATAATTTGTCCACATCATACAGGATTACAGCTGGAAATCAAAGCCAAGCCTCTCTGACTCCAAAGGCTGGTACTCTTTTCACTCCACCCCCATACTTAGCACTGCTCATTTTTACTTCTGTGCCCTATATTATTTGTGTGTATGGCTTTTATCCTCCTTTGAAAGTGAAAGTAATATCTTCTTTTTTTCTCTTTATATTTTGTCTTGTCCTCTACCACCTAGGGCATTATGAATGCTTAATACATGCTGCTTTTAGAACATGTGAACATGATTTGCTTTAATTATTTACTATTAACTCCATGCTCCAGACATGAGAATCAGACTTATTCATCTTACATCTTTCTGTTGGCTTTTTTGTGGCCATCCATGCTTAGAACTGTCTTGGAGATTTTGCCCTTGAAAAACGGAATTTCTTTTTCCTTTAGTTATGAGAGTACAATAAAAATCCCCAAACTAATAATGTTTTGATTTTTTTTCTTAGTTGCCTTTTTAAAACTTCTATTAGTTATATAAAAATGGCAAACTGCCTTCTTTATTGCTTCAAATTACTTTTTGTTAAAACACTTCTGTACTGCCAAGTTTCAACCTGAAGCCAATGTTCATATCCAAGTCACAAATAGGAATGAAGAATATGTATGGGTACCTTTCCCTATGTTCCTTTTTAGCACCTCAATCCAAAGTTTCCTCTACGGTAAAACTATATTTCTGTTAACATTTAAAGACATTGAGATAAGAGTATTTCTTTCCAATAATTACATCTGGAAAGAGTTTGACCCTGACTCTTTTTATATGAATTTCAATGGAAGCCAAAAAAAAAAAAAAAAAAAAGAAAGAAAGAAAGAAAGAAAGAGACTGTACTGTACTCAAAGGAACAAGAAGTCTGGTGACATGCAGGGCCCTGGTGAGATCAATGGTATTGGGCACAGTGCAATGCTTTGCTTACTCAAAACTCCCTCCTCAAAACAGAAATAATCCTCAAGAAACAGAAATATGGATTAGAGGAAATGGCGACCTCAAGGAGATAACCAAGCTCTCATACTAATGGACGGAGTTTTTTTTTACAGCAGAAACAAAACAATTGTTGGCTTATGATGGTTCATTCTTTCTATTCTATGCTGGGAGGGTACACGTGTGGGGTGTACCAATTTCTTGGAGCATGCTACCCGCTTCCAACTTTGGAAAGCAACAAGGAACCATAGTGGGGTCCAAAGAAGGAAAATGGAGCACTAGTTCTGCTTCTAGGTTGTATATTGAGCAAGCATTAGATGTCATTATCCCCTCCTCCAGAAGATCTTACCAAGATTGCCAGCAGGGCGTGTGGGAGAGGGCCTGGGGCTAAAATCTTGGGGGAAGTTGTGCTTTCTTCAGGCATATACAGAAACCAAGCATAGCTGCAGAAGGTGGCTGAATGGGGATGTATCTTGGTTACCTCTCCTTTGGACACCACAACTAACAACTTGATTTCTTTGACCCTTGGTTTCTTCATCTATAACAAAGACATAAGTATTGTTGTTTCCTGATGAATGAATTGGGACAGATGATGGATGCGAAGTTGCTTTGATAAGGCTACACTGATCTGGAGTCAAATTGTTGGGGTTTGAATCCCACCTCCAGCATTTACTCGCTCTACCATTTACTAGTGTGGACTTGGAAAAGTTACTTAACCCCTCTGTGCCTTGGTTTCCTTACCTGTTAAATGGATACAGAGTTCTTGTGAGAATTAAATGAGTTAATAAACATAAAGCACTTAGAAGTCTGTCTGGCATGCAGTAAACATGCAGTAATGTTAGCTCTATCCTTGTATAAGTCTAGGGTAGTTAAATAGCATATCCTAAGCTAGTAGTGCCTGTGACCCCGGGATATTCAAGACTTATGTGGGATAATAGAATATTTTCTATGTTTATTAGAAACATGAGTTGTGGATTTATTCATTCTATCAACAAACATTTTTATAAACATCAACTATGTGAGGCATTGAGTTGGATACCGAAGATACAGAGACATATGAGACACAGCCTCTGCCCACAAGGAATTCTGAGTCTAGAGGGAGAGACCAATAAATAAACCAGAATTATGATAGAATGGGAATTCCATGCTATAAGAACATAGTGGAGAAAGCATTTAACTCAGACTGTTCAGAGTCTGGAAAGATTTCAGAGAAGAGGGAAACAGCATTGCAGGCAAGGAGAAGAGTAGGTGCAAAGGCCTAGAGATGAGAAAAAGCATGGGGTGTGTGTGTGTGTGTGTGTGTGTGTGTGTGTGTGAGAGAGAGAGAGAGAGAGAGAGAGAGAGAGAGAGAGAGAGAGAGAGAGAGAGGGAGCCAAATCCATAGATTCTCTTTGAGAATCCCAGACTCCCCCAGTCATGGGAAGGGGGGTGGGGAAAATGGAGGTAATTCTCTCTTTCTGCTTCCCTGCCTTCCCTAAGACACACCTCTGATCCTCATTTTCCATCTCTTCCATAGTATCCACACTGAGCTTCATCCAGTCTCTGGAGCACTCATTGAACTCCCTGGTCCAGGGTCTTTGTATATATGTTGTATTCTCCGTCTGCACTACTCTCTTTTTTCTCTGTCTTTTCGGCTAGTTCGTTTCCACTCATCCCTCAGATGTTTCCTGGATATCATGTCCTTTTAGGAGCAGGAACCCTTCTTTTATGCTTCCATGGCCCCTTCCTTTACCTGTCCTAGCATTTGTCTTTGAGCTTTACTGCTCTAGTCTTAGCCTCCAGCAAGGGGCCTGGCACATAGTAGGTACTTCGAGAATACTTGTTCAATGACTACATTGAAGGCACAAGGGATTCTCCTTACAGACTTCCTCTACTATTTCCCCTTCCTTCCTGGCCAAATGCAATTGATCACCAAGCTTTATTCTCCTAGATGTCCCTCCCTTGTCTCCTCACTTGTCCTCTCTTGCCTGGATCACTGCCAGAACCTCCTTATGTCTCCAGAGGCATCCCTGCTACTGGACCCTATAATTCCCCACTTAGAATCAATCTGTGGCTCCCTATTGCCCCATATTAACATCCAGCGTCTTGGTTAGCAGCCAAAGCACTTTCCGTTGTATTACATAGGCCCCCATGTCTGTCTAAAAGCCTCTGAGGTCTTCAAGGGCTTGTCCTAGATCTCCTGATAGCTAATGCCCAGCAGAGCATCTGGAACACAATTTATGTTCAGTAAACATTTGTGTAAAGAATAAGTCAGAGTTATATGAATCTAGTGTAGAAAAAGATGGTTTTGTGTGTTAGGCTAAAAAGCTCTTCAGCAGGGCAATTAGTTTCAAGGGAAACGTCCCAACAAGGAAACAAGAGTTAAATTCAGCACAGCTGACTGCTTAACAATGCCATTCGAGGACATAAATGAAATTAACTTCTCTTGTCACATTTACTAACAGGGCTGGTGAGTAGGGGCACAGGGAGGCTGTCCGCATCGGTTACAAAGAAAGCTCCTGCAATGGAAATCACCCACAGTAAACCCAAGGTATGCTGAACTCCTAAGGTTCATGCCTTGCCAATCAGCTGGCCTTCATGACTTTTTCTTTGGGAGTACAACTTTTCTCTCCCTGTTAACTTTCCTTTATTCCTTTCTCCTGCACTGTGGCCTCCCCCTCAATTCTTTTGCAGAAGATGTGGTCTTGGCAAGCAACTTTTCAGAAAATCAGTTTCTTCCTCTGAAAATCATCACCTTCCTCAGACTCTTCTTGTAACAAGTAATAGTTCCATTGTTATCAGTGGTAGAGAAGATATGAGCCGATAACATTTGTCCATTGCATACTCCATGCCAAGCACTGTGCTGAGTGCTTATGCTGAGTACTTTTAGAGATTCCTATTTAAATTAAAGAGATAACCCCAAGCCCCTAAATTCTTAGCATGGTGCTTCTTGGCACAGAATACATTCTCAAGAAATGTTAGTCATTATTATACTGCTTTCATTTAATCCTAACAACCATTTTCTGAGGTCAGTGTAGCTTTTCTATTTTTTCTGTGTTTTGATAGATGAGGAGTCTGAGGCTTTCAGAGGGTAATAATATTTAAGAGTGAACTTGGGGTCCAGACCTAAGACGACTGTCTACCAAGGCCATGCAACATAACAGGTATAAAAGCACTTTGTGAGACGTAGGGCTGTGCACACATGTTAGCTGTTATCACTACATTCAGGAGGTTAAGTAGGTAAGAGGTCAGAGCCTATAAAGAGGCAAGTAAAACACTGAAATAAAATGGAGACACAATTATCATCAACTGAGAAATTTTATCTTAGGTCAGAGGAATTGTGTGTGTGTGTGTGTGTGTGTGTGTGTGTCTAGATGCATCTTCTTGGAAGATTTTTTAAGGACCCAAAAGGCTAAGTTCTCTAGGAATAGAAGGTACCAGTGGGGCTTCTGAAATGATTGACATCTCAAGTTTTTAGGCTTCTGTCTGGGCTCATGAGGCTCCTCCAGGGAAACGGCATGGGAAGAGACAAGCAAGGCAGGTTTCCTCTCTATGACCTCCATTAAAACCTTCTGTCCTGTCACAAGGCACACCAAGTAGGAATTCTCATTTTACAAATGCACAAATTGATAAGCAAGAGACCAAGAAACCCGCCTGAAGCCTTCCTGTTTGCTACTTTAGTGTTCCTGGCCAAAAGTTTCCAGACTTCAAAAACCAGTCTCTTTCTTGAGCAAATCACTTAAAAATTCCAACTTTTAATAAACCAAAAGTTAAATCAATTACAGCAGGCTCCTCTCCCCAGTATTTGGGGACATACGGGCACTGAATAGGTATTCAGGAAATCCAGGTCTCAGTGTTGGCTCTGCCATAAGCTCCTCCATGACCTCAGTCAACCATCTCTTTGGTTGTGTTTCCTCATCTGTGGAGTGAGTAGGCTGAGTCAGAGGATTATGATTTCCAGCTTGAAAAGAACAGGATTCTTCTGAGTGCAAAACATGCTTTTAGATATACATGTTGTTAGACATTAACACTTATATTTTAACTTATAAAGAATAGAGTTTAGAGATCAAGATTGTGGAGTGGGAGGACGCTGGGCTCACCCCCCTCACGAACACATCACAACTACAACTACATATAGAACAGCTCTGGCTGAAGCTGACCTGGGAACTAGCAGAACAGCTGTTCTACAGTCAAGGCTGTAAAGAAAGATCCTCATGGAGTCTGGTGGGAAGGGAGGAGGAGAAATCTGATTGGGACCTGTATCCCTAGCGACGGACACAGAAGAGGAGTGGGATATCACAAGGCCCAGGGTTCCTCCCTGGGGAGTGATGGGTTGAAGCTCCATATTGGGCACCCCAGCCCTGGGGTCTGACACCAGAAGATGAGCTCCCTTAGCTGGTTTGAAAACCAGCAGGACTTACCAGAGGGCTGTGAGAAACCAAGACTCTGCTCTTAAAGAACAAGACACAGACTTGCTTACTCTCAGTCACAGTGCAGAGGCAGCAGATTGGAAACTGCCTGGGGCTCTGGTTGACCTGCCAGGACCACCCCAGTGCATGCCCCAGCCCTCACCGGGCTCCTGCTCCAGCCCCTCTTGCTCTGGCACTGCTCCCCACTTAGGTGCAGGCTGCTGTTGCCAACGAGAGCGTGTACACTTGGAAGGAATGGAGCCGGCTCAGAGCCTGGCCCTGCCTCTGACCAGGGCGGAGGCAGCCATTGCCAGCCCACGCTGTGGTACACACAGTCGAAAGGGAGTGAGGCTAGCTCCAGGACAGAGACGGCCACTTCCAGATCAAGCATCACTGTGCACACTTAGCAGGAGGCAGGGCCAGCTCAGTGATGTGGCACCAACTCCTCTACTTCCACCCAGCCGCTGGCCAAGGTGTACATACTGGGGAAAAAGTGACCCAAGCACAGAAATGCAGCTCCAAGCCCTGAAGCCACAGCACATCCCAAACCAAAGCAGAAACTGCCGTAACACGTGGGAGAAACCCAACTCCCTCAGGGCACCTGCTCCAGCCCCTTGGGTCCTGCCCTGTGATAAAGCAATAATGTCCACTGAGCATAGGAAAAACCCAGGCTTGTACCTGGCTCTGGCTCTAGCCCCTCCAACTCCAGCCCTACCTCCCACCAAGGTAGTAGCTTCCAGCACACTCTGGGGGAAGATGCAGCCTGTGTTCACTTCAGATCCAGCTCTCCCGTCAAAGCCAAGGGACGCACAAAGAGTACATAGGAATGATTCCACACAAGGACATTCTTTCAAGACTGGGATAGGTAATTGTTTCACCCAATTTCATAAAGAGAAAATTAAACACAACGAGAAGACAGAGGAATATGTTTCAAACAAAAGAATAAGAAAAAACCCTGAGAAAAACCCTAAATGAAACAGAGGCAAATAATTTATCTGATAAAGAATTGAAAGCAATAGTAATAAGAATGCTAACTGAACTGAGGGAAAGAAAAGATGAATAGTGAGAATTTTAACAAAGAACTAAAAGTATAAAGAAGAACCAGTCAGAGCCTAAGAATAAAATAACTGAAATAAAAAATACATTAGAGGGAATTAGCATCAGATTAGGTGATACAGAGAAAGCATAAACAATCTGGAAGATAGAATAGTGGAAACCACCTACTCAGAACAGCAAAAAGAACAGTACATTTAAAAAAATGAGAATAGCTTAAGGGACCTCCAGGATAACAAGTATAATAACATTTATACTATAGGGCCCCTAGAAGAAGAAGAGGAAGAGAGAGAAAGGGGTAGAAAATGTATTTGATGAAATTATGGCTGAAAACATCCTGAACCTGAAGAAGGAAACAGATATCCAGGTACAGGGAGCACAGAGGGTCCCAAACAAGATGACCTCAAACAGACCCACACCAAGACATATCATAATAAAATGGAACAACTTAAAGATAAAGAGAGAATTCTAAAGGTAACAAGAGAAAAACAGAGAGTCACATACGAGGGAACCTCCATAAGGCTATCAGTATATTTTTCAGCAGAAACTTTGCAGGCCAGTAGGGAGTGGCATGAAATATTTGCAGCGCTGAGAGAAAAAAAACACTGCAACCTAGGATACTCTACCCAGCAAGGTTATCGTTAAGAATTGAAGGAGAGAAAAAGAGCTTCTCAGACAAGCAAAAACTAAAAGAATTCATCAATACTAAACTATCCTTACAAGAAGTGTTAAAGAGTCTTCTTTAAGTGGAAAAGAAAAGGCTACAACAAAAAGCAAGAAATTATAGGAAGGGAAAAATCCCACTAGTAAAGGCAAACATATAATAAAGCCTGTGTATCACTCAATTAAATAAGCTAGTACAAATGTTAAAAGACAAAAGGCGATAAAACTGACTATAACTACAATAAACAGTTAAGGGGTAGACATGAAGATATAAAATATGACATCAAAAACACAAAACATGGAGGAGGGGAGTAAAAAGTGTACAGGGGCTTCCCTGGTGGCGCAGTGATTGGGGGTCTGCCTGCCAGTGCAGGGGACACAGGTTCGAGCCCTGGTCTGGGAGGATCCCACATGCCGCGGAGCAGCTGGGCCCGTGAGCCACAATTACTGAGCCTGCGCGTCTGGAGCCTGTGCTCCGCAACAAGAGAGGCCGCGATGGTGAGAGGCCTGCGCACCGCGATGAAGAGTGGCCCCCGCTTGCCGCAACTAGAGAAGGCCCTCGCGCAGAAACGAAGACCCAACACAGCCATAAAAATAAATTAATTAATTAATTTTTAAAAATTATTAAAAAAAAAGTGTACAGCTTTTAGAATGTGTTGAACTTAAATGACTATCAGTTTAAAATAAGCAGATATGGTTATAGTCAACATATATGAATTCCATGGTAACCACAAGTCAAAAACCTACAAGAGATATACAAAAAACAGAGAGAAAAGAATACAAACATAACACTAAAGAAAATAATGAAACCCCAAAGGAAGAAACTAAAAGAAAAAGAACAGGGAAGAACTACAAAAACAATCAGAAAACAAATAATAAAATGGCAATAAGTACATAACTATGAATAATCACTTTAAATGTCAATGGACTAAATGCCCCAGTCAAAAGACATAGGGCGACTAAATGAATAAAAAAGGCCCATCTATATGCTGCCTTCAAGAGACTCCTTTCAGAGCTAAAGATACACACATATTGAAAGGGAGGGAATGGAAAAAGATATTTTATGCAAATGCAAATGAAAAAAAGCTAGGGTAACCGTACTCATATCAGAGAAAATAGACTTTAAAACAAAGTATACAGTAAAAGACAAAGAAGGGCGTTATATAATGAAAAAGGAATCAATCAAAGAAGAGGATATAACATTTGTAAACATATGTGCATCTAACATAGAGCACCAAAATATATAAAGCAAATATTAACAGACATAAATGAAGAAGTTGACAATAATACAATAATAGTAGGGAGCTTTAACACACCACTTACATCAATGGACAGATCATCCAGAGAGAAAATCAGTAAGGAAACAGTTATCTTAAATGACACATTAGATCAGTTGGATTTAATAGATAATGACATTTTCATCCAAAACCAGCAGAATCCACATTTTTTTCAAGTGCACATGGAATGCTCTTCAGGATAGATCACATGCTTGGCCACAAAACAAGTCTCAACAAAGTTAAGAGGACAGAAATTATATCGAGCATCTTTTCTAACCAAAACAGTATGAAACTAGAAATCAATTACAGGAAGTAAGATGGGAAAAACACAAATATGTGAAGACCAAACAATATGCTACTAAAAAACCAATGGGTCAACAAAGAAATCAAAGAGGAAGTCAGAAAATACCACAGGACCAGTGAAAACCAAAACATAACTTTCCAAAATCTATGGGACACAGCAAAAGCAGTTCTAAGGGGGAAGTTTATAGCAATAGAGGCCTACCTCATGAAACAAGAAAAATATCAAATAAATAATCGAACCTTCCATCTAAAGGAATTAGAGAAATAAAAACAAACAAAGGCCAAAGTCAGCAAAAGGAAAGAAACAATAAAGACCACAGAGGAAATAAAATAGAGACAAGAATAAGAGAAAAGATCAATGAAACCAAGAGCTGGTTTTTTGAAAAGATAAACAAAACTGATAAAACTTTAGCTGGGCTTATGAAGAAAAAAAGAGAGGACCAAAATAAACAAAATAAGAAATGAAAGAGGAGAAATTACAAACAATATCACAAAAAAAGAAACAATCATAAGAGAATACTATGAACAGTTATATGCTGATAATTTGTACAACCTAGAAGAAATGGATACATTCCTAGAAACATACAATCTTCCAAGATTAAATGAGGAAGAAATAGATAATATGAACAGACCAATTACTAGTATTGAAATTGAATCACTAATAAAAAAAAACTCTCAACAAACAAAAGTCCAGGACTGAATGGCTTCACAGAGGAATTCTACCAAACATGAAGAAGAGTTAATACCTATCTTTCTCAAACTATTCCAAAAAACTGAAGAGGAAGGAACATTCCCAAATTTATTCTACAAGGCCACCATTACTCTGATAATAAAACCAGACAAAGACACTATGAAAAAAGAAAATTACAGGCTAACATATCTGATGAATATAGATGCAAAAATCTTCAACAAAATATTAGCAAACCCCATTCAACAATATATAAAAAGGATCATACACCATGATCAAGTGGAATTTATTCCAGGCATGCAAGGATGGTTCAATACCCACAAATCAATCAATGTGATCCATCACATTAGCAAAGCAAAGGATATAAATCACAAGATCATTTCATTAGATGCAAAAAGAGCATTTGAAAAAATTTAACATCCATTCATAATAAAAACTCTTAATGAATTTGGTATAGAGGGAACATATCTCAACATAATAAAGGCCATTTATGAGAAACCCACAGCTAATATTTTACTCAATGGTGAAAACAGAAAGCTTTTCCTCTAAAATCAGAATAGGACAAGAATACCTACTCTTGCCATTTCTATTTAACATAGTAATGGAAGTCCTGTCCACAGCAATCAGAGAGGAGGAAGAAAGAAAAGCTATCCAAGTTGGAAGAGAAGTAGTAAAACTGGCACTATTTACAGATGACATGGTAGTATCCACCAAAAAACCACTAGAATAAGTACTGGGTTAGCCAAAAAGTTCGTTCAGTTTTAAGTAAAAATAGAAGACAAATTTTTCATTTTCATGAAGAACTTTATTGAACGTATTTACTAACCAAACGAACATTTTGGCCAACCCAATAAATTCAGTAAGATTTCAATATACAAGATTAACATACAGAAATCTATTGCTTTTCTATACTCTAATAATGAACTACAAGAAAGAGAAAGCAAGAATAAATCCCATTTACAATTGCATCAAAAAGAATAAAATACCTAGGAATAAAATTAACCAAGGAGGTGAACGAACTATTCTGAAAACTACAAGACATCGATGAAGGAAATTGAAGAAGATACAAATAAATGGAAAGATATCCTGTGTCCATGGGTTGGAAGAATTAATATTGTTAAAATGTCCATACTACCCAAAGCAATCTATAGATTTAATGCAACACCTATTAAAATACCCATGACATTTTTCACAAAACTAGAACTGATAATCCTAATATTTGTGTGGAACCACAAAAGACCCTGAATAGCTAAACAATATTGAGAAAAAAGAAAAATTCTGGAGATATCAGGCTCCTTGCCTTCAGACTATACTACAAAGCTACAGCAATCAAAACAGTATGGTACTGGCACAGAAACAGACACATAGATCAATTGAACAGAATAGATAGCCCAGAAATAAAACCAAGCATACATGGTCAATTAATCTCCAACAAAGGAAGCAAAAGTATATAATGGGGAAAAGACAGTCTCTTCAATATGTGGTGATGAGAAAATTGGAAAGCTACATGTAAAAAATGAAATCAGAACATTTTCTCAAACTACATATAAAGAAAACCTCAAAACAGATTAAAGACCTAAATGTAAGAATGAAAACCATAAAACATGTAGAAGAAAACATAAGCAGTACACTCTTTGACAAAAGTCTTAGCAACATTTTTTTTGGATCTGTCTCCTCAGGCAAGGGAAACAAAAAGGAAAATAAACAAATGGGACTTAACTAAATTTGAAAGCTTTTGCACAGCAAAGGAAACCATCAACAAATGAAAAGACAACCTACTGAATATGAAAAAAATATTTAATTTCAAACATTTCTGACAAGGGGTTAATTTTCAAAATATATAAAGAGCTCATACAAGTCAATATAGTTTAAAAAAAAAACCCTGATTTAAAAATGGGCAGAAGACCTGAATAGACATTTTTCCAAAGAAAATATGAAAAGATGCTCAACATCACTAATCATCAGGGAAATAAAATCAAAATCACAATGAGATATCACCTCACACCTGTCAGAATGGCTTTTATCAAAAAAACAACAAATAGTAATTATTGGCGAGGATGTGGAGAAAAGTGACACTGTTGTTGGGAATGTAAATTGGTGCAGCTACTATGGAAAACAGATGGAGGTCTCACAAAAAACTATAAAAATAGAACTACCATATGACCTAGAAAATTCTACCCCTGGGTGTATATCTGAAGAAAACAAAAACACTCATTCAAAAAGGTATATGCATCCCAATGTTATTGCATTATTTATGATAGTTGAGATAATGAAGCAACCTAAGTATCCATCAACATATGAATGGATAAAAAAGATATGGTAGATATATACAATGGAATATTACTCAGCCATAAAAAAGAAGGAAATTTTGCCATTGGCAACAACATGGATGTCCTGGAGGGTATTATGATTAGTGAAGTAAATCAGACAGAGAAAGACAAATACTGTAAGTTTTCACTCACTGGAATCTAAAAAATAAAACAAACTAATGAATATAACAAAACAGAAACAGACTCATAGATACAGAGAACAAACTAGTGGTTATCAGTGGAGAGGGGGGTTGGAGGAGAGGCAAGATAGGGGAAGGGGATTAAGAGGTACAAACTACTAGATATAAAATAAATAAGATATAGGGATGTGATGTACAGCACAAGGAATATAACCAATATTTTATAATATCTTTAAATGGAGTATAATCTATAAAAATATTGAATCCCTATGTATATGCCTGAAACTAATATAACATGGTAAATTGACTATACTTCAATAAAAAAAGAACAATAAATTCATACATATATAGTGAATAAAAACAATAGAGTTCAAAAACATTTATTTTTTGCTCAGTGCTGCTGCTACTGCTTCCCTTTCTTCCCTTTTTCCTCCTCCTTTTAAAATAAGCCACATTCCCCCGTCATCATCTCTCTTCCAAATGGTGTTTGGGTGTTGATCCATCCTGCAATCTGACCTGGGAGGGCTCCTGACGGCTTGCTGCCTGGTTAGCTGCTGGCCTCCTTGGTAAGTACCTCCTCATTATGTTCTGGAGCTGTGTGAGAATGAGCTGTGGGATGGACCAGGCAGGCAGGGGTGTGAAGGAGGGCAGCAGCACCGTCCAGGCCTCCCACTAATGTTGGAGTGCTATAAATGCTTGGTGACCTTCCGTCTTATTCCATTCACTCAGTGGATCACTCAACGTGATCATCACTTTTGTAGAGCCTGGTGTATGCTTTCCCTACCAAACTGAAGTGATGAACAAAGCAGCATTTATCATTTGTTCTATCAAACCCAATGGAAGCCCCGTGTCCCCTGTGTAGCCAGACTGTGATTTCCACATGTTGGTTGCTGCTTTCTCTAGGCTGGGGCACATTTCATGAAGGTGGTCTCTGCAGGCATGAAAACATATACTCAGAGGCCCTTTCCTACTTTCACATATGCCTTCCTGGATTAGTAAAACTAGTCTGGAAGCTGGACCAGGAATTTCTGGTTCTGAGTGTTTGTTGTCTTTAAGTTTCTCTGAATCAACTGAAGGGGTCTCAGTTGCATCAACAGATGTAAATGGCCCAGAGGAGAGAGGCAACAGAGAGAATCACCATGCTGTACATCAGATCGTCAGAATTTATCCTTCTTATAACTGAAAATTTGTACCGTTTGACCTTCATCATGCCATTTCCCTTCCCCCTGCCCTGGTAACCACCATTCGATTCTCTGTTTCTATGAGATCAGTGTTTTTCTTTTCTTTTCTTTTTATTCACATATAAGTTATATCATCCAATATTGGTCTTTCTCTTTCTGGCTTATTTCACTTAGCATAGTGCTCCCCAGATTCATCCGTGTTGTCTCAAATGGCAGGCTTTCCTTCTTTTCTATGGCTGAATAATATTCTTTTGTGTGTATAGATATTTTATTTACCCAATTATTCACTGGCGGACATTTCAGTTGTTTCCATATCTTGGCTATTGTGAATAGCACTAAACAGAGCTACAATGTACATGGGTATGCAGATATCTCTTCTGTATACTGATTTTAATTCTTTTGTATATATACCCTGTAGTGGGATTCCTGGATCATATGGTAGTTAAATTTTTAATTTTTTGAGAAACCACCATACTGTTTTCCATAATGGTGGTACCATTTTACAGTCCCACCAACAAATATAAGGGTCCCCTTTTTTCCACATCCTCGCCAAAATTTGTTATCTCGTCTTTTTCATAATAGCCATCCTAACAGGTGTGAGGTGATATCTCACTGTAGTTTTGATTTGCATTTCCCTGATGACTAGTGATGTTGAGCCCCTTTTCATTGGAATTTATGTCTTTTTTTGGAATACCTCTTGGCCATTTGTATGTCTTTTTTTTTGAAGTATCTTTCAACTGCCCATTTTTAAAAATGAATGAGTTGTCCCAGCCCACTACTTTATTGCTGATTTCGCAGACTTCATCAAATAGATGTGTATCCCTCATTTTAGAAGCCCTGTACCAGGAAGCAAGAGACTATGATTTTGAGACCCATCCTTGACATTTCCTAGCTGCATCATCCTGGTAACAATAATGTTGATAATAACCGCTTCCTTTTATTGAGCACTTACTATGTGCAAGGAATTTTATATACATTATTTGTAATACTGACAATAACCCATTAGTTTCAACCAGGGGCAATTTTGCCATACAAGGGATTTTGGGCAATGTCTGGAGACATTTGATTTTCACAGTTTGGGGTATGGTGGGGCTACTGGCATCTAGTGAATAGAGACCACAGATGTTGCTAAACATCCTACAATGCATTGGACAGCTGCCACCACAAAGAATTATCTGGCCCTAGATGTCTGTAGTGCCAGGGTTGAGTAACCCTGCAATAATTGTCAGGTAGATGCCACCCTTGTTTTACAGAGGGGAACCTAGTGGTTCAAAGAGGTGTAGTGACATGCCCCAGGTGTACATACAGCTAGGAAGTAGTAAGCCAAGATTTAAACATAGCTTGGTCTTGGCTCCGAAGTCCATTCTGGTAGCCTGCAGATATAGTAGAGATTTATAGAATATCTCCAAGTAGCTGAATCCTTTTGTAGTCATGCAGAACCCAGGCTGGGCTCTTGAGAGTCAGAGCTCAGCACAGGGGTGAGTTGGATGTCTTTGTAGGACAGAAAGTCAGAATGTAAGCTCAGGGTTAAATCAGACGAAACAGACAGCTCTGCTGAAGAGCCAGTCCAAGTACAGTTATCTGGGCATAAACGGGAGTCTCAGAAATAAAACAGAAAGGTTTGGAATAGAGCATGAGAGACCCCACAGAGAGAATCTGTGTGGCCCTAGGAGTAGAACCATAGGGGTTTTTGATAGTAGGTGTGAGGCTGTGCTCCACAAGGGGAAGGGACTGTGTACCAGAGTACAAGACAGATGAGACCTCGAACAAGTCACTTACTATCTATAAAATTCAGTTTCCTTTTCTGTGCAACTGGGAAAAACTTCCTTACCTATGTTGTAAGGCTCTGCAGAGGGGATGGATGTGAAAGAGATCTGTAAATGACTGCTGTGATTTAGACCACATGTATTCTAATTGTGATGTTCAAAGGCTCTTTGTCTCTTTCTCCCCAAATTATACCACATTCTTGGCTCCCTCTTCCTAGGCTGGTGCTAGCTCTGTGTGTATGTAATGAAAACAACCTGAATTTGTTCCTGTTTTCCCAATACACTGTCCCCAGTGGTCTGCAGTTTGTCTATTTACCTCCATCACCATCTTTGTTCTACACTGTCTTTGTGCTGTTAACATTATTTGTCAATAAATCATTGCCTTTTCCTGTGTTTGAGTGCCCAGAGGCCACTGAATTTGGGTTCATCTTGCAAATCCAAATAATGTAAGTAAAAAGTATAAATAATAGATCAGCTGCTTATTCCCCAGGGGTCTTGGCAGGCCTGTTCACAAATGCAGTTTCTCTTAGTCTCTGCCTAGCTCAATTTTAAGGTCTGTGGGAACAGTGCTTAGATGTGAATAAGAAAATATCAGTGTGGTAGATTCTTTTTCCTATCAATGATCTTCTTAAGAATTATGTGTGCAGAAGAAAAGTGTGAGGATACATGTGATCTGAAATAGACAGAATTTGGCAAACATCAGAATTCCAGCTTTTTTTCCCCTCACATTTTCAAGATGGGAGGAGGGAGATGATAACCCTTGTGAAATTGCCACTGATATTTCAAAATGATAATAATAATAAAAATCTTCATTAAAATAGGAAAATTATCCTGCTGTGAATTTAACACATATTAGCCTCAGGCCTATTTCTATTAATTTGCTCTCATTTATTTATTTATTTTTCCTCTCATACTCTTTCATGCAAAAGGAAGGCAATCAATGAAGGCACTTAACACAATTCTTTCCTCCTCACTCTAAGGGAAAGCTAACATGTCCAAGTTCTTATTCCCTAGATTTGCACAGAAAGCTTAGAATCTACCATACATATCCACTGTGCCCCTAGCCTCTCTCCCTTTAAAACTATCTTTCCCATAATTATCCAGGTTCATTTCTTAAGATATATATATTTTACTCCCCAGCTGAAAAATATTCAACTGCTCTCCACTGACTGCATTAAAAAGTTAAAAGATAAGATGTAGGGGGCTTCCCCGGTGGCGCAGTGGTTGAGAATCTGCCTGCCAATGCAGGGCACACGGGTTCGAGCCCTGGTCTGGGAAGATCCCACATGCCGCGGAGCTACTAGGCCTGTGAGCCACAACCACTGAGCCTGCGCGTCTGGAGCCTGTGCTCCGCAACAAGAGAGTCCGCGATAGTGAGAGGCCCGCGCACCGCGATGAAGAGTGGCCCCCGCTTGCCACAACTAGAGAAAGCCCTCGCACAGAAACGAAGACCCAACACAGCCAAAAATAAATTAAAAAAAAAAAAAAAAAAAAAAAGATAAAATGTAAACTCCTCACCTAGTGTTTAAGACTATCAAATTCAAATCTGTGGATTCTGGCCAAAGCAGAGTAACTGGGACGAGTATAAAATTCTGTCCAAAATAACTAAAAAAAAAAAAAAGCTGGATGAAGTATAAGAAACAACAGTTTTCAGACACTGAACATCAGGGAGGCAGTGCTAAAGAGTGACCCCTGATAGACGGAATCCAAAAGAGGGAATCCCTACAATTGCCTGACTTTACTGTCTGGAGGGAGGTTCCAGGCACAGCACAGGGAAAGGGCTTAAGGCAAAGGACCGAGAACAACTTGAGTTGATAGAGAGTTTATAAGGCAGAGTATCAGAAAAAAAGCTTCTCAGAGAGAAAGTACCAGACAGTTACAGAAGGTCCTTGAATCTTTATCTGAGTACTGATCAGGACATGCATGTGGGAAAACTACCCAAGGACAGGGGAAGTACTACCCCAAAATAGGAAATAATCACTTTAGCTCTTGTTCCCACTAGCTAGAGTAAAAATTTCTCATAATCGGTAAAATAGCAGGTAGAGTACTTGGTAGAATTTTGCCTTGGTAGTGAGATAAAATTAGCACTAGCCTAAAGCCTCCTCTGGTCCTGCTTGTTAGGCAAACTAGAAAGGATTAGGTTTGTGCTCAAAGAATTTAACTTTATTCTGCATCCCAGAATAAAGTTCAAGAATATTTATAGGAATATATAATATCCAGCACCCAACCAGACAAAATTCACAATGACTAGTAGCAACCAATAAAAATTAACATGCCTGTAAAGAAGCAGGAGAATAGGACGGATGATAAGAGAAAAGTCGATGAAAACTAACACACATGATAGGAGAATTACAGAAATTGCAGAAATCACACTATAGAATTAGTAGAGAAGATGTTAAAATAGTATAATGATATTCTGTAAGTTCAAAAAGGTAGAAGAAAGCATGAAAATGTTAACAAGAGACATAGAAGATATAAAAAACTCAAATATAATTTTTAGAGACAAGTAAAACAATGTCTGAGATTTAAACACACACACACACACACACACACACACACACACACACACACTCTGAATGGGAATAACAGAAAAATAGGCAGTTCAGAAGAAAAGAAAATTAGTAAACTTGAAAACATAGCAATGGGAACTATCTGAAATGAAACACAAAAAGAAAGAAATACTGAAAATAACGTGAACAAAGCATCAGTGCTGTGGAACAATTTCAAGTGGCCTGATATATGTTAACTGCAGTCCTTGAAAGGGAGCAGGGCAGAAAGAAATTTGAAGAAATAATGCCTTCAAATTTTCCAGCTTTGATGAAAACTATAGACTGTAGATACAAGAAGTTCAATGATCCCCAAACGAATTAACTTGAAGAAAACTACACCAAGATGTAGCCTAATCAATTTGCTGAAAACAAAAGATAAACAGATCATCTTAAAAGGAGTTGCGGTGGGGACCATTACATACAGGTGAACACTGACATGAATGATCTCACAGGAGAATGGAACATCTTTAAAGTAGTGAAATGAAAAACTCATTCTGAAATTCTATATCTAGTAAAAATATCTTTCTAAAATGAAGGCAAAATAAATATTGTTTTATTTTTTTCTGATATAATGAAGGTGAAATAATTTGTTACCAACAGACCTGCACGATAAGAAATGTTAAAGCAAGTCTTGCAGACAAAAGGAAAACTATCCCAGTAGAAATCTGCATCTATCAATGAAGAGCACTGGAAAAAATGCTTTGCTCTTTCTTTTTTCCCTACTTTTAAAATCCTTTAAAGCATAAAAATAAAGAAATAATAAATAAATACATAAATAAATCAATCATATATAAGGTAATATATATTATACTAGGTAAAATGGTATATTACTTCAAGAAAGACTGTGATAACTTAAAGATGTATACTACAAAATCCAAAGCAATCACTAAAATAACAGGAGAGAGTTATAGCTAAGTGAACGAATAAAATGGAATCACAAAATATTCAATTAATCTAAAAGAAGGCAGAAAAAGGAGAAAAATGGAGTAAGAACAGATTAGACAAATAGAATACAAATAGCAAGTTAATAGATTTAAACCTAACCAGGTCAATGATCACATTAAATGTCAATTAAATGGCAGAGATTATCAAACTAGATAAAAAAGGGAGGCCCAACTATATGTTGCTTAAAAGAAATACACTTTAAATTTAGAAACACAAATATGTTACAACTTAAGGCATAGAAAAAATACAATGCTAATAAAAATCAAAAGGATGCTGTAGTGAAAGTATAGTATATACTAATATCAGAAGAAGTAGATTACCAGAGATAGACTGAGACTTTTTATAATAATAAAGGGGCTGTTTCATCAACGGGACATGAGAATCCTAAATATTTATGCACCTAAGAAATGAAGCTTCAAAATATATGAAGGAAAAAACTAATAGAACTACAAGGAGAAATAAACAAATCTGCAATTATTGTCAGCTATTCCAGCACTCTGCTCTTTGTATTTCATAGAAAAAGTAGAAAGAAAATCAGTAAGGATCTAGTAGATCAGCCTACTGTAAACAAACTTGACCTAATTGACATTTGTAGACTCACTATGTGACAAGAGCAGAATACACATTTTTTCAAGTGTACTTTTTGCAGTATCAACCATATTCTAAACCCTATTACAAGTCTCAATCAATGTAAGAGGATTCAAATCATACCATGTATATTCTATGAGTACAATGGATTAGATTATAAATCAATAATAAAGACTTCTGGAAAATCCCCCCATATTTGGAAACTAAATAATACACACTTAAATATCCCATGGGTCAAAGACTATATCAAAAGGACGTAAAAATATTTTAACTGAGTAAAAATAAATACAGCATTAAAAGGTTATGGAATGCAGCTAAATCAGGACTTAACAGGGAAATTTATAGCAGTAAACACCTATATTAGAAAAGAAAGTCCCACACCAATGACTTTAGTTTCCACCATAGCATATAAAACCCTTCATAATCTGAATGTGCATATTTTTATGGTGACATTTCTCTCTGCTAACTACCAAACAATACTAATACCAGTGTCAGTAGTAGTTGTAACCTCAATTGTTGTAACAGCTGCTGCTAATTTCTTGGGCACTTACATGCCAGATGTTTTTTTCATACATTACCTCATTTAATATTCCAGTAAATATCACATGTCTGGTCTCATTTATTCCTTACTATAATTCCATGAGGCAGTATTATTATTATTATCTCCATTTTAATGATGAGAATACTAAGTTTTAGGGAGATTGTAGAACTTGTCCAAGGTCACATAATCACACTGCCATTGAAAAAATTAATGAAAATCTGCTATGTGCAAGGCTTTCTTCTAAGTACAGAGCTAATTAGTTGCAGAATCAGGACTTAACTTCATATCTGCATGGTTTCCAAACCTATTCTCTTAGCCATCTTGCTTCGTTGCCATTTATATATGCCCCGATTCTCTGTACACTTTCTGTGAACTTCAGAGGCTCAGTATAATGTTTGGAACATAGTTAGGATACAGGAATTAAGAAAGGAAATTTCATAATTCATTAAATGATTATTTTGTATCAGATCCTATAATTGCCTTTTACATATATTATCACCTTTATTCTTCAACAGGCCTATGTGAACTTGGTATTATTATCTGCATTCCAGCTTTCAAATATATTTGATTCTTTCCTCTTTTCTACATCTTCTCTACTAGCGCTGTGGCCCAGGACACCATCATTTCTTGTCTAGACTACTGATACAGTTTTCTAATTGGTTTCCCAACTTCCATTCTTGCCTCTTAAAAACCTGTTTTCCACAAAGCAGCAATACTACTTTAAAAAATAATATTTAAAAATTATACATCAGACCATGTATCTCCTGTACTTAAAAATCATCAAATGCATTTAGATTAAAAGACAAACTCCTTAAGGTGGCAAACAAGGATTGACATGATCTGGTTCTTGTTATCCTGTGAGTCTCATCCCTTTCTACTTAACTTCTGGCTGCAAACAGCCTAGCCATACTGGGCTTTTAGTCTTGGAATATACCAATCCCTTTCCCATCTGTAGCTTTCACATGTGCTCTTCCTTTTATCTGGTGTATATTCTTGGATAATTCTATTCATGCTTCATATCCCACTTTGTATATTATTTCCTGTAATTTTTCGACCCTCTTCCAATATCAATTTCCCTCATTAATTCCTCTGATAGCTTACTGTTCTTTTGTTTTGTAGCTCTTACCACAATGTCAAATCATATTTTTATTTATGGCACTGAGATTCAGCAGAGATCTAGACATTACACAGTCAACAGTCCATCCTCTATCTTACTCTATTTGCAGCAGCACTTTCCTCCCATTGTTGTCCTTTTTCTATTTTTGAAAAAAATTTCTTCTTTGGCTCCCATGACACCACTCTCCTATGTTTTTCATCCTCCTCCAAAGGCACTGCTTCTCATTTTTCTTTGCTAGATCCCCCTTCTCTTCCAGAATTCTAAATGTTGGCAGGCCTTGGGTTCAGTTGTAGATGATGTTCTTTTCTCTATCTTATCTTTATCTCATATCTCATCTTTATACATGGCTTTAAATCTCAGTCATGCACTGATTACCACTTGCCTACTCGATATCTCTACTTGGATGTCAAACAGGCATCTCAGACAACATGACTGAAGCAGATTCTTCACATCCCCCCAAACACATGAAACAGATTCTTTCAAGCCTTCTCCATGTGAGTAAATTGCTACATCATCTATTCAATTGCTCAGAAGAAAATATTTAGAAGTCACTCCCGATTGCTTTTTCTCAGACCTAATTATTAATTATTCATAAGCCCTGTTGACTCAAATTTGAAAAAACATCTGACATGAGATCTTTCTCACCATCTCCACTGCCACAATCCTAGTCTAAGAGCCACCTTTTTGCCTCAACTGGCCCCTGGCATTAACCTGATAACTGATCTCTCTACCTATGCTCTTGCAGCCCTTGGAAGTTTCTTGAAAATGTGGACTGCCTCTGTTACTCTGTTGCTTTAGAGCTTAGAAGAGTACTTGGCTCTTAATAATCAAATATTCCTTGACTGACTGCCTAGATGTTCTCTGCTGAAATTGTTTGTTTGGGAAGACCTCAGTGATCTTTTAATTGGATGCCAAAGATTTAAAAATATTTTTCATGCTGACCTGAACAACTAAACCCCAGTTAAGGCAAAAAGTTCTGCAAGAGGGAAGAAATGTGATGACTCACCCAAAATATAGATTGGTCCTTTCCCAAGTTGGGAGCCCCCCCTTTGAAATCTCAAAGGCCTCCCAGTGAAACTAAAGCATCATCTAAAGAGGGGAAAAGGGACCAATTTCAGATCAGGAAGCTGAGGTCAGCTTAGGTTGGCAACAATTAGTTTTATTAAATCTCCAGCTCTTTCCAAAATTTAAGCATGATTGCAACATCTTTGTGATGGAGTTGAGGTTTTAGAAACTAGCTGGAAATTTGACAGTGAGCTTGTATTTCCATACTGACTATATTCTATTTTGTACAAGCCTCTGCGAATACAAAGAGAGAAAGACAGGGAGGGAGATGGATATATCACAATCAATCCCAGTGCAGCATAATCAGCACTACAGCAGAAGAGGAGAGAAGAACAGGTGCATAAATACTGGGGAGTCAGTAAGGATCTACGCAGAAGGTGACATTGGGAGGGCAAGCAAAGCATTCACCTGGCAGACCAGAGAGGAAGGGCATTCAGGAAAAAGCAAGCATTTTGGTGAAGCTGGGTGGTTGCATGTTTCAGTGAGAGTGGTAGAACATGGGGCAGACTAAGTCAACTCACAGAAGGCCTCAAACAGGCTAAGGGGTGTGGATTTGATCTTGAAAAAATAATAAGCTGAGTCACGATGGTTTCGAAGCTAAGACAGAGGGAAGGTGATGACCTCCAGAGAGTCAAAGTTGGACTTCCTTAGTTTAGAGATAGGGTGGTGGCTCCTTCATTCTTTATTTTTTACCCTAAAAATGTTCAGATAGATATAGTAATGTTCAGGCCCATTCCCAATGTAGGATGGGGACAATTCTGAAGTAGGAAAGGCTAGTACTTGTTGTAGGTATGGAGCGTTAGAAGGAGGAGTCTTTGAGCAACTACTCTGTGTATATATGCACATACACGAACACCGGGACATATACACACACACTCACACACACTTACATATGGTCATTTTCCTTTTTACATGAATGTTCATGGAAACTTTATTTGAAATAGCCCCCAAATGAAAGCAACCTAAATGTCCACCAATACATGAATGGATAAACAAACCCTGGCATAAATCTGTACAATGGAATACCACTCCTGACAAAAAGGAATGACAGCCAATACGTGTACAGACAAGAAGAAATCTCAGAACACCCAAGCTGAGAGAAAGAAGCCAGATTGAAAAAAGAGCACATTCTATGTAAGTCCATCTATATAAAATTTTTGTTTAATAAATTTATTTATTTTTGACTGTGTTGGGTTTTCATTGCTGTGTGCGGGCTTTCTCTAGTTATAGAGGGGGGGGCTACTCTTCGTTGTGGTGTGCGGGCTTCTCATTGCAGTGGCTTCTCTTGTTGCGGAGCATGGGCTCTAGGCGCGTGGGCTTCAGTAGTTGTGGAGTGCGGGCTCAGTAGTTGTGGCTCGTGGGCTTTAGAGCGCAGGCTCAGTACTTGTGGCGCATGGGTTTAGTTGCTCCGCGGCATGTGGGATCTTCCCGGACCAGGGCTTGAACCCGTGTCCCCTGCATTGGCAGGCAGATTCTTAACAACTGCGTCACCAGGGAAGCCCTAAAAATTTTCTAAATGCAAACTTTTTTTAGTGAAAGAAAGTGTACCTGTAACTGTCTGGGGTGTGGCCCTATTTTTAACCTTACAAGAACTGCACGGGATAGGCCCTATTATTATTTCCATTTTATAAATAAAGAGGTGGTGTCTGCAGTGGTACATTGATATTCTGGGAGTCTTTCTCTGACACCAGACCTTAACATTGTTTTAACCTTAATATGATGTTAGTATTTTAATGACTTATCATAATAACTTTTACTCTTCACTTTTTATAACAGCAAGATTTGTATTGATTTTCTGCTGTTTATGGTCTGTAAATACCCCAATCTGGCAGCATATAAAAATCACCTGGGGAACTTTTTAAAACAGAGATTCTTACTTATCCTAGACAAGTAGTTCTCAAATGTTAGAGTGTATTAGAAATGTCTGGGAAACTTGGTAAAAATAAAGAGGTAGGATGTCTGTATTTTTGTAATAGCACTTCAAGTGATTCTTATTATTACTGAAATTTGATAATCACTGTCCAAATAAATTAGTATGTCCTGGGTTGTGGTTTGATATTTGTATTTTTAAAAGGCCTATCAGATGGTTCTGCAACCAATCAATGGGAGAAATTTTGGCTGTAGGATAAAATCGAAATTCATCATCATCTTGTATAGAATCCTTCAAAATCTGGCTGCAAACTACTTTACCAGTCTCATCGGTCACTCTCTTCCAAACAGCATACATTCCTGCCAGCCTGAACATCTCACAATTCCTCCTAGTACCATCCAATGGAATGACCACCATGTAGAAGGCATTGTTCTTTCACAACTTCAGCTCTTTCCACATCTTTTCTCAAAATGCTCACCCCGTCTCTTTTTACAGAGTCATTTATTAGGTAAAATTCTCAAAATATCTTCCCCTCAACAAAGCCTTCTCTGATATCCCAGGCTCCTTCCTCTATGATCTCTTGGCATTTTGGAATCATCATTTATCACTTAAACTTGTATGTTCTCTGTTTACATACTTCACTGACTGCATCTGAAGTCAGGAAATCTAATGAAAATCACACAGACATTTAAATCCTATGGATTTGTGTACATTCCCAGCTCTGACACTTAGTAGCTGTGTGAACTTGGTCAAGTTATTGAACTTCTCTATACCTCAGCTTCCTTCTATGAAATTACAGTAATGATTGGATTCCTTTCATAGAGCTTTTCAAAGGATTGAAGTGGTAACAAGTAGAAAGCATCTCCTAGAGTAACTGGCAAATAGTAAGCACTCAATGTAGGCTGGTCATTATTAATGTTTAGGATAATGTATTGTCTTATTTACCTTCATATTTCCAGTACATGGGAGGCTCCAACAGGTCTGCTGGATGAATTTATCTTCCATATAACATGAGTACACAAAAAACCTTCTGTTCTAGGAAAGACCATTAGAGACAACTTTTGCTAAACTACAAACCATGTTTCTGGCAAGAGACAGGTCCTGATGCCATGCAGCATCTACATCACATACGACAGGTACACTAACTCTGGGCCTTGTTCAAGACTTGCCACACATGCCCAATTGCAATGCTCATGCTTACGAAGCTTGCAACTCAAGCATAACTTGTATACCTTATGTAGATCACCACATTTTCCAGAAACATCCTGGAATAAGCCATTCTTGGCTTTGGAATTTTGTGGCCATGGAAACAACTCTCACACTCCCACATTTTATTCCAGGGAAACTGGGCGGGAAGACTTCTATGAACACACACACAGAAGTTGCTTTGAAGGAGACAGCACACAATCTGGTGGGGTGTTTTAACAATGAAGCCAAGGCTAATTACCAGGAACCTCCAGCAGTCTTTACAGTGAAAACAGCAAGCGTTGTAGGAGAGGCAGAGGAGAAAATGGGCAAGGGTGCTACTCACTGATTTCCAGGGTCTGGATTCTATTTATCTTTGGGGCCTGCAGTGAAAAGTAGCAGTGAAAAAAAAAAAAAAAAAAAAAGAAAGAAATAAAATGCAACAATTATCTCTCCAGGCATTTTGATTCCTTTTGGAGTTTTACTGCCAAACGGCTGACCCTCTGAATTTCTGCACTGATGATTCAGGTGCATTAAGGAGTAAGAGCAAGAAGGAGGTGAAGTAACACAGTCCTAATTGAAGTCCTCTGGTGATTAATTTTGCCACTGCTTCATTCCATCCTCCACAAAGTCACTAGCAAAGTATTCCTAAAATCCTAATCAGATGCATTCGCTCTTGACCAAAGGCCTTCAAGAGCAACCCACTGTTTACAGGATAATATCCAAATTCTGTAACAGAGAATATGAGTCCCTTCATAGCTGGCCCCATAAGTATCTGTTACCTCATGTTCTCCCACATTTAATTTTATGAAACTGTTTGTCCCAGAATGAATAATGTTGTTTCCTTCAACTCTGTGCCTTTGCAAAGTTCTCTTCTTTTTTTAAAAACGCCCTTCCTCATTTGATCTGCTTAGCCAACACCTATTCATTTTTTAAGACTTTGCGTTATGCTTTCTTTGATCACTCCTACCTTCCCCAGGCTTCCCTCCCATGAGCTGACTATGTCTGTCCTAACGCTACTAGCTCTAACACATATCCTTATCCTAATACTGCAATGCAATTAAATATTGACATGTCTCCCCCATTGGACTGGGAAGTCCTTGAAGGCAGGACCTGGTATTGGAGGAGGGACTTTCCATACTTCTGCCCACTTCTACCTCCACAGGTCCCCCTCACTTTGGACTTGCACCCTGTATCCTGCTCATGCGTGTGGGCTGACACGAAAAGAGAGATGGCTACTAACATTTTGAGTTGGGTAATGGAGAGAGTATTGCAGAAAGTAATACTTCCTATGTGCCAGACATCATGGTGGGAATATGAGGCTAAATTAAACAGAGAGCTTCCTCTTGAATTTTCACTTCTGGAATAGCTATCATATTTACTAAATTGTGAGAGCTACTTTAGTATGTTATCTCAATTAATTAAACAAAACAACCTTAGAAGATAAGTCCAACTGTTATGCAATTTTAGAAATGGGAATAAGTGTTAAATGGCTTTTCCAAGATCTTACATCTTGTAAGAGGTCCAGAATTGGAAGTGAGTTACAAGGTGAAGAACATTCTTTAAATAATTAAATTTCCGATTTATTAAGCATCTGCTGTTTTAGGAATTAAGTTCCATACTATATTATCACTAATTTATAATAAGCCATTATGATAATCAGGATTGTCTCCATTTTGTTGATAAGGAATCTGCTGCTGAGAGAGACAAAGTCATTTTTCTAAGAACACAGAATAGGCAAGAAGCAAAATCCGTATTTGAACTTGGACCCAACTGACACCAAAACACCAAACTTCCTAAACCCATGCTTGTTGAAATTTTTACTTCATGGTCACCCAATTCCCTTGTATTATTCAAGAGCTCATAGAAACCCACACAGAAAGCCCCCTAAGAGAATGAAAGTTTAAGCAGTCTCTGTAGGATCATAGTAAGGTAGAGGGAAAAGGTCATCCCTCTGAAGAGGTAAATAAAGGGGTTTTGGGAATCTCTGTGCATGCATAGAAAGAATCTATTATTAAAGGCTATTTTAGGAAGCAAAAATGGAAGAATCTGCTTCTCTCCTTTCCTGTTTTCTGGTTCTTATACATCCAACAAGGAATCCATCCAATGGGCCCTTTGGTAAGAGTTGGGATAATGTAGATAGTGAATGACCAATATGGTGAAGACTCAAAACCACACTCTTTGAGGGGAATTTAAAAGAGCATGGACATTTTAGATAGGAGAATGAATGATGAATGATTCAGCACATGTAAGAGAGAACTCTTCAAGTATTTAAAAAGGAAGGAGCAAAAGGAAGATAGAAACCCCCAGGAACATTAAATTTCCTCCTAGGGTCCCTATGTAGAAACAACCAAGAAACATGTTTCTTCCTAAATGATATAAGGGAAGAACTTCTGAAATTACATCAGGGAAGGTGGCATGACCGCTTGGTGGGGATGTTGTAGAGAAAATTCAAGAACTGTTAAGGTCTTTAAGTTTCTGCCATTCCAGGCCCCTCTGATTCTGAGAGCTGCATTGAATTCAAATGAATAACACTAAGATCATATTTACCATAGGCATTATCGTGTCTCTAGCCGTGTGAGGAGATGGATATTGTCTTTGCTGTTTAGATGGGAACATCTAGTTGGGAATAGAATCCAATCACAGTAGGTTCCAAATGGACCAGCCACTGGGGTATAGCAAATCAGAGCCCCTTAGGGGACAAGATGAGTCACAGATTCCAATCATAGCTGGTGTCGTTACAGTCTCCCAGGTCCTGTGCTACATGGCATTGAAATAGGCTGAAAATATTATCTACTTGGGGTGATAAAATATTCCTTGGTAAGCATGCAGATTCATTTTCCTAAAACAAATAAATCACTTGCACTTTTCTTCTCCTAGATTTTCTATTAGCAGGGTTAGAATCCTGTCTGCCAAAATTCTGTCTAAAAATAAGTATAGTTTTTCAGAGGGACTGTATGAAGAGTAAACACATGAAAGGTCCCATACCAGGGGTCAAACTCGGTGCAGAACATTTGCCTCTTTTGATGGGAGCTGTCTAATCAGGGCTACCAAAATGTACACGTTTTGTGAAGAGCTCAGGGGCCTAAATTCCCAGTAACGTCTAATTTTCATCGAAGTCATATACTGAAGAACACAAATGGCTTTAGGTATTGAAGGGAAAACTGTTGCCCAAACTATAAATTCTATCTAATAACTCAAACTTCTATTGTTTTCCCCTTGAGTTTCAGTATGCTCAGTCTGAAATTTGAATGCTAAATCTAGGCCAAATGGAACTTTCTTAAAGAATTCCCAGTCCTGGGGACTTGGAGGTTGTTTTGAAAACACTTGTAATGGGAGCATTTTTGCAGAGGTAACACGTACTGAATTTACTCTTTGAAAAATTACTTTTGAGCACTATCTCTGTGCCAGGTATTCTGCTGGGCATAGGAGTGGGCAGTATGATTAAGACATAGTTCCTGCCCTGAACAAACTCATAATTCAATGGTGGGGAAGACAGATTTACAAGTTTATAATGCACAGTATTCTAAGGGCTACGTGAGAGGTATTTATAAGGAATAATAGTGATGTAAACAAAGGACTAATTGACTATGCATCCCGCGTATGGGGGTTGCGTGGGGGGCGGTAAAGCGTGTAGGAGAAAGTTTCTCAAAAGAATTAATGTGCAACCTGAGAGCAAGATGTTGGAGTTACCCTTTTCCTATGTATGTAAAAGATGAAAGGGAATTCCAGAGAGAAGGAGGAGAATCTGCAAAGGTGCCAAGGTGTGGCAAAGCATGGCATATTTAGAAAAACCTGAATATGGCTAGTAGGGTACCAGTAGAGTTGTACAGGAGATGGGGCTGGGAGATAGCACAAGAGTAGAGGAAGTGCTAGCCTGTGCAAATGTAAGCATCCTTTGTCTGTGGGGAGCCAAAACATTTGTAAAGAGGGAAGTGACATGATCAGATTTATTATTTATAAATGTATGCATCCATAATATAAAGATTGGACTAGAGGGGAAAGAGAATGGAATCTGGAAGCACAATTAAAAGTTGATTACAAAATTTCTAAGTTTGATAAAATCTAGTGGTGGTAAGCCTATGGGGAAACATGCATTCTCATACACTGCTGGTGGAAATGTAAATTGGGACACTTTTTTTAGAAGACAATTTCATAATATGTAGCAATTACATTTCTAGAATTTTTCTTATGGACATATTCACACACATGCATAACAATATTTGCTATGAGCGATTGTGAACAACCTAAATGTCCATCAAAAGGGAACTGGCTAAATAAAGCAGCATATACTTATACAATGTAAAGGTGTATTGTTAATGGAAAAGAAATGAGTTGCAATACAGGTGATAGCTAGCTAGTTAGATGAGATAGATATTGGTAACCATCCTGTTATGAATAACTAGCAAAGCTAAACCAAAACTAACAATATAGTTTGAAGGAAGTGGAGCGCTACAAAATTATCATAGGTCTAAGATTCAGGAAAAAAAAGGAAATCTGGAGAAATGAGCCCAATATGTAGGGTAGTTTTTCTACTAGAAGTATCTGCTGGTTCTGGATCAGGCATCTAAGAAGCGGAGAAGTTGTATATACAGATTCAATAGATTCCCAGAACTAAGGGCAAAAAAATAAAGTTTGGGCTCCCCAAGCTATGAAGCATGATTCTGATAAACAGCTGTATTTCCTGTTGAGAAGTTAAAGGTCTACACCTAGGAGTAATGGTGAAGCAGAAGTATATTTTCCCTCCAAGAGAATGAAGTCTAGCTTCAAAACATCTTAATCTCAAATTGGACAGATCCAGGATAGCTACTGACACTAATGAATCTGCCCAAAGTCAATGTACATATTTTCTGGAGGAATATATATTATCCTAAGTTTAAATTAAATACACAATTTTATTTTATGTAAAATGACCGGAATTCAGTAAAAATAACAGGGCAAAAGAAGAGATGAGAGATAGGACTGAAAGTCAGTAGATGTAATACACAAAAGAAACAAGCTTATGGGGGATGCAGATAGTGGAGTGTAAAATAGAAACATTTAAAATAGCTTTTCTCTGGGTATACTCTCTGTAGTGGGATTGCTGGGTCACATGGTAGTTTCATTTTTAGTTTTTTAAGGAACCTCCATACTGTTCTCCATAGTGGCTGTATCAATTTACATTCCCACCAACAGTGCAAGAGGGTTCTCTTTTCTCCACACCCCCTCTGATAAAGGCAGAATTTGAACCCAGGTAGTTGGGCTCCAAGGCCCATGTCAAGGATGGCAGAGCAGAAAATGAGAAGAGTCTGGGTCCCTGATAGCATTACCGGGTGCCAAAACCAGCCCCTGACACCTTGATCAGGTTACATTCAGAAGGCAAATCTCTGACTTGTTTAAGCCACTGCAGCAGGGGTTTTCTTGCAGCTAATTCAATCCCGCTTCCGTTTGGCTTGTTGTGATATCAGGAGAGATTCCCGGGCTGGGTGCCAGTTGACCTTGGGTTGAGTTCAAGCTCAGCCTGGTAACTAGCTGTGTAACACTGTAAAAGTCACTTCCACTCCTTGGGTGCAGCTTCCTTGTCCTTGAAAGGAGAGGACCAAATGAGATTCCTGTCTAAGCCTTTCAGTCTCCTCTTCTGAGATTCTTCCTGTTTCTCATGGCTGCCGTTTCATATTTTCTGATGTGTTAATTGTAACATCAAAGGATAGACTAGCACTGGGCAAGTCCTTTGCTTTCAGAACAGCAAATGCAGAGATGCATCTGAACCTGGCCCTTGTCCTTTACCACCCTGCTGGTTAGTAGTTCATAAAAGTCACTTGAGAAACCAACACATGTTGAACTTAATACCATCAGAGACCAGCTTGCCTTATAGTCTTAATATCTCACCATTTCCCTCTATAATTATCCACCAGGCACAAGAATTTCTATTTAATTCTGTTAAAAAAGCCTTGCACAACCCTGGAATCAGCAATAGCTGGAGTTAACGAGAACAGTTGATCCAAGAGAAGACAATTTTGTCAGGCCAACTACACATAGTAACTTAACTTTGCTCTTTCTTGGTCATTCCTCGGAGATGCTGGAATCACTCTAAATCATCATTTTAGTTTCAGTATGAGAAATTGTCTGCTTTCACGAAATGTCAACAAAATAAGACAAAACAACCAAAATCCCGAACACAAACACAAATAAATTCTGGTGATAATACAGCACGAGGTATCGATATAATAAACACTAAAGCTGTCTTATTCATCAGCTCTCAGGCTTTTATTGCCTGATCATTAAGGAAAACACTACAGGAATGCAGTTTTCTGATGGGCTTTAAGGACATACAGAATCAGGGGCTAATTGAGCAGGACTGGAGCTTAAAGATCATCTTGTCCAAAGTTTTTCTCAATTTTTGCTGCACGTTAGAATAGCCCAGGGCTTTTTAAAAATCCCCAAGTCCAGGCTTCACCCTAAATCACTTAAATCAGAGTCTCTGTGAGTGGCACACAGATAGTGCATTCTAAATCTTCCAGGTGGTTCTATGTACAGCCAAGGTTGAAAACCACTGATCTCAGTCAACCCCCTCCCCACCAGCCCTCCCCACCCCTCGCCTTTTATTCACATGAGTGGCTGAGGCTCAGTGGGGAACCAGCCTGACCAAAGTCTCATCATCATCTACAAACTGAAGTCTGTGATGCCTGTGGTTTTTGCTCCCTACCATCTCAGAGCCACCTCACACCCTGGGAATTCTGGTCTCAGACAATCTCAACCACACCGCCAATTCCAAAGCCCGTGTGGAACTGTAATTGCAAAGGCATGGAAAAGAACTTTGACTCAGACATTTTGAGAATCAAGCTGAAACTTTTCTTGCCTACAAAAATCCATTATGAAGGGAGACAGGCTACGTAGCCCAGGGTCTGTGGAATGATCACGCTGTGTAGCAGAGGGGAGCCATGGGGGCTGGGAGACGGACAGTTAGAGGGAGGGAGAGGAAAGAAGCAAGCTACATCTGCTGGGTGCCTACTTCTCTGAGCAGGGGCCAAATGCTAAACACTTTACACAGATGAGCTAATTTAATCTTCAAACCCAGGCTCTTTAGCTGGTATGTACAGAAATAGCAGTATTTGTTGTTAAGATACTCAAATAATTCTATTGAGATTGGTAAATAGCTGTCGCTCCAAGACAGCTGATTGCTACCCCTTTTCCTGGCCCCCTGTTTCTTCTTTAGGACCCCCTAACCTCTCCTTGATTCAGCACCCAGAGTGTTAACACATGGCATGGCAGATGCGTTTGGACCCTGCTCTAGGGCTAAAGTCCCGATCCTTTCTGTACTCAGTTCTCATGCTTCATGAACTGTTAAATCTTTTAAGTCTCACCTCTGTTCACGTCCTCCCTCCTCCTATAGCAAGACAGTTCCATAGCTTTACAGATGAAAAAACAGATGCTCAGAGAGGGTGCAAGACTTGCCCAAAGTCACACAGCAAATAACTGGCAGTCACCCCAGCCACTTCCTGCACTTGAGTCTTTAGGCAGTGCCTGTGTTTGAAGAATGATGCCTGGTAGGTGCTCTGGGATCAACGGTGCATTTAATTCTTTACCTCCTTCTCTTTAAAGCCTTAGCATGAAAAGAAGAAAACTATAACGGCTCTGCTTTACTTGTCTCAGATACAACATGTACTAGGATGACTGCAGTGAAGATATCAACATTGCCTGTGGGTATTTTTTTTTAAACAAACAAACAAAAAAATTGATTTGAGGGGAAAAGAATGACAGTTTTAGGTCCAGCCTGAGAACTTATCTCCAGGATTGGAGTCTGGAGTAAATCAAGTAACCACATTGTCTGTATCTACTAACTACCCCGCTCCTCCCCTTCCTCATTTCAGAATCCCCACCCAGAGACTTCAAAATAGTAATTAACACTCTCAGGTACTGCCAGGCCTGTGTGGGCATTACTCTGTAATGTGGGAGAAGCACTTACACGCAAAGAGTGCTCAGCAAGTAACATTTACTGCCCCTTTACCACCACTTTTCCACAGCACGAATAAATCTGGAAATCATTTTTTAATATTGCAGAGCGGGGCTATTTATTCTGCATTGAACTCCACTTTCTTATCCTCCTGAGACTTGTAAAGAATGTTAATAAATTCTGTAAATTGTAGAACTTCATCAGCAAAAGAGAGAAAATGATCCAGAGTTAGTTCTCATTATTCGAGCAAATGCTTGGATGCAAGACCACGGGTTCAGGGCTTACTTCATGGCGGGCACAGCATTTGGCACTGGGAAGGTACTCCGTGAAAAGCTATAAATTCAATGTTTAGATTTTTTTTCCAGAAGAGTAAAGGACGAAGCATGATTCGATGTCTCATTTCTAGGTGTAGGTGCAGTGGCCATTTCAGACTGCATTAAGTCATATTTTTTTTTAGTCACCTCCCCGTGTTCTAGAGGATTCTCTCCTTTTTGTTATATTAGAACAAATTAACTTTAAAGCAGGGAATAAGGTAAAATCTAGCCTTTATGAAAGAAAAATCTAAATTTTTTATTCAGATAAGTTCTGTCATTGCTATACCTCCATGACTTAACTGATACCAAATAACCCATTTGAAAAGGAAGATGAGAGTTTCACAAAGAACTTCTAAGCAGCGATGCAGTACAATATCACAGCCAGTTTTTCATGGGCAGACAGAGCTAGATCCCAGTTCCTGCCTGGCCATTCACAAGGGATGTGACCTTGGACAGAAAGCTTAACTTTTAGAAGCATTGATTTCATCATCTTTCACAAGGATTCTAACTTCCTTCCTTCCTTCCCTGGCTGCTGAGAGGATTAAAGTTGATGGCAGGTGTAGCATTTATGGACTGGGGCTGAGAACATATTAGGTTTTAGAAAAACACTGGTCTTCTTTCCCCCACTGATTCAAGGTCTTGGGATACACCAAGAGATGCTGACAAAAAAGTCATATGATTTTGTAGTTCATGTGTGTTTTACCACACAAAAAAGAGTTTGAAATTGTTAAAAGAAGCTTTCCCATAAGAAAATTAAAGGACCTACAATTAAATCAAATTATTAATGATTGTTTAATTTAATAATTACAATTACTCTCTTCTTTTCCTCAGCTAATTTACAATTATAAAATCATTCATAGTTATACTTTTCTTGCAATATTGTGGTTTAATATTTTTATTTTTCCAAAAAGTATTATAAAATTTGAGAAAAAATAGTTTAAGTACAATCTAAGAAAAGTGGATGATGAATATCCATTTTTCTGGATAAAATAAATGAATGAATAACTGAATAGCATAGCAAAGGAAAAGGATAACATTATCAATCCCATTGCCTTGCTACAGCTAAGAATGATTATTTTTACTTCACATATAAGGAAGGTGGCTTCGTTCTACAAGGTCAAGTTCCTTCTCTAAAACCATACGGTCACAGTTGAAGAGTTGGCATGACCCGAGCTGATCAGATCATAGCTGGACGTCTGAACCTGTGAACCAGGCCAATGAGATTCTCTCTTTCAAGAACTTGGAGCTGGAAGGTGTTGGGCACTGAAACAGTACTGTTAAGATGGGGCCCCAGTCGGTACTTCATCAACCCAAAGCCTCGTGAAGGCTGATATTCTAGGAACCAGGGGTTAACAGTCTTACCTGGGGAGAAGAAGAATGAAGGAGAGGAGAGGATAGGAGAAGAGGGGAGGGGAGGGGAGGGGAGAGGAGGGGAGAGATTTTCTATACCTAGGTTCCAGGAAATCCCTCTCTATCTATTAAAAACAAATAAAGGACTTTTAAAACAAGACTTGAACGTGTTTCTGTTCTTTAAAACAAAAGTTCTCTAAGACTGGAACATTTACCACAGGAAAAAAATATTGTGTTGAGAGTGGTTAAGAGGTTAGAGAAAAACAACCTTTACATCCCCACACCTCCCACCACGTGTAATTACAGCTGTAATATATAAATATGGACAATCTACTTTCATGATGCATTCTAAAGAAACAGAAAAAGCCTGGGGTGGCAGTGAGCACTGAGTAGAGCTTGACTTCTCATACTCCAGCCCAGCACTCGTGCTATGGGAAACAGTATTAGCTAGAGCTGTATTAGTGCACATGAGAAAGGCTCTGTTATTTAAAGTGAAAACGTGGGCAATTGAAAACAGGAAAGAGAATTAGCTGTAACTGGTGTACAACCTTAATGCCAGAATGGGACCAGTCCACAGAGGTAAGGAAAGAGATGTTCACAGGCAAGGACCAGAGAGGAAGATCAACTATAATAAAGGATCAGGATAGCACAAGGGTAACGAAAAAGAGAAAAGGGACTAATGACTTGGCTATTCCCGGGTAAGGATTTTTCTAGGTCCTAAGTGAGAAGGTATTGAGGTAATGTCAGACCCACATGATATATTATTTGCTCTTTGTTGTACATACTATGGTTTATGTAGTTTTTTAAATGAACTTTACATAGTTCATTCCATGTATGATAGTAGGAATAATAGCCATTATTGATTGCTGTCTTGCTATATACCTGATGTCCTGCTGGGCATTACATAGATCCACATTTCCCTGCTCACGTGACCCCACATCCATCCGTTCGAGAGTGGAAGATGAGCCCCTGCTGGATACTCCCTAGGCTGAAGGAGTGGTCGTGGGAGTCTCTTCCTGTGAAGTGTGGACGAGCTTGGACATGTGGGTGTAGGTGTCCATGTGCTTGTGAACTGAGTCCCCTTGCAACATGGGTAAGAGACTGTGTATGCTGGGTGCTGGGTCTACACAGCCACATTCCAGCATGGAACTCTGAGAAGCCCAAGGATTCTAAGGTGGAACCTGGCCATCTGGGTTTTTATGAAGTTAGATTTGTTACAGGTGGAGGACAGAACATATTTAACAGCTTGATTTTTATAACCTACAAGTATTTAGCCATAGGATATGTGGTCCTCCATGGGGGCTAAGCCTCCCGCAGAGCCTGAAAATTCAGGGTCAACCTGGTGCCCAGTATAGAACTGGGCACATAATAGGCCTTCAGTAAACATATTTTGATTATTTGTTACTATTTTTAAGGCTTATATCTGCTTAGTAGGACTTTGAGTTACATACAAAACAGTGACTTGTGTGTTGGATGGGGTTTTGAAATAGGCAACAATTAGATTCTAGAATTAATCATCCAAACAGAACAATCCTGAATCCTTGAACAAGAAGGGCCTGGAATAATAACAGGTGGAGAGAGGCCGTTGAAGAGGACCAGGCCTACAATATCATCTCTACTCCACTAGTTGGAAGCAATTAGCTGGGGAAAAGGGGGAGAGGGTAGCACCAAGAGGGGAACAGCTGTTCCTGCAGCTGTTGGTAAGAACACGGAGGCTGAATGTGAATTAAAGTTCATCTTCATGCGTTGCATTGTTTCAGCAGCAGAGAGCGTCAGCCATTTGTAAGTTGCACAGAAAGGATGATCAATTAGACATGCCCCTGACTGATGAGCTCCTACTGCACATCCTGCTCTGACAACTAGTGACTGGGAGACCTTTGTCTCTGCGATAATAGAGAACTGGAACTCAACCTGCGCAAGAAGGAATAGAGAGGGGTGGTGGAAAGCACTGGTCTAGACTTGGAAAACACATCCCCGATTTACTGAATGTCTACAGGTAAGTCACCTCACCTCTCTGAGCTCCATGATTTCATTAAAAACACTAAAGCACTTAGCTTTATTCAATATACAATCATAGGTGAACTTTCGTGTCAGCAGCCGCTACTACTACTCCTGTTAATTATTTCTCCCCAGTGTAAAGTGGAGATAATATTGTTCTTCCTGCCTGCTTTAGGGGTAGTTGTAAGGATAAATGAAGTAATGGATGTAAAAGTGATTTGAAGGCTGCAGATGCTGCTCGGATGTGAGGGGTTGTTAATATTACATACTCCAGAGGAATGATCTACCTGACCCTCAATGGCCTATCTGACCCCTGATATCTGGTGTACAGAATTCTTCTTTTCAACGTATTTCTTTGATGTCTGGAATTACTATATTCTTTCTGTCCAATAGAACTTTTTGTGATGATGGAAATATTCTATATCTGCCTTGTTTATGCTATCTGATGCATGTGGCTAGCAGCCACTGTCCTGGATACCACAGCCTTATGTGAATTTATTCCTAAAGAAGAAATATACATTTATAATATATTTCATCCACAGTTTACTTGCTATGGGTAAGACAACTTTGAGTTTAAACAACATCAAGAATTATAATGATAGTCATATGAATACCTTCATAATCATATTAACAGATGTAACAGCTGATATCATGCATAGCATATTCATAGTCCTCTGAGTTTGTTGTTAATTCACATTAGGGAAGAGACATTGGAAGCTCAGAAAGATTAACAGATGATGTAATAATATAAAAAATAACAATGACATGCTTTATTGAGTGTTTACTGGCCAGAAATTCTCTAGAATTTTATAATCATTATGTCATTTGATTCTTACACTAAACCTACATATTATTATTACAGCCATTTTGAGGAAACTGACTCTAAGTAATTTGCTTAAGATTACATAGCTAGGAAGTTGCAGATATACAATTTTTACCTGGGATGTGTAATTCCTAAGAGAAACTGCCCTACCTGAGTAGGTATCCCTTCCCCTTTACTCTCAGCCACTGCTCCTTATTGGTTTTGTTCATTCGTCTTACCATAGTTTAAAATTATGAATTTGCTTGTTTGTTTTATTGTCTTTCACTCCCCTTATAAACTCCACAAAAGTATAAAGCTTTTTTGTTTTATCCAACAATTTTAATCATTCCCATAGTAGATGCTCAATAAATATCTGTTGTTGAGTAAGCAGGTAGTGCCTTTTGGCTATCATCATAATTATCACCATCACAGTCATTGCTTATATTTAGACCTTCCATATGTGTTGTAATTTATTGGTTTATATCTATCTCTCCTCTCTTAAACTAGGAAATCTTTGAGGTTAACAACTCTTTTATCTTAGTATACCTAACCTGGCATACCGGAGGGCTTCACAAGTATTAGCTGCACTGAATGGGATGGAATTAAACTTCTTCTGAGCAGAAATGGGAATCTGAGAAACTGAGACATGGAGTTAGAATGACCTCATGGAGGGAAGGACATAAAGGAAATAGAGAAGGGGCTCAAACAGCAGATGCTGTTCGGAGTGTGAAGGTGGGTTGGGATGAGACCCCAGAGAAGCTGGGGAGGCAAGTGAGCAAGACAGAAGTCTCCTTTATTACAGTCATGGGGGTACCCGGGAGTTGTGGGCGAATAGACCAGGAAAACATTATGGTAAAAATAACCTCTTCAATACAGGAAGTATGTTAAAAGAACCATTGTTTGGCCCCTTTCTAGGTGGGAAAATGTTGAAGTCAAATGAAAATGAACATTCTTCTCAGTATCTTCTCTTAAATGCTGCCAGAACATGGCTTTTCCTTTCCTAATTATAATAAACAATGGCATTTATTTAATGTCATTTCCTGATGGAAACCTTCCCTGACCATCTCTGGACTAAGTCAGTACACCTAGTCTGTGTTCTCAAAGCACAGTGTGTGTTCTCTTTGTAGCATTGTCATAATTTTAGTTGATCAATTGTACAATGATTGGTTTATGTCTGTCTCCCTAGTGGACTGAAGCTCACGATTACACGATGCACTGTCTTATCCCCAGCATCTAGTGTGATGCCTAGAAGTAATAGTGAGTGCTTATTAGTTATTGTTTATTTATTGAATTAAAACTAACAATACTAGAGGAAGTGCTATGGCTAATTATATGGTTTTTACTCTCTAGGGAAGCTTATCACCCAGCCATCAGTGAGGTCCTCTACATGCCAGGCATTGCCTTGGACATGTTGATGAAAGTTTAGTGGTAAGAATATATATAAATCACCCAGTTCAGTCTCGGGCATATTGTAGACATCACGTGCATGTTAGGTCCCAGCTCTCTCTCTCTCTGAACTCTTTAATGTAAGCTTTCAAATATAAAATATAAATAATGAATCATTATAAACAAGGTAAAATACAATACATAAAATCAATTAAATTGATATTTGCATCTACATGCGCTAGGCGCTATAGGGAAGTTCCTGCCCCATGTCCGAGAAGTTCATACTCTGGACCATGATTTTCAGTAGGAATCACATGGGGAGTTTCAGCATTCAAATTCCTGAGCCCCATCTCTAGGAATTCTGATTCTATGTACCTTTGATGCGTTTAGGAATGATACTCATACACACTACTATAAAATATATAAAATAGGTAAACAACAAAGAGCTACTGTATAGCACAGGAAACTCTACTTAATATCTTGTAATAACCTATAATGGAAAAGAATCTGAAAAAGAATATATATATACATATATATGTACATACAACTGAATCACTTTGCTGTACACTTGAAATTAACACATTGTAAATTAACTATACCTCAATAAAAAAATAAAGAATGCTGCTCAACAAAACTTTATGCCGCTCAGATTATTTCCCTCTTGTAATATTTCCTAAAAGTAAAATAACTGGAGGATTCACTGGCAGATGTGGAAACAAGCTTGTTGGCCCCGCTACCCACCAGATGTTAAGTAACAAGGATGGGTTTTCCCCTTGGGCAGGGACTGCAAACCTGGCTGATCAGTAGCATCATCTGAGAGGAACATTTTAAAGACCAAGGGACTAAGTGTGGTCATTCTGATCAACTAGATCTGGGAATTGCTGAATGACTAGATATAAGGGTTTCAAGTTCATACCAGCTGTTGCCTTCTACAAGGCCCTCTCTCACATCTCCCCATTCTGATACACCTACATGCAAGCAAGTTCCACCCTGCATAGAGTTCATGAGCCAGAACCTTGACCCCATCGGACCTCAGGCTTGAATAATACCTGGGCTATGGCTCAGGTAGCACAGGACTTTCCCTCTCCTCTCTAACACTTCCTGTTTCTCCTAGAACTGCCTCTACCCTGAGACCCAACTTACTTGTTTCTTAGGTCCTTGTAACTCCCACTCCCAGAGCTGGAACCTGCTAGATCCTGTGCTGCTTAGAAGCAGGCATCTTACTTACTGTCTGGAGATCTGCTTAAGATCTGCTGTTATCCACCTGGCCTCACTTACCACCTGCTGCTTAGATTGCTGTTCAACCTATGGCCTCCTCCTCCTCTTCCTGCCTCTGTCCCCTTCTTGTGATTAATCTTTCTTGTATATAGACAGTTTTCTCAATGACATCCTTCAGTGGGCACTGAGCATTCATCTGCCCAGCTGCCTCTGTGAGGCCAAGCTCTGTGCTCACCCAGCATGCTTTGCACAGTTGCCAATACTGATTTTGCTAAGTATTACAGTATTCATTCCATGTCCATGTAAATCATTTTGCCTTTTTAAGAAATTATTTTGTTTTATGATGTGTGTGTGTGTGTGTGTGTGTGTTTGGCAGGGAGGGGTCAAATTAATTATGAATTTTCCATCCCAACAATTATTCATAAAGCTAGCATCATTTGCATTTTAAATAGTCTCCAGGAATTCAAAGAAAGAGTGCACCATAGTCACAATGATAAACTCAGTAATAATTAGAATTATTCCCAGGCTGTTAAGTAATGCAGACATGTTAAAAGATTTTTAGTTGAGCTTATTATGTTCTAATAAAATGAAAGCATGGCTAAAGGGCAATATTGGTTAGCAGCTTGTCCATTACAAAATCCATATTCTCTTTGGCTGTTTAGATACTGTCTAGGTGTTTACATAGGCTCACACAAATGCTTTAAAAAATCCCACCACCACCTCAAACCTATGGATGCAAAAAACAAAAACACAACAGAACAAACAAACCAAAACTCCTGTTTTCAATATAGTTATTTTTCAGTTAGAATTTTCACCACTTGCGATCCAATAAGTAATCCACTTAAAACTTTTGCAAAGCTTTTTAATGCACACTTTAGTTTTCAATATCATTATGCTCTACTTTCTAGATATCTGCCAGTTCTGATTTTATTCTGTTCCATTCTACCCCACCCTACTCTATCTTATCCTATCCTGTCCTTCCTGTTTTATTTTTTCTGTACTATCCTATCCGATCCTAGCCTATTTGATTCTCTGCAGTTTAATACAGCAACCATAGAAACTTTGGGCAGTAATGAAGAGATGAACAGGTTGAAGACTTTGCTCTCAAACTTTTGGCTTCAGAGCGGGGAGGAACTATGAAAAGTGTACAAGTTACTATAAAATAGGGCAGACCTGTGATGTGAGGGGCCAGGGTGTCATGGAAAGACACATGTGACAATAGAAAGAGATTGGTGTGGGGTTAGGTGGGTGGAATGCCCTGACATCTGATGTCACATCACAGTGCTTCAGACAGGGAAAGGGCCTGGAAAGATCACCAGACCACTAAAAGGATATAAGATCAAAGTCAGTAATTCCAAAACGAAATCCACAGGCCTATTTGTTCTGTAACTCTTACACAAATGGTAAAAATTTCCCCCATGCCAAAAATAAACACAACAAAGCAAAAACTTGGAGCCCCATGAGATGAAGAGCTCCACCTTCAGCGTGTCCTTAGCTGCCTGGGGTGCCTGCCTCTGCCTCCCTGCCCCCTCAATTTCCTTGTCTTTCCACCAAATCCTTTTTCCCTCCTTCACATTATTGCTCATCTGGCTGAGTAATTCACTTGCTTTATCACATCTCATCTGTTCTTAGGAAGGATCATGTCTAAAACCTATAAAACACATGGGACCTATATGCTCCTCTTTGGAAACAGAAAAAATAATAGTGATGACAATAATAACATAAATAATAGCTGCCATTTCAGGAGCACCTCTCATGTGCCAATCATGATGCTTAGCTCTTCCCATGGTTTAGTTCTAGCCCTTATATCAACAGGTGAGATTGAGACTATCATTACCCCTAGATGAACATGAGATGAAGAGACAGTAAGTGACTGGCACAGAGCAAGATTACATAAACAGTTGTTAATCGAATGAACGTATGACTAAATAAATGGGTAGATGGAGGGACTGTCCAAGGTCCCTCTGCAGTAAGTGGTGGAGCGTAGCCTTGAACCATGAGACCTGGAAGCTGTTGCTCTTAACTACCGCACTGTTGCACTGTATGGGGCGTTAGGCTTGGGAGAGTAGAGAGGTGGGGGGAGGATGGGGGCAGCCATGGGAGAAGATGATGGCAGATGGAATCCCTGCTGCAGACACGAATAGGGAGGCTGGAGAGGTGTCTGGATTTGGGAGGGGGCCCAGGAGCTGCCAGACAGAAAGGCCTGAGGCCTTCACTAACACATTCCTTCAATGTCAGCTTGAAGTGACCTTTTCTTTTTTTTTTTTTTTTTAATTTTATTTATTTTTGGCTGCACAGGGTCTCCGTTGCGGTGCGCGGGCTTCTCATTGCAGTGGCTTCTCTTGTTGCGGTGCGCGGGCTTCAGTAGTTGTGGCTCGCAGGCTCAGTAGTTGTGGCCCACGGGCTTAGCTGCTCCGCGGCATGTGGGATCTTCCCGGACCAGGGCTCAAACCCGTGTCCCCAGCATTGGCAGGTGGATTCTTAACCACTGAGCCACCAGAGAAGCCCGAAGTGACCTTTTCCATTCTTCTCTTTTCTACATTTCACACCCCCAATTCCTCCCTTTCACCTCTCTGGCAGTTTCCAGTTTCTTCTCCATCTCTGTCGCCCTTCCTTGGCTGGACTCCATTTCTTTCGAGTGTCTCTAAAAATGCATATGTCTCATGATTCTAATTACTGGTGATACTTCTTCACCCGAGAGATTTGAAGCAAAAGTTTGAAAAGTTTTAATTTTTTTATTGAAGTATAGTTTATTTGCAATGTTACATTATTTTCAAGTATACAGCATAGTGTTTCAGTATTGTTGCAGATTATACTCCATTATAAGTTATTACAAGACAATGGCTATAATTCCCTGTGCTATGTAATATATTCTTGTTGCTTATCTACATTATACATAGTAGTTTGTATCTGTTAATCTCATACCCCTAACTTGTCTCCCACTTCCCTCTCCCCTTTGATGACCACAAATTTGTTTTCTACATCTATGAGTCTGTTTCTGTTGAAAAGTTTTAAGTTTTTATTTTAACTTTAAGGAAGAAAACACTCTGCAGACCTACTTCAGGACGTTATCCAAACTGGCAAAATTTCAGCTCCATGCTAACACTCCACTAAAGATTACCAGCGAGGAAGACACCTACTGTGTGAAAGATGTGGAGGCCTGCACTGGCCAGAGAGCTATAGGACGGCAACAAGGAAGACTCCAAACAGCTAGGGGTTCTCACCTAAGAAATGTCATAGTCCCTCAAGTGGAAAAACTGATAAGAGAATCAGGATTTTTATTCACCCTCCTGACAAGAAGCAGAAACTCCCACACCAATCATCTTATCCCTCACAATAGTCTTCAGAGCACCTTGTGCTATATCTATATATTTTTCCCTTCATCACAGACTCATTTGCACGTGTCAGCACTAATTTTCAAATGTGCCTCGAAGCAGCGAAAAATGAAACTTCAGATTGGTAGCAGCTTTCAAATAGCATTCACTCACAGCTGGCTTTCAACTTTTACTTGTTATTAAAAAGGGGGAAAAGGCAAAATTGGTATATTTTTTTATCGCTCTAATTAAGCCTTTAAGAGCTGCAATTGCACAGAAAAGAGACTGAGAATAGGGGAAAAACAACAACCAAACACAGGTTCTACTTTAGAAATAAAAGTGCCAACTTATAATAAAATTCACAGTGACAAACTCCGATGAAATTACTACTTTCTCAAACCCATGATCCTTGATCTGTGCTTTTGAAAGAAGTGGGCGTGACTGCAGAAAGGAACTGTTTACTTTTTGGGCAAAAATAGAGCCCTGTGGTGGAGATGAGTGCAGACAGGAAAGAAAGAAAATGCCCTTTAGAGAGGGCCAACCTCATGCCAGGACACTAGAAATTTTGTCTACATTGCCTCATTTAATTCTCACACCTCTTCCTGGAGCCCATCTGAGATGAACACTAAAAGAATAAATATAGTAACAACTTAAATAAACAGTGCTCTGACTATGTGCCAGGCCCTGCTTTAAGGGCTTTATGTGACAAATCTCATTTAATTCACACAGCCTTGTGAGTTATGCCCTATTTTTATCCTTTTTAAATAAACGAGGTTACTGATGAAAAGGTTAAGAAAGGGCTCAACATCACATGGCTTGGTGGATCAAAGCTTTGGACCTAAGCAGTGTGACTCTAGGGCCCACAGCCCTCTCTACTGTACTAAGCTGTTGATAGGATGGGTCTCCTATTGACAGAAGTACACATCAAGGCAGACAGTACTGGAAAAGGAAATAGTTCTCCACTGAGGCTGAAACCAGACTGGGTGTTACCTTAAGAACTACAGTGAAGATGCTGGGCTTTAGTCTAAGGAGGAGCCAATGAAAGTTTAAGCAGGGGAGTGACAAGGTCAAGTTTTCTTTCCTGAAATATTATTGACTTTGCAGGATGGAAGACTGGAGGGAGGCAGGCAAAAAGTAGGGAGACCAGTAAGGAGCCTGCTGCACAATCCAGGTAGGAGACGACGACAGCTGTAATAAGGGATGTGGCAGAAGGACAGAGGGAAGCGGAGGGAACTGAGAGTGAGACAGTAAGTAAAATATTGATACTAGGACCTGAGAGTGATTGACTAGATACATGTGTTTTTGGGGGGTGGGGCTAGTGAGGAAGAGATTGGGGGAAATGTTGAGGATGTGATCAGAATATGAGGAGACAAAAAGAGAAAAAGGTTTAATCTCTTTTGGAACTAGGATTTTGTAACTCTAGGGTAAGTTTCAACATTCTCCCTCTACTCATTTCCCTGAGAAAGATGGAGGCACAACAAATTTCTGTATATTCCAGGTACTGTTCTGTGTACTTTAAGAAGTTGGTGCCTTCAAAAGGAAGAGAATATGCTTTAGCAGTTGGAATCATTTAGAGAATGATAAGCGGAACAGATTGTAGATTCAGAATCAGGGAACTTCCTCAAACAGACAGAAGACTTCTAAATAAAACCTAAGTTTACCTCATACTTAATGGTGAAGACTAAATGCTTTCTCCCTATGACCAGGAACAAGACAAAGATGTCTACTCTCACCACTTCCATTCAACATTGTAATAGAGGTTCTAGCCTATGCAATAAGGTAAAAATTAAATAAATAAAAGGCATCCAGGTTTGAGAATACATAGTTACACTGTCTTATTTGAAGAAGACATGATCATCGCTGTAGAATATCTGTTGGAATCTACAAAAAAGATATGAGAACTAATAAATGAATTTAGTAAAAGCTGAAGGATACATTATCAATATAAAAGTCAATTTTGTTTCTGTATATTGACAATTAAAAATAAGAAATATAAATTTAAAATATTTTATTTCAAAAAGTATCAAAAATGTAAAAGGCTTAAGGATATGTCTAAAACCTATATAACGAAAACTACAAATATATAATGAAAACTATAAAACATTGCAGAAGTTGAAGAAGATCTAAATAAATGAAGGGCAACATTATGCTCATAGATTAGATAACTCAGTTGTTAAGATATCAATTCTTGCCAAATTGATCTACAGATGAAACATAATTCCAATCAAAACCTCAACAGAATCTTTTGTAGACATTGATGAGATAATTATAAAATCTATACGGAAATATATAATACCAATTATAGCCAAAACATATTTGAAAAAGAACACAGTTGGAGGAGTTCCACTACTTGATTTCAAGACTTATTATAAAGCAATGTAAATCAGTACAATGAATGCAGTGTGGTACTGGCATCAAGATATACAAATAAATCAATGAATTGGAAGATAATCCAGAAATTGACTCACACACATATGGTCAATTGATTTTTGACAAAAATGCAAAGGCAATTAAGTGGAGAGAAGAGAGTTTCATCAACAAATGATGCATAACCATATGCAAAAAATTAAACTTTGTTCCATTCCTCACATCACATAAAAATTATCTCAAAATGGATCATAGATCTAAATTTAAGAGGTAAAACATAAAAATACTAAAAAATTATTGGGAACAAATATGTGCAGTTTATTATATTTAGATTATACTTCTAAAAGGAAAAAAAAAACTTTTTGACCTTGGTTTGGTAAAGAGTTCTTAAATCATCAAAAGCACAATGCATAAAAGGAAAAAATGCTAAGCTGGACTTCATTAATATTAAAAACTTCTGCTATTTGAAAGACACTCTTAAGTGAAGGAAAAGAGAAGACAAAACTGGGAGAAAATATTTACAATCGTATATGTTTGGTAAAAGACTTATATACAGAATATATGGAAAAAAACTCTCAAAACTCAGTAATAAGTAAACAAACAAGCCAAAATTTAAAAATGGCAAAATATTTTAACATTCCTATCACCAAATAGGATATATGGATGACAAATGAACACAGGAATAAATGCTCAACATCATTATTCATTAGGGAAATGCAAATTAAAACCACAAGGTTATACATATTAGAATGTCTAAAATTTAAAAGACTGACCCTACCAAAGGTTGGTGATGATGTGAATCAACTGGAAGCGGTGATGATATAAAATGGTACCAACACTTTAGAAAACAGTCTGGCAGTTCCAAATAAATAAATATACCCCTATCATATGAGCCAGCCATTCTACTCCAGGGTACTTAAGAAAGAGACACGAGAGCATAAATCCATACAAAGAGTTACACATTAATGTTCATAACAGACTTATTTGTAATAGTCCCAAACAAAAAGCACCCAAATATCCATCAGCAAGTTAATGGATAAACAAATTGTGGTATGTCCATACAATGGAATACTACTCACCATTAATGGAAAATGAACCATTGCTACATGGATCAATATTGGTGAATTTCAAAATAATTATGCTGAGTGAAAGAAAAAAGACAAAAAGAGTACAAACTGAATGTAAATCAGTGGTTTCCTGGGATGGAGAAATAGGAGGGAGAAGCAGGGGGGAAGAATTAGAAAGGGGCACAAGGAAACTTTTGTAGTGATGAGTATGTACATTACCTGAACTGTAATGGTGGTTTCATCGGTATTTATGCATGCCCAAACTTAGCAAAGTGTACACTTTAACAAAGTGTAGTTTATTATATTTTGATTATTCTTCAATAAACTTTTTTCAAAGCTTATCTGTGCATAATTAGATTTCATTTTATATTCTGAGAGTCTAAGTTTCTAAGAATGTACTCTCAATCTGCATATATAACCCAGAGCATCTCCAGAAGTGATGGAGACCACCTTCTCAGATGCCAGTGGATTATCCCCAAGTGAGACATGTTCTATTGTGTAAGAAAATGGAAAATAAATTTCTTCCAAGTGTTTTTCTGGCCCCAAGGGCCTAGGAAAATATGTAGCCATGACTGATAGATGGAGAGCCAATTAGTACAGTAGCAATGTTTTCCCAGCTGTATTTCCTGTCTGTTGAGGTGTCCCCCAGTTAAAGTGGTAATTGAACTAATATCTGTCATCATTTCTATCTTTGGGACTTCCCAGAATCACATTCTTCTGCCTCACTTGCAGAGAGGAGGAGCTACTTGCCCTTGTCCTAACTATAGTTTAAATGAAGAACACGAAAACTTTATTTCTGAGCCTCTTCTACGGATGTAGCATACGACTCTATTAAGATTTTTAATGCACTTTTTTTGTTTAAAGTTTATATTTATGAGTTTATAATTGTGATAGTAATTATATATCTAGTTCCTATTGAGCTGTCTTAAAGTTGCATATTATCTCATTTAATCCTCAAAACAATCTTGTGGGTGGTATTATTACTGCGTATTACAGATAAAGAAACTGAGGATTAAAAGGCTATTTGCCCAAGGTAATATGTGTTACTTTTGGAGCAGGGATTTAAACCTAGATCCAGCTAAGAAGCCAGTGATTCAAACCACTTTTGTATTATGTCTCATTGATTAATTTATTAATTTTGTCTTTTCCCACAAAAAAATTGAGACATCTTATTATAAACACAATATGAACTAGTAAATCTTTCAGTTGAAATTACACCCCAGAGGAAGGTTCTTATAATGGACTGTGAGGGCTCAGAACATGTCCTTTTCATCTTCTTTTTCTTAATTCATGCATGATTTAATTTTTGTCTTTTTTTTTCAAATTACCAGTCTATTGCATCATATTTTGAATCACTTTTATAGAACTTTTCCTTACAACCAGGTCATATATTGTAGATTATTCACTAGTGTTTTCTTTTAATACTTATTTCCTTGTTTTACATTTAGATATGTAACCCATTTGGAATTTTTTCTTGTGTTTGGTGTGAGAATTGGATATATTTTCATCTTTATTCAATGGCTCTCCAGTTGTCTCAATACCATTTATCCCAAGTCCATTCAGTGACTAGCCCTGATAAAACATAAAGTGTCTAAGATAAAAATGTGCTATCAGCACATTAATAGATGGACATAACAATTGGATAGAATAGAAATTCCAGAAATAGACAAAACTACATGTAGAACTCTACTGTATGATCAAGATGGTATCTCAAATCTTTTTAGTCTTTTATCACTCGTTCTTGGTACATAGGGTCCATAAACTAAAATTTGGTGAAATGTATATTTTAAGAATCCAGGCTTATGGTTTACCCCAGGATATTGAATATAGTCAGTAATGGAAAAGAATATAAAAAAGAATGTATATATGTGTATAACTGAGTCACTTTGCTGCATAGCAGAAATTAACACAACATTGTAAATCAACTATACTTCAATTAAAAAATAAATTAAAAAAAAAAGAATCCAGGCTTAGAGAACTTTGTTTATTGTTAAAAAGAAAAGGAGGAATTTTCTCATTTATAAACTTCCTAAGAAGAAGGGAGACTTTAAAAGTTAGAAGCAAGAAAGGTCACCACTTTGGCTTTAGATGGGTGTTAGGCCATTCCTATTCTGTTTGTCAGGAAACCTTAGTGACACTAGCTTGCCTACTGCATCAGGAACTGTGGAATATCAAGACAGGTCTGCAGGGATGAAAAAAAAGTTAGGATCTAATTATCAGGCACCAGAGTGACCAGAATTAAGTCTCTCATAAAAAAAAGGGGGAGGCAATTGTGACCCCAGGGCTGTCTCCGGGAAAGGCAAGAAATTCTCCCTGAGCTAGGTCACTCTTTCAGTACTGACTCAGCATTGGCAGTAATGGCTGAAGGGATGACACCAGATAAAAATAGCCATAATAGCTACACCCACTGAAATCTTACTATGCTGCAGACAGCAGGGCTAAGAGCTTTGTATGTATTGCTTCATCTCTTCCTCTCAACAGTTTGGCAGTGAATTTGTAGGTACTATTATATCTGCACTTTACAGATGATAAAACTGAGATACAAAACATTTAAGTAACTGGCCCAAAGTTAAACAGGTAGAGGAGACAGAGCTGAGGTTCTAGGCTGCACCCTTAACTTCTGTGCAAGAGTAAGGCACTAGAGGGACTCCGTGCTCATCCCTGGGGGAGTTGGTGAATGTCTCCAGGCAGAGCTGTGAAGCTGGATGACCACGTGGTCAGGAAACATTTTAGGATTATCATCCTGATGTTGACCAGCAAGAGTTGGGTGTTGCAGGGCTTGGGTATATTGGCACCACCAGCATGTGTGAGCCCATTTCGACCCCCAAGGCTGGGAGGAGACTAGAGGTGGGTGGTCCTTCCTTCCAATGATTCACATACTATGGGTTTTTTTTTCCTTAATTGAAGTACAGTTGATTTACAATATTGTGTTAGTTTTAGGTGCACAGCAAAATGATTCAGTTATATATATCTGTATATTTATATATACACACACATATATATATTTTTTCAGATTATTTTCCATTATAGATTATTATAAGATATTGCAATAAGAATCAGACCTTGAGCCAAGGGAAGGAGGGTGGGAGGCAGGGAGATGTTAGGAGTTCGAATTTTAGAAGAGAAAGTAAAAGGGGGCTGTAGTAAACCACACCTTTATCTGGCCTTCCACAGAACCCCATGTTTTCATTTATCTTTCACTTATCCGCAATTCATCATGAATTTGTCAAGTACCTACTATTTGCCAGACACTGTGGTGTTAGTGCTTATTTCATAGTAATGATCTGTTTTCTTCTCTGGTCCCCAGCTGCCTGGGAGTTCTTGTTGAGCAGGCACTGCCTCTTTTATCTTTTTATACTCAGTAGAGAAAAAAGTACCAGGCACATATTAGGAGAATGAAGAAAGACCTGAATTAACCCCTGGATCTGTCACTTACTAGCTGTGAAACCTTGGCTAAGTACTTAACTTCTTTGGACCTTAGTTTCCCTGACTGTAAAACGAAAAATTTCCGTCTTATAAGTACGTAAAGGTCAAGGAATATCTGTGAAAGCACTTCATAAAGTGCCAAGTGCCGTATAAATGCTGCTCTTCGCTCTCTTTAGTTCCCTTTTCCTTCTTCCTTCCCTCTCTCCCTAGTTCTTCTTACCTATCCTCCTCTTCTTCCTCTTTGCTTTGCATACCCCCATTTTTGTTACTTAGTTAAATGTAACTTGTTTAAATTGCTCCCTTCTGAAGTAGATCAGAAGCAAAATAAAACGAGGAGATAACATACATTTCAAGGACAAATTTTACTTTGAAAGAATACGCAAGTGGATCTTTCCTCATAATTTTTTCATTGCTCTTTCACCATCCCACTGCTTCTCTGTGAGAGGGCTGCAGAACATTCTGTTCTTTGTGACGGAGCTCTGAAAACCAAGTTCAAACAATGCAGCAGATTCTGAAGGTTCATCCCCAGAAGCTCTTAGAACCTCTTCACGTCCCACTCTGTAGCACTGTCTTTCAAAGGCTAGCCAATCCCAGCCCTGGGGCACACATGGACGGGGCACATCCTCCCTCCAGGGTCACACAAGGCTCCTGCAGCCCAGCTCATGTGGAAAGGCTCAGGAAAGGGTTGTGACCTTACTGTTGTGACCTTACCTCTGCAAGATGGCCTCAGAGCCATTCATGAGGAACAGGGCTCATCCAAATTTGGCCATCTGGTACAACATTCCTTTTAGAACCCCTGGGCATCCTGCATGTCAACCCCAGAACCAGAGCTGACACGGGAGGGGACTGCTTACCTAAAGGTAAGTTCAGTCTGAAGACAAAAATAAGCACCTGACTCTATTGTTTGTGAAAGTCTTCTGGAGTGATTTCTCTAAACTATCCATGTGCGAGTGATACCCTTTCAGTGCCTCCCGGTGCCTCTGGGCTCCAATCTACCCCAAGTCCTTTGTGATCTAGATCCTGTTCTAGCTGCAGTCACCATTTAGCTTCTGCTAGAAATTCCCCATGTTTTCTTTGATTCTTCCGTGCCTACCATGTGCTACCTGCCTGGCATCTGAACTTTGGAGAATTCCAATAGATCCTGCAAGATCCCAGTCAGACATGAAAGCTGCACTGGCACATCTCAGAAGAATGCACTGTTGAATGTTCCCACCATACTTTACCTGTGCCTCGGTTGTAAAACTCTTGTGGGCCTCTCCTCCATGAGGCTGACCTTGTTGAGAGCAGAGAACCTTATCCCTCTTGGTTTCCCAGTGTTTGACAGATAAGAAATACTGTCTCTGGGGTGTACTTTAAAGCTCCTTTGGTCTCTCTCTCCTTGCCCTGACTTCTTTCTCTACCCTATGGAGGGAGGATCTTCAAATAGGTTTGCCAAGTTCCTCTGGTACCCAGAACACTGGACTTGGTCAACAGTTGTTGCAGGGGTTCTTTCAGGGTGTTAGTGGTAATGGTTGTAGCACAGCTATGGACTGTACTCTTTTTTCTCAGCCTCTTTCTCCCTTGTCCTAGTCCCTTCCAGGTATATGGCTAAAGGCTGAGTCTTCCACATCACTAAAGTGATAAAAGGATCCCTGGACTATGTTACGAATACCTTATTCTCCTTTGCTTGCTTTTTTTCTCAAACGCTGGTAGATGTGGCCTTTTAGTCTCTCACTCTGGTTATACAGATAATTGGGTCTACACATCGCATGAAAATAGAATAGGTTTAGGGTCTGCTTAGTTTCAAGGCTATTTAACCTTAACCAGTAGACTAGTTGGACTTATGAGGCCACAACCTAAGGAATACTGGTAGCTTCTAGAAGCTGGAATAGGCAAGGAACAAAAAGCTCTCTGTGTGGTCTGGCTTGGCTTACTATGTTCTGCCATGCGAAATTTGAGGCCAAAGCTCCAGATGATACTAAAGAGGAGCTTTGTCCTCTTTTGCCTTTACACATCTGTTTATTCCAGGAACCTCAACATAGTGAAGGGTGTCAGGGCCAAGGCAGGATTTAGGTTTCCTGGACACCCATATTTTTGCTATCATACAAATGCTATTCCTGAAAAGGATCCCAAACACACTACCCCCAAAGAGAAGGAAATGGGGAATCAAATTAGCCCGTCTTCTGGGCTTACAGCCCCGATGTCATCTTCAACCCATCTTTTCATTTTGTCTTCCATTCAGTCAGCCCCTTAAGTCTTGTTAATTCTACCTTATTAATCCCTTTCATATCCCCCCCTCCTTCGTTTCAGCCCCATCTCTAGCATCACTGGCATACTTTAGATGCTCAGCATCCTGCATACGGATTCTTTAAACAGTCTCCTAAATGGACATTCTCAGTCTATCCTCATGGTGCCTCCAAATGGGCTTCCTAACACACAGTTAAAACCTTGTCTTCTCCTTACTTAAGAAATTTAGGGATTGTTAATCAACTGTACTCCAATATAAAATAAAAAGTTAAAAAAAAGAACTTTAAGGGTGCATTATTCATATCAGAATCCTTGGGTTTGTGGCCAGCAGACCAAACGCACCTTGCAGAAATGCATTGTTTTTGGTTTAACAATTAAACAAAGAAATACGTGAACAAACCTGGAATCAATATTCAAATATTGGGAAGTTGATTGTAAAGATCCATATTTCCAGATTTGAAAAATCAGAAAATATGATGCCACTATACCAAAAGTCCCAAATAGCAACTGTCAGCTGGAGGTAATTTGGGGCTCTGTAAGTGATCGGTGTGCCCTTGAAGTCATCACAGTCTCTCCCCACACGATGGAGGTGTGTGTGCATTCACTGGCAAACTTTTCACTCACAGGCTGATTGCTACTAGTGAGATTGAAATGTCTCTCTTAAGAATGAAATCCAGACTTCTTAATCGGTGTTTGAGGATTGACAATTGTGTAAACTAAATAATATCCTCACACTATGTCCATGCCCTTATCCCCAGAAGCTGTGAATGGATTCCTTTACACAGCAGAAGGCATTTTGTGGCTATGATTGCATTAAGAGTTTTGAGATACGGATATTATCCTGTATTCTGAATGGGCCCAGGGTAACCACAAAGGCCCTTCTAAGAGGGAGGCAGGAAGAACACAGATCAGAGAAGTGATGCGATGGTAGAAGCAGAGATTGGACTTATGAGGCCACAACCCAAGGAATACTGGTAGCTTCTAGAAGCTGAAATAGGCAAGGAACACATTCTTTCCTGGAGGCTCCAGGAGGAACCCCTGTCTATACTCTGATTTTAGCCCTGTAAGACTCACTTCAGACTTCTGGCCTCCAGAACTGTAGCAGAATAAATTTGTGTCTTTTTAAGTACTAGGTTGTAGTAATTTGTTATAGCAACAATAGGAAATGAATACAACTTACCCCAACTTGCTTTTCCAAATTTATCTTCTAGGGTATCTACCCAGAACATATTGTACACTCGTCTTCCAATGCTGTATCATTTTTAGATTCTTGTATTTTGCCTGAACATCTGCTTGGATTGCTCATTTCCCCATCTCCATGAGTCCAAAGTCTCCCTAGCTCTCAAATGCCACCTCCTCACAATCACCTATTGCTCCTTTCCATTCTTTTGGGTTTTACTTGATAAGAATACTCCATCTTTAATCTTGTCTACAATTTTATCGAATTCCTACAATGTACCGTCCTCTGTATTTAAACTTCGCAATCATTATCTTACATAACCCTTTCAAGGAGAGGGCCCTGCATGAGCATGCCCATGCTCGGACAGCTCAGCCTGCGGGCCCAAGCCCTACCATATCCTCTGAAAATTCCTGTCCCTTGACCATCTTTCATACTGAAGGGGTCCACACACCTGACATGCAGTCTTGACTCAAGAAGATATACCAGAAGAGGCCCACACAGGCCCAGGAAGAAAGTTTTGGGCTGTGTTGCCAAGTAAGTTTGGGGTTTGGATTACACAGAGCATGGGCTAGAAGCTGGACATGGGTTCTGGGTATGCATGTCCCCTTGGCCTCACAGAATCCTCACCCTTTGAGAAAGGGCATAGCCAGATGAGGGCCAGAGCAGGACCCTCCTAGTACATAGCCTGGGTCAAAGTCCTCTCTTCTCTGGGTTTGTGGGCAGTAAGGATTTAAACATCTCACGTTTATAACTTATCTCCTCAACTGGTTCTGACTGAACCACGATCAGATGAGTGGGTAGAAGGGAGACTGAGTTTACTTCCTGCATATGGTATGCTTGACACACATGTTCTCTTATTTGATCCTCCAGACCTTTGAGAATGATATTGAATCCAGATTCAAAAAGTACATTCCAGGTAGAATAAGTCATTTGGTCAAGGTCACATGACCAGTTAGTGGTAGAGTTGGGATTTGAACTCACACCTGTCAACTCCACCTGTCATGTTCATTCATGAATGTACTGACTCATTTAACAGTGTTTTATTGAGGATCTACTATGTGGCAAGTATTTCACTGACTGCTGGAGATATGATGTGAGAAAAATCAGATACTGTCCATGACTTCATGGAGCTTAAAATCTCCTGAGACTGTCATGGAAATGAACAATGACATTTCTGTGTGACATCTGCTAATGGAAGTAGATGGTACACAGTCCTTTCACAATGTCAACTCAAATTTCTAAAGGCAGACCTTAGGATGGTATGACAAGCTGTGGGAAAGAGTGCTCTCAAGAGTAGGGTAGGACCCAGGACCTCTCAAACCATGTTAGATTGGTTTAGCCCCATTTATAGGACTACTCAAGTTATAGAAATATACAATCAGCATACTCTCTGGAATAACCATAACCCTGCATTACAGAGTTAATGTAGAATTTGCTTCTTGTATTCCTCAGAGTAGAATGGTCCCTATTAGAAAACTTGCAAGTGTTTGGTGGTGTGATAGGATTAAATTTATTAACTTACCATGGCATTGACTTTGCTCTCTAATTAGTACAGACTTGAAAGCTATATTCAGCATGCTACTTTGGAAGTGTTGGGGAAGAGCGTTAACTACTTTAAACCCAATCTCAGTCAGGCAGGTTGACACCAGTTTTTGCACTGTTTTTGTTGTTGTTGTTGTTTATTTTTGTTTTTAGTTACACACAGAAGTGCAAAAATATCAGGTAAGTTGTTCAAGGTCACACAGCAAATCGAGGGCCAAGGTGGATAGGGTGGTAGAAAGGAGGGGTTATAAACTCCTGGCTACTGAATGTGGGGTGTGTGTGTGTGTGTGTGTGTGTGTGTGTGTGTGTGTGTGTGTTCCTTCTCCACTCTGTCTTTCATTTAACATTTCACAAAGAAAGAAGAAAAGGCTTGGAGGATCTGCATATAGCGTGAGGAGTGAGTTCAGTGCTGCTTTTAACTGAAAGTTCTGAGGGCCAAGCTTGCAGAGCAGGGTAACAGCTGTAGCACATGCCACTGCCCCGTCACGCTTGTGTCGCCATAATAGACAGGCTTATTATTTTTTAATTAGGAGCTCCAGTGTTTTGTTAAACTGTAAATGTGTCAGGACCTGGGGATTTGGTTATACACTAAACCATCTTGCATTTAAGCTTTCTGGAAGCTTTTGGGAGACAGGGTCAGTTTGTAAAAGGCATTTTGTTATTGTGAAACAACAATAGTTAGCATTCACTAAGCATTTGTCGTTTTCCAGGCATTAAGCTGAATACTATTTGAATTCATTTATTTAACCAACCAACCAACCAACCGATACATATTCCTTGAACTCATATCATGGCCCAGTGACTGTGTTAGGCATTTTGGTGGCTAGATAAGTTATGAATAAAGCCCATCCAGACTCAGTCCTCTAGGATATTATAAAAACATAAAATATACATTTATATAAATGACATAGAAAATGTTCTCTGATTAGCACCATAAGGGAGGAATAGTTAAGGGTCTTCCTCATAGCTCACTTCTCCCCAAGTTTCCCCCATGTGGGTACAAGGACCTCTATCCATTCACACACTAGCTTAGGGCACAAATGCTGTGGTCATTCTTGATTTCTTCCTTTCCTCCCCCCTTGTATCACATCTATCACCAAGTGCTGCCTATCTGACCTCCAAAATATGCCTCAGAGTCATCCACTTTCCTCCTTCTGTCCCCCACCCCAACTTAAGCTTCTTGCCCGTACTTCCTTCAATAACTTCTCAACTGATATCCCCATTCCCATGCTTGCCCTTTCTAGTCCGTTTTTCACACCCTGACCACTGTGATTTTGCTAAAATACAGATCAGATTATGTCTCCCTTTTGCTTAAGAATCTTTAGTGATATCCCATTGCACCCATTAATGCACACTATAAGCCACTGGCTTACCTGTCACTCTTAATCATTGTTCCCCAGCCCCCCCTTCTTCTGGCTCCTTCCATGTACCTCATGGACTTCCAAGGGCTATTTCCTCTGCCTTGAATTCTTTGCCAGCAGTAGCTACCTGGATGACTGCTACATGTTCTTCATTTCTCAGCTAGAATGCTCTTTCTCCATGGAGAGCTCCCTAGCTCCCATGTTAAATGTGGATATCCAGATGACCAACAGGCACATGAAAAGATGCTCAACATTGTTAATTATTAGAGAAATGGAAATCAAAACTACAGTGAGATATCACCTCAGATCTGTTAGAATGGCCATTGTCAAAAATTCTACAAATAATAAGTGCTGGAGAGGGTGTGGAGAAAAGGGAACCCTCCTACACTGCTGGTGGGAATGTAAATTGGTGCAGCCACTATGGAGAACAGTATGGAGGGTCCTTAAAATACTAAAAATAGAGTTACCATATGATCCAGCAATGCCACTCCTGGGCATACATCTAGAAAAGACAAAAACTCTAATTCAAAAAGATACATGTACCTCAATGTTCATAGCAGCACTATTTACAATAGCCAAGACATGGAAACAACCTAAGTGCTCATCAACAGATAAATGGATAAAGAAGATGTGGTATACACATATATAATGGAATACTACTCAGCCATAAAAAAGAATGAGATCATGCCATTGTAGCAACATGGATGGATCCAGAGATTATCATACTAAGTGAAGTATGTCAGACAGAGAAAGACAAATATCATATGATATCACTTATACGTGGAACCTAAAAAATAGTAAAATGAACTTATTTGCAATACAGAAACAGGCTCATAGATATAGAAAACAAACTTATGGTTACCAAAGAGGAAAGGGAGGGAAGGGCTAAATTAGCAGTATGGGATTAACAGATACACACTACTATATACAAAATAGATAAACAACAAGGATTTACTTTATAGCACATATTCAATATTTTATAACAACCTATAATGGAAAATAATTGAAAAAAGAATATATATATATAAATATAAATATCTGAATCACTTATCTGTATACCTGAAACTAATACAATATTGTAAATCAACTATACTTCAATAAAATTTTTTTAAAAACAAGTGGACCTCTATTACTTCCCTTTCTAGCATGTTGCTTCTCCTTCATAGGACGTACTATGTACTGTAATCACATACGTTGCCATGTAATTTTTTGTACACTACATATTTAATGTCCATTTCTTGCACCAGAATGTCAACTCTACACAGCCTCAGTGCCTAGAACAGAACTTCAGTCATATTTGTCATTCCATAAGTATTTGCTGCAGGAATGAAAGAATTAATACATAAAGAGAGGGAATGAAACCTCTGTACATTGAGAGGAAAGACAGACGCCTTGCGTTAAATAGACTAGGTGGGGTATTGAGGAGGAAGTAGAATTTTAAGTTTGCTCCTGAAGGATCTAGTCAGACTAGAGTCAGGAGATGATTGCAGAGGGTATTCCAAACAGAAACTAGAGATGTAACTGTTTCATTCTTGACCCTATGACAGCCATGTGGTCTTCGTTGAATTAGGTACCTTCTCTCTGATTTCTTTTTTGTAAAATATTAATACAGAATATTTCTCCCTTTCTGGACCCTGTGAGAGTCCAATGAGATCCGGATTATGAAAATCTTTTGCAGACCATCAGGCCATAAGGAGACTTAAAATATAAATATTAAAAATATTTCTTAAGATTTAGATTGTGCATGTTTTATTGGCAATGTTATCCACTGTATGATTTTTCTCATCTAGTGCCCCTCAAATCCCACAGGTTACTTTGTTTCATTGTTTTTTCTGTCCTCCCCTAGGAAGCCATTTATTTGGTGAATGCCATGGAAATGTGTGGACTGCATCACAAGAGTTCTAGATTTTCTTCTCTGATGCAGTGTTGCTGGCCAGGCTCCTTGCACCTGGATATAGTCAGACTTTCCTTGTTTAATGATTATGTTTTGCAAAACCAAAGTAACTAGGCACACATGGAGATGATTGTGAGTCTTGACCTAGTCACTAGGATCTGATAGCATTGCAGGGCTGAGAATCAAAATGGAAAAGAAACTTAGGGAAGAAACAAGCTTTTCATTGGTCTTTGAGCATCTGTGTTGGGGCAGCAGTGTGAAGTGGGTTTGGGGGCTTAAAGAAGTGCGCTAACATTTACTTATACACATGATGTACTGGGAGCTCTGACACCCTATAGAATGCATTTAATGTCCCATTATTACCTGTCTATTCCAACCACTACTAAAAACTACCATTATTTTAGCATCTCTTATGGGGCAGGTATCCTACATGCACATCATTTGCATTATCTTACTTAACCCTCAAAAAAACTCTGTGACACAAGTATTATTATACACATTTGATGGAATGTCTCTTAGGGCCGTGATTCTCACATTTTAGTGTTTATCACAAACACCTGGAGGGCTTGTTAATCTATAGATGGCTGAGTTCTCCACTCAGAAGATTTTGAAGTCTGAGGTAGGGCCCAGTATTTTCATTTTTAACAAGACCATTAGGTGTGCCATGGGGCCTATGTATTTGCCTCTCTAACAAGATCCCAGGTGATGTTGCTGCTGGGTCGGGGACCACACTCTGAGAACCACTGTTTTAGAGGCTCAGAGGTTAGCGTCTATAGCTAGTGCTCAGCCGAACCAGGAGTCAGACCTGCACCCACCTGAATCCAAAAACTCATGCTCTTTCCTACAACATTACACTTGTTCCTTTCAGCAAAGGTTGGACTGTGAATTCCGTCAGAGGAATGAAGGGAAGACAGGAGGAAGAAGGAAAGAAAGAAGAAGAAATAGCAGATGGACGGAGGCAAACAACAGGGAAAAGCCCCAGCATGTTTGGAGATTACCTTGATATACCTAACATGCCCACCTTGTGACCCAGAAGCTACTGAGCTCATGGACTGAAAGGCCGTTATCCTTCTGAAGTATTAGATCATCAAAATGAGTAATGATTGGACGGTGACAGGACAGCCTTTCTCATGAAGATCATTTCTGAATGAGACGATATTTTTCTTTGAACCTAAAAACTGGTGGCTTCCCCAAGTACCATGGTCTTGCAAGTCACTTCTCTGTCAAATCTTTTCTGGTAGAATATTAATAATAATAATTCCCACCTAACAAAGAGGCCACAAGAATCAAAAATGTAAGTGAGGGTGAACAGGAAAGTGCTTGGCTGATGTGAATTAACATGATCCTCTGTTAAATTCCGATGGGCAGGTAACAGTGACCTTATCAACAGCATTCATGATTTTGATTCATAGGAAGCTTTCAGTGTACTCAGAGCAGGATAAGAGGCAAGTTTTGGTTGGGGAGAAAGGGACTGGGACAAAAAGGTGAATACAGACCCTAAGGTCTCCTGAGAGAAGGGGAGAGGCGAGGAATTCTCACACTTTTAGTACATTGGCAATGCACCCAGCAACCCGGGACCAGGGACATTTATCTTTTATAAATGCCTCAGGGCACAAATGGAGAGGGAAAGTAGAGTGGCTAAGATTGGAGGCATTTATGTCAGCTTGCGAGTGTGCAAATTCCTTTCATACCACTTAATAGCTGTGTGATTTTGGGCAGATTGTTTAACCTCTCTAAGTCTTGATTTCCTCTTTTTCAGATTGAAATAATAAGAGAATATATAACGTAAGATTTCTATCAAAATTAAATGTTAATACACATAAAAGGCTTGGCATAGTACCAGCTATGTTCCCTTACACACAGTAGATGTTAAATAAAAATACTGAGGAAAAAATGAATGAATAAAACACACACACAGATCAGGAAACTTGCACAAGCCTCTTAGATAGCCTCATCCACCAGAGGGCAGACAGCAGAAGCAAGAAGAACTACAATCCTGCAGCGTGTGGAACAAAAACCACAATCACAGAAAGACAGACAAGATGAAAAGGCAGAGGGCTATGTACCAGATGAAGGAACAAGATAAAACCCCAGAAAAACAACTAAATGAAGTGGAGATAGGAAACCTTACAGAAAAAGAATTCAGAATAATGATAGTGAAGATGATCCAGGACCTCGGAAAAAGAATGGAGGCAAAGATCAAGAAGATGCAAGAAATGTTTAATAAAGACCTAGAAGAATTAAAGAACAAACACCTAGAAGAATTAAAGAACAAACAAACAGAGATGAACAATACAATAACTGAAATGAAAAACACACTAGAAGGAATCAATAGCAGAATAACTGAGGCAGAAGAACGGATAAGTGACCTGGAAGACAGAATGGTGGAATTCACTGCTGTGGAACAGAATAAAGAAAAAAGAGTGAAAAGAAATGAAGACAGCCTAAGAGACCTCTGGGACAACATTAAATGCAACAACATTCGCATTATAGGGGTCCCAGGAGGAGAAGAGAGAGAGAAAGGACCCGAGACAATATTTGAAGAGATTATAGTCGAAAACTTCCCTAACATGGGAAAGGAAATAGCCACCAGAGTCCAGGAAGTGAAGAGAGTCCTAGGCAGGAAAAACCCAAGGAGAAACATGCCAAGACACATAGTAATCAAATTGGCAAAAATTAAAGACAAAGAAAAATTATTGAAAGCAACAAGGGAAAAATGACAAATAACATACAAGGGAACTCCCATAAGGTTAACAGCTGATTTCTCAGCAGAAACTCTGCAAGCCAGAAGCGAGTGGCATGATATATTTAAAGTGATGAAAGAGAAGAACCTACAACCAAGATTACTCTACCCAGCAAGGATCTCATTCAGATTCAACGGAGAAATCAAAAACTTTACAGACAAGCAAAAGCTAAGAGAATTCAGCACCACCAAACCAGCTCTACAACAAATGCTAAAGGAACTTCTCTAAGTGGGAAACACCAGAGAAGGAAAGTACCTACAAAAACAAACCCAAAACAATTAAGAAAATGGTAATAGGACCATACGTATCAATAATTATCTTAAAAGTGAATGGATTAAATGTTCCAACCAAAAGACACAGGCTCGCTGAATGTATACAAAAACAAGACCCATATATATGCTGTCTACAAGAGACCCACTTCAGACCAAGGGACACATACAGACTGAAAGTGAGGGGATGGAAGAAGATATTCCATGCAAATGGAAATCAAAAGAAAGCTGGAGTAACAATTCTCATATCAGATAAAATAGACTTTAAAATAAAGAATGTTACAAGAGACAAGGAAAGACACTACATAATGATCAAGGGATCAATCCAAGAAGAAGATATAACAATTATAAATATATATCCACCCAACATAGGAGCACCTCAATACATAAGGCATCTGCTAACAGCTATAAAAGAGGAAATCGACAGTAACACAGTAATAGTGGGGGATTTTAACACCTCACTTACACCAATGGACAGATCATCCAAACAGAAAATTAATAAGGCAACACAAGCTTTAAATGACACATAGACCAGATAGATTTAATTGATATTTACAGGACATTCCATCCAAAAACAGCAGATCACACTTTCTTCTCAAGTGCGCATGGAACATTCTCCAGGATACATCACATCTTGGGTCACAAATCAAGCCTCAGTAAATTTAAGAAAATTGAAATCATATCAAGCATCTTTTCTGACCACAATGCTATGAGACTAGAAATCAATTACAGGGAAAAAAACGTAAAAACACAAACACATGGAGGCTAAACAATACGTTACTAAATGACCAAGAGATCACTGAAGAAATCAAAGAGGAAATCAAAAAATACCTAGAGACAAATGACAACAAAAACACAACAATCCAAAACCTATGGGATGCAGCAAAAGCAGTTCTAAGAGGGAAGTTTATAGCAATACAAGCCTACATCAAGAAACAGGAAACATCTCGAATAAACAACCGAACCTTGCACCTAAAGCAATTAGAGAAAGAAGAACAAAAAAACCCCAAAGCTAGCAGAAGGAAAGAAATCATAAAGATCAGATCAGAAATAAATGAAAAAGAAATGAAGGAAACAATAGCAAAAATCAATGAAACTAAAAGCTGGTTCTTTGAGAAGATAAACAAAATTGATAAACCATTAGCCAGACTTATCACAAAAAAGAGGGAGAGGACTCAAATCAATAAAATCAGAAATGAAAAAGGAGAAGTTACAACGGACACTGCAGAAATACAAAGCATCCTAAGAGACTACTACAAGCAACTCTATGCCAATAAAATGGACAACCTGGAAGAAATGGACAAATTCCAAGACAGAACCAGGAAGAAATAGAAAATATAAACAGACCAATCACAAGTAATGAAATTGAAACTGTGATTAAAAATCTTCCAACAAACAAAAGTCCAGGACCAGATGGCTTCACAGGTGAATTCTATCAAAGATTTAGAGAAGAGCTAACACTCATCCTTCTCAAACTCTTCCAAAATATTGCAGAGGGAGGAACACTCCCAAACTCATTCTACGAGGCCACCATCACCCTGATACCAAAACCAGAAAAAGATGTCACGAAGAAAGAAAACTACAGGCCAATATCACTGATGAACACAGATGCAAAAATCCTCAACAAAATACTAGCAAACAGAATCCAACAGCACATTAAAAGGATCATACACCATGATCAAGTGGGGTTTATCCCAGGGATGCAAGGATTCTTCAATATACACAAATCAATCAATGTGATACACCATATTAACAAATTGAAGAATAAAAACCATATGATCATCTCAATAGATGCAGAAAAAGCTTTTGACACAGTTCAACACCCATTTATGATAAAAACTCTCCAGAAAGTGGGCATAGACGGAACCTACCTCAACATAATAAAGGCCATATATGACAAACCCAGAGCAAACATCATTCTCAATGGTGATAAACTGAAAGCATTTCCTCTAAGATCAGGAACAAGACAAGGATGTCCACTCTTACCACTATTATTCAACATAGTTCTGGAAGTCCTAGCCACGGCAATCAGAGAAGAAAAAGAAATAAAAGGAATCCAAATTGGAAAAGAAGAAGTAAAACTGTCACTGTTTGCAGATGACATGATACTATACATAGAGAATCCTAAAGATGCCACCAGAAAACTACTAGAGCTAATCAATGAATTTGGTAAAGTTGCAGGATACAAAATTAATGCACAGAAATCTCTTGCTTCCTATACACTAATGATGAAAAATCTGAAAGAGAAATTAAGGAAACACTCCCATTTACCACTGCAACAAAAAGAATAAAACACCTAGGAATAAACCTACCTAGGGAGACAAAAGACCTGTATACAGAAAACTATAAGACACTGATGAAAGAAATTAAAGATGATACAAACAGATGGAGAGATATACCATGTTCTTGGATTGGAAGAATCAATATTGTGAAAAAGACTACACTGCCCAAAGCAATCTACAGATTCAATGCAATCCCTATCAAATTACCAATGGCATTTTTTTACAGAACTAGAACAAAAAATCTTAAAATTTGTATGGAGACACAAAAGACCCCGAATAGCCAAAGCAGTCTTGAGGGAAAAAAATGGAGCTGGGGGAATCATACTCCCTGACTTCAGAGTATACTACAAAGCTACAGTAATCAAGACAATATGGTACTGGCACAAAAACAGAAATATAGATCAATGGAACAGGATAGAAAGCCCAGAGATAAACCCACACTCCTATAGTCAACTAATCTATGACAAAGGAGGCAAGGATATACAATGGAGAAAAGACAGTCTCTTCAATAAGTGGTGCCAGGAAAACTGGACAGCTACATGTAAAAGAATGAAATTAGAACACTCCTTAACACCATACCCAAATATAAACTCAAAATGGATTAGAGACCTAAATGTAAGACTGGACACTATAAAACTCTTAGAGGAAAACATAGGAAGAACACTCTTTGACATAAATCACAGCAAGATCTTTTTTGATCCACCTCCTAGAGTAATGGAAATAAAAACAAAAATAAACAAATGGGACCTAGTGAAACTTCAAAGTTTTTGCAAAGCAAAGGAAACTACAAACAAGATGAAAAGACAACCCTCAGAATGGGAGAAAATATTTGCAAACGAATCAACAGACAAAGGATTAATCTCCAAAATATATAAACAGCTCATGCAGCTCAATATTAAAAAAACAAACAACCCAATAAAAAAATGGGCAGAAGACTTAAATAGACATTTCCCCAATGAAGACATACAGATGGCCAAGAAGCACATGAAAAGCTGCTCAACATCACTAATCATTAGAGAAATGCAAATCAAAACTACAACGAGGAATCACGTCACACCAGTTAGAATGGGCATCATCATAAAATCTACAAACAACAAATGCTGGAGAGGGTGTGGAGAAAAGGGAACCCTCTTGCACTGTTGGTGGGAATGTAAATTGATACAGCCACTATGGAGAACAGTATGGAGGTTCCTTAAAAAGCTAAAAATAGAGCTACTATATGACCCAGCAAATCCACTCCTAGGCATATATCCAGAGAAAACCATAATTCGAAAAGACACATGCACTCCAATGTTCATTGCAGCACTATTTACAATAGCCAAGTCATGGAAGCAACCTAAATGCCCATTGACAGATAAATGGATAAAGAAGATGTGGTACATACATACAATGGAATATTACTCAGCCATAAAAAGGAATGAAATTGGGTCATTTGTAGAGATGTGGATGGATCTAGAGACTGTCATACAGAGTGAAGTGAGTCAGAAAGAGAAAAACAAATATCGTATATTAACGCATATATGTGGATTCTAGAAAAATGGTACAGATGAACCAGTTTGCAGGGCAGAAATAGAGACACAGATGTAGAAGACAAACGTATGGACACCAAGAGGGGAAAGTGGCGGGGGGTGGTGGTGGTGGGATGAATTGGGAGATTGGGATTGACATATATACACCAATATGTATAAAATGGTTAACTAATAAGAACCTGCTGTATAAAAAACATAAGCGCACACACACACACACACACTCTACATCAGATTCACAATTTTGCTGGGAGATGACCCAGCCCAATGTCTCCCTGTAATATGCCTCCTTCACTCACTGAACATAAACGTGGTTGTCCCCTGTCTCTTCCTTTCCTCCTATGAAGTGGGTCACCCTACTCCAGGGGTACAGGTCACCTGAGAACATGGATTCATCATCCCAATGGGTTTCCCCTTGTGGTTGCAGATAAATGGCTGGCTCTGGGAAACTGGATGGGAATGGCCGACAGAGGTGACATTATAGTTGGAACAAGCACTTGTGTTCTCATTTAAGGAAGTTACAGAGAGAACCACTTGCTCTGCCTTGAAATTGCACAAGAAGGCATGGTGACCTCTGCTCTACATTGGGGAAAGAAAATAAGCAATTTACTTGCACATGGTTCATGGGAAAATAGCCTTGGGGGGAAATTACTTATGTAGTCAACTTATGTAGGGTTGTAAGACAAATTATACTATCAGCAAATGAGGTCAGAGGAACAGGGAGGGCTGAGGGTGAAAGGAGGGGCTTGCATTTGACAGGCTGCCTTAACTGTATGTGAACCTTGAAACAGCTGATGACATTTTTGAAAGCACTGTGTTAAAAATGTATCACTTTCTTTTGAAACCCCCAGAGCTAAAACTGGCATTTTATTTTGCATGTGTTTTATATTCATATATAGCCATTTTTGAAGTGTAACAGTAAAAATAGCATAACTAGACATTTTATTAAGAAGCAGGAACACCTGGAGACTTTTTAGTGTTTCGTATATACTGCGTATTATTGGTCTATTTCTGTGGGTCTCAAATTCAAATGCCAAAGAGGGCCAGGCAGGGAGTATTAATGACCCCAGCAGAACTAAATCGGGGATACAAGAGGGAATGGAGGGGGCTGTAGGGATATGGAGAAAACACACCCTATTCAAAGGGGCAGCTGCTTCTCAGCTCTAACCAGTGGAGGGCTTAGTGTTGCCAAACCTTTTGCCTTTCTCAAGAGACACTGGAAATCTAAAACTTTGTGTGATCTTGCTTAACGAATAGGGTGAATAATATTGTAATAACTTTGTATGTGGACAGATGATTACTAGACTTATCATGGTGATCATTTCATAATGTATGCAAATGTCAGATTACTATGGAGCACACCTGAAACTAACATAAACTAACTAAATACATCAACCGTATTTCAGTTTTTAAAAATTAATAAAAAAATAAAGTCAAGTGAAGAAAGGGATAGAAAACACCAGGAGTTGGAAAACATCACTGAAAATTAGAACAAATCTCAGTTACTTCCTGACCTAGGTCTTGGGAGCTTTTCTGCCATTTCCAAGTAGTAGACCAGCAAGACTCATAAACATAAATCAGCTCTGAAGTGTACCCACTTGGTTTTGTTTTTTTCCCTAATAAAGTTAGGAAAATGTAAAAAAATAAATAAATAACACCTTGTGTGATATTGCCTGATTGTTTAATAGTGAATGAATAAATTTAAAAACCTTTATGAGTCAAATAAAACTCACTTTTAGGTCAAATCTAGCTTCAGGAAGTGACCTCTGGTTTATTTGGATGTAGGCATGCATCACCTCTGGACAGTGTTCCCAAACCTATAGTCTTTGCCCATGACTTTGTGCTTTTAAGCCAGGCTAGTTTTTCCACACACTGGGCAGCCAGTATCTTCTTCATTAGAGGGCGCTAAGGCCAGCCTAGCTCTGTTCTTGGGAAGCCTTCTGTGCACTGGCTTTAAGTCAGACAGATATGGGATTGAGGCCTGGCTCCACCACCTAATAGAGCTGCATGGCATAAGAGCCAGGAGACGAAAATTCAGTGAAGACTTCTTGAATGAGATGATGTCTCATATAGTCTTGCAGGTTGAGTAAGAGTTAATATTGACATACAGGTTTATTGAGCACTAAATGTGTGCAAAGCAGTAAACTAAGTGTTTTTACATGTCTTGGCTCATGAAATCGCCACGTAAACATTAAAAGTGTGCATTATATCTTCATTTCAGAGATGATAGAATCACAGGATGAAAAGGTTAAATGGTTTAGGTAGGGTCAAATGACTAGTAAGTGGTAGATCCAGAATCTGAACTCCAGCAATCTGACGACAGAATTTCTAGTCACCATGGTGCACTGTCTTTAGGCAAAAGAAGACATATGGGAAGGTCATGCCTAGCAGAGGGAACAGCATGAGCAAAGGCATGGAAGATGGGAGGTACAAGCAGGTATTACTAGAACGTAAGGTGCAAGGCAGGAAGATGCAGGAGATAATCTGGGGAGATAAGGAGGGTAAGGGCTTTTGATAAGGGGATCTTCCTCTAGCTGCAGTTTAAAAGATGGACCTAAGTATGGCAAGATTCCAGCAAGGAGCCTATTAGAAGGCATCTGTAATGGTCCAGAGTAAAGATAGTAGAGAACAGGTGAGAGGGGAGAGGAAACCCTCAGAATGACTGGGCTGACTTTCCTGCCTGTTTGGTGGGATGACATCGAAGTCACATTTAATCTAACATTAGAAAAATCTAACATTAGAAAATCTTACAGGGATGTCCCTGGTGGTGCAGTGCTTAAGAATCTGCCTGCCAATGCAGGGGACATGGGTTCGATCCCTGGTCCAGGAAGATCCCCCATGCCACGGAGCAACTAAGCCCGTGCACCACAACTACTGAGTCTGCGCTCTAGAGCCCGTGAGCCACAACTACTGAAGCCCATGCACCCTAGAGCCTGTGTGCTGCAACTGCTGAGCCCATGTGCTGCAACTACTGAAGCCTGTGTGCTCTAGGACCCACGTGCTGCAACAATTGAGCCCGCGTGCTGCAACTACTGAAGCCTGCATGCCTAGAGTCTGTGCTCCGCAACAAGAGAAGCCACCGTAATGAGAAGCCTGTGCACAGCAAAGAAGAATAGTCCCCACTCGCTGCAACTAGAGAAAGCCCTTGCACAGCAACGAAGACCAAATGCAGCCAAAAAAAAACTTTCCTTCTGGTTACCCTTGGTAATAAAGGTTGCTCTGATCACTTAAAAAAAAAAAAAAAAAGAAAATCTTACATTTCTGGCAAATGTAAGTGTGTGGAATAAATACACCTGTTCCACTTTCTGCCATTTTATACTGTTAAAATTCTTCTCCTGGGCATATATCTGGAGAAAACCATAATTTGAAAACATACATGCACCCCAGTGTTCACAGCAGCACTATTCACAATAGCCAAGACATGGAAGCAACCTCAGTGCCCATCAACAGATGAATGGATAAAGATGTGGTATGTATATACAATGGAATATTAGCCATAAAAAAGAATGAGATCATGCCATTTGAGGCAACATGGATCGACCCAGAGAGCATCATGCTAAGTGAAGTAAGTCAGACAGAGAAAGACAAATATCATATGATATCACTTATATGTGGAATATAAAAATACAAATTAACTTATTTACAAAACAGAAATAGACTCACAGACATAGAAAACAAACTCATGGTTACCAAAGGGGAAAGGTGGGGGAGGGATAAATTAGGAGTTTGGGATTAACATATACACACTACTATATAAAAAACAGATAACCAACAAGGACCTACTGTATAGCACAGGGAACTGTACTCAGTATCTTGTAATAACCTATAATGGAAGAGAATGTAAAAAAAGAATATATATATATATATGTATAATTGGATCACTGTGCTGCATAACTGAAACTAACACAACATTGTAAATCAACTATATTTCAATAAAATTTTTATAAAAGAAATTATTCATATACATTAAAAAAATTCTTTTTTCTTCTTGTGCCCATAAAGTTTCCACAAATTCTCTAACTAGAAAGTTTCAGGGACGAACTCATGGATTATGGAGGGAACAGTGTGGTGATGAGATTAGGGACCTGCAGAAAGGAAAGCGATGCATTAGTAGATGGCTTATGAAGAAGTGAGCATATCCTCAAGAAAATTTGATTGAACCTTGACTGAAGAAAGCAAACTGTAACAGATTCACCCAAGTTCAACATGCTTGAGGAAGGTTATGGTCACTGGGGCATAGCCTCATATTCCTGAGCACACAACTAGACTACATTTCCCAGACTTCCTTGCAGCTAGATGTGGGCATGTGACTGAGTTTCAGCCAATGGAATGTGCCTAGAGCAGTGTCTGCCACTTCTAAGCTGGACCATAAAAATTCTATCATCCATGTTCTTTCTTCTTCTTCTGGCTTCAGGCGAATGGACATGGTGACCTTGAAAGCCACACGTTGAACAAAATAACAGGAGCCTGAGTCCCTGAATCACCACTTAGAGGAGAGCTGCTTACCAATCAAGTACTCTTTGCATTTTACCTATGGGAGAAATAAACTATTATGTTAAGCACCTAAGATGTGGAGGTTCCTGTTAGAGCAGCTACACTGACTTAACTAATATTAGTCACTGATTTCTTTTTTTAAGCATGTAGAGTGATTGTGAAATGTCAGAATCCCATCAGGATAAATTATACCCTGAGCTGGGAAGACAGTCAAGAAACTGAACTCAGTAAAGGTAGATTTTTCTGAACTCAGAAAAGGTAAATATTAAGAGCAACTAGGATTATTCTATTGCCTTCTAAGCTTGGATAAAACTTTCTTCAGTGGCATTCAAATATCTTGCTCCATTGCTGTGGTTATTAGGCATTCTTCTGATGATCATTTGGCTTTTATAGTATAGAAGAAAAACCATGGACTTTGGGGCGTGAACCCTGACTTTGCTGCACACCTGCTGAGTGATCTTCAGTTCAGGTACTTCATCTCTTGGAACATTAATTCCATCTTCTATAAAATGGGGATACTAAAAATACTATCTGCAGAAATGGAAGAAGTAGGAGGAGAATAAAGTTTTACAGGTATAGACAAAGGTAGGGAACAGACTGTTCTTAAAGACAGCTCTGAAAGGAAATCCCAATGGTCCCATTTACCATGCCCAATTCCAGAGTCCTGGGTGTTTCCCATGAGAAGTGAACAGCCACCTGCTGTGCACTCTTTTGATGGAAAGGAGAAGCTGACTGCTGGAGAAGCAGAGTGCAGTGGCTATAAGCTGTTTCCTCATCCATAAGACAGGGACAGTAAGAGACTTGGGATCGTTCAGTGGGATACCCTATGGAATGTGGGTCAGTCAAGCCCTTGTCAGATAAACGATATTCAATATACACTAATTTTTCTTTTTCTTTCCTTAACACCAGGAAGGGAATGCTCTGGGTAGCAGAAATGAGTGAGTATGGGCTGTGGGTCCAGAAGACTTGAGGTCAAGTCCCATTTATATTAGCTCAAGCTAGGCAAGATTTTAAATCCACTAACTTCAGGTCTCTCTTATCTGGAATGGGGAAAGAAGACCCATTCTGTCTTCTTCCCAGTTCACTGTGAGGATGAAATGGGATTCTAATTTGGATAGTCCTTCCTTCAGAGGCTGCAAAGTTCTCCACTAAAAGTTAATTATTACCTTGTTCTTAATTACCAGAGACATATATGTGACTTGTGGATCATTTTTCATTCTTTTCTCTTCCCTTTCCTAATATCCCCCGAAATGTTTCTATGTCCAAACTGCCTAGTGCCGTTCCCAGAAACTTGAAACATATATCAATGTTCCCTTTGCAAAAAGAAAGAAGCTGGGATGACTCAAGGAAGGCATTTCTGCCAATGAACTGGGTTTCTGGAAGGCAGGAATGGTTAGTCCTCAGCATCATTAGGGTGGTTTACAGTGTGGGTTTGAAAGCAGAAATATTTAGGAGTAAATCCTGTCGCTCCACATTTACCAACTGTGTGACCAAGGGTAAACTGGCTCTTAGTTCCCTCATATATGAAATAGAGATAATATTATTCCATCAGGTCATTGTAAGGTTGAATTAGTGATGCTGCTTGGCATGTACTGAGCGCTTAATGCACTGTTTTGAGGGCTATTGTTATTAATTTTTCTGGCTCTGGATGTTCTACCTCCCAAGAGCCTCAAGGATGAGGCAAGAAAGCCAGCCTGTAATTGCTTGCTGGCATTGCTGGTACTTGTAATATTTAAATATCCCCTCTAATTCTATGTTGAAATGTAAACACTGAAAGCTGTTTGGGTTTTGTTGTTGTTGTTACTATAATGATATACATCTTGGAGAAGCTTTTAAAGCCTCAAGCCTCTCTTTCAGCCCAAGCCTGCCTCAACATAAAATGATGAATTCCTTTATTCATTCACCTTGGCTTAATTGACAATAATGGCCACACTTTATATTTGCTTTTCCCCCCTTCTCTGTATGCCCTGTGAGGTGCTGCAGAGATAGAACATTTTTAATATGCACTTCTTCCCTTTCAGTTTCTTATGCCTGGGTTCACTCTCTACATACTGTAGGGGGAAGAGTGTTGGAGCCACTGACCAGATGTGAGGGACCTTGCAATATTATCTGCTTATCTTTGCTAGGTCGTATATTCCTCATCTCAAATGAAGAAGAGGAACAAAATAGTTTCTAAAGTCCTCATTCTGATATTTTAGAACTAAATGTATCTTGTATTTGCTCATTCATTTATTCAATGAATAAGTATTGATTTCATCCCAGGCATAGGTGTTCATGGCAGTAATTAACTTGCTGCCATATAGTTGTTTGTTTACACCTCAGCACTGGAGACGTAGATATAAAATAGCAAGATCTCTGTCTTGAGGAGCTCACAGTCCTGTAGGGGAGGTGCAAGCAGATAGTTATACTCTAATATCTAATTACTGCAATAGAGGCTTATACAAGTTTCAGAAAAGAGTATCAGAGTGGCTGTGGACAGGAATGGGTGAGGGAGGGGCATGGCCATTGACAATCCCTTAACTAAGCAAGTGAGAGGTTAATTGAATTATTAATGTATGGTCCCCTTGCCTTCCAGAAGCTCACAGTTTAATGCAGAAACACGGACAAATAATCACAATTCAGTATGTCAAGTTCTGTAATAAAAGAATAAAACATGTCATCTACACCCAGAGGAAGAAGCAACTAGTTTAACTCAGGCTACTATCCCTTTGAGCTGTGAAACTGTTTAATATAAAATAAATGTAGAGGAAATTAGCTAAGGGATATAGTGTTAAAATAATGACAAGAAATGATATGACTGTTTATTGAGTGTTTGTTATATGCTAGACATTGTGCTAGGCATAACGCAGTGCTACACAAGATACTTCTTCCAACTTATGGTGTTAGGAGGGAAACCAACACAAATGAAACTTAAACTTGTCAAGAATTTAGAGCCAGAGAACCAGATTTTTTTGTCCTAGCTCTTCCCCTTATTAGCTGTGAACACAGAGAAAACCCCTTGACCTGTCAAACTCATTTTCCTAGTGTACAAAATGGGATAATACGTACAAGAGAGAGTGGTATAAGGGACAAGATTCAAATAAAATAAGGGTTTGTGAAAGTACTTTGTGGGCTGTTAAGGACTCAGCACATGTTACTGATTATCAAAAATGAGAAAGAGGGAATTGTTTGTGTTTAACCAGAGATGAAAGAAGGCAATGATTTCCATACACAGTGACTCATCTATCCTCGGGGCTTCAAGGCCATGTATACCCTGATGACTCCCAATCTCTTTTTCCTAATTAGTCTTCTTTTTTCAGCTGCTGATCAATAACAATTGCCTTTTAGACTTCTCCACTTGGCCTTCCTCCTAGTACTTCATACTTGTCATGGACAAAATTTAACTTCTTCCTCTCCCTCCTCTATTCTCACTCCAAATTTCCCATCATGGTAAACAGTCCCCAAACCAGAACCCTCTCCTCTCTCAGCTCCACATCCACTGGTCATCAAGTCCTGGAAAGTTCTCAGATTATTTCCATCCTTTATCTGCTGCTTCTTTCTGACATCATTATCTCTCCTTGGGCTATTGCAGTATTTCCTTCAGTGGTATCACTGCACCCCTGAGATGCTACACTCTTCCCCTTCCATCCATCCATCCATCCTACTGTTGCCAGAGTTATCCTTTTACAATGATAACTTGACAAGTCACTCTTATTCTTAAAAGGCTTCAGTGATTCCTCATGGCCTACTGAATATTTCAAGCTTATAAGGAGAACCATAACAATCTTCATGATGTGGACCCCTCCTCCCTTTCCAGTCTAGGTTTACCAATTCTTTATTTACCAAGCTATTTATATTGAACTACTTATTTCTCTTCTCTGCACCTTTTCCATTGGCCCAAGACTCTCTCTTCTGTTTGCAAATTACTCTTAATTAAATCCAGGTTTACCTCAAATATCACTTCCAAGAGGTAATTCTTAGAACTCTTATGTCCTTCCCCATACACACAACATAGCAGTGTGTACTTCTAACATAGTCCTTGTCTCACTGCACATACAAATATCTGAGTATGGACTAGCTCTTACTCATTTCCATGCCCCAGCACATAGCCCAGGGCCAGATACCCAACAGCTGCTCAATTGGCTGGTGGCTATTCTGGATGCTACGAAGCCCTCTTCTTGGAGTCTATTGCTATATTTACACATTTATAGAAATACATTCTGATAAATATTTTCTACCAAAAGAGCTGGTTTTCTGATACTTTCAAAATAATAGAGCCTTGGAAGTTTGAAGAGGAATGAGGAAAGCAAGGAAAAAGGAATGAGACAAGGAGGAAGGAAAAGGGAAAAAAGGAAAGAAAGAAGGAGAAGGGAGGGCAGGAAGAAAGAGGTAGATAGAACAAATTATCATGGAAACTGGTGAACATAGAAATGCATTTAACATCTAAAAAAGTGTCTGAAGAACTTGTAAACAGGGAATTGTGTATTTTTCCTTTGATCACAAAGCAGGCCCTTTGAAAAGATGCACTCTCACTTAGATCTAGTGCTTCTGATTTCCTTCTAATGCCATAATACCAATTTGTACTTGTTCCAACTTTTCATCAGTAATTGCTTAAGAAGCCTTCCTGATGATGTCATCTTGCCCAATTGTGGAGCTGTGGGTTGCCCCATTCATCTGGCCACTGGCAGTGGCATCACTGGGTGAAGATCTGCAAAAATAGGGGCTGAGAGAGAATGTGCTCTCATGTTTTGTAGCATTTAAAACAGCCAGAGGTTTTGTAAGCATAACTCAGATCTCACCAGTTTAGGACTAAAATAAGGATATGCTTTTTTACTCTGATTTTGTGGTAGTTGTTGTTATTGTTTGTTTCTTTTTTTACCTCAAATCCAGGTCTTATGAAATCTCATTAGTTCTATGACCTCCTCCCCAGTTGCCCCCCATAACTTCTGAAGTTCCCCAATAGTACCTTCCATGTGTCCACAACCAAATGCAATCACAGTCTTGGACCTTCTCTATGCATCTGTCCTCCTCTGGATCCCACTCACCTCGGCATACTGTCTGGGGCTAGATTCTAGCTAAAGAAGAAACAGCCCTCAGGAATAGCCTCTAACGCTTACAGAGAACAATGAACAATGTTCGTTGTCATGATTCTGTTTATATGTTTATCTAGGAAGATTATCCTTCGTTAGCTTTTGTGTTGGCGGCTGGTACCAGTGCGGGAGCACGGCAGATGTTTCAGAAAGCAAGCCTACTTTGGAACTTCTAGCACATTATTAGCTGCTGATGGCACTGATGACTTCAAAGGAGGCAGAAGACGTTTGTGGAAACAAGGGATGATTGTCTCTGACAGCAGAAATATACAAGTAACCCAGCTTACTCACAGTAAGCTAATTGTTGTGCTATGGTGAGACATTAATTTTAATTTTGTCACTTGTGTAGACAGATACAATTATGCTGGTCAGCCATTTACTTGAATTTCAAGGAGAATGGATATATCTCCTGCTTTCGAATGAGTGCAATAAGTTGTTGTCTGAAAATTGCTGGCATTATTCTTAATTTGGTTCTTAGGCTTCACAACGGCATTAGTGGAGATTGAAGTTAGACATTAAGAAATACGCTCCCTGGCAGCACTGGAGAAATCTTTATCTCTGTCAATGTTAAAATGTTTCAGAAATTCTCACCTGTCCAAAATAGATTAGTGGCTTTTCTGCCAAGATTAGTGGCTATGCTACTTATGACATTTCCTCTGGCATTGGGACTTTATGATATTCCAGAAGATATCTTCTTATCCACTCCTCCATCCATCCACCCATCCATCCACCCACCCACCCATCCATCATTTATTGAACTCTTGCCAAGTTTAAGGACTTGTAGTTTTCAGTAGGGAATGAAAATATGAACAAAGAAACCCCTGCCGTCAAGAAACTTACAGCCTAGTGGTGGGAAACAGACATGTAAACAGAACTAGACATATAGGAGGAAGTGTTAGCCAGGTTAACTAGGTGGCCGGGGGAGTAGAAGTGTATGAACACAGACATCAGAGCAGGAGAATGTAACCCATGCCAGCTGCTTCATAGCTGGACCCATGGTCCATATCATGGAGCTGAGAGAGGTGAGTTTGGAGACATTTGTAAGGACCAGCTGATGGAGACCCTTGTTTGACTTTGGGGCAACACTGGGAGTAAGCCACTCAGTTTTCTCTTCAAGAGAGAACCTTCTGCAAGAAATATTAGCTAGCTGACAGCCTCCAGCTGCCACACTTTGGGGTTCACACTGAGGCCTTCTCCCCAAGAGATTCTCCCAGCAGTGTCTGAGCATGGCAGGCATACAAGAGCTGGGCCATTTCTGTCCAACACAGGATTCCTCTAAATGGCAATCTTTGCACGGGGGCTCTCCAGTTGGCCTGGCCATGACTTTCTTAGAGCTGCCCTGGAGTCTCCAGTACTTCCTACTCAATCCTCCTTTCTTCCCTTCCCCCTACACAGGTGTCAAGTTGGCACCACCGTCTGGAGCTTTCTCAGCCCATGCTACTTTCTCTTCCTCTTATCCCTCACAGGTATTTCCTTCCACCAATCTCTTACATTTCTAATTCTCTCCTGGTGTCTCCTTCCTGTGGAAGATGAACTGACTCAGATTAAGTAAGGTGTTTGGATTTTGAACTGAAGCCAATGAGAAGGCACCTGAAGGGTTTTGCACCAGGACATCACATGATAAAAATGTTGTTATAGAGAGATTTTTCTGAGCATAGTGCAGAGGACCAATTTAGGAAGAGTGAGAATTGAATCAGTGAGACCCATTAGGAGTAAGAAAAAAATGAGGCTCTTAAACGGGGAAATAGCAGAGGGAAGAGGGGGGAAGAATTTAGAAGAGAGACACTGGAGGTAGAAACAATAGTTCTTACTGATCACTGGTTGCCAACTGCAATAGAGAGGGAGAGTAAGCTTTATTAGTTTCCTAGGGCTGCCATAACAAAATACTCCAAACAAGGAGTATTTTGAACAACAGCTTAGAACAACAGAAATGTAAGGTCTCACAGTTTAGAAGTTAGAAGTTTGAAATCAAGGTTGGCAGGGCCATGCTCTCCTCATTGAAGACTCTAGGGAAGAATCCCTTCCTTACTTCTTCCTAGCTTCTGGCGGTGGCCGGCAGTCCTTGGCTTGCTGCTGCATAACCCAATCTCTGCCTCTGTCATCGCATGGTATTCTCCCTGTGTATCTTCGCATCACCTTCCCTTTGTGGGTGTCACTCTCTGTGTCTCTTCTCATCTTCTTACAAGGATACCAGGCATATTGCATTAAGGGCCCATCTTAACTGGGCCTCGTGATGAGGTTAAGATGACCTCATCTTAATCACATCATCAAGGACTCTATTTCCAAAGAAGGTTACATTCTGGTTCCAGAAGGACATGAATTATTTTGCGGGGACACTATTCAACCCAGTTCAGAAGCCCCAGGTAGAAGCTTACCAAGACTCTTAACCCTTCACTATGCCACCCTGAAACCCCAGCATTATCTTATGAGATTGTGAAAACTACTTTTAACAAGTCTAACTAGATTTAACATCTGGTTCTGGCTACAATTTCTTCCCACACCATCAGTGCCAGCACATGTGTCTTCGCGACCAGGCTGGAGCCTGCACAAACATTTCTCTTGAGGCACAGAAAGGCTGGGGTACAGCCATCTAAACAGGGCCAACTTACAGGTACCAGCTCAGATGGTGTAGGATTATCCCTTGATCTATCTAGACTTTCCCTCAACACTTCCATCACTTCTCTTCCCCCAACCTTAGCCAAGGCCCAGCAGGTTGGGAGTGTTGGGTTAACCTTTAAATTTCTTTTCTGCTGCTTGGACATTTATTTCCTTGAAAACATCTATCTTACTTGATCAAGCTTTGGTATTGCTATGGATGAAATGGAAAACTTTGATAATTTAGAGAACAATTTTTTTTTTTTTTTTTACTTCTAATAAATCTGAATATGAAGATTATTGTCTTGTTAAGAACTTGGAACAATCTGAGTTTGAAACTCAGAATTGAGCTGTGAACCCTTTGTTCTCAGTAATATCAGTCCTTGAGGAAGATATTGGCCCTGTGTCCTTAGCATCCAATCCTCACAAACTTCTCCTTTGCCTCCATCTAAGGGCTAGGTGAGCCAACTACTCACCTTCCCTCAGTGCCTTGCAGCCTTAGGTAGCCGAGGGATTCAGTTTTGCTCACCAACACATAGGTGGAAGTTTGCCAGGGTATTGTAGGAAAGCTTTTGGTTGTCTTAATAAAAAAGAAAGATATGGCCGGCACCTCCTCCCCACTCCCTTCCCGAATTAAATAAGGATGGGATGCAGAATTCTGGAGCAGCAGTTTGGGGAACACTGAAGGAGAGGCCAACGTGACGCTATCGAACCAATGTCAACACCATCCACTTCCAACTTCTTAGGTTAGCAAAGTCAACCTCTACACCTTCAGCCGCAGAAAATTACAAGTGCAGTAGATACATTCTTGTTGCCAGAGCAACAAATACACCTGATACAATTCATGAGGACCTCCAAGCAAAAGGACATGATGAAAACTACCTTGGCTTTGCATCTCCAAAATATTACTAATATTCTTATCATTCAGAAATAGGTGTCTTAGTCAAGACTGAACCTTACAACTTTGAAAACTTGATATGAATGTAACTGGGAAAAAGAAAAATGTAGATGGAATAAAGATATATTAGGATAGAATAGTTAATTGTTAAGTGAAATTTGAAGTTTTGAGTCTCTCTAAGTGGAACACTATTTACTTCAGGGACAAGGTTTTTTTTTTTGCTTTTTGCTTTAGGATAAATTATCAGAATGCATCAGGCTTAACACTGGGATTTTCCAAGGTAGGTATTATATTAAAAACCACAAATTAAATAGGCCCTTTAGTAATGCAAATGTGAGGCAGATACCCACCCTTTGTCTTGGGACAGCTCGAAGCTACCAAAGACCTGAAAGCAGCTGTTGCATTTGGGATCAAACACTGTGTCTTTAAGCTTGAACTGTGGTTAGAAGCTGCTTACTTATTTTCTCTTTCCCTTTTTCTTATGAAATTCTTGCAGCATGTGAGTAGGAAGGAGAGGCAGAAAGTCCTAGGCAGACCCAGAAGTGTAGCACAGAGCTGGAGAGGGGGTCTTCATGTCACCTCTGGGCAGACCCTGGCACCTGTCCAACGTAACTGGGCGTGGCATCTTTAGAGCAACAGGACAGAGCACTCGTGCCAGAGACCCAGGTGTTGTGATAAAGCATATCCTCAGTAGTAGCAATAGAGGCTCTTTAGCTGGCTTCAAGAAGAGGTACAACAGGATGGATGCCACTGGTCTCACTGTGGCAAAAGACTGGTCATGAGCACAAACCCATGTGAGGCTTTGGAGCTCTCAGAAACTTCGCAGGGTAGATTGGGGTCTGCCAGTCACATTACTAAAGTCTTTATAACTTGGAGTATTACTATAGAGATGACCTTGCTTTTTATGGCAGGGGTATATGTATCACAAAATCATTTAGAAAACATCAGTGATATTTAAAAAATCTCTAGTGGTGAATTCCAACGATGTTCCCAATTTTTTATGCTCCTTTATAAGCACACCCTTTGCCCATGTAACTTTGTACTTCCTTCCTTCTAGATCAGCCACCAGCCAGCCAACTCTTGGATTTAGAGTGGGCCCAGCCAAGTTCAGGAAGGTCATCTTGTCAATCCCAGATGACCCAGGCACATGACAGATAAACAATTACTATTGTATGCCACTGAGATTTAGAGGTTACTTTGTTAGGCAGCACTAGTGTGGCAATTGATAACTAAAACATTCTTTAAAGTGAGTGGTACTGGAGATATCACATGGTATCTCTGAGTTTCATTGTTGTATTTTTAAAATCTATAAAATGGGCAGTGTGTTTTGGGTATTAAATGCAATAGTTCAGCATGTAAGATATTATTTCTTAGAAACACTAAAGACTGATTATATTAATTTTAAGATCACATTATAGGATAGATTTCTGTGTTTCTGCCCTAGGGACCATGTTCCAATAAATATTTCTGCATCCCAAGCCTCAAGGGTATGAGTGTACATGATGTTCTACAGTGTGTTCCCAGCTTCAGATGGTGACACTATTAGAGATTCTCTTGAATGGAATTCTAGAACAAGCTGAGTGTTTGTAGAATTGGTCATATAGATGAGCAAGGAAAAGGAGTGAGGAGGTAAAACATCACTCTCATGATGTTCAGTTGGAAAGGATGTCACGGAAAAGCTGGTAAAGTAGAGGAATAGTAGAAATGTCGTAAGCTTTAGAGCTGGGGAGAACCGAGTCAAAATCTGGGCTCCCTCATTTGTAACTATGAGATGTAAGCAGGTTATCTAATCTCAGTGAACCTTGGTTTTTCTACCCAATAAATGGGAATACAATAAGCATCTTGTAGAAATGTTGAGAATTTTAAAGGAAATGCATGCATTTAAGGCATCTGGGACAGAGTAGGTACTCTTGAAAGTAGATGTCAGAAATTCAAAAAAAAGAAAAGTGGATATCAGAAACCTTGGCCTTTTCATTTGGACTTGAAGCACAAGGACTTGGGGAACACAGAGCCAACTGACATCATTAGCAGTTTCAGGTGTTAGGTTGTGAGGGGGAATTTGGATAAAGAAAGCAGTAGAGAAGTTAATCTTTTTTGTGTGTCAGTTTTAATGCATTGGATTTTTTTTTTTTTTTGCATTTCATTGCACTATATTTAGGTACAAGGTGGCCTGGAACAAAAGCTGGAATTTATTTTTAAATGTTCAGAACAATGAAATGACTGGTGTTCTATATATCAGCATGAAACACATGAAAAACTTACACTCAGTTACGAGCTTTTCACAAATATCTGTCGTGATGTTGCAGTCTGACCCTGCTGTAAGCCGCTTTGCAGATGTGACACTAAATGGTAAATATGATACTTTACATTTGCATAGTACTTAACAGCTTAAAAACTCTTTCCCAGATATTATTTTATTTTTAACCTTTTCAACAACCCTTTAGAGTAGCAATACTTATCCTCAATTTGAAGAAAAGGAAACCAGCTTTGAGCGGTTAAGTGGCATGCCCCAAATTATAAAATGAGTGGATGCTGGTAACCTGCAAATTTGGTAACAATGTGAGACATTCACTGAGATATTTCATGTGCCAGGTGCTATGCTAGGCTTTTTACTTTCAACTTTTCTAATGATCACAAAACACAAAACCTTCTGTGGCAGACCAACTGGGTACCTTCTCAGGAGTCACCGACCCACCCTCTAGCTTGCTCATGGATCCCACATTTTTTTTTCTCATATGTAAGTTGAGATGTGCTTAAGGAAGGAGGACTCCAATCCTAGCCCTAGAGGATAACCTGTGGGTAGTCTAAACTGATCACAACAACCCTATTCTCTTTTGCCAAGGCCCAAGTCAGCTGGTCAACCCGGCAGTTGTCTTGCCTGTGTAGAGATGGGCATGTGATCCAGTTTGGCAAACGAAGTGAAAGAGAAGTTTGCTGGAGGCTTATGGAAAAGACTCCTCCTCTCTGCCGTGATAAAAAGAGAGTGAAGGATGCATAAGGAGAATGCCCAACACCTTCTTTCCTGCTTTGGGTAAGAAGCTGACCCAGAACCTGGATATCCTTGAGCAGCTTGGTTAATCAACCTGGAAAAGCTTCCTTTTGGAGTTAAGTGAGATAATGAAAGTTTCTTATTGTTGAAGTCACATTTAGTCACATATTCTATCATCTATCATTCTATCATTTTCAAAATGAAATCATTCTAGATGATACCTTCTCACAAACAGGTATTGTGGTCATTCACAGATGACAAAACTAAGGAACAAAGAATTTAAGGTGTCCAAGGCCACAAATGTAGAAAGTTTCAGATTTGGGATTTGAACTTTTATGTGTCTGATGTTGAAATCTCAGATCTCCTAAAATATGCTACAGTGCTGCCCACCCTCCCACTCCATGTATCTGCTGCTTTCCATTGGTCTATGCAATGGTGAAGCTGAAGGACAAAGAAGGGTCAGACATGTGTGTCCCTGGAACATTGGTGGATGTGTCCTGGGAAGGGAGAGCAATGTCTAAGAGGCGGTGGGCCATGAAATAAAATTGCCTACTTCACACTTTGACCTGACAATGGCCTTCTTTATTTTGTGCATCCCAATACTGGGGAAAGCAACCTGGGGAGATGGAAAGAGCAGAGGACTAAGAAGAAAAAATTCTGATTTCAAGTTCTGGCTTTACCATTTTGTAAAAGTGTCACTTTGGGCAAGTCCCTTGATCTCTTTGAGACTCAGTTTTTTCATCCATCAAATAAGAATAATAACCTCTGGCCTATTTTCTTCCAGGGTTATGGTGAAGATGACAAGAGAAAAGGCATGTGGAAATCTCTCTCCACTGCAGAGGATGAAAGATTCTTGTTATTAGAGAATATGTCCTCAGGGTAGACACAGTCTCCTCATGATCTACTGTAGAGACTAAGAATACGAATGGTCCTTAACATGAGCATTACAATAATGTTATTGCTTTTGATAAATTTATAACTTGTAGGTTGTAAATTCAAACATTCTCCTCTCTGAATGCCATTCTGAAGGTTAATGAATGAAATACATGATTTTCATATCCCAACAGTTGGTGTTAATTGGAAGCAAACACATACTTTCAGGTTTGATCTCTCATAACAAGACAGTCAGATAACCTCAAAGCCATTCATTACCACACTACTCAGAGCCCTAGGAAGATGGTAGACATTTCAAAGACTTTGGATGTGTGTATGCACGTCCCTGTCCCTCTCTTCATAAAAATAGTAAACTAGAAGGAAAAAAGGGACCAAAAGAAATTCAGGAGAACTTGATGGAAGATTTTTAAATAACCTAAAACATTAAATCCCTAGGATTTAATTAGAAACAACTCAAGAGTCTAATGGTTGCTAGTACTTGCTACTTATCCATAATGGCATATTTTGCAACCTTTAAAAAGCAGGACCTGGAAGACAACTTAAAGGTACAGGACTCTATAAACAGGGTCAGGAGAAGAGATAAAGGTGAGATGGAATGTATAAACATTATGAATCCAAGCTAATGAAATGTTTCACACACCCACCCACACCCACCCACACACACACACACACACACATACATACCTATGCATACACACACCTCCAGCTGGGAGGAATTACACAATTTGGCTTCCTGACAGAGAGAGGCCATCAAATTCAAAGTCACAGAGAGGGGTTTTTTTTGTTTTTTTTAACTAAAATGTTGGGTTTACCTCCTTTTCCCCCAAATTATGTCCTTATAGGATAAGGACATAATTTTCAAAATATATTTTATAATAGTCTCCACTTATTCTGTGTCTCACTGCATGCAGGCAGTGTGCTAGGCATATTATATATGTTTACCCACTGGCATGCAGTGCCGGACCTCTGTGCCCCTGTCCTGGCTGCTTCTCCACCTTTCTTCCTCTTTCTTTCTCTTACACCAGGGATTTTCAAATGACAAGTGAAAGCTTTTATGAAATAATAAATTTAGTGGGTTATGACCAGTGTAAAAAAAAACATAATAGAAAATATTGGAGTGTATCACAGGTAGTGGTAAAGGTAAGTATAATTAAAAATTTGTCTTAATTTTATGTATTTTGACATATAAATCTTGACTTTGCTGCAACATCTATTTCTTACATAGATTGTTCTGCAAAAACTGCTGAGGCTCCATCACATGACACTTTCTATAGTTCTCAAAACATTTTAAGTTGTGCCCTTCCTTTGTCCTTTGTTTTCCCCACCTCTGACTTATCCATCAAGAACAATAGGTATAATGTCTAGAAACCATGTTACTTTTTTGGGACTAACAGAAAAGCTTTAAGTAGAAGAAAAAAAATTAGAAGAAAAAATTTAACATAATCCAGCATAGATGATATTTGTCTTTATAGCAATGCAATCATAAAATAAAATATTTAATATCTTTTTTAAACAGAGGACAAAACTCAAGAAGGCAAAAGTGCCCAGGGACCATGAAAGTTATACTGCAGCCCTGTGTCCACCCTCTTCTTGGAAGGCCCATGGCGCACATAGAGAAGTAATGCTTGTTCTTAAAAACCTTGCCCAAGTTTCATCTTCCCTGATAGACATTTTCTAGCGTTTTAATTAAGGCATACATTTATTCATTTATGTGTCTACTTATCTCTTGCAATGGCAATTTCAAAGAGAGTAAAATCCTAGCCAAGAAAAAAGAACATTTATTATGTGTCAAATACAGTGGTAAGCACTTTACTGCACTCTTTCGTATTAGCCTCATACTATGGGGTAGACACTATTATTATCACCCTCATATTACATTTTAGAATACAAAGCCTAAGAGATTGAAGTGTTCCTGTTTATAAGTGGTTGAGTGAGGGCTTAAACCCTGGCCTGCTAGCTCTGGAGCCTGGAGTGGCTCTGATGGTGGTGGGGCAGAGGAGAGGAACCCCTTCGCTGGCTTCGTGATTCCAAGTGGGGGGATGCCAATTAGTGTAACACCTTTGGATTCTTCCTATACCCTACCCATGCCCCTGGGTTGTGGAATGACTGTGCAATGCCTAGCTCAGCCATTCTCCTCCTCCTCTTCCTTTTGATTCCACCTGTTCTCTAGTCTGTTCTCTACCATTAGAGAAGCTTGAAAGGCCTCCAGCTGTTCAGCACTTCTTTTGCATGTCTATTCTGAGATTTGTGAGGCTAACACACTAAACCACGTCCTTAACTTCTCCCTCAGTTATGAAGCTACCACTTCAGTCAGCCTTTCATGTGGTTCCACGTTAGGGCACAGTGGAGCAGTGATAGTTATTTGGGCCCCTTAAAATATCAACATGCTCCCAATCATAAGGCACAAAGATAACTCAGAGGAGGGTGTGATGAACTGTCTTGAAATGGTTAGGGAAATTTTTGGAGAGGGAGGAATCTGAGTTGAGTTATTTAATATCAATCTCCATGTAGCAGAAAATGTGCACTGCTTTGAGAGTAAAAGACTTGAGTTCAACAGCATACTGAGCTCCAGGTATACACTGACTAATTAACATCACTCTTGATGGTGGTAGTGAATCTACTTACTTAAAGTGGTTACCTTCTTATTCTGGGAGCTAACATTTTACATGGCTTATTTCATTTAATCCTCACAGTATCTCTTTGAAGTAGTAAACATCCTTACCTCTTTTTTTTTTTTTAACAGATGAATAAACTAAGAATCAGAGGTGTGAAATAGCTTGTCCAAATCATCAGAGCTATTTAATGGTAAAAAAATGTTGATGGTAATTGAAGATTCTACCAAGTTTATCTAGCCAAAATCTTTACACCATTCATACAGTCCTTTCCCCCATCACTGTGCTTTGTACTTAGCTCCTGTAGAGCACTTATCTCTAGATATTGTAATTATCTGATTTTTTTTCTGCCTTTCCTATTAGAATGCAAGCTCTATGAGGGCAGGGACTGTGTCCTATTCCTTCTTTTATCTTCAGTTTTAGCATATTCCGTGTGTTCAATCAAATTTTTCTTGAGTTTTGCTATTTGCTAGGCACAGCATACAGTGTGGGACATGCTCTGGGGGGCAAGATAAACATCATCCCTACCCTATGATGCTGATAGTTTATCAGGGGAAACAGAAAACTCACAAGTTAAAAAAAAAGCAATTACAAACTATTATAAGTGCTGTGAGATAAGGAACCTATAATGGGATATGGTGAATAGAGGGAGCATAGCTTGTGGATTCTAAGCTAAGAGTGGAAGGATGAGAAAGAGCCAAGTTCAAGGGACAAACATTTCAAGAGGAGGGAAAAGGATGAATGAAGGCCATGAGACTGGGAAGATCTTGACCTATTCAGAGTTAGAACAGGGTGAGTGGCAGATGAGATTCACACAGAGCCTTTGGGAGGACTTTGGATTTTAGTTTAAGGGCAGTAGGCAAGCACTAGAAAATGATAAAGCAATGACCAAGGGGATGAAGAAATGATGATGGTGTCAAAATTCTTTCGAAGGTAAAACTGATGAAGCTTATGCATGGTTGGATGAAAGGTGAGAGAGGAGTCAAGGCTGGCCTGAGGGAGGATTTCTATTTTGCGCAACTGGGTGGGTGGTGATACCATTTACTGGGATGGAAAAGACTAGGGAGAGATAGGTTGGAGAAGAGCCTTGGGAAAGCTAGTAGAATCAACTTATGTTTGGGATGACTATTAGAAATCCAAGTGGAGATATAAAACAATGACGAATGACCACAGCTTATTTCTATTTTGTTACATTCTTATCATTTGCTGGTGAGCATGTTGTACACTTGGATGTAAAATGAAATAAGTGGGCAATTCAAAACAGACATACATGCCTTGAATGGTATTAAAACCAGTCAAATACTCAGCATGAAAATGCTCTCTTATCTTTTTGCACAAGGTTGCTCCAGGCTTTTACCACCAGTGTGAAAAATTAAATTTCACAAATTCCCAAATTCATACTTATATACAGTGTTAATTAGCAATGAAACAGGAAAAAAAGTATTTCCACTTCTGCCATATATATATATATATATATATATATATATATATATATATATACACATGTATACACACACACTCACACACACGTACACACATATGTATTTTATAGATAGATATGGACAGATATATCCCAAAGCGATGCACTTTTATTACCTGAATTAAGAATAGAATAATGGCTCTAATTTCCAAAGCTAAGAGCTTTGCCATGCCTGTCAGTCATTTTTACATCTTAAAATGTGAAGCTGCATAAAGAAATTTCCTGGTTTGCCTTTTTTCAAGGTTTAGTAAAGTAGACTTCCAGAAGGACTTAGGGGAATTTTACTTCCCTATTCTCCCCAAAGCCAGGATATATCCCTATCAAATGTTGGCCTGAGGCCATTTTAGAAAGATTTTCCTATAATGAAAAAATGCAATCATTACTTAAAGTAAGAGTAAATGTCTCATCCCCCGCCCTGTCCTACATTTATTTCGATTATAGCTCTAGAAACCTGGTTGGGAACGGAGTTGAGAGTGAAGATTAAGACATAAGTTTTGCATCTTCAGGACACTGCCCTTTACTCCCTAACATATACTCATTTGGACAACAGTAACCCAGCAGCTTGCAAAAGGGCAAGGCCACCTTCGAGCTTCTAGCAGGAACAAGACATATGCAAATGAACATTTACTCTCCTGCTAAGCAAATATGGTCAGTTATTACAGTGCGCCAGTGGAGGAATAGTAAAAAATACATAACAATATGAAAAATAAACAGAATTTAAATGAGAAAAATATGAACCATAAAGTTAAGTCCTTGTTCTGGGAATATCATTTCAGATCATGGAGGGTGAGAAATACCATGATATATTTTAAAATAAATTATGATAGTTTCCATTAGATGTCTGTCAAGGGCACTAAAGATGCTCTGTTGAAAAACCGAAAGATTTTTATAAGGAAAATATGTTGCAATTGCTTTGGCATGATATTGATATGTTTGGCCCAATAGGTAGACTCATAAGATATGTAACATAACTTAGACAAAAATATACATCTTTAGACCTGAGATTTTTTTCAAGGAATCTCTGTATTACTCATAAAATATTGATAGGAATGAGATAACAATTATTATGAGAAATAACTTAGAAAATGCTCTAAAGAAAAGAAGGTTAAAGACTTGCAGTTGCTCTCCCTAGTCTTCCTTCTCCCCTCTTCTGAAATCTTGTAGATGAGGCTCCTGTGTTTCCCAAATGCTCTGACTGGACAGTCCATAGGCTTCCTATTCCCAGTGCTCTGATCTCTGTGAGGACTCAGGAGCCCCTCGTGGCCTTGTGTAAAGAAGTCACCATTACCTGAGGCACTTATTTAAACACAATAATCTAACCCTGATACTCCCCTACTTAAATTCCTTTAATGGCTCCCCAATGTCCCCAAGAGAGAGTTCAAGTTCCTTAGCAGAGCTGACAGACTCCTTAATCACCAGCCCAACCTACAGCCTCATCGTCTCCCTCTGCATGCACCTTACACTCCAGCTTGAGCTGCCCCCATGCAAATCCTGCTGTCTGTCGTATCTAGATGTTCCCTCAGCCTGCAACATGATGTTCCCTTCAACCCCACACCTGGAAGTGTGTTCGTCACCTGGCTAACTCCTGCTTGCTCTTTTTTCTCGACTTAATTCAGGAATCACCTCTCCCAGAGAGCCTTTACCATTCCCAGCACTCTGGCATGTGCCCACAACACCCTACACTTACCCCAGCACTGCACTTCATTGTGTTTCTAAAATTGTTTATTTTCATGCCATCCATGTTACTAGACTGAGAGCTCCATAGAAGGAGGGTATTTTATTCACCTTGCATCGCCGTCACCTAGCATATTTCCAGGCACTGAGGTGCTCAATATATGTCTTTGTTTTGTTTTTTGATTGAACAAAATAATTCAATACTAATTTCACTCTACTGTGTCCCAAATCTCCTTGCTCATCACTTGCAGAGACATCCCCAACATTCGAAAGTAAGACTGTGTCATTTCAGGGGCAAAATCAATAGGCCTCTCTTAAGAAATGGGAAGTTGGGAATAAGAAAGGAGGATGTAGAGGGAAGCCCAGAGGGTAAGGGATGCCAGCCAAGGTCTGCCACAATGTGACAAAACATGTCAATTTCACATAGGGGGCCTCCGGGAGTTTCTGGAGAGGGAGTGGGCATGGTCAACTGAGAGAACACAAACATCTAGTAATTCTCCTAAAGTTTCTGTTTCGATTTTGGCAGAATTGGTATTGACACCCCACATGGGAGAGATAATGTAAAATCTTTTGAGTGGAGATTCCTGGAAAGCCTAATTCAAATGCAGGGACTACCAGAGAGACAGACATTGTTTGTACATATATGTGTGCACACTCCGTTTTTTAAAATAGCATTTAGAAATCTGGCTAATAATGCAAGTAATAAGCCATGCTAGTTTATAGGTAAACTCATTAAAGATTTCTGCAGGCAAATTCACTGAAAATGCAGACAGTCCTTGATTTTAGATCAAACACATTCCTGAAGGCTGTGACTTAAAAGCCGACCTGGCAAAGTTATTCTTCCTGTGTATGAGCCATTGCCTTTGTCTTCTTTGCTAAAGGAGGATGGGAAAATAAAAGTTCCTGGTAAAGACAAGAGCAGAGCAGTTTAAGTGTCATGAGGTAGTGTCCTTGTTTGCAATGTGTTTCATTTCAGGTGGCTTCATGAAACATTTACTGTGCACCTACCATGTTTCAAGGTGAGGTCCTGGAGTTACAAAGATGAGCACAACACTGCCTCAAAGACATTTACTCTTCAGTAAGAGCCTGCGTTCCATGTAAATTTCTACTATATTACAAAGTATCCTTTAAATGCCATTTTCTCAATGAAAGCTCACACCTCTCTGCTCTGTGTCCCCTCAGCACACTGTGAATCCCCATATTCTACTACCAAATGTTAGCGATGATTATTATAGCCTTTCTTCCATTATTCTCATACTGTTGGTTATTGTGTGTTCCTCCAACCTAGACTAGGAGATTCTTGGGGAAAAAAAGGAACAGTTAGGTCCAGGAACATGGACTTTGCCTCAGGACTACATGGGTTCAGATCCAACGTCTGCATTTATTAGTTGAGTGATTTTTAGGCAAGATACCTAGAATATCTGTGCCTCAGCTTCCTCACTTTTAAAATGAGATAATAATATTACCAGCCTCAGATGGTTGTGATGAGGATAAATGAGTTGACATATACAAAGGCTTAGAACAGTCCTGGCAGGGAGTAAGCACTCAGTAATATTAGCTGTTAAAATTGCTATGCACACACATAACTAAAATACCCAGACCCCGCTTTAGAACTGCCAGTCTAAACTGCTAGTACTTGCTTTGAGCTTAAGGTCTGACCTATAGTTGATGCATTTACCTCAGTAGATGGTGTTTCCATTTGCTCCACTGTCTAAAAGAGAAACTTGGGGCCTATTCTTGAAAGCATCCTCTCCCTTACCTCCTACATCCAATCCAGCATCCTTCTTCTCCACTCTAACTCCATACTAGTCTTTAGTCATGTCCCTTCACTCCTACCACTCCCTGCTCTAGTCTGAGCCATCACCATTCCATTCCTGAACACTGCCGCCATCTCCAAATTGTTCTCCCTCCTACTCTAATATTGTCCTGTTTATTTTCAGTGCAGCAGTCTGAGAAGTCCTTACAAGCATAAAACAGGTCAAACCACTCCAGCATAAACTATTACTGGGTGCTTCTTAGAGTGAAAACCCAAATCTTTAATGTGGTTAAAGAACCAGAGTGTGATCTTGTTCTTACCTAGCAACTCAGCCTCACCTTGGGTCACACTTGAGTTTATCTCCAGTTCCTTGAAAGTGCCAAGGAACTCTCCACTCTCTCCCTCCGCTCAGGACCTTCCATCTGCTGCCCATTTGCCTGAAATACTCTTCTTCCCACCCTTGACACCCCTTAGGGCTCAGCTTACAAGTAATTTCAGCAAAGGAGACTTCCCAGACCCTCCCTCCCCTCCCCCACTCTAAATGCTAGCCTCCAATGTAAGGTGGTTAAGGTCAGTGAAACTGGAGTCCCAAAAAGGAGGAGAACGGGGTAGCAGTAATACTGGAAGAGATAATGGCAAAGAATTCTCCAAAACGATCAGTAAATATCAAGTCACAGAATCCAAAAAATAAAAACACTACAAATCCTGGCAAGGATATGGAGAAAATGTAACCCATGTACACTGTTTGTGGGAAAGTAAATTGATGCAGCCACTGTGGAAAACAGTATGGAGGTTTCTCAAAAAACTAAAAATAGAACTACCATATGACTTAGCAATTCCACTCCTGGGTATATGTCCTAAAAAAACAAAAACATTAATTCAAAAAGATATATGCACCCCAATGTTCATAGCAGCATTATTTACAAATGCCAAGGTATGGAAACAACCTAAGTGTCCAACAAGAGATGAAGGGATAAAGAAGATGTGGTATATATATATATACAATGGAATACTACTCAGCCATAAAAAGAATAAAATAATGCCACTTGCAGCAACATGGATGGACTTGGAGGGCATTATGCTAAGTGAAATAAGTCAGACAGAGAAAGATAAATACTGTATGATATCACTTATATGTGGACTCTAAAATTTACGACAAACTAGTGAATAAAAAAAAAGCAGACTCATAAAAAATAAAAATTAAAAAAATTAAAAATAAATAAATAAATGCTATCCTCTGCGATTGTCCAATTTTTCTTCACATCCACCAGCACAATGTGTACACATATATATTTTTTGAGCGATTATTTGTTCACTCTTCACGTCTCCATCAGTTTCTAAGTTCCACAAAAACAGGTGCTCAGTCTGTTTTATTTATCAATTTATCCTCAATGCTTAGCAAAGCTCCTGGTAAATAATTAGCTCAGTAAATAATTAGCAAACAAGTGATTGCCCAGTAACTACTTATTTAATAAATATATGAATTGTAGCAATGAATGAACTAGAAAAATCTGATGAACCTACACGGTAAAAACACTAGGGCCCTGATATGCTTTACTTATTTTCTTTTTTCTGCCCAATTTGACTTTACTGCCTACGGGGCTGTATTATAAACCATCTAAATACAGAGGGAGGGCCATTTGCATTCTGAGGAAATTAAATGTACCTTTGATCTCACTCCCCGGAAGTTCCTATGAAAAAACCAACTTAAATCTTTTCTTGTAAAGGAGCTCTTGGTAGTGAGCACTGTACCTCATGTCTGGTCTTGTTGTGATGTATGTGTATGAATACATGTAGAATTATTTCCAGCCCTACAGAAACCATATATTAAGAAGCTTGGGCTTCCTTGGTGGCGCAGTGGTTGAGAGTCTGCCTGCCAATGCAGGGGACACGGGTTCGAGCCCTGGTCTGAGAGGATCCCACATGCCGCAGAGTAACTGGGCCTGTGAGCCACAACTACTGAGCCTGCGCGTCTGGAGCCTGTGCTCCGCAACAAGAGAGGCCGCGATAGTGAGAGGCCCACGCACCGTGATGAAGAGTGGCCCCCGCTTTCCGCAACTAGAGAAAGCCCTCGCACAGAAACGAAGACCCAACACAGCCATAAATAAATAAATAAAAATAAATAAATAATTAAAAAAAAAAAAGAAGCTTGTATAAAACACTCATATAATACTAATTCAGCCAATAATTATACAGGGCAGTGGTCTGGGGTGAGAAGGACAAGAAGTGGATTCGATTTGTAGAGATGAGAACATTGAGACCCTGAACAAGACTGTGTGAAAAATGAAAGTTACACATACATATGGAATTAAAGGCTGATTAGAGACTCCAAGAAGGTTAGAAATGACAGGAATCTTCATGATCATCAAGGAGAAAATAAGAGGGAAAGTAACATAGAGCTTAAGAGACATGCTTTAGACTCAAACAGACCTGTGTTCAAATCATCACTTTGCCACTTGCAGCTTGGAAATCTTAGCCAAATTATATAACCTTCCTTATTTGCAATTTATTGTCTAAAAGATAGAGGCAACAATCCATTTTCTTAATGGATTTTTGTGTGAGTATATAACATAAGGTAGATAATATAATGAATACAGAATAGTGCAGGGCATATCTTGAGTCCTCAGAAAAGGACTCAGCAAGGGTCATTATTATCTTTTATTATCTAAACCCATTATTTTATGGATAGAAAATACAGGACTCAAAGAGGAAAGAATTTGCCAAGGGCGACATGGCAAAGTAGAGATAAAGCTAGGACTGTTATGTGTGACTAATGATTCCGTTTGGTATTCTTCCCTCCCCCCTGCTCCTTTTCCCCATTTCCATCCTTCCCCACATGCAAGATACAGGAGCAGGTGGAGGACAATGGCAAAGTCACTCAAAGGCCTTCCTGGTTTGGGTAATATGTACAGCAAAATATATAATTTGAGGAATGTCCTGTTATTAGCACGTCCTGTTATGGCACCTATACAACTGGAATAAATATAATAAAAAATCTTTTAAAGGCTTAAGCTGAGTTTGAAATAAAGAAAGATAATTCTTTGTTTCAAGAAATGAAGTGGGAACTAAACATGTAGTCTAAGAGAGCTGATAATGTAGCTGCCTGGAGTCAGGATACAGGTGAGAATGAAGATCGATTTCTGTAATATTTTATTACAACTTGGAGACATGAGATGATATCTTGGTCCTGCAGGAGACAGGCAGTTTTAACCAAGACTCTCGTATAAATCCAGGATCATCAGAGGACAGGATAAAAAAAGAACAATCTTCCTCCATCAGGGGGAGATGGCAAAGACATTGCATGCAAGTTTGTGTTGTAGTTTGTGTCTAAACTTTGCTTAAGAAAAGAAGACAAATATTTTAACCTTGGATCTGTGCTTCATATGGAGTTGCAGTTCAAATTTAAAATAGGGGTCAACTATATATCAGGAAACTCCAAGCTGAGAAATCAATATAAGATTGGTTCTAGTTTAGTGATGCTCCCTAAGTGCCTGGTAGAAGCAAATGCAAAACATTTCTGGAGAGAGAATCTCTCAGTAACTGAGAACTTTGATAATAGAGGAGCTGAGAAAGTTGGTAAATTAAGTACGTTTAAATAATTATAAATATAAAAGAATAAGTTGAAAATATAAGTCAATAATAAGCAGGCAGTTTTGATTAAAAAAACTAAGAAAAACTTCTAGACATGAAAAAAATTGAAATGAAAGACTAGTGAAATAATGGGTTAAACAAAATATTAGACATAAGTAAAGAAGGAATTACTGAACTGAAATATATTTAAGGAAATTATCCAGAAAAGAGCACTTAAAGAAAAGAGATGAAAACTACAAAAGAGGTTAAGATATGGAAAATAGAATAAGAAGATCCAAAGTATGTCTAATCGTAGTTTGGGAAGATAAAACAGAAGGAATGTGAGAGTGTGGATGATGCAATATTTAAAGAAATCATTACCAAGAAATTTAAAAAATGGACAAAAAAATATAATTCCTCAGGTTTAAAATCACAATGATTTCCATGTAGAATAAACAAAGTAAACCTAGACCTAGAAACATCACAGTAAAATTACAGAATACCCAAACAGAAAGAAGATTATTAGAACAGCATGGAGAAAACACAGATCACCTAGAAAGAAATTACCCCTTTTCTGACATCACATTTCTCATTAGCTGCAAAGAGCTCAGGGAACAATAGAATGGTATCCTCAAAGGCTTGAGAAAATAAAACTATAATTCTAGAGTTCTGTGTTCAGCTAAAGTATCATTCCAGAGTGAAGACAAATAGAGATTTTTAAATAGCTATAAACTGAAGGAATTTACCTCTTAAGAGATCTAGCTGAAAATACAACAGGATCTATCTGAGGAAGAGGAAAGCTGGACCCAAAATGAAGGCATGGGATGAATGAAGAAGCAGTGTATAAGGAATCTGGTTAACACATGGATAAGTCTAAAGTAGACATTGATTATATAAATTGTGATAATACTATCTAATTCAGGGAGAGTGAAAACAAGATGAAACTGAAACACTCGGTGACAATAACAGGTGATGTGGAAGGGGGTGTCTTGGGAAAAGTGTTTAAGGACCTTGTGTTACTAGAAAGGAGGATGACAATATTGATTAGCTTTAAAAATGTAAAGGTAGCCAACAAATTAGTAGAAGGTAGGATGATAATTTCCTAGAAAACTGAAGAATCACAAAGTGTAGAATAAAGGAAATTTGATTAATTTAACAGAAGATAAGCAAAAAGGAAAAAAAATAGGAAGAGAAAGCATGTTAGACATAAAGCAATAATGAGATGATAGAAATAAAATCCAAATAAATCGTTAATAATCACAATCAATGTAAATAGTCTAAACTTGCCTTTTAACTAGAGACACATCTAAAGTATAAGGACCCAAGAAAGGCTAAGATAAAGGGGTGGGAAAAAGATATACTTGGGAAAAAAGATAGGCTAATCAAATAAAGTTGGTATAGATATAAAACACTGAATAAAGTAGACTTCAGGGCAAAAGCATTATTAGGAAAAAAGAGGGTCATCATATGATGTATAAAAGAATAATTTCTCAAGGAGCTGTACCAATTACAAATTTGTATAATTTACTAACATAGCCTTAAAATAGGTAAAGCAAAAACTGATAGAACTACAAAAGTGACAACAGTTATAGTTGATAGATTTTAACACAATTATCTCTCGTAATAGATAAAAGATTAAAAGATATTAAAATATAGGAGTGATGAACATTAACAAGTTTGATCTAATGAGCATACTAGAGAACATATTTTCTTTCTGAACGCACATGCAGTATTTCAAAAAGCTGTCATGTATTAGGTAGGAAAGAAAGCAATCTCAATACATACCAATCAATCAATATCATTGAACACATTCTCTTGCCACAATGACAAAAAAATGGGGGGGGGGTCAATAGCAAAGAACAATTAGAAATTCCCAACAATTAAAAAAACATGCTTCTAATTAATTCATGAGTCAATGGAAAAAATAGAGTGGAAATTAGAATATACTTACAAATGGATGTCCATGAAAATAATACATTTTAAAATATATGATATATAGTTTATGCAGTTCTCAGAGGGAATTTATGGTCTTTACATGCTTCTAGTAGAACAGAAAAAGACTGAAAATTAGCTGAGCATACAACCTTGGTGATTAGGGAAAGAAACAAAAACAAGAGAGTAAAACGCATATAATAGAAAGAACAATAAAATATATCAACAAAAATGTATGAAATAGGAAATAAAGATAGAGAGGATTAAAAAGCCCAAATTTGGCTATTTGGAAAGAGCAACAAAATAAACATTTTGCAAGATTAATCAAGAAAACAAGAGAAGACACAAAGAAATAGATTAGTAATAAAAGAGAGAAAATTATGGATTTATCAGAAATTTTAAATCATAAGAATACGATTTAAAATAGTTTATGCCAATAAATTAAAAAATTTAGGGAAAACAGTTTTCTAGAAAATTATAATTTACTAAACCTGACTTAAGAAGCAATAGAAACCTGAATAAACTATTAACCAGTAAATAAATAGAATAAGTAGTTTAAAATAGGCAGGTTTCCTGAATAACTCCAATTTCAGCATATTTCTTCATAAGCAGAATTTCAGGAATGTCACCATTCTGATTTCTTTGCCTTGGCCCGCTACCCATGTTTTGTGTGTCAGGGTAGGGGGGTGGTGGGAGGTGATTATATAAACAACACTCATTCTGTGCCAGACTCTCTTCTAGGTACATGTGATACAAAATGAGTCAGACATGGTCCCTGCCCTGGAGAGGTTCATACTCTAGTAGAAGTTCAGATAAATTCATCAATGATGTAAAAAAGCTAAGCGCACGTGGTAGTCGTAGGGTCATTCTAGATTCTAGTGTAAGAATGGCTATAGCTGTTCTTGATCTGCCAAAATGCAGCATAGTTTTGAAAGAGCAGGGGTCATACTCTTCATTTTCATTTACTTAGGATTTTAAATTCTTATTTGTAAATAATTTTAAACTTACAAAGTTAAGTTGCAAGAACAATACATGAACTCCTAAAAGGATTACATTAAATTCAAACCTATATAGAGGACTGAACCCAATTCTACATATACGTGAGGAGGGAGAACAGATCTTAAGAGAGTTTTCAGAGTTCAGCCCTCTGAAAAATGCATCCTCATATGTCTTCTCGACAGGGTTGGGGAGGGGAAGGTGATTATCTTTTTACTTTAGGAAAATTTACAGCCCCATGCTATCTCTTGAGTTTATACTTCTCTGCGTCTGAGTATCCAGTTCCTCCTGATTTCAAAATTTTCTTAGCCCAAGATGTCTTTGGAAGTCGCCAAAAGGTGTCCTGTTGATTATGAAGGACTCTTTAGTGCTATACACAGTCAAATAAACAGGAAAGACATTTCTCTCTTTTTTTGCATTCGTTTTAAAACACCTTTTCCAACAAGTTAATTCTTGAATTAGTTTGATGCACAAATTCTACTCTAGCAAAAATGTATTCAAGGAGATTATTTATTAAAGGGGCTGGGCCACCCAGCCAACGTTGGTCCAAGGGAAACGAAGCAGTCAGAGAGGCATTCTACTACTGTTTTCTCCCTGTTATGGGATGCCCTTAGGCCTCAAAATTAGGCAGGTCACCTTTCCCCCATTTCACTCTCACTTCCTTAGTGCATCCATTTGGCTGTACTATATATCTTAAACTTTGGGCTGGATGACAGAAAAACCTGTATTTCTCACATACTTGTTCTCATTGCAGGCATTCCAGGACCTATTCTTTGAAAAGAAATATTGTTATGACAATGTTTGATGGTAAGAATTTCTCTATGAGGAATATTTTACAGACTAGAAGAAATATTTTAATTAAAGGCTGGCTGGCTATTGGTCATAGGAATGAGAAAAGATTGAATGGAAGCTTATTAGTAGGTTTCAACTCCAACCTTCCTATTCATTTCCTTAATTACTTTATTTTTGATTTTCTTTGATTGGAGATGTTGGACCATCAGAACCCCTTACATGAATAATTTTCCTCGGAGATTTTGAGTTTCTCTCACCTTTCAAATTTCTTCTATGGCATGAGCCCTTTTTGCCAATGGAGAATAGGACCAGGTACCAACTCAGCCCCAGATAATTTTCTCTTTAAAAATAATTAATACCAATGCCTGGACTGTTTAGGAACTTGTGGTTTTCAACCATCACTACACATTAAGGTCACCCAGAGAGCTGTCAAAAATCCCAATACCCAGGCCATACCCTAGGCCAGTTAAATCAGAATTTCTAGGGGTGGAAACCAGGTATCAGTAACTCGTAATACTTCCTGGTAAGGCCATTATATCAACGTGCAGTCAAAATCAATAACTGCTCTTTAACTCAGTGCTTCTTAAACTTGAATGTGCATGTAGATTACCTGGGTGTCTTGTCAAAATGCAGATTCTGATCCAGTTCCTCTGAGGGGTGCCAGAGATTCTGTATTTCTTATGAGCTCAAAGGTGACATTAATGCTGTTAATGCACACACAGATCAACTTTAAGCAGCAAGGTGCCTGTGGAAGCTGCGGCCCTTGCCTTCCTCAAGGATCCTGAACAAAAGACAGGGCATTGTCAATCTGAAAACTGGGTCTGTTCAGTAGCTGAACTGGGGCAGGCAGGAGTGTGGCGGCCAGTCGGAAGCTCCAGCCTCTGCGAGCTTCGTGGGACCCCAGGGCTCCAGGAGGTCCCACACACATTGAGGGTGGAGCTGATGGGGCAAGTGAAAGTGATTTCCTTGATTCCTCAGAGTCAGGACAGGAGATTGCCCACCTTTCCTTGTAATTCTCCCAAGATGCAGGATCAAGGACCTGCCGGAGGAGAAGTTAAGAAAAGGGTATTTTGGAAATTTAAATACAAGAAGACTGGCATCCGATGTGCTTACTGAAAAATAAGCCCTGTCGACATTGGGCCAGACCTGAGGACTCAGTGACTTCTTTAAATCAATGTTGCACAGAGGCAGACGCAGCTTTTTCCTCGGGAAGCAACTAGAGAGACTATGGGGGTAGATCCTGTCTGAGCAGAATGAAAAATATTTGGCTGAACGGTAGGACCTCGGCTGAAATGGCTCAGCCTTCTCCCTGGAGAAGAGGTTCAGCATTCCAGCCTCCCTTTCAGTGAACCTTTTAATGGATAATAATAAAAGTAAAAAATACTTCTTTACACTATTTACAGAAATAAGCCAATTCTTTATTTAAAACGAAATGCGTAACAACTCACAAGAGACGGTTTTTAGATCCTCGTTTAACCTGCTGCCTCTAGCAGACCTCAGGAAAAACAAATGAAGTTCATCTCTCACTGGTTTCATAAGTGCTTCCTGCAGTAGTTAATCAGATAAGATGGCCTTGCAGCCCCGTAGGATATAAAGGAATGGGCCTTCATTTTGAAGCCACAGCAGATCTGGGTATGAACTGTGGCTCTGGTTCTTTTTCACGGTGTGACCTTGGGCAAGTGTCTTTAACCTCTTTAAGCCTCTGATTTGTCATCTGTAAGATGGGTTCTTGTGAAGATTAAAGATTACTTCTTCAAAATACCAGATTCGTAGCAAAGGCTTAAAGCAGCAGTAGCTAATAGTATTTTTAAATTTTGCCTGCTTGACAAGTTTTGTGGTTGTCTTTCATTAATTAAGCCCAGATGTAAAAGAATGTTATAAAGATCAACCAGTAGCTGTGATATGTTTGAAAGTTTCCTGGGCTCTCTAAGATGCAGATTCTTCCGGGAAATGAGGTCTAAGTAGCAAAAATCTTGAGAATTTCACACATAGAGAAGGAAAGGCACCTGGGCCATTCTTAGTTGTTGCTTCCTGTGTCCTCCTTCCATTCCAGGTGGGTTTGGGATCAGAGGCTCAAGCCTGGGGCTGTACGCAAGCTGTGTGACCTGGGGCAAGGCCACATGGTAGGCTCTAGCTGAGGGTGGGTGGCAAAGGAGCTTATCTCAGGAAGAGTACAGAGTGGGATCTCCAAGGAAACCAGAACATGATAACCCCTCCTCTGCACTTCCTGAGAGCAGAAAGAAGCTGGCTCTCGCTTCTGCAGGCCCAGCTTGTGTGGGCTCTTTTTCAAGGTACTCTGGGTTTTCTATAACATGTTCCTCAACAGATGAGTTGCATAATGTAATTATGTCCATGAATTTGCCACTTCCTTATTCTTAGGTTGAGTAGTTCATACTTGAGAGCATGTATAGAACGCAGTAGCCTTGGGCTTATTATTCTTCCAGGGAGGTTACTTCTTAATCCTGAACATCTCACAATTAAAATTATGAGGGTTTTGATCATTCCATTTAAACTTTGACCTGTGGCTTATTTCAAACCTGATGTACCATTAATTTTCAGATTTGGATCTAATTATTTTATGTGTTTTAAAAGTGCTACTCTCTGAAAAAAACAAAACAAACAAACAGAAAATTGTCCTTCATAAAACTTTAACCTCTGAACAAATGTCTATTTTTAAAGGACCTGACTTTAGGCTTAGTCCATCCCTAAAGAAAGTTCTGTTTTACTCAAAGAAGTAAAGGATCAGAAAAAAAAGATGAGAAAGAGAAAGTTAAAAATATATCCTTTGTCTTTTGGATGTTTAGCCCTATGTAGGATGGCTGGAATTTTCCAGACAGAAAGATATTAGCTTTGATGGGGTACCTACTATGTGCCAGATGTGAAGTTAATTTTTATTTATTATGTTGCAGGAATTATTCGAGACCATTTTCATAATTTTCCCATTTACTTTTCACAATTACTCAGGACAGAAAGTATTAGTTACCATCTACAGAAATAAATGGGGTAATTGATAGTTATAGAGTTTCATATATTCCTCAAGATTTACAGCTAATAAGTGACTGAGCTGGAAATCAAACCCAGATGTGTCCCTCTGTTTACACTAAATGATACTGTGGTAAAAGATGGCTCCAAAGTTAGGGGCTTACACACAAAGGCTTTTCTCAGTCTAACGCCCCCTGCAGGTTGTCTGTGGTTCAGCATCACATCTGTGTGATCACATCACATTCTGTGTACCAGGTTAGAAGGGCAGCCCTTACTTTTCTCTTGGCAGAAAGAGAAGACAGAAGATGGAGACACACAATGCTTTACTTCCTCATATAGTTCTTAGGCCAGAGCGAGTCACCTGGCCAAGTCTGCACCACTGTGTGGGGTTAGTGAGATGGCCAAGTAGATTTCACCCACAGGCAAAGTAGTGAAATTAGGAACAATAATACAACCTACCACACCAAGTATAGCTCCAAAGATAGTGTTCTTCCCATTCCGCCACACTGTACAGATGTTTTATAAACTGTCAAGTATTATACAAAAGGTGTTGTTCATATTATTGTTCACATATTTATGGAATCGTGTGTTTCAATTTTGGTTTTTCCCTCAAAGACTGCTTATGTCAAAATTTATATAAAAAGAAAATTTTATTGTGGAGACTACTAAATCACAGGGCCTATGGGGATCCTAATTTCAGAAAGCCTATATATTTAAATATGTCCAAAGGTATTTTGTAATACTCATCTTTATTATGAAAATTGTAATCAGTCAGAGCTGCATAAGTCGCTTGGGCTGAAGAAACCCACTTAAGTCTGGCCATGTTTACCCAAGTGATTCTAGCTAAGACAAAGATGTCCATATTACCTTCTCTTCTTGCCCCTGTAATCCTTCAAACCCAGTACTAACACAACCTTACACTGGCATCATCTCTGCTGCCCTCTGACATGTGTCCCAAGGGTTCAAGAGAACATGCATACAATATATCAGAATTTAGGATTTGGTAGTCCAACCATCTTAATTTATTCATGTGGAGAATGACTTGGTATTGGGAGAAAAAAGGTCACTGAGGAGTTCTCTCTCAGCAAAAAATTCAGTAAATGCAATAACATATATTTTAATTCAAAGGACTCGAAGTACTTCTGAAGAAGGAACAGCATTGCGGTGAGGGCACTAATATGGCCTTCCATTCTAGCTGCCATCACAACAGCACCAATCCTGCAAAGCCCCCTCCTCCAAAACACACACACACACACACACACTCACACACACTCATGTGCATACCCTGAGTGAATGTGTGAAACATTTCTCTCTCAGTGGAAAACACAACTACTAGTAGCTGTCTTAAAATGAAGATGACTCAAGAACAATTTCGTAAGGGAACCAATATTTACTGAGGTTTATCATGTAGTAGGCATTTTTCTAGGGGCCTTGCATGTATACTGAAGACAGGTTATTTTATATTTCCATGCCTCTGTTTTCCCCACGTGTATTAATAATAACAAAGACAGCATTAAATTGCTTAATTTTCCTGATTTGCAATTTTCTCAACTTTAAAATAAGAATAATAATATTTAATTAGAGGGCCATTACAGGATGTAAAGATATAAGATGCAAAAATGCCTAACATAGTTCCTAGGGCAGAGAAGCCACCTGTAAAGGCCAATTTCATATGTTAATTTGGCTAGGCCCACGTCCACAGTTATTCAGCTGAAAACTAACCTAAGTGTTGCTGTGAAGGTATTGTGTAGATGTGATTAACACCTATCATCAGTTGATTTTAAGTAAGGTCAATTATCCTAGATAATCTGGATGGGCCTGATTCAATCAGTTGAAAGGCCTTAAGAGCAGAGCTGAGGCTTCCCTGCAGAAGAAGATATTTTGCTTGTGGACTGAAATTTTAACTCCTACCTGAGAGTTCCCAGACTGCCTTTCCTGATAGCCTATGTTATGGATTTTGGACTTGTCTATCCAGCTCCCACAACTGGGCAAGCCAATTCCTTGCAATAAATCTCTTTCTCCATAGATAGATAGATGGATGGATAGATAGTTAGATAGAGTGAGTGAGCTATGGCTGAATTAAGAAATGAATAAATGGGCTTCTTCATGAATAGTGAGCTCCCTGTCACTGACGACTGGGAGGGGAGGCTAGGAGGCCATTTGAGCGTGCTGTAGAGGGGGTTCAAAAAGCATGTTGTGACTCACTTTGAGGGTCTTTACGTTTTTTTCCAACTGAAGTTCTGGATTTCATTTTCCAATTGTTCCCATTAACACTACAGGGGTATCTAGGCTCAAAAGAACGTGGGGGTCAGGATACAAATATAAAACCATGGCTCAGAACTGTTAAGATTTTCCTGGAGAACCCAAATGCTGCCTTATCTTAAGAATGCTAAGCTCAGATTTCTGCTCCTGGCTGTATGGTAGGCCAGATACCCTCAAAGGTCCTACTTCAAAACTACTAGAAACTAGGTAAAATATTCCACTGAAAGGCATTTCTGGGTTCTCAGAAATTAAAGAGGAAACTCCCAGACCCCACCAACCTTTTTGTTCCCTTTTAGGGAACCAAAATCCAAAGTATTGTAACTTCATCTCTACTGAAATCACAGTGCTGTTTAGGGCCAGTGGCAGGTAGGGTAACTGCCAGGGACCTTGCAGAGGGATGCCAGTAGTCCAAGCAGAAGCAAATCAAATCCTCGCTGCAATAAAAAAATCCCAACAAACGCCTCCGAGATTTCCACAGATTAAGATCAATCAAATGTGGGCTCTCAATTGAAGATTACCAGACACCTAGAGAACTAATCCGAGGCCAGTTCTATCTCTGCTGGGGAAGCTACCCAGAGTGCAGTAGAGAGACACAGGAGAAAATATGAAGAGAGGTACAGACATATGGAAGACATAATGAGTATATCTAATGTGCCCAGTACCAGAAGGAAAGAATAAAGAGAATAGAGAAGAAACATTTGAAGAGAAAATGACCAGACTTTACAGAATTAGTGAAAGATACAAATTCACAGATATAGGAAGTATAACGTTTATCAAGCTGGATAAATAAAAAGAAACACACCTATAGCCATAATGACATGAAAATAACACAACACCAAAGATCAAGAGAAGATCTTAAAGCAACTAAAGAAAAAAAGACAGATCACCCATAGAAGAATGGCAAACGGACAGATAGAAAACATGATGAAAGCCTGAACAGGTGAAATAGTAACCTTAAAATGCTAAGAGGAAATAAACCTCAATCTAGACATTGGTAGCCAGGAAAACTACCTTAGAATAGACATTTTCAGAGAAACAAGAGCCGAGTGTGCTAGTAAACGCTGAGCAACAGTCCTTAACTAAAAGAACTTCTAAAGTTGTAATTCAGTAGGAAAGAAAATGATTTTAGAGGGAAGGTGTGAGATGTGAGAAGAAATGGAAACAAATAAATGGTTAAATATGTAGATATATCAACAGAAAAACTGTCTGGATAAAATAAAATATGATTTTGGAGGCTATACAGAGCCAAACTAAAGTAGTAGACAATAATAACAGGTGAGTTGGGGAGGTTATCAAAAATAAAATATTGTGCAGTTCTTGTCTTCCTTGAGGATTAAAATAGTAACATTACATTGCATTAAATCTTCACAATAAAAGTTGACTACTTAAGATATATATGTCCCAGAGCATTGGAGGGTGAAGAAAGTGGGGTAGGTAAATAAATAAATAAAGCAACAAACAAAGTCCTCCGATCAAAGAAAAAAAAGTAAGAAAAAATGAAGATCTGAAAAGCAGGACAAATGGAAAGAAAAAAAAAAAGGTAAAATAAGCAGAACCCCCAGCGAACCTGAACAAGGTAAAAGTTGGAGTTATCAAACTTTCATTTATATGTTGTTTTTTAAGAGACAGACATTAAGCGTTAGAATGCAAAAAGGCTGAAACTAAAAGGATGAAAACACATCTGATAAACATACACCAAGAAAAATATGAAATATAAGTTATGGGGAAATATTAAGAACAGAGAAGGTTATGTAATGACAAAACCTTCTTTGCCAGTTATATATAAAAATCCTAAACTTGTATGCACATAATAAAATATATAATATTGTATATATATCTCAATAATTTTAGATATGTAAGGCAAAATTTAATAGAAATACCCAGAGAAATTGACAATTCCACCACCATCATGAGAGAATTCAACATACCTCTCTCAATTATTGATAGATCAGGTAGAAACCTTGCCCAAATAATAAAATTTAGAAGAACTAAATGATAATTAAAACCCTTGATTTAAAAGACATGTATAAATTCTTTTATCAAGTCTATTAGCAAATATATGTTTTTCTCAAAAACCCATGAAATATTTACAAATGTTACCGTGTACTAAAATAAACAAATGACCATGTACTACTATATAAAACAAATCTTACTGCATTAAAAGTAATTGACGTCATACTGAACATGGTGTCTGACCTCCACGCAATTAAATTACAAGTCAATAAGGAAGTATATAAACATAAAATCCCCATATATTTGAAATTTAAAAATTGAACACTTCTAAATAACTCATGGGACAAAGATGATAAAATGAAAAATTTAAAAAATATATAAAACACATAATATATATATTAAGAATTGACAAATAATTAAAATCTTATGTATAAAATTTTGCAGGTTGGTACTACAGGGATACTTTTAGCCTCAAATATTTACATTAGAAAAGAAGGCTTAAAATTAACTAGCTACCTATCTACCTTAGAAGTTAGGAGAAGTATAGTAGGAAAAAATCAGAAAGTACAAAGATAGAGATAAGACAAGACAATATTCCAGAAAAGAAAATAAGAAAGACAAAGTTAGTTCTTAAAAAGATCAATAAAATAGAACTATCAGATTTGATCAAGAAAATTAGAAAGTAAGCACCACATAAGACATTATGAATAAAACCTAAGATATAGTTATAGATAAGGCATCATATAGGTATGACAACTTTATGATAACAACTATTCTCACCTCAGGGAGTAGACTTGGTTATTATTCCTAGTTTGCAGATGAGAAAGCTAACACACCCTTCATCTTGCGGACTTTGTGACTTGCTCCAGGGCAAGCAGAGAATAAGTTTAAAAGCCAATTTACTTCCAAACCCAATTTTAAATTCCCAATTTTTTGCATATAAATAACAACGAACTTCTTAACTATCCAGCCCAAACACCTACGATGTAACTAAAAGAAGTTGTAAGGACTCACAGATATAGAGAACAAATCAGTGGTTACCAGTGGGGAGAGGGAAGGGGGAAGAGCAATATGGCGGTAGAGGATTAAGAGGTACAAACTATTATATATAAAATAAGCTACAAGGATATATAGTACAACACAGGGAATGTAGCAAATATTTTATAATAACTATAAATGGAGTATAAACTTTAAAAATTGTGACTCACTATATTGTACACCTGTAACATATAATACTGTGCATCAACTATATTTCAACTTAAAAAAAAGAAGGTGTAAGGAGGAGCATAGAATTACTGTTGGAAATATTTGAGCTGACATGGAGCAAGAGAAAGCAGGAGATGACTGGAGAAATGAAGCAGGAGATCCGCCTCACTTCATCTTATCTCAATAAACTTCTGAATTTCAAAGTCAAAGCCCTATAGTTACTTCTTGTCAAGTCCTCAGATATGGTCATTGCAAAAACACTCTTCTGACACCTTTCTCTCCAGTTTCTTTGCAGCCCACCTGGATTAGGTTTGGTGTTTGAAATTCTTTAATTCAACAGCTATGTAAACAAGGCCTCATTTGGAAGTGGACACAGCAGGCAACTTACTGGAATGGCCCATCAAAACTCAGACACATTCCTAGTGACTGGAATGGCAGAAGGTACATTTGTCTTTGACAGGTCCATAAATGCACCAAAAGGAATAATAAAAAATGACTTTAGGGATATTTAATAACTTATTCCTTGCTGGGTAATCAGGTGGTTCCTGTGAGAGAAGCTGGATAGAGACTGGAGACAAAGATGTGAACAACACGGTGGTCTTTTCTGAAGTCTGGCTGGGAATTGCCAGGAGTTCAAGAAGTCTTGGTGGAGTACATCCCCGTAGATATTGGTTAATTCTCTAAGCATGCTTATCTAGAAAGACAATAACAAGTGGGAGGGGAGAGATGTTTGCTGAGCAGCTGCTATGTGGAAGCTTGTTATACCCTTGCATATAGGAACCCTTGTGGGGCAAAACCTACTGACCCCATTTTATGGGTAAGGAACATTATCTGAATGCTGGATGCAGAGTACATTGCTCAAGGACTCAGACAGTAGAGTCAGGATCGTGATTTGATTCTGTCTTGAAAAACCATGCTCAGAAAATGACAGGTCCATTACATCACAGAACACATCTAAAAACGACGCATCATCTCCTCCTCTCTCTCTTCCTTCTCCCAAGCTCCTGATCTGGATCCTGATCAAGGCAACTCCCAATTCCGATCAAACTCCCAGACATCGAGGCTTTAAACCACCTTCTTTTCTTCTACATTCATGTCCCAAATTATTTCCATCCTACCTCAGAAATGTCTTTCATATTTGTCCTTTCCTTTTCATGCCTACTCTCATAATCCAGAGACACAGAACCTTTCTTCTGGATTGTAGTGACCCTGCCCTTCTAGTTTCCCCATTAATTTCAAATGTCCTCGGAAAAGTCCTTCTATGACCATCTTTCACACCGAACTGGTGATTCTTTGTCATGCTGGGGCCATATCAGAATCATCTCAGGTGGGTCATATATGTCTGTGCGGTGCGGGTACTTTCACAAATTAACTGAGCCATTCTTCTCTCAATCCACTGTTGAGATTCCCTGATGGGGTCCTACCTCTCCCTCTGTTCCTGCTACAAGAGTTATCGTTGTAAGAAGTCTGTGATGCTGGTAAGAGTGCTTTATGTTCTTTGGTTGTGTTGTGTGAATGAAGTTCGGAACTACTGCACTAAACAATAGAAAGAACATCTTCTATCTCTGATATCTAGTGCCTAGCACACAGCACTTGACATTCAACAGATGCACAAGAAGTATTTGCTTAATGAATGAACAAATCACTACCTTCTTCAAGGCAGAGGCACACTGTTTATTACTAAAACATTCAGCTAAGTGTGGCAATGTTGAGTTGGTTGTTCCTTTCTCTTTTATTGTGTACAAGTAGAATGGCTGAGCCCTTTACTGTTGACACTCAACTGAGAATTCCAAGATACATTAGAACTTTTAAAGACGGTATGGGAACTGAAAATTATTTTCTACGTCCCAAAAAGGCTAACAAATAATACATTTACTCATATTAAGGTTAGTTAAAATGACAAATTGCTTTGCTTTTGGCTGGAATATATCAAATTAATGTGTGGTAATTTATTGCTGGCACATCATAAATTCTGATTGGCTGATATGTTTCTTTGATTAACAAAAAATAATGAGACAAATTAGTTATTGCTAAATAAATGCAGGTTATTTGATACATAAAATCTTTAAAAGCATGGTCTCTGCAGCAAGAAACACATTAGAAGGGCGTCTTTCCCTCCCCTCTCTTAGAGAGCAGGCATAAAAACAGATGAGGTGAGAAGTCTAGGCCATCTCAACCAGACTGATATACATATACACACTTATACACACGCTTATGTATATATAAATGTATCTGACCTTGGATCCTGAGAACTGGCTTTTAGTGTTTTCCCTTAGATTTTGCAAATGAATTTTAATTAGTTTCTTCACTCTAAAACTCTCATAGGTAAGTTATCTTTATTTCCTCCATTTCTGAGAGCTAATGGACCCAGGTAGGTTAGGTGACCTCACAGCAGATGTAGACCTCAGAGCGGGAACTGGAATTCGCCCTACTCGGTCCCAAACCAACCACTTAATTCATATGGGATATTCTTTCTTCCTGATGTACCGAGGAGAAAAAAGATAATGATGATTATTCAACTATTTATTCAATAAATATTTCTTGTGCACACACTATGTGCCATTGGGGCTAAGAGAACTCCAGCAGGGAGGCTGGCAGATTATTCGAGGAGCTAAGTAGGGAGGTTTGAAGATGACCCCAAGGAATCTTGAAGGGAGACCTCTACCCACATGCACCTCCCTGGGTCACACCCTCCCCTCTTCCCCAAAACTCAAGGGCTGTTCGTGACATGGTAGACTTTTAGTCTGGTGTTTGGTGTTTCAAGCACTCCAGGATTGGGCCTGCCTACCCTCTCCTTCACCATTTCCTTGCATTTCTTCATGCTCCAGTTACAAGGGGCTTCTGACTTTTCCACAACACTACATCCACAGGTTCATCAGTGTCTCTGTTCATGCTGTTTCTTCTGGTTAGAAAAGCTCAACACTCAAACTCCATCTACTGAAACATACCCATTTTCAGTAGAACGCTTTTCCCTGCTTCTGTGTGTGTAAAACTGTTCATTTGAGTCCTCCCTCTGTTTTAGTCACTTATTAGCCAGTCTCTCCCACTAGACTAAGTTCCCTGAAGCAGGGCCAAGCCTCACTCATCTGTCTACCCTTACAACATCTAGTCTTTAATACTGACAACCTCCATAAATGTCACGTGTTGACCCTGACTCTGGGCTAAGCACTGGTACCAAACACAGTATTTATCCACATAATTCTCAGAGCAACCCACAGGGAATATGCTATAGTGCAGAGGCCCAGGGCAGTTCTGTCTTAGGACCCTTCTTCAGGACTCCAGACTTCAGTGTTGTCTTTTTCAATGAAGAGCAAAGCCCAGAGAGATGGGGCTCTCATCCTGTATCTGTCTGAGTTTTGTTGAGCGTTACTTGTGGGAAGGTAGAAAAGATCTAGTAGGATCTTAGGGTATGTTGGGAAAGGTGGTCTCATGCATGCAGCCTTTCAACACGCACTCAGTTGCGTAAGAATGCGCCTTGGGTCTGGGACACTCCTAACCGAGAGATAAGAGCCTCACACAGCCTGTGCTGGGCTTCTGCCTTGTGTGAGAATGTCTGTCCCTGCTTCAAACTTGATATGTTCTCCTTTGTTCTGCTTAAGTGCATGTGTCACTTGGCCCTCAGGCACGCCCCCAGCTTTCTGTATTTCAGACCCCACAGGGGTGGAGTTGAGGTCTTTCTACTGCTGTATGAAGTAGGCTGTGTGTAGCTACATCTCCTGTGTTGGCTGAGGAGTGGATCTGTTGGCCATGGGGGACCAACACGTTGCAAGAGACTGGATTGTGTGCACTCCTTCTCTCCTGCTGCTGTAAGTAAATGTTATACCACCTCAGCTAGCTGTGCATGTTTTCTGTTCTCAGTGACCTTGACTCATGCACGAGTCTCTTTCCTTGATTCATGCACTGGTGGCACTTACCTGCCTTTTAACCTTAGCTGCACAGCTTGGATCACCTAGTGAATGGTCAAACAGGGTACTTTCCAGATATACAGAGAATCTGGGTTCCAAAAGAGGTACACTCTTGGGAGTTTCAAAGCAAGATGGTGAATTAAAAGAATGCAATATACAAACATGGTCCATGCCTACCAAAGGAACCTTGGGAGTTCTCACAGAAGGATAAAAGGAAAGCATTTATGTTTCCTCCTATCTGCTTTCTGTCTGTCATTCTGATGGGCTCTGAACTTATCTTTGATTGTGATGGAACTCTGACGGTATCTGTGATTGTCAGAGATTGCTAAGTGGATTTATAATGTTTGATAGACTTCCAAATGCATCTGCTTCATCAGATAGTTTCTTTCCCTCGTCCCAGTGACCTGAGTGTTACAGGAAAGCAGACCAGCACGATTGCAGAGTGGTCACAGTGGTGAACATCTTGAAAGAATCCAACACTAGGCTTTCTGCAAGCCTACTGTGTGCCTGGTGTGAGAAGACCAGACTGTCATCTTTTAGATGTGAAGTTACATTATTGACAGAACTTATGCCCAGTGTCAGATTTGGGAACTGAGGCACAGATTAGTTGAGTGACTTGTGGCTGGTCACATAGCTCATCACTGGGGATTGGGGTGTTGTGCCCTGGATTCCTGGATAAATGCCTGCGGGTTTGGGGGGACATTCTTTCTCCAAACTGTAGTCATTAACAGAGGAAACGTGTTCAGTGTTCACTGCATAGCCCAGTTTTATAGCTAATGAACAGTGTTAGTTTTTCCTCCACTGTGATTCATTCTGGAGCTATCACACTACCAACATCTAGTTTACTGGTTTAGAGTAAATTATTCAGCTCTTAATTACCACATTATGAATGTTTAATTTTTGCCCTGATGTTGTCAAAGAGAAAACATGCCCTCGCATCAATGGCTCTGGTCCCAAAATGTGGTTCTGCTTTCATTTCTGCAGCAAGAGCAAACACTTTCACAGAGGCCCTGAGAACGTGCCATCTTTGCCTAAGGATTCCCCAAAGCCACACACTTTCCTCCTTACCTAACTAAGAGCTAGTGATTAACGCAGGCAATTACTGACTTCTGGCCTATCTAGGACAGTACAATTCTTCAAAGGATTTCCACGGAAATAGGAATCATTTCAAGAAAGAGGAACTTCGGCTTTTCATTTATTTAGAATACATATTAAGAAATCAGTTTCATTTCAATTAAGGTGGCCGAGAAATTTCACTGCAAAACAGCTAGCTCTCTACTATTTACTACCAATAATTGTGTGTATCTGCATCAGTTTTATAAGTCCATGGTTCCTGCAGGTCTACCATCCACCCAATGAGAACCTAGGAATCATCTTAGGATTCTTCTCATCCAATTTTCTCCTTGTGTGAACAACAATAAATTTCTCTTTTTTCTGTCTTCAAAATATTCCAATTCCATCCCCTCCTCAATCATTCCCACTGCCCTTTTCCTAGTTCTCACTCTCACCACTTACTACCCAGCCCATGACACTAGCTTCATAGCAGGTTTTTCATTTGTGGTAATCCCTCCAACCCATCTTCCACATAACCACCAAAGTGATCTAACACCTAACACAGACCACATTAGTTTCTCCGTTTAAAACCCTCCACAATTCTGGATCCTTCAGCGGTGCCTCTTGAACTTTGCCATGGAAAAGTCCATCACGATGGAGAGGAAACATATCCCATGGGCCAGGATTGTAGTCTGAGCTGGCCTACCACAAACACGTACCATGTTTCTTTGTGGTCTCTTATCTTAAAAAATTGGGAAGAATTTTGCATACCAAGAATTACATGACTTTTAATTTAGAAATGATACCTTTGACCACCCACTAAAATGATTTGAGTAAACCGGCACTCTAGAAAGATGCACCAAATCTATCTCTGGGCTTTGCAACCCCTCTGAAAGACCACCTCATGTTCTCATATTCCTGTGCCTATGCTCGTTTTAAAAGCTCTGTGAAACCAGTCACATAGGATAGAATCTAAAGGATGCGGCAATTTATTGAGCCTTTACCAAATGCCTGGCACCGAGATCCTTTTCTTAAAGGGTCTCATTTGTTTTCTAACTACCCTGGGGGTGGGAGTGTTCTTCTTATTTTACAGATAAGGGAATCAAGGCTTAAACAGACCGTGAACTTTGCACCAAAAAAGGACAGAAGGGAAATACAGCAAATCGCTAACAGTGGTTATGGCAGGGGTGGTTTTTTTTAATATTTTTTTCTCTTTTCAACCTTTCCCTAATGACCGTGGATTGTTCTTCCTCCCAGAACTCATATAAATTATATGAAAGGCTCACATGAGATGGTCTGAGAGTTCTTAGCACAGTGCTTAGTATATCAATTTTATTTTCCTTCCTTATCATCTTTGTATCCATCACAGCATGTAGCACCCACACTTCTAATAAAGAGCCAATAAACCCAGGTTCCACCCAATTGGATTAACAATTCAACCAAAGATCATTTTAATGTTATTCTTCCCCAGTAATAAATATACAACTGTAAATTACATGCACACGGGTTAGCCTGTTAAAATATGTCTCATTAAACTGAGTTAAAGAGTTTGGTTACCCAGTAAAGATATAATAATATCTCACGTTTATTAAGGTCTTACTATGCAAAAGATCCCACACTTTGTACTTAAAGGCATCACATCTTCTAGTTAGATCAACAACTTTATGACATGGGCAACACTATTATCCCCTATTCATGGAAAAGTAAACAACACACTCAAGGTTACTGTACAATAAATGGAAAAACTAAGATTCACACATGGTTGGGTCTGATTCCAAATTTCTCCTTTAAAATCCCCATGGTATTCTGCCAGTCTAATCCTTCTTGCCATTTCCACACAAGTATTTCTAATTTTAAACAAGCCCCACGTTGTTGAATATCAGACACTTTGTTTCATCTTGTCTTATCTATATAATAAAAGTTACCTCATGGGGGTCCTTTTACATATGAGAAAACAGGTTAAACAATTTCCCTGAAGTCCCACAGTAAGAGGCAGAGCTGGGATTTAAAACCAGTTCTGAGCCCAGAAGCTTCTGATTTTGCTGCCTCTGTGTTTGTGTAGGGCCATAAAGCCCACGATGTTCAACTTATACACCAGATCCTTAAACACACTTGTAATACAGCGCCAAGCCAAGTATAAGCACCAGATTTGCCTTTAGCAAAATTCAGCTTCGACTCTGCGCACAGAGGCTTTCAGAGCCTGTAAAAGAAGCGCTGGACCCGCTCAGCAGCCCTTCGTTTGTCTCTGATCTCTGCGCTTCCGTCCACTGCGGAGGTTTACGGGCTCCGGCTTCACCTTAGGGGCCGCTGCCCGCTGAGCAAGCTACAGCAGACAAATGGACTCTGGGCAGAAAAGAACACGCTGAGGCTTGGCTCCCCTATTGACATGCAACGCATCCCTGGCCTAGAAAATAGTCCTGAATCCCAACTACAATTTATAGACCCCGGTTCCGCTGTGCTGGAACCGAAGATAAATAGGACTGCAGGAAGTTATTTGTTGGTGACTGGATTGCTGGACGCGGATGCTCGCAGCTCTGGCCAAGCTCATGAGCCCACGCAGGAGCTGCTCTGCCTCCTGGGAAACTGATAGCGCTACGCAGGGGAGGATGCTGATTGAGAAGATTGGATGGCAGCTAGTAGGGAGGCAGGGAGGATTTAGAGGCAGACAGGCTTCTCGGTGAGTGAATCAGGCTTCTATCTGTCTGCCCGGTGCCTTTTCTGTAGGGTTCCCCTGAGATAAAGAGTATAGGCTCAGACCCACTCAGTCTTTCCTGAAGCCACCTGGAGTTGGGGGAGGGAGATGGATGTTGAGGAGTGTGATCTGGCATTTCTTGGCGTGCCCTTGACCTGCTTATGAGGGAAACCCTCAGCCCTGTGGCTGGGCTTCTGGCGCAGTTCCCAACTTTCACCCTAGCTCTCTTGCTGGGAATAGAGCCCCACTCTGGACACAAGCATGCCCTGCTTGGCTCAGCCAGCATTTTCTTATGGCACAGCTCTCCAGGGAACTGTTCTGGTCCAAGCCAAACCGGCTACTTGGTCAGGAGAGTGACACTCACTTGTCTACAGGTACAAGGCTGGTTCATGCTTCCCACTGCCTCATCCCACCCCAAATTCTTAACCGTATCCCAGATCTGGATGTTTCTCAATTAACTCTGGACTTGCTACGTCCCTTTGAGCACTCTTTTATATTTTTAGTTGCCTATCTGTTTAATCCGTTTGTGTCTGTTCCCTTCTTATCTTGTCTTTTTCCATTTTCCACCATATTTTTTCTTGGAGGACTAAGTCCTCCTTGAAGTTGTGGCTACAAAGTGATAAAAGTCTCCCAGGAAGAGTCTTTGAGACATTATGGGAAGAACACACCTCCGTGACATTTGAGTGTGGGTATGTATATTCACACTTGCAGTCAACAATTATTGCATGAGCTCCTATTATGTATTTTACTTTGTCCTAGGCAAAGAAGTATATACAACTGATTCTTTCTTCCAGGAAAGAAACATACCATTCAAGGTGAATCAATGCAGCAACAGTGTAAATCAGTAAATATAAGGTATCTTCCTTTCATGGAGAAAATCTTGGATCAAGACTAATAACACCTGAGTTCAAGTCCTGATTTTTCCAATATTATATGTGTGATTTTCTGCACACACACAAAAAATTAACTTCTGTAGGCTTCAGTTTCATCATCTATAAATATGGTGGAATACCCCTTTCTCTCACTGGGCTGTTATGAGGATCAATGAACGTAATAGTTGTAATACTGGCAGTAACTGTTGCAAAAAAGGCTGGGTAAACTATGAATCCTATACAAATGCAATTTATGCATATTAGCCTTTCTATAATTGTAGACAACCAAAGTAGAATTATGAGTAATAAATGCCAAAGTGTTCATGTGATGAGGAAAACAGAATTAGATAGGTTCATTCATTCATTCAATAAATATTTACTGAATACCTACTAGGTATTCAATGCTAGGTACCAAGTCTCTCCTGTCAAGGAGCTTCTAATGGAGAGACTAGAGTATATTGGGTGGAGATAAATGTTACTGGAAGGAGGGTAACACCAGTAGGGGGAGGTGGTAGTGCTCTTTTATATAAGGTGGTCATGGAAAGTCTCTTAATTGCATTACATTTGAGCAGAAATTGAAATGACATGTGGGAGCAGGCCATGCAGATAACTGGGGGAAGAATATTCTAGGCAGAGCAAGGAGGAAATCAAAAGCCCTGAGTGAGAGGGGGCTTACATGTTCAAGGCACTACGCAGAGGCCAGAATGGCCAGAAAGTGGGAGGAGGCAACCTCCGAAAGGCAGTGTGGAGCTGGGGGGAAAGAGATGGGGGGACCTGGTCCATGTAAGACCTCGTGGGTCATGCTGAAAACTTTGGATCTTATTCTGAGTTGGACTGATGGTGAGAGTCTCAAATGGCAGCGTTTCCAGAAATGAATTACTTTTTCAAAGGACCTTCCCGACTGGGTTTGTAGATAGGATAGAGGGGACCAAGGTCAGAAAGAGATGATTCTGATTTGAACTAGGATAGTGAGAGGTAGCTGAGCTCTGGAATATCTGTCCTTTGCAGACTTGCTGATGACTGGACGTGGGGTGTGAAGGAAAGCGGCAAGCCAAGGTGGCTCCAGTGATTTTGGCCTGAGACACTGAGAAGGGGGAAGACTGAGAGCAGAGCCCCTCTGGTGCTGATGCAGGCAGGACTTAGAGCGCAGTTTGGGATACAGTAAATCTAAGATGATTTTATGATTTCCAAGTGGAGATACTACACAAGCATTTGGATTTATGAGTCTAGAGTTCAAGGGAGAGTCCCAGGCTAGAGATTTTAATTTGGGTATCATTGGCTGTAGATGGCATTTAAAACAAGGGATTCCACAAGCTCACCTTGGGAGGGAGTGTAGGGAAAGAAGAGGTTCTGTGCTGGCGAATGACAAGTATAAAAGTTGAGGAAATGAGGATCCAGCCAAGGGGAGGGATTATAAAAGGCCACATAGAGGAAGTAAGGCTTGAGCTCAACTTGCTTGAATATTAAGGGCTAACCTCAATGTTGCCTGCATGAATACCTGTGCTGTGTCTCCCAAGGGCCAGGTGTTTTGCTCGCATTCCCTTAATCCTCACCGTGACATTCAAGCCTCAGGCATCATGCTGGGTGTGTTTGTGTTTACAGACTGGGTCTCACTTAATCCTCATAACATCCTGGTGAAGTCGAAATGACAGTCTCTGCTTTTCAAGTTGAGGAGATAGAGATGCCGAAAAAGCTGAAGTAACTTGCCCAAGATATCAAGAAATGGAAACTCAGGATGGGAGTCAGGATGGGAACTCAGGCCTCCGTGACTACCAACCTCACTTTTTCTTTATTACTCTCTCCTCATGCCCAAGGCAGTAGAGCAAAAGGCATGAAGACTCAGTTTGCAGGCCCACGGGGTCCTGGCTAAGATAAAAGAAATGCAGGATGGGCCACCAGAACTGTGTGAAAGCAGCCAGCCGTCCTGTACATCTTCCCGCCCTTTCCTCTGCTCACCCAAGCCCAGCCTCCTCTAGAAACTGTTTCCTCCTGAACTGGCACCCTGGACAGATGCAGGCAAGACAGAAATGCTCGAACTGCCAGGACCCTTTGAGAGCTGATCTGCTAACGGGGACACACACTCACAAAAGCACTGTGCTTTGATGTCAACCAAATTATCTGTCACTCCCAACCCAAATTAGAGATTCAAGGCACCTCACTGGCATTGGAGGGATGTGCTCCTTTCCACCACGGTGAAAGACCCAGAACTGCTGGCATAGATGGGAAGTGAAGGAAAGTGACTCTGTGACTATTTGTGGACCTGCTGTATGTTCCAGGTACTATGAGAACTAAATACGTGTGTATATGTGTGTGTGTGTGTGTGTCTGTGTGTGTGCACGCGTGCATGAGCACTACAATCACAGCGAAAGTAAAGGATCACAACCCCCATTTTATAGATGAAGCTAAAATCAAGAAACTCAGGTGAAGTGCATTTCTTAAGGACACATGACTGGTAAGTGCAAGAATATACAATGGAGAAAAGACAGTCTCTTCAATTAGTGGTGGTGGGAAAACTGGACAGCTACATGTGAAAGAATGAGATTAAAACATTCTCAAGTACCACATACAAAAACAAACTCAAAATGGATTAAAGACCTAAATGTAAGACCAGAAACCATAAAACTCCTAGAGGAAAATATAGGCAGAACACTCTTTAACGTAAATCATAGCAATATTTTTTTGGATCTGTCTCCTAAAGCAAAGGAAATAGAAGCAAAACTAAATAAATGGGACCTAATTAAATTTGAAAGCTTTTGCACAGCAAAGGAAACCATCGACGAAAAGACAACCTACTGAATAGGAGAAAATATTTGTAAATGATAATGACTGATAAGGGATTAATATTCAAAATATATAAACAGCTCATTAAAAATATCACAAAAAACCCCCGAAAAACAAATGGATTAAAAATGGGCAGAAGACCTGAATAGACATTGCTCCAAAGAGGACATGCAGATGGCCAACAGGCACATAGAAAAGGTGCTCAACATCACGAATCATCAGGGAAATGCAAATCACAATCATAATGAGATATCACCTCACACCTGTCAAAATGGCCATCATCAAAGAGAGCACAAATAACAAATGTCGGCAAGGATGTGGAGAAAAGAGAGCCCTTGTACGCTGCCGGTGGGAATGTAAATTGGTGCAGCCACTGTGGAAAACAGTATGGAGATTTTTCAAAAAACTAAAATTAGAACTACCATATGACCCAGCACTTCCACTCCCGGGTATACATCTGAAAAACAAAAACAAAAACACCAGTTCAAAAAGATACATGCCCCCCAACATTCATAGCAGTATTATTTACAACTGCCAAGATATGGAAGCCACCTAAATGTCCACTGACAGATGAATGGATAAAGAAGATGTGATATATACATACACATGCGTGTGCACACACACACACACACACACACACACATTCACAATGGAATACTACTCAGCCATAAAAAAGAAGGAAATTTTGCCATTTGCAACAACATGGATGGATTGAAGGGTATTATGCTAAGTGAAATAAGTCAGATAGAGAAAGCAAATATTTCATGGTATCACTTATATGTGGAATCTAAAAAATATAACAAATTAGTGAATATAACAAAAAAAGAAACAGACTCACAGATATAGAGAACAAACTAGTGGTTACCAGTGGGGAGAGGGAAGAGGGGAAGAGGGGAAGGGGGGAAGGGGGGATGGGCACTATAGGAATAGGGGATTAAGAGGTACAAACTACTGTGTATAAAATAAGTTGCAAGGATATATTGTACAAAACAGGTGATATAGCCAGTATTCTATAATAACTATAAATGGAGTATAACTTTTAAAAATTGTGACTCACTATATTGTACACCTGTAACATATAATATTGGACATCAACATACTTCAATTAAAAAAAAGATTTAAAAAAGGAAGGCATTGAAGAGAGCTTAGAAATTTAGGGCTCATAAGGGATTTAGAAAGTATCTGATCCAGTCTATGACCCCATCTGTCCGTTTGACAGATTGAGAAACTGAGGGCCTAAGAGAGGAAATTCATACCCCTGCTCGTTATCAAGCAAATTGGTAGCAGAGTGAAACATAGAACCCAGGTCTTCTGATCTCCGAACTTAGTCTTTTCTTACATCATTACTATAACTGGTAAAGCTGCTGGAAACAGAAGGCCATAATCTCAGATCTGGCCTCTCTCTCTTTTTTTCCCTCACTTTTTTTTTCTTCCTCATTTTGAAAGCAAAATGAAAGAATAAAATACAAAGTCTTGCATCTTGAGGCTTCACTTCATTTCATTTACAGTAGATGCAGGATGTAAATAAACAGAGCGAGTTAAAAATAAACCTCCTGGTGTGGCTATAACATTTTTTATTTAGCTCTTATTATTTTATCCTATGGATGGAATAATACCAACCCTGATCCTGCTGGAACAGATATTTATTGCAACTGAAGACATTATATGATGAGCTCTTTTATCTGGACCCTCTATCACCATGTCAGTAAAGTCATTACTAGCAGGAAGATATTTATCTATAAATCTGTAGACATGTCTCTATATCTACATCTAGATAGTATCTATCTATGGATATCTATGGATATGTTCTCTCTCTCTATATATACATATATCTTTATTATATTTATATACACACACGTGCACACGCACAAAGTGGGTTTCAGGATTGGTATGACTTTACTTCATCCATGTGCTTCTTTATTCATTCAGCAAAAATGACTTAGTACTTCCTTTGTGCCAAGTTCAATAACAAGCAATGGAGAGCTAAAGATGAATAGGACTTGGCCCCTGCCCTTAGGAACATTACAGTCAGGTGGGGAGACAGACAGCTCCTAAACCATGTGATGAGTGCTATGACAGGGGAAGCCCGGGGTCCCAGGGGCACTGACGAAGATCACCCATCTGTCCTGGATGGGGAGGGATGCTGCCTGGAGGAGGTGGCTTATGAAAAGCCAAGTCAATGCTCACTTTGTCAACACGGGTACTAAAAGTGAAATCATACAGAGCTGAGCTGATTAGGATATTGAAAGAAATTTTTAGAGAGAGATTGCACAGAAGAATTTAGACAGATATTAAGCTTGGGTTCTAGTGCTGGCTCTACCATCCATTATATAAGTGGCCTGAGACAAGTTAATTTGCTTCTCTGCAGTGAACTTGCTAATATTGAAAGTCAGAGAGTTTTTCTGTATTGTTTATAAGCCTCTTTTCATCTCTGCAATTTGGTGGCTTGCTAGAATGTGTGCAACTTGAGGTTGGGATCTTGTCCAAGTTATGTCTTTTATTTATGTCTTATATTCCCAGGGCCTAGCACAGGTCTTGTCACTTGTAATGATCCATGAGTATTTGTGGAGTATAATAAAAATTTTCAAGTGTATTCCTTAGGTTGAGTCAGTGAATGGAACAGATGGAATCTTTTCAAGTGATGTTCTTAGACTGGAATTTAAAAGCTCGTCTCTTTGTTTGGTTTTGTTTTATTTTTTACTGAAGTATAGTTCATTTATAATATTGTTAGTTTCAGGTGTACAGGATAGTGATTCAGTACATTTGCAGATTATACTCCATCATAGGTTAATTATAAGATAATGGGTATACTTCCCTTTGCTGTACAGTATATCCTTGTTGCTTATCTATTTTATATATAGTAGTTTGTATCTCTTAATTCCATACCCTGAATTTGTCCCTCCCCATTTCTCTCTCCCCTTTTGTAACCACAAATTTGTTTTCTATATCTGTGAGTCTGTTTCTCTTTGGTATATACATTCATTTGTATTTTTTAGAGTGCACATAAAGTGATATCATACAGTATTTGTCTTTCCCTGTATGACTTATTTCACTAAGCATAATATTCTCTAGGTCCATCCATGTTGCTGCAAATGGCAGTATTTCATTCTTTTTTATGGCTGAGTAATATTCCATTGTATATATACACACCACATCTTTTTTAATCCAGTCATCTGTTGATGGGCATGCCTTTAGCAGCAGACCATGTGACTTTTGGAAGCCTATGAAATTTTTGTTTTAAATGAAGGGAAACACCACGAATCTCACTGAAAGTGGGAACGGTACTGTTTGTAGTAGAGGTGGTGCCAATGGGAATAGCAGTAGAATAAGCCTCAACCTAGATGTCTAACTCTGAGTTTCTGGAGTAATAATTGTCTTGAAGACTGCAGCCTCAAATTCTTTCAGGACAATACTGAGTTTAATGAGGAGAGAGGTAGTCAGCGAACCTTTCATACCTGAGAGCAAAAATAAGAAAGTACCAGAGAAGCAAAAGTTTTCATTTCTCCAAGATAAGCATCAAGAGGGTGAGATGAAAAGGGCAAAATCACACAGCAAGAATCTGGAGGAGCTTCAGAGCAGAGTTGCTGGCCAGATAGTCACAGGGCTGAAGGCCATGGTGTCACTTGGATGCTTTCTTAAGGTACTTCCTGAGTTTGGGATGACAAAGGTATAAATGTTAGCCTCATCACCTTCTACAAAAATTGCCTCTTTTTGTAGAAGTCCTTGTTTTTGAAAGTTCCTTCTTTGTGAGCAGTAAGGTGGCAAAATCGACATAATTAGGAAGATAACAAAGAATTATTGTCATCTGCATCCACACCATCATCATCATTGTCAAAGTTGTTTACCAAAGGCTGGGAGTGCAGAATGGTCAGTGGTCAGTGAGGCTGAGAACCTGCTATGTATACATGCCAGCAGAACAGCTTAGGACGTTATTTTTCACCACCTCTATAGCTCTGAGTACTCTTCTGTAAAACAGGTAAACCAATAAAGGGATGTTTTGAGTATTAAACAAGATTATTCAAGTAGAGTATCTGGCACGTGCTCGGTTAAGGACAGCCTATCCTACAGCCAAGCCAGATTCTCAGTGGAGGATTCTGTCTGCACAAGGTCAAGCAGAATAAGAAAATGAAGGAACACAGGAAAACAATTAGAAGCAGGCCCAGGTTGACGATGTGGAAGGGAAGATGGAAACATTGAGTGGCTGGACCCAGATGGGGATTAGTTGGACAACCTGGCCTCCCAGGGCTTGATGCCAACTTTTACTGCCATGAAAGCATTTGGGGCTACAGTCTTCAAGGCAAGGCAAGCAATGACTACTTCAGAACCTCAGTGGTAGATGTATAGGTCTAGGGCACTAGGCTAATGCTGCTGGCACTTCCACCTGTACCACAAGTACTGCAAATAGTTCCATTTATGAAGCACTCGGTGTGTGCAGGTCACTGCAGTAAGTCCTTTGCAGGCATTATTTCACTTTGACCTCACAATAATACCTATAAGGTAGGAACTATTAGAATTGCTGTATTACAGATAAGAAAACAGATTTGGAACATTTAAGTAATTTATCAAGGTCAATGGTAAATGTAGTAAGTGGCAGAGTCAGGACTCAAATGAGATCTGCATGGCTCTGACTATGCTTATAACCACTGTGCTAAGTCTCCATGGCAGCATACCTCAGAATATCTCAGATGAGCTGGGATGAGCGGGGACAGAGTGAAGCTGACTGCTGTTGCATCATCACTGTATGTACCATAAGGTGTTACATAAATTCCCAAAACTCAGAGACACTGCGTTTCACAACTCCCGAGGGCAGCAGGCACCTCATAGCTATCAGAGATTTGCACAATTTGTTCAACAAGTTTTTGGTAAATAGTTACAGGGTACCATCTTTTAATTTGTACCAGTTTACCATATGACTAGTGGAGGGTCTAAGTGCACACTTCTTTTTTTTGTGTGTGTTTTAGGTAGTTGTACTTAAGATAACCTGTGCATACATACTATAATCTAGAAGTCTTCTTGCACGAAACTGTACTATATCATGAGTTTTCTGCATCCCAGCCACAGCCAATTGGTCACTGATGACTGGCTGACCCAATGAAAGTTAATCTGGAAGCCTGCACTGAACATCATGGCACCCTACATTAGACAGTGACTTGGTGACTCATTCATGTTCCCTTTCTTGGTGAATTTGGACTCCGGGGCAGAGGGAGGGAAGGAAGGAGGGGGTGAGAGCATGAGAGAGAGAGAGAAATCCATGTTATTACCCCTGATGGAAGGATCAGTTAGCTCAGAGACATAAATGGGCCAAATCACCATATTGCTGGCCGTGAACACCTTTGCTGTGCCAGGCAACGGGACTAGCTCAGATCTCTCTGAGGGAGGGCTCTTCCTCTTTGCATTGAATATCCTGGGATCCATGCTCTTCCTAAAACATGCCTTTAGAGCTCTCCTCTCTGTTCTCCCATGTGACTTCTTCCTCCCACTTCTTTTAGCCTAAGCCTTGAGGCGGAGAGCTCAGAGTCATCGTGATGCCTCACACACAATCCAACCCCGCCCTCCAGAGCTAGAGCAGGACACAGCGTTGGAGGCAAATGTCAACACTAATAATGATTTCTTTGCCTGAATTTGTCCTCTGTGCTTAGATCTCTACGGAAGACTCTGAGAGGGGTAGAGAATTGGGTGTTTCAGGATTCTGTTTCCTGGACAAATGAGATGTCATCTCATCCTCATTTTACTAAGGATGAAACTGAGGCACAGAGAGGTTAGTTTACTCCCCAAAGGCACATCTGAAATCAGGTCCTGATCCCTTTGTTCCTTCCACAGCATCCACAGCCTTCCGCTGCAGGTTGGTGTGTGCTTCCCCATCTCAGTCCCTCACAAGTCACTAAGAGAGAAACAAAACAATGCCTTCTTGTTCCTTGAACCAGAGGCTCCCTGTCCTCTGTGACTGTCACTCCATGGTGACCTGAATGGGTCAGCTTTTCCTTCCTTAAACCTCCTGTTATCATCAAAGTGCTTGACCAATTGTCTCCTTTAGTAGAGTGGGGGACCACCAGAGGAACCCGAGATGTCCTGCCTGGGCTCCCATCTTCTTATAAAGGGATGCCCATGGCAGGGCTGCTTGCATCCAACTATTTACTAACTATTGTCATAAAATAATAGAATTGATATGATAACTAATGTTGCAGATTCTTTTCAGTTTATAATCACTTTCACATTTATCACCTCAGAGGTCAATTCATTCAGGCATTCAATAAACATCTATTTTAAGTCAGGTCCCATATCAGTCACTGAGAATACAGGTATAATGAGACAGAGAAAAATGTATTCTCTTCGCAGCAGGCAAATGATTTTCCAAGAGAGAGACCCACTCTGTTGGGTTTTGCTTTGATTAGTCTGCTATGGCAGGAGGGTCCTGGGGTGATTGGATATCATCTGTTCCCAAGGCTTTGGCAAAGTTGATGAAGCTGCTCTGCATGAAACAAGTGCAGGATTGATCTGCTGAGCACAGGGCAGAAGGCACAGAGGAGGAGAGAGGGAGGCCAGGGGGGAGGTGAAGGCGGTGTGCTGTAGGATGGGTTGAGGCCTCTCCCCAAGCCTCTGCAAAGCTGAAATAAAACTGCTCAGTTCACATGATGGCCGGAGTGGATACATTTTATTTGAGGACACTGGCGTAGGGCGTTGATGATGGGCAGAGCAGGGACAGCACCACGGTGCCGGAGTTGGCGGCAAGGAGGTGTCCCCAGATTCAGTTTTCAACATGAAAGTCCAGACCAGGCTCTCAGGTAGCCCATGACCCTTGAGGTCCAGCAGATGACTCAGCGTCTGAGATCATAATAGAATAGAGGTGAGAGTAGCGTGCAGGAGAGAGCCCCTGGGCAGGCCCTTTAACCCTGCCTGGTGAACACGCATGGGGAGGTGACAGTCGAGCTGCACTAAGGATGGTTGGAAAGTTTCTGAGTGGACAAAGGAGGAGGCATTCCGGCAAGTGCAAAATCATCAATACTCGAGAGGGCAAAGACTCTGGGAGGATTCCTTGTGCCTGGAGGATGCGGTACAAGGTGGGGAAGGAGTGGGGGGGGGGAGTGGCCACAGAGGTGGACAGGGGCCGGCTCTCTGGAGGGGGCCTTGAAGTTGGGTGATGGGCCACCACCAGGAGTTTTAAGGATGACAGTTTTGGAACTTCTAGGGAGATGAATTCTTGCTTTGAGAATGTGAATCAGCTGATGATTTGGGCTGAGGAAATTCAAAGTCCAGGTGATGCAATGAAGCTTTGAGGTGGAATGGCCCAAATGCCTGGAGGGGGGAAGTGGACTGAAGTCCCCTGGGCCAACTAAGGGCCCTCACAGCTGGGTAAGAGGCCCAGTGGACATCACTGTGGACTGCTATCAGACCCTGCTCCTCAGCCCAGCGTGTATGTGTTACTTACTAGGTGCAGGGAGGGTTGGATTCAATATTCCATTTGACAGCAGGGTTGCCATGGAACAGACACTGTCTCTGGGCACGAGCTCTCTCCCTTGGGCAGCATGGAGCATGGAAGTCACCTCTGTCCTGCCCTGTCAGGACATCTTTTCTTAGATTCAGACATATATTTGGTAATATATGAGGGACCACACTTGCGGACAAAGACTTTTATATCGATTGATTAATTCAATTCTTCTTCTCAACAACTCGGAATGGTTATTGGTCATTCCTTATAGCTATTATCTCCTTACTGGTAGGTGCAGAATCTGAGGTGCTGAGAGGTGCTGAGGTTGACTTGGTTCAGCAATCAGGTGAGAGGACCAGGGTTTAAACTCAGAAGAATCCAATGCTTCACACTCCCTTACTAGTGCTGAAGCAAGCTTGGAGGCAAAACTGTTCTGTGTCTAGAAAAAGAGATGAAATCACAGGCTCTTGTCCTCAAGAAGTTCACTGCCTAGAGGGAAGATGGGCACCGAAATAACCCAACATAATGTACTATCATAACCCTTACAATTCCAGGAGGCAGGTACTGTCATTATCCCCATTTTACATATAAGGAGACTGAGGCACAGAGAGGTTAAGTCACTGGCCCCAAGTCACACAGCTAGAAAGTGGAAGGCAAGGATACAGATGCTGGCTGTTTGGCTCTGTCTGTGGTCTTGATCATAACACTATGCTGTGCTCTGACCTGGAGTTGGTGATACCATGTTACTCCTTACTCCATGAGCCTGCGGGCCCTCTGGGTTCCTCTACTGCAGTGGTTCTCAGCCAGGGGAGATTTTGCCACCTGAGGACATCTGGCAATGTTTGGAGATATTTTTGACTGTCACAACTACTGGCATTTAGTGATTAGAGCTCAGGGATGCTGTTGAACGTACTACACTGCACAGGACAGCTTCCCACAATAGAATTACCCATCCCCCAATGTCAACAGTGCTGGTGTTGAGAAACCCTGCTCTACAAGAGTACCTAGAAGGCTACTCCAAGTGACGGCTTCTCATCAGTCCGGCTGACAGGGAGCCCCCTGTGCCTAGCACAGAGCTGGGCATGTAGTGAGGATCTATAAATGTCTGTGAAATACCTAAGATATGAATGACTAAATAAAACGTGCCATTGGGGTTGACTATATCATATAATTCTGGCTATTATCCATTTTTTCATGCAGGGATTTCTTTTTTAATGTCTGCAAAATTGAACCAGGCATCACTGTCTCTGACCTCACAGCCCAGAGGGGCTGAGAGTAGAGGAACACGAGTAATGCTGAGCCAAGGGGGAAGGGAGACGTACGTAAGACAGGGCAACCCGTGGACAAGAGAAACTCCGCTCAGGTCTCTATGAGAAGTGTCCCTCTGCAAATAATGCAGTGGTTTGAGAGCTATAGGGTAAGCGCAGATTTTCCCTTTGACTCTTTTGGACGTGTGAACTCAATTAACATTTGGAATAGGTTTAAAGATTTCGTGATAATAAGAAGCATCTTCCGCCCTGCTTCCCTGCTGCTCTAGCCCAAGACTGGTTTCCCTAGATCCTCTTCATCATGGATATTCAAGATTAGAACTGGAACAGACAGACAAAAAAGCACCAACTGCAGACTAATTAATTAAAAGCCTAGATAAATTACAATGTTATTTACTGCTCAATTATAGTAATTATTTTATCCATGTTTTTAGTACAATTATCTCCCCTTTCTCTGCATGGTCGCTAATTCCTCCTTTAACTACCCTCTCCACTTGTGTGCTTGTGTTTTTCTGTCACTGAGTACCCTTTGGGGGAAACAGACAAGAGAGACAAGATATTAACTTGCAAATAAATAAATGCTGACTCTCAGAACACTGAGGCTGAAAAGTGCCTCATCTGCGAATAACCTGAGCTCTGAGAGGCAGAGTGACTTGCCTAAGGATTGAGAGCCCTGGGACATGGACTTGAACTTTTAGGATACAGTTTATGCTGAGATCCCAGAGCAGAATATTTATGAAGCATCATACATTTTATTTTTGCACACAGTAAATCTCTAACAAACAAACATTTGTGAAAGAAATCCATCCCTTCATCCACTCATTCACTGTAGAATAACTTTAAGCTCTGAATCTCTGATGGTTATTCTTCTGTTACCTGTTTGGCTGGCTCCCTTCAAGACACATGGAAAAGGGATGGAAGAGAATCACAGAGGAGTAGAGCTTGCATTCTCTCCTCCCATTTATGGTTATTTTTTTATGTCTAAATTTAGAGAAATGACAGGTGGCATGTGGCAGTTCCCTCCGCATTTCTTTTCCTAAAAAGGCAGAACGGCATAACAGGAGAAAACAGAGCTCTGAGGACAGACCCCTGAGGTTTCGTCCTGAGTCTGATTGCATCTCACCTTGGGTATGTTACCTAAATTCGCGATGCCTTGGTTTCCTCACCTGAAAAAACCATCGTGCTAATAGCAAGCTTGCAGGGTTGCTGTTAGGACTAGATGTGAATACTCCTGGCAGAGCACAGCCACGGCATATGCACAGAGTGTGGGCTCAATGCACAGAAGTTATAAAAGCCTCTCAGGTGACCTTAGGGGAGTGTGGCATACAGCAATTTTTTTGTTTCTAGAGGAAAATGGAAAATGTGCTTTTCAACCACTCCAGCTGAGAACACAGGGGGAAGACAGTATTCAAAGAATGTGAGGCCATCATTGAAAAGTCACACTGAGCTGGGACCTCTAGTCTTAATGTAAGTGAAATAATGATCATGTTATAATGACTTCTGCTGGTCTGGCGCTCATCCTTGCAATAACTCATTTAATCCTCTCAACAAGTCCTCTGAAACAGTTACTAATATCCTCATTTATCAATGCAGGAACTAAAGCTCAGGGAGTTGAGGTGCATAGCTTGGGGTCACACAGGGAGTAAGGGGACCAAGGACTCAGCTCCTCTGACAGTTCCATTCTGGAGTGTAGCACAAAGAAGATGCTCCAGTTCTCCCAAAAGTGTCTCTAAAAAGGTGAGGGTTTGAGACTGTCACTTTGAATGGAAAGGAAGGAGGAAAGAGGCTCAGTATTCCAAAACTCAGAATCATTCTCCTACCTTTCCTCTTGTTATTAGTTGGGACCTCTTTGATTGCTACATTTTTATTTTATATGAATGAATAAATGAGTGGAGATACACACACAAACACACACACACACTTTTCTGGGGACTGAGTCACATATGGCCAATATTAAAATTTTGTAAATATGGAAACATAAGAAGAAGCAGGAAAAAATTGCCCATTAGCCCAATATCCTTTCAAGTTTAGATTTATATTATGATAAAAAAGGAAGGGAGGAGGACCTTCAAGATGGCAGAGGAGTAAGACGAGGAGATCACCTTCCTCCCCACAAATACATCAACTCCTACAGAACACCTACTGAACGCTGGCAGAAGACCTCAGACTTCCCAAAAGGCAAGAAACTCCCCATGTACCTGGGTAGGGCAAAAGAAAAAAGAAAAAAACAGAGACAAAAGAATAGGGATGGGACCTGCACCTCTGGGAGGGAGCTGTGAAGGAGGAAAAGTTTCCACACACTAGGAAGCTCCTTCACTGGCGGAGACGGGGGTGGGGTGGGTGGGGGGAAGCTTCAGAGCCATGGAGGAGAGCGCAGCCACAGGGGTGCGGAGGGCAAAGCGGAGAGATTCCTGAACAGAGGATTGGTGCCGACCAGCACTCACCGGCCTGAGAGGCTTGTCTGCTCAGCCGCTGGGGCGGGCGGGTGCTGGGAGCTGAGGCTCGGGCTTCGGAGGTCAGATCCCAGGGACGGGACTGGGGTTGGCTGCGTGAACACAGCCTGAAGGGGGCTAGTGCACCACAGCTAGCCAGGAGGGAGTCTGGGAAAAAGTCTGGAACTGCCGAAGAGGCAAGAGACCATTGTTGCGGGGTGCGTGAGGAGAGGAGATTCAGAACAGCGCCTAAACGAGCTTCAGAGATGGATGTGAGCCGTGGCTATCAGTGCGGACACTGGAGACGCACATGAAACGCTAAGGCTGCTGCTGCAGCCAGCAAGAATCCTGTGTGCAAGCACAGGTCACTATCCACACCTCCCTTCCCAGGAGACTGCAGCCTGCCATTGCCAGGGTCCCGTGATCCAGGAACAACTTCCCCTGGAGAACGCACGGCGCGCCTCAGGCTGCTGCAACGTCACGCCAGCCTCTGCCACCGCAGGCTCGCCCTGCATTCCGTACCCCTGCCTTCCCCCGGCCTGAGTGAGCCAGATTCCCCTAATCAGCCACTCCTTTAACCCCCTCCTGTCTGGGCAAAGAACAGATGCCAGAGAGTGACCAAAATGCAGAGGCGGGGCCAAATCCAAAGCTGAACCCCAGGAGCTGTGGGAACAAAGAAAAGAAAGGGAAATTTCTCCCAGCAGCCTCAGGAGCAGTGGATTAAATCTCCACAATCAACTTGATGTACCCTGTGGAATACCTGAATCCCAAAATTGAGGTGGTGGACTTTGGGAGCAACTGTAGACTTGGGGTTTGCTGTATGCAACTGACTAGTTTTTGATTTTTATGTTTATCTTAGCATAGTTTTTAGTGCTTGTTTTCATTGGTGGATTTGTTTATTGGTTTGGTTGCTCTCTTCTTTTATTTATTACTTTTTTTATTTTAAAAATTTTTTTTAATTTTTAATTTTAATAACGATATTTTATTTTATTTCTTTTTTCTTCTCCCTTTTCTTCTGAGCCACGTGGCTGACAGGGTCTTGGTGCTCCGGCCGGGTGTCAGGCCTGAGCCTCTGAGGTGGGAGAGCTCAGTTCAGGACATTGGACCACCAGAGACCTCCAGGCCCCACGTAATACCAATCAGGAAGAGCTCTCCAAGAAATCTCCATGTCAATGCAAAGACCCAGCTCCACTCAATGACCAGCAAGCTCCAGTGGCTGGACACCCCATGCCAAACAACTAGCAAGACAGGAACACAACCCCACACATTAGCAGAGAGGCTGCCTAAAATCATAAGTTCACAGACACCCCAAAACACACCACCGGACATGGTCCTGCCCACCAGAAAGATAAGATGCAGCCTCATCCACCAGAACACAGGCACCAGTCCCCTCCACCAGGAAGCCTACACAACCCACTGAACCAACCTTACCCACTGGGGGCACACACCAAAAACAATGTGAACTATGAACCTGCAGCCTGCGAAAAGGAGACCCCAAGCACAGTAAGTTAAGCAAAATGAGAGGACAGAGAAATACACAGCAGATGAAGGAGCAAAGTTAAAACCCACCAGACCAAACAAATGAAGATGAAATAGGCAGTCTACCTGAAAAATAATTCAGAGTAATGATAGTAAAGATGATCCAAAATCTTGGAAATAGAATGGAGAAAATACAAGAAACGTTTAACAAGGACCTAGAAGAACTAAAGAGCAAGTGAACAATGATGAACAACACAATAAATGAAATGAAAAAATCTCTAGAAGTAATCAATAGCAGAATAACTAAGGCAGAAGAATGCATAAGTGACCTGGAAGATAAAATAGTGGAAATAACTACCTCAGAGCAGAATAAAGGAAAAAGAATGAAAACAATTGAGGATAGTCTCAGAGACCTCTGGGACAACATTAAACGTAACAACATTCAAATTATAGGGGTCCAGAAGAAGAGAAAAAGAAAGGGACTGAGAAAATATTTGAAGAGATTATAGTTGAAAGCTTCCCTAATATGGGAAAGGAAATAGTCAATTGAGTCCAGGAAGCACAGAGAGCCCCATACAGGATAAATCCAAGGAGAAACACAACAAGACACATATTAATAAAACTATCAAAAATTAAATACAAAGAACAAATATTAAAAGCAGCAAGAGAAAAGTAACAAATAACATACAAGGGAATCCCCATAAGGTTAACAGCTGATCTTTCAGCAGAAATTCTGCAAGCCAGAAGGGTGTGGCAGGACATATTTAAAGTGATGAAAGGGAAAAACCTACAACCAAGATTACTCTACCCAGCAAGGATTTCATTCAGATTTGAGGAAAAATGAAAACCTTTACAGACAAGAAAAGCTAAGAGAATTCAGCACCACCAAACCAGCTTTACAACAAATGCTAAAAGAACTTCTCTAGGCAGGAAACACAAGAGAAGGAAAAGACCTATAATAACAAACCCAAAACAATTAAAAAAATGGTAATAGGAACATACATATCGATAATTACCTTAAATGTAAATAGATTAAATGCTCCCACCAAAAGACATAGACTGGCTGAATGGATACAAAAACAAGACCCATATATATGCGGTCTACAAGAGACCCACTTCAGACCTAGAACACATACAGACTGAAAGTGAGGGGATGGAAAAAGATATTTCATGCAAATGGGAATCAAAAGAAAGCTGGAGTAGCAATTCTCATATCAGACAAAGTAGATGTTAAAATAAAGACTATTACAAGAGACAAAGAAGGACACTACATAATGATCAAGGGATCAATCCAAGAAGAAGATATAACAATTATAAATATTTATGCACCCAACATAGGAGCACCTCAATACATAAGGCAAATGCTAACAGCCATAAAAGGGGAAATCAACAGTAACACAATCATAGTAGGGGACTTTAACACCCCACTTTCACCAATGGACAGATCATCCAAAATGAAAATATATAAGGAAACACAAGCTTTAAATGACACATTAAAGAAAATGGACTTAATTGATATTTATAGGACATTCCATCCAAAACAACAGAATACACTCTCTTCTCAAGTGCTCATGGTATATTCTCGAGGATATATCATATCGTGGGCCACAAATCAAGTCTTGGTAAATTTAAGAAAATTGAAATCGTATCAAGTATCTTTTCCAACCACAACGCTATGAGACTGGATATCAATTACAGGAAAAAAAAAACTGTAGAAAATACAAATACAAACTGCCAAAAAATACAAACGGTTAAACAATACGTTGCTAAATAACCAAGATATCACTGAAGAAATCAAGAGGAAATCAAAAAATACCTACAAACAAATGAGAATGAAAAGACGATGAACCAAAACCTATGGGATGCAGCAAAAGCAGTTCTAAGAGGGAAGTTTATAGCAATACAATCCTACCTCAAGAAACCAGAAAAATCTCAAATAAACAACCTAACCTTACACCTAAAGCAATTAGAGAAAGAAGAACAAAAAACCCCCCCAAAGTTAGCAGAAGGAAAGAAATCATAAAGATCAGATCAGAAATAAATGAAAAAGAAATGAAGGACACGATAGCAAAGATCAATAAAACTAAAAGCTGGTTCATTGAGAAGATAAACAAAATTGATACACCATTAGCCAGACTCATCAAGAAAAAAAGGGAAAAGACTCAAATCAACAGAATTAGAAATAAAAAAGAAGTAACAACTGACACTGCAGAAATACAAAGGATCCTGAGAGATTACTACAAGCAACTATACGCCAATAAAATGGACAACCCAGAAGAAATGGACAAATTCTTAGAAAAGCACAACCTTCTGAGACTGAACCAGAAAGAAATAGAAAATATAAACAGACCAGTCACAAGCACCGAAATTGAAACTGTGTTTAAAAATCTTCCAACAAACAAAAGCCCAGGACCAGATGGATTCACAGGCGAATTCTATCAAACATTTAGAGAAGAGCTAACACCTATCCTTCTCAAACTCTTCCAAAATATTGCAGAGGGAGGAACACTTGCCAACTCATTCTACGAGGCCACCATCACCCTGATACCAAAACCAGACAAAGATGTCACAAAGAAAGAAAACTACAGGCCAGTATCACTGATGAACATAGGTGCAAAAATCCTCAAGAAAATAGTAGCAAGCAGAATCCAACAGCATATTAAAAGGATCATACACCATGATCAAGTGGGCTTTATCCCAATAATGCAAGGATTCTTCAATATAAGCAAATCAATCAATGTGATACACCATATTAACAAATTGAAGGGTAAAAACCATATGATCATCTCAATAGATGCAGAAGAAGCTTTTGACAAAATTCAACACCTATTTATGATAAAAACCCTCCAGAAAGTAGGCACAGAGGGAACTTACCTCAATATAATAAAGGCCATATATTACAAACCCACAGCCAACATCGTTCTCAACGGTGAAAAACTGAAACCATTTCCACTAAGATCAAGAACAAGACAAGGTTGCCCACTCTCACTGCTATTATTCAACATAGTTTTGGAAGTTTTAGCCACAGCAATCAGAGAAGAAAAAGAAATAAAAGGAATACAAATTGGAAAAGAAGAAGTAAAACTGTCACTGTTTGCAGATGACATGATACTATACATAGAGAATCCTAAAGATGCTATCAGAAAACTGCCAGAGCTAATCAATGAACTTGGTAAAGTTGCAGGATACAAAATTAATGTGCAGAAATCTCTTGCATTCCTATACACTAATGATGAAAAATCTGAAAGAGAAATTAAGGAAACATTCCCAGTTATCACTGCAACAAAAAGAATAAAATACCTAGGAATAAACCTACCTAAGGAGACAAAAAGACCTGTGTGCAGAAAACAATAAGACACTGATGAAAGAAATAAAAGATGATACAAACAGATAGTGAGATATACCATGTTCTTGAATTGGAAGAATCAACATTGTGGAAATGACTATACTACCAAAAGCAATTTACAGATTCAATGCAATCCCTATCAACTACCAATGGCATTTTTCACAGAACTAGAACAAAAAATTTCACAATTTGTATGGAAACGCAGAAGACTTCAAATAGCCAAAGCAATCTTGAGAAAGAAAAACGGAGCTGGAGGAATCAGGCTCCCAGAGTTCAGACTATACTACAAAGCTACAGTAATCAAGACAGTATGGTAATGGCACAAAAACAGAAATATAGATCAATGGAACAGGATAGAAAGTCCAGAGATAAACCCATGCACATATGGTCACCTTATCTTTGATAAAGGAGGCAAGGATATACAATGGAGAAAAGACAGCCGCTTCAATAAGTGGTGCTGGGAAACTGGACAGCTACATGTAAAAAATGAAATTAGGACACTCCCTAACACCAAACACAAAAATAAACTCAAAAGACCTAAATGTAAGGCCAGACAGTATCAAACTCTTAGAGGAAAACATAGGCAGAACACTCTATGACATAAATCACAGCAAGATCCTTTTTGACCCACCTCCTAGAGAAATGGAAATAAAAACAGAAATAAACAAATGGGACCTAATGAAACTTAAAAGCTTTTGGACAGCAAAAGAAATCATAAAGAAGACAAAAAGGCAACCCTCAGAATGGGAGAAAATATTTGCAAATGAAGCAACTGACAAAGGATTAATCTCCAAAATATACAAGCAGCTCATGCAGCTCAATATCAAAAAAGCAAACAGCCCAATCCAAAAATGGGTGGAAGACCTAAATAGACATTTCTCCAAAGTAGATATACAGATTGCCAACAAACACATGAAAGGATGCTCAACATCACTAATCATCAGAGAAATGCAAATCAAAAGTACAATGAGGTGTCACCTCATACCAGTCAGAATGGCCATCATCAAAGAATCTACAAAGAATAAATGCTGGAGAGGGTGTGGAGCGAAGGGAACCCTCTTGCACTGTTGGTGGGAATGTAAATTGGTACAGCCACTATGGAGAACAGTATGGAGGTGTCTTAAAAAACTAAAAATAGAACTACCATATGACCCAGCAATCCCACTACTGGGCATATACCCTGAGAAAACCATAATTCAAAAAGAGTCATGTACCACAATGTTCACTGCAGCTCTACTTACAATAGCCAGGACATGGAAGCAATCTAAGAGTCCATCGACAGATGAATGGATAAAGAAGATGTGGTACTTATATACAATGGAATATTACTCAGCCATAAAAAGAAACAAAATTGAGTTATTTGTAGTGAGGTGGATGGACCTAGAGTCTGTCATACAGAGTGAAGTAAGTCGGAAAGAAAAATCGAATACTGTATGCTAACACATATGTATGGAATCTAAAAAAAAAAAGTGTTTCTGAAGAACCTAGGGGCAGGACAGGAATAAAGACACAGACGTAGAGAATGGACTTGAGGAAACGGGGAGGGGGAAGGGTAGGCTGGGATGAAGTGAGAGAGTGGCCTGGACATATATACACTACCAAATTTAAAATAGATAGCTAGTGGGAAGCAGCTGCATAGCACAGGGAGATCAGCTCAGTGCTTTGTGATCACCTAGAGGGGTGGGCTAGGGAGGGTGGGAGGGAGACACAAGAGGGAGGGGATATGGGGATATATGTATAGCTGATTCACTTTGTTATACAGCAGAAACTAACACACCATTGTAAAGCAATTATACTCCAATAAAGATGTTAAAAAAAAAAAAAAAAAAGGAAGGGAACAAATACGTTTGGTGTTTAGTAGATTTAATATCTGTGATATCTCACTTAACCCCTCGAGCAGCACTGGAAGGGATCTTCATTCTCACCCGTGTGAAAACTAGGTGCAAAGAGGTATGGAAACTTCTCAAGGAGACACAGTTAATCAACGGCTTTGCCAGGTCTTGCACCCTGACTCCAATGCCCACGATCTTAGCCACAGCACTGCACTGTCCCTCTTGGGGGTGACTTTGAAGTCAGAGAAACCTGGGTTCAAATTCCCACCTGCTCTTACCAGCTGAGTGAACGTGGGCAAATTATTTCATTTCTTTTAGCCTTAGCTACTTTATCAATTAATGAAGAATGGACTCTGTTGCCTTAAAATAATTTCGTATTAGATGCAGACATTTAAAAAGGTTGACAATGTACACAATGTAAAGGACAATGGTGTTTTGGAGGCGAGTGAGTATTATTTGGTGGCTAATAATGTTGGCCTGAGGGAGCCTCTCTGTGCCAGGCAAGGGAGCAGAGTGGGCAGACACAGTGGCATGGGAATAGTGCGCCCCAACTATTCCCACTGAGTCAGACCCTCCTTGGTGCCAGAAAAGAAAGAGGAAGCCCCTGGAAATGTAAAACATGAGGTAGCAAATTATGTCAGCCTCAAACACAGGCACTGGGCACCGCAGTGTGGAATGCAGATCAAAGTAACGCATCTGCAAACAAACGTGAGGAAAATGGGGCCCATAATCCCAGCCATTACGATGACAGTGCTGCGCGCATGGTGACTGGTCTTCATTACCATGTGATTTTCTTTTCAGACTCTGGTAATGGACTGAAGGGACCACCGAATGTGTTTTGAAAGACAGGTAATCTGTGGTGAGAAGAGAAACTTCCTTTATCTTTGTACAAAGAGGCCTGCATTTCACAGACATGGGAAGAGCAGAATGATACTCCTCTAGGGTGGAATTCTGATTAGAAAATGCACATGACTTGTTTATTTGTGTGTTGCTGTGTGTGAGTGTGTAGGAGAGAGAAGGGAGAAGTAAGAAGGAATCTCCAACTAGGCTGATTCTTTTGCTTCATCAAAGAATACTGAAGGCTGTCCCTCACTTGAAGCTCTGCACTTGCGGGAGGCAGGAGCTCTTTGTCTAGATTTCATTTTGAAGAAAGATGAAGGGGGTGGTGTAGTTGATATTCTCTAAAGTGATGGCGGTATGATGGGCAGCATGTCCCTAAAGGTGTGCTGTGTACTATGAGACATTCGAAGAGAAAGGGGTCTTATGGTCATAAAAATTTGGAAAAGAAATGTACAGCTCCACCTAAAACACTCATAATGCATTGGTATCTTTAGATTTTGGGGAGATCCCGCAACAACAACAACAAAAATCCTTTTATTTTATTTTATTTTTTTCAATTTTCTACTTCCTAAATATATTTGGTCCAAATATTCTTTTTGGTGCCACTAACACATTTTTGGCAAATGTTGGTTTGTAGGATTCATATCACAGTCCCAAGAATCAGGAACCCTGAGTTTGGTCCTGCTTTGGTATTAACTTTGTGTGATACCAGGCAAAGGATTCTTTGCCTTAGTTTACTCATCTAACAAATGGGGATAATCTTTTCAGCTCAACTTACCACAGAGGGTTGCTCTGCATATTAAGTGTTATCACTGAACTCATCATCACTTTAAAAAGTTAGAAATAGTATACTAGTGCAACATGTTATTGTACTTCTTGGTAATTATGTGATCATAAGAAAGCCTTTAGCAACAAAGGCAAAAATAAACAAGTGGGACTACATCAAACTAAAAAGTTTCTGCAAGCAAAGGAAACAATCAAAAAAATGAAAAGACAACATATTGAATGGAAGAAAATATTTGCAAATCATATATCTGATAAAAGGTTACTATTCAAAATATAAAAAGAACTCACACCAGTCAATAGAGAAAAAAAATGAAGGATAAAATTTAAAATGGGCAGAGGATTTGAGTACACATTTTCCCAAGGAAGACATTTGGATGGCCAATAGGCACGTGAAAAGACACTCAGTATCACGAATCATCAGGGAAATGCAAATCAAAACCACAACGAGATATCAACTCACACCTGTTAGAATGGCTATTATCAAAAAGACAAGAAATAACAAGTGTTGGCAAGGATATGGAGAAAAGAGAACCCTTGTGCACCATTGGCAAGAATGTAAATTGGTGTGGCGACAATGAAAAACAGTATGGACGTTCCTCAAAAAATTAAAAATAAAACTACCATATGATCCAGTAATTCCATTTCTGGGTATTTACCTGAAGAAAATGAAATCACTAACTCAAAAAGACATATGCATCCCAATGTTCATTGCAGCATTATTTATAATAGTCAAGATGTGGAAATAACCTAAGTGTCCATAGATGGATGAGTAGATAAAGGAAATGTGGTATGTATACACAATGGAATATTATTTGGCTATAAAAAGGCATGAAATCCTGCCATTTGTGACAACATGGCATTACTCTAAATGTAGTAAGTCAGATAGAACAAGGCAAATATTGTATGATCTCACTTGTATGTGAAACCTACAAAGAAAATAAAAAGCTCATAGATACTAAGAATAGCCTGGTGGTTGCCACAGGCAGGGGTGAGGAGTAGACAAAATGGGTGAAAGGAGTCAAAAGGTACAAACTTCCAGCTGTAAAATAAATAAGTCATGGGGATGTAATGTACAGCATGGTGACTACAGTTAATAATGCTGTATTGTATATTTGAAAGTTGCTAAGAAAGTAGATCTTCAAAGTTTACAAGAAAAATTCTGTAACTATGTACGGTGACAGATGTTAACTAGACTTATTTTGGTGCTCATTCACAATGTATACAAATATTGAATCATTATGTTGCACACCTGAAACTAATATAATGTTGCATGTCAATTATACCTCAATAATAATAATATTAATAATAAAGCATTTATTCTATTCACGTCAGAAGGTGATTTTTTTTACTATCACAGCAGAGCCTAGCCAACCCAGACTATCCTAGTGACGTTACTGTACTAATCCCTTAGAACTCTACTATCTTCATCTATAAAATGTAGATGATTATTAATTCATTGTAGGGTTGTTATAAAATACCATGTGAAAAAGCCAAGTTTCAGCACAGTACATTCACAAAAAATAATTGATTCATTCCACCTTCTAGTGACTTTCTAAGGTTTAATATAAAACATTGCCTATAATGAGTTTATCTGCAATTACACCCTGAGATTTTAGTAAAACAACAGTAATAAAATTAACAAGAGTAATAGTAAATATTATTATTATTATGTTGTATTTTATCTGTGATACACTGTCCATGTTGGTGTGATTTTTATCTGCTTAGAGAAGTTAAGTAACTTGAACAAGGTATAGAGTTAGGTAAAGGGAAAACTGGGTCTCTTGGATGTCCACGCATGATCTTTACTTACCAAACCACTCTGCTCTGCTATACTTGAAGAAAAACTGCAGTTTATTTCCCAATTTTATCGTTTCTTGCTTTCTCCTTTATTTGTTAGAATGGGACCTTGACCAGAGGAGTCGCTCAGGAGGCAGGAAGCCATCCCCAGTCCCTGTTCTCCTCTATGAATATTTATGATTTAGGGAGAAGTGATTCTGCTGGCAGTTCTAAACCCTCATCATAAATCCTCATGCAGAGGCTGTTCTGGCCACAGACGGTTGCAGATTGGATCAGATGAGGAAAAAACAAGCTTGGGAAAGGTTCTTTGAAGCTGCATAATCAGATTATGATAATTTCATCAAAACCCATTTCAAAAAGCTAACATTTATCATTAGTTTGTGTACCTCCTAATTATTTCATGAGAGTTATTCCATGCAGGAATGATAAAAAAAATTCTAGCTTGAGAGAGTTTTTTAATGCAGTGTGTACACAGCCAGATATATGGCACTAGCATATGGGTCACATTTGCATTTGGGGCTTATTTGAGACAGTTTTCTGAAAATGTCAAAGGAGGTGATATATTTTAAAAGATTGATATTAGTAATGAACATTAATTTCTCTTGGCCATTTTCTATAGTGAAAAAATTTCTTCTGCCCCAAAATGTAAGGAAGCACTTGCTAAGAACAACAAAATTACTCAAAGCACGTGAAATTCAAAATATTTTCCTAAGGAGGATTCCATATACCAGAATCCCTGAAGCCTGAATTATAGAGAAAGGAAGGCATTTGTCAACCTCTGCATTTCCCAGTGTCCACACCCTCTCCCATTCCGTGTCCTCTTTCTGGTCGGAGGCCACCTTCCACCCAGGGTCTCAAGCCACAACACTGAGAGTGATTCTTGACACCACTCCTAATTGACCAGCAAAACCCAGTCAACCACTGAGTCCCGTATTACATGCTTTTCAAATCTGCCTATTTAGCTCCCTTCTCACATCTACTATAATACATTAGTTGCCATCCTGTTGCCTCTGAACAAGTAGAATGTTTTTCACATTTTTAAATGGTTGGAGAAAAATCAAAAGTATTATTTCATGACATATGAAAATGATATGAAATCCAGGTTTCACTGTCTGGAAATAAAACACTATTAGAACACAGCTAGGTTCATTCATTGCTATATTGTCTATGGCTAATTTGGTGCTACAGTGCAGAGCTGATAGTTGAATAGAAAGCGTGTGGCTGAGAAGTCGAAAGCATTCACTACCTGGCCCTTTATAAAATCAGTGTGAGACCCCTTTTCAGAACCGTTGTGGCAGCCTCGTCGCTGTTCTTAACTTCCTCTAGTCCTATACTTTCCAGTACCTCCTCCCACTGCACTCACAATGATCAACCGAACATTCAGCTCTGACTTTGTTGGCCCCTGTTTAAGGACCTTCCACAGCTCCTAGTCAACAGTGCAAAGACTAAGATTCAAGGCACTGTGATTTCTAGTGCCTGCTGGCTCTGCTGTCTCATCGAACACATTCACTTCCTCCCACTGGAATCCCGGGCTCTTCAAAAGGCTATTTCTGTGTTAGCATACTGTATTTGTTTTTCTAACACATATATATGGAATCTAAGGGGAAAAAAAAAAGGTCATGAAGAATCTAGTGGTAAGACGGGAATAAAGACGCAGACCTACTAGAGAATGGACTTGAGGGTATGGGGAGGGGGAAGGGTAAGCTGTGACAAAGTGAGAGAGTGGCATGGACATATATACACTACCAAATGTAAAATAGATAGCTAGTGGGAAGCAGCCGCATAGCACAGGGAGATTAGCTCGGTGCTTTGTGATCACCTAGAGGGGTGGGATATGGAGGGTGGGAGGGAGGGAGATGCAAGAGGGAAGAAATATGGGAACATATGTATATGTATAACTGATTCACTTTGTTATAAAGCAGAAACTAACACACCATTGTAAAGCAATTATACTCCAATAAAGATGTTAAAAAAAAAAAGGCTATTTCTTATTTCCTCTTCTACCCATATGGCTCCCCACCCTGTTACCCATTTCCAAATTCACCTGACGAATGCCTACTTATCATTAAGACTGACCTCAAGTGAGACCTCCTCCAGGAAGTGTTCCCTGACTCTCCATCTTGTCTGGGTGCTCCAAACAGTGCTCCTTTTCCTTCCTTTTCTCTTTCCTCTGTTTCCCCTCTTATTATAATACATACCCCATACACCACTTTATAAAAGGGACTCGAGCATCCATGGACTTGGGTAACCATGGGCGTCCTGGAACGAATCCCCCCCGCAGATATCAAGGGATGACTGTCTATTGTAATTACAGACCTGTGCCTTTGTCCTTGAGGATTTGTGTTTTATATCCTTCCACCCAAAGTCTTAATAATAATCTGGATTATTAGAGGTACTTGATGAATATTGATTAATTAAATAAATGTTTCACTTAGTTGGTGAGCTTCTGTTCGTATTTCAAGACTTCATTAAACTGTTTCATCACCATCTGTACTTTCTCTTATCATCTCCATTGGCCTATTCCAAAAATAGTAATATGGTCCAGGAATGGACTGTGAGAAATAAGGGATAGTTCATAGGATAAGTGATACATTTCACCAATAAAATAGTCTGCACATAGAGATAATTCCTCAAATTTTCAGTAAACATTGCATTTTCTCTAAATTTTAATTATACCAGTTCTTTCCTCTAAATAAACCACTTCTATTATGCTAATCAGATAAAAGTTGAGTGCCAAGAATAAAAGTGATTCCTAATTTTATAATATTAAATTAATCAGCTAATAAAATTTAGTTTTTCTCTAGCTTAGTATCTGAGAAATTTGAAAAAACAGAGTTTCAGAGCTGAGGTAATAGACTAAAATTATCTCTGGGACAATGAGTTCCACTGTTCAAGTTCTGTAATTCCAAAAGAAATCTTTGTCTCCTTCCTTTTCCCCATCTACATCTGTGCCTTTTTTACTTTCTCTCTCTCCCTCCTGACCAGACTTATTTTCGACAAGTTAAACGTTTCCTTTCAGGCCTTGTACTCCACATAATAGATTTTTGCCAAAATCTCAAGTTGCAGCAATAATCACAGTAAGTCAGTTAGATGGCTATTTTACAAACCAGTGGGGACAGAGAAATTACCACCTCAGTGTGTAGTGGCGACTAAAGCCCAAATATACTGAGTTTAGCCCTGAGCCATTTTCTAAGTTTAATGTCTGAGTGCCTAACTAATTGATCTGGTCCAGGCACAAATGGCTTATTTACTTTCTGATTCTTAAGCCAGAAAAGTTCATGAAATCCAAATCTCTACTTTTGGGGATTCACTGCTCCTCTACTTTACCCAGTAAAGTGCAAAGCGGGAAGTGTTTGGGGGCTCCCTTGAACATGAACATCTATGTCTACCCTCACACATATGGAATCTGTCCTAAGTAAATAGTCCACATGCAGAATGCAGATATATACAAAGAGATGTTCAATACAGCTTTATATACACTAATGAAACATTGGAAGCCATCTAAATTGCTGTTCAAACAAAATGTGTTATATCCACTTACTGTAATTCCATGCAGATGCTAATCATCGTATTAACTATGCTATTACATGGAAAAAAAGCTTATGATATGAAAGGACATGATGCCTTTATAAATAACTGCAAATTGCATGTATGTAAATACTTTGTAAAACTGATGTGCTCCTTTATTAGCATGGTTGGTTTTTGGGCACATTTTTTGGTTTTACTGTCCAAATTTTCTGTGACATTGCTGCATTACTCTGATGATTCAAATTTTACAAGTGTGTTGTCAACGTGCCACGGGCTTTGAGTTTCTTTCACAGTTCTTGATAATATTGAGTTTTTTGAGTAATATATGTGGAATAGAAAATGGAGGAGAATGATAAAGGAAGAGTAGAGATTTAAAAAGAAACCAAATGATAGTTGGGAAGGAAAACTCAAAGGGCTACACCAAAATTATGTGGAGGTGAGTTGTAGGAAAAACCATTTATCATAGAATGTCAAGATTGGAAAGGACTTAAAAGTCACTTAATCTTATACCCCTTTCCTTTCTATCTCTGTTTGGAACCATTTTCAAATTCTGTGTTCGTTGTTTAAAAGCAACGCCATCATGGTGAATGAAGTCAGAAAAGTAGTGACCTTTGGCAGAGGCTAATGATGGGTAAGGCACAAGGGAGGCCTTTGGGTGTCTACATGTCCTGTATCTTGAGCTTGGTGGTGTTCCCTTTGTAAATTTAATGAGCTGTAGACTTACAATTGGTGTATTTTTCTGTATATATGTAATATTTCAGTAAAATTTTATTTACATTAAGTTCATGACAATGTGAAACTCTTACTGAGAAAAGAGTGATTTAGAACTGGGTTTGTAAACAAATTGGATGTTTAAACTATGCTAAGAGAATCAACAAAGCAGTGTCTTCATATACAGTTAACCCTTGAACAAAGCAGGGGTTGGGGGCACCGGCCCTCAGCACAGCTGAAAATTCCCGTTTAACTTTACAATTAGTCTTCCATATCCATTATCTGTTGTTCTGCATACACGATTCAACTAACAGTGGATCCTGTAGTACTAGAGTGCATATTTACTGAAAAAATCCACGTATAAATGGACCTGTTCCATTCAAACCCATGTTGTTCAAGGGTCAGCTGTATACTTCTCAAACTATATATACAATTTATTACTTTGTATTATACAATGCTTAATATATATGTGACATGTAATTATGATGTATATAATTATATGAATGATTTTTAAATTAGTAACATCACAAGTTCCAGCTTAAAAATCTCTAACAGGAACAGGGGAAATCATAATTATTGGTAAGGCTCATATTAGCCAACTATTTCATCATGAAGTTATGGGAAATCTGATAAAGGACATCCTTTCCATGCATTTGTAAAGCATAAAATGCATCTGATCAAAATAGAAACTCTCGGCCAGAAGAAAGAGACCAATAGAGTTTTGAGGCCAAACTGGATTGAAATCACAAAGCTATTCACACATCAGAATTACTAGTATTAAGGAGAGTTGGTATTCATGCATGGGAATATAAAGAAGAGAACCAGGACAAAATTTATCAGTTAGAAGAAAGGTATCTAAGGGTTTGCATTTTTTTTTGTTTGTATTCATCTGCTATTTAATGCATATAATGTTGTTTAATACCGGAAAATATTTTTATTTAGGTACTTTAATAAGTTGTAATACCTTAATGCCCAATTTGAGGGACAATCATTTTAAAGTTTATTTCAGAAAACTATACCTAGGTTTTTGGCCATGGGATCAATATATATTGACATGCTTATAATAATTACTGAAATATCCTGAATGAAATAAATACTTAAAGCCTAGGGTTATAAAACTCAAGTCTGAAAAATAAGTACTCATCACAGGTCTACATGCTGTCCACCTACAGAGTACACACACACACACACACACATACATACATGCAAAATTTTACAGATACAGATTTTTTCCATTAAATTATTCACTCTTATCCAACAAACATCTATTAAATGCCAGCTATGGGGCCAGGTGCTCTGCCAGGCATTGGTCTGCAGAGGTGGGAAGAGAGTCCCTATTCTGAAGAAACTCACGGTTTCCTGGAAAACCAACAATGCAAAGAATTATTCCATTCTAGGAAGAACATCTAAGTTTGCCTGAGAAGATCAAGGAAATCTTCACTGAGGTGATATTTTATAACTTGAATGATGAATAAGAGTTTGCTGTGTGGGCAAGAGGGGCACCCTACCTGTCACATTCTAGGTGTTTGGGAAGGTGAGCAGAGGAAGAAATGACACATGCAAAGCCATAGGTGTATAAGAGAGCATGGGTCATTTTGGGGACTGCCTGTGGTTTAGTTTTAAAATAATATAGAATACAGTTTGGAGGATGGGGAAAGGGCACAAGAAAAGAATAGAGAACAAGGGTCGGATTGCCAATGGCCTTGGTGATCTGAAAAGAAGTTTAGAAATGAATAGGCAATGGGATACCACTGAAGCTTTTTGAACAAGGTGATGACACATTATTACATGTTTGTGTTATAAATAGTCTGCTGGCTGTGTGGTAGAGATACTGGAGAATGTGAAACCCCCAAATCCTAAAACAATCCACGTGGGAGGTGATGAAGGCCTAGAAAGTGGATATGAAGAGGAAAGCATAGATGGCTATATCTGTATCTAGATAAGGGAAGTTGGGGACATGTAGAAATCTAGGACTGCTTCCAGGCTTCTGGCTTGCAGTGTGGATTAACTAAGTCCTATGGGAAGACACCAAGTTTGATGGAAGAGGAAAATGATAAATTAATTTTGAGGGAGAAGTTGAATTTAAGGTTCACATAGAGCATCCAGTATGAAACAGCAAGTGAACAGTTGGACATATACGTCTAGAATAAGGTGTGAAATCTAAGGTAAATAGAGATATTTATGTGTTATCAGCCCTTGGTGAAGCCGAGGTGTATATGAACTTGTCTAGGAAGGCACAGTGAGAAGAAAAGAGGGTAGAGAATGGAGCCCTGAAAGACACCAATATTCAAAAAGTTGGAGAGAAGCAAGAGCCTGCAAAGGAGATGGAGAAAAATCATCCAAAGTGTGAGAAGGAAAGTTGGGGTCATGGACTTGAAGACAGGAGAGAACGTCAAGAAGGAAGACATTATCAAGAATACTGGCACAATAATAAAACCAAAAAAAACAAACCTCCCTGCTAAAAAAAAAAAAAAGAATATTGACTACCTTAGGGCTGTCACATAAGATGAAAACAGCAAAGCACTCACTAGTTTTGGCATCAAGAAATGGTTGTAGATTTCTTCAGCAATGCCACTCCAATGTAGGTAGATGGCAATTTTCAATAGTTTGAGGGTTGATAGACTATAGACAACCAAAGACTTTTCTCTGTGATGGGAGGTGAAATAGAGAGGCAGCTAGAAGACAACTAAGGAAAGAGATGAAGTTGAGGCTCAGGAAAGTTATGGAAGGGTGATACTCCCACACAGACTTGGGGTTTGAATACAGCTATTTAAGGCTTTGAATGTTATGCTCTTTCGACTATTGTTGTTAAGTCATTAAAAGTTTGTTGTTTTTTTTTTTTAAAGGGATTTCCCTGTTGGTGCAGTGGTTAAGAATCTGCCTGCCAATGCAGGGGACATGTGTTCGATCCCTGGTACGGGAAGATCCCACATGCCGTGGAGCAACTAAGCCTGTGAGCCACAACTACTGAAGTCCGCGTGCCTAGAACCCATGCTCCACAACAAGAGAAGCCACCGCAGTGAGAAGCCCATGCACCGTAACCAAGAGTAAACCCTTGCTCACTGCAACTAGAGAAAGCCCGTGCTCAGCAACGAAGACCCAACACAGCCAAAAAAATACAGTTTTTTTAAAAAATATTTATTTATTAATTTATTTGGCTGCACCGGGTCTTAGTTGCGGCACGTGGTATCTTAGTTGTGGCACGTGGAATCTTTGTTGCCAGTGCAGGATCTTTAGCTTGTGGCATGCGGGATCATTTTTTTTTTTTCAGTTGCGGCATGTGGGATCTTTTTAGTTGCAGCATGCCGGGATCCCCAGCTGTGGCATGCGGGATCTTTAGTTGTGGCATGTAAACTCTCAGTTGCGGCATGTGGGATCTAGTTCCCAGGGATCAAACCTGGGTCCCCTGCATTGGACACGCAGAACCTCAGCCACTGGACCACCAGGGAAGCCTCTAAGTCATTAAAAGTTTTAACATGAAGTCAGTTCAGACACACAGAGGAGAATATCTTTACAAGGGGCACACAAGTGCCAACACCAGGAGCATGGTGGTTAAGACTGTTACCCTTGCCACTGGACTGCCTGAGATTGAGTCACAGCTGTGCCATGTACTAGCTCTATAACCTGAGATCAGTTATTCAATCTTCATGGTGTCTTTTCCTCTAAACAGGGATAGAGTTGTTGGCAGAATTACATATGTTGAAAAATGCAAAGTACTTGAAACAGTTCCTGGCATATAATAAGGGCTAAAATGTGTTCTTATCATACAGAAAAATGAGAGAAACCCCTGGCAGAAATTTTCATGAGGCAACTCATGGTATATGTTTATTTAAGTCAAATTTAGAGAAGTATGCTCTACTCAAGCGGGGTAATTGGGGATAGACAAGGAAAGAGGCTTGGTTCTGGTGCTGACAAGCTTTTCTGAAGACCCGGGTGGAGCACAGCTTGTCAGCAGGTAGCTTTTTCAGCTTTCTCTGCATTCTAGATTTCAGTTCCCTTTCTAGCCTCCTGAAGACCTAGAAGGTTCAGAATAAGAAATGTGGACAAGCCTACATCAGTACTACTAAACCCCCAATGTGTATGCAAGATTTTATGGTTTACAAAGTGTTTTAGGTATATTGTCATGTTTAATCTTGAAAACAACCCTAATATTTGTAGCAGGATTGATATTACTGTACCAAATGCCTCTTTAGCTAGCAGATGATGTTGCAGGATCAGAATCCAGGTCTTCTTCCTTCAGAACACAGAGGTGGTGCCTGGAAGCCTGAAACGCCTAACTAGTTAGTGGAGTCTAGCTATTCATGGCCTGGAAGGGTTACAGTCTGGATGAATTCAGTCCAATTCAAAGTGGCATCGTGACACTTGCGTATACACTTATCTCTAAGAGAATATATGCCCCTCAAAGGCATGGTCTGTACCAATCATCTCTTTTCCTCAGAACCTGGAACTAAATATGTAATCAATAAATTCTTCTTGACCTCTGAACTCAGGGTGCCACCTATGAGCAGGTAACGGCATTCCTCAACCCCCAGATAGCCAACTGGTCTTGTGATGGTGAGCTGTAAAAAACAGCAGTGATGTCGTTTTTCTTTTCAGGTGGTTGCATTTTTTTAAATGAAAAATGTCTTGGGAAAAATATAGATCATTTTCCCCCTTCAACGACTTGCTCCATATTGAGCAAATGTTTATTTAGGCACTTGCTGGGTTGGGAGAGGAAGGGGGGGAGATAACAATGAGTACAGTAGAACTCATTTAGACTAATCTATAAAAGAGGCTGGTCTGCTAAGTGAACAGGTGCTTCATGAGCTGAGCCAAATTAGAGTGGTGACTGAATCATAATGAAGCTCTGGATGCAGGAATAAACCTGTTACAAGAATATTGTATCCTGTGGAAAGAGCTGTGTGCACTGGCAAGATAAAGAAGACTCCGCCAGGATCTAGAACATAAGGCCTGCTTGACTTAGGCCAAATTGGATCCACCGAGGATGAAGAGTTATAAATTTGGGGCACTGTTAGGCTGATGAGAGAGAGTTTTCATGGTAGATGAAGTTTGTTGGCTACCATTGATCCACTGAGGAGCATCCACCAGACTTCATGCAAGATGCATTCATTACAGGCATTGCCATCTTGAATCCATACAAGAGTCCCACATTTAGGTATTCTTATCCGACAGAAGAGAAAGGAGAGGTTCAACTACCCTGGGTTATACAGCTGGTAGAAAGTGAACCTGGCTAGGGAACCAGTTCTATATGGCTACTCTCAAACTGTTTGCACTATAATTAGCTTCCTCAAAATGAAAAGGGATTTACTGAGCTCATAAGCACAGCACCAGGTGGAAGAGGATGGAATGCAATGGGGCAACCTGTGTCTCCCAGGACCCAAGCTTTATATCATCCCCACATCCCAACCTAAGGCTGCAACACTCTGGAGGATGTAACACTTAACTGTCAGAAATGGCATGGAATGGCACACAAGACAAGCCTTGTCTGTTATGAAACGTCAGTCACAGTTCTATTGGTTTTTCAGCGGTGTAAACATTGCCAACTTTTTCTTGGGGGTCATAAATAAAAATGGAGAGAAAGTTGAGTCCAGTTTTGGGGAGATATTTCCTATTACCATAGCCAAGAAGTCTGTGACCCTGCACCGATTTTGACCATGTTTCAATCATGAGAACCATGAGAGTGGGGAAGGGCTTCAGGCTACTCACACTGTAAATGTAAATGTCTTATGCACATTTCTGGAGCTGTTTTCATCGGCGGGGGGAAGGCATTTTCTAAGCTTCTATATGGATTATGTTATGTAACTATAACAATAACTCTGTGAGGTAACTACTACTATTATTCCTATTTTACAGATGAGGAAAGAGATGCTTAATGGGTAGAGTAACATTTTTCTTCTGTTAAGGAACTTACAGTACAGAATGAGAAAAATTCTACAATTCAATGCATCTCATTGGTGAAACTAGCTGGATGCCCACCATACCTGAGGCAGGGTCACCTCTTCTCTTTTTACTTCAGAACATTTTTACCCAAGGCACAGCCTAATTCAGGCTTCCAGACAAACCCTTTAAATCCATCCAGGTGCTTTGTTGTGACACGGTGTTCTGCACTGGTGATTGTGTTCCCTCTTTGCCTTCACCCCGCCATTTACCCAAATTCTTAGAGCTGAGCGCTTGCCTTTCTTCTTCTCTCATCGAATGCCCCTTCTTAAAGAGGAAGAAACTGAAGCTCAGGTTAGTTAAGTAACTTGCCCAAAGTTGCTTAGCTACTTAAGGTTCAGGACTTGAACTCACGGCCAATGTTAAATTCTATTCCCTTTCCATCATACAGCATGGTGTGTTGGGTAAGACCATGAGGTAGGTTGGGACAAGGTGGTGGATAATATCAAGCGCCAGGTAAAGTGTGTGACCCATATATATCCTGGACACAATGGGAGCCCCCTTTGGTTCCAAAGCAGGAAGTGGTCAAATCTTTGTCTTAGTCAAACAATTTTGGCTGCAATATGGAAACTGGGCTGGAGGCAGAGCTATGAGAAATGACAAGGCTGTGCCAGCTGCCCTGGTGAGTGAGGATGAAGATCAGAGCTGGGGAGGTGGCCAGAAAAAAGCCACAGAGTAATAGACATTGAATAGCTGTACATTAGCTGCCATGAGATGAGCAAATTAAGACATGACCTCACTGCAGTAAGAAGTAGAAATAATGCACAGAAAACACCGAACACAGTGCCTGCCATTACCTTTAGCAAATGTTGTTATTATTATTGTTACTGTGACAGTGGTTGGTGTTAAAATGTGTCCTGTGTTCCTCCAGCCTCAAGCTTTTCTGACTTTCTTCCCTTGGCTAGGCATTCATCTTCTCTCAATCTTATTCTAGATCATCTCTTGAAATCACCAAATCACAGAGTTCTCAGAGCTAACAGGAAACCTGTGGGTCATGGTGACCTTCTTCCCTTTCTCTTTAACACCTATTTTACCAAGAAGGAAACCCATTCGATGTGGTAACTGAGTGGGGGTCCCCAGCTGCTGGACTCCAAGGATGCCTCTTTTGAGGACCCCAAGCAGTTTCATGGATTTCCACTCACCCCTCTGGATCAAATGCCCGTTTCTCTGGATTTTCACACTCTGTTATTTGTTCCCTAACTTACCACTTCTTTCACTATTTTGATACCATATGTGAGTCTGTCTCCCCAGTGACCTCTCCACGGAAAGCCCACCAAGAAGGATTCCTAAACCCCCTGCATTTATCTTTTATATCACACTTCATACGTACGTCTTTTTACTTATATTTTAAAATATAGAATGCATATTTAAAATATAGAAAGTAACATTTTAAAAAGTAAGGGAAAATATCTACCTTTTCACTATCTATTGCAAATGGCTAATGCAGTGCCTGGATCATGCTGGCAGTTAAAACTATTTGGTGAATTAACATATTAATCTCTGTATTCTCTGTGTAAACGCAGTACCAGCACATAGTAAGTACTCATGTATGTATACCAATTATTTATGCAGTTTTAAAATTTTCGGTTTCAACACTAAAGGCTTGAACACATCCTAAAGCATATGAATCCTAAATAGATGACACATTTCTCTGAAAGGAAAAGAAATGCAGTTATCTAAAAATGGCCTCAAGTCTAATAGTTAATGTTCAAGCATGACTAATTTACCATCTGAAATGTTTCTTCTCCTTGAAAAATATGTGAGGCGACACCAGTCACATTAGCTCACTTAAATGTATGTTAGAAATGACTTTGTAATTTGAAATAATAAAAACTTACTTTATTTGATTTATGATTTACCAAGGCTCAGCTATAACTAGTCATTTTCTCATGTATATTCACATAACTTACACATGTCCAAATGGATCGATGTAAAGGAAAAAAAATACAAGAAGCCTCCAGATATATATTATTATTGTTGTTATAATTATATTTTCTATTATCATTATTTTATCATTTCCCACCTTACCCCACCCCTACTCCCTTGGGTGACATAAGATATTTTAAGGTAAAGATTTAGTAAGTCTTTTGAGAAAATACCATGTATTTTGCAAAATTTAATTTTTCAGAAAAATAAAAAGGAAGGAACATACAATTTAGTGTCAAGAAGATCCAAGTTTGAGACTCAGTGGACCCTTTTTAAAAATCTGTTAAACACACGTGCACATACAAATAATAGTACCTATCCAGCCAGTTAGGACCAGCTGTAAGATTTGCAGGGCCCAGTACAAAGTGAAAATGGGGGGCCCTGCAAGAAAATTGTTAAGAATTTCCTAATGGTGACAACAGAACACGATCCTTCTAAGTGTGGGCCCTGTGTGACTGCACAGGTCTTAAGGCCTATGGAGCTGACCCTGCAGCCAGATGTGAGAATTAACTGAGATTATATAACATGCCTCCCACGATGTCTGGCCCATAGTAGGTATTTAACAAGCTCTGGTTTCTCTAAGTCAGGTTTCAAGTTGCTTTCACAGAGCCCATCAAGTCTGATGCATTCAGTTGTTTCTGCCAAAAATGAGTTCTCTCATTTCTGTACCATAGGCACAGAGGTTTTAACTGTAACCTGTTTAACTCCCTCTTTAGGTATAAAAGGAAAAAAAAAAAAAAGAGAGAAACAAACTCCAGAGTATCCAAGGCTTAAAGAACCAAGGTGTGTCCCAAATGATAGGTTCTCCCATGAGGCCCTATTCCCATGTGAAAACTCACACTCTGAAACCATGTGCTACCTGGAATTCCAGATGGCCAAATTAAGGAACCAAATCATCAAACAGAAGGTTTCGGTTCTCAACTCTGATCATCTTAGGCATGTCAGGGAGGGGGTGTGGAGGAGCGTGGTTTCATAACGAAGGCGGGGGAGAAATAAATAAAACAACACAGAGCTGATGCATCCCAGATGGCTACAGAAATGGGCTCCTCTGGCTTTTCTGTAGCCCCCTCCTCACCTCCAAATCGGGCTGTGGCATTAAAAGAGATGCTTGGTTCATGTAAGACTACATAATCAGGGAGTTTTCCCAAACCTCTCCTTGTGGAATGCAGATGACATCTGGAATTAAAGAGGTATTCTCTTTTAATCACTGTTCAATCTTCCGCAGGGATAAATGAGTGCGCGGGTAGCTTCCAGCTGCCCAAACTGATTTAGTTAAATAATGTAATCTATTTGTACACAAATGCAGAATAAATGTCACTGAAGTTCCTTAGTGTGCAGTTATAATGAGTTATCCCTTTCTCGAGGTGATTAGGAGTGCTTAGTTTGTTTCAAATGCATATCAAGCTTCATGATTGCCAATGAGCCAGGGACAACTTAAATTAGCCTCCCACAACTGCTGACCTCTGCAGCCGCAGCAAAGCCATTCCTTTGGGGAATGAGAGTCTCCTCTAATGGTAAGTATGGAATGGATTTTTCTTCCACTCCCTTTAAAGTGTAATGTTCCTATCGAGCCTCTGCAGACCCAGGTCTCCTCAGAGCTAGTCAGGGAAATGCAATCAGAATTTTAAGATTAAACAGGGCCTTCTACTCAGGTTACATATTATTTTACAAGTGGGAAATCTAAGGCTCAGAGATGTTAAGGGCTTTGTCCAAGCCAACAGAGTGATTCAGTGTCAGACTTTAAACTAAAACCCTGCATTCTGACATCCATTTCCTTGCTTTTTCTCACACCTACCCTTAGCTTTCAACCTCTTAAGATGACAAATTACTGGGTGAGGGTGGCTATGTGCTATGGAGGGGAACTTGGCCTCTAAAGGCAGGGTGACTGGGTGCCAGCCAGTGCCAGGCCAAATGTTCTCTGTATGACCTTGAACAAGTTACTTCATAAGTGGAGCCTCAGTCGGCCAACCAGAACAATGGGAATTTGACTTGCTTTCTAGGGATTGTCTATTCTGTCATAGACATTTTACTAACATTTACTTCTTTGAATATTTGTGACTCCTTTAGCTAATAGCTTTACTTCCTGTTCGGAAGTAAATTTTTGCAAGGATCCTTTCTGGTTTGTTATATCAGATTAATTTTTTTAAACCCACTAAATTAAAAAAAAAACACTAAAAAGATGAAAGCTAAATGAAGAATGATTTCACATATTGTCTTCTGTAAAGAGATGAAACATGCAAGGGAGACACAGCTGGAACTATCAAGTCTCCAAAATGAGATTGTGCCTTTGCCGGTGAATATCCGTCTTCCTGTCCCAGTCAGATAACTGTGGAAGAAGTAGTTCTACCACCTTGTGCAAAACAGACACCCCTGCAGCTACTCCTGGCTTCCAAGAGAAAAAGTAATCATCGTGTGCTATTTGAATGTCTTCATAAATACAATTTATGGCTTTGATACAGATCAGTCCTGATGGTCTTAGAAGATCAATAGTGCCATGTTCATTAGTCCTGAATTGAATAGCTCTCACACTTTGGCCAGAAGATGGTAACTGTTTTTAATGATTTTTTGCCAGGTGGCATCAAAAGCAGATTCTATGTCACTGGTAATTTCCTTAGTTATCTAGGGACTTTTCATTCCCTCATCCAACCATGAAGGTCAGAGAGCTGTTTTCTGAAAGATGACTACAGCTGCATTCTTGGACCTTTAGGATAAAGTATGTAACTATCTAGCAGCTGCTGGGTAATAGTTGTTTTTACTCAAGCCCTATGGTGATGGGGAGAAAGTTTATTCATTTTCCCCATTATGACATTTCCAAAAGACAAGGGAGAGACCTGGGTTCTAATTTCAGAAGTGCTACTTACTTACTTGTTTTGATTTTGGAGAAGTTATTCAGTGTGGAAGATTGTTACTTTGATGGCCCCTAATAAAGCATGCCTCTCAGCACATATGCTCTTGTGTAGTGTCCTTGAACCTGGGAAGTTTTAAACATAGGATATAGCAACCATAGACTGTTTAACCATGATTTGCTTTAAACAATAGAATGTAGAGGAACTGACATTCTGCTAGTTGTTGAACTAAATCTTAAGAAGGCTTGACAGCTTCCACTTCTGTACTGTGTGGCTAGACAGTCATTAAGTAAGAAGTCTGGCTACCTTGAGACTGCTGTGCTGTGCGGAAGCCCAAGCAGCGACGTGGTCACTCCATATCGCTTCTCAGTTCGTTGCTCCATGTTCTCCAGAAGGAGGAGAATTAGGCTGTGGTTGATACTCAGAGCTCCTAGATGCTGGTCACTGCCAGATGCCAGCCAGGTGACTGAAGCCATTTTGTACCATCTACTGACCCAGTATCCTGTCTATCACTACATGAAGCAGAAGAATAGTTTTGACTTAACCAACTGAATTGTCAGAAGTAAATAAATTTGTGTAATTTTAAGCTACTATGTTTGGAGTGGATTTTTTCTAAAGCACTACATAGCAGAAATAACCAGCCTCTCAAGCTTCTCTGTCTGAACCCCCGTTTCCCATCTGGGAGGTGAGGTATGGGATCAGAGAACCTACATGCCACACCAAATACTCATGCATCAAGGCCCTGCTTCATCTGACCTCAATTAGTATTTCTAGCTTCCTCTTCTCTGACTGACCTCAGAAATGGTACTGGAGCCACTTTGGGCCGTTTGGAATTTTCTGACATTTGGCCATTTGCAATTCTTTGAACATTTAAACTGCTTGCAATAGCCCAGATACTTCAAGACTTCCACAACATTTTTCTTTCCTTTCTCTTCCTGTTTCTCTGCTACGAATACCTTTCCCTATCAGGTAAAAGGCCACTTCCTCTGTGCCGCTGTGAAGCTGTTCCCATTCACCCCTGTCCACCTGCCACCTACACCCTCTGCAAAGTAGTTGCCTCTGGGCTCCTAGAAGTATTACTAAGGCAGACTTCTGACCACAATGATAGCTGAGAACAAATGGCAAATTCTTTCAAGGGTCAAATCAAAAGACACTCTTATATATCCTTGACCATCAGTGATCTTTTAGGCTTAATCTAAATGATGTTTTTAAATGTATGATCATTAGCTTTTAAAGAATCGGATGACGTGATATGTTGCACACATACACGTACAATTCAGCATTTATTAAATGCTCAGTATGCACCAGGTACAGTACTAAATATTTTACTTAGATCATCGCTGGGCATCTTTATCATAATCCATATTAGGCAAGCACTATTACTATCTCCATTTTACAGATGAGGAAACTGAGTCTCAAAGGGTCTTTACAAACTGCCCACGGCTGCCAGACTGGTGAGAGCTTGGTCAGGATTTGAACCTGGGCTGCCTGGTTCAGGGACAGAGCTTTTCCACTGAGGCTCAGCATCCTTATCCCTTTGATTCTGTGGCCCCAACTGAGTTCAGAGTCCCTTGCACAGAGCAAGAACTTAATACCTATTTGTTGAATAAACAAATGAGTGAAGGTGAGGGAATGCATCACTTCAAATGCATGAATAGCATTTCGAATTACAATTTGGGTAAGGCAAACCTAGTTCACGCTTCACGAAACCATTGCTCAAACCAAAGTCTGGCTGCACAGAGCCTCTCTCCAGCACCTCCATTCAGAGGGCTGTTAGCTCTCAGAGGTGCTATGCTTGTATTATAGGACAGCACTTTGCTGTTATATTTCATTTTTCTTTTTCAGTTTTCACTGATTTTTTTTTATTGAACTATAGTTGATTTACAATATTGTGTTAGTTTCAGGTGTACAGCAAAGTGATTCAGATATACACACACACACACACACACATATATATACACATACATATATTCTTTTTCAGATTCTTTTCCACTACAGGTTACTACAAAATACTGAATATAGTTCCCTGTGCTATACCGTAAATCCATGCTGTTACATAATTTCTGAGAATGAGCTCCTGAAGCACAATATCCCCACTCCCCTTTGGTTTGACTAGACGCTCAGTGGTCACTCATCGGAGTATGTGATTTATTCCATCTTCAAGCTGTCAGAACACTTCCTTACAGTGGATTAACCAATGGCCTCATTTGCAGATATGTGAGTGAAGAAGCACAAGAGGGAATACATTCACACTGATTGAGGGGCTGTGTGCCAGATGTGGGGCTAGAGGGTCTCAGGTATGTTATCTAATAGTCAAGTTTAGAGATAAGGACCACAGAGTTTAAAGCCCTTGCCCTCCCTCAGGTCACACAGCTGGTGAGCAGAAGATGTAGAAGGCAGCTCAAATTCAGATCTGTCTGATTCCAGACCGGTGCCTCTTCCACTTCATCACACACACGGCTTCGCATGGACTCTGTTCTCGGGGAGCTTGTATGGCGTATGTGCCTAAACAAGTATCGAATCCACAAGATGCCTTCTAATTAAATGCTACCTGAGAGTTAAGGATATTTATTCTTACAGGGGTTTGGGGGAGGAGAAGTCACTGGGTGCAAGTGCAGTCTGAGATAGCTCCCTGGTCGAGGTGAGACTTGATACGGAATTTGAGAGGAAACCAGTGTCTGGGGGCAGACTGGTGGATGAGAGGCTGGGGAGCGTGAACAGCTTTAATCACTCTTTCCTTCCTTCAGCACGCTCTGAAAGCCCACTGTGTGTAAGACACTGGGCTAGATGTTATGTGTGACACACAGTGAATAAGACTAGGCTGCTTCGTGCTGCCCTGCCTGTCATGCTCTCCCTGAGACTGTCCACCTGCTGCCGTCCTTCTGTGCTCAAGATCCAGGCTGGGCATCCTCTCTTTCATGAAGCCATTTATCTCCTTGGTTACATCTGTGGGTTGTTGAGCCAGATTATCTGGTTTTGAAACCTGGCTCTACTAGTGAGTAGGTGGGTGAGTCTTAGACAACTAACTTCTGTGTGATCCAGACTCCTTTTTTGTAGAAGGAAGACACATACGTCATAATCTCGTGATGAAGATTAATTTAGTTAATATACATAAAGAAATCAGCACAGTGTCTGACAGCTTCCTGGGTCAACAGACATTGAATGGAATAAAGATGGTGATGATGATGAAGGAAGAGGAAGAGAAGAATAAACAGGAAAAGAAGAAGCTTTCCCTGACAACGCCACAGCCCCCAACACAGTGGATCACCCTCTCCTTGGGTCAACACCGTCCAAGGTACAGACAACTTACAGGCCTGTCCTCCCTCCTCCCCACCCCCATCACACGGTGAGCTTCTTAAGGGCAAAAACAATTATATGACCATCTGAATTTCTGCTGTTTGGAACCAACTATGTTTTCAACAAGTGATGAATAAAAGAACATTTAATGAATTCATGGAGTCCTCATGAATGCGTTACTGCCTGTGGTTGCCCAAAAAGGAACAAAGGAGACAGTGGCCACTAGGAAGATAGAATTTTTAAATTATGCACTAATAGAAAAATAATTCTGTTAGAGGAAGTAAAAACTGTCAGAAAAATTAAGAGGAGGGAAGAAAGGGAGCTAGTATCTGCAGACCATCTGGCATAAGTTAACTACTGTGTTGGGACAGATGTAAATATTAATTTTATTAATACTACATAGAAATTCCATTAATTAATGCTTTTATGTGGCCAAGGATTAGAAAAGATAGTGAAAATAACATTACAAATAAAAGCTATTTATTAAATTAGTTGTCTGAATTGTCCTAGGGAACTTGCTGGTTATCTACCATATTTTATCAGATTTGATTAGCAGCAGGATTTTTTGTGGAAGATATTACGAGGTTCATTTTATAAAAGAGAAACACAGGTCAGTGAAGTTCAACGACTTGACCAAAGTCATGCAGCCAGGCACGGGCAGACCAGTTCTAACCAAATCTAAAGTCACCAGTCATTGCTATGAATTAGAAGCTATACCGCCAGACGTCAGGCCCCACCGGATTATATCACAAATAGCTGGTCGAATTACCAAAAAGTCAGAATTGACCCATTGTGTTGTTGAACTGATTTTCTGTTTTGTCAACCTTTGGGTTCTTGAAATCTCATTTAAAGGAAGCATAAATGATGTGTGCTTGTGGAAACAGATTTGTAAAAATAAATCTTTCAAAAGAGACAGCAAATCAGTCTCTGGGTTTTTCTGTAGACATCAGAAGGCAATGTAGGAGGCAGCTGTGACGATGCTCCTTGGGACCTCCAACCACAGGGAGGAACTGTCCAAAGGCTCCAGCTGCTGCTGTTTGATATCTCTTGCTGGATTTGTGCCAAGGCCATGCCTCCCACAGGCTTCTCTGGGCCAAGGACTGAGCCTGGCAGGGACACCAAGAAAATCTAGTTCCTGGGAGACAGGGTCTCCTCTAAACTGACTTTGGCTTGAGGACGCCCAGGGGCTTTGCTGGACTTGACTGTGACTGCATGGCGGTCCAGGATGCTCACATCCAAATCTCTCTCCTTCACTTGGGGTCACAGACTTGCCTTGTGATTGGTTGGCTCTCCCAGCCTTCCCAGGTGACCTCCCTGTTTTTTCTCATGCAGGCACCTCTCCTAACAAAACCTTAGCATGTTTGATCTGGTTGTGGGATCTCTTCTCAGAGGACCCAGACTAATACAGTGCAGAAGAGCCACGTCTCAGCAAATTGCCTCACAGACTAGTTCAGTTCATAAATTTGATGCAAAATGAAAAAGAAATCGTAAGGCTTTAGAGAAGATTACTTGTATAGGATAGCAACTTTCTCAAAATACTAAAAGATTTTAAAATTTATTAAGTGTTTTGTATATGGGATCTTGTTTATATCCAACCACAATTCTACAGTGTAACATGTTCATCTTCAATTATCATTGTCCAGATGAGGAATCAGAAGCTCCAAGTTTTACAGAACATTCCCAAGGGGAAACAATGACTTGGTGGTGAGCTAAGGCTCCAATCTAGGTCTCACAACTCTCAGAATTTTAATAGAATGTGGTTTCAAACCTAAAACCTGGGTATATTCAGGATCAATTGTTGTTCTTGTCACTTCATCAGTCTTCTCAGGTTTGCTATTTATAGTAAGATACAATGTGGTCTAGATCTAGTTAAATGCTTTCTGGGAAAAGACACGTGCATGTACCCAGCAGAGGCCCAGGAGTAAGTGTTCAATTGTGGTAAGCTGAATTAAATTGAAAGTTGATACACATGGAAGACTTAGGACATTTCTCAAGAATCTGATAACCTAAGAGCTATGCAAATTGGAATGGATTTTTTTAGGCTTTCAACTTTAAAATATCGTTTGTTTTTTAAAAGGAAAAATAGATACACACACAAAAATGAATAAACATGAGATTCTGGTAAATAGTGGAAGCCGAGAACAGAAGGCTGTATAAACCTGCAGACCTAACATTCGTACAGCATGCTGCAGCTTTCTGGGTACTGCCACACAGAGCACTGATTGCAACCTTTACAACAGCCCCAGGAGGGAGGCAAACCCTCTTCTAGAGATGGGACAAAAGAAGTTCCGATCAGAAAATAAAAGCCATGCAATGGTTATATTAGCAAGGGCTCTGGGCTAAAAGTGAAGGGGATTGACAAGTCTGAGTAGAACAGGTGAAGTGATGGGGTTAGGGGCCTATATGCAAGCATTTGCCAAGCAGACTTTCATGGTGGGAAGTGTCCATTAAGGAGTACACTTCTAGGCTAGACATAGGAAGGCAGGATTTGAGGATGCACAGCTTTGGAACACAGGTTGACAACATCCTTGGCACAAAAATGGGTGTAGTGGCAATTGTGGGTCAGACCAAATCAATGACAGAGGGATAGGCAGATTGGATAAGGAAGAGTGTGGCAAATGCCTTGTGGTGATTAGCCAACATGTGAGTTTTTGAGCAGGCGGGAGACCCCTTCCACTGAGGACTTTAAGAAACAACCGGGTCACATTTTACAGGGGGGTGGATTTCCTGTGCGTGCAGGTTTGGACAAGAGCTAGTAAAATTTGGAGTTTTACTTTTAATGTGACTCCCTCACCTCCTTTCCCGCACACTAAGGAAATTCAAATTCAGGTTACTTTTCGATATTAGGAATTTTGGGGGACACCTTGGTTATAGCAGAAGAGCTCTGGACTAGAAGTTGGGCTGCCTGCATTCTCGTACTAGCATCACAACTAAGTAGTTTACATAATGATGAGCAAATCACTGCGGCCCTCTGATCCTCAAAAGAGAGGGTTAGGCTAGAGCTCACACGTCTTGAGGAGTGCATGGGTGATGTACACATTGTACGTGACAATACAAGTGGGAGGGGCCTTTGTGAACTGAGGCATATGGATGCTCAAAGTTTTACAACTCAGTGTTGGAAAAAACTCTACCGTCCAACCTTGGCTTGTGAACCACCAATTTGTAACTTCTAGACTCAGTATTGGCTACTCTAAAATTTGGTTACTGCAAAGAGGGAAGTTAACCACAATGATTTTCTTGAAGGAAAATTAGAAATTGTTGAACATTTACTATCGTATGGTGAATACGTATTATCTTCATCTTAAACAATGTGGGGTTTTTTTTCGCCTAATTTTTACTCCTACGCACCATAAAAGCAACTGGGATAAGTGTTTCATATGCAGTCAACTCAGGGTGAAAGAGATTATTCAAAAATAGTGAGTTAGAGTCTAGACTTGTGAGATTGTATGTAGACTTATGCTAGCAGCAGGAGAACCAAAAAAGAAAACCATGAGACCAGTGGGCTTAGAGCACAGCCTATGAGCCATACAGAAGGGGACCTGCAGGTAGTAAAGGGAGACTGGGAAGCAGATGATGGGAACTTAGATGCCTGTGAGAGGCTGAAAGGGGGCCAACCATAGTAATCCTAGAGAAGTTTCCAGGACATTCCAGAGTGGATGGTACCAGCAATTAGCCTCCTAGGGTGTGCCCAGGAGACTGGATGGGAAGCCCTGTGTCCCATGCTGTACGTGAGTGGTAGATTAGCAAAGGCTGGGGGTGGGATTTAGTTAGCTGGGCTTGGTAGCAGAGTCCCCAGTGTGATGTGGGGAAAGCGAGTCCTACCTCCCTAAATCTGCAGAGGAGGGAGCAGGAAGTGCAGAGGTAGCTAAAGTGCTGAGAGCTGGCTGATTGGAGGGGGGCTGGTGTCAAAGCTGAGGACACAGAGTTGGAAGACCTGCCACTAGAAGCCATGGCCCGAATCAGGCAGAAGCAGGAGCTGCCAGGACACGTGGCCCTGGCATAGTGTGGGTGTCTGCTCATGGCGGCTCCCTTAACACACGTCATAGAGTCTTCTCTTGACCTAAGAGAAGACCACACATTCAGTCGATAAACACTGACTGAGCCCTGAGATGCCAGTCGCTGTGCTGGCCATTCACAGTAAATGCTGCCTCTTTCATGGTCCTGTGTGTGGAGGCCAAGTATGCCAAGAAAAGTATGAGAACAGAGATGGGAGAAGAAAGGAATTACCAGGTGAATAAAAGAGGGAAGGCGTTCTAGGCAGGGGACAGTGCCAAGAGATGAAATCATGCTGTTCCTTATGGACAGGACAGGACAAGGCATACTGGAGGGTGAGCTGGGGATGGATCACTTGCATGTGAAAAGCAGAGAAGTGAATCTGGGAGAGTGAATAAAACCACTCGAGGCCTCTGACTGAGGGAACCCCTAAGGAAACACAAGTGAAAATGGTAAAGGATATAATGAATACACAAGACCCCCAAGGGGAACTGATCACCACGTTAGAGATGAGGAATAATGGAAATGGGGCTCTTTCCCTCTTGAGCTCAAGAATCCCACAAGAGCCTCTATATTCCCTTAAACCAGAATCATGCCTGGAACATGGTAGGTGCTCAGTAAATACTGAATGTGTGAATGAATTTCTGCTCAAAATAAGGACATACTTTCTAATAGTACAAAAAAGAAATGCTGAAAGATAGGCTCAGACACCAAGGCAGGGATTGAGTGTCCCAAACTCTAACCGCTTAAGGCTAGCTTGGGGTTGGTCCACACAACATTTTTATTTCTTTGTGTACTAAATTCTTTGAGCCCGGGGTTGGAGGTGGCAGGAGGAAGTGACCGAGGAGTTTGGGAAGCTGCAGAGATCACAGACTTCATTGCTTCTACCACTTGGCCTGGGGCCAGCCTTGCTAATTATCCCCGTGGATGGAGATGATGGAAGTAAGCGGGCCCTCTACACTGGCTGCTCCCAAACAGCCTGCAGGTAGAGCCCAAGTGACAGTAAACAGTCTGTCGCAACACTCCTGTCTGCGGACACCCACCCTCCTGCAGATGCTAATGCACTGGCCTGCAACAAACTGAACACACCTGAATCCAAAAATGCTTCCTGAGCAGAGCTAAAAGCCCAGCAGAATTTCCTGGAGCATCAGCATATATGTCTTGCTTTTTCTTCCTTCAACTAAGAGAATGGGTTAGCCAAAAAAAGCCCCATAAATGTCCTCAAGGAATGTCTCATTAATTCTCAGGTCTCCTGAGCACCCATCTTCCCAAGGGGCAGCGGGATAACAAACAGCAAATCTGAGAAAGACAGCTGATTAAGTGAAGAATTAGGTTTATTATAATTGGTGTTTCTAAGTAGGTTGCCCAGTAATTGTTGAAAAAATAACATGCACAGATGAAGCTGCAAATCCTTTTTTTTTGGCATAACAATGAGATATTATTAATTTGTGTGGTGGTTGTAATAGAGTTTAATGAATTTTCTGCTTGAATAATCTTCGGGAAACTCTACTGCCAATTAAATAAATATCAGCTAAATAAGCACAAACAAGTGAAAAATAAGGAGACTGGAGAGAAAGTATTCTACAAGACCTTCGTCATCTGGTCCCACGTGCTTCTCTCCGACACACATCTAGAATATGGATCCAGCCATTTTCTCTCTGCCTGGGATGCCTTTGCCTGAGGCAGCCCATCAGAGAAGTCCTATCTTTGGCTATCCTCACCGTCCTGTTTACCAGCCCTTTGTGGGTGATGCATTCCCTGCTTTGCCCCAGAGTTACTGGCTTTCTTCTATTTGTTTCCCTAGCACTCTGTTTGGCATTTATCATATTATCTAATTATTAGTTGTTTATTTGCCTCTCTCCCCTGCTTGCCTGTGAATTTTTCATGGGTAATGATTTTTCTTTTATTTGTGTGTCTTCAGTGTCTAGCATAATACCTCGAACATAGTAGGTTCTTAATAAAGATTTAAGGAACTCCCATTCTGATAGCCATTCATTCTTTCTTTTATTTCAGCTATTAGGCACTCAATGCCTAGTATTCACTAAGTGACTTCATTCATCAAACAAGATCCAGCTCAGGTGTAACCTCCAGAATCTCTTCCCTGATCCTGCCCATTCTCCTTATTCTCTGTCAATAAGCTTCCATAGTTCTTACTTTATACTGTATGCCATCCAACCTCCACTTACCATTTCCTTGCTTTTATATAGAGGCAGCACCTCAGAGGGACTAGAGAAAAAATAAACATCTGTGTGTTTTAAAATTAGACTTACTTGGATTATTTAAAATCATATTTGAGCTTGTTTGCTGGATGCTATTTTTATTAGCTTGCCAGGGTTGCCATAACAAATACTACAGATGGGGTGACTTAAACAACAGAAATGTATTTTCTCACAGTTCTGAAAAGTACAAGTCCAAGATCAAGTTGTCAGCAGGTTGGTTTCTCCTGTGGCCTGTCTCCATGCTTGCAGATGGCCACCTCCTCGCTATGTACACATGTACACACTGGGCCCTTCCTCTGTGTGTGCACATCCCTGCTGTCTCTTTGTATGTCCTGATGTCCCTTTTTTTTTTTTTTAATAAATTTATTTATTTATTTACTTTTGGTTGCATTGGGTCTTCATCGCTGCACGCAGGCTTTCTCTAGCTGCGGCGAGTGGGGGCTGCTCTTTTTTGCAGTGCGCAGGCTTCTCATTGAGGTGGCTTCTCTTGTTGCAGAGCATGGGCTCTAGGCACGCGGGCTTCAGTAGTTGTGGCACGTGGGCTTCAGTAGTTGTGGCACGTGGGCTTCAGTAGTTGTGGCACGTGGGCTCAGTAATTGTGGCTCATGGGCTCTAGAGCTCAGGCTCAGTAGTTGTGGTGCACGGGCTTAGTTGCTCCGTGGCATGTGGGATCTTCCCGGACCAGGGATCGAACCCGTGCCCCCTGCATTGGCAGGCAGATTCTTAAGCACTGCACCACCAGGGAAGTCCGTGATGTCCCTTCTTATAAGGGCACCAGTCAGATTGGATTAGGGTCCACTCCAATGGCCTCATTTTAACTTAATTACCTCTTTAAAAGCCCTATCTCCGGGCTTCCCTGGTGGCGCAGTGGTTAAGAATCCTCCTGCCAAGGCAGGGGACACGGGTTCGAGCCCTGGTCTGGGAGGATCCCACATGCCGCGGAGCAACTAGGCCCGTGAGCCACAACTACTGAGCCTGCGCGTCTGGAGCCTGTGCTCCGCAACAAGAGAGGCCGCGATAGTGAGAGGCCCGCGCACCGCAATGAAGAATGGCCCCAGCTTGCCGCAACTAAAGAAAGCCCTAGCACAGAAACGAAGACCCAACATAGCGATCAATCAATCAATCAATAAAAATAAATATTAAAAAAAAAAAAAAAAAAAGCCCTATCTCCAAATACAGTCACATTCCAAGGTGCTGGTGGTAAGAGCTTCAACATATGAATTTTGAGGGGGACACAATTCAATCCATAACACTATTAATTTCCAGCTCAATGCTTAGACCTAGAATTGTCAATTAGATGGAACTCCCAAGCTTCTTGAGACCAGGGACCTTACATGTTCTGCAGCTAAGGCCACCAGGGTAAAATACAGATTGTCCATGGGAAGCCTTATACCCATTATAGCTTTGTCATGTCTCAGGGCTAAGAAGAGCTTGGGGAGACACAGGCCTGTGGGAAAGGGAAGAAGTTAGAAAAGGGCCCCTAGCCAACTCTATGGCAGAACACTGGACAGGATGAAAATTTACCATTCACTGCTCAAATAGTGGGGTTGACTTGGGTGGGACTTGGGTCATTGCTAATTCCCAAAGAGGTTTGGAAATGGTTGGTGGAATACTGTTTGGGGTGAGACTTACATTCAGATGAAGAATAGTATTGTGTCCAGAGCAATTTCTGTATTGGGAGGAGGCAACTATAAAATTCCATGACCATTTATTTACTCACTGTTACTTGAGCACAAGCAAAACCAAAGAAAAGTCCTGTTTCAGACTTTGGAATATCTATTATTTGCAATTCCCTTTGCTCAGTTAGGACTGGGGACAGCGAGAGTCAAGGTGGGGAAGTACAAAGGTGAATCAGACACAGTTCACCACAGATAACTGCCTAGTAGATAAAGCCTGTTCATAAATTAGATCAAATGACATAATCCCAGAAAGTCCTTTGTGAAGCGTAGAGCGCTGCATGAAGGTGAGTTATTCTCATCAATCACTGCATCACAGTACTCAGTGATGCCAGTGAGGCAGAGACACTGTGTAATGGGAGATCAGGAGATGACTTCATCCCTATTAGCATCTTGCACTGCTGGGCCAGAGGAGACACAATAAATACACATTGACAGGTGCCATTAGGCCCAGGAAAGTATTTTTCTTCCCCACTCCTGGAACTCAAAGGAGAAGATCATGCTTCTTCCTTCTTGTTTCCCCCTCTCTTCTTTTAGATGTTACCCAAAACTTAATGCCAGCAATACCATGAGGTAAGATGAGAACTTGGTCAAATCCCAGCCCTACCACTTGACAATTATCTCACAGGAGCATTGCTAGTCACGGTCCTGGGTTTCAATTTCCTCAGCTGTGAGTGGACTTAATGTTTTCTATTAAGTCCATGTGTACATTATATGCAATCATTGTATGTAAATGTAATCATTGTATGTATAGCACAGAGCACAGTTCTCCATACAGAATAAATGATTCTTTCTGGTTTCCTCTGTTTGCAGAGCAATTCCTGGACAGGAGGTATAATATAGGACCCTCAGTGAACTGCACATTGGTCTTCTCCCCTCTTCCTATCCTCACAATGGATTTAATTCTGTGAAATCACTTAAAGACAGTGGTGAGAGGTAACAAAGTCAGAGAACGGTGCTGTATCATTTCCTTGCCTTGAGTTTTTGGAGTGTTGTGTGCATAGGAGGGCCAGGTGGTCCTGAGCATTGCTCACCACTTGACCGACACTTGTTCCCCCACAAGTCATCTTTGTTGCACAGTGCAATAATGTTCAGGACCTAGGACCTCTTGGTTGATTTTCCTGCCTCAAAGTTGGAGTGTTGGTCCAGAAGGGAGAGGATTTTGGTCCAATCTAACCTGCCACTTACTATGATCTTGGACAATTAACTAAAACTGGTTTTGAGTCTCAGTTTTCTCATCTGTAATGTGTATGTACTAGCAGAACTAACAGCCCGATCTGGCTGTATGGAAGGCATTGAATAATGTTTTGTTATTGTCCTTGCCATTATTGGTCATCTAATGGTTTGGATAGTGATAGCATAAAAAAGAAACATAGGGTTCTGAGGGTACTGGCTCATAGACAATTCATCATAACGAAAATAAACAACAGTAATTTTATCCAGAAATATCCCTTTTTGCTCCCACTTCAACTTTATTCCTTTTACTTATTTAGAGAAAGATACAGGCTTGTAGTTCCACATTAATATTTTAGTTACTTGTCAAAAGTTTAAGAAAGGTATTAGGATGTATCAGAGGGAAACTTTTAGATTGTTGTTGTTTAAGTTAGCTTATAATATGTCATTGAAATGGAAACTAAAGTTAAGGGCAGGGACTTCTATTCAATGATTCTTGATTCAGCCCTTCTCCTTTCCATTGTTCACTCATTTGTTCAACAAACATATAGAGAACGAGCTAAAAGAAGACTGAATAGATATTGTTTAAAAGGTAGCTTTTTATTCATTCATTTAGTTAATTAATCATTTATTTCTTGCTATGGACCATACACACTCTCTAAGGTACTAGTGAATAGTTACAATCCTTGTTTTTATGCAGCTTATGGTCTATTGCATTCTAGAGGGGGTGATGAACATTACATAAATGCAAACAAATAATTTCAGCATAGTAAAATATGAAGGACACAAGGAGTATAATAGATAATAATCGTGTGTGTGGTTGTGTGTGTATATAGAGAGGGATCTACTTAAATAAAGTGAGCAGAGAAGTGAAGAAGTCACTTTTAAGCCAAATTCTGAATGATGCTTGCCTTTAGAATGTCACACTCTTCACTTTCTAGGTGAAATTAGGAAGCCAAATTCTTTTAGATGACAGAATATTGGCCATGAAGAAATTTCCAGATAAATTCTCTAATTTTTACAAACTCTTTGCACTAAAAACACTAACTCAAATCAAAAGTAAATTAATCACTTCAGCTAATAAAACAAACATACTTTTAGTAAAATGACAGGTGAGATTTTCTGAAATCTCTAAAAATACTAGACACTGGGTTAATATCAGCAAACATTTCTTAATTCATAGCCAAGCTCACTGGCACCCACTTGCATTCTCCCTCAAATACATATATAAGGAAATCTCCAGAGGCCACAAATAGAGAGGGAACAAGCCACAGTGATAAATAAATGCTGAGTGGTTGGCTTGGGGGCATTTGCCAAGACCAGCTATCTAGAGTCTTGAGTTTTAATGGCTTCAGACCCACAGAGGATAAAGGATTAGAACTAAGGACTCCTAAATATAACTTAGAACCTCAAAGACTATATGTTAAAGGGTGTTTTAGGGGACAAAAAAGCCTGCCAGCAAAGGAAAGTCATAAGGAGAGTTTTTTGTTTATTGAGAGAAATGTCTCACTGAGAGTTTGTAACTACAGGCCATACCTCAAGCAGGTATGAGAGTCTGAAACTACACTGTAAGTTTTGTGAAATCTCAAGTATAAAATGTATTAAAAGTAATCTTGGGTTTATGGTGCCTTAGGGCTCCCAGTAATAGTATAAATGTAAATTTCCCTTAGAGAAGCTCAGCTACCAAAATTGAGAAAAATGCAAAAAGCAGAATCAGATACTAGAGAATTCATGTTTTGGGAATTATACAGAACATAAGAATGTTTAAGATGTTTGAAGAAATAAATATGGAGCCAAAAACATGAGACTGGAATATGACTATCAAAAATGACTCAAAGTATTTAAAAAGACCTATATATAACTCCCAGAAGTGAAAGAATAAGCACTTAACCCTGGTTCCCCCCTCCATAAAAAGAAGAATGCCCTCCATATTTGGGTTAAAGAGCAGAGTAGAAATAGGTTAAGAGAGAATTAGTGCATTATAAGAAGTGTCTGAAGAAATCATACAGAATGCAGCACGAATAAAAGCAAAGAGATGAAAACGTTAAGAGACATGGACAATAGAATGACAAGGACTAACATTTAGTAGGAAACTCAGCAGAGAATAAGGAGAATTTCAAAAAGGCAGTATAATATTATTTTGCAGGAGAAAATGTTCTAGAACTGGTTAAAAATACATCCTCAAGTCAGAAAACGAAAAGATCCCAAGTCAATTAATAAAAATATATACCCAGATGTATCATTGAGAAAATGTAGAACATTAAGGACTAAGAGATATTAAAAGTAGACAGGGAGAAAATAAAAGAGCATAGGAATAACGATTAGACTAATAGGCTTAACAGCAAAAATGGAAGCCAGAAGACAGAAGGATATCTCAAAATTAAGAGAAAATACCATCATCCTAGAATTCTGTAATCAGCAAAGCTATTTTTAAAAAAAGAGTTAAATAATGATGTTTTAGAAAATAAACAATAATAGAGAGAGACCGCCAATATACCCTCACTAGAGAAACTTAAAATGTATTCAACGTAGAAGGAGATCAATTCTAGTGGAAATATTTGAGATGCAAGACATAATGGTCAGCAAGTCAACTGTTATTCCTGTGTGCAAAATAAATAAATACTAATTTTTTAATTAATAAAACGTGTAACTTTATTGCTTAAAAAAGAGATAAAACTAGAATGTAAAACAATAATAACATGGAAGGCAGGAAGTCTTTCTGGCACATCCAAAAGTGAATGTCCAGGTTAAAAGCAATCTAAAGTTTGTTTTGGAGAAAGCTAAAGAAATTGATTACAAGAAATTGTAAAGAAAACAACTTAAAGGACAGAGATAGGGTGAAAAACTGCAATAACAGTAGAAGGAAAAATAAAATAAAATAATATATTAAGGGAGACAACAATAGAGCATTAAAAACATTAAAGTAATATAAATAAAAATGCATCACAATAAGTAGTAATATTTAAGCTTACTAGTTAGCTTAAATTGTTAACATGAATTCACAATAATGAAACCCAGCCACATGACACTACTTATACAAGACACAACTAAAATATCAAGTAAAAGGAGTGATGTCAGCATCATGGCAACGTAAGACATCCCTCCTTTTTGTTTCCCCTGTAAACAACTAATTAGGCATCAATCCATGAATAAAAGTATCTCTGTGGGAGTTATAGGAACGAGCACCTTACGCCAAAGGACCCAGGTGGAGGCTCACCCACACATGCATTGGGTGATAGGCAGAGAGACCAACCTCCATACAAGCTACAGGAAAAGCAGGAGCTTGTAAAACACCACAGCCTCTCTCAGTCCCGGTTGGGGAAAACCAAGAAGAGTGCTGACCTGGGCAGACACCCACAGACAAGAGAGAATTTGTAGAAGTCCAGCCTTCCCAAGGAGGGATTCCAGTACTCTGTTCAAGTAAAAATTAGCAGGTTGGACACACTGAAGAGGGTAAACAGCTTTGCTGGCACCACTTCTCCCCCAAGGCAGCCCAGCACAGGGCTGAACTAGCCAACAGTAGGCTCTCCCATGTGGGGAAAGGAGAGTAATGAGCAAGTCCCTGGCTACTCTTGTTGTGCAAGACGCTGCTGGATAAGCTTACTCCTCTCCCATGGCACTGAGTACTGAGGTGAGAACTCCATGACTGGGGGAGGGCGGAGATCGAGAAAGAGGCAGATATGAATATCAAAGGGCATTTTAGGAATGTGGTTCCTGCAGAATGTTTCACAACTCCAGCAGGAAGTTTGCCCATGAACCACGGGGAGAACATCACTCAAGGATCTCCCCAGCAGGTTCACAGACAACCCCAGAGCTCTGAGTGCTAAGCCCACACCTCCCCCCACTCCCTGGCTGGCTCTGAGTGTGTGCTCCCGTGCAGCAGTGATAGTGGTTCTGGTGAACAGGGAGGCCCTCTGAAAACAGGCCAGGGGTTGTGGGCAAGGGAGGGACCACAAACATGAGCTGTAGTGCCACCTCTGGAAGATGAAAGAGAGGTTTCTAATAGCCAGCCTGGTGAGGTTTAAGAACCAGAGAAATGTAAAAGCTTAAGAATTCTCCCACAGGAGGGATCAAGAAGAGTGGAGCAGGTGTACCTATACAAAGGCAGAGAAAACCCAGAAAATAACAGCACCAACAAACAGAATACCCCATATGAAGGCAAACAGCAAAGATTTGAGGAGGTGTCTGCTACTTCAAATGGGAAACATCAAGGAAACATATCAACACCAAAACATATCATCACCAAATAATAATTCTCCAATAACCAAGCTCAGCGGCATAAAATTTTGTGATTTAGTTGATAATGAATTCATAATAACTGTTTTGAGGAAACTAAAAAAGCTACAAGAGAACAGAGAAACACAATTCAACAAAATCAGGGAAACAATTCAGGAACGAAATTTTAAAATAACGAAGAGATAGAAAACATAAAAATCATTTTCTGGAGCTGAAGAACTCAGTGAATAAAAGGAAAAATGCAACAGAGAGTGTCTACAGCAGAACAGATCAAACAGAAGATAGAATCACTTATCTCATTTGAAATAACCCAGTCAGAGAAGAACAAAGAAAAAAGAACAAAATGAGTGAAGAAAGCCTAACTGATTTATAGGACATACACCATATGATATCACTTATATGGGGAATCTAAAATAGCCAAACTTATAGAAACAGAGAGAATGTTAGTTACCAGGGACTGGAGTTGGGAGAATTGGGGAGATATTGTTTAAGAGTACAAACTTGCAACTAAAGATAGATAAATCTGGAGATCGAATGAACAACATAGTGATTATAGTCAACAATATTGTATTATAAACTTCAAAGTTACAAAGCAACAAGACCTTAATTGTTCTCAAAAAATGAAACGATAATCATGTGACATATTAGAGATGTTAGCTAATGCCACAGGCATAATGATATTGCAGTATGTAATACTGCCAATGCAGGGGACATGGGTTCGATCCCTGGTCTAGGAAGATCTCACATGCCACAGAGCAACTAAGCCCATGCACCACAACTACTGAGCCTGTGCTCTAGAGCCTGCAAGTCACAACTACTGAGCCCGCGTGCCACAACTACTGAAGCCTGTGTGCCTAGAGCCCATGCTCCACAACAAGAGAAGCCACCGCAATGAGAAGCCCATGCACCGCACCGAAGAGTAGCCCCCGCTCGCCACAACTAGAGAAAGCCCACACGCAGCAACGAAGACCCAACACAACCAAAAATAAATAAATAAAATAAATAAATTTATAAAAAAAAAATCTAAGGAATGTTTTTCTGTGAAAATTTGCTAAGAAAATCCCAAAACTGATATGGCTGGTAAGGCCGTGAAGAGCCATGGCAATTCTGAAAAAGTAAAATAAAGCAAGTAGACTTGCTCCCACTATATCAAGACTTATAAAAAACCCACAATAATGGAAAGAGTGTGGAATTGGTGCAGAGAAAACAAATAGACCAATGGAATAAAATAGTCCCCAGTGTCACACAAACTTGAAAACTTTATGTCACAGGTGGCATACTGCTATATATGAGTAAAGGGTGATCAAGTCAGTGAATCTTGCTGGGTGAATTGGCTATGTATCTGGAAACAAACAAGAAACAACAAAATTGGATCCCTAATTCATCTGCAATATAAAAGAAAATGAAAGCTAGCATAAAAATCTAAGTGCAAAAAAGTAAACTTTATACCATTCAGAGAAAATGTAAGAGATTATCTTTTTTACCTCAAGGTTTGAAATATTTATTAAACCAGGCACAAACTACATAAACCAGAGAACAAAATATGGTAAAATTTGACTACCATTAATAAAAATAAACAAATTAAAAATTCAACAAATTAAAAATAAATTTGTTGAAAGGGAACATTGAGAGCCGTAAGACAATTTTCTAGAATATAAAAAGGAGTAAAAAAATCAAATAGTCTAACAACTCAAAATATGGCAAAAAATATGAATAATCAGGAGAAATATTAAAAAAAAAAGATATTAAGCCTCAATGGTAAACTGAAAGAAGCCAATTAAAACTACTTTGAGATATATTACACCTAAGACGGGTCAATATTTAAAGTCTGATAATCCCAAATGTTGGTGAAAATATGGTATAACAAGAACTCGTAGACAGCAATTAAACTGAGGTATAGACCCTAGATGGAGAAACACTCACTAGTTTACAATAAGTCCTATAAAAGAGTGTTCAGTACTTAGAAACAAAAAACAGAACTAAAACAAAAGAAAGCTATAAAAGCCATAAACAAGACAACCACTAAAAGAATGAACAAATCAATTACAGTATACTGATTCAATGACGTGCTACACGAGTATAAAATGACAAAAAATGATCTACAGTTGAAATTATAAAGGCCAGTGATTCTTATGACTGTTGATAGAAAAATAAGCTGTAATAGAATATTATGTAATGAAACTCTATGTATAGACATATACACAATTTTTTAGGGAAAACACAAGCACATCTACAAATTATTAGAATTAAGGTTCTGGGTGTAAGATGAATGTGTGAAAAACAACTTTATTCCTATATACCAAGAGCAAGGAATTTTAACACAATAATGTACCATTTTCCACTAACTATAACAGCAAATACATAAAATACCTACGTATACACACACATATGCAGTCATCATATTCAAATATGAATGTGTATTATCAATACCAAATACAGGATAGTGCATTCCTTTGAAGGGGAGGGTAGAAAATACCACCAGGAAAGGAAAGAGAAGGCTTCAACAACACTGGTAACATTTTATTGCTTCTAAAGGGAGTGGTCTTTGTTTTATTATTCGCTATATAACTTTTTATATCTTTAACACTGCATAATACATTTTTTAAACATCTGAAAAGATCTGACCTCAGGTCTGTATCTAAGGCAAGAGATAAGGAAAGCCAGTCTTTAAGTTCCCCATTCAGGTTCCCATTCTGAGCCCTCCTTCCCTAGGAGGCCAGGGAAGGAGGTAAAATAATGAAATTAACATACGCTCTGGAAGAGGAAGCAAAAATCGGAGCCTCCAAGGGATATCATTTTGGGTTGCTCAGGTTCTTCTTGCCAGTCACATTTTTGTTCACCAAATCCTTAACTTCCCTAGATTTTCCTTTAGGAAATCTTCCAAGGATGGAAGCAAATTTTTCTTTCCTTGAATGATATTATGGTTTCCTGTCATTCTTTTTTCTGTAATTTCCTGTCTTGGATTGCATTATTCATGCACATGCCTTTCTCCTCTGCTTCTCTCCCTCAGCATGTAGTCTGTGTTCCCTAGAGCACAGTGTAGCCTATGGTCAATAAGCATCAGTTGAAAGAAGGGGACCACGTGGTGTAGGAAGAACACAGGCTACAGGAGTCAGGCAGACTAGACTCCACCTGCAGCTATGGACTTCACCAGTTTTGCTGTCCCAGGGGCATGACTTCACCTCTGTGAGCCTCATTTCCTCAGCTGAAAAGTGGACACAGTAATAGCTAAAATCTCAAGAGGTTGTGCTGTGAGAATTATAAGTGCCAGTTTCAGTCCCTGACCCAGAGCAGACACCCAATAAACATCAGTTCCTTCAACACTTCCTTCTTTTAGTTTGAAAGATCTCAAAGTAGCTAGTAATGAGAGTTGGATCATTGCCAACCTCACAGAAAATGCAGGCTTAATGGTAATCTCTCTACATAGTGAGCCTAATTGCTTTTGAATAAGCAGCCATATCACTTGGAGAGTAATGAGAGATTACAAATGATGATTTAATGCACTGAGCATTCACACTTAGCAGTCAGGTAGAACCCTGCTAAGGGCTGATGTTCAGGAACTGGTATAATCAAGTTCGTGAAAGTTCCCAAGGACCCTGGCACATTTTTCTTTTTTAATGTTCATTCCTCCAGGGCAGAAATCAAACACACCCCTAGATCACAGGGCCAATTTCCTACCTCTGAGGTGTCATTCATTCTCAAAATAGGCCTTAGTTAATACGAAAAATAAACAACTCTCTACCATTCCCAACACATACAAACTCATTTTTAAAATCTGAGGGTTTTCCTGTGTTTCACTAAAAATGTGAAACTGTTCGTCTTTTAAATCACACGTTCCTGATTGAGGTAAACATGTCTTTCTTGCTAGAGGGTTACTCCAGGAATGTCACCTGATGTCGACATTACATATTAATCTAATAGTACACACTTGTCTCTTCTTCCCAGGACAACTATCCAGTGATTTAATGATGTGGTCAGGTCCCCCTTGAGTTTTTTCTTCTCCAGGCAAAATATGCCTTCTTTTTTAAGGCTACTGTTCAAGGTAACATTTTGTCTCTTACGAATAATGATATAAAGAACATATTCAAAGGTGGCATGAGGAAATAAACAATATTCTGGAAGTATTCAGAACAAAAACTCATAGAACAAGATAATCACCTCCCTTATTATTTATATTAAACTTCTATTAATGAAGCCTAAGATTGTCTTAGAGTCTTTGGTGAAATTGTTCCAATTCTAACTAAATATTAAGCTTAGCAGGAACTAAAATCCACAATTCTCCTTCACATGGCTTGCTGCTGAGTGGTGCCTGCTTTTCCTGTACTCCTACGATTCATTACCTTGGCAGGTATTTATTCAATGCACACCCTGTGCCAGGTATGGTGCTAGCTGCAGGAGACACAATTAAGATATAGTTCCAACTTGCAAGGTGTTCTCAGTCTGGTGAGGGCAACAGGCAATTAAACACAAGTCGATACATCCCACAGTAATTACGTTAAGAGATTCCCAGAGGAGAAGACCTTGGAAAATCTGGTAGGGCTTCCCAAATGAAGTGACGTAGAAGGATGAGTGGGTATTAGCTGGACGAGGAGGGTGGAGGAGTAGAAGCAGGAGAGCCCGAGTTTCCTCGCAGAGAGCGCCTGCGATCCAAGGATAAGCATCCCAAGAGAAATTCACGCAGCGTTACTTCAGCCAAGACCAACGGAAGCGAAAGTCACAAAAGCCCACCCAGGTAAAAGCGGAAGGACTCTACTATTTCATGGAATGTTGGCAAGGTTTTAGAAGAGCAGGTATTCAGAAAACATAATCTGCCACTCAAGCAATGAACTACGGTTGAAGCATAGAGTATGAAAGGTTGGAGAAAGGCCGGAGATTGGACTTCGGCTTCAGCTTGTTAGGTTTCTGTTTTTGCTCCAATCCCCATTTCTGATCAATTCATATCTGTCTCCATTCCCTTTCTCTGGCACTGTGTTTTCTGCCAAATATTAGAGGCAACCTGGAGAAACGAATCTTTAACATATTAGGAAATGGGCTACGATGTACATGTAATATAATGCTTTAGTCTGTTAAAGGTTACCAGTATGGAGGCAGGTGTATTTGTTGACAAAGAGAATTAATAGGCCTAGTGGATCGTATATGTGATGAAGAATCAAAGGAAAAGGATCAGTCCTGACTCTCAGATCTTGAACAGTCTCTGAAACCTCTTTAAAGCTTCATTCCCTCATTTATGAAATTTACAGAGTAATAAGAATGAATCACTTTAAAGAAAAAAAATAAAATGTAAAAAATGTGAGCTATTACTAGTGATTTGTTTCTCAGATCCACCACATGATTGTAAGCTCCATGAGGGCAGGTGTCTCATCTTTCCTTTTTATCCTGGGGTCCCCAGTGCCTAGAACAATATTTAGCTCATAGAAGAGTCTCAAATACTTATCAAGTGAATATTTGTAAAATGAAGGGTTTATTGGAAGGCTATTTAACTGTGCATAACCCGAAAGGCCCAGTGTTTGTGTGCACTGGGGTGTGGGTGGAGGTCAAAAGGCATTGCTCCAGGGAACGACGACAGGATAGGTTACTAGAAGTGAATTAACATCGCAGACTCATCAAATTTGGCTCTCAGACATTGTGTGATCCAACTTTATATAATCAAACTAAACACAAAAACAAAAACATGTGAGAACCTTAAGTTCAGAGACATGAACTGATGAGCCTGGGTTCACAGTAGATGGGAAACAGCAGAAGTGGAATCAGAACCCAGTGCTTCTCATTCCCAAAGAGAGAGAGAGAGAGAGAGAGAGACTCTGTGTGTGTGTGTGTCTGTGTGTCTGTGTGTCTGTGTGTCTGTGTGTGTGTGTGTGTGTGTGTGTGTGTGTGTGTGTGTAGGGTGGTGCATTTTCTCTGCTATGCGCTCCCACTATAGTTATGATTCTGGATGGTGTGCATCCATCTCTCATTCTAGAGACCCACTGATTTAGCTGGTCCATAATCTAAAGATAAAAATACAGTTGATAAGGAAATCTTTATAAAGTAGAATCACATTTATTGTTATACAAGATCTTCTGATTTACATATGCAATGGTCTTTTTGAATATTCATTGCCTTCTGCTACCTGGAGGCGCTCCTCCAGTCTCCATCTGTGTCCCCTCCTTCAACTTAGTCAGCGTTATTATGGAGGCTCCTACAGAGAGCTCTGAGCAGAGCCTTAAGAAAGCCTTGACTTAAGGGAAAGATCCTACAGCAGTTGTAAAAGAACATTGTTAAAGCCTATCAACACTTGCTGGGAACTTTATCCTCTGTTACAGTAAGAATTTAAATTATAAGAAAAAGATTTATCAGAGGGGAAGTAGGTATATGTCTGACTTTTTCTTTTAAGGAATGGAAGAGAACAGGGGTTGAGCACCTGCAACAACCTTATGAGGCAGGTATGCTAAATCCCATTTGATAGACAGGAAACTAAACAGAGAATATTTCCCCTGGACCCATACTCCAGGCTCTGCCAACATAAAGGGCTTTCTAGTGCAGTGGTACTCAACCTCAGTTGCACCTTGGAGTAACAGTAAAAAATACTGGGGTCCCACCTCCAGAGATACTGACTTGATTTAGGGTGAGACCTGGACACCGGGATTTTAAAAAGCTCTCCATATGATTCTAATATGCAGTAAATACTGAGAACTATTGGTCTAGAGCAGGGATTCATAACTGTTTTTGGTAAAGTGTCAGAGATTAGAAGTTTTAGACTTTGCAGGCCATAGAGCCCCTGTCGCAACTACTCAACTTTGCCATCGTAGCAGGAAAGCAGCCACAGATAATGT